>NC_081439.1:122629871-125483621 GCF_949786415.1 Peromyscus eremicus
TCTGGCAGGCTCTGGAGCATGCTGACTCCATATGAATATGTCTTGCTAGGGAATCAAAGGGGACAAAATTAAGGTCACCAGAGGAAAGGAGATAAAGGACCAGTAGGGCTCTTCCCCAGGTAAGATGGGGACTTCATACTGTAGACACCAGAAGACCCTGAGAAAACTCAGCATTTGCCTAAAGAGATCTAAGCCCAGACAATCAGGTGAAAGTCCTTACTTGCTCTATAACTTTCATTTCTGGAAATATTTAAGGAAATAAGGATCCTGGCTTAAAGTTCAGATCATCAAATCAACCAAAAGAATGGGACCTAACCCTTATGAATAGTAAATATAAATACTGAAGATATGTCTACTATCTCAGACCAATGGATGGCATAAGTCTTACCCTGCTGGTCTCTTACCCTTTTACCCTAGTTCTTTCTTCTTGGAAGGCCTAGGACTTAAAGAGCTGATAAAATACTCCATCACTGTCATTTTACCTCTTTGGAGAATAGGGCGTGGGTTTCTGAGTGCAACAACTTAGTTCCAGAGTAAAGCAGCTCGGGCATTGCCAGTTACAGAGGGGGAGTCTTTATGTATGTGTCGGGGGGGGGGAAGGAGGGGAGGTAACTAGTACTGAGATTTTTTAACTAATGAAGGAAGAACGCAATCATCCCTGGAAATTTTTTTTAACTGAGTTCCAGGGTGTAGTTTCTGTAATGTTTAGTCTAGGAGTCTGAGGAAGGTTGGGTTTTGACTCATCTACTCAGGTAGAAAGAACTGGAGCTTCTGGCCAGGCATCAAGTGGGGAACCATAAATAGGAGCAAGGCATATTCTCATTTCAAGAGGATAGAATATTACTTCGGCCAGACGCAGCCACCTTCAGGATGTCTTCTGGTCCCAGGATGTGCCATTTTGAGAATTCCTGCATCAGAATCAGGAAGTATGTAACTTCATGATAGCAGAGAGAGAAGTAAACTTGTCTAGTCATCAAGAGGGATAGCTGGATGAGAATTTTGAAGTTGTCCCACCACAAGACACATGGAACATCTGTCCTCTTTGTGATGGCAGTTGTGCTCTCTTGGCATCAGGACAATGGTAATAGCATGCACTATTATGTGGGGGTAGGGAATATTGGGAGTAGGAAGAAAGTAGGGTCAAAAGGCCATGGCAGATGCTTTCTCATCATGACTCGCCAAGGCATGCGTGTGTGTGTGTGGGGGGGAGACATGAATCATCAAGCAAGGAGGGGGCGATATACACCATTTTTCAGGTTCATCTTAGGAGTCTGAGGAAGGAAAAATTTTCACCAAGATGCAAATATCAAGTGCTGACTCTGAAGAGACAAGGTAAGCGAATTCTGAGGAGAAACCTGAGTTTTTTCTTCACTCACAAATATAGGAGTATCACTCTGCCTTCTTTTCAACACATATTTCCAGGGAAGCTGAGTTGAATACCTGTGGTTTCTGGGTTCTGTGTAGTAGGCAAGGGACTGAGGTGAGGGTCAGGAGCTGGATTCTGGTGTTCAATAGCAGAAGCCTCAGGCTTGATATGCCAGACCTTCAAAGACATGCATGAACCTTCCCATTAACCCATAGCCATGGGCGAACCGAGGACCCTCTTGCCATGCAGTTGTTCTGGGAGACTGGTAGGTCAGGTAATGGTTAATACCATTTATTTTCCTGAGTTCTGTGTCAGGACTTTACCAGTGTGAAAGTTTTTAGGGAGCAGACTGGCTAGGATCTGCAGGAGAGAATTCCTGACTTTCAAACAAGAATGGTGAGGATGAGGACCCAGTGGAAACTCATTTCTTATTCACAAGAGTAGGAGTATCTAGGCTTAAAGACACAGGCCGCTAGTGATCCCTAATGTGCTAGGTCACAAGGTCACAGATCAAAGATATTACTTACTATTTGTTTCCCTGAGTTCTGTCTCATGGGTATCAGAGAACTTTAGTTTTTTTGTGAGGGTAGTGGACTTGAGTCAACAGGGAAGGAATATGGACCTTGAGAATTATTAAGGGGAATGCACTGAGGGATTAGCAGAACGATTTTGTGAGAGGATTGGGGTCCTGCCAATTCTCAACAAATAATGGAGTATATCTCCTACCTTCTCTAGAACACACATCCCTGGCAAACCCAGGAAGGCTAAAAGGTATACTGTTTCTCGGCTTCCATTTCTGGCATCTAAAAGAAATGAGACTTTGGGGGAGGAGGGTAAATTTGGGTCAGCTAGAGGAGAAGTTCCAGGCTAGATGGTGAAAAGCCACAGGAAGTAGTTGGATTCTCTCTCTCCACCCAGAAGTACAGAACAGTGTTTATCTTGATAATCCAAGTAGTTGATCCAGGAGGTTTAGATTAGTTAGAGACATAGTTTACTTTCAAAGTTTCATGTCTGGAGTCCAAGGAGAGGGAGCTTTTTTTTCAGAGAGTAGGCTGGAGTCAACATACAGAGGACTCCCAGCATTGAGAAGTCTGTGAGGGCAGGCTGGGAGCTTCCTGTCTACCAACAGAGGATTTCTTTTCTTCTTAGAGTTAGTTGCCTTTTGAAGCTTCAGGACAAGTCACAGTTTTTCACTGCTTCCATGGATCTTATTGAGGTTTGGCTTTGAAGGATAGGAATGGACTTGGGTATGAATGGGTTGAGGTTCAACCTTGGAGAATGTTCAGAAGAGATCTGTGAGGGAGTACCCATAATGGGAAGACCTGAGGTAATACTGGGAGCCTTCTCCTCTCCCACAGGCATATGGTTACTGGTCATATTTTTCTCAGTATTAATCCCTGGGGGACTGTAGGCAGGGTGAGAGGTGTACTGTTTGGGAATTCTATCTTGAGTGATTGAGGGAAATTTGGAGGAGGGTTTAGAGGACAGTTCTATAGTCAGTATAGGGACGAGTCTTAGCCTTGAGTAAGAGCACCTTCAAGGTTCCATAGAACCTTGCTTTCCTCCATAAAAATAGATAGCAACATTCTTATTTGCCTCTGTTAAATATTTATCCTGAAATATTTCAGGGTAAAAAGCAGCTCATTTGTGCCCATAAGCTCTATATTTGAATTCCCAGGGTAGGATATGGAAGGAGGCAGACTTCAGTAAGCAGAGAAAAATGCCCAGCTTTGGGAACAGATCAGGGGGCCCTGAAGGAAGTCAGGGAAGTTCTTAGGGGATGTTTGGAAGTGTACTCTTCAGTCACTGATATAGTGATGCAGATGGATTGATTGTCTTGTCTTCCCTAGCTTTCATCTTTGGGAGGTTCTAGGCAACATGAACAGTATAATTTTGGTGTGTTATCTCTATTTCTTCAGTTCAATCTAAGAAGGCTATCAGAGGTGAGTTTTTTTATTTGTTTGATTTGTGTATGTATGTGTATGTACAGAGATAAGGTTTGGTCAATGGGGGAAGAATCCCAGTCTCAGTGTATGACAAGGGGAAGATCCTGACTGATGACTCAAGGAATTTACATCTTCCACATATATCAGGACTCAGACCTCTCCTATTCTAGAAAATTTTGGTGGAAAAAACACTGTGCTTTTGTGGTTCATGCCATTTCCTTGTTCCCAGCTAAGGAGTCCCTTAGCCATGCCTTGTTTCTTCTTTCAGCCCAAGTGAAGCTGAGGCAGAATTCCAGGGGTTAGTGTGTCCATATTTAGATGTTAGAGTCACTGAGTTGCATTTATCTGGGTGGTCTTGGTTTGCCTTGACAAATAGAGGCATCTTGAGCTCTTTAGGCTTCAAGATGGAGATTCAGATTAGAACAAGGGGTCCTCCCATTACAGATAGTGGGTATCCCAAAAAAGGCTGTCATTGTCAATAGTAAGAAGCTCCAGGCTCAGCCATAGGATCTCTTTTCATTCCCCCCATTTCTTTCCTTGTATGTCAGGAAAGTAGGTGTCTGAGGCTTAGAGAGCCACACTCACATGAGCAGAATGGAGGCAATGCATGCATTGTCAGGAGTAAATACAAATAATTCTCAGATTTCTAATGACACATCTTGCCCCAGACAAAAGAAGACCTGGAAAAACATCTCCATGCCTTCTGTGTCAATATTGTTAGGATAGGGATAGTAGTATACTGATGTTGCACTTGTCTCATTCCCTCCAGTAATTGGTGGAGATTATCAAATGGAGATGAGACATATTTTGTAGAGAGTAATATATATATATATATATATATATATATATATATATATATATATATATATATGCCTCAAGAGATGAAATGAGTGTAATCTAGGTGGGTACATTTCAAGGTTAGGGAGAGTCCTGGTGCCAGGAAAGCTCCCAGAAATCCACAAGGATGACCCCAGCTAAGACTCCACCAATAGTAAAGAATGTGCCTGAACTACCATGAGAAAGCTTTTACCCAGTAACTGATGAAAGCAGATGAAGAGATCCATAGCCAAGCATTGGGCTGAGCTCCAGGAGTCTTCCTGAAGAAAGGGAGGAGGGACTGTGTGAGACAGAGGGTCAAGGTCATAATGGAGGAACACACAGAGACAACTGACCTGAGTTCATGGGAGCTCACAGACCCTATACTGACAGCTATGGAGTATGTATACATGGGACCAACCTAAACCCTCTGCATGTGTATGACAGCTGTGTAGCTTGGTCGTTTGTAAGGCTCCTAGCAGTGAGATCAGGACCTTTCCCTGGCACTTAGCTGGTTTGGTGAACTTGTTCCCCATGCCGGATTACTTCACCCACACCATTTTCTTCTTGCTTTGAACATGAAGGGACAAGCAGTATGGTTTTAATTCAATACTGGAAAGAGGATACCATAAGTCATTAATGCTCCTGCATCTAACCCTATGAGAGAGTACCTAAAGCTGTTCATGGGGTTGCATTTCTTAACTATTTTTTTCTGAGATGAGGTCTAAAGGAGGTCATGATCTGAAAGAAAGCTACAAGATGATCAGAGGAGTACCTAGCTGTTCCTGTAGTGAAGTTTAAGACCCTTTGTGAGTGTTAAGGAAAATTCATTCCATCTTCCTTCCCTCTCCTGGGAAAGATGTGTCCTATAGAATTCTGCTATTTACTGTTCTCAGCCCTGCAGTGAATTAGCTATACCAGAATCCAAGTGGCTAGAATTACTCAGGATGGTATGCTTTGGTTTAGTTGTGAAACTTAAGATCAACAGAACATGGGACAAGCCCCACCAACAGTAAATATTAATCTGAAGTAGAACCATCTCCCTCAGTATAATCAACCCAGGTCAAGGATCACTAGATTCAATGCCTTGTTTCTTTTGTCTGGAGTATTCCAGAGAAGAAAATGAAAACCTTGATATTAATATGTAAGAGCAAAAGAAGGTGTCACAAATTTAACAAGAATTGACACTGAAGGAAGGCAACTGACAACCTCCAACATATACAGAATGGGCCCCACAGAAACTATCTTGTCCTTCATATCAGTCTGTGGAGCCACTACTCTCAACCTTCCTAAGGCTGTGACCATTTAATACAGTTCTTCATGTTGTGGTGACCCCACAACCATAAAATTATTCCATTGCTACTCTATAACTGTAATTTTGTTACTGTTATGAATCATAACACAAATATCTGATGTGCAGGATATCTGATATGTGACCTCCCCAAAGGTGTTGCTACCCCCAGATTTAGAACCACTGTTATAGAGGCTATGGTAAGGAATGGCCTGATGTGATATGTTCACACTTCCTGCCCTCACCCAGTTCACTCCTCTGTTTCTATTCACAAAATGGCAGGTCTCCCATGGATATCAACAAAACATGGCATATCAAGTTTTAGTAAAACTAAACACCTTGCCTTGTATTAAGGCTGGACAAAGGCAAGACAATATGAGGAACAAGGTCCCAAAAGCCAGCAAAAGAGTCAGAGATAGCCCCTACTCCCATTCTTAGGAGTCCCACAAGAAGACCAAGTTACACAACTGTCACATATATGCAGGGGGCCAAGGTCAGTCCCATGCAGGCTCCTGGGTTGTTGGTTCAGTCTCTGTGAGTGCCAATATATCCCTATGTAGTTTGTTCTTTGGTTTTTCTTGTGATATGCTTGATACCACTTACAATCCTCCCTCTCTCTCTCTTCAGCAGAATTCTCCACACTCAGCCTAATGTTTGGCTTTGGGTGTCTGCATTCGTTTCCATCAGTTGCTGGAAGCCTCTCTGATAACAACTGGGCTATGTACCAATCTATGAGTATAGTAGATTATCATTAGGCATCATTACACTGACTTTTTTTCTCCAGTCATTTTTGTTTCTATCCTAGGTCTCTGGGCCATCCAGCCTCTAGGTCCTGGTACTCCAAGCAGTGTCAGAGGTGAGCTCACTTTCATGGCATGAGTCTCAGGCTAGACTAGACTGACTTGCATATTAATTGAATGTTTTTCCCCTTTGGAAGACAGTAATCAAGTGTGCAGGAGGGATTAAGTGAAGACATAGCCTTACCCAGAGAGATAGGGACATCTATTATGAAGAAATGCAGGAAGATATCTGTTAAGACCTTAAGAACAAGTGGAATGAGGAATTCATGAATAAGTGGAGATTGAATTTTCAAATTGAAAATTCCTGAGCCAAATCATTTCAGGGCTTTAAGAAAATATTACATATGTGGGAATGAATTTTACATTAAACTGTGGAAGATGTCAGTATCAGTCGAAGTGTCTTAGCAGTGAGAGAATAAAGAGTCTGAGCCCCTACAATACTGAAAAGGAAGGGATTAAATGAAGGACAGAGAAGACCTTTCATTGCTGACAGAGGATGCTTTCACAGAAACCCACACTGAGTGCCCAAAAGGGGTTACAGGTTTGGGCAAAAAGCAGAAGCCACCTTCTGGCTCCCCTGTCTGCCTTCTCTGGCAGTTTAGGTAGATGAAGACTGTGATCTGAAGGATGCTTCAAAGGCCAACCAACAGAAAACAGTGGGAAATCCCCCTCAGGAAAAAATATGAGGATGTTGAGGAGCATTGAGAATACTTCTTTTACCAGACATGGGGACTTTTCATAGGATATGTGTGTGTGTGTGTGTGTGTGTGTGTGTGTGTGTGTGTGTGTGTGTGTGTGTCTTGTTTCATTTACTACACATAGTTAAGAACATCAAGTTTCTTTCTGATATTTTATTTTTAATTTTTCATATGCGTTGTTTCTGTCATCTAATTTGTCTACTTTATTTTTGAGTTCTGATACTGTATCTTTTGTTAGATCCATTCTACTTGACAGACTTTCTCCTTTTAATTTTCTAGTTAGGTTATTGATTTTTCAATTCCATCTTTCTTTCAGCTTGAATTCTACTCAGTATTTCTATTTTTTAAAATTAATTTGGTTTTCTAATCCTGAATTGTGTTCTCTGTATCCATCAACCTTATGTTTTGTTTTCTTGAGCATTATTCTAGTATGTATTCTCTTTAAATTCATTGAGCTGTTGGTTTGTGTCTTCTTTAAATTCTTTGAACTCTTTCATGAAGTTAAGGAATGTTCTTTTAAGTTCTATGTCCCGAGGTACATCTAGGTCATTCTCATTATACAATATTTCTATACAACTGGTGAATGGGGCAGGTGACTTGATATTTGATAATGTTTATACTTTTGTGACAAGACAGAGAATGTGGACTTATTTTACCACTTTCATGTCTGATGTAAACACAACAATTGGAACAGAGCATAGAATATACAGATCACACTGGGCCTCGAGACTGAATATTGCATGAGCCTGTCAAAGTCAGGTGAATACATATAAGGTAGAGGGACAAGAAATGTGTGCAGGATGTGCATTCTGGCCCAAGTCTGGAGTTGGGGACAGCATGAGCCAGGGAAGTGGATATAAAACCTGGCTTAGATCAGAGAATTGGGGAGGGTATGGACACTGTGTGATCAGGGGGACTCACTAGGCTGGGTCAGGTGCAAGATTTATGGACCAGGCTGTGCATGGAGGTTGGGTATGTTGCACACAGGAAGTCAGGCAGACATGGCAACAAGGGTGGAGAGGATGTTTTATAGTTTTAGTTTGCTGTTACAGAAATCCTTTATTTCAATGATTTGCTATATTTATGAGTTTATTTTTGAGTCTACTATGAATAGGTTTGATCCATTGATTTATTTCTCAACATGTTTGCCATCAGTATATAGATATAACATGTTCAGTTACTGAAAGTATTTATCAATTCAAATGATTTTCTTATGGACTCAGTGTTCCTTAGTAGTTTAGATAGAATCTTTTTGCTGACAGATTGGTTTAGCATCTTTTCTTATTTGTAGTACTTCTACTTCTTTGCCTTGTTTTATTACCATAGCTAAGAATTCAATAATCATATTGAATACACATTAGAAGACTGAGTACTTCTCTTATTACTTATATTAAAGTAAACAATACACTCTGTAGCTTGAGAGTTTTCTCTCCTCCGGGTCCTGCTAAGCTCTGGCAGTCCCTTAGCCCACTTATCAAATAAACATACAGAGGCTTATATTATTTAAACTTCTTGGCCATTAGCTCAGGCCTATCATTTTCTATCTCTTACTCTTATATTCAGCCCATTACTATTAATCTATACTTTGTCATGTGGCTCGTGGCTTACTGGTACCTTACATTTTCCTTGTCCTGGCGGCGGCTGCAGGCAGTCTCCTCTTTCCCTTCCTGTTCCCTCAATTTTCCTCTCTGTTAGTCCCGCCTATACTTTCTGTCTGGGTAATGGCTAATCAGTGTTTTATTTATTAACCATTCAGAGCAACATATTTGCCATACAGAACATCCCACAGCAACACTCTATTTCTACTTTCTTGGAAGATCGCCTCCTCTGCCCTGGACCCTTGTGGTACCAACCTCTGTTTTATTTGATTGAAACCCACTTAAAAGATAATACCCACATATAAGAGAAAATATGCAAGGTTTATCATCCTTGGTATGGATTACCTCGGTCAAAATTATTCTTTTTCTAACTCCATCTATTTACCTTAAAATTTCATTTTGTAAAAACCAGCTGAATAATATTCTATTACATAAATGTTCCACATTTCCATTATCTATTTATCAGTTGATGGACATCTAGGTCATTTCTAATTTCTGGCTATTGTGAATAGAGCAGCAATGAACATGGGTATACAAGTATCTCCATGGTAAGATGGAGTATTCTTTGGATACATGCCCAAGAGTGCTACAACCTGGATCTTGAGACAGACTGAATTGAATCCCAGCTTTCTCAGAAACAGTCACACTGATTTCCATATTAGCTGTACTATTTTGTACTCCCACTAGTAATGAATAAGTGCTTTACAATATATCCTTTATAACATGAGCTGTCATTTGTTTTATTGACCTTGGTCATTCTGACCGCAGTATGCAGTTAATACATCTGAAACTAACCCTCTACCAGATGCAGACTTGGTAAAGATATTCTCCTATTCACATGCCCAACTGAAAGCTTCACCCCTACTGTCTGGTATTCATGGTGCTGGAAGGTACTTTGCATACAATGAAAGGAGAAAAATAATCATTAACATCACCAAGCTACAAACTTGGAGAACTGCAACAATGACCTGCCTGTATAATATACTGTTGTAATGCCAGTCCAAACATTATGGGAATATACAACCACATTTTGAGTAGATTTAAGGCCCACTCCATGAGATTAAACTCATACCTGACTTTCCTAAAGTGTTCAAAATCCTGAGGATAGGGGAAATCTTCATACTATTATTCTGTTGTTTGGGTTTGATTATTTTTTTTTAATTTTCAACTTTTGTTTTCCTTTTCTTCGAGAAAGGAAGTAGAAAGGATGTGAGAAGAGTTGAAGAAGGGAAAATTAAGATAAAAATATGATGTATGAAAAAATTCTCATGTAGGAATTTTTCAAAATTAAATGTATTAATTTTCCATTGCAAAATATTAACATAAAAATCAGCCAAAAGAAGAGGAGATATAAAATTTTACCGAAGTAATTTTCTGAATTTATTGAGATGATCATGTAATTTTTAACCTTCATTCTGTTTATGTGATATATCATGTTTACCAGTTTTAATATGCTGACCCACCCTGGCATCCCTGAAATAAAATCACCTTGATCCTTGTGAAAGGATTTATGATATTAGCTGTTTAAAGGTATGATAAATCTCTGCAATAAATCTAAGGAGTTGTGGCATTTTTCTTTTTTAGGGGACTCTTGATGAATTCTTCAGTCTTATTGAAGCCTATCTCTTATTACTAGGGCTGCCTGACTTAGTTTCTGCTTAAGATTCCAGTCTCTTTTTGTCAGAGGAATGAAGGATAGATCTTTGGACTGGTCACTGCTTTGCTTGGCTTTGACTTTCTGTTTCTCCATGCTATATTAACTGCCCATCACCTTCTTTTACATTTCAGAATGTTGCCTCTAATTCTTCCCTCTGAATATAATTTTTCTACTTCTTGGATTGTCAAATTACTTTTTTATTATGCTTCTTCCTATTTAAAACAATTTTTAACCTTAATTATGTTTTGATCATATTATTCTCCTCCCCCAAGTCCTTTCAGATCCTCTCTGCCTCTTTTCCCACTGAACTTTAAGTTATTGCACAAAAAAGGAAACAAACAAACAAAAACAAAGTAACAATAAAACCCCCCAAAATCAAGAGCACAAAACCAGAAAAGAAAGATAAAACAAACAAAAAACCCACCAAATTGTAATTAAATAAAAGTATACAAACAAACTGGAGTCCTTTATGTATTGGTCACCTACTCGAGAACATGAGGCCTGTCCTGCAGTGGTTGATATACCACTGTCACTCCATTGTAGCAAACTATTTTCTCTCTCCCAGCAAGTATGTGACAGTTCAGTTGTTAACCTTTAACCTAGTAACTAGGCATTAATTTATTTTTTAAAATATAACAAAATAAAATATAGTAGAATAAAACAAAACCTATTAACCTATGTTGGACAAAACAAATCAACAGAGGGAAAAGAACCAGAGAAGACATAAAATCAGAAACCCATACTCAGAAACCCCATAAAAGCCCCAAACTGGAAGATTTAATATACATACAAAGGACCCGTTGTAGCCCAGGGAAGCCCCCATGCCTTCTGTCTCAGTTCCTGTGAGTTCATATGAGCTTTCCTCATGTTGAGTTAGAGGGCCTTGTTTTATTACTGTCCTCAGTCCCCCCTGGCTCTTATACTCTTTCTGCCTTCTCCTCTGCAGAGTCCCGGCTTTGAGGTGAGGCATTAGATGGAGGCATTCCATTTAGGGCTGAGTGTTCCAAGTTCTCTCATTCTCGGTATAATATCTGGCTGTGGGTCTTGGTGTTTCCATCAGCTGCAGGACCAAACTTCTCTGACGGTGGCTGAATAAGGCACTAGTCTATTGGTATATCAAAATATCATTGAGTTATTTTTTTTAGTACATTTATTTTTCTTTTTTTTTAGAACAGTATTATTTGATTTCAACTTAGAATCCTGGGCTATCTAGTCTCAGGTTCTTGGTCACCCAAGCAGTGTTGGCTATGGGTTTCATCTTGTGGAGTGGGCCTTAATTCAAATTAGTTATTGGTTTGTTGTTCCCATAAACTTTGTTCCGCCATTACTGTAGCATATCTTGTAGGTAGGTTATTGTAGATAAAGGGGTTGTGACTTTCTGTGTGTTTATATTTCTCTTTTGATAGTTTGCTGAGTACTTTCATCTACCAAAGACATTGGAACATAGAGGTGAAGTCTCCATATAGACACCAGCTCAACACCTGTATATGCAAAGAATTGTATCAACTGGGCTAAGGGTGAAAATAATTGTTGAAATATAAGTGAATAGCTATGATTTTTGCATGAAAGAAGGTTAAAAAAATACAAGCAATAAGTTGCTTGTTATTTTACATTTTCTGTTCAAATAAGATTTTTTAAATTGCCAGGTGGTGGTGGCACACACCTTTAATCCCAGCACTCAGAAGGCAGAGGCAGTGTCAATTGGAGGCCAGCCTGGTCTACAGAGTGAATTCCAGGACAGTCAGAGCTACACACAGAAAAATGCTGTCTTGAAAAAACAAAAAAAAAAGAAATTTTAAATTATTTAGTAGTTAATTATACTTTATGAATCATTATGCCAGACTTAGGTAACCAATTATTTACTCTAAATTAACACATAAGTGAGATCATGATATTTTTACTTTTCGGTGACTAGTATTTTTCTCTTAACATGACATTTACTGGGTACATTTATGTTATTGTTCATATAAATATCTAAATTAAATTCCATTATGTGTACATATCACATTTTCTTTATTTTTTACCTATTAACTGACAATTGAGTTGAGTCCAAATTATAGCTATTATGGAAATATGGATGTGCAGATGTCCTTTTGACCTATTGATATTATTTCCATTAGCCCTATAATGAGTAATGAGAAAGATGCATTAGGCGGCAATTTTAATTTTATATTTTTGAGGCATTATACTATTTTACATATTGAATTTGATGATTTATGTTTCCATTAACAATATGCTATTATCCATCAAATATTATCACTTTTATCAATGAAATTTTAACCATTGTAAATGGGGTAGGATCATATCTTGTAGCTTTGGTTTACCTTTTTCTCAAGGCTGATAATATTGGGAATTTTTCAGACCATTTATTTGTATAACTTAGAAATTAGTTTTTTTTGCAGTTGAATTCTGTGTGTTCTTTATATATTTTAGATATTAACCTCTTATCAGAATATACAGTTGTAAAATAAATTCTTTTTCCACAGTGATTTTTCTTACATTTGGGTATTATTTTCATTGTTATGCAGAAGTATTTCAGTTTGATATGACTTCAAATGCATAGTGTTGCTCTGCTTTTGGTAATATCTAAAATACTTATACCATTAGAATTCCTGTGCTTTCTTTTAGAAGATTAAAATTTCCAAGTCTTACATTGAGATCTTTATGCTCCATTATTTGAATTGATACTTACAAAGTTATGTTTTTTAATTTTCATGAATTGGCTTCTCATAACACAGATGTAGTAGTACATAAAATTTTCAACAAAAGTAGGTAAAATGTTTACTCAGAATGAAAAATCATAAATTGGTGATTGATGCTAAACATACTAGTATTACACATGATTGACCATTGTTTTCCCTGAAACCATTATGTATTATTTTAAATAATCGCATACATTACTATCATTTACAGTGATTTTTATCTACCCATATAGAAATGTCCAGATCAAATTTTTGCTGTCTATTCAGAGTTACCCTTGTGCCCTGGGAGCAGTGGGTGAAGAGACGCGGAGGCAATGACATAGACTCCAGGAGAAGGCAAGCAAGCTCGTTCCTTCAAGGAAATGATGGGGAGCTTTATAGGGCAAGGGCAGCTTCCTCACAAAGCTGGTTGACTCTCCTACACCCATTTGCTGAATTGGTACTTGCTGATAGGTTCTGGGTCCTCCCTAGTCAATGTTGGCCACAAAGTAATTTTAGGTTCCCTCTGTTGAAATTCCTTGTCATCTCAAAGGTGTACATAGTACATGATCTGACTTATCTGCAACATGCAGCAGTTTTACCTGCCTCATCAAATTATTGTTTTTAACATCCATCTTTCAAATTATATAATGATGCTATGTTTTAAGAAAATAGATGAAGATGTTATTCAGTTTCTTATGTGCTCTTCAGTTGCAATTAACTTTGATATAAGTGATAAAAATACTAAATATTAGTTTGGGGCCATTTTTATTTGAAGCTTCTTCATAGACTTGTGAATGCTTTAGTTTCTTGCTATAATTTTCTTGTATTATATCAGGATTCCAGGGTGTTTCTTTCAAATAAAATATTTTTTAAAGGATTGGGAAATAGCTTAGTCAGTAACTTGCTTGATTCACATTAGGACCTGAGTTTAAAGCTTAGGACACAGGTTAAGTAGAAAAGGACATGCATGGTTTCACATACTTGTCATTCTCAGTGCTGGGGAGGCAGAAACAGGAAGTTCCCTAGGTCTTTCTTGTCAACCACCCTAGCTGAGTCAGTGAAGCCCAGGTCAATGGTATGGTTCAGGAAGAGTGACATCCAAATTTGTCCTCTTGCTTCCACAGAACCACAAACACACATACACACACACACACACACACACACACACACACACACACACACACACAATAAATAAATGAAATACAAAAAAATACTTTTAAAACTTTTTTGAATATTTTCAGTCCTTCAATAATGTGCTTATAAACTCCATAAAAATGTTTAATATTAGGCAATTATTCACACCAAGTATTCTGATAGAACCACTTTAATTTTCTATCAAAAATATAACTTGTTCTTTATTTTAAGATTTGAATTTTCTACATATCTGAATTAAGTTTTACTGTTGTAATGCCATGTACCAATCTTATTGTGCATTTTAGTGTCTAATAGCATAGTGGCATATATATATATATATATATATATATATATATATATACATATACATATATATATACATATAAACTAATATTATATATATGAATGTTTGTCTATTTGAGGTCATACTTGTAAACATTGCATATAATTTTTGTATTATTTTAAAAAATGTCAACTCTACCAGCATAATTACATAGAATATGTTTTAAGAATTCTTGGGCTAGTGAAATGGCTTATCTAGTGGGATGCCAGCCCAATCTCCAAGTCTGATTACCTGAGATTAGTCCCTGGAACTATGATGAAAAAGAACAAACTCTGAAAATCATCATCTGACCTCCACACATCTGCTTTGGTATGCTTCCACAAAGTAATTAATTAATCAATAGCAATTTTCCTTACACACACACACACACACACACACACACACACACACACACACACACACACACACACAGCCATTTTGTGAAAAAATAATCATTTCTCTGGTAACTTAATTAATTTCAAATATAAGGCATTACATTACTAGAACATTTATGATCACCTAATTCACCTCTTAGTTGTTCCAATTAGAAATTATAATCCTCAAGAGGAATAATAGTTGCATAAGTCT
The DNA here is from genome assembly GCF_949786415.1 of Peromyscus eremicus. NCBI lineage: Eukaryota > Metazoa > Chordata > Mammalia > Rodentia > Cricetidae > Peromyscus > Peromyscus eremicus. The sequence continues at coordinate 122,644,772 of NC_081439.1, forward strand.
ACAGACCTCAACAGTACTAAAACAGTTCTAAAGTTCTGGTCAACAGACACCTAGTCTGTTTATCAATTTATTTTAATAATTCATTTATTAGACTATTAAAATAAGGATAGATTTTACGAAAATTCAGAAATTTCTATCAAATTATAAAAGTTACTACTTGAAGCAAGGCATTTTATGCAAAGTAATGGTCCCAATCTGTTCAATTTTCCTCATCTAGAATTGCTTATAACTGATTTAGAAGAAAAAATATACCAAGGGATAGATTTTGTAATTATTTTAATTGTTGAATCAAAACATATTGAACTGAAAGCACAAAATAAACTAAAATCATCAAGTAACTAGACAAACTGAAGAGTGTTTATTGGAAAGTAAAAAATGTGGAGTTGAATTTCTTTAAATAATTTCAATTAAGTTTGGCATCTATTTCATTACTAGATTTGATACATTATAATAACACATTGTAAGGTGATAATTCTTTTGTCAGGATAAGGGTTTTTATAATTTAGGCAATAAAATCCTTACATGAAGCTAAACATGTACTATCACAATTTCCCATCTTTTGCATTGAGTTTCATGCAAAATGTTAAAAAAAATGAAGCATGAGAATGACTCAATTTTAATGTGATGAAAAACCAAACTATATAATAATTGTGGCAGGAGGATTATAACAATTCAGTATCCATTCTAATTTGATTTTATTTATTCACTCACATAGGTTTTCTAAGTAATAAGACAATTAGGCTGAATATTAAGAAAAATCAAATTCAAAACCCAAGTTCACAACAGTAATTAATGGGATAAAATTAGTAGCATAGACCAGTGATTAGAAGGAAACAACAATGAATGAAAAGAAATCCCTAAAAATTTATCCAGGAAACAATAAATACTTGAACCTTAATTGTGGAGGTTATCATACAGAACAGGCACTAGAGAAGACAATTTGAAAGAAACAGAATGGCAAATAATATGATCTCTCTGGCTTTGTTCTTTTTGTTTAAATTTCTTTTTGTAGTTCAAGATCTTTGGTGCCTCCTTATACAGCTTAAAATAGTTTTAATCTGCCACTGTGGAGAATGTAATTATCAGAAATCTAAAAGATCTTAATTTATTTATATTTGTATTATTAGTTTTTTTCAGACTTTCATGCATAAGTTCTATATTTTCAACATTACCATCTCATCCTCTGTCCCTTCCTTCTTTTCCCATGTTCCTCTCACTGTGTATATACAACCTGTTGAGCCTATTTAATATTGCTTTTAAGTATCTATGAGGTTGGAAAAGCTATCAGGGAACTTATCCTTGAAGAAGACTGATTTTTCCACTCTTAGCAGCCATTAAGTACTTGTAGCTCTTCATCTAGGGTGGACCCTGTGGGATTTCCCCCATCAACCTTGGGATATCAACTGTTGTTGTCATTTTGCAGGTCCTGTTTAGGCACCCATGTGAAGATCTGATAGGTGCAGATACCTGTCATATATACACCATCTTTTTTTCTTTTTTTTTTATTAATAAATTTTTTATTCATTTTACATACCAACCACTACCCCTCCTCCCTCCTTCTGTCCCCCAGCCTTCCCTTCAACCTACCTCCCATTCCCACCTCCTCCAAGGCAAGGCCTCCCATGGGTAGTCAGCAGAGCCTGGTAATTCAGTTAACGCAGGTACAAGCCCCTCCCCCTGTTCTAAGGCTGTGTAAAGTGTCCCACCATAGGCACTGGTCTCCAAAAAGCCTGCTCATGTACCACTGCCAGGGGGCTCCTTAAGCAGATCAAGCTACACAACTTTCTGGCTTATGCAGAGGGCCTAGTCCAGTCCCATGGAGGTTCCTCAGCTATTTGCCCATAGTTCATGACTTCCCACTAGACTGTTTTACTTCTCTATGTACATTTCGCCATCATGATCTTGATGCCCCTTGCTCATAGAATCCTTCTTCTCTCTCTTTGAAACATGTTACATACTCACTCATAAGTAGATACTAGATGTAAAGCAAAATATAACCAGAATACAACCAACAATTCCAGAGAAAATAGTTAGCAAGGAGAACCCTAAGAGGGATGCATGGATAACCTTGGGAGGGGGAAATAGATGAGCTCTCCATGAGTAAAGTGAGAGTGAGGTTGAACAATGGAGAGTAGGAGATGGAGGATGAAAACATAAGGGAACAGGATGGTCTAGCTGGAACGGGGACTGAGTGGGAGAGCAAGGAAAGAGATATCATGATAGAGGGAGAAATAATGTAGATAGGGAGAAACAAAGTGCTAGGGAAGTCTCCAAGAATCCACAAGGATAACCTCACCTTAGACTACTAGCCATAGTGGAGAAGGTGTCGGAACTAGCCTACTCCAGTAATGACATTGGTGAATACCATGTCATCATAGAGCCTTATCCAATACCTGATGGAAGCAGATGCAGAGATCTATATACACCATCTTAAAGGAGATACATTGGTATTCTTTCTCTTATAATATTTCTGCTCTGTGAACTGTAATGTTCTCAGTTTTAGCCAAGAAGCTACTAACATTTGATGGAACGACACCTGATATGTAGACTACTGTACTGCTTCATGGATTTCTTGTTTGTTTGTGTATGTTTAAGAGACCAAGAACATAAAAATGTGCGGATAAGTGGATGGGAGAGGATCTGGGAGGAATTAGGTGAAGGAAGTGAATATAATAAAAAATATTTTTTTGTAAAATTCTCAAAGAATAACTAGAAACATTATTTTTAAAAATCTCATCACACAAATTTCTACAAAAGCAGAAGATGATAAAATTTTAAAAATGGAATACTCTAAAAAAAAAAATAACACTACACCCAAGAAAAGTATCCTGAGATGTGTAGAACTGAAGTGTGCCTAAGAGAAGAACAGAGGCAATTAATAACTAGCAGGCCATCTTTACAAGAAATGTTTAAAGGAGTCATGCACCAATAACTATCAGACAGGAACTACTATCATAAAAATAAATGAATGATCCTGCCCCCGAACTTCCCTTCTGGACAAGAGGTGAGTGTCCGGTCTCAGCCTAGACCCCATCCCTGGGCACCAGCCACTCCGGGAAAGACCTGCTCAACTTGGCCCCAGGTTCTGGCCTCCAAGCAGGTTCCCTTCTAGCCCTACCAGGAAGGCTTCCCTTCTTCAAGACCCCCGGCAGACCCTGCAATCTCCACGCCCTGCCCCCACACACATCCACCCTAGACCCCAGTTACTTCCTGAGACTTAGAGACTGGCCCCCAGCTCCCATCCTGCCCCCGGACTTCCCTTCTGGACCAGAGGTGAGTGCCCGGGCTCAGCCTAGACCCCATCCCTGGGCACCAGCCAATGAAGGGAACCCTGCCCAACTTGGCCCCAGGTTCTGGCCACTGGGCAGGTTCCCTTCTAGCTTTACTGGTAAGGTTCCCCTTCTCCAAGACCCCCAGCAGACCTTGCAATCTCCACGCCCTGCCCCCACGCCCATCTGCCCGAGACCCCAGCCACTTCCTGAGACTTAGAGACCCGCCCCCAGCTCCCATCCTGCCCCTGGACTTCCCTTCTGGACAAGAGCTCACATCCTGCCCTGGACTTCCCTTCTGGACAAGAGCTCACATCCTGCCCTGGACTTCTCTTCTAGACAAGAGCGCCCATCCTGCCCTGAACTTCCTGTCTGGACAAGATCTCCCATCCTGCCCCGGACTTCCCATCTGGACAAGAGTTCCCATCCTGCCCCGGAGTTCCCATTTGGACAAGAGAGCTCCGATTTGGACAAGAGAGAGAGAGAGACTTCCTGAATCTGTCAGCTTTGTCTGAACCAAGTGCGCTGATAAGACCAAGAACAAACCACAGGGAGATGGACAGACATCAAAGCAGAAGTACATACAACAAAATGAAGAGCAATACAGCATCACCAGAACCTAGCCCTCCTCCAAAATCTAGACCTGAACATCAAAAATTGGAAGAAGCAGAAGAAAACAGCCTTATGAATAACATCATGAAGAAGGTAGAGGCTTATATAGAGGAAAAGATGAAAAAATGGGAAGAACACTATAAAAAAAACTAGAGGAAAGGACAAATGAAGTAGAAGAAAACAATAAAATCCTGGAATAAAACAATAAAGCACTGAAAGAAAATCATGAAAAAGCAATGAAACAAATGAAGGAAACAGTCCAACACCTGAAAAGCAAAATAGAAAAAATGAAGAAGACACAAACAGAGGGAATGTTGGAAATAGAAAATCTGAGTAAACAATCAGGGACTTCAGATGCAAGTATAACCAACAGAATGCAAGAGAAGGAAGAGAGGATCTCTGGCGTTGAAGATACAGTAGAAGAAATAGATTCATCAGTCAAAGAAAACACTAAAACCAACAAAGTCATGAACCAAAATGTCCATGAAATTTGGGACACCATGAAAAGACCAAACCTACGAATAATAGGGATAAAAGAAGGAGAAGAATACCGACTCAAAGTCACAGAAAATATATTCAACAAGATCATAGAAGAAACTTTTCCCAACTTAAAGAAGGAAATGCCTATGAAGATACAAGAAGCCTACAAAACACCAAACAGACTAGACCCCTCAAAAAAGTCCCCTTGCCACATAATAATTAAACAACTAAATGCACAGAATAAAGAAAGAATATTAAGAGCAGCAAAGGAAAAAGGCCAAGTGACTTATAAAGGCAAACCCATCAGAATAACACCTGATTTCTGAATGGAGACTCTGAAAGCCAGAAGGACCTGGACAGATGTAATGCAGACACTAAGAGACCATGGATGCCAGCCTAGACTAATATACCCAGCAAAACTTTCAATCATCATAGATGGAGTGAACAAGACATTCCAGGACAAAGCCAGATGTAAAGAATACTTATCCACAAACCCAGCCCTACAGAAAGCACTAGAAGAAAAATTCCAATCTAAGGAAGTCAGATACACCCTCGAAAACACAGGCCATAGATAAAACCATAGCAGTAAACCCCAACGAAGAGAAGTACACACACACTACCACCAAAAAAATAACAGGAATGAACAATCACTGCTCATTAATATCCCTTAATATCAATAGACTTAATTCACCTATAAAAACACATAGGTTTACAGAATGGATACAAAAGGAGGACCCATCTCTCTGCTGCATACAAGAAACACATCTCAAATTCAGAGATAGACACTACCTAAGAATAAAAGGCTGGGGAAAGACTTTCCAATCAAACAGTCTTAAGAAACAAGCGGGTGTAGCCACCCTGATATCCAGCAAAATAGCCTTCAAACTAAAATCAATCAAAAGAGATCAAGAAGGGCATTACATACTCATAACAGGAAAGATCCACCAAGATGAAGTTTCAATTCTGAACATTTATGCCCCAAACACAAGGGCACCCACATGTGTAAAAGAAACATTACTAAAACTTAAACCACATATAAAACCCCACACATTAATAATGGGAGACTTCAGTACCCCACTTTCACCACTGGACAGATCTGCCAAATTGAAACTTAACAGAGAAATAAAGGACTTAACTGATGTCATGACTCAAATGGATTTAATTGATATCTACAGAACATTCCATCCTAACAAAGAAGAATATATGTTCTTCTCAGCACCCCATGGAACCTTCTCTAAAATCGACCAAATACTTGGCCACAAAGCAAATCTCAACAGATAAAAAACAATTGGAATAACCTCCTGTGTTCTATCAGCTCACCATGGTTTAAAGTTGGATTTCAACAACAACAAAAACTACAGGAAACCTACAATCTCATGGTAACTGAATAATGCTCAACTGAATCACCAATGGGTTAAGGAAGAAATAAAGAAAGAAATTAAAGACTTCCTAGAGATCAACGAAAATGAAGACTCCACATACCCAAACTTATGAGACACTATGAAAGCAGTGCTAAGAGGGAAATTCATAGCACTAAATGCTCACATAATGAAGTTGGAGAAATCTCACACTAGAGACTTAACAGCATATCTGAAAGCTCTAGAACAAGAAGAAGCAAAGTCTCCCAGGAAAAATAGATGCCAGGAAGTTATCAAAGTGAGAGCTAAAATCAACAAAATAGAAACAAAGAGAACAATACAAAAAATTAATGAAACAAAGATTTGGTTCTTTGAGAAAATCAACAAGATAGACAAGCCCTTATCCAAACTAACCAAAAGACAGAGAGAGAGCATCCAAATCAACAAAATCAGAAATGAAAAGGGGGACATAACAACAGACATTGAGGAAATCCAGAGAATCATGAGGTCATACTTCAAAAACCTCTACTCCACAAAACTGGAAAACTTAAATGAAATGGATAATTTTCTGGATAGGTACCACATACCTAAGTTAAATCAAACCAGATAAACTATGTAAATAGTCCAATAACACCTAAGGGAATAGAAACAATCATTAAAAGTCTCCCAAGCAAAAAAAGCCCAGGACTGTGGTGGTATTCTGTTCCCAAAATATTGTGTACCTTAATAAACTTATCTGGGGTCAGAAAACAGAAAAGCCACAAGATACTTAGGCTAGAAAATGTTAGCACAGGCCTTTAATTCTAGCAATCCAGAGACAGAAATCCCTCTGGATCTCTGTGAGTTCAAGGCTGCATTGGAAACAGCCAGGCATGGTGACTCATGCCTTTAATCCCAGAAAGCAGCCTTTAATCCCAGGGAGTGGTGGTAGAAAGCAGAAATGTTTGTAAGGTGTGAGGACCAGAAACTAGAAGCACTTGGCTGGTTAAGCCTTTGGCTAGTTAAGCTACAGGCTTTTGAGCAGCAGTTCAGCTGAGAGCAATTGGGATGAGGACACAGAAGCTTCCAGTCTGAGGAAACAAGACCAGCTGAGAAGTTGGCCAGGTGAGGTGCACTGTGGCTTGTTCTGTCTCTCTGATCTTCCAGTATTTCATCCCAATACCTGCCTCAGGTTTGATTGTATTAATAAGAACTTTTAAGATTCATGCTACACAGGACCAGATGGTTTCAACACAGAATTCTATCAGATCTTCAAAGAAGAGATAATACCAATGCTCTCTAAATTGTTCCACACAATAGAAACAGAAGGAACATTACCAAACTCCTTCTTTTTTTTTTTTTTTTTTTTTTTTTTTTTTTTTTTTTTGGTTTTTCAAGACAGGGTTTCTCTGTGTAGCTTTGCGCCTTTCCTGGAACTCACTTGGTAGCCCAGGCTGGCCTCGAACTCACAGAGATCCGCCTGGCTCTGCCTCCCGAGTGCTGGGATTAAAGGCGTGCGCCACCACCGCCCGGCTACCAAACTCCTTCTATGAGGTTACAATTACCTTGATTCCTAAACCAAACAAGGATACAACAAAGAAAGAGAACTACAGACCGATCTCCCTCATGAACATTGATGCAAAAATACTCAATAAAATTCTGGCAAACAGACTCCAAGAACACTTCAAAACAATTATTCACCATAAACAAGTCGGCTTCATCCCAGAGATGCAAGGGTGGTTCAACATATGAAAGTCCATCAATGTAATACACCATATAAACCATCTCAAAGAAAAAAACATATGATCATCTCACTAGAGGCAGAAAAGGCATTTGACAAAATCCAACACCCCTTCATGATAAAGGTCTTGGAGCGTTCAAGAATACAGGGAACATACCTAAACATAATAAAGGCAATTTATAGCAAGCCAACAGCCAACATCAAATTAAATGGAGAGAAACTCAAAGCAATTCCACTAAAATCGAGAACGAGGCAAGGCTGTCTGCTCTCCCCATACTTATTCAATATAGTACTTGAAGTTCTAGCCAGAGCAATAAGACAACATAAAGAAATTAAGGGGTCACAAATTGGAAAGGAAGAAGTCAAGCTTTCTCTATTTGCAGATGACATTATAGTATACTTGAGTGAGCCCAAAGATTCAACCAAGGAACTGATACAGCTTATAAACACCTTCAGCAACATAGCAGGATACAAGATCAACTCAAAAAAATCAGTAGCCCTCCTATATACAATTGACAAAGAGGCTGAGAAGGAAATCAGAGTTACATCACCCTTTACAATAGCCACAAATGACATAAAATACCTTGGGGTAACACTAACCAAGCAAGTAAAGGACCTATATGACAAGAACTTTAAGTCCCTGGAAAAAGAAATTGAAGAAGATGTCAGAAAATGGAAAGATCTCCCATGCTCATGGATAGGCAGGACTAACATAGTAAAAATGGCAATTTTACCAAAAGCAATCTACAGATTCAATGCAGTCCCCATCAAAATACCAACACAATTCTTCAGAGACCTAGAAAGAATAATACTCAGCTTCACATGGAAACACAAAAAAACCTAGGATAGCCAAAAGAGTCCTGTACAATAAAACAACCTCTGGAGGCATCATGATCCCTGACTTCAAGCTCTACTATAGAGCTACAGTAATAAAAACAGCTTGGTACTGGTATAAAAACCGACATGTGGACCAATGGAATCGAATTGAAGACCCTGACATTAATCCACACACCTATGAACATATAATTTTTGACAGAGAAGCCAAAAGTGTACAATGGAGTAAAAGAAAGCATCTTCCAGGAGTCCAATTAGCGAGAAAGAGGAGGGTTTATATGAGCAAGAATTGTTGAGACCAAGGTTGGATAAAGCACAGGGACAAATAGCCAAACGAATGGAAACACATGATCTATGAACCAATGGCTGAGGGGCCCACAACTGGATCAGGCCCTCTGAATGAGTGAGATAGTCCATTGGCTTGATCTGTTTGGGAGGCATCCAGGCAGTGGGATTGGGTCCTGTGCTCTTTGCATGAGTTGGCTGTTTGAAACCTGGGGCTTATACAGGGTTTTTTGGCTCGGCCTGGGAGGAGGTGACTGGACTTGCCTGGACTGAGTCTTCCAGTTTGATCTCAATCCTCGGGGGAGGCTTGTCCTTGGAGGAGGTAGGAATGGGGGTAGGCTGGGGGGAAGGGGAGGAGGGCGGGGGGGGGGGGGAAACAGGGGTATCCATGGCTGATATGTAGAACTGAATTGTATTGTAAAATAAAATAAACTTAAATTAAAAAACAAGAAAAAAATGTATGAATTACAGATATCACTAGCAGAACAAATACACACATACCAAAAAGGATATTTTAAGTATTTTCATTACACAAAACTCTCACACTACAAACGTGGATAAAAGAATAAAACCAAAGATACACAAAATAGTCAGGAAACAATTGACAAAATTATAGCAGTTTGTGTTTATGTATCAATAATGCAGATAGGTTAAATTCACTAATTAAATATATACAATGCATAAATTGGGAGCTAAAATCCAATGATTAAATGGCAACTTGATCATCAGTAAAGATAGAGAGGGACTTTACCAGAGAAGGAATGGAAAAATTCTGTAACATACATAAACAATTCATAAGTAATATGGACAAAATAGATATTAAATTAAAAACGCAAGAAGTGACAAATGAACATTATATGATATCAAAATATTAATTTTCAAGAAAAAAATAGTAAGTGAAAAATATGCATGCATTTACCTCTTAAGTACATACCCAATGGTATAAGGAAAATATAAATAATTTAAAAATAGAGACCCCCCGGTAATATAATAATTGAGCACATGAAGACCCTTCTTTCATAAACAGACAAATCATCTAAGCAAGTTGAATAAAAATCTATGTCAAACTATATATAGGTCCAAATGACCTAGTATACATTTATACAATACATCATTCAACAGCTGCAGAATGTACATTCTTACATTCAACATATGGAATATTCTTCAGGACAGTGTATATGCTAGGCTAAAACACAAATATCAACACCTGAAATAGTTTTTACTGTTTGAGAATTTCATACATGTGTATAATGTGTTTTGAGCAGATCTACATAGCCCCGTTCTCTCCTCTCCAATTACTTCCTTATCACCTCTACTACTTTTCCCTCCCAACTTTCTATGATGCTCTTTCCAAAAATAGAAAAAGTAAAAGAAAACACTCATGCAGTCCACTTAGTGTTGTCTCTAATTGCACAGGTGTAGGGCTATCTACTGAAGGATGAAAAATCTTTCAGTGGCCACATCACTGAAGAAAATTGACTTTACTTCCCCCAGCAGCCATTAATTGCAAATAGTTCCTCAGCTACTGTTAGGACTTCATGAGTCCTTCTGCCATCCAAGCCTAGATTGTGGCTGAAAGGATTTGATGCAGATCTGAATTATATACGTGGATTTCTAGAAAACAGATATATATATATATATATATATATATATATATATATATATATATATATATATATATATATATGTGTGTGTGTGTGTGTGTGTGTGTGTGTGTGTGTGTGTATGCAGACAAAATAGATAGTAAATTTAAAATGTAAGCATGACAAATGGTCACTATATAATAAAGTATTTATTTGTCAAGATTATTATTAGTATTAATTAGATTGTCTTACAAGATGTGGTCCAATTAGTCCAACAATGGCTATATACCAAGAGAAAGTACAAGAATCCAGTGTTGTTCATTCTATGAGCTTGAATGTCTCAGCTGCTCTTTGTTACACATTTGAATTCTGAAGAAGTAGGCTAGTGAAACAATGGCCTTCCCAGAAAGAAAGAGAGCAAGCAATTAAAGGATGAAAGCTTCCTTCTTCTGTGACCTTTATATAGACTGCTATCAGAAGATGTGGACCAGATTAAAGGTAGACCTTACTACCTCAAAAGGGCCATTTTTAAAGGTGGGTCTTCCTACTTTAATTGATTTAATTTAAAACATTCCCCCACAGATGTACCAAGCTTTACAGGCAGGAGCCCTGTTCGGCAGGGCAGGCCTGAGTTGTTTGTAGCACCCGCTTTAAGCAAGTAGCCCAAGGTTAGTCTGGCCTGAGGCCAAGCCAACCTGGGCCCAGGCTAGGGAGCCTGCCACCCAGGTGGGAAACCGGACCTGCCGGCCGCCCAGGTGGGAAACCAGACCTTCCGCCAAGCCAAGTTAAGCAGTTTTTAATGGATTCTTGTCACGTTGGGTGCCAAATGTAGATGTAACCAACTGTCTTATTAAATAAGAAACACAGAGCCAATTCAGAGAAGAAAGCCAAGAGGTCAGAACTAAGAGCTTTACCCTTCCTGCTTCAGCCAAGAGAGCTCTCCAAAAAGGGCTATTTCCTGTCTGTTTGTCTTTATATAGACTGTCTGTTCTGCCTTCTTATTGGTTGTAAACCCAAACACATGACTGCCTCATCACTGTCTGTATTTACAGCCCTCCAGGTCCTCTATGATATTGAGATTAAAGGCATGTGTCTCCAATGCTGGCTGTATCCTTGAACACACAGAGATCTACCTAGCTCTGCCTACCAAGTGCTGGGATTAAAGGTGTACACCACCACTGCCACACTCTTGCTATGGCCCTAATAGCTCTGACCCCCAGGCAACTTTATTTATTAACATACAATTAAAATCACATTTCAGTACAAATAAAATACCACCATATATGTGGTACATTCATTTTCGTTGATCTCTAGAAAGTCTTTAATTTCTTTCTTTCTTTCTTCCTTAACCCATTGGTGATTCAGTTGAGCATTATTCAGTTTCCATGAGATTGTAGGTTTTCTGTAGTTTTTAAAATCTAACTTTTAGCCATAGTGGTCTGACAGAATGCAGGAGGTTATTCCAATTGTTTTTTTTTTTTTCTGTTGAGATTTGCTTTGTGGCCAAGTATGTGGCTGATTTTAGAGAAGGTTCCATGGGGTGCTGAGAAGGTATATTCTTTTTTGTTAGGATGGAATGTTCTGTAGATATCGATTAAGTCCATTTGAGTCATGACATCAATTAAGTCCTTTATTTCTCTGTTAAGTTTCAATTTGGTAGATCTGTCCAGTGGTGAAAGTGGGGTGTTGAATTTTCCCACTATTAATGTGTGGGGTTTTACATGTGATTTAAGCTTTAGTAATGTTTCTTTTACATATGTGGGTGCCCTTGTGTTTGGGGCATAAATGTTCAGAATTGAAACTTTATCTTGGTGGATCTTCCCTGTGGTGAGTTTGCAATGCCCTTCTTGATCTCTTTTTATTGTTATTAGTTTGAAGTCTATTTTGCTTCTTAAGACCATTTGATTGGAAAGTCTTCTCCCAGCCTTTTATTCTTAGGTGGTGTCTATCTTTGAATTTGAGTTGTGTATGCAGCAGTAAGTTGGGTCCTGCTTTCGTATCCATTCTGTTAGCCTGTGTCTTTGTGTAGGTGAATTAAGTCCATTGATATTAAGGGATATTAATGAGCAGTGATTGTTCATTCCTGTTTTTTTTTGGCGGTAGTGTGTGTGTACTTCTCTTCTTTAGGGTTCACAGCTGTAGTGTTATCTATTGCCTGTGTTTTTTGAGGTTGTATCTGACTTCCTAAGGTTGGAATTTTCCTTCTAGTGCTTTCTGTAGGGCTAGGTTTGTGGATAAGTATTCTTTACATCTGGCTTTGTCCCGGAATGTCTTGTTCACTCCATCTATGATGATTGAAAGTTTTGCTGGGTATGTTAGTCTAGGCCGGCATCCATGGTCTCTTAGTGTCTGCATTACATCTGTGCAGGTCCTTCTGGCTTTCAAAGTCTCCATTGAGATATCGGGTGTTATTCTGATGGGTTTGCCTTTATAAGTCACTTGGCCTTTTTCCTTTGCTGCTCTTAATATTCTTTCTTTATTCTGTTCGTTTAGTTGTTTAATTATTATGTGGCAAGGGGGCTTTTTTGAGGGGTCTAGTCTGTTTGGTGTTCTATAGGCTTCTTGTATATTCATAGGCATTTCCTTCTTTAAGTTGGGAAAAGTTTCTGCTATGATCTTGTTGAATATATTTTCTGTGCCTTTGAGTTGGTATTCTTCTCCTTCCTCTATCCCTATTATTTGTAGGTTTGGTCTTTTCGTGGTGTCCCAAATTTCCTGGACATTTTGGGTCATGACTGGTGGCTTTAGTGTTTTCTTTGACGGATAAATCTGTTTCTTCTACTGTATCTTCAACACCAGAGATCTGGTCTTACATCTCTTACATTCTGTTGGTTATACTTAGATCTGTAGTTCCTGTTTGTTTACTCAGATTTTCTGTTTCCAACATTCCCTCTGTTTGTGTTTTCTTCAATTTTTCTATTTCCCTTTTCAGGTCTTGGACTATTTCCCTCATCTGTTTCATTGCTTTTTCATGGTTTTCTTTCAAGGATTTAATGTTCTTTTTCTGCTTTATTTGTCTTTTCCTCTAGTTTTTTATAGCGTTCTTCCCATTTTTTGTTTGACTTTTCATGTTCTTTATTGATTTCTTCCACTTTTTGTTTGTCTTTTCTTCAATTTCATTTTTGAATTTTCCTTTAAAAGCCTTTAGCATCTTCATGATGTTATTCTTAAGGTTGCTTTCTTCTGCTTCTTCCATTTTGTGATGTTCAGGTCTTGCTGTTGAAGGAGGGCTAGGTTCTGGTGATGCTGTATTGTTCTTTATTTTTTTGTATGTACTTCTGCCTTGAAGTCTGCCCATCTCCTCGTGGATTCTTTCTTGGTCTAATCAGTACTCTTTGTCCAGACAGAGCTGACAGATTCTGTGTTTCAGGAAGCTTCTGGTCTGGATGGGAGTTCTGTGCCAGATGGAAGCTGGGGGCTCATCTCTAATTCTCAGGAATTGGAGGGGGGTCTTGGGCAGATGGGTGTGGGGGCAGGGCGTGTAGATTGCTGTGTCTATGCCGGGGGGGGGGTCTTGGAGAAGGAGAACCTTCCCATGGAGGGCCCGCCCAATGGCCAGAAACTGGGGCCAAGTTGGACAGATCCTCCCCCTTAATGGCTGGTGCCCAGGGATGGGACCTAGGGCCAGGTCTCCCTGTGTATGACCCCAGGCACAATCACCTCTGGTCAGATGAGAACTGGGTGCTGATCTCCAATTCTGAGGAAATGGGGGGGGGGGTATTTGGCAGATGGGTGTGGGGGCAGGGCATGTAGATTTCAGGGTCTGCTCATGGGGGGTCTTGGAGAAGGGAACCTTCCTACTATCATTATTCTTTATATGTCTGCTTGTGTTCTAATGATCAACAGAAACTGGGAGGAGTTTGTAGCTGGTCCTTCCTTGAACTGCCAGCTCCTGAATAATGGCACTGAGACTTTATATTATGAAAACTTGGCCTTAGCTTAGGTTTGTTCCTAACTAGCTCTTATAACTTAAATTAACCAACTTATATTAATCTATTTTATGTCGTATGGCTCTTTACTTCTCTTTTGTACCATATGTCTGACTTCCTCAGATTCTTTCCCACAGATCATATCTCTGCCCTGAAGTCCCAGCTATAATCTCTTAGCTCTTCATTACACCAATCAGAAGGTGACTTAGGCAAGTGAGGTAAAACAGAGACACATCTTTACAAAATATACAAAAAGATTATCCCAATAGGAGTTGAAGGAGGGGAAATTGTAATCAGAATACATTGTATAAAAAAATCTATTTTCAGTAAGATAAAAATAAATAAAAATGACAAGGAGAGGTTGGTAGGGAGATTAGGCAGAAAAGCATTAACCTTTAGAAATTACAGTATTTTTCCTTCTAGTTAATCACAATGAATCACATTAAGCAAAGAAAATAAGACAGCATTCACAGTAGGAAGTGTTTATGTTTTGAAGTGAACAGTGATATTGCAAGACTTACTTGTTTTCTGAAAACTGAAATTCTAAACATGCATTTTATTTATTGATGTTAATACTGGAATTTTTATTAAAATATGAATGAGAAATTTTAGAAAAAGAAAGAGTTTTGAATGGAAGGTTATTTTGTGATACCAACATAGAAATAAGTACCCTTAAATATTACAATTAAGTTTAGTTTTTCCCAACAAGGAAGAGTAGGATTATCATGTTAAAGCCATTATAATTCACCACATGAATTCATACATTTTTACTGCTGCAATAAAAACATCACAGACTCAGTTTACCTAAAAGCCACAGAAACTGACATTGTGATTCTGAAGGTTGAAATGTTCAAGATCAACAGCAGGTTCAATGTCTGTGAGGACTGATGTGTCTTTCCAAGATGGTACAAAATTACTGTGTCCTCTGAAGAGAAATTATATTACCACTTATATGGCAGAAAGGACACAAGAAGTAAGAGAACTGAGTTTTTTTCATCAAACCCTTTTATAAAAATGCTTAAACTCATTCACAAAGGTCCTGACTTAATGACCTTCTAAAAGCCATTCCTTTATTTTATTTTTCCTCATTTTATTAGCTCTTTGATAATGTTGTAAAAGATTTTAAAATATATCCACATCCTCTTTGCACTTCTCCTAGATCTTAGTCCCTTCCCTAGTCAGAAAACCTGATTTGCAGTGTTCTCCTTAAAAAGAAAAAAAAAAAAAACACCAAATATAGACTATGTTGCCCTTATACAATTGTATGTGTGGTCTTTACTGGAAGGCCATCTACCAAACAGCGGTCTCATCTTTAAAGAAAATCCACTCTTCCTCTGTCAGCAGCTATCAACTGCCAATAAATCCATAGATAAGGATAGTATTCTGTGTGCAGTCTTCTGTCCATACTTCAATTTTGTTTGACCTAAGCCTTGGTAGGTCTTTGCATGTTACAACAATCACTGTAAATTCATATGAAACTACCTTACTGTGTACAGAAAACATTTATTGGAGTCTTCCACCACCTTTGGCTCTTAAAATCTTCCTTTTCCCTCTTCTGCTATGATTCCTGAGCCTTGGATTGTAGGGTTGTGATATAGATGTCCCAGATAAGGCTGGGAATTTTGCAATCTCTTTTTGTCTGCAACTTAGTTGTAAGTTTTTGGGTTAATTTTCATTTACTGCAAAAGGCAGCTTCTCTAATGTTGATTATGATATGCCCTAATCTATGTATATAGCAACAAGTAATTAGGAGTCAGTTTAATACTATGTCCATTTATCAAAGTAATAGTAGTTGGTTCTGACCTAAGCATTATGACCTGTCTAGTCACAGGTTCTTGTTTTCAATAATGATGACATTCAAAATACATGATCAAGTGAAGAAATACATAATATTTTCATGAAATTGATTACTTAAATAATGCAATTATTCCAATTTAATTCCAAATGACTCATCATTTCAATATATTTTACTATCTTATCCTAATTCATGGAGAAATCAAAGCCTTTTCTTCTCTTAAAAAATGTCCTATTATTTTTGTTCATTATATAAGGGTAACACTACCATAATATTTATTTTTCTGATTTTTTGACAACTTGAAATAATCTATAGTTATATGCGGAGAACAACCCCAGTTGAGAAAATGCCTGCACTATATGACCAATAGGCAAATCTATAAGACATTTTGTCATGTGGGAGTAGGAAGATAGTATTGAGTGGTGTATAAAAATTAGGCTGAGCAATCCATGGAGAGCAAAACAATAACTATAATCCTCCCATGTCATTTGCTTCAGTTCCTGCCTCCAGATTCCTGCCTGGAATTCTTCTTCTGAGTTCCATCATGCAGAACTGCAGTCTATAAAATTAATAAACCCTCTTCCCAACCCTCAAGTTGCTTTTGGTCATGCTTTTAACCACAGCAATATAAACATAACTAAAACACTTAGAGTATATTGGAGTCATATAACCTTAATGTTTAAGGTAAGAATTAAGACTATTGCAATTCAAATCTCCTTTCCACCAAATTCTGTTTGACTGTATACAAATTCCTTAAAATCTTTGTGTGCCTCACATTTTCATTTCATTTTTTGGGTATAATAATAATAATATCTACTTCATAATTGTCTTGAGTGTTGAAAGAATTTAAGGAGGTACAGTAATTGGCATGTTGTCTGGCCTATATTATATATCCACTAATTTTATTTTAAATACTGGAATGACACAATAACAAAAACATTGCATTTCTGGCCAAGGTACACAGAATGGTTGAAGAAGAAAATGAATAGAGAACTCAGAGATCAGAATCAGAGATATGGTAAACACATTGCCTTCTATTAGTAACTAAAGAAAGTTCAGCAATATAATGTTGAGTGAACTGGCTTATACTGTGATTTAAGGATACAAATGTGAGGGGGTTGATAATAGTAGTAAACAAATGAGGGAGAGGTTTTTAATTTAAAATTATACAAAGTCTTCTTATAATATCTAAAATACAAGCCATAATATATATTAAAATGATCACTGATAACTAAATAGAATTTAAATAATAATGAACAATAGAAGGAACAGAAAACAAATTTACCAGATGGATGACAGATTGGAAGAAGATTTTTACACCACATGAAATTGACAAAGGATTTAACGAGTGCATGAATCTTGCTTGAAACTACTACAAAATATGCAAATCAATAGAAAAGGGGCAATGAGTGTAAGAAAGAATTTAAGGATAAAAAAAAAAACTCAATGGTAATGTCTAAGTTTGGGTTTCTATTGCTGTGAGGAGGCAATATGACCACAGAAACTCATATAAAAGAAAACATTTAATTGGGGTGGCTCATTTACATTTCAGAGTTCCAGTTCATTATCATCATGGCAGGGAGCATGGCAGCATGCAGGCAGACAGGGTGCTGGACACAACTTGATCAGAAGGCAACAGGAAGTGGACTGTGTCACTGTGCATAGCTTAAGCATAAGAGACTCAAAGCCCACCCCCAGAGTAATACACTTCCTCCAACAAGGCCACAACTCTTAATAATGTCACTCTCTTTGGGTGCCATTTTCTTTCAAACCATCACAGGTAATAAATGTACTGAGATCTATTCAGTGTCAGCTAAAGACATTCAAACAATATCACCTGAGTAGCATCTTTTACATCAATAAAACTTAAAACAACAATACTATCATGTCTTGGGAAATATGAAAAAGAGAAGAAACTATCTAATTTCATTGGGAAACTTTCTTTTTTCAGGACAAGGTTTCTCTATGAAATAGTCTTGGCTGTCTTGGAACTCACTCTGTAGACCAGGCCGGCCTTGAACTCAGAGATTTCCTACCTCTCTCTCCCAAGTGCTGGGATTAAAGGCACAAACCAAAACTGCCTTACCCTCACGGGGAACTTTTGCTTTAGCAAGTAAGTAAGGTATGAAATTCAATGTGCATTTGCTGGTCATATGTTCCAGAGAAACATACATATCTTTCCCATTATATAATTAAGAGCCATGCAAAAGCTTGTTTATTAATAAGTTGGTTGTAATGATAGGAAAATTCTATTTTAATATCCATTATATAGGAATAGATTAGGAAATCATTAAAAAGTTTTCAAGGTATTAATTCATTGTACTTTGAAGCAAGGAATACAGAAGTACATATCACAACAAGGATAGGTTCCTTGCTGTGGAATAATCCTTTTTTCACTGAAGATTTGTCACATGGATTGGTTTAATAAAAAGTTGGTTGGCTGGTAGCCATGCAGGAAGTATAGGCAGGATAACTAAGGATAGTGGGAAGAGGGATGGCAGAGTCATTGGAGTCATTAGCAGATGTAGAGAGAAGCAAGATGAACATGCCAACTAAGAAAAGGCACTAAAACACATGGCAAAGCATAGATAAAAATATGGGCTAATTTAAATGTAAGAATTAGCCAGTAACAAGCCTGAGCTCTTGTCCAAACATTTATAATTAATATTAAGCCTCTGTGTTTATTTGGGAGCTGCTGGTGGGACAGAAAGTTCTGCCAATAAATGAGGCTCAAATGTTCACCAACTACATCCACATAACCCTGAGAGAGCTTAGAAAAGTGCTCTAAACACACAGAAATAGAGCCAGGAGTGGCTTCTTAGTCTTTTGTCTTTCATGCTGGTGATGATACAGGGACACATGTCCTGGCTACTGCCTGTGGACTTGAGCATCCAACACACTATGAGATAAGGCACATGATGGGTCGCTTGCAGTCTCTCATGCTAGCCTCAGTACAAAAAAGCATCTCCTGGCAGCTGTCTGTGGAATGGAGCCAGCCCACAAAATAGAAACAGAGGTCCTAGCCACACAGCTTAGAAATTTAAAAGCTCATTTCATCAGAAAAAAATGATTACAGGTACATATTAAAGACAGATTCATACAGAAAAAAAAAACTCTATGGGTTACAGAATGTTTAAAAACATAGAAAGACTTGGTAGAGAAAAAAGGTATAGACAGTCTTAAAAAGGAGATATATAATTTTAAAATAATAAAGTCTTTAAAAAGTGAGTAAAGTAATATAAAAGAAAAAAAGCCACAGAGAGTCTGGATATTATATGTTATGTTGCCTTTGCATTTTCTGACTGCTGAAGAAGGAGCAATAGCTGCCAAGACACATTAGAATATGAAAGTTGCTATATTAAAGCAACCTACATAATTTTAAAATGTCTTAACTTCATAGTGGGAGTCAAAAGATACGTTACTTTGGGGAAGAGTTTATACTTTTATTTCTATAGGAAATGAGAGGCTGTAGATTTGTTCAAGGTTAAAGATGATTTGGTTTGATCAAGAAAGACTTCCTGAAATACTGGCTAGAGACATAAAGAAATAAACCTTGAAAAAAACAACAAAACATGTAATGAATATTTTACTTGCTCAAATATGAAACAAAAAGTAATCTTTGACTGACTTGTGCATACCATACATTCCATAATTGTATGTTACCTTTAAAAGTTTATGTATTTTCAGAACATGGGAACCAAACACCAATGAATATGGGTGGCCCAGATGATCCAGAATCTCAAAATGCCTCTGTTATCATCTTCTCAAAATACGTCATCTGAAAGAGCTTCAAATCTTCTGGCTGAGATAGTCCAAACTCATGGACTACTCCAGCCAGGACTTCATTGTTATCCTGATTTGCTCAGGGTTCCCCCAAAGATACCAGTACACCCAGACAGATGGAATTAATCTAGATAATTATGCCCACATTCCCCCAAAATGTGTTATTGATGTTTATTATCATACAAGGGGGGTTGGTTACTAACTGTTACTTGTGGTTATACTTTCTTTGTGCACCCAAATAAAGCTTATCTTAGAATCAGAGGAAAAAGCCAGATACTATATTAAACATAGAAGTAAGGCAGTAGTAACACACACTTTTAGTCCTAGAATTCTGGATGTCTGTGAGTTCAAGGCCACATTGGGAAACTGAGCCCGACATGGTGATATAAGCCTTTAATTTCAGTACTAACCATAGAGGTCTGGAGGTCTGTACAAACAGACAGGAAGTGATGTAGTTGGGGAGGGAGAGGAAATGAGTTGGCAGAACATAAAGGCATAAAGGAGTAAGTATACAGGAAGTAGGTCTCTTTGGAGTCTAAGGGCTGGTAATGTGAAGTTGGTGGGGCTTTTCCTATTCCTCTGATCTCTCAGGTTTTAATCCCAATATCTGGCTCCAGATTTTTTATTAATAAGACTATTCAGCAATTCATCATACAGTCATTAGTAATGATCAGAAAAAAGAAACTAAACAAGAGTTAAATTCAAAGACCTCTTTCTGAAGGAAAAAAGAGTAATAAAATATAAAAATGATGAGACAAAAGGATATATTATTAAATCTACTTTAATCCACAAAACAACTATTAATCTTCAAATAATTTACATTGGTATGAATTTTAGTTTATTGATACAAATTTAAATTTATTTCTTTTATTCTGTATGTATGTTTCTAATCTTTTAGGGGCATTATGCTTATACAGCTCATTTAAACATATAATGTATAGTTAAGAAATACAGGTCAATAGTAATCTATAACAGTCAAACTTACAGTCATGTTAGGTAAGTTTTCAAGGTTATACAGTGTAGATGGAAGCTTCTGTCCCAAATAAACACACAGAGGCTTATATTAATTATAATCTGTTTGGCCTATTGCTCAGACTTATAACTAATTAGCTCTTATGCTTAAATAAACCCATAATTCTTGTCTGTGTTTAGCCATGTGGCTGGGTACCTTTTCTCAGTCCAACATTCTCATCTTATTTCCTCTGTGTCTGGCTGGCAACTCCATCTCTGCCCTTCCTCTTCCCAGCCTTCTCCTAGTCTGGTCACCTCACCTAGCCTACACTTCTTGCCTGGCTACTGACCAATCAGTGTTTTATTAAACCAATAGGAGTGACAAATCTTTACACTATACTTTACACTGCATTATCACACAGCAATACACAGATATATTTAGATAGATAGGTTGTCTTCAAACACTTCAAAGACCTACAGAATATGACACTTAAAATGTTTAATAACCTAAGGCTTTTTTATGACAGTGAGACATGTCTTCTGACAGCACCAATTTATTTCAGAGAAGATGATGGGCACTGAAGAAACTCTTTATTAACATATGTAATTTGCTTTTTTAATGGTAAAATCTAGCCATTTGGGGAAAAAAAAACTTCCCTTGCCTCAATTGCTGATAATACACTGTCCAAACTGGACCAATAGGATGCAAAATAAAGTGACTGTCAAACTTTGCCAAGACAAGGTAAAGCAGTCCTTCAAAATTTCCTGCTTCTCAGAAAAGTCTGTCAGTTATACTATTGTAGGCCAAAGATGGATGTTCTAACATTACAGAACTTTAGGTAACTGTCCATGCAGCCAGATGCCCCTGTCATTAGATGACATTATAGTCTTCTAGGGTATTTGTCGAAGTTAAAGACTAAATAATTAGACTTAAGGTTTTCCTTAATTATGATAAAAGGTAAATTAGATATAAAACTTTATACTTACAAAGACAAGAGAGATATAATAGAATATTTTCTCTAATTTTGTCATATACAAATACAAATAGACTGGATATTGTAAATAATTCTTACTTAATAGCTGTTCTTCTTGTATATATCATTACTAGGTTAAAGATAAAACCTTCCTTTTTAATTAGAGAAAAAGCAGAAAATAATTTGGAATAATCCTTTTGTACACTATGAAGATTTTTCACTCGGATTGGTCTAATAAAAAGCTCATTGGGAGATAGCCAGGCAGGAAGTATAGGCAGGACAACCAAACTAAGGACACTGGGAATAGTGAGGACAGAGTCAGAAGAGTTGTCAGAGAGACATAGAGAAAACAGGAGATGAATGTGCTATGCTAATAAAGATACTGTCATATCAAAGAGCATAAATAAGGAATATGGGATAAATTAAAATGTAAGAGCTAGTTAGCAATAAACCTGAGCTATTGGCTGAGCATTTACAATGATATTTAGTCTCTGCGTTGGCTTTGGGAACTGGTGGGTGGGAAAGAAAAGTCTGCTTACAGTCCCCAAAATATAATGCTAGAAATACATAATATATAAATAATATTTTTTCTCTCTTTCTCTCTCTCTTTCTCTCTCTCTCTCTCTCTCTCTCTCTCTCTCTCTCTCTCTCTCTCTCTCTCTCTCTCTCTGTTATATTGATTGTGGTATGTGTACTTGTTAGTGTAGGTGTGAGCAAATGAGCGTGTGCATTCATACAGAGGCCAAATGTAAATGTTAGCATTTCTTTGATTACTCTCCACTTATTTTTTAAAATAGACTCTCTCACTGAACCTGAAGCTCATTGATTCCTCTAGGGTTGGCTGATGAAACAGGATACTTCTGTCTCTGCTAGTACTAGTGCTGTGTTTGTAGGCACATGATATAATGTCTAGGTTTTCACTAGACTTCTGGGTAAACAAACTCAGATTCTCATGCTTACAGTGATTGCACTTTACCAACTGAGCCATTTCCCAGTCTCCACAAAGCTGCTGATTTAAAAGATTGCAGAACATTTGGGAGTCTTGCTGGAATAAGTTCAGTGGGGATGAGTTATGATGTCCTGTAATCTTGCATATTTCCTCTTTGCTCTCTACTTTGCGACTGGTTATAAAATGTGACCAGCCCTCTTTGTATTCCAACAGCTATGCTTTCCTCATCATGTCAAACTCTATTCATTTAAACTATAAAAAAAACAAGCCATGTTCCTTAAGTTAATTTTTTTTCATCAAGTGTTTGATATTAGTCTTTGTGAAATTGTTACAGAACATTTAAGGACCTAAACCATATATGTGTATGTGCATGTGTGTGTGTGTGTGTGTGTGTGTGTGTGTTTATGTGTATATGTATATATGCATACATGTGGTTTATATGTGTGCTTATATATGTTATAAGTGTATGTTTGTATTATATATGGTTTTATGTAGTTTATATATACATAGATATGTTATATATGTATGTGTATGAATGTCAAAGATGTCTTGATTCTCAACTTAATTAGATTAAAAGAAGTCTAGATGATTATTAAAACACATTTTTGTGTATTTATGTAATCTTATTTGAAGAGAGATTAGATAATGAGTGATCAGACTTAATAAATGTGTTCACTATATTAAATGATTCAAAATATGAACAGATTGCTGTTGTGTGGTAAAATCTCATGATGAATGAAGACAGGTCAGTGGCAGTGGATGGGTGATGTGCTGTTGAGGAGTATAACCTTGTCACTTGGCCTTTTCCTGAGCCTCTCTGGTTTCTGGTTCCTGGCTATGAGGCTATGGGTGGTATGACTTTGTCACATGTCCAAATTTCTAACTAGAAAAACAGCATAATCACATCTGTTTGAGTTTAAAGTATATAAGTAAATACAGACTGAAGGATGTCAAGAGACTGTTTATATTGAGGTTGGGTATAGGGATGAGAGATCAGGAGGAAGGAATCTATATGGTCTTTTGTTTTGACATATGTGATAGAAATAAATTCCCTCTCTAAATCCTCAAAAGTATAATTATTAGTATTATATTTGCCATGTAAATGCACACTTTAAAAGAAAACATATGCTATAACATTATCTGTGGTTTATTCACTTTCAAAAATTTCAAATATGCAGAAACTTCACACTGTCATTTAGACCTCAGAATTCCCCTCTTCTTTTTAAATGTTCATAGATTATTAACGATAAGAAACCTGAGGTTAAGAGGGAGGAAATATAATGGGAAAAGATGTAATTATATTATAATCACAAAAATAAAAAATAATGAAAGAGGGGCTCAGTAATCACTCTCAGATTTCACATACTAAGTTGCAGATCTAAGACATCAATCAATGCATGTCCTTCTCTAAGCACAGAGAAAGCCCAATAATTATGTGACATTAAGTTAAATTTTGTAATTTTGTGTTTCCCTAAGTGCTTTTAATAAGATATCTTTTCACATTCATAAACTAAATTTAAGTATGTTCTTTTTACTTATGTGGAAAAACTGGCAATATTTTATCTTCATAATTTCATGAGGCAATTGACAATGTTATTATTTAAAATTTTTATTTTATTGTTGAGTAGGAAGATGTCAAGTATTATGGACTAAACAATTTTAATCCTGAGTCCTTCATGGAGGAAGTCAGTATGAAGAAATGCTTGAAAATATGAAATATGTCTATGGTAAATATAGTAGTAATGTGCACATGGTATATAAAATGCTCAAGGAGATTCATTTTCTCTGTACATTTGTTAAATTTGACAAATATGGTGCTTCATATACTGAGGGAATTTTGTTATGAGAAACTACTCGATAATGAGCATTTAATTAAGAGTGTTATTTCCACACATATAATATGCTTATTCTTTAGAACAGCAGCTTTCAATCAAGCTTAATTTTCATACACAATTCATATGATACTTTCAGGTTCATTTCACTATAAATATATTTCAATAAGTATTTTCTGATGAGACTAATTGTCCTTTAAAAAATCACCCTCTTGACAAACATCATTAAACAAGCAATTTCATCAGTAACTACTAACATTTGGGCAGTTAACATTTTTCCCTGCTTAAATTTGTACATTTTTCAGTACTTTATTGCATTCAGTCTGCCAAAAAAAAGAGAAATGAATGCATTTGGCTATTTTCCTTTGTAAAGTATATTTTCAAATACATGTCATTTATTTCTTTTATGTATGATAGAACAAGATATTAACAAAATTTGGTCTACCTGAGAGCTTGAAGAATATGAATAAGAATCTCATAAGAAACTGTGACAAGAATAAATTATAAATGAAATACTATTTATGAATTGTGAAGAAAATTACATTACTAATTAGGTTCCTGTTACCAAAAATCATTGTTCTGATGAAATGTACATTTATGATTTCCATTCATTATTTTTATTAATTTCTTTCTAGGGAATTGAGACAGAAAACATTCATATAGTATCAAATAATAAATGCATGTTTAAAAAGTTGAGACAATATTGATTATGTAGGAAAGCAGGTTGGATCTCAGAAAAAGATGGCATACACAATGTGGAGTTGAAAATATGAGTGTGTCTAACAAATAAAGTAGTCAATGGGAAGAGGAAATATTATTATGTTTAATATCCTCTGTGTTGACAAAGTTTAAAAATAATCAGGAGAACATGGCTCACAAAGTCAATTAAGCAGGGCCTGCATGGGTCATCATCTGGCCTTCTGTATATATGTTATGGCTGCTAGCTTGATATTTTTGTGGGACTCCTAACAGTGCAAGAAGGTATATTTCTGGCTCTTTTGCCTCCTCCTGGGATTCCTTCTTCTATTCTGTTGCCTTGTCCAGCCTTGATTGGAAGGCTTTTTGCCTTGTCTTATTTTATCGTGTTTTCTCCTGTTTAATTGTTGTCTCTTGGAGGCTTACTCTGTTCTGAAGAGGAAATGGAGGGGAAGTGGATCTGAGGAAGAGAAGTGGGGAGGGTAGCTAGAAGAATTGGAGGGAGGGGAAACTGTTGGGAATCTATTGTATGAAAGAAAAATCTATTTTCAATTAAAAAATCAAAAGAAAATATAATGTATGGATCTTCATAGAATTTATGTAATATTGATAAAACATGGTTTCCACATTCCAATTTTACTTGCTTTATGGAAGTAGTTAATTAATTAATCATACTTTATAAAACATCACTATATAAATGTAATATTAGCTCAAAAATAAAGCAACTCAAGTATAATCATAAATATTTAGACATTTCTATAAGAATCAGGATGTCATACAAATATACAACTCTAAATATATGACTAATTATTAATGTATTTAATTATTCATTCTAATCTAAATGAGTTATATAAATATAATACCTCAAACGAGAATAGAAATATATATATATATGAAACACAGATATATATATATATATATATATAGTATAACAAAATTAAGTTTAAACTTGTATCAATAAACTAAAATCTATACCAATGTAAAACATTTTAAACAAGTTGTAGCTCTTTAAAAATAGGTTTAGCAATTTACCCTTTTATCCTATCATATCTATATCATATCCCCTTTTCTTCTTTAGAAAGAGATTGTATTTATAATTAACCTGTTTTAAATAAAAATATTGATTTTTAAACTGTAGCATTTTAAGACTGAAACAGCACTATGGCTGTTGGTTCTGCCCACTTCAGCTTTTTACCATGGCAGTGATACATTTTCCGCCAGTTCTGGGAGCCATCAACTCTCAGAAATAGTAGGTCTATGTTTCTATCAAATTAGCATGTAGCCCAGAAACCTCTTTTTGTTTTGTACTAGCAAAGGCTAAATCCACCACGCAGCTTGATATGCCACTTGTAGAGGCCTCATTCCTGCCATTGGGCAGGTTGAGCGCATGCCAGGAACCTGCCATAGTAGATAGTAGGTCAAACACGCAGGCTGCTGCTAACTTGAAAGAGACAATTAGGAACTGTTTTTAGCTCCATTTTAGTATCTTTTTACTCAGGTTTTAGGTGGAAACTTTTGCCCCACATTGGGCACCATTTGTAGCTGGAGAATTTGTCTCCAGCTCCCACCAAGTCCCGCCAGTCCCGGAGCCCACTTATAAAATAAACACACAGACTCTTACATTATTTAAACTGCTTGGCCATTAGCTCAGGCCTATCATTGTCTAGCTCTTACTCTTATATTTAGGCCATTTCTATTAATCTATACTTTGCCATGTAGCTCATGGCTTATTTGATACCTTACATCTTCCTTGTCCTGTGCAGCAGCTCCAGGCAAACTCCCCTTCCCTTCCTATTTCCTCAATTCTCCTCTCTGTTAGTCCCGCCTATACTTCCTGTCTGGCTATTGGCCAATCCGTGTTTATTTATACAGAGCGATATCCACAGCAATCCACTCTCCTTCTATTTCCTCTTCAGAGAACAGCAAGCCTCCAAGAGACCCTAGTCAAACATGACAAAACAAGTCACAATAAGACAAGGCAAAAGCCCTAATATCAAGGCTGGACAAGGCAACACAATAGGAAGAAATAGTCCTGAGAGTAAGCAAAAGAGTCAGAGACACACCTGCTCCCACTGTCAAGTGTCCCACAAACACCAAGCTAATAACCATAACATATACACACAGGACCTGATGAAGACATATGAAGGCACAGTGCTTGTAGCTTCAGTTTCTGTGAGCCAATATAAGCCCTGCTTAGTTGTTCTGTGGGCAATGTCCTCCTGGTGTCCTGCATCCCTGCTCACTATTGTAATCTTTCCTCCCGCTGTTCCACATCACAGAAGAGAGGGACCTGATGGAGACCTGGAGACCTCCAATTCAGACTCTTTCTCCAAATAATGTCTGACTGTACCTGTTCCCATCTGTTGTCAGAGAAAACCTGTCTGAAGATGACTTGACTGTAGATGAACAGTCTTGTTAAATAAAAAACACAGAGCGAATGCAGAGATGAAAGCCCAAGAGGTCAGAGCTAAAAACCTTACCCATCACTGTTGCTGTTGTCCTCTTCAGCAAGAGAGCTACTTCCTGTCTGTTTGTCTTTTTATAGACTTTCTATTCTGCCTTCTCATTGGTTGTAAACCCAACCACATGACCTCCTAGTCACTGCCTGTCTGTACAGACCTCCAGGTCTTCTATGGTTGGTATTGAGATTAAAGGTGTGTGTCTTTATGCTGGCTGTATCCTTGAACACACAGAGATCCGCCTAGCTCTGCCTCCTAAGAGCTGGGATTAAAGGCGTGCACCACCACCGCCCAGTTTCTGCTATGGCTTGCTATTAGCTCTGACCCCCAGCCAACTTTATTTATTAACATACAAATAAAATCGTATTTCAGTGCAATTAAAATATCACCATACTCAACAAAGCACTGATTGATAAGTATAGTAGAATATCATTAGGAATCAATTCTTTCCTTTTTTTTTGCCAGTCATGTTTTATTGTACCCTAGCTCTCTGGGCTAGCCAATATCCAGTTCCTGGTCACCCAGGCATTGTAGGGAATGGGCTCTCTCTTGTGGCATGAGCCTCAAATTGAATCAGACATTGTTTGGCCACTTCAACAAGTTTTGTGCCACCATTGCTCCAGGACATCTTTCAGGCAGGATAGTTTGGGAGGGGTAAATGGAAACAAGCTCCTGTCCTTAACCAAGAAGCTATCTCCAACTGACATCTCCTTGCAAAAGAAAAAATTATTTTCTGCATTGGAATCTCACTGGGTACATAAACCACACTTAAGGGTAGGCCCCATGGCCAAGAGTAAATGGCCCATACAAAATAAATTAGGTGGCATTTTTGTAATTTTTGTAGACATTTTTGTCTCATATTGCATTGTCTGGGAATTTTTTAATTTACTCATTTTTTTGTATATTATGGCTTTCAATTTCATGTTTTTATTTTTAATGGGTTTTGTTTTGTGTGTGTGAATGCATGTTTCTTGTGTTTTTTCTTTATTTTCTTTTTAATTATGGTTTGCTTGATTGTATGCTGTTTTTAGAGAGAGAGAGAGAGAGAGAGAGAGAGAGAGAGAGAGAGAGAGAGAGAGAGTAGAATTGGACGGATATGGGATGGGGATGATCTGAGAGGAGATGGGGTATGGGATCATGATCAAAATACATTGTACAAAAATTTTTTAGTGAAAGAACTTGACCCCATTGTGTATATTGTAATAACAGCTGATACGCTCCTTAATGAAGGCATGTGATATGATAATGAACCTGTTGTAGGAATTCATTACATTCAACCAATGGCTTTGGGAGTATCTGACTCTATCGGTGTGATCTTGTCTGTGTACCTGATCATTTAAAAGGAGTGAGAAAGGGGGGTCTCACTTTCTCTTGGGGTGAGGAGACTGAATCCAGTAGTCAAAAGCAGCTTGCAGTTTGTCCTCATTGGCCTTTAGGAGAATGGAAGCTGAATCAGCAGTGGATCAGCAGAATGTCTACCTTGCTTTGTATTAGTGAGTCTGTGTCCCCATTATACTCCTTAACAAATTGGTATATACTTCTGTGGGCTCTCACCTTAGGAACCTGAATTACACTTTGTGAATCTAGCATTCACAGGTATAGAGTAGAACACAAATATATTTGTTAAAAGAGGGGAAAGTAAGATTGGATGACAGCTGAGTATTTCAGAAGTTTTCAGTCAAAACGATCCCTTTTGAAAAGTGGACTAAAGGCATTTGCTGTCAATGACTGATTGATAAATAAAGTGCTGTTTGACTAGTAGCCAGGCAGGAAGTATAGGCAGGATAAGGAGAGAGGAGAATTCTGGGAAGTGGAAGGCAGAGGCAGAGAGACCTTGCCAGCCACTACCATGAAAAACAACATGTAAAGATATCGGTAAGCCACGAGCCATGTGGCAACTTATAGATTAATAGAAATGGATTAATTTAAGATATAAGAACTAGATAACAAGAAGCCTGAGCCATTAGGCCAAATAGTTTAAATAAAAAGTGTCTGTGTGTTTATTTTGGTCTGAGTGGGAATGGAGAAAACTCTAGCTACAAGTATTTAAAAATATTTATTAAAAATTGCAATCAAATTATTTTGAATTTCAATTTGTAGGAAAAAGGAAGTGATAGAAAAATTTGTAGAGCCGACTGTAAAAATGACGTATGTTTACAATGACTCTGTGAGTGTGATCATCCTTCAGATTTCATGGTTATCCCTGAATAAATCTCTTTATGAGAGACTCTAATTCTAAAGAAAAATGAGATGATAAGACAGCTACCTGCCAGCAACAATTAATTTACTATAAAGTCTTCATCTCAATTCTCAAATTTGTCCATTAACACATTTTATAAAATAATCATAGTCCAGCAGGGGAAATAGTCTACTGGGCCCTCATTTTTATTCAGTGACAGAGGAAAGCATTTGACTACACAGTCCATCTGAACATTGGAATTTTTAATGGGTTTTTGTTTCCTTAAACTGCCCACATTTTTCACTAACATAAACACCCTAAACTTTTCTGAAAATCTCTTAAAGATTATATCAAGCCACAAATTACAGGGAAAACTGGTATTAGAAGCTTGTAATTTTTTGCATTTACTGTCCTGTCCTTGGTACAAAAATATCTCAAAAGTTGATGTACAATTTGTAGCACTTGACTCCTTCCTATTGTCATTGCTTCTGTTCCATAACCCATCAGCCACAGTTAAAGAAAATAATTTTTTTCAAATTTCTTTTATTATTTATTTTTAAGTTTTTATGCTAATAGGTATCATATGTTAAATGCATTCCCCTTGTATCCTACACTTCTGTTTCTTTCCCCTCTCCCATACCACTATTTCCTGTTATCCTCTACTGTAGGATAATGCTTTTGTATACTGGTTTAACAAAACACCAATTGGCCAGTAGCCAGGCAGGAAGTATAGGCAGGATAAACAGATAAGGAGCATTCTGGGAAGAGAAAGACTGAGTCAGGAGACACCAGCCCACCATTCAGGGAGCAGCATGTAACAGCACACAGGTAAATCCATGGAACATGTGATGACATATAGATTAACAAAAATGGGCTGAGTGTAAATGTAAGAGCTAGTGAGTGGTAGGCCTGAACTAATGGCTGGCAGTTTTAATTAATATAAGCCTCTGTGTGTTTACTTGGGAGATGCAAGTGGAACAGATTTGTCTTGACCATCAGCAGGCCAGGGCAAAGGAAAACTTCCAGCTACAATCTTCATAGACAGTTTTCTGTCTATATCCATGTCAGATATACAAGCACATGACTTTATATGATTGTACAATCTTTCTCAGACTGACTTAATTCATTTTATGAGATAATTTCCAGTTGGATTTGGTAATAAAACAATGTAACTTTGTTCTTCTTATGGTTTAAATTAATTTCAGTGTGTGTGTGTGTGTGTGTGTGTGTGTGTGTGTGTATAAATAGTGATGTGTATATACATATATGAAACATTTTTTATCTATGTCATTCTTTTCTTTCAAGAAAAAGTTTGATATTTAATTGTGGCCACTTGTTTCTCTGTTTGAGAACTGTGACCAAAAGTTGTACTGATGGCTTAAATCATTTCATGACTAATACTCAAGATGATGTAGTTTATTCTCCCTTATCAACATAGTCCAGTTTCATGTCTATTGATAAGGATATATGTCTATAGATTTGGGCAAGTTTCATTAAGTGTTCACATTCTCAATTTCAGTTTAAGTACTACTGCTCTGGTATTTCATTCTCCAGGGGTAAATTATAGGGGATTAAAAATGTTATATGACCTAATGTCACAATCTAGGACAGTTAATAGCCAGAATTTGCTGTGCATTCACTGCGTGTCAGGATCTACTGGATGAATTTCAGTAATCCTAGATAAATCTTGTGTATCCAACTTGTTAGTTGGGATAGGATACAGAATGCAGTGTCTTTGAGACAAAGTTTTCAAATAATCTCTTTCTGGGTAGAGAAAATCTTGACATTTATCCATTGACAAATGTGATATGGCATCTTCAAAAGCAGCAGTTTCCATTTCTGCAGTTGTCCTACTTGGGTCATATGTTCATAATTTTCTTGAATATGGCCAGATCCTGAATTACCATGAAATCCACATCACTACTATTTTCATGGCTAAAGGATCAAAAGGATCCCTTGCAAATAAAAAACCCCAAGTGATGATATGATACAAAGATAATTACAAACCACTATTAGATATGACTTAACTTGAAAATCATATATATTTCATTTAAATATTATTTTATTAACTTACTGAGAATTTCATGCTTGCATACAGTATATTTTGATCATATTCATTCCCCACTCCTCCCTCTAACTGCATCTAGATTCCCTCTCTACCCCCAAGCAACCCACCCCCAACTTCATGACCTATGGAACTAGACAAAGAGTTCTCAGAAGGGGAAATATGAAATGCTATGAAATAATTTAAGAATAGATCACCATTCTTAGTCATCTGGGAACTACAAATTAAAATGACTTTGAGAATGGCTACAATTAAGGGAATTAAAAAACAGATGCTGATACAGGTGTAGGGAGTAGGAAACTTTCATGTCCTATTGTTTGGAGTGCACATTGCTGCAACCACTCTGGAAATCAATGCAGCAATTTCTCGGGAAACCAGAAACAATTTGCTGTATGACTCAACTGCATTACTCATTGGCATATACCCAAAGGGCTTTATTTCTCACTATAGAGGCATACACTCATGCTCACAAAATCTACCACATGAAATCAACCTAGATAACCATCATGCCATAAATGGATAATGAAAATATGGTACTTGTAAACAATAAACTTTATTACGCTGTAAAGAAACATGTAATTATGGAAATTGCAACATAAATGAGTGGAGACTGAAAACATACTGAGCAAGGTAACCAAGATGAAGGAATTCAAATGTCACATGTTGTTATTCATATGGGATCTTAACAGGAAATCTTTAGATTTGTGTGTTTAATCTGGACAATCTTCAGAACCCAGGAAACTAGAAACAATCCATTGTTGGAGGATGAGTCTCATTGGAGGGGATACAATAGTTCGAAATAGAATAACCCACGTAGTTCCTAAATAATTGGTCCTTGGTTGGTAACATTGTTTTCATAGATTTGAAAGGTGGGACCTTGAGGAAGGATGTAGTTGGAAGTTTTCCTGTGTCCCAGCCTGCCAGTGGTCAGGATTAATCTCTCCCACTTGAGTACCCCAAGTAAATACACCAAAGCTTATATTAATTGTAACAGCTTAGCCATTAGCTCAGATTCATTACTTACTAGCTCTTACACTTAAATTAAGCCACAATTCTTATTTATGTTTAGCCATGTGGCGTGGTAAATTTTCTCAGTTCTACTTTGTCATCTTGCTTCCTCTGTGTCTGGCTGGTGACTCCTGACTCTGTCTATCCTCTTCCCAGAATTCTTCTTATCTGCTTGCCTGGCTTATACTTCCTGTCTGGCTACTGGCCAATCACAATTTTATTTATTAACCAATCAGAGCAAAACATATTCACAACATACAGAACAATGACCCACAGCACTTCCCCTTTTCTGTCTAATCAAAAAGGAAAGTTTTAACTTTAACCTAGTAAAATTGCATGTAATAGAACAGTTATCAAACAAGAATTACAGTTATAATATCTAGTCTATTTATATTTGGCAAAATTAAAGAAAATAGTCTATCTATCCTATATTAGTGAGTTTCAAATTTCATATCTAATTTATCTTTTATGATAACCAAGGAAAATTATAATTGTAACTATCTAGTCTTCAGCTATATCAAAGATGCTAGAAAGATGTAATATTATCTAATTAAACAGGAAAAGTATTATAAGCAACTTCCAAAAACCTAGAGTGACAAAGACAGCTGGCTGCCTGGACAGTCATCCAAAGTTTGTCTGTAATGTTGGGGCATCCTTCTTTAGTCTATAGGCTTAGAGACTCCCAGGCACTTCTCTCTATGTCCTGTAGAATTTCTGGCAGTTTCTTCTGTGAAGCAAGAACCTGAAGGACTATCTCGCCTTGCAAAAGTTCAGTGGTCACCTTCCTATGGGTCCTGCATTTCAAGTTTATACAACATTTTGTCAAACAGTCTAGGCAAGAACAGTTCCTTCCCCAAATGGCTAACTTTTGCCATGAAGAAGATAAGTTCCCTATGGGATGTCTTTGGTACCCATCTTCCTCATTGAATTAAATCAGTGCTGCCAGGAGCAGACATGTCTCATTGTCCAGAAAAGTCAATGTTTTTAAAACATTTTAAATGTCATATTGAAGTGTTTGAAGATTTCCTACCTAATTGAAATATATATATATGTATACCTAAAACAACTTAACTAACATGACAATAAGTTTGGTTATTATAGATAACAAATTATTAATCTGTATTTCTCAGCTATACATTACAATTTCAAATGAGTCACACAAACAAAATACTTTAGAAATATACTTACATTATAACAAAATTATCTTTAAATTTGTATCAATAAACTGAAATCTATAGCAATGTAAAACATTTTAAACAAGTTGTTGCTCTTTAAAAGTAGATTCAATAATCTACCCTTTTATCCTAATATAAATATATATATATAATATTTCTCTATCATATTCCCCTTTCTTTTTTTAGAAAGAGATTGACTGTGACCAATAACAATTTGTAACCAACAACCTAAACAAAGACAAACATTCATCATCCATTTTTGAGAATGTGGGCATAGTGTTCTAGCCTTCTTTCTGCTGATACATGGCTCTGGTAGTCTCATGGGTTTCTTGAGAAAATTTGAGATAATGATGAAGTCCTGGGAAGACTGGCTATAACCTTTGTTTATAGGTATCATCTTTTAAGGTTCATGCAGTCTGCCTTGATCAAATCTGATCCATCTTAACCTGGAACAAATCCATAGCCTCTTGCATCCGGTGGAGACAAAAGCAGAGCATCCTTTCCAAAGCAACATAGCCTTAGATCTAAATTTTGAAGTCAAGATACCTTTAAAATACACATATTGGTTTAACTGGGCATCCTTTATAATTAAATGCCTTTCTGCAGTTCTAAATTCCAAAGACAATAATCCAGACACTCTGTGTGACTTCCATCTTTGTATGCCTTGCTTTTTATATTACTTTTACTTTCTCTTTAAAGACTTTATTTTTTAAAACTGTTTCTTTATATAACTGTCTATCCTCCTTTTCCTCTCTCTTCCAAGCCTACATGTAATTTTACACATAATGTAAACCATTTAGAGGTTTATTTCATCTGTATCTGTCTATTTGTGAATCCATTTCTTTAAATTGCAGTAGTGGCTAGTACTGAAATGGCAGCTTTGGCTTCTGGCTCTGCCCACCTCAGCTTCCCAACAAGGTGGAACTAAGTTTACCTCCAACTCTGGGGGAATCATGCTCACTTCTGACTCTGAGAAGCAGTGGGTCCATGCCTCCATCCAGCAGCATGAGGAATGAAGACCTCTTTATTTTTATGTACCAGAAAAAGCTATATCCACCATGCACCATGCTGTGTGGCTCGCAGATGCCACTGTGTACAGTGGCAGGAATCTGGCATTCTGCACTCAAGCCCACACACTGTGAATCTGTCATGCTGTAGCTCAAGTCCACATGCCACAGTGTCTCTATACCTTGGCATCTCTATATCTCAGCCCACATGAGACCTGAAGTAGAAGGTTGTTTTGGGCTCCATTATTTTGTTTAGAAGCCCCTTTTATACTTTTTTAGGTCTCATGAAAATTTAAAAGCCCCATGTTGGTATGCCAAATGCAGTTGGAAGCACTGGAAGGTACAATGAAGTATCCTTAGGCAGAAACATCAACTGACTTACCAAACTATAAATTCTGTGAGTTACTATACTGACAAGTATAGGAAAATATGACCATAGGCAAAAATGTGGCACAATTGTTTAGGGGCTGACCAATTACTTTCTAATAGGATTAAAGTCCATACTACAGGAGGAATCACATGTGTGGAATTATAAATCTGGCCAAGAATTTATGCTCAGGGATCTCAGAGGCCTATGTGGTGAACTTATTATAATTTTTCCAAATAGGCGCAGTGTCAAAATGCCCTCTATATTTGTCTCTCTCTACCCATATATTAGTGCAGCTTTCATACCTCATCAGAGAAGTTTCTTTGTCAGTAGAGTTTTGTTAAAGCAAAAACTTGCAACTTATTTAGATACAGAGAATAACAGAGAATAAGTATCTGTGTCATGCCCAGCTAGAAATGGACCATCTTGGAAGAGGGAGCAGAAACACTATAAGACACATAGTTTGGGGGATAATGCAATGCCAAACAATGTCTTCTGGATGTTAGAAGGCTGCTTTTCTCATGAACACATAGCAGTTGTGGTGCATACATGATATATGCACAAGATCAAGTTAGTCAAAATTATAGCATGTATGATGAAGGACCTCACAAGCCTCAATACCTAACTGAAGGACCATGGGAAGCTAAGAACTTCTGGATGAAAGAAAGCCAGTTTTCCTTACAGGGTAGTCCCTGGTATGTCTATCATGCTCCCATGGGGAGCCCCACACTGGTGAGTATATAGGCAGCACAAGTTTGAATTTGTGTTTAAAAAAAAAAAGATTTCTTAAGGCAATGCCAGAAACTGTTGACTCTAAGGGAAGTCCATCTAAAAGAATCTTTTTACAGCTTCGAATCCACAAATACCTAATAAGTAGACTTTCTGATGTGTTGAATTAGAAGGCATGAATCAGCTAAAAATTGGGAGACATGGGCTCTATTTTGCACTAATAAAATTGATTAGTTGTATATAAACAAGACATCTTGACTATTTAAATATCTCTGTCTTCATTCATTAATTAAGATGAACGAATGTTGTAAGATGTCTTTCTGTATGCTGTGAATGTGTGTTGTTCCAATTGGTTAATAAAGAAGCTGTATTGACCTATGGCAAGGCAGCTTAGAGGCATATAGGAAACACAAGCAGACTTCCGTAAATGAACAAAGATCTAAGCTTAGAATTCGAATTAATGGCCTGTTTCTGGAGGGCCTGGTAGATACAGGTGCAGATGTGACTATAATTACACCAAAATCATGGCATCCGAATTGGCCTCTTCAAGAGGTAGATATCCAACTTTTAGGGATTGGCACCCTATCTCAGATAAAACAGAGTTTGAGATGGGTTGAATGCATAGGGCCAGAAGGACAGAGAGGAAGGCTGAAGCCATATGTAGCAAATGTAGCAGTAAATCTTTGGGGCCGAGATCTGTTACAACAGTAGAATACCCAGATTAAAATTCCTACATGTTCAGAAAAGGAATACAGACCAATGCATGTTTCTAGGAACAATATCATGACATGCTATAAAAATCAGTCACCAACCATTCAGGCTGTTCACAAACAGAGCACGACTGCTGTTGAACTCTCAGAAGTACCAAATGCCTTAGTTTTAAAATGGCTAACTAATAAACCTGTCTGGGTTGGACAATGGCCTTTGTCAAAAGAGAAGCTACAAGCTTTAGAACAGCTGGTTCAAGAGCAATTAAATGCTCAACACATTGAAGAATCTACCAGCCCTGGGAATTCTCCTGTATTTGTTATTAAAAAATGTCTGGTAATTGGAGAATGCAGACAGATCTGAGAGTTATTAATAAAGTAATTCAGCCAATGGGCTCCCTACAGATTGCTACCTAAAGATTGGCCTGTAATAGTTATTGACTTAAAAGACTGTTTCTTTACCATACCCTTACAAGAAAATGATAGAGAAAAATTTGCCTTCACAGTACCTAATTATAACAATTCTCAGCCAGTCAAGAGATATCAATGGAAGGTCCTCCCACAAGGAATGTTAAACAGCCCTACTTTGTGCCAATACTTTGTGCAGAAACCATTGGAGATAATTCGTGTAAAGTTTCCACAATCTATAACTTATCACTATATGGATGATATCCTATTAGCTGATCCAAAATTAGATACATTAGAAAGCATGTTTGAAGAAGTAAAAAAAGTTTTGCCTCACTGGGGACTGCAAATTGCTCCTGAAAATATACAAAGAGGAGATTCTATTAATTACTTAGGATATAAGATAGAGCTACAAAAATTAGACTTCAAAAGGTACAACTAAGGAGAGATCGATTGAAGACTCTTAATGATTTTCAAAAGTTATTAGAAAGCATTTCCAACTTACTGGGTATCATGGGAATACCCAAAGATGGACTACAAAATTTGGCTAATACTCTAGAAGGGGACAAAGAATTAAATAGTCCAAGAGAATTATCAGCCGAAGCTGAGAAGGAATTGGCTCTAGTAGAAAAGACAATTCGTGAAGCACATGTGGATCATGTGGATCCAGACCTTAAATGCATTCTTGTCATATTCCCCTCCAGACATTCCCCAACAGGTATTTTGATGCAGAGGGAAGATATTATATTGGAGTGGATATTCCTACCACGTAAACCAAATAAGAAATTAAAGATTTATATAGAAAAGATCTCTGATTTGATTCAAAAAGTTAAACTAAGACTTCGCCAGTTGACAGGAATGGACCCAGCAGAAATTGTAGTACCTTTAACTAATGAAGAAATTTCATCACTATGGAAAGATAATGAATACTGGCAGAGAGCCTGCAGTAAATTTTTGGGAGAGATTAACAACCACTATCCCAAAAGCAAGAGAATAAAATTCATAAAGAAAACCGAATGGGTCCTTCCTCACATTGAACAACAAAAGCCAATTTCTGGAGTCCTCACATTCTATACTGATGCAAATAAATCAGGAAAAGCAGGATATAAATCAGGAGACTTAAGTAAAGTGGAACAAAGTCCATACAGCTCTGTACAAAAGGCAGAACTGTATGCCATTCTTATGGTACTGATGGACTTCACAGAACTGCTCAATATAGTCACTGACTCTCAATATGCAGAGAGAGTTGTTTTACATATTGAAACTGCTAAATTTATTCCTAATAATACAGAATTAACTTCATTATTCATACAATTGCAGGAAATCATCAGAAAAAGGGAACATCCTATATATATAACACATATCAGATCCCATACAGGTCTGCCAGGACCTCTAGCACAAGGTAATGATGAGATTGATCAGTTACTAATAGGTAATGTGCTAGAAGCTTCAGAATTTCATAAGAAATACCATGTAAATAGCAAAGGTTTGAAGAAGGATTTCTCCATCACTTGGCAACAGGCTAAGGATATTGTGAAAAAATGTCCTACTTGTTCCATCTATAACCAACTTCCATTACCTGCAGGGAGCAATCCAAAAGGTATACAAAGAAATGAAATTTGGCAGATGGATGTGTTTCATTTTGCAGAATTTGGAAGATTAAAGTATGTACACCATACCATTGACACCTGTTCAGGATTTCAGTGGGCAACTCCTATGAGTTCTGAAAAGGCTGATTCTGTGATTACACACCTATTAGGAGTTATGGCTATCATGGGAATACCTGTACAAATTAAGACAGACAATGCCCCAGCATATGTCTCCAATAAAATGAGACAATTCTTTGCTTATTACAATATTAAGCATGTTACAGGTATACCACACAATCCCACAGGCCAAGCAGTCATAGAAAGATCCAATCAAACTTTAAAGGATATGCTAAATAAACAGCAACAGGTAACAATGACTCCTAGAAATAGATTGCTTAGTGCTTTATTAACCTTGAATTTTCTCAATGCTGATGAGAAAGGAACAACAGCTGCGGAGAGACATTGGACAACAGAAAAAACTCCTGAGCTAAACCAACCAGTTTATTTCAAGGATGTGCTGACCTCAGAATGGAAACCTGGACATGTTCTATGTTCGGGAAGGGGTTTTGCCTTTGTTTCTGCAGGAGAAGAAAAGCTATGGATACCAACAAAATTAATAAAAATTCGATTCAAACAGGAAAAACCCCTTGATGAGGAGAAGTAAAAGATCATCCACCAATGTGACATATCTACAAGTTGTAAGAAAAATTTAACAATCAAAGGTTGGTGTAGGGTTCTGTTTTTGTCTTTCCAAGATAATGGAAATACCCATCTTCCAAAAATCATAAGGCCTTGGATATGTGGATGTTTGCAGCAGAAAGAAAGAATCTATTGGTACCAATCTACACACGGTAAAATCTCACTGTCTAACATCTATCTATCAATCTAGAAAAGTTGTGGTTCCAATTCAATTAAAATCCAAGCTGGCTTTAGAGATGGAATTGGCTCACTCCTTCTCTAAACCCAAGCACATTGCTAAAAGAAAAGTTTGAGAGTTTCTTCAGTCCCATATCAGAAGAGTCCTCTGGTGTGGGACAGAAGGAAACCAATAAAAAGGGACCATTGTCTTCTAGATTCTAATTCTCTCCATGCTTACTCTTGATTTCTCAGAATCCTTTCTTACATGCTATGTCCTCTTTAAATCCAAACCTTCCATTTTGATAACAAATAAGTTTTTCTTTTCTTTTTTTTTCTTTTTTTTTTTTTTTTTTTGGTTTTTTGAGACAGGGTTTCTCTGTGTAGCTTTGCGCCTTTCCTGGAACTCACTTGGTAGCCCAAGCTGGCCTCGAACTCACAGAGATCCACCTGGCTCTGCCTCCTGAGTGCTGGGATTAAAGGCTTGCGCCACCACCGCCCGGCACAAATAAGTTTTTCTAATAGCAATCTCAGAAGTCTCCAGAAGGAAGATGGGGCCCCAACAACAACTCTACCCAATCCAGAATGATGCCATGGTAATCATCATCATACTACACTTCTTACCAGAATTTCAGACAATCTTACCCATTACTCTAAGACTTGCTGCAGAACCTACAGTTAGTCTAACTGAGATTTAACTATCTGAGCTTTCTCACAGTACCCAACAGAGATAACATCACCCCCTAAACAGCAGGAAGCAATTCTAAGAAAACAACGCCCCTTCTCCCTTAGGTTTCATAATTCTCAGGGTTATGGATGATGGTTATGGGGTTGGGGGTGGAAGAAAATATTAAACTCAGTATTCTAAAAAAAAGGGGGGAAAAGAAGAAATGGAATGGATAGGTATAAGATATGGTGGTAGATAGGTATAAGATATTATGGTAGATTATTGTATATACTAGTAAACAAATTTAGTAAAAATAGCAGCCTTAAATAATTTGCACTGTAATTTGCACTGTTATGGATTCATATATGTTGATACAAATGTAAACTATTTTTATATTCCTGTTTAAGATAATTTGTATATTGATACAAATACAGAACTATATTTGTTATAATGTACATATATTTCTACTTTTATTTGAAATATTTGTATATTGATACAAATGTAAATTTATATCTGTCATACTTTATGTATGTTCTACTTCTGTTTAGGATATTCGGTATATTGATATATATTTAAGATTATTGTCATATTGCATATCGCACTACATACTCCTACCTCTGTTATAAATATTGATATATATTTAAGATTATTGTCATGTTGTGTATCACACTATATATTCCTACCTCTGTTATAAATATCTTGTGTATTGTCCCAATTTTGAAGTCACCGTCCTTTATCATACATTTGCTTATAGACTGTTTACCTTGTTTACAGGAAGCCTTAGTCCATAGTTTATTTTAGTAGATAAGACTTATAGAATTATAGTTACCTATGCTTGTCATCTCTATAGTTACGTCAGTTAGGTTATCCAGATTCACAGATAACATAGGTCAGATGGACAGGTAGTCTTCAAACACTTCATGGACCTAGAGAATATGGCATTTAAATAACTTAGAATTCTGTTGACGTGAGACACAATTGCTCCTGGCAGCACCAATTTGATCCCAAGAGAATGTTGGGCTTCTAAGACATTTCCATTTGGAAGTTTGTGTTCTTGGCACAAAATGGCCTACTGGGCAAAGAACTGCCCTTGCCTCAACAGCTGACAGTACAAATACAATGCTGTCCTTTCTGGACAAGCAGGACATGGAAAGCGACCACTGTACTCTGCCAAGACAGGGTAAGATGGTCTTTCAGATTTCCTGCTTCTGAAAATGGTCTGTCAGATACTTTAGGCCTGTAGCCAATTTGAATGCACCAACAATGCTGAGAAACATTAGGTGACTGTCCAGGCTGCCAGCTGTCTCTGTCTCCTCTTGCAAGATTCCCAAAAGTTGCTTGCATCCATCTACCATTTCTCAGGTACCATTATATTCCTTCTCAGGTCTTTGATGGGATTGAAGACTAGCAGTTATAGTTACAACTTAGTAGATAGAACATATTAAGTATTAGATTCAAGTTCTTTAGGATAGGACATCTTTTGGAATAATCTTTGTAACATGCCATTTACCTATGCTCTATACTTCTCTGGATTTTAGTATGTGTTTCTTGCTTGATATTGTTTGCATTGGTTGTAGTTCCATCTTATCTAGGTCATTATCCCTCATTATTCCTGAACAATAGTTGATAATCATTCCTTTGTATATAGTCTTGTATTAGGTTAGAACCTTCTTATTTAGACAAAAAGGGAGAGATGTAGTGGGTAGCCATTCCAGCATTGATCTGGAAGTTACAACCCCCATTGAGACTTTGGCAACTGTCACACTTACAAGGCGGGGCCAAGGGAGGTGCCTGAAGACCTGAAATCTGGATGGGCTGCGCTCTCACTTGATTCTGGGACCTTGGACGGTGAAGGTGGACCAAGCAGAGCTCCAGAGAACACCGCTGGACTGCAATACACCTTCCCCAGACCCCGCAACCTACCTATCCCTTAACTTGTAAGTTACGCCATTAAATAAATCCCCTTTTAACTATGTGGAGTGGCCTTAATAATTACACCAATATGTGGCCTGCAGAATCTCTATGTTAATTTCTATTCTCCTTAAATATGATCACATGTACTTATACCTTTTTGTGCAGATGCTAGCACATACTACATAAATATATAAGCATATATACCAACTCAAATATTGACATCAATGCCTCCATTTTATTAGGTCTTGCTGTACTGGAAAAAGTGTAGTTTATTGCCAGGAAGACCAAAATTATTATTGGACCATAATCATATTTATTTTTCAAAAGAAGATGTAGCATAAATCTTCACCTTTCCTCACGGTGTAGAGTAGGCATAACTGAAGGTCTCTCTACTATACTCCTCCCTAACACTGTTACCCATCTCTCTTTTCATTGGATACAATGCCAATTGAATCAAATTTAGACCTTCATTCTCTGCTTGACTAAGGAAGCAAATTAGACAGAAAAGCCCATTGTAACACAGTCACATATTCTTGGATGCAGTTTGTCACTATGTGGTAAGGTTAGTCAGTCATGTCAGTCCAAAAGGAATCTATTCACACCTTCATAGACTATTGCTTCACGAGCACATTTGGCTTAACTTGCATGCAGTAAACATCAGCTGTGGTTTGTGAGAAGAGCAAGGTGTTATACAGTACTTCACAGATTCAATCTATGAAATATTTAGAGAAAAAGAGAGAAAATATGACTTACTTTGGTAGCCATGAAAATACACATGGAAAGTTATGAATAAAAATGTCTTTAGAAGGAAATGGTAAAAAGATGAATTAGTTTTAGGATTACTATAAACTTGGGAAAAGTGAACCAAAATTATTCAAACATTAATTTTCAATACTTTTTTTTTTAGTTTTGCTGTGGTATAGAACAAACACAGGGCTTCCACATGCTCAGCAGGCTTGGTAATAACAAGCTGTATCTATAACTATCAAATAATCTGTTTTCCTTTCTTCCAAATTATCTTCATCTTGTGAGAATTTTATGGAGAAAAATAAGTATTCTCTTATCAAGTTGTATCATATATATCTAGACAACAAAATATAAATGATAATATTTGAATATATATATACTATTGTGCTACATGTTGAGGCATATATTCACCAAAAGGTAAACATATATGGGAAATTTGAAACGTCAGGATATATTAAAACTAAGTATTTGAATTTCTAATTCTTTCCTTTATAAATCAGAACAAACAGAACATTGTTTCTACCTGTCCCAGTGTTAGGCAGGAAAATATTTAATAATGCAATCAGCAGGGCATTTCCATACCCAAATGAGTTTTTAAATAAAATTTTACTGAAATTTTAATTTTTCCTCAGAAACTAGAATGCACATAATAGGAAAAAGAGGGAATTAGTAAAACCTATACTATATTTTTATTAAGAAAATGAAAAATATCCACAAATAAAAGTTTTCTATGTCATAAATGCATGCCCTATGTTTTTTAATGTGTAAGTTTCATGTAATTCTTTAAACAAAGAATGTACCTATCATGTGAAAATCACTCATATGATACATGGCTCAATAAAAGAGCACCAACATGGTGGCACTGCTTTCTGTTGTACAGTCCTCCAGAGCCCTCTCAATATGCATTTTCCTGAATTATCTTTTTTCCCAGTGTCAACTGTGAATTTCTGAAACACAAAGCCTGCTGCTATCTTTCTCCCTCATAGCATGTCTACTGTGTACATCATTCCCCAATGTATGCTTAGGAAAGAATAAAAGTGATAAAAAGTTGTATACTCTTCAGGCATCACAGTAGAGTAGAGAAGGTGAGATGTTTAGATAAAATTCTTAGGCAAGATAAAAGTGTACCTGCTCATAGTTTTATAGTTGTATTTGTACTGTTGAAGACAAAGAAGGAAATCTAAGAGCTAGGGAAGTAAGGCAAATTTAATACAGGTAGAAACACAAGAACAGACATCATTTTGTGTATA
The DNA here is from genome assembly GCF_949786415.1 of Peromyscus eremicus. Classification (NCBI taxonomy): domain Eukaryota; kingdom Metazoa; phylum Chordata; class Mammalia; order Rodentia; family Cricetidae; genus Peromyscus; species Peromyscus eremicus. The sequence continues at coordinate 122,688,945 of NC_081439.1, forward strand.
GTATGTTATTATTCCTTTGTGGAGTGCAAAATTCTCTCTTCCATATATCACTCACATCTTTCCTACTTTTTGTAATGGTAAGTTTCTCCTGTCCCGCACAGCCCTGTAATCCTGCCCAGCCCTGAAGTCTTCCAGCCACTTATAAAATAATCACTCAGTGGCTTAATATTATTCACAAACTGCATGGCCTATCACAGGATTCTTACTGGCTAGCTTTTTCAACTTAAATTAACCTATTTATATTATTCTACATTTTGACATATGGCCATGGCATTACCAGTCTGCTGGCATCTTGCTGCTACTTGGACCACAGCTAGGCATCTCTCACTACTCTCCTTTCTTCTCTCTGTATCTCTGTTTGGATTTCCCACCTACTTCTAAGCTGCCTTGCCATATGCCAAAACAGCTTCATTTATTAGCTAAAGAGAGAAACCCATATTCACAGCATACAAAAAATACCCCATAGCACTTCCCCTTTTCTATCTAACCAAAAAAGACAGTTTTAACTTTAAGATAGTAAAATTACATTTAATAGAACAATTATCAAGCAGGAATTACAGTTACAATATTTAGTCTATTTGTATTTTGCAAAATTAAAGAAAATATTCTATCTACCCTATACTTGTAAGCCTAAGGTTTAATATCTGATTTATCTTTTATCTTAACCAAGGAAATTATAATCATAATTATTTAGTTTTCAACTACATCAAAGACCTCAGAAGGATATACTTTTATCTAAGTAAGCAGGAAGTGCATTGGAAGCAACTTCTAAAAATCTAGAATGACAGTGACAGCTGGCTGCCTGGGCAGTCACCCAAAGTTCCTCTGTAATGTTGGGGTATCCATTTTCAGTCTATAGGCCTAGAGATTTTTAGCCACTTCTTTCTGTATCTTGTAGAATATCTGGCAGTCTCCTCTGTGAAGCAGAACCTGAAGGACAATCTCATCTTGTTTTAGCAAATTAGTGATCATTTTTCCATGGGTCCTGCATGTCCAGTCTATATAACATGCTGTCAAGCAGTCCAGACAAGAACAGTTCTTTCCCAGCAGGCCATTTTGTGCCAAGAAGATCAACTCCCTATAGAGTGTCTTTGATGTTAGTCTTCGTCTTTGAAGTAAATAGGTGCTGCCAGGAGCAGATGTGACTCACTGTCCAGAAAGTCTGTTTTTAAAACATTTTAAATGCTATATTCTGTAAGTCTTTGAAGTGTTTGAAGATTACCTACCTAATTGAAATATATGTTTATATACCTAAAAACTTACCTAAAATGGCTATAAGTTTGATTATCCTAGATGACAATTAATCTGTATTCGTAATTATATATTAAAATTTAAATGGGTTGCATAAACATAATACCTTAAACAAGAGTAGAAATATGCATACAGAACAACAAAATTAATTTTAAATTTGTAATAAACTAAAATGTATAGCAATGTAAAACATTTTAAATGAGTTGTTGCTCTTTGAAAGTAAATTCAATAATCTAACCTTTCATCCTATCATATCTATAATATCCCCTTTTCTTCATTAGAAAGAGATTGCAAACCCAAAGCAACTTTTATCTTACACATGTATCTCATGTCAATATATGCTTAAATTATTTATTGAAATGTGTTATAAACACAATATTCTGCATCCTTTAAGGGCAGAAGCCATTCTTTAGTCACTACTGCATCCTCCTTCCTCAGAACACTGCACAGGAAGTATTGAAATGGGTAACAATAGCAAGCATATAGTATGGAGAAATTTTCCCTATATATTAGCAAAATTATTTATATTTATTATTCTCTATAATACAATAATCTAAGTACCCTAACCTATAGCTTGAGAACAAGGGAAACGTACAAAGAGAATGGATAAGTCTCTAAAGTCACATATCTCTTGGCTATCAAGAACTAGGACTTGCACTGAATCAATCTTCCTTCAAACATTGAGATTTTAAGAATCGTATAAGCCAAGTAAATACTTGACCCTTTGGAGAGAATAGTATTTGTAATTTACTAGTGGGAGATTTCAAATGGAGTTTTATACTAGTAATATTATTAAAAAGTAAAAATATCTGATATGAAAGAAAATATTTTAATTCACTTTAGCTATAGAAATATATTTAAAATTGGTAGTATCCATAGTTCCAAACTGAGAATTACGTAGCAGATGGATAGTTGATAATTCTTGTGTTGTCACATCTACATCAGTCAAGAATAAAAGAGAATAAGTCTTTAGTAGCCTCCAACATGCCTTTCTTACCATGTGTGTTATTCCCATTTTTTTAATATCAGTTCTACCATTTTTCTTATATCCATCTACTTTCTAGTTCCTCTGCCTCTCGTACAGGGCTTAATGAGCCCATACTGAAATTGCTGATGAATTCATATTTCTGAGAACTTCCCTACTGCACAACCAGGAGCAGTAGTCCTAATGAAATGTATACTAATATCCACACTGCTTTCAAGAATATCCAGTGGTTTTTCAGGACAGAAATAAAAGACATGACACTTTCACCAAAAGTTAATTCTCTATCCTTTTTGAATTTCTGTAGTTGGCTGTTTTGTGGCCAGCCTGACAGGACACCCATGAGGTAATTTACCACATTCTGTGCAAGGACCTAAATTCAGCATAGGGGCTGAGATAACTAGAAAATGAGATTCAGCAATGCAAAGTAGAAACTGAAACATCCATCCATGGGCCACATGAAGGCTTAGAAGTGGATCCCTCAGAAGTATTTTTAATTTTTTCATACGAAATTTCTGTTATTGCATTTATATCTTTATAGCTCTGTAATCCTCTGCATTCTAACTCTACCACATCCCCCTCATTTCTTCTTGAATTTGTGACCTCTTCTTTAATTTCTTTAATTACCATCACACATACACACACAAACACACACACACACACACACACACACACACACACACACACTGATACATACACACAGACTTTGAGTTCATTTAGTGTTGCTCATACATACACATTTTTAGGACTGACCACTTGGGAGTTGATAACCTATCAGGGGCTTTGTTCTTGGGGGAAAAACTGATTCTCCCTTTCTCAGTTTTCTTTGATTTCCTGTAGCTCTTCATCCTGGGGTGAGGTCTTGTCACATTTCTTCCACCCATGTTGGCACATTGACTGGTATAGCAATTATATAGATCTTGTTTTCATAAATTTATTGAGAATTCATGGGTATGCCATGAGATTATTTATATAAACTCATTGTTGAGAGTGGGGCTTAACTGAAGAAAGTATGTTATCAAGGACAAACTTGTGGTCATACAGAACTTACCATTTTCTTTCCACTTCTTGTTTTAAATGAAATGTCATAGATTGTCATAAGAGTCTTTTGGTCTTAGAGAATGGAGAAAAAAATCTTCCAATATTTTAGAAGCTTCTCTATATGAACATGAGTTTCCAATAAAACTATATTGAAGTTTTGGGATACATATGAGGTCATGCTTAGCAGTGACTGTGTCATTGTATTAAAAAGTCATATAAACAAAAGAGATTTCTTTCTCTATCTTTTTGAAATCATACTACAAGACTAGAAATTTGAGCTGTGTCTGCATGGTAGTGGGAAAATGGCCACCTGACCCACCTTTTTTATCTTCTATGTCTTTGTATCATAAACTGAGTTAGCACCTGATGACAATAAGATAGCCTTAGGATATCCATTATGTGACTCTTTACAGTCTACTGGTAAAAAAAAATAGTTGGTATTAGAGGGAGGAAGATTGTGTCTCATTTCACAAAATTATTGAAAAGGTACAGATGTTAAGTAACTCATTTTTAAATAAAATTGTGTGTATGAGTGTTTTGCCAGCAGAGTCTGAAAAGAGCATCATATGCCCTGAAAGTAGAGTTACAGATACTTTTTTTGTTAAGTCATGTGCTGTGGAATAATCCTCTTGTACACTGTAAAGATTTGTCACTCAAATTAGTTTAATAAAATGCTGATTGTCCAGCATCCAGGCAGGAAGTATAGGTAGGGTAACCAAGCTAAGGATGATGGGAAGGAGAAGAGCAGAGTCAGAGGATCACCAGCCAGACACAGAGGGAGCAATAGAGATAAACATGTTGTGCTAATAAATGTACCACCATGTGGCAGAGAGTAAATAAGAAATATAGATTAACTTAAAATGTAAGAGTTAGCCAGTAACAAGCCTGAGCTCTTGGCCAAGCATTTATAATTAATGTGAGCCTCTGTGTGGTAATTTGGGAAGTGGCTCCCAGATATTTGGGAGCAGGCAATTGGGATAGGAAATGTCTGATTACAGTTGTGGGTGCTGGGGACAGAACTATGGTCCTCTGAAAGAGCACCCAGTGTTTTTAACCACTGCACCACCTCTACATCACCTAGTTAGTTAAATTTGAATTACAAAGTACAGCTTGAGTATTGGCCATTGCAAGATCTTTCCACGTCTTATAGCAGCAAAATTATGTTACACTGAGATTAATTTCTCTCTCTGAAGTGAGTCTTGCTCCAAGATCTGCTTGTCAAAGTTTCATTCACCTGCTTATTCATCTGAGATGTGTAAGATACTTGTCAAAATTCAACAAAGCTAGTGCTGTCACTGCTAGCTATGACAGAAAAATATTATCTGAAAATTTTTGTTTTATTGTTCTTCAGCCTGTTTTATAACCTTATGCAGTTTTTCTTTAGGTGAAATTAGTCACCTTATTTCAGCACTCCAGACAATCAGTCTATAGCTATAATCGGGCCTTGATAATCAGTTTATAGAGAGAAACCTACAGCCTTAGCAGCAGTTTGGGTTGTTTGGGGTTCCCAAGACATCCCATTGGCCAAAACTCAATTAGATGTAATTCATTCCCAGTACTAGAAACTCATTTGGTGACAGAAGATATCCAATTGCGGCTCTGTTTCCCTGTTATTTAGCAATTTCATGTAGATTGCCTTCAAATATGTATATATTTAGGAAGTGTCTACTGCATTAGGTTTCCATACACCCCTTAAATAGCCTTTAAGTTTAGCTGTCTCTCCCCCTATTTCCTCCCTGGTACCTCTATCCCCTCTTGCTGTTTGACCTTCCCATTCTAGTCCTCTACCACTTGTCTATCTGTAACTATCTATTCAATTTCCTTTTCTTAGGAAAATCTATCCATCCTTAGTCCCTTATTCTACACCTAACCTCTGTCTCTCTATGGATTGAAGCCTTCTTATTATTAACTTAACTGCTAATATACACATACAAATAAATGTGTACCATATTTTCCTTTCTTGGTCTATGATATCTCACTCATGATGATTTTTTTCCTAGTTTAATCTATTTACTTGTGAATTTCATTATTTCATTTTTAATGACTGAACAATATTCCACTTTGTAAATGTTCCACATTTTATTTATCCATTTTTCTATAGATTATTTCCAATTTCTGGCTATTATTAAGCAAAAAACAATGTACATAGTTGATCAAGTTTCTCTATGCTAGCATGAAACAATCTTTGGAATAGTATAGCTGGATCTTGAGTTAGATCAAGTCCCACCTTCATGAGGAACCACCAAACTGATTTCTATAATGTTTGTATAGGTTTACACTCCCACCAGCAAAGGATGAATGCTCATTCTATTTTTTCCACATTCTCATCTGCATGAGTATGTGTACAGCCACACACATATGTATGTTTATTGCTTTTCATAACAGCAAGTAAATGGAACCAGCCTAGATGTCATCAACATGACAGATGAATGAATAAATAGATATATAATGTTGAATATAATGTGTTTTGGAATGTTATTTTAAGTAGCAAAAGATATATTACATTTGTTTATGCTGCAGAATATTACTTCAACTGTGTAAAGGTGTTACATTTGTTTAGCAATGTAAGGATGTGTGTTTAATTATGTAAAGATGCACTGCATCTCTTTCACCTTGCCTGATTAAGACACCTGATTGGTCTAATAAAAAGCTGAATGGCCAACAGATAGATAGAGAGAGGGATAGGCAGTGCTAGGAGGCAGAGAATAAATAGAAGGAGAAATCTAGGCTCAAAAAGAAGAACAAAGAAGAAGGAGGGAAGAAGGAGGAGGGGAACAAGGGACATACCTGAGGCAAAAAAAAAAACAGCCAGATGCCAAACAGATGGACACAGAGAAGCAGTGAAAGTAAGATATCAAAAGTAAAAAGGAATTAAAATTAAGCCACAAGGCAAAAGGTAGATGAAGAGAAACAGATAATTTAAGATAAAAGAGCTTGCCAGAAATATGCCTAAGCTAGGCCAGCATTCATAACTAATCATACGTCTCTGTTTTATTATTTGGTAGTTGGTTTGTGGCCTAAAAGAAAAAAAATATGGTACAATAATGGAATTTTATTCAGCTATAAAGAAATTTGAAGTTATGAAATTTGTAAGAAATTTAGTGGAACTGGAAAACAATTATATAAAATGAGATACTGAGGCTTATAAAGACAAATATCATATATTTTCTCTTATATATGGATTGTAGCCTCAAAGAATTAAGTATATAGGTGGGAATAAGTAGAGAGAAAAGACAAGAAAGCAGAATGGTACCTATGACACTTGACAGAGGAGGCTTTACAAAAAATAAATGATATAACAATAAAACAAATAGGAAGAAGGGATATGGATAGGGAAAATGGCAAAGCATGGGAGTAGGAGCCCGGGAGATAAGAGGGGAGGTAAGGGAATCAAAAGTTGAATATGTATGGCAAGCTCCAGAAATCTCTACCATCATTAGGCTAATATCCTTTTTTAAATTATTCTAATAGAAGAAATAAGATAGATTGGAAACCCAGAAATTTTACACTTTTGCTAGAGTAAATTATGCTTCATCTACTACTCAATTATACAATAGAACATGCTAATGAGATTCAATATTAAACCTTACTAGTCATGCCTGAGGGAACTGAACCATTTCTGTTTAGTCTCTAACTAAAGCCATTCCTAAGGTCTTGAATTTACTACACATTCCACAGTCCAGTTTATAAAAAAGGTCCTAAATTAGAAGATTTATCTATCACATAGAATTACAACCAGGAAGCAAAAAATTGGTATTTTTATAAGTGATTTGCCTTTTATTTTGATCATATTCTCTCAGGAATCTCATGGAAAAGATGAATTCAGACATATATTTGATTTAAGAAATTCTTAAACCAAGTCTGCACACGGCCATTTAGGGAGAAAATACCTCTCCATGAATCACAAAATGAGCCTTTAATGGGTACTGAATATTCTAGTGCCTTGATCTATACTGTTGAGCCTCCAGAATTGGAAGCAATAAATTTCTGAAATTTCTCTTGTTTGGTGGTGATGTTTAGTTATTTCCTCTGAAATTAAACTTTTCTTCCTGAAGGGAGGAAGGAGATTCATAAAATTCAGGAAGTAAATGAAATATACAAAGCCCAGAAAGTCAACAAAATTTATAATGTACAGGAAGATGTAAGGTTACAGTTTTTATGAATTATCACCAGTTCTGAGATAGGAGTTTTGGCGATACAGATTCATTGACTAAACACTGCTTAGTATGGAACCCTTCCTCCATTATCCTGTAAATATTTCAGAAAACTCATTAATTCACAAAAAATAGAAATTTCTAAATTCAATTACATTTAAATCTCATATTTCCTGAATTATTTTTGTTTTTACATAGGATCTTATAAACTCTAGAGTATTTTAGTTAAGCTATATTAGAAATTTTCATTTTAATATGTTCTATGATTCTATAAGAGTGTTATCTTCTTAAAATATGATATATTGGATTGTGTGTGTGTGTGTGTGTGTGTATGTATGTATGTGTGTGTGTGTGTGTGTGTGTGTGTGTACAGTGGAAATTAGAAGTGACTGTCTCACAGCTACATGCTACCATTTCCATTTTCAGTGCCAAAGATAATTTATTCAGTCATTTTTTTTTTACTCAACATTTGCTGAGTGTAGTTAGCATACACTACTAGCTACTAGACAATTTGCTAATGCTAAAGCAGTAGGTACTAGAAAAAAGGCCTGCTTTAATGGAGCATGTTCTAGTGAGATGAGGCTTAGACATAATGAATTAGTTGATGACATGTGATATGAAGAAAAATAACATTAGATGAGGTGAGTAGAGAAAGACAAAGTCAATATATGGGAAAAGATTCACTGGAAGATGACATTGGTCTTGTATTTATCCTCCATCTTGACTCCAGACTGCAGAAATGACAGTAAGTCATAAAGTTGTTAAAAATATAGGTATTCTGACACAGGAAACCATTAGGTAAGTGGTCAGTATGAATCTTCTCTAGATGACATTTTTCTAATTTATTTTTCTGATATTTATATTGTTATTTCTCAGCTCATTGTCTCCCTTTTCACAAAGGTCAAGTATTGCCATTGGTCAATACTTTACTTCCAAAATGTTTTACATTGCCCTGATTGACCTGCTTTTGTGATATACACTTTATCTTGGGAAGACCTTTTCCAGGTTTTTTAAAGGTCTTTCAGCTTGAACCAAGCAAAATGCAATAAAAAATTAAACTCAGTTCATTTTTAACAGTTTATACAAATCAGTAGAAAGCTTCTTGGTTTCATAACTTCAGCCTCTCCTGAAGCATCTTCAGTCTTATGTCTATAGCTGGGAAATTTATTTTGAGTTATATTTCTTTATGCTTTGCAATATGAACTTTTTGTTCATAGTGCTTTTCTCTCCTATTTTCCTCATTTGTTCCTCAAATAACTATATTAACAATCCATTCACATCTTAATAATGTTTCTTTTGTACCAAAAATAATTTTCCCCTAGAAATCTTAGAACCATAATCCTTCTTTTCAAATTTGTATGTATTATTAACAATATAGATGTGTAAGGCAAGTCTTTATTCATTGTTTTTCACTTTCTTTTTTTGTATGGTAATAGAGATTGCACTAAGAGCCCTGTGTCTTCTAGGCAATTGTGTTAAAATGAGCTACATCCACAGGCCTTCTTTGTTTTAAAAATTAATTTATTTTTATGTGTGTGTGTATGTATGTGTATGTGTATGTATATGTAAGTGTGAAAGTATACATGAAAACTTTTAACTTCTAAAGCTGAAAGAGGACATAAAATCACCTAGAGCTGAGTTACAGGTAGTTGTGAACCATCTCATGTTGATGCCAGAAACATAACTCCAGTCCTCTTAACCGTTTTATCAGCAGAATTATCTCATCATATTTGCCTCAGCCTTCCTTAATTTCTATTTTCAAGAAAGTGTCACTAAATTTCCCACATTATTTACAATTTTATTCAATGTAAGTTTAATTAACAAAGATACTAGTGACAATCAGTAAATTGATGAGACTTGTCTATAAATATGCATACCCAGAAATGACATAACACTATGCCAAATGTCAGCCCCGAAAACACATACAATTAAAGGTGTATATACTGAGCTGACTGCAAAAATTATGTGGACTGAACTGAATATAACAATTATTTTTCTTCAAAGGACATTAATTTAATGGATGGCAAGGAGAGCTACAGTACATTTTAGTGCTTGAGCAGAGGAAAGGGAAGGGAGAAATGTAATTATAATCTCAAAAATAAGAGTAATGTAACATTATTTTGACATATAGATATCTCCATTGCTATGTGTATTCATGAGGATTCTCTATAGAAATACAACTGACAGAATTAATTTATATAAATTAAAAATTAAATTTATTAGAGTGTCTTAAAAGTTGTAAAATGTCTGGCTAGCTAGTTTGACAATGGCTGCATTTTGGCAGAAAGACCAAAAAATCCAATTAGTGTTTAGTCCACAAAGCTGGATGTTTCACCTGGCCTTCAGTATAGGTTGCAATCCCAAAGAAGTAGATTCTAATACCAATGAAGGAATGCCTCATTCGCATAATGGATGAAGTTACCAGTAAGTTTAAAGACAAGCAGTAAAAAAGCAAAAGCTTCCTTCCTCCATGTTATTTCAAGTAGAATGGGTCTCCAGACCTCAAATGATCCAACCTATAATAATCCCTCAAAGATGTGTCTGAATGCTTGGGTTTATTTGGTTATAGATGTAATCAAGTTGATAACCAAGGATTGGCCATCACATTGTATTTCAAATACCTTTATTTTAAGTCTATACCTCTTCTACAATACATGAAAACCACTTCTAAGATATAAGAGGAACCATCACCAAACTATAAAAATTGATAAAACTGAAGTTTTAGTTAAAAAATTATTAATATGTAACTATTTTCATAATTAGGTGAGTATTCCTTATATGTCTGTTTCTTGAAATATCTCATGGCAGATTGTATGCTATAGAATTGTCTACTGTATTGATTAAAAGTATGTAAGTTGTAGATTTACCTTATTCTTACTAAAAACGAAGTCAAATGAAAGGAACAACCATTTTCTCATTTCCAATGTAGTTTGAATGCAGAAAATATATTTAAAATAAGTATTTTTAAATTGAGATCCTTAATTCTTCCCCATAAGTCCTATCATATCTACTCCTACCACCTTATTTCCTTTAACTTCATATCATCTTTTTTTGTTAATTTAACAACCCATCAAATCAAATATGGGCTATCCATGTAATTCTGGGTGTGGGGCCATAAACTAGAGCCAATTGGTTAAAAAAGAGATATCTATAATTTCTTCTTGCTTGTTTAAATAATGCCACCTAACAATTAAGTTTGGAGTTGTTTCTTACACTTTACTTGATCTATACTTCCTACAATAATCTTAAGCATCAGAAATATTGAATTATCTATCTTACTTATTTTGATAATCTCATTATTTTATACAGTATATTTGTCCAAAATTTGTGTTAAAGACATATTGAAGTATCTACATAGTTATGGCTGTAAAGGCAATAGTTTAATTTACGAGTTAGCATTGAATAGCACTACCTTATTTATATCTACTAGCTAATGATATATAAGTTGTTTTTTATCCTTTGGACATAAAATGCCTTCTGAAGGTTACTATGTTAAAGTCTCAGTTGATAAATGACAGATTTTGGAAAAACCTGGATCACAAGGACTTACTTTATGAATAAATTAACCCTTTCATAGATTCATAATATAATAACACTACTGGAAAGTGGCAGGAAGTAGTAAAAGACAAGTTTAGAAAACTATGTCATTATACCTCTGAAAACTAATTTGTTTCTGAAGTCTTCTTTTCTTCTGGATTCCTTGCTGTTATAATGTGAGGAGCTCTGTTCTACTATACCATCTTCATCATGTTTTTAGGCTCACTTTCTGCAGACATCAATGAGAAAGTGGATCATGGACCAAAATACATGTTTTCTCTTTTAAGTTGATCTCTCAAATATCTGCCACAGTAATGAAAAAACTAATATAGGAGTCAAACATAGAAAAAGTCACAGTGAAGAAATAGTAAAATAAAGCACACAACAAAAAAGACATTGCTGGTTCTTTAGAAACATGATCATAAGAAGGCCTAGAAATGCTTAAGCAGAAACAAAAATATATTGGGTGAAAGACAGAGTAGAGCCTATTAAGCACTCTGATTTTTGGTTGAAAGGGAATGCAAATATAAATGAAAGAAATAGACTCTTGCAGGCCACAATAATATATTATAGAGATTCAACTGTGTATTAAAGCTATATGTTGACCGGCCAATGGTGTGTCAAAAGGCAAGCCATTTATTATGAATATTTGGTGCTATCTAGCCTTTAATATTTCAGCTGTCTTCTGGTATGAAATTCTTGTGTGCCCGAATATTTCCAAACCTGCTGAACTTCTAGGTTACTAACTCACCTGCTGAGCCTAAGAGACAAGCTGGCTGGAGATGCATAGCTTTGCTTCTTGTGCAAATGAAGCTCAGATGATCTCCAGAGCAAATGACTGAGAATAATAGAGGTTTTTACATATCAAGGTGAAAGGTAGGGGGGAGGAACATTCCTGAGGAGGCAGAGAACCAACCACTTGGCCAGGGAGAGGAGAACAGACATTTTTCTGTAGAGTGAACAGAACAGCATGGCAAGAGAGAAGAGGGAAATACAGAGGCTATGTAGAGGGTAAGCACATATCGGATAGAGTTCTCGGAGAGCCAGGAGTAGAGAGTAGTCAAAATTGAAAATGAGTAAACAGAGAACTATGATGATATTTTATTTGTATTAAAATGTTATTTGTATGTTAATAAATAAAGTTGCCCGGGGGTCAGAGCTATTAGCAAGCCATAGGAAAGCAGGGCAGTGGTGGCGTACACTTGTAATCCCAGCACTTGGTAGGCAGAGCTGGGTAAGTCTCTGTGTGTTCAGGGATACAGCCATTATTGGATACACATGCCTTTCATCTCAATACCAAGCATGGAAAACCTGGAGGCCTACACAGACAGGCCATTAGGAGGCAGTCATGTGGTTGGGTTTACAACCAATGAGAAGGCAGAACAGGAACTCTATATAAAGACTTTAACACAGGGGTAGTTCTGGTTCGGAGAGGTAGGACCACTGCAGGAGGAAGGGTAAGGTTTTAGCTCTTAGCTCTGACCTCTTGGCTTTCTTCTTTGCATTGGTTCTGTGTTTCTTATTTAATAAGAAGGTTGGTTACATCTATAGAGAACTGTTACACCCAGATTGCGACCCCAAAGAGACCACCGAAAACCATAGGTGTCCAGAATGCGACAGCAAGGTTTATTCTGTAGATACAAGTCTAGACAGGGAACTCATTCCTACACCCAATACAATGAGGCAGGGAAGAGTTGCTCTTTCTTTGTGAGGCTAGGTATTTAAAGGCAAAAACCACAAGCCCTTCAGGGGAGTTGGGGGTGGTTTGCCACAGGTGCAACTCAGATTGGTTTATTTTTATCTCTGTTCTCTTTTAATTGGGTGAGGGTATGTAACCTTTGTATTTAATGGTTTGTGGTTACTATTATCACTTTGGGGGCAGTCCAGCACAAGTCCCAGGCTCTGTCCTTGAGCTGCCATGGGGGCTGGCTGGCCAAACACGTACTGACTGTGGGGGCTGGCTCAGTGGTCTAGGCTCTGTCCTTGACTCATGCACATAACTCTAAGTTGGTGAGTTGTCCCAGACAGTAAACATCTGGCTGAAATTTGAGCAGTCAGAGTATGTGCAGAAAGGGAGCTACTGCAAGGACTATGTCTTTTCTTCACAGCCCTCCCAGAGACTGCTTGCTCAAGTCTCAGGAAACTGAAATTGAGGCCTGATCTCTGAGAGAAGACTGAGCCACCTGTTATGGCATCTGCTTGGTCCTTTCAGAACGAAGATGAAGCTAGAAACATAAGATCTTAGTTGTTAGCTGGACTATAAGAGGTAACTTAATGGAACTAAAACTTTGTAGACAGGATTTCAGACCAAAGAAATAAAGTAAATGGATAGAGAGCTTTGTATGTCTAGAGTTATTCCTGCCCTGAATGCCTGATGGAGCTATAGCTGTATTGATAGAATTTTGTCTTAGTGAAATAAAAATGAGACCAAAATGCCTTCATCTTAAAAATAAGGCCTAAGCTTTCTCCATTTTATGTATAGGCCTTGAGTTTCAGGAATAGGCCTTGAGTTACTGGAACCAGTCAGCCAAGATTCCAGGAATTAGAAAGTGCAAATTACAGAGTCACAAGTTATTCATTTCACAAGGTATTCATTTGGTAATGACTGGTTTTCAGGGTAACTGTTTGATAACAGAGTGCCCCAACCCTAGTCTCAACGGTAACTGCTTAACCACAGAAATGTCTCCACCAAAGGGCAGCCAATAACAAATGATGACAGGCATCTACCCTCGTGTTAGATGTATAATTAAGCCAATCAGAAATATACATGTATGGAAAACTCTTGCTATTGTAATTTTGTGGGTTTTGCCTTTAAAAGCTGTGCATAATTCAGGCCAGATACCTCCTCCAGCCTCCACTGCATTGGATGTGTTGGATGGGGTCCCTGCCTAGGCTTGTATTGCTCTTGGATATGCTGAATTAAACCCTCATTGCATTCTGGTATGCTCATCTTCAGTGGTCTCTCTGGGGCTCCCGATCTGGGCACAACACTCTTAGAGGAATAAAGTTAACAAACATAAGAACATAATGTATGTAGATTTTGTTTCCTCTTATATTTCTCACAAAACATAGCAAAATCCCTGGGACCCTGGATATTCAATAATAGACAATCAGAGAATATTTTAGAACCAGAAGTACAAGGCTTGTAAACTGATTATACATAAGATTTTGAGGAAGAGAAAAATATAAAAATGATTGAGCTTTTATATCTGAGTGCTATGGTCATGATTCAAGGTAAAATTCCTAAGAGAAGATAGGAGAAATAATAAAAAAGATAATTCTAAATTTTCCACATCCTTCTGCAAAATCACAACTTATGTTTAGTGCAGTGAATATAAAGTATAGAGTTTGATTTTTAATTTTGAATTGAAAAATTCACAAAATATATTTTTATCATATTATTTACTCTCCCCAAACTCTTCTCAAATCCTCCCCATCTCTCAACCCACCCAACTTACGTTTTTTCTCTCTTAAAAATTAAAACTGAGCCGGGCAGTGGTGGCGCACGCCTTTAATCCCAGCACTCGGGAGGCAGAGCCAGGCGGATCTCTGTGAGTTCGAGGCCAGCCTGGGCTACCAAGTGAGTTCCAGGAAAGGCGCAAAGCTACACAGAGAAACCCTGTCTCGAAAAAACAAACAAACAAACAAACAAAAAAAACCTAAAACTGTAAATAACAACAAAAAACAAAGCCAAGACAGACAAACAAAACAAAATAAAACAAAATAAAAAACAAACAAAAAGAAACAAGAAGCGTAAGAAAGCCAATAGAACAAAAAATCTTGACATAAAACCATAAGTTCTTACACACACACACCACCACCAACAACAACAGCATCAACAAAGTTGATCAACTACTCCAAGCATGAGGCCTACCCTGGTATATGGTTGATATTCCCAGTGACACTCCATTGGAGAAAAGTGGTTTTCCCTTTCCTTGCACATAGCTTCTTGGTTAGAGGTAGGGTTTTTTGTCCATTTCCCATTCTCTATACTGGGATTTTGTTTGGATTGAACCCACACAAGTCTTGTGAATGGTTTTCACAGTCTCTGAGAGTTCCTATGTGTATTAGTCTATCTGTGTGTGGAAGATGATATTTTTTGGCGTCATCTACTACCTCTGACTTTTACAAATTTGTCTCAGTCTCTCCATGTAAATAGCTGAGTCTCAAAGATAAAGGTTTGATAAAGACATCCCATATAGTGGTGAGTACTCCATGTCTCACACTTTCTGCACATATTCTAGTTGTGGGTATCTCATTAATTACCATCTATGGCAGGAAGAAGTATCTCTCATGAGAGGTGAGTGATGCACTTACATATAGGTAGAGCAATGTGTCACTAGAAGTTGTTTTATTTTTTATGTTCCTTTAGGAGTATGGTAATTGAACAGTTTTATATAGGTCCATGACCTATCTAGTCTCAGGTTCTTGGGCACTTTAGAGTGTAAATTATTGGTTTATTTTGTAAAGTCAATCTTAAATCTAATTTTTACAAAATGGTTTGTTAGTCATGTAACATTTGTGCAACTCTTGTATCAGCATATCTTACAGGCAGGTCACTGTTGTAGGTTGCAGGGTTTATAGGTGCGTGATAGTGATGATTGCTTTTCTTCCACAGTTACATGCTAAGTACATTCCAGCACCATGAATGTTAGTCAGTAGGGATAAGTCCTCTAATTGGACACAAGTACTATTGATGACATAAATAAATGTCTTAATCAATTGGTCCTTACCATCAAGTTTTAGAGAAGCCTTGACAGTAGTCTATGATATTTTACCCATGTGACCCCCTCAGCCAGTGACTCAACAAGATGACAGTCATTCATGGCAAAAGTTTTACTTGGTGACATAAGATGTCTACTTGGGACATTATCTCCCCCATTATATTATGATTCCATTTAAATTCCCTCCATATATGTACATATCTTAGGAAGATTCAAGAGTATTAGGTTTCCATTTTTTTGTTTTGTTTTTTTTTGCAAATAACCTTTAATATCAATTGCCCTTCCCCACATTCCATCCTTTATCCTTCTGTCCTATCTTCTTCCCCATTTATCCTTCTATTTCAGTTTCCTCTTTATGTCTGTATTTTATGATATCTATATAGTTTAATATAAATTATATTCTACTTTCCCTTCTCTGATAGTTCCTTTCCCTAGTCGTTTATTAGATATCTAACCTCTGTGGTTATTAGGATTATATATATATATATATATATATATATATATATATATATATATATATATATGTATATATATGGAAGGGTTAAAAGCCAACATCCACATATAAAAGAAAATATACAATCTTTGTCTTTTTGAGTCTGGATTAATCAACTCATGATGATTTTTTTCTAGCTTCATCTATTTACCTGAAATATTTTATAATTTAATTTTATTAACAGCTGAATAATATTCCATTGTATAAATGTGTCACATTTTTATTATCCATTAATCAGTTTATGGACATCTAGGGTGTTTTCAATGTATGGTCATTTTTAATACAGCAATAAATAAGGATAAGCAAGCATCTCTGTTGAAAGACATAGAATCATTTGGGTATATACCCAACAGTGCTATAGTTAAATATTGGGGTAGTGCTGTGGGATGTTCTCTATACTGTGAATGTGTTGCTCTGATTGGTTAATAAATAAAGTGCTGATTGGCCAATAGCCAGGTATGAAGTATAGGTGGGACAAAGGGAGAAGAGAATGCTGGGAACAGAAAGGCTGAGTCAGGAGTCGCCAGCCAGACACAGAGGAAGCAAGATGTAAAAGTACAGGGAAACCAAAAGCCATGTGGCAACTTATGGATTAATAGAAATGGGTTAATTCAAGATGTAAGAGCTAGTCAATAGTTAGCCTGAGCTAATGGCCAAGCAATTTTAATTAATATCAGCTTCTGAGTGATTATTTTATAAGTGGGCTGCAGAACTAAAGGGGCCTGAGTGGGACTGGAGAAATCTTCAGCCACAGGGTAGATTGATTTTCATCTTTATGAGGAACCTCCATACTGAATCCATAGAGGATGTATCAGTTTTCACTGATTGCTTTGACCAGCAGTGCGTAAATTTGCTTTGCTAACATGTGTTGTCATTTTTTCAGTGGATCTTGGCCATTCTGACTGGAGTAAGATCAAATCTAAAATTAGTTTTACATTTGAGTTTTCCTATTGGCTAAAAACATTTGAACATTTATTTTTTTTTAAAAAAAAGCATTTGTCATCTGTGGGTATAAGGACAAATATTTTGATTATTGTTATGGATAATGCTGGTTTAGTAAAATATTGACTATAGGTTTTCCTCCAAAATCTAAGACTTTGCTTTCACTGAGTAGTTTGTTAGTTTTCCTGTAATAGGCATGATTTTCTTTTTCTTAAGCAGGTTTAAGTCCAATTAGAGAGCTGTTGGCTACTGCCAAAGTATGTGTGCCACAACTGCACCCTTAGTGCCATGCTGTGGTAATTATATTACAATCTCAAAAATAATTTTTAAATGTAAATATTTTCTAAGTGTCAAAAATGTTTCTCAGCCATTTGTGTTCCATCTTTTGAGAACTCTCTGTTTAGTTCTGTGGTGTAATTTTCAATTGAGTAATTTTTTATGTTCAGGGTTTTGTTGTTGTTCTTTATACAGTCTAGATACTAATCCTCTACTAGATATACAATTACTAAATATTTTTGCCCATTCTGTAGGCTGCCTCTGTACTTGAATGGTGGTGTACTTTTCTTTTAGCATCATGAGGCCCCATTTGTTAATTGTTCATCTTAATGACCATACTGTCAATGTCCTGTTCAGAAAGTCCTTTTCTGTGCTGTTGAGTTCAAGCCTGTTCCCTACTTTCTTTTCTATCAGGTTTATCCTATCTGGTCTTATGATGAGCTTCTTTGATGCATTCAGAGTTGGGTTTTGTGCAGGGTGGTAGAAATGGATTTATTTTAATTCTTCTACACACAGTTACCTAGTTTCACCAGTATCATATGTTGAAGATGCAACTCTTTCTCTAGTCTATAGATTTCAGTATTTTCTAAATAGAAAATTTTACTTTAAATGTGAGAAAAATGTATTTCAAATAAGTATTTTTATCAACATCTTAAAGACAAAAGGGACTTAAAATTAAAACCTTTAACAAGGAGCAGAATCAGGAGCCCACCCATTCTTTGTATGGCTGTATGAGCTATTGTATTTTATTCCACCAGAAAAAACAGCTTGGTAAATATCTTTAAGCAATGAAAAAAAAGTTTGCTTGTAAAGAAATACACATGGAGAAAATAATGTTTAAACTACACAATTGTGTCCATAAAAGAAAAGCTACTTTAGTGAGTTTGGGACATGTGGTGAGCTCATTGAAGTTTGGAAAAATAAATTCACCTGCTAGGTTTGGTTGCAAGTGATAAAGAAATTTTCCAGACACTAAGTGGAAATGTTAGCTATTACTTTAAAGGAAATAAAACCCAATATAACAGTTAAGCTTGTTTAGTGTTTCTGTATTATCCTGGGCCAACTTTACAGCTTCTGAACCTTCCTGCTGACCATGAATTATGTCTACAAATGGTGGTCATGTACCTATGCCCAATTTTCTATGGCTACTGCAAAAACATAGGCCTCAGAATATGGTAAACAAACTGGCTGCCCAGAATTTAATTAAAATTTCCCACTGACTAAGCTGACTTCAAATAGTGCCATAACTAAACTTAGCAAATTTCTTCTGCAGAGAAAATGGCATAAATCTTGAAGCCAGCAATGATCAATCTTATTTGAATACTCCAAACACCATAACTCATATTGAAACTGTCTTTGTACTTGCAGATGTTTTCCAAACAAAATTTATGTTTAGGCAAATGAACAATTCTTTGGGAAAAGTCTTAGAAAATCAAATACATTTATATTGGTACAAAAGCATTTTATAAAATCTAACTGATAGAAAATAATTTCTTTTAATAAACTTGATAAGATTTGCATGTATATCAAAACTTTTCAAAAGGTAGTTCATAGTATTTAGTTATCTGTCATAATTTATCATGATACTAGTGATAATATTGGAGACATTAGTTAATAGTTGCTTAACTATTTGATGCTTGACCCAGTGTGTATGTTGCTTATTTCTCAAGAGTGATAGATTATTATTAGTTGACTATTGTATTTTATCAAACCATAAATGAAAGCATTGCATAGAAATATACAGAAAGGGCAATAGCGGCAGCTGATAAGGATTTGTTTGTCTTAAGACAATTGATTAACTATCTTAAAATGAGGGAATATATGACTGGTACTGTAAACTTGGTGTAAAAAAATTTATTACTGGTAAGGTCAAAGGTCCTAAAGATTATTACTGACATTTTTGTAAATAGATGTGTGGTTAAGCTGCATTCTAGTTATGTGTGGTTACATGCACAGACTAGTCCTGATATCAGCCAGGCAGGGTCACAGAAACTTCATTTT
This sequence comes from Peromyscus eremicus, assembly GCF_949786415.1. Taxonomy (NCBI): domain Eukaryota; kingdom Metazoa; phylum Chordata; class Mammalia; order Rodentia; family Cricetidae; genus Peromyscus; species Peromyscus eremicus. Next base: position 122,708,346 of record NC_081439.1, read on the forward strand.
GAAAAGTGACTGTTAGGAAAGACACTTATAAATGGCCAAAGTTCTGAGAATAAGTAACCATTGGGTTCTTGGCTATAGATGTGGCATCTATAACACCTCTTTCTAGGCATCCTATAAAAGGATGTGGAAAGGGTATAAAAACCAGAGAATTGGGAGGAGTGCTGTGAAACATTGTCTTCTGTAACTTATGCAAGTTTTACAAAAGAGATGGTGAGCTGTACAATGTAAGAGGGTGACTATTTGGGTTGATAATTGGGTTAATGGTTGTGGATAGAAGGAAGAAGGTAAGTGAGCATAAATATGTTCACAGTGCTTGTACATATGTATAAAATTAACATTAAAAATCCTTACGAATAAGAACAGAGTAAAAAAAATTAATTCCATGAGGATAGTTTAGGTATTGTTAATCACATATAATATGAATAGCTGGAGTCTATTAATACAGTTGAGATATCTATGAAGCATGGATGTTAAGTAATATAGAGAAATATGTTAGCCTACCATCTATACAACTTGGTAATTTAGATGCAAGCAAATACTTAAATGATTTGGTGCTTTCAGTAAATTCATTGTTTTACTGTTTAAGCAAGCATTATTTTGTCAGCATTAAAATACCTATTTTTCAGTTATTTGAAAAGAATAAGAAAATGATTAAATGATTGAAACATCCATTAAAAACAGAAGCTTATTTGATTTTCTCTTCTGCCTAACCCTGTAGCATGAATCTTAAAGAGTCTTATTAAAAAAATGAAACCTGGAGCCAGGTATTGGGGTGAATGCTGGAAGATCAGAGAAGCAGAACAAGCCACAGCTACCTCACCTTGCCATTTCCTCAGCTGTTCCTGTTTCCTCAGAGTGGAAGCCTCTGTGCCCTCATCCAGAATGAATCTCAGCTGAACTGCTGCTCAAAAGCCTGAAAGCTTAACCAGCCAATATGCTTCTATTTTCTGGTCCACACTCCTTATATATCTGTTTTCTATCATCACTCCCTGGGATTAAAGGCTCACTTCTTGGGATTAAAGGCGTGTGTCACCATGCTTGACTGCATCCTTGAACACATGGATTTCTGCCTCTGGAATGCTAGGATTAAAGGCGTGTGCTACCACTGCCTATCCTCTATGTTTAATATTGTGGCTGTTCTGTCTCTGACCCCAGATAAGTTTATTAGCATGCACAATATTTTGGGGAACACAATACCACCACATGACCCAGTTGATGATTCTGTATTTGGTAGTTAATCATAGGCTCTTTCTGTTGGTTTATGTTAACTTTTGTATCTATTCAATTTGATTTGCCCATTTCACTTTACCATAACAACTGATATGAATGCATCAGTAAAAGAATCCCTCAGAAAAGTTAATCTTTTAAGTACTCTAATTTCTAAAGTGAATATTAATTGTTTGATATTCTTAAGTGACCTAGTATTACCTTTACTATATCATCAATTCTCAGTTCTTTGACTGGATATTTGAAGCAGTTTCAAAAAGTTTTAAAAGCACATAAATATGCACCACTCCATCAATACTATAGGTATTAGATTATAAATATATCTAATAAATTAAGTGAAAAAACATTAAATTTCTTTAAATGGAACAACATACCAAATATCATACCAAATAATATGCCCATTATAGTACATAAGATGATCTAATTAATTTTCTAATTTTAGCGTCAAATAGCCATGGGTTAAACAGACAGAATTTTTAAGAAAAGGAAAAAAAATTAAAGTGTGAAATGATTTTTTTTAATGTATATGTTATTCATAGTCCAGACTAGAAGCTCAATCTAGGCGCTGTTAATTAATCAAATTCTATATTAAATAATTATTAGAAAAACTACAAATAATGTGTTATATCATTAAATTATCAGTAAACAGTTTAAACCTACACATTTTCATCATGAGTAATTTTTATATTAAACAAAATCCAGGAAAATGAATCTCAATACAACATTTATATTAATTTTTACATTCTAGAAACAATACTTGCCACATGTATACATTTGTGAAGAAAACAGTATAGTTCACGAATTCCACATACAAGCCAGTAGAGGGACATGGTTACACAATAAGCCAATGAATACCATCATCGTGGAGTCTTAGAAAAATTTTCCTTATTTCTGAAAAATGTCAATATGTTTTTGTAATGAAATACAATCCAAAATAAAACAATGAGAAGAAAATAAAGCAGCTTAAGCAACAGAATGAGGCAAAAAAAAAAACTGACAAATAAGAGTAGCAGAATATAATTAAAGTAAAAGTAAGGAAGCAGCCAGTAAACAGGTCCTGAGATTAAAAAAAAATGTCTATTTCTCTGTACAAGAAACAACCTGGAGGTACATGTGACTACACCAGAGTGATTAGTACTGGTGGTGGGGTGTATAAACCAGAGATGTTGATACATATTTGTTCATGTATATTAAGACATTATTCTTTTTTTTTTTTTTTTTTTTTTGGTTTTTCGGTTTTTCAAGACAAGGTTTCTCAGTGTAGCTTTGCGCCTTTCCTGGAACTCACTTGGTAGCCCAGGCTGGCCTCGAGCTCACAGAGATCCACCTGCCTCTGCCTCCCGAGTGCTGGGATTAAAGGCGTGCGCCACCAAAGCCTGGCAAGACATTATTCTTATTAAAATGGGAATCTAACAAATGGAGGGTAAAATGAACTTTTATATTGTAAGGACTAGCCAGGGTCTTAAAAAAAGAAATAAATATTTTAACAGAATTGGCAAAAAGAAAACCATTGTAAGATTATTATAATAGTCCAAAAGAGACATGTTAATCATTTGTCTGGGATTATAGATATGTCTTCAAAAGAAATAAACATATATGAGAGTTGATACAGGCCACATATTGGATTACATCATGCTTTCTATCTTCAGTGCTCCATGACTACTGTATAAAAAGTACCTGAAGAATGTAAGCTGAAAAAGTACAATGCTACATTTCCTAGAGTGAAACTGGTGCACAATATTAGAAATATATTATATGATTTTTTTGTTTTAATGGGATCAAAACACATATCCAAAAAGAATACATGTTATTCTCTTTCCCACCTCTGGAACTCAGATTATTATAATCTGATAAGTCTTGAGAAATTCCTAGAAGACCAATCAGTGCTCATTTTCATCAATGTATATTAACCCAAGATATTAAAATACTTCACAATCATAATATAATCCACATGATGCTACTAGGTTGCTTTATAATAAATATGGAACCAGTCATAAGGTATTAGCTTATGCAGGACAAAAATCTCCTTTATCTCAATAGTGAGAAGAGCATCTTCCACATACTGAGCAGTGATACAAACCTTTTTAGCTGGGTGACAGAAAGTACTGCACAGTTTTAATAATGTCTAGTATAGTAGAAAAAATAACAGAAAAAAGTAAAATTAACTTTGAAAAAAATGTAAAACCAAGAGAAGACTCATAACAAAACTAAAGAACAAATTATTACATCTAGAATCATCTTCTGATTAATACTCAAGAAATAAATAGACAGATCAATATTTTACTGTTTTATTTCTATTCATACTGAAGATTCAAATGCTTATAGCTTTTCTAATACTGTCATTACTTGGGAACCCACTAAAGGTAACATTACATATACACAATGGAGTACTACTCAGCAGAGAAAAACATTGACATCATGAGGTTTGCAGGCAAGTGGGTGTATCTAGAAAAAAATCATCCTGAGTAAGGTAACCCAGACTCAGAAAGACAAACATGGCATGTACTCACTCATAGGTGAATACTAGATATAAAACAAAGGATGACTAGACTGCTACTCACAACTCCAGGGAGGCTACCTAGAAAAGAGGACCCTAAGAAAGACACAGGGATCACCCAATGACAGAGAAATAGATGAGATCTACATGAGCAAATTGGAAGTAGGGGGAGGTAATGAAGGGCAAGGGTCGAGGGAAAGAGAGCTTAGTGGAACTGGACATCCCAGCTGAATCAAGAACAGAGAGGAAGAACAAGGAATAAGATACCATGATAAGTGAAGACCACATGAGAATAGGAAGAAACAAAGTGCTAGAGAGGTCCCCAGAAATCCACAAAGATACCTCCACAATAGACTACTGGCAATGGTCAAGAGAAAGCCCAAACTGACCTACTCTGGTAATAGGATGGCCAACCACCCTAACTATCGTGCTCGAAATCTCATCCAATGACTGAGGGAAGTAGATGCAAAGATCCACTGCCAGTCCCCAGGTGGAGCTCTAGGAGTCAAATTGGCTAGAAAGAGGGGGGATTATATGAGCGAGAATTGTTGAGACCAAGATTGGAAAAAGCACAGGGACAAATAGCCAAACTAGTGGAAACACATGAACTGTGAACAAATAGCTGAGGAGCCCCCAACTGGATCAGGCCCTCTGGATAAGTGAGACAGTTGATTAGCTTGAGCTGTTTGGGAGGCCCCCAGGCAGTGGGACTGGGACCTGTCCTTAGTGTATGAGCTGGCTGTTTGGAACCTAGGGTCTATGCAAGGACACTTTGCTCAGCCTGGGTGAAGGGAAGAGGGGACTGGACCTGCCTGGACTGAATCTACCAGGCTGAGCTGAATCCCCAGGGGAGTCTTTGCCCTGGAGGAGATGGGAATGGGAGGTGGGCTTGGGGGAGGGTGGGGGGGCAGCAGGAGGGAGGACAGGGGAATCTGTGGCTGATATGTAAAATTAAATTAAATTATAAAATAAAATAAAAAATAAGTAAATAAGTATGTCTGAGTGAGGGAATGCATATTATATTTACAACCTTACTAGAATTTTAAGGTTGGGTGATTCTTTGTTGTGGAGGACTCTATTATATATCTTATGGCTTTCAGTAACATTCATGGTTTCCACTAATAGATTCCAAGATCCATTTCATGACACTTAGGACCTCTAAATATGCCCCCAGACATTGATAACTGTTACCCATGAGGAAAACAATCCACATTCAGAAACACAGGTATGGGGAAAGGAAATGATAATTAGATGTGCTTTAACCTATTCGATTAACTATTCAAATGTCTATTACACAACAAGCAATAAGCTTAACTTTTGGAATACATTGGTAAATGAAAGAGACATGGTCTCTGCCATAATATAATTTGTAATAAGAAAGAACCTTAATCAGTGAGTATATATGCATAAATAAGAATTACAGTATAGTCTGTTGAAACAAAAGAATGCCCTGGATATGATGACCAAGTAATCAAACTTCTTGAGAGAGTGATATTTAACCTAACACACATGAAGAATTAGAAAGAGCCCACAGGAAAAGTTTTGAAACAAGGGAATTTGAATCATAGAGACTATTATGAGTGAAACCTTTTCTATGAACCAGACAATGTACAGTACCTTCATTGCATTATTTTAATTAGGTAGAGTAACTGCATATACTAGCTGCCTGTGGTGATTCCATTTATACCTGTGATTTTGTTAATGACATATCCACTATACATCTAACTAACTGAATATCTGATATGGATTTGGTTCCTATTATTTTATTATACAGAAAAGAATTGCAATTAGGTTAAATAAGTAGTACAAGTTTGCAAAGCTTTTTTGTGGCAAAAGACAACCTGTAATTTGTATTTATTTGGCTCCAAAAATCAATGATTTGATTAATCTATTTAGAAGCCTCTTTTGGAGAGAAGATGAAATCAGATAAAAGTACCAAACAGAAACAGTGTAAAAATTATATTGCTTATAATGCAATGAATAATAAGTATTCAGTGAAACAATATGCTATGTAAATAGATCATAGCTTGGATCACTTGATTTATATTTGTACTCTATCAAGACCTATTGCAGAATGAAAAGAAGATCAAAAGTATGTTCTTATTGGGCTCACCAGACACATAGATGTTGATAGCAAAGTACATCCTGAAAAGAACCCTGAGGAAAAAGAAAATAGTCATAGTTCAATTTCTGGGAAGGATATTCCTTGGATATGAGTCTAATGAATTCCAACCACTAAGATTATGCCATTTGTATAATAAAGATAAGGCCATAAACTCCCCCTAAAACAAGAAGTATTAAGAGCTCAACTAAGATAATCATGCCTCTGTTTTGTAAACTTAACACTATAATTGTACATTTGTTTAAAAAAATAGACTTTTTTGAGCTGTTAGCATTTCTATTGCCATATTTCAGTTATTGTTTTTATCTTGTCACATCTTGATTTCTGTAAAAGAGGTGAAGAAATTAAGAGTTGCTATTGAATTGCCTGGTTATAAATCATGGTCTAGGTTCATAGCAACTTGACACCATTCCATCAACATTTCCAATATTCTGTGAGTCATACAAACTTAACCATGACTACAACTTTTATGGCTTTCATATTTTTTCCAGTTGTGAAAAGGAAGAGGAATGACACAACACAAATCACTCTGTTCTAGAGATATATTTCCATATATTAAATTGGCATCAAAATAGCACTTTTACATGTCCATCTTGCCTATCTCCCTGTACAGTCAACACTCTGAGATTTCAATTAACTTGAAAAATATTTCTAAAAATCCAAATCAATTGCTGTAAAGGAAAAATGCTGAAAAATGCCTATTCTTTTATCATAGGTTTTTGTTTGTTTTCAGTGTATTGCATGGGCTATATTATTTAGAACATAAGGGAAATAGAAAGGTAATTAAGTACTTTCCATGTCATTTCTTAAGCAAATTATAGCTTCATTAAAATAAAATTCATTAACTACAATATTTGCATTATTAAAGTTTATATTTCAATAATTTATAATATATTCACAAAATAAATTTTACAGTTCAGTCATTTATTACATATTCACAAATTTATGGAACCATAATTAGTACCAAATGTTGTTCACTTCATTATTCTCCAAAGAAACCTCATATGTATTATTTGTTACCATGCCGTTTTTCTCCTCTCCTTTATCAAAATTATATATTGATCTAACCTCTGTTTATAGATTTTCTTATTCTGAAGATTTCAGATAAATAAAAATGTGTGACTTTGCACCTGATTTCACTCACATTTAGTCAACTGATTTTTCAATATATATATATTTATTTGGCTCCAAAAATCAATGATTTGATTAATCTATTTAGAAGCCTCTTTTGGAGAGAAGATGAAATCAGATAAAAGTACCAAACAGAAACAGTGTAAAAATTATATTGCTTATAATGCAATGAATAATAAGTATTCAGTGAAACAATATGCTATGTAAATAGATCATAGCTTGGATCACTTGATTTATATTTGTACTCTATCAAGACTTATTAAATATAAATATATATTTAATTATTCATTCTTCATTTGAATTCATTGTTTTGAGTTATTACAAATAATGTTGCTGTAAACATTTCTGAATTTCTTTCTGGATATCTAGTTTTTCCTAGCTATATTCCTAGGTATAGAGTTTCTGGGTTTCTACACCATCATTACACAAAGATCTTAACAAAGGAAATTTTAAGTAATTGTTACAAAATTTGATTAGTGTGATTAAATAATTAGAATACTTCCTAAAATAAACTACTGTGAGCAGGTAAATATTAATTTAAAGGCTAAAAAGATTGAAACATTATTTCTCAGATATAATAACTTACAACTAAGTTATCAGTGAAACAATTCCAAGAGTTACTTTCTTATTATAGCTGGCCATTACAACTTAAATGTTTTCTGTCTTTTTAGCATAGCTATTGCTATTTATGAATTTCATTACTGTCAAATTGTAAATTATACTATGAAAGATTACCATGTCAGATCATAATTTTAGGCCATTTTTATATGTAATACACAAGGCTTAAAATAACCATTGATTTATTTGTGAATAATTAAATGGGCAGACACTGTGATAGGAAATTTAAACATAGACACAAAATGAGTCTGAAATTTCTTTCATTCACTAGAAACAAGGAATGCAGCTTTTCTATAAAAACCACAAATAACTTTGCTGGCTTTTCTAATGCATTACTAGTTTAAGAGGATACTCCTAAGTCAAGTACATTAATATATGTAATTGAAGTGATTCATGCTCTAAAATAACCACCTACCCAACAGTACCAAAAATAATCAAGAGAAGCTAAAATTCTAGGACCAAAAGCACAATGTGGTAGGGTTCACTCCTACACTCCAGCCCACTTAAATCACATTGTACCCAGTATGTTCTTAGGAGCTAATTAGGCCTCCAGCTACATTCTCTAAAGTCTAGACTCTTTTTAGTCAATTACTGCCAGGAGGAATTTCATAATTCACCAAGTAGTGAAACACTCAAGAAGATTTTAGTGCCATAATTAGATTATAGATTTAGGCACATATTAATAAGACTATCTAAGAGATTTTGTTGTTGTAGATGAAATAGCCTTCATCCTACAGAAAGCTAATCATTCCACATGTTCACTGAGTCTCATTCCTTCTTAGCTAGAAAGGACATTGATGCAGTAGGACTCCTTTTTCTCTGTTGAATTTTCACTTTCAACTTCACTATTTGCATTAATACAAAGATGTTCTGTAATCTCTCTGATTTTATAAAATGAAGAACAGGAGCTATCTTGGACCTCAAGCCTTCTTCCATGTAACTCCTAATTATTCCACTTTTATTTTCAATGAACCCTCTTGAAACAGTTTTCAATGTCTAGAATTCATATCTCAATCTTTTTTCTTAATTCATTTCAATTGGGCTTTCACTTTTGGATTCAACCAAGTTTATCTTTTAAAGTTCCAAATTGACCTTCATATTAGGAATCCCTGGGTTTATTTTCAGTCCTCACTTTATGTGGTAATATGCAGCATTAACTGTAACACATAATATTTCTTTCTTTTCATTATATGTTTCACTTCTCTACTTTGGCTCCACTTAGATACTGAAATTTTCTCTTGACTGCACCATAATCATTTCTTTTTCTAGTTCACCACTTATTGTACATTAATAGTGGCAGCTCCATGTCTTAGTCCTAAGATCTGTTGTCTTGTCAAGCTACATCTTTCCCTTTAATGGTTTTACCCACTCATTTGGCTTTAACACCATCTACATATTCACATCTATCCTCTCTGTCCTGAAGTTTATACTGGTGTGTCTTACTTCTTGGTCTAACTCAACTATCTGTCTAGTACATATCTTGAAATGAATATGCTAAGTTATTATATCCTACTTTCATTTTGTAATATTGTTGTTTGGGCTTTTGTTTCTTATGTTAATTTTATTTAACAGGTAAAACCCTTTAAAAATTTCGGTTTAAAGTGGTACATTGTGATATTTTAATTCATTTTAAACCAATGTTTTCTCAATCACATATAATTTCTTCATGGTAGAAACATTATATGTCATGTCTTGAGGTTTTTGAGATATATATAAAATCTCCTATAGTTGACAACAGCTTAAAAATTGACATTCTAAAATGTATTCTATTCTTAGTCTTTCTCGAATAGTAAACAAAAATGACATCTTTATCATGGCTCAAGCCAAAAGCTCTTAAGTTGGCTTTTATTTTTTTCTTTCCTGTAGACCACATTTAATTTTTAAATATCTCACATTATCTTTCCAAGTTCATCATCCTCTCTTACACAGTTCATATCTCGTTTCTTTACTTCCATCTTTTTCTCCATTTTGTATGTTTACTAAAGGGAATACAAAAATGTTATTGTTATTAAATAAATCAAATCATATAATCCTTCTATTTATTCTTTTAATTAATTGCTTCCAAAACCATGTCTCCAAGTAAAATTCAAATTCATCCATAGTCATACATATATGATCCAATTCAGTTGACTGTGTGACTTAGTGTCATAATTCCCTTGTCCTAATCTCTTGCTTGAAAGAGTGTAGGATTGTTAATTGTCAACATGACAGAACCTGGAATCAGCCATGCATTGTACCTCATGTGTCTCTTGGCACGCATGTTGGGGATTGTCTTTATTGAATTACTTGGTGTAGGGAAATCCATGTTGATTGTTGGTGTGGCTATTTCCTGAGCAAGAGATCCTGAACTGTATAAAATGAAGAAAAGTTAGCATAACACTAAGAAACATTCATTGTTCTCTGTTTCATGGATGCTAATACAAAGCGATCAGATGATTCAAGCTACTATAGCCTTACCTTTCCTGCCATAGATAGATTGCAATCATGAACTGGGAGCTAGAATAAATCCTTTCCCTCTAAACTGTTTCTTGAGATGTTCTTGGTGAGGCTAAAAGTAAACATACTCCTCTACCATAAACAATTATTTGTTACTTCTCTCTCATTAAGGTTTTGTTCTAGTGTAGTTATTTACTATATTTACTACTTAGTAGTTATCTTTTATAATGGGAATAAAAAATTTACAAAGGCAAGGAGTTTTCAGGACTGTTTTAATTTATACTTCACATGAATTTAAACTAATACTTATACTTAATACAACTAATTATATTTTTTGAATCATTATATCAAGTCATCAAATACATATCTATTTTTAAATTAGCTCTTTGAGAATTTCTTACAATGTGATTTTATTATATTCATAGCTAACATCATTCTTCCTGTGTCCAGTTCCCTTCTATACACACCCAACATTTTGCCTTTAAAAAATGAACTATCAAATCCAATTTATACAGGTCTATATTCTTCCATGAGTGATCTTTCACTGTAGCATAGTCAACTTACCAGATGCAACAATCTTAAAAAAATGATGTCTCATCTTGCACCAGCTATTCCTTAAATTAAATCTTCATCCATGGGTAGAATTTCATGCCCAAATCCCTACTCCATACTGAAATTTGTATCTGATGAGCTTGAACTGATTTTATGCCAGCTGACTCAATCATTCTGAATTAATATTCCACTGCCCAATTGTGTCCAGAAAACAATGTTTCCTTTTTGTCATTTATAGCTTCTGGCTGTAACAGTCTTTCTACCCCCACAACTCCAGTGATATCTCAGACTTGAGAGGAAGCATATGAGAGAGATACCCCGTTTAAGGCTGAGAAGACATCAGTATCTTATTCTTTGCATCTTGGCCAGTTATGAGTTTCTGTGTCCTGTGTTAATCACCATCTATTGCTGTGGGATGGTCTATATGGCAAATGTGTTGCTCTGATTGGTTAGTAAATAAAACACTGATTGGACAGTAGTCAAGCAGGAGGAAGTATAGGCGGGACAAGGAGGAGAATAAAGCTGGGAAGTGGAAGGCTGAGTCAGAGACACTGCCAGCCGCTGCCATGACTATCAACAAGAACAGTTAGCAAGAAGCCTGCCACGGCCATACAGTTTGTAAGCAATATAAGTCTCTGTGTTTACTTGGTTGGGTCTGAGTGGCTGTGGGACTGGCGGGAGTCAGAGATTTGTCCTGACTGTGGGCCAGCCAGGAAAACTCTAGCTACAATCTATTGCAAATAGAAGCTTCATTGATGAGAGTTGAGAGATGCATTAATCTATGGCTATAACAGTAACTCATTAGGAGTCATTTAAATACTATGTCTATTTAACAGAACATAGTGGTATTATTCTCACTTAGGGTCCATGTCCTGTCTAGCCATTGGCCCTTGATCTGGGAAATGGTGCCATGTTTTTCCATTTGTTAAACAGGACTTAAATTCAGTCAGATAGCTGTTGGTTTCTCTCATGACATTCATGCCAATTAAATCAGCAGACACATCTTCATTTTAAGAAGGATGGTATGGGTCCCTCTTCCAAGAAAAGAACCAAGACCTGTTGAAGTGCTTTTTAAGGATAAAGGAAGTATAGAATGGGTAGTAGAAGACAATATTTAAATACATCAGCTAAGGCCACATGACAAGTTAAAAAAATGAGGATAGTAATTGACATGAGTTTTTCTATCTCAGGTTGTTAAGAATGTTTTAACTGACATACACATATATTAAACAGATACTTGCAATAAATTAATTTTTTTCCTCTTTAATCAACTAGTAAGTTTTCACAAGTAACTCATAATTCAATTTAATTTTGTTCAGTATATTCAGCACTCAATGAGAAAAAAATTTAAAAAAAAAAACAAATATTTCCCAGTGTTTACTACAATATAAAACATAAAATCAAAATTCAAAATCATAAGTGTTATTTGGGCCTAAAGAGGGTTCTAATTTTCTTTAAGCTGATAGACTCAATATTAATGAGTTAAAAAGTTTTTTATGAAATACATGTAAATGTAACTAGATCTGTTGAATGTTAATGTTCTTAGGAGTTAAATGAACTAAAATGATCCCATAGGTTTCAGTGAGATAATCAATTATAAATAGTTAAGAGCTGATAAATTATGAAGATGAAGGACAATAATATTTCTTTTCTTTAGTTACCCTGTTGCTGGCTCTGATCCCAGGGGACAAGAGGCGGTCAGACACAGAAACAACGACACATGGTCTGGGAAATTTCAAGCAATCTTGTTTATTAAATAAAGGACTAAGGTATTTATGTGTACACTTTCTGGCAGGTTCTGCTTCCAGCTGCCATGATGCTTCCTGGTTGGCTCTGGGAAGCATGTCATCATCTTTTGGTATGGAGCTTATGAGTCATGTAGACAAATTTTTACTAGTCTTATTAGATAAAAAACACAAAGCCAAATACAGAGGTGAAAGACATAGAGATCGGAGAAATAGTGAGAGCCACCAGCTTACCTTAGCTCACCATGCCACCATAGCTTCCCAAGAGAGAACACTTTTTCTTGCTTATCCTGCAACTTTATTCCCCTGCTATTCTACTTTCTTATTGGCTCTTGGCCCAGCCACCTCACTTTGTCATCACTGCCTGTCTGTACAGACCTCCAGGTCTCTAGTTGGTACTGAGATTAAAGGTGTGGTGTGTCACCACACTTGGCAGTCTCCTTTAACGCACAGAGACACTGCCTGCCATGTGATCGGATTACAGGTATATGCTACCACTCTCTGACTTTTGTTTTATGGCTGGCTATGTCTTCTGATCTCTAGGCAAACTTTATTTATTAACATATAAATGAAATATCACCACATTTCCCCTTTCTTCTAATAAAAATAAAAAAATAATAAAAAAGTTATAAGAAAAACTATATACAATAAGTACAATAACAATATGCAATATATACAAACAATAAATACATCAACAATGTCTAGTCCATTTGCATTTGACAAAATCAGAGAAAATATTCCATTATCTGTCCTATTTTGGTAAGTCTAAAATGTACCTGATTCATTATCTTTTTCTTTTTTTTTTTTTGACTATCTTTATTGTGGATTTTATTCATGTAATAAAAATTCTTGCATCTTATTGATTCAGGAAATATTTATACGAAGAGGCTAATATGCAATTACAAACTAAAAGTAATGGGAAAAAGGATGACAGTCAGCTTCACAAGCAGGTTCCAAGAGAATATAGCAAGTTTGAATATTCATGGATTCTCATATGTACTATGTCTATGATTTTAAAAATACCCTTGTCAAGCTACCTGGGTTGAATGATATACCTAATTCATGATATGGTTTATAATCACATTCAGGCTGATTCATTTTCTATCCTAACTTATATTACTAACAGAGAACTATCTTATATTGTCTTTCAAATTTAAACAATTTATACATCTAAAGAGTGAGTTTCTTTTCTGAAATTCTTAACAAGGAAAACTATAACTATCTAATCTTCAACTCCCTCAGATACCCAAAAAGAAAATAATATTACCTAGTAAAACAGGAAGTGCAAACAAGTGGCTTCCAAAAAATTTGAGTTGAAAGAAATAGACAGCTGCTTGGAGGATCACCTGAGGTTTCTCCAAACCACTGGGGCATCATCTTCAGCCTAAAGGCACTTTGTTGTCCAGTGGCTAACTTTTGCCACAATGAAAGTTTATTCCATATGCAGTTTCTTCAATGCCCATATCTTCTCTTAAGTACATTGGTGCTGCCAGGAGCCAACATGTCTCATAGTCATAAAAAAGGAAAAAAATCTAATTTATTAAAACACTTTAAATGCCTTATTTTGTAGATCTCTGAAGGTTTGGAAGATGACCTGTCTATCTACAATATGTGTCTGCCTAGCCATAAAACATACCTAATATGACTATAAGTTCAATTGAAATGTCTAACAACTAACTTTCATTTCTTTATACCCTTATAGTTGGTAATAATAACATCCAAGGATTAGCAAATTGCATTACATTGTTACATGAACTGTATAAGTACAATATCCTGAATAAGATTAGAAATATACATACACCATTTTCTAATATCAATCTCTCTATATATAATTTATATAAAATATATAAAAATCCAATCCAATGTAAAGTATTTAAAACTAGTAATTGTCTTTTAAAAGTAGATTCAATAATCTACCTTTTTATCTTTATCATATCTATATTTTTTCAGAGTAGATTCAAAAATCTACCCTTTATCATTTCTTTATCTCTTTTTTTTCAAACAAGAACCTTAAACCTAATCTCCTTTTCCTAGCCATTAACAACAACAACTTGTAACCAACTGTCCTAAACAATGAAAATTATCCCAAACCCAAAACCCATTGAAAGACCAAAAACCACCTGCCCCCACCCCATCTCTTCGGAAAAGTGGGTGTCATGTTCTGAAAATTGCGTCCTGCTGGTTGTGGGCAAAGGCATCTTTAGGGGATTCTGAAAAGAAAATTTTGGGGTTAATCGTCAAGTTCCAGGAGAGGAAGCTATATCATTTGTTGTCCAGTCTCTGCATAATGCCAAAGTGCAGGGTTTGTCTCAAGTCCTTGTTCAAAAGTCTGTGAGGCTGGATCATCTCAGCTAATCATCACAAAATTGTTCTGGGCAGTTTTGTAGTCCAAAGCTGATCTTTTTGGTGATGTTTGTCAGCTTAGTGGTATTATTATTGTCCACATGTAATCATTGTTTTGGGGCCCCATCATCTTTCTGGAGACTTCAAATTCGATGTTAGGCCTGGTCATGATTCCCTGCAAGATTGGAATGGGGGGCGGGCTGGGGGGAAGGTGAGGGGGGCGGGAGGGGGGAGAACAAGGGAATCTGTGGCTGATATGTAGAACTGAATTGTATTGCAAAATAAAAATTAAAAAAAAAAAAAAAAAAAAAAAAGAAACTGATAGAGACTAGAATATAAAATCATGTATAGGCAGCTAATTGGACCTTTTTTTTTTCTAGAATTAGTACTCTATATGACCATTAATATCATAACAAAAGTTTAATATATGTATATATATATATATATATCTCATATAAATTTTGATATAAAATTCATACCTTAATGTGGTGGTATTGTGTTCCCTGAAATATTGTGCACTCTAATAAACTTATCTGGGGTCAGAGAACAGAACAGCCACAATATTAAACATAGAGGTTAGGCAGTGGTAGCACACGCCTTTAATCCTAGCATTTCAGAGGCAGAGATCTGCCTGGATCTCTGTGTGTTCAAGGATACAGCCAAGCATGGTGACTCACGCCTTTAATCCCAGGAAGTAATGACAGGAGGCAGAAAGGTATTTAAGGCGTGAGGACGAGGAACTATAGCCTGGTTAAGCTTTTAGACTTTTGAGCAGCAGTTCAGCTGACAAACATTTGGATGAGGACTCAGAAGCTTCCAGTCTGAGGAAACAGGATCACCTGTGTAATTGGCAAGTTGAGGAAGCTGTGGCTTGTTCTGCTTCTCTGATCTTTCAGCATTCACCCCAATATCTGGCTCCAGGTTTGTTTTTATTAATAAGACCTTTAAGGTTCGTGCTACACCTTAAGAATAGTTTAAAGAATCAAAATAGAGTCAAAGAATTGAGATTAGTAACAATAGAAGAGTCCCTTAATTTTTTCATTTTCTTCTGTCCCATATCAGAAGATGGCTCTTCTGGAATGATACAGAGATTCTACATTTTCCTTTTAATAATGTGCTTGGTTTTAAAGAAGGAGAGAGCCATTTTCCAACTCCAAGGCAGATTTAATTTTTAACTGAACTGGGACTACAAGAAGACCATTTGTGTTAAGCATCGTTAGAGAAGAGCAGAAACAAATATTTAGGAAGACTTATGAAACTTTATAGATGATGTACTAATAGGCCAATTTACTCTTTTTCATGGCACATTTTTTTCTAGATGATTTGTCCTTTTTCTACAGATGTCTCATTTGTCCAGTGTTCTTCAGATTTCTTAGCCTTCATTCTCCTAAAAGACAAAAACAAAAACCTCTCCCCAAAACTAACTTTGGGGAGGTTCCCTTTTGGCAAGTTATATCTGATTAAATGAAAAGCATTTGTTAGTGGTATAAGTTAGTTTAAATTGGATGTTCATGCTGGTTGATGAACTATCACCTCTTCTAATTAACAGGTCTGTCATGTTCAAATTGAACCTTTATCAATTTTGATGGTATCCATAGCTTATCTTCTCCTATAGAAACAAAAGCAAAACCTCGTTCACAATATAACACATATCGTGGTTTCCATTCTGAGTTCAGCACATCTTTAAAGTGTATAAGCTGATTTAATTCTGTAGTTTTTTCTATTATCCAATATATCTCTGCAGCTGTTGTTCCTTTCTCATTTGCACTGAGAAGATTAAAAGTTAATAGAGCACTATTCAATCTATTTCTGGGGGTTTTGTTACTCCTTTCTGTTTATTTAGCATATCCTTTAGAGTTCTCTCCTAATTTGCAACTTTTGGGGTCTAAGTTTTTGTAGACCTATTTTATATCCTTAATAATTAATAGAATCTCCTCTTTGTATCTTTTCAGGAGCAATTTGTAATCCCAACAATGCAAAATTTTCTTTACTTCTTCAAACATTTTTTTTCTAATGTATTCGCATTTGAGTCAGCTAGTAAAATATTATCCATATAACGATAAATTATAGATTTAGGAAATTGTTTACATATTACTTCCAATGGCTGTTGTATAAAATATTGGCACAGGGTTGGGATAGTCAACATCCCCTGTGGGAGAACCCTCCATTGATATCTCTTAAACAGTTGAGAATTATTATAAGTAGGCATCATGAAGGCAAATCTTTCCCTGTCTTTTTCTTGTTAGGGTATTGAAAAGAAACAGCCTTTTAAATCTATAACTATAAGAGGCCATCCTTTAGGTAACAGAGTAGGCAAAGGAATTCCAGATTGTAGAGAGCCCATTGGTTGAATTACTTTGTTAATTGCTCTTAAGTCTGTTACTATTCTTCGTTTAAAATATTTCTTTTTAATAACAAATAAAGAAGAATTCCAAAGACTGGTTGATTTTTCAATGTGCCGAGCATTTAACTGCTCTTGTACCAGATCTTCTAAAATTTGAAATTTCTCTGTTGTTAAAGGCCATTGCTGAACCCATACAAGCTTGTCTGTTAATCGTTTTAAAGGTAGAGTTGTTGGTGTCTTTGAAAGATCATTAGTTGTTGTGCCCTGTTCTTGTACAATCTGGATGTCTGGTGTCCATTCTTTAGAATAATACCTTCTAATATTTCTTTCAAAAATATTATTCACTGTATGCTGTGAAGATGTTACTCTGATTGATTGATAAATAAAATACTGATTGGCCAGTAGGCTGGCAAGAAGTATAGTGTAGGCATGATAAGGAGAGAGGAGAATTCTGGGAAGGCTGAGTGAGGAGATGCTGCCAGCTGCCCCTGCCACGAGAAGATGTAAAGTACTGGTAAGCCACAAGCCATGTGGCAACTTATAGATTAATAGAAATGGATTAATTTCAGATGTAAGATCTACGTAACAAGAATCCTGAGCCATTAGGCCAAACAGGTTAAATAATATAAGTGTCTCTGTATTTATTTGGGTCTTAGTGGCTTCAGGAGCTGGGTGGACACAGGAATACTCCAGCTACAAATGATGCCCAAAGGCTCAAGTTTCCACCTATGAGAGAGTGCTCAGATTTCAGGTAGCCAGCCTTCTCCTTCTCTCTACCCTTGGGACTGGATAGGCAGGAGAAAGCACTCAGGGTTCAGGCAGACCCACCTCCTCTGGTGCCACCAGTTTAGCAGGGATGGGAGTCAGCTCATGGGCGTATCTGGGGGGAAGGGCAGAAATGGCAGGACAATGCGTATTTGTTGAATCCTGAGAGGTAGGCTTATCTCAAAATAGGCAGGGGCAGGACAGTGCACATTAGTAGCAGTCATATGCGGGGGGCAACTCAATTTGCTGCCTTTTTTAAATGGGGAGGCACAGTCTGAATGCCTGGCCCCTGGAGACCCTGGTACTACAGGCTGGGTTTGGGGGGGGGGGGTGATAGCCTGCCTCAGCAATTGCTCAAGTTTCTCATAGCTGGGAAATGATCTGTGTTCAGGCAGATCTCTTCTGGGCCCCACCATGCAGCTGGCTGCTGCTGAAGTTCCCTGCAGCTTGTGCATATGGATCTCAGCTGGGTCACACCACCACACAGATACCTGCACTCTCTCACAGCGCTGTGGACCGTCTGGAACAGGAGGCCGCAGCTGTTTGGGTCTGTGGGCAGCCAGCCTAGAGAGCAAAAGCTCCTCTCTGTGTTTGCTGGGGCCAGCCAGGACAGACAGAGATGCCACTGCTAGGTGGGGCCATGAGCAGCTGGCCTTGACCGTGAAAGTGGCTCCCTGAACTCAGAGGCATATGGAATGGAGACAGATTGGCATGAGGACAAACCCTGGCAGGGAAAGGGTGGGACGAGGGTGGGCAGGGAGTGTGGGAGATGATAGACAGGTGGGCATTATGACTAAAGAAACTGGCATACCATGAGAGAAATGTTTCCACTCCTCCCAGAAGGAAGGAGCCAGAAGCCTGACCATGAATTTCAGATACTGGCGACCACCTTTATGGCTCTTATTTGTAGGTCACGTAAGCAGATACAAGAATAGATTAATAGACTAACAACTTTCAACCATACCGCAAAGGGGCTGTGAGGGTCACTCTAGCAGGCCGAGGTTGCTTCAGTTTTTCCTGGAGAGTAGCCCCAGGCAAGAAACTTCAGTTGGTTCAGAGTTGCAGAGGGTCCCTTGTGAGGTCTTGGGCCAGAAATGAAAGAAAAGGCTTGTGTTTGTGGAACTGAGTGTACGTGGTTTGTGGCTGACTTCCCCAAACGGTGTCTCCAGAGAGAAAAAAAAAAAAAAAAAAAAAAAAAAAAAAAAAAAAAAAAAAAAAAAAAAAACATTCAGGAGGTCAGTTCTTCATTCTGTTTCCTGGTTGGCCAGCCCTTTTGACGAAATACCAGGATGAATCTAAAATAAACAGTGTGTGCCTAAAGATGAACAAGGGGAAAGGAATGGAGAGAGAGAGAGAGAGAGAGAGAGAGAGAGAGAGAGAGAGAGAGAGAGAGAGAGAGAGATACCCCAACAGTCACCAGTTGGGAGGGAAGAACAAAGAACTGAGACCAGGAGGCATATCAAAATGCCGAGTCATAATGGGAATCAGGACAGCAAGCCAGCCAGCAAAAAAGAAAGAAAAATGTCCCAAAGAGAAAGACAAGGAAGACTCAGAGAAGGAGCCATAGGAAAGGATGCATATAGCCACGTTTTGGCACCAAGATGTTGTTGGATCTGCAGCTGGGATATTATTGTCTCTGATCCCAGGGCAGGAGGTGGGCAGATGCAGAACCAACGACATGGGCTCTGGGAAATTGCAAGCAATTTTATTTATTTAAAAAAAGAGCTGAGGTATTCATGTGTGTACTTTTTGATGGGCTCTGCCTTTAGCTACCATGGTGTTTCCTGGTTGGCTCTGGGCTGCATGTCATCATTTTTTGGTCTAGAGCTTATGGGTCAGGTATTCCCTGGCTAGAGTGCTCTCTGTGCATTTCATAGCTCTTTGTTTGCTTAAGGCATAGCCCATTGCTTTTGGTCTTACCCACCTCATTACCCAAATACATTTTTTAATGTTTTAAAATCTCCAAGTAAACAACATATGGAAACTATATTTAAAGAGTGGTGAGTGTCATAAGCTCATAAAGACTTACAAGAAAAACATTAATGTGTTGAATAACCCATTGAACTGTTTTTTATTTTCCATTTCTTAGAGTACTATTGTAAAATCTTAACATAAAATATGAAAGTAGAAGTTATTTAACTGGTTTAGGAAAATAGACATTATTTTAAATTTGGTTTATCCTGTTTATTTACAAATACATAGGCTCCAATGAGCTCTGTGAGCCATGGCTTCCCGATCAGAATTTTATTGTACATGTACCTCCTGTTGTATCTCCATTGATTTCATCTTTGCTTTTCTTTCTTCTACAGTCTAGATAGCAGTGGTTTTCAACTTGTAGGCTGTGACCACTTCAGGGTATAATGATACTATCACAGGGATTATCTAAGACTGTTGGAAAACACAGATAGTTGCATTTCTGTTCATGGCAGTAGAAAAATTACAGTTATGAAGTAGCAATGAAAATAATTTTATGATTGGGGTCACCACAACAAGAGCAACTGTTTTAAAGGATTGCTGTATCAGGAAGGTTGAGAAACACTAATTTAGACAATATTTGTGATAGTGTAAAATCTTTTTCTTTAGTAATGGTGACTCTTTGCTTTCTGACAGTTCTGTTGTCTGTGTATGCAATTACCATGAGTATGTCATTGTTGTTACATCAAAGATTACCTGGTTCTAGGGAATTCTATGAGTAAAATAGAGAATCCCAGAAAGTTTGAACTTATTCAGCAGGTTTTTTTGTTTTTTTTTTGTTTGTTTGTTTCAATTTTGTTTAAGGCTTTTTCTCACTGTCACTAAGACAGTGGTTTGATTGTCATTGAAATTTATGGTGGAGAGGTTCTCAGGAATCCACAAGGATGACCCCAGCTTAGACTCCTAGCAATAGTGGAGAGGGTGCCTAACCTGACTTACCCCAGTAATCAGATCAGCAAGGACCCTAACTGTCATCATAGAGCCTTCATACAGTAACTGATGGAAGCAGATGCAGAGACCACAGCCAAATACCAGGCCATGCTCCAAGAGTCCAGATGAAGAGAGAGAAGAGAGATTCTATGAGCAAGGGGCATCAAGAACATGATGGGGAAACCTACAAAGCCAACCAAACCAAACTACTGGGAACTCATGAAATTTAGACCAACAGCTGTGGAGTCTCCATGGGACTGGACTAGGCCCTCTGCATAAGTGAGATAGTTGTATTTCTTGTTCTGTTTAAGGGGCCCCTGGCAGTAAGATCAGGGTCCATCCCTAGTGCATGAGCTGGCTTTTTGGAACCTACTACCTGTGATGGGACACCTTGCACAGCCTTGATGCAGGGGAAGGGGCTTGGACCTGCATCTACTGAATGAACCAGGTTCTGCTGACTCCCCATGGGAGACCTTACCTTGTTGAAGGAGGGAATGTAGGGTGGATTGGGGAGAAAGGATGGAGGGGTGGGAGGAGGGAGGAGAGGGGGATCTGTGATTGGTATGTAAAATGAATTAAAAATTCCTTAATAAAAAATAAATTTATGAATATTTGATTTTGCTTTGTAAGAAAGATGGTAATTTTGTTCATAATAGAGTGCCCAAATCCTCGCTGCTATTTCATTGGAACAGGGAGCGGGCTAGATGGGCTTTAAACTCAGTATGTAACCTAGGCAGATTTTGAAGTCCAATAATGGAAAAAAAATATTCTGACACTGTCATCCAGGATTTTGTTTATTTATGTGTGAATAGAGATTTTTTCCATCTATTTGGTCATCTATCACCATAAAAATATAACTGCATATATACACATAACTTTATTAGAAGCTGTTTGTTTTTCCCTTTCCTTATTCTTAAATCATTTGTCTCACCAAATATATTGAACAAGGACCCATATAGGATGACTTTGATAGTTTTAACAAAATCATCTACCATAACAGTTTGGGAATTTAGTGTAATATATAAGAAGTAAGTGGCTTTAGGAAAAATAACAATTTGACAGTGAATGGAGCTCAGAAATGTAGTTTATACCATCTTTCAAAAAATCACTAGCTGGATACCAGTAAGAATATTCTTATGAGGAGAGAGTGTTTGATGATAGGAAGGCATGGAAAATTACCTACCTGATGAATGTTTAGTTTAGTGATGCCAATTTTAAATATGTGGTTATGTCTGCTGTGGGATACTGCTCTTGTACTCTGTAAAGATCTGTCACTCCTATTGATTTAATAAAACAATAATTGGCCAGTAGCCAGGCAGGAAGGGTAGGCAGGGTGACCAGACTAGAAGAAGGGTGGGAAGAAAAAAGACAGAGACAGAGTCACCAGCCAGAAGCAGAGGAAATAAGATGACAATGTTGGACTGAGAAAAGGTACAAAGTCATGTGGCTAAACATAGACAAGAATTATCAGTTAATTTAAATATAAGAGCTAGTTATAAGCCTGAGCAATAGGCCAAACAGTTTATAATTAATATAAGCCTTTGTGTGTTTATTTAGGACCAAGAAGCTGTGGGACCAGGTAGGACAAAAACTTCAGTCTACGTATGTCCTCAGGTTATAAAACATTGACCTGAAAACAACAATAAAAACTATGATTATTCTACTTGGTTATACTAGTTGTTCACAAATACTTTCCACCACTTTATATTCATTAAGTTATTCTTGTATTTTTCTTTTTTTTTTCTTTTTCTGCCCCTTGTTCCTGTCCCCACCTGCCCTCAGTCCACTCACAAAATCTATTCTATTTCCCCTTTCCAGGGAGATCCATATACCAACTCCTCCCCTACCTCAGAGTCATCTTCTTTACCTAACCTCTCTGGGTCAGTGGATTATGTCTTGATTATAATTAATAGCTAATATCTACTTATAAGTCAACACATACTGTATTTGTCTTTCTAGGTCTGGGTTACCTCACTTAGGATGACTTTTTTCTAGTTCCATCAATCTACCTTAAAATTTTATGGTTTTTCTTTTTAATCAGATGAATAATATTCCATTGTGTAAATGTACCACATTTTCATTATCCATTCTTTGGTTGAGGGGCATCTAGGTTGTTAAGTGCAGATAATTGAACAAGACCTCAAATAAAAACAGAAGCTGGCAAGTTTTACTTGAGTTGATGGCAATAGAGAGTAGTAGGAAGGTAAGCTGTTCTATGTGGAGGAACATTTCTCTCTGCATAGCCAAAGTATACAAATGTCTGTAGTCACAGCCAGTGTAAGTAGAGTGATTTTAAGAGAGATTATTATGCTGCCATTTAAAATTAAAATGTAATGCTATATTAAAAATCACTTGAAAGTATCCATGAATTTTATGTATTAGATAAAGAAATATTAAACATGAAACAGCATAGAACAGACTGGAAACAAATATTGAGTATTCTTGTACATAAGGACAATTAGTAAATAATGTTTTAAATACAAAACTCATGTGAATTTTATGACTTCTTGTAAAAACATAAACTATTTTATTAAACCATTCATGATTTTTGAAGAATTATGTTTGGTTTTGCTTTCCATGATAGGCAGTCAGTAGAACTAGAATTTATACAAGCCATAATATTCTCAGTTTATACAGAATAATACCCTGTGTATAGTCAAGAGCATTGTTGTATTATGACTCCAATATAACTATGTTAGCAGGCTTAATTAACAAAGTAAAGTCATTTTTCATTTACAATTTTTTTCTTTGTATGCCCTCTGAAACTGTGTGTGTCCTAAAAATGGCAAATATGCTAGTAAATATCCAACAGGGAAAAGGAATGGCCCAGTAGTAATGTATGTATCTATCAACTTAGTGAAGAAATAACCCATTATTGTGCTATGTAAGCCTCTAACTCACCCTCTCTATCATTCACAACTTTCTAAGTACTTTCAAAATTTGACCTAAAATCTCGGTCAATCAGGGCTCATAAACTGTTGCCATTTTGAGGGCCATCACTGTAATAATTTTGTATCTAAATGATACTTTATAAAAATATTACATTCATTAGTCTAAGAAATTCAGGCAACTGAATCAGATTGTTTACATGCTTTTTGTCCTGCAGGGCTCATTTTCCACATATTATCTAAAAGACCTATAGAATTTTGCTAATGTAGCAATAAAGTTGTGTCACTTTGTTTCCTATAATAGCTGAATGTGTAATTTAACTTTATCCATTATTTACATTTTTATCTCATGTGCCATCTAGTCATTAGTAAACTTCTACTTTTCTTCCAAGTCATCTCTTCCTATAGTCTTAGCAACATTCCTCCAATACCTCCATATTGTATGCTTACTTACTTACTTATTTATTGTGACTGAGTCTCTCTATGTTGCTGTGGATGTCCTAGAACTTGCTTTATATACTTTTATTTTTATTATAAAATAATGGTTCCATTTTAAGGGGAAATGTAGGCTAAACATGATAACTTGCATTGGAAAATGGGAGTAATGACTTAAACTGTAGTGTTAAAAGTATTTCACTCCTTATGAATCAGAGGAAGAAAATGAATTGATTTTTCATGAAAAAAAATGTGGCTTTGGAAAAGATAAGAATGAAACAGAGGGAAAAAAATTAACCTAGGAACATCCTACCAGAATCTGCAAATAAACTATAGCAAAAAAAAAAAAATGTTGTATAAGAAATATCTGCAATGTCAAGAAGGACCAAGAAAATTGCAGTTGTCATTCTCAGCCAAATATGTCCACTTTTAAATCTAGGACTGTAGCATGAATCAAAATGAACTTATGCACACATATGGTCCATTTGATTACAATTCAAAAGGAGAATGATACTGTATTTCCTCACATTAATGCCTATTCAGAAATGAGAATTTAGAAACACTATTTGCTAGCAGATGCACAGTGGTTAGATATGAGAAAACCTTAAAGAAGATAATATGTACTAAGCAGGCTTATATATGTATATTTTGTGTTTTTATTTTATCTGTGTACCCCAATAAAGTTTATCTGTGGATCAGAGGAAAAAGCCATAGTGAACATAGAGGTCAAGCAGGGGTAGAACATGCCTTTTTTCCTATCACTTGGAAGGCAGAGATCCATCCAGGTCTCTGTGAGTTCAAGGCCACACTGTGAACAGAGCCAGGCATGGTGGTACATACCTTTAATCCCAACACTAACCATAAAGGTCTGGAGGTCTTTACAGACAGACAGAAAGTGACAGAGCTGGGCGGGAAAAGGAAGTAAGTGGGTGGAGAGAGGAAATGAGATGGCAGAACACAAAGGCATTTAGGCGTGGGTATACAGGAAGTATGTCTCTTTGGCTGAGGATCTCCAAGTGGTGAGAATGTGGCTGGCTTTTCTGATCTCTCAGTTTTAACCCCAATATCTGGCTCGGGGTGTTTTGATTTCTTTCTTTTTTCTTTTTCTTTTTTTTTTTGGGTTTTTTGAGACAGGGTTTCTCTGTGTAGCTTTGTGCCTTTCCTGGAACTCACTCTGTAGCCTAGGCTGGCCTAGAACTCACAGAGATTTGCCTGCCTCTGCCTCCTGAGTGCTGGGAATAAAGACATGCGCCACCAATGCCTGGCAATTAAGATATCTTAAAGGGAGTAATTAGTTAAAAGGAATTTTTTTCATATTAAAAAATGGGAAACATTTTTAAAATGTAAGGAATTTGGTCTCTGTGTGATAACACATTAGGCAGTCTGAAAACGGAACAATAAGAGGATAATTGATGTTGATAGGATATATGTAACATCAATTATGAATATTTATTTGTTTGATCATTTTTATTTTAGCATTAAAAAGATTGATGAACTTGAGTGCCAAGATAAAAGCTTTCTAAAAACCTCTTAAAATGAATTATAGAGAAACTCAGACCTAGACAGAAGAATTTAAAGGTGATTGAATTATGTTTACAGAGAAACAGCCTAAGGTTACCAAACAGCAAATATTAATCTACTGGTAACCTTACAGAAACTGTCAAATGCTCAAGGGTATGTATGAGCTAACTGGACTCCAGTAAAAATGTTAGGTTTGAGGAGATTTAAAGAAGCTAAAGTATTATATGCTATGCATTCTCCATTTGTAAAGTAGATGTTAAACTCGTGGTCAACTTGTAATAGAATTATCTCTCAGGACTGGAAAGATTTGGTTACAGCAGTCCCAGGGGCTTGCCTGGGTGGCCAGTGGAGAACCTGATATAAAGAGGAAGCTAAAACTATAGAACAATGATGTAGGACTAGAGGTATGGAAATTTCCCGGGATCAATTTATTGGAGAAGGCAATTATGCTGATATACAAAGACAATGTTTATATAATAACCAACACTAATTCTATGCCACATGGTAGCCATGAATGAATGGGACAGAGTTGAGGAAGCAGGGCAGAATATTGAGTCATTTATGAAAGTTATAAAGGAACTAAAAGAAACATTCATGGATTTCTTTCAAAGGCTGTCTTCAGCAGTAAATATAATGATTCCAATTTGAGAAGACTGACAGATAATAATTGATTATTTGGCTTTTGCAAATGCTAATGCAGCATGTAAAAGTTTAATCAGGCCATTAAAAGTGAGATCAGTACCCTTGGAGAATTGGATCAGTGACACAATTAATATTGACCTTCATGACCATGATGATACGTGAATAGGAGAAAAGATTTCAAGGGGTTTGCAGAAAAAGAATAATGTCAGATGCTTTAATTGTGTTAAACAAGGCCAACTAAAGAGGGACTATAAACAGGGAAATCCTAGAAACAATATTTCTTCAAGTAACAATGACAAAAGGATGCCACACCCTTCTGGATTATGCAGAAGTTGTGGTAAAGGTAAATATTGGACTAAAAAATGGAGGTCAACAAGGGACAGACAGGGTAATTTGTTGCCTTTGCCATTGGAAATTCCTTGAGGGG
Source organism: Peromyscus eremicus (assembly GCF_949786415.1). Classification (NCBI taxonomy): domain Eukaryota; kingdom Metazoa; phylum Chordata; class Mammalia; order Rodentia; family Cricetidae; genus Peromyscus; species Peromyscus eremicus. The sequence continues at coordinate 122,734,943 of NC_081439.1, forward strand.
CCGCTCACAGGCCCCCATGGTAAATTCAGTTCAGTCCTTTCCTGCCTTCATAGAAGAAACCCCTTCTCAGAGCAATTAAATAACCAAATGCTTATTGGAATAAGCCATACTGCTTAGGGTGATAGAACAGCTACAGGAGAGAGAACATGAAATTCAGGAGAAACCATGAGGTGAATTTTTGGGCAAACTTCTATAAATGAACAAAGACCAAAATTAGAGATACAAATAAATGACGTTCTCTTGGAGGGTCTTGTAGACATAGGTGCAAACGTCATAATAATTGCACCAGAATCTTAGAAACGAAATTGGCCTATTCAGAAGGTAAATGTTCAGCTTTTAGGGATTAGGACATTATCTCAAGTGAAAGAGAGCACAAGATGGGTCAAATGTGTAGGGCCAGAAAGACAGAGAGGAAAATTAAAACAATATGTAGATAATATAGCTATGATCTGTTATAACAATGGAATACACAGATTAACATTTCTCCAACATCAGAAACAAACCATAAACTAACACATGTTTCTGAGAGAAATATTAGGAGGTATTATCAAGAATAGACAATGGCCATCCAGATTGTAAAAGAACAGGCACAACAGCTGCTGATTTTTCAAAGATACCAACAGCTCTAACTTTAAAATGGTTAACAGAAAAGCCTATAAAGTTTTAACAATGGCCTATGACAACAAAGAAATTTCAAACTTTAGAAGAGCTTGTACAAGAACAGTTAAATGCTCAGCATATTGAAGAATCAACCAGTCCTTGAAAATTGTCTTTATTTGTTATTAAAAAGAAATCTCTTAAATGGAGAATGGTAACAGACATAGAGCAATTATCAAGGTAATTCAGCCAATGGACTCTCTACAGTCTGTAATTCCATTGCCTACTCTGTTACCTAAAGGGTGGCCTCTTATAGTTAGAGATTTAAAAGGCTGTTTCTTCTCAATACCCTTACAAGAAAAAGACAGACAAAGATATATTTGCCTTTACGGTGCCTACTTATAATAATGCTCAGCAGGTTAAGAGATATCTATGGAAGGTTTTCTCATAAAGGATGTTGAATAGCCCAATAATCTGCCAATATTTTGTATGGCAGCCATTGGAAATAATACATAAACAATTTCCTAAATCTATAATTTATTATTACATGGACAATATTTTACTAGCTGGTTGAAAGGTAGACATGTTAGAAAGAAAGTTTGAAGAAGTAAAGAAACTTTTGTAATTCTTAAGAATTACAAATTGTTCCTAAAATGACACAAAGAGGAGATTCCATTAATTATTTAGAATAAAAAAATAGGTCTACAAAATTTGTACTCCAAAAGGTGCAAATTAGGAGAGATTAATTACAGACTCTTAATGACGTTCAGAGATTATTCAGAGACATTTCCCATCTATAGACAGTTGTTGGGGTAAAAAATGATGAATTGAGTAATTTGATCAAAACTTTAATAGTCCAGGAGAATCATGAGCTGAAACTAAGAGAGAATTGACCTTGGTGAAAAAGAAAGTACAGGATAGACATGTGGATCATGTGGATTCAAAGCTTGATTGCATTTTGGTTTATTTTACACTGTAAGCATTCTCATACAGGAATTTTAATACACAGGGAAATCATAATGGAATAGATTTTTCTACCAAATAAACAGAGTAAAAAATTAAATACTTATGTGGAAAAGATCTCTGAATTGATTTTAGAAGGAAAATTCAGACTTTGTCAATTAGCAGGAATAGACCCAGCAGAAATTGTAGTACCTTTAACTAAGGATGATATTGACAAACTATGGGCAGAAACTGTACCTTGTCAAACAGCTTGCTATAATTTTTGCAGAGAGATTAACAGCAAATATCCCAAAAGTGACAGAATTAAACTTATAAAGCCAGCTAAATGGATCTTCTCTCACATTGTACAGGAAAGACCCAGATTTGGAACCTTTATATTTTATACAGATGCAAACAAAGGAAAGGCTGTTCACAAATCATAAAATTTAAGTAAAGTGGCTAAAAGTCCTTATAATTTGGTTAGAAATCAGAATTATATGCTATTCAGGTTGTATTAATGGATTTTTTGGAACCTCTCAACATAGTTACTGACTCTCAGTATGCTGAAAGTGTGATTTTACATATTGAAAGTGCTGAATTTATCCCTAATGAGACAGATGAATTTGGTAATTATTCAGTTATAAGATATAATCAGAAATAGAAAGTATACATTATATATAGCTCACATAGGATACCATATGACTGTGCCTGGTCCTTTAGCACAAGGTAATGATGAGATTGATAAACTATTGAAAGGAAAAGTGCTAGAGGCCACAGAATTTCATTAAAAAAAAACATCATGTCAATAGTAAGGGTATAAAATAAGGATTTTTCCATAACCTGGCAGCAAGCCAGGAAGTGTCCTACTTGTTCTTTTTACTATCAGACTCCTCTACCAGCAAGATATAACACAAAGGGTACTCAGAGGAATGAAAACTGGCATATGGATGTGTTTTACATTGCAGAATTTGGAAAACTGAAATATGTACACCACGCCATTATTACCTATTCAGGATTTCAGTGGGCAACTGTTCTGGGTTCTGAAAAGGCTGATTCTGTAATAATGCACTTGCTAAAAATTATGATAATCATGGGTATATCTGCACAAATTAAAACTGACAATGCTCCAAAATATGTCTCTGGTAAAAGGAAACAGTTTTTTGCCTATTACAATATAAAACATATTACAAGTATACCCCATTATCCAACAGACCAAGCAGTCACAGAAAGATCAAATTGAACTCTAAAGGATATGATAAATAAACAGAAAGGACTAACAAAACCACCCAGAAATAGATTATATAATGCTCTTTTAACATTGAATTTTCTCTGAGCTAGTGAGAAAGGAACAACAGCTGTGGAGAGACATTGGATAATAATAACAACAAAAACAACAACAACAATAATAATAATAATAATAATGAAACATAATCAAATCAGCCTATATATTTTAAAGATGTGTGACCTCAGAATGGAAACCACTGTATGTGTTATGTTGGGGATGAGGTTTTGCTTTTGTTTCTATAGGAGAAGAAAAGCTATGGATACCATCAAAATTGATAAAAGTTCAATTTGAACATAAGACACCTGTTGATTAGAAGAGGTGATAGTTCAACAACAAGCATAACTATCCAATTTAAATTAACTTATACCACTAATAAATGCTTTTCATTTAATCAGACATATCTTCCCCAAAGGGAATCTCCCCAAAGTTAGTCTTGGGGGAAGCCTTTTGTTTTTGTCTTTTAGGAGAATGAAGTCTAAGGAATCTGAAGAATACTGGATAAATGAGACATCTGAAGATAAATATACATAATATAATTCTAGAGAAAAGGGCTTCATCAACTGCCTGTACATAATTTTGTGTTTTAGTTTCTATCATTTTTCTGCAGGGAATCATGACCATGCCTAAAAGCAAATTTAATTTCTCCAAAAAGATAATGTGGCCCCACAACAACAAATCCATAAGGAGGATGATAATACCAGTAAGCTTACGAATACCTCCAAAAGATCAGCTTTGGACTACAAACTGCTCAGGACAATTTTGAGAGTGCTAGTTGAGATGATCCAGCCTCACAGACTATTTGTACAAGGACTTTAGATAAGTCGTGTACTTTCACATTATGCAGAGACTGGACAAAAAATGATATAGCTACCTCTCCCATTACTTGACAATTAACCCAAATTTTTTTTTCAGGATTCTCTAAAGATGCCTTCATCCCCATACAGCAGGAAGTAATTTTAAGAACACAATGTCCACATTTCCGAGAGGTGGAGTGGGTGGTTTTTGGTCTTTTAATGGGTTGTGGATAATTGTTATTTTTTAAAATGGTTGGTTACAAGTTATTATTGTTAATGGACAAGAAAAAGACTAAACAAAGAGATTAGATTTAAGATTCTTATTTGAAAAAAAAGAGGCTATAGAAAAGAGGTAGATTATTGTTTCTACTCTGAATAAAAGGATTGATTTATATAAATAGTATAAGATGAAAAGGTAGATTATTGAATCTACTTTTAGAGAGCAACCACTAGTGTTACATATTTTACTATTAGATTGGATTTTTGTATATTGTATACAAATTATGTATATTGATACAAATTTGAGATTGATTTTGTTAGAAAATATTGTACATATATTTCTAATACTGTTCAAGATATTTTACCTACATAGTTCATTTAATAATGTAAAGTAATTTGCTAATCCTTGAAAGTTATTATCTCCAAGTAATCAGGATATAAAGCAATGTAAGTTAGCAGTTAGTCATTACAATCAAACTTGTAGTCATATTAGGTATGTTTTCAAGGTCAAGCAGAAATATATTTTAGATAAACAGGTCATCCTCAAACACATCAGAGATTTGCAGATTAGCATTTAAGATGTTTTAATAACATAGATTTTTTTCTTCATTTATGACTATGAGTCATCTCTGCTCTTGGCAGCACCAATCTACTTCAGAGAAAATTACGGACATTGATATAACTCCACATGGAGTTAACTGTCACTGTGGCAAAAGTTAGGCACTGGGCAACAAAGTGTCCTCACGTTGACTGCTGAGAGTATGCTGTCTAAAATGGACAAGCAGGACACAAAACAGAGAACTGCCAATTGTGGTGATATTTTACTTGTACTGAAATGTGATTTTAATTGTATGTTAATAAATAAAGTTGCCTGAGGGTCAGAGCTATTAGAGCCATAGCAAGTGCATGGCGGTGGTGGCGCATGCCTTTAAGGACCCGGAGGGCGGTACATACAGGCAGTGACAAGGCAGTCATGTGTTTAGGTTTACAACCAATGAGAAGGCAGAACAGATTTGACTATATAAAGACATACACACAGGAAGTAGGTCCCTTTCGGAGAGCTCTCTTGACTGAAGAGGATCACTGAAGCAGGAAGGGTGAGGCTCTTAGCTCTGACCTCTTGGCTTTCTTCTCTGAATTGGCTCTGTGTATCTTATTTAATAAGATGGTTGGTTACATCTACATTTGGCACCCAACATGACAAGAATCCATTAAAAACCGTTTAACTTGGCTTGGCAATATGGTCCGGTTTCTCAACAGGACGGCCGGCTCCCTAGCCCGGGCCCAGGTCGGCTTGGCCTCAGGCCGGACTAACCTTGAGCTACTTGCTTAAAGCCAGTGCTACAAACAACTCAGGCCTGCCCTGCCGAACAGGGCCCCTGCCTGTAAAGCCAACGCACATGGTTGGAGCTTAAGGTAGCCAGAGCCAAGGCTTGACTAAGCTCAAGCGGGAACACGTGGCTGGATTCAAGCTCTTAGGCAGAACTTGCAGCTATGGAACTTTCATGCTCTCTGTCTCTCTCTGTCTCTCTCTGTCTCTCTCTGTCTCTCTCTCTGGACTCACACATCGTACACTAGGTGGCTGTTTTGAAATTCCCTCAGATTGGTACTGTTCTACGAGGACTTGGTAAGTCACTTGACATATCAGATATTTTAAAGGAAACTATTTAAAAGGAAAAATTTTTTTCACATTAAAAAAAAATGGGTTTTCTGTGTACATTGGAAGAAAATTGGGCTTTTTTTGCAATTTTAGACAGTCTGACAACGGAACAGCTAAATAAGAAGATTAATGTTGATCAAATTATGCATTTTATTACTATGCTTATCCTCATTTTACTATTTAAAAAGATAGTCAATTTAAGTGCCAGGGTGACAGCTTTAGAAAAACTTGTTAAACCTGTAAAAACTCAGACAGAAGAAACTAACAGTGAAGTTGCTTCAAGATTGGATCATAGGGTTGCAGAAAAAAAGCCTGTTTTCACACAGTCACCCTTAGTTTGTCAAGCAACTGTACAGCAGTTGCCTGATCAAATGACTACACAAAATATTTGGGCTCCAATTGAAATGTTAGATTTACAAAGGTTTAAGGAGGCAATAGTATCTTATGGCATGCATTCCCCATATGTAAAGCAAATGTTAAACTCTTGGTCAACATATAATAGGATTGTACCACAGGAGTGAAGGGAGCTGGAACAAGCTGTTCTTGAACCCAGTCAAAGGCTTCAGTTGCTAACTTGGTTCAAGGATGAAGCTAAAAACATAGAAAAACAGTGGAGGGATAAAGGAATACAAGTCTGCCAGAATCAGCTTATTGGAGAAGGTCAATATGCTTCAGCACAAATACAATGTTTATATGATGTCCAAACCCTAATTTTATGTCAAACAGCAGTCTTGAATGCATGGGACAGAGTTGAGGAAACAGGAAAAAAAAACTGAGTCATTTACAAAGGTTTTACAAGGCCCAAAAGAATCTTTCACAGATTTTTTTACAAAGACTGGCTTCAGCAGTAAAGAGAATGGTCCCAGATTCAGAAACTAGTAAGATAATAATTGAATCTTTGGCCTTTGAGAATGCGAATGCAGCATGCAAAACAATAATCAGGCCGTTAAAGGCAAGATCTGCACCTTTGGAAGATTGGATTAGAGATACGGTTAATGTTGAAGCACATGAGCATGATGATACGCGGGTAGGAGAAGCAATTTCAAAAGGTTTGAGGAATGTTAGATGTTTTGGATGTGGAAAGCAAGGACATTTGAAAAGGGACTGTAAACAGGTCATTCCTAGAAACAATGTTTCTTCAAGGAACAATGGCAACAGAATGCCCCTTCCTTCTGGAGTATGCAGAAGGTGTGGTAAGGGAAAACACTGGACCAACGAATGTAGATCAACAAGGGACAGACAGGGTAATCCTTTGCCTCAGTCTTCGGGAAACTCCCAGAGGGGCCTCATGCAGGCCCCAATAGCAAATCCAGTTCAAACCTTTCCTGCAGTCGTAGAGGAAACCCCTACTCAGAGCAATTAAATAACCAAATGCCTATTGGAATAAGTCATGCTGGTCAGGATGATGAAACAGAGAGAATAGAAAATTCAGGAGAAAACATAAAGAAAAATTTTTGGCAAACTTCTATTAATGAACAAAGACCAAACTTATCAATAAAAATAAATGGTGTTTTGTTGTCTGGTCTGGTAGACACAGGTGCAGACGTTACCATAATTGCACCAGAATTTTGGCATCCAACTTGGCCTCTTCAGGAGGTAAATGTTCAACTGTTAGGAATTGGGACATTATCTCAGGTGAAACAGAGTGCAAGATGGCTCGAATGTATAGGTCCAGAAGAACAGAGAGGAAAATTGAAACCCTATGTAGCTAACATATCTATGAACCTGTGGGGTCGAGACTTGATGCAACAATGGAATACTCAGATTAACATCCCTCCAATCTCAGAAACAAATCATAAACTAGCACATGTTTCTGAGAGAAATATTAGAAGGCATTATTCTGAGTGGTCACCAGCCATCCATATTATACAAGAACAGGGCACAACAACTGATGATCTTCCAAAGACATCAACAGCTCTACCTTTAAAATGGTTAACAGACAAGCCTGTATGGGTCCAGCAATGGCCTTTAACAACAGAGAAACTCCAGGCTTTAGAAGAGCTGGTAGAAGAACAGTTAAATGCTCAGCATATTGAAGAATCCACCAGCCCTTGGAATTCTCCTGTATTTGTTATTAAAAAAAATCTGGTAAATGGAGAATGGTAACAGACCTTAGAGCAATTAACAAAGTAATTCAGCCAATGGGCTCTCTACAATCTGGAATTCCTTTGCCTACTCTGTTACCAAAAGGATGGCCTCTCATAGTTATTGATTTAAAAGACTGTTTCTTTTCAATACCCTTACAAGAAAAAGACAGAGAAAGATTTGCTTTCACAGTGCCTACTTATAATAATTCTCAACCGGTTAAAAGATTTCAATGGAGGGTCCTCCCACAGGGAATGTGGAATCGCCCAACTCTGTGCCAGTATTTTGTACAACAGCCATTGGAAGTGATACGTAAAAAATTTCCTAAATCTATAATTTATCATTATATGGATGATATTTTACTAGCTGACTCAAATGCAGATACTTTAGAAAGAATGTTTGAAGAGGTAAAGAAAATTTTGCCTTGCTGGGGATTACAAATTGCTCCTGAAAAGAAACAAAGAGGAGATTCTATTAATTATTTAGGATATAAAATAGAGCTACAAAAGAATTAGACCCCAAAAGGTGCAAATTAGGAAAGATAGACTACAGACTCTTAATGACTTTCAAAGATTATTTGGAGATATTTCTCATCTATTAACTATTGTTGGGGTAAAAAATGATGAACTACATAATTTGTTCAAAACCTTAGAAGGTGACAAGGACTTAAATAGTCCAAGAGAATTATCACCTGAAGCTGAGAAAGAATTGGCCTTGGTAGAAAAGAAAGTATATGAGGGCACGTGGATCATATTGATCCAAACCTGAATTGCATTTTGGTTATTTTTTATTCTAGGCATTCTCCTACAGGAATATTAATGCAGAGGGAAGATATTATATTGGAATGGATATTTTTACCAAATAAACCAAATAAAAAATTAAAAACTTATGTGGAAAAAAATTTCTGACTTCATTTGGAAAGGAAAATTGAGACTTCATCAATTAGCAGGAATAGACCCAGCAGAAATTTTCGTACCTTTAACTAAGCAGGACATTGAAAAATTATGGACAGAAAGTGAACCTTGGCAAAGAGTTTGCAGTAATTTTTTGGGAGAAATTATCAGCAAATATCCCAAAAGCGATAGAATTAATGTTATAAAGAGAGCTGATTGTATCTTGCTCAAATTGTATGGGAAAAACCCATATCTGGAGTTCATACATTTTATACAGATGCCAACAAACAAGGAAAGGCAGGTTACAAATCAGAAAATTTAAGTAAAGTGGTTCAAAGTCCTTATAATTCAGTTCAAAAATCAGAATTGTATGCTATTCTGTTGGTATTAATGGATTTTTTTAGAACCTCTCAACATAGTAACTGACTCTCATTATGCTGAAAGAGAATTATTACATATTGAGACTGCAGGATTTATCCCTGATGCTTCAGAATTAACTTCACTATTTATTCAATTACAAGATACAATCAGGAAAAGGAGTCATCATTTATATATAACTCACATCTGACCCCATACTGGTCTGCCAGGCCCTCTAGCACAAGGCAATGATGAGATTGATAAGTTATTAATAGGAAATGTGCTGGAGGCCTCAGAATTTCATAAAAAAAACATCATGTCAATAGTAAAGGTTTAAAAAAGGATTTTTCCATAACCTGGAAACAAGCCAAAGAAATAGTAAAGAAATGTCCTACTTGTTCCTTCTACAATCAAACGCCATCACTAGCGGGATGTAACCCAAAGGGTACTCAGAGGAATGAAATCTGGCAGATGGACGTGTTTCACTTTGCAGAATTTGGAAAATTGAAATATGTACACCACACTATTGATACTTATTCAGGATTTCAGTGGGCAACTGCTTTGGGTACTCAGAGAGATGAAATCTGGCAGATGGACGTGTTTCACTTTGCAGAATTTGGAAAATTGAAATATGTACACCACACTATTGATACTTATTCAGGATTTCAGTGGGCAACTGCTTTGAGTTCTGAAAAAGCTGATTTTGTAATCACTCATTTGCTAGAAGTTATGGCCATCATGGGTATACCTACACAAATCAAAACTGATAATGCTCCATCATATGTCTCTGTTAAAATGAAACAGTTTTTTGCTTATTACAATATAAAGCATATTACAGGCATGCCACATAATCCTACAGGTCAAGCAGTTATAGAAAGATCAAACAGAACTCTAAAGGATATGCTAAATAAACAGAAAGGGGTAACAAAAACCCCCAAAAATAGACTGCATAATGCTCTATTAACTTTGAATTTTCTCAATGCCAATGAGAAAGGAACAACGGATGCAGAGAGACATTGGATAATAGAAAAAAACTACAGAATTAAATCAGCCTATATACTTTAAGGATGTGCTGACCTCAGAATGGAAACCAGGATATGTATTACATTGGGGACGAGGTTTTGCTTTTATTTCTACAGGAGAAGATAAGCTGTGGGATAAGATAAGGTTCGATTTGAACAAGAGAAACCTCTTAATTAGAGGAGGTGATAGTTCATCAACCAACATGAACATCCAATTTAAACTAACTTATGTTTCTGAGAGAAATATTAAAAGATATTATTCTAATGAGTGCTCACCAGCCATCCACGTCATACAAGAACAGGGCACAACTGATAATTTTCCAAAAACACCAACAGCTCTACCTTTAAAATGGTCAACAGATAAGCCTGTATGGGTTCAGCAATGGCCTTTAACAACAGAGAAACTCCAGGCTTTACAAGAGCTGGTGGAAGAACAGTTAAATGCTCATCATATTGAAGAATCAACCAGCCCTTGGAATTCTCCTGTATTTGTTGTTAAAAAAAATCTGGTAAATGGAGAATGGTAACAGACCTTAGAGCAATTAATAAAGTAATTCAGCCAATGGGCTCTTTACAATCTGGAATTCCTTTGCCTACTCTGTTACCAAAAGGATGGCCTCTCATAGTTATTGATTTAAAAGACTGTTTCTTTTCAATACCCTTACAAGAAAAAGACAGAGAAAGATTTGCTTTCACAGTGCCTACTTATAATAATTCTCAACCGGTTAAAAGATTTCAATGGAGGGTTCTCCCACAGGGAATGTTGAATAGCCCAACTTTGTGCCAATGTTTTGTAAAACAGCCATTAGAAGTGGTACGTAAAAAATTTCCTAAATCTATAATTTATCATTATATGGATGATATTTAATTAGCTGACTCAAATGCAGATACTTTAGAAAGAATGTTTGAAGAAGTAAAGAAAATTTTGCCTTGCTGGTGTTTACAAATTGCCCCTGAAAAGATACAAAGAGGAGATTCTATTAATTATTTAGGATGTAAAATAGAACTTCAAAAAATTAGACCTCAAAAGGTGCAAATTAGGAGAGATAGACTGCAGACTCTTAATGACTTTCAAAGATTATTTGGAGACATTTCTCATCTAAGAACTATTGTTGGGGTAAAAAATGATGAACTGAATAATTTGTTTAAAACCTTAGAAGGTGATAAGGACTTGAACAGTCCAAGAGAATTATCACCTGAAGCTGAGAAAGAATTGGCCTTGGTAGAAAAGAAAGTACATGAAAAGCATGTAGATCGTATTGATCCAAAGCTGGATTGCATTTTGGTTATTTTACCTTCTAGGCATTCTCCAACAGGAATATTAATGCAAAGGGAAGATATTATATTAGAATGGATATTTTTACCAAATAAACCAAATAAAAAATTAAAAACTTATGTAGAAAAAGTCTCTGACTTGATTTGGAAAGGAAAATTGAGACTTCGTCAGTTAGCAGGAATAGACCCAGCAGAAATTGTTGTACCTTTAACTAAGGAGGATATTGAAAAATTATGGATAGAAAATGAAGCTTGGCAAAAAGCTTGTAGTAATTTTTTGGGAGAAATTAACAGCAAATATCCCAAAAGAAAGAGAATTGATCTTATAAAGAGAGCTGATTGGATCTTGCCTCGAATTGTGAGGAAAAAACCCATATCTGGAGTTCATACAGTTTATACAGATGCCAACAAACAAGGAAAGGCAGGTTACAAATCAGAAAATTTAAGTAAAGTGGTTCAAAGTCCTTATAATTCAGTTCAAAAATGAGAATTGTATGCTATTCTGTTGGTATTAATGGATTTTTCAGAACCTCTCAATGTAGTAACTGACTCTCAGTATGCTGAAAGAGTAGTATTACATATTGAGACTGCAGAATTTATCCACGATACTTCAGAATTAACTTTATTATTTATTCAATTACAAGATACAATCAGAAAAAGGAGTCATCCTTTATATATAACTCACATCGATCCCATACTGGTCTGCCAGGCCCTCTAGCACAAGGCAATGATGAGATTGATAAATTATTGATAGGAAATGTGCTGGAGGCCTCAGAATTTCATAAAAAACATCATGTAAATAGTAAAGTTTTAAAAAAGAATTTTTCCATAACCTGGCAACAAGCCAAAGAAATAGTAAAGAAATGTCCTACTTGTTCCTTCTACAATCAAACGCCATTACCAGCAGGATGTAACCCAAAGGGTACTCAGAGGAATGAAATCTGGCAGATGGACATGTTTCACTTTGCAGAATTTGGAAAATTGAAATATGTACACCACACTACTGATACTTATACAGGATTTCAATGGGCAACTGCTTTGAGTTCTGAAAAAGCTGATTCTGTAATCACTCATTTGCTAGAAGTTATGGCCATTATGGGTATACCTGCACAAATCAAAACTGATAATGCTCCATCATATGTCTCTGTTAAAATGAAACAGTTTTTTGCTTATTATAATATAAAGCATATTACAGGTATACCACATAATCCTACAGGTCAAGCAGTTATAGAAAGATCAAACAGAACTCTAAAGGATATGCTAAATAAAAAGAAAGGAGTAACAAAAACCCCCAGAAATAGACTGCATAATGCTCTATTAACTTTGAATTTTCTCAATGCCAATGAGAAAGGAACAACAGCTGCAGAGAGACATTGGATAATAGAAAAAACTACAGAATTAAATCAACCTATATACTTTAAGAATGTGCTGACCTCAGAATGGAAACCAGGATATATATTACATTGGGGACGAGGTTTTGCTTTTATTTCTACAGGAGAAGATAAGCTGTGGGTACCATCAAAATTGATAAAGGTTCGATTTGAACAAGAGAGACACTGCCAGCCGCCACCATGACAAGCTGCATGTGAAGATCCTGGTAAGCCACGAGCCACGTGGCAAGGGATAGATTTATGGAAATGAATTAATTTAAACTGTAAGAACAGTTAGAAAGAAGCCTGCCACGGCCATACAGTTTGTAACCAATATAAGTCTCTGTGTTTACTTGGTCGGGTCTGAGTGGCTGTGGGACTAGCAGGTGAGAAATATTTGCCTTGACTGTGAGCCAGGCAGGAAAACTCTAGCTACAAACTTATACCAGTAACACATGTCTTTTCATTTAATCAGATAATAACTTGCCAAAAAGGAACACCCCCAAAATTAGTCTTGGGGAAAGGTTTTTGTTTTTGTTTTTTAGGAGAATGAAGGTTAAGGAATCTGAAGAACACTGGACAAATGAGACAACTGAAGAAAAGGGACAAATCATCTATCCCAGGAAGCAGAGTGAAACGGCATATGGGTATATATTATCTACAAAATTTTATGTCTTCCTAAATGTTTGTTTCTGCTTTTCTCTAAAAATTTAACACTATTTGTCTTCTAATAGTTCCAGTTCAATTAAAATTTAAAGCTGACTTTGGAGTTGGAGAATGGCTCTCTCCTTCTTTAAACTCAAACATGTTGTTAAAAGGAAAATGCAAACTCCCTGTATCATGCCAGAATAAAAGAACCATCTTCTGCTATGGGACAGGAGAAAAGCCAAATTAATTAAGGGACTATTCTATTACTAATCTCAACTCTTTGATTCTATTCCGATTCTTTAAACTTTTTTAAAGTATAAATTTTATATCAAAACTTACAAGATTAATATATATATATAGGTATATATATATATATATATATATACACACACACACACACATTGTAAACTTTGTTAAAATATGAATGGTCATATAGAGTACTAATTAACTCTAGAAAAAAGGCTTCAATTAGCTGGATATATATGTCTTTGTGTTCGAGTCTCTTATCAGTTTTCTGCAGGAAATCATGGCCAAACCTAACATCAACTGAAGTCTCCAGGAAGAAGATGGGGCTCTACAATGACAACAATTCCACGTGGACAATAATAACATCACTAAGCTGACAAACATCATCTACAGATCAGCTTTGAACTACAAGGTGCTCAGAGCAATTTTGAGATGACTAGCTGAGATGATCCAGTCTCAAAGACTACTTGAATAAGGACTTGAGATAAACCCTGAACTTTGGCATTATACACAGAATGGATAATGAAGGATATAGTTACCTTTCCTAGAATTTGACAATTAACCTAAAATTTTTCTTTCAGGATAAAAACTTCGCCCATACCCAGCAGGAAGCAATTTTAAGAATATGATGCCCTCATTCCCAAAGAGGTGGTGTGGGGCAGGTGGTTTTTTGGTCTTTTTAATGGGTTTTGGGTCTGGGATAATTTTCATTGTTTAGGGGGATTGGTTACAAGTTGTTGTCAAGGGTTAGGAAAAAGGCTAAGCAGATTAGATTTAAGGTTCTTGTTTAAAAAAAGAGAAAGAAAGAAGAACAAAAAGACAATTACCAGTTTTAAATACTTTACATTGGATTGGATTGTTTTATATTGTATACAAATTATATATAATGAAATTGATATTGTTAGAAAATGCTCTATATATATTTCTAATTGTACTTATACCGTTCATTTAACAATGCAATTTTCTGATCCTTGAATGTTATTATTACCAAGTATTAGGATATATAGAAATGAAAGTTAGTAGTTAGACATTACAATAGAACTTGTAGTCATATTAGATATGTTTTAAAAATTGAGCAGATATATTTTAGATAGGTCATCTTCAAACCCTTCAGAGAAATATAGAATATGGCATTTAAAATGTTTTAATAACTTAGAAAATTTTTCTTTTTTGTTATGACTATGAGACATGTCGGCTCCTGGCAGTACCAATCTACTTCAGAGAAAATATGGGCATTGAAGGAACTGTGTATGGAGTTAGCTTTCATTGTGGCAAAAGTTAGCCACTGGACAACAAAGTATCCTTGAATCAACTACTGACAAAATGCACAGACAGGACATGAAACAAAGGACTACTGATTCTTGCCTAAACAAGAGTGGTTATGGCTTTATCAAAAGGTATCTTCTGAGGCCAGGATAATATGGCACCATCCCTGACGTGGCCTTCGCAACTCGGAAAAGGTACAGTGCCCTTTTCTTCGAAGGCAGCTGAACAGGCAGTGGGCCGATGGTTTCTGATGTGCAATGGAACAGCAGCTGAAACAGTTATTCTTGAAGAGTAACTAAGCTCATGCCTCTCAATAGTAGACTGGCATTTGATAGAGGGATGTGGAGAAGAACAGGATGCTGAGATGAAGCCATATGTACACAGCCAAGAAGAATGGACAGCTGAATTAAAAACCATCAACAATTTCCAGAATTTAAAATCCTGAATCATGACATGACACTAGTGGAATTCAGGTGTTTCTGGTATATGGACTGCTCTCACCCAATGTGAGGCTAAACTGTTGACCCTGTGTACATCCTACTTCACAAATGACTCTGTCAGATATGCTAAGCCTATAGACTGAAGATGATGCCCCAGCATTGCGGAGAAACCTCAGGTGACTGTCCAGGCAGCTGGCTGTTTCTGTCAACTCACAAATTTTTTGGAAGTTACTTGCATGCACTTTTTGTTTTTATTTTTGTTAGCTAATATTATTTCCTTCTTGGGTCTCTGAGGGAGTTGAAGATTAGTTAGTTATAGTTGAAGGTTAGTTAGTTATAGTTGAAGATTAATTAGGATAGAAAGTGAATTAGATACATTTTGGATTTAACAAAATAGGATAATGAGATCTTCTTGCCCCGGACTTCCCTTCTGAAGCACAGCCCCACCAGGAAGGATCCCCTTCTCCAAGACCCCTGGCAGACCCTGCAGTCTCCACGCCCTGCCCCCATCCCCATCCGCCTGAGCCCCAAGCCTCTTCCTGAGACTTAGAGGCCGGCCCCCAGCTCCCATCTTGCCCCGGACTTCCCTTCTGAAGTACAGCACAGCACAGCCAGAGAGCTCCCATCTGGACAAGAGAGAGAGACTTCCTGAATCTGTCAGCTCTGTCTGAACCAAGTGTGCGGATAAGCCCAAGAACGAACCACAAGGAGATGGGCAGACGTCAAGGCAGAAACACATACAACAAAATGAATAGCAATACACCATCACCAGGCCCTAGCCCTCCTCCAACACCTAGACCTGAACATCAGAAATTGGAAGAAGCAGAAGAAAATAGCCTTATGAATGTCATCATGAAGAAGCTAGAGGCTCGTGTAGAGGAAAAGACAAAAAAATGTGAAGAACGCTATAAACAACTAGAGGAAAGGGCAAACAAATTAGAAGAAATCAAAAAAGTCCTGGAAGAGAACAATAAAATACTGAAAGAAAATCAAGAAAAATCAATGAAACAAATGAAGGAAACAGTCCAAGACCTGAAAAGGGAAATAGAAAAAATGAAGAGGACACAAACAGAGGGAATGCTGGAAATAGAAAATCTGAGAAAACGATTGGGAACTTCAGATGCAAGTATAATCAACAGAATGCAAGAGATGGAAGAGAGAATCTCTAGCGTTGAAGATACAATAGAAGAAGTAGATTCATCAGTCAAAGAAAACACTAAAGTCAACAAAGTCATGAACCAAAATGTCCAAGAAATTTGGGACACCATGAAAAGACCAAACCTACGAATAATAGGGGTAGAAGAAGGAGAAGAATACCAACTCAAGGGCACAGAAAATATATTCAACAAGATCATAGAAGAAAACTTTCCCAACTTAAAGAAGGAAATGCCTATGAAGATACAGGAAGCCTATAGAACACCAAACAGACTAGACCCCCCAAAAAAGTCCCCTCGCCACATAATAATTAAACAATTAAACGTACAGAATAAAGAAAGAATATTAAGAGCAGCAAAGGAAAAAGGCCAAGTGACATATAAAGGCAAACCTATCAGAATAACACCCGATTTCTCAATGGAGACTTTGAAAGCCAGAAGGTCCTGGACAGATGTAATGCAGACACTAAGAGACCATGGATGTCAGCCTAGACTAATATACCCAGCAAAACTTTCAATCATCATAGATGGAGTGAACAAGACATTCCATGAGAAAGCCAGATTTAAACAATATTTATCCACAAACCCAGCCCTACAGAAAGCACTAGAAGGAAAATTCCAACCTAAGGAAGTCAGATACACCCTCGAAAATGCAGGCAATAGATAAAGCCACAGCAGTAAACCCCAACGAAGAAAAGTACACACACATCACCACCAAAAAATAACAGGAATGAACAATCACTGGACATTAATATCCCTCAATATCAATGGACTTAATTCACCTATAAAAAGACATAGGCTTACAGAATGGATATGAAAGCAGGACCCATCTTTCTGCTGCATACAAGAAACACATCTCAAATTCAAAGATAGACACTACCTAAAAATAAAAGGCTGGGAAAAGACTTTCCAATCAAACGGTCTTAAGAAACAAGCGGGTATAGCCATCCTGATATCCAGCAAAATAGACTTCAAACTAAAATCAATCAAAAGAGATCAAGAAGGGCATTACATACTCATCACAGGAAAGATCCACCAAGATGAAGTCTCAATTCTGAACATTTATGCCCCAAACACAAGGGCACCCACATACGTAAAAGAAACATTATTAAAGCTTAAATCACATATAAAACCCCACACATTAATAGTGGGAGACCTCAACACCCCACTTTCACCACTGGACAGATCCCCCAAATCGAAACTTAACAGAGAAATAAAGGACTTAACTGATGTCATGACTCAAATGGACTTAATCGACATCTACAGAACATTCCATCCTAACAAAAAAGAATATACCTTCTTCTCAGCACCCCATGGAACCTTCTCTAAAATCGACCACATACTTGGTCACAAAACAAATCTAAACAGATACAAAACAATTTGAATAACCTCCTGTGTTCTATCAGACCACCATGGTCTAAAGTTGGATTTCAACAACAACAAAAATTACAGAAAACCTAGAATCTCATGGAAACTGAACAATACCCACCTGAATCACCAATGGGTTAAGGAAGAAATAAAGAAAGAAATTAAAGACTTCCTAGAGATCAACGAAAATGAAGACACCACATATCCAAACCTATGGGACACTATGAAAGCAGTACTAAGAGGGAAATTCATAGCACTAAACGCCCACATAAATAAGCTGGAGAAATCTCACACTAGTGACTTAACAGCACACCTGAAAGTTCTAGAACAGGAAGAAGCAAAGTCTCCCAGGAAAAATAGATGCCAGGAAATTATCAAAGTGAGAGCTGAAATCAATAAAATAGAAACAAAGAGAACAATACAAAAAATTAATGAAACAAAGAGTTGGTTCTTTGAGAAAATCAACAAGATAGACAAGCCCTTATCCAAACTAACCAAAAGACAGAGAGAGAGCATCCAAATCAACAAAATCAGAAATGAAAAGGGGGACATAACAACAGACATTGAGGAAATCCAGAGAATCATCAGGTCATACTTCAAAAACATCTATTCCACAAAACTGGAAAACCTAAAAGAAATGGATAATTTTCTGGATAGGTACCACATACCTAAATTAAATCAAGACGAGATAAACTATTTAAATAGTCCAATAACCCCTAACGAAATAGAAACAGTCATTAAAAGTCTCCCAACCAAAAAAAGCCCAGGACCAGATGGTTTCAGTGCAGAATTCTACCAGATCTTCAAAGAAGAGTTAATACCAATACTCTCTAAATTGTTCCATACAATAGAAACAGAAGGAACATTACCAAACTCCTTCTATGAGGCTACAATTACCCTGATTCCCAAACCAAACAAGGATACAACAAAGAAAGAGAACTACAGACCGATCTCCCTCATGAACATTGATGCAAAAATACTCAATAAAATACTGGCAAACAGACTCCAAGAACACATCAAAACAATTGTCCACCATGATCAAGTAGGATTCATTCCAGGGATGCAAGGATGGTTCAACATACGAAAGTCTGTCAATGTGATACACCATATAAACAAACTCAAAGAAAAAAACCACATGATCATCTCACTAGATGCTGAAAAGGCATTTGACAAAATCCAACACCCCTTCATGATAAAGGTCTTGGAGCGATCAGGAATACAGGGAACATACCTAAACATAATAAAGGCAATTTACAGCAAGCCAACAGCCAACATCAAATTAAATGGAGAGAAACTCAAAGCAATTCCACTAAAATCAGGAACGAGGCAAGGCTGTCCGCTCTCCCCATACTTTTTCAATATAGTACTTGAAGTTCTAGCCAGAGCAATAAGACAACATAAGGAGATTAAGGGGATACAAATTGGAAAGGAAGAAGTCAAGCTTTCCCTATTTGCAGATGACATGATAGTATACTTGAGCAACCCCAAAGATTCCACCAAGGAACTGATACAACTTATAAACATCTTCAACAACATAGCAGGATACAAGATCAACTCAAAAAAATCAGTAGCCCTCCTATATACAATGGACAAAAAAGCGGAGAAGGAAATCAGAGATACATCACCCTTTACTATAGCCACAAATGACATAAAATACCTTGGGGTAACACTAACCAAGCAAGTGAAGGACCTATATGACAAGAACTTTAAGTCCCTGAAAAAAGAAATTGAAGAAGATGTCAGAAAATGGAAAGATCTCCCATGCTCATGGATAGGCAGAACTAACATAGTAAAAATGGCAATCTTACCAAAAGCAATCTACAGATTCAATGCAATCCCATCAAAATACCAACACAATTCTTCACAGACCTGGAAAGAATAATACTCAACTTCATATGGAAAAACAAAAAACCCAGGATAGCCAAAAGAATCCTGTACAATAAAACAACCTCTGGAGGCATCACGATCCCTGACTTCAAGCTGTACTATACAGCTACAGTAATAAAAACAGCTTGGTACTGGCATAAAAACGGACATGTGGACCAATGGAATCGAATTGAAGACCCTGACATTAATCCGCACACCTATGAACAAATAATTTTTGACAAAGAAGCCAAAAGTGCACAATGGAAAAAAGAAAGCATCTTCAACAAATTGTGCTGGCAAAACTGGATATCAACATGTAGAAGGCTACAAATAGATCCATATCTATCACCATGCACAAAACTTAAGTCCAAGTGGATCAAGGACCTCAACATAAACCCAGCTACTCTGAACCTGCTAGAGGAGAAAGTAGGAAGTAGTCTTGAACACATTGGCATAGGAGACCACTTTCTAAATAGAACACCAGTAGCACAGACACTGAGAGAAACAATCAATCAATGGGACCTCTTGAAACTGAGAAGCTTTTGTAGGGCAAAGGATACGGTCAACAAAGCAAAGCGACTGCCTACAGAATGGGAAAAGATATTCACCAATCCCACATCTGAAAGAGGACTGATATCCAGAATATATAAGGAACTCAAGAAATTAGATATCAAAATGCCCAACAGTCCAATTAAGAAATGGGCTATAGAACTAAACAGAGAATTCTCAACAGAGGAAATTCAAATGGCTGAAAGACATTTAAGGAATTGCTCAACATCCCTAATCATCAGGGAAATGCAAATCAAAACAACTCTGAGATACCACCTTACGCCTGTCAGAATGGCTAAGATAAAAACACTGAAGACACCTTATGCTGGAGAGGATGTGGAGCTAGGGGATCTCTCCTTCACTGCTGGTGGGAATGCAAGCTTGTACAACCACTTTGGAAATCAATATGGCGATTTCTTAGAAAATTGGGAATCCATCTCCCCCAAGATCCAGCTATACCACTCTTGGGCATATACCCAAGGAATGCTCAACCACACCACAAGAGCACTTGTTCATCTATGTTCATATCAGCTTTGTTTGTAATAGCCAGAACATGGAAACAACCTAGATGCCCTTCAACTGAAGAATGGATAAACAAAATGTGGTACATATACACAATGGAATACTACTCAGCAGAGAAAAACAATGACATCATGAGGTTTGCAGACAAATGGATGGATCTAGAAAAAATCATCCTGAGTGAGGTATCCCAGACTCAGAAAGACAAACATGGTATGTACTCACTCATAACAGGATACTAGATGTGGAACAAGGATGACTGGACTGCTACTCACATCACCAGGGAGGCTACCTGGAAACCAGGAACCCAAGAAAGACACAGGGATCGCCCAATGACAGAGAAATGGAATGAGATCTACATGAACAGCCTGGACATGAGTGGGGGTAGTGAAGGGCGAGGGTGGAGGGAAAGAGAGCTTGGGTGAGTGGGAGATCCCAGCTGGATCAACAACAGAGAGGGAGAACAAGGAATAGGAGACCATGGTAAATGAAGACCACATGAGAATAGGAAGAAACAAAGTGCTAGAGAGGCCCACAGAAATCCACAAAGATACCCCCACAACAGACTGCTGGCAATGGTCGAGAGACAGTCCGAATTGACCTACTCTGGTGATGGGATGGCCAAACACCCTAATTGTCGTGCTAGAAACCTCATCCCACTACTGAGGGATCTGGATGCAGAGATCCATGACTAGGCCCCAGGTGGATCTCTGGGAGTCCAATTAGCGAGAATGAGGAGGGTTTATATGAGAGAGAATTGTTGAGACCAAGGTCGGATAAAGCACAGAGACAAATAGCCAAACAAATGGAAACACATGAAATATGAACCAATGGCTGAGGGGTCACCAACTGGATCAGGCCCTCTGAGTGGGTGAGACAGTTGATTGGCCTGATCTGTTTGGGAGGCATCCAGGCAGTGGCACTGGGTCCTGTGTTCATTGCATGAGTCGGCTGTTTGAAACCTGGGGCCTATGCAGGGTCCCTTGGCTCGGCCTGGGAGGAGGGGACTGGACCTACCTGGACTGAGTCCACCAGGTTGATCTCAGTCTGTGGGGAAGGCTTTGCCCTGGAGGAGATTGGAATGGGGGGCGGGCTAGGGGGAAGGTGAGGGGGGCGGGAGGTTGGAGAACAAGGGAATCTGTGCCTGTATGTGGAACTTAATTGTATTGCAAAATAAAAATTTAAAAAAAAAATAGGATAATGAAGTTATTATCTCTGAATTTGTCAAATAAAAATGGACTAGACATTGTTTAGACATTTATTATTTGTATATATTGTATATAGTTATTGTAGTTTTGTATATAGCTTTTCTTTTGTTAGTTATAACCTTTTTCTTTTTTTCCTTTTTATTGAAATAGAAAAGGGGAAATGTGGTGGTATTTTACTTGTACTGAAATGTGATTTTAATCGTATGTTAATAAATAAAGTTGCCTGGGAGTCAGAGCTTTTAGAGCCATAGCAAGTGTGTGGCGGCGGTGGCACATGCCTTTAAGGACCTGGAGGGCAGTACATACAGGCAGTGACAAGGCAGTCACATGTTTAGGTTTACAACCAATGAGAAGGCAGAACAGCTAGACTATATAAAGACATACACACAGGAAGTAGGTCCCTTTTGCAAAGCTCTCTTGACTGAAGAGGATCACTGAAGCAGAAAGGGTGAGGCTCTTAGCTCTGACCTCTTGGCTTTTTTCTCTGAATTGGCTCGGTGTTTCTTATTTAATAAGACGGTTGGTTACATCTACAGCCAATTCTTGCCAAGGCAAGGTAGGAAGGCTCTTTAGAAAATCCTGCTTCACAGCTGAGTCTGTCAGATATGCTAAGTTTGTAGGCCAAAGATAATGCCCCAATGTTGCAGAGAAACCTTGGGTGACTATCCAGGTAACTGCCTATTTCTGTCATTTCTTACATTTTTTGGAAGTCACTTTTTTGTACTTCCTATTTTACTAGGTAATATTATTTCCTTCTCTAATCTCTGAGGGAGTTGAAGTTTAGATAGTTATAGTTATAGTTTTCCTTGTTAGGAAATTCAGAAAAGAAACTCACTAAGAGATGTTAAGTGTGTAAGTTTGAAGGACATCAAAAGATAGTTTTGGTAGTGCAAATTAGGATAGAAGGTAAATTAGATAGGATCCTTTGGAGTCACAAAAATAGGCTAGATAATGGAATATTTTCTCTGAATTTGTCAAATGCAAATGTACTAGACATTGTTGATGCATTTATTGTTTGTATATATTGTATATAGTTATTGTACTTATGTACATAGTTTTTCTTATAACTTTTTTTATTTTTTATATTAGATGAAAAAGGGGGAAACGTGATGATATTTTATCTGTGTACCCCAATAAAGTTTATCTGAGTATCAGAGGAAAAAGCCAGCCACTATAGTAAACATAGAGATCAGGCAGTGGTAGTACATGCTTTTATTTCTATTGCTAAGAAGGCAGAGATCCATCCAGGTCTCTGTAAGTTTAAGACCACACCAGGAACAAAGCCAGGCATGGTAGTACATACCTTTATACCCAGCACTAAACACAAAGGCCTGGAGGTCTGTACAGACAGACAGGAAGGGACAAATTTGGGCTGTAGCTGAAAGTTTTCTTATATCCTGTCTGGCCCATGGTCAGGAAAAATCTCCCTCACCCACCAGTTCTGCAGCCACTTGGTCCCAAATAAACACACACAGGATAGTATTATTTTTAAACTAAGTCCATGGTAGATTTCTTGTTATCTAGTTCTTACATCTTAAATTAACCCATTTCTATAAATCTATACTTTGTCATGTGGTTCGTGGGTTACCACTATTTTTACATCTCGCTTCTTCTGGCATTGGCTAGCAGCATCTCCCCTGTTAGGTCTTCTTCCTTCCTCTGTTTCTCTTTAGAATGTCCTGCCAAAACTTCTTTTGCCTAACCATTGCCTAAACAGCTTCATTTATCAACCAATCAGAGCAACATATTTTCACAGCATACAAAAAGACATTCCCCCATCACTGGGCAGGAAGAGGAAGTGATGTAGCTGGATCAAGACAGGAAATAAGATGGCAGAACAGAAAGGTACTCAGACGTGGGTATACAGGTAGTAGGTCTCTTTGGCTGTGGTTTCTTCAAGTGGTGAAAACTTGGCTGGCTTTTTTCTGCTTTTCTGATCTCTTGGTTTTTAAGCCCAATATCTGGCTCCAGGTTTTTTATTAATAAGAATGTTTAGCACTTCATCTTATAGTATTTAGCCAACCGTTTTAGAGTTTGATGATCATGGTCCAGAACACTGATACACAAGTGTCATTTGATAAAGGTAATGTCTTATAAATTTTATATATATGGTGGTATTATGTTCCCCAAAATATTGTGTACCCTAATAAACTTATCTGGGGTCAGAGACAGAACAGCCACTAGATACAAAGGCTAGAAAATGGTGGCACACACACTTTTACTCATAGCACTCCAGGGGTAGAAATGCCTCTGGATCTCTGTCAGTTCAAGGCCACATTGGAAACGGCCAGGCATGGGGACACACACCTTTAATTCCAGAAAGCAAGCCTTTAATCCCAGGGAGTGATGGCAAAAACAGAAAGATATATAAGGTGTAAGGACCAGAAACTAGAAGCATTTGGCAGGTTAAGCTTTCATGCTTCTAGCAGCACAGTTCAGCTGAGAGCCATTTGGATATGAGGACACAGAGGCTTCTAGTCTGAGGAAACAAGACCAGCTGAGAAGTTGGTCAGGTGAGGTTAGCTGTGGCTTGTTCTGTCTCTCTGATGATCCAGCATTTCACCGGAATAACTGGCCTCAGGTTTAATTTTATTAATAAGACTCTCTAAGATTCCTGCTACATATATATATTTATATAAAATTATATATATATAATTATATATAATTATTCTGAGGTAGAAAGTCAATCGGTAGTATCTGGAGGAAAAAAAATGTCAGTTGAAAATGCCTGTAGCTAAGGTTTTCCTGCCTGGCCCACCTCAGGACAAATCTCTCTCACCTGCCAGACCCACAGCCACTCAGACCCGACCAAGTAAACACAGAGACTTATTATATTGGTTACAAACTGTATGGCCATGGCAGGCTTCTTGCTAACTGTTCTTATAGCTTAAATTAATCCATTTCTATAAATCTATACCTTGCCACTTGGCTTGTGGCTTACCGGTACTTTACATCTTCCTTGTCCTGACGGCAGCTGGCAGTGTCTCCCTCACCCAGTTTCCTGTTCTCTCAATTCTCCTCTCTGTTAGTCCCACCTATACTTCCTTCCTGGCCACTGGCCAATCAGTGATTTATTTATTGACCAATCAGCAACACATTTGACATACAGACCATTCCACAGCACTTCCCCTTTTCTTTTCTTAAAAAGGAAGGTTTTAACCTTTACACATCTCCAAAGTCAGCTTGGTATATTTGGGAATTTGGGCGTAGCTTCTCTTACTACTTCCTTCTGGAGGGGGGCGCTGTATCTTATGGGGACAGAAAGAAAATTTTAGGATTATGGAATAGTCCATGAGGCTGTATTATCTGAGCCAGTTGCCTTGAAACCGTTTTGGATGTGGGATCATCTGGGCCATGGTGTCGTCAGAGACCATTCAGGGAGTCTTGGCTGGTCAAACCTGATGTATCTTAATCTGGAACAAATCTATAGCCTCTGGCTTTCTGTGGAAACAAAAGCAGAGCCTCCTTTCCAAAGCAACATATCCTTCCATGCAAATTTTGAAGTCAAGGTACCTTTAAAATATACATTTTGGCATAACTCAACAGCTTTTGTAATCAAATGTTTTTCTTCAGTTACGAATATCAAAGAGAACATAATCCAGATTCTCTGTGTGGTAGCCATCTTTACATGGCTTATTTTTTTATATTAGCTTGAGCCTATTGCTTTAAACTGTAGCCTTCTAAGCCTGAAACGGCACTGGTGCTATGGCTGCTGGCTCCGCCCACTTCAGGTCCCCAACATGGCGGTGGTACATTTTCCACCAGCTCTGGGAGCCATCA
Source organism: Peromyscus eremicus (assembly GCF_949786415.1). Taxonomy (NCBI): domain Eukaryota; kingdom Metazoa; phylum Chordata; class Mammalia; order Rodentia; family Cricetidae; genus Peromyscus; species Peromyscus eremicus. Next base: position 122,760,486 of record NC_081439.1, read on the forward strand.
ACTCTCAGAAATAGTGGGTCTATGCTTCTATCAAAGCAGCATGTAGCCCAGAAACCTCTTTTTTTTTTTTGTTTTGTACTAGCAAAGGCTAAATCCACCACACAGCTTAATGTGCCACTTGCAGAGGCCTCATTCCCACCATACTGCAGGTCTAGTGCACATGCCAGGAACCCGCCATAGTAGCTCAAACACACAGGCTGCCACTAACTTGAAAGAGACAACTAGGAGCTGTTTTTAGCTCCGCTTTAGAATCTTTTTACTCAGGTTTTAGGTGAAAACTCTTGCCAAAACGTTGGGCGCCATTTGTAGCTAGAGTTTTCCTGCCTGGCCCACCTCAGGACAAATCTCTCTCACCTGCCAGACCCACAGCCACTCAGACCAGACCAAGTAAACACAGAGACTTATTATATTGGTTACAAACTCTATGGCCATGGCAGGCTTCTTGCTAACTGTTCTTACAGCTTAAATTAATCCATTTCTATAAATCTATACCTTGCCATGTGGCTTGTGCCTTACTGGTACTTTACATCTCCCTTGTCCTGACTGCGGCTGGCAGTGTCTCCCTCACCCAGCTTCCTGTTCTCTTAATTCTCCTCTCTGTTAGTCCCTCCTATACTTCCTGCCTGGCCACTGGCCAATCAGTGATTTATTTATTGACCAATCAGCAACACATTTGACATACAGGCCATCCCACAGCAAATGCCTGTGCCTGAAAAGGTCTAAATGACCAAAACAATCTTGTACAGAATGAATAAAGCAAGACAAATCATACATCCTGGCTTTCAAATATAGCACAGAGCTTTATTAACCTCAGCAGCAAGTTATTAGCCTTTAAAAAAAGCACAAAGATCAGTGGAAAATAAAAGTTGAATCCCAAGTTAATCCATACTGATAGTCAATTTTATTTTTAAGAAAATTATCATAAAAGCAGCAGGTAATGAAAGATTTTGCTCTAAATGATGTTGGAAAATTAGACATTCATATACAGAAGAATGAAAATAAAATATCTCTGACATACATATCATTAACAAAAATGGAGTATACACAAATGTAACACTTAGAATTTTGAACTTACTAGAGAAAAATATAGTATGAAAGACTAGTTAAAGTTATTTTTGTTTATAACCAAAAAAGCAAAGGCAATAAAAGCAATACCATACATGGAAGTAAGTAAAACTGAATAGATTGGCATTCCATAGTAAATAGTCAAAGGAGGGGAGAGAAAACTGAAAGCATGGGAGGAAAAATATTAAAAACAACTCATTTAATAAAGAGATTATAGTCACAATTGTCTTGGTTATTTTATTTGTTTATTTATTTATTGTCAACTCAACATAACCCAAAGTCATTTAGAGTGATATTCAATTAAGAAAATACTCTCTTCAGATTGGCATGCAGGCTAGCCTGTGTGGAATTTTCTTGACTAATGTTTGTAGTGAGAGGTTCTAGCAGTTTGAGGATGGTGCTAGCCCTAGGTAGGTGGTCCTAGGTCCTATAAGAAAGCAGGTTGAGAAAGACACCAGGAATAGCACTCTTGAATGGCTACTTTTTCAGTTCTTGCCTTTGGGTTTTAGCCCTGAGTTCCTGTCTTGACTTCCATAAGTGCTCAACTATGATCTATAAGGTGAAATGAACTATTTCCTCCTCAAATAGTTTTACATATTGTGTTTTTTAATAAACATATGGCAATATTTGTCCTAAAATGTTATTTCTATGTTAATAAAAAAGTTGCCTGGGGGTCAGAGCTATTAGCAAGCCATAGGAAAGCCAGGTGGTGTTGGCACATGCCTTTAATCCCAGCACTTGGTAGGCAGAGCTAGGAAAGTCTCTGTGTGTTCAGGGATCCAGCTAGCATTGGATACACACACCTTTAATCTCAATACCAACCATAGAAGACCTGGAGGTCTGTACAAACAGGCAGTGATGAGGCGGTCATGTGGTTGGGTTTACAACCAATGAGAAGGCAGAACAGAAAGTCTATATAAAGAATTTAACACAGGAAGTAGCTCTCTTTTGGAGAGGTAGAACCACCGCAGGAGGAAGGGTAAGGTTTTAGCTCTTAGCTCTGACCTCTTGGCTTTCTTCTTTGCATTCATTCTGTGTTTCTTATTTAATAAGACAGTCAGTTACATCTACATAAATATTTTTATTTTATAATTAAGTTAATTTTACATATCAGCCAGGAATTCCCCTGTCCTCCCTCCTCCCATCCCCCAGCCTTCCCTCCAAATCCACCCTCCCAGTCCCACCTCCTCCAAGGTATCCCCTGGAGAGTCAGCGCAGCCTGGTAGATTCAGTTGAGGCAGGTCCAGTCCCCTCCTCCCTGCACCAAGGCTAAGCAAAGTGTCTCAGCACAGGCAATAGGTTCCAAAAAGCCAGCTCATGCACCAAGGACAGTTCCCAGTCCCATTGGCTGGGGGCTTCCAAAACAGTTCAAGATTAACAGCTGTCTTACTTATCCCGAGGGCCTGGTCAAGTTCCATGGGGGCCCTCAGCTGTTGGTTCACAGTTCATGTGTTTCTACTAGTTTGGCTATTCATCCCTGTGATTTTTCCAATCATGGTCTCAACATCTCTTGCTCATATAATCCCTCCTCTCTCTTGCCAATTGGACTCCTGGAGCTCCACCTGGGGTTTGGCCATGATCTCTGCATCTGCTTCCACTAGTCACTGGATAAGAGTTCTATCATGACAGTTAAGGTGTTTGACCATCCACTCACTAGAGTAGGTCAGCTCTGGCACTCTCTTTATCATTGCCAGTAGTCTATAGTGGAGGTATCTTTGTGGATTTCTGGGGACCTCTCTAGCACTCTGCTTCTTCCTATTCCCATGGGGTCTTCATTTATCATGGTGTCCCTTTTATTGTTCTCCCACTCTTTTCCTGATCTAGTTGGGACATTCTGCTTTCCTAAGCTCGTTTTCTCCCAACCCTTGCCCTCCATTACCCCCCTCACCCCAGTTTGTTCATGTAGATCTTATCCATTTCTCAGTCACTGGATCCCTGTGTCTTCCTTAGGGTCCTCTTTACTAGGTAGCCTCCCTGGAGTTGTGAGTTGAAGTCTGTTTATCCTTTAGTTTACATTTAGTATCCACTTATGAGTGAGTACATACCATATTTGTCTTTCTGAGTCTGGGTTACGACACTCAGGATGATATTTTCCAATACAGATTCAATGCAATCCCCATCAAAATCCCAACACAATTCTTCACAGATATGGAAAGAACAATACTCAACTTTATATGGAAAAACAAAAAAACCCAGGATAGCCAAAATAATCCTGTACAATAAAACAACCTCTGGAGGCATCACAACATCACAATCCCTGACTTCAAGCTCTATTATAGAGCTACAGTAATAAAAAACAGCTTGGTACTGGCATAAAAACTGACATGTGGAACAATGGGACCGAACTGAGGACCCTGACATTAATCTGCACACCTGTGAACATATGATTTTTGACAAATAAGCCAAAACTGTACCATGGAAAAAAAGCATCCTCAACAAATAGTGCTGGCATAACTGGATATCAACATGTTGCTTTGGGATGGTCTGTATGTCAAATGCTCTGATTGGTCAATAAATAAAACACTGATTGGCCAGTGGCCAGGCAGGAAGTAGAGGCGGGACTAACAGAGAGGAGAATTGAAAGAACAGGAGGGTGGGGGGAGACACTGCCAGCCACTGCCATGAAAAGCAGCATGTGAAGATGCTGGTAAGCCACGAGCCACGTGGCAAGGTATAGATTTATAGAAATGGATTTAATTTAAGCTATAAGAACAGTTAGCAAGAAGCCTGCCATGGCCATACAGTTTGTAAGCAATATAAGTCTCTGTATTTACTTAGTTGGGTCTGAGTGGCTGTGGGACTGGCAGGTGACAAAGATTTGTCCTGACTGTGGGCAAGGCAGGAAAACTCTAGCTACAAATGGCACCCAACATGTTGGCAAGAGTTTCCACCTAAAACCTGAGTAAAAAGATTGTAAAACGGAGCTAAAAACAGTTCCTAGTTGTCTCTTTCAAGTTAGTGGCAGCCTGGTGTTTGAGCTACTATGGCAGATTTCTGGCGTGTGTGCTCAATCTGCAGTATGGCGATAATGAGGCCTCTGCAAGTGGCACATAAGCTGTGTGGTGGATTTAGCCTTTGCTAGTTAAAAAAAAAGAGGTTTCTGGGCTACAGACTGCTTTGATAGAAACATAGACCCACTATTTCTGAGAGTTGATGGTTCCCAGAGCTGGCAGAAAATGTATCACTGCCACGTTGGAAAACTGAAGTGGGTGGAGCCAGCAGCCACAGCTCCATTTCAGTCTTAGAATGCTGCAGTTTAAAGTAATAGGTTCAAGATAATATAAAAAATAAGCTACATTAGCCGGGCGGTGGTGGCGCACGCCTTTAATCCCAGCACTCGGGAGGTAGAGCCAGGCGGATCTCTGTGAGTTCGAGGCCGGCCTGGGCTACCAAGTGAGTTCCAGGAAAGGCGCAAAGCTACACAGAGAAACCCTGTCTCGAAAAACCAAAAAAAAAAAAAAAAAAGCTACATAAAGATGGCTATCACACAGAGAATCTGGATTATGTTCTCTTTGGTACTTGTAACTGAAGAAAAACATTTGATTGTAAAAGCTGTTGAGTTATGCCAAAATGTAGATTTTAAAGGTACCTTGACTTCAAAATTTGGATGTAAGAATATGTTGCTTTGGAAAGGAGGCTCTGCCTTTGTTTCCACAGAAAGCCAGAGGCTATGGTTTTGTTCCAGATTAAGATACATCAGGTTTGACCAGCCAAGACCACCTGAAAGGTCTCCGATGACACTAAGGCCCAGATGATCCAACATTCAGAACCATTTCAAGGCAACTGGCTCAGACGATATACTCTCACAGACTACTCCATAATCCTAAAATTTTCTTTCTGTCCCCATAATATACAGCATCCCCCTCCAGCAGGAAGTAGTAAGAGAAGCTATGCCCAAATTCCCAAATACACCAAGCTGGCTTTGGAGATGTGTAAAAGTTAAAACCTTCCTTTAAAAAAAAAGAAAAGGGGAAGTGCTGTGGGATGGTCTGTATGTCAAATGTGTTGCTGATTGGTCAATAAATAAATCACTGATTGGCCAGTGGCCAGGCAGGAAGTATAGGCGGGACTAACAGAGAGGAGAATTGAAAGAACAGGAAGGTGTGGGGAGACACTGCCAGCCACCACCATGAGAAGCAGCATGTGAAGATGCTGGTAAGCCACGAGCCACGTGGCAAGGTATAGATTTATAGAAATGGATTAATTTAAGCTATAAGAACAGTTAGCAAGAAGCCTGCCATGGCCATACAGTTTGTAAGCAATATAAGTCTCTGTGTTTACTTGGTTGGGTCTGAGCAGCTGTGGGCCTGGCGAGTGACAAAGATTTATCCTGACTGCAGGCAAGGCAGGAAAACTCTAGCTACAACACATAGAAGACTGCAAATAGATCCATATCTGTCACTGTGCACAAAACTTAAGTCCAACTGGGTCAAAGACCTCAACATAAATCCAGTTACTCTAAAGCTGATAGAAGAGAAAGTAGGAAGTAGTATTGAATGCATTGCCATAGGAGATCACTTCCTAAATATAACACCAGTAACACAGACACTGAGAGCAACAATTAATAAATGGGACTCTTGAAACTGAGAAGTTTTTGTAGGGCAAAGGACATGGTCAATAAGACAAAATAATAGCCTACAGAATGGGAAAAGATCTTCACCAACCCCACATCTGACAGAGGGCTGATATCCAGAATATATAAAGAACTCAAGAAATTAGACTTCAAAATATCCAAAAGTCCAATTAAAAAATGGGCTATAGAGCTAAACAGAATTCTCAACAGAAGAAGCTCAAATGGCTGAAAGACACTTAAGAAATTGCTCAACATCCTTAATAATCAGGGAAATGCAAATCAAAACAACTCTGAGATACCATCTTACATCCATCAGAATGGCTAAGATCAAAAACATTGAAGACAGCTTATGTTGGAGAGGATGTGGAGCAAGGGGGAAACACTCCTACACTGTTGTTGGGAATGCAAACTCGTACAACCACTTTGGGAATCAATATGGCACTTTCTTAGAAAATTGAGAATTAACCTCACTCAATACCCAGCTATACCACTCTTGCACATATACCCAAGGAATGCTCAATTATACCACAAGGACACATGCTCAACTATGTTCATATCAGCATTGTTTGTAATAGCCAGAACATGGAAACAACCTAGATACCCTTCAACTGAAGAATGGATAAATAAAATATGGTACATATACACAGTGGAGTACTACTCAAAAGAGAAAAAACAAAGGCATCATGAGGATATTGTGTTTCATCGCAGCAATAGAAACCCTAACTAAGACAAAAATACATGAGATATTCAAATACAATAAAAAATACCCCTTTCAAAATGGGGAATGTTGAACGGACACTAGCCAAAATATAGTTAGCTTCAAGTCCAACCTTGATATGAGCATATGTGCCTAGTCTTGTGGTAACTTGTTATGTGTTGTTTGGTTGATACCCCTGGGAGACCTGCCTTTTTCTGAAGAGAAACAGATGAGGAGTGGATCTAGCAGAGACTAGAGTTTGGGGGAGGGACTGGGAGGAGTGGAAGGAGGGAAAACTGTTGGTTTGCCATAAATGAGTGAAGAATAAATTTAAAAGGGTTTGAACTTAGCCTATCATTATGGGTGAATAACAGTGGCAGAGGAGTTAAAGAGCTAGTCACATAGTCAAACTGATGAATGTTGGTACTCAGTTCAAATTCTCTTGTTTACTCAGTCCAAGATCCCAGCCCAGAGGATGGTGAAACAGTGGGAAAGTTTTACTTCAGTTAACCTAATTAAAAAAAAACTAAACTAATCTTTGGCATGCCCAGGGTCTCATCTCCCAGATATTCTTGATTGCATCAAGTTAACAATTGACATTAACCACCACTGACGATAAACAAATATAAAAATTAGCCAGGCATGGTTATATGTGTTTGTAATGCCAGTTTTGGGGAGGAGAAGAAAGATCCTTGGGGCTCTATGGTGATATTTGTAATCTAAGAAATAAAGCTTGCCTGAAGATCAGAGGACAGAGTCAGCCACAGTCTTAAACATAAGAGTTTAGGCAGTGGTGGCACACACCTTCAGTCCTAACACTCAGGAGGCAGTGATCCATCTGGATCTCTGTGGGTTCACAGCCACACTGGGTGCATAAGATTGATCCAGTCTAGGAGAGAAAATAAAGCCAGACAGTGGTAGCACACACCTTTAACTCCAGTATTTGGGAAGCATACACACAATTAATCCCAGCACTAAGAATGTTGAGATAGGAAATTAAATGGCTGGGCAGAGAAAGGTATATAAGGAATAAGGAGACAAGAACTAGAGAGCCCTTTTGGCTGAGTACTCAGGCATTTATTCAGAGGATTTAGGGAGTTAGCGAGGTGAGAAGTGGCTGTGGCTTGTTCCTCTGTCTCTCTGATCTTTCAGCATTTATCCCAGTACCTGGCTTCAGGTTTTTGTTATAAGACCATTTAGGATTCATGCAACAGGGCTCTTTGGCAAGACAGTCTAGCCTAGTTGGCAAGCTTCTGGCCCTGTCTCAAAAAATGTCCATGACATATAAAGGAGTGAATTCCAAGATATTTATTACTCTGGTCTCTGTTTGTATGTTTATGTACACATGAATATGCATGAACACATATGTTAATCATAAAGGTTAAATGCTTATATATGGATCTATTTTTCTTGATTTAAGCATTATGCAAAGTGTACATACATCAAATACTACATAGTGCTACATAAATCTGCATTTATGTTTGTATCAGTTAAAACTAAACAAATTAAAATTGACTAAAGTTACAAAATAATATTTCTAATAAAAAACAGAGGGTTGATCAAAGTGCTAAGAATAAGGGACTGCTGAGTGCTCAGTCTTAAACAAGACATCTATATAACTTCCTCTAATACTCAGAGAATGTTGTGGAAGAGGGGCAAAAAGAATGTAAGAGATGGATGATGGGGAAAAATAGTGTGAAATGCTGTCTTCTGGAAATAGCGTGGTTACTGCACTCATGAATTCATGATGGCTGAGGTTGTCTGCCATCGGCATGCAAAAGAATGGCCCTGTTATGGAGGGGACAGTGCTTCACAAGGTGGATGCTAGAAAAGACAGCCATTGTGTTCAGTTGCATAGACACTGATGAGTCGCTCATGTTCCATCATATAGCTAGATCCATACTCATGCCCATATGGTGTAGAGAGAAGCTGAATAAATTCAGTGGGTCACAAAACAAATCACCGCCCACCAAATACATGATTATGAAAGGCAGACTATAGTTAGAAGAAGAAAGGAAAAAGATAAAAAAGAATGTAGAGATGAATGTGATCAGAATGTATTATATACATTGCCAATGAAGAAGTTTAATAAAAACATGTGAAATATCATATATAAGCTGTAGGGTTTTTTTATGTTCTTTCTTTATTAGACAGAGTCTCTCTGTTATGTATCCTTGGTTGTCTTGGAACTTGCTATACAGACCAAACTGGCTTTAAACTCATAGTTATACACCTGTCTCTCCCTCCTGAGTGCTGTGACTAGAGGTATGTCCATCATCACACCTGGCTATATGAACTGTATTTGAATAAAGTTCCTTTTGCTAAACCTGTGTTGCCCAAAATGCAGCATAATGTGTAGGACATATGAAAGTTTAAGATAGCAAGGATACACAAAATGCTGTGTGCACAAGTGATAACTGTGTATTCCTTTACTAATTTATTTATAAACTAATAGGTATTAATTTATATGCAGGTACCCTCACATATATGCACACACAAGCACATGCACAAATGCACATGCACACACATACACACAAACACACCATATATAAGTAAATATTCATACACATACATACATACATATATATTAATATGTATCCTCATACATGTGCACATAAACACATCACACATGTATAAATATATATTCCCATATTAATATATTCACACATATCATATTGTATATGTAATGTATGTGTATACATGTTAATATATAGCCATATATACATATGTAGTGTGTGTGTTTATGTGTGAGTACACATGTGTGAGGCTATCCATTGGGGCCAGAAGAGGGTGTTGGATCCCTAAGAACTAGAATTACAGGTAGCTTTGAAACACTTAAAGTGGGTTCTTGGAACTAAACTCTCATCCTCTAGAAGAGCAGTAATCACACTTAAGCACCAATGCATATTTTCAACTCAAGGTAATATTATTTTAAAGACAATGAATGCTCCATCTAAATGTACCTGAATATTTGTGGAAAGATTAAAAATGGAAATTTTCAGACTACTGTTCACCTATGGGTCAAAATAAACACAAAAGCTTACATTGGAACACCTAAATATTCATTTCAAAACATTTTAATGGAATCCAGAACATGACATTTTAATTTTAGGCTTTAAAGTATTTTAATGACTTAGCTTTACACAAGTGTTTTGGAGATGAGTTCCTTGCAACAAGATGTGGTTTTTCATATTTATACAGAGTGACATGAAACAATCAACATGGAAAAGACAAAAACATTTTATAAAATGATGACACGCCTTATGCCTTAAGAAAACAGTTGGGACTTAACTGTAAGTGCAATGAATACTGGAGTAGTGAGGAAAGTTCTTCTTGCCTGGAACATTCACCTCTATCCAGAAGCATCTTAGGTTCACTGTGTATGTGTATAAGGAAAATATTCATTTGACATAGTATAGTATTAAGGTTGATAATACTTAGTACCTAAATGGAAGAGTAGAAATGTATATGATAACCTGTGCTTAGGAATGGGATTAAAGGATGTACTATTCCTAAATCAGAGGTCAAGGGAGGCAAAGTTTAAGCTATATGACAAATAGTTGTATTCTCAAACTATGTTTTCATGTTACCTTTGAAATCTGAAAGTGCAATACCTTGTTGTGCTGGATAGTTTTATGTCAATTTGGCATATGTTAAAGTCATCTGAGATAAGGGAACATTTATTTAAGAAAATGTTTCTATATGATCCAACTGTAAACTATAGGGCATTTATTTAGTTGTTAATCGAGGCTGTCCCAGCCAATTGCAGGTGGTACCATCCCTGGGTTGGTGGTCCTGGGTTCTATTAGAAAACAGGATGAGTAAGCAGTGAGGAGAAAGTCAGTAAGCAATACTGCTCCATGGCCTCTGCATCAGCTCCTGCCTCCAGGATCCTGCCCTGTTTGAGTTCCTGTCCTGACTTCCTTTGTTGATGAACTGTGATGTGGAAGTATAAGCCAAATAAACTCTTTTCTCCCCAATTCACTTTTGATTATGTTTCATCACAACAATAGAAACCGTAACTAGGATACTTGTATATTTTAGAGATGTAGAGATAAGCTCAATAAATGTATGGGTAATCTCAAATAGACTCTTTGTTACTTTTCTATTGCTGTGAGGAGACATCATGATGAAGTCAGTTTATAAAAGAAAACATTTTGTTGAGAACTTGCTTACAGTAGCAGAAGGTGAGTCCATTAGGATCATAGTGAGGGGTGTAGCAGCAGGCAGGCAGAAATGGAGCTGGAGAATTAGCTAAGAGCTTACATCCTGATGTGCAAGCAGGAAGAACACAGACCTACAGAAACAGACAGAAACAGAGACTGGACCTGGCTTTGACATTTGAAATCTCTAAGTCCACCTCAAGTAAATACTTCCTCGAACAAGGTCATACCTCCTAATCCTTCCCAAAACAGTTCCACTAACTATGGACCAAGAATTCAAATTTATGACTTTGAATGCCACTCTAATTTAAACCACCAGAGTGATGAATATACATTGTCTTAGTTTGCTGTCTATCACTGTTATAAAATACCATCAAAACCAAAAGCTACTTGAAGAGGAAAGTGCTTATTTCAGTTTACAGCTTACAATCCATCATAAAGCTATATTAGTGCAGAAACTCAAGTGGAACAGGAACCTGGAGGCAAGAACTGAAGCAGAGGTCATATGAAAAACACTGCTTACTGCTTGTTTTGGATTGCTCAGCTTGCAACCACCTATCCAAGAATAGTACCACCTTCAGTGGACTATGGGTCTCCCACATTAATCATTCTGAAAATGCCCTCACTGACATGCCTACTATAAACCAATTTGATAGTGGCAATTTTCTCAATCGAGGGTTCCCTTTTCCAGATAATCATAGTTTGTGACAAGTTGACAAAAGCACTCGCCACTCTTAAGTCAGGCAATGATCTTTCCACTAGTCACCTAATTTTCATTTTACTCATACATTTTTCTACACAGTGACTAGACAGAAACCCCTGAAACTTGTTTCTAAAAGTTTATTCCTCACCTATCACTATCAATACCACCAAACGAAGCTTACTAGTCAGTGTATATTACCAGTTTATGTATTCTGTTTTAATAGGTCTTAGCAAGGACATAGTGTGGGGATCTGTATTTTAGCAACATCTTGAGTGATTTTTATAATGGCTAAAATAAAGTTCATGTATATTGTCACTCCTTTGTTCAAAACCCATTTTCTATTTTCATGTTGTCTTTGTGGGAAAAAAAAAGGATATTGCAAAATGTGCCATAGAGACTGTGGAGATGGTTCAGTTAAATACTTTCAGCACTACCCAGCATGCATACAGTCATATAAAATATATGATCTATTGATCAGTCCAGGGCCAAGGATGTCAAAACATGATCTCTGGCACTTACTGGCTGAGTTAGTCTAGCTGTTAGCTCCAGCTTCAATGAGGCATCCTATCACAAGAAGCTTAAGAGAAAAGCTGTTAAAGAAAATATCCTAATATGATGTCTGTACATACACATACATATGCTCACACAGAGATTAACATACACCACCCACCAATTTCTCCACACATAAACAAATGTGGCTTAATGTTTTGATACTTTATATATTATGTTGAAATTATTGTACCCCTAAGTAAAATAAAAAAATCATGTGACTAAAATGTGAATTACAGAAGCATTCAAAGCTTTAGGAAGAAAATCTAGTGTGTTGACTTTGAAAGTCTGTAAGTACAAGTAAGTTGCAAGCATTTTCAAAAAGAGCACCATACAACTGCATTCTTATAGTTTAAAAATCTAAGTATGAAACACATACTTTTAATACGTGTCTCTGTGTGTGTGTGTGTGTGTGTGTGTGTGTGTGTGTGTGTGTTTGTTCTAATTTTGAATCAATGAGTATTGTAAAAATCCTAAAGTTGGACAGTAATTACTGAAGAGGATCAGTATGGGTTTTATATGTTATGATACACTACAGAATAGTTGAAATTCTGGAAAGTGATATATTTGACTGTGTTAGTGGTATCGTTTTCTAAAGTTAGCTCCATTTAAAATTCCATTAATTCGTAGTCTACTACCTGTACATAAAGTCATTAAATACATGCATTAGGGAATTACTTAATTACAAAGCACAGGTAAACATTATTTATCTGTCATTTTCTCTCTTGTCTACTTTCTCTCTCACCCTCTTGATTCTGATACTTTTAAGAACTTCATAAAAAATGAAATGTTCCTGAGAAAGTCAAGATTTTCAGGATATTGATAAATCATCATAATTTCATACAAAATAAATGTCAAGTTTTATAAGTACCCATCATGTTGGTTTACATCATTTATCGTAATCAATTTAATATCACTTCCAGTAGTGTGGCATAGTGCTGCATAAACAATATGATAATTGGAATTTCTCTGCTCCTTGAATTAGTAAGCAAGTTACAGTGTATATCAATCATGCATAATGAGTCTGAAGCATGGCTTGATTGCATTTCATTTGCATAAGAATTTTCTCTAATTTTTAAAAACAGATCATTTTTAATTTAGAATAGATTTAAATGGCACACAACTGTTGCTCTCCTCCTGAAATGCTAAGCAATCTTGTTATATAATACAAAAATGCTAATCAATTTTTTAATGCAGAACCTAGCTTGTTAATGAATTTTCATCTTTCTACATGCTGTCAAATATCAATACACTGTCACCTTTCTAGGTGTACAATTGGAGTACACATTTATTTGGTACAATTCTAATTGCCACATTATTTCATTGCACTTACCAAGAAAACATTTTCAAATAATTCATAGACTGTCCAATTTTAAAAAGTAATTTGCCCTCTTTGAATTCTGTAGTGAGTGAAATCCCTACCATTTACTTAGAAAATATTGATTCGAATATATTTTCTAATCAGTCAAATGCTTGAAGATTGAAAAAGAAAGAAATAATAATAGATAAAAGAAAAAAAAACAAATTTGTCATTAAATTACTTTGAAATAAAATATAATAATACTGGTGGTCCTGGATTCTATAAGAAAGCAGGCTGAGGAAGTCATGATGAGCAAGCCAGTAAGTACTCCTCCATGGTTTATGCATCAGCTCCTGCCTCCAGGTTCCTGCCCTCTGTGAGTTCCCGTTCTGACTTCCTTCATTAATGGACTTCAATGTAGATGTGTAATCTGAAAAACCCCTACACACACACACACACACACACACACACACACACACACACACACACACTAATATTACACAGACTCAATTAGAAACATGCAATTCACTTTTGATTTTCTTGAAATAGACTTTGATAACTAAAGAATTATTACTTTAAAAAATTATTTATAAGATGTTTCACAACATAGCCAATTCCTTTATAGTTCTGTTTATATTTAATATGCATTGTATTTTTATAATAAGGATTTTTTTCAAATGAAATTCTTTTTAATGACTTTATTATTCAATATATATATATTGAATATATATATATATATGTTCTTTTCTCCCAAGCCTATGTATATTTTTAAACACATTGTAACCCACTTAGGCATTTTTTTCCTGTGAATCTCTCTTTTTTTATTTTATTTTATAATTTAATTTAATTTTACATATCAACCACGGAGTCCCTTGTTCTCCTCCCTTCCCCCTCCTTCCTCCAAGCCCACCCACCATTCCCATCTCCTCCAGGGCAAAGACTTCCCTGAGGATTGAGTTCAACCTGGTAGATTCAGTCCAGGAAGGTCCTGTCCCCTCCTCCCAGGCTGAGTCAAGTGTTCCTATATAAGCCCTAGGTTTCAAACAGCCAACTCATGCACTGAGTACAGGACCCAGTCCCACAGCCTGGATGCCTCCCAAACAGATCAAGCTAATCAACTGTCTCACTTATCCAGAGGGCCTGATCCAGTTGGGGGCTCCTCAGCTACTGGTTCATAGTTCATGTGTTTCCATTCATTTGGCTATTTGTCCCTGTGCTTTATCTAACCTTGGTCTCAACAATTCTCAGTCATACAAACCCTCCTCTTTCTCGCCGATTGGACTCCTGGAGCTCCACCTGGGGCTTGGCCATGGATCTCTGCATCCAGTTCCCTCAGTCATTGGATGGGGTTTCTAGCATGACAATTAGGGTGTTTGGCCCTCCTATCACCAGAGTAGGTCAGTTCAGGCTGTCTCTCTACCATTGCCAGTAGTCTATTGTGGGGGTATCTTTGTGGATTTCTGTGGGCCTCTCTAGCACTTTGCTTCTTCCTATTCTCACGTTGTCTTCATTTATCATGGTCTTTTATTCCTTGTTCTCCCTCTCTGTTCTTGATCCAGCTGGGATCTCCCTTTCCCCTAAGCTCTCTTTCCCTCGACCCTTGCCCTTCATTACTCCCATTCATGTCCAGGTTGTTCATGTAGATCTCATCCATTTCTCTGTCATTGGGCAATCCCTATGTCTTTCTTGGGGTCCTGTTTTCTAGGTAGCTTCCTTGAAGTTGTGAGTAGCAGTCTAGTCATCTTTGTTTTACATCTAGTATCCTCCTATGAGTGAGTACATACCATGTTTGTCTCTCTGAGTCTGGGTTACCTCACTCAGGATGATTTTTTCTAGATCCATCCATTTGCCTGCAAACCTCATGATGTCATTGTTTTTCTCTGCTGAATAGTACTCCATTGTGTACATGTACCATATTTTATTTATCCATTCTTCAGTTGAAGGGCATCTAGGTTGTTTTCAGGTTCTGGCTATTACAAACAATGCTGGTATGAACATAGCTGAGCAAGTGCCCTTGTAGTATGATTGAGCATTCCTTGGATATATGCCCAAGAGTGGTATAGCTGGATCTTGGGAGAGATTCATTCCCAATTTTCTAAGAAAGCCCCATATTGATTCCCAAAGTGGTTGTACAAGCTTGCATTCCCACCAGCAGTGGATGAGAGTTGCCCTAGCTCCTCATCCTCTCCAGCATAAGGCAGATGACATGATAGCATACTTGAGTGACCCCAAGGATTTAGCCAAGGAACTGATACAGCTTATAAACACCTTCAGCAATATAGCAGGATACAAGATCAACTCAAAATAATCAGTAGCCCTCTTATATACAATTGACAAACAGGCTGAGAAGGAAATCAGAGATACATCACACTTTACAATAGCCACAAATGATAAAAAAAAAATACCTTGGGGTAACACTAACTAAGCAAGTGAAGGACCTATATGACAAGAACTTCAAATCTCTGAAAAAAAAAAAAAACAACTGAAGAAGATATCAGAAAATGGAAAGATCTCCCATGCTCATGGATAGGCAGAACTAACATAGTAAAAATGGCAATCTTACCAAAAGCAATCTACAGATTCAATGCAATCCCCATCAAAATACCAACACAATTCTTCACAGACCTGGAAAGAATAATACTCAACTTCATATGGAAAAACAAAAAACCCAGGATAGCCAAAAGAATCCTGTACAATAAAACAACCTCTGGAGGCATCACGATCCCTGACTTCAAGCTGTACTATACAGCTACAGTAATAAAAACAGCTTGGTACTGGCATAAAAACGGACATGTGGACCAATGGAATCGAATTGAAGACCCTGACATTAATCCACACACCTATGAACAAATAATTTTTGACAAAGTAGCCAAAAGTGCACAATGGAAAAAAGAAAGCATCTTCAACAAATGGTGCTGGCAAAACTGGATATCAACATGTAGAAGGCTACAAATAGATCCATATCTATCACCGTGCACAAAACTTAAGTCCAAGTGGATCAAGGACCTCAACATAAATCCAGCTACTCTGAACCTGCTAGAAGAGAAAGTAGGAAGTAGTCTTGAACACACTGGCATAGGAGACTACTTTATAAATAGAACACCAGAAGCACAGACACTGAGAGAAACAATCAATCAATGGGACCTCTTGAAACTGAGAAGCTTTTGTAGGGCAAAGGATACGGTCAACAAAGCAAAGCGACTGCCTACAGAATGGGAAAAGATATTCACCAATCCCACATCTGAAAGAGGACTGATATCCAGAATATATAAGGAACTCAAGAAATTAGACATCAAAATGCCCAACAGTCCAATTAAGAAATGGGCTATAGAACTAAACAGAGAATTCTCAACAGAGGAAACTCAAATGGCTGAAAGACATTTAAGGAATTGCTCAACATCCCTAATCATCAGGGAAATGCAAATCAAAACAACTCTGAGATACCACCTTACGCCTGTCAGAATGGCTAAGATCAAAAACACTGAAGACACCTTATGCTGGAGAGGATGTGGAGCTAGGGGAACTCTCCTCCACTGCTGGTGGGAATGCAAGCTTGTACAACCACTTTGGAAATCAATATGGCGATTTCTTAGAAAATTGGGAATCCATCTCCCCCAAGATCCAGCTATACCACTCTTGGGCATATACCCAAGGAATGCTCAACCACACCACAAGAGCACTTGTTCAGCTATGTTCATATCAGCATTGTTTGTAATAGCCAGAACATGGAAATAACCTAGATGCCCTTCAACTGAAGAATGGATAAACAAAATGTGGTACATATACACAATGGAATACTACTCAGCAGAGAAAAACAATGACATCATGAGGTTTGCAGACAAATGGATGGATCTAGAAAAAATCATCCTGAGTGAGGTATCCCAGACTCAGAAAGACAAACATGGTATGTACTCACTCATAACAGGATACTAGATGTGGAACAAGGATGACTGGACTGCTACTCACAACACCAGGCAGGCTACCTGGAAAACAGGACCCCAAGAAAGACACAGGGATCGCCCAATGACAGAGAAATGGAATGAGATCTACATGAACAGCCTGGACATGAGTGGGGGTAGTGAAGGGCGAGTGTCGAGGGAAAGAGAGCTTGGGTGAGTGGGAGATCCCAGCTGGATCAACAACAGAGAGGGAGAACAAGGAATAGGAGACCATGGTAAATGAAGACCATATGAGAATAGGAAGAAACAAAGTGCTAGAGAGGCCCACAGAAATCCACAAAGATACCCCCACAACAGACTGCTGGCAATGGTCGAGAGACAGTCCGAACTGACCTACTCTGGTGATGGGATGGCCAAACACCCTAATTGTCGTGCTAGAAACCTCATCCAACTACTGAGGGATCTGGATGCAGAGATCCATGACTAGGCCCCAGGTGGATCTCTGGGAGTCCAATTAGCGAGAATGAGGAGGGTTTATATGAGAGAGAATTGTTGAGACCAAGGTCGGATAAAGCACAGAGACAAATAGCCAAACAAACGGAAACACATGAAATATGAACCAATGGCTGAGGGGTCACCAACTGGATCAGGCCCTCTGAGTGGGTGAGACAGTTGATTGGCCTGATCTGTTTGGGAGGCATCCAGGCAGTGGCACCGGGTCCTGTGCTCATTGCATGAGTCGGCTGTTTGAAACCTGGGGCCTATGCAGGGTCCCTTGGCTCGGCCTGGGAGGAGGGGACTGGACCTACCTGGACTGAGTCCACCAGGTTGATCTCAGTCTGTGGGGAAGGCTTTGCCCTGGAGGAGATTGGAATGGGGGGCGGGCTAGGGGGAAGGTGAGGGGGGCGGGAGGGGGGAGAACAAGGGAATCTGTGGCTGATATGTAGAACTTAATTGTATTGCAAAATAAAAATTAAAAAAAAAGATATTGGCTAGAATCAGTCAAAACTAATCTATACATTTTGGGTAGCAGGCAGTACAAAAAAAAATCTAATGGAACCTACTGCCTGGTTCAAGACACCGTCCTGTCTCTAGTGACCATATTCTCCTACATCATCTTCCCTCTGTGTTTCTAATAACATATTCAAATTTCTAATTAACTACTCAGCTAATTGTTACAGGACTACCATAGAGCTGGAGGCCAAGGACCATCAAGTATATCCAGGTGGTAAAGAACAATAACATTCCAGAGGCATTTACACCCTTAGACCCAAAAGTGTCTAGACACTGCAAAAACAGAGTATAATATAACAATCTATTAATGTTAAATGCTCTCAGCAATTGATCATCTTTATCTCCTGGATGCTAAACTAATAAAAGAAAGAGATGCCTTAAATTTGTCTCAGATAAGTCTTATGCCACGTAAAAATTAAAAGCATGTTCCAAATTTCTCTCTCTCTCTCTCTCTCTCTCTCTCTCTCTCTCTCTCTCTCTCTCTCTCTCTCTCCCTCTAACACTAACAAATACAATTTTGATAGCAGAGTACTAAACATCACAATATTATGGCTTCCAGTTCAAAGTTTTAAGTTTGTGTGGCTGCTACTTAATATCTTTAAAAATTCTTCAGAGCTCCAGAGCAAGTCTGAATCTACCTGGAGAGGTCCGATCCACCCCAGGTAAGTATAACTCAAACTTTTCTGGTCCTGGGACCCCTCTCCCTCACCCTGGGACAACTCAGGAAACCCCCCAAGGTATTTTTTTTTCTAAACTTCCTCTTCTGCCTCACCAGCACCTTGTCAGGCCCAAATAGCCATAGAGCCCTAAATAGCAGAAGACAATGGATGATTCCCAAAGCAGCAGAGGACAATCCACTACCTCAGGACATCCGGCTACCTCAAAAGCCCCCTTCCCTACCTCCAGGAGTTAACTGACATCCACCAAGTCAGCTGGAAGCAGTTTCAATAGACATAGCACCCTAATTACCATTCATCAACCATATTTTACAAGAACAAAATGGTCTGGGATGATTTAATTCCTAGCCACTCCCTCATGACCACTCATGAACTGGCAAGATACTTAGTCATTATAGGCCTTATATCCTATGTCCTGTGTAATCCAAGTGCCATGTGGTCACATAATTTGTATGCAGTGTGATCACGTAATCTATACGTGTTGTAGCTATGTAAGTCCATATGTACCTGTGTGCAGGAATCCATAAAAGCAGATCCCACAGCCACTCCCCCTTCTTGCTCCACAATCTTTCAATAAGCCTAAGCACATCCCTTCTTTCCCCCTTCCCCTAATAAACTCTTGTAGTGGATTTTGTTGTACCTTGTGATTTTTCTTGCATGGTAAACAATGCCCTATTGTGGTGGTATTGTGTTCCTCAAAATATTGTGTACTTTAATAAACTTATCTGGGTTCAGAGAACAGAAAAGCCACAAGATACTTAGGCTAGAAAATGTTAGCACACGCCTTTAATCCTAACATTCCAGAGACAGAAATTCCTCTGGATCTCTGTGAGTTCAAGGCCACATTGGAAACAGCCAGGCATAGTGACTCACACCTTTAATCCCAGAAAGCAGCCTTTAATCCCAGGGAGTGGTGGTAGAAAGCAGAAAGGTTTATAAGGCGTGAGGACCAAAAACTGGAAGCATTTGGCTGGTTAAGCATTTGACTGGTTAAGCTTTTAGGTTTCGAGCACAGTTCAGCTGAGAGCCATTGGGATGAGGACACAGAAGCTTCCAGTCAGAGGAAACAAGACCAGCTGAGAAGTTGGCCAGGTGAGGTTAGCTGTGGCTTGTTCTGTCTCTCTGATCTTCCAGTGTACACCCCAATATCTGGCTCAGGTTTGATTTTATTAATAAGAACATTTAAGATTCATGCTACACCCTATAATAAATAACATATAGAAACTTATAATTGTATAGTTAGCTTTCTGAAACACTACTAAGCAAAAATATCAGAAAATATTATATTAATATTTACATAAATTACAATTATTGTATCTTTTAAAATTTCACAATTACTATATTCTTGTTGAAAATACACATCCACACTTAATTATAAGAATTAAACTGTTAATGTTCTCCCTATGTCTCTACCGACATAGGGAGTTATTCTGTGACTTTTGAATTCAGAATCACTTAGTTTTGTTTTCAATTTAGTAATAGCCTGTTTATGAAATCCATTTCTCCATGAGAAACTAAATAATTAACACTGTTGACTTAGTAATTAAAAGACAAAGACCTTTAGCTGGCTCCAGATATAGAAAAAAATGAAATATCGTTGTGTGATTTTTGTGCTGGTTCGATTAAAATGAATAGTGAATCATCTTCTTAAAAGACTCAAAAATAATAAAAATGTACTATGGAATATTAGAATATCAATTATGCATTATTTTTATGGCACAACATTTTCTTTTGTAACCTTCTTGATGACCCTGTGAGAAAGTCAGTTTAGGAGTAAAGATTTATGGGTTTCTGGTTGAGTTTAGTAATGTTTAAAATATTTAGATGTTCTACAAGAAATGATTTGTTATCTTTTTTGTTTTGTTTTGTTTTTCGAGACAGGGTTTCTCTGTGTAGCTTTGCGCCTTTCCTGGAACTCACTTGGTAGCCTAGGCTGGCCTCGAACTCACAGAGATCCGACTGGCTCTGCCTCCCGAGTGCTGGGATTAAAGGTGTGTGCCACCACTGCCCAGCGCTGATTTGTTATCTTAATTAATCAATATAGTAATAATAGTAGTCATAGGGGGAAATCAAAGCTTCATTTTATTTTAATGCATGTTCCAAATGATCTCACTTGTGCTGTTTGCAAAGTTTGAACTTAAAAAATAGTTCAAGATATCTCTAACATTCAGAAAATTAAAAATAATAGCATAAATATTAAATTCAAATTTATTACAACATATTTGAGACTTATTTTAAGTTCTTAGAAACTGAGGAAAGCTACAAATTATGAAACATAATTAACAATAAACAATCCTTTAAAAATATTGTAAGTATACATCCTGAGACAATTCTGAAATACTAAATTATGATTGATGATATAAAAAGAAAAAGTTTTCTTTCGTGTGGTAAAATTTCCAATCAGTCAATTAATGAAAATTTGCTAGTTATGGCATTTATAGTTTCTAGAAATATTACTCTAGGAAGCCCTGGCACTGAAGTACTGCACATACTCAATAAGTGATTATTTAATAAGCAAGAAGTGTTAGTACTTATATGTCCTTAATACTTCTGAGATAGTTAGCTACAGAAAGCTTTATAAGTTTGTAGAATGATTCCATTATGTAAGTCAAACATCATCATTTAAAAATGTTCATCACAAATAAATCCATGTGACTTCTTAAAATATTTATTTAAATATATAAATTTACAAGCAAATTTAATTTTAACTGGTTTTATCACTTCTGAGGTAGTTAGCTATTGAAAGAGGCTTTATAGATTTGTAGAACCATTCTATTATATAAGTCAGAAGTCCTCATTTAAAAATTGTCCTTTACAAATAAATCCAATTGACTTCTCGAAATATTTATTTAAATTTATATATTCACAAGCAAATTTAATTTTAACAGGTTTTATCACTTGGATATGCATAAATTTAGGCAAATATATATTTTCTCAAAGATAGCCATGAAAAAAAATGCTTCTGATAATTTCTGTTTCTCCTCTTCTGGAATGATGCCTGGGATTTTGGAGGTGGGGATGCAATATATGTCAAGTATAGGGCCGAACCCTCCACAGTCTTTTATTCCCTGCATCTTTACAAGTTGTAGGTCTATATGTTAAACACCAACTAGAGCACACAAAAGCATCTCTGATGAGGGATGCAAAGTGCATTGATCTATAAGTTACTGGCCATTGAAAGCTTCTAGGAGTTGGAGAGTCAGTTTTCTGGTCCCTGGTGAATCAACCACACTCCAGTGGAAGGCCATACATCCAAAAATATAAGCACAGAACAAATTGCACTTGACACATTTTTTAAAAAAGGACAAAAACCACAAAGTTAGTGGGTAAGAAAAAGGAATTGGATTTGGGAAGTAATTACAAAAGGGGTTAATATGTCCAAAAAAATATTTCAATGAATGAATGATATTATAATGTTCTTTATTATGTATATTATATGTTATGATACACAGTATACATATGTTTATTTTAAATTGGACTTATATAGAATTGTGCTATCACTAATAGGTAAACTGAGGAAATCTGTAAGAGTCACTGTACAATGCAGGGATATTTCTCTTCATTTATTTGACAGAAAGCAGCTTATCATATGACGTCACTGAGGTGGTATTAAGTTCCCCAAAATATTGTGCACCCTAATAAACTTATCTGGGGTCAGAGAACAGAACAGCCACAATATTAAACATAGAAGTTAGGCAGTGGTAATACACCCCTTTAATCCTAGCATTCCAGAGGCAGAGATCATCTGGATCTCTGTGAGTTTAAAGCCACACCCGAAACAGCCAGGCATGGTGACTCATGCCTTTAATCCCAGGAAATGATGGCAGAAAGCAGAAAGGTATATAAGGCATGAGGAACAGGAACTAGAGTTGGTTAAGCTTCAGGTGTTCAAGAAGCAGTTCAGCTGATATCCATTTGGATGAGGAGTCAGAAGCTTCCAGTCTCAGGAAACAGGATCAGATGAGGAATTGGCAAGGTGAGGTGGCT
This sequence comes from Peromyscus eremicus, assembly GCF_949786415.1. Taxonomy (NCBI): domain Eukaryota; kingdom Metazoa; phylum Chordata; class Mammalia; order Rodentia; family Cricetidae; genus Peromyscus; species Peromyscus eremicus. Next base: position 122,783,113 of record NC_081439.1, read on the forward strand.
GTGGCTTGTTCTGCTTCTCTGATCTTCCAGCATTCACCCCAATAACTGACCTCAGGTTTGATTTTATTAATAAGACCCTCTAAGATTCATGTTACACTTCACAATAATGAAAAGATCAATTTTTGTAACATTACATGTAGGCTGCTATATTCTGAGTAAGTTTCTCTTGCTTCTATGAAGATATCATAGATTCATTTAATTCCATTAACTTTAAGTCTCCAGTGTTTTATCATACTAATGGTTTGGTTATGTTATGAAATATAAAGAAAATTGCACACTAGTTTCAGCTAGTGTATTGAAAGACATCTTTCAAGTCTAGCATGTGTAATTCATATAAAAAAATATCCTACAACATTGAAAAAAGAAGTGATTGTAACTTTGGAAGATAACTAAAATATAGCCACAGAAATAAAATAAACTGATGAATAAAACTAGTGAACTGAACTCATGGCAGTGGCCTTTTCATTTAGCAACTTATGGCTTCTTGGAGGAATATTATCTCCTGTGTAGGATGATTACAATTAAATTATTTTATAAGAATATTTACATATTTATGAATATCTTAAAGTAGTAGATTTCTATATGGCTATTTTAAGCATCCTTAATGTTAGATATCTATCTAATGGCCCTATCCCTCTATCCCTCTTCCCACCTACCTCCAAACAATGAACACTATTTCCACTGCTGTGGTTGCTTACCAAAATTCAGCATTGAGAACTTATTGTTGAAGATACCATACACTTTGGGCATAGGACATAGAAAAGCTAAGTTTTTATTTCCCCTGCTAGATGGCTTTTGTAGTTCCTTAATTTGCTATGTAGGCAGTTTCGATTAAATTGTCATCAATGACCTTACCCAACTATGATTGCTATAAACTAAAATTATGACTGATGTTGCAAGGTACGCCCATAGGTTTAACACTGGCATCAATGTTATGAGAGTGAGTAATCTGCATTTTCTGATTGGATATAAATCCTGATTCCCAGGAGTAAATGCATGCCTAGTACTGTAAACATATCCAAAAACTCTCCAAGGTTTGGGGAGCCACAGGCATCGAGGTGAGCCAAATATTACTATATTGTTAAATAGATATAATCTATCATTGTCCTCTAAATCCATAGCTCTATATCCATAGATTAGTATAGCTCCCAATCCTCATTAGAAAAGTTTCTTTGTGAAGTAGTTGGTGTTAGCACAGAAAATTACAACTGATCAATGTGTGGAAAATAATTGTCAGTAGAATGCTCAGACACAAATGGAACATCTATATCATTATCCATCTCTCAAGACTCAGGGACAATCATGGAAGAGTGGGCAGAAAGATTATAAAAGCAGAGGTCAAGAAAGAAAGGAAGCAAACTCTAACTTGACATGCCAGCATCTGTGCACTTCTGAATTCACAAAAGTTGTGTTTCCCTACTTAAGGCCTGGATTAGATTAAGCCTGTAAAAATTCTAGCATGGAGTCAGGAGAATCTCACCAGTTCCCATCCCTGAGGAGCTCTTGACAGTTTATGGCTTCTGGGGGTAGAGAGTAAGTTTTCTTTAAGGATTGTGCTTATTGTTGGTTGACCCAGATACAGTAGATGACCTAAAACCCATGAGTATACTGGAAGCACAAACTGGAATTGGTGGTTTATTTTCCAAAATCAAAGAAGACACTAAGATAGAAGGAGGTAGGAAAATATGGGCTGAATCTTAGAGGAGTTATGATAAAATATATTGTATGAATTTCTCTGATAATTAAAGAAATATCATCTTAAATAGTGAACACATCTTTACTTCAATTTTTCTCTGGTCCTTAAGAAATCACCAGAACCACCTCAGGCATGTTAATAATATCAAACCAAATTTCACAACCTTTTTTCCTGGGTACTTAGAGAATATCTTACATTTCTCATTAACTACAAACAACTCTGTATACTGATATGACTTGCTCTCAGTAGTGCTTTGTTCATTGAGCTTCACAGCCTCTTAAAGCCATTATCTCTGTCCTGCTGAGCATGGCAGCATTCTAATTACTTTATTTCAAGAATGTGCCTAGTAGCCAACCCTCAAAAATACCCCAATATTTTGGAAGTTTGCTCCATAGGAGTGAGAACATGTTAACCTTCCTTTTCTATTATACTGTGTTATGATTAAAAACATTACCAGTGATACAGCCTTTTATATTTATACCTACATTCTTATTGTTCTGCTTAGGATTATGACACCAACTCAAAGGGAACTGGAACAGAGTGATCATTGCTACTATCACCTTAAGTACCTTTATTACCTCTCTCCCTTAAGTAAATCCTAAACTCATTGTATTGAGAGCCGCTGGTAGTGAAAGTCCATGAGAGCATACAGCAGTGACAACTAGAGTTCAGATGGTTAAACTATCAGAACTAAGGGCTCTGTTAGAAGAAACCATCACACAAGCCATTATGGAATTACTGCCTTTTGGATGAATTGGCTCTCTCTTGTAAACTTCTTGTCAAATAACTGCTATGATTCTCCCTGTTTTCCGTGCATCTCCACGTTATGTGTACATGCAATCTCATGATTGCATCTCAATCTTGGGCACAACTTTCCCTATACATTTGGGGTAATTGGACAACTGTCCCCAGCTGTGTTTATTTTTCATTAACCTATATCTGGCTGGGGCCATTCTCCCGACAAAAGTATTTCAGCAATGATAGCTTTTCCAAGGACAAATGCAGAGAAATAAACATTAGCTCATCTCACCCACAGATAGAGAAAAGAACCACTAACAATTAAATCCCCAACCCCTTACCTTCACCCTGGGTTATTTACACAAGACCCTAACTTAAGAGATTTACTGCTCACATTCCTAAAATGATGTTTTAGACATTTGCTAGTTACTGAGTTAAGGCAGTTACTTTCCACTGACCCAAGCAGATTGCCTACAAAGCCAGGCAGGTGACAGGTGCCAAGCTTCTTATGAAAATTAAATTTTAATTCCTCCTCAGCCAGGTGTTATTCCTAGATTTTCTCCTCAGCAATTACTCTCAGCAAAAGTGCTTTTACTAACCAAATACTACATGATATGACATAGATTGCTTAGTCACATAGCATATGTCCCCCTTCCCTATCAGAAAGCAACTGTAGCTGGGATGAGCAGGAAAAGCAGAGCCAAAGACAGTTTACTTTCTTGTGACTTATTGACCCTAACATTCTACCTAGCCATTTCTAGATTATAGCTTAAACACATAAATTCCCTAATTGATCTTAGCCTTTAGTTGACCCTACCAGAGAACTCCCCTTTAGTCACTCCCCTTTTGGGTTGTAACTGGAAGCAGACAATTATTGCTTTGTGCGTGGATTCTTATCACCTCTCTCTGACCCTGAAAACTTCAAGCCTCACATTGCTTTACCAAAGAATTACTGTGTCGATATATATATGTACTGGTTCTCTGAGAGTACTGGGAAAATTGATTGGGAAGAACAAAGATGAGGGCAGAGATGGAAAGAACTAGGTAGAATGATGAGAGAATAGCAGAAGGGACTGAGAGCAGGAGAGACTGAGAGGAGCTAAGTAAGAGAGCAGAAAATAAACTGTGTAGATAGGATTGAGTTAGAAGAATAAAATGAATTGACTAAAGAACTCAGTGTGCTTAGATTCGTTGAATATCCCTCATATTAGAATCCTGAGCTGGTTGTTAGACCCTTCCATGGACCCTGGGAGCAAACAATATAGACTTGATCTATTATTGTTTGCATTATCATTTGATCAAATCATGTCATACTTGTTTCATTCTTACACTACCGTCTTTTCCATTTGGGAGTTCCTTCATCAAATAGGAAAAACAATTTACTTATTTGGCTACTGCCACAGCTCATTATCTATGCTTAAATGAGGATTTAATCTAGGTATGAGTGATGTTTTATGATATATATAGTCTGAGCATCCAATCTAGAGTATATGACATACTTCAGAGTTTTTAACCTTTTTACTCAAATGTACCATTATTGAACATTACAAGAGCACAATTGAGTATGTTTTCCTGTGAAGGAAAGATGACATTAAAGAAGAATAGATAAGCCAGGCACTGGTGGTACATACCTTTAATCCCAGCATTTGGGAGGCAGTGCCAGGTGGATCTCTGTGAGTTTAAGGCTAGCCTGGTCTGCAGTGCGAGATGCAGGACAGGTACCAAAACTACACAGAGAAGCCCTGTCTCGAAAAACAAACAAAACAAACAAACAAACAAAAACAAAAAACAAAACAAAACTAACCAAACAGAAAGAGTATAAGTTATTTTCTCAGTCACTCACTCAAATAACTTGAAAACATTAGTTAATAAAAATTTTCTACAGTGCTCATTTTTTTTTAATTGATTCTATCTTTTCAGAGTTTTATATCACTCAGGAAACTTCCCACTCAACTTACACAAAAACAGAAACAGTAAAATGGTATACTTAGACTGTGATTATAGTCTTCTTGCCTGCCCTATTTAAGCAACTGATAAGAGCAACAATGATATCACTAGACCTGATAGACTTTGTTATTTGGCAACTAACCAAGGAAAATAGCCAACACACTTTACAGATACTGTTTGGATAGCTCCTAAAGGAAAGGAAGAGGACAAAGTGATATATAATAGGATTATGTTGTTAAAGATGCTTGAGATATGTATTTAAAGAAATATAGACTATTTTAAGAAAAGATGCAACAGCATATATGAGAATGTCTTTCTTGTTTATCAAATTATTTTACCATCCTTTATAATGCAGAATTATAAGGTTTTGGAGAAAAAGTGAAAGACACAAATGAGAAAACAATTCAATTAATGGCACAAGGCTCTGAAGCAGGCAGAAGAAATCAAACATACTCTGTCTTGGAGTCAGCCTTAGAGAAAACATTTTGTAGTAAACACAAAGAAGGAAGAAATGACAGAAAAATAGAAATTTAAATTTCAATCGATGTTGAGGTTTGCAAATTCTACTAAAGCTCAGGTTTTACTTTAATGATTCAATGAATATTCATAAAGTAAAATAGAGTATATAGACTTTCAACACCTCTTAAGTGACATTAAGGAAAACTACAAATAGATATTAGAATGGATTCAGAATTCTAAATCTATATTTTTGATTCATATCTTAATACCTACAAAATGAACCAATTTACCTAAAAGAATATTTTGAGGTCAAAATGACATAGATAAATAAATATAAAAGTAATTATTTGTTACTTTTGTTAGTCAATTTTTTTATTATGATGGTTTTATAGGCCAAAGTGTCTTTAAGAACAAGGAAGTCATATGACAATAAAGAAAAAAAATACTCCAAAATGATAGAATTAGGGACAGAAAAAGACACATTGAAATTTAAAGAACCAGCAAAAGGACCAAATTCAGTGTCAAGCAGAAATAAATCCAGGTGCCATAAACAATTATCAAACTTGACATTTCACATACACTGCCATAAAAAGTTTTAGGCAGGATATGTCCTCACATAATAGCAATGTCATAATGAAAGATTTGACCAATATAAAGTTATCTTTTCAGTTCACTACAAAAAATAGGAAGCCCAAATAAGCAAGCATAATTGTGTGTGTGTGTGTGTCTGTATGCATCTCTGTGTGTGTCTTTCTCTATGTGTGTATGCGTACAGACAAGTGTTATCATGCATATATGTTCATGAAAGCTAAGATTGATACTGAGTATCTTAGTTTATCACATTGTTTTTGAGGATTTCTCACTGACCTTGTATCTCACTGATTAGTTAAAATGGCTAGCTACAAAGACTTTTGTCTCTATTCTCCATGGTGCTAGAATTACAGGCCCCTGTCATATCTTTTAAAAAGGAACTACTTGTTTTAGATCTCTTTTAAAAAGGAACTACTTGTTTTAAATAGGATAAGTAATGAAATTTTTTGTCTGAGTTTATCAAATATTACTGGATTGGACATTGTTAATATATATATATATATACATAATGGAGATTTTTGTCTGAATCTGTCAAAAATGTTAATGGACTAGACATTGTTAATATAATTCTTGACTGTAAATATTGTATATACTTATTGGACATAGTAATTGACCTCTTTCTCTTATCATATCCATATTCTATCTTTTTTCTTTTCATAATAGATTCAATAATCTACCTTTTGTCAGTTTTATATCTTCCATATTTTCTTTTTAGAGTATATTCGATGATCTACCCATTTATCTTATTATTTCTTTATCTATTTTTCAGAGTAGATTCAATGATCTACCTCATATCTATATTCTCTTTTTTCTTTTTTTAAACAAAAACTCTAAATCTAATCTCCTTATTCAGCTTTTTTTCCTGACCATTAACAATTAACATCTTGTAACCAACCATTATAAACAATGATGATATCCATAACTCCTTAAACAACCAAAAACCTCCCATACCACCTCTTGGGAATGTGGGCATTATTTTCTTAAAATTACTTCCTGCTTTCTGAGGGTGAAGATATCTTTAGGGGAATCCTGAAAACAAAATTTTTGTCAAGTCCTGTATCATTTGTCCAATCCCTGCATGATGAGAAAATGCAGGGCTTGTCTCACGTCCTTGCTTGAGCAGTCTGTCAGGCTGAATCATCTCAGCTAGCCATCTCAAAATTGTCCTGAGTAGTTTGTAGTTCAAAGTCAATCTTTCCATGGTAATAATGGCTTTACCATAGTCCACATGGATTCATCTTTGTTGGGTCCCATCATCCTTTTGAAGATTTCAAAGTTGCTGTTAGGTATGGTCATGGTTCCCTGCAGAGGTGTTTTTTTGTTTATTTTTTTGTTTGTTTGTTTTTGCCTCCTCTGTGGTTTGGAACAATCATAGTCTGATAAATGTCTGTCTCCCAGAACCATGAATGTTCTTCTCTAGAAGAGAAAATCTTCACAGCAATTACTCCTCACCATTTCTCTTGCCAAAATTTTCCAAACTGACCTTTGCCGATGCTTTCTTGCAACACGATGGTCTTACCAATTCTTCTCTGAACAAGCAGCAGTAAACTCTTCATCCCAGTTAGCAGCATCACCGCAGTCACCAACATGAAGAGAAGAAGCCAGCAACTCGAAGCAGCAGCCGCTGCCTCCATGGTCCTACTGCCACTGTTTGTGGTTCGGCCTGGCTGAAGCTTCTCCTTAGCAAGCCTCCTAGGCCAGCCTCAAACTCAGGATCCTCCTGCCTATGCCTTCTTCAGTAAATCTAACCAGTGTGTGCCAGCACAACTGGCAATGTGTAGCTCAGGTCTGAGCTGGTGCCTGAAAGGCCACAGGCAAGTGGCTTTTTCGTGAATTTGTACCACGAACATTGGGCACCAGATGTAGCACGAATCTTAAACAGTCTCATTCATAAAATCAAACCTGTGCCAGTTATTGGGGTGAATGCTGGAAGATCAGAGAAGCAGAGCAAGCCACAGCCACCTCACCTTAGCAGTTCCTCAGCTGATAATGTTTCCTCAGACAGGAAGCCTCTGTGTCCTCATCCAGAATGAACCTCAGCTAACTAGTTCCTCATCCTCATGCCTTAAATACCTTTCTGCTTTCAGCTATCACTTTCTAGGATCAAAGTCATGTGTCACTATGCCTGGCTGTTTCCAATGTGTCCTTGAACTCACAGAGATCCAGGTGAATCTCTGCCTCTGGAATGCTAGGATTAAAGGCATGAGTACCACCATTTTTTGGTCTCTATATCTAGTAGCTGTTCTGTTCTCTGATCCCAGATAAGTTTATTAGGGTGCACAATAGTTTTAGGAACACAGTATCACCACATAAAATAAAAAAGTAAAATTGTAAATTTCAGTGGATCATTAAAAATCTATGCCTAACTTTGCATTATGTATTTAAATGTAACTTTATGTGTAGACTGAAGAAACACATAGATCTTCATTAACAAAACTAGCAGCTTCTCTTTTTGTATGTCATAATATTGGCAAAATATTAAGCACTTTGACACTCAAATATAACTAAAAAAAGAACTATTTCACTTTAAAACCCAATATACTATGCTATGAGAATGTTTGGGAAGTCTTTTTACTTGTATGTCTAATCCTTTAAAACCTGCTCCAAAGGACTCCTAGGAGGAGTTTCTCAGTTTTCTCAGGGAGAGCTTATAGAAACATTTTATTACTTTCTTATCTTATTTCTCATTTATCCTTTCTAGTCTAGGAGTGCTTCTCATATACAGGGGACATGTATCAGGCACTTCAGTATCAATATGTATTAGGGTTTTTTTAGTATATTTTATTTGTTTGTTTGAGGGGGGGCTGTTAACAAATTACTCAAAGCCTAATGAGCTTTGTCTCTGACTGTTCTGAATATTTGAATTCTAAAATCAAGGAAGCAGGACAAAGTCAAGATATAGTTTACAACTTTCTCTTTCTAGAGGTTCTACAGATAAGACACTTTCTTTACACTTCCAGCTTCTTATAATTGCTAGTATCACTTAGCTTGTAGCCATATCACTTTTATATCTGTCTTTATAGTCTCATTGGATTATCTATTCCTGTCACTGTTAAATTTCCCATATTTATCATGAGTGAATATAGAGACAAGTGTATTTAGGACTCATCATATCCAACTTATTTACATAATCTTGATTTGTTTTAATATAATTCAATATATAAAGCTTATACATGTGTATAAGCTTACAGTGTGGTTATTATTCAGTCTAACACAACTGCTGTTTTCTGTAAAATACTATGGTTCACAACACAATGAAATTATATTCATAGATTTCTATGACTATCTGCATAGTTTAAAAGAAAGTGGAGATTTCAAATTTTTCCAGACTCCTAAAGTGTGTACAGTTGAGATTAATAGTGATCAAAAGTTCAGTTTTTAACTACCTAGGAGATTATTTGATTTCACAGTTTAAATACAATTTGTTTGAGTTATTATAGTGAATTATAATGAATACAAACTGTTTACTGATCATTTTATAGCATTTTCTAAGTATTGTAGAGTGTTAAGAGGGAATAGCAGATAGAATAAAAAGATAAATAATATCTGTACTATTTTAGATATAGCAGTATGTATATAGCATTATTCTTACATGATTCAAATCATGTTACAAAGACTATTATCCTAATTTATTTTTGTCCACTAGACCTTATATAATTGCTGTGAGATGTTCTGTATGCTTTGACTGTGTTGCTCTTATTGTTTAATAAATAAAGTGCTGATTAGCCAGTAGCCAGGCAGGAAGTATAGGCAGGACAAGCAGAGAAGAGAATTCTGGGAAGAAGAAGGCTGAATCAGGAGATGCTGCCAGCAGCCCACCGTCCAGGGAGCAGCATGTAACAGGCACACAGGTAAAGCCACAGAACACATGGCAACATCTAGATTAACAGAAATGGCCTGAGTTTAAGTGTAAGAGCTAGTTAATGGTAGGCCTGAGCTAATGGCCAAGCTGTTTTAAATAATATAAGTCTCTGTGTGTTTACTTGGAGGATGCAAGTGGGAGAGATTTGTCCTGAATGCCAGCAGCCTGGGACACAGGAAAACATTAGTAACATATAATTAGCATTTTTATGTCATTAAAACCTCTTTGAAAACAATTCTAATAGGTTCATAATGGTACATCATATAGATAAACCGTAATTTACTATTCTGTTCATTTGATGCAAGTTCACTGATTATAAATGGCTGTTTACAGCACTGAATACAAAGAGTGCAATGATAAACACTTATTGATAGATATTTATGAAAGAATGGGAAATATATGGCTACATAGAGCTACATTTAACAGACTAAGTATTAATAATTAAAGTATATATTAAGATAGCTTGGAAAAAATCTCATAGGTTATAACCCTTAAAAGAATTCCCAGAACCATGAGTATACCAGGAGATAGACACAATTGGATGGAGAAATATATGTAGCAAGTAGGAAAGAATTTAGACAGGGACAGTCTAAAATATGGACCTTGGAAAAATCTATTTTTTGCCATGACAATAAAGTCTAATGGGTTTTCTGTCATACTCAAGACACATATAGAAAATATTATGTGTTTGTTCTGTCAATGAGTCACTCATTAGCTCCAATAAGCCTATAAAGATGCAGTAAGTTTAGAGATAAAGTGACAAAACAAAAAGTGATTGGGAACAACGATTTTCCAGTAGAAACACCACAGGAATTCTATCTGATAAAGAGGTATTGTTTATGTTTCTTTTTATCCTTATTGGATTCCTATTCATTTTGTGCTTTCCAAGCTTTCTAAGGAAATAACCTTTCTAAGGAATTAACCATTTCTCCTTAAACTTGCTAGAATCTGTGCAAATGATTTTACATAAAACACTTCTCTTTATCTGTGTATCTAGCTACTCATAAATACTATGTTCATCTCCATATTATTGATCAACAAACTGAACTGAGGCTATATGTATATTACAGAATGGGGTAAAGTGTTAGGATGATGAAGCAGAGTTCAAGAGGTTTTACAGCCTGGGAAAGGAAGCTTGAACAGTGAGAGAGCTGCAAAACTACTAAGTATAGGGATTAAAATAATAAACTTAATGTAGCTAGAGGTTTTCTACTATATAGTCACAATTCTGTGGAGTCACTTCTATGAGTGGAGGTGTGCAGTCAAGTTTAGCTTCGAAGAAAGAGTGTTGTAAATGACTGTCCTCTGAGGTAAGTCGGCACCAGTTTGGGAAGTTTTGCTGTGCCACTTTGAAAAGTGATTATCTCCAGCTGGGCTTGTTGATTGCTTATAACTCTTTTTGTTGTTGTTATTTGTTTTGTTTTGTTTCAAATCTCATTAATGCTTTTTTTTAGTATTTTTATTTTATAATTAACTTAATTTCACATGTCAGCCACAGATTCCCCTGTCCTCCCTCCTCCCCCCCAGGCCTCCCTCTCCAATCCACCCCCCACTCCCACCTCCTCCAAGGCAAGGTCTCCCCTGGGGAGTCAGTCCTGCCTGGCAGACTCAGCCAAGGCAGGTCCAGTCCCCTCCTCCCTACACCAAGGCTAAGCAAAGTGTTTCAGCATAGGCCCCAGGCTCCAAATAGTCAGCCCATGCACCAAGGACAGGTCCTGGCTCCACTGCCTGGGGGCCTCCCAAAGAGTTCAAGCTAATCAACTATCTCACTTATCCAGATGGCCTGGTTCAGTTCCATGGGGGTTCCTGAGCTATTGGTTCACAGTTCATGCACCTCCACTAGTTTGGCTATTTGTCCCTGTGCTTCCTCCAACCATGGTCTCAACATCTCTCGCTCATACAATCCCTCCTCTCTCTCACCAGTTGGACTCCCGGAGCTCTACCTGGGGCTTGGCCACGGATCTCTGCATCTGCTTCTATCAGACACTAGATGAGAGTTCTATCATGACAGTCAGGGTGTTCGGTCATCCAATCACCAGAGCAGGTCAGCTCAGGCACTCTCTTGACCATTGCTAGTATTCTACAGTGGAAGTATATTTGTGGATTTCTGGAGACCTCTCTAGCACTCTGTTCTCACAAACGTGAACTTCATGAACAACCAAAACCAAAAGTTATAATATATAAACAAAAGACCTGTAAGGGCAAATAATTAGAGAATAAAATGAAATAAATATAAAACTATAGATAAATAAATAATAAAATGCCCTAAATAAGCATCATAAGACAATGAACCTCAAAAGATACCCCTGAGTTTCTTTTGTGTTGGCCATCTACTGCTGAGTATGGAGCCTACACTTAAGATTGTGTTGTATCCTCAGTGAGACACTAGTGCAGAAAACTTAGTTTTCATTTGCTGGTGGTTATCACTTGGAGAAAGATTATGGGTTAAGGATGGGGGCTTTTTGTCTTCCTTTTCCCTCTCAGAGCTGGGACCTATCTGGAGAAGACCCATGAAGGCCCTGTATATTCGTTTATAGTCTGTGAGAGTTCATAGGTGTGTTAGTCTGGCTTTATTTAGGTCTTGTTTCCTTGGTGTCCTCCATACCGTCTGGCTCTTACAATCTTTCTGCCTCCTCTTCTGTAAGCTTCCCTGAGCCTCAAAGAGAGGATATGATGGAAATATTCTACTTAGGAATGAATATTCCAAGGTGTCTCTGTCTCTTCACATTGTGCAGTTATAGGTTGCTCTATTTGTTCCCATTTACTGCAGAAAGCTTCTCTGATGATTGCTGAGCAAGACACTGATCTGTAGATATAGCAGAATGTCATTAGGAGTCATTTTATTGCTATGTGTTTTTAGCACAAGAGCAATATTTGTTTTTTTTCCATAGATCCTTGGGCTATATAGTCTCAAATACCTGGCTACCCAAGCAATGTCAAGTATGGATTCTATCTCATGCAATGGGCCTTATTCCAATAAGATATTGGTTGGTTATTCCATCAAGCTTTGTGCCACTTTTGCAATAACACAGCTAGCAGGCAGTTAATAATTGTTGATCACAGTGGTGTTTACATTTCTTTTTTGGTAGAATGCAGAGTACCTTCCAATACCATGAGCACTGCCAGTATAGAGGGTAGGTATCAGCTGAAAATATTTGTGTTCAATGAGTTGTGTAGGTGTTGTCTTCAGCAATAGAGCTTTGCCATCAGGTTGTGAAGAGCCATCAATAGTCTTGGAAGTAGCCCTAGTTGTTAGTGTTTCTATGGGTGCCCTTTGGCCAATGACTCTATTAGATGTAATCCATCCAGAATACTGGAAGTAAGTGACAAGAGATGTCCAGTTGGGACTCTATGCCTCCCCAAATTTTGATGATTTCATTCAGAACACCTTCATTTATATATTTATTTTAGGAAGTTTCAAAGGTAGTAAATTTTCTTAAGACCCTACACAGGCCCTAAACTTTAGCTGACCCACCCCAATTATTCCTCCTTTGCTCCCCTTTGCCATCTACCTCCTTATTTGATCATCCAATTCCAGTTCTCCCATAATCCATCATTAGTTATTTGCTATATGTCTCCATCTAAAGAAAACCCACACCCACATTCCCTCTTTACCTAACATCTGTCATTATATGGATTGTAGCTTTTGTGTCAATGACTTAACAGCTAATTTCAAATATCATATTTTTCTTTCTGGATCTGGGTTACCTGTGAGTTTCATGATTTCATTATTTTCCACAGATGAATAATACTCCATTGTGTAAATGTAGCACATTTTCTATACTCAGTCATCCATTGATGGAGATCTAAGCTGTTTCCAAATTCTACCTAGTGTTAACAGAGCAGAAATGAACATGGTTGTGCAAGTGTGTATCTACTAGCATGAAGCATCCTTTGGAGTATGTCTAGAACAGCTAGATCTTGAGGTAAAACTATTCCAAGATTTCTGAGGAATTACCACAATGATTTCCATAGTGTCTGTAAAAATTTGCACTCTCAGCAGCAATGAATGGATGTTCCTATAACTTTATATCCTTGTCATCATGAATTGTCATTTGTTTTATTGATCTTGACCATTCTAACTGGTCTAAAATAAGAAGTGAATCTGGGGGACAGAGGAGGTATGGGGGTAACTGGGAGGAGTGGAGGAAGGGGAACTTATGATCAGGATGTAATATATGAGAGAAGAATAAATTTTAAAAAAATCTCAAGGTAGTTTTGATTTTCATTTCATTGATGACTAAAGATGGTGAAAATTTTATATACCTCTGAGCAATTTCCATAGTAGTTCCCTGGTATAATTTTTTAGCTCTCTTATGTATATTATCATGCCATCTGCTAATAGTGATACTTTAACTTCTTTTCCAACATGTACAGGGTGATAAATACATATTTTATTTGTATTCTTTTACATGTAGCCATCCAGTTTTAATAATGTCATTTTTTGGAAATGCTGTTTTTTTCCAGTGTGTATTTCTGGCTTCTTTATCAAAGGCCTAATATTCATATGTGTGTGGACTTATGTTTGGGTCTTCAATTCAATTACCTTGATAAACACATCTACTTTTATGCCAACACCATGCTGGTTTTATTACTATAGTTCTATAATACAATTTCAGATTGGGGATGATGATACTTCCAGCAGGTCTTTTATTATTCAGAATTATTTTTAGTTATTCCCATTTTTTTATGTTTCCATAATAAGCTGAAATCTGTTCTTTCAAGTTCTGTGAAAAATTATGTTAGAATTTCCATGGGAATTGCATTGAACCTGTAGATTTCTTTTGGTAGGATGGCGATTTTTACTACATTAATCCTACTGGTCTATGAGCATGGAAGATCTTTCCATCTTTTCATATCGTCTTCGATTTCTTTCCTCAATCTCTTGAAATATTTTATCATGTAAGTCATTTGCTTGCTCAGATAGAGTTACTCAGAGACATTTTATTACTTTATTTGTTCGTTAATTCATTATTGTTGCTATTGTGAAATATACTATTTCCCTGATTTCTTTCTCATTCCATTTGTCATTTATATATTGAAAGGCTACTATTTTGTTTACTTAATTTTGTATCCAACTGCTTTGCTGAAAATTTTTATCAGCTGTATGACTTTCCTGTGGAAATTTTAGTATCACTTATATATACTAACATATCATATGAAAATAAAGACACTGACTTCTTCCTTTCTAATTTGTATCTCCTTTTGTTGTCTTATTGCTGTTGCTAAGACTACAAGTATTGTATTGAACAGATATGAAGAAACAGGACTACTTTGTCTTGTTCCTGATTTTAGTGGAAATGCTTTGAATTTCTCTCCATTTAGGTTGATGCTGGCTATTGGATTTCTGTAAATCACCTCTATTATGTTGAGATTTGTCCCTTGTATCCCTAGTCTCTCCAGGACTTTTATCTTGAATTGGTGTTGGATTTTTTGTCATAGGTCTTTATGCATCTAATGAAATGATCATGTGTTTTTTGCCTTTCACTTTGATTATATGGTAGAATACATTTATAGTCTTATGAATGTTAAAATATCTCTGCATTTCTGGGATAAAACTTACTTGATCATAGTGGATGATCTTTTGGTTTGCTCTTGGATTCATTTTGCAAGTATTTCATTGAGAATTTTTGTATCTATGTTCATAAGCAAATTTGCTCTGGAATTCTGTTTCTTTGTTGAACCTATAACCTCTAGTGAAAAAGAAACAGTAGCTTAAAGTGTCTCAACCAGCCAAAGCCCAGGGCTAGATTCTTTTAGCACAGAATTCTAACATAATTTGAAGAAGGAATTAATGCTAGTACTCCTCAAATCATTCTACACAATAGAAACTTAAGGAATATTTACCACTTATTATGAGGCTACAGTTACTCTGATACCTAAAGCACAGAATTACATTACTAACTGAAATGTTTGTAGTTACATTGTATTATATCCTATTGGGAAAGAGGAATCATCTGAATTCATTTATTTCCTTCTGTCATGAAATAATTTTGTGAAAATGTCTGAAAATTAACTAATGTTTTATATTTTCCATATATATATATATATATATATATATATATATATATATATATATATATATGATCTCTCTTTCCCCATAATTTTAAATTATGTACATGTAGACATAATTTCATTTGGGTTGTATATGATAGTCCTTTACCATTTACTGAGGCATAATTCTTTATCTGGTCAAAAATTATGACTTATTAAGGACTAAGTTCAAATCTACTTTCTTTTCCTATCAATTTGACCTATTCAGTTCACTTGCTGAATATTCGTGTGTGTGTGTGTGTGTGTGTGTGTGTGTGTGTGTGTGTGCATATGTGTAAATCAACCATATTACTATGATACACTAATTTATGCTATTTTTATTTTACCATTGTGCATTATTATTATTGTTATTATTATTGACACAAGTGTTTATTGTCCATGACTCTCTCAAACTTTCTGTGTAGCCAAGGATGACATTGAATTTCTTATTTTTCTGCCTGTGCTTCTTGCATATGGGGATTAAAAGTATATACCACCATTCCTCTTTTACATGGTGTTGGAGATCAAATCCAGAGCTCCAGGAATGTTAGGCAAGAACTTCACCAACTGAGTTACATCCCCAGGCCTTATGGTTATACATTATTAATGGACAGAGTAATACACTAAAGAATGCACAATTAAGGAATATATGATAACACAGGTAAATATCTATTGCTTATGCCATTCTAAGAGCAAAGGATTGGTCACAAATGAAGATGATGAGTAAAGAATCCTTACCTGATAAATGACCTCAAGGTATCATCATGTAGGCATGTACCCCATTGCCACAAACCAGTAAACATTCTTGTATAGTTGCGTTTTCTGGATATATTTTTACCGTCTCATTCTTAACTACCCAGACATGTTGGAAACAACAAATGTTTGGGAAACTTCTTGTAATGGAAGACAGAAATGATACAAACCAGTATCAAAATGTGATACAGGACTGTTGAAAAAAGAAAATCTTAGTACGTATCTTATTAATAATCACTCATGTTATTAGATCCATGAAAATATTATGTTCATAAAATTTAATGAGACTCTGGTAAATAAAAAACATTGCTAAAATAAGAAAATAATCTTAGAATGCAAAATTATGATTCCAAAGGTTTGGGGAGTCTCAGTAGAAACTTTGAACTAGGAGTGTCTTTCTTTTGTCTCTTAAAGCTTCATTCATACTGGCCTTTCATTAATTCCATGTATCTTTGAGTTAGTTTCTTGCCCTTGGGCATTTTCATTCTATTTTATTTTACTTGGATTACAGCTTATTCTGAATTTCGTAAAACTAAATCCTTGTCACTGAGCTATTAGATCTTATACATTGCCTTAGACTTTCCCACTATATATATTTATAATTTTTATGTTTATTTTTATCACCCCCATTCTAATATCTGCTCATTTGTAATTATTTTGCTTATTAATTTACTTGTTCATTAGTCATTGTTTTTTTCCCTTTTCTGGACTATACCCTCATAATCACAACAACTCTGGGTCCTCTATTCACTGATAAATCTTCAATGCTCAATCAATTCCTTATATGAAGTAGATATCCCACAATTTTTTAATGAATATATAAATTTCACCAATGTTATAGTAATGTTGGCTTAGGGCATCAAATTATGTATGAATTTCTAAAATATTACATATCCTTTTTAGCATTTTATTAAATATAAAAGTCCTTAAAACACCATAATTAAAAATAATGATGTAATTAATGGTCAAGACTAGAAAAGAACAAGTGTGAATGGCCTTTAAAAATACTATCTATTGGTTTAGGAATATGGCAGAAGTAGATTCTCCATTATGGTCCATCTCACCATACACCAAGAGGAGTTGCAAGGACATAAAAATGTGGAAATGATATAAATATAATATGCATGTAGGAAACTGAAAAAAATAAAGTATAGCAAAAACTAAGACAAAATTATGCAAATGAGGTAGTATATACTGAAAATTAAATATCCATTCAAAGTGTACCCACCCCATCACATATATTCTATGTTGATTAGATCCCTTATACTCCTTCCTGGATTTCTAGTATAAATAATATAAAACAGATCAGAAGAAATACAGGTCAGAGAGGGAAATTGTCATGAGCTCTCTTTACACTTTTCCAAGTTTGTGGTGATATTTTATTTGTATGTTAATAAATAAAGTTTGCCTGGAGATCAGAGGAAATAGCAAGCCATTAACACAAAAGTCAGGCAGTGGTAGCACACGCCCTTAATCCAATCACTTGGCAGGCAGATTCTCTTTGTGTTCAAGGACACACTAGGGAACAGCCAAGCATGGTGACACACACCTGTAATCCCAATACCAACCATAGAGACCTAGAGGTCTGTACAGACAGCCAGCGACAAGGAAGTGAGCTTGCCAGTGAGAGGGCTAAGAGCAAGGCAATAAAAGCCTGAATAGACAGGAAGTCATGGCATTTTTTGGAAGTTACAGAGCTGGTGAGGTAAGATGGTTGGTGGCTCTCACTATTTCCCTGATCTCTAAATCTTTTACCTGTAGATGTAACGGTCTTATTAAATAAGAAATACAGAGCAAAATACAGAGTTAAAAGCCCAAGATGTCAGAGCATTAGCTAAAAGCTGAGACTAAAACCGTCTTTTTACCCCTAACTGCCAATGCTATTCTTCCCCTGAGAAAGAGCCTACTTCCTGTGTGTCTGTCTTTTTATTGATACTCTTTTCTGCCTTCTCATTGGTTATAAACCCAACCACATGACCTCCTCATCACTGCCTGTCTATACAGACCTCCAGGTCTTCTATGGTTGGTATTGAGATTAGAGGCATGTGTCTCCATGCTGCTGGTGTCCTTGAACACACAGAGATTTGCCTGTCATATGATCGGGATTAAGGGTGTGTGCTATCATTGCCAGATTTCTGCTATGGCTTGCTATTAGCTCTGACCCCCAGGCTCTTTTATTTATTAACATACAAATAAAATCACATTTCAGCACAAATGAAATATCATCATGTTTCACCCCTATATTTGGCTCCGTGTTCTTTATTTAATAAGACTGCCTAGAAATATGTCTACAAAATTTCATTGATTGGCATTACCCCACTGCTAAAGCCCTCAAAACTGTAGGTTGGCATGTTTCTTTCCTAAATTTCCCATTTTCTTTGTACTTACTGGCATATAGCTCATCAGTAAAGGTCATTGCACAGAGTACTTCCAAATATAACCTTCATTTTTTTGATAAACATTCTCATTCTCTTGTCTACCTGATTTTCATTTAAGAAATCAGCAAAATCTTCAAAGTATAAAATAAAAACTGATGAATGATATATGAAAAATATGTGAATGTTAATATGAAAATAATTTAGTTAATACAGAACTTGACAATAATTCATACCTAACTCTTTCAATTAAGATGCATATCTATTCTGGAAATCAGTGCTGTAGTCTTATCACCACCGCCAGGCCAGGCTTCTTAATTCTTAATTGCCACAAATACTTATATATAATCAACAATAATTTCTTAGATAGCATTCAGATTATTTGTATTTTCTTATGAAAATGCAGGTATAAGGCAGAGTAACAAGTACAATGCAGCAAGAAGGTAAGAAATCAAATTTATGTCTATTACATATATCTATAATATGCAATCATTTTATATTTATATTGAAAATCTGTATGTATATATTATTACACATTCTGATGTAGTCTACTTTATATGTTAGTAAAGATTTATATTTTATATTTACATGAATAGATTATAGATAAATAAATAAAATATAAAATGTCTTTCCTTTTTATCACAGGTATAGATAGAAAGAAAACCTGACTTGAATGAATCTAGTTAGCAGGAGACTAACAAGAGTCTTATTGTAGTTCAGATTCTTGTTTCCTGGAAGCTAATCCTCAGTGGTCAAAGACAGTGGACTCTTTCTATTCTACAGAACACATAATGTCCCTGTTGTTCTGTATTGTCACTGTGCAATAGGATATTCCATATTGATCTGTGGCTATTAAGCATTTGAAATATGTGTCTATTACCAATTAACTATTTGCTTGATATTTTTGTCATTTTTATTAATAATACTTATTCAGTTATTTTACACCATATCTGCAGTTTCCCCTCCATTCTTTCCTCCAATTTCCTTTTCCCACCTCCTGCCTTCTCCCTGCCCCTGTAACTCATTCTTCTTCTGTTTCTATTCAGAAAGGGGCAGGCCTCCCATGGGCATTAACAAAGCATGACATATCAACTTGAGGTAAGACTAAGCTCTTCCTCTTTTATTAAGGCTGGGCAATGTAATCCTATATGAGGATTAGGTCTCCAAGAGTCAGCCTAAGCTTTAGGAACATCCTCTGCTCCCACTTCTAAGAGTCCCACAAGTAGACCAAGCTACACAACTGCCACATATATGTAGATGGTCTGTTTGTCTCATGCAGGCTCCCTGGCTATTGGTCCACATGCTGTGAGCTCCAATGAGCCTAGCGTATTTGTTTCTGTGAGTTCCCTTTTGATGTCTTTGACCCCATGTCTCATGTAATCCTTTCTCTCTCTCTACAGCAGGATTCTCTGAACTCAGCCCAATGCCTAACTGTGGGTCCCTGCATCTGTTTTCATCAGTTACTGGATGAAGGTTCTATGGGCTACTCACAAATCTATCCTTATGTTGAATTTGAATTCTTTTTTTTTTAATCATGTTTGGTTCTATCCTAGGTCTCTGGACCAGTCAACCTCTGGGTCCTGGTGCTGCCAGCTGTGTCAGGGTGGTAGTACAGTCGTGGGATGGGTCTAAAGCTGAACCAGTCATTGGCTGGCTACTCCAACAATCTTTGCAGGCCACTCTTACCCTGACCCCAACGCACATCCCGTAGGCAGGACAGGATGGTCAAAGGTTGTGTTGCTGGGCCAGAGTCTCAATCCCTCCACTGAAAGTTCTATCTGGTCACAGGAGATAGCCAGTTCAGGCTTAGGATCCACCATTGCTAGGAGTCTTAGCTTGGATTATGCTTGTAGATTCCTGGGAGTTTCCCTTGCACCTGGTTTCTATTTGACCCCAAAATGCCCCACATATCAAGGAATCTCTTTTAGTACTCTGTTCATCCACCCATCCCCAACCTGATCCCTCATGTTACCATTTCCACCTTCCCACAGTCCACCTATGAGATCTTTTCTATGTTTTTGTCCTTTTTAATGTTTATCAGTCTTCTATATTTCTATACTGAAGTTTACTATTAAATATATCTAGTGTCATAAAAATAAAGCAAAATCAGAAAATTAACACTTAATTTTCAGAATCTAAGGGATTACTACTTTATCCTAAGCCTAGAGGTACTCTAGGAGTTGAAAAGATAAAGATGGGAGACTCTCCCTCAAAGTCATCAAGGATAGGGCTAAGCAAGGTACTGTAGGCACATAGTCAAAAGGCTTGTATGGAAGCCTCAGTCTTGGCAATGGCAAAACCCCATGAGCTGGACGGAATAGTAAACTTCTACTTGCTATTTTGCTTCTTCTCTAAAAGAACAAGTAAGGATTTCTATCATTAATTCAGAAAAGATTTGCTATGATAACCATCATATCATTGTCAGAAGAATCTCTTTGGAGGGGTGGTCACAAAGCAGTGTAATAAAGATAGTCTATAGATAGCTAGTCAAAATTACTGTAGCCGAGAAGGAAATGAGGTTACAAATAATGTTGATTTGGTATATAACTTGACCACTGCATTTGCATGGTGAAAGTATAATGTGTGGTAAGTTGTATTCCAGGGAGTAAATCTACTCTAGTGTGATTTCATTGTTGCAACATATGTATAAACTGCAATATAATCATTGTACTCATTTTGAAGAAAAGAAAGCTGAGGCTCAGATAGATTTTTGGAAGTAAAAGAAGTACCATATTTCTTTCATTCTGAATTAATCTGAAACAGAAGATCAAAGATCAATTAAGCAGTAAGAAACTCCATCCTGATTTGCCTGAAATTGTATCAGAGAACACTGAATCTTTATTCTGACGGAAAAACGTCAAGCAAAATCTGAACTGATCAGAAGCAGTGACAAATATGGTGAGGCTGTACTGTAGAATTGCTATCCTTTTGCTAAATTTACAGCTATGGTGACAAAAACACTCGGAAAATTTGGATAAAGTGATTATTGCATTTACTCGTGGAACACAAAGACTAAAACCCTCTGTCATTGCCTCTGTTCTTGTCTATTAGTTTTTCTCTGTATCTGTGTTTTATGCTATTTCTTGGTCTCTCCTTGACTTTCTTTCTTTCTCTCTCATGCATACTTTTTCCTTATACTTTAGTCTTTCTCTCTAAGATAGAATAGTTATAATATCCAGATAAAAATCAAAATGTCCATTTTTTTTTTTTTCGTTTTTCGAGACAGGGTTTCTCTGTGTAGCTTTGCGCCTTTCCTGGGACTCACTTGGTAGTCCAGGCTGGCCTCGAACTCACAGAGATCCGCCTGGTTCTGCCTCCCGAGTGCTGGGATTAAAGGCGTGAGCCACCACCGCCCGGCTCAAAATGTCCATTTTTTAAACCGACACATCTACCAGCCCTCTCTCAAAATGTAAGGTAGTTCTCAAGCAGCTAACTTGTAAGGAAAAAATAATTTACAAAATACCCTGATCAAGATGAATGGCAATAAGTTTGCCACAGTTTTATAATTATTCATCAGTTATTACCAGTAACTATTTTTGTAGATTTCAGTCTTAGCATTGAAAGCATACACAGAAGTTCATGTTGTGATTGTCTCTAAGAAGGGGAATGATTTTTATTCTATGTACTGCTACATATTGCAACTATTACTATTTCTAATATTTTCTAGGTTTGAATGAGGAATTGAACTTGGAGACCTGAGATGGAAAAGTACCCTGTGTAGGTAGAAAAGAAATAAGCACACTGAAACAGAACAACAATTTGGTTATCCAATTTTCCTAATTCCATGCTCTTTGAGACAAAAATTTTACATGAATTTCAGAAGTCATCAAAAGGTCATACTGAAATTTTTTTTTATCCAAAAGGGGATAGCTTGTGACATTAGTAACCATGGCAATATGATTACATTGTTTCATTTAAAAGGAAAAAAAATTTAATCATAAAATGATTATAGATGATGATTTTCTGAAAATTTTTATAAAAGCCCTATTCTGGAGAAAACATCTTTCTTAAATATTCTAGTGAACAGAAGGAAAACACACTATGAGTAACTCTGTGTCATGTGGCATATGCTCAGAAATAATCAAAGTTTGGAAAAATACTCCAACTAATAGAAAAGTAATGAAAACACTATTATGAGTAAATGTACATGGCATAAAATGTCTACTGAATGATAAATAAAACATAAACTAAACTGAAAAATTAGTTCCATAGCCAACTGCCTAGTGAGAAGTAACTTTTCAAAATTACATATTTAAAAAAGGAAACAGTTACCCTCCTATAGTATATACTTCCTGCCAGTACCATTCTCATTGAATTTGTTTCTTTCCCTTGCATTATCTATCCCTTGTGTTATCTGATTGCTGTTGCAGAGTCTACATCCCCCAGCCTCAAAATACAGTTAATATGTAATTTACTCCTTCATGACAAAATGCCCTAATTAGCCCTGTTTAGTGAATTCTCACTTATTTTAATGCCCATGACGTTTCACCTCTACCTTTCTGTGTCATGTGTCTTGTATTTTTTCAAAAGGAATACCAATTTTCCTAGCAATTTCTTTGTCAAAACATGGCAATCTACTGCTAAAATCTGTTGTGCTTAAATCCCACTTGAGCAAATGATGACTCGAGATAAATGTGTGATTCAGTATTTCTAAATCAATCTTAGCAACATATTGTATTTATGACAGAAAAATTTTAAAAAGGCCATGTCCTTATTTCATGTTAGAGAGGGTAAATAAAATCTCCGGGAGCAGTACTTTGATGGGTAGCTTTAAATTGCTAACTTAGTACAACCTAGTATCTCTTAAGAAGAGAATCCCTATTAAGGAAGTGTCTAGATTAGATTGCTCTGAGGAACATGACTGTAGAGGATTGTCTGGATAATTACTTGAGGTATGAAGACCTATAGGGATTCACCACTTCATGGGTTGATCCTCAAGTTGCCTAAGAGTAGAGAAAAGTAGCTGAGAGAAAGCAAGCAAGTACCTATTCATTTTTGTCTTGACTATGGATATGATGTGACTAGATGCTTGAGCTTCATCTTTGACTTCCCCTCAATGATGGACTATAACCTGTATCTGTAACCAAAAAAAAAAAAAACATTTTCCTTCACTGTTTTTGTATTTGACCAAGGTATTTTATCACAGCAGAATAACTAAAACTAGCACAACTTCCACATGTGTCCAACCTGTATGCCAAGAGCTGCATAGATACCAAGATAGCTACGAATGTGTCCCCCAATATTTGTAGAAAACAATGCCGTGTTATAATGTAGGAAGTTTAGAGAACCCTTTAAGTTGATTCCCAAATGAATTCAAAACTGATAGTGAGTCACAGTACAACTGTGAGCTGAAACTGTAAGGTAAAGTTGCTAAATTTCTCCTTTTTAGTTGTCAATGGAGGACTCACTTTGGATTCAGAGTAGCTTACTTGTCATCATCATCATCCTTTGTAAATATATTTTCATTTATTTTGGGGAATTTTATACACACATATAATGTGTCTTGATCACATCCACCTTCCACTCCCTTTCCTCACAATGGTTTCATACAAAAGATCTACATAAGGTTAAGACAGTCAAAAATCCAACACAGATCTGAGAGTTTCCTGTGAAACCCTACACCTAGTTGAAGACCTATTGGCAGTTGGTGGTTACTGGGGAAAGGACTATCAGCTTTCCTCAGGTATGAAGCCCCAGATTGGCTGCCCAGGTTCCAGTGGGTCTGTGCACATACCAGCTTCACCAATTAGACTCAGTACTTTAAAAACAAAAGGAGTACATTATCATCTTTTTCCAATATGTCCACTTTTGCCTAAATCTACAGCTTCTCAGGACAAGTATGCTAATACAAAAGGGCCTACTTATAACATAGGCCATCTCTAAAGATAATTTATAAATGTAATTTACTTATAGGAAAATGATAAATTTACTTTACTTGAACCATAAAAAACTAATTTGAATAAATGTTTATTCATATTTGTTATATCAATAGATGACAAACCTGTGGCTGTGAAGGGCAGTAAGCATAATGCTAGAGAATAGTTTCAGAATTCAGGAAAATTTGACAGAGTGAAGGGGTTAAATGAATGTAATGAAGTACAGTGCAATTAAGAAAATGTAAGTCAAATATGTGCTGAATATAGGTGGAATGTATATGTCTTAGGGTTTCTAATGCTATGAAGAGACACCATGACCATAGCAACTCTTATAAAGGAAAATATTAAGTTGGATCAGGCTTACAGTTTAGAGGCTTAGTCCATTATCATCATGGCAGGAAGCATGGTGGCATGAAGGCAGACATGGTACTAGAGAAGGAGCTGAAAGTTCTACATCTTGATATGTGAGAAACAGGAAAAGAACTGAAAGTCATTGAGCCCGGGTTTGAGTATCTGAGACGTCAAGCCCATCTCCACAGTGATACACATCATCCAGCAAGGCTACACTTACTCCAACGAGACCGTACCTCCTAATATTACCACCCTCTATGGGCCAAGCATCCAAACCATAAGTCTATGGGGATCATTCCTATTCAAACCACCACAGTATACAAACAAACAAACACAGGTGTTATTTAAGGGTTTACTATCAGCATACTGAATAGGAGTTCCATAAATTGAGTGTGAACTGGAGGGGCTTGCTGAAACAGTTCTGTGACTTCTACACACATAATTTCTGATTTAATGCATCTCTTATCTTGTTGGATAATTTTCTTTTTTACAAGTTCGAAGGTAATATTAATGGTGAGGTAATATTCTTAATAAAGGACCAACTGCTTGGTCTACTGGTATGTTATGATTACTAGGAGAGAAATTATTGCAAATTTAAGATGGAAAGTAAACTTGAGGGATGAAATTATCACGTGTATTCTTCACTAGTGATGAAATATTACATTCTGATTGAGTTGTACAACCCATACAATGGTCACAGAAGAGAGCAAAGGAGTTTCAAACTATATCATATGATGAACTTGTGAAAGATGGTACCATGGAATAAGGAGGAGATATTTGATAAGATTTGGGTGATATGAAAGGTTGATGCTGCCTAAATAGCTCTTTATTTAGAGATAGAGAGAGAGAGAGAGAGAGAGAGAGAGAGAGAGAGAGAGAGAGAGAGAGATGTTAATTCACATAACATCAAAGTGTACAGGCAGAATC
The DNA here is from genome assembly GCF_949786415.1 of Peromyscus eremicus. Classification (NCBI taxonomy): domain Eukaryota; kingdom Metazoa; phylum Chordata; class Mammalia; order Rodentia; family Cricetidae; genus Peromyscus; species Peromyscus eremicus. The sequence continues at coordinate 122,808,721 of NC_081439.1, forward strand.
CATGGCAAGACATCCAAGGAGGCTGCCTTCAGTCTGATGTAAGACAGCTGTTTCTAGCAGTTTTAGTGTCTTACATACAGCACTCTTGTTCTCAAGGGGTTAAGTTAAAAGAAAGATCTAAGGGAAGATATGTATCATGTTTAGAATTGGCAACAAATGGCTTTTGAGACACTTTGAGGACTTGGAAATGCCACAAGTATGTCAATTTTTTTGTGGTACATAGCCTTACCATTAATGAAAATTTTTTATTTGGCAAAACAAGGAAAGCAAAAGGATGCTATCAAATGTAAAACCTGGTATCTCTTGATTATGACAGATAGTATCAGTTTAAAACAATTTCAGAAAAGATTAAACTCAATGCAATGTGTAGCTACAGAGAAAAAATGGTAGATTTGATAAGGAATAGTGAATGAAAGTCCAGATAGATATATTGCAATACTAGGAGAAAGGTAAAATTGAATATGACTCAGTGCACATAAAAGTTAAGCCAAATTACCAGAATGTAATCAAAGCAGGCAAAGATTTTTCAAAAGAAATTTATCATACAGAAAAGGTACTTATATATTTTCTGACATCTAATATAAACAGTAGTATGCATGAGCTCAAATCTGATGGGAGCTATTTGAAGTTGATTTGCATTAGGGGAACTTGTGAGAATTGTAGGTCAGATAAATGCCTGTGTCATCTTCATTGAAGTAGTAAATAAGTCTGAGAGGGATGTGGGGTGTTTACCCACGAACCTCACAGCTCCCCATAGTTTTCTTGAGTGTGAGCAGCAGGAAATTATGATAGTATTTTATTTGTACTGAAATGTGATTTTAATTGTATGTTAATAAATAAAGTTGCCCGGGGATCAGAGCTATTAGAGCCATAGCAAGAGCTTGGCAGTGGTGGCGCACACCTTTAATCCCAGCACTTGTTAGGTAGAGCTAGGTAGATCTCTGTGTGTTCAAGGATACAGCCAGCATTGGAGACACATGCCTTTAATCTCAATACCAACCATAGAAGACCTGGAAGTCTCTACAGACAGGCAGTGACGAGGCAGTCATGTGTTTGGGTTTACAACCAATGAGAAGGCAGAACAGAAAGACTATATAAAGACATATACACAGGAAGTAGGTCCCTTTCAGAGAGCTCTCTTGGCTGAAGCAGGAAGGGTAAGGCTCTTAGTTCTGACCTTTTGGCTTTCTTCTCTGAATCGGCTCTGTGTTTCTTATTTAATAAGATGGTTGGTTACATCTACATTTGGTGCCCAATGTGACAAGAATCCATTAAAAACCGCTTAACTTGGCTTGGCAGCAGGTCCGGTTTCCCGCCTGGGTGACCAGCAGGTCCAGTTTCCCGCCTGGGGGGCCGGCTCCCTAGTCCGGGCCCAGGTTGGCTTGGCCTTAGGCTGGACAGACCATAGCCCCAAGCGGTTAGCTTAAAGCCCGTGCTACAAACAACTCAGGCCTGCTCTGATCAGGAACCCTGCCTGTAAAGCCAACACACGAGGTCGGAGCTTAAGGAAGCAAGAGCCAAGCCTTGACTCGGCTCAAGAGGGAACACGTGGCTGGATTAAAGCTTTAGCCGGCTACACTTTCTTGTGTTCCTTCTCTCTCTCTCTCTCTCTCTCTCTCTCTCTCTCTCTCTCTCTCTCTCTCTGGATTCACACCTTGGACACTAGATGGAGGTTTTGAAATTCTCTCGGATTTTACTGTTCTACACAGACTTGGTGAGTCACTTAACATGTCAGATATTTTAAAGGAAACTATTTAAAAGAGAAATTTTTTCCACATTAAAAAAAATGGGATTTCTGTGTACACTGGAAGATAATTGGGCTTTGTTTGCAATTTTAGGCAGTCTGACAATGGAACAACTATATGAGAAGATTAATGTTGATAGAATTATGCAGTTTATTACTACGCTTATCCTCATTTTACTATTTAAAAAGATAGTCAATTTAAGTGCCAGGATGACAGCTTTAGAAAAACTTGTTAAACCTGTAAAAATTCAGACAGAAGATATTAACAGTGAAGTTGCTTCAAGATTGGATCACAAGGTTACAAAAAGAAAGCCTGTTTTCACACAGTCACCCTTAATTTGTCCAGTAACCGTACAGCAGTTGCCTGATCAAATGACTAGACAAAATATTTGGGCTCCAATTGAAATGTTAGATTTACGAAGGTTTAAGGAGGCAATAGTATCTTACGGCATTCATTCCCCATATGTAAAGCAAATGTTAAACTTTTGGTCAACATATAATAGGATTGTACCACAGGACTGGCGGGAGCTGGCACAAGCTGTTCTTGAACCCAGTCAAAGGCTTCAGTGGCTAACTTGGTTTAAGGATGAAGCTAAAAACATAGAAAAACAATGGAGGGATAAAGGAATACAAGTCTGCCAGGATCAGCTTATTGGAGGTCAATATGCTTCAGCACAAATACAATGTTTATATGATGTCCAAACCCTAATTTTATGTCAAACAGCAGCCTTGAATGCATGGGACAGAGTTGAGGAAACATGAAAAAAAACTGAGTCATTTACAAAGGTTGTACAAGGCCCAAAAGAATCTTTCACAGATTTTTTACAAAGACTGGCTTCAGCAGTAAAGAAAATGGTCCTGGATTCAGAAGCTAGTCAGATAATAATTAAATCTTTGGCCTTTGAGAATGTGAATACAGTGTGCAAAAGAATAATCAGGCCATTAAAGGCAAGATCTGCATGTTTGGAAGATTGGATTAGAGACACAGTTAAGGTTGAGGCTCATGACCATGATGATGTGTGGGTAGGAGAAGCAATTTCAAAGGGTTTGAGGAATGTTAGATGTTTTGAATGTGGAAAGCAAGGACATTTGAAAAGGGACTGTAAACAGGTCATTCCTAGAAACAATGTTTCTTTAAGGAACAATGGCAACAGAATGCCCCTTACTTCTGGAATATGCAGAAGGTGTGGTAAGGGAAAACACTGGACCAACGAATATAGATCAACAAGGGACAGACAGGGTAATCCTTTGCCTCAGTCTTCGGGAAACTCCCAGAGGGGCCTCATGCAGGCCCCAATAGCAAATCCAGTTCAAACCTTTCCTGCAGTCATAGAGGAAACCCCTACTCAGAGCAATTAAATAACCAAATGCCTATTGGAATAAATCATGCTGGTCAAGATGATGAAACAGAGAGAATAGAAAATTCAGGAGAAAACATAAAGAAAAATTTTTGGCAAACTTCTATTAATGAACAAAGACCAAACTTATCAATAAAAATAAATGGTGTTTGTTGTCTGGTCTGGTAGACACAGGTGCGGACGTTACCATAATTGCACCAGAATTTTGGCATCCAACTTGCCCTCTTCAGGAGGTAAACTTTCAACTGTTAGGAATTGGGACATTATCTCAGGTGAAACAGAATGCAAGATGGCTCCAATTTATAGGTCCAGAAGGACAGAGAAGAAAATTGAAACCACATGTAGCTAACATACCTATGAACCTGTGGGGTCGGGATTTGTTGCAACAATGGAATTCTCAGATTAACATCCCTCCAATCTCAGAAACAAATCATAAACTAGCACATGTTTCTGAGAGAAATATTAGAAGGCATTATTCTGAGTTGTCACCTTAGAAGGTGACAAGGACTTAAATAGTCCAAGAGAATTATCACCTGAAGCTGAGAAAGAATTGGCCTTGTTAGAAAAGAAAGTACATGAAGGGAACATGGATTGTATTGATCCAAAGCTGGATTGCATTTTGGTTATTTTACTTCTAGGCATTCTCCTACAGGAATATTAATGCAGAGGAAAGATATTATATTGGAATGGATATTTTTACCAAATAAACCAAATAAAAAATTAAAACCTTATGTGGAAAACATCTCTGACTTGATTTTGGAAAGGAAAATTGAGACTTTGTCAATTAGCAGGAATAGACCCAGCAGAAATTGTCATACCTTTAACTAAGGAGGACATTGAAAAATTATGAACAGAAAGTGAAACTTGGCAAAGAGCTTACAGTAATTTTTTGGGATAACTTAACAGCAAATATCCCAAAAGTGAAAGAATTGATCTTATAAAGAGAGCTGATTGGATCTTGCCTCGAATTGTACGGGAAAAACCAATATCTGGAATTCGTACATTTTATACAGATGCCAACAAACAAGGAAAGACAGGTTACAAATCACAAAATTTAAGTAAAGTGCTTCAAAATCTTTATAATTTAGTTCAAAAATCAGAATTGTATGCTATTCTCTTGGTATTAATGGACTTTTTAGAACCTCTCAACATAGTAACTGACTCTCAGTATGCTGAAAGAGTATTACATATGGAGACTGCAGAATTTATCCCTGATGCTTCAGAATTAACTTCACTATTTATTTAATTACAAGATACAATCAGGAAAAAGAGTCATCCTTTATATATAACTCACATCTGATCCCATACTTGTCTGCCAGACCCTCTAGCACAAGGTAATCATGAGATTGAAAAATTATTGATAGAAAATGTGCTGGGGGCCTCAGAAATTCATAAAAAACATCATGTAAATAGTAAAGGTTTAAAAAAGTATTTTTCCATAACCTTACAACAAGCCAAAGAAATAGTAAAGAAATGTCCTACTTGTTCCTACTACTATCAATCACCATTACCAGCAGGATGTAACCCAAAGGGTACTCAGAGGAATGAAATCTGGCAGATGGACGTGTTTCACTTTGCAGAATTTGGAAAATTGAAATATGTACACCATACCATCGATACTTATTCAGGATTTCAATAGGCAACTGCTTTGAGTTCTGAAAAAGCTGATTTTGTAATCACTCATTTGCTAGAAGTTATGGCCATCATGGGTATACCTACACAAGTCAAAACTGACAATGCTCTATCATATGTCTCTGTTAAAGTGAAACAGTTTTTTGCTTATTACAATATAAAGCATATTACAGGCATACCATGTAATTCTACAGGTCAAGCTGTTATAGAAAGATCAAACAGAACTCTAAAGGATATGCTAAATAAACAGAAAGGGGTAACAAAAACCCCCAGAAATAGACTGCATAATGCTCTATTAACTTTGAATTTTCTCAGTGCTAATGAGAAAAGAACAACTGCTGCAGAGAGACATTGGATAATAGAAAAAACTACAGAATTAAATCAGCCTATATACTTTAAGGATGTGCTGACCTCAGAATGGAAACCAGGGTATGTATTAAGTTGGGGACGAGGTTTTGCTTTTATTTCTACAGGAGAAGATAAGCTGTGGGTACCATCAAAATTGATAAAGGTTTGATTTGAACAAGAGAAACCTCTTAATTAGAGGAGGTGATAGTTCATCAACCACCATGAACATCCAATTTAAACTAACTTATACCAGTAACACATGCCTCTTCATTTAATCAGATAATAACTTGCCAAAAAGGAATATCCCCAAAATTAGTCTTGGGGAAAGGTTTTTGTTTTTGTCTTTTAGGAGAATGAAGGTTAAGGAATCTGAAGAACACTGGACAAATGAGAAAACTGAAGAAAAGGGACAAATCATCCATCCCAGGAAACAGAGTGAAACAGCATATGGGTATACATTATTTAAAAATTTTTATGTCTTTCAAAATGTTTGTTTCTGCTTTTCTCTAAAGATTTAACACTATTGGTCTTCTAATAGTCCCAGTTGAATTATAATTTAAAGCTGACTTTGGAGTTGGAGAATGGATCTCTCCTTCTTTAAAATCAAGCATGTTGTTAAAAGGAAAATGCAAACTCAATGTATCATGCCAGAATTAAAGAGCCATCTTCTGCTATGTGACAGGAGAAAAGCCAAATTAATTACGGGACTATTCTATTACTAATCTCAACTCTTTGATTCTATTCTAATTCTTTAAACTTTCCTTAAAGTATAAATTTTATATCAAAATTTACAAGATATATATATATATATATATATATATATATATATATATATATATATATATATATACATTTTAAACTTTGTTAAGATATGAATGGTCATATAGAGCACTAACTAATTCTAGAAAAAAGGCTTCAATTAGCTGCATATATATGTCTTTGTGTTCGAGTCTCTTATCAGTTTTCTGCAGGAAATCACGGCCAGGCCAGCATCAACTGAAGTCTCCAGGAAGAAGATGGGGCCCCACAACAACAACAATTCCACGTGGACAATAATAATATCACTAAGCTGACAAACATCATCTACAGATCAGCCTTGAACTACAAGGTGCTCAGAGCAATTTTGAGATGACTAGCTGAGATGATCCAGTCTCAGAGACTAATTGAATAAGGACTTGAGATAAACCCTGAACTTTGGTATTATACACAGACTGGATAATGAAGGATATAGTTACCTTTCCTAGAATTTGACAATTAACCTAAAATTTTTCTTTCAGGATAAAGATAACTTTGCCCATACCCAGCAGGAAGCAATTTTAAGAATATGACGCCCACATTCCCAAAGAGGTGGTGTTGGGCGAGTGGTTTTTTGTCTTTTTAGTGGTTTTTGCGTCTGGGATAATTTTCATTGTTTAAGGGGGTTGGTTACAAGTTGTTGTCAAGTGTTAGGAAAAAGGCTAAGCAAAGGAGATTAGATTTAAGGTTCTTGTTTTTAAAAAAAGAGAAAGAAAGAAAAGAAAAGAAAAGAAAAGAAAAGAAGATAAAGACAATTACTAGTTTTAAATACTTTACATTGGATTGGATTGTTTTATGTTGTATACAAATTATATATATTGAAATTGATATTTTTAGAAAATGCTATATGTATATTTCTAATTGTACTTATACCATTCATTTAACAATGCAATTTTCTGATCCTTGAATGTTATTATTACCAACTATTAGGATATAAAGAAATGAAAGGTAGTAGTTAGACATTACAATAGAACTTGTAGTCATATTAGATATATTTTAAAAATTGAGCATTTGTATTTTAGACAGGTCATCTTCAAACCCTTCAGAGAACTACAGAATATTGTATTTAAAATGTTTTAATAACTTAGAAAATTTTTCTTTTTTGAGACATGTTGGCTCCTGGCAGTACCAATCTACCTCAGAGAAAATATGGGCATTGAAGAAACTGCATATGGAGTTAACTTTCATTGTGGCAACAGTTAGCCACTGAACAACAAAATATCCTCGAATCAACAGGACAAAATGGACAGACAGGACATGAAACAAAGGACTACTGATTCTTGCCAAAACGAGTATGGTTATGGCTTTATCAAAAGGCATCTTCTGAGGCCAGGACAATATGGCACCATCCCTGAAGTGGCCTTCGCTATTCGGAAAATGTACAGTGCCCTTTTCTTTGAAGGCAGGTGAACAGGCAGTGGGCCAATGGCTTCTGATGTGCAATGGGACAGCAGCTGAAACAGTTATTCTTGAAGAATAACTAAGCTCATGCCTCTCAATAGTAGACTGGCATTTGATAGAGGGATGTGGAGAAGAACAGAATATTGAGATGCAGCCATATATACACAGCCAAGAAGAATGGACAGCTGAATTAAGAAACCATGAACAATTTCCAGAATTTAAAATCCTGAATCATGACATGACACTAGTGGAATTCAGGTGTTTCTGGTACATGGACTGCTGTCTCCCAATGTGAGGTTGAACTGTTAACCTTGTGTACATCCTACTTCACAAATGAGTCTGTCAGATATGGTAAGCCTATAGGCTGAAGATGACGCTCCAACACTGTGGAGAAACCTCAGGTGACTGTCCAGGCAGCTGGCTTTTTCTGTCAACTGACAAATTTTTTGGAAATTGCTTGCATGCACTTCCTGTTTTTATTTTTGTTAGCTAATATTATTTCCTTCTTGGGTCTCTGAGGGAGTTGAAGATTAGTTAGTTATAGTTGAAGGTTAGTTAGTTATAGTTGAAGACTAGTTAGGATAGAAAGTGAATTAGGTACATTGTAGCTAGAGTTTTCCTGCCTGGCCCACAGTCAGGACAAATCTCTCTCACCTGCCAGTCCCACAGCCACTTAGACCTGACCAAGTAAACACAGAGACTTATATTGGTTACAAACTGTATGGCCGTGGCAGGCTTCTTGCTAACTGTTCTTACAGCTTAAATTAATCCATTTCCATAAATCTATACCTTGCCACATGGCTCGTGGTTTACCGGCATCTTCACATGCGGCTTGTCATGGTGGATGGCAGTGACTCCCTCACCCAGCTTCCTGTTCTCTCAATTCTCCTCTCTGTACTTCCTGCCTGGCCACTGGCCAACCAGTGATTTATTTATTGACCAATCAGCAACACATTTGACATACAGACCATCCCACAGGACTTCCCCTTTTCTTTTCTTAAAAAGGAAGGTTTTAACCTTTACACATCTCCAAAGTCAGCTTGGTATATTTGGGAATTTGGGCGTAGCTTCTCTTACTACTTCCTGCTGGAGGGGGGCACTGTATCTTATGGGGACACAAAGAAAATTTTAGAATTATGGAATATTCCATGAGGCTGTATTGTCTGAGCCATTTGCCTTCAAACCATTCTGGATGTTGGATCATCTGGGCCATGGTGTCATCAGAGATCTTTCAGGAGTCCTTGGCTGGTCAAACCCGATGTATCTTAATCTGGAACAAATCCATAGCCTCTGGCTTTCTGTGGGAACAAAAGCAGAGCCTCCTTTCCAAAGCAATATATCTTTACATCCAAATGTTGAAGTCAAGGTACCTTTAAAATCTACATTTTGGCATAACTCAACAGCTTTTGTAATCAAATGTTTTTCTTTAGTTATGAATATCAAAGAAAACATAATCCAGATTCTCTGTGTGGTAGCCATCTTTACATGGCTTATTTTTTTTTATATTAGCTTGAGCCTATTGCTTTAAACTGCAGCCTTCTAAGCCTGAAAGGGCGCTGGCACTATGGCTGCTGGCTCCGCTCACTTCAGCTTCCCAACATGGCGGTGGTACATTTTCCGCCAGCTCTGGGAGCCATCAACTTTCAGAAATAGTGGGTCTATGCTTCTATCAAAGCAGCTTGTAGCCCAGAAACCTCTTTTTTTTTGTACTAGCAAAGGCTAAATCCACCACGCAGCTTAATGTGCCACTTGCAGAGGCTTCATTCCCGCCATACTGCAGGTCAAACGCACATGACAGGAACCCGCTATAGTAGCTCAAACATGCAGGCTGCCACTAACTTGAAAGAAACAACTAGGAACTGTTTTTAGCTCTGTTTTAGAATCTTTTTCTCAGGTTTTAGGTGGAAACTCTTGCCAACAGGTTGGGCACCATTTGTAGCTAGAGTTTTCCTGTCTGGCCCACAGTCAGGACAAATCTCTCTCACCCGCCAGTCCCACAGCCACTTAGACCCGACCAAGTAAACACAGAGACTTATATTGGTTACAAACTGTATGGCCGTGGCAGGCTTCTTGCTAACTGTTCTTACAGCTTAAATTAATCCATTTCCATAAATCTATACACCTTGCCATATGGCTTGTGGCTTACCGGGATCTTCCCATGGGGCTTGTCATGGTGGCTGGCATTGACTCCCTCACCCAGCTTCCTGTTCTCTCAATTCTCCTCTCTGTACTTCCTGCCTGGCCACTGGCCAATCAGTGATTTATTTATTGACCAATCAGCAACACATTTGACATACAGACCATCCCACAGCACTTTTGGGAAAAAAAAAAAGGAATTGCTGTGGGATGTTCTGTATGGCAAATGTGTTGCTGATTAGTCAATAAATAAAACACTGATTGGCCATTGGCTAGGCAGGAAGTGTAGGCGGGACAAGGAGGAGAATAAAGCTGGGAAGTGGAAGGCTGAGTCAGAGAGACACTGCCAGCCGCCACCATGACAAGCCACATGTGAAGATGCCAGTAAGCCACGAGCCATGTGGCAAGGTATAGATTAATAGAAATGGATTAATTTAAACTGTAAGAACAGTTAGCAAGAAGCCTGCCACGGCCATACAGTTTGTAACCAATGTAAGTCTCTGTGTTTACTTGGTCCGGTCTGAGTGGCTGTGGGACTGGCAAGTGAGAGAGATTTGCCCTGACCATGGGCCAGGCTGGAAAACTCTAGCTACAGTACATTTTGGACTTACCAAAATAAAATACATAATGGAATTATATTCTCTGAATTTGTCAAATAAAAATGGACTAGATATTGTTTAGGTATTTATTACTTGTCTGTATTATATATAGTTATTGTACTTTTGTATATAGTTTTTCTTTTGTTAGTTATAACCTTTTACTTTTTTCTTTTTATTAAAATAGAAAAGGCAAAATATGATGGTATTTTATTTGTACTGAAATATGATTTTAATTTTATGTTAATAAATAAAGTTGCCTGGGGGTCAGAGCTATTAGAGCCATAGCAAGAGTGTGGTGGTGGTGGTGCATACCTTTAATCCCAGCACTTGGTAGACAGAGCTAGGTAGATCTCTGTGTGTTCAAGGATACAGCCAGCATTGCAGACACACGCCTTTAATCTCAATACCAACCATAGAAGACCTGGAAGTCTCTACAGACAGGCAGTGACGAGGCAGTCATGTGTTTGGGTTTACAACCAATGAGAAGGCAAAACAGAAAGACTATATAAAGATATACACACAGGAAGTAGGTCCCTTTCAGATAGCTCTCTTGGCTGAAGCAGGAAGGGTAAGGCTCTTAGTTCTGACCTTTTGGCTTTCTTCTCTGAATCGGCTCTGTGTTTCTTATTTAATAAGATGGTTGGTTACATCTACAGGAAATATTAGATAGAAGGATTTATTGCGGAGAATATTGTGGAGATAAACAGATAGAAAATAAAGGATAGCCTCGAGAGGGCCTGGAACCTTTGCCAACGGTCTCCGACTGTCTCTGCCCCAGGGGTATTTATAGAGATGCCAAGGGGTGGAGCAAAAGACCTCCCCCAGCACAGCCAAGTACAGACCACCTCAGACACCTGCACTCCCTCCCCTGGTCCTAATCATCCTCTATGCAGACATGCTGGGTAAAGCCACAAGGAACCCGAGAATGGGCTCCCACAGAGGGGAGAGTAAAAAGAAAAGAAAAGAAAAAAATAAAGAAAAGAAAAAAAAGTTTGTGAAAGACGATTGGTGTTATAAAAATATTAATTGATTAATCTACGGACTAAGGTCTGAAAGAGTGCAAAGGGTCTAGGTACAAGTAGTCTAAAATGATACCTTAGGAAAAACAGTGATGTTGTAACACCTAAGAATATTGTATCATTCAAAGATAAGCTTTTTTTTTCTATTTCCCCCATTTTCATCCTAATCTTTCTGCATCTTTCTGCTCTTTTTATATTCTTTATGGTAAGTAAAACTGTATTGTAAGTTTCTTTCAGTCTATATGATGAACTATAAGTGTTACAATACATTAACTTCTTCTTTCCAAAATACACTCTACATTCATTACTAACAGATCTTAAAGTACTAGGGTGAAATCTGAAAACAATTCAAGATAGATAGTGGCCTTCTTCAAGTCTACTAAAATAATAGATTACTCCTCAATTTCCTGGTCATTTTAAAAGCAACAAGTATACATCATAAGCATTCGGGGAACTTATTACAGTTTATATCAATATAAATCATGTTAATTTAGAAAATACTACAAATATTTGATAGAAGTGGAATTAAATTTAAAATGCCATTTAAATGTCATTTATAATTGTAAATGAAGTTTGTTTGATTAATAACCTACATATTTGAATTCAGTTGGCTAGCTAGATTAGTTATTGTTGAGGTCACTGTGAGAAGGATAATCATAGTCTCAATTATTATACATATAGCAATAAGAAAAACAGACTTTTAGAACTAGAAGGACCATCAGGAAGCAGTTAATTCAGATCCTTATGTTCTACATGCTAGATGTGGGCAATTGTAGCTTTGTAGAAGGTTGTAACTGCTGAGTAGAAAAGTGTATGAATAAAGGAGATAGAGTATGAGTCATATTGTGCTCAGTCACAATTTGAATCTCTGGACGTTACACACATTATTCACCAAAGTTTCATCATCATTGCAGTTTGTCCTTAATTTTTGGTTAGAGAATAGAAAATGTTCACTTTGGGAAATTTCAGTTCCAGAAAAACTGAGATTGTTGCTCATCATGCCTGGCCACCTGTTCTAGAAACACATGTCTATAGACCAAACTAGATTAGCAAGAACACAGGTAACAGAATCCATTATTGCTACCAGATTTTACTGATTAATAGTAATAAATTTACCTTTTTGACCTTGCTTAAATATTGTGGCTTTAATACTGAAATACAGGAAACATAGAGGGCATAGTATATACAGGGTATCATTCTACATCTTTAGGATTAAGCAGTAGACATAACAGAGAAAAACCTTGACTTTATTGAGTTTGTATTCTGTACAAGAGATCATCACAATGATGATGAAGGTGTTGATGATTATGATGATAATGAAATAACTTAGTGAGCTAGATGCCAGATGCTGATGTGATAGAGAATAGTGACTTTGAAATTTTGTTTTTCTAGGGTATTGTTGTCAATGAAAGTCTCTAATGAGATATGGCTTTATACTTTACAAAGTCTCTTTCAAAATTTTATTTAAATTATAAAGTAATTTTCTTTTTCTTTTTCTTTTCTTTTTTTTTCGAGACAGGGTTTCTCTGTGTAGTTTGGGTGCCTGTCCTGGATCTCACTCTGTAGACCAGGTGGGCCTCAAACTCACAGAGATCCTCTTGACTCTGCCTCCTGAGTGCTGGGATTAAAGATGTGCACCACCACAGCCTGGCATTAAGTAATTTTCAATGAGCATTAATATTAGATGAAATTTCATCTTGTATAATAATTTATTTCACTAGATTCATGCACTACAGGGACCAAACATTTCATTTTCTCCCTAGTGCCTATAACTGCTATTCTAAAAGTAGCATTTGGTCTGTTGGTACAGTCAATAAAAGATATCTAAAAGGTTTATTAGATCCCAAAAGGGCTGTGGCAGTTACAATACAAATATCAGAAGGGCTCATTAAAAATAGTATATGAGTTGCTTATACTACTAGATGCTATATTTTCTATAGAAAAAAATAAAAATAGCACGGATGAATAGCAATACCTAATGAAGTATCTGAAGACAAATTGAACAATAAAGAAATGACTGACTATATTCATAGAAAATAATAGCTTTATTTTAATTTTTAAATTTATTATCTGTCTGCATAATTTTATGTACATGTGTACATATGTCTCTGTGTGTGTTTGTGTGTGTGTGTGTTTATGAGAGAGAGAGAGAGAGAGAGAGAGAGAGAGAGAGAGAGAGAGAGAGAGAGAGAGAGAGAGAGAGAGAGAGGTGTGCCTGGGCATGTGTGCACAGAGTGCTTCTAGGGGTAAGAGAACATCATTATGGAGTGAGCTTTCTCCTTCCACTTTTCAGTGGGTTTTAAGGATTGAGTTCAGATATCAGTCTTGAGAGGCAAGATTTTTATCCTTTGAGCCATCCAGCTACTTTCAAACCCTTTCTTCTTTTACTCTGATACCATTTTACCAGCCAAACTTTCTATGATCTCCACGTTTACAATTGCAATCTCTCCCCCCAAATCCCTATTATCTTTCCTGGCAACATTTTCTCCATATTAATCTCTTCCCCTTTATTCAAATCAATGATGATGCAACATATTCACTGACTGTCACATAGATTATAACAATGATTTCTAAATAGTTCCTTATCCCACATTTCCAAGGGAATTGCTCCATAAAAGCCAATTTTGTAAAGAAAATATATTGTATAAAACTTAGATAAGAGAGAAAGTTCAAAATAATCCATCTTAAATGAAGGAATATTGTGTTATTCTGTGATTTTAAAATCCTCAGGTGAAAGACAAATGTCTTTCTGTCACTTATAAGATCTGACGAGATACTTTTTTCTCTTTTCTCATAAACATTTGGCTCATTCAGTCACATACTGACCTAGTCCATTAACAAATCATGTTGTGTGTACATTGAACACACACCCCACATCTAATGCCATCATAATGTCTATATCACAACTACTGTTTTTTAACATTTATTTATTATTATTAGTTAGTTATGGGTGTGTGTGTGTGTGTGTGTGTGTGTGTGTGTGTGTGTGTGTGTGTGTGTGTGTTTGTGCTGGTGCCTGAAAGAGAGGTATCAAAATCCCCTAGAGCTGGGTTACAGGAGAGTGTGATCCACCTGAACTGGTTTCTGGGAACTGTAGCTAGAGTTTTCCTGCCTGGCCCATGGTCAGGGCAAATCTCTCTCACCCGCCAGTCCCACAGCCACTCAGACCCGATCAAGTAAACACAGAGACTTATATTAGTTACAAACTGTATGGCCGTGGCAGGCTTCTTGCTAACTGTTCTTATATCTTAAATTAATCCATTTCCATTAATCTATACCTTGCCACATGGCTCGTGGCTTACCGGGATCTTCCCATGCGGCTTGTCATGGTGGCGGCTGGCAGTGTCTCTCTCTCAGCCTTCCACTTCCCAGAATTCTTTTCCTTGTCCCACCTATACTTCCTGCCTAGCCAATGGCCAATCAGTGATTTATTTACTGACCCATCAGCAACACACTTGACATACAGACCATCCCACAGCAGGGAACTACAATCCAATCCTCTAGAGAAGCAGTAAGTATATTTAACCACTGAGCAACTTCTCCAAGCCCCACAATCACATTAGGCAATATTATAATGAGTACGTGTTGATTATGTTATTGCAATTCCTTCCAAACAGACCTTTCTGCTTTCACTCTTGTCCTTTTCAAACATATTGTCTAGAAAACAGCAGAGATATTCTTTCACAATGTAATTAGACAGTTTTTGACACTGTACCCTTGCTCTGAATTGTCTAATAGTAAGAACTTTTCTTTGAATAAAATCCAAAGTCCTCACTGTGATTGAAAATTAAAATTCTGCCTGGTAGCCATCATATTTTTTCCTGGAGCTTAAATGCTCTTATTACCTTAGGACCTTGAATGCACTTTTCTTTGTGCATCGCATACTCTCTGCATTCATATATTTGCTCAAAGGTCAAACTCAAGATCCTGATTTTAAAAGTACCTTCTCCATTTTCTTATGTTGCTTTTTTGTAAACAGTTCTGCTTCTGATAAAACATACTATGTTTATTCATTTATTTGGTTACTATCAGGATTCCTCCCTAGGATATCCACTGAACACAGCATAAGAAGATGCAGGTTCAGAGTAGTTGGATTTATGTTGAGGTCCTTGATCCACTTAGACTTAAGTTTTGTGCACGGTGATAGATATGGATCTATTTGCAGCCTTCTACATGTTGATATCCAGTTATGCCAGCACCATTTGTTGAAGATGCTTTCTTTTTTCCATTGTACAATTTTGGCTTCTTTGTCAAAAATTATATGTTCATAGGTGTGTGGATTAATGTCAGAGTCTGCTATTTGATTCCATTGGTCCACATGTCGGTTTTTATGCCAGTACCAAGCTTTTTTATTACTGTAGCTCTATAGTAGAGCTTGAAGTCAGGGATCGTGATGCCTCAGAGGTTGTTTTATTGTACAGGATTCTTTTGGCTATCCTGGGTTTTTTGTTTTTCCATATGAAGCTGAGTATTATTGTTTCCAGGTCTGTGAAGAATTGTGTTGGTATTTTGATGGGGATTGCATTGAATATGTAGATTGCTTTTGGTAACATTGCCATTTTTATTATGTTAGTCCTGCCTATCCATGAGCATGGGAGATCTTTCCATTTTCTGATGTCTTCTTCAATTTCTTTTTTCAGGGACTTAAAGTTCTTGTCATATAGGTCCTTCACTTGCTTGGTTAGTGTTACCCCAAGGTATTTTCTGTCATTTGTGGCTATTGTAAAGGGTGATGTATCTCTGATTTCCTTCTCAGCCTCTTTGTCAATTGTATGTAGGTGGGCTACTGATTTTTTTGAGTTGATCTTGTATCCTGCTATGTTACTGAAGGTGTTTATAAGCTGTATCAGTTCCTTGGTGGAATCTTTGGTGTCACTCAAGTATACTATCATGTCATCTGCAAATAGGGAAAGCTTGACTTCTTCCTTTCCAATTTGTATCCCCTTAATCTCCTTATGTTGTCTTATTGCTCCGGCTAGAACTTCAAGTACTATATTGAATAAGTATGGGGAGAGCAGACAGCCTTGCCTCATTCCTCATTTTAGTAGAATTGTTTTGTGTTTCTCTCCATTTAATTTGATGTTGGCTGTTGGCTTGCTATAAATTCCCTTTATTATGTTTTGGTATGTTCCTTGTATTCCTGATCGCTCCAAGACCTTTATCATGAAGGAGTGTTGGATTTTGTCAAATGCCTTTTCTGCATCTAGTGAGAAGATCATGTGTTTTTTTTCTTTGAGTTTGTTTATATGGTGTATTACATTGACGGACTTTCAAATGTTGAACCACCCTTGCATCCCTGGGATGAAGTCTACTTGATAATGGTGAATAATTGTTTTGATGTGTTCTTGGAGTCTGTTTGCCAGTATTTTATTGAGTATTTTTGCATCAATGTTCATGAGGGAGATCGGTCTGTAGTTCTCTTTCTTTGTTGAAACACATGAACTATGAACCAATGGTTGAGGGGCTCCCAACTGGATCAGGCCCTCTGAATGGGTGAGATAGTCAATTGGCTTGATCTGTTTGGGAGGCATCCAGGCAGTGGAACTGGGTGCTGTGCTCATTGCATGAGTTGGCTGTTTGAAACCTGGGGCTTATACAGGGTTACTTGGCTCGGCCTGGGACTGGACCTGCCTTGACTGAGTCTACCAGGTTGATCTCAGTCCTCGGGGGAGCCTTTGCCCTGGATGAAGTGGGAATAGGGAGTAGGGTGGGGTGAAGGGGAGGGGGTGGGAAGGGGGAGAACAAGGGAATCTGTGGCTGATATGTAGAACTGAATTGTATTGTAAAATAAAATAAAATAAAATTTTAAAAAAGAAGATGCAATAAGACTAGTGACAAATTCTCATATTTAAGCTGGACAAGGAAACCCAGTAGGAGGAAAAGGAGCAGGAAAAAGAGTCAAAGACAACCCCACTCCCACTGTTAGCAGTCCCACAGGAACACCAATCTAACAGCTATAATATATACAGAGAAGACCTAACACAGACCCAGACAGGCTCCACAGTCTGCTATTTTCTGGAGACAAAGAAAGGAGCAGTCCGTCTGGAGGGTGTCAACCTGTGGGAGAGGAAGGTATGGGGAGGAGTGGAGGGAGGGGAAGCTGTATTCAGGATGTATTGTATGACAGACCAATAAATAAAAAGAACAACAACAACAAAAAGACTCCTCCTTAAAATGCAAGCTCCATCAGAGAATCATTTCTTTATTCCATGCTGAGAATAGTGTCTGGAATTCAAAACAACAAATAAATATGTGTTCAGTAAATAAATGTTTTCATTTTTTTCACATAACATTATTTTCCTCATACTTAAATGCCTCTTTTAACCTTTGTTAGAATATGAGAAACATTTCTAAGGCCCAAATCCACTGTTAAAGTTTTAGGAAAAAGCTACCTCTGCTTTCCCTGACTTGCTTTAATAACTTATACATGCCTTTGTGTCCTTAAATTCATGCAGGTGTTGTTTTCTTTCTTCAAACTGATGTAGTTACACCTTTCTTCATATTTACCTGATAATTCTTTGAGGAAAACAAGTATATAAATACTTTAATAGGACTTTCAAATCTGTGCAGAGATGCCTAAATAATTTTCAAGAGTCTATGTGAAATGAACATGGTAACATGTGGCAAACCTTAATAATTTCAATATGGCAATATCCACTAAACAAGAGTTTCTAAAATGCCCTATATGATTACACATACTCAAAAGAGAGCTATATCAAATATTTAAACACTCAGTAGCCTCCTTTAATATCTTAAGTATAAGCCATTGCCTCTCTGAAAAATTCCCTGTCCTTTATCTCAGCCAATAACAGAAAGCGTTAACAGAATCTCCTTCAACATTGTCATGATACTCATGGCTTACTTTTCTTAAAGTCTATCACACAACATTGCAATTTTTCTTTCTAGTTTCATTTCTGGACTACTTTTAATTTTCAAATAAAGTAATTGAGAAATATGGTACATAGTAGGTATACAACAAATGCTTCTGTACTAAATAAATATCTATTACAATTTAGTCTCTATTGTTAGCTACACAAAAATGGATTTTAACTCTATATAAGCAAATGACTCAGAACAGCTTTTCAAACATTGCTGAACCAGTGGTGCTTTTTGTAAAGGACAAAGTTTTCAAAAGGTATTTTTCTTGCTTTATTTATGACAGTTTTCTAAAGATGATGATACCAAAGCTTTGAACTTTGTAGATGACAGCTGAACTGGATCTGTGCCATATGAAAGTTCTTTGATGAATTTTAACATGGTATAAGCTAAAATATTGACATGCAACATTTGGGATTGGAATTGGAAAGTAATTTAGGAAGAAAATAAGTCATGTCTAGTCCCCATTGATATTTAATGAAGTTTCATTCCCTTGGAAGCCCCTCACACATTAATTCACTCTATCTTCTTTCATGTTCCCCTTATTATATGTATTCAACCTTGTTTTTGTGAATCACAAGAGAGAATTCTCTAGTCTCCTATAGTGTTATTGTCTAGTAAAACAACTGCTCTGAGCATAGTTCTGTTATTTTCTTAAAAGAAAACAGTTGTTAAAATTCAGAATTTAATTGGATAATTAAAATTTTAAGGAAGCATAGCAGCAATTTCCTGAGTATAAACTGCCCTTAAAATTATACTCCCCAATCTTATATTTTTTTTAATATTCATGATATTTAGTTCCTGGCAGAGCCATTATAATGAGTTGTTAGTTTACAAAGAAATGTAGTAAAAGGCCTGATAATCACAGAATATTACTAATTCATAATGCAATATTACTGTGTATCTTGAAGTGTATTCTCATAATCCAACACCACACAATAACCTTACTCAGATGTGGAATGTTCTTAGAACCTTCTGCAACCTTAAGTAACTAACCCCCTTTGCACAAGCTAAAGATTTTGTTGTCACGTTTTTGTTATTTTTGAAGCTTCATGGAATAAATGCCTACTATATTACCTAGATTATTGTTTCAAAACTAATTCAATCTGTTCACTACAGTTCACAATGACACTAAATAAGAGCTTATTAGTAGTGGACTGACCCATTTCACTCAAATTTTCAATTTACAGGAACCGATCCTTGTATAGCACTTGTACAAGTTAAAGAGAACTTATTTAACTTGAGGAAATAGTTTACTAAAAATAAATCCCTGCCAGGTGGCAGTAGCACATACCTTTAATCTCAGCACTCAGGAGGCAGAGCCAGGCGGATCTCTGTGAGTTGAAGACCAGCCTGGTCTACAGAGAGAGATCCAGGGCAGGCACCAAAACTATACAGAGAAACCTGTCTCAACAAAGAAAAAATAAAATAAACAAATCCCTAATGTTCTTAATGGTGCATCATAGAAATGAGACACTGATGTAATGAACCAGGTAAAATTCATTAGGGAAATAAATCAAATAAGGTACACTTAAGATGCAGAACAGAGTAGACATTGCTGCTGATCCAGCTGTCCTTGTTCTGTCATTCTGCCCAAAGGGGATGCGAACCAATCACAAGCCATGCTTCCTCTTGCTTTTACTCCAACCAGCCAAGAGAGAGAGTGTGACTCCTCTCCCTAGTTCTTAAATGATCATGTACACAGACAGATTCATGCCCTAGGGCTTGCTACTCTAATGCCATTGTTTGAATGGATCAAATTTCCACAACACTTCCCCATTTTTTTGTCTAAATAAGAAGATTCTAATCCTAATTCAAAACTATATACAAAAGGAACAATTATCAAGTATTGTCCAGAAGAAAGAAAAAGATAATAACATAAATAAAAGGGAACTACAACCTGCAAGAATAACATAGAGCAGGAAACAGATTCTGTAACTGGGTTTTTTTCTGTCCCACCCAGTCCCATAGCTGTTTCCAAATAAGTACTCAGAGGCTTAATATTACTTATAAATGTTTTGCTGATGTCTCTGGCTTATTATTAGCTACCTCTTACATTTAAATTAACCATTTCTATTAATCTAAGTATTGCCCCATGGCTGTGGAATTACTTGTCTGCTGAAGTTGTTCCTTGGGTGGCTGGATGGCATCTCCAGAGCACTTCTCCATTTCTGTCTAATCAAAAAGGAAGATTTTAACTTTAACAAAGTAAAATTACATGTAATAGAACAGTTATCAACCAAGAATTACAGTTACAATATCTAGTCTATTTGTATTTGGCAAAATTAAAGAAAATCTTCTATCCTATATTTGTGAGTCTAAGGTTTCATATCTAATTTACCTTTCATCATAACTAAGGAAAACTATAATTATAACTATCTAGTCTTCAACTCCATCAAAATCCCCAGAAGGCTATAATATTACGTAAGTAAACAGGAAGTGCATTACATGCAACATCCAAAGCTCTAAAAATGACAGAGACGTCTAGCTGCCTGGACAGTCACTCAAAGTTCTTCTGTAATGTTGGTACATCTATCTTCAGCCTACAGAGCTAAGAGTGTCTGGCAGACTGTGGAATGACTCATCCCTAATGGGCTTGAGGGCCAGATGGCCCAAACAATTAAAAAAGATACTTTCTGAGAGCCAGCCTGGGTCTGCCTGATGGTCTTAGCACCAAACAAGTAAAAAAGATACCTTCTGAGAACCAGCCTGGGTCTGCCTGATGGTCTTAGCAACAGCAGCTGAAACATGATCTGGACATGACCTGAACCAATGAGAGGCAGCTGTGTCACACCAGCAGATGCATATTCATCAGACCTTCCCCCAGGGTGAGGTGGAGGGTATATAAGGCTTGCCTCTTCCTAAATAAACTGAGCTTGTTGTTCCAACATTCTCCCAGAGTCTGTGTGGTTTGACTTTGCACCTACTTGGCCCCCGCCCCCAAAGGGAACAACAACAAGGACCCTGCTACATCTGGCGCCAATACCTGGGACATTTGGTACTTGAACAGGGTCTGTTTGTCTCCCTTTACTCATGTGCATCGCTGGTTGAGAAGCCCGCTTGAGTGGTATATTTTGGTGAGTAGGCCCCTCTATGTTGTGTAAATTCGGTCCCTTCAGCAGGTACATGCTGGGGCCCCCACTTTCTTCTTTCTGTTTGTCTTATTTGTGAGTCTGTCTGTACAGTAGGGTGGCATATACTTTTGTTCAGGCTTGCCTAGCATTTCCATATAAGGGCTAGTCCCTCAGGAAACAACAGCCACAGTCTATTTTTAGTTGTATATGTGTATGTATGTGTATATGTGTGTATGTGTGTGTGTGTGTGTGTGTGTGTGTGTGTGTGTGAATGTATGCATGTGCTTGTGGATTGTGATGCCTAGAGAGATGAATCAGTAGTTAATAGTGCTTGCTCCAGAGATCTCTCCAGAGAACATGTGGGAACCTGATCTTTGGATGAGAGTTTTGTTCCTGGGCAGAAAAAAGAGGAAGTGGCCTCAGGAATAATCCTCCAATTGGTTTTTATGCTCATTTTGTTGACTATAATTGCTGGCCTAAAGTCATTTCCTACTGAGGCCCACAATAAGCACTGCCAGAAACAGTGTAACACCAACTTATTTATTGCCTTCATTCCCTCCATGACTGATATTTCCTCTGCCTCTGCTGGAAAGGAGAGGCATTAGAATAGGCATAAAGTGAAGGAAAGGGTTTAAAAGAGAGAGGAAATGATTGCAGCAGCATCGAAGCTTACACTGCCAGGTCCTCTCTCTGCTTCCCCGATGCCTCAAGTGGCTACCCACTCACTGCAATATTCACAGAGTGATTACATTGGATATCTGCCTGTCGAGCCAGCTGCTCCACATGCCTCCCAGCCTATGACACCTATAGTGCCATACATGCCTACCATAGCATTTCCAGTTAATATGGGCCCCAATGCGGCTAACCAGCCATGGATACCTACCCCTCTTGCTGACCTGTCTTTGGTCCGTAAGGCTGCTAATGAATCAGGTCCTGACTCATCATATTTTAGCAAGTCCTACAGCAATGGGCAATGCATTTACAGACTTATTATGACTGGCACCTGTAGCTTGAGTTTTCCTGCCTGGCCCACAGTTAGGACAAATCTCTATTACCTGCCAGTCTCACAGCCTCAGACCTGACCAAGTAAACACAGAGACCTATATTGGTTACAAACTGTATGGTCATGGCAGGCTTCTTGCTAACTGTTCTTACAGCTTAAATTAATCCATTTCTATTAATCTATACCTTGCCACATGGCTCGTGGCTTACCAGCATCTTCATATGCTGTTTCTCATCATGGTGGCTGGCAGTGTCTCTCCGACTCAGCCTTCCACTTCCCAGCTTTATTCTCCTCCTTGTCCCGCCTACACTTCGTGCCTAGCCAATGGCCAATCAGTGTTTTATTTATTGACTAATTAGCAACACATTTGCCATACAGAACATCCCACAGCAGGCACCATTTGATGAAGGCTATGTTGGAGCCTATGGTCTTCCTTATTTGGCAAGCTGTCTATGATAACCAGGCTGAGGCTCAGGCTCATTTTAATATACAGATCAACATCGCTGTTTCTTGTGAGATGCTCACGGGCCAAGAACCATATGTTAACCCTGTCATACAAGCCCAAATTGGACAACACACTTATTTACCTACCTTGGGAGACACCATTGCCCTTGGTGTATTGAAGGGATCCCATCACCCTTCAGTGGTAATACTCTGTTCCCTATTAACCCTGGGGTGAGGGTATGCTTGCATTTTTCCCAAGAATACTACCACACCAATATGGGTACCCTCAAGAGATGTATGTCTGGCAACAGACCAAGAGACTTCAGACAAAAAAGAAGCTTCAGAGGGGTAATGTATGATTTATCCTGCTACTGTGGTATTAGTGAAGGTCATGTCATGGCTGGCATGTGACCCTACATAATAAGCAATTGCCTCACCCCCTACAAGGTTGATAATACATCACCAGAAAGACTTTGATTGGCACAATAAAAATCACTGGGGTCCCATCCATGTCCTTGAGATTGAAATTTTTGACTAATCCTTCTCTTGTTCAAATATCTTCTGCAACAGGTTCACCAACAGAAGGCAGCCACAAAGGCAACCCTACAGGTTTTATTGACTCTCACACACCTAGATCAAAGTCCTCCTAGAGAGATAATGCACGCATGGCTCACTGAGATACAGAAGGCTACTGCCTAAAGCCCACCACCCAGACAGTTCTCCAGGATTGATGCTCTTCCAGGGCTGGTAGTCAATGACGGGATACGAGCTTGTTTGGCAAGCCAATCTAAGACAGGCACAATCTATTATGCTGAGCTCTCCTGAGGTGGGGTCAACAAGGTTAAGGAAATGCACCCTAGCTCCCACTGAGCATGTCCTATAAAATAATAAAAAAAGGTAGATATGTGGGATGACTCATCTCTAATGGGCTTGAGGGCCAGATGACCCAAACAAGTAAAAAAGATACTTTCTGAGAGCCAGCCTAGGTCTGCCTGATGGTCTTAGCAACAGCAGCTGAAACATGATCTGGGGATGACCTGGACCAATGAGAGGCAGCTATGTAACACCAGCAGATGCATATTCATCAGACCTTCCCCCAGGGTGGGGTGGAGGGTATATAAGGCTTGCCTCTTCCTGAATAATCTGAGCTTGTTGTTCCAACATTCTCCCAGAGTCTGTGTTGTTTGACTCTGCGCCTACTTGGCCCCCACCCCCAAAGGGAACAACAACAAGGACCCTGTTACAGCAGACTTTCAGTGAAGCCGGAAATTTGAAGGACTGTCCATATTGGCAAAGTTCATCAGTCACTTTCCTCTGTGTCCTATGAAATGTCTGGCAGTTTCTTCTGTGAAGCTGGAAACTTGAAGGAACATCCTTCCTTAGCAGTCACTATTTTTTGTGGGTCTTGCATATCCAATTTATACAACATATTGTCAAGCAGTTCAGGCAAGAGCAGTTTCTTGCCCAAATGGTTAACTTTGCCACATTGAAAGCAAGTGACATAAGGAGTTTCTTCAATGTCAATCATCCTTTTTGAAGTAATTGGTATTGCCAGGAGCAGACGTGTCTCACTGTTGAGAAAAGTCTAAGTTCTTAAATCATTTTAATTGCCATATTCTCTAGGTCTTTGAAGTGTTTGAAGATTACCTATCTGAAATATATCTTCATATACCTAGAAAACCTAACTAACATGACTATACGTTTGACAATTATACATGACTATTAATCTGTATTTCTTAATTATGCATTGCAAATTTAAATGTGTTGCATAAAGATAATATCTTAAACAAGAGTAGAAATATACATATAACAAAATTAATTTTAAATCTATATAAATAAACTAAAATTCACACCAGTGTATTTTGAGATTAACAGTTGTTTTTTGGCTTAAAGTAGATTCAATAATCTACCTTTTTTTCAATCATAATAATCTACTCTTTTCCCCATAATTTCTATATAGTACCCCACCTTCTTCTTTAGAAAGAGATTAACCATGACCATTAAAATTCATAACCAACCGCCCTTAAATGAAAACAGACATTCACAAAAAATATTTTGGGAATTTGGGCATAGTTCTTTAGACTATTTCTTGTATTGTGGGTAGTGGTAAATTTCTGGGGACCCTGAGAAAATTTAGAATTATAGTCAAGTCCTGAGTGGAGTAGTTTATGAGGCTGGATCATCTCAGCCAGAAGCCTTGAACCTGTTCTGGACGCAGTACTCAGAGGAAACTGCGACAGAGGCAATTTGAGATGCTGAATCAGTTGGGTCATTTGTTTTCATTAGTGTCTGGTCCCATCATTCTGAAAATACATAAACTTTAAAAAGAAACATACATATCTACATTAATACAAGTAAAGATGGTGTGTTATACATAAGTCAGCCAAAGATGATTTCTTGTTATATGTTTGAGCAGGTAAAATATACATCACATGTCTTGCAATTCTTTCAGGTTTATTTTTCCATGTCTGTAGTCAGGATTTTCAGGGTGTCTTCCTTGATCAACTCTGATCATTTTGAATTTTGAATGAATCCACAATATCTCATCTCCTGTAGAACTTCTCCCTGAAAGCAGTATAACTTTTCACTTAAATTTTAGAGTAAAAATATTTTTAAAATATATAGGTTGGTTTAATCCAGCAGCTTTTATACTCCAATGTCTTATACCAGTCAAAAATTTTAAAGACAACATAATAATATACATAATGCAGACTTTCTGTATATTTTTTCTTTTATGTGGCTATTTTTATATTACTTTACTACCCTTTTTAAGTATATTATTTTAATTGTAAAGCTGTCTGTACCCTTTTTTATCTCTCCCAAGCCTATGTACATTTTAACACATACTGTGACCTCTTTAGAGGCTCTTTCATCTGAAACTATTTTTATTGTGTATCTGTAATCCTTTTCTTACCATTGCTTTAAACTGCTAAGCTAGCATGATTAGGACCAAAGCAGCAGCTTTGACTGCTGGATCTGCCCTGCTAGGCTTTCCAACATGGAAGAGGTACCATCAAGCATCATACTTATCTCCCATAAAAGGCAGCTGGAAGAAGCCTCTTTACAGCACCCATGTAAGAGTTTGTGGAATCCATCATGCAGCACATGACTATGCTCTCAAGCCTGCAGGCAGTGGTTGGGTCTGCCCACTTCTTGGGTTGTAAAATTCAAGCATAAATCTCATAGCCCAGTTGGAGGTTTGTGACCAAGAACCACATTCAACCTTCCTAGAGTTCTAGAATGCCCATGATTGTGCTATGGCAGGCATTTTTACTTAGTTTTGTTTTATTCCTATTTAATTTACTAGATCACTGTCCTGTAGAAACACTTAAAGGAGCTGTACCCTTTTTATTAAGCTTTCTCAGACCCTATGAAAATTCGAGAGCCCCATATTAGATGCCAAGTGAAATGAGATGCTGATGCAATGGACCAGGTAAAGTTTGTTATGTAAACCAATCAAATAAGGTACATTCATGATACAGAACAGAATAGATAACACTGCTGATCCAGCTGTCATTGTCCTGTTGTTCTGCCCAAGGGTGATGAGAACTAACCACAAGCCATACTTCCACTTGCTTTTGCTCCAACCACCCAAGAGGGAGAGATTGACCCCTCTCCTCGGTTCTTAAGTGGTCAGTCACATACACAGACAAGACCGTACCCTAGGGATTGTTACCACAGTGCCATTGGTTGAACAGATTGGATTCCCACAACAAATCATTTTAAACATATTATGTATAATCTAAGAAGAAAGACTCACCATCCCCACTTTGTAAGTTTGTATAATGGAACATAGGAAGTAAAGTTAAACAAACAAAATCAATGTGTCAGAAGTAGAAGATAAAGAAAATTTTCATTATTTGCAGATGAGTTAGTTCATTTCTTAGAAAGCAAATCAACATTACCTTCTGTGGAATAATACTTTTCTATACTGGTTTAATAAAATACTGATTGGCCAGTAGTGAGGCAGGAAGTATAGGTGGGATAAGCAGACAATGAGTATTCTGGGAAGAGGAAGACTGAGTGAGGAGATGCCAGTGAGTTTCCCAAGGAGCAACATGTAGTAGGATGCAGGTAAAGCCACAGAACACATAGCAACATACAGATTAACAGAAATGGGTTGAGTTTAAGTGTAAGAGCTAGTCAGTGGTAGACATGAGCTAATAGCTGAGCAGTTTTAATTAGTATAAGCCTCGGTGTGTTTACTTGAGTCTGAGCAGCTGCAGACTAGGCAGAACACAGAAAAACTTTCAGCTACAAATACCAAAAATTATGAAAAATACAATTCAGTAAAGAAATAATATTCTAAATGTGCAGTGGTTATCATTCTGTACAAATAAAACACTGACTAGCCAGTGGCTAGGCAAGAAGTATAGGCAGGACAAGGAGAGAGGAGAATTCTGGGAAGTGAAAGGCTGAGTGGGAGAGACACTGCCAGCCACCACCATAACAAGCAGCATGTGAAGATGCTGGTAAGCCATGAGCCACGTGGCAAGGTATAGATTTATAGAAATGGATTAATTTAAGATATAAGAACAGTTAGCAAGAAGCCTGTCATGGCCATACATTCTGTAGGCGATATAAGTCTCTGTGTTTACTTGGTTGGGTCTGAGCTGCTTTGGGACTGGTGGGTTAGAGAGATTTGTCCTGACTGTGGGCCAGACAGGAAAACTCTAACTACAAATGGTACCCAACGTGGTGGCAAGAGTTTCCAACTAAAACCTGAGAAAAAAGATTATAAAACAGAGCTAAAAACTGTTCCTAGTTGTCTTTCTCAAGTTAGTGAGCTACTATGGCGGGTTCCTGGCATGCATGCTGGACCTGCAGTATCGAGAGAATGAGGCCTCTACAAGTGCACGTTAAGCTGGGCCTCTGCAAGTGGCACATTAAGCTGTGGGGTGGATTTAGCCTTTGCTAGTATAAAACAAAAAAAGAGGTTTCTGGGCTATACACTGCTTTGATAGAAGCATAGACCCACTATTTCTGAGAGTTGATGGCTCCCAGAGCTGGTGGAAAACGTACCACTGCCATGTTGGGAAGCTGAAGTGGGCGGAGCCAGCAGCCACAGCACCAGCACCATTTCAGGCTTAGAAGCCTGCAGTTTAAAGCAATAGGCTCAAGGTAATATAAAAAATAAACCAGGTAAAGATGGCTACCACACAGAGAATCTGGATTATGTTTTCTTTGATGTTCATAACTGAAGAAAAACATTTGATTACAAAAGCTGTTGAGTTATGCCAAAATGTATATTTTAAATGTACCTTGACTTCAAAATTTGGATGTAAGGATATGTTGCTTTGGAAAGGAAGCTCTGTTTTTATTTCCACAGAAAGCCAGAGGCTATGGATTTGTTTCAGATTAAGATACATCAGGTTTGACCAGCCAAGACCACCTGAAAGGTCTCCTATGACACCATGGCCCAGATGATCCAACATCCAGAATGGTTTGAAGGCAACTGGCTCAGACAATACAGCTTCATGGACTATTCCATAATCCTAAAATTTTCTTTGTGTTCTCATAAGATACAGCACCCCCCTCCAGCAGGAAGTAGTAAGAGAAACTACACCCAAATTCCCAAATTACATGTCATTTTACTATGTTAAGGTAAAAACCTTCCTTTTTGAAATAAAAGAAAAGAGGAAGTGCTGTGAATATCATTCTGTATAAATAAAACACAGACTGGCCAGTGGCTAAGCAGGAAATATAGGCAGGACAAGGAGAGAGGAGAATTCTGGGAGGTTGAAGGCTGAGTGGGAGAGACACTGCCAGCCACCACCATGACAAGCAGCATGTGAAGATGCCAGTAAGCCATGAGCCACGTGCCACGTGGCAAGGTATAGATTTATAGAAATAGATTAATTTAAGATATAAGAACAGTTAGCAAGAAGCCTGCCATGGCCATACAGTCTGTAAGCAATATAAGTCTCTGTGTTTACTTGGTTGGGTCTGAGCTGCTTTGGGACTGGCGGATTAGAGAGATTTGTCCTGACTGTGGGCCAGGCAGGAAAACTCTAGCTACATAAATGAGTCGTATTTAGTCAATTTTCTCTTTCTTCCCTGGATTGGGTACTACTAGGGCAATGTAGTCAAATTAAATATCTTCCATATCTACAACACATAACATTCCTAGATTATATCTAATGAAATTTAGGCAAAGAAAATGTTAAAATTTTAAAAAAGTATTTAAAAATAAATATTTTAGAACCATAACTCATATCAAAGTAGCTTACCTTTAGAGATTATACTCATGAGCAAAATGTTATATTCACCTAAACAATTGCTGTGATTTTACAATGAACTATACCCCATAAGCTCATATACTTTAACACTTGATCATCTGATAGCTGCTCTATTTGGGAAGGTTTTGAAAATATTAAGAGTTGGAACCTCACTTTAGAAAATGGATGATGTCAGGGGTTTTATAGCATGGCCACATTCCCTAATCATCTCTTGGCTCCCTGAGTGCAGATATAATTTGGCCAGCTGCCTTCTGTTTAATCTACAATGTTTTCCCACCAAGATCGATTATATCTCCCTATAACTGTAATCCAAAACAAACTCTTCTTCCATTAAATTGCTACTTGTCAAGAATTTTTTCACAATAATAATAAGAATAACTGATATACTACACTATACATGATAAAAACTAGAAAAAAATTGAGACACAGACTGTAGTATTTATAGAAGATGGCAACTTCCTCAGAATTAATCTATGAACAAACAACAAAGACTTATATGATGAAAATTCTAGAATAATATAGAACATACAAAGAATGCTAAATAGAAATACATGCCATATTCATGCAAACACAATTCACTATTGTGGTGGTGTTAAAGAAAATGTTTTCCAAAGGGAGTGGCACTATTAGGAAGTGTAGCCTTGTTGGAGAAAGTGTGTCACTGTGGGGCTGAGGGTGGTGCTGTTGTGTTCCTCAATATATTGTGCATCCTAATAAACTTACCTGGGGTCAGAGGACAGAACAACCACTAGATAAACATAGAGGCCAGAAAATGGTGGCACACACACACACACAGAATTCTAGCATTCTAAAGACAGAGATCTTTCTGGATCTCTGTGAGTTCAAAGCCACACTGGAAACAGCCAGGCATGATGACACACACCTTTAATCCCAACAAGTGGTGGCAGGAAGTAGAAAGGTATATAAGTCATGAGAACCAGAAACTAGAAGCTTTTAGCTGGTTAAGCTTTTAGGTGTTTAGCTGCAGTTCAGCTGAGATCAATTTGGATGAGGACTCAGAGGCTTCCAGTCTTAGGAAACAGGATCAACTGAGGAATTGGTGAGGTGAGGTGGCTGTGGCTTGGTCTGCTTCTCTGATCTTCCAGCATTCACCCCAATACCTGGCTTCAGGTTTTTTATATTAATAAGACATTTTAAGATTCCTGCTATAGGTGGGCTTTGAGGTCTTTTTTTTTTTTGCTCAAGCTTTCCACAGTGTGATTGTCAGTCAACTTCCTATTGCCTGTAAGATGTAGGACTCATAGCTATTCCTTCAGTACCAAGTCTGCCTGCATGCCACCATGCTCACCTCCATGCTGATATTGGATTGAACCTCTGAAACTGTAAGCAAATCTCTTAAATTAAACGTTTCCTTATAAGAGTTGCCAAGGGGGTTGGGGATTTAGCTCAGTGGTAGAGTGCTTGCCTAGCAAGTGCAGGGCTCTGGGTTCGGTGCTCAGCTCTGAAAAAAAAAGGAGTTGCCAACGTCCTAAGGTCCTCAATGCCACCAGGACAAATGAAGAGCTGTTATGAAGAGCTGTTGGAGAGGGAAAGAAGGAAAAGCAAAAAGATTTTTTGTTTTGTTCTTGTTTTTGTTTGCTTGCTTGTTTGCTTCATTTTTTTGAGAGGTGCTTCAAGGGTGAGGGGAAGATATGGGTGAATGAGTATGCCAGCAGAATTGGGATGCATGAAACTCCCAAAGAATAAATAATGATGTTAAATTAAAAAAAAAGAGTTCCTGTGGTCATGGTGTTTTCACAGCAATAGAAACCTGGCTAAGACAAATATCATGAAGGTATTCTCCACAAATTTTTCTACAGACTTACTTAAATGCTAAATAAAATCATGATATGTCTTCTCAGAAAATTATCAATTTGATTTTAATTTTTCTACAATTGAAAATAGACTTTTTCAGAAAATATATTCTGATTATTTTCTCCCCTTCCCCAACTTTAGCTAGTTCCTACCTACCTACTGTCACCTCTGGATCCATACCCTTTTCTGTCTTTAGAAAACAAACAGACATATTGTTATATTTATGTAATAATAAAATAAAATAGGATTGGAAAACAAACATGCCATAATGCGACCAAATAAAGTAACAGAATAAAAACAATCATAGAAAAGGCAGGTGGTCTGTTTGCTTGTATTATCTTTTTTTTTAATCATTTAATCCTGAGGTGCTATCCTGAGGTGCTATCTTTCCTTGATGTTAAGGTGTGTTTTCTTGGTGGAGCAGAACGATGAATGCTGTTTTTAAATCCATTCTCTTATTCTGTGACTTTTTAATGGAGAAGGATTGAGAATTTTTTTTAAAGAATATTTTTTAAACTTTATTTTATGTGCATTGGTGTGAAGGTGTCAGATCCCCTGGAACTGGAATTACAGACAGTTGTGAGCTGTCATGTGGGTGCTGGGAATTGAACCCGGGTCCTCTGGAAGAGCAGCCAGTGCTCTTAACCACTGGGCCATCTCTCCAGCCCCCGGATTGAGATAATTTTTATTGATAGTTATCAACAAGCAATATTTAGCACTCCCACTATTTTGTTATTGTAGTAGGATTTTCCCCTCTGGATTTTCTAGTCTCATATTATTTGCTCCTTGTGTTGTCTTGGGTGTGTTTAATTTCCTCTGCTTAAAGTTCTCTTTCTAGTGCCTTCTGTATGGTGGGATTTTTAGAGAGACACTGCATGCATTTGCTTTTTATCATGGAATGTCTTACTTTCTCCGTAGATTATAATTGAAAATTCTGTGGGTTATATTAGTCTGGGTCTCTTAGAGTTGGTAGACCATCTGTCAAGGCCCTTATAGCATTTAGAGTCTCGATTGAAAAGTCAGGTGTTACTGTAATAATGTGCCTTTATATGTTATTTTTGTCTTTTCCACTTGCAGCTTATAATATCCTTTCTTTGTACTGTATATTTAGTGTTTTGATTATTATATGTAATAAGGCTAGTTTTATGCCAATTTGATATAAGTTAGAGTCATCAGAGAGGAGGGATCCTCAACTGAGAAAATGTCTATATAAGACTGAGCTGTAGGCAAGCCTATAGGACATTTTCTTAATTAGTGGTTGATGTTGGAGAACCATACCCTTTGTAGGTTTTACCTTCCTTGGGCAAGTGATACTAAGTTCTATAAGAAAGCAGGCTGAGCAAGCCATGGGGAGCAAGCCAGTCAGCACACTCCTACATGGCTTCTGCATCAGCTCCTACCTCCAAATTCCTGCCCTACTTGAGTTCCTGTCTTGATCTCCTTCAGTGATGAACAGTTATGTGTAAGTTTAAGCTTAATAGACTGCCTTTGTCAATCTTTTTTGGTCACAGTGTTTCATCACAGCAATAGTAACCCAAACTAAGACATGGCAGTGCTATAGGGAATTTCTTTTCTGATCCAATCTTCTTTGTGTTCTGCATTTTTCTTGTTACCTTGATAGGCAACTTTTTTGTAAGGAAATTTTTTTATATGTTTTTTGTTGAAAATATTTTCTGTGCCTTTGACCTGGGTTAATTATCACTCCTGTATTTTCTTTTTCTTAGATATGATGGTATCATAGTGTCCCAGATTTCCTAGATTTGGAGGGATTGAATTTCTTTAGATTTAATATTTTTTGGCCTAGGTATCCATTTTTTTTCTATTGTGTCTTCAATGCCTGAAATTCTCTTCCATCTGTTATAATCTGTTAGTGAGTCTTACCTCTGAGGTCCCTGATGGAGTTCTCAAATCTTTAATTTTTACTTTTCCCTCAGTTTGGGTTTCCTTTCTATTCTTTTAATTTTTGTAAAAAAAAAATATATATATATTACATTTATTTGTGTGTGTGTGTGTGTGTGTGTGTGTGTGTGTGTGTGTGTGTGTGTTTTCATGCACTCAAATGTGTATATTGGCACATGCCACAGTATACATGTTGGGGTCAAAAAACAATTTCCAGCGGTTGGTTCTCTTATTCCATTATGTGGTTTCCAGGAACATAACTCAAGTAATAAGGCTTGGTGGCAAGTACCTTTACCTACTAAGTCATTCTGTGCCTCATAGACAGTTACTCTTATTCTTGTCTATGAAAATAATTTAACAATTAATCATTGAATATCTCCATACATGAGTCACTGAAGCTATTAACATAAAAGTGAAATACAATCTATACCCATGGTAAGGTAAGAAACAATTTATAGAACACACTGTACCTTTTTCACAAGAAGCCTGTCACGTCCATAAAGTTTATAAGTAATATAAATCTCTATGGGTTTGCATGGGTCTGAGTGGCTGCAGGACTGGCAGGTGAGAGAGATTTGTCCAGATCATGGGCCAGGCAGAACCAGGAAAACTTCAGCAACACCCACATGATGCTCTCTATGATAATTTTATGTATGAGTTTGGCTAGGGCCTGTTTACACATATGTTTGTTCAACAATCACTCTATGTTTCCATGGAGGTATTTTTAGATGAGATTAATATTTACTTCAATAGACAGTGGGGGGTTTATCTCCATCATGTGGTTGATTGAGCATATCCAATCATTTGGAGGGTTTTTGTGAAGGCAATATGAAGGCTTAGACTTGAGTTTACAAACTCCATATTAGGGAAGGGCCACCATTTTAGACCACCTGGTGACTGATGACTGTACTTAGTTCCAGGAAGAACCTCAGGAATGTGCCATGACAACTTGAACAGATACCCTAGAAGCAGCCAATTAAGAAATAGGGCAGTAAAGTTTAACAAGACCCAGATGTTCCTGCAGACATCTTGTTGGTGGTTTATGACCCTTGCAGACATCCTATCCAGATATCCTGTCAGGAGGTTATGGTTCCAAGCCAAAAGTCTAAACCAATAGTTTCAAAGGTTATTTCATGCTGAAAGCCTAGACGAACAGTTTCAAAAATCATCTTGCTCCATATCTCTTTTATCCAATCCCCGAAACCATCCAGGCATATAATTCCTATCTTGTGGGTTTTTCCTTTAAAAGCCCTCCAACCCCTGAGCCCCAGGCCACTGCTGCACTTCCCTTCATCCACAGGTTGGCAGTCCAGGTTCGAACCTGACAAAAAAAAGACCCTTGTGGGCTTTCATCAGAAACCGTCTCCTTGATGGTCTCTGGGGTTTTTGCAACATGTGTACAACATTTTCTGTTTATTTTACTGTGGCAGGGTCTCAATATGTAAAACAGTCTCAAACTAATGATGGTCCTTTTGTCTCAGAATCTCCAATTCTGGGATTGAAGGTGAGCATCAACACATCTGTCATTAGTTGGTGTCCTCAATAGAAAAAAGGATTGACTTTTCACAGGGAAGGAATTCTGCCAGAAGACCACAACTTTAACTTGTGCTGGCATTGTGTTCCCCAAAATATTGTACACCCTAATAAACTTATCTAGGGTCAGAGAACAAGACAGCCACAATATTAAACATAGAGGGTAGGCAGTGGTAGCATACGCCTTTAATGCTAGCATTCCAGAGGCAGAAATCCCTCTGGATCTCTGTGAGTTCAAGACCACATTGGAAACATCCAGGCATGGTGACACATGCCTTTAATCCCAAGAAGTGAGCCTTTAATCTCAGGGAGTGATGGCAAAAACAGAAAGATATATAAGGTATGGAGACCAGAAATGAGAAGCATTTGGCTGATTAAGCATTTGACTGGTTAAGCTTTCAGGCTTTGGAGCAGCACAGTTCAGTTGAGATTCTTTCTGGATGAGGACCGAGAAGCTTCCAGTCTGAGGAAACAAGATCAGCTGAGGAATTGGCGAGGTGAAGTAGCTGTGGCTTGTTCTGCTTCTCTGATCTTCCAGCATTCACTCCAATAACTGGCTTCAGGTTTGATCTTATTAATAAGAACATTTTAAGATTCCTGCTGCATTAAATTTTCCTTGTGTTCTCAGGCTGCTTACAATGAAGACTCTAAACTTTCTTTAATCACCACATGAGCTATTTATTTATTAAATGTTTTATTATTTAAAACAATTTTTAAATTTAAATATATTTTGATCACATTATTTACCTCCAAGTCCTTCTAGATCTTCTGCCCCTCCTTACCCACCCAATTTTAAATTATTTCTCAAAAGTAAACAAAAAATATACCAACATAACAACAACCCCCACAATCAAGAAAACAAAACAAGACCACATCCAAAAATGACAGAAAAAACCAACAACATCAAACTGTAATCAAATAAAAGCTACCCCCCCCACACAAAATGATAACTGTGGAGTCTGTTATATATTGGTCAACTACTCCTGAACTAGTTCATTATATATTGTTCAACTAAGCCTGTCTTCAAGTGCCTGATATCAGTTTTTTTAATTATTGTTCTATTTCAACTTTCAGTGCTGAAATTATTTTCTTCATTTTATTCTATTGTTTGTATTTTCATAGATTTCATTAATGGATTTATTTATATACTCTTGAAAAACCATTAACATGTTCATAAATGCTATTTTGAAATTCTTGCCTTTTGCTTCAGTTACATTCATTCTATTTCTCAGGGTCTACTGTAATGAGGTTTCAAGGGTCTAGTGCAGACATACTGTGTGGTGGTATTTTACTTGTACTGAAATGTGATTTTAATTGTATGTTAATAAATAAAGTTGCCTGGGGGTCAGAGTTATAGAGCCATAGCAAGTGAGTGGTGGTGGCGCACGCCTTTAAGGACCTGGAGGGCGGTACATACAGGCAATGACAAGGCAGTCACGTGTTTAGTTTACAACCAATGAGAAGGCAGAACATCTAGACTATTTAAAGACATACACACAGGAAGTAGGCCTCTTTTTCGGAGAGCTCTCTTGGCTGAAGCAGGATAGCTGAAGCAGGAAGGGTAAGGCTCTTAGTTCTGACCTCTTGGCTTTCTTCTCTGAATCGGCTCTGTGTTTCTTATTTAATAAGACGGTTGGTTACATCTACATTTGGTGCCCAACGTGACAAGAATCCATTAGAACCGCTTAACTTGGCTTGGCGGCAGGTCCGGGTTCCCGCCAGGGCGGCTGGCAGGTCTGGTTTCCCACCAGGGCGGCCGGCTCCCTAGCCCGGGCCCAGGTCGGCTTGGCCTCAGGCCGGACTAACCTTGAGCTACTTGCTCAAAGCCAGTGCTACAAACAACTCAGGCCTGCCCTGCCGAACAGGGCCCCTGCCTGTAAAACCAACGCACGTGGTTGGAGCTTAAGGTAGCCAGAGCCAAGGCTTGACTAGGCTCAAGCGGGAACATGTGGCTGGATTCAAGCTCTTAGGCAGAACTTGTGGCTACGCTTGCTTGCTCTCTCTCTCTCTCTCTCTCTCTCTCCCTCTCTCTCTCTCTCTGGACTCACACCTCGGACACTAGGTGGCTGTTTGAAATTCCCTCGGATTGGTACTGTTCTACAAGGACTTGGTAAGTCACTTAACATATCAGATATTTTAAAGGAAACTATTTAAAAGAAAAAAATTTTTTCCACATTAAAAAAAAAATGGGTTTTCTGTGTACATTGGAAGAAAATTTGTTTGCAATTTTAGACAGTCTGACAATGGAACAGCTATATGAGAAGATTACTGTTGATCGAATTATGCATTTTATTACTATGTTTATCCTCATTTTACTATTTAAAAAGATAGTCAATTTAAGTGCCAGGATGACAGCTTTAGAAAAACCTATTAAACCTGTAAAAACTCAGACAGAAGAAACTAACAGTGAAGCTGCTTCAAGATTGGATCATAGGGTTACAGAAAGAAAGCCTGTTTTCACACAGTCACCCTTAGTTTGTCCAGTAACCGTACAGCAGTCGCCTGATCAAATGACTACACAAAATATTTGGGCTCCAATTGAAATGATAGATTTACGAAGGTTTAAGGAGGCAATAGTATCTTATGGTATGCATTCCCCATATGTAAAGCAAATGTTAAACTCTTGGTCAACATATAATAGGATTGTACCACAGGACTGGCGGGAGCTGGCACAAGCTGTTCTTGAACCCAGTCAAAGGCTTCAGTGGCTAACTTGGTTCAAGGACGAAGCTAAAAACATAGAAAAGCAGTGGAGGGATAAAGGAATACCAGTCTGCCAGGATCAGCTTATTAGAGAAGGTCAATATGCTTCAGCACAAACACAATGTTTATATGATGTCCAAACCCTAATTTTATGTCGAACAGCAGCCTTGAATGCATGGGACAGAGTTGAGGAACCAGGAAAAAAAACTGAGTCATTTACAAAGGTTGTACAAGGCCCAAAAGAATCTTTCACAGATTTTTTACAAAGACTGGCTTCAGCAGTAAAGAGAATGGTCCCGGATTCAGAAGCTAGTAAGATAATAATTGAATCTTTGGCCTTTGAGAATGCGAATGCAGCATGCAAAACAATAATCAGGCCGTTAAAGGCAAGATCTGCACCTTTGGAAGATTGGATTAGAGATACGGTTAATGTTGAAGCTCATGAGCGTGATGATACATGGGTAGGAGAAGCAATTTCAAAAGGTTTGAGGAATGTTAGATGTTTTGGATGTGGAAAGCAAGGACATTTGAAAAGGGACTGTAAACAGGTCATTCCTAGAAACAATGTTTCTTCAAGGAACAATGGCAACAGAAAGCCCCTTCCTTCTGGAGTATGCAGAAGGTGTGGTAAGGGAAAACACTGGACCAACGAATGTAGATCAACAAGGGACAGACAGGGTAATCCTTTGCCTCAGTCTTCGGGAAACTTCCAGAGGGGCCTCATGCAGGCCCCAATAGCAAATCCAGTTCAAACCTTTCCTGCAGTGGTAGAGGAAACCCCTACCCAGAGCAATTAAATAACCAAATGCCTATTGGAATAAGTCATGCTGGTCAGGATGATGAAACAGAGAGAATACAAAATTCAGGAGCAAATATAAAGAAAATTTTTTGGCAAACTTTTATTAATGAACAAAGACCAAAATTATCGATAAAAATAAATGGTGTTTTGTTGTCTGGTCTGGTAGACACAGGTGCGGACATTACCATAATTGCACCAGAATTTTGGCATCCAACTTGGCCTCTTCAGGAGGTAAATGTTCAACTGTTAGGAATTGGGACATTATCTCAGGTGAAACAGAGTGCAAGATGGCTTGAGTGTATAGGTCCAGAAGGACAGAGAGGAAAATTGAAACCATATGTAGCTAACATAGCTATGAACTTGTGGGGTCAAGACTTGTTGCAACAATGGAATACTCAGATTAACATCCCTCCAATCTCAGAAACAAATGATAAATTAGCACATGTTTCTGAGAGAAATATTAGAAGGCATTATTCTGAGTGGTCACCAGCCATCCATATTATACAAGAACAGGGCACAAAAACTGATGATCTTCCAAAGACACCAACAGCTCTACCTTTAAAATGGTTAACAGACAAGCCTGTATGGGTCCAGCAATGGCCTTTAACAACAGAGAAACTCCAGGCTTTAGAAGAGCTGGTAGAAGAACAGTTAAATGCTCAGCATATTGAGGAATCAACCAGCCCTTGGAATTCTCCTGTATTTGTTATTAAAAAGAAATCTGGTAAATGGAGAATGGTAACAGACCTTAGAGCAATTAACAAAGTAATTCAGCCAATGGGCTCTCTACAATCTGGAATTTCTCTGCCTACTCTGTTACCAAAAGGATGGCCTCTCATAGTTATTGATTTAAAAGACTGTTTCTTTTCAATACCCTTACAAGAAAAAGACAGAGAAAGATTTGCTTTCACAGTGCCTACTTATAATAATTCTCAACCGGTTAAAAGATTTCAATGGAGGGTCCTCCCACAGGGAATGTTGAATAGCCCAACTCTGTGCCAATATTTTGTACAACAGCCATTGGAAGTGATATGTAAAAAATTTCCTAAATCTATAATTTATCATTATATGGATGATATTTTACTAGCTGACTCAAATGCAGATACTTTAGAAAGAATGTTTGAAGATGTAAAGAAAATTTTGCCTTGCTGGGGATTACAAATTGCTCCTGAAAAGATACAAAGAGGAGATTCTATTAATTATTTAGGATATAAAATAGAGCTACAAAAAATTAGACCCCAAAAGATGCAAATTAGGAGAGATAGACTACAGACTCTTAATGACTTTCAAAGATTATTTGGAAATATTTCTCATCTATGAACTATTGTTGGGGTAAAAAATGATGAACTGCATAATTTGTTCAAAACCTTAGAAGGTGACAAGGACCTAAATAGTCCAAGAGAGTTATCACCTGAAGCTGAGAAAGAATTGGCTTTGGTAGAAAAGGAAGTACATGAAGGGCACATGGATCGTATTGATCCAAAGCTGGATTGCATTTTGGTTATTTTACCTTCTAGGCATTCTCCTACAGGAATATTAATGCAGAGGGAAGATATTATATTAGAATGGATATTTTTACCAAATAAACCAAACAAAAAATTAAAAACTTATGTGGAAAATATCTCTGACTTGATTTGGAAAGGAAAATTGAGACTTCGTCAATTAGCAGGAATAGACCCAGTAGAAATTGTTGTACCTTTAACTAAGGAGGACATTGAAAAATTATGGACAGAAAGTGAACCTTGGCAAAGAGCTTGCAGTAATTTTTTGGGAGAAATTAACAGCAAATATCCCAAAAGCGATAGAATTGATCTTATAAAGAGAGCTGATTGGATCTTGCCTCAAATTGTACGGGAAAAGCCCATATCTGGAGTTCGTACATTTTATGCAGATGCCAACAAACAAGGAAAGGCAGGTTACAAATCAGAAAATTTAAGTAAAGTGGTTCAAAGTCCTTATAATTCAGTTCAAAAATCAGAATTGTATGCTATTCTATTGGTATTAATGGATTTTTCAGAACCTCTCAACATAGTAACTGACTCTCAGTATGCTGAAAGTGTAGTATTACATATTGAGACTGCAGAATTTATCCCTGATGCTTCAGAATTAACTTCACTATTTATTCAATTACAAGATACAATCAGGAAAAGGAGTCATCCTTTATATATAACTCACATTCGATCCCATACTGGTCTGCCAGGCCCTCTAGCACAAGGCAATGACGAGATTGATAAATTATTGATAGGAAATGTGCTGGAGGCCTCAGAATTTCATAAAAAAAAATCATGTCAATAGTAAAGGTTTAAAAAAGGATTTTTCCATAACCTGGCAACAAGCCAAAGAAATAGTAAAGAAATGTCCTACTTGTTCTTTCTACAATCAAACGCCATTACCAGCAGGATGTAACCCAAAGGGTACTCAAAGGAATGAAATCTGGCAGATGGACGTGTTTCACTTTGCAGAATTTGGAAAACTGAAATATGTACACCACACTATCGATACTTATTCAGGATTTCAGTGGGCAACTGCTTTGAGTTCTGAAAAAGCTGATTCTGTAATCACTCTTTTGCTAGAAGTTATGGCCATCATGGGTATACCTGCACAAATCAAAACTGATAATGCTCCATCATATGTCTCTGTTAAAATGATACAGTTTTTTGCTTATTACAATATAAAGCATATTACAGGCATACCACATAATCCTACAGGTCAAGCAGTTATAGAAAGATCAAACAGAACTCTAAAGGATATGCTAAATAAACAGAAAGGAGTAACAAAAACCCCCAGAAATAGACTGCATAATGCTCTATTAACTTTGAATTTTCTTAATGCCAATGAGAAAGGAACAACAGCTGCAGAGAGACATTGGATAATAGAAAAAAACTACAGAATTAAATCAGCCTATATACTTTAAGGATGTGCTGACCTCAGAATGGAAACCAGGGTATGTGTTACATTGGGGACGAGGTTTTGCTTTTGTTTCTACAGGAGAAGATAAGTTGTGGGTACCATCAAAATTGATAAAGGTTCGATTTGAACAAGAGAAACCTCTTAATTAGAGGAGGTGATAGCTCATCA
Organism: Peromyscus eremicus; assembly: GCF_949786415.1. Classification (NCBI taxonomy): domain Eukaryota; kingdom Metazoa; phylum Chordata; class Mammalia; order Rodentia; family Cricetidae; genus Peromyscus; species Peromyscus eremicus. The sequence continues at coordinate 122,849,216 of NC_081439.1, forward strand.
ACCAACATGAACATCCAATTTAAACTAACTTATACCAGTAACACATGTCTTTTCATTTAATCAGATAATAACTTGCCAAAAAGGAACATCCCCAAAATTAGTCTTGGGGAAAAGTTTTTGTTTTTGTCTTTTAGGAGAATGAAGGTTAAGGAATCTGAAGAACACTGGACAAATAAGACAACTGAAGAAAAGGGACAAATCATCTATCCCAGGAAGCAGAGTGAAATGGCGTATGGGTATATATTATCTAAAAAATTTTATGTCTTCCTAAATGTTTGTTTCTGCTTTTCTCTAAAGATTTAACACTATTGGTCTTCTAATAGTCCCAGTCCAATTAAAATTTAAAGCTGACTTTGGAGTTGGAGAATGGCTCTCTCCTTCTTTAAACTCAAGCATGTTGTTAAAAGGAAAATGCAAACTCCCTGTATCATGCCAGAATAAAAGAGCCATCTTCTGCTATGAGACAGGAGAAAAGCCAAATTAATTAAGGGACTATTCTATTACTAATCTCAACTCTTTGATTCTATTCTGATTCTTTAAACTTTTCTTAAAGTATAAATTTTATATCAAAACTTACAAGATTTATATATATATATATATATATATATATATATATATATATATATATACATTTTAAACTTCACTAAGATATGAATGGTCATATAGAGTACTGATTAATTCTAAAAAAAAAGGCTTCAATTAGCTGCATATATATGTCTTTGTGTTCGAGTCTCTTATCAGTTTTCTGCAGGAATTCACGGCCAGGCCTAACATCAACTGAAGTCTCCAGGAAGAAGTTGGGGCCCCACAACAACAACAATTCCACGTGGACAATAATAACATCACTAAGCTGACAAACATCATCTACAGATCAGCTTTGAACTACAAGGTGCTCAGAGCAATTTTGAGATGACTAGCTGAGATGATCCAGTCTCAAAGACTACTTGAATAAGGACTTGAGATAAACCCTGAACTTTGGCATTATACACAGAATGGATAATGAAGGATATAGTTACCTTTCCTAGAATTTGAGAATTAACCTAAAATTTTTCTTTCAGGATAAAGATAACTTCGCCCATACCCAGCAGGAAGCAATTTTAAGAATACGACGCCCACATTCCCAAAGAGGTGGTGTGGGGTGGGTGGTTTTTTGGTCTTTAATGGGTTTTGGGTCTGGGATAATTTTCATTGTTTAGGGGGGTTGGTTACAAGTTGTTGTCAAGGGTTAGGAAAAAGACTAAGCAGATTAGATTTAAGGTTCTTATTTAAAAAAAAAGAGAGAAAGAAAGAAGAAGAAAAAGACAATTACTAGTTTTAAATACTTTACATTGGATTGGATTGTTTTATATTGTATACAAATTATATATATTGAAATTGATATTGTTAGAAAATGCTATATGTATATTTCTAATTGTACTTATATCGTTCATTTAACAATGCAATTTTCTGATCCTTGAATGTTATTATTACCATTAGGATATAAAGAAATGATAGTTAGTAGTTAGACATTACAATAGAACTTGTAGTCATATTAGATATGTTTTAAAAATTGAGCAGATATATTTTAGATAGGTCATCTTCAAACCCTTCAGAGATCTACAGAATATGGCATTTAAAATGTTTTAATAACTTAGAAAATTTTTCTTTTTTGTTATGACTATGAGACATGTCGGCTCCTGGCAGTACCAATCTACTTCAGAGAAAATATGGGCATTGAAGAAACTGCGTATGGAGTTAGCTTTCATTGTGGCAAAAGTTAGCCACTGGACAACAAAGTGTCCTCGAATCAACTGCTGAAAAAATGGACAGACAGGACATGAAACAAAGGACTGCTGATTCTTGCCTAAACAACCGTGGTTATGGCTTTATCAAAAGGCATCTTCTGAGGCCAGGACAATATGGCACCATCCCTGACGTGGCCTTCGCAACTCGGAAAAGGTACAGTGCCCTTTTCTTCGAAGGCAGCTGAACAGGCAGTGGGCCGATGGCTTCTGATGTGCTATGGAACAGCAGCTGAAACAGTTATTCTTGAAGAGTAACTAAGCTCACGCCTCTCAATAGTAGACTGGCATTTGATAGAGAGATGTGGAGAAGAATGGGATGCTGAGATGAAGCCATATGTACACAGCCAAGAAGAATGGAGAGCTGAACTAAAAAAACCATCAACATTTTCCAGAATTTAAAATCCTGAATCATGACATGACATTAGTGGAATTCAGGTGTTTCTGGTGCATGGACTGCTCTCAACCAATGTGAGGTTGAACTGTTGACCTTGTGTACATCCTACTTCACAAATGAGTCTGTCAGATATGCTAAGCCTATATAGGCTGAAGATGATGCCCCAGCATTGCGGAGAAACCTCAGGTGACTGTCCAGGCAGTTGGCTGTTTCTGTCAACTCACAAATTTTTTGGAAGTTGCTTGCATGCACTTTCTGTTTTTATTTTTGTTAGTTAATATTATTTCCTTCTTGGGTCTCTGAGGGAGTTGAAGATTAGTTAGTTATAGTTGAAGGTTAGTTAGTTGAAGATTAATTAGGATAGAAAGTGAATTAGATACATTTTGGACTTAACAAAATAGGATAATGAAATTATCATCTCTGAATTTGTCAAATACAAATGGACTAGACATTGTTTAGCCATTTATTATTTGTATATATTGTATATAGTTATTGTACTTTTGTATATAGTTTTTCTTTTGTTAGTTATAACCTTTTTCTTTTTTTCTCTCTTTTTATTAAAATAGAAAAGGGGAAATGTGGTGGTATTTTACTTGTACTGAAATGTGATTTTAATTGTATGTTAATAAATAAAGTTGCCTGGGGGTCAGAGTTATAGAGCCATAGCAAGTGCGTGGCAGTGGTGGTGCACGCCTTTAAGGACCTGGAGGGCGGTACATACAGGCAATGACAAGGCAGTCATGTGTTTAGTTTACAACCAATGAGAAGGCAGAACATCTAGACTATTTAAAGACATACACACAGGAAGTAGGCCTCTTTTTCGGAGAGCTCTCTTGGCTGAAGCAGGATAGCTGAAGCAGGAAGGGTAAGGCTCTTAGTTCTGACCTCTTGGCTTTCTTCTCTGAATCGGCTCTGTGTTTCTTATTTAATAAGACGGTTGGTTACATCTACAATACTGAATTCCTTGCTGTTATTGGGTGTATTTTTATGCTGTTGTCTAGACATTTTGGTTTGGAATGTTTGTAATTCTAGGTACTGATACTTGTTTTTTGTTGGGTTAGTGTTTTGTTCCTTCATTTCTGTTTCCTTCTCTAATTCTGAGGAGAGTGTGGTGGCTATCTGTCACCTGGTGTAAAATGCTTCTGACATCCTGCCAGGTTTGGTCACTGGAGATTCTGGCTAGAATGTGTTTCCAGATGTTTAGAGATGATAGGAATGGTGATGGAATAGAAAGGCAGGGGAGGGAGGAATGCAAGATATTCATAGTACCCTGGGAATATGGACAGAGTGAGAAGTGAAGCCACAGTAAATGGTTGGCTACAGAGCTGAGGATTGGACTGGGAGATTAGGAGGAGAGGAGGAAAAGTAAAGGTAACCTACTTGTTTACCTGACCAGAGTAGCCTGTGCATCCCAGGGAATGCCTATGATAACTGGCAGCTTAGACAAAAGGATTATAATCAATCTGAGTGTAGATTTTGTGTGAATTAAATAAAGTATAATCAAAACAATCAAAGTCTGTGCAAGAAGGAAAATTGGAACAGATTTAAACAGTTCATTATTAGTCTGAACCTATAAAATCCATTTTCATTTTCCTTTTGTATAACATGACCCATAATACATTACAAAAGGTAGTATAAACACAGAAATGGAAAATTAGGTACTGCTAAAATTGTCAGTCCTCTCCCTTTTTCATGGGAATTTTTCTTTCCATTCTATCCCTCAGTACAGCCATTCCAATCACTTTTTTCTGTACTTTCATACATCTTTCTCTCTTTTCACCACAATAATCTACTCACTAATATTATTGTGTCATTTCATGTCAGTTGTTTTCAATAGACTGTGAGTTTCAGAATAAGAAAAGTTGTCTACTTTCCCTTTTTATTTAAAATATTGTACAATAAACAAAAACTCATTAACAGACAGTAGCTTTCTTAGGGTTGTTGATATAAGAGTATATTAGCATTGGGAATTTATTTTATTTTATTTTCATACACCCCCAGATAAAACATAAGCCATGTGACTGTTGAAGCTCATTGTAACTCTGATTTGGAAAAAAAAATCTCTGCTATGTTAAGTAGTCCACCATGGTCAACATCAAAATCATGTTCAGGGAGCCCACCAGTGCCAAATGGACTAAGAGTTGAGTCATTGTTCTCCTAGCTGATCACCCCTGCATCTAGGCTTTGGGCAAAGGGGTACAACCCCACACTCCCACACCAACACCAATTGCAGACCCAGTCTCAAGCCAGCAGGCAGGTCTCCTGCAGGCAAGCTGGACTACTGCCATCCCCTACCCAACCCACAAACCCATCCACCTACCCTCCCAGACCCCGACTTCTCCCTGAGACAGAGACCTACAGTGTTGATTGGATGAAGAGTCAGGCTGTACTACCATCATCCATTACCACACCCCTCAAACCCACTCACCATCCAAGAACAGCATATCCCTGAGGAAGAGCTCACCAGTACTGATTGGACTAAGAGGAACGAGAGCTCCAATTGGATCAAGAATGTTTATTGGACCAAGAAAAGCCCCCTCAGACACAGACACCACTTGTACTGAATGGAGGAAGAGATGGGTAGATGCCAGTGCAAAAATACAGTCAGCAACATAAAGACCAATATGGCACCATCAGAACCTAGTGGTGCTACATCAGGAAGACCTGAACATCCCAATGCAGAAGAAGCAGAAAAAAATGACCAAAAATGACTTTAATAAGATGATAGAGGCCTTCACAGAGGAAATGAAAATTTTCCCTTAAAAAAATTGAGAAAAAGACAAACAAAAAAATGGAAGAAATCAATAAATCCTGTAAAGAATGCCAAGCAAAGTAAGAAAAAGCAATTAATCAGGTGAAGTCAACAGTTAAAGATTTGAAAACTAAACTAGAGACAATAAAGAAGACAAAATTGAGGGAATGCTGGAAATAGAAAATATGAGTAAACAAACAGGAAATACAGAACCAAACAAAACCAACAGAATGCAAGAATTGGCAGAGAGAATTTCTGGAATTTAAAATACAATAGAGGAAATAGACTCATCAGTCAAAGAAAACATTAAAGCCAAGAAAGTAATAGCACAAAATATTTAGGAAATCTGAGACTCTATGAAAAGACAAAACCTAAAAATAATAGGGATAGAAGAAGGAGAATACCAGTTTAAATGCACAGGAAATATATTCAAGAAAATCATAGAAGAAAAGTTCCCCAACCCAAACAAGGAAATGCCTATGAAGATACAAGAAATTTACAGAACACCAAATAGACTAGATACAAAAAAGTCCGCTCACCACATAATAATCAAACCACTAAACATACAGAATAAAGAAAAATATTAAGAACTGCAAAGGAAAAAGGTCAAGTAATATACAAAGGCAGACCCATCAGAATAACACCTGACTTCTCAATGGAGACTCTGAAAGCCAGAAGGTCCTGGACAAATGTTATGTACACACTAAGAGACCATGGATACCAGTCCAGATTACCATAACCAGCAAAACTCTCAACCACCTTAGATGGAGTAAACACAATATTCCAAGATAAAATCAGACTAAAACAATACCTATCTACAAATCCATCCCTACAGAAACCACTAGAACGAAAAATCCAACCTAAGGAAGCTAGATGCACCCTTGAAAACACAGGCAATAGATAACCTGACACCAAAACATACCAAAGAAGAGAAGCACACATCACTGCCACCAAAAAATAATATGAATTAACAATCATTGATTTTTAATATCCCTAAGTATCAATGGAATAAATTTGCCTATAAAAAGACATAGGCTAACAGAATGGATACAAAAACAAAATGCATTCTTCTGCTGCATACAAGAAACATACCTCAACTTCAAAGACAGACACTACCTCAGAGTAAAGGGCTGGGAGAAGTTTTTCCAGTCAACTGCACTTAAGAAACAAGCTGGTATAACTATCCTAATATCTAATATAATAGATTTAAAACTAAAATCAATCGAAAGAGATCCAGAAGGACATTACATAATTATCACAGGGAAAATCCACCAAGATAAAGTCTCAATTCTGAAAATTCATGCCCAAAATACAAGGGTACCCACATTTGTAAAAGAAACATTACTAAACCTTAAATCATATATCAAACCCCACACACTAGTAGTGGAAGATTTCAGCATCCCACTCTTACCAATGGACAGGTCTGCCAGACAGAAACTTAACAAAGAAATAAAGGAACTGATAGCTATTATGACTCAAAAGGATTTAATAGATATCTACAGAACATTCCACCCTAACACAAGAGAATATAGATTTTCAGCACCCCATGGAACCTTCTCTAAAATCAATCACATACTTGGTTCCAAAGAAAATCTCAACATATTAAAAAAAATTGGAATAACCTCCTGTATTCCATCTGACCACAATGGCTTAAAGCTAGATTTCAACACCAACAAAAATTACAGAAAACATACAATCTCATAAAACTGAATAATACTCAACTAAATCACAACTGGGTCAAAGAAGAAATAAAGAAAGAAATTAAAGACTTTCTAGAATTCAATGAAAATGAATGTACAACATACCCAAAACTTATGGGACACTATGACAACAGTGCTAAGGGAGAAATTCATACCACTTAATGCCCGCATAAAGAAGTTGGAAAAAATCATACACTAGGAAATTGACAGCACACTTGAAAGCCCTAGAAGGAAAAGATGCAAACTCAACCAGGAGGAATAGACACCAGGAAATAATCAAATTGAGGGCTGAAATCAATAAAATAGAAAGAAAGAGAAAAATACAAAAAAAATCAATAAAACAAAGAGTTGGTTGTTTGAGAAAATCAACAAAATAGACAAGCCCTTATCCAAATTAAATAATAGACAAAGAGAGAGCATCCAAGTTAACAAAATCAGAACTGAAAGGGGAGATGTAACGACAATGAAGAGATCCAGAGAATCATCAAGTTTAACTTCAAAAACCTGTACTACACAGAATTAGAAAATCTAAATAAATGGACAATTTTCTGTACAGGTACCACATACCAAAGGTAAATCAAGGCCAGATAAATAATTTACATAGACTAATATCCCCTAAGGAAATAAAACAGTCATTAAAAGTCTCCTAATCAAAAAGCCCAGGACCAGATGGCTTCAGTGCATAATAGTACCAGATTTTCAAAGAAGAGCTAATAGCAACACTCTTCAAGTTGTTCCACACAATAGAAACAGAAAGAATATTATTAAACTCTTTTTATAGGCTACAGTTACCCTGATATCCATACCACAAAAAGATGCAGCAAAGAGAACTACAGACCAATATTCCTCATGAACATTAGTGTACAAATACTCAATAAAATACTGGCAAACTAAATCCAAGACCACATTAAAAAAAAACTTAAACACCATGACCAAGTAGGCTTCATCCCATAGATCAAGGATAGTTCAATATATGAAAATCTGTCAATATAATATACCATATAAACAAAAGGAAAGGAAAAAAAAACATGATCACCTCATTAGATGCTGAAAAGCCTTTTACAAAATCCAACACTACTTCATGATAAAGGCCTTGGAGAGTTCAGGAATACATGGAACATACCCAAACATAATAAAGGCAATTTACAGCAAGCCGACAGCCAACATCAAATTAAATGGAGAGAAACTCAAAGTGATTCCACTAAAATCAGGAACAAGTCAAGGCTATCCACTCTCACCATATCTATCCAATATAGTACTTGAAGTGCTATCTAGAGCAATGGGACAACAAAAGGAGATCAAGAGGATATAAATTGGAAAAGAAAAATTCAAACTTTCTCTGTTTTCAGATGATATGCTAGTATACATAATTGACAACAAAAACTCTACCAGGGAGCTCCTACAGCTCATAAACAACTTCAGTATTGTGGCAGGATACAGGATTAACTCAAAGAAATCAGTAACCCTCCTATATACAAATGATAAATGGGCTGAGAAAGAAATCAGAGAAACATCATCCTTTACAATACTCACAAATAATATAAAATACCTTTGGGTAGCTCTAACTAAGCTGGTAAAGGACCTGCATAATAAGAACTTTAAATCTCTGAAGAAAGAAGTTGAAAGATATCAAAAAATGGAAAGATCTCCCATGCTCATGGATAGGTATTATTAACATAGTAGAAATGGCAATCTTATCAAAAGCAATCTACAGATTCAATGCAATCCTCATCTAAATACCTACATAATTCTTCACAGACTTGGCAAGAACAATACTCAACTTCATATGGAAAAACAAAAAAAACAGGACAGCTAAAACAATTTTGTACAACCAAGCAACCTCGGGAGGCATCACCATCCCAGACCTCAAGCTCTACTATAGAGCTATAGTAATAAAAACAGCTTGGAACTGGCATAAAAAACAATATGTGGACCAATGGAATCTAATTGAAGCTCCTGACCTTAATCCACACACTTATAATACCTGAGTTTTGACAAAGAAGCCAAAAACTGTACAATGGCACAAAGAAAGTGTATTCAACAAGTGGGGGGCTGGCATAGCTGGATGCCAACATGGACATGATTACAAATAGAAACGTATCTATATCCATGCACAAAACTCAAGTCCCAGTGGATCAAATACCTCAATATAACTCCTGTTACATTGAACTTGATACAAGACAAAGTAGGAAGCAGTTTTGAATGCATTGGCACAGGAGACACCTCCCTAAATATAACACCAGAGAACAACAATTAATAAATGGGATCTCATGAAACTGAGAAGCTTTTGTAAGGCAAAGGACAAGGTCAATAAGACAAAACAATAGTCTACAGAGTGGGAAAGGATCTTCACCAACCCCACATCTGACAGACAGCTGATCTCTAAAATATATAAAAAATTCAAGAAACTAAACATCAACAAAATGAACAACACAATTAAAAAATGGGCTATACAAAGCTAAACAGAGAATTCTCAACAGAAGAATCTCAAATGGCTAAAAGATATTTAAGAAATTGCTCAATATTCTTATTCATCAGGGAAATGCAAATCAAAATGACACTGAGATACCATCTTACACCTGTCAGAGTGGCTGTTATCAAAAAACACTGAAGACAGCTTATGTTGGAGAGGATGTGGAGCAAGAGCAACACTTCTCCACTGTTGGTGGGAGTACAAACTTGTACAGCCACTTTGAAAATCAGTATGGAGGTTTCTCAGAAAATTAGGAGTCAATATACCTCAGGACCCAAGCCAGTCTTGGGCATATACCCAAGGAATGCTCAATCATACCACAAAGACACATGCTCAACTGTATTCATAACAGCATTGTTCATAACAGCCAGAACCAGGAAAGCACCTAGATGCCCTTCAACTGGAGAACAGATAAAGAAAATGTGGCATGTGTACACAATGGAATACTACTTAGCAGTAAAACAAAAAACAATGACATCATGAAATTTGCAGGCAAATGAACAGAACTAGAAAATATCATCTTGAGTGAGGTAACCCATACTCAGAAGGATGAACATAGTATGTACTGACTCATACGTAGATACTAGACAAAGTGCAAAGGATAACCAGACTACCACAACCAGAGAGGCTAGCTAAGAAGGAGAACCCCAAGAGTGACACATGAATCACCCTGGGAAGGGAAAATGGATGAGATCTCCATGAGTAGACTGGGGTTGAGGGGGACAATGGAGGGTAGGAGTTCGGGGATGAGAACATAAGGGAATGAGATGATCAAGGTGGAACAGGGACTGAATGGAAGAGCAATGAAAGAAATACCATGATAGAGGGAGACACCATGGGGTTAGGGGAAAAATGCATGCTAGGGAAGCTCCCAGAATTCTGTAAGGATAACCCCACCTTAGACTATTTGTTGTAGCTGAGAGAGTGCCTGAACTAGCCTACCCTGGTAATCAGATTAGTTAATACCCTAACTGTCAATATAGATAGAGCCTTCATTCAGTATATGAAGGAAGCAGATGCAGAGATCCACAGCCAAGCACCAGGCTGAAGCTCCAGGGATCCAGTCTAAGAGAGAGAAGAGGGATTCTATGAGCAAGGGCATCAGGATCATGATGGGAAAATGGACAGAAACAACCAAACCAAACTAGTAGGAACTCATCTATAGCTTTGGAGCCTCCATGGGACTGGACTAGGCCCTCTGCATAGACAAGTATGTAGCTTGATCTGCTTAAGGGGCCCTCTGGCAGTGTGATCAGGATCCATCCCTAGGACATGAACAGGATTTTTGGAGCCCACTGCCTATGGTAGGACATCTTACACAGCCTTGATGCTAGGGGGGGGGGCTTGGGCCTGCCTCAACTGAGTGTGTCAAGCTCTACTGACACCCCACAGTAGGCCTTGCCTTGGAGGAGTTGGGAATGGGAGTAGGGATGGGGGAGAAGGCTGAGGGGTGAGAGGCGGGATGGGAGGTTATCTGTGGTTGGTATGTAAAATGAATAGAAAATCTCTTAATAAAAATACTTAAAAAATAAAAAAAGAAGAAAATCATCACTTTCTATGTGTCATAAATCTTGTGTGGTTGGCTATATATGTTCATATATTATGTGTTTGTTTTTGCCCTCACTGTGATACAAAATACAGTATAATATATCTCCCTCTGGCACATGAAGAAATAAGCATAGAATAATTGTAGTCATGGAGACGAAATCCAGATTTGTACTCAGATATAACGTACTTTTCCATTATATCTTGCTCAAAATAACCACTTCTAGTATCCAGAAGCCGCAGAGTTATTGGAGCCTAATGTAGAAGGCCAGAGCAAGTTAGAAAGTAAGTCTTATATAAATGTTTCTATGTGAACCTCAGTTAATAGTACCTGTGTAAGTATTGCTTTCCAATGACAATCCTATGTTTCCTTGTTCCTTTAAAATGACACTAGGCATTTTTCATATGGAACTCTGATTGATTGAAAATGGCTTCCAAAGGCACATAAGGCATGGGGGTATTTGAAAAGACAGCATATATGCCCTTGTTGGGGTAGGTGTGGCCTTGCTGGTGGGAGTGTGTCACTGGGGGTGGGCATTGTAGTTTTAGAAACTCAAGCCAGGCCCAGTTGTTCACTCTCACTTTCTGCTGCCTGTCATTCAATATGTAGAACTCTCAGCTGCATTTCCAGCATGATGTCTGCCTGTGTGATCCCATGCTTCCCACCGTGATAACAATGAACAAAACTCTGAACTGTATAAGCCAGCATGAATTAAATGTTTTCCTATATAAGAATTCTTGTGTTTATTGTATCTCTTCACAACAATAAAACCCTAAGACAAAAACTGAAGTTATGTACAAATGATCTTATTACTATTAATGTTAAAATGTGTCCATTTTCAAAGAAATCCATTAAGTCTACTTTGGAATTAGAGATTGTGTTAGGAATCACTGAAAAACAAAACATTAAAGGTTTGAATGGAACATGATAGACCTACTTCATGAATCTGACCACATTTTGAGTTTTCTTCAAGAATTGAGAGGGACATCTTCAGACAAAAATACATCCCAAATTACGTATGCTTTTTTCCAGAAATTAATGGGCAAAGCTATGAATGGTACAATGTTGAGAATTTCAATCCCCCAAGAAATATTTAATCTTTACTGATGAGTATATAGTACAAAACAAGATGACATTATTCTTTTAATTTTTCTCTCATTACATTAGGTCACAATATTATTAATACTAATTTCTAGAGATAGAATGTTCTTCATTCAACATTTTTATTTATTTATTTATTTATTTATTTATTTATTTATTTATTTATTTATTTTAGTTTTTCGAGACAGGGTTTCTCTGTGTAGCTTTGCGCCTTTCCTGGATCTTGCTCCATAGACCAGACTGGCCTTGAAATCACAAAGATCTGCTTGCCTCTGCCTCCCAAGTGCTAGGATTAAAGGTGTGCACCAGCATCGCCCAGTTCATTCAATATTTTAAATCAACCATTGATGTGAAAGTAAACTATGAAGCATCATATTAGGGTTTGCTGCTAAGCATTTCCTTTTTTTCACTTTGTCTGAAATAAAAAATAAATAAAAAGTAATAATGAAGGAAAATGAATTATAGTTAATCATTTAAGGCATTTCAATTTTTATAGAGCATATATAGATACAGAATAACATTCATCAAAATGCTAAAGCTTACTGTCATGCCTTGAAACATTTATTCTGAAATTTATACTTCATATTAATGTTATTTCTGTCAAAACAACTATAGCATGGTTATTAATACCTATAGAAATATACTATATTTTGTGAAGCACATCTCTATCAGGAACTAGTCCTAATGAGGTGAGTATACAAAAAAATAACTAGTGAAGTGTCTGGTTTTCCAGGGGAAAGTGATTATCCTCTAGCTGCCTCAGTAATAGTGCCTTCATTGAATGACTAATGTAGGAGTTAAAAATAGAAAATATTATGAAAATTTAGTATGGTAATATTTTATTTGTGCTGAAATGTGATTTTATTTGTATGTTAATAAATAAAGTTGTCTGGGGATCAGAGCTAAGAGCAAGCCATTAAGCAGAAGTCTGGTAGTGGTAGCACAAGTCCTTTATCGGATCACATGGCAGGCAAAGTCTGTGTGTTCAAGGACACAGCCAGCATGGTGACACACGCCTTTAATCCCAGTACCAACCATAGAGACAGGCAGTGATGAGGAAGTCAAGTGATTGGGTTTAGAAACAATGAGAGGCAGAACAGAAAGTCAAGAAAAAGACAGGACACAGGAAGGAGGTCTCTCTCTCAGGGGAAGGACAGCAGTGAGTAGTAAGATAAGACCGTCTTAGCTCTTGGCTATTGCTCTTATCTCTGGGCTTTTTACTCTTATTTGGCTCTGTTTCTTATTTAATAAGACCATTTAGAATTTCATCTACATTTGGTGCCCAATGTGGCAATAATTCATTAAAAACTGTTGGTGGTTAGGCCCCTGCTCGGCCCTGGCTAGCCTCAGGCTTGGCCAAACAAGGCCCCGTCTCGGCCAGAGTTTACAGTCCCCAGGCCCGGCCAGAGCTACCGGCCTGGCTGCATGTGCTCAAAGCTGCACTTGACTGTAGCTGCAGCAGCTGTACACAGCTGCAGCTGAAGCAGTTTTCAGTCAAATCATCAACTCACATGGTCAGAGCTTAAGGAAGCCAGAGCTCAGTCTAAAATCAGCTCAAGTGGGAGCACATGGCTGAATTTCAGCTTTTAGCCAGGATGCATGGCTACTTTCTTTCTTTCTTTCTTTCTTTCTTTCTTTCTTTCTTTCTTTCTTTCTTTCTTTCTTTCTTTCTTTCTTTCTCTCTCTCTGGATTCCTATCTTGGACTCTAGATAAGTGGTTTGAAATTCCCTCGGATTTCTACTATTCTACACAGACTTGTTAAGTCAATTAAGATATCAGATATTTTAAAGGGAAAAACTACTTAAAAAAGAATTTTTTTTTCCACATTTAAAAAATGGGTATCATCTGTACAATAGAAGGTAATTGGTCTTTGTTTGGTAAAACTTTAGGCAGTCTGAAAATGGAACAATTATATGAGATTAATGTTGAATGGGTGTACATTACACCAAATATGCACATTATTACTTTACTTATCCTTATTTTAAAATTTAAAAAGATAGTCAATTTAAGTGCCAAGATAAAAGCTTTAGAAAAACCTGTTAAAATGAGTTATAGAGACTCAGACAGAAGAATTTAAGGGTGAAATTATTTCAGGAGTGGATTATAAGGCTATAGAAAGAAAGTCTATTTTCAAACAATCAAACTTAATTTATCCAAAAACTGTACAGCAGCTATCTGGTCAAGTGAAAGTACAAAATAATTGGACTCCTGTAGTGGGTAGCCATTCCAACCTTGATCTGGAAGTTCCAACCCCCATTGAGGCTTTGGTAACTGTCACACCTACAAGGCGGGGCCAAGAGAGGACCCTGAAGACTCAAGATCTGGATGTGCCATCTCTCTTGTTTCCCGGACCCTGGACGCTGGAGGTAGACTGAGCAGAGTTCTCCAGAGAACACCGCTGGACTGTGCTATGTCTTTCCCAGACCCTGCGACCTACCTATCCCTTCATTTGTAAGTTACACCACTAAATGAACCTCCCTTTTAATTATGTGGAGTGGCCTTAATAATTTCGCCAATAGCTGGCACTCATGTGGGGCAAATTCCAAAGGCCTGGGTGGCTCCCACCCTCATCTTTCTCCCCGGCTGGCGGGTACCTAAACCTGCTTGCAAAGTTCCACATAACCAGGGAACACCTACAAGGTTCCATTCCAAAAAAAGGGAGCAGCTAGTCTGGTCTCAGTTCCCTAGCTTAGCCCCCAGACCAGAGAAAAACCTCTGTGAGTGAGTCCCAACCCCTCCTCCCTGAGTGCCGGCTCCCCACCATCTCAGCTCCTGCCTTCAGGTGCTGCCAGCCAAGGTTACCAGCAGGCCCTGCTTTGGAGATTACCAAACACCTCCTGCTGGCTGAAAAGTGCCACTATACCCCCCAAACCACAGAAAGGTAAGATAGGAAAAGCAGCGTCTTATTTCAAGTAAAAGTACTTGATAATTTTACACCTTAAAATTGACTAACAAATTTTCAGTAATTCTTGTAATATGGCTGACAACATTACCTCACAAGAATTTAAAAACCTTTTTGCCTGTATGATGAATGACATTTTCCTGGAAATATACGACGTTCCTTGGGCATATCTGGCCTGTACTACTTTGGCATTCATTGTAATAATTCACACAGTGTTCAAACACTGGTTTAATAATAAGAACAAAGATGAGTCATTATTGGGACTAATCCAGGCAATAGAAATGAAGGCTTACAGAAAAAGATTCTCTCTCTGGAATCTGCTAACCAGGATTGACAGGCTTTCAAAGATAACAGTGAAGGCTTACAGAAAAAGATTCTTTCTCTGGAATCTGCTAACCAGGATTTACAGGCTTTTAAAGGTAGCAATGAAGGCTTACAGAAAAAGATTCTCTCTCTAAAATCTGCTAAACAGGATTTACAGGCTTTCAAAGATAGCAAGAAAGGCTTACAAAAAAGATTCTTTCTATAGAATCTGCTAATCAGGATTTACAAAATAGGCTTGTACTGAAAATTGATCTTATTGATAATAAATGTAAATATTTAGTGGATAAAACAGTAACTCTCCAGACAGTATATAAAAAATAGATTATCATTAATTGATAAGATAAGGTCCATGGAATCATATCTTTCTGAGAAACATAAAATCTTCTATGATTCCATGAGAAATCTAAAGTCCCTTACAAGAGAGGAGGTTCACTCCCTAAAATAGACCCTAGATGCTCCTTTGCAAGCCCTAGAAAAAACTCTCAGGAAACATGGCATGGGACCTAATAAACAAAAGGGCAAGACCATAGAGTTTATAACATCTCCAAATGGCTCTCATACAATGACTTATCCTGTTATCATCCATGAGAAGTCAACAGATGATACACACTCCAAGCCATGTAATACATATACATTACAACCAATTTCAACAAGGGACTTTAAAAATATAAAGAAAATAGTAGTTACATATGGGATACACTCCACATACATAAGACAGATGTTAAATTCATGGTCTACCTCACATAGAATCATTTCAGATAAGTGACGTCAGTTAATTTCAGCTGTTCTAAAATATAGCCAACAGTTACAATAAAAAAGCTGGTTGAGAGAAAAGACAAAAAATTTAAAACAGCAAGGTAAACTCAGAGGTTTTGTGATCTCCCAAGATCAAATACTTGGTGAGGGATGTTTTGCTGACAGGAATGTACAAGCCACATATGATAAACATACAATATCCCTATGCCATACAACAGCTCTAAATGCTTAAAAAGAAAAAGTCTTTTAAATCAATATCTATAAGAGACCATCGTTTAAGTAACAGAGTAGACAAAAAAATTCCAGATTGTAGAGAGCCCATTGATAGAATTACTTTGTTAATTGATCTGAGGTCTGTTACCACTCTCCATTTACCAGATTTATTTTTAGTAACAAATACAGGAGAATTCCAAGGGCTGGTTGATTCTTCAATATGCTGAGCATTTAACTGATCTTGTACCAGCTCTTCTCATGCCTGTAGTTTCTGTGTTGTTAAAGGCCATTGCTGAAGCCATACAGGTGTGTCTGCTAACCATTTTAAAGGTAGAGCTGTTGGTGTTTTCAGAAGATGATGTTGTTGTGCCCTGTTCTTGTACAATAAGGATGACTGGTGACCACTCATTAGAATAATGACTTCTAATATTTCTCTCAGAAACATGAGCTAGTTTATGATATGTTTCTGAGGTTGGAGGAATGTCAATCTATGTATTCCATTGTTGTAACAGGTCACGTCCCCATAAGTTCATAGCCATGTTAGCCACATATGGTTTTAATTTTCCTCTCTGTCCTTCTGGAACTATACATTCAAGCCATTTTTCACTGTTTTACTTGAGATAATGTTCCAATCCCTAACACATGAATGTTTACTTCCTAAAGAGACCAAATTGGATGGCAAAATTCAGGTGCAATTATGGTCACATCAGCATCTGTGTCTACTAGACTGGATAACAAAACATCATTTATTCTTATTGTTAATTTTCGTCTTTGCTCATTTATAAAAGTTTGCCAAAATTTTTTCTTTATGGGCTCTCCTGAATTTTCTGTTCTCTCTTTCTCAGCTGTTCCATTACCCAGAGCAGCCTAGTTTATTCCAATAGGCATTTGTTCATTTAATTGCTCTGAATAGGGTTTTTTTCCATGACAGAAGGAAAGGTCTGAACTGGATTTGCTGTGGGGGCCTGCCTGAGGCCCCTCTGGGAGTTTCCTGACTGAGGCAAAGGATTACCTTGTCTGTTCCTTGTTGATCTACATTCCTTGGTCCAATGTTTACCCTTACCACACCTTCTGCATACTCCAGAAGGAATGGGCATTCTGTTGCCATTGTTCCTTGAAGAAACATTGTTTCTAGGAATGCCCTGTTTCTAGTCCCTTTTGAAATGGCCTTGCTTTCCACATCCAAAACTTCTGACATTCCTCAAATCTCTTGAAATTGCTTCTCCTATCCACATATCATCATGGCCATTAGACTCAACATTAACTGTGTCTCTAATCCAATCCTCTAAGAGTGCAGATCTTGCCTTTAATGGCCTGATTATTCTTTTGCATGCTGCATTCACATTCTCAAAAGCCAAGATTCAATTATTGTGTGGCTAGCTTCTGAATTTGGGACCATTCTATTTACTGCTGAAGATAGTCTTTGTAAAAAAATCTGTGAAAGATTTTTTTGGACCCTGTATAACTTTTGTGAATGACTCAGTTTTCTTTCCTGCCTTCTCAATTCTGTCCTAGGCATTCATAGCGGCCATGTGGCAGAGAATTAGGGGTTGATTATCATATAAACATTGTCTTTGTATTTGAGCAATTTAGTGTTATGGTATACAATGTATGATACATAAATCCTACTTAGAAAAATTGATGATTTTGCCTGTTATGACTTTGTACTGAAACAGGACCTAAAGGATACAATTGATAAACTACCATATGATTTGGTAGACTGAAGGACACATGTTAATAGCAAAAGCTACTAAAATTTCATATACCTAGCAAAAATCTTTGAAGATGGTAATATCTACTGAATGATTGAGTGTGAATTAAAATAGGTGCTATGATATGAGAACCAATGCAGTGATTGGCTTTTGTAAATAAAATTTATATGGATTAAGAAAGAAATAGTTCCAGGAAAGGCGCAAAACTACACAGAGAAACCCTGTCTCGAAAAACCAAAAAAAAAAAAAAAAAAAAAAAAAAGAAAGAAATAATGGCTCCTTAAGGTTGGAATGTTGTAAGGACTAACTCTAGCTACAAATGCGTTGGAAATAAGCTCAATAGGTATTTTATGCCACACAGACTGTCACATATATTTACTTGTGGTAACCAAAACTATTCTCCGTATGCCTGTGGTTTTGAAAATGTGTTTACTTTCATATATTATCCCTACATTTTATCACAGCATAACTTTAAACAAAGTGGAAGTAAGAAACTGAGTGGAAGCAACTCATGCAAAGCTTCAAACACAGAAAATGGCAGAATAATGCCCATCTCTGGCCACAAAAATGAGTTAGAAGTATTTACTCTTCTATTATACAGCAATGTGTAGCACACATTAGATATTTCTGTATCACCTTCTATATTACTAATTCTTTAAATATAGGAGTTTAACTCATATGTCTTTATATTTGCAGTGAATTTTTGTATGCACAAAAGAGACTTAAGAAATTTTTAATGAATACAATTAATATTTAATAAATGAATAAGAAACTGATCGAATATATTAGGAAACTAATTTTATTCTCTCAACTACTTACATAAACTATTGCACAATAGATAAAATTAAATAAAATTTTCTGTGCAGCTTTGCCCCTCTTTGTTGTTCTCTCTTCCCCCCAATTTCTACAGGGAGACAGACAAACAGACAGACTTAAACATGGATTGGGGATGAAGCATAGTTGGTAGAGTGGTTAATTAGGGTGCAAGAATGTAGTTGGATTTTCCTTAGGGCCTCCAGCTCCCAAATAATAACACATAGACTTATTAGTTATAAAATCTTGACCTTAACTTAGACTTTTTTCTAACTAGCCCTTATAACTTAAATTAACCTGGTTTTATTAATCTATATTCTGCCACATGGCTTGGTTATCTCCCCTCTGTACCAAATGTCCCACTTCTTCAGTGTCTTACTGGTGACTCTCATGTGCCGAGATTAATCCCAAATTCTCTTCTCTGCCAGGAATTCTTACCTATTTTCTCTTGCCTAGCTTTTGGCCACTCAGTTCTTTATTAAACCAATCACAGTGACAAATCTTCACACAGTGTAAACAAATATTCTGCAATACATGAAGCCCTGGGTCTGTTCCCCATCGCTGCATATACTAGGCCTGGAGATGTGCAAATATAATCCCAGCACTACAAAGATGAAAGAAGTAACACCAAAAGTTTCAGGTCATCCTCTGCTAACTACTGACTTTAACCCTTGCCCTTTACCCCTGAAATTTCAGATCTGGTAGAAGATACTTGTCATAAAAGTGGAAGGGTGGGAATAATTGTGTCCCTGACTCTTTTGCATGATATTGAAACTCTTGTGCTCCTACTTGGTTGCCTTGTCTAGATTTGATATCAGGGCTTTTCCCTTGTCTTATTGTATCTTTGTGTGTCCTGTTTGGCTCTCATCCTTTGGGGGACCTGTTCTTTTCTGAAAAGTAAATTGAGGAGGGTATATCTGGGATTCAGGAAAAGTAAGGGGATCTGAGAGGAGTAGAGAGAGTAGGAAACTGTGATTTAATGTGTTACATGAAAGAATAATCCATTTTCAATAAAAGAAAATTTTAAAATTTTGTATAGAAATTTTCAAACAAAGCAATGGTACTTGAGTGATGCTAAACATAGTTTCAAAGGGAGATCAAAATTTTAGAATGACAGAATGTCCTTCTATGATAAAATTACAAAGAACTGTCATTGTGAAAGAAGTTGGAGTCATCAGACTATATATTTTATACTAAATGCACTGTGCTTGCTATCCTTATGTCAACTTGTCACACAAATGAGTTATCTAAAAGGAGGGAACATCAATTGATAAGATGCTTTCTTAAGATCCAGATGTAAGGCTTTTTTTATTTAGTTATTCATGTGGTAGGACCCAGCCCATTGTGAGTGGTGCCATCCCTGGGCTATTGGTCTTGGATATTGTAAAAAACAGCATTAGCAAGCTATAGATGTAATCAACCATCTTTTTAAATAAGAAACACAGAACCAATGAAAAGAAGAAAGCCAAGAGGTCAGAGCTAAGAGCTAAAACCTTACCCTTCCTCCCACGGTGGTCCTACCTCTCTGAACCAGAGCTACTTTCTGTGTTAAAGTCCTTATATAGAATTTCTGTTCTGCCTTCTCATTGGTTGTGAACCCAACCACATGACTGCCTTGTCATGGCCTGTCTGTACAGACCTCCAGGTTTTCCATGATTGGTATTGAGATTAAAGGCATGTGTATCCAATAATGGCTGTATCTCTGAACACACAGAGACTTACCTAGCTCTGCCTACCAAGTTCTGGGATTGCAAGCATATGCCACTACTGCCCTGCTTTCCTATGGCTTGCTAATAGCTCTGACCCCAGGCAACTTTATTTATTAACATACAAATAAAATTTTAATACAAATAAAATATCACCATAGCAAGACAGGGGATACAAGTCAGTAAGCAGTACCCCTCTATGATCTCTGCATCAGCTCCTGCCTCCAGGCTCCTGCCATGTTTGAGTTCCTGTCTTGACTTGCTTTGATGATGAACAGTGATTTGGAAGCATAAGCTGAATAAGCCCTTTTCTCCCCAACTTGTTTTTGTTCACATTGTTTCAAACATAGCAATAGTAACCTTGACAAAGACAGGCACTAAAATTTACTTCCTAAATATTACTCATAAATCAATCAAAATCAGAATTGCTAACCATTGTCAGTTTGGGAACATGGATATTTCCTCTAGTATTTAGACAATAATAATTCAAATGTGTAACACATGGGATTGAGGAACCAGTTTCCTCCAACTAAAAATAAATAAAGGTTACACAGAAATTATAAAAAAAGCTGAATACCATATAAGACAAATAGGCTTAATACTTGTAACGTTCTAGTTCTTCCATTTTAACTCTATGTCTTTTATCTTATCTTATCCAAGCAACATTGGGTAATTTTTTCAAAAAGTAATCATTTAAAAACTACGTTGATCTGGATGGTGGTGGTACTTGACTTTAATCTTAGCACTTGTCCAGCAGAGGCAAGCAAATCTGTGAGTTCAAGACCAGCCTGGTCTACAGAGTGAGTTCCAGTAAATCCATGACTACACAGAGAATCCCTGACTTGAAAAACAAACAGAAAAATTACACTGATGTATATTCAAATTAATTAATGAATACATAATTATAGAATGCCAAAGTATTAGTGTAGTATGAGACAACCAATGAACTTTCATTTCAAGCTCATAGTCATTACATTTTGTTGTTGTTTCATTTAACACTGGAAAGAATCACAGAACATCCAGTGAATTAAATTACTGAATGTCTTCTATGAATTAGTTCACATGGCATGTCATAAGATTTCTATACTGCCTTAATTTTTAATGACTATGGTATTTAAACATTTTTGGAGAATGAGTAAGAACAATTTTCTCATAATCACCAATTTCTCTATCAAGACAAGGGACCCCCCTAAAAAAACAGTATTGAACATTGCTACCTTATTCAGGTTAGGTATAGGCAAGCACAGGTGCTATAAGTTCCTGTAGTTAGTTATAGGAACAAAATTAAGTCTGCCAAAACCAAGGTATAAGTGAGTGAGGTGTTCTTTGGGATATAACTCTTTACTTTGGAGCTATTGGCAGTTGATAGCATTTGGGTATAGAAAATCATTCTTCTTTGGGGGTATTTCCACTGGAAACTCCCTATGCTTCATTGGGTGGCTCTACACTCATGAACAATGAACAGATTGGCAGCAAATTCTCAATCATAGTCCAGAGACCAAGGGTAGAACCAAACATGACTGTGGAAATAAATCATTGAAATGATTCCTTATGATACTCTGCTATACTGACAGATTGGGGCCTTGTTTAGTCATCATCACAGAGGCTTCCTCTAGCAGCAGATGAGAGCAGGTGCAGAGAACCTACAGCCAAACATTATGTGGAGAGAGAATCTAAATTGGAGGTCTCCATCTGGTCCCTCCTTTCTGTGATGTGGAAGATAGGGAGGAAATATTTTAGAAATCAGAAGGAATGGAGGACACAAGGATAACACTGAGTCAAATGAGCTGAACTTAGTGGGCTAAAAGAGACTAAATTGGCAATCACAGAGCCTGCATGGGTTTGCACTAGGTCATCTATTTATATGTTATGGCTGTTAGTTTGGTCATCTTGTGGGATTCCTAAGAGTGGGAACTGCTGTGTTTCAGATTCTTTTTTTTCTGCTTTTGGGACTTTTCTCCTCCTATTGGGTTGCATTGTTCAGCCTTGATATGAGGGCTTTTGTCTTGTCTTATTGGGTCTTGTTTTGTCCTGTTTGGCTGTTGTCTCTTGGAAGTCTGCTCTTTTCTGAAGAGGATACAGAGTTGGAGTGGACCTGGGAGAGAAAGAAAGCAGAGGGGAGAATGAGTGGAGAAAGGGGAAACTGTGGTCAAGATATATTGTATGAGAGAAGACTCTATTTTCAATAAAAAATGAAATTTAAAAAATTGACCATATGCATATGCATGTATAATTAAAAAGCATACGTTAAAAAGCACTACTAACAAAACAAAAAATACACTAATAAAACAAGGAATCCATTTTGAGTTGGCCAACTACTCCTTGGAATAAGGCCATCCATAGAATGTGGTTGATACATGGAGAAAATGGATTTTTCTTTCCTATCAGGTATTAATTACAAATAGATACTCGGTTAGGGGTGAACCTTTGTATCCACCTCCCTTCTAAGTGCTCTTATTTTGTCTGGTTTTAAATTTTGCAGCTCTTATGCATGGGTGGGCAAGGAGTTAAGGAGAATGTGGGAGGAGTTAGTTAATTGTTTTTTTTTTTTTTTTTTTGGTTTTTCGAGACAGGGTTTCTCTGTGTAGCTTTGCGCCTTTCCTGGGACTCACTTGGTAGCCCAGGCTGGCCTCAAACTCTCAGAGATCTGCCTGGCTCTGCCTCCCGAGTGCTGGGATTAAAGACATGCGCCACCACCGCCCAGTGAGTTAGTTAATTGGAAAGAATATGATCAATATATAATTTATGAAAAACTTTTTAAATACATATTGAAAAACAAAAAAAAATTCACCACCATGAAGTAAACTCCAAGTTAACTCATAACTAGAGTAAATTATACCTATGAGAACAATGGCATTCAAATAGAAGTCACTATCAAACAGTACCAAAGGTATACCACTAAGAGATTTGAAAAAAAATCAAATGAGGTAGCCAAGTGGTAAGGCATTGGTCTTATAATGTAGGCATCTTGTGGTGTGGAGTTAGTGGCTCAGTGGATATTGGCTCTTGTCTTCAAGCCCCATGACCTTTGTTTGGTTCCTAAGACTCACCTGGCTGAAGTCAAATGACTCTTGTAGCTGGAAGTTTTCCTGTACACAGCTGGTCTGCAGCCACTGAGACCCAAATTAACATACAGAGGCTTATATTAATTACGAACTGTATGGCCATGGCCTATGTCTCAAGCTGCTTGTTAGCTAGCTTTTGTAACTAAACTCAGCCCATTTCTATTAATCCATATGTTGCCATGTGTTCCATGGCTTTACCTGTGTGCCATTACATGCTGTACCCTGGATGGCAGGATAGTGTCTCCCCTGCCTGTCCTTTCTCCTTTCACTATCTCCCTTGGATTTTACCATCTGGCTCCATCCTGCCCTGTCATAGGCCAAATGGCTCTATTTATTAACCAATCAGAGCAACACATATTCACAGCATACAGAAAAACATCTCAAAGCAGATTCTGCATGTTGTCATCTGATTTCCACACACATGTACACACACACACACATACACACACACACAAACACACACACACAAAGAAATAAATATAATTTAAAAACTTAAAAGGTTTCTTTGAATTGAACTTCTAACAAACCAAAATAGCACTTAAACATTTTATATGCTAGTCTCATGTATTTTTATTAAAAAAAAAAAGTCAAGGGATAAGAAGTAAAATTAAAAACTTAGTGACACCTACAGAGAGAAAATCTTTTTTTTTTAAATTTTCTACAATCTTTATAGCTAATTGATACAAGACAGCATTTTTAAATGGGACCACAACATCTGGACCACAAATATTTTTGTCCACTTTTCCACTGTAGCATTACAATTAATGTAACATTGCTGGGTTTTTTCACAGTATGATTTTAATTACTGACTATTTTCATAGAAATCGGTTATACTTTTCTGATCAATCAGTCTAGTAAGATCTTATTGTAAAATGAACATCTTGAATTTTACTTTTGAGTTTTTAGAGGGGGAGGCATAGTACTAATTTTAGAATTATGATAGGCAAGTTTGTTTTGGCAGGCACTTATACTTGTGAAGCATCTTTATTTCTTTGAAGGCTTTTTAATTATTAAAACATTTTAAAATATTTATATTAATTCTTTGAAATTTTCATATTGTGTGTTTTGATCATATTCACCACTTAAACTCTTCTAAGATCTGCTCACCTTTCTGCCCATCAAACTTCCTGCTCTCTTTCTCTCTTTTTATTTATAAACCCATCAAGTCCAATTTGTACTACTCAAATACCCTTGCCTACAGAGTCTTTCTTGGATATTGTCAATCTACTCCAAACCACAGCCTTAAAACAAAACAAAAACAGACTTTCCCTTTCCTTTAAGCTATCAGTTGATATTAGGTGTCCACGTAGGTTGTAGGACTTAGTGTCCACTTTCCTCATGCTGGAATACTGTCTCTTAGAGCTTTTGAAGGTCTTATTAATGCTGTCACAATCTCTGTGAGCCCATATGAGGAACTGCTTTGTTGTGTATAGTTAATTTTCTTTCCTTATAGTCATCCACCACTACTGGCTCTTAGAAATTTTGCACCAAAGATCCCTGAGCTTTGCAGGGAAGAGTGTGTAATATAGATACCTCATTTAGGGTTTAGTACTCCTCATTCATATTCTCTATATTTTTGACAGTTGTGGATCTCTGTGTTAATCATCATCTACTGCAAAAAAGATACTTCTTTGATAAATGTTCCACAATGCACTAATTTATAATGGTAACTCATTAGGAGTGGTTTTACTACTACATACATTTAGAAGAATAATAGTTCTAAGTTTCCTATTATGAATTGTTATCCATCTCTCCACAAGTTCATGATTATCAGTGCTAAGTACGGATTTCATATTATGGAGTGGATCTTAGAGCCAATAAGAAAGCAGTTGGTTACTCTCATGACATTCATGACATTATGTCACTATTAGCCATATTTTACTAGCAGATACTGTAACTCATATGGTTTGAAGGTGGGTCAGATTGATGATTCTTCTTTGTTTCTACTACTGTGTATTGGTGAAATTATTAAGGCCATTCTACGTAGTTAAAAGGGAGGTTTATTTTATGGCATAACTTACAAATGAAGGGATAGGTAGGTCACAGGGTCTGGGAAAGACATATCACAGTCCAGCGGTGTTCTCTGGAGAACTCTGCTAGGTCTACCTCCAGAGTCCAGGATCCGGGAAATAAGAGAGACAGCACATCTGGATCTTGGGTCTTCAGGGTCCTCTCTTGGCCCTGCCTTGTAGGCGTGACAGTTACCAAAGCCTCAATGGGGGTTGGAACTTCCAGATCAAGATTGGAATGGCTACCCACTACATCTCCCCCTTTTGTCTAAATAAGAAGGTTCTAACCTAATACAAAACTATATACAAGGAAAGGTTATCAAATATTGTCCAGGGGTAAAGAGGGTTAATGCCGAGATAAGATGAAACTACAACCAATGCAAACAATATTCAGCAAGAAACACATACTAAAATCTAGAGAACTCTAGAGTGTAGGTAAATGGCATGTTACAAAGATCATTCCAAAAGGTGTCCTACCTAAAGAACACGGATCTAATACTTAGTATGTTCTATCTAAGATTATATATATATACACACTAAGTTGTAACTATATCTGCTAGTCTTCAATCCCATCAAAGACCTGAGAAAGAATATGACGGTACCTGAGAAATGGAAGATGGATGCCAGCAACTTTTGGGAATCTTGAAAGAGTAGACAGAAACAGCTGGAAACTTGGACAGTCATCTAATGTTTCTCAGCATTTTTGGTGCATTCAAACTGGCTACAGGCCTAGAGTATCTGACAGACCATTTCCAGAAGCAGGAATTCTCAAAGACCATCTTACCCTGTCTTGGCAGAGTTCAGAAGTCACCTTTCCTTGTGTCCCACTTGTCCAGAAGGACTGCACTCGTATTGTCAGCAGTTGAGGCAAGGGCAGTTCTTTGCCCAATAGGCCATTTTGTTCCAAGAAGACAAACTTCCAACTAGAAAAGTCTTAGAAGCCCAACATTCTCTCGGGATCAAATTGGTGCTGCCAGGAGCAATTGTGTCTCATGTCAACAGAATTCTAAGTTATTTAAATGCCATATTCTCTAGGTCTATGAAGTGTTTGAAGATTACCTGTCCATCTGACCTATGTATCTGTAAATCTGAATAACCTAACTAACATAACTATAGAGATAACAAGCATAGGTAACTATAATTCTATAAGTCTTATCTACCAAAATAAACTATGGACTAAGGCTTCCTGTAAACAAGGTAAACAGTCTATAAGCAAATGTATGATAAAGGATGGTGATTTCAAAATTGGGACAATACACAAGATATTTATAACAGAGGTAGGAATATATAGTGTGATACACAACATGACAATAATCTTAAATATATATCAATATACAGAATATCCTAAGCAGAAGTATATCTGTCATACATACAGTATTATAGATATAAATTTACATTTATATCAATATACAAACATTTCAAATAAGAGTAGAAATATATGTACATTATAACAAATATAGTTCTGTATTTGTATCAATATACAAATTTTCTTAAACAGGAATATAAAATAGTTTACATTTGTATCAACATATAAGGATCCATAACAGTGCAAATTACAGTGCAAATTATCTAAGGCTGCTATTTTACTAAATTTGTTTACTAGTATATACAATAATCTACCATAATATCTTATACCTATCCATTCCATTTCTTCTTTTCCCTTTTTTTGGTACACTTCTTTTTAAGGAGAATACTTAGCTTAATATTTTCTTCCACCCTCAACCCTATAACCATCATCCATAACCCTGAGAAATATGAAATCTTAGGGAGAAGGGGCGTCATTTTCTTAGAATTGTTTCCTGCTGTTTTGGGGGTGATGGTATCTCTGTTGGGTATTGTGAGAAAGTTCAGACAGTTGAATCTCAGACTAACTGTAGATTCTGCAGCAAGTCTTAGAGTAATGGGTAAAATTATTTGAAACTCTAGCAAGAAGTGTAGTATGATGATGATTACCATGGTATCATCTGGATTTGGGTAGAGTTGTTGTTGGGGCCCCATCTTTCTTCTGGAGACATCAGAGATTGCTATTGGAAAAACTTATTTTTTATCAAAATGAAAAGTTTGGATTTAAAGAGGACATAACAAGTAAGAAAGGATTCTGAGAAATCAAGAGTAAGCAAGAGTATTAGAATCTTGAAGACAATGGTCCCTTTTTATTGGTTTCCTTCTGTCCCACACCAGAGGGCTCTTCTGATATGGGACTGAAGAATTTCTCAAGCTTTTCTTTTAGCAATATGCTTGAGTTTAGAGAAGGAGTGAGCCAATTCCATCTCCAAACCCAACTTGGTTTATAATTGAATTGGAACCACAACTTTTCTAGATTGATAGAGATATAGATGTTAGACAGTGAGATTTTACCCTGTGTAGATGGTAGCAATAGATTCCTTCTTTCTGCTGTAAACATCCGGATATCCAAGGCTTTATGATTTCTGGAAGTTGGGTATTTCCATTATCCTGGAAAGACAAAAACAGAACCCTACCCTAACCTTTGATTGTTAAATTTTTCTTACAACTTGTAGAGATGTAATATTGGTGGATGATCTTTTACTACTCCTCATCAAGGGTTTTCTCCTGTTCAAACCAAATTTTTATTAATTTTGTTGGTATCCATAGCTTTTCTTCTCCTGCAGAAACAAAAGCAAAACCCCTTCCCCAATGTAGAACATATCCAGGTTTCCATTCTGAGGCCAGCACATCTTTGAAATAAACCAATTGGTTTAGCTCAGGATTTTTGTCTGTCGTCCAATGTCTCTCTGCAGCTGTTGTTCCTTTTTCATCAGCATTGAGAAAATTCAAGGTTAATAAAGCACTATGTAATTTATTTCTAAGAGTCATTGTTACCTTTTGCTGTTTATTTAGCATATCATTTAAAGTTCGTTTGGATCTATGACTACTTGGCCTGTGGGATTGTGTGGTATACCTGTAACATGCTTTATATTGTAATAAGGAAAGAATTGTCTCATTTTATTGGAGACATATGCTGGGGCATTGTCTGTCTTAATTTGTACAGGTATTCCCATGCTGGCCATAACTTCTAATAGGTGTGTAATCACAGAATCAGCCTTTTCAGAACTCATAGGAGTTGCCCATTGAAATCCTATTAGTAACTGATTAATCTTAACATTATCTTGTGCTAGAGGTCCTGGCAGACCTGTATGGGATCTGATATGTGTTATATATATATATATATATATATATATATATATATATATATATATATATATATATATATATATATGATGTTCCCCTTTTCTGATGATTTCCTGCAATTGTATGAATAATGAAGTTAATTCTGTATTATCAGGAATAAATTCAGCAGTTTCAATATGTAAAACTACTCTCTGCATATTGAGA
Organism: Peromyscus eremicus; assembly: GCF_949786415.1. Lineage (NCBI taxonomy): Eukaryota > Metazoa > Chordata > Mammalia > Rodentia > Cricetidae > Peromyscus > Peromyscus eremicus. Next base: position 122,877,821 of record NC_081439.1, read on the forward strand.
GTCAGTGACTATATTGAGGGGTTCTGTGAAGTCCATCAGTACAATGAGAATGGCATACAGTTCTGCCTTTTCTACAGAGCTGTATGGACTTTGTACCACTTTACTTAAGTCTCCTGATTTATATCCTGCTTTCCTTGATTTATTTGCATCAGTATAGAATGTAAGGACTCCAGAAATTGGCTTTTGTCATACAATGTTAGGAAGGACTCATTCAGTCTTCTTTAAGAATTTTATTCTTTTGCTTTTGGGATAGTGGTTGTTAATCTCTCCCAAAAAGTTACTACAGGCTCTCTGCCAGTATTCATTATCTTTCCATAGTGATGAAATTTCCTCATTAGTTAAAGGTACTACTATTTCTGCTGGGTCCATTCCTGTCAACTGGTGAAGTCTTAGTTTAATTTTTTGAATCAAATCAGAGATCTTTTTCATATGTCTTTAATTTCTTATTTGGTTTACATGGTAGGAATATCCATTCCAATATAATATCTTCCCTCTGCATCAAAATATCTGTAGGGGAATGTCTGGAGGGGAATATGACAAGAATGCAATTAAGTTCTGGATCAAAAGAACCACATGTGCTCCTAGAATTGTCTTTTCTACTAGAGCCAATTCTTTCTCAGCTTCGGCTGATAATTCTTTTGAACTATTTAATTCTTTGTCCCCTTCTAGAGTATTAGCTCAATTTTGTAGTCTATCTTTGGGTATTGCCATGATATCCAGTAAGTTGGAAATGCTTCCTAACAACTTTTGAAAATCATTAAGAGTCTTCAATCAATCTCTCCTTAGTTGTACCTTTTGGGGTCTAATTTTTTATAGCTCTATCTTATATCCTAAGTAATTAATAGAATCTCCTTTTGTATTTTTTCAGGAGGAATTTGCAGTCCCCAGTGAGGTAAAACTTTTTTTACTTCTTCAAACATGCTTTCAGATGTGTCTACCTTTGGATCAGCTGATAGGATATCATCCATATAGTAATAAATTATGGAATGTGGAAACTTTACATGAATTATCTCCAATGGTTTTTGCAAAAAGTATTGGCACAAGGTAGGGCTGTTTAACATTCCTTGTGGGAGGACTTTCCATTGATATCTCTTGACTGGCTGAGAATTGTTACCATTAGGTATTGTGAAGGCAAATTTTTCTCTATTATTTTCTTGTAAGGGTATGGTACAGAAACAGTCTTTTAAGTCAATAACTATTATATGCCATTCCTTGGGTGGCAGAGAGGGCAAGGGCATCCCAGCTGTTCTAAAGCTTATAGCTTCTCTTTTGTCAAAGGCCATTGTCCAACCCAGACAGGTTTATTAGTTAGCCATTTTAAAGGTAAGGCAGTTGGTACCTCTGAGAGTTCAACAGCAGTTGTGCTCTGTCTGTGTACAGCCTGAATGGTTGGTGACTGTTTTTTTTAATAGCATGTTATGATATTATTCCTAGAAACATGCATTGGGCTGTATTTCTTTTCTGAGAGTATAGGAATTTTAATCTGGGTATTCCACTGTTGTAACAGATCTCAGCCCCAAAGATTTACTGCTACATTTGCTGCATATGGCTTCAGCCTTCCTCTCTTTCCTTCTTGCCCTATGCATTCAACCCATTGTTGCTAGAGTTTTCCTGCCTGGCCCACAGTTAGGACAAATATCTATCACCTGCCAGTCCCACATCCTCAGACCCGACCAAGTAAACACAGAGACTTATATTGGTTACAAACTGTATGGCCATGGCAGGCTTCTTGCTAACTGTTCTTACAGCTTAAATTAATCCATTTCCATTAATCTATACCTTGCCACATGGCTCGTGGCTTACCGGCATCTTCACATGCTGTTTCCTCATCGTGGCGGCTGGCAGTGTCTCTCTGACTCAGCCTTCCACTTCCCAGCTTTATTCTCCTCCTTGTCCCGCCTATACTTCCTGCCTAGCCAATGGCCTATCAGTGTTTTATTTATTGACTAATCAGCAACCCATTTGCCATGCAGAACATCCTACAGCAACCCATCACGAACTCTGTTTTATCTTAGATAAGGTGCCAATCCATAAAAGTTGGACATCTAACTGTTGAAGAGGCCAATTCGGATGCCATGATTTTGGTGTAATTATAGTCACATCTGCACCTGAGTCTACCAGGCCCTTCAGAACCAGGCCATTAATTCAAATTCTAAGCTTTGGTCTTTGTTCATTTATGGAAGTCTGCCAAAATATATGTTTTATTGTGTTCTTTGTAAACTGTGATCCATCTATTAGAGCTGTTTTATCATCCATTGCAGTATTGGTTTTTACATTAGGCATTGGTTTATTCAGTTGTCCTGGAGAGGAATTTCTTCCACAGTGGCTGGGAATGTTTTTACTTCATTTGATTTGGGGGTCTTCAAGAGGCCCCCTGAGGCATTTCCCACCAGTAAAGGGTTGCCTTGTATATCTATTTTTGATCTGCACTCACTGGTCCAATGTCAGCCTTTGCCACAACTTCTACATAATCTGAGAGGTGGTTGGAGTCTCCTCTTTAGGCTATTCCTAAAAGGAGTATTACTTCTAGGAGTACCCCATGTACAGTTTTTACTTATATGACCTGGTGTACCACATTTAAAACATTTAGTACCACTGGGGCCTCCTTTCACCTCTGGGATTTGTGTCTCCTATCCAAGCCTTATTACCGTAGTAATGCTTAGGGCCATATTACTACTATGACTTGATTTATTTGTAGTCTTTCTTTACTCAGTGTCCTAAGCAAACAACAGGGGTTCTTCCATTTTAGCTTTTCTGAAATCAGGATTATTATTCATTTGTTTCTTTAGGTAGTAGACAAATGTTATATTCCCAATTATGTGTGTGTGTGTGTGTGTGTGTGTGTGTGTGTGTGAGAGAGAGAGAGAGAGAGAGAGAGAGAGAGAGAGAGAGAGAGAGAGAGAGAGACATGTGTAGGTAGTTTCACAACAAAATTCTTAACAGGGATTCTTTGAAAGTTTCTGTAGACACTTGTGCACAGAGCTCTTTCCTTTTTGGTATTCATCTCTTCCAAATGCCATCTGCCTTAGTCCTTCCAATTCCAATATTTATGACTTAACAGCATGATGACACTGTCTCTTCTTACAGGTCAATGTTTGAAAACTTCTGCCTTGTACATTTTGTCTAGTTTCCTTTCTTTTGGTTTATAGAAAAACAGAAAGACAAATTCCATTTACTATACATAAGAAAACTGGAAGTTTCACTGTGCACTTAAAAATAATATCAATTTTTTCTTTCTCCTTTTTATTGGAAATAGATTTTTTCTCTTATATAATAAATCCTGTTTATGCTTTCCTAACATTTTCCCAAGCATATAGCTTTAATAGAATCATTTTGAAGTTCATATTTTTAGATTCATTTCTTATACATAATCATGTGATTGATTAAAAAAAAACAGTGTATTTCTCCTTACAACTAATAGAGGATGTGCTCAGGGATTGCTTGATGCACTGCTAGGTTCCACATGCCAGGTAAAAAGTTAACTATAAAAAGAAACAGAATTCCTAGTGGGTATGTATAAAACAATGAGCAAAGTATCATTTTAAGCCATTTATTTCTGTTGACATAGAAATATATTTTGTCTTATTACCCATTAATTTATTTAGTGTCACAATTTTACTTCCTTTGTGTGCCATAGTTTTAGAAAAATCCTTGGTCTTTGTTTCTTATCACCTTTCTTAATATTTTGGAATCTGTACTTTCATATTTAATTCTGTTAGTGGGACCAATGCGTCTTATGTGTTTCTCTTTTTATCAAGTCGAAAGTGAGATTCTGTTTTAGGCTTTCCTAATGGAAATATAAAGAAAACAACAACTTTATTCTTACAAATTAATTTCTGAATTTGTTGTTATAACCTTATATTTATAATCCATATCATAAATAAAATAACTCTTGTTTATGATGTTAGTTTTCTGTTGTTTTCATTGAGTTTTTAGTCATGTTTATAACCACTATTATGGCCCCCTCTGTATTTATCTGAATTCAGTTCTCATTGTATACATTGATATATCACAAAACACTAAAATTTCTACTTTGATTTTTAGACATCTTCTCTTGTTTTTAAATTTATTTTATATCTCAATACTTTCCTTCAAAACTCCCCCACCTCATGTCTGCCTCACATCCACTTCTCAAATATCTATTCTAACATAGCAATTTGAATGGTATAACTTCCACAATTGTTCTTATCCTCGTACTTGAATATCAATTTGAATGACTTTAAAAGCTTAAGTCAAAGTTATATTTCTTTAAAATTTATTTTAACATTTTAGTTATCATGTTACAGAAATATCCTAATACTTTCAAATTACATAAACTCAGATTAGTAGAAGGTTCAGTTACACTTTCATTACCAGGATCTCTACAGATCCTGTCACATGATTAAATCAGCTTGAAGTCAGTGTCTAGCACTCCTGTTCATCCTCCAGTTCACTGGCTTGATCTATAGTACACATATATTCAACATCTTATGTTCATCATTCTTCATTTGCAGTGAATCTCTTAGTCACCACTTACTGGACATATAAAGAAAGACATTAAGATTTTTCCACTTAATGAGGGAAACATTAAAATATGAAATATGCATGATTTCTTTGCAATATTATAAAACAGAGTGTTTGGGAAATAGCTATTTTTAACTTGCGAGCAGTTACAGATATGTTTTTAAGAAACTAATTAGGGAGCATAGTACAGTAGGAAAACTATGGAGTTGCTGAAATTACTAAATATTTTTTAAAAAATAAACTGAATTTTATTTTCTACTTATTAATTTGTATTTTGAATCCACATGCTGAGCACTTCTGGCATAAAATAGAAGCTATAAAAAATATTTGTTGAATGTTCCAATAGTCTTCTCATTGCATTTGCTTTTGTATTTGAGAATAAATACAAATTGAAGGCTGCTTCCTATACAATATGAAAAGACTCTTTCGCAAAATTACTTAGAGTGGCAGTAAACTTTGCCCTTTGATTCAGTGTGGAAGGGAAGTTTAAAACAGTGGAAAATTTTCATTTCATTTCTTTGGAGAGTAATAAGGGAGGTCAGAGGTAGAAAATATCTCTAGGCTGCTTTGATAAAGAATTTTATTCTAAGGGCTAGAAAGAACCACGTAGTTTTTCCAATCAGCACTTCTGTTCTCAGCAGGGGCCAAGTCTTTTGTTCAGTAAGCAGGGGAGTGCCTAAATGAGATTCATTCATATCACAGTGCCATCTCTTTTCAATTTGGTGGTTATTTAGGAATTTTACTGCCAAAGGCAAGCTTCCAAATCTAGAGGCAAAACTAGACAAGTCTTTCTAAGCATAAGGAATAAGGCTTTCTTTTGAAAATGAAAAGTAAGAAATTTATGCACATAAATAATAAGAGCAAGAACTACTAACAATATCCTAATAACTTCTGAAGTTCTGAAATAGTCTACATTATAGACCTTAAAAATCCAGGGTCAGTATCTTATAATTATATAAGACAGATTTCTAAAATTGATCTCACTGCACTAAAACATAAGGGTTGACAGGAATAGGTACCTTCTTGGGGTTCTAGGGAGAATCAATGTTCTTGACTTCTCCAGCTTTCACTAGCCAAGGTTTACTATGTATTATCTCCAAAGCCAACAGTGCCTCAGATTCAAATTTCTCTCTGCTTTGGCCTACCTGTCTATATAAACATCTATACTGTATTTTGCCCATTCATTAAGGGTTTTGGTATATTTACTGCACACAACTAAAGCAGAATAAACTTGTCATCCTAGATTCCTTAACTTAATGACATCTGCCAGTAACTTTGTCATATAAGGTGAAAGATTCACAAGTTCCAGACATTATGCCATCATCTTTCTGAAGAAGTGATTCTGCATATTCCATATGATAACATGCGATTGTCATACTCATTCAATACAGGGTATGCTAATGAAATAATTCAGGTCTGCTGTCCTTGCACATAAAACTTCACTGTTGAAAGACATTATGTTTCTATGTGGTCTAGAATTAGAATAATTCCAAAGTCAGATCATAGAGGGCTGAAAAGGTAAACCAAATTGAACAAATTTGACTAAACTGAGTTCAATCAGAATTTTATGCCAGAAACAAACTATATTACATTTAATTTTACACTTATTTTACCAATCTCTTTTAGCATATTTAGTTCTTTTTCTGTGAATAGAATATAGAACAAATGAATTTCATGTAAATTATTCTCTTACATATGTTTTAGTTGGCTAAATAAGTTTCTTCATTTGAGAATGGTGTGTATTATTTATGCTTTAATAGAAGATAATCTAAACAAATTTTCTGGCTATTTGGAGGTCACTTATTCTTTGAGAAGCTGTTCTGTCATAATAGATTCATAAAAATTAACATCCCATGAATGCTGCCTGAGTTCAATACCAAAGGCTAAATAGATTTAAACAATACATTAATTAAAGCCTATTATACTCAGCAGTTGGTTAAGGAAAATGTGGTTGCAAAGAAACATTAAAATATATTAACAGATAAAGTAATTCTATCACAATAACAGATGAATTTTAAAGACTTAAAAATCCCTCTCCAGCTATTATAAGACTGTATTGATATCCATTGGTTTTTCCTTCATTTTACTTCCCACCTACACACATCTCTCATTTTGACATATGTGTCATCACAATATAGAGGAGTGTTTGAATTAAGCTCTTAGCAATTGGCTACAATAGTTATCTTTTTCATTTTAATGGCTACAAAGTATTCAACAAGTGTACCTTAGTTTGATTCTCTGTTGCTGTGCTAAAGCTAATTAAAAGTAACTTGGGAAGGGAAGATTTTATTCAATGTTACACTTCTAAGTAATAATTTATTACAGAGGGAAATCAAGACAGGAATTCAACCTTGGAAACAGGAGCTAATGCAGAGACCATTGAGGAATACTGCTTTCTGTCTTGTTCCTTGTGAATTTCTTAGGTGGCTTTCTTTTATAATCCAGTACCTCTTGCCCAGGGGCTGCACCACTTAGAGTAGTACTGGCCTTTCTATATCAATTAACAGTTAAAAAAAATTCCAACAGACATGACTATAGGTATATCTAATGGATCCCTAGAAGCTAGAGTTACAGACAGTTGTGAGCCACCCCACACAGATGGTGTGAACTGACTGTGGGTCTTTTGTAAAAACATTATGTACTATAAGCAGATGAGCTATCTCCAGCCATTTTAATTTTTTATTGTATTTATTGTGTTTATATGTTTGCTGTGGAATCCTGTGCACTGTGAATGTGTGTTGTTCTTATTGGTTGATAATAAAGCTGTTTGGCCAATGGCAAAGCAGAGTAAGGTTGGGTGGTACTAACAAACTAAAGGCAGAGATGGAGAAGTGTGGAGTCAAGGAGACACCAGCCAGCCACACAATGAATAAGATCTCAGAGAACTGGTAAAACACGGGCCATGTGGAGATGCATAGATTAACAACAATGGGTTAATTCAAGTGTAAGAGTTAGCTAGAAATAAGCCTAAGTCATTGACTAAACATTTATAATTAATATAAGCCTTTGAGTGATTATTTGGAAATGGCTGTGATACAGGGCATGACAGAAAAAAAGCCTCTGGTTACATGGGCTTGTACATGTATGCATGTGCATTTCTATGAAGGTTAGGTAATAACTTGAAGGAGTGGATTTTCTACTTCTACTATATGTGTCTTGGGGATCAAACTCATGTTGCCAGGTTTTCCAGCAAATATTTGTAATTGTTGATCCATTATGCCTCCCCTTAAAATAATATTCTTTATTTTTATTTTTAAAAAATTATTTATTTTTCTATAATAGCTGCTCTGAATTTCACATAGGCTTGTTGTAACTACAAGATAAACACATGCTCACAACAGAGGGCTGCTCAGCCTTTCCCACCTCCTCCCTGAAGTACCCCCTAGATAACACTATGCTAATTTGAAATTTTCTAATCCTTAACAAGACTTTAATTCCCTAGAGAACAAATAATGTCTCCTACACTTCACAGAGCCCATGACAAATGCTCTGAGAGTCAGAGAGTCATACACCGGTTATTGATTCAAATGTATAAATTCTTCTAGAAAAAAAAATGACTAATGCATTCTATGACCATAGTGAGCCCCAAAGCTTAACTTCCAGAATCTTCATCTTAGTGGCTTCTCAAAACACCATCATTTCTGGGGTATATATCCTGTAGCTCCTGGCTAGTAAAGAGGATCCTAGGAAAGACACCAGGATCACGTAGTGATGGAGAAATGGATGAGATCTACATGAGCAAACTGGCGGTAAGGAGGGGGGTAATGGAGGGCAAGAGTCAGGGGGAAAGTGAGCTTAGGGGAGCAGGAGTTCCCAGCTGGATCAGAAACAGAGTGGGAGAAAAAAGAAAGAGACACCATGATAAATGATGACCCCATGAGAATAGGAAGAAGCAGAGTACTAGAGAGGTCCCCAGAAATCCACAAAGATACCTCCACTATAGCCTACTGGCAATGGTCAAGAGAGTGCCTGAGCTGACCTACTCTAGTGATCGGATGGCTGAACACCCTGTCATGATAGAACTCTCATCCAGTTAATGGTGGAAGCAGATGCAGAGATCATGGCCAAACCCCAGGTGGAGCTCCAGGAGTCCAATTGGTGAGAGAGAGGAGAGATTATATGAGCAAGAGATATTGAGACCATGATTGGAAAAAGCACAGGGACAAATAGCCAAACTAGTGGAAACACATGAACTGTGAACCAATAGCTGAGGAGCCCCCATGGAACTGGACCAGGCCTTCTGGATAAGTGAGACAGTTTATTAGCTTGAACTGTTTAGGAGGCCCCCAGGCAGTGGAACTTGGACCTGTCCTTGGTGTATGAGCTGGCTTTTTGGAACCTAGGGCCTATGCTGAGACACTTTGCTCAGCCTTGATGTAGGGAGGAAGGAACTGGACCTGCCTCAACTGAATCTACAAGGCTGGGCTGACTCCCCAGGATAGTCCTTGACTTGGGGGGGTGGGAATGGGGCAAGGAATTAGGGGGAATTCTGGGAGGTGGTAGGAGGCAGGACAGGGGAATCCATGGCTTATATGTAAAATTAAATTAATTATAAAATTTTAAAAAGTTAATCACAAAAGTAACTTGTTTTGGTTTGCAGTGGTTCTATTCCAAAATCCATGATGTCACTAGCCTTGGATACTTGGCTAAGTTTCTGGTACCAGGAGTGGATTCCCTCTCATTGAACAGGTATTAAGTCCAATTAGAGAGCTGTTAGTAACCTGAAGGCAGAAGTTTCTATCCTAGCAGCAATTTCCATATACCCAGCATGTAAGGGTCTAGTCCAGAGCTGTTGAAGGGTTCTTGGAAGGAAGTGTGGGGAACTGAGAAATAATAGGAAGGAATATAGATATAGACTATAGAAAAAGAGACACAGGATAGCTTTGGAAGGGCCCTGGGTCAATACCCAGTAGTCCCAAGTTTATTCATGATAGGTTTTCTATACACCAGCAAGAGGAGGGGCAAAAGACCCCCCTTCTTTTCAAGGTCTAGGTATAAAGTACCAACAAGTGTAGACCTTTTAAAACACCTGATAACCATGTCTTTAGCCAAATCATCCCATTATGCAGTCATGCTGGGCAAAGCAAACTCAGACTTTCTGACCTTGAGTAAGGCCTTACTATGGAGCCTCTGTGGGCCCCCACACCAGCAACCACATCACCATACAGAGGCTAATATTACTTATAAATGATTAGCTGGTAGCTTGGGCTTATTACTATGTAGCTCTTGCATTTAAATTAACCCATAATTCTTATCTATGTTTAGCCACATGGCTTGGTAACTTTTCTCAGTATGGCAATTTCATCTTTTTTCTGCATCTGGCTGGTGACTCTCAACTGCACACTTCTCCTTTCCATCATCTTTAGTTTGATCAGCCTGCCTATACTTCCTGTCTGTCAGCTGGCCAATCAGTGTTTGATTAAACCAATTTGAGTGACAAATATTTACAGTGTACAAGAGTATTCAAAAACAAACAACAAAAAAAGAATTAGTCTTCTTGTTGCTCACACGAAAGTCAGGTCCTGGTCCTGATGCAGACAGCAAATTTATTTTCCATAGCATTTTCCCGTTTTTGTCTAATTAAAAAGAGGGTTTTAATTTTAAGATGGTAAGACTATATACAACAAAATAGTTATCAAGTAATAACTACAGTTATAATATTTAGTCTATTTGTATTTTACTAAATCAGAAAAAACCTTTAATTATCCATCCTATCTTGATGAGTCCAAAGTTTTGTATCTAATTTAACCTTTATAATAACTAAAGAAAATTATAACTATCTAGTCTTCAACTCCATCAAAGACCCTAATAGAGTGATGTGGATATAGCTCTGTATAAATAAAATGGTGATTGTCAAGTATCCAGGCAGGAAGTATAGGTGGGACAAGCAGAGAAGAGAATTCTGGGAACGGGAAGGCTGAGTAAGGAGACACTGCCAGCTGCCACCATGAGTACCAACATGTAAGATACTGGTAAGCCACAAGCCATGTGGCAAGATATAGATTTATAGAAATGGGTTAATTTAAGATATAAGAACTAGATAACAAGAAGCCTGCTGCAGCCATACAGTTTGTAAGCAATATAAGTCTCTGCATGTTTACTTGGTTGGGTCTGAGTGGCTGCAGGACAGGTGGGTGAGAGAGATTTGTCCTGACTGTGGGCCAGGGAGGACCAGAAAATCTCTAGCTACAAAAGAGTGAAATGTACTAATGACAGGGACATCAGGTTGTCTGAACAGCCACCCAAAAATTTCTCTGCAATGTTGGGACATCCATCTTTGGCCTATAGTCCTAGCATATCTGACAGACTTTTCTGTGAAGCAGGGAATTTTGAAGAACTGTCCTACTTTGCCTTGGCAAAGTTAGTAGTTGTCTTTTTTGTGTCCTGTTGGTCCACTTTGGACAGTAACTTGCTGTGGATATTGCTCTGTATAAATAAAATGATGATTGGCCATTAGCCAGGCAGGAAGTACAGACAGGACAAAGAGAGAGGAGAATTCTGGGAAGTGGAAGGCTGAGGCAGAGAGACACTGTCAGCTGCCACCATAACAAGCAACATGTGGATATGCTGGTGAACCACGAGCCACATGGCAAGGTATAGATTAATAGAAATGGATTAATTTAAGATAGAAGAACTAGATAGCAAGAAGTCTGCCATGGCCATACAGTTGGTAAATAATATAAGCATCTGTGTGTTTATTTATGAGTGGGCTGTCAGACTGCCGGGGCTTGGCAGGAACCAGAGAGAAAACTCCAGCTACAGTAACTGTAAGCAATTAAGGCAAAGGCAGTTTCTTTGTCACATGTTTAGCTTTTGCCATAAAGAAAATAAGCTTCTTATGTAATTTCTTCAATGTTCATCATCTTCTCTGAAGTAGATTGGTGCTGCCAGGAGCAGATGTGTCTCAGTGTCATGAAAAGCCTAAGTTCTTAAAACATTTAGAATGTCATATTCAGTAGGTCTTTGAAGAGTTTGAAGATTTTCTATCTGTCTGAAATATATCTGTTTCTCTCCTAGATTGGATCAATCTCATTTAGCCCAGCATGGCCTTGCCTCACAGTGGGGGAAGTTCTGTATGGCAAATGTGTTGCTGATTAGTCAATAAATAAAACACTGATTGGCCATTGGCTAGGCAGGAAGTGTAGGCGGGACAAGGAAGAGAATAAAGCTGGGAAGTGGAAGGCTGAGTCAGAGAGACACTGCCAGCTGCCACGATGACAAACAGCATGTGAAGATGCTGGTAAGCCACGAGCCACGTGGCAAGGTATAGATTTATAGAAATGGATTAATTTAAGCTATAAGAACAATTAGCAAAAAGCCTGCCACGGCCATACAGTTTGAAAGCAATATAAGTCTCTGTGTTTACTTGGTCAGGTCTGAGGCTGTGGGACTGGCAGGTGAGAGCAATTTGGCCTGACTGTGGGCCAGGCAGGAAAACTTTAGCTACAAATGGCGTCCAATGTGGTGGCAAGAGTTTACACCTAAAAACTGAGAAAAAAAGATTCTAAAACAGAGCTAAAAACAGTTCCTAATTGTCTCTCTCAAATGAGTGGCAGCTGCCAGTTTGAGCCACTTTTGGGTTTCTGGCATGTGCGCTCGACCTGCCATATAGCGGGAATGAGGCCTCTGCAAGTGGCACATTAAGCTGTGTGGTGGATTTAGCCTTTATTAGTACAAAACAAAAAAAGAGGTTTCTGCCTACACACTGCTTGGATAAAAGCATAGACCCACGATAGCTCCCAGAGCTGGTGATAAACGTAGCCATGTTGGGAAGCTGAGGTGGGTAGAGCCAGCAGCCACAGCTGCTGCAGTTTAAAGCAATAGATTCACAATAAGATACAGAGGTAATAGTTTACAATGTGTGTAAAATATATGTAGGCTTGAAAGAGACAAAAAAGGTGATACATACAGTTATATAAACAAATACATAGTTTTAAAAAATAAAATCTTTAAAGAAACAGTAAAATTAATATAAAAAAATAAGCCATGTGAAGATGAATATTACACAGAGAATCTGGATTGTGTTGTCTTTGGAACTTTTAACTGCAGAAAAACATTTGATTTTAAAAGATGTTGAATTATGCCAAAATGTATATTTTAAAGATACCTTGACTTCAAAATTTGGATATAAGGATATGTTGCTTTGGAAAGGAGACTCTGCTTTTGTTCCCACAGAAAGCCAAACGCTATGGATTTGTTCCAGATTAAGATACATCAGGTTTGACCAGCCAAGACCACCTGAAAGGTCTCTGATGACTCCATGGCCCAGATGATCCAACATCCAGAATGGTTTGAAGGCATCTGGCTCAGACGGTACAACCTCCTGGACTATTCCATAATTCTAAAATTTTTTTTGTTTCCCCATAAGATAAAGTGCCCCCCTCCAGCAGGAAGTAGTAAGAGAAGCTATGCCCAAATTCCTAAATTATATGTAATTTTACTTTGTTAAGGTTAAAACCTTCCTTTTTGAAAAAAAAAGCGGGGGGGAAGTGCTGTGGGATGTTCTGTATGGCAAATGTGTTGCTGATTAGTCAATAAATAAAACACTGATTGGCCATTGGCTAGGCAGGAAGTGTAGGTGGGACAAGGAGGAGAATAAAGCTGGGAAGTGGAAGGCTGAGTCAGAGAGACACTGCCAGCCGCCACCATGACAAGCCGCATGTGAAGATTCCAGTAAGCCACGAGCCACGTGGCAAGGTATAGATTAATAGAAATGGATTAATTTAAGCTGTAAGAAGTTAGCAAGAAGCCTGCCACGGCCATACAGTTTGAAAGCAATATAAGTCTCTGTGTTTACTTGGTTGGGTCTGAGGCTATGGGACTGGCAGGTGAGAGAGATTTGGCCTGACTGTGGGCCAGGCAGGAATACTTTAGCTACATCACAGAGATCCAGATGAATATCTGCCTCACAAGTACTAGGATTTGAAGTGTCTTCCATCACTGCCTGACCTCTATGTTTAATCTAATGGATGGCTTTGTCCTGTAATCTTTAGGCAAATTTTATTAGAGTACAGCAAAATATCACCACACATATAGAATCTATATTTTTAATAGACATGCCAGATCATTCAGGAATGGGTTAAATTGTGGCTTCTCTAATGGGTCATATATAATACTGCTCTCAGCCTCCTCTGTCTTTGATATATCTTAGCATACATTATGTGGTAAATATTATAAGTATTTATAGAATTTATTTTGATATTGAATGTCTTAAGCTGAAAAAGCTCTTCATTTTTCCAATATCAAGGTACTAGATATAATCAATGGTAAAGCATGGCCCTAACATGCATAAGGCCATAGGTTCAATCTCCAGCACTGAAACTTAAAATAGCTAACAAATCAATATAAATAAATAAATAAATAAAACTAAAAGAAACTTCCACGATTTGAGTATGTAGACAAAATTTTCTTTATTTTCTAAATTTTGACTAGATTTAGATACATCACTTTCCATACAGTTATCTTCCACAAAATTTAGAAACTTTCAAAAGAGTCATGAAATGGACTCAAATGGCATGTAGAGAATAGTTAATGTTAAATCACTTTGAACATCATTATTGAGAATGAAGCTAGAAAGTGAAAGCAGACTCACACACAAGTAAATATGTTCTGACAACAAGATAAAGCCCAGGTAGTTGTCAAATTCACAGCTAGAGATAATGGAAAACTTGATAAGTTGCTGATATAACATTTCATATACAGTTTCTGGAAGAAAGAACAAACAAATACTTCAGATCATAATGAACTGTTCTCTTCTGACAGCTACTTACTCAAAAGAAATGTTATGCTGAATGTAAAAGCCTGCAGAAAACACCTCAGAGGACAAATATAAAGAGAGGACTCTCTTGAGAGAAAACAATGACTCACACACACACACACATACACATACACACACACACACTAATAGTAAAAATATATATAAGATAATGCAAACGGTTAAAATAACTCTCTGATATTGTTTTTCTGTTATGTAAATGATTCCTAAAAAGGTGACTCTCACTGACCAACAAACCCCTACAACAACAGCAGGAAGAAGAGGTGAGTGACTAGTTTCTCACCTAAACAGCCCTAATCTCTAGGTCCTAAGCCACAGGGTATATCCCATGCCCCTAACGCTCCCATCAAAGCTCCAGCAGGTGACCAGGAAGCAAGACTCCTTGCAGGCAGACTGCTCCACCACAGCCACCAATCATTGTACTCTGTAACCTACAAGACACACTACACTATCCAAACCTGTCAAACCCTTCCTTCTCCTCCTGGGCAACCATCCCTGGAAACATATCAGCCACTAAAGGCACAAGTAACACCTGCACCAGTTGTAAAAATAGCCCCAGCAGCCATCCAGCAGCAACCCCTAGAGACAAAGGGTAACCTGCACCAATTGGAAGAAGAGGTGGGTGAACAACAGTGTAAGAATACATTCAACAATATAATGGGTAATATGAAATCACAAGAACCCAGTGGTCCTATAACAGCAAGACCAGAACACCTCAATGCAGATGAAGCAAGAGAAAATAATCTAAAAAAATAACTTTATGAAGATGGTAGAGGCCCTTGAAGAGGATGAAAAATTTCCGATAAGGAAAAGACAAACAAAAAAAACTGGAAGAAATCAATGAATTACTTAAAGAAAGCCTAGAAACTGAGCCTGCCAGTGCTGATTGGACTAAGAGGTGAGTCTTTGTTCTTATAGCCAAACACTCCAGGCTCTAAGCTTTGGGCCCAGGGGCACAACTGTGTGTCCCCACTACCTATTGCAGACCCAGTTTCAGGCCAGCAAACAAGTATCCTGCAGGAAGGTTGGGCTACCACTATCTTCTACCAGACACTGTAATCTACAAACCCCATCCCTCTGAAACCCATCCACCCTCCAACACTGCAGCATCTCCCTGAGACAGAGCCCACCAGCACTGATTGGACTAAAAGCTGCTCCCTGAGACACAGAATCCATCTGCACTAATTAGATCAAGATCCCCAATTACAACAAGGGCTCCTATTGGACAGAGAATATCAATCAGACTAAGAAAGGCTCCCTCAGACATAGATACCACTTGCACTGAGTGAAGGAAGAGATGGATAGATGCCAGTGAAAAAATACAGTCAGCAACATAAAGACCAATATGACTCCATCAGAACCTAGTGGTTCTACATCAGCAAGACCTGAACATCCCAACACAGAAGAAGCAGAAGAAATTGACCTTGAAAATTACTTTAAGAAGATGATAGAGGTCTTTAAAGAGAAAACAAAAAAAATCCCTTAAAGAAATTGAGGAAAAGACAAACAAAAGATTGCAACAAATCAATAAATCCCTTAAAGAAAGCCAAGAAAAAGTAATTAATCAGGAGAAGGAAACAGTTCAAGATATAAACACTGAAATAAAGGCAATAAAGAAGACACAAAATGAGGGAATGCTGGAAATGGAAAATCTAAGTAAACCAACAGGAGCTACAGATGCAAGCATAACCACCAGAATGCAAGAGATGGAAGAGAGAATTTCTGGTGTTGAAGATACCATAGAGGAAATAGATTCCTCAAAGAAAACACTAATGACAACACATTCATAACACAAAACATCCAAGAAATTTGGGACACCATGAAAAGACCAAACCCAAGAATAATAGTGATAGAAGGAGAAAATAGTAACTCAAAGGCAACAGAAATATATTCAACAAAATCATAGAAGAAAACTTTCCCAACCTAAAGAAGGAAATGCCTAAGAAGATACAAGAAGCTTACAGAACACCAAATAGATTAGATTCCAAAGCAAAGTCCTCTTGCCACATAATAATCAAACCACTAAACATAAAGAATAGAGAAAAATATTAAGAGCTGCAAAGGAAAGAAGCCAAATAATATATAAAGACAGACCCATCAGAATAACTCCTGACTTCTCAATGGAGACTCTGAAAGCAAGAAGGTCCTAGAAAGATGTTATGCAGACACTAAGAGACTATGGATCCCAACCTGCTGTGGGATGTTCTGTATGGCAAATGAATTAATAAATAAAACACTGATTGGCCAGTAGCCAGACAGGAAGTATAGGCAGGACTAACAGAGAGGAGAATTGAGGGAACAAGAAGGGAAGGGGGAGACGGCCTGCAGTCCCCGCCAGGACAAGGAAGATGTAAGGTACCAGTAAGCCACGAGCCACGTGGCAAAGTATAGATTAATAGAAATGGGCTGAATATAAAAGTAAGAGCTAGACAATTATAGGCCTGAGCTAATGGCCAAGCAGTTTAAATAATATAAGCATGTATGTTTATTTTATAAGTGGGCTAAGGGATTGCCGGGGCTTGGCGGGACCCACGGAGAAAACTCCAGCTACACCAACCCAGACTATTATACCCAGAAAAACTCTCAATGGTCATAAATGGAGTAAACAAAATATTCAATGATAAAACCAGATTTAAACAATACCTATGCACAAACCCAGCCCTACAAAAGGTACTAGAAGGAAAAATCCAACCTAAGGAAGTTAGATACATCCATGAAAACACAGTCAATAGATAATCTCACACCAACAAATACCAAAAAAGGGAAACACACAAAAGTACCACCAAAAATAACAGGAATTAACAATCACTGATTATTAATATCCATTAATACCAATGGTCTTAGTTTACCTATAAAAAGTCCCTGGCTAACAGAATGGATAAGAAAACAGGATCCATCCTTTTGCTGAATACAAGAAATAACACATCAACTTCAAAGACAGACACTAATTCAGAATAAAAGGCTGGGAAAAGACTTTCCAATCAAATGGACTTAAGAAGCAAGCTCGTGTAACTATGCTAATATCTCATAAAATAGATTTAAAACTAAAATCAGTGAAAAGAGTTTGGGAAAGACATTACACAATTATTACAGGGAAAATCCACCAAGATGAAGTCTCAATTCTGAACATTCATTCAAAATACAAGGGCACCTCCATTTGTAAAAGAAACATTACTAAAACTTAAATCACACATCAAACCCCACACACTAGTAGTGGAAGACTTCAACACCTCACTCTTACCAATGGCAGGTTTGCCAGACAGAAATTTAACAGAGAAACAAGGGAACTAACAGACATTATGACTCTAATGGACTTAATAGATATCTACAGAACATTCTACCCTAACACAAAAGAATGTACCTCCTTCTCAGTACCCCATGGAATCTTCTCTAAAATCAATCACATACTTGGTCACAAAGAAAATCTCAACAGATACAAAAAAATGGAATAACCTCCTGTATTCCATCTGACCACCATGGCTTAAAGCTAGATTTCAACAACAACAGCAATTACAGAAAACATACAATCTCATAGAAACTGAATAATACTCAACTAAATCACAACTGGGTCAAAGAAGAAATAAAGAAAGAAATTAAAGACTTTCTAGAATTCAATGAAAATGATTGTACAACATATCCAATACTTATGGGACACTATGACAGCAGTGCTAAAAGAAAAATTCATACCACTAAATGCCCACATAAAGTAGATGGAGAAATCTCACACTAGTGACTTAACAGCACAACTGAAAGCTCCAACAAAAATAAGTAAACTCAACCAGGATGAATAGATGCCAGACAATAATCAAATTGAGGGCTGAAATCAATAAAATAGAAACAAAGAGAACAATGCCAAGAATCAATGAAACAAAGAGTTGGTTCTTTGAGAAAATCAACAAGATAGACAAGCCCTTCTCCAAATTAACCAAAAGACACAGAGAGAGCATCCAAATTAACAAAATCAGAACTGAAAAGGGAGATATAACAACAGACAATAAGTAAATCCAAAGAATCATCAGGTCATACTTCAAAACCCTCTATTCCACAAAATTGAAAAATCTGAAAATGATGGACAATTTTCTGGAAAGGTTGGATTAACATAGTAAAAATGGCAATCTTAACAAAAGCAGTCTACAGACTCAATGCAATCCCAAACAAATTTCCAACACAATTCTTCACATACTTGGAAAGAACAGTACTCAACTTCATATGGAAAAACCAAAAACCCAGGATTGCTAAAAGAATTCTGTACAACAAAGCAACCTCTGGAGGCATCATGGTCCCTGACCTCAAGCTCTACTATAGAGCTATAGTAATAAAAACAGCCTGTTACTGGAATAAAAACCAACATGTGGACCAATGAAATTGAATTAAATAACCTGAAATAAATCCACACACATATGGACACCTGATTTTTTTTATAAAGAAACCAAAATTTTACAGTGGAAAAAAGAAAGCATCTTCAATAAATGTTGCTGGGATAACTCGATTTCAACATATAGAAGATTGAAAATAGATACAAATCTATCATCATGCACAAAACTCAAGTCCAAGTGGATCAAAGACCTCAAAATAAATCTAGTTATACTGGAACTGAGAGAAGAGAAAGTAGGAAATAATCTTGAACGCATTAGCACAGGAGACCTCTTCCTAAATATAACACCAGTAGCACAGACACTGAGAGCAACAATTAATAAGTGGGACCTCCTGAAACTGAGAAGCTTCTGTAAGGCAAAGGACACTGTCAATAAGACACAATGGCAACCTACAGAATAAGAAAAAATCTTCACTAACACAAAATCTGACAGAGGGCTGATCTCCAAAATATATAAAGAACACAAGAAATTATACACCAGAATACCAAATAATACAATTAAATACAAAAACGGGGTACAAATCTAAACAGAATTCTCAATAGAAGAATCTCAAATGGCCAAAAGAGATTTAAGGAATTACTTAACATTCTTAGTCATCAGGGAAATGCAAATCAAAATAACTCTGAGCTACCATATTATACCTTTCAGAATGGCTTAGATCAAAAACACTGGTGGAGATGATGTAGAGTAACGGAACACTCCTCTACTGCTGATGAGAGTGTGAAAATTTACAGTCACTTTGGAAATCAGTATGGTGGTTTTTCAGGAAATTGAGAATCAATCTACCTCAAGACCCAGCAATATCAATCTTGGGCATATAACCAAAGGATACTGAATCATACCACAAGGACACTGGCCCAAGTATGTTCATAGCAGTATTATTCATAATAACCAGAACCTGGAAACAACCTAGATGCCACTACACTGAAGAATCAATAAAGAAAATGTAGTACATTTATACAATGGAGTATTACTTAGCAATATAATCATGAAAACTGTAGGTAAATGGATGGAACTAGAAAAAAATCATCCTGAGTGAGGTAACCCAGACTCAGAAAGACAAATATGGTATGTATTCACTCATAATTCCATATTAGCAATAAATTACAGGATAATCAATCCATGATCTACAACCCCAGAGAGGCTAAATAACAAAGAGGGTCCAAAGAGGGATTCAAACTTATATAACAATAGATCTTTTAGCTATGCTACACTGAGTTCCATTTCCTCTCATTTTGTTCCACATTCATTTAGTACCTATGTTAAATGACATGAAACAGTGTAATAAAGTGAAAATATGCTGTTATCTACCATTTCCTTATTGTTCTTGAAAATATAATGGTATGTGTAATAAGGGATCTTAATCTTTGTTGCTAAGCTTTATTATTTAGGTTTTGTTAATTATCTACCTAACCACCATACTTCAGGAAAAAAGGGAAATACTAAAATGGAATTTGTACAAGCATGTTCTAATAGCTTCTTATAACCTCCCTCCCTCCCTTTCTTCCTCTCTTCCTCCCTCCCACTCTTCCTGTCTTCCTTCATTTCTTCCTCTCTTTTCATTTTGTTTTACTGGGGATAGATGTTGAGCTACACACTGAGTTATATTTTCTAGCTCTTTTGTGTACTCTTTCTATTTTGATAAAAAAATGTTTTATTTCAACATTTAAAATGATCAGAAATGGACTTGGAGAGATGGCAGGTTGGGAAAAGGACCTGTAGTATAAGTGTGAAGATATTAACTCAGAGCCTCAGAATGTACATGTGTAATAGTAGCACTCCTACAGTGTCATAAAACATAGATATAGAATAATACCCAGAAGCGTGTGAGATATACAGCCTAACATACTCAGTGGCATACAAATGAGCCTGTCTCAGACAGAGTGGTAAACAGCTCAGACTCCTGAAGTTGTCCTCTGACCTTTATACCTGTTCCATAGTACGTGTATGTCCCCAGTCATATTTATTTACACCCATTACTGTGTAAACACACATTTTATAAAGTTAGACATACAATATGGAAAAAGTAATTTTCTCAATATATACCTTACACGTTTATGACTACAAATTATTGAATCACTTGATTTCTTACAATAAAAATGTTGGACTGAATATTTCCCTGTTGAAAACGATAGTTTTGCATTTAGATTAACAAATGAAAACACTAATCTGAATTTTAAAGTAAATAAATGTTGAATAACTATTCTATTTCATTTCATTTTTTGTATCCACAAAACAGAAATCAAAATACAATTCACATATTAATATCTAATATTTATAGAATCCAATTAATTTGAAAATATTTGAAAGGTAAAGAGCTATTGTTACATTATACATTAATATGAGTAATTATTAGAATATATACTATTTTTATTTTCAAAATATTGTTTCAATGGTGGTAATTATTTCTAATTAGTGAAAAATCTAAAGTATATGTGGGTCAAATAGCTGACTTGACAAGACAGGCCATCTTATGACCTGATGAACAACAACAACAACAACAACAAAAATACTTCAAAGTACCAAATTTAGTCTAGCTATAAAATTCTATAGAATATATTTTAAAAATCCCATGGTATATTTAACTTTTTGCCTAATAATTCTATATAACATATTTCCACTGGAAATAAAAAATCTAAATTGGCAAAATAAGTTCTATATAATACACTGTAATACCAGTAATGGTACAATAGGTTTTACTAACAATTCAACATATTGTGTACATTTTTGTGTTTCATAAGTGTATTCTTCTTAGGTACATATATCTATTAAAATATACAATGATGTATTTAATACTTGAACATGCAAGAGAACAATGACTTACTTAACTTCTATGCATTAGTAACATTATTTCTCATAATGTACACTAGATATTTGAAACCAGAATCACTAGTTTCTCTTGAACATATGGTCAATATGAACGTATTGTGAAAATTAAAGTTGTATCAAAAGATTGATAAATATTTGCATAGCAAAATTGCCTCTTGGTTATGAACAGCATGTTGATGTTCAAGATGCGTTGTTATATATTCCTAACTAGTGGGAAAACCTGTGCAAAATATTCTTAGCTAATCCAAAGATTAGATTGGAAACTGAGTAAAAAGGAAAATAATGTAATAAATACTCTCTTTTCTTCATGTAAGAAAAGTAAATGGAAGCAAGGACTTTCTAGAACTAAGCAGATTTAAAAATTAATTGTAAAATGAATCTTTTTTATTTAATATTTTTGTTTTATAATTAACTTAATTTTACATATCAGCCATGGATTCCCCTGTCTTCCCTCCTACCACCCCCAGCCTTCACCCCCAATCCCACCCCCCCCATTGCCACCTTCTCCAAGGTAAGGTATGCCCTTGGGATTCAGCCTAGCCTGGTAGTCTCAGTTGAGGCAGGTCCAGTCCCCTCCTCCACACACCAAGGCTGAGCAAAGTGTCTGAGCATAGGGCCTAGGTTCCAAAAAGCCAGTTCATGCACAGAGGACAGGTCCAAGTTCTACTGCCTGGGGGCCTCCTAAACAGTTCAAGCTAATCAACTGTCTCACTTATCCAGAAGACCTGGTCCAGTTCCATGGGGACTCCTCAGCTATTGGTTCACAGTTCATGTGTTTCCACTAGTTTGGCTATTTGTCCCTGTGCTTTTTCCAATCATGGTCTCAATATCTCTTGCTCATATAATCTCTCCTCTCTCTCACCAATTGGACTCCTGGAGCTCCACCTGGCGCTTGGCTGTGCATCTCTGTATCTGCTTCCACCATTTACTGGATGAGAGTTCTATTATGACAGTTAGGTTGTTCAGCCATCCGATCACTAGAGTAGGTCAGCTCAGGCACTCTCTCGACCATTGCCAGTAGGCTATAGTGGAGGTATCTTTGTGGATTTCTGGGGACCTCTCTAGTACTTTGCTTCTTCCTATTCCCATGGGGTCTTCATTTATCATGGTGTCTCTTTCCTTGTTCTCCCACTCTGTTTCTGATCCAGCTGGGAACTCCTGCTCCCCTGAGCTTGCTTTCCCCTGACCCTTGTCCTCCATTACCCCCCTCACCCCTGTTTGCTCATGTGGATCTCATCCATTTTTCTCTGTCGCTGGGCAATCCCTGTGTCTTTCTTAGGGTCCTCTTTATTAGGTAGCCTCTCTGGAGTTGTGAGTTGCAGTCTGGTTATCCTTTGCTTTACATCTAGTATCCACTTATGAGTGAGTACATACCATGTTTATCTTTCTGAGTCTGGGTTACCTCACTCAGGATGATATTTTGTAGTACAGATTCAATGCAATCCCCATCAAAATCCCAACACAATTCTTCACAGACCTGGAAAGAACAATACGCAACTTCATACGGAAAAACAAAAAACCCAGGATAGCCAAAAGAATCCTGTACAATAAAACAACCTCTGGAGGCATCACGTTGCCTGACTTCAAGCTCTACTATAGAGCTACAGTAATAAAAAAAAAACAGCTTGGTACTGGCATAAAAACTGACATGTGGACCAATGGAACCAAACTGAAGACCCTGACATTAATCCGCACACCTATGAACATATGATTTTCGACAAAGAAGCCAAAACTGTACAATGGTAAAAAGAAAGTATCTTCAACAAATGGTGCTGGCATAACTGGATATCAACATGTAGAAGACTGCAAATAGATCCATATCTGTCACTGTGCACAAAACTTAAATCCAAGTGGATCAAAGACCTCAACATAAATCCAGTTACTCTAAACTCAATAGAAGAGAAAGTAGGAAGTAGTCTTGAACGTATTGGCACCAGAGGTCACTTCCTAAATATAACACCAGTAGCACAGACACTGAGAGAAACAATTAATAAATGGGACCTCTTGAAACTGAGAAGCTTTGGTAGGGCAAAGGACATGGTCAATAAGTCAAAACAACAGCCTATAGAATGGGAAAAGATCTTCAAACCCACATCTGACAGAGGGCTGATATCCAGAATATATAAAGAACTCCAGAAATTAGACATCAAAATACCAAACAGTACAATTAAAAATTGGGCTATAGAGCTAAACAGAGAATTCTCAACAGAAGAATCTCAAATTGCTAAAGGACCTTTAAGGAATTGCTCAGCATCCTTAATCATCAGGGAAATGCAAATCAAAATGACTCTGAGATACCATCTTATACCCGTCAGAATGGCTAAGATCAAAAACACTAAAGACAGCTTACATTGGAGATGTGGAGCAAGGGGAACATTCTTCCACTGTTGGTGGGAATGCAAGCTTGTACAGCCACTTTGGAAATCAATATGGCGCTTTCTTAGAAAATTGGGAATCAACCTCCTTCAAGTCCAGCTGTACCACTCTTGAGCATATAACCAAGGTATGCTCAATTATACCACAAGATAACACAAATCTTAAAAGGTCTTATTAATAAGAACAATCCCGGAGCCAGCTATTGGGTTGAACACAGAAAGATCAGAGAAAAAGAACAAGACACATCCAACCTCACCTTGCCAACTTCTCAGCTGATCTTTTTTCCTCAGACTGAAAGCCTCTGAGTCCTCATCTAAATGGATCTCAGCTACCCTGCTGCTAAAAGCCTAGAAGCTTAGAAAACCACTCTAGTTCCTGGTCCTCATGCCTTATATATCTTTCTGCTTCCTGCCATCACTTCCTGGTATTAAAGGCATGTGTCCCTGAGCCTGGATGTTTCCAGTGTGGTGTTGAACTCATAGAGATCTGGATGGATCTCTACCTCTGAAAATTAGGAGTAAAAGTGCCTGGCTTCTATGTCTATCTTGTGGCTGTTCTGTTCTCTGACCCCAGATAAATTTATTAGGATGCACAGTATTTTTGGGGGACACAATATCACCACATTTCCCCTTTTCTGTCTAAATAATATAGGAAGCTTATAACTAATATAACATAAAGTATGTACAATAAGTATATACAATATATACAGTCAAGAATTACATTAACAATATCTAGTCCATTTACATTTTTCAGATTCAGACAAAAAAATCATTATTTATCCTATTTTGGTGAGTCCAATACAAAATTCGTATACAATATAGAAAAATCCAATCCAATGTAAAATATTTATAACAAGTATTAACTTTGTAGATTCAGTAATCTACTTTTTATCTTATATCCACATTCTCTTTTTTCTTTTCATAGTAGATTCAATAATTACCTTTTTTCTTATCATTTTTATATCTTCTCCTTTTACTTTTCAATAATCTACCCTTTTATTCTATTATCTCTATATCTTTTTTTCAGAGTAGATTCAACAATCTACTTCTTATCTATATCCTCTTTTTTTTTCTTTTTTTAAAACAAGAACCTGAATCTAGTCTCCTTTGTTTAGCTTTTTTTTCTGACCATTAATAATTATCTTGTAACCAGCCATTGCAAACAATGACAATATTCATAACTCAAATGACCAAAACCCACGCACCCCACCTCTTGGGAATGTGGGCATTGTGTTCTTAAAATCACTTCTTGCTGTCTGGGGCAAAGGCATCTTTAGAGGATCCTGAAAAGAAAAAAAAATGTGTTAATTGTCAAGTCCTAGGAGAGTTAATTATATCATTTGTCCAGTCTCTGCATAATGAGAAAGTGCAGGGCTTGTCTCAAGTCCTTGCTGGAGTAGTCTGTGAAGCTGGATCCTCTTAGCTAGCCATATTGAAATTGTCCTGAGCAGTTTGTAGTCCAAAGCAGGTCTTCCTGTGGTGTTAATAAGCTTAATGAGTTTATCATAGTCCATGTGGAATCATCATTGTCGGATCCCATCATCCTTTTGAAGATATCAAAGTTTCTGTTAAGTGTTTTATGATTCCCTGCAGAATTTTTTTCTTTTGTATTTTTCCCTTTTTTTTGCGGGGGGGGGGGCTCCTTCATGGTTTGGAGCAATCACAATCTAATAAATGTCTGTCTCTTGGAACCAGAAATGTTCTTCCCTAGAAGAGAATATCTTCACAGCAATTTCTCCCCACCATTTGCCTCACCAAACTTCTCCAAACTGACCTTTGCTGATGCTTTCTTGTAACACAATGGTCCTGACAATTGTTCTCTGAACAAGCAGTGGTAAACCCTTTGTCTCCAGTAATTGATTTTGTTTGCATCTGTTTTCTTATTTTACAAGTAAAGTCTTTTAAATTGTCATGAGAAACACAGTGAGCATTCTTGGTGTGCTAAAAGTCCTTGATGAATACAATTAAACACAGTAATATAAGTCACTTATTTTTCATTTGTGTGTGTTTCTTCTGTTTTAGGGATTTCATCACACTTATTACCACTTGAAATGCTTTCTTCTGGTTATTACCTTGCACTGGTATGTGAGTTTGATGACTGATGAGCTTTTTTTTTTATTTGCTGCTCTAGTCACTAGAGCAAGTAAATGTTGAATGAATAAGAAAACAGAATAGTTGGTGATTTAAAAAATAAGAGGACAGGTTTCTATTCAGGCAGCAAATTCTTTAGAATATTTTAGTCTCAAATCATTGTATCAGTGGAGAAATAACACACTCTCTACTTAGAATGTGAGTCAACAGCCCTTTTAATTTGAAAATATTCATGACAGTATCAGCAGAAGCTCAGTGGATTTCTAAGTGAAACAAAAATATCTCTCTGAATTTCTCCAATTTGATACCAGCCACTAAAGATTATTAGCCTAAAGCCTGAAAGTAGCTTTGGTGACATTGGGTAAAAGATGAAACTTAGAACAAGACAAGTATTTGGAGCTATGTATTCACCTGCCCTCCATACAATTGAATTTTGACCTACAGTGGTATGTAAATGAGAAATAGACAACTTCAAATTTAGTTATTGCCATGGAATCCTACTGATACTGGATATAATGCCTAATAATAACATCTCTTATAGAAGTAAACATTGTACTAATTAGATCCCAGGAGTCATTATCAGAAATAATAAAAAGAGAATTGTAGGAGTTGTGTAGCATATGTGTGCCTAGCCAGTGGATAAATGAACCTAATAGCTTTTATTCATACCCAGACCAGCATCTGCACAGGAAATGTCTAGATCTGAGAGTATTTAGTATGTCAGTCATTTCCAGCCTAGTAAAAGCAAAGTGAATTGGTGGTCTAAGTGAAAAATTACCTCAAAAACATTGGTATTTTGAAGGAGGAATTCATAGCTGGGCCAGGCAAGCTGTGAAAATTGTGCTTCCTGCAAAGGAAGGCTGGCACAGACTTTGAAATGGCTTTTCATGACTAAGAAACTCAGAGGATACAAAAGATTTTACAGAGCATTTTGAAAATTAAGCTATTTGAGGAATACACAACTTGATTTACTTTTAGGCACAGGATTTATTTATAATGAATCATCATGGTAGCTATTTTCCTTAATAGAGAAGCATTTTAGGAAAATACTCTGAATTGCTAGAATATAAATAATTCCTTTGTACAAACAACCTTGATGGAATTTTTAAAATAAAGAACAGCAAGGATCTAAAAATTCAACATTATGCTGTTGTTTAGAGAGGAAGATATTTACAAAAGCACAATATTCATAAAACACTAACATTTCATAAGACACTGACAGGTTACTTGATTTTTAAAAGAGACATATGTCTGTAAAGTGGTAGCCATAACTAGTCTTGAACTATTGATAGCGTTTATTTACCCTCTAGATTTCTGAAGTTAAAGGTGTGCACCACAAGGCATGACTGTTTCCCTGACAAACAGAACTAGATATGGTTATACCAGGTCGGCTTGGAAACTAACCTTGCCATTATCTCCCTGACATGCTCAATTGTTTTGAGACACTGACATATATTTTCATTGGTATTAGTGCAGTGTGGATCTTATATCTATGCATTATCACTTTATTAAAATCTTCCCCTCAAAAAGCATAATGCCCTAATTATAGACCATGAAGCAAAACAAACAAAATGTTTTGAAGAAAAAATGTGTGTACTACACTGTAGTCCAGTATTTTAGGATAAGTTATTCTCAAAGCATTGTTTATTTTAAAGTAGTGACCTCTTATTTACGCATCATATGAATAAGTACTGACAAAGTGAGAACAGACTGGATTATGAAGCCATGACTCAACAAAAGAATACACAAAATAAAGACTCAGCTTTCTACTCTCCATTTTTCTTTTACTCACGTTTAAATGTATTAAGGTCATCAGTTAGTTCACTGTCCCAATAAATGTCAGGTTATTAATATAAATGTCAAATACTCATGAATGCAGAACTTACAATGGTTTGTCATCAGAGTAAAATTTGCTTTTGCATTTCATAGATGAATATATAAAGGCAACTTAGGTAAAATAGCCTGGGATTAGTCACATTATTTTAGATGAACAGATTATCAGAGCACTGCTGTCATCTTCCACATGGACATTTTCTTCATTTTCAATCCTTTCTAGCCTTTCTCTAGTTCCTGCAGAGATAACATGACATTGGCCAGTTTTTAATCCAATATCTGTTTTATTATCCTTAATATCATCACTTGAAAATTTCTTTGGTGTTCCAGTGTTCTTCATTTAAAGAAATCATTTCTAAATTTTCCTTAGAGAAAACATTATGATCCAATTAATTACAAAAAATGGTAATATATGAGATATTCAAGCATACTTTTTAAAGATAAATTCCTCAATGTCTACATTACCTTCTTACTTCTAGGCACAGTACACATATGAGAAGCTTTTTTGTTTTGTTTTGTTTTTTTGTTTTTTTGAGATAGGGTTTCTCTGTGTAGCTTTGCGCCTTTCCTGGATCTCGCTCTGTAGCCCAGGCTGGCCTCGAACTCACAGAGATCCACCTGCCTCTGCCTCCTGAGTGCAGGGATTAAAGGCGTGGGTCACCACCGCCCAGCCTATGAGAAGCTTTTGAAGTCACCTGTGATATTAGGAAAGTGAGGCCGATAGAAATTGATAGTTTTTCAGTTTAAATGATTTCCTAATTGTAGTAACAGTCTTAAGATGTATAGACCTGTTTTCATGTTCAGTTAGTGGTAACTTAAATTTTGTGAATTGATATGAAGTACCAAAGAAAACATGATGGTGATGTGGGAAAGCAGATACAAACTACTGTAAAGGCAAATCAAATATAAATATCCATGTTTCAATATTCCGGAGAACTATCAGATGTCTTAAATGAAAAATTCTGTTGCTAAATGAGTAAAGAAGCAATATTAATATACATGTTTTCATGTAACTTTCAGTAAGTTTAAAAATAAACATCCTTGTTTCATAGTATTAAAATATTACAATGTACTTTTTTATAATAGTATTGTATTTTTCTCTATCAAAAAATAAGAGAATAAGAAGGGAATTAAATTTAACTGATGTTTACTACTACTTTTTATTGCAGTGGATTAGGTAGTATCTTCTAAAAGTCATGCCCAACCAAATTCTCAGAATATGAAATTTTTGTCAGTAGGGTACTGCAGATGTAATTATTTGAAAAACTCCAGATGAAATAATAATGGCTATTACGGTTGGCTTTAAATCTAATGATATGCCTTTACAAAATAATGGAATTTTAACACAGAGGGACAGAGCAAAGAAGCAAATGCTGAGGCAGACATTGGAGTTCTACTGCCACTATCAAGGAATGCTGAAACTGCCTGCACCTCCCAGAAGGTGGGGGACAGTTATTGTGTTCTTTGTCATAGCTTCTATAAGCTACAATACCCTGAGTTCAGGAGAGTTTTATCTCTTAAACTGTGAAAGAATTTATATAAATTATTTTAAGACACTCTTTTCATACAATTTTTACATCAATCTTAAAAACTGATATAGACCAGGAAGTTTGTTACAAGATTGTGTCTTGTAGATATGACAGGGAAGCTGTACCCATGAAATCTCAACAGTATGGTTGTATAAGCAAGGCCCAAACAATGACAACACCAGTTGACATACCAGTGCAAATGGGGAAAATTTCACAGGGTCTCACCCCTAGATGAGCACCTACAGGAAATTAACAACTGCTAAGAGAGGGAGAATTGTCTTGCTCAGTGATGAGAACACTAATTTTTTATCTAAGACCAAGTGGTCAGACCTAAAAAACATACACATACAAATAACACTAAACAGGCTTAGCAGGCTGTATTTATATATTTACTAATATATGTAACAATAATAAAGAAAAGAATCCAGGAAATTGAGAGGGCATGAGTCCATGAAGACAGGACATTGGAAGGGTTACACAAAGGAAAGAAGGGACAAAATAATTTAATAATATTTTAATTAAAAACAGATACATTTAAAACTAATTAATACAGAAGAATATTGTATATTTTCTTGCTTAATCTTCATAACAATGTGGTCAGGAAGGTTTTTTTTGTTTTTTACATTTTACAAACAAAGATTATAAATCATATTGCAGAAAATATTACTTCACTCATTCCCCTGTTATGTATATAATGGTTACATTATATCTATATAAAAAGAAACAGAGACATAACTAAAAAGTAGCCTAACCAAGGTGGTACAAAATGTACATGACCAAGTAAAAATATAAACTCAGTTTTCTTCTCTCCAAAGCGTGTCATATGACATATCATTCATAAGCAATGATTGTAATAACCTTTGTAAGTGAAGTGGCATTAATTATCTCCCAATACTGGTCACAAGTTCTACATTCATGGTATGATCCTTTGCTTTTTTCTCATCTGTGCCATCAAGCCTGTTTTTTCTCCAGTAAAAACAAATAGATCAATGGGCCACATATTCTTTTTTTTTCTTCAAACAAAACACTGGGGAAACATTTTTCTTGAGATAAAGGAATATAATAATTGTCCTTTTTCCTTTCAAAGTGAAAATGTTTTTGTCAGGTGTTTACCATTGTGAAGAAGTATTTTTACTATATGCTTAGCACATCTAGGTTGAGGTCCTTATGCCTAAAGACTTTTTAAAAATAATTCAAAACAACAACAAAGAAAGCTTTCTTTGCTTACCAGTTTTGAAATTATGTAATTCTAAGCATTAATTAAGACCTTTCAGCTATGATTACCATCAGAATCTGACTACGCTTGATTTATTCAATACAACATAAACTTTTTTTGAAGCACACATGGAAAATATCTAGAATTGTGGATTTTGTGGATTTGAGGTAAGGAAACAGGAGTTCCAACTATGTTAGAAAGTGAAAGTTGCAAAATCATAACAGCAGAGTAGGAGATTCATTTCTCTTCTGTAAATTCCAAGAAAGGAAATTGAAACAAATAATAGGAAAAAGATTTTGACAAGGTGTTTTGCAAGAAAAGCCACATGGCAGGATTGGAACTAGTAATCATGGTTTATTGCCTTGAAGCCCATGCCATTTCCAATAAACACAATGTTTCTTCAAGCTGCAAAATCTTCCTCTGTGAATTGAGACTGAAGATACTAGATTGTATATCGAATAGTAATCACAAGCATCTAATGAAAATGCAGCATTATATGACTATTCATGTTATATTTGATGTTTATATTTTTAGACACATCTAAAAGGCTTTGTGAATACATGGCTTTCCTATTGATCTAAGGTTTGAACTAGTCTATTTTTTTTTATTCTTAATTCAGTTTATTTTTCCGACAGTGAACAATGCTTCTGTGGTCAGATAGAAACAAAACTGGGGTATTCATCCCAAGGCTCCTGCTTTTTAACATTTCCCAACAAAGGTAATTAACTATACATAAAAAAAATCAACTAAATATTCAAAATGGAAGGCTTCAATTCATTTTAATCATGGTTTTGTAGCACTCTTCTACATGCTTTATCCTATTTTAAATTCATTAGCTACTACAAAAGTGGCTCATTTACAGTAAGTTACAGCTGATTAAAACAATCTGTGAAGATTAGAATATACAATAAAGACTGAGAGTCAAATAATCACAGCTGGTCTCCTTGCAGGTACAGTGTTTTATTGTTATGGGGAATTATGGTGATAGAAAGATAAGATATGATTTTTTCCAAATATGTGCCTTATTTGTTTTCTGAAAAAAAAATAGAAAATGGAGAATTTACAGTGAAAGTTTTCAAAGGCACCATTAATTTCCATATCCCATAATTAATACTATTTGCCTAGTTACTGGCCCTACATTACTCCAGAAGAAAACTCAGTTTCTTTATTGCAGACCATGAACAAGCATAAATATTGATTAAAATATACCAAACGTGAGAAAAAAATTAATACAGATTAAATATTCCATCTTAGCCATCTTTGCTAACTGTGTGCTTTTTTAAAATTTTATAATTTAATTTAATTTTACATATCAGCCACAGATTCCCTTGTTCTCCCCCTTAACCCCCTGCCTTCCCCCAGCCCACCCCCCATTCCCTTCTCTTCCAGGGCAAAGACTCCCCTGGGGATTGAGTTCAACCTGGTAGATTCAGTCCAGGCAGGTCCAGGCCCCTCCTCCCAGGCTGAACCAAGTGTCCCTGTATAAGCCCCAGGTTCCAAACAGCCAGCTCATGCACTGAGGACAGGTCCCGGTCCCATTGCCTGGATGCCTCCCAAACAGATTAAGCTAATCAACTGTGTCACTTATCCAGAGGGCCTGATCCAGTTGGGGGCTCCTCAGCTATTGGTTCATAGTTTATGTGTTTCCATTCATTTGGCTATTTGTCCCTGTGTTTTTCCAATCTTGGTCTCAACAATTCTCGCTCATACAAACCCTCCTCTTTCTCACCAATTGGACTCCTGGAGCTCCACCTGGGGCCTGGCCATGGATCTCTGCATCCGGTTCCCTCAGTCATTGGATGAGGTTTCTAGCGCAACAATTAGGGTGTTTGGCCATCCTATCCCAGAGTAGGTCAGTTTGGGCTTTCTCTCGACCATTGCCAGTAGTCTATTGTGGAGGTATCTTTGTGGATTTCTGTGGACCTCTCTAGCACTTTGCTTCTCCCTATTCTAATGTGGTCTTCATTTATCATGGTCTCTTATTCCTTGGGCATATACCCAAGGAATGTTCAATCATACCACAAAGGCACTTGTTCAGCTATGTTCATATCAGCATTGTTTGTAATAGCCAGAACCTGGAAACAACATAGATGCCCTTCAACTGAAGAATGGATAAATAAAATGTGATATATAAACACAATGGAATACTACTCAGCAGAGAAAAACAATGACATTGTGAGATTTGCAGGCAAATGGATGGATCTAGAAAAAATCATCCTGAGTGAGGTAACCCAGACTCAGAAAGACAAAAATGGTATGTACTCACTCATAGGAGGATACTAGATGTAAAACAAAGATGACTAGACTGCTACTCACAACTCCAGGGAGGCTACCTAGAAAACAGGACCCCAAGAAAGACACAGGGATCACTCAATGACAGAGAAATGGATGAGTGCTGTGGGATGGTCTGTATGTCAAATGTGTTGCTGATTGGTCAATAAATAAATCACTGATTGGCCAGTGGCCAGGCAGGAAGTATAGACGGGACTAACAGAGGAGAACTGAGAGAACAGGAAGCTGGGTGAGGGAGACACTGCCAGCCACTGCCATGAAAAGCCGCATGTGAAGATCCTGGTAAGCCACGAGCCATGTGGCAAGGTATAGATTAATAGAAATGGATTAATTTAAGCTGTAAGAACAGTTAGCAAGAAGCCTGCCACAGCCATACAGTTTGTAAGCAATATAAGTCTCTGTATTTACTTGGTTGGGTCTGAGTGCCTGTGGGACTGGCGGGTGAGAGAGATTTGCCCTGACCATGGGCCAGGCAGGAAAACTCTAGCTACAAATGGCGTCCAACGTGGTGGCAAGAGTTTCCACCTAAATACTGAGGAAAAAGATTCTAAAACGGAGCTAAAAACAGCTTTCTAATTGTCTCTCTCAAATGAGCAGTAGCTGCTGGTTTGAGCTACTGGCGGGTTCCTAGCGTGCGTGCTCTACCTGCCATATGGTGGGAATGAGGCCTCTGCAAGTGGCACATTAAGCTGTGTGGTGGATTTAGCCTTTGCTAGTAAAAAAAAAAAGAGGTTTCTGGGCTACACGCTGCTTTGATAGAAGCAGAGACCCACTATTTCTGAGAGTTGATGGCTCCCAGAGCTGGCGGAAAATTTATCACCTCCATGTTGGGAAGCTGAAGCGGGTGGAGCCAGCAACCATAGCGCCAGCGCATTTCAGGCTTAGAAGGCTGCAGTTTAAAGCAATAGGCTCAAGCTAATATAAAAAAATAAGCCACGTAAAGATGGCTACCACACAGAGAGTCTGTATTATGTTCTCTTTGATATTTGTAACTGAAGAAAAACATTTGATTACAAAAGCTGTTGAGTTATGCCAAAATGTATATTTTAAAGGTACCTTGACTTCAAAATTTGGATGTAAGAATATGTTGCTTTGGAAAGGAGGCTCTGCTTTGTTTCCACAGAAAGCCATAGGCTATGGATTTGTTCCAGATTAAGATACATCAGGTTTGACCAGCCAAGACCACCTGAAAGGTCTCTGATGACACCATGGCCCAGATGATCCAACATCCAGAACCGTTTCAAGGCAACTGGCTCAGACGATACACCCTCATGAACTAATCCATAATCCTAAAATATTCTTTGTGTCCCCATAAGATACAGCGGCCCCCTCCAGCAGGAAGTAGTAAGAGAAGCTACGCCCAAATTCCCAAATATACCAAGCTGACTTTGGAGATGTGTAAAGGTTAAAACCTTCCTTTTAAGAAAAGAAAAGGGGAAGTGCTGTGGGATGGTCTGTATGTCAAATGTGTTGCTGATTGGTCAATAAATAAATCACTGATTGGCCAGTGACCAGGCAGGAAGTATAGACGAGACTAACAGAGGAGAATTGAGAGAACAGGAAGCTGGGTTAGGGAGACACTGCCAGCCACCACCATGACAAGCTGCATGTGAAGATCCCGGTAAGCCACGAGCCATGTGGCAAGGTATAGATTAATAGAAATGGATTAATTTAAGCTGTAAGAACAGTTAGCAAGAAGCCTGCCACGGCCATACAGTTTGTAAGCAATATAAGTCTCTGTGTTTACTTGGTTGGGTCTGAGTGGCTGTGGGACTGACAGGTGAGAGAGATTTGCCCTGACAATAGGCCAGGCAGGAAAACTCTAGCTACAGATGAGATCTACATAAACAACCTGGACGTGAGTAGGGTAATGAAGGGCAAGGTTCGAGGGAAAGAGAGCATAGGGGAGCAGGAGATCCCAGCTACCTGTGTGCTTTTATCTCTACCTTCCATAGGAAGAACTGAAATATTCTTCCCTGGAATGAGACCTAGATATACAAATGTTTGTGAATTTCTCAGTGAAACTTCCTGGTCCTAATTTGAGTATTATATTTGAAAACCTACTTGTAGCCAGCCATTCTGTAAGCATGCATCTAGAAATTGTAGTGAACATTTCCTTTTGTAATGCCTACTCAATGAAATGTAACTAAGAATTTTTGGAAACCTAGAAAATATGATAGAAATTAGAAAATAGAAATTAGAAGACTTTACCAACAGTTTGATACAAGTAATCCATTTTCTCTATTTCTAGCACCAAACCAATGGAACAGAAATATTTCAAGTAGGCAAATATTTGTAAAAAGAAGTCTTTGTATCTCTTCATACAAAGGTACGCTCATTAGAGTGTAGAAATGTCAAAGCTAAAGATGACCTTGATACAATGAGAATTTTAGTGGTGAGCAATTAAGAGGAATAATGGTACTTAAATGAAGTAATATGTTATAAACTATGTGATATATTATACCAGATTGAATTCTGTATAAAGCCCTCCTTGGGTTAAATCAATTTCCAAAGAGACTGGTTTCACGGAAGGCCATGGCAAAGTGGCATGATATTTAATTGGATTACATTATGTATCTATCAGTTTATGCCTCATGACATTTTCAGAAATAATAGAATGACCATTGGTAATTATTGTCATACAATATATTTGATACCAGCTAAAAGATAAGAGCAAGAAATTATTGAAAGTAGCTCTTCTAATATCATTACCATCTCAGAAACAAAGTACATACAGATTTGGCTGCAACTTCTGAGGAACAACAGTAGTCTACACCATGCAGAGCAAATAGTATTAGTAAAAGAGCCTTTCTAAGTCATTAGACAAACTTGGAAGAAACAATAAAAGCAAACTTGTAACTGTAGATTAATATCAAGGCTACAGTTTATTGTTTATAGTGCCCATATCACAAAATGTAAAACATGAAAAGAAACAGGAAAATGCAAGCACAGAAAAAGAAGATCAAGTGAAAGAAATTGCCTGCTCATGGATGGTGCACTGAACAGAAACTTTTAGCAACAGTTATAACCATGGCTGATTAAAAAAAAAGTTCTTAAATAGTAAAGAAACATATGATTCAAATATTTTATTGAATGGAAATTTATAAGGAGATATTCTTTATTAAAATGAAAAAAATACTACACTGCACCATAACAAATGAAATTGCACTAGAAGGACGGAGGGAATGTTTTAGTGAGTAAAGCTCCTGGTCACACAAACATGAGGACCTGAGTTCAATCTTGAGCACTGACTAAAATGTTGAATATGGTAGGGCATATCCACTATCCTGGTGCTAAAGATGAGAGAATAAAAGGATCCCTAGGGCTTTCTGGCCAGCCAGCCTAGTTAACCAGTGAGTTCCAAGTACAATGAGCGATCTTGTTTTTAAAATTAAGGCAGAAAGTGTTTGATCAAGACACTTTGAATTCTGGCCTCTAGACACATGCACCCAAAACATGAACATGGACACATACACAAATTCTATAGATGAGTCAAGTATATTTGGAATAACAAAAAAGATGTATCAATACATTACAAAATCCAAAAGCACAGAACAAAAAGACTAAAGAAACAAATATTAATGACTACATCAATGTACATCTATCAATATCAGAAAGGGAAAGGAAAAGAAGCAGAACATACTGGAAGAAATTATAATTTAAAACATATATTTGATGACACTCAGTGAACTACAGTTTGGGTTACTAAAAAAAAATCCATGTGAAAACAAATCATAGTAAAAATTATGAAAGCAAGGTTTTTAGAAATAGGAAATTAATATTTCAATATAAAGAGAAACAAAAGTAGTTTCTTGATAGCAATTCCAATGTTAAACAAACCTGGTAATTAAACTTTACATTAATAATACGTAATGCCACTAGTTTCAAAATAGATGGAACAGGAAGTCATTGCATAAAACAAAGCACCAGCTACAGACCAGTGTCCCAATAAGTTAACATGTAATAATAGTGATCCCTTGAGTTTAAGAATGGTGAGATGTGGCATGAGTAAATGAGGGATTCATTTGATTAGTGTATGCTATCTGCAAGTGTTGAACTATTACACTGAACTGCATAGATGTGACATTAGTACATGTTAATCAAAACGTTTCACACTGTAGGCATTTTATGCCCCTCCAGAGTGGATGTGCACTAGTGGCTCCACAAGCTTAACATTGGCTGTTTGTAAATCCTACATGCTATAAGATCTTGGCAGGGATGAGGTGATAGATCCAGAGCAGCTATGGATGGCATTTACTCTACCATGTCACTTGTATTATAAATTCTCAATGGCAAATTTTAGCAACCCCCATAATTTAACACTCCTATCCAAATAAATACACTTCTAGCTGGCTTGGATAGCAACATCCTTGTATATCACAATTCTGTTTTTTATACAAGAAACTTGAAAATAGCATTCTGTAATGGTCAGTCTTGAGCAGTGGATTTAACTCATCTTCTCTCACTTTCCCTCCATTTCTCCTTAGAGTTCTTTGGTCACAACTGTAGTAACAGTACAGAAAACTTGAGGGCCATAACTTTCAAAGCATTTTCAGGTTCAAGCTCTCTCTCTCTCTCTCTCTCTCTCTCTCTCTCTCTCTCTCTCTCTCTCTCTCTCTCTCTCTCTGCCTTTCTTTACCTTCACCTACCCTGTGTGTGTCTCTCCTTACTTGCCCTACTTGTGTGTGTATGTATATACATAGCTGTTTACTCTATAATTTTCCACAAATGGTGAAATGTTAGCTTCCCACATCTGATGGATAGCAGGTGCTGGAAGTCTTCAAGAACAACTCCAGCTGCTTATACTTCCATATTTCTAATTATTCTGGAGCTAGGCACAGTAGATGATAGGGATAAACATACTTAGACAACATAGAATAACAAATATAATTTTAGTGAAGGTATAAAAGTACTTTATTATTTGTCTTTGTCTTAGGAACTCCAAATGTATTTTATGTATTTTAGTGTTAAACATGCATAAGGAATGAAAAGTATTGGTATGGATGTATCTTACTAATGAAATGCTTATGTGGCTAACACAAGTCAATGGGTTCCATCCTCAGCACACAAAAATGCTACAAAGGAATATGCATCAAAGTAGAACAGGTTATGCCTTTGTAACAAACAACACCAAAATGCCAGTGGCTTATACTAAGATCATTTTCTTTCTCACACAACACATCTCTCATTTCCCCAAAGAGAAGAGTCAAACTGTAGTTACTATTTCCCTTGGAGTTTCAGAATCATCTTCATCTTTTAGCATTGTTTGTCTGTAGAATATATGAAAAAAAACACTCTATAAGTACTAGAAATGTAACATAATTATAAATATAATCATCTGATCCTGAAAGTAATTATAGGAATTAGACACTGTTATAATAATTCCTTTTTAAAAATAAGTGGTTTCCCTACTATACTCGGCAATATGTTGTGTCTCTATAGACTATACAAATTGGAGATTGTTTTTATTTTGCTATTTTGCATTAAAAACTCTAGCTCAGTCATCCATCCTGTTCAAAGGCTGAGTCCTCAACCTAGGACTTAAGTTGTAAATGAAAGTTTCTTAAATTTTTGTGTAGAAAAAAGTATCAAAATTATTTTTGGAAGTTGCTAAAATAGTAGGTGCCTGGCACCATTCTCAGACTTGGGGAATTGGAATATGTCAGAATGAAATTAAGCTATCTGTATTTTAATAAATTTACAAGTTAATTCTCACTACAACTAGAGATGAAAAATTACTAAAATAGGCCAACATTATTGTAGTCTTTTGTCTATATCTAACCCTCACCCCAGCTAATTGCACCTAATTAGTTGTCAACTCAATATAATTCAATAAGCAAAGTTATATTGAGCTAGCCACAGTGTTAGGCCATAGGGATAATAGATAATTAAGTTGTAAACCCTGTCTTTAAAAAACAGTCTTGTTATTTAGAAATTAGTGAAAATAGAGGATTTTAAAAAAATAAAGGTTTTTTTTTGCAATGGCATGTGCTCTCTGGGTATGAACAGGTCATATGGAGCTGCCTAACCTATCTTAAGATGAGAATATTCTTAAAAGCATTGAAGTCTATGGCAGAGATCAGAAGAATGTGTCAGATTCCATGGCACTGGAGTTGACAGATAGTTAGGATCCACCATGTGGCTTCTGGGAACTGAACCCAGGTCCTTTGTGATTACTATTAAATGATGAGACGCCTCACTAGGACCCTGTTCTATGGCCTTTTCTTTCTTCAAATTTATATGAAATAAAACAGTTGACATGTCATGGAATCTAGCCCCTCATTGTTGATTTCATCTATAATGATTATTAAATTCCTAAGGTCATGTCTGGGCTGTAAATATCTGGCTTTACAACAGTTTCATGTGCCCCAAATACCCTAACTTTTCAATATCTAGTGTAAACAACATATTATTTTCTACTGATACTTGAAAACCATAGTTGACATTCTCATTTTACTCAATATATGAACTATGTTGTAACACTGGCAGTTTGTCCTCAATTTCAAGAAAAACTTTAACCCAAATATACAAGCAACAAAATAAATAACTTTAGTTATAATATATGGCAGTTTCTCTAAATTTATTTCTGGCAACAAATAGCTTCTGTTACTGACTTTTGCAAGATTAATTTAAGGGAAATGTATTCTCAATAAAGTGGTGGATGTTTGGCTATGAACTGCGATTTTTTCTTGTTGTACATTATACTTCATTTTGATTCTTCCACTATGGAAATATTACTGTGCAATTTTAAGCCACTAAAATTGATATATTTATTATGAATTTATCCACATTGTAAATTAATTCCTACTTACTGCCTAGTAACTAAATTTAAAATCACAACTGTCTATTGTGTAAGCAGAATATGAATGGAACAGAATAGATTAAAAGGAATTGTCTTCCTAGAATTAACCCATAATATCTAGTACTGAAGTGAAAAAGAGTCTTTAGATTTCACTTATTTATTAGTACTGAATTGTTCTTCATTAGGCTTCAATATGGCATCAGAAACCTGGGATACATTCTGAATATCTCTATCACCATAGTTGCTATATCCTGAATTGTGTTCATTTCACCCCTCCAAATCCATATGCTGAACTCATATTATCCAGTGCCTAAAAATATTACTGTTTCTGGAGAATCTTTACAAAGGTCAATGATGTAAAGTGAAATCCCCAGTTTAGGATTTAGTGTAATCGATTTCCATACAAATGGAAGAGATTAGGATACATACACATACCACAGAAATAACACGTACAGTTAATAGAAGAAAATGGCTGTCTACAAGATATGAATAGAAATTCCATAAGACTAAATATGTTGATAACCTCAACAAAAGCATCTAAGATGCTTGATACAAGAGGACTAGAGATAGGGGTTAGATTTACCTGTGTCCTTGAAAATAATTGTTTTGCTATAGAATTTATTCAATCATAATTGAAGTTGTGTTTGGGAGAATCGAGTAGAGAAATAAGGCCATAACTTGAAGGTAATAGGAATGAAAAGAAATCAACATAGATATGATTGGTCAACTGAAAGAAAAAAGAAAATGTACTTTTTTCATGAATTTATCATCTTATACTCCCTATACTCTGTAATTCTTTATTATTTTCAGTTAAGAGAAAAGAACAACAACACTGAAGAAAGAGTGATCAATAAATAGATCATAATATGTTGAATTGAGAGTGAGAATTTGACTAGATGCTAGAATGAGATAAACTTCAATGTTCAGAAAAATTACAAAATGTCTTCTATGAATTAATGTATGGAATAAAATAAAATGAGTCAGACTTTTGAAAGTACATTACATACTTGTATAGGAACAAAACTTCACCTGAGTTTAATGAGAGAGGTATATGTAGCTGGAGTTTTCCTGCCTGACCTATAGTCAGGACAAATCTCTCTCACCTGCCAGTCCCACAGCTGCTCAGACCCGACCAAGTAAACACGGAGACTTATATTGCTTATAAACTGTATGGCCGTGGCAGTCTTCTTGCTAACTGTTCTTATATGTTAAATTAATCCATTTCTATAAATCTATACCTTGCCATGTGGCTCATGGCTTACCGGCATCTTCACATGCTGTTTGTCATCGTGGCGGCTGGCAGTGTCTCTGACTCAGCCTTCCACTTTCCAGCTTTATTCTCCTCCTTGTCCCGCCTATACTTCCTCCTGCCTGACTACTGGCCAATCAGTGTTTTATTTACCAACCAATCAGAGCAACACATTTGCCATACAGAACATCCCACAGCACTCCCCCCCTCTTTTTTTTTTTTTCAAAAAGGAAGGTTTTAACCTTAACAACAGTCTAGGCAGGAAGTGGGTTACCTTCATGGTAGGCGACACTCAGTTTCCCTTCTTGGTCCACCCGTTTTTACTGAGGGCCATGAACATGCCCGGCTAGCTCAGTCGGTAGAGCATGAGACTCTTAATCTCAGGTTCGTGGGTTCGTGCCCCACATTTGGCACCATTTGTAGCTAGAGTTTTCCTGCCTTGCCCACAGTCAGGACAAATCTCTCTCACCTGCCAGTCCCACGGCCGCTCAGACCCAACCAAATAAACACAGAGACTTATATTGCTTACAAACTGTATGGCCATGGCAGTCTTTTTGCTAACTGTTCTTACAGCTTAAATTAATCCATTTCTATAAATCTATACCTTGCCATGTGGCTCATAGCTTAGCAGCATCTTCACATGCTGTTTGTTATCGCTGCAGCTGGCAGTGTCTCTCTGACTCAGTCTTCCACTTCCCAGCTTTATTCTCCTCCTTGTTCCACCTATACTTACTCCTGCCTGACTACTAGCCAATCAGTGTTTTCTTTACCAACCAATCAGAGCAACACATTTGCCATACAGAACATCCCACAGCAGGTATATATCAGGATGCAATGAATTTGTATATATTTAGCTTGTTTTCTAGTACTAGATGTGACATTCCTTTTCTTGAGTGGGTTTTAAGCCCAATTCAGAGATATTTTTTACACCTAATGTACATGCTCCATTCATACACCCATACAGTTATTGTGCCATATTGATTATTGATGGGATTCATAGTCATCATAGTTTGATAGGACTGTTTATCACTGCC
Organism: Peromyscus eremicus; assembly: GCF_949786415.1. Classification (NCBI taxonomy): domain Eukaryota; kingdom Metazoa; phylum Chordata; class Mammalia; order Rodentia; family Cricetidae; genus Peromyscus; species Peromyscus eremicus. Next base: position 122,919,725 of record NC_081439.1, read on the forward strand.
CTCTTCTGATACTATGAAAGCTTGTCTTTAGGGAGTAGAGCATTCAGGTCAGCTTCAGTTAAGGAGTCTTGAGGACCTGCTTCTGAAGTACATGGTATCTTCAGCTATAGGGAATCACTTTCCACATCCTGGGGCAGGGAGATAGCCATGGGCAACATCAGTGAGTTGTATATTTTATGAGTCTCTTAGAAAATGCTGGTCAACAACTCAAAAGATGGATTGTCATGTCTAGTATTGATATTACTGTTAGCTTATCTTTGGTTTGAGGAAGAAGAATCACCAGCTCAGGTGTGAAATATTTATTAAAACTATATTTGTATGATTATATAAATTATACATATTATTGTAGCCAGAAGTTTTTCTCTGGTCTTGTGGCCTGCTTATAAAATAATCATTCAGGAGCTTATATTAATTATAACTGCTCAGCCATTAGCTCAGGCCTATCACTGACTAGTTCTAACACTTAAACTCAGCCCATTTTTGTTAATCTATATGTCACCACATGTTCCATGGCTTTACCTGTGTGTGATTACATGCAGTTCCTGGATGGTGGGCTGGCATCTCCTACTTGGCCTTCCTCTTCCCAGAATTCTCCTTGTCTGCTTATCCCACCTATACTTCCTGCCTGGCTACTGACCAATCAGCATTTTATTAAACCAGTGTACAAAAGCATTATCCCACAACATACTATAGGTTTTTAAAAGGAAAATTGTTTCCTTAGCTCACAGTGCTAAGGAAATGGATTTGTTTTTGTTTGCTGGAGGCAGTATTCTCAGGAAAGTTTTTAAGGTACTTTCATAATTTCCCTCTGAAACTTCAAAAGCTGGGCTTAAATTTTCTACATTGCTCTAAATATTCTTATCTTTGAAGCTCTCAAAAAAGAGCCCACTGTGCTCTGAAAACTCAATGGCTTTTCTCGACAAAAATTCAAATGCCTCCATAATCTTCCCCAAAACATGTGGTCAGATCTGTCACAACAATACCCACAACAAGGCACCAATTTTTGTTTAGTTACATTTTCTGTTGCTGTGATAAAATATCATGACCAAAGCAATTTGGGGAAGAAAGAATTTATTTCATCTTATTGCTTAATCCATAATCTAAGAAAGAAACTCAGGCCAGGGGCAGTGACTGATCAAGAAGCTATGCAGGAATTTTTGCTTACTGGCTTGCCCCTCATGGATTACTTTCCTGTTTTCTTATACAAGGACCTTATACAAGGACAACCTGCCTAGATGTGGCACTTCTCCATAAGGGATGAGCCCACCCACATTAAACATCAATCAAGAAAATGCACCACAGACTTTCCTATAAACAAATCTTATGGTGGGTGTCATTTTCTCAACTTAGAGTCCCACTTCCCATGTAAGTCTCACTTGTGTCAAGTTAACATAAAATTAAGCAGCATAATAAATTAAAAAATCAATTGTGTTATTTGGAAGAATCATAACTAGCCATAGCATAGCTATATCACTTTCCACAGAAATAAATACTTGGTATTCAAATGTTGGTTGAATCAAAAAAGTTATCTATTTTCTAATGTCTCTTCTGTTTATAAATACTTTGTGATTTTGGTAATACTCATCAGTCTCTATGGTGTTTATCCTGTTTTGTATTTCCTGCACATCAAGAAAAACTTCATGAATCAATTTCATGAATCTATACCTTATGTGACCCAGTCTCTGAGTAGCTATCTTTTAGATTCATGTCATTCATCATCTATTCTTGATATTCCTAGTTATCAGTGACTTAATCTTCTATTCAGAGTCTTTGTGAATTACGGTTTTTTTTTTATCCTCTTTCACTTTATAAACACTTCCTTACTTGTTAGGCTAAACAAAATTTTGGAGGTTTATTCTTGATCTCATGTTGCCCAGCCAGTATCCCCTAATGCATTCTGTAGCATGAATCCTAAAAGGTCTTATTAATAAAAACAAACCTGGAGCCAGATATTGGGGTGAATGCTGGAAGATCAGAGAAACAGAACAAGCCATAGCCACCTCACATCACCATTTCCTTAGCCAATCTTGTTTCCTCAAACTGGAAGCCACTGTGTCCTCATTTGAATGGATCTCAGCTGAACTGCTGCTAAAAGCCAAAAAGCTTAACAAGGCTCTAGTTCCTGGTCCTCATGCCGCATATACCTTTCTGCTTCCTGCCATCACTTCCTGGGATTAAAGGCATGTGCCACCATGCCTGGCTGTTTCTAGTGTGACTTTGAACGCACAAAGATCTGAATGGATCTCTACCTCCAGAATGCTAGGATTAAAGGTGTGTGTGCCACCATTTTCTGGCCTCTATGTCTGTCTAGTGGCTATTCTATCCTCTGACTCCAGATAAGTTTATTAGGGTTCACAATATATTGAGGAATACAATATCACCACAGCATTCTTTAAATATTTCTTTTTTTTCTATATAATACTTATATTATATTGTAGGGATCTATTTACTTCTTTGTTTTGTTCCATATTCTGATGTATATTATGCAGTATGTCTAGAATTTATAGCATTGATTCTGTATACACAGAACCTAAGTTGTTTTACAATGTGCAAAGAAAAATTCAGTGAATCCTTTTCTGAGAACAAATTCAGTGCTATTTATAAAACTACAGTTTACATTTTAATTATTGATACGCATCTTCAATTCATGAACAGAATATTTACACCATGGCAGTTTTTCCAACTAACTCTTCAACTGTATCAAGCTAAAATTTTGCTACAATCTTTATTCTGAACAATCTTTGTTCAGAAACTTCACACATCATCCTCAAAAAAATTGATCCTAGACTCTAGGACCTAGAGAGTTCTTAAACATTTAATGTGTTTAAATAGAAGATATGGCAAACTAAATGTTTTTGATAAACAATACTCACAGTAGTTAGTATGGTATAGGGTATGATCACACCAGTTGGCACAGAATTGAGTAGAGATGGAACTATGATGGTATTTAAGGTATAATTATGATTCCATTTTATTTATTATTTAAATCAAATATATTTTCACTAACACATTAAAATAGATAAAGTATCAGATGGGATTGGGCACTCTCAGGGTGTAAATAAGTAAAACAAATTCTTCCAAACAATTGAACCCACCATTTGAGATCCAGAATTACATTCTCATTCTCATAAAGGAAACTCAGTGACCTTATCACATGATCATATAGTAACAGAGAAAACGTTATGTGAGCATAGGCCCCACTCTTTGAAAAAGGCACTTGATTTAGGTTAGCATGGATATAATAGTAGGCAGAAGTAGAGCTAGGACAAGAGGGATGTGAGGAATAAAGTTTCAAAGTAAGAAAGTAATAGTGTTCACACAGCCTGCAACTATTAGCCTGTTAAAAATCCTAGCAAGCATCTGTAGCTCTTGATCACTGTGATTCCTCCTAATCTCTCCAATCTCATACAGGAAGAAAAATGTATGTTATATTTGAAAGAGGTAACCATGGATTAAATATCAAATGTCTTCCACTCGTTCATATGATTAAAGTCTTTAACCATAGTTGGTGGTGCTGTTTGGAAAATTCAGGAAAAGTTTAAGAGGTGGAGCCTCACTGGAGGAAGTATATTGTACAGTGGGGTGACCTTGAAGTTTAACCCTCTGCTTCCTAACGATGGATACAAGGTAACCAGATATTTCCTCAATCTCTTGCTGCTATGTTTTACCATGGATGATAGATTATACCTTTAAACTATGAGCCAAAACAGCCAAACAACAACAACAAAATTACTTCCTTCAGGAAAATAAGTAATAATAAATAAATAAATGTAAGTTATGATAACTGTTGAATATGGTCAGTTTTAGAAGCAAAAATTGTATGAAATTTAGTCAAAAGATATTGTATAAAAGTATAAAACAATATTAAAGTTCTTACCTTGAATAACTAAGAAGATAACATTCCCAAACTACAGGAGGTAAATGATGAAAATTACTATAATGATTTTTCTGTGGCTATCTATCCAGTTGTGTGTCAACACTGATCTGTTTTCTTTTATAATTGGTATGTTTGATGTTGCTTTCCAGCATTATAATGACATTAAGAGAATATTTTGTTGAAGTACAAAACCCCATGATCTAAAATATAGTTCAGAAATGCACCAAGCCAGAAAACAGCAAATCATTGTTATGAATAGTTAAAAAAAGAACAATGCTGATTTCCGAAATGATTTCTTTCTTTAAACAAATCTTAGTTTATGTGTATTACTAGAATAAGAACTACATATTATTTTAGATCTAGCATTTCTAATGCTTTTGTTTGTTGCTTCATTAGTTTTGAGAATACAAGTTCCTGCTGGCCTGGTACTTGCTGTGTAGACCAGGCTATCCTGAACTCACAAAAATCTTCCAAACTCTTTTACTCTACTGCTAGAATTGAAGTCATCTGCCACCATGATCAGCAGCTAATCTTTTAAGGTAATTGTTGAATGAATTATAATATTTTTAACGGTCCAAAATACACTAATTCTGCACACAATAAATTATTTTATTGGAAGATAAGCTAATAAATTTATTTCTTAAAAATTGTGGTTTGAGCTGGGCAGCAGTCGTGCATGTCTTTAATCCTAGTACTGAGTTAGAGACCAGCCTGGTCTACAGGGTGAGATCCAGATCCAGGACAGGCACCAAAACTACACAGAGAAACCCTGTCTTGAGAAAAAAAAAGAATTATGGTTTGTATCACAGACTTATGATATAAGATAGCTAATAAAGTTTATTTTATTGTAGACTCCCTTCTACAAATCAAGTATGTTGCATATTCAAATTTATGACGAACAAAATTTAAAAACATCCATAACCAAGAATTGTAGGTGAAAGTTTCTGTCCCACCATCAACTCCCAAATACCCAGCAGCAGCTTGCCAATTGACCATACAGAGGCTTATATTAACTATAAATGATCAGCTAGTAGCTCAGGCTTATTACTAACTAACTCTTACACTTAAATTAAGCCATAATTCATATCTATGTTTAGCCACATGGCTTGGTAACTTTTCTCAGTGCAATGTTCTAATTTTGTTTCCTGTAGCTGAAGTTTTCCTGTTCCTGCCCAGCTCATATATGGCCCCATTGTCCTGCAGCTGCTCAGACGCAAGTAAACAAACAGAAGCTTATATTATTTTTAAACTATGGCCATGGCAGGCTCCTTACTAGCTAGCTCTTGTATCTTAAAATAACCCATTTCTATAAATCTATATTTTGCCACCTGGCTCATGGCTTACCAGTACCTTTACATCTTGCTTCTTCTGGTGGCAGCTGGCTGCACCTCCTTGCTCTCTTTTCTCCTCTCTTATCTCTCCAGTTAGAAAGTCCTGCCTAACCTCATTCTGCCTCATGATTGGCCAAACAGCTTTATTTATTAACCAATCAAAACAATACATATTCACAGCATACAGAACAACATCACCCACCAGCTTTCTCTGCATCAGGCTGATGTCTCTTTGACTCTACCCTTACTCTTCCCAGCATTCTTGTTTTGGTGGCCTTACCTATACTTCCTGTCTGGCTACTGGTCAATCAGCATTTTATTAAACCAATTTGAGTGACAAATCTTTACAGTGTACAAGAGGATTATTCCACAGCAAAAAAATAACAACTCTAAAGTGTGGAAAATTAAAGGGAAGTCAATTTCCACACATTGTGGGAGACAAAAGAATAATTGAGAGGTAAATTGTAGGAGAGATATTAAAGAGGCAGAGCCATTAGTAATTAATAATGCTGGAGAATGTAATTTCAAGATAAAAATTAAAGAAGGCTTTCAGTTGACTTTCAATACTATTCTCCTACATATAAGAATAGAAGAAGAAATGACATCCAAACTAATATATAAGGAAGAAAAAACTTCAAGTATACTGAATACAAATTACCATGTGTTATAGTAAGTATGTGGCCTATGGAAACAGTGACCTGATTTTAAAAAAGTCCTCAATTACTCCCATATGTATGACCTCAGAAAAGCTCTTAAGTTTGCTCAGTTTCTCTTTCTATATCATCTAAGATATTCATTGTATTTTTCTCATATTTTTTGACAAATAAATATAATAACATTGGTTAAAAGTATAGAATGATATTTGGTATATAAGTGATCTTATATGGGGACTATTTACAATAGCCTCAAATAAATAGTAGTAAACCTAACCAAAGAAGTACAAAAAAATCCCACCTATATAAGGAAAGCTTTCAAACATTGAAGAATAAAATAAAATAGAGAAAGATATTAGAAGATGGGAAGACGTCTAATGCTCATGAATTGAATTGTCCTGCTGTGTCTAAAGGTAACACATGGGGCAGCCCCTCCTTTAAAGTTTGTATTTTCAGTGACTTCTCCCACTCTTGATTTCTAGACTCATTCCATTGTACTAAGATAGAACATAAAGAATTATTTTAATTCTGTTAAATTTCTGAGATAAAATTTGTATTCTAGCATATGAATATTTTTATAGTCTGTCCTGTGGACTACTGAGACTACGTATTCCATATTATTTGGATTGAAAATTCTACATATTTCTGCTACATTCATTTGATATCTTTTGTCATTAAACCCCTCTGTTTCTCTATTCAGTTTTTGCATGGATAACTTATTTGTGAATGTGAGGTATTGAAGTCAACTCTTATTGTATTGAGATTAATTTCTAGCCTTAAATATAGTAGTATTTGTTTAACAAAATTAGATTTGTCTCTTCTCAGTGAATATGTTCAGGATGGTAACGTCCTCTTGAAAGATTTTTCACATATGAAGTGACCTTCTTTATCTCTTCTGATCTGTGTTAATTGCAATTGTACTTCTCAGATTATTATTATCCTTTATCCCTATTTTGTTGACATGAGACACAATTGCTCCTGACAGCACCAATCTACTCCCAAGAGGATGTTGGGCATTGAAGACACTCCATGTGGAATTTGTTTTCTTCTTGGCAAATATAACCTGTTGGGCATAGAACTGTCCTTGCCTTGACTGTTGACAGTAAGCATGCTGTCCAATCTGGATGAGCAGACCACAAGAAAAAAATTGTTGGACCTTGCCAAGACAGGGGAGGACACTCTCAAAATTTTCCTGCTTCTGAAAATAATCTATCAGATATTCTAAGCCTGTAGCCAAAAGTGGATACCCCAAAGTTACAGAGAAACTTTGGGTGACTGTTCAGGCAGGTGCTGTTTATGTCATCTCCTGTATATTTTGGAAGTTGCTTGCTTGCATTTCCTGCTTACTCGGTAATATTATTTTCCTTCTCAGGTATTTGGTAGTGTTGAAGACTAGATGGTTATCATTACAGTCTTCTCATATCTTAGCTAAGAACATATCAGGTTCTAGATTGAGATTCTTCAGGATGGGATATCTATTGTAGTAATCTCTGTATTTTGCCATTTACCTGTATTCTAGACACCTAGTATGTATTTCTTGATGTTGTTGTTATTACTTGTAGTTCCACCTTTATTTATGTTTGTAGCTAGATTTTTCCTGCCTGGCCCACAGTCAGGACAAATCTCTCTCACCTGCCAGTCCCACAGCCACTCAGAACTGACCAAGTAAACACAGAGACTTATATTGGTTACACACTGTATGACCATGGCAGGTTTCTTTCTAACTGTTCTTACAGCTTAAATTAATCCATTTCTATAAATCTATACCTTGCCATGTGGCTCGTGGCTTACCGGCATCTTCACATGTTGTTTGTCATCGTGGTGGCTGGCAGTGTCTCTCTGACTCAGCCTTCCATTTCCCAGCATTATTCTCCTCCTTGTCCTGCCTATACTTCCTGCCTAGCCACTGGCCAATCAGTGATTTATTTATTGATCAATCAGCAACACACTTGACATACAGACCATCCCACAGCACTTCCCCCCTTTTTTTTCAAAAAGGAAAGTTTTAACCTTAACAAAGTAAAATTACATATAATTTGGGAATTTGGGCGTAGCTTCTCTTACTACTTCCTGCTGGAGGGGGGCACTGTATCTTATGGGGACACAAAGAAAATTTTAGGATTATGGAATAGTCCATGAGGCTGTAATGTCTAAGCCAGTTGCCTTGAATCTGATCTGGAAGTTGAATTATCTGGGCCATGGTGTCATCAGAGACCTTTCACGGGGTCTTGGCTGGTCAAACCTGATGTATCTTAATCTGGAACAAATCCATAGCATTTGGCTTTCTGTGGGAACAAAAGCAGAGACTCTTTTTGAAAGCAACATATCCTTATATCCAAATTTTGAAGTCAAGGTACCTTTAAAATATTCATTTTGGCATAACTCAACAGCTTTTACAATCAAATGTTTTTCTGCAGTTAAAAATCCCAAAGACAACACAATCCAGATTCTCTATGTGATATCCATCTTTACGTGGCTTAATTTTCATATTAGTTTTACTATGTCTTTAAAGACTTTATTTTTTAAAACTATTTTTTTTCTATAACTGTATATATCACCTTTTTTTGTCTCTTTTAAGCCTATGTATATTTTACACACATTTTAAACTATTACATCTGAATCTGTCTTATTGTGAATCTATTGCTTTAAACTGCAGCAGGTGAGCTCCGCCCACCTCAGCTTCCCTACATGGCAGTAGTACGTTTTCCACCAACTCTCGAGCTATCCTGGGTCTATGCTTTTATCCAAGCAGTGTGTAGCCCAGAAACCTCTTTTTTAGTTTTGTACTAGCAAAGACTAAATCCACCACGCAGCTTAATGTGCCACTTGCAGAGGCCTCATTCCCGCCAAACTGCAGATCGAGCATGCATGCTAGGAACCTGCCAGTAGCTCAAACACACAGCTTCCACACATTTGAGAGAGACAATTAGGAATTGTTTTTAGCTCTGTTTTAGAATCTTTTTTTTCTCAATTTTTAGGTGAAAACTCTTGCCCCATGTTGGATGCCATTTGTAGCTAGAGTTTTCCTGCCTGGCCCACAGTCAGGACAAATCTCTCTCACCTGCCAGTCCCACAGCCACTCAGACCCGACCAAGTAAACACAGAGACTTATATTGATTACAAACTGTATGGCTGTGGCAGGCTTCTTGCTAACTGTTCTTAAAGCTTAAATTAATCCATTTCTATAAATCTATACCTTGCCACGTGGCTCATGGCTTACCAGCATCTTCACATGCTGTTTGTCATTGTGGTGACTGGCAATGTCTCTCTGACTCAGCCTTCCATTTCCTAGTATTATTCTCCTCCTTGTCCTGCCTATACTTTCTGCCTAGCCACTGGCCAATCAGTGATTTATTTATTGATCAATCAGCAACACACTTGACATACAGACCATCCCACAGCATATGTTATTAATTTTTCTTTCTCCTGGACATTACTTGATAATTGTTCTTAATATATATAGTTTTGTATTAGGTTTAAAACCTTCTTATTTAGACCAAAAGGGACAATGTAGTGAGAACGCATTCTACCAATTAGCTTTGAGTTATAAGTTTTAGGGAGTGGCTTCTGATCTGTGTATGTGATTGCTTAAAAAGAGAGAGACAGGGGGTCGACACTCTTCTTCTAGGGGTGGATTCAAATGACTGGATTTATTCAATCTCAGGCAGAAAAGGTGGCAGCTATTCACTTGGTTCTATATTTGTGAGTGTATTGTCTCCTTTATTACTTTAATAAATCCTTGTTACCCTCTTAAGCAGACTCGCATGGATTTCTCATAATAATTTTTCCATATTCTTCATGTTTGAAATCATGCAGAATATCAAGATGTTGGAAATTACTAGTTCTTAGATTTTCATTTTGTCATTTTGCAGAAAGATCCCTTTCAACTCACCGTACTCCCCAACCAATCTAATTCATGCCCTACTTTTTTCAAGTAGTGAAATGTAGAGCACTGTTGAAGGAATCAGGGTCATATGTCATATCAGTAGAGGATATTTTCTGAAAAAAATGTATCATTAAGCAATTAATTTTTTTTCCTTTGTCTACTGAAACATTGTAAGATTTCAATCTTTTAGTCAATCAATTCTATATGAATCTCTGGAATAAATTTAATTTGATCTTGGTGAATTTTATTGGACATATGTTAATATGCTAATATTTTATTTAATCTTATGTTTATGCATATCAGAAATATTGTGCTAATATTTTTTTCCTTGTTTCACTTTTATTTGGTTTTACTATGAGATTAATTGTGGGATGAAAAGGGTACAAATCTTTCACTTTCCTTGTTGAAAATATTGTTTAAGAACTATTTATAATTATTACTGTATTTATTATTAATTAATTCTTAGTGTATTCATTTTGGCTGGATGTGGGGAAAGAGGAACAATTATTCACTACTGGTAGGAATGCACACTGGTACTGGCACTATGAAAATCAGTGTGAAATTTTCTCAAAATGTTAAAAATAAATCTACTACAAGATCCATATATACCACTCTTGAACATATCCCCAAATAACTTTTTTTCTTACTACAGAGGTACTTGCTAATCCATGCTTATTGCACTATTCACAACAACCAGGACATGGAATAATCCTAGCTATCCATAAATTAATGAATTGATAATTAAAATGCAGTACTCATCCCTTGTGAAACACATAAAATTTGTAATATGGTGGTGAAAAAAATCATTCCAGCTGAGACAACTCAGATGCAGCACTAAGGGAGGAGAAATATACAGACGGAGAAATAACAGTAATGATTTTTCAATATGGAAACCTACTAAAGTATAATTAACCCAAAACACATATACTCATGAACTGAATACCCAGATATCTATATTGGGATGGGAGAGATTGCTCAGTAAATAATGGTACCACCCTGCTCTTCCAGAGTACCCAATTTCTCTTCCTAGCATGCCCATTAGGTACCTAACAACTCCAGATCCAGGGAAAAGGAAAATTCAGCACCTTTAACTTCAATGTGCTCTAAAACTTACTTTCACATGCCCATAAACAAATATGTACACATTAACTTAATTAAAAATAAAATTAAATCATGAAGAATATCTGTATTTACTTTAAAATAATTCTATATTAAAAAATAAGATACACTAAGACAAAATGTTCAGATACAAGGTTCTGGTTAGTTTGTGCATGCTGATTGTCAGGAACAACCTGAGATGCTAAGTATGCCTGTTTTTGCCATACACATAACAAATAACACTTGTTTGCATGATGGAAAGTGAACACTTTACATTGAGTGTATAGTGATGAGTATGATGTAATAGAGCCTGACCTCATATGTATAAAAAATATAGCTGATACTTACTGCATTACATTTTTCCCTGAAAACAATACAAGAAAACATGAGCCTTCCATTAAATTTGCTATTCTCTTTCACTGATCTTGGGTAGATATGCATGCTTCTTATAGTTATTATTTTCATCTGTGGTAATAAATCTGTTAATTTTTAATTTTTGAAAATTTCATACATGTATGTAAGGACATAGGATCACATAAATCCTTATTTCCCCATTCTGATCCTTCATATCCTGCTCAACATATCTTTTCCATGTAATGTTTTTCTTCTCCCTTTTTTAAAGCCCACTTATTCCAGTTAGTGCTGATCATATGTGTACATGCGTGTGGGATCTTAAACTGGAACATTGGAATCTTATCAGTGGTCACATCATTAAAACAGGATAATTTTCCCTGTAGTTGTTTGAATGTAAATGTTCATCATAGTCTTGGACATTTGAAAACTTAGTCTTCAGTTCGTGATGACATTTAGGTGATACAACCTTGCTGGATAAAGCATGTCACTGGGAGTGTGTTTCAAGAGTAAGTATGCTTCCCGTGTTCCTAGTTAATTCTTTCTGTTTTGTGCTTATATTTCAAGATGTGAGTTCTCATTTTCCTTTTCCTGCCACCATGCCCACCACTTGCTGTCACGCTTCTAATCTGCCATCATAGACTGCATCCCTCTGAAACTGTAAGCCAAACCAAATTGTTCCTTCTCTAAGTTGACTTTTTCATGGTATTTTATCAAAGCAGGAAAAGTAACTAATACAGAAGTTGGTACCAGAGATTGGGCAGCTGATGTCAAGAACCTCATCATATTGTTTTATAGACAAATGTGAAAGCAAAAATAAACTCTTCTATAACTTGCCATGGCCACAGTGTTTTCTCACAGCAACAGAAAAGTTACTAATACATTACTGCTATAAGAAACACTAAACTGCAAAAAGCTACTCAAAAAGGAATGTGGCCTGGAGTGTACATGTACACCATGCAGTGTTTAGCTGTAATTATTAACACAACCAAAAATCAGCTGTAAAAAGAGTCTCAATGAAGAATTATCTAGATCAAGATGGTCTGTGGGAGACTGCCCTGATTACATTAATTGATGAAGGAAAACCTAGACTGAAAATGCGTAATTTGGGGACCTGAATTATTCAAGATTAAAGAAAGCTAACTGAGCACTTGTTCATTTGCTTTCTGCTCTTAACTATAGACATTTCAAGTTGCTGATGATGTGACTTCCCTGCAATATGAACAGTAACCTAGAATTGCAAATCAAAGAATCTCTATTTATCCTCAGTTGCTTTTTGTTAAAGTATTTCATTAGAGTAAAAAAATGAAATTAAAACAAAACTTAAACCCCATCTCTCAAAATATGGCTATACCATAAAGAATTTTTTTGTCTCCATGACATTCTAGAGGGAAAAAGCATATAAATGAATTTGCTTATAAGTCTATTCAAATAAAGCTAATGTCAATTAAACTTATTCAAAAATTATGCATAAAACTTTATGTAATATTTTTAAAACAAAATTTTTGCATATTATACAGAAATTCTAATTCAATAACTCTACTATAATAAATAAAAAGATTCCACAAGTGCTTGTTATTCTGTGTGGGGTAAATCCAGCCAGCTAAGTATGTGCCTCTTTGCAAGACTTTTAAGGGATAATGTCAGTAGGATTTCAGTTTTTCAGGAGGTGACAAATAACAGGGAAAATGTCAGTAAGAATTCTTGTTTCTGCTTTGAGTAACTGAATCCATGGTTTTACCATTGGTATGTGAGGAATATTATTATTTATATTAGGTATTTTGAGATTATGTCAATAACTATGTTCACACTATTTTTCTATTTAAAAAGCTATTTGCTCATATGTGAACAGAGATAATAGTAACTACAAGTGGTTATATTTAATTACTTTATTATGGTATCTTATTATTTTACAATTTCATACATGTACACTATGTATTTTGGTCCCATTGCCCCATGTACTCTCTCTGAAATCCCTTTTATCATTTTACTCCTCCTCTATATAAGTCTGTTTTCCCTGTTTATTAGTTTTTTTTAAGTTTTTCACAGAGTTTAAACAGGGATATCTGCATGATTTTGAGTTTGGAAATGTCATAACCTGATGGACTCACTAGTAGCTTCACTGCTGGATACTATGCTTATCTTTCTTGTAGAATCTGTAGTTGCCAATGGAGCAGTAGTATGTGGTTGATTCCAATGAGTCTCTTCCACATATGTATGATAGTTAGGAGTGGCATACTTCTTTTAACATTGTTCTAGTATGCACAACTACTGTAAGTTTGTGGTTGTCATGTCTGTCCTGCCTAGAAGGTGATATTTCACAGCCCTACTCCTATTATCCACTACAATGTTCACTCTACCTCTTTTTCTACAAGGATTTCTGGGATTTGAGAAGGTGGTATAAATGTCTTGCCAAGGTCTGGGAGCTCAACTTTCCTTTATTTTCAGCATCTTATCTACCTGTGGGTCATTGCATTTATCAAATGGCTGTTTTTATTTTTGATTTATCTTTTAAAAATTTTTTTTTGAAACAGGGCAACACTTGGCTATGTTTGTTTTTATGTGTCTTTTTAAAAAATCTTTTGAGTCAAGGCATTGGATGGCCTGGAACTGACTATGTAGACCATGCTGGCCTTAAGCTCTCAGAGATCTACATGACTCTGTCTCTTTAGTGCTGAGATTAAAGATATGCACCACCATGTCCAGATCCAATGACTATTTTAAAAAGATATTTTTATCTGGTACTTTTCCCATGAATATTGTTTATCTCCTTCCCCTTTAATTTGGGCAGATTAGTAACTTTATAAAACTAATTACAGACCAAGGTATGTTGTGTTATCTGACAATAAATCAAAAGACTTTCACTCCCTCTGTTGTAACCTGAATTGAAACCCAGAACTTTCACATTAGAATTTTTACTAGCTAGGCAATCATGACATGAAGAAAGACAAGCTACATGAAAAAGAGATATGCAGTCTGTCTAACTGATAGTTCCAACTGAGATCTCAGCCTTTAGTGAACATGAAACTATGGGACCTAATATGTAAGCCATCTTAGGCATAAAGTCCAATGTCATTCATTAGACACTAATTCCAGATAGAATGTGATGGTAACTTCATAAGGCAACATGCGACATGGAATATTGCCCATCTAAGTCTTCTCCAAACTCCTAAAAGACAAAAAACTTATTTTTATATAACTGATATGTAAAATTATTATCATTTTAAACAATCAACATGTAAATGATCCATTATTCAGAAATACCAACTGGATTGCTAAGGCTTATTATCAATAAGAAATAGTATAGTCATTTAAATGTTTTTACTCTAAATACAATGGATCTTCAAGCTTTTATTTTAGTATATCTTGCTTTTATTGTTAATAATATAGGTTATATATCTGTCAGTCATTATTTTTATGTGCATTGTTATCTTCTTAGTTGGTTGATGAAGTTTTGGTCTTATAGTAAGAGAACTATATCTAGAATTAACAATACTTTTAGAAAAGACCACTGAAATTATATGTTACACTGAAAGAAATATACTGTTTTATACTTTATGTGATACTTTGTTTTTTACCCAAGTGGTTTCAATGAATGACTTACTGATCTTTATTATAAATATTTTAAAATTAGTTTAATCAAGTGACAAAGCTATCTTAACCATTCAATTTTTAAAATAAATGTCTGTGGTAGTTTGATTGTAATTGGCCCCTATAATCTTATAACCCCTTTTTCTCATAGGGAGTGGCACTGTTAGGAGGTGTGGCTTTGTTGGAATGCATATGGCCTTGTTGGAGGAATTGTGTCTTTGTGGGGGCAAGCATTGACATTTCACATACTTAGGATACCACCAACTGTGTCAGTTGACTTCCTGTTTCCAGCAAGATGTAGAATACTTGGCTATTTCTCTAGCACCATGTCTGCCTTCATGCTGCCATGCTCCACACCATGATGGATTGAACCTCTGAACTGTAAGCAAGCAACGACAGCTAAATATTTCCTTTATAAGAGTTGCTGTGGTCATAGTGTTTATTCACAGCAAGAGTAAACCATAAATAAGACAGTGTTATAACAAATGAAACAGAAATTTAATTTCATTTGTAATTTTCCTTTCTTAAATATTAATATGTTTCTTAAAAAGTACATTATAAAATAAGAAATTCAATTCCCCTTTTAAAGTTTATTCTTAAACATTTTCACTTATTTGCTGATTTTTCACCTTCAATTTCTCTTTATCATTTTATTGGGTTTTTAAACTCCTATTGTAATAGGAATTTTACTCGAGTTTTGTTTCTGCAGAAGCTGAATGAAAAGCTGCACCTATGTGCAGGCTACTGAAAATATTGAGTTTTAAACTCTATTAAGTCCTCTGGAAACCTGACTGCACTCACTCTGCATTCAGAGTATTTAATTTCAGTTAACTCTTTCGCAATGCTCAAAAATACTTCTTCATTTTCTTTATCTCCTGTTGACTTCCTCTCACATATTACACAACTTTTGTTAAAATATCTACACTCTCCTCCCTATATACCAGAAGAAGATGACATAGCATCTTATTTGACATAAACGGAAGCTATCCAGTGAAAGATTCTTCATTTTGTTTCTTTAATTCACAAGCTTTTTAGATTTTCTCTTGTCTTTTTTATTCCTTCTAGCTGTTCAAAGCAAGAGCAGCTCTTTTTCCATTCTAAGATTAATCTTTCTGTGACTTAGAGTATATTCATTCCTGATTCATCTAGAAACATACTTTATGATTCCCTTCTTTCTATGGCACCATAAGTCTTGCTTAGTTACTGCTTTTCTTTTCCTAAATTCATAGTAGGGTTTAGGGATACTTTTTTCTTATTTTTATTGAAAATAGACTATTTTCTCAATAATATATTCTGATTATTTTATCTTCTCCTTTTCCTCTTCCCAGTTCTTCCTGAACTCTCCTGGATCCATTGTCTTTCTATCATTAGACAAGAGTAGGCTTCTAAGAGATAATAACACATAACCAAATAAAATATAATAAGATAATAACAAAAACTAATACATCAGAATTGGACAAAACAAAGGGAAGTAAAAGATGCCAAGAGAAGACATAGAAATCAGAGACCCACTTCTTTGCACACTTAGAAATTCTATAAAAATATTTGGGGCCAACCTAAACCTTCTGCATGTGTGTGACAGTTGTGTAACCTGGTCTGTTTGTGGTGTTCCTAGCAGTGGGATCAGGACCTGTCCCTACCGCTTGGGTTGGTTTTCAGAAACCTATTCCCCATGCTGGGTTGCCTGGCAAAGCCTTGAGGCAGGGAGAGGATCTTAGTCCTACCTCAACTTGATGAGCCATGTTTTGTTGACTCCCATGGGAAGTCTGCTCCTTTGTGAATGGAGACAGAGGAAGAGTGGATGGGGTATTAGATTAGAGGTAGGAAGAGGGAATGGGAGGAGAAGAGGGAGGGGAAACTGTAGTCATATGTAAAATAAATGAAAAAAAATTAATGGAAAACAATAAAAACTTTCAAACAAACAAAAAACTCACTAAACTAGAAACTATAATATGTACACAGAGGACCTGGTACAGACCCTTATAGGCCTTGTGCATGTTGGCTCAGTCTGTGCATGTAACTAGAGTGTTTCTGGTCCTGGCCCACAGTCAGGTCAAATCTTTGTCACCCACAAGTCTGACAGCCACTCAGACTCAACCAAGTAAACACAGAGACTTATATTGCTTACAAACTGTATGGCCATGGCAGGCTTCTTGCTAACTGTTCTTACAGCTTAAATTAATCCATTTCTATAAATCTATACCTTGCCACATGGCTCGTGGCTTACCAGCATCTTCACATGCTGGTTGTCATGGCGGTGGCTGGCAGCGACTCCTTCCACCTTCTTGTTCTTTCTTTTCTCCTCTCTGTTAGTCCCACCTATACTTCCTGCCTAGCCACTGGCCAATCAGTGTTTTATTTATTGACCAATCAGAGTAAATTGACATACAGACTCTCCCACAACATGTGCATTCATATGAATTTTGATCAGGTTGATTTAGATGTACTTGTTTTCCTGGTGTCCCCATCCCCTGTAGTATTTATACTCTTTCTGCTTTGTCTACCAGGTATTCCCTGAGTTCTGAGGGGGAAGGATTTGATGAAGATATCCCATTTAAGGCTGAGCATTCCAAGGTCTCTCACTTTCTGCATGTCTGACTGTGGGTCTCTATATTTGTGGATTATTAAATATTCTTTTTTTTCTAAATTTACCCATAATTTGATAATTTCTCCATAGTTATCTCCATGATAACTTAATATGCTAAATTATCATTTTGTGTTTCCATTAGACAAAAGTAGGTAAGACACCCACCCAAAGAAATATAACTGAAGTTTTTATCATTTAAAGCTTTAGTCCAATAAGGGTACATAGATGTTAATAAAGAAGTGCATAAAGACTTTCAAGTATTAGTGATGGCTATCCCAAAAATACTAGTTTGACTCTATTCCATTCTGTCTGCAGTCTGAATGATCTTCTATTTTATCTCAAATTGTCTCCAAGTAACCACTCAGATTCGGATTCTTCTCACCTTTTTCCTTAGCACAACATACAGTATCATAACTTATTTGAAATTTTTCCAAGTGTTTAATATTTACTATTAACAGCCAAATATAATCCTAAACCCATTATATTACTGTTTAATTATATTTCCATAGCCACATTTAGAGTTTATATTATTATCTCAAAATTATATAGAAAACTTAGTCATATATTTATCAAGTCACTTTTTAAAGGTCACACACTGATGATTATTAGAGCATTTGATGTCCTAAACAGCTCATACTCAGAATTGATGCTATTTGGCCCCAACTTTTCTAGTAAATTTGTACACAGTTTAAGGAGAAGCTCATAAATATTTCAATCATAATTCAGTATGTTATTTTCAAAACTGTAGAACATCTCTAGGGAGTCTTGTGTTAAAAGAAGAAAATAACTAGTAAGTTGATCTCTAATTGAATTGCTTCTAATATTTATTCATAATCAATTGTCCCAAGTTATCCCAACATATTTAAATATATCAACCAGAATTGAAGTCATAAGCACATGGTATTAAATATGCATTGTAAGTATTTTAAGTGTTAAGAAATAATTTTCTAGCTTGACAAATTTCATCACAAATGAGATTCATTTATGAGCTCTGCAAATCACTGATGTCCTCCTCAAGGACATTTTGTTTAATGTGAAAATTAACCAGTGATATAATTGGACATAACTGATCTGACTGTCCCAAACACTCTAGAAATATTTTATCTTCTATGTTACATTGATGAAAAAACCTGTTTACTAGTTTCCTAAGGATTAAAAATGAGGTAGAGAATATCACTCAGAAAAATTCCTTGCAGTCATATGAGACTCACCTTTGCTGGGGTGTAGATAAGCTGTTCAGAAAATTGTCTTCCTATTTTTAAATTTATCTTCCCTGTTACATTGTCATCTAGGAAGCCTAGAGATAAATTAAATTAGTGACTACAAAAATAAAGGTGAGATTTCACTTCTTATTTGCATATAATACTGTCCCTTGTTCCTTACTCGGTTCAGATAAATATATATGTATATTTAGATTTTTAAAGTATTTTCATCATTGGCTTCTGCAAACTCATTGAAAAATATGTGGGTATTTATTTTAAATAAATAAAAATTGATAAATCCTCCTACTAGAAAAGTGGTATACTATCACTGTCTGTTGGGGCAGTCTCTAGCAGTACAGGGCTTGAAAAGGAGTTGCTGCATATTATGACTTTTTTTCTGATGGGGTTAAGGGAAAAAAGAGACACACTCTCTTGCTAATTTCCTTCTTTATTCTTTTTTATTCTTCATTCTGTGTTCTATGTTCTCTTTAAAAAAAAATCTCTATGCAGAAATGTCCCTTCTGTCTCTTTGATGTTTTCCTTCTACTTCTCTCATTTTTTGTTTTCCATCTAACTCTATATTTATTCCTCCTTATTCTCCTTCTTAATCTTTTCTTTTTCTTTCTAACTCTCTTGATGTTCTCCTCCTAATTCTCTCATTCTTGATGTTTTGCTTCTAACATATTATAACTCTCTTTATTCTTTATCCTACAGCTTATGTACTCTCAGCAAAATCTGACAGGCAATATAGAAGTTAAAATGTATTTACATTTTGCTTTTCAAGTGAACAATTACAATGAATACAAATAAAAACAGCATATTTTCCATATCTCTTAACATGATTAAACATTTTATGTATTACAGGTAAAAAACAAATTATCCCAAAAACCCACATGTATTCATACCCAAGAAACTTGTTATAGATTAACAGTGTGTAAGCAAGCAAGATATTCTTTTACTGGAAGGCTGCATTTTGTGGTTACAAAGAAAGTCCCAATCACTTACTTGTCTTGAAAAGTAAGCTTATAAGGATTCTTTAAGGAATCACAAACTGACAGAGCCCGCCAGCACCTGATTAGACCAAGAGAGCCTTTGTCCAGTGATTGATGGAGGTGGATGCAGAGATCCACAGCCAGGCACCAGGCTGAGTTCTGGGAATCCAATTGATGAGAGAGAGGAGGGATTCTGCAGGCGGGGGACATGGAGATCATTATGGGAACATGTGCAGAGATGACCGACCACACTAGTGGAAGCCCATGAACTCTAGACTATTAACTGTGGAACCCGCATGGGACTGGACTAGGCCCTCTGGATATGGAAGACAGTTATTTGGCTCGAACTGCTTGGGGGGCACCCAGGCAGGGGGATCAGGATCTGTCCCTGGTACATGGGCAGGCTTTTGGGAGCCCAGTGACTGTCGTGTGATGCTTTGTGCAGCCTTGGTGCAGTGGGAAGGGGCTTGGACCTGCCTAGGCTCAGTATACCAGGCTCTGTTGACTCCCCATGGGAGACCTTTCTAGCATGAATCTTAAAAGTTGTTATTAATAAAATCAAACCTGAGCCAGGTATTAGCTTGAACACTGGAAGATCAGAGAGA
Organism: Peromyscus eremicus; assembly: GCF_949786415.1. Taxonomy (NCBI): domain Eukaryota; kingdom Metazoa; phylum Chordata; class Mammalia; order Rodentia; family Cricetidae; genus Peromyscus; species Peromyscus eremicus. Next base: position 122,939,898 of record NC_081439.1, read on the forward strand.
CAGAACAAGCCACAGATAACCTCACCTGGCCAACTTCTCAGCTGGTCTTGTTTCCTTAGACTGGAAGCTTCTGTGTCCTCATCCCAATGGCTCTCATCTGAACTGCTGCTCAAAATCCTGAAAGCTTAACCATCCAAATGCTTAACCAGCCAAAATGCTTCCAGTTTCTGGTCCTCACACCTTATAAACCTTTCTGCTTTCTACTACCACTCCCTGGGATTAAAGGCTGCTTTCTGGGATTAAAGGCGTGAGTCACCATGCCTGGCTGTTTCCAATGTGGCCTTGAACTCACAGAGATCCAGAGGGATTTCTGTCTCTGGAATGCTAGGATTAAAGGCATGTGCTAACATTTTCTAGCCTAAGTATCTTGTGGCTTTTCTGTTCTCTGACCCCAGATAAGTTTATTAAGGTAAACAATATTTTGGGAAACACAAGACCACAGACTTTAATTTGGGGGATGTGGGGATGTGGGGCAGCTATGGAGGGAGGGATTGAGGGTGAGAGAAGGGAAGAGGGGGGATCTGTTTGTGATATGTAGAGTGAGTAGAAACTTTCTTAATAAAGAAAAATGGAAAAAAAAGAGTTAATCAAAAAAATGGAATCACAAACCAAAACTTTTATGCGTGAAAAACTGTAAGTCACCTCTACTTTAAGCCTTTAGGTTGCATTTCCACTCATGAATTTTTTTTATTTTTAATGAGGGGATTGAGGGCAACAATTGTTATGAGGAATTAATCATCACCTTTGGTCATCAACAAATCCTAGTAAGAAAGGAATATTAGCTAATGATAATTGGGTGGCTTTGTTCTTGTTCCCTGACATTAAAAAGTTCCTCACTCAACTATGTGTCTTTCTAAATCTTTAGCTTCTTTTCTTGGATTTTTAACCTCAAAGATATTTAACAAAAACTTCTTTTTTTTTTTTTTTTGGTTTTTCGAGACAGGGTTTCTCTGTGTAGCTTTGTGCCTTTCCTGGGACTCACTTGGTAGCCCAGGCTGGCCTCGAACTCACAGAGATCCACCTGGCTCTGCCTACCGAGTGCTGGGATTAAAGGTGTGTGCTACCCCTGTCTGGCTAACAAAAACTTCTTACTCTAAGTTATTTTCAAGCTTTGTTTCGGTTACGATGCATTCTGAAACCTGTGAACACGTCTCTCAACATAAAAGTTAAAAGAATTTAAGCAAGCTGGGCTCCTTGTACTCAGTTGTTTTTCTTAATCATTAACCTAAATCACAGTCTTTTTGGCTTCTCAATAGAAACTCATGTGTTCTAGCTGTGTGACACTTTTTTGTTTATATGTTTAATTATCAAAACTCTATTTAAACTAACATTATTGTTATCAATTAGACAGGACAGCTTAAGAAGAAATCATCTTCATAATAATCCACAGGTAAAAATGCTTAGTAGAATGGGATATTTACATGAGATAAACAGACTATATTACAGGAAGTGGGGATCTTCCTACACCCATTCACACCATGCCAAATTACCAGAGAAAGATGGCAGTGGCAAACATGTAAAGGCACAGCAGAAGCAAAAGATAGTCTAGAATGTATGGTCTTGGAGCCTTGCCAATATGAGAATCACCTATCAAGAATTTACCTCCTGGTGGGATGATACCTCAAACTTCAATTGCTGCATGATGCTACTCTGACATGGTCACCAGCAGTACATTCACAATCTAGTTACCAGAAGCAGAAATAAATGTAATCCTATAACTACACCTCTGAAGAGTCCAAATACTTCACACCATTAAAGGACTGACCCACTGCAGAACAACATAATATGAGATGCAAATTGACATATGAAGCAAATATATGTTTAGGTTTACAAAGGTAAACTCACAATCCATATGTTTTATGATACTGGCTATCTTGGGTAATAGTATATGATGATTATTTTTCCCTGTTACTACAAAGATATCTAAGTTTTTATGAAAATCATGTACAATATATAATTGTATTGGTAATCATACAAAATGTTGAGTCCTTACCTTTTGTAAGAATTTATAAGGAAAGTGGAATGAATTTTTTTGGAATATTGTTCTTAAACTCAGTTTTTAAAGTGTCCTATTCATATGTGCTGTGGGATAATGCTGTTGTACACGGTTTAATAAACCACTTATTGGCCAGTAACAAGGCAGGAAGTATAGGCAGGATATGCAGACAAGGAGAATTCTGGGAAGAGGAAGGATGAGTGAGGAGAAGCCAGCCCACTGTACAGGGAGCAGCATGAAATGGCACACAGGTAAAGCCATGGAACACGTGGAGACATATAGATTAACAGAAATGGGCTGACTTTAAGTGTAAGAGCTATTCAGTAGTAAGCCTGAGCTAATGGCAGAGCACATTTAATTAATATTAGCCTCTGTGTGTTTATTTGGGTAGGAGCAGCTGCGAGACTCGTGGGTGGGAGATATTTGTCCTTATCACTGGCCGGCAGGACACAGAAAATCTTCTGACTACATTTGGTGCTCACTGTCAGGCATTGAGCCATATAGACCTAAGAAAGTTTTACGATTCTTAATGCACAGAAATGGAGTCACACTGGGCTTCCTAGTCTTACAGTGTCATGCCAGCAGCAGTGCATACTCATCTCCTGACAGCTGTGAGATGGAGCTGGTAACCAACTGCCATGAGCTAAGCAGAATGGCTACGGATTCCCATCTCAGTACACAGAGGTGTCTCCAAGCAGCACAGTGTGGTGCATGGTGGATTTAGCTTTTGCAACTACAGACAAAAAAAAAAGGAAAGGTTTTTGGCCTACATGCTGCTGGATGGAAGCATAGATATACTGCTCCGTAGAGTCAGCAATGAACATTGTTCCCCCAGAGCTGGCAGTAAGTGTAGTTCTGCCATGTTGGAAAGCTGAGATAGGCAGAGTCAGCAGCCAAAGCAGCCATTTCAGTCCTAGTAATGCTGTAGCTTGAAGCAATAGATTCACAATAAGGCAGATTCAGACACAATAAGATTTTAAATGGTTTACAGTGTGTGGAAAATGTACCTAAGCTTGCAAGAGAGAAGAAAATTAATATAGACAGTTATATAAAGAAATACACAGTTTAAAAAAAAGTCTTAAAAGAGACAGTAAAAAATAATATAAAAAATAAACCACATAAGAATGGAAATCACACAGAGAGTCTCGATTATATTGTCTTTGGGATTTTTTTTTTTTTTTGGTTTTTCAAGACAGGGTTTCTCTGTGTAGCTTTGCGTCTTTCCTGGAACTCACTTGGTAGCCCAGGCTGGCCTCGAACTCACAAAGATCTGCCTCCCGAGTGCTGGGATTAAAGGTGTATGCCACCACCGCCCTGCTGTCTTTGGGATTTTTAACTGCAGAAAGACATTTGATTGTAAAAGCTGTTGAGTTAAGCCAATATATATATGTATATTTAAATGTATCTGGACTTGAAAATTTATGTCTAATGATATGTTACTTTAAAAAAGAGGTTCTGCTTTTGTTTTCACAGAAAATGAGAACGTATGGATTTGTTCTAGGTTAAGATGGATCAGATTTGATCAAACCAGACCTGAACCTTAACAGATGATACCTATCAACAAAGGTTATAGCCAGTCTTCCCAGGACTTGACCATTATCTTGAATTTTCTCAGGATCCCCATAAGACTACCAGTGCCCTTTATCAGCAGGAAATAGCCTAGAACACTACACCCACATTTCCAAAAATTGGATTATGGATGTTTGTCATTGTTTAGGTTGTTGGTTACAAATTGTTATTGATCATAGCCACTATCTTTCTAAAAAAAAAAAAAGAGGGGAATAGGATATAGATATAATAGGATGAAAGGGTGGATTATTGAATCTACTTTTAAAGAGCAACTTGTTTAAAATGTTTTACATTGCTATGGATATTATTTTGTTGATACAAATTTAAAGTTAATTTTGTTATACTTTATATATATTTCTACTCTCCTTTAAGGTATTATGTTTATGTAATGCATTTAAATTAAAATGGATAATTAAGAAATATAGATTACTTATTAGTCTTCTATGTTAGTCAAATTTATACTCATGTTAAGCTTTCTAGGTATATGTAGATATATTTCAATTAGGTAAGTATACTTCAAACACTTCAAAGACCTACAGAATATAACATTTAAAATCTTTTAAAAACTTTGATTTTCTGGACATTGACACATGTCTGCTCCTTACAGCACCAATTTGCTTCAGAGAAGATAATGGGCATTGAAGAAACTCATTATGGAGTTTGCTTTCTTTGTGGCAAAAGTTACCCACTGGGGGGAAAAAAAAGTACCCTTGCATCGACTGCTTGATAATATGTTGTATAAACTGGACATGCAAGACTCATAGGAAGGTGACCACTGAACTTTGCAAGGTGAGATAGTCCTTAAGGTTCCTGCTCCACAGAAGAAACTGCTAGACATTCTACAGGACACAGGAAGAAGTAACTGAGAGACTCTGGGCCTATAGGCTGAAGATGGATGCCCCAACATTGCAGAGGAACTTTGGATGACTGTTCAGGAAGACAGCTGTCTCTGTCTTTCTAGGTTTTTGTAAGCTGCTTACAATGTACTTCCTGTTTGTTTAGGTAATATTGTATCCTTATGAGGTATTTTATGTAGTTGAAGAAGAGATAGCTATAATTTCTCTTGATTGTGATAAAAGATAAATTAGATATAAAACTTTAGATTTATAAATATAGGATAGATACAATATTTTCTTTAATTTTGCCAAATACAAATGGATTAGATATTATAACTGTAATTCTTGCTTGATAACTGTTCTATTATATGTAATTTTACTATGTTAAAGTTCAAACCTTCCTTTTTAATTAAACTGAAAAAGGGAAATGCTGTGGGATAATGCTTTTGTAAACTGGTTTATTAAAATACTGATTGGCAAGGAGCCAGGCAGAAAGTATGGATGAGATAACAGATAAGGCGAATTCTGGGAAGAGAAAGGCTGAGTGAGGAGACACCAGCCTGCCATCCAGGGAGCAGCATGTAATGGCACACAGGTAAAGCCACTGAACATGTGGCAACATACAGATTAACAAAAATGGGCTGAGTTTAAGTGTAAGAGCTAGTCAGTAGTAAGCTTGAGCTAATGGCCAAGCAGTTTTAATTAATATTGACCTGTGTGTGTTTATTTGCAGGACTAGTGGGTTAGAGAGATTTGCCCTGACTGTGAGCCAGGTGCAACCAGGAAAACTACACATATGTATATTTCTTGACTTGTTGCAAGGTTTCCTCACTCTTGTCTCTTAAAGATGTAAAATATTATGGATGTTTTTATCTTTCTCTTTTGTGAAACATATCTTGTATATCAGATATTGGAATGCAAGTATCCCATCTGATATAGAAAAATTTAGATCACAGGGAAGAGCAAGAGCTTAAATTAGACCAAAGAACTTACTGACATTTTAAAAAATATTTTACAATATTTTTCTATTTATTTTTATTTATTTATTTATTTATTTATTTATTTATTTATTTATTTTACATCCCAACCACAATTTCCCCTCCTTCCTGTCCTTTCAATGCCTCCCTCCTCCCATCTGCTTCCCCCACCCTGAGTTCCTCCTTCATTTCTATTCAGAAAGGTCAGGATCCCCCACAGATATCAATAAAACATGGCATATCGAGTTATCATAAGGCTGAGCAAGGTAATCCAGTGTGAAGAATAGGATCCCAAAGCACAGCAAAAGAGTCAGAAACAGTCTCTGCTCCCACTATTAGGAGTCTCAAAAAAGACCAACCTACACAACTGTCACATATATGCAGAGGGCCTAGGTAAGTTCCATACAGGCTCCTTGATTGTCCACACAGTCTCGGTGAGCACCTATGAGCCCAGGTTAGTTGATTCTCTGGATTTTCTTGTGATGTCCTTGACCCCTCTTGCTCTTAAATTCCTTCTTCCCTCTATTCAGAAGGATTCCTAGAGCTTGGCATAATGTTTGACTGTGGGTCTCTGCCTCTGTTTCTACCAGTTGCTGGATGAAGCCTCTCTGATGGACTATTGGGCTAGGCACCAATCTATCAGTATAACAGAATATCATTAGGCATCATTACGTTGCCATTTTTTTTTCTCTAGTAGTGTTTGGTTCTAACTTAGATCTCTGGACAATCCAACCTCTGGGACCTTGTGCTCCAGGCAGTGTCAGGAGTGGGCTCATGCTCATAGCATGGGTCTGAGGCTGGACTAGTCATTGTTTGATTACTCCCACAATCTCTGTGTCACCCTTTCCCCAGCATATCTCATAGGCATGACAGACTGTAGGTTGAGTGTTATCTGACTGGGTTGGTGTCCCAATATCTCTACTGGTAGTCTTGTGTGGTCACAGGTGATGACCATTTCAGGCTACATGTCTCCTGTTGCTAGGAGGCTTAACCTGAGTTACCCTTGTAGATTCCTGGGAGATTCCCTTGCGCAACGTTTCCACCTGACCCTGAATTCCCCTCTTTTTCTGGTACTATATACATTGACTAGATATGGAGAGAGTGTACAGCATTGCTTTTTTCCTGATTTTACTGGAATTGTTATGAGTTTCTTTCCATTTAATTTGATGTTGGCTATTGGTTTGCTGTAATATTTGCTTTTATTATGTTTAAGTATGTCCCTTGTATCCCTTATCTCTCTAAGACTTTTATCATGAGTGGGTGTTAGATGAATTAATACTGAAAAAAATGGGATATGTATTCAGAGGTGGTTTGTGATAAGGTCTTATAGTGCCTTACAAGCATTTACAATGGATTTGAGATTTACTCTTGAGTATGAAAGACAAGATTAGTCTGAGAAGTTTGAAAGACAGTTACAAGAAAATGAATTATATGATCTGTTTTTGGCTAAAGGATAGAATACAGGCTTAAAAGAGGAGGAATGACAAAATTAGAGGTGCTATTTTTGGGAAGCAGTGGTGGCTGTGTCAAATATTATTGATGGGAGAAATGAAATGAAGCAATTTAGAAAAATAATAGCTAATATTTTATTCTAAAGAAATGGATATGATTACCTGGTGTGCATTAGAAGTATTTTAGAGGCTTTGGGAAGTTGTTAACACAGGTCTTTTTACAAAAGACTCTGATTTGTGTGGGTTATACCACATAAGCATTCATATTATTCTAACCAAAAACACTTTCAAACTTTTTGAAATAGTAGTTTCAACTCTATGCTCAATTCAGAATTTTGTGAATTGCTACCTTCTTCATAAATCCACATAAATCTTTCATGTAAAACAAAATCTAAAATAATCTAAACAAAGCCAAAAATAATTCCATTGTTTAATAATACCACATTAGATTGAAAACTAGTGAACTCATTCTGATATTAACTTGGGAAACTATTTTTCCTATGATCATTAAGACTCAATATTCTATGGCGCCTTAAATGGTAGTCCATTAAAGATTTTGAAGAACTGATTTTTGTACATTTTACAGAGCACATAATAAGTATCATGATTTTAGTGCTATGAACCAAATTGTTTTCTGTACTCCTAAGCACTAAATCCAAAATATTTTGTTCATTTTCATCACCCACTTCCATCTCCATTTCCTCCCAGACCCCAATCCCACTATGTTCCCTTCCCAACTTTATATTCTCTTTCTTATTTTTATTATTATTTCTCTTATTTTGGAGATTATAATTTAATTATTCTATATCCCCTTTCCCTTTCCTCCCTACTAAACCTCCAAATTTTCCTCTTGCTATTTTTCAAATCATGGCCATATATATATATATCTCACTTAACTAAATATACAACTATAACCTATTTAGTCTGTATATTAAATTTTGGGGGTGGTTAAGGATATAGGCTAACCAATTGCTGTGATTTTCTCTGGGGAATATTATTTTTATTGCTGTTCATATGCAAAAAGATGACAGGTTATCTGATGAGGAATGGGCAGCCTACCAAGGATATTCCCTCAAAGAGAAGTTACTTTGTATTCCAATTCACATTAATTTCCAATAAATTATTTTCAGCCAGTGGTGAGCCTTTAAGTGTATGTTCACCCTCTGTGATGAAATTCTTCTCTCTTTTATTGGAAAAGGTTTATTTTGTCTTACAATATATCCTGATTAGATTTTCCCCTCATTCCAGTCCTACCAGTTCCTCTTTCCTTCCCTCTTAATTCACTCCATTTCTACCTCTCATTAGGAAAGAACAGGATTTCAAGAGACAAAGATGACAAAATATAGTAAGATGAAGAGGAAAACTTGCTTGATTTTGTCCAAGTTGCTGTTAACTCATAAGATCAACAGCCATGTCACACCCAGAGGCCAGCATTTCACAGCACTCATGTATATTCTCTGGCTTTTGAATTATTTCCATCACTTCTTCCATGATGTCTCTTGAGCTTTTGTGGGTGTTAGGTTTAGAGAGACACTCTTATGTTGACAAGAATAAAATGAAAATTGGTAATTTTCTGTCATAAAATTATTAAGAAGTTGTGCATCTTTTTTAATACTGGGTTAGTACATGTAGAGTTATATGTAGATTCGCATGATAATTTCATCATATATATGTATATACATATGATGATATATGCTTATACATATCAAATTGTTTGAAAATTTTATTTTTTTATTTTTTTTTAATTTTAATTTTAATTTTGCAATACAATTCAGTTCTACATATCAGCCATGAATTCCCTTGTTCTCCCCGCTCCAGTCCCCCTCACCTTCCCCCCAGCCCACCCTCCATTCCCACCTCCTCCGGGGCAAAGCCTCCCCCGTGGACTGAGATCAACCTGGTAGACTCAGTCCAGGTAGGTCTAGTCCCGTCCTCCCAGGCCGAGCCAAGTGATCCTGCATAGGCCCCAGGTTTCAAACAGCCAACTCATACAATGAGCACAGGACCCAGTCCCACTGCCTGGATGCCTCCCAAACAGATCAAGCCAATCAACTGTCTCACCCATTCAGAGGGCCTGATCCAGTTGGTGACCCCTCAGCCATTGGTTCATAGTTCATGTGTTTCCATTTGTTTGGCTATTTGTCTGCGCTTTATCCAACCTTGGTCTCAACAATTCTTGCTCATATAAGCATATGTATTAGTGTGATTTTGTTACACACTTGAAGGTAATATAAGCTTTGATAGTTTGAATATTTCCTAAAAGCAAACTCTGACCAAAAAATGTGTGACAGGTATTAATTTAGAAGGTGACTAAAGAAAGCGCTGTAAGAAAGAACCACTTAAAGTCAACAATGCCATCTACATATCCACAACCCTTTTTCAACTTCAGGTTGAGTATAGCTTTCATATATAAACTACTCAGAGTATCTGGATAATATCATAGTTGGTGTGAACATGACTTAGTGCCTAAAATGTCACATTATACAGGGATAACAAAAAAAGCTGCCTGTATGCATGAGAAATATCTGTATTTCATGACCACCAGGATAGGCCAATGTAATATGCAAGAAACACACTATCATCTTCTCAAAAACTAGTATTTATCTGTTTTATGAGACCTGGAATTATCCTTCTATGGAAAGCTTAATTAAATCAAACTAATTATTGTAACACTGTTTCATCAATAATTAAACACAATATACACACTATGTAAATTATAACTACTGTGTGTCGATATCAGTAATTAGTTTCTGTGAATTTCAATTTATTTTTCTCACTGTACATTTCGGTGTGTAAATGTCATTCATTGAATATATTTTAATATTGATAATATTTGTTTTGCTACATTATGACAATTTAATTATAATTTTCAAGTTTATCAAATGACATTAATAACTAAATGCATATTATATTGACTTTATCAATAAAATGTGACCTTATCCTATAACATTCGTACTTATTTGTACCTATCTAAAATTGCTTTTTGTAATTATTCAATAAAAATAAATTACTCTGTAACTGAAATTTCTCTGGTGTCCCACCCAGCAGCGCAGTCCCTCTGCTGCTTATAAAATAATCATTCAGAAGCTTGTATTAATTATAACTGCTTGGTCATTAGCTCAGGCTTATTACTGACTAGCTCTTATACTTAAAATAACCCAAAATTCTTATTTATATTTAGACACATGGCTTGGTACTTTTTCTCAGTTCTACCTTGTCATCTTGCTTCCTCTGTGTATGACTTCTGACTCCAGACTTACCCTTCCTCTTCCCAGAATTCTCCTTGTCTGCTTATCCCTCCTATACTTCCCACCTGGCTACTGGTCATTCATCATTTTATTTATCAACCAATCAGAGCAACACATATTCACAGCATAGAAAATGATATTCCACAGCAACATTGTATAACATCACTCTTTCTCTTGAGATTGCTCATGGGCCGAGGACCATAAGTTAACCTTGTCACGCAAGCCCAAATTGAACATCATATTTATTTACCTGCTTTGGGAGACACCATTGCCCTTGTTGCATTGGACGGATCCCATCACCTTTCAGTGGCAACTCCATGTACCCCTATTAACCTGGGGGCAAGAGTATGTTTGCATTTTTCCCCAGAATACCACCACACTGATATGGATACCCTCCAGAAATGTGTGTCTGGCAATAGACCAAGAGACTTTGGCCAAAGAAGAAGTTTCAGAGGGGTAATGAATGATTTGCCCTGATATTGCAGCATTAGTAAAGGTCATGTCATTACTGGCATGCAACCCCAGTTATCAAGCAATTGCCTCACCCCCCTACTAGGTCTAAATGCATCATCAGCAAGACTTAGATTGGCACAATAAATATGACTAGAGTCTCACCTTTGTCCTTGAGACTGAATTTTTTACTAATCCTTCTCCTGTTCAAATGTCTTTTACAACAGGTTCACCAATTGAAGGCAGCCACAAAGGTGACCCTACAGGTTTTATTGGCTCTGAGACACTTAGATCAAAGTCCTCCTAGAGAAGTTATGCATGCATGGCTCACTGCATAAAGCCTACCACCCAGACAGCTCTCCAGGATTGATGCTCTTTGAGGGCTGATAGTCAAAGATGGGTAAGATCTTGTTTGGCAAGCCAGCCTAATCCAGGCACAGTCCATGTAGGAAAAAGGAGCTGGCTAGAGAAACCCACCCTGACCCTGGAGCCCAGAATTAGGGAAGGATGGATGGCTCAGATAAAGCCAGTAAAACACAGTTTAGCTCAGATCAGAGCCATCTCTGCCTCTGTCCAACTGACTTGTGAAATCAACCAATCACAGAGCAGGACAGCGGAATCCTGGCCCTAGGGCCCAGGATCAGGGAAAGAAACACAGCCTGTGTTTGGGACCTGGGCCAGAGAAATGAACCAAGGAAACATGCCTTGACTCTGAAACCAGTACCAAAGAAACACTCTTGGCCCCTATAATCAGAGTCAGTGAATGAAATGTGCCCTGGCCTTAGAGATAGTGTCAAAAAGCCAAGAAAGGCCAGTGAAAGAAACAGAGTTTGGCCCTGAAATCATGGCCATCTCTGCCCCTTGCTCACAAAACTGGCCAATCCCTGGGCAGAAAATTAACCAATCAAGTTGACTTCACCCCCTAGACATCCTATGTAAACCGCCCTGCCAGGTCAGTTGTGAGCTGTTGTCTCTACCCTGGTAGAGGCAGCTACTCTTCTGGACTCCTCCTTCCCAAATAAACTTGTTTCTCAAAAGAGTATTGGGTGAAGACATTCATTTACTGGTGAACAGAAGAACCTTGCTGGGACGTCCCATAGTGGACTGAGCAAGGGGGAGCTGAACTGAGGAACCTTGCTGGAATGTTCCATAGTTGACTGAGCAAGGGGGAGCTGAACAGAAGAACCTTGCTAAGACATCCCATAGCAGACTGAGCAAGAGAGAGCTGGTAACACTGAGCCAGAGATTGTGGCTCTCGAGGAGAGGAGCAGGATTGCTGTGTCCTGAGGGGAGACCATTCCCCATCACACCAGGTATATCCTGACTTTCCCAAAGAGTCAGGATACCCTTCCTTGCTAAAGTAGTTCCAGACCTGACTCTCCTGAGAAGTCAGAAAAATTTACTTTCCAAGGTTGGGCTGTTTCTTTGCAGTCTCAGTCATCAGAGCTGTGCTAAACAGCTCCAGGTGTCCAGGAAACCTTCAGAGCAGAGCTCTTATTCTAAGTAGCTCAAGATGTCCAGGATACTTCACCCTCTAGGGCTGAACTGTCTCCAGTTCAGCCACCACAGCTGTGCTAAACATATTTCTAATTTCTAATTTCTACATATCTGATTAAATATACCTAGAATCAGTTGCATATTTCTTATCATTCACTTTCTTCTTGTCTACCTAAAAACATTTTTATGTAATATTACCTCTTTATGAAATATTCTCATCTCCATTTTTGCTTTTCTTAATTCATGTTCATTATTCAAATCCAACTTCAGTGAAATATCTAGAATAATTTTTGTAACTTGTTTAGCTGTATGTAATAGACTTAAAGGTGTACTGTTGGATCTACAAGCATGTATTTTCCATGTGATTATTGTGTTCTCCCCCAAAATATCATGAATATTGTGAGTGAACAATCACTGTGTACATTCAGATGTTGCTTCTGATTTTCTAAGACTTTATGAAGAAAAAAAAGAGTCCCAAATCCCTGGACAAATAGAAAAGTTGACAAACAGTATTCATTACAGGCAGAGTTTGCTTCACATAGAAAGCCAAAAGAGATATATTATTCTTGAGAAAGAATAGTACTTCCTTTTTTTTCTCAGATTAGAAGCAGTCACAAACTTATCTGATAGCCAATACATCAATCTGACCATCCTGCTAACTTCAGAGAACCCAAGAAATTTATTTATCATGCCTGTGTCTTATGAGACCAGTTCAGTGTTTTCCTGGCACAGACAAAATATCACCAGATAGACACTCAGAACTATATTTTTCTGTAACAATTAGGATGGGCATCCATGTGTGGTCTGAGTTTCTCAGTCATATACACCTGTCATTCTGTTTCTATTGTAATGTGAATGTTTAGATGAAAGCGAAAGAGAAAAGAAAATATAAAAAAGAAATTAAATACTTGCCTTGTTGAGTTCATTTCCAAAATATTAAATCACAGTCACACACCATCAAGCTATCCCAATATTGGATTATTACATTTACATTGCAAGGATGTATAATTCTTTAGTTATGACAGGTACACAGATCATGACACAGAAATACTGTTTTATATATATTTTTACAACTATATGATGTCTGTCTTAGCCAAAATGTTTCAGGTCTATTAGGCCAAAGTGTTCTTGTACATTCACTGCTGAACTCTCAGGAATATGACAGATATTCCAATTATGTTTTTGAAAAAATGAATCAATTATCTAAAGCAAGATACAGCCAAATGGAAGGAAATGATGGTGACAATACATGTAAAATGGTAAGTAATGTTACTTTCTTATAATTTATTTACATATACAATACAATAGCTCCACTGTGCTGATGAAAGAATACTACTTACATCTCAACAGTTCACGAGCTCTTATATCAAAATACCAGGGCACTTTCTGAGTACTTACTTCCAAATTCTGAGTTGTTTTTTCATCAAGAAATGGTATAAATATACCATAAAAGATTGTGCTACTGCTAGACTGATAACATAAGAAACAGAAGCATGGAAATGTGCCCTTTGTGTGGATTTCAATAGAGAGTGAAATATTGCTTTGAGCCTTCCAAATCTCTCTGTAATACAGTACTGACAGATCTGAAAGTTAATTTATAACCTTTCAAACTTTTTTATTTCCAAAAATAACAGAAAGGAGACACTTGTCTTTGTAAGCATGCCTGAACCATCCAGATAGCTTTATATATACTTGTAAATGGTTCAATCCCATCTTCACATAGTGATTCATTTTTAATCAGATCTTTATATACATAATTAAAATAGTCCATCACACTTTTGACATTAACAGCCTAATACAGACTTCTCCTTCAGAGGAATAACATCTCATTTGTCTATCACAAATACTTTGAGGGATTTATTTTTAATTTTGCATCATAACATACAATGACTGTACATTACCCAAATCTATAGACCAGACTTTCAATCAAGACCTACTTAGAGCTAAACCATTAACAAGAATAGTGTAACTTGTTTGTCATAACCTTCTTGAATGTTATCATACTTTTCTAAGATTACAGTAATATTCACAAAAGGTAAAACAATTAATATGCTTATATTTTAGGAAAAGAAGGCAAAACAACAATTGTATAATGACTACTGAATATCTTGATGTCTCCTTTCAGAAAAATTACAACAAAAACAATGCTTTACTAAAAAAGAGACAAGGCAATTTTTTTTATTCTCTCTTTACATTTTTCTTTCTTTTGCCTCCTCAATAGCGTCTCACTATGTAGTTTCAAAATGGACTTGAAGTTAACATTGATAATCCTGCTTCAGTCTCACAAATACTGGAATTATGGACATATATAACCCTGGATAGATAACACAATTCTTAAGTTTTCAAGTTTTCAGAATTTATGTATCGAAAAAATATGTCTAGAACAACTTTGTTGCCTTGTCAATGTTACTGAAATATCTATTATAGTTATACATTGTGAATCACCATTACAGCTAAAGAAAATATAGGCAAAATAATTTATCTTTCATATAACAGAGGGATGATACTGATATCACTGGTTTCTGATAAAGAAATGATGAGAACTATATTCCCAGGACAGAAATATAGTTGGAGGCATTTGGAATAAACATGGCAGTAGACATATTAAGAAGTTAGGTAAAAAGATATTTATATAATTATGTATATAAAGATACACACACATATAGATAGATAGATAGATAGATAGATAGATAGGTAGGTAGAGAGAAAGAGAAAGAGAGAGAGAGAGAGAAGATAGATAGATAGATAGATAGATAGATAGATAGACAGATAGATAGATAGATAGAGAAAGAGAGAAAGAGAATTCCAAAAGCTACAATATGGAAAATTATATTATTGTTGCAGAAAAGGCTGGCAAAGATTGTATTGAACCAACAATGAAATTCAAAAAATTTTGTAAGGAGTGATATTAATGTCATGCATCACCAGATAATGTAATTGGAAAGTGACTTTAACCTCTGCTTTCTTCCTCCTAACATATATATCTCCTGCATAATAATTAGGAAAATGTTAGATAACTATCAGTACAGGGATATTAGACAAATTCTGGATCAGTTCATTTTTACATGAAAATCATAAAAGGAAGTTGATATTTAGACATTTTTGCTGTAGACGCCTTAACAAACACCAGAATAAAAGATTAAAAAATGGACATCTATTTCTTATAATACCAGAGAGTAAAAGTTCAAACGGAAATAACAGCTGAGTTAATATATTTATATGTGTCTCTGCTTGGCTTGAGTAGCCTTTTTTTCTCTGTGCCTTATATTCTTTGTCTATGTGTGTATGTCTTATTCTTTTCCAAAATCAAAGCAAGTCAAATAGGATTTTCAAATCCAGTGGACTCTTTTACCTTCAGTTTCCCCTCCAAGTTGCTTTCTCCTTTGTGGCTATAGTACCATTCCTATAATATAATCCCCAAAGAACATCAATAATTAGCTACATAGAGAGACATGTTTCAAAAAATAAACAAACAAAGAAACAACAAGTTCCAAATATTGTCGTATTTGGAATTTGTGAGGAATAAAGAAGCTCAGCATAGATTTAAAAGGTACAATTCTGACTCTGACAAAACCCAAAGGTCCCACGTTATAATGTAGATTACTTGTTTTAAACTCTAGAATTAAATGTGGGAGCAGTGTGATTTTGCATAAGTCAAATCCATA
Source organism: Peromyscus eremicus (assembly GCF_949786415.1). NCBI lineage: Eukaryota > Metazoa > Chordata > Mammalia > Rodentia > Cricetidae > Peromyscus > Peromyscus eremicus. The sequence goes on from NC_081439.1 coordinate 122,955,587, forward strand.
AATAAATATTTGATATCTCTAAAATTCTGAAATAGAAACAATAGCATTTAATTGCAAGAGTTGAAGGACTTAAACTTTTTATATTATTTTTCAATGAGTATTTGATACCTTAATTTTTTTCTGGCTTGACTTCTATCTTATACATCTATAACTTTTATTGTAGTTATTCACTAAAGTTGTAACTTTGAGAGAATCATCCATTCAAATTTTAGTTTTGCAACTTCAAACTAAGGATGAAGATTTGGTGTAGTGAGTGAAAGCACAGGCTATGAAACTATGAAGACTGGATTTGGAACACCAGCACTTGTGAGGACCTCTACCTAGTGCTGTCAGGTGGGCAGCCAAAGGAAGATTGCGGGCACTTCTTCCTTACCAATATAGATTTACTGAGATTAGTGATGGCTAATCTTGATTGCCAACTGAACTGCATCTGGAATTAACTAAAACCCAAGCATCTGGACACACCTGTAAGGAATTTTCTTGATTTCTTGCTGATGACACATAACTTTGTTGAGATCAGAACCTATTTCCTTGGAATTCCAATACAGATGGAAGACATGCTGAGACATCGAGTGTCATGTATTGAACAACTGCCAGATTCTTATCTTGTCTGTCAAGAAATAGCAATTTTTAGACTAGCTAAACTACAACCTGCAAGCCATTTTATCAATCCTGTTCTTTTAGAGAACTCTAATTAATGCAGACAAGTTGGAGAGTGATACAATAGCCAGTGTCATCTATTTTCCTGTGTATATATACACATGTGTCTGAGCACTTGCACACACATATGTACACAAATGTATACACCACACACACCTGCATGAGTCACACACACACTATTAAATTTAAACTTCAAAACATTGAGGTATAAGACTCCAAAGAACAAAACATTAAAATAATGTATCTGATGGCTAACTGACATGAGGAGTCAGGTGAAACCCAGAATATGTATAGGGAAGATAAAAACATAGAATTAAATATTGGCCAGAGAGTCATTGTACTAAACATCACACAAATAGTCATATAAAATCAGCATGACATTATAGATCACATCATGTAGGTCTTTTATTTAGAGAATTAAACACAGAAGTAGAAATGATCAAATTTTCCACTTGTCATTTTGTTTGTTCTTAAAGAAGAATATTATACAATTTGAACATTGTTTCCCAATATATGTTGAAGGCATTCATTACCATGATAATATTAGGAGTTCAATTGCAGTATTTGTCAAAAGTGTTTGCTATTTATTGTGGTTTTGATAGTTATAATTTATTATTACTATTATTATTAATTTGTTCTATTATTTTAACTTACAGAGAGCACTACATTCAGCTGTGAAGGAGGCAGAATTTCATGGCAGCCCAGAAACATTTGGTCTCAATGTAAAAACTGTTTGATTTAAGGGAATTAATATGATTTTTCTGAACACTCTAGCCAGGGAAGCAGGTAGCCTAACTGTAGATCTTCACTTCTCCCTCATCTTCTTCAAATCTAATGCCCTAGTCTCACTACCAGCTCTGTAGCACACTGTTACTTACTACTGCACTACTACCTTCCTCCCTGACTAGATCTCCAGCAAATGTCATCCAGATATTCTCCTCCAACCTTCTTCCCTACTCATCCTGTTACCCAAGCCCCCAATTCCTGTAGACATTTTCTGGGAATCCAAAAGCTAAGCCTGTAAGTACAACAAGTGGACAAGCTTCATATTTTCTCTCTACTGTCTCTTCTCTATATCCAGTGCCCCAGTCCCATTGCTAGCTCTATAGAAGACTAACTTTGTGGCCTCTCCTAATTCTCTGACCCCATTGTCAGGGATCTTGGTGGAATAGCCTGCTTTCCTCCCTCATATGAACACCCTCAGTCCCCTTCTTCTGATCCATTTCCATTCTTAAGTGTCAACTGCCAATATCAAGAAACACATTCTGCCTGGAATCCCCAGTGGCCAACCTTGGCAAGATTTCAGAAGCATTCCTTACCTGGAAACCTATAGCCACAATACTTTCTTAAGAACAAGGACAACAGATACCAAGGAATTGAATATCCACCCAACAAAGACAGATCACACTTCAGGATCTAGAATTACAATCAACCCAATCCCAGATGCTTAGATTACATCATAGAAATTCAATCAATAACATCCAAGACAGTATGTCTCCACTAGACCACAGAAAGTTTACCACAATAGGCCCTGAATATTACAGTATAACTGAATCACAAGATAAAGACCTCAAAATAAAATAGCCTTTATTAGTGCAATAGAGGTACTTAAAGAAGAAATGAATAAATCCTTTAAAGAAATCTATGAAAACACAAACAAAGAGTGGAAGGAATGAATAAAACAGTTCAAGAGCTAAAAGTGGAAATATAATCAACAAAGAAAACCTAAAGAGAGAAATCTGGAAATAAAAAGTTTGGAAAATTGAACAGGAAACTCAGAGGCAGGCCTCACCAAGAGAAGACAAGAAATGGAAGAGAGGATCTCAGGCATTGAAAACACAAGAAGAAATGGATACCTCAGTCACAGAAACTGTTAAATCTAAAACACTTCTGGCACAAAATATTCAGGAAATCTGGGACACTATAAAAGTTCAAATCTAATAGTGATGAGAATAGAAGAAGGAGACAAAACCCAAGTCAAAGGCACAGAAAAATTTTTCAACAAACTCATACAAGATAATTTCCCAAACCTGAAGAACAAGATGCCCATCAAGGTACAAAATTCATAAAGATTATCAAATAGATTGGACCTGAAAAGAAATTCTCCTTGTCACATAATAACCAAAATGTACACTTTCACTGATCTATGCAGATCTGTCTGCAAGACCTGGGATCTGAGGACCTGGAAGAATGGAGCAGACTACAGTCTAATGCTGTGGACAACCTTACTTCAGTTTCAGTGTATTTTTGCATATGAATGTAACAAAGAAAACAATGATTCAAGGAAGGTTGCTTGAGTTCAGAAAAACATGACCAAAAAGCAATGACCAGAAAACCATGTAACTATATGCCAGTAAGAACATACTAAATATTAACAAAGCAACCCTTTCCCTGAACTTTCTCATGGCAGAACAGTATAAACACAATTATCTGGCATATAATATAGATTATATCTGCATAAAGAAGAAGGCAAAGCAGAAGGCCATATCTAGATTCAGGGTACACTAAAGACAGCCTTTTCCCAGATTTAGTTACATAGCTATTACTTAACATTTCACAAGAATAAACATGTCTTATAAATTGAATGTAAATATTTAACACAGGAGGCATGAAATTATATCCAAAAACAATCCAGGGAACAAAGCGCATTTGAAGTAAAAAAAAAAGTTTTCCTTTTTTTTTCCTGGAGCCTCTCTCACAGTTCCCAAGGCATTGTCTATCATGCATCATTCTTTTGACAGTGTCCTGACAAAAAACACTAAGCATATTTAATAAAGAAATAATATTAAAACCTGCAATGATAAAAGACCAACTAACATATAAAGGCAGACCTATTAGAATAACACAGGACTATTCAGTCGAGACTCTAAAAGTCAGAAGAGCATGGACAGATAAGAGACCACAGTTTCCAGTGCAGACTACTATACCTAGAACAATTTTCAATCACTTATATGGAAAAATAAGACACTTTATGAAAAAACTAAATTTAAACAGTATCTATCTACAAATCTAGCCCTACAGAAGGCACTAGAAGGACAACTCCAACCTAAATACTTTAACCACACCCAAGAAACAAAACAAATAAATAATTCCCAACCAGCAAATCAAGAGGGGAAACACACACACACACACACACACACACCACCACCACCACCACCACCACCACCACCACCACCACTACCACCACCAGCACAATATCACAATAACAACAGTAACAAAAACAAAATAACAGGAATCAATAAGCACTGATTTTTTTTTCTGAGACAGGATTTCTCTGTGTTGTTTTGGTACCTTTCCTGGATCTCGCTCTGTAGAGCAGGCTGGCCTTGAACTCACAGAGATCTGCCTGGCTCTGCCTCCAGAGGGCTGGGATTAAAAGTGTATGACACCACCACCTACCTGGCAAGCACTGATTACAGATACCTCTCAACATCAATGGTCTCAATTCCTCCATAAAATAATACAGACTAACAAATTAATATGAAAACAGTATTGATCCCACTGCTGCATCCAAGTAACACATCCTTAGCATCAAGGGTATACATCTCCTCAGGGTAAAGGGATGGGAAAACTATTCTAAGCAACTGGAGCTAAGAAGTAAGCTAGTGTAGTCACTTTAATATCTAAGAAAATACACTTCAAACCAAATCCAATCAAAGGGGTTTTGGGAAGATACTGCATAATCATCAAAGAAAAAATCAACCAAGAGGATACTGCAAGTTTTAACATCTATGCACCAAGCACAAGAGCACCCAAGTTTATAAAAGAAACACTATCACAGCTTAAATCGTATACCGACCTTCACACAGTGATCATGGGAGACATCAGTATCCCACTTTTGCCAAGAGTTGGTTCATCCAGACAAAAATTAACAGAGAAGTGCTGGAGTCAATCAAAGTTACAAACCAAATGGATCTAACAGATATGTGAAGACCACTTTATTCAAACACCTAAATACATCACTTCTCAGCACCTCACAGAAATTCCTCTGAAATTATCTTCATAGTTTTATAGAAAGCAAATCCCAACAGATACAAGAACATTGAAATGTCACCCTGAACCCTAACTGAGCATCATGAATTAAAACTTGGTACCAATAACAACAAAAACAAGAAGAAACAACAGAAAGCTTACAAACCTATGAAAACTAAGCAACCCACTACTGAATGAAAAATGGGTCAAGACAGAATTTAAGAGTCAAATTAAAGACTTTATAGAACTAAATTAAAATGAATACATATCATACCCGAACTTATGGGGTACAATAAAGGTGGTTTTAAGAGGCAAGTTCATAACACTAAGTGCCTATGTTTAAAATAAAATGGAAAGATCTCACACTAGTAACTTAAGAGTACACCTGAAAGCTCTAGAACAAAAATAAGAAATCATGCCTAAAATAAGTAGATGGTAATAAATAATCAAACTAAGTGCTGGAATCAGTAAGATAGAAAGAAACAACCACAAAAATCAACACAAAGAATCAATTAAAGACTTGATTCCTTGAGAAAATCAATAAGAGTGACAAAACGTTATCCAAATTAATTAAAAACAGAGAGGTGAGATCCAAATTAACAAAATTAAAAATGAAAAGATGGACAAAGCAACAGACACTGAAAAAATCCAGAGAATTATATGAACATACATTAAAAATATTTACTCCTCCAAATTCAAAAATCTAGAAATTTTCTCAATGCACACCACCTTCTAAAGATAAATCAAGAATAAATAAGCAATTTAAGAAGACCTATAACTTCTAGTGAAGTGGAAGCAATAAATAAAATTCTCCCAAATAAATAAATTAAAAAATAAATAGATAGATGATAGATAGATAGACAGAGAGACAGATAGATAGATAGATAGATAGATAGATAGATAGATAGATAGATAGATAGATAACTGAATTCTGGGGCCATGTGGTTTTACTGCAGAATGCTACCAGACATTCAAAGCAAAGTTAATGTCAGTACCCCTCAAATTATTCTACAAAGTAGAAACAGAAGGAACATTCCCCAGTTCATTGTATGAGCCCACAGTTACCCTAATACCTAAACCACACAAAAAACCAATAAATAAAGATGATTATTTAATTCTTTATTTAAATTTTATTTCATTTTATTTAGTTTCTACCTGCTTAAAGTGGAGAGTTTGCTAGAAAACATATTATAACGTCTTAATATTTACTCTTAAGGATATCCATCCTGTCTTATCCCATTCTTGAGTGACTGTATTTTGGGAATCAGGGAATATAATTAAGAAACATGCTCCCAACTGAGGAAAACTGTCTGTAAAATATATCAGAGAAAGAAAGCAATCTTTCTGTTAGGTTAAACACTGAGTATATAGAAAGTAAATACTCATAAATATCAAGAGCAGTTAAAAGTCTTCATATTGCATACAATGGAGCAGATAGAATGTTTCATATACATGTTGACAAGATAAGTAATACTAGAATTCACTCTTGTTCATGTTCACATTAGATTCACCTTGTAGTGGGTGAAGGAACTTGTGTATCTTTATTTGTTTTATGCAAGGCTAAAATAATAAACACAAAACTTAAGGATGCTACAATCCTGACCATGCCAGTTCTGTTTGAATTTGCACTATTCTTCCCTGCTAATTGTCTTTCAAAATTTCTCTTCCTAGGTCCATGGAAAGACAACAATGACTGACCTTCAAAGCTGTCAAGAGCATTGCTTACCTTGAAAAATATTCATATTTATTATGGATGAACAGAGAAAGAAATTGTTACTATAGCCACATATTTTATTAATAAATATTCTAAGAAAAGAAAGAAGGAAGAAATGTCTTTCTTTCTTTATAATAGAAAGAATTAATATATTTTTATTGATCTTTTTCAAAAAAAGTGATTTTCTTGCACAGTTGAATTCTTCGACAGAGGTGAATATATGCTACATATTTTTAGGCCATTTAGTACCTGTGAAAACCCCTGGGAATGATCACAGAAAAAGAGAGGATACCACAGTTGGTCTGCTGCACCCCTGGGGATAAGACAGGGCAATTTGAATTGGGAGAAAGAAGGGAGTGTGAAGAATGTCTGCCTGATTCCCTAGCCAGTCAGGTGACATATTTGATGGGTTTTCAGAAAGTACATGCAGAAGCTGGTGCCTGGGGAAAAAGGCAAGGGACTGAGGTTAGGGAAAAGAGTTTTGGAAGAAGTTCTGCGTGACCCTCTGAGAATGGAGTGGAGAGGAAGGGGAAGCCAAAGCAGGTGGTCTGTTCCAGAGCTGGGCAAAAGACTATGGGATTAGAATTGGAGGATATCAGGGAGAGTGAAGATTGCATACCTGATTCCCTGAACAGTGTAGTGTGGCTGGTGGCTTTCCAGGGAGTGGTTATTATATGTTTAATGTCACATAATTTTTAGTTTATTATTTCATAGGTTTTGTGAAGATTGGGGGGGGCAGATAAAGGATGAGATGATGAAGGTTAATCTAAACAAAGGAGTTATGACAAGGTAACAGGAATTGACAATTTTGTAAGCCAACTTAAAAACACAAGTGAGAATGTGAAGTTTGACTCCCTGCAAGGCTAAATAATAGCATTCCTAAAAAGTAATGGATCACTGAACAAAAATTCCCAGTGCCGCCAGGCGTTGGTGGTGCATGCCTTTAATCCCAGCACTCAGGAGGTAGAGCCAGGCAGATCTCTATGAGTTGAAGGCCAGCCTAGTCTACAGAGTGAGTTCCAGGAAAGGCACAAAGCTGCACAGAGAAACCCTGTCTCAGAAAAAAAAAATTCCCAGTGCCAAAAGCCAAAGGTTTGAAATATACACAGGGTGTTGGTCAGGGATACACAAGAAACCCCTGAAACGATACAGGCTCTTAGATTTTTCTTCATTTACCAAAAACTAGTTGATAATATTCTATTGCTGAAGGCTTAACATATCTTAGATGCAAGATATAGAGAAACCAAGCTGGACGTGAAGTGAAAACTTTCTCACTAGTGGCTAGCCTTCTTAGTACAGATGGTGATATGAAGACTTCCAGGTAGTCAAGGCATCAGTGAATGGTTTTCACTACCTACACTACTAAGCTACCAGGCAAGATGTTTCCATTAGTGCAATAATGGCAAACTTATTGGGGTAATCAACTGATTATTTCTTGAATTAAGGCCTGCTTCACAAAAAAAGAATCTGTACCTATAATTGTAAATCTGGCCGAGGATCTATGGCTAAGGAGCTCTCAGTTCCTGGAGGTGATTTATTATTGCTGGCTAGCTAAATTTGCATAGCATCAAACCTCCTTCTAACTAATTGTTTTTAAAACAGGTGTTTAGTGAACAGAGACTCCTTGACTGCATAAGATGCTAAGAAATATACCCATGTTTGAGTGCTTAAACAAAACACTTTTACAATTCCCTTAAGACACATGAATCATAGTAGAAAGGGGGAACAAAGAACTTAAGGCATAGAAAATGGAGAAAAAAGCTGTAAGATACAATCTTCTAAGCAAGCATGAACTCATAGCAGCTGTGGTTATTGTTACTGTGCTTAAACAAGACTGGCCAGGACAACAGTCACTATGGAATGGAGACTCATGAGACCTTACCACTTACTGTTGAACAATTGGCAACTAACAGAGGGCAAATTTAGCATCCACTTAGGTACCCACTGATTAAGCAAGCCATCAGACTCCAAAGACATGATTGGACAGATGGTGTGGGTTTCTAAGAGATTTATAAGGAAGAAGGGTGGCTTACAGGGGCAGGAAGTAGTTAAGAGTAAACAGTGACAAAGTAATCAGAATGCATTATACACATGTGTGAAATATCAGATAAGGTGCTTTACTAAAATAATTAGAAAGTATGTTAGTTTATGGTTAAAATTCAGTAAACATGTATTCAGTATTACATGTTAATCATTATTGAGAGCCATATCCAATTACTAGAATCCATAATAGAATATCTACATTTTGAACTTCTAATCAAAGACCGCTCATGTCATCCTTGAGGATCTAATGAAGTGTATACCTGAAAGACCCTAGAGTAGTTTTCATATATGAAAGGTGCAAATATCTGTTGCTGGATGATAGTATTCCTGATACAAGTTTATTCCCTTATTAGTGCAATTTTATGAAGCTGTGTCTGTATACTTTCTAACGCATTTTCAAATAAAATAAAACATATGATTGATTGCTACTGTACTGTGGGCTTATATTTTGTAATAATAATTGAATTAATTTTCCTCACAAATCTATTTGATAGATACTGTCACTTTTTCTGTTATAGAGATGTCTTGAGATTCAGGAGTTAAGAGCTATAACTAAGGTCACAGATATAGTAGGAAGTAATTTTCTACTGTACAGTCTGTTTCTTTTTTTTTTCATAGTAGTCAAGTAATTCATTTTACCACAGAAATTATCTGTTTAATTGGAGCACAATTTTATTCTGTTTAACGTATACAAATTGTGTATACATATTAATGAGAATAAGATGAATTTATCTATTAAACCTTTGTCATTCAGGGACTTTAAACAATCAATATTTCATCCATGAGTATTAAGAAAAAAAAGGAGGATGTGGGTGGAGCTAAGTAAATTTAGATAGTACATCTCTAAAATGCATAAAATTAAATAAATTATAAAAAATAAATTTGATTTTCTTAAACCACAGGAGTAGTTAGTGGTCAAGAAATATGATCCAGAACACTTGTCTACAGTTGCATTATGGTAGCTCTGATGGCATACAGATTTTGCACCTCTTATAATTTCAAATATGTTTGGAATAGCCAAGATATAGCTGGTACAGTATACCTCTTAAGAATAAGAATGATATGTTCTGGATATCAGCCCTCTGTCAGATGTGGGGTTGGTGAAGATCTTTTCTCATTCTGTAGGCTGTTGTTTTGTCTTGTTGACCATGTCCTTTGCCCTATAAAAGCTTCTCAGTTTCAAGAAGTCCCATTTATTAATTGTTTCTTTCAGTGTCTGTGCTACTGGTGCCAAAAAATGCAGAAATGACTAAGCAAATTTGAGGGGGAGAGTAGAAGTGGGAGAAAGAAAGAAAGAGATACTGAGAAAAAGGGGGAAGGAGAGGAAGAGAAACAAGATAGGAGAGAAATAGAAAAGAAGAAGAGAGGGGAGGAGAAAGGAAGAAGAGAGGAATAGAATGGGAGTATGTGTTCATGTTTCTGGGAAATTTTCCAGAATAGAAAATAGCCTAGGAAAGTATTTTTGAGAATTATCAATCACTACCACTACCTCAAAAGTAAAATGGTGATATGAGACAGTCAACTCTCTGTCATTGATCTAAAGCAAATTAATCCATCTCAGATAAACAGTTAATGTGGCATGATTCCCATTATCATGTTAGCCAATTCATTTTGCAGGTTCCTACAATGTACTGGCCTCTGGCCATGAAATGTATAAGGAAATGTTGTTTATTTTCTTGGACATTTATAAAGTAAGCAAGCTAAACTTTCAATTAAAAGGACTTCAATGATATCTATGCATGGAATATAAATAATTATAGTTCATTTGTACACTCTTTGTTTAATTAATTCATAGCTAGAAGTTCTCAGCACAATGTGCAATGAAGACCTTGAGTTTTCCTTTTGGAAATAACCTTATACTGGCAAACAGAATAGATAAGAATTTTATACCTTTAAGCTTTCCTTTGATTCACTGATTCAACTCTGTTATGGGTATGTTCTCAAATAGTAAGAAAATGATTTTATTGTTTGATAACTTAAAACAGCACGAAATTCTTTATGAGATGTCTTAATAAGGCATATTACCTGTCTAGAATGTAAAAAGTGATGTTAAATATGTAATATGTAAATGTTTTGAATTGCTATAACTTGCATAGGAGCATAGATTTAAAAAAAAACTGTACTATAAGGTACAAGAGTGAAATCACTTTAAAAGGTTAATTGCCAAAGCAGAGTATTTTTTAAATTATGACTCATTGCTGTATTTACGCATAGTATCATTAATCATAGTCAGACACAAATATTTGATATGGGACACAAGAATCTCTCAACCTTTTTTTTGGGGGGATATGCTTGGGATTAGAGAAGGAGTGAGCCAAATCCATCTCCAAAGCCAGCTTGATAAATTTGGGAATTTGGGCATAGTTTCTCATACTACTTCCTGATGAATGAGGGCACTGTATTCTTATGGGGACATAAAGAAAACTTTAGGATTATAGAGTGATCCCTGAGGGTGTATTGTCTGAGCCAGTTGCCTTGAAACAGTTCTGGATGTTGGATCATCTGGGCCATGGTGTCATCGAAGACCTTTCAGAGGGTCTTGGCTGGTCAAACCTGATGTATCTTAATCGGGAACAAATCCATAGCCTCTTGCTTTCTGTGGAAACAAAAGTAGCACCTCCTTTACAAAGCAACATATCCTTAGATCTGAGTTTTGAAGTCAAGGTATCTTTAAAATATACATATTGGCTTAACTCAACAGCTTTTACAATCAAATGTCTTTCTGCAGTTAAAAATCCCAAAGACAACACAATCCAGATTCTCTGTGTGATATCCATCTTTACATGGCTTATATTTTGTATTATTTTTTATTTTGTCTGTAAAGAATTTATTTTTTAAAACTTTTTTTTTACTATAACAGTCTATATTCTTTTTTTCCTCTCTTTCAAGCCTACATACATTTTTACACACATTTTAAACCATTTAAAGTCTTGTTCCATCTGAATCTGTCTTATTGTGAATGTATTGCTTTAAACTGCAGCATTCTAAGACTGAAATGGCAGCTATGGCTGCTGGCTCCATACACCTCAGCTTTTCAACATGGTGGTGGTAAGTTTACCAGCAGCTCTGATAACCATGCTCCCACAGACTCTGGGAAGCAGTGGGTCTATGATTCCATCCAACAGTGTGTAGCCCAGAAACCTCTTTTTTTTAACTAGCAAAAGATATATCCAACACACAGCGCAACTTGGAAACACCTCTGTGTAACATAGTGTAGGTCTTGACATCGTCTTTCATTTATTGAGTATATAATATGTGCATACTCATTGAGGATCTTCTATTACCTACATGTTCAAAGTATATCCAAGATACGACCGTGTCTCTGGATTTTAATTTCCTTCTAATATCCAAGATCTCCTCACATTTATTGTGGAATTTTGCATAGTATTTTCACACTTTCTCTTCTTATCGTATTCTTTCTTTCCTGAGAGTAATCTAAGTTGCATGTCCAAAACCATCATTTCAAAATCTGTCTGTAAAAAAATGTAGTAGTAATAATGAGGAAGATGCTTGTTCCTTATGATAAGAGGAAATTAGATAAAATATGAGGTCATAATTTTCAAGCACTGGGTGAACATTAGCAAATAGTCCCCAAGAAACAGACAATATACATAGTATTCACTTCTTTTCCATCAGATTGTCTCTCTCTTGGAGGCAGGTTTTAGCCACAGTTCAAGGAAATTGAACCATTTCAAAGCTGAGCCATAAAGAACATTTGGAGTATATTAATATAGAAAGATCATTTGAAATCACAGAAAAGTTAAGAGTAAATATTACTAAAGGACCAGGAGCTACACAAAGGTCTTCAAAGGACTAGAGATAAGGTAGATCCTAAATGAATGCTAATCTATGCAGAAATGCCTAGAAATTTCAGTAAATATGTATTCCATTTCCCCATATGCATGCCAGTATTTGTTTGTATGTTTGATTTACAGGTATTTTGTGTGGGATTAAATGAAATCTCAAAGTAAGTTTTATTTAAATTTCCCTAATGTCAAAGTATATAAAAAAACAAAACAAAACAAACAAAATAACAAAAATAAAACTTTAGCCATTTGTAGTTCATCTTTTGAGAACTCTCACATGATTTCCATGTTTCCTTTTTAATTGAGTTTTTTCCTTTGATCTTTAGACTTTTTAGTTCTTTATATATTGTACTTATTAGCACTCTGAAAGATATGTGGGTGATAAAGTTTTTTTTTCTTACAAATTTTGTAGGCTGCCTCTACCTCAGTAATGGTGTATTTAAATGTTTAGTTTCATGAAATAATTTTTATTAATTTTTGCTATTCATTTTTGCATTATCAGGGTCCTGTTTAGAAGGTTTTATCTTATGCCAATGCGATCAAATATATTCTCACACTCTCTTGTTTGATATTTGGAAGATTGGGTCTTATGTCTAAGTCCTTGATCCATTTGATGTACTATTTTACACAGAATGAGAGACAAGGATCTAATTTGATTTTTCTGCATATAGCTATCTACTTATACAGCAAAATTTGTTCAAGATACTTTACTTTATCCAATGTCAAATATTTGCCTCTTTATAAAAAATAGGAGGATGTAGGAGTGATGACTTATGTATGTTCCTTTATTTCTATTGCATTGATAAATGTATCTTCTTTTATGTTGGCACCATGATGATTTTACTACTATAACTTTGAAGTATAGGTTGAAATCAGGGATGATGATATCTCTAGCAGTGTTTCTTTAATTTTTCAGGATTGTCTTGGCTATCCTTGGGCTTTTGTGCTTCCAATATGAATTTTAAGATTATTTTTCAATTACTTTCACTAATTTCATTGGAATTTTAGTGTGGATGAATTGAATTTATAGATTGTTTCTGTTAAGATGGCCATTTTCACAAAATTAAATCTACCAATGAGCATAGGGAGCATTTTCATCTTCTGTTATCATATTCAGTATCCTTTTTTCAGTATCTTAAAATTTTCATTGCTCAAGTCTTTTACTTCCTTGGTTAGAATTATTCCAAAGTATTTTATTACTTTGAGGCTATTGCAAATGAGATTGTTCCTTGATTACTTTCTTAGCATGTTTTTCATTGGTATATAAGAAGACTTTGTGTGTGTGTGTGCGTGTGTGTGTGTGTGTATGTGTGTGTGTGCATTGATTTTGTATCCTACTGAATTTATTTATCAACTGTAGGAGTTTTCTGATGGAGTATTTAGGTTCTTTATGAGAATGATGTTATGTCATTCTATTGATGTTGTTACACCCTTCCAAAGATGATCTCACATATTTATATTGATTACATTGTATCTTTCCAATTATGATGTCATATCCTCTAAACTGTGAAATCATACTCTCCTGATTATGATGTCATGTCATTCCATTTTTACTGTCATACTTTTCCATCTGTGATGTCACATATTTACACTTATGAAATCATATCCTTGTAATTATGATATCACAATTAGATGTGTATGCATAGTTGAGAGGACATGACATCAGAATTGGAAATATATGATGCCATCAATGTAAATGTGTAAGATCATCTTGGGAAGGGTATAACACCATCAATAGATGACCTTGACATCAAAATGGACAGGATATGATATCATAATTGGTAATATATGACATCATCAATGTAAATATATGACATAACAATTGGAAGTGTATGGCACCATTAATAGGATTATACGATATCATAATTGGATGACTATGATTTTACAATTGGGAAGATATGACATCATATCTCGTCATCTGCAAATAAGGATACTTTGGCATTTTCCATTTCTATTTGTATCTACTTTATCTCTTTCACTTCTCTTACTGCTCTAGCTAATACTCCAAGCACTATAATGAATACTAGTGCAGAGAAAATGCAGTCATTTTTTTTTCTTGATTTTAGTGGAAATATTTCAATTTTTCACTACTTATCATGATGATGGCTATGAACTCACCATATTAATTTAATACAGGGAATAAAAGTCATTGGAATACCCAGCCAAAAATGAGACATCTATATTATACTCCCTCCCCTGTGCTCAGGGACCATTGCAAAAGAGAGATGAGAAAGATCTTATCAGTCAGAGGTCATATAGGGCCAGACCAAAACTGTCTTTTGGGCATATCAGAAAAAAGTTCACGTATGAGCTCACAGCATTCCTATTCCTACACAATAGCTTCATAAAATCCAGTCAATAAATATTATAGCACAGACTGTTTAGGGATTCATGAAACCCACATCTAACTGAGGAGATCTGAACACAAGATGGCTTCTAAGGGAAAGTCAATTTGCTTTAATGACATGGCTTTTGGTAGGTTAATCATGCTCCAGTAGAAGGCCATGAGTATGTGTGTAACAAAAATTGGTATTGATGGGTTATATTAGGAAAAAGAGAGCAAGAGAGCATGAAGTGCTGATGTGTACCAGGAGTTGGGTGATGATCCATAGGAGCAGGAGTTGAATATGATCAAAGTACATCTGAATTTCTCAAAAAAAAATACTAGTATAAAATATCTGGGGAAAAAAGCCTTATGTCCAAATATTATGATTTTAGGAGGTAAGGCTTTTGTTTGATTCTTAAATGGGATAAATCTCATCTCCGTTTCTGGACATGGATTTGCAACACTGACTCTTCTAAAAGACATGACTGATTTTTTTCAGGATCTGTAGGATGTAAATGACAGACCATGGAAGTTCTCAGCTTCCATAACCATATGAGTCATTTTCTTTAAATAAATCTCCTTTTTCTTCTGGAGGTGTTGCTAAGAATTATAACTCATTACTTTCCAGATACTAAACATGCTCTGTTGTAGTGGCTGACTATACCTGTGTTATTTTTATTCATTCAGCATGCTTTTTTGGTTATTCTTTATGTAGCATATTCATGTCCGCATTTATGAGTTTGCAAGATACGCTTTCTTCCTGGAGAGTCCTTTCCTCTGAGGTGTACATCTTATTTCAGATTCTTACTTTGATTTCATTTTCTCAGAAAAGCCTGTTTTGAATACTTTATCTAATATAACACTCTATTCAACCTACTTTTTATTTTTTTCCTTGCAGCAGTCATCATCATATCTCTTTTAAGCTATTTAAAATATATGCATCCACCCTCCGAGATTGCAACTATTCCCTGAGACAGAGACAGCCAGCACCCGATTGGACTAAAAGGTGAGTCTTTGTCTAGGTAGGGCCCAGGGCCACAACCCTGTGCCCCTACACCACCACCCATTGCAGTCCCAGTTTCAGGTCAGTCGGACAGGCAGACCTCCTGCAGACAGGTCAGACTACCACCATCCCCCATCAGAACCTAGAACCCAAGCCTCGCCTCTCCCAAATCCCACCCACCCTGGAAGGCTGCAACTGTTCCCTGAGACAGAGACCACCAGCACTCGACTGGACTAAGAGGTGAGTCTTTATCCTCAAACCTGAACACCCTAGCACCTAGGATTTGGGCTCAGGGATACAACCCTGCACCCCTACACCACTACCGATTATAGTCCCATTTTCAGGCAAGTCGGCAGGCAGACTTACTGCAGACAGGTCAGGCTACCACCATCCCCCACCAGACCTTGTAAACCACAAGCCCCACCCTTCCCAACCCACCATCTTGCCAAGATTACAACTACTCCCTGAGACAGAGCCCACAAGGGCCAATTGGACTAAGAGCTTCTGCATGAGATAAACAGTCCATCAGCACCAATTAGACCAAGAGCTCCCACTGGACCAAGAGTATCGATCAGACAGAGAGGGCCGCCCTTGGACACAGACACAGCTTGCACCAAGTGGAGAAAGAGATGGGTAGACAACAGTGCAAAAATACAGTCAACAACAACAAAAAAAAAAAACACCATGGCTCCATCAGAACCTACATCAGCAAGACCTGAACATCTCAACACAGAAGAAACAGAAGAAATCAACCTTAAAAGTTACCATAAGAAAACAATAGAGATCTTTAAAGAGGAAATTAAAAATTCCCTTAAAGAATTAGGGGAAAAGTCAAACAAAAAAGGGGAAGCAATCAGTAAATCCCATGAAAGCCAAGAAAAAGCAATGAAACAAATGAAGGAATCAGCTCAAGATTTTAAATCTGAAGTTGAGACAATAAATAAGACACAAACTGAGGTAATGCTGGAAGTGGAAAGTCTGAGTAAACAAATAGGAACTACAGATGCAAGCATAATCAACAGAATGCAAGCAATGGAACAACAGATCTCTGGTGTTGAAGATACGATAGAGGAAATAGATTCATCAGTCAAATAAAACATTAAAGCCAACAAAGTCATGACTGAAAATGTCCAGGAAATTTGGGACACCATGAAAAGACCAAACCTAAGAATAATAGGGACAGAAGAAGGAGAAGAATACTAACTCAAAGACACAGAAAATATATTCAACAAAATCATAGAAGAAAACTGTCCCAACCTAAAGAAGGAAATGCTTATAAAGATACTAGAAGGTTACAGGACACCAAATAGAATGGACACCAAAAAAAAAAAATCCCCTAGCCACCTAATAAATCAAATCACTAAACATACAAAATAAAGAAAAAAATATTAAGAGCTGCAAAGGAAAAAGGCCAAGTTACACATAAAGGCAGACCCATAAGAATAACACCTGGGCCAGGCGGTGGTGGCGCACGCCTTTAATCCCAGCACTCGGGAGGCAGAGCCAGGCGGATCTCTGTGGGTTCGAGGCCAGCCTGGACTACCAAGTGAGTTCCAGGAAAGGCGCAAAGCTAAACAGAGAAACCCTGTCTCGAAAAACCAAAAAAAAAAAAAAAAAAAAAAAAAAAGAATAAAACCTGACTTCTGGAGACTCTAAAAGCCAGAAGGTCCTAGACAGACATTATGCAGACACTAGGAGACCATGGATGCCAACCCAGACTATTATACCCAGCAAAACTCTCAATCAACATAAATGTAGTAAACAAAATATTTCATGATAAAACCAGATTTAAACAATATCTCTCCACAAACCCAGCCCTACAGAAAGCACTTGAAGGAAAAAATCCAGCCTAAGGAAGTTAGATATACTCATGAAAACACAGGCTAGAGATAGTCCCACAACAACAAATACCAAAGAAGGGAAACATACAACACTACCACCAAAAATAACAGGAATTAACAATAACTGGTCATTAATATCCATTAATATTAATGGTCTCAATTCACCTATAAAAAGACACAGGCTAACAGAATGGATACAAAAACAAGATCCATCCATTTGCTGCATACAAGATACACACCTCAATTTCAAAGACATACGCTACCTCAGAATAAAAGGCTGGGAAAAGATTTTCCAATCAAATGGATTTAAGAAGCAAGCTGGTGTAGCTATCCTAATACCTACTAAAATAGATTTCAAACTAAAGTCAGTCAAAAGAGATCGGGAAGGACATTACATATTTATCACAGGGAAAATCAGACAAGATGAAGTTTCAATTCTGAATATTTATGCCCCAAATACAAGGGTACCTACATTCGTAAAAGAAACATTAAGAAGCTTAAATCACACATCAAACCTCATAAAATAGTAGTGCGAGACTTCAAAACCCACTTTCACCAATGGACAGGTCTGCCAGACAGAAACTTAATAGAGAAATAAGAGAACTAACAGACATTATGACTCAAATGGACGTATTAGATATCTACAGAACATTCTACCCTAACACAAAAGAATATACCTTCTTTTCAACACCCCATGGAACCTTCTCCAAAATGACCACCTGCTTGGTCACAAAGCAAATCTCAACAGATACAAAAAAAAAAATTGAAATAACCTCCTGTATCTTATCAGACCACCATGGCTTAAAGTTAGATTTCATCAACAACAAAAAATACAGAAAGCCTACTGTCTCATGGAAACTGAATAATGCCCAGGTGAATCACCAATGGGTCAAGGAAGAAATAAAGAAAGAAATTAAAGATTTCCTAGAATTCAATGAAAATGCATGTACAACATAGTGAAACTTATGGGACACTATGAAAGCAGTGCTAAGAGGAAAATTCATAGCTCTAAACGTCCACATAAACAAGTTGGAGAAATCTTTTTTTTTTTTAATTTTTATTTTGCAATACAATTAAGTTCTACATACAGGCACAGATTCCCTTGTTCTCCCCCCTCCCGCCCCCCTCACCTTCCCCCCAGCCCGCCCCCCATTCCAATCTCCTCCAGGGCAAAGCCTTCCCCACAGACTGAGATCAACCTGGTGGACTCAGTCCAGGTAGGTCCAGTCCCCTCCTCCCAGGCCGAGCCAAGCGACCCTGCATAGGCCCCAGGTTTCAAACAGCCGACTCATGCAATGAGCACAGGACCCAGTGCCACTGCCTGGATGCCTCCCAAACAGATCAGGCCAATCAACTGTCTCACCCACTCAGAGAGCCTGATCCAGTTGGTGGCCCCTCAGCCATTGGTCCATATTTCATGTGTTTCCATTTGTTTGACTATTTGTCTTTGTGCTTTATCCGACCTTGGTCTCAACAATTCTCTCTCATATAAACCCTCCTCATTCTCGCTAATTGGACTCCCAGAGATCCACCTGGGGCCTAGTCATGGATCTCTGCATCCAGATCCCTCAGTAGTTGGATGAGGTTTCTAGCACGACAATTAGGGTGTTTGGCCATCCCATCACCAGAGTAGGTCAATTCGGACTGTCTCTCGACCATTGCCAGCAGTCTGTTGTGGGGGTATATTTGTGGATTTCTGTGGGCCATGATAAATGAGGACATCATGGGAAAAGGAAAAGGGAGGGTGCTGGGATGGCTCTCAGGAACCTACAAGAATGACACCACCTTGGACTGCTAGCATTGGTCCAGAGGGTGCCTGGACTAGTCTACTCTGGTGACTGGTCTAGCAAATACCCTATCATCATAGAGCCTTTCTGCAGTGACTGATAGAGGCAGATGCAGAGATCCAAGACCAGGCACCAGGCTGAGCTCTGGGAATCCAATTGATGAGAGAGAGGAGGGATTTTGCAGGAAGGAAACTTCAAGATTATGATAGGAAGAAGTGCAGAGATGACCAGCCACACGGTTGGAGGCCCATGAACTGTAGACTAGTGGCTGTGAAGCCCCCATGGGTCTGGACTAGGCCCTCTGGATACGGAAGAAGGTTGTTTGGCTTGAACTGTTTGGGGAGCACCCAGGCAGGGCCATCGGGATCAGTCCTTGGTGCATCGGCAGGCTTTTGGGAATCTGGTGCCTGCAGTGTGGCGCCTTGCGCAGCCTTCATACAGTGAGAAGGGGCTTGGACAAGCCTAAACTCAATGTGCCGGGCTCTGCTGACTCCCAATGGGAGACATTGATTTGGGGGATGTGGGGATGTGGGGTGGCTAGGGAGGGAGGGCTGGGAAATGGGAGGAGGGAGGAGCTAGAACTGTGGGTGGTATGTAGAGTGAGTAACAAATTTTTTAGTAAAGAAAAATGGAAAAAAATATATGCATAATTTGTTCATTGTGTTTATTCATCTATTGGTTTTAAGTCTCAATTGTGCAGGTGTTTTTTTTTCTATTATGTTCTTGTGCCTATTTCTAAGGCATATAAATACTCTTGGCACATAAATGTTGATGAATAATTAGGTGAGCAATTGAATCAATGAGCAAATGTATACTCATAAAAAGAACAGTATTTCTATGGCAGGATATTTTATTGCTTCCTTTTGCATATCTGCATCATGTGCTTTTTAGGTAATGAGAGTTTATTTATCTTATAATGTAAAATATGTAATTAAAACTATTTTCCATTAAGAATTGCACAGTTAATAGTCCAAAGTAAGTAAATTACTTGATGCAAAAGGTGAATGTATTGGTAAGCCGTTTATAATTCAAATTTACATTAGTTCTGAAGCTGCCAGTATAATAAAAAGAAGTCATTCAGATTGACCAACTGACAAAGAATAAATAAAATGATGAATAATTTTAAGTCAAAATTACTTAAAATTATTCATATATTAAAAACATCTAAAATAAGAGTCTGTAGATTATGTAATAAACATGAATAAGTGCCAGATTGTTTATGAAATCTATTTTCTGATGTGAAGTATTAATTCATGACTCTGCTCAAGAGAGTGAATATCATATTTCATGGAGGGTGGAAGGATATGTTATATGAGTTCATAACAGGAAAATTATATAGTATACACTTTAATCAGTTAACCCTTTAATTAAGGGAATTTTTCTCAAGGCTGTCATCAGCAAACCCAGAAGCCTAGTTCCAGACCCACAGACTGAGAATGCTCTTTGTGTGTGAATGACATTTCCTGGGTAAGTTGCTTCTTCCTTTTGCCTTGTTTTCCCTTTTATAACCATCTCCTATAAAACTATAAGCCTAGTTCCAGATCTGTGGCCATAAATCTTCTTCATTTATGAATCTTTTTTTTGCGTGGTCAAGCTCTAGACTGGTAGTTTGGGAGAATTGTTTCACAAATCCAAATTAACAGCTTATTCACCAGTTTACCTGGCCTGTCTTAGGAGGTGCATCTCCTGCAATGATTCAGTCAAAGGTTGCCAAGATTATCACATCAGACCCACAATGAAAGAAAAAAAAAATCCACATGCTCAGGTCAAGTCTGCAAAACAAAAATAACATGAATGGTCAAACAGCATATCTTATATCAAACACACTTGTAGAATATTATTTTAAGGTGTGTTACATTTATTTATGCTGAGGAACATTTGTTTAATGATGCAAAGATGTGTTTCATTCTTTTATGTTGCATTTGTTTAACTCTATGAAGCTGTGTTACTGTTCCTGCCTAAACACTTGATTGGTCCAATAAAGAGCTGAACAACCAATAGCAAGGCAGGAGAAAAGATAGGTGAGGCTTGGAGTCAGAGAAAATAAGTAGAAGGACAAATCTGGGAAGAAGAAGAAGGAGCAAGAGAACAAGAAGAGCAGAATGCTAGGGGCCAGCCACACAGCCAGCTGTATAATAAGAGTGAAAGTAATATTTACAGAAACAAGAGAAGGAAAAAACTCAGAGGCAAAAGACAGATGGGATAATTTCAGTTAGAAAAGCTGGCAATAAACAAGCCAAGGTAAGACTGGGCATTTATAATTAAGAATAAGCCTCTGTGTCTGATTTATATGGAAGCTGGTGACATGCCTCCCAAGAGTAAAGAGCCCTCAAAGATCCAAAAGAGTAAAAAAACAACCAACAACACCCACTAGTACTACTGAAGTGTTCTTTCAGTCTATGACAGAAGAAGAGATACATCAGGTCAATGTTCAGGAGGATTGTCTTTGAACATCCACAAAATGAGGCCTGAAGGAGAAGTTGGATATTCCTAGAAAGGCAAGGACTTAGAAAGTAGGAAGGAAATTATAGAAAAACAAATTCAACATGACCAATTATTGATAGTTAAATGAAAAATAGAGTGGAATGAAAAATGGAGGTTTCATTACTGGAGTAAAATAAGACATAAACTAAGCAAAATTGTTTGAGTTAATGTTATAATGATATATTAACATGTATTTTCATAAGAGAGCCTCTGTTTCTTTATTTTGCCAATTTTGTGTTGTAAACATTCACACCATGACAAATTTTAAATTACTAGCATAGATCACTGAACTCAAAAGTAATCCCTATAATGGGTTGCATTTTTATAACTATTATTATAGAATTATATTAACTTAATTTTTTCAGAATTTGATATACATAGATACTACATCTTGATTACTCTCAGTACCTCTTACCCTCTTAATTCTCTCAACCCCACCCAATTCTCCCTTCAGATTATTTTCCTATGCTCAGAACTTTTTGTTTTGTTTTGTGACTTACTAAGTTTAACCAGAGTTCTCTGACCATGGGTTTGGAATTAAAGACTATCACTGCCCTTCCTGCAGAATTCATCAAAAGTCCATCAGAAAAAAGACAGAATCCTCAATCCTTGCAACCATCCATGATTGCTATTGGCAGATCCACTCTAGTGTAGATCTACAGACTGTAGCTAGAGTTTTACTGCCTGGCCCACAGTCAGGACAAATTTCTCTCACCCACCAGTCCCACAGCCAGTCAGACCCAACCAAGTAAATACAGAGACTTATATTGCTTACAAACCATATGGCCGTGCCAGGCTTCTTCCTAACTGTTCTTATATCTTAAATTAATCCATTTCTATAAATCTGTACCTTGCCACATGGCTTGTGACTTACCGACATCTTCACATGCTGTTTGTCATGGTGGTGGCTGGCAGTGTCTCTGACTCAGTCTTCCACTTCCCAGAATTATTCTCCTCCTTTTCCCTCCTATATTTCCTCCTGCCTGACTACTAGCCAATCAGTGTTTTATTTACTAACCAATCAGAGCAAAACATTTGCCATACAGAACATCCCACAGCAACAGACAGACACAGGGCCCATGAGATCATGATTGCAAGTCACACACCTCTATTTTCTGCATTATACATTCTTCCATATTAACTTCTGGAGAGCCAATTTGAGATGACTCTCATATGATCCCGCATGGGTGAAGTTATGCCTTTTTATAATAGATGGAAACTTAATGGTGTGTTTTAATCCTAATAATGGCATAATAAAACGTATTTAGGGACAGGGTTCAGCAAATTTTGTTAATCACTGCAGATGTGTTATAGACTGGAAAAACAGAAAATAGATTATTTTGGTCAAGAGGAAAAACACACAAATAAAGGCAAGTAAGAAAGTACTGCTGAGCGGCAGTGGCACACGCCTTTAATCACAGCACTCAGGAGGCAAAGCCAGGCAGAATTCTTTGAGTTCAAAGACAACCTGGTCTACAGAGCAAGATCCAGGACAGGCACCAAAACTACACGGAAAAACTCTGTCTCCAAAAACAAAGCAAAAGAAAAGAAAGTGCTATCACCCATAATGGTGCACTCAGTAGGCAAACATATAAAAGGATGAGTAAGTTAAGGTAGTTAGAAAATGTGAAGCCATTATTATCTTTATGGTTTGTTGGCTTTTGGGCTAAGATTAGGTATACAAAGTGGAGGTTACTGACAGACTAAAAAGAGAAGAAAGATAGAAGACAAAAATAATTTCCAGATTCCTGGGAATTAGATACCTGGGTGAAGAGTAGTGCCTTTTTAAATTATGAATAACATGAGAGAAACAAATATTGACTAAGATTTTTAAAGTGGAGGTTTAGAAGAAGTTAATTTTCATGTACAGAATTAAAGATTTATTGAATAAATTTAAGTTTCACATAAAAACAAGTCATATTCAAAGCATTTGGAATAACATTTTATTTTACTTTTCAGGAAATAGTGTTGCTTCAAAGACCATCTATTTTTATGGCTAAACATTCATTTGCAATTTACATCCAAAAATATTACCTTAATTTATACTGTCACCAATACTCTTTCAGATAATGAATCACTAATATAAATTAAGACACAAAACACAGAATATCTTTGACACAATAACACTATCACTAGAAAAGTAAAAGAAAAGAAAAATCTGAAGTACCAACATTTTGTGAGATCATTTGATTTTACTTTGCTTGCAGATATAAAACAACACTTCATATAACATTTCAATTTATCAACAAGATCTACTTTATCATGATAATTTTGTGTAAAAATATAATTCCAACTATTTGGGTGTGTTTTCAAGTTTCAATCTTTTAACTGACCTTTGAGATATCATTTAACCGCTACTACTAATTTGTTTTCATGTAAATTTACTTTGGAATATCACCACTTTTACTCTTTGTCATTCACGTGATTATTTATTTTTAGTTTAGACTTCTAGAATGTATTATTCCATACTTTGGCTTTAATTTTTCTATGTTGTTATCACTAGTGCTTCTGATAATACATAAGAGTATAGTAATTATTTAATAAATGTTTGTTGAAGAAGTTTTGAAGCAGCAGTGTAGGTATCTAACTCTCTAATTTCTTTCTTTTTAATTTTTTTGGTTTTTTTGGAGATAGAGTTTCTCAATGTAGCTTTGCCCTGGAACTCACTTTGTAGACCAGGCTGGCCTTGAACTCACAGCAATTGTCCCGGCTCTGCTGGGATTAAAGGCATGCACCACCACCGTCCAGTATCTAACTCTAATTTCATCAGTCCTTTGTAATCTTCACTTCGGTTTGAAACAACTAATGATCTATTAAAATTCTCCTTTTTCATCACTATTTTAGGCATTCAGAAAAATGAAAACAATGTGGGATGTTCTGTTAAATCTTATTTTTTTATTCTTAGTGAGTCTATACTGATGTTGCTCAAAACTCTAAGGATTAAGGATATATGACTTTTCAAATTAATCTCAGTGCCCTTTGACCAAATACTTAAGGCATTATCACAGATATGCTGGAATTTAAAAAGAATAATTATTTGTTATGGAAATATGTTTTATAAAAGACAGAATTCCATTTGCAGAAAGCTTTATACCATTTTATTTTAACTAAAAGGTAAAATATTGATAATAGCATATATAGAAGCAGATGAATTTTAGCATCTACATTTTATTGGTATGCATTGAGAAAGCACATTTTTTTCTCTTCTAAATGGACATACTGTTTGTCACAGAAAGAATACATCACATCTGGAAGCAAACATAAAGATTATATTAACACATTTTTCATATGAAAAACAAAATAATTATAGGAAACAGGCTTATTAACAATGATCAAACATGTTCATAAACTGTCTCTACTAATAGTTATTCAAATACCCATAATGGTGCTTATGTATATATTCAAATGCACACACACATGTACATAAACATGTACATGAAAGCTCAGAGTGATTGATTCATTTACAACTAATCAAATGGAAATCAAACTTTTATGTATTGTTAAGTATTACATACATATTTTGCTTATAATAGAGTCAATAACTTAAGAACATGTCTGCACCTTTTGAACTACTGTTAAAATTCTGAATTAATACAGACTCCTACATCAACTAGGAGACTCAACTTCCACTGCTTAGGCTCACTTATAGTCCCAAGAAACCTTATGCACCAGATAAGAAATTTAGGATTCCTGTCCCTAGATCAGGCTACACCAGATGGATCCTTGCTGTAATTTATGACTATTGTCTCTTTCACCAGAAACAACAGCTCCCCAAAATTTTTACCCAAGGCCTAAACTCACACTGTCTCCTGAAGAAAGAAAGTAGCATTGATCTCCCTTGTTTAGGCCCATCTAATCTAATCACAAGTTTCCTGAACTGAGATTCCAGCTCTTACAAGCTTCTCCAGCAAGTAATGAACTGGCTTCCTCTGCTTTAGCCTTCTTATATCACCAGGGAACTTCCTGAACTATATGGAATACCTTCTCCTTCCCTGTTTCAGGCCTTTCTACACCACTTACCCAACAAAAACATTCCAGGTACCCAAAATTTTGTGAACATGAATAGATGTATTCCAAAATTGAAAGGACCAGACTTGTCAACCCAGACTATTTAATCCTGCAGTACTATTAAAATACAAAGACAAACAAAAACCTCCTATGATAAAAGTAAATAAAAGAAACTTAAGGCCTCTAAGCCAGTTCTAAATTGAAGACATCACTCTAAAAACTATGAATATACCCAAGTGGTCATACAAAATAAACAATTCTAGAAAAAAAATTTAATGATCTAAAATAACACCACAAAATAACAGGAATTAATACACATTTTTCAATAATAATATAAATAGCCTCAGTTAACTAATAGAAAACAGGAACTTTTCTCCTGGTTTTAGCTGCTTCCAAGAAGTATACTTCATCAATGACAGAAATGACCTTAGGGTTTCTGTTCGGAAAAAAAAAATTTCCTAACAAATGGAATTAAGAAAAAAGCAAACATAGTTTTTCTAGTATCTGACAATTAAAAAAAAGAACTCATTAAAAGAGAAACAGAAGGTGACTTTATATTCATTAAAGGAGCAATGCACCAAGAGAATGTTATGATTCTAAGCATATATGCAATGAACACAGGTGCACTCAGTTTCGTAAAAGTATTAGCATTAGATTTAAAACCACAGAATAATTTTTACAAAGTGAATGTGAGTGATTTTAATACTTCTCTTTAAGAAATAGACAATTTGCTCCACGCCCTGGCCCCAGGCCCATCCACCTGAGCCTCAAGCCTGTTCCTGAGACTTAGAGGCCGGCCCCCAGCTCCCATCTTGCCCCGGACTTCCCTTCTGAACCACAGCCCCACCAGGAAGGATCCCCTTCTCCAAGACACCTGGCAGACCTTGCAGTCTCCACGCCCTGCCCCCATGCCCATCCGCCTGAGCCCCAAGCCTCTGCCTGAGACTTAGAGGCCAGCCCCCAGCTCCCATCTTGCCCTGGACTTCCCTTCTGAAGCACAGGTGAGTGCCCTAGCTTGCCCCCTACCCCATCCCTGGGCACTAGCCACTCCGGGGAAGACCTGCCCAACTTGGCCCCAGGTTCTGGTCACTGGGCAAGTTCCCTTCTAGCCCCACCGGGAAGGATCCCCTTTTCCAAGACCCTTGGCAGACCCTGCAGTCTCCACACCCTGACCCCACGCCCATCCGCCAGAGCCCCAAGCCTCTTCTTGAGACTTAGAGGCTGGCCCCCAGCTCCCATCTTGCCCCGTTTTCCCATTTGGAGGAGAGAGAGACAGAGAGAGAGAGAGAGAGAGAGAGAGAGAGAGAGAGAGAGAAAGAGAAAGAGAGAGAGGAGAGCACCCATCCTCCCCCAAAATTCTCTTCTGAACAAGAGCTCCCATCCTGCCCCGGACTTCCAATTTGGACAAGAGAGCTCCCATCTGGACAAGAGAGAGAGACTTCCTGAATCTGTCAGCTCTGTCTGAACCAAGTGTGCGGATAAGGCGAAGAACGAACCACAAGGAGATGGGCAGACATCAAGGCAGAAACACATACAACAAAATGAATAGCAATACACCATCACCAGGCCCTAGCCCTCCTCCAACACCTAGACCTGAACATTAAAATTGGAAGAAGCAGAAGAAAATAGCCTTATGAAT
This sequence comes from Peromyscus eremicus, assembly GCF_949786415.1. Classification (NCBI taxonomy): domain Eukaryota; kingdom Metazoa; phylum Chordata; class Mammalia; order Rodentia; family Cricetidae; genus Peromyscus; species Peromyscus eremicus. The sequence continues at coordinate 122,982,870 of NC_081439.1, forward strand.
GTCATCATGAAGAAGCTAGAGGCTCGTGTAGAGGAAAAGACAAAAAATGTGAAGAACGCTGTAAACAACTAGAGGAAAGGGCAAACAAATTAGAAGAAATCAAAAAGGTCCTGGAAGAGAACAATAAAATACTGAAAGAAAATCAAGAAAAATCAATGAAACAAATGAAGGAAACAGTCCAAGACCTGAAAAGGGAAATAGAAAAAATGAAGAAGACACAAACAGAGGGAATGCTGGAAATAGAAAATGTGAGAAAATGATTGGGAACTTCAGATGCAAGTATAATCAACAGAATGCAAGAGATGGAAGAGAGAATCTCTAGCGTTGAAGATACAATAGAAGAAATAGATTCATCAGTCAAAGAAAACACTAAAGTCAACAAAGTCATGAACCAAAATGTCCAAGAAATTTGGGACACCATGAAAAGACCAAACCTATGAATAATAGGGGTAGAAGAAGGAGAAGAATACCAACTCAAGGGCACAGAAAATATATTCAACAAGATCATAGAAGAAAACTTTCCCAACTTAAAGAAGGAAATGCCTATGAAGATACAGGAAGCCTATAGAACACCAAACAGAATAGACCCCCAAAAAAAGTCCCCTCGCCACATAATAATTAAACAATTAAATGTACAGAATAAAGAAAGAATATTAAGAGCAGCAAAGGAAAAAGGCCAAGTGACATATAAAGGCAAACCTATCAGAATAACACCCGATTTCTCAATGGAGACTTTGAAAGCCAGAAGGTCCTGGACAGATGTAATGCAGACACTAAGAGATCATGGATGTCAGCCTAGACTAATATACCCAGCAAAACTTTCAATCATCATAGATGGAGTGAACAAGACATTCCATGACAAAGCCAGATTTAAACAATATTTATCCACAAACCCAGCCCTACAGAAAGCACTAGAAGGAAAATTCCAACCCAAGGAAGTCAGATACACCCTCGAAAATGCAGGCAATAGATAAAGCCACAGCAGTAAACCCCAACGAAGAAAAGTACACACACATCACCACCAAAAAATAACAGGAATGAACAATCACTGGACATTAATATCCCTCAATATCAATGGACTTAATTCACCTATAAAAAGACATAGGCTTACAGAATGGATACGAAAGCAGGACCCATCTTTCTGCTGCATACAAGAAACACATTTCAAATTCAAAGATAGACACTACCTAAAAATAAAAGGCTAGGAAAAGACTTTCCAATCAAACGGTCTTAAGAAACAAGCGGGTGTAGCCATCCTGATATTCAGCAAAATAGACTTCAAACTAAAATCAATCAAAAGAGATCAAGAAGGGCATTACATACTCATCACAGGAAAGATCCACCAAGATGAAGTCTCAATTCTGAACATTTATGCCCCAAACACAAGGGCACCCACATATGTAAAAGAAACATTACTAAAGCTTAAATCACATATAAAACCCCACACATTAATAGTGGGAGACCTCAACACCCCACTTTCACCACTGGACAGATCCCCCAAATCGAAACTTAACAGAGAAATAAAGGACTTAACTGATGTCATGACTCAAATGGACTTAATCGACATCTACAGAACATTCCATCCTAACAAAAAAGAATATACCTTCTTCTCAGCACCCCATGGATCCTACTCTAAAATCGACCACATACTTGGTCACAAAACAAATCTAAACAGATACAAAACAATTAGAATAACCTCCTGTGTTCTATCAGACCACCATGGTCTAAAGTTGGATTTCAACAACAACAAAAACTACAGAAAACCTACAATCTCATGGAAACTGAACAATACCCACCTGAATCACCAATGGGTTAAGGAAGAAATAAAGAAAGAAATTAAAGACTTCCTAGAGATCAACGAAAATGAAGACACCACACATCCAAACCTATGGGACACTATGAAAGCAGTACTAAGAGGGAAATTCATAGCACTAAACGCCCACATAAATAAGCTGGAGAAATCTCACACTAGTGACTTAACAGCACACCTGAAAGTTCTAGAACAGGAAGAAGCAAAGTCTCCCAGGAAAAATAGATGCCAGGAAATTATCAAAGTGAGAGCTGAAATCAATAAAATAGAAACAAAGAGAACAATACAAAAAATTAATGAAACAAAGAGTTGGTTCTTTGAGAAAATCAACAAGATAGAAAAGCCCTTATCCAAACTAACCAAAAGACAGAGAGAGAGCATCCAAATCAACAAAATCAGAAATGAAAAGGGGGACATAACAACAGACATTGAGGAAATCCAGAGAATCATCAGGTCATACTTCAAAAACCTCTATTCCACAAAACTGGAAAACCTAAAAGAAATGGATAATTTTCTGGATAGGTCCCACAAACCTAAATTAAATCAAGACCAGATAAACTATTTAAATAGTCCAATAACCCCTAACGAAATAGAAACAGTCATTAAAAGTCTTCCAACCAAAAAAAGCCCAGGACCAGATGGTTTCAGTGCAGAATTCTACCAGATCTTCAAAGAAGAGTTAATACCAATACTCTCTAAATTGTTCCATACAATAGAAACAGAAGGAACATTACCAAACTCCTTCTATGAGGCTACAATTACCCTGATTCCCAAACCAAACAAGGATACAACAAAGAAAGAGAACTACAGACCGATCTCCCTCATGAACATTGATGCAAAAATACTCAATAAAATACTGGCAAACAGACTCCAAGAACACATCAAAACAATTGTCCACCATGATCCAGTAGGATTCATTCCAGGGATGCAAGGATGTTTCAACATACGAAAGTCTGTCAATGTGATACACCATATAAACAAACTCAAAGAAAAAAACCACATGATCATCTCACTAGATGCTGAAAAGGCATTTGACAAAATCCAACACCCCTTCATGATAAAAATCTTGGAGCGATCAGGAAGGAATACAGGGAACATACCTAAACATAATAAAGGCAATTTACAGCAAGCCAACAGCCAACATCAAATTAAATGGAGAGAAACTCAAAGCAATTCCACTAAAATCAGGAACGAGGCAAGGCTGTCCGCTCTCCCCATACTTATTCAATATAGTACTTGAAGTTCTAGCCAGATCAATAAGACAACATAAGGAGATTAAGGGGATACAAATTGGAAAGGAAGTAGTCAAGCTTTCCCTATTTGCAGATGACATGATAGTATACTTGAGCAACCCCAAAGATTCCACCAAGGAACTGATACAACTTATAAACACCTTCAGCAACATAGCAGGATACAAGATCAACTCCAAAAAATCAGTAGCCCTCCTATATACAATGGACAAAAAAGCAGAGAAGGAAATCAGAGATACATCACCCTTTACTATAGACACAAATGACATAAAATACCTTGGGGTAACACTAACCAAGCAAGTGAAGGACCTATATGACAAGAACTTTAAGTCCCTAAAAAAAGAATTTGAAGAAGATGTCAGAAAATGGAAAGATCTCCATGCTCATGGATAGGCAGAACTAACATAGTAAAAATGGCAATCTTACCAAAAGCAATCTACAGATTCAATGCAATCCCCATCAAAATACCAACACAATTCTTCACAGACTGGAAAGAATAATACTCAACTTCATATGGAAAAACAAAAAACCCAGGATAGCCAAAGAATCCTGTACAATAACACAACCTCTGGAGGCATCACGATCCCTGACTTGAAGCTCTACTATAGAGCTACAGTAATAAAAACAGCTTGGTACTGGCATAAAAACTGACATGTGGACCAATGGAATCGAATTGAAGACCCTGACATTAATCCGCACACCTATGAACAAATAATTTTGACAAAGAAGCCAAAAGTGCACAATGGAAAAAAGAAAGCATCTTCAACAAATGGTGCTGGCAAAACTGGATATCAACATGTAGAAGGCTGCAAATAGATCCATATCTATCACCGTGCACAAAACTTAAGTCCAAGTGGATCAAGGACCTCAACATAAATCCAGCTACTCTGACCTGCTAGAAGAGAAAGTAGGAAGTAGTCTTGAATGCATTGGCATAGGAGACCACTTTCTAAATAGAACACCAGTAGCACAGACACTGAGAGAAACAATCAATCAATGGGACCTCTTGAAACTCAGAAGCTTTTGTAGGGCAAAGGATAAGGTCAACAAAGCAAAGCGACAGCCTACAGAATGGAAAAAGATATTCACCAATCCCACATCTGACAGAGGACTGATATCCAGAATATATAAGGAACTCAAGAAATTAGACATCAAAATGCCCAACAGTCCAATTAAGAAATGGGCTATAGAACTAAATAGAGAATTCTCAACAGAGGAAACTCAAATGGCTGAAAGACATTTAAGGAATTGCTCAACATCCCTAATCATCAGGGAAATGCAAATCAAAACAACTCTGAGATACCACCTTACGCCTGTCAGAATGGCTAAGATCAAAAACACTGAAGACACCTTATGCTGGAGAGGATGTGGAGCTAGGGGAACTCTCCTCCACTGCTGGTGGGAATGCAAGCTTGTACAACCACTTTGGAAATCAATATGGCGATTTCTTAGAAAATTGGGAATCCATCTCCCCCAAGATCCAGCTATACCACTCTTGGGCATATACCCAAGGAATGCTCAACCACACCACAAGAACACTTGTTCAGCTATGTTCATATCAGCATTGTTTGTAATAGCCAGAACATGGAAACAACCTAGATGCCCTTCAACTGAAGAATGGATAAACAAAATGTGGTACATATACACAATGGAATACTACTCAGCAGAGAAAAACAATGACATCATGAGGTTTGCAGACAAATGGATTTACCTAGAAAAAATCATCCTGAGTGAGGTATCCCAGACTCAGAAAGACAAACATGGTATGTACTCACTCATAACAGGATACTAGATGTGGAACAAGGATGACTGGACTGCTACTCACATCACCAGGCATGCTACCTGGAAAACAGGACCCCAAGAAAGACACAGGGATCGCCCAATGACAGAGAAATGGAATGAGATCTACATGAACAGCCTGGACATGATTGGGGGTAGTGAAGGGCGAGTGTCGAGGGAAAGAGAGCTTAGGTGAGTGGGAGATCCCAGCTGGATCAACAACAGAGAGGGAGAACAAGGAATAGGAGACCATGGTAAATGAAGACCACATGAGAATAGGAAGAAACAAAGTGCTAGAGAGGCCCACAGAAATCCACAAAGATACCCCCACAACAGACTGCTGGCAATGGTCGAGAGACAGTCCGAATTGACCTACTCTGGTGATGGGATGGCCAAACACCCTAATTGTCGTGCTAGAAACCTCATCCAACTACTGAGGGATCTGGATGCAGAGATCCATGACTAGGCCCCAGGTGGATCTCTGGGAGTCCAATTAGCGAGAATGAGGAGGGTTTATATGAGAGAGAATTGTTGAGACCAAGGTCGGATAAAGCACAGAGACAAATAGCCAAACAAACGAAAACACATGAAATATGAACCAATGGCTGAGGGGTCCCCAACTGGATCAGGCCCTCTGAGTGGGTGAGACATTTGATTGGCCTGATCTGTTTGGGAGGCATCCAGGCAGTGGCACCGGGTCTTGTGCTCATTGCATGAGTCGGCTGTTTGAAACCTGGGGCCTATGCAGGGTCCCTTGGCTCGGCCTGGGAGGAGGGGACTGGACCTACCTGGACTGAGTCCACCAGGTTGATCTCAGTCTGTGGGGAAGGCTTTGCCCTGGAGGAGATTGGAATGGGGGGTGGGCTGGGGGGAAGGTGAGGGGGGGCGGGAGGTAGGAGAACAAGGGAATCTGTGCCTGTATGTAGAACTTAATTGTATTGCAAAATAAAAAAAAATCAAAAATTACTGAAAATAATGCATAAAACTTGATTTATAGTAATTTATGATTTATTAAACATGAAAGCAAATTACATACTCATTAGGTGGATGTGACTTTTATTTTTATGTAATGAATTTAATCTTGGCTGAACATTTGCTACTGAAATAAACAGCATCTGCAACACTTTTTTAAATTAATATTTTATAATCAAATCAACTCAGCAAATTGGTAAAAAAATCAAACATTCTAAAAAAAATACAGCAAAAAGATAGTCTAATATCATGTTTCTATACCGAAGAATGGAAGAAAGAAAATATTAAAAATTCCTTGCTTTCTATAATTTTGCATAACACACAGTAATTTCCAAGCTGATAAAAAGGCATATTTTTTTGGAGTTATATGTAACGTGAAGCTGTATACCAGTCAATGTCCATATTCAATGTGTCTTAACAATTGAGGTTACAGTAAAATAATGTGATGCAACACAGGCAAATCGTGCTTAAACCATCTTGGATTCCTTTATACTTAGTTTCAAATTATTTTTGGTTGTTGAATGTTCAGAAACCTCTTTTATTGAAATCTTCAATAATAATCTTTAAGACCATATCTAAGATCATGACACAAATTTGTTACTTTTTTGCTGCACTTGTTTAATGATGAAGGATATACATTTGTTTACACTGCATTTGTTTTACTATATTTGCTTAAATAAATGTGTTGCTGTTTTACCTTGCCTGCCTACAGGAGATTGGTCTAATTAAAAGCTGAATAGTCAAAAGCTAGACAGAGAGAAAGATAGGTGGGGCTGTTGAGCAGAGAATATAAATCAGAGGAGAAATATGCGCTCTAGAAGAATTAGAGAAGAGGGCAGATGAGGGATAAAAAGAGGGAGAAGCTTGGGTTCAGCTAGGCTGCTGCCAAGCAGCTGCCAGCCAGCTTAAGATAAGGCTGAGCATTCATAACTAATAGGAATTCTCCATGTCACGATTTGGGAAACAAATGTAACAAACCTCCACACAGTTAGAGTAATAATACTCCACAACATAAACCAAAAAAAACACGTCTTTCTCTAGTTAAACAAATAGTCAACAACACTTAAGTTTTCATTTCCCTTAAAGTTTGATTTTCCTTAAACTCTTTCCTGATTTGTAGAAGTCCTGTACATACTAGGACATTAATTCTTTGTTACATCCCTGAAAAATATTTTCATCAGATTTCTTGTAATTTACTATGATAATACGTGCACATTAATTAATCAATCTATTATTCAAAACAGAGGTAAAAAGAAATGCATTGGCAGAGCTAGAGCAACAAAGATTAAACTTGAAATAATGACCAAGAGTAGAAATTAGCAGAGAAAAGTATGCAAAACTCTGTAACATGTTGAGTCTTGTATGTTCAGTTAAAGAATATGGATTTTATTCTATAGAGAATGTAAGCCCAAGGAAGAATGTGAAATCTGGAAGTGACTTGCTCAAAACGAAATCATCCTGGAATCAGTGTAGAAAATGGATTGATAGGGGGCTAAAATATTCAAGGCTAACCTGTGCAGCAATGCCCAGCTATTCACAGTAGCAGACATAACCAACAAACAGTAAAGTATTCCCCATGAAGCACATAATGAGTAGAATAGAGAAAGAGGCATTCACAGCTTTGTGTGAGCCAACATATTCAGAAGTTGCTTAGTAGCACCTATAGCATAAATTTCAACAATATTGGTGACATCTAGACCTCAAGCAGCAACCACAAGAACAAAAAGTCAGACTGCTGTGGGGTGTCTTTCTGTACAATGTGAATGTGTTGCTCTGATTGGTTGATAAAGCCATTTGGCCTATGGCAGGGCAGGATGAAGCCACGTGGGATAATCCAAGGGAGATAGTGAAAGGATAAAGGAGAGGTGGAAAAGATGCCATCCTATAGTCCAGGAAGCAGCATGTAATGGCATGCAGATAACAGCATAGAAAATGTGGCAAAACATAGAATAGAAATAATTTAAGTTATAAGAGATAGCAAGTCAGAAGCTTGAGCCATAGGCCATGGTCATGGAGTTTGTAGTTAATACAAGCCTCTGTGTGTTTACTTGGGTCTGAATAGCTGTGGAACCAGGCAGGACACAAGAAAACTTCTGACTACAAATGGTGCCCAGACATGGTGGCAAGAGTTTCCACCTAAAACTTGAGAGAACTAAAAAAAAAAGATTCTGAAACAGAGCTAAAAAATAGCTGCCTAGTGTGTCTCTCAGGCCAGCTATGGCCTATGAGCTTGAGCTACACTACAGCAGGTTTGCAACATGTGGACTTGACCTGCAGCATGGCAGATTCCTGCTGTGGTACACAGAGGTTTTCTCCAAGCCATGCAGTATGCTGCATCATGGATTTAGCTTTTGTTAGTACAAAAAAAGATTTCTGAGCTACATGCTGCTAGTTGGAGGCATAGACCTATTACCTCTCAGAGTCAGTGGAGAGCATGGCTCCCAGAGGTGGAGCTGAATTACCTCGGTCATGATGAAAAGCTCAAATGGGCATAGAAAGCAGCCAAGGCTACCACTTAAGTCCTAAACATGCAGTTTAGGAGTGTACAATCTCTTCTGGTTAGAGAAGAATCATAGATTCACAATAAGACAAATTCAGATGAAATAAAATTCAAAACAGTGTACAGTGTGTATAAAAATGTACATAGGCTTGGAATAGAGAGGAAAATCAATATATGCAGTATAATAAAAATAGTTAAATAAAAATATATAAAAATAAGTCTTTAAAGAGACAATTAAAGTAGTATAAAAAATAAGCTACATAAAGATAGAAATCACACACAGAGTCTGGATTATAGTATCTTTGGGATTTTTAACTGGAGAGAGACATTTGAGTATGAAGTCTGCTGAGTTAAATCAATATGTATATTTTAAAGGTATCTTGACTTCAAAATTTATGTCTAAGGATATGCTGCTTTAGAAAAGAGGTTCTACTTTTATTTCCACAGAAGATGAGAACCTGTAGAGTACTTCCAGGTGAATATGGTTTGATCAACCAAGACTCCCTGAAAGGTCTCTGATGAAACCATGGCCCAGATGATCCAACATCCAAAATCAGCTTCAAAACAATTGGATGTGATGATCCAGCCTTCACAGACTACTACAGCCAATATTTAAGTATAATTATTAATTTTCTCAGGATCCCCATTAGATTTCCAGAGCACCCAACCAGCAGGAAGTAGTACATAAATCTGCACCCAAAAAAGAGTAGATTAGTGAACCCACTTTTAAGGAGCAACAACTTGTTTAAAGTGCTTTGCTATAGATTTTATTTTATTACAGATTTAAAGTTAATTTTGTTATGCTGTATATATATATTTTTATTCTTGTTTAATGTATTATGTTTGTACAGCTCATTTGAAATTGTAATACATAATTAAGAAATACAGATTAATAGTTAGTCATCCATGGTAACCAAACTTATATTCATGTTAGTTAAGTTTTCTAGATATACATAGATATATTTCCATTAGGTATGTAATCTTCAAACACTTCACAGACCTACAGAATATGACATTTAAAATGTTTAAAAAATTTAGACTTTCTGGTCAAGGAGACATGTCTGCTCTGGGCAGCACCAATTTACTTCAGAGAGGAGAATGGGCACCAAAGACACCCCATATGGAGTTTATCTTGTTCTTGTCAATAATAGCCATTTGGGCAAGAGGCGTCTCTTGCCTGGACTGCGGATAATATGTTATATAAACTGGACATGCAGGACCCATAGGAAAATGACCACTGAATTAGCAAAAATGGAGTGAAATGGTTCTTCAGGTTTCTGATTTGCAGAGGAGACTTCCCAATAGTCTACAGGACACAGGAAGAAGTGACTAAAAAACTCTAGACCTATTGGCTGAAGATGGATTCCCCAACATTACAGAGGAACTTTGGATGACTGTCCATGCAGGCAGCTATCTCTGTCATTTCCAGAAGTTTGGAAGTTGCTTACAATGCATTTCCTATTTACTTAGGAAATATTATATCCTTTCTTAGAGTCTTTGATGTTGTTGAAGACTAGATAGTTATATTTATAGTTTTCCTTAGTCATGATAAAAGGTAAACTAGATACAAAACTTTGGACTCACAAATATAGGATAGATAGAATATTTTCTTTGATTTTGATAAATATACACTAGATATTGTAGCTGTAATTCTTGCTTGATAACTGTTCTATTATATGTAATTTTACTATGTTAAAGTTAAAACCTTCCTTTTTTGATTAGATAGAAAAGGGGAAGTGTTATGGGATGTCTTTTCATACACTAGGATTATATGTTTCTCAGACTGGTTGATAAATAAAGCCATTTGGCCTATGGCAGGGCAGGATTGAGCCAGGCAGAAAAATCCAAGGGAGATACTGAAAGGAGAAAGGAGAGGTCGAGAAGACACCATCCCACAGTCGAGGGAGCAGCATGTAATGGCACACAGGTAACACCATGTAACATGTGGCAAAACACAGATTAATGTAAATGGGTTAATTTAAGTTATAAGAGCTAACAAGAAAAAAGCTTGAATCATAGGCCATAGCTGTACAGTTCATAATTAATATAAGCCTCTGTGTGTTTACTTGGGTCTGAGTGGCTGTGGGACTGGGCGGGACACAGGAGAACTTCTGACTACATCACACAAATAATGTAATGGGGTCATCTCAATATGAGCTGCTCTCTAAGTCAAAAGGGCCAGTAAGAAAAAGTAACTTCTCATTAAGCTCTTGAAAGATGATAGTAGAGATTGTGATGTCAAATGGCTTGTGAATGCTCTTAAGACAGATGCTAGGGATGTCTTTCTGTATGCTGTGAATGTGTGTTGCTCTGATTTGGTTGATAAATAAAATGCTTATTGGCCAGTAGCCAGGGAGAAAGTATAGTATAGGCTGGATAATCATAGAAGAGAATTCTGGGAACAGGAAGGCTGAGTCAGGAGATGCTGCCAGCCACTGCTGCCATGAAAAGCAAGATGTAAAGATTCTGGTAAGCCATGAGCCACATGGCAAGGTATAGATTTATAGAAATGGGTTAATCTAAGATGTAAGATCTAGCTAACAAGAAGCCTGAGACATTAGGCCATATAGTTTTAATTAACATAAGCCTCTGTGTGTTTACTTGGGTCCAAGTGGCTACAGGACTGGCAGGTGAGAGAGATTTGTCCTGACCATGGGCCAGTTGGGACACAGGAAATAATCAGCTACACACAGATGTGGGTACAGTTCGGCCTTGTTCTATACTTTCTTTTATCTATTCATCTGAACAGTCTTATTTTTAAATATATGCTACAATTAAGTATACCAGGCCTTCTTTTGTGCCACCAATTACCCCCAAAATCATGACATGGAGACTTCTGTGCTGTGGGATGGTCTGTATGTCAAATGTGTTGCTCTGATTGGTCAATAAATAAATCACTGATTGGCTGTTGGCTAGGCAGGAAGTATAGGCGGGGCAAGGAGAAAAAAGCTGGGAAGTGGAAGGCTGAGTCAGAGAGACACTGCCAGCCTCCATGATGACAAACAGCATATGAAGATGCCGGTAAGCCACGAGCCATGTGGCAAGGTATAGATTAATGGAAATGGATTAATTTAAGCTGTAAGAAAAGTTAGCAAGAAGCCTGCCATGGCCATACAGTTTGTAACCAATATAAGTCTCTGTGTTTACTTGGTCGGATTTGAGCAGCTGTGGGACTGGCAGGTGTTAGAGATTTGTCCTGACTGTGGGCCAGGCAGGAAAACTCTAGCTACAAATGGCGCCCAACGTGGGGCAAGAGTTTCCACCTAAAAACTGAGAAAAAAGATTCTAAAACGGAGCTAAAAACAGCTTCCTAATTGTCTCTCTCAAATGAGCGGCAGCTGCCGGTTTGAGCTACTGGTGGGTTCCTAGCATGTGCGCTCGACCTGCAGTTTGGCGGAAATGAGGCCTCTGCAAGTGGCACATTAAGCTGCATGGTGGATTTAGCCTTTGCAGGTACAAAACAAAAAAAGAGGTTTCTGGACTACACGCTGCTTGGATAAAAGCATAGACCCATGATAGCTCCCAGAGCTGGTGGTAAATGTAGCCATGTTGGGAAGCTGAGGTGGGCGGAGGCAGCAGCCACAGCTGCTGCAGTTTAAAGCAATAGATTTACAATAAGACAGATTCAGATGTAATAGTTTACAATGTGTGTAAAATATACATAGGCTTGAAAGAGAAAAAAAGGTGATATACAGTTATATAAACAAATACAGTTTTAAAAAATAAAGTCTTTAAAGAGACAGTAAAATTAATATAAAAAATAAGCCACATAAAGATGAATATTACACAGAGAATCTGGATTGTGTTGTCTTTGGGATTTTTAACTGCAGAAAAACGTTTGATTATAAAAGATGTCGAGTTATGCCAAAATGTATATTTTAAAGGTACCTTGACTTCAAAATTTGGATGTAAGGATGTGTTACTTTGGAAAGGAGACTCTGCTTTTGTTCCCACAGAAAGCCAGAGGCTATGGATTTGTTCAAGATTAAGATACATCAGGTTTGACCAGCCAAGACCCCCTGAAAGATCTCCGATGACACCATGGCCCAGATGATCCAACATCCAGAATGGTTTGAAGGCATCTGGCTCAGACGATACAGCATCATGGACTATTCCATAATTCTAAAATTTTCTTTGTTTCCCCATAAGATACAGCACCCCCCTCCAGCAGGAAGTAGTAAGAGAAGCTACGCCCAAATTCCCAAATTATATGTAATTTTACTTTGTTAAGGTTAAAACCTTCCTTTTTGAAAAAAAAAAGGGGGGGGAAGTGCTGTGGGATGTATGGCAAATGTGTTGCTGATTAATCAATAAAACACTGATTGGCTGTTGGCTAGGCAGGAAGTATAGGCGGGGCAAGGAGGAGAATAAAGCTGGGAAGTGGAAGGCTGAGTCAGAGAGACACTGCCAGCCTCCATGATGACAAACAGCATATGAAGTTGCCGGTAAGCCACGAGCCATGTGGCAAGGTATAGATTAATGGAAATGGATTAATTTTTTTTTAATTTTTATTTTGCAATACAATTCAGTTCTACATATCAGCCACAGATTCCCTTGTTCTCCCCCCTCCCGCCCCCCTCACCTTCCCCCCAGCCCGCCCCCCATTCCAATCTCCTCCAGGGCAAAGCCTTCCCCACAGACTGAGATCAACCTGGTGGACTCAGTCCAGGTAGGTCCAGTCCCCTCCTCCCATGCTGAGCCAAGGGACCCTGCATAGGCCCCAGGTTTCAAACAGCCAACTCATGCAATGAGCACAGGACCCGGTCCCACTGCCTGGATGCCTCCCAAACAGATCAGGCCAATCAACTGTCTCACCCACTCAGAGGGCCTGATCCAGTTGGTGACCCCTCAGCCATTGGTTCATATTTCATGTGTTTCCGTTTGTTTGGCTATTTGTCTCTGTGCTTTATCCGACCTTGGTCTCAACAATTCTCTCTCATATAAACCCTCCTCATTCTCGCTAATTGGACTCCCAGAGATCCACCTGGGGCCTAGTCATGGATCTCTGCCTCCAGGTCCATCAGTAGTTGGATGAGGTTTCTAGCACGACAATTAGGGTGTTTGGCCATCCCATCACCAGAGTAGGTCAGTTCGGACTGTCTCTCGACCATTGCCAGCAGTCTGTTGTGGGGGTATATTTGTGGATTTCTGTGGGCCTCTCTAGCACTTTGTTTCTTCCTATTCTCATGTGGTCTTCATTTACCATGGTCTCCTATTCCTTGTTCTCCCTCTCTGTTTTTGACCAGCTGGGATCTCCCACTCACCCAAGCTCTCTTTCCCTCGACCCTCGCCCTTCACTACCCCCACTCCTGTCCAGGCTGTTCATGTAGATCTCATTCCATTTCTCTGTCGTTGGGCGATCCCTGTGTCTTTCTTGGGGTCCTGTTTTCCAGGTAGCCTGCCTGGTGATGTGAGTAGCAGTCCAGTCATCCTTGTTCCACATCTAGTATCCTGTTATGAGTGAGTACATACCATGTTTGTCTTTCTGAGTCTGGGATACCTCACTCAGGATGATTTTTTCTAGATCCATCCATTTGTCTGCAAACCTCATGATGTCATTGTTTTTCTCTGCTGAGTAGTATTCCATTGTGTATATGTACCACATTTTGTTTATCCATTCTTCAGTTGAAGGGCATCTAGGTTGTTTCCATGTTCTGGCTATTACAAACAACGCTGATATGAACATAGATGAACAAGTGCTCTTGTGGTGTGGTTGAGCATTCCTTGGGTATATGCCCAAGAGTGGTATAGCTGGATCTTGGGGGAGATGGATTCCCAATTTTCTAAGAAAGCGCCATATTGATTTCCAAAGTGGTTGTACAAGCTTGCATTCCCACCAGCAGTGGAGGAGAGTTCCCCTAGCTCCACATCCTCTCCAGCATAAGGTGTCTTCAGTGTTTTTGATCTTAGCCATTCTGACAGGCGTAAGGTGGTATCTCAGAGTTGTTTTGATTTGCATTTCCCTGATGATTAGGGATGTTGAGCAATTCCTTAAATGTCTTTCAGCCATTTGAGTTTCCTCTGTTGAGAATTCTCTGTTTAGTTCTATAGCCCATTTCTTAATTGGACTGTTGGGCATTTTGATGTCTAATTTCTTGAGTTCCTTATATATTCTGGATATCAGTCCTCTGTCAGATGTGGGATTGGTGAAGATCTTTTCCCATTCTGTAGGCTGTCGCTTTGCTTTGTTGACCGTATCCTTTGCCCTACAAAAGCTTCTCAGTTTCAAGAGGTCCCATTGATTGATTGTTTCTCTCAGTGTCTGTGCTACTGGTGTTCTATTTAGAAAGTGGTCTCCTATGCCAATGTGTTCAAGACTACTTCCTACTTTCTCTTCTAGCAGGTTCAGAGTAGCTGGATTTATGTTGAGGTCCTTGATCCACTTGGACTTAAGTTTTGTGCACGGTGATAGATATGGATCTATTTGCAGCCTTCTACATGTTGATATCCAGTTTTGCCAGCACCATTTGTTGAAGATGCTTTCTTTTTTCCATTGTGCACTTTTGGCTTCATTGAACAAAAATTATTTGTTCATAGGTGTGCGGATTAATATCAGGGTCTTCAATTCGATTCCATTGGTCCACATGTCAGTTTTTATGCCAGTACCAAGTTGTTTTTATTACTGTAGCTCTATAGTACAGCTTGAAGTCAGGGATCGTGATGCCTCCAGAGGTTGTTTTATTGTACAGGATTCTTTTGGCTATCCTGGGTTTTTTGTTTTTCCATATGAAGTTGAGTATTATTCTTTCCAGGTCTGTGAAGAATTGTGTTGGTATTTTGATGGGGATTGCATTGAATCTGTAGATTGCTTTTGGTAAGATTGCCATTTTTACTATGTTAGTTCTGCCTATCCATGAGCATGGGAGATCTTTCCATTTTCTGACATCTTCTTCAATTTCTTTTTTCAGGGACTTAAAGTTCTTGTCATATAGGTCCTTCACTTGCTTGGTTAGTATTACCCCAAGGTATTTTATGTCATTTGTGGCTATAGTAAAGGGTGATGTATCTCTGATTTCCTTCTCCGCTTTTTTGTCCATTGTATATATGAGGGCTACTGATTTTTTGGAGTTGATCTTGTATCCTGCTATGTTGCTGAAGGTGTTTATAAGTTGTATCAGTTCCTTGGTGGAATCTTTGGGGTTGCTCAAGTATACTATCATGTCATCTGCAAATAGGGAAAGCTTGACTTCTTCCTTTCCAATTTGTATCCCCTTAATCTCCTTATGTTGTCTTATTGCTCTGGCTAGAACTTCAAGTACTATATTGAATAAGTATGGGGAGAGCGGACAGCCTTGCCTCGTTCCTGATTTTAGTGGAATTGCTTTGAGTTTCTCTCCATTTAATTTGATGTTGGCTGTTGGCTTGCTGTAAATTGCCTTTATTATGTTTAGGTATGTTCCCTGTATTCCTGATCGCTCCAAGACCTTTATCATGAAGGGATGTTGGATTTTGTCAAATGCCTTTTCAGCATCTAGTGAGATGATCATGTGGTTTTTTTCTTTGAGTTTGTTTATATGGTGTATCACATTGACAGACTTTCGTATGTTGAACCATCCTTGCATCCCTGGAATGAATCCTACTTGATCATGGTGGATAATTGTTTTGATGTGTTCTTGGAGTCTGTTTGCCAGTATTTTATTGAGTATTTTTGCATCAATGTTCATGAGGGAGATCGGTCTGTAGTTCTCTTTCTTTGTTGTATCCTTGTTTGGTTTGGGAATCAGGGTAATTGTAGCCTCATAGAAGGAGTTTAGTAATGTTCCTTCTGTTTCTATTGTATGGAACAATTTAGAGAGTATTGGTATTAACTCTTCTTTGAAGATCTGGTAGAATTCTGCACTGAAACCATCTGGTCCTGGGCTTTTTTTGGTTGGGAGAATTTTAATGACTGTTTCTATTTCGTTAGGGGTTATTGGACTATTTAAATAGTTTATCTCGTCTTGATTTAATTTAGGTATGTGGTACCTATCCAGAAAATTATCCATTTCTTTTAGGTTTTCCAGTTTTGTGGAATAGAGGTTTTTGAAGTATGACCTGATGATTCTCTGGATTTCCTCAATGTCTGTTGTTATGTCCCCCTTTTCATTTCTGATTTTGTTGATTTGGATGCTCTCTCTCTGTCTTTTGGTTAGTTTGGATAAGGGCTTGTCTATCTTGTTGATTTTCTCAAAGAACCAACTCTTTGTTTCATTAATTTTTTGTATTGTTCTCTTTGTTTCTATTTTATTGATTTCAGCTCTCACTTTGATAATTTCCTGGCATCTATTTTTCCTGGGAGACTTTGCTTCTTCCTGTTCTAGAACTTTCAGGTGTGCTGTTAAGTCACTAGTGTGAGATTTCTCCAGCTTATTTATGTGGGCGTTTAGTGCTATGAATTTCCCTCTTAGTACTGCTTTCATAGTGTCCCATAGGTTTGGATATGTGGTGTCTTCATTTTCGTTGATCTCTAGGAAGTCTTTAATTTCTTTCTTTATTTCTTCCTTAACCCATTGGTGATTCAGGTGGGTATTGTTCAGTTTCCATGAGATTGTAGGTTTTCTGTAGTTTTTGTTGTTGTTGAAATCCAACTTTAGACCATGGTGGTCTGATAGAACACAGGAGGTTATTCTAATTGTTTTGTATCTGTTTAGATTTGCTTTGTGACCAAGTATGTGGTCAATTTTAGAGAAGGTTCCATGGGGTGCTGAGAAGAAGGTATATTCTTTTTTGTTAGGATGGAATGTTCTGTAGATGTCGATTAAGTCCATTTGAGTCATGACATCAATTAAGTCCTTTATTTCTCTGTTAAGTTTCGATTTGGGGGATCTGTCCAGTGGTGAAAGTGGGGTGTTGAGGTCTCCCACTATTAATGTGTGGGGTTTTATATGTGATTTAAGCTTTAATAATGTTTCTTTTACATATGTGGGTGCCCTTGTGTTTGGGGCATAAATGTTCAGAATTGAGATTTCATCTTGGTGGATCTTTCCTGTGATGAGTATGTAATGCCCTTCTTGATCTCTTTTGATTGATTTTAGTTTGAAGTCTATTTTGCTGGATATCAGGATGGCTACACCCGCTTGTTTCTTAAGACCGTTTGATTGGAAAGTCTTTTCCCAGGCTTTTATTTTTAGGTAGTGTCTATCTTTGAATTTGAGATGTGTTTCTTGTATGCAGCAGAAAGATGGGTCCTGCTTTCGTATCCATTCTGTAAGCCTATGTCTTTTTATAGGTGAATTAAGTCCATTGATATTGAGGGATATTAATGTCCAGTGATTGTTCATTCCTGTTAATTTTTGGTGATGATGTGTGTGTACTTTTCTTCGTTGGGGTCTACTGCTGTGGCTTTATCTATTGCCTGTGTTTTCGAGGTTGTATCTGACTTCCTTAGGTTGGAATTTTCCTTCTAGTGCTTTCTGTAGGGCTGGGTTTGTGGATAAATATTGTTTAAATCTGGCTTTGTCATGGAATGTCTTGTTCACTCCATCTATGACGATTGAAAGTTTTGCTGGGTATATTAGTCTAGGCTGACATCCATGGTCTCTTAATGTCTGCATTACATCTGTCCAGGACCTTCTGGCTTTCAAAGTCTCCATTGAGAAATCGGGTGTTATTCTGATAGGTTTGCCTTTATATGTCACTTGGCCTTTTTCCTTTGCTGCTCTTAATATTCTTTCTTTATTCTGTACATTTAATTGTTTAATTATTATGTGGCGAGGGGACTTTTTTTGGGGGTCTAGTCTGTTTGGTGTTCTATAGGCTTCCTGTATCTTCATAGGCATTTCCTTCTTTAAGTTGGGAAAGTTTTCTTCTATGATCTTGTTGAATATATTTTCTGTGCCCTTGAGTTGGTATTCTTCTCCTTCTTCTACCCCTATTATTCATAGGTTTGGTCTTTTCATGGTGTCCCAAATTTCTTGGACATTTTGGTTCATGACTTTGTTGACTTTAGTGTTTTCTTTGACTGATGAATCTATTTCTTCTATTGTATCTTCAACGCTAGAGATCCTCTCTTCCATCTCTTGCATTCTGTTGATTATACTTGCATCTGAAGTTCCCAATCGTTTTCTCAGATTTTCTATTTCCAGCATTCCCTCTGTTTGTGTCTTCTTCATTTTTTCTATTTCCTTTTTCAGGTCTTGGACTGTTTCCTTCATTTGTTTCATTGATTTTTCTTGATTTTCTTTCAGTATTTTATTGTTCTCTTCCAGGACTTTATTGATTTCTTCTAATTTGTTTGCCCTTTCCTCTAGTTGTTTACAGCGTTCTTCACATTTTTTTGTCTTTTCCTCTACACGAGCCTCTAGCT
The DNA here is from genome assembly GCF_949786415.1 of Peromyscus eremicus. Classification (NCBI taxonomy): domain Eukaryota; kingdom Metazoa; phylum Chordata; class Mammalia; order Rodentia; family Cricetidae; genus Peromyscus; species Peromyscus eremicus. Next base: position 123,001,466 of record NC_081439.1, read on the forward strand.
TCTTCATGATGACATTCATAAGGCTATTTTCTTCTGCTTCTTCCAATTTCTGATGTTCAGGTCTAGGTGTTGGAGGAGGGCTAGGGCCTGGTGATGGTGTATTACTATTCATTTTGTTGTATGTGTTTCTGCCTTGACGTCTGCCCATCTCCTTGTGGTTCGTTCCTGGCCTTATCCGCACACTTGGTTCAGAGCTGACAGATTCAGGAAGTCTCTCTCTCTTGTCCAGATGGGAGCTCTCTTGTCCAAATTGGAAGTCCGGGGCAGGATGGAAGCTCTTGTTCAGAAGGGAAGTCCGGGGGAGGATGGGTGCTCTCCTCTCTCTCTCTCTCTCTCTCTCTCTCTCTCTCTCTCTCTCTCTCCTCCAGATGGGAAATCCACGGCAAGATGGGAGCTGGGGGCCAGCCTCTAAGTCTCAAGAAGAGGCTTGGGGCTCAGGCGGATGGGCGTGGGGGCAGGGCGTGGAGACTGCAGGGTCTGCCAGGTGTCTTGGAGAAGGAGATCCTTCCCGGTGGGGCTAGAAGGGCACCTGCCCGGGGACCAGAACCTGGGCCCAAGTTGGGCAGGTCTTCCCCGGAGTGGCTGGTGCCCAGGGATGGGGTAGGGGGCAAGCTAGGGCACTCACCTGTGCTTCAGAAGGGAAGTCCTGGGCAAGATGGGAGCTGGGGGGCCTGGCCTCTAAGTCTCAGGCAGAGGCTTGGGGCTCAGGCGGATGGGCGTGGGGGCAGGGCATGGAGACTGCAGGGTCTGCCAGGGGTCTTGGAGAGGGGGATCCTTCCCAGTGGGGCTAGAAGGGCACCTGCCCGGGGAGCAGAACCTGGGCCCAAGTTGGGCAGGTCTTCCCCGGAGTGGCTGGTGCCCAGGGATGGGGTCGGGGGCAAGCTAGGGCACTCACCTGTGCTTCAGAAGGGAAGTCCGGGGGAAGATGGGAGCTGGGGGCTGGCCTCTAAGTCTCAGGAAGAGGCTTGGGGCTCAGGCAGATGGGCGTGGGGGCAGGGCGTGGAGACTGCAGGGTCTGCCAGGGGTCTTGGAGAAGGGGATCCTTCCCGGTTGGGGTAGAAGGGCACCTGCCCGGGGTCCAGAACCTGGGCCCAAGTTGGGCAGGTCTTCCCCGGAGTGGCTGGTGCCCAGGGATGGGGTCGGGGGCAAGCTAGGGCACTCACCTGTGCTTCAGAAGGGAAGTCCTGGGCAAGATGGGAGCTGGGGGCCGGCCTCTAAGTCTCAGGAAGAGGCTTGGGGCTCAGGCAGATGGGCGTGGGGGCAGGGCGTGGAGACTACAGGGTCTGCCAGGGGTCTTGGAGAAGGGGATCCTTCCCGGTTGGGGTAGAAGGGCACCTGCCCGGGGTCCAGAACCTGGGCCCAAGTTGGGCAGGTCTTCCCCGGAGTGGCTGGTGCCCAGGGATGGGGTCGGGGGCAAGCTAGGGCACTCACCTGTGCTTCAGAAGGGAAGTCCTGGGCAAGATGGGAGCTGGGGGCCGGCCTCTAAGTCTCAGGAAGAGGCTTGGGGCTCAGGCAGATGGGCGTGGGGGCAGGGCGTGGAGACTGCAGGGTCTGCCAAGGGTCTTGGAGAAGGGGATCCTTCCCGGTTGGGGTAGAAGGGCACCTGCCCGGGGACCAGAACCTGGGCCCAAGTTGGGCAGGTCTTCCCCGGAGTGGCTGGTGCCCAGGGATGGGGTCGGGGGCCGGAAATGGATTAATTTAAGCTGTAAGAAAAGTTAGCAAGAAGCCTGCCATGGCCATACAGTTTGTAACCAATATAAGTCTCTGTGTTTACTTGGTCGGATTTGAGCGGCTGTGGTACTGGCAGGTGATAGAGATTTGTCCTGACTGTGGGCCAGGCAGGAAAACTCTAGCTACAACAACTCATTTTTTAATTCATCCTAAAAAAGAACATTGAATCTGTATTTTCCATATTTAAGTATATTTTCTGATTGAAGCAATTTTTTACTCCTGATTTTAATCTAGATTATATGGCCTGTAGCTGTAAATTTTCTCAGGTCCTTCCCAGCCCTGCAGTTTCATGTTCCTCCAGTCTTGCCTTGCCCCATGGTCCCTCAGGCTCTTATAAAATAATCATTCAGGGGTTTAATATTAATTACCAATTGTATGGCCTATGGCAGGCTTCTTGCTAGCTAGCTCTTATAACTTAACCCATTTCTATTATTCTATAGGTTGTCATATGACTGTGATATTACTGGTTTCCTGGCATCTTGCTGCTCCTTCAGCAGCAGCTGGCATCTTCCCTTCTTCTCTTTTCTTCTCTCTGTATATCTGCTTGGATTGCCCACCTGCATGCCTCTAACATGCCTTGCCATAGGTCAATGTAGCTTTATTTACCAACCAATCAGGAAAATACATATTCATAGCATACAGAAAAGCATACCATAGCACTTTGCCTTTTCTGTCTGATCAAAAAGGAAGATTTTAACTTTACCATAGTAAAATTACATACAATAGAAGAGTTATTAAGCAGGAATTATAGTTATAATATCTAGTCTATTTGTAATTGGCAAAATTAAAGAAAATATTCTATCTATCATATATTTGTAAGTATAAGATTTCATATCTAATTTATCTTTTATTATAACTAAGGAAAATTATAACTATTTAGTCTTCAACTGTATCAAAGACTATATATATATATATATATATATATATATATATATATATATATATATATATATAATAAACTATTACCTGAGTGAAGAGGAAATGCATTGCAGGCAACTTCTATAGTTCTAGAAATAACAGAGACAGCTGGCTGCCTGGACAGTCACCCAAAGTTCCTCTGCAATGTTGGGGCATTCATCTTTAGGCTACAGGTCTAGAGTTTCTCAGTTGCTATTCCTTGTGTCTTACAGAATGTCTGGCAGTCTCCTCTGCAAAGCAGGAACACGAAAGATCATTTTGCCTTGTTTTGGCAAAATTTAGTGGTCGTTTTTCCATTAATCCTGCATGTCCAGTTGATACAACTTTTTGTCAAGCAGTCCAGGCAAGAATAGTTTCTTGCCCTAATGGCTAACTTTTGCCATAAGGAAAGCAAACTCCATATAGTTTCTTCAATGCCCATCATCTCTTTTAAGTAAATCAGTGTTGCCAAGAGTAGATGTGTCTCACTGTCCAGAAAGTCTAAGTTTTTAAAATATTTTAAATGCCATATGCTGTAGTCTTTGAAGTGTTTGAAGATTACCTACCTAATTGAAATATATTTATTGATACCTAGAAAACTTAACTGACCTGACTAAGTTTGATTATCATAGATACTATTAATCTGTATTTCTTAATTATACATTAATTTCAAATGAGATTTATGAACATAATACCTTAAAACAAGAGTAGAAATATACATACAGTATAACAAAATTAACTTTAAATTTGTATCAATAAACTGAAATCCACAGCAATGTAAAACATTTTAAATGTTATTGCTCTTTAAAAGTAGATTCAATAATCTACCCTTTTATCCTATCATATCTATACTACACCTTTTCCTTTTGTAGAAAGAGACTGAAGTTTTAATCAAACACTTTTAAATAAAATAAACATTTATAAACAATATTTTGGGAAATTGCACATAACTTCTCCTACTATTTCCTGCTGATTGGGTATACTGGCAATATAATGGGGATCCTGAGAAAATTAAAAATTATACTTAAATCTTGGCTGTAGTAGTCTGTGAGGATGGATCATCTCAGCCAGTTGCTTTGAAGCTAACTATGGATTTTGGATCATCTGAGTCATGATTTCATCAGAGACCTTTCAGGGGATCTTGGGTGATCAAACCACACTAGACTATAATCAATCCACATGTTCTCATCTTCTGTGGAGACAAAAGAAAACCTCTTTTCCAAAGCAATGTATCCTTACACATAAATTTTCAAGTCAATGCTGTGGGATAGTCTGTGTGTCAAATGCTCTGATTTGTCAATAAATAAAACACTGATTGGCCAGTGGCCAGGAGGGAAGAATAGGTGAGACCAACAGAGAGGAGAATTGAGGAAACAGGAAAGGAAGAGAGACACTGCCAGCCCCCGCCATGACAGGCAGCCTGTGAAGATGCCAGTAAACCATGAGCCATGTGGCAAGGTATAGAATAAGAGAAATGGATTAATTTAAGATATAAGAACAGTTAGCAAGAAGCCTGCCACAGCCATACAGTTTGTAAGCAATATAAGTCTCTGTGTTTACTTGGTTGGGTCTGAGCAGCTGTGGGACTGGCGGGTGAGAGAGATTTGTCCTGACTGTGCCCAGGCAGAAAAACTCTAGCTACAAGTCAAGGTACCTTAAGGTATATATAGGTTTAACTTAGCAGCCTGGCTCTATGTGCGATTTGCATCTTTATGTGGCTTATTTTTTTTAATTTAATTTTTTTATTTTTATTTTGCAATACAATTCAGTTCTACATATCAGCCACGGATTCCTTTGTTCTCCCCCCTCCCGCCCTCTTTAAAGATTTTATTTTTTAAAACCATTTCTTTATATAACTGTCTATCCTACTTTTCCACTCTCTTCCAAGCCTACATACATTTTTATATATAATGTAAACCATTTAGAGGTTTATTCCATCTGAATCAGTCTTTTGTGTATCTATACTCCATTTTTGACCATTGCAAACTACAGTGTGGCTAAGATTTAAGCAGAAGCCCTGCCTGCTGACAGTGCCCACTTCTGCTTCCCAACATGGCAGAGGTACCCAGGAGAATCATGCTTACCCTGCCAACTCTGGGGTCCATTCTGCCATCAGATACTGTGGAGCTGGCCCATAAATGCTTTTTGTCTGTATGAGTAAAAGCTAAATACACCATGCAGCATGCTGTACAGCTTAGAGACAGCTCTGTTTACAGATTCTGGAATCTGCCATGCTGTGCTCAAACCTGAATGCTGTGACATCTCTCTACCATGACATCTCTATACCATGGCCCAATGAGGCACGAAGTAGTAATCTGTTTGGGGCTCTCTTTTAGAAGCTCTTATTAAGTCTCTCAGGTTTTTGGTGGAAACTCTTGTTCCATGTTGGGCAGCCAAATGGAGTTGTAAGTTTTCTCAGGTCCCACCTAGCCCCACAGTCCCTCAGCTAATTATAAAATAATCATTCAGTTGTTTAATATTAATTATCAATTGTATGGCCTATGGCAGACTTCTTGCTTGCTGTCTCTTATAACTTAACCTATTTCTATTAATCTATAAGTTGTCATTTGGCCATGGCATTATTGGTCTGCTGGCACCTTGCTGCTCCTTTGGTGGTGGCTGGAGTCTCCCCCTCCTCTCCTTTCTTTTCTCTGTATATCTGATTGGATTTCCAGCCTGCTTCTTAGCTGCCCTGCCATAGACCAATAAAGCTTCATTTATCAACCAATCAGAACAACACATAATCACAGCACACAGAAAGACGTTCAACAGCACCTCTCTATTTTCTTCCTTTCAACACTTCCTGGTTTATTTTACATGAGATTTTAACCAGTTTAAGGAAGTAATGTTGGTATGGAGATATCATACAAGGATAATTTGATGATTTTTCAGGTAAGAATATATATATTTTTTAATATTAGGACACTATATATATAACAAATATGTCATTACATTCTTTATTAACAATGTTACTTAATTTTTGTAGTAACTACAAGCAAAATGTTAACTATATAATGTAGATTTCATAACAATCAGTACTATGCTGTGCAGTGGAAAACTTGAAATATAGATCCCCTGAGTAATACTGCCCCATTTACTTAAGACCATTCTATTTCATGTGCTTCTATGTGTAGGAAATTTTAGAGTTCTCATAGAGTGGTATTATATCATCTTTTACTTTCTGTGTCTGGCTTATTTCACTTAACATAATATCATATTGTTCATATATATTGTTGCAAGTAGCAGAATTTAATTATTCTTAGGAATGAATAATATTCTACTGTGTAAATAGGCTATTTTCTTTATTTATTCATGTGTTAATAGACTTTCAATGTGTTTACACATCATAGCTATTGGGAACAATGCTATCACATAAATGGAAGTATAGCACACTGGCAGTCCAAGGGATATTGAAAACACAGGTGTAGCATGAATCTTAAATGGTCTTATTAAATAAATAAAAAAAAAACTCAGTCCCAGCTATTGGGTTAAATTCTGAAAGATCAGAGAAGCAGAACAAGCCACATCTAACCTCACCTCACCAACTTCTCAGTCAATCCTGTTTCCTCAAAGAGGAAGCCTCTGAGTCCTCATGTAAATAAATCTCAGATGAACTGCTGCTAAAAACGTAAAAACTTAAAAGCCTCTAGTTCCTGGTCCTTATGCCTTATATACCTTTCTGCTTCCTGCCATAACTTCCTGGGTTTAAAGGTGTGTGTCACCATGCCTGGCTGTTTCCAGTGTGGCTTTGAACTCACAGAGATCCGAGTGAAACTCTGCATCCTAAGTGATAGGATTAAAGGTGTGTGCCACCATTTTTTGGCTTGTATGTTTATTCAGTGGCTGTTTTACTCTCTGACCCCAGATAAGTTTATTAGGCTGCAAAATATATCGGGGGGGGGGGACACAATATCACCAAATTTCCCCTTTTTTTGTCTAAAATAATAAAAGAAGCTTACAAATAATATAAGAAAAATTATATCCAAAATAAATACAGTCAAGAATTACATTAACAATGTCCAGTCCATTAACATTTGACAAATTCAGGCAAAAAATTATTACTTATTCTATTTTGGTGAATCCAAAATTTTTATGCAATATACAAATGTCCAATTCAGTGTAAAATATTGAAAACAAATAGTTTCTTTCAAAAGTAGATTCAATAATCTACCTTTTTATCTCATCATATCCATATTCTTTTTCTTTTCATAGGAGATTCAATAATCTACCCTTTTATTGTGTACTTCTATGTCTTTTTTTTCAGAGTAGACTTAATAATCTACCTCTTATCTGTATCCTCTTTTTTTTAAAACAAGAAACCTGACTCCAATCTCCTTTGTTTAGCTTTTTTTTCTGACCATTAACAGTTAACAACTTGTAACCAACCATTGTAAACAATGACAATATCCATAAATCAAATGACAAAAAACCACCCACCCCACCTCTTGGGAATGTGGGTGTCTTGTTCTTAATATTACTTCTTGCTGTCTGGGGGTGAAGGTAACTTTAGGGAATCCTGAAACGAAAAATTTTGGGTTAATTGTCAAGTCCTGAGAGAGTTAGCTGTATCATTTGTCCAGTCTCTGCATAATGGAAAAGTGCAGAGCTTTTCTCAAGTCCTTGCTCAAGTAGGCTGTGAATCTGGATCATCTCAGCTAGCCATCTCAAAATTGTCCTAAGTAGTTTGTAGTCCAAACCCAATCTTTGAGTGGTATTAATCAGCTTAATGGCTTCATCATAGTCCATGTGGAATCCTCATTGTGGGATCCTGTCGTCTTTTTGAAGATTTCAAAGTCACTGTTAGGCATGGTAATGGCTCCCTGCAGAATTGTTTTTGTGCATCCTCTGTGCTTTGAAGCAATCTTAAGTGTATCCGTGGCAGAATTGTGTCTCACAGCCATTTTTAAGTTTACAATACAATAGGTTCCATTCTTCTTCACCAAGATATTCTTTGATTTCAAATCTCTGTGAGCAATAGCTGGCCATGTGCAGTTTGGCCCCGAGCTGGGGTGTGCAAGGCCACAGGCAAGTGGCTTTTTTGAGAATTGGTACCCCACAAGTTGGGCACCAAATGTAACATGAATTGCTAATTGGTCTTATTAATAAAAATTTCAGGAACCAGTTATTGGGGTGAAATCTGAAAGATCAGAGAAACAGAACAATCCACAGCCAACCTCACCTTGCCAGCTCCTCAGCTGATCTTGTTTCCTCAAACTGGAAGCCTTTGATTAATCACTGGAATGGATCTCAGATGAGCTGCTGCTAAATGTTTAAAAGCCTCTAGTTCCTGGTCCTCATGCTTTATATAACTTTCTGCTTTCTGCCATTACTTCCTGGGATTAAAGGTGTGTGTCACCATGCCTAGCTGTTTCCAGTGTAGCCTTGAATTTACAGAGATCTGGATGGATCTCTGCTTCCCAAGTGGTAGGATAAAAGGTGTGTGCTATCATTTTCTTGCCTTTATGTCTATCTAGTGGCTTTTCTGTTCTCTGACCCCAGATAAATTTATTAAGATGCACAATATACTGGGGGACACAATAACACCAGACATAGGCACTTCTGTCTCTTGCTTTTGCTCTTAGACTGCTGGAAAAATGTACCTCAGGGAAATAAATGTTCCCCAGAAGCCTCATGCTGTAGTAAGGGAAAAGCTAAAGCTCTTTTCCTAGCCAGAGGTGGAACTAACTTCCCATAAAGATATTTCACAGGTACAAGAGTACATTGTAAGAGTGTCTAGAGGGAAGAGTTAATAAGTTTGTAGTGGGTAGCCGTTCCAGCTTTGACCTGGAAGTACCACCCCCATTGAGACTTTGGTAACTGTCACGCCTATGAGGCAGAGCCGAGAAAGTACGCCTGAAGACCCAAGATCCAGATGGGCTGCCTCTCTTGGTTCCTGGATCCTGGATACTGGAGGTAGACTGAGCAGAGTTCTCAAGAGAACACTGCTGGATTGTGCTTCACCTTTCCCAGACCCTGTTACCTATCTGTTCACTTGTAAATTATCCCACAAAATAAACCTCCCTTTTAACTATGTGGAGTTGCCTTAATAATTCTACCAATATCTGATGCTCATGTGAGGCAAATTCCAAAGGCCTGGGTGGCCCCTACCCTCAGCCTCCTCTGTGGCTGCTGTGGCACACTTTTCACACTTACCACACATCCCTGTCTCTTTTTTGTAAAATCCCCCACACACATACTCCTGGGGACCAACTGTTTCTTCCCTTCCTTTCCTTCCTCCTCCCAAGCAGGCGACACCTGAACCTGCCTGAAGAGATCTGTATAACCAGGGAATACCTACACAGTTTCATTACTGAAAAAGGGAGCAGCTAAGTCCAGTCTCAGTGCCCCAGCAATCTTAGCCTCCAGACCAGTGATAAACCCCTGTGAGTGAGGCTTTCTCCCTCCTCCCTGAGTGCTGGCTGCCTGCTATAGCCCAAGGGTTCCACAGTTTCACCTAGTTAAAATAGACACTGAACTGTCCCCAGGGTCATCCTGCTTAGGCAGAGAGGGGACAGGACCAGCCTTGAGCTCTCCATGCCCTGAAGCTTCAGGGAGTCACAGGAAGAACTGCTTACTCCTGCCTCCTGCCTGTGCTCACTCAGTTCCTGCCAGCAGCTGCCACCAGCCAAGGCCTTCAGCAGGACCTGCTTTGGAGCTATACCAGCGCCTTCTGCTGGCTGAAAAGCGCTACTACAGCCCCCAAACCACTGAAAGGAAGGTAAGATAGGCAAGCCAGCATTTTATTTCAAATAAGAGTACTTGATAATTTTACACCTTAAAACTGACTAACAAATTTTGAGTAATTCTTGTAATATGGCCAACAACATTACCTCACAAGAATTTAATTTTTTTTGTCTGTATGATGAATGACATTTTCCTGGAAATATATGATCTTCCTAAAGCATATCTGGCCTGTACCATTTTGGCATTTACCATAATAATTCACACAGTGTTCAAATACTGGTTTAATAATAAGAACAAAGATGAGTCATTATTGGGACTGATACAGGATTTAAAAGATAGCAATGAAAGCTTACATGAAAAGATTCTTTCTCTGGAATCTGCTAACCAGGATTTACAAAACAGGCTTCTTAGTTTGGAATCTGCTAACTTAACACAAGAACTTCAGTCCATTAATAATAAATGTATAGGCAAAATTGACTTTGTTGATAATAAATATGAATAATTTAATGGATAGAACAATAACTCTCCAGAGTGAAGTTGTTAACTATTCAGACACTATATAAGGAAGAAAGATTATCATAAACTGATAAGATAAGGTCTATGGAATCATGTGTTTCAGAAGAACATAAAAAGTTCCATGATTCCATGAGAAATCTGGAATCCCTTCTAAGAGAGGAGATCCACTCCCTAGAACAGACCCTAGGTGATCGTTTGCAAGCCCTGGAATAAACTTTCAGTAAACATGACAATGGACCTAATAAGCAGAAGGGCAAGACCATACAGGTTGTAACATCTCCAAATGGCTCCCATACAATGGCTTATACTGTCATTATCCATGAGAAGCAAGCAGATGATACACACCCTGGGCCATATATGAAATATACATTACAACCAATTTCAACAAGGGACTTTAAAAATATAAAGGAAGTGATAGTTATATATGAGATACACTCCACATACATAAGACAGATGTTAAATTCATGGTCTACCTCATATAAAATCATTCCAGATGATTGTCATCAGTTAATTTCATCTATTCTAGGATATAGCCAGAAGTTACAGTGGAAAAGCTGGTTGAGACAAGAGGCAAGAAATTTAGAACAACAAGGTAAACTCAGAGGTTTTGAGATCTCCCAAGATCAAGTACTTGGTGAGGGTCATTTTGCTGACAGGAATGTACAAGCAACTTAGGATGAGCATACAATATCCCTATGCCATACAGCAGCTCTAAATGCTTTGGAAAAAAATTCCAGAACCAAGAAAACCAACTGAGGTATACACAAAGATATTTCAGGGACCACATGAATCCTTCACTGATTTTTTACAAAGGCTGAACACAGCTATAACAAAAGCTGTGTCAGATAAAGAATTAAGAAAAGTATTAACTGAGTCCTTGGCGTTCGACAATGCTAATGCAGAATGCAAAAGAATACTTACACCATTAATGGTCAGACCAGCTCCTTTGGAAGAATGGATTCAGTATACTAATGGTGCTGAGTCTCTTAACTACAGTAATCAGGCTTGGATAGGAGAGACAAATCACAGAGGTGAAAGAAGCCCCCATTGTACCAAATAATTTAAATGTAGCACACCAGGTCATATAAGTAAAAAATGTACATAGGGTGCTCCTAGAAGTAATATCCCTTCTAGAAATAGCCCAAACAGGAGACCCCAACCTCCTGGATTATGTAGAAGATGTGGCAAAGGCCGACATTGGACCAGTGAGTGCAGATCAAAAATAGATGTACAAGGCAACCCTTTACTGGTGGAAAACACCTCAGGGGGCCTCTTGCATGACCCCCAAATTAAACGTGGTCCAAACATTTCCAGCCACTGTGAAGGAAATTCCTCTCCAGGAAAACTGAATAAACCAATGCCTAATGTATAAACCAATACTGCAATGGATGATAGAATGGCTCTGATAGATGAATCACAATTTCCTAATAACACAATAAAACAAATATTTTGGCAGATTTCCATAAATGAATAAAGACCAAAGCTTAGAATTCGAATTAATGGCCTTATTCTGGAGGGCCTCGTAGACACAAGTGTGGATTTGACTATAATTATACAAAAATCATGGCATCTGAATTGGCCTCTTCAAGAGGTAGATGTCCAACTTCTAGGGATTGGAACCCTATCTCAGACAAAACAGAGTTTGAGATAGGTTGAATTCATAGGGCCAAAAAGACATAGAGGAAGAATGAAGCCAAATGTAGCAAATGTAGCAGTAATTATTTGGGGCTGAGATCTGTTACAAGAATGGAATACCCAGATTAAAATTCCTGCACTCTCAGAAAAAGAATACAGCCCAATGCATGCTTCTAGGAATAATATCATAACATGCTATAACATGCTATAAAACATGCTATAAAAAACATGCTATAAAAAACAGTCACCAACCATTCAGGCTGTACACAAACAGAGCACAACTGGTGTTGAACTCTCAGAAGTACCAACTGCCTTACCTTTAAAATGGCTAACTAGCCAGGCAGTGGTGGCGCATGCCTTTAATCCCAGCACTCGAGAGGTAGAGGCAGGCGGATCTCTGTGAGGTAGAGGCTGGCCTGAGCTACAGAGTGATTTCCAGGACAGGCTCCAAAGCTACACAGAGAAACCTTGTCTCAAAAAAAACAAAAAAAAAAGGCTAACTAATAAACCTGTCTTGGTTGGACAATGTCCTTTGACAAACAAAAAGTGAAGCTACAAGCTTTAGAACAGCTGGTTCAAGAGCAGTTAAATGCTCAACACATTGAAGAATCTACCAGCCCTTGAATTCTCATGTATTTGTTATCAAAAAAATGTTCAGTAATTGGAGAATGCTGACAGATCTGAGAGCTATTAATAAAGTAATTCAGCTGATGGGCTCCCTACAGACTGGGATGTCCTTGCCCTCTCTGCTACCCAAAGAATGGCCTATAATAGTTATTGACTTAAAAGACTGTTTCTTTATCATACCATTACAAGAAAATTTTAGAGAAAAATTTGCCTTCACAGTACCTAATTATAACAATTCTCAGCCAGTCAAGAGATATCAATGGAAGGTCCTCCCACATGGAATGGTAAACAACCCTACCATGTGCCAATACTTTCTGCAAGAATCATTGGAAATAATTCGTGTAAAGTTTCCACAATCCATAATTTATCATTGTATGGATGGTATCCTATTAGCTGATCCAAAGTTAGACACATTAGAAAGCATGTTTGAAGAAGTAAAAAAAAAGTTTTGCCTTGTTAGGGACTGCAAATTGCTCTTGAAAATATACAAAGAAGAGATTCAATTAATTATTTAGGATATAAAATATATCTATAAAAAAATTAGACCCCAAAAGGTAAAACTAAGAAGAGATTGAGTGAAGACTTTTAATGATTTTCAAAACTAGTTAGGAAGCATTTCCAACTTCCTGGGTATCATGGGAATATCCAAAGATGGACTACAAAATCTGGCTAATACTCTAGAAGGAGACAAAGATTTGAATAGTCCAAGAGAATTATCAGCCGAAGCTGAGAAGGAATTGGCTCTAGTAGAAAAGACAATTTGAGAAGCACATGTGGATCATGTGGATCAAGAAATTAAATGCATTCTTTTCATATTCCCTTCCAGACATTCCCCCACAGGTATTTTGATGCAGATGGAAGATATTATATTAGAATGGATATTCCTACCACGTAAACCAAATAAGAAGTTAAAGGCTTATATAGAAAAGATCTCTGATTTGATTCAAAAATGTGAATTAAGACTTCTCTAGTTGAGAGGAATGGACCCAGTAGAAAATGTAGTACCTTTAACTAATGAGGAAATTTCATCACTATGGAAAGATAATGAATACTGGCAGAGAGCCTGCAGTAACGTATTGGGAGAGATTAATAACCATTATCCTAAAAGCAAGAGAATAGAATTGATAAAGAAGACTGAATGGGTCCTTCCTCACATTGTACAACGAAAGGCAATTGATGGATTCATCACATTCTATACTGATGGAAATAAATCAGGGAAAGCAGGATACAAATCAGGAGACTTAAATAAAGTGGTACAAAATCCATAAAACTCTGTACAAAAGGCAGAACTGTATGACATTCTTATGGTACTGATGGACTTCACAGAACCCCTCAATATAATCACTGGCTCTCAATATGCCAAGATAGTTGTTTTAAATATTGAAATTGCTGTATTTATTCCTGATAATAGAGAATTAAATTCATTATTCATACAATTGCAGGAAATCATCAGAAATAGGGAATATTCTATGTATATAATACATACCAGATCCTGTACAGGTCTGCCAGGACCTCTAGCACAAGGTGATGATGAGACTGATCAGTTACTAATGGGTAAGGTGCTAGAAGATTCAGAATTACATAAGAAACACCATGTAATTAGCAAAGGTTTGAAGAATGATTTCTCCATCACTTGGCAACAAGATAAGGATATTGTGAAAAAATGTCCCACTTGTTCCTTCTATAACCAAAATCTATTACCTGCCAGAAGCGACCAAAAAGGTATACAAAAAAATGAAATTTGGCAGATGGATATGTTTTATTGTAGAATTTGAAAGATTAAAGTATGTACACCATACCATTGACACCTATTCAGGATTTCAGTTGGCAACTCTTATGAGTACTGAAAAGGCTGATTCTGTGATTACACACCTATTAGGAGTTATGGCCATCATGGGAATACCTGTACAAATTAAGACAGCCAATGCCCCAGCATATGTCTCCAATAAAATGAGACAGTTTTTTGCTTATTACAATATAAAGCATGTTACAGGTATACCACATAATCTCACAGGCCAAGCAGTCATAGAAAGTTCCAATCAAACTTTAAAGGATATGCTAAATAAACAGCAATAGGTAACAATGACTCCTAGAAATAGATTTCATAGTGCTTTATTAACCTTGAATTTTCTCAATTCTGATGAGAAAGGAACAACAGCTGCAGAGAGACATTGGACAACAGAGAAAACTCCTGAGCTAAACTGACTGGTTTATTTCAAAGATGTGTTGACCTCAGAATGGAAACCTGGATATGTCCTACGTTGGGGAAATAGTTTTGCTTATGTTTCTGCAGAAGAAAAGCTATGGATATAAACAAAATTAATAAAAATTGGATTTGAACAGAACAGGAGAAACCCATTGATGAGGAAAAGTAAAAGCCCATCCACCAATGTGACATCTCTACAAGTTGTAAGAAAAAAATTAACAAACAAGGGTTGGGGTAGAGTTCTGTTTTTACCTTTCAAGGATAATGGAAATACCCATCTTCCAGAAATCATAAGACCTTGGATATCTGGATGTCTACAGCAGAAAGAAAGCTTCTATTGGTACCAATCTACACAGGGTAAAATCCCACCGCCTAACATCTATATCTCTTTCAATATAGAAAAGTTGTGGTTCCAATTCAATTATAAACCAAGCTGGCTTTGGAGATGGAATTGGCTCACTCCTTCTCTAAACCCAAGCATATTGATAAAAGAAAAGGTTGAGAGATTCTTCAGTCCCACTTCAGAAGAGCCCTCTCATGTGGGATAGAAGGAAACCAATAAAAAGGACCATTGTTTTGAAGATTCTAATTCTCTCCATGCTTACTCTTGATTTCTCTGAATCCATTTTTACATGTCATGTCATTTTTAAATCCAAACTTTCCATTTTGATATATTAATAATGTTTAAGTTTTTCACAGTAAAAAATAAGTTTTTCCAATAGTAGTCTCTGAAGTCTCCAGAAGGAAGATGGGGCTCCAACAACAACAATTCTACCCAGACCAGAATGATGCCATGGTACTCATCATCATACTACACTTTTAGCCAGAATTTTAGACAATCTTACCCATTACTCTGAGACTTGCTGCAGAATATACAGTTAGTGTAACTGAAATTTAAATATCTGAGCTTTCTTACAGTACCCAACAGAGATACCATCACCCCCTAAACAGTAGTAAGCAGTTCTAAGAAAATGATAACCTTTCTCCCTAAGGCTTCATGTTTCTCAGGGTTATGGATGATGATTTTAGGATTGGGGGTGGAAGAAAATATTAAACTCAGTATTCTCCTTAAGAAAAGAAAAAGTGTCTCAAAAAACAAAACAAGAAAAAAAAGAAAAGAAAAAGTGGAATGGATAGGTATAAGATATTATGGTAGATTATTGTATATACTAGTAAACAAATTTAGTAAAATAGCAGCCTTAGATAATTTGCACTTTATGGATTCTTATATGTTGATATAAATATAAACTATTTTTATATTCCTGTTTAAGATAATTTGTATATTTATACATATAAAGAACTATATCTGTTGCAATGTACATGTATTTTTACTCTTATTTGAAATATTGATACAAATGTAAATTTATTTCTGACATAATGTATGTGGGTTCTACCTCTGCTTGGGATATTTTGTGTATTGATATATATTTAGGATTATTGTCATATTGCATATTGCACTATGCATTCCTACCTCTGTTAAAGATATTTTGTGTATTGTCGCAATTTTGAAGTCATCGTCCTTTTACTGTACATTTGCTTACAGACTGTTTACCTTGTTTACATGAAGCCTTAGTCCTTAGATTATTAGGTAGATAAGACTTAGAGATTTATAGTCATCTATGCTTGTCATCTCTATAGTTATGTTAGTTAGGTTATCCAGATTTACAGATACATAGGTCGGATGGACAGGTAATCTTCAAATACTTCATGGACCTAGAGAATATTGCACTTAAATAATTTAGAATTCTGTTGACTTGAGACACAATTGCTCCTGGCTGCACCAATTTAATCCCATGAGAACGTTGGGCTTCTAAGACATTTCCATTTGGAAGTTTGTCTTCTTGGCACAAAATGGCCTACTGGGCAAAGAACTGCCCTTGCCTCAACTGCTGACAGTATGAGTGCTGTCCTTTCTGGACAAGCATGACACAAGGAAAAATGACTACTGAATTCTTCCAAGACAGGGTAAGATGGTCTTTCATAATTCCTGCTTCTGAAAATGGTCTGTCAAATACTTTAGGCCTGTAGCCAATTTGAATGCACCAACAACGCTGAGAAACATTAGGTGACTGTCCAGGCTGCCAGCTGTCTCTGTCTACTCTTACAAAACTCCTGAAAGTTGCTTGCATCCATCTTCCATTTCTCAGGTATCATTGTATTCCTTCTCAGGTCTTTGATGGGATTGAAGACTAGCAGTTACAGTTATAACTTAGTATACATATAATATCTTAGATAGAATATATTAAGTATTAGATTTAGGTTCTTTGGGATAGGAAAACTTTTGGAATAACCTTTGTAACATACCATTTACCTATGCTCCCGACTTCTCTGGATTTTAGTATGTATTTCTTGTTTGATAATGTTTGCGTTAGTTGTAGTTTCATCTTAACTAGGTCATTATCCCTTATTACTCCTGGAAAACATTTGATAATCATTCCTATTGTATATAGTCTTTTATTAGGTTAGAATCTTCTTATGTAGACAAAAAGGGGAGATGTAGTGGGTAGCCGTTCCAGCTTTGACATGGAAGTACCACCCACATTGAGGCTTTGGTAACTGTTATGCCTACAAGGCAGAGCCGAGACTGGACCCCTGAAGACCCGAAATTGCATGGGCTGGCTCTCTGGATTCCTGGATCCTGGACACTGGAGGTAGACTGAGCCAAGTTCTTCAGAGACCACTGCTGGACTGTGCTTCACCTTTCCCAGATCCTGTTACCTATCCCTTCACTTTTAAGTTACCCCACAAAATAAGCCTCCCTTTTAATTATGTGGAGTTGCCTTAATAATTCTACCAATGTAAATTGGTTCAGTGATGAATGAGCCTCATCTCAACCACTACTGCTTAGTTATGCATACATCAAGCCCTCTGTTTAAACCTAAAACTCATGTGAGGATTCCAAACTGGACTTATTGGTCACTATCATTTTTACTTTTTTCTCTTTCCAATGTGGTCATACTACATGAATCTCTTCTCTTATTTTCACTATTACTTTTTTCTTTCTTTAGCTATATTGGAGAGAGATGCCCAAAATCGCACTTATTAGAGCCACTGAGTTCAGGACATTGTGCCAAAAATTCCAATAACAATATCTTTTAATGGTCCCAATTTCTATCACTTTAAGTGTATATCTGGAAGAACTCTGCCTCTTGGTGCAGAGTTAGCTTAGCTCTTTATTCACTACCATCTCTGACTTCCCTTCTTTCCCATTACCATTAATTTGTGTGAGCTGCCAATATCCAGAAACACTTTTGACTAGAGACCACATGAGGCTAAGACGTAATTAAGCAATTTTCACTATACTTTCAATCCTCCTTTATGTCCTGTTCAAGCTTCTCTTAATCTTGTAGCAGCCTGCTCACAGAAGCCCATACATTCACTCCAGTTCCATTCACTGTGGACCATACACCTTGGTACAGAGACTCCTTTAAACTCTTAAACCAGTCTCTCAACACTTGATCTTTGTCGTATTGCAACCTACTTGCTAAAGCCCCTCCTCCACCACTCTGTGGTGATATTGTCTTCTCCAAAATATTGTACACCCTAATAAATTTATCTGGGATCAGGGAACAGAACAGCCACTAGATAGACATAGAGGCCAGAAAATGGTGGCACACTTACCTTTAATCCTAGCATTCCATAGGCAGAAATCCTACTGGATCTCTGTGAGTTCAAAGCCACACAGGACATAGCCAGGCATGGTTACTCACGCCTTTAATCCCAGGAAGTGATGGCAGAAAGCAGAAAGGTATTTAAGGCATGAAGACAAGGAAGAAGAGCTGGTTAAGCTTTTAGGCTTTTAGGAGCAGTTCAGCTGAGATCCATTTGTATGAGGACACAGAAGCTTCCAGTCTGAGGAAACAGGATGAGCTGAGGAATTGGCAAGGTGAGGAAGCTGTGGCTTGTTCTGCTTCTCTGATCTTCCAGCATTCACCCCAATTCATGCTACACCACTTCCTGGGAACTTTGCCTATTCATATAGAACTAATCCTGTTATCTCATCTCCATGTCCTCTCTCAGCCTTCCTTCCTAGCCAATCTCTATTCCTTTCTGACATCAAGCAACCTGAAAGAGTACCTGCTACCATAGCTATCACACTTGCCTAGAACCCAGAAAGGCCATTAGCAACTAAAGAATAGGACAGCAAATGAACAAAAAGAAGAAAAGATATGAACACCTAGAAACAACTCAGTCATTATAACTCCAGATGTCTAGACTCCAGCATAATAACAAAAACATGAAAAGTCAAGATAATATGCATCCAGCAGAACCCAATAAACCTATTACAGTATGCCATGAGTAGAACAATATAAGTGAATCACAAGAGAAGGAGTTTAAAATAGCAATTATTAGTGTTCAAGGACCTTAAAGAGGATATACATAAATCTGTTTTTTTTTTCTGTTTTTCGAGACAAGGATTCTCTATGTAGCTTTGTGCCTTTTCTGGAGCTCCCTTTGTAGCCTAGGCTGGCCTCAAACTCACAGAGATCCTGCCAACCTCTGCCTCCTGAGTGCTGTGATTAAAGGCGTGTGCCACCACCACCCAGCCACCATAAATCTGTTATTTAAGACCCTAAAAACAAAAAGAAACAGTTGAATGAAATAATGAAAACCATTGAAGAAATGAAAGTAGGATTTAACAAATAAAGTCACTAAAGAAAACCCAAACTAAAATGAAACTGGAAATGAAATATGCAAGAAGTCATGCAAAGACCTCAGAAATTAGTGCCTCACTCAGACATCACCAGAGACGTTTCTTCTCTCAGTAGATGGGAAATGACTCAGAGACCCATAGTCTACAATGTGCCTACAGTGAGAGATATTGGAGCACTCAGTCCTAAATGGGATGTCTTCATCAAATTACTCCCTCAGGGCTCAGGGACCAATCTGAAGAAGAGATGGAAAGATTAAAAGGGCCACAGGGTGTGGATGAATCTAAGAAACAAGTGTCTCACAGACAAAACAGGACTGATTCAAATATACACTCATAGAGACTGTGAGGGTCTCCTCAGGATCTGCACACATTCAGTCCAGACAGAGGCCCAATGTGGACAGAAGCAAATGGGTGCAGGATACCATCTCTAACCAAGAAGTTATCAAAAATTGGGACCTTCATGCAAAGGAAAAAATAGTCTTTTCCAGTGGAATCTCACTGGGTATATTAACTACTTTTCAGGGTAATCCCCATGCCCAGGAGTAGATGACCAACACAAAACTAGTTTTATGATACTTTTGTAGAATTTTGTCTCATATAGCTTTGTTTTGTTATTTTTACACCTTATCACCTTATACCTGGTCTTTTTTTTTTTTTTTTTGGTTTTTTGAGACAGGGTTTCTCTGTCTCAAAATGGTTCATGTGCTGTGGAAAGACATGGAGTCCATGTTGGTGTCTGAGGGTCATGCTAACACTGGGAACATGCTGGTGTGTATAGCCTTTGCTGCTACCTGGAGGCCATGGTAACATCTGGACCTAAACTGCAGCTAAAGACCATATCTGAGTCTTTGGCACAGGTAAAGCCAAGGCCTATGTTGATGTTCTTGGCTTGTTAGCATCAAAGGACATGCAGATTCTTGGGATCTGGGCCACAACCTGGGGTCATGTTGGTGTCTGAGAGCCATGATGATGCTGGGGCCATGGCAATATGAATGGCCCATGCTGTCACCTAGGGCAATGGTGACATCTAGGCCTGACTGCTGCCAAGGGCTATGTCAGAGTCTGTGTTCCTACTGCAGTCAGGGTTTGTGTTGAAGTTTGAGGCCATGTTGCCACCAAAGGTCATATGGATGCCCAGGGTCTAAGCCACAACCTGTGTCTAAGGGCCATGCTATCACTGGAGCCATGCTGATCTAAGTGGCTGGTGCTACCACCCAGGGCCATGGTATTGTCCAATACCAAGCTGCTGCTAAGGGCCATGTCTGGGTCCATGTTCCTATAGCAGCCAAGGTCTTAGTTGACATCTGTGGTTCCTGGAACAAGCAAGGACTATGAGTATGCCTGGGGTCTGGTTAGCCACCTGAGAACATGTTGATGTCCAAGGATCATGCTGCTCCAGGGGCCATATTGATCTGGATGACCTGTACTGCCATAGGGGTTATGGTGACATCTGGGCCAGAGCTGTTGCCAAGGGCCTTGTCTGGGTCCATGGTCCTGCTGCAAATGTGGTCTCTGTTGATGTCTGTGGTGTGTGTTACTACATGGGTCCATAAGAACAATACATGATGAAATCTGAGGTCCAGACTGAGCTGGCCTCACCCTTCTCTGGCCTTGGGATAACTGGCCCTGCCAAATCCAACACTGGACACTGCAGCAGGAGAGCTGGCCCGGACCCTCACTGGAGAGCTGGCTCCAATGACTTGGCCATGGGAGAGCTGGCACCCTGCACTCAAGAGTGATGGCCCCTCCTCTATGACAAGCATGGGAAAGTTGGCCCCATTGATATGGGCTTAGGAGAGCTGGCTTGGCCTGTGCTTTAGGGGGCCAGCCCCAGAAGCCAGGTTTGACCTGCTCATCTACCACCCAGGCCCACATCGAGAGCCTTGGATTGGCCCACCCTAATATCTACCCCATCTATGATCTACTGGTGCATGTGAAGGGATTGATCCTGCAGAATGATACCTGCAGGATTTCAATGACACAGGGCAGCAGTGGGATATCTGAGACGTTTTTCAGTGAGGATCCAGTGATGATAATGTACTAGGAACCAGAGGATTTGAACCAGACCAATGACTCATTGCAATGAACATTTGTTAGTAATTCTGATTGGAAAAAAAGGTATATTATATGACACACAACAGCTCCCAATGTCACCAGGATGAATGAAGAGGTGTTAGAGAAGAAGGAAAGATGGAGGAGGGAAGAGGTGTTTCTTTGGTTTGGTTTTAATTTTTTTTTAATTTTCTGTTGGGGGTATGCTGCAAGAGTGAAAGGGTGGATATAGAGGGACTGAGAAGTGGGCAGAATTGGGGTGTATGATGTGAAATTCCCAAAGTATCAATAAAGAAATTATGGATAAAAAAGTTTTATTTACTTCTCATTGGTATCAGTAATTTTTTTTTTTTTTTTTGGTTTTTCGAGACAGGGTTTCTCTGTGTAGCTTTGCGCCTTTCCTGAAACTCACTTGGTAGCCCAGGCTGGCTTCGAACTCACAGAGATCCGCCTGGCTCTGCCTCCCGAGTGCTGGGATTAAAGGCGTGCGCCACCACCGCCCGGGAAGTATCAGTAATTTTTTTTTATATTCAACTTCTTAACAAATATAACAAGATTTCACATTGTAGTTTTAATGGACCTTTCTCTAAGGATAAGAAATGCTATATATCTTTTCAGATCCCTAGTGGCCATTTGTATATGTCCTTTTGAGAAATATCTATTTAGGTTCTTTTTACGTTTTATAATCACATTATTTTTCTGCTAATGAATCACTTGAGGAACATACATTTTTATAGTGGCTATATTCTCCTTATTGTAAAAATAAAACTGATTATATCAGAACAATGACTTTTAAAGTTCATTATACCTCAGAAACATTGGATTATGCTTTAGTTCTCTCTTTTTAAAAGATTTATTTATTTTATATGTATATGTGTGTCTGCATTTGTATGTGTGCACCAAATGCATGCCAGTGCCCATGCAGGCAAAAATATGGTATCAGATCACCAGAAAACTGGAGGTAAAAGGAAATATGAGCGACTATGTAGATGTGGGGAATCAAACTTAGGTTGTCTGTGAGATTAATGATTGCTCTTAAACATTGAACCATCTCTCTAGCCTCAATTTCATCCTAACAAGGGGATTTGGCATCTTTTGTGTTTTAACATAGAAATCACACATACTAAACAGTATTTTAAAAAATATTTTTCATTATGGAATAGTAGTACATACTCCAAATGCCAAAGGAGCTGTACTGCCAGCTGTTGACCCAGATGTAAATTCCATACCTTGACTTCATTTTATGTTGAGGGAGTAAGGATTGATGAATATGAAGCTACATTTCATAAAATATGTTAAGTGTAATGAGGAAGATGCCCTTTCTCAGTGCCATGAAAAATCAAGCTTTAGCTCATTAATCCATTGTTTATTCATTAATTTTTATTATGATTCTACTATAAACTGCTATTGTTATGGGCCCTGAAAAACAATGATGTTTTATTAGACAATGTATGTACCCTCAATTATCTTGGTATAATGAAGAAGTCAGAACTTAAAATGATTGTTTTATACTGTAGTAAAGTCTAGCATTGACATAAATACTAAAATGAGTGAGATTAATACAGAGAAGGCTTTTTCTAGAAAATATAATAGCAAATTTGAAAGAAGATATATTTTGGAAGATGGTGAGAAAGAATGACATAAGTATAATGAATGTGCATAAAGGAACAGTGAATTGGGGGAACATGTCCAATAAGGGTCTTCTCAGTGTTTTGACAGGACTTGATGGTCAATATGTTTATGGGTGTAGGTGCTGCATAACTTAAAATTATGAGTCTAATAATTCAGGAAAGACTGAAGCTGATGAATGTTCACAAATCTCCCCTTCTGTCTCCCATTCCTGATATTTCTCTGAATTTCCTTTTCCTGAGTAAACAATTATCTTGGCCCTCTCAATGCATGCCTGCATCACTAACACCATTACCCATATTTCTGAAGTCACTATCATCTTTCACAACTTCTCACCATGTGCTCTAAAATAATGATACAAGCTCTCAATCCAAAGGACACCTATGTCCTTACTTTTCAAAACTGTCTATACATAAATGTGTAATAGTAAGAAATTCCTATTTTTGTCCACTTCTCATAATTCCATAATGGATTCCTTTCCTAAACACACTTATCTTTATTTATTCTTCCAAATAAATCTTCAGTTCCTCTAGAAAAAGAGCCCTTCCTAGATTCTTTGTTATCTTCTTTCTATTTTATGTTTTCTGTACCAACAATGACCTCATCTCTTGACAATTCACTTATTGTCTTTGTTAGAGCTTCTAGTTTGGTAATAAAGCACCACAACCAAAAGCAACCTAGGGAGGAAAGGGATTATTTCCATTATCCAGGAAAGTAATGGCAAGAGCTGAAGGCAGAAACCTGGAGGCAGGAACTGGAACAGAGGACACGGAGGAAAGAAATGTTGCTTGCTGGATCCATGACTTACTCAGCCTCTTTTCTTATAATATCCAATACTACCAACCCAGAGGTAGCATTGCCTACAGTGAGCTGGGACCTCCCACATCCAGAATCAATCAAGAAAGTGCACTATACTATCGCCTTGTCCATAGGTCAATCTAGTGGGCATATTTTATTAATTGAGGGTCTCTCTTTCCAAATTATGCCAACTTGTATCAAGTTGATGTACAACTAGTCAACACACTTACTTACATTAACAAAATCACAAGATAGAGAAATATGAGCTAGTTTATCTCCTCTATATAATAGTCCTGTCAACTACTTTGAACTATGAACATCTCTCATTCTTGAGATTCCCATTTTATTTTAACATTTAATTTTTAATTGCATTTGTTTTTATTTTTATTTTTAGGTCTGCTACAAATAGTTTAGCTCACAACTGGATTATTAAAATCCTATGTTGACTGGCTTCCTTGATTCTAGTCTCTCATTTTTACTTTATCTAGTCAATAGATTATGATTTCTTTATAACAAATACACATCATACATTAATTTTGAAAACCCTCCCTTGAATAACAACTTCCCAATAAATGTTCAACTATCACTCACTGTTATCAACCTAAGGTCTTAGTTGCAAGAAATAGATGTGATTCTTTTTGCTTAAGAAGAAAAGTAATTCAGTTCAATTACCTCAACCCTCACCAGCAAGATGACTTTCGCATGGATATTTTCTTTCACTTCTTAACTTAAAATCAAAATCTCACATATATGATCGGCTGACAGGACTTTAAAATATCTCAAGAGAAGCGGAAGAAAATTTGTCCATGAAGTTATACTTTGGGGAAGCATATGTAGTAAGATTCTCAAAATAATTTGAGTGGCCACATAGATTAAAATCCACAGTAATAACCCTCTATAGCTGCCAATGTAACTTGAAATAAAGTTATAACTACATTTGCAGTCTTTAGAACTAAAGATACGTATGTAACATTCCTGAAGGCATGAAACATATCTCTCCTTCAAGGGGTCTAAGAAAGCCTTGATATTTTAAAAAGCTAAAGTAACCACCCCTCATTAAAAATTTTAATACCAATACAATATCTGGACCAACAATAGTCATCTTCCTATGAAAAGGAAAGATCAAGAGCCACTGAGAGGATTCCTAATTAATTGACACTGATGGCACTATTTGTAGATGTGATCTTTTTGAAGTATATATGGCCTTGTTGAAAGAAGTATGTCACTGGAAGTGGGTTTTGAGATTTCAGATGCTCAAACCAGGCCCAGTGTCACTCTTTGTTCCTGCTTCCTTCCAATCCAGATGTAGAATTCTCAGCTGCCTCTCCAGCACCATATCTATCTGCATGCTACCATGTTTCCTACCATGATGATAATGAGCTAAACCTCTGAAACTCTAAGCCAGCACTAATTAAATGTTTTCCATTGTAAGAGTTGTTGTGGTCATGGTGTCTCTTCACAGCTATAGAAATCCTAACTAAAGTGGCCTTATAAAAGATAACACAGAGCCCCTTGTCCTTCTGTCATACGGCAATAAGATGCATTTTGTGGAAAGGGGTATCCCGATTGGTTTTATTGCTGTCTTAATTTTTGGATTCTTTGTCTCCAGGACTGTAACTAGTAAATTCCTAATTATTACAAATATACCCATCTCAGTTGTTTTATGGTAGAAACCCAAAAAGTTGAAAACACATCACTTACTGAAAAAGGCAGCAACAGATTATATCACAATTGTTACCAACAGCTCTTTACATTTGCTATTGACAGTACTGGGATACTACGAGTGAATAAAAACTGTGAGCAGGAGTGCAAGTGTCTGTGTTATTTAGCTGGAGTCAGTGCTCAGTGAAAATATTAAAAATACCCATTTATTAATTCAGTTCTATTAATTCTATAGTATAAGGGGAAATAGGTTTAAGACAGAAAATCTAATTTTAATCTAATGAAGTGCTGAATTCTCATTAACTAAATGGTTGTATTTCACCAAAATGCTTAAAGATGGAATAATAAGCTTGTCTTCTGTTTTATTACTGTTCAACTGAAAGGGGGGAAAGATAATCAAGGTTATATAAAATGACATTATTTCAGATGAAGTACTATCAATAAAATGAATTAATGGGTGCATTTTCTCCATTCCATTAATTATACTTTTCAATAAAATTTTGTGCTCTTTGGGGGAGAATGTATGTTAATTAATATTAAACAGAAATAGAATTATAAATTTTGGTATTTAAACCACAAAAATAATGACCCTCAGTGAATTATCACTCCAAGTGATATTAACTATTTTACATTTTATTTGCACTAATGGAGTTCATGTGCATGTCTATGTTTCTGTGCAGGTGCACATTAGTTTAGAAATATGACTATGCTTATAAAAACCAGAGATCATCATTGTTTATCTTTCTCAGCCACTCTACATCTTATTTATTTGAGGCAGGATCTCTCACTGAACCTGGAGTGGATTGATTCAGCTATGCTGGTTGACCAATGAGCTTCAGGGAACCTTCTGTCTCTACATCCACAGGATTATGTTTACAAGTGCATGCCACAACACATAGCTTTTTATATGGGTTTGGGTGATTAAAACTCAGGTTGTTGTATTTTTATGACACTTTACCAACTGAATTATATCTTCAGTCCTGTGATAAGATAATAGAGAGATGACATATTTGTTATGTGTGATAGCTTTTGACCGAACCAAAACATATTTCAAGTGGGCTGGGAGAGTTGTCTCAGTGTTAAAGAGCATGTGTTATTCCTACAGAGAACCTTGGTTCAATTCCAGGCACCTACATAGTACCTCACAACTGCCTGTAGCTCCTGTTCCAGGGTATCCAACACCATCCTATGACCTCTGCATGTACCAAGCATGCATGTTAGTGCACATATATACATTCAGGAAAATCACCCATACATGTAAAATAACAAAATAATTATTAAATTGTATTTGACTGATAGCAGAGTTTGGCCAAATGGAAGCTTAAAGTGTTTTGTGACCAATTTCCTCTTTTTCACAACATTAAGGAATAGTTTAGATAGTGTCATTTCTAGTAGACTGAGTTTAGAAGTTTCATCATGTGATAGCAGACCATTATGCAAGGCTGTGGAGTTTTTAATGAGGGTGAGGCATACACTTTGATGCTTAAAGTCACAAACATTTGGGAGAACCTTTCTTCCAGCAGTATGGCTTACTATAACCTAATGCAAATTGCTTCCTGACATTGCTTGATTTCAAATTATTGAAGCTTTTGTCAAGGGTCTAAAATATTTGAATCTGATAAAAATGTGTCAATCTGTGCCTTTTAAATGAGCAATCTCTCAATTCTAACTTATTGAAAGTAAGCTCAGTTATCAAAATACTTTCCTATCTTTTCTAACCTAACATCATTCATAGAAAGACTCAAAATACTTGTAGCTCAAATTTTTAATTTTTAGTTCCTTCTTTTGAGTGAGATGATAGAAAACATGTATTTCTTTCTTCAAAATGTATCCAAGCTTTGAATTTAAAGGATTACATAGTGTCTGGGTTAAACTGTCAGTTTGTACAAACTTGATGTATGAAAAGGAAAAGTGGTGTTGTTCAGTTTCACAAAGATTATTGAAATTTGGAGAGAGTTACAGGGGAAAGAAATGATAATCTTAAATTTCAACCTAAAAGAAAAAAAAATACACTCAAGAATTTCTGTAGTGTTTGACAAAAGAATTAGCAAATAACATATATTACCATTCACCAAACCCATATTATGTGTGTGAGAAGAATGTGAAATGGCAGCAAATCATTTCCAACAATTTTGGGGCACTAAAGAATGGTAAGCAAAATGAGATAAGGTACTTTATGTATTTAATAGACAATAGAATCAGATCATATTAACATAACTGTCTGAGGACATTATCAGTACATTCATATTAAAAAATGACTAAAGTCACATATCCCTGAACTGTTCTACAAATACCCTTTTGAGACTTGTTAATAGGTGTTCCACAGGA
Organism: Peromyscus eremicus; assembly: GCF_949786415.1. Classification (NCBI taxonomy): domain Eukaryota; kingdom Metazoa; phylum Chordata; class Mammalia; order Rodentia; family Cricetidae; genus Peromyscus; species Peromyscus eremicus. Next base: position 123,028,885 of record NC_081439.1, read on the forward strand.
TCTATTATATATAGCACTCTTATTGTTATGACTTAAAAAATATATCAAAATGCAGTAACATTCTGCAAAACTTATAAAAAGGAAGCCTATGTAACTTCATTAAACCTAAAATTTCCCAAACATTGTTGAAGAATTTGGTACTCTTTTGAAGAAACCTAAATCAAACAGTCTTTTCTTACTTAGACTGATAATGTTGGGAGTTGGGGAAGGAAAGGAAAGATGGGGGCCATGGAACTCTTTCTCATCATTTATTAGTCACCTGATGTGGCTGCAACTGGTAGCTCAAATACCTCTGTTGTGTGTGGTCTTTATACATACTAACTAAATTTCATTGTTGAGTTATTGAAATTTTTATCCTGGACTCTTGTATTTGGGAGATATATTGTATATTCCTACATCTTTTATCTTTCATACTAAAATACTTCTCCAAAGTTCATGAAATAAAGACATAGGGAATTTTTCTGTAGTCTTCCAATATATGTGTCTTAAAAACCTCTTTTGGCTGTTTTGGTACAGACAACCCTAACAGGAACCTTATACTTAAAAATATCTGGATCAGTAAGGGATAATGAGGTCTATGTCTTATATTTCAAGAAGTATAGCAAATACCCTCAAACATGTATCCATCATCCATTTATTTATGGCACCAAATAGGCACAGTAAGAATTCAGGTCTGCACTAGAGCAACAGATATGGAATAATTTGGGGTATTTTCATCTCTTCTTTTTATTATTTAAAATTTTTATATTATTCTTTGACACTTCCATGCATGTATATATGAATTTTAGTCCTTTCGCCCCTTATTACCCTGCCTTATTTTTCTATTTCTCCTGTTGAAAGGTTTCAATTTTCATAACAACTCTCAATCATACTTTTATGGTGTGTTTGAGTGTGTGTGTGTGTGTGTGTGTGTGTGTGTGTATGTGTGTGTGTGTGTGTGTGTGTGTGTGTGTGTGTTCCACTGAGTTTAAGTAAGGTTGATTGCATGAATATGGGTGGGAGGGTCTTTATCAGAGCATAGGCAACTTTTCAGTGGCTCTACTACTGTCAAAAGTGATAGCCTTTTGCTAGTCATTATTAACTGCTAGTAGTCCATCAGGGAGATGCAGCCTTTTTACCCCTTCTGCCTTCCATGATAAAATGTTGACAGGTTCAATCTTGTATATGTTTTGTGCATATAAACATATGAGTTTATTGTCTGGGTCATACCCCAAAAATACAGTTTCCAAGCACTTTTTATCAACCTCTAGCTCTTCCATACTCTCTGTCCCACCTTCTGGGATGTTCTCTAAGCTTTGGGGAAGAGGAATTGTACACATAGCTCCACAAGCAATACAGGCTACTGCCATTTATCTTGGTTACTCACTAGGCCTTCATGATAATACCCTATTGCTCAAAACAAGACACAATTTTGTAATAAGAAATGGATAAACCAAGCTATGACTGAGTTCAAAATGGCCAGAACTGCATAGCTTTCATTCTTCATGGAGTTACTATTCAAGCTTCTTGGAGAGAAAAATCATCAGTTATCTTACCCAACTGAGAACTCTCTGAACTACAATAACAACTGGCCTAGTAAGATATACCTAATGGTATAATGGGGTCTTTGCATGTTTACATGAATCATATTACATTTGAATTGCTGAAAACCATCACTAATTAGAAGAATGTAATGTATTTCTATGAGATATAATGAGAGATTGTGGAAATAGTGCATGGGAGAATTGCTATTTCATTTTTACATTTCTTAGAATCACCTCATCACTGGTGAAAATTGTTATTTTATCTTGAAGCCTTTCTATAACAAATGAGAATATTATCCTGGATTATCATTATTTTACTACTTCCCTCATCTTTTACGAATAATGTCTCTATGTTTGCATAAGTATTTTTGATCTCATGTTCATTTTTTTCATTGTGATCATCAGAACATTAGGATGCCAACTATTCTATTCTAAGGATATGGTAAAATGTACATCATTTTATGAATCAGAAAGACTCAAATTTAAACTTCTCTTTGGCATTCAATAGATGACAGACTTTCCTAATTTATAAAATACAATCTAAATGCCATAATTTTGCAAGTATTAAACTGGTCACCTGTGATACGCACAGTATGGTGGTGGTGACACAGCAGTTACTTAGAAAATTTACCTATTTTTCTCTCTTCTCTGCATTTTTAGTTTACATTGCTAAATTATTTGCACTGAAATTCAGAGTTCCCTTGACAGGGAAGTTGATAAAGCTTACTCTTCAATACTCATTACTTTTTTGAGTCCTTAAAATTATTCCTTTTTATTATTCACTGTGCATTTTGACATCTTAGCTGTATCAATATACCCACTGTTGCTGGCTCTGCAGCTGGGGTCCCACTGTTTCTGATTCCAGGGTCAGGAGGTGGGCAGATGTAGAATGAATGGCACAGATTCTGGGAGGTATGCAAGCAATCTCATTTATTAAACAAAGGACTGAGGTATTTATGTGTGTGGTATTTGGCAGGCTTTGTTTCCAGCTGCTGTGATGTTTCTTGATTTGGCCCTGGGTCTAACTTTGGCAGTTGTCATCTTGGGGATCCAGTTTCAGGTTCCTCTGGGTCAGGATGCTACTGCACATGTCACAGCTCTTTGTTTGCTTAAGGTGTGGCCCAGTGCTTTAAGCCTTGCCCTTCTCAACCCACAAAATATGATTGTGATTATAATGATATTTAAAGACATTTCTTTTGTCAAGGATTGATAATCAGGAAAACTGGAAAAGATTTCATAATGATATGATGAAGAATAAGCAAAGTAAACAGTCACTATTCATTACACTTGTAAAATATATTGCTCATTGAATCTTAAGTACTAGTGCCTGTTAAAATCTTACAAACATAGTTTTAAAATAAAAACAGAAATGTTGGTGATTGTAGTCTAATATTATATCAGAAAAAGACCCAAACTGGAGAAATTCAGTTGCAAGACTTAGGTTTCCCATTACTTCTAGGTTCAGTCAAATATCTTCAGTTAAATGCCCTAACTCATTTTAACACAGTCCCTTAGTCTCCCATCAGGAAAATGTCTGCCACTGTGTTGTTTGAGTGCCAGCTTCAATGTTCAGTTTTAACTCCTAGCTTCTGTGAATTTTAAGACTCTGGCATAAAGTGGTTTAATGCTCAAAAATATTCTGTTAGTGATTTCAAACCCAAAGAAAGCAGAAACAAGTTTCTTTTCTAATATAAATCCGAAATTTAAAGATATTTTATATTAAATAATTATTTTAAATTGGTGTATTATGCCAGGTGGTGGTGGAGCATGCCTTTAATCCCAGCACTCAGGAGGCAAATCCAGGCTGATCTCTGTGAATTCAAGGCCAGCCTGGTCTACAGAGCGAGATCCAGGGCAGGCACCAAAACTACACAGAGGAAACCTGTCTTGAAAAAAAATGGTGCATTACAGGAAATAAATAAGTTGGATGACCATCTAACAGTTGTCTCACATAGGATGGAAGATTGAATAGGATTCAATGGCATACATGGAGACAAGAAACTTTAATAAGGATAATCAGGTTTCCTTGTTATACTTACAAGATCAAAAACATGGTATATAGACACCTTATCTGGGACATTATGTTGTCAGAAATTGCTTGTGCGCATATATGTGTTTTTTGTTTGCTCAGCTGGTATTAAAACTAAGTTCAGTAGTTGTGAATAAGTTAGAGTCCAATCTAAATGTTGTGTGTTTCACAAAACTCAATGTGTTATAACCATTCTACCACTTCATCAAGCCCACCCCTCTCAGCAGTAAAAATTCATGATCAATAAAAGGAGTATTTGGAAATGTGTAATTCTATAGACTGTGCAGAGGAAGATAAGTCATTTCCTGGTTAAGGCTGATCCCATGTATCTTGAAGATCTAAACTGAAGGGAATGCAGCATTTTTATAATCATGAGAGAAAGAGTATCTGTTGAAAACTCTATTTTGTGGGTACATGGGCACTAGTAGGTTCCATATCACCAGTGAATGATGTCACACCCCTTAAGATATGGACATCACTAACTGGACTCAGTGGACTAAACTAATTAATTAATAATTATAAAAGGAGGACATTAAGTGGAGATGGGGATGTGATAGGAATTATCCTGGAGGGAGTTGGAGAGGGAAGTGAGGGGTGGGTATACCCAAGATATATTGTATGAAATCTTTAAAGAATGGGGTGAGGAGTCTGAACTTGGAGCTTGTGAAATGGCACAGTAGGTAAAAGTTCTTGTCTTGTAGGCCAGATGATGTGATTTCAATCCTAGGAACCCACATGAAGGTGAAAGAAGAGAGTTGAATCCACAACTTTTCCCTTTGACCTAAACACTTGTACTGTGCATGACATGTGTGGCCCACGTACATGCATGCAATCTTAATAAATAAAATATTTTTAAAGTTTTAACTTTAAATAGTTCAAAATATTAAAAACATATTAATGTCCTCTGTGGATAACAGTTAAGGTTCTGTTATAAGAAAAGGGTCATTTTAGTATCTATAGAGTGATCTCAATATATGGGACCTTAAAGGATGTTTAATAAGTACATGGATGAAGAATTAAACATAAAATAAATGAATATATATATATATATAAAATCTTTCTCAGTGTACCCAGTACTTCTTTTTTAATAGAAATGATGAGAATACTGTCTTATTACCAAACCCTGTATATATTTATAAACTCCATGTGAATTTGTCTGTTTAGACATCCCTCTTACTCACATACCTGACTAATAGTACTATCTTAACTAACAATAGAAATGTTCATTAAGACCTGAATTTTCAAGATGATATAGATAATACTATATTTGGAATGATGTCATAACACTTATTCCCATGGACTTGCAATGCACAAAGCAAACATGTTTTATATCATGCCTAACAATCTCTTACACTAAGCTGGTAATTCTTTTGGAATGTTCACTAGTACTGGTTATTTTATAGGTTAACCATATGTTCTTCAGAGATGTAAGCCTCTGTCTATTGAGTCTTCAAACAGAATTATTAAGTTAATTAATTATGCTAACAAGTTTGTGGAGTATGTATATAATGTTTAGTAAAGTAAAAGCATAAGAAACGGGATCTTGTCTTTCTTTCGTTTTTATTTTTTACCTAAGACGAACTTAGAGTTCTTTTTTCTTTCAGATGTTCTCATCACTCTGTAAAATAGATAAAGGCAGAATGGGTAATTAACTGATCATAGGAGAGTAATAGCCAAATATTAATTTCATGGGTCTTCAGCCAAAAATGCTTTTTACACCTCATTCTAATGTGATGACTCAACTAATTCTGACTTGCGCAACCTGATAAATATTTCTAACACAAGAACTTACACTGTTGCTGCTATGATTACTTTAGGAGTTGAAGAAGGTAGACTCTAAAAATCTACTAGTCTAGCAATGTGAGTTTTCACATGTGAAGATTGAATGCTGAAGTGGTAAAAATATTCTCATTAAAAAAATGAGTGCTATGAAATAGAACAGTTGCAGAAAAAAACAAGGAAGGTAATCAGATGTTATTATAAATAGTATTCATTACTTCTTATACAATGTATGTGATGTAGGGTACATGCAAATACATCACCATAACAAAAGATATGCATGCAAATGTGTATTATTAATTTATTATTGGTAACTGACTAAATAACTGAGATTCAATTTCCTTTTTCATAAAAAAGGATTTTTGTTATATCCCATAGTATATAAGATTTATTATACAAATATCCCATCACAGTGTTTGTCATTATGAACACACTCAAAAGTAGGTTGTGTTATCACTCTTTTAGTATGTCATTTGTATCTGATGATGATGACATAACAGGTTTTTGCTATTGCATATATATATATATATGCAATATGTGTACATGTGAGTCAACATGCTTATTTGAATGTATGTTTGAATAGATAGAAGCCAACTTTAAGTATGGATTAAATTCTTTACAATCCCCACACACAATGGAACTGTGTCAGTGTTAAAATTTTATAAGCCTTATCGTTGAGAACACTGAAATGTAGCAGGGAAGTGATTAGTAGCCTCTAAACAAAGATCCAAATGGACATCCTGGATCGCACCTGGAAGAGAAATCTCAGAAGGACATATTGAACACAGTGAAATACTGCTTGGATTTGTAAAATCCATCATTTCTTTCTAGCTTTGAGAATTACATTAAATATATACTGCAACTAGGTGAGGCATTATCATTTGTTATTCTCTACTGCCCTCTAGAGTCAAAACTCATGCAACACTTAACTTTCCTTTAATAATTTTATAGAAATTATTCAAAAATATACATTCATGATGTTCTACATTTTGCATTTCGGTCAGAAATACACACAGATCATATGCATACTTTATATGTATTGTATAGACTAAACATCAGAATTAATGAAAATGGAAACAAATCATAATTTGAGAGTAGTACAATTTTAAAATACATTTTTGAATAGCTTCTTAAATTATGCACAAACTCGTCTACTTGTGATTGCACTAATGCAAAATAATTAATATGGCCTTTAACTTATATAAAAATAATAAACACTAAAAAAGTGGAATATCATAATAATATGAAAAGCAAGGCATGGCATAAAAATCTCTTTTGAACAGTGAATATCTCCTGTAACCTGTAAGAGACAAGAAAAGACAGAAACAATGTGTGAGAAATTAAAGAGGATTTAAAACTCAATTTATATAAAAAGTTTTCAATAATTCTGGATTTGAAAATAAAATTATTATGTGACATTTGTTAGAAAGCTGTGTCTTTGTAATGCACCCTGAATAGCCTCTCAGTGTTGTTCTTGGTGTTAGCTAAATCAATCCTTTGTTCAATATTTTCAAAAAAACTGTTTTAAGATAAGCTTTGATAAAATGTACATGCAATTATTGCTTCTAATTATTTTAATACAAAAGGGGATGCATTGTCTCCCATAGCATTTCTCAAATGAGTCTTTGAGAATACTCATTAAAGCAAGAGCTCATTCCTGGTCAGTTTTTACTAATGACAGAGTAAGAAACTCAAAGGCTTGTAAATACCCTTAAAGTACTTTACTTTGTAATCACATGAAATTCACAATATTGGAAGCATAAAAAAAGTTTTAAGTCAAGTTGTCCTTTTTAATTCTGTTATTTCCTTTAAATCCACATTCCTCTACAACTCAATGAAAGTGTGCCAAAAGCCTCAAAAAATATTTTGTTAGTCACTGGACATAATGACATAGGAAAGATTCTCTTTCCAAGGAATAAAAAATCAGACAGAGAAAAAAGTGGATAATTGTTCAGTGCACTTGCCTTTCCTGACACATACTTGGACTGTCACATCTAAAATAAAGAGACACTCTGCATGGAATATGTGTCACGTCCTTTGTTACAGTGAGACTTCACAACAAATACTTGACTGTTCACAGAAGTAGAGAAGATTTTTTGGGCCAAATAGAAGCAATTGCTCACATGGAAATATGAAAAATGTAAGAAATGACAGACAAATGACAAAATAAAAAATAAGTAAAACACTTCCACTTATTGAGAACCCAAACATACAATCCATGGAAGCAAAGTCATATGGTCAAACATTGAACTATGAATTGACCCATATAAAATAAGCTGACAGTATTATGATTGCTTCAATTCCTTATAATTTTCATCTCTACATCAGATGGGTAAGATTTTACTAATATACTGCCATATTATTTCAGGTAAAACTTTTAACAATATAAGGTCATGCTCTTTCAAGAAGGTGCTATACCAAGCCACTTTTACAATTATAAAATGTATTTTAGTAGTTGTAACAGAGACTTCATGATCTTTAAATCTAAACTATAGTATTTTCTGATTTTTATTCATGAAATTATTTTTTTATGTTTTATTTTGTTTTGCTTTTTGATACAAGTCTCACTATGTAGTTCTGGTTATCATTGCTGCTAGGCTTCAGACTCATGATGCAGATGAAGCTGGGGTGAAGCTCACAGAGATCTGCCTGTCTCTGCCTCCCAAGTGCTGAGATTAAAGACATGGGTTACCATGCTAAGTTTCATTTATTTAAAAAAAAAAACTTGAAGTGAGCATTCTTAAGGTACTCAAAGAGAAAAAGTAATTATATCCTTTCAAAATAAAAGGATAGGGTCTGTGATTATGACCCAGTGGTAGAACATGGTTTTATCATGAATAAAACCCTAGTCACTATTTCCACTAAAAAAAAAAAAAGAAAGGACTTTTATAGAGGGACAGGTGACACCAAGAAAACAGTGCCTTCTGAAGACAACAGAATTGATACACATATGTACACAGAGACTGTGGCAGCATGCTTAAGTTCAAGCCATATGGGGTCTCAGTTTTATGAAGGGGGAGTGGACAAAAGCTACCTCCATAATCAAAAAGCTATCTACACTTGGTGCCAACTTGAAAAGGAAAAATTAGAGGCTGGATAGATGGCTCAGGGGTTAAGAGCACTAACTGCTCTTCTAAAGAATCCAGGTGTAATTTCCAGCACCCACGTTACAACTTACACCTATCTATAACTCCAGTTTCAGGGGACCTGACACCTGTGGCAAGAACACCAGTCCACATAAAATTAAAAAAATATATAAAAAAATAAAAGAAAAGGAAAAATTAGTCTTCTTTATTGGAGTGTCACACTCTTAAGGGTAGGTTCCATGCCCAGCAGTAGATGACTAACACATAATGAACTCAAGTAAGTTTTTGTAGATATTTTGTCGCATAAATGCTTTGTTTGGGCACTTTCTTGTCTTATTGGTTTTCTGTTTACGTATTATAATTTCTGATTTTGTGTTTTTGTGATTTTATGTGTGTGTGTATGTTTCTTGTGTTTTTTCATTCTTTTAAATTGTTATTTGTTTGATTTGTGTATGTTTGTTTGTCTGCTTGTTAGTTTTCCGAAAGTGGACAAAAAGGTTTGGAGTTTGATAAGTGGGAAGGTGGGGAAGACTAAGGAGCAGTTGGAGGAGGGGATACCTGTAGCTGGAGAATTTCTCTCCAGCTCCTGCCACCAAGTCCCGCCAGTTCCAGAGCCCACTTACAAAATAAACACACAAACTCTTATATTATTTAAACTGCTTGGCCATTAGCTCAGGCCTGTCATTGTCTAGCTCTTACTCTTATATTTAGCCCATTTCTATTAATCTTTACTTTGCCACGTGGCTCATGGCTTACCGGTACCTTACATCTTCCTTCTCCTGGCGGCGGCTCCAGGCCGTCTCTCTCTTCCCTTCCTGTTCCCTCAATTCTCTTCTCTGTTAGTCCCGCCTATACTTCCTGCCTAGCCAATGGCCAATCAGTGATTTATTTACTGACCAATCAGCAACACACTTGACATACAGACCATCCCACAGCACTTCCCCTTTTCTTTTCTTAAAAAGGAAGGTTTTAACTTTAACATAGTAAAATTACATATAACAAAACAATTATCAAGCAAGAATTATAGTTACAATATTAAAGAAGAGATCCTATCTATCTTATATTTGTAAGTTTAAGGTTTTATATCTAACTTATCTTTTATTATAACTAAGGAAAATTGTAAGTATCTAGTCTTTAACCACATCAAAGACCTCAGAAGGATATACTACTACCTGAGAAATGGAGAAGGATATAAGCAACTTTTAGGAGTCTTGTAGGGTAGACAGAGACAGCTGGCAGCCTGGACAGTCATTCAAAGTTCTCTTGTAAAGTTGGGGCATCTGTCTTCAGCCCACAGGCCTAGAGTCTCTTATTCACTTTTCTCTGTGTCCTGTAGAATGTCTGGCAGTTTTCTCTGCAAAGCAGGAACCTGAAGGACCATTTTGTCAAGCAAAGTTCAGTGGTCACCTTTGTATGGGTCCTGCATGTCCAGTTGATCAGACAGTCCAGGCAAGAACAGTTTCTTGCCCAAATGGCTATTTTTGTCAAGGTGAAGATAAACTCCGTATGGAGTGTCTTCGATGCCCATCCTCCTCTCTGAAGTAAATCGGTGCTGTCAGGAGCAGACATGTCTCACTGTCCAGAAAGTCTAAATTTTTAAAACATTTTAAATGCCATATTCTGTAGGTCTTTGAAGTGTTTGAAGACTACCTATCTATCTGAAATATATCTATGTATACCTAGAAGACTTAACTAACATGGCTACAAATATTATCATAGATGACTAACTATTAATCTATTTTTTAATTATCCATTACAATTTTAAATGAGTTACATAAACATAATACCTCAAACAAGAATAGAAATATATATATACAGTATAACAAAATTAAGTTTAATTTTGTATCAATAAACTAAAATCTATAGCAATGTAAAACATTTTAAACAAGTTGTTACTCTTTCAAAGTAGGTTCATTAATCTACCCTTTCATCCTATCATATCTAAACTATCCCCCTTTTTGTTTTAGAAAGAGATTGTATTTATAATCAACCTGATTTAAATAAAAATATTGTTTTTTCTCTGTCCCACACCAGAGGGCTCTTCTGATTTGGGACACAAGAATCTCTTAACCATTTTTTTTTTGAGCAATATGTCTGGGTTTAGAGGGGGAGTTAGCCAATTCCATCTCTAAAGCCAGCTTGGTATATTTGGGAATTTGGGCGTAGCTTCTCTTACTACTTCCTGCTGGAGGGGAGCGCTGTATCTTATGGGGACACGAAGAAAATTTTAGGATCATGGAGTAGTCCATGAGGCTGTATCGTCTGAGCCAGTTGCCTTGGAACCATTCTGGATGTTGAGTCATCTGGGCCATGGTGTCATTGGAGACCTTTCAGGGGGTCTTGGCTGGTCAAACCTGATGTATCTTAATCTGGAACAAATCCATAGTCTCTGGCTTTCTGTGGAAACAAGAGCAGAGACTCTTTTCCAAAGCAACATATCCTTATATCCAAATTTTGAAGTCAAGGTACCTTTAAAATATACATTTTGGCATAACTCAACAGCTTTTACAATCAAATGTTTTTCTGCAGTTACGAATATCAAAGAGAACATAATCCAGATTCTTTGTGTGGTAGCCATCTTTATGTGGCTTATTTTTTTATATTAGCGTGAGCCTATTGCTTTAAACTGCAGCCTTCTAAGCCTGAAATGGCGCAGTGGCTGCTGGCTCCGCCCACTTCAGCTTCCCAACATGGCGGAGGTCCGCTTTCCACCAGCTCTGGGAGCCATAACTCTCAGAAATAGTGGGTCTACACTTTTACCAAAGTAGCGTGTAGCCCAGAAACCTCTTTTTTTGTTTTGTACTAGCAAAGGCTAAATTCACCACACAGTTTAATGTGCTACTTGCAGAGGCCTCATTCCCACCATACTGCAGGTCGAGAGCGCACGCTAGGAACCCGCCAGTAGCTCAAACCGGCAGCTGCCGCTCATTTGAGAGAGACAATTAGGAAGCTGTTTTTAGTTCCGTTTTAGAATCTTTTTTCTAAGTTTTTAGGTGGAAACTCTTGCCACCACGTTGGACGCCATTTGTTGCTGGAGAATTTCTCTCCAGCTCCCGCCACCAAGTCCCGCCAGTTCCAGAGCCCACTTACAAAATAAACACACAAACTCTTATATTATTTAAACTGCTTGGCCATTAGCTCAGGCCTGTCATTGTCTAGCTCTTACTCTTATATTTAGCCCATTTCTATTAATCTTTACTTTGCCACGTGGCTCATGGCTTACCGGTACCTTACATCTTCCTTCTCCTGGCGGCGGCTCCAGGCCGTCTCTCTCTTCCCTTCCTGTTCCCTCAATTCTCTTCTCTGTTAGTCCCGCCTATACTTCCTGCCTAGCCAATGGCCAATCAGTGATTTATTTACTGACCAATCAGCAACACACTTGACATACAGACCATCCCACAGCAGATACCATGATCAGAATATATTGTAAGAAATAAATTCATAAAAAAGAAAATTATATTTTCAATTAAAATATATTTTTAAATTTTAAAGTAAAGTAGTCTATTATATTGGACAATCACAAGGAAAGAAAAAGAATGAAAGGGAGAATGTTGTAATAATATTTTAATTTTAAAAACTAAAGCCAGGCATGGTGACACACAATAGTAATCCCAGGAATAGGGAGAGAATTCTCTGGAAGAGCAGAAAGTACTCTAAATTCTGAGCCATCTTTCCAGTCCCATGGCTAATTTCTAACAATTACTTTGAAGAAAATAAATTAATTAATAAAAAAGCTTGCAGTGTGCCTAGTAAAGTTCAAAATGTACATACTGTATAAGCCAGAGAGTCAAGTTCTAATTGCACCATAGAGAAAACTAAACATACACTAAAACAATCTCACATATTATTTAAAATAGTATTGTTTTCAATACCATAACATTAGAAAATAACAAAGTTTATTAGACATACCTAAAGTAAATCTGCATAATAAACCAGCCCTAAATTGGGTGGCTTCACAACAAATATCATTTATTCTTTTTGATATACCCATAAGACTATAATCATCTCGGCTTGTGAGAGCTGGATAGTTTCATGCTAAATGTTAGTTCCAAGAAACTCTATATGCTGTCAATTATCATGGATCAATGGGCTAATTTGAAAATGTTTCCCTTTGAAAATATGACAGAAGGTTAATACTGGAAAAAATACAGAAAACTTTTCAATCCCCCTCTTGTCTCATGCCTGAAAACAATATTTTGATAAAGAAAAGTCACATGAAAATGCCTAGCATAGTTGTACAGAATTAAAACATTGCTACTCAACTTCTAATAGAAAAAGGTGAAAAGGCATATCAAAAAGAGCTTAGATACAAGACAGAGCATAAAGCCAAGAACAGTAATGCATTATACAGCAAACTGAAGATAGTATATGTCATGTTCTACCTGTTCACTGAAATACTATCTAGATAACAATAAAGAGACACAAGCTCTATATACTAAGGTTATATAAACCCCAAAACTGTTAGGTCTAGGCCCTCTGCTTATCAGTGACAACTGTATAGCTTGGTCTTCTTGTGGGATGCCTAACAGTGGGAGCAGGGGCTGTCTCTAACTCTTTTACTGGCTTTTGAGACCCTATTTCCTATACTGGGTAGCCTTGCCCAGCCTTAATATAAGGTGAGATGCTTAGTTTTACTGTAAATTTATGTGCCATGTTTTGTTGATATCCATGGGAGACCTATCCTTTTCTGAATAGAAAAAAAGGAAAGAATGATGGGTGCTGTGGGATGGTCTATATGTCAAATGTGTTGCTGATTGGTCAATAAATAAATCACTGATTGGCCAGTGACCAGGCAGGAAGTATAGGCGGGACTAACAGAGAGGAGAATTGAGAGAACAGGAAGCTGGGTGGGGGAGACACTGCCAGCCGCCACCATGACAAGCCGCATGTGAAGATCCCAGTAAGCCACGAGCCATGTGGCAAGGTATAGATTAATGGAAATGGATTAATTTAAGCTGTAAGAACAGTTAGCAAGAAGCCTGCCACGGCCATACAGTTTGTAACCAATATAAGTCTCTGTGTTTACTTGGTCGGGTCTGAGCGGCTGTGGGACTTGTGGGTGAGAGAGATTTGCCCTGATGCTGGACCAGGCAGGAAAACTCTAGCTACAGATGGGAGAGGCAGAGGGGAGGTGGGAAGGAAGACTAGGAGAAGAGGAGGGAGGGGAAACTGTGATCTGGATATAAAATAAATTTAAAAAAATAAAAAAGAGCAGAAAATAAATAATGTATACAAAATATTCCATGTATTATTTGTGTGCATATATATGCACACACACACACACACACACACACACACACACACACATATATATATATATATATGATGCAGAACTCTGGATACCTTTTATAAATATTATATCAAGAATAAAGAATATCTCTGGATACATATAGAAAGAGGGAAGGAGGTAATAGATAAATTTAAGGTATTAAAGCTTTAGTCCCCAACTCAACACTTCTATCAGAAGAAGGATTTTTAATTTAATATGACCTTATACTAAGTTCATTTCTTTCAAAGTCCTGGATTTGAAAGTTTTCTATTCTCCACTGGATACTATAGTTTAAACATAAGCTTCCCACAAGAACCTATAGCTGACAGGGAAGATTTTGAGACACTTCCAGACAACTCAAGGGTCCAGCAAAACTATTTAGATATGTAGAAATTGTTCAGTGAGTTCTCCTTGGATTCCAGGATTTCCTTTCTCAAGACTGATGAAATGAGTTATATCCTGGAAGTTTTCCTGTGTCCTGTCTGGCCCATAGTCAGGACAAATCTCTCTCACCCTACCCTGCGTCCCACAGCTCTCAGACCCAAGTACACACAGAGGCTTATATTATTTTTAAACTGTGGCTGTGGCAAGCTTCTTGCTAGGTAGATCTTATTTCTTAAATTAACTCATTTTTACATATCTATACTTTGCCATGTGGCTCCTGGCTTACTGATTCCTTTACATCTTGCTTCTCCTGGAAGCAGCTAGCAGCATCTGCTTTGCCTCTCCTTTCTCTTCTTGTTTCTCTGGTTGGACTTCCTGTCTGCCTCTAAGCTGCCTTGTCATAGGCCAGAGGGCTTTATTTATCAACCAATCAAAGCAATATATATATATATATATATATATATATATATATATATATATGTTATATATATTATATATATATTTTTTTCCACGGCATACAGAAAGACATTCCCCCATCACTTCTCCTTTTCTGTCTAAACAAAAGGAAGTTTTTAACTTTAACCTAATAAAATTACATATAACAAAATAGTTATCAACCAAGAATTACAGTTACCATATCTAGTCTATTTGTAGCTTGTAAAATTAAAGAAAATATATCTATGCTGTACTTGTGAGTCTAAGGTTTCATATCTAATTTATCTTTTATCATAACCAAGGAAAACTATAATTGTAAATATCTAGTCTTCAACTACATCAAAGACCCCAGAAGGATATAATATTACCTGAGTTATTTTATTTTATTTTATTTTGCAGACAAAAAAGGGGAAATGTGGTGATGTTTTATTTGTGCTGAAATGCGGTGTTATTTTATTTGTGATTTAATAAATAAAGCTTGCCTGGAGGTCAGAGGATAATGGCCAGCCATTGTAAGTAAACAAAGAAATCAGACAGTGGTAGCACATGCCCTTAATCCTATTACTTAGTAGGCAGGATCTCTGTGTGTTCAAACCCACATTGGAAAGAGAGCCAGGTGTAGTGGCACACACCTTAATTCCTACACTAGTTAACCATGAAGGTCTAGAGGTCTTTACAGACAGACAGAAAGTGACAGAGCTGTGTAGCAAGAGGAAGTGATGTAGCTGGACAGAGAACAAATCAGATGGCAAAACAGCAAATCATATAGACATGGGTATACAGGAAGCAACTCTCATTTGGAAGCTGCCAAGTTGGTGAGGTAAGGTTGGCTGGTGGCTTTCCCTATTTCCCTGATCTCTCTAAAGCTTTAACCCCTATATTTGGCTCCGTGTTTTTATTTAATAAGACTATTTAGAAATTTGTCTACAGAGTTATATTATTAAAGTTGAAAACAAAGTCAAATTGTAACCTGAGAAATTCTTCAGTATTTGCGTTAGGAACACTGTGAAACCACATAAGGAAATACGGTATATATAGTCATAACAGCCAAATAATAATATAATGTTTTTAAATGACAGTTATTTCTTCACACTTCCTGTATCTTTGCCTAGATACCATTTTTCATGAATGAATGAACACAGTATGGATGGTGGGGGGCAAATTAATCAATCTGATATTTATTATTTTAATAGTTCTAAACATAGTTTTTTTTTCATTTATGTCAGACTATCTCAATCATCACTGACAATTTTAGTATAAAGATTGGAATGCTTGTGATACAATTCCATTCATTTTGAATGAATTTATCATGGAACTACCAAACTCCTTAGTACCTTCATCTCCTAAACTTCATCTTTTCTACAACACACCAACAACCATTTGCTTCTAAAGCCCCCAGCAGAAACATCCATGGGATGAAACAAATGCAAGCAAATCACAATGTTTTACCCAGTTATCACAAACCCAGCCTATGACTGTTTATTTATTCCATTTCATTGAGACTCTTCCCCCTTATTTACCTCCTAGATAATTATCACTCTGATAGACTCTTCTCTCACCATATCATGCCTGGTCCCCATGATATGGTTCCCATCACCAGTATTCTCTCACCTAAATCTTTTATCTCTATTTTATCTAAATCTTTTATCTCCCCATTATAATATTTACAATGTCAGTCCTGTATTCTTGGTTGTTTCTATGCCATGCTTCCGTGCTTTTGAATGCAGGTAGCTCATGGTAGCAGAAAGAGTTCCAAAAACATATATTGCAGTTAATACAATCACTACTGTCTGTGAGCACCACATATGATTCATTAGACTTTTCTGGGTGTTGAGAATGGTCCATATGGCTATTCATAACAATAGAAAGAGGACATTAAGTTAGGATGGGGTGAGGACATCAGGAGGAGTTGGAGGGGGTAGTGGTAGATGAATATGATCAAAATACATTGCATGCTTATACTATAATTTCAAAGGAAAAAATAAGGATGTTTGAAAAGGCCTACAAATGCTTATAATTCATAGAAGTCAGGTTATAA
This sequence comes from Peromyscus eremicus, assembly GCF_949786415.1. Lineage (NCBI taxonomy): Eukaryota > Metazoa > Chordata > Mammalia > Rodentia > Cricetidae > Peromyscus > Peromyscus eremicus. The sequence continues at coordinate 123,045,428 of NC_081439.1, forward strand.
ATATGTGTACATAATTTAATTGAAATATTTCCATCTGCTCTGATAATGTTCTCTACAAGAGTCATAGACTATCTAAAAAAGCAGAATGTCATGTATTTCCATGTCCTGTTGGTTTGGTTTCTCAGAAGACAAGTGAACTGTATAACAGGTAAATAAGATTAAGTCTGATATTCAATAATTGGAAATAAATTTTTGCCTCCCATATTCTTCAGTAAAAAAAAAATCTGTTATTTAATATTGGTAAGGCTTTAATTTTTAAATGTCCTAGTATTTTGTCTTTTTAATTTCTAAATTTATTCAAAATCTAGGCAATAATAGGATGTTATCTGTAGAGCACTTCTCAATTCCCAGTGACTATATACTCTCCAAAAGATACTGTTCTTTGTGCCCACATCACAAATGACCAAATTCAACCCAATCAACCCCCATTTAACATTTATCTCTTAGTTGCATTCTAAGGTAGTCTCCTCACCAAATGAATTTGAAAACAGATCAAATACACCTATTAGGAGCTCTTCCAGCACTAGGTACCTCTCCTCTTCCTTCATTAATATGATAGAAATGTACTTTTTAAAGTAATAATCTGGTGACCTTTACTAATAAAATGCAAGATATAAGAGAACAGGAATAATTCCTATATCTGACTTACAATGTATCTGAAAATTAACAATGCTTGGCATATTCATAGTATATAATGAATGTATATTTTCTGAATGCAGGAAGAAATAAAGGAAATCACATCTAACATAACTCAATTGGCATTTCTATTTCCCATGGCACAAGTATGTGCCACTTTTATGTCTCTGAAGATAATACACTACAATTGTTTATGGCTTTATTTCATTACTATGCCCTGACCTTTTGAAAGCGGGTACTTAATTATACTTACCTCTGAATCTTTATCATCTAGCACATCCTCATCTCAGAACAGATTAAAATTACACATAAGGTAAATGGAATTATGTGGGGTTTACTAAATAAGAAAAATTATAGTCTTTAAAATTTAAATAAGAGTTAATGAAACAAGTCAATACGTATGAGTATGCACAGAAAATTGCTAGAAATAAGCAAAATTATTCCTTGAAAACATTTTGATATTTAGAGTTGATGATATATGGCAGGATATATCATAGGAAACAGTCTTTAATGTTTAATGAACAACCAATTGAGGTATCTTCTTTAAGTTCAAATGGGCTATTAACACATTTCAAGTACTGAAGTTAATCTTAGGTATCCAGAGCTTTCAAACACTGCCAAAATACAAATAAACTTTAATTTACAAAATAAAAATATGAACCTATATGTACATTAAGTGATATCATTCTTCTATAAAGCATAAGAACTATGGAAATAATTTATGTATCTTATTATTTTAGTTGCAAAACCTCCAGAAAACAATAATTGTCTCCATTTTATAATAATTAGCACTGAGCTATATGATAGTAAGCTGATTTATAATAATACATAAATAAATTTGAGATTCAAGAATTATTGTACTATATTATATTTCTATCCTACAGTGTGACAGCCAGACTAATTCACTGTGTTTTAGTTATTCTTACTTGAAAATTTTAAGAGCTCTATAAACACTTAGTAGTTAATATATTTTAATAAACTATATCTATTATTTGATTCAAATATTTGCATAAAATGGCTACAAATGTAATTTACATGTTTCTAGACACTCTGGATGTGTCTGTATTATAATTTGCAGTGAGCATTTTGTTGAAGTCTTTCTAATGCCAAATAATTTTCTTTCAGTTTTGAGTAGCCACATTCTATTTGTAATTTGTTCAAGATAATCTACACAGTTCAATTCTAAATATCAGTTTTGCTAATCTTACAGGCTTAATAATCTTTGGTATTATCCCTGTCTCCTGTGTGTTTCCTTGGTAAACAATTTTTCAAAATTCCTGTCTGCTGGCTATTTTATAGGGTATCATGTTGACTTTTGGACAAAAGTAGAAGCAAACCACTATAACAATAAGAATGCATATTTATGAGTAGCATTATGTAAGGATTTAAAATATCTTGCTGCAAAATAAACTAAAATATAAGACAGATGTTGTAGCCTGTCTGTATTGCCAGAGTTCTGGAGACAAAGAACAAGAATCCCTGTTTCAAGCTGGCTACTAGACTTGCCAAATTCTTGGTTTAAGTTAGAGAACTTGCCATATCCTGTAGTCTGAAGTTTTCCTGTGTCCCACCTGGTCCCACAGCCACTGGGACCCAAGTAAACACACAGAGGCTTATATTATTTAGAAACTGTATAGTCTATGGCAGGCCTCATATGTTGAATACTCAAACTCTTATATCTTAAATTAGTCCATTTCTATTAATCTATGTTTTGCCACATGTTCTGTGGCTTACAGGTCTACTAACATGTTTTTCCTTGGGTGGCAGTCTGGCATCTCCCTGTCCTCTCTCTTCCTGTCTATCTGTTTGGATTTCTGCCTGTTTATTTGTCAACTAATCAGAGCAACATGTATTCACAGCATACAGAAAGACAACCCCCAGCAGTACTCTATATAGTGGAGCAAGATAGAGGGAGACAAACATGCATATAAGGACTCATGCACACATGTAGACATACACACACACACACACACACACACACACACACACACACAAACAAACATATACATAGTCACACCACACTCACATACATAGGCAAAAAAATGAACAAGTGCTTAATTTTTTAGAGGAAATTTTGCTAAGACATTTATTTTTCAGACTAAATAACAGATAGACTCTAAAGTAAAGAGTATAAAATGAAGCCCCATTACTGCTGTCTAACCAAATGCTCACAACATGGCTTAGGGTAGGAAATGCCTGTCAGTGAATGAGAAAGTAAAGAAGAAAGAAAAGAAAGGAATACTCAAGACATAGCTATGCACAAGATTTTTATTAAAGGTTTTGTATACCTGGGAAAAGTATTAGAGGACTCTAAGTGTTGGTAGGAGCTATAGGTGACAGGACTGTGTCAGGTATTCCTGTAAGATGGAAAACTGTATAGCTTAGGACAGACTACAAGCTACTGCTTAGTGTTTCCACTGTTCAGAGTTATTGAAGTAACTTCTCTAGCTGAAATTTACCTTGTAATGAAAACATTTTCTTACAGGAAATCTCTGCAGTCCCTCCTGAACAATGGCTCTCCAGGGATACTAACTGATCTGACTCCAAATATGCATAACTGTGTCTAAATTCCAGGCTAAATTCCAATACATACAACAATAGAATTGCTATGCAAAAGGCACAAATCACAAAATTTTAATATAGCAAAAATATGCATATTTATTCCAAGAAATGGAATTAATGGAAGTCTAAGGGTTTAAAATGGTTTTAGGTGAAATAAAAAATATAATATACTGGCCGGGCGGTGGTGGTGCACGCCTTTAATCCCAGCACTCGGGAGGCAGAGACAGGTGGATCTTTGTGAGTTCAAGGTCAGCCTGGTCTACAGAGTGAGATCCAGGAAAAGGCACAAAGCTACACAGAGAAACTCTGTCTCAAAAAAAAAAATACAATATACTGTATTTCATTCTTTGATAAACTCTATCACTTTGGAGTATATTTCATGAATACCTGTGGGAGGTAGTAGATTAAAAAATGAAAATGTCAAAATGTAATAGAAAAATTAATATAGAATAAAGAGTATGAAATCATGAATATTTTCTTTGTATGAACAATGTATATATTTCTATCTTCAGTCCAAAGAAAGAAATGGTTGAGAAAATGTATACTTCCTCTCTCTGTAAAATAACCTGTAAAAAATACCCATATGGCCAATTACATGATATTTTTATGTGTGGAAATCCCAAAAATATTCTTTGGTACAATTGTAGCATCAATAAAGAGTATTGCAAAAACTATTTTAAACATACGCAATAGTAAAACTGGATCTCCATCTCTTACCATGTATAAAAACAACTTCAAATGAAGCATAAACTTTACTGCAAAACCTGAAAGTCTGAAACTATTAGAGAAAAAAGAAAACTTCAATTGATAGGTGTAGTAAATGACTAACCAAACAGGAGTATAGAAGCAAAATAAAATAAAATAAAATAAAATAAAATAAAATAAAGTAAAAAATAAAATAAAATAAAGCTAACAATTCAGAACTAAGATCACATTATATTAAAAAGCTTATGGAAAACCTAAGAGGCATCAACCATAGACAAAAGAACTATAGTCAACTAAGAATGCTGAGAATGAGAGAAATATTCTTCCCCAGGGAGGGCCACACTGATTGGTTATCCATTACCAAATGGTCAGCTCTGAAAATATACATACTATTAACATTAAATACACTGAACAGGTTATATTTAGAAATACTTATGTATATGCACATACATGTATGCTTGCAATAACATTAAAAAAGAGTTCATGAATATGAAAGACAGCAGGGGAACATGAGAGGGTGCGGAGGGAAGAAATGGAAGAGGGAATTTGTATAGTTATACTATATTCTCATATATATATATATATATATATATATATATATATATATATATATATATATATGTGCGCTTCAATACAGCACAGGAAATAGTTGCGTGAAGAGAGTCAATAGAATGGGAGAAAAAATTGGTGTTTCTCTGTCAGAGGATTCATATGTTGAATATTCAAAGCACTCAAAAAGGTAAGCTAGAAGAAATAGTAATTGAACAAATATCCCAATAAAATGAAGCAAAAGTTCTCAAATGATGAAGCCAAATAACCAGCATAAACATGGGGAAATATTCAACCTCATCAATCATCCACTAACTAACCATGAAAACTAAAATTACACAGAACCTTTGAGATGGCTAAGTAGGTAAAAGCATTTGCCAAACAAGCTTGACAACCTAAGATTCAATCCCCAGAATTTAGAGAATAATGTGTAATGTAGTAGCATGCATTTATTAATGCACTATTCATACAACAGAGCTGGAAAGCAGAAAAAATAGAATTGCCCAGAAGTTTAAGGGCCAGCTATCCTGGAGAACACAGCACAGTAGCAGAAACAAGGGAGATCTGCCTCAACAAGGTCCCTACTGACCACTTACAAAAGAGTAATATTCTCACTACTATGTCATTCTGGCTGGGGTTTGTGAAGACCTTTCAGCTGTTTCCTGTGGATATATTTGTTCCATTTCATTTGTTCCTAAGAGAGTATACTTGGTATTGACAGTCCACATTTAATTTCCAAGGATAGTGTTTAGTGCTGTTCAAAATCAACATGTTTCAATTTAGCAAAATGTGTACATTCACCTATAATTTCATTCACAAGAGCCCAGAAAGAAATCTGTATATTTACAGTCAACTGATCTTCCACAAGAATGCTAAAACCTTGCAATGGTGAAAAATGCAGCTTTTTCAAAAAAAGGAGAACTGGATATTCAAATGCAAATGTCTAAAATTGGACCTTTAACTCATACTATGCAAAAAAGCCCTCTGCATGGATTATTATAGATGTAATTTACTACTAAAAGAAAACACTGGGGTAAAGCTTCCCAATGCTTGTCTATGAAATGATAGTTTTCATTATAACCCCAAAAGCATAAGCATCAAATGCAACCTGTACATATAGAGGTGGTATCAAACTAAAAATATACATCTGTGTATTATGTGTATTAGAGGAAGCACTCAACACATAGAGGAAAAAATCTATGGAAAATGTGACATTTCATTATGTGGACTGAGCAATATCTGAAGATGTAATGTACAGCTATTTATCTACTTATACATTTAAAGACATATATAAAAATTAAAGTAAAAGAGTACATGAATTTGAGAGAGACTGGAAGGGTCCACAAGGAGCAAAGGAGAAGGGGAATTATGTGATTATATTTAATTTTAAAAATAAAAACATATATTAATGTAAAATAAAATATTGTATAACTGAAACATGCTAACAGAGTAGATCTGACTCTTTTCATCACAGAAATAAAGTGGTATGTTATATATGTACTAATCACAGCACAATGTACATGTATATCCAAAGTTCTTGTATACATTACATTTATTTAGTTTTTGTTTGCTAATTTATGCCAATAGTGGTAGAAATCCAGGAGAAATAATATGTTGATTATCATTGAGATGCCATATAATGAACAAAAAGATGCTTTGCAAACATTAAAGAATAAGACAGGAAATATTGCTTTTATCTTATTAGATGTAATCAAAAGTATAAGATAACATATTCTATGTGAATTCAGCTACATAAATGCTTTTCAACACATATGCAGCCCCTGTTAAAAAACTGTCACATTCTACCAAAAGTTGTCTTCTTCACCCAATTACTAGCATGAGTGATGATTTATTCAGAAAATGTTAGTATATTATTTGGTATGAAGAAAATAAAATGTAAATTTGCACTGGAAAATAAAGCAGAAATTAGAATGTAGTATATAGATAATGTGGAAAATATTCTATAGAGCATTGATTTTGTTGTAACCTCAAATATTTATCTTAGTGATTCTATTGTATGACAGATATTAGTGTCATATAACAGTATAATGCTTGCTCACAGTGAATAATCAAAATATATCTGCTAAATGAGGTTAGTTAAGGCATTAGACTTGTAAGTGATAAAAATGATAAAATTGATAAAATGACCCTGAATGTCTCAAAGAAAAACATTATGATTTAGAAACAAATATCAAGTAATTTAAAATGTTTTTTTGAGAATAAGATCATTGTGTAAGAGAGAACATGGCATACAGTAGTTAAATTTATGAGTCATTAAAGGAAATAGAGTAAATTAATGTGCACAGAACCCTCCTAATATGTGTCATTTTATTTACAGAAGACAAGAAATTACACGCAGACAGTGGCTGTAAACATAAAATCTAGAGAATCATCAGATCATACTTCAAAAACATGTATTCCACAAAATTGGAAAATCTAAAAGAAATGGACAATTTTCTAGATAGGTACTACATATCAAAATTAAATCAAGACCAGATAAACAATTTAAATAAAACTATGACCCCCAAGGAAAGAGAAACAGTCATTAAAAGTCTCAAAACAGAAAAAAAAAGCCCAGAAGCAGATGGTTTCAGTGCAGAATTCTACCATAATTTCAAAGAAGAGCTAAAATCCAATACTCTTCAGATTGTTCCACACAATACAATCAGAAGGAATATAATCAAACTCTTTTAATGAGGCTACAGTCACCATGATACCAAAACCACACAAAGATACAACAAAGAAAGATAATTAAAGACTAATCTCCCACATGAACTTTGATGCAAAAATACTCAATAAAATATTGGCAAACTGGATCTAAGAACACATCAAAAAATTTTCCACCATGACCAAGTAGGCTTCATCCCAGAGATGAAAGGATGGTTCAACATATGAAAATCTGTCAATGTAAAACACCATATAAACAAACTGAAAGAAAAAAAACTACCTAGTCATCTCATTCGATGCTAAAAAAGCCTTTGACAAAATCCAACACCCCTTCATAATAAGGTTTTGGAGAGATCAGGAATAAAAGGAACATATCTAAACATAATAAAGGCAATTTACAGCAAGCCAACAGCCAACATCAAATTAAATGGAGAGAAAGAAACTCAAAGTGATTTCATTAAAATCAGGAACAAGACAAGGCTGTCCACTCTCCCCATATCTATTCAATATAGTATTTGAAGTTCTAGCTAAAGAGATAAGACAGCAAAAGTAGATTAAGGAGATACATATTGGAAATGAAGACATCAAACTTTCTCTATTTGCAGATGATATAATAGTCTACATAAGAGACCCCAAAATTCTATCAGGGAACTCCTACAACTGATAAACACCTTCAGTAATGTTTCAGGATAAATGATTAACTCAAAAAAAAGTCAGTAGCTCTCCTATACACAAATGATAAATGGTCCAAGAAAAACATCAGAGAAATGTCCCCCTTTACAGTAGCCGCAAATCACATAAAATAACTTGGGGTAACTCTAACCAAACAAGTGAAAGACCTGTATAAAGAAAGAAATTGAAGAAGATACCAGAAAATAATAAGATCTCCCATGCTCATGGATAGGTAGAACCAACACAATGAAAATGGCAATTTTGCCGGGCGGTGGTGGCGCACGCCTTTAATCCCAGCACTCGGGAGGCAGAGCCAGGCGGATCTCTGTGAGTTCAAGGCCAGCCTGGGCTACCAAGTGAGTTCTAGGAAAGGCGCAAAGCTACACAGAGAAACCCTGTCTCGAAAAACCAAAAAAAAAAAAAAAAAAAAAAAAAAAAAGAAAATGGCAATTTTACCAAAAGCAAGCTACAGATTTAATGCAACCCTCATCAAAATCCCAATACAATTCTTCACAGACCTTGAAAGAACAATACTCAACTTTATATGGAAAAACAGAAAACCTAGGATGTCTAATACAATCATTTACATTAAAGCAACTTCTGGAGGCATCACCATCCTTGACTTCAAGCTCTACTACAGAGCTATAGTAACAAAAAAACATAGTATTGGCATAAAAACAGACATGTGGACCAATGAAATCAAATGAAAGATCCTGACATTAATCTATACACCTATGAACACCGGATTTTTTACAAAGAAGCCAAAACTGTGCAATGGAGAAAAGAAAGCATCTTCAACAAATAGTGCTAAATTGATGTCAACAATGTAGAAGATTGCAAATATATCTGTATCTATGAAAATACACAAAACTCAAATCCAAGTGTGTCAAAGACCTCAACATAAATCCAGCTACACAAAACCTGACAGAGGAGAAAGTAAGAAGTAGCCTATAATGCACTGGCACAGGAGACCACTTCCTAAATATAACACCAGGAGCATAGACACTGAGAGCAACAATTAATAAATGGGACCACCTGAAACTGAGAAGCTTCTATAAGGCATAGAACACAGTAAATAAGACAAAAAAACAGCTTACAGAATGGAAAAGATCTTCACCAACCCCACATATGACAGAGGGCTAATCTCCAAAATCCCAAAATATATAAATAACTCAAGAAACTAGACAGCAAAATACCAAACAATACAATTAAAAAATGGGCTACAGATCTAAACAGAGAATTCTCAGCAAAAGAATCCCAAATGGCTGAAAGGCATTTAAGGAATTGCTCAACATCCTTAGTCATCAGGGAAATGTAAATCAAAACAACATCTTACACTTGTCAGAATGGCTATGATCAAAAACACTGATGACAGCTCATGTTGGAGAGGATGAAGAGCAGGGGAACACTCCTCCACTGTTGGTGGGAGTGCACACTTGTGGAGCCACTTTGGAAACCTGTATGGCCTGATGACTTCTCAGAAAATGCGGAAACAATCTACCTCAAGACCCAGTGATACCACTCTTGGGTGTATACCCAAGGGATGCTCAATCATACTGCAAGTACACTTGGTCAACTATGTTCATAGCAGCGTTATTCATAGTAGCCAGAACCTGGAAGCAACCTAGATACCCCTCAACCGAAGAATGCATAAAGAAAATGTGGTACAGATACACAATGGATTATTACTCAGCTGTAAAAAAATATCATCATGAAATTTGCAGGCAAATGGATGAAACTAGAAGGTATCATCCTGAGTGAGGTAACCCAGACTCAGAAAGACAAACATGGTATGTACTCACTCATAAGTGGATACTTGATACAAATCAAAAGATAGCCAGACTACTACCCAGAGCTCCAGAGAAACTAGGAAACAAGGAGGACCCTGAGAGGGATGTATGGATCACCTTCAGAAGGAGAAACAGAGGAGATCTCCATGAGTAAATTGGGGATGAGGGGCAGCAATAGAGGGGAGGGGATAGGGGATGAGAACATAAGGGAACAGGATGGTCGAGCTGGTGGAGGGATGAAGTGGGAGAGCAATGAAAGAAATCTTGATAGAGGAAGACACTATGGGGTAAGGGAGAAACCTGGTGCTAGGGAAATTCCCAGGAATCCACAGAGATGACTAGCAATAGTGATGAGGGTGCCTGGACTGGCCTACCCTGGTAATCAGATTGGTGAATACCCTAAACATCATCATAGAGCCTTCATCCTGTAACTGTTGGAAGCAGATGCAGAGACCCACAATGAAGCACAAGGCTGAGCTTCAGGAACCTAGTCAAAGAGAAGGAAGAGTGATTTTATGCATAATGAGGTCAAGAGCATGATGGGAAAAATCAACAGAGACAACTGAACCTATCTCATAGGAACACACAAACTTTACACTGACAGCTGCTGTACCTGCATGGGACCAGACTAGACCCTCTGCATAAGGGAGAAAGTTGTGTAGCTGGGTCTGTTTGGGGGATCTCTGGCAGTGTGATCAGGATCTATCCCTGGTATGTAATCTAGCTTTCTGGATCCCATTATTTATGGTAGGACACCTTGCTCACCCTTGATGTAGTGGGGAGGGGCTTTGTCCTGCCTCAAGTGAATGTACCAGGCTTTCCTGTTCCCCCATGTGAGAACTTACACTTAAGGAAGAGGGTATGAGGGGTAGTTCGTGGAGATTAGGCAAGGTGGGGGCAGTGGGAAGAGGGATGAGAGGGGGATCTGTGGTTGGTATGTAAAATAAGCTTTAAAAATTTAAATAAAACAAGAGACAAAAAAAGTCAGCACCTTCCTATATCCTGTAAACCACACACTCACATGTATCATCTCTCAGATATAAAGAAAAGATATTAATTTTAATCTGAATTTCCTCTACTTTACAAAAATAGTCATATGCTTTCTCTAGTTGATAATTATTAAAAATATGTATTTATCTAAAATGAGATTTTTTACACTTTTAAAAGTGTTTTCTTAGAATAGTAATATAAATATGAAAATCTGCATATTGATATTCTCTGATAATTCTCAGCAAAGTGTATGAAATGAATGCATAGTTTTTATCTTTACATATTCTTTTATAAATTTTAGCAATTTTTGGATAATTCTGCATAAGTACTGTAATTACATTCCTTCCGTTTTTCGCTCTTTCCCATTTTCCCCACCAACTGTTCTCATGTCCTGCCCCACAGCTTCTCAAATTCATGATCATATTTTCCTTAATATATTTAAATTCCTTTTTTATAAATATATATAATATATATAAGATACATGTATATATATATATATATGTTATATCCATGCATATAAATAACCTACTGAGTTCATTTAGTATTGAGTATATGTGCATGTGTTTAAGACAGATTATCAGGGGGCTTATTCCTGAAGAAAATTAATTCTCTCTTCCTCAGCAATCATTGATTTCTTAAAGCTCTTTATCTACTGTTAAGATGTTGTGAAACTTTCTCCATTCCCTTATGTTATCATGTTTGGTCATTCAGGTATTGTATAACATCTTAATTGAGATTTTATTGGTACAGCATCACTGTCATGTCTAAAAGATACTACTAGGAGATATCTTGGTCCTCTGGCTCTTACAGTCTTACTTCCCCATATTACAGTATGTTACCTAAGCCTTAGGTATAGAGATTGTGTCATATATATTTCATTTGGGTCTAAGAACCTCCCAGCCACAAATTCTCTGAATTTTGAATAGTTGTGGATGTCTGTAGTAACTTCCACCTGTTGCAAAAAAGAAGCCTCTCTGATGAGGGATAAGAGTTATACTTATCTGTGATTCTAAGTGTAACGTTTTAGAATGTAGTTAGAAACTGTGTTGATTTAGGAAAATGGTAGTAGTAATTTCCCCTCACAATCTATGATCTCCTTCTTAAAACATATGCAAACATGATCTCAATATAGCTACAGTTACCTGCACAAGACTTACATGAGATCAAGCCAGCCATAATCCCAGCATAGAGAGGGTAGGTTATCACCAAGCTCCATCCCTTACTGATGAACCACTAGCAGTGAATACATTCTGGGAGATGCTCCTTATTGAGGATAAGGCCACTGGTAGGATTTTAGTGGCAGGGGGGATTTTAAAATTTCAATTATTTTTTTCAATACTGAGAAATGAACCTAGAGCCTTTTCAGGATTATTTTAGGTTTCTTCACAAGACAGATAGATGAAGGAGAAAGATAAAAAAAAACTAAATACCAAGTTAATTGAGGAAAAGGGTCATTTAAGTTCTTTTACAAAAGAAAAAAGAAAACTAGAAAAAACATAAATGGAAACCGATTCTATAGAACAATATCAAAGCCAATTTTCTTGACAAAGTGATAAGAAAGGCAAGGTAATGGTCAGAGGAGAAACACTGAAAAGGACTTTAAATAGGAAACAATAGAAGACTGGGAAAGCAAATATCATTCACAAAAGATGACAGAGAATTAAGCATAGTGAATAAATGAAGTGGAAAGGGGTAAAGGAACTGGACAAAACTGTGTTAACACTGTGTTTAATGAGCAAATAAGTTTAGGGAATAATAGAGAATAACTATACTGCCACGGAGTATGGTGATTTTCTATGGTGGTGTCACTGCTTAGATTAGAGTGTTAGTGGAAAGGCAGGGCTCAAAGCAAATGGCTTCACCACTGCATCCAATAATCTTGTAGGCTGTAACCGTGACCAAATTTATTGCATTTGGAATCAGATGTCTTTGTAAACTTTCAGGTGGCCTAAAGCACAGAGTTTCCCCTACAAAGCAGAAAGACTTTCTCCCATTCATTTAGACTTTGTCATGACTTTCTGTTTTTCATTTACTTCTTAGGAAACAGGATGACAGAAAGGACTAAAAGTGTGGTACATTTATCACTAAGATACCAAAATAAAAAAGTGGATATTTTATAATATCAACTATAAAGGAAAAAGAAAAAGTCACAGAAATGTGCCATTCAGTTTCATGTTCATTTGCCATTTGCAAAAGCTTATTTGGTATAATGAGAGTAAAGTATTTGAGATGCATTCTTAAATTCAGCCATGAAAGGACCAAACTGCAGTTCTGTACCTGCCTGGAAACATTTTAGTTTTCATATCATTTCTCCCTTTCTTCTTAATTAAATGATTTATGTTTGGAGAAAAGGTATTTCCCATGATTGCTTTTCTCTGTAGATCAGAGAAAATTTCATACATAAAGACTTTTTTCTTTTACTTACTTAAAAATGGATTTTTAGATGCCAGTTCTATACAGCCAAGCAATAATGTATAATTTAATGCTATGGAGAAAATAAAACAAACATACTTGCTTGGTTAAATGAACAAAGATCTCAGTGTGTTGTAGATGAATTTCTAAACAGTCTTATTAAGTAAGAAACACAGAGCCAAATACAGGGGTGCAAACCAGAGAGATCAGAGCAATAGCTGCCAACTAACCTTAGCTCACCACATCACCATAGCTTCCCAAGAGAGCTTCTTCCTGTCTAACTTGTGCCTTTATTGCCTTCCTGTTCTGCCTTCTCATTGGCTCTAAGCCCAGCCACATCACTTCCTCATCACTGCCTGTCTATACAGAACTCCAAGTCTCTATGGTTGGTACTGGGATTAAAGGAAAAAGTTAACAAAAGGATACTGTCTTAGTTAGGGTTTCTATTGCTGTGATAAAACATGATGACCAAAAACTAAGTTGAGGAGGAAAGGGTTTACTTGGCTTACACTTCCACATTGCTGTTCACCACTAAAGGAAGTCAGGACAGTAACTCAAAAAGGCAGGAGTGGATGCAGAGGCCAAGGAGGAGTGGTGTTTACTGGCCTGCTCCTCATTGCTTGTTCAGCCTGATCTCTTATAGAACCCAAGACCACCAGCCCAGGAGTGGTAACACCCACAATGGGCTGTGCCCTCCCATATCAACCACTAAGTAATGCCTTACAATTGTATCTTATGGAGGCATCTTTTCAACTGAGATTCCTTCCTTTCAGATAACTATAGTTTGCATGACATAAGATCAGCCAGCACAGATACTGAATATGATACCCTAAGACAAAGAATATACTTCAGCAACTTCTGAAAGTCTTTAAGGTATTCCTAATTTCTTTAACACCTCTCCTTTCTCCATTAATCCACCCAAGTTCTACCTTGAAGATATTTATGAAATTATTCATTGTTACCTAGGTCTGTGTATCTTATTCATACCCAGTAGAATAGTATGAATAATAACTTGAAACTGGCAACACCACACATATACATAAATTTGAACTTTGGCTCTGGCTTTGACAGTTGTGTAAACTCAGGTAGTATAACTAGCATCAAGCACTGTTTTCTCTGTGTGTTAAATAGATAACAATGTAAACTTAGTCACATGATTTCTATATGCCCATGATATGTTGATAGAAATTAACATATGCGATGGTTAATAATGATTGTCAACTCATAAAAAGTATAATTACCTAGTAGGAGTTATAATGATGGATTTTCTAGATCAGGGTGAACTATGGACATGTCTGTATTGGATTATCTTGATTATTTTAACTAATATTTGAAGAACCAGCCTAAAAGTGAAAGGCACCATTCCTTGGGTTTGGGACGTTGACTGCATAAGAGTAATAGAGTGCTAGCTGAACACTCTATTACTGAACTAAGCATGCCTGTGTTTATATTCTCCCTCCTCTGTGTCTGTCTGCCTCTGTCTTTCTATCTCTATTTCTGTCTCTGTCTCTCTGTCTCTGTTTTCTCTGTGTCTCTATTTGTCTTTCTGTTTCTTTCTATACCTCTCTCTGTCTCTGCCTCTCTATCTCTGTCTCTTTGTCTCTCTGCCTCCCTCTACTTCTCTCCTTCCCTCCCCCCTTCTCCCTCTCCCCATCTCTCTTTCTCTCTCTTTTGTCTCCCTCTCCCTCTCTTCTTGGAAGTGACACATTTACTTCCCTATACAGATCCTATATTGATGAACTGGAACCTGCAATTTTAAGCCAAATAAACCCTTTTCCTTTTAATTGATTTTTGTCTACATATTTTATCACATCAACAGAAATGAAACTGGAACAGCACAAACCTTGGTATATTCATACTCAATATTATTAATTTGATCATTTCCTTACTTTTGGGTCACTTTTATTTTCTTTACTTTTTTTCATTTTTTTGAGACAGGGTTTCTCTGTGTAGTTTTGGTCTCTGTCCTGGATCTCTCTCTGTAGACCAGGTTGGCCTTGAACTCACAGATATCCACCTGGCTCTGCCTCCTGAGTGCTGGGATTAAAGGTATGCACCACCACTGCCCAGCTTGGGTCACTTTTCAAAAGGTGTCTTAATTCCTTCAACTGAAGGGAAAGTTTGTATTCCTTTATATCATTATATGCACTGTAAAATATGCTATAGGCACTTTTCTGTTAATTTATTTATCTTAGTGAAACCTTTCATTCTAAAGACAACAACAGTTACAGTGAATAACTTATGAGAGTACTAGCCTCTCACCTTAAAAAACTAGACTTTGAATTTCACATGAACAAGTGATATACTGTGTATTCCTTATGGAGTTATCAAAGAAATTAACTGTTTATTTTGTAACAACCCAAATAATTTCCTTGATAAATATTTCCCTAATTTAGAATGTCTTCTTAGGTTCTTGAAAGGCATTGCACTTGAAATAAAGACAAAGTCTCTGGAGGATGGTCTGTTGTCTTTTTAATAACCAGTATTCAACAGATGCAGATTACAAATTCCTTTTATGCTTCTACATTTTCTTGTACTGTTAGAAAGAGTCCATAGAAAACTGTGTTAAAGAAATGTTAATCAGGTTGAATGACTTTGAACTATTACACTAAGCAACTTGATACTTCTAAAGAGAAATTTGTACTTTTTATAACCCAAATTTTCAAAACATCTGATGCCATGAAGATTGTGACTTTATCTTTGAAATATGGTTAATTTAAATTAATGATGCATTGCTAAAGGTTGGTTCAACTGAAGTTTTAGTATCTATAATATTATGTAAGAATGATTTTAAAAGTCCATTAAAATGTGAGTAATTATCATTCTTCTAATGCTGTGGGATAATGCTTTTGTACACTGGTTTAATAAAATGCTGATTGACCAATAGCCAGGCAGGAAGTATAGGCAGGATAAGCAGATTAAAGGAGAATGCTGGGAAGAGGAAGAGCAAAGTCAGGAGACACCAGCCAGACACAGAGGAAGCAAGATGACAAGGCAGAATTGAGAAAAGATACCAAGCCATGTGGCTAAACATAGATAAGAATTATGGGTTAAAATAAGTGTAAGAGCTAGTCAGTAATAAGCCTGAGCTAATGGCCAAGTAGGTATAATTAATATAAGTTTCTGAGTGATTATTTTATAAGTGGGCCACAGAACTGTGGGTGCCTGGTAGGACCAGAGAAACTTCAAGCTACATTTGGCATACCAACGTTGAGCTCTCAAATTTCCATAAAGCCTAAAAGAGTTTTAAAAGGGCTTCTAAAAACACAATAACAGAACAACAACAACAACAACAAAAAACAGCTCTATACTTCATGTCTCATGTAGGTCAAGATATAGAGATGCCAAGGTACACACATGCTGTGGCGTGTGGACTTGAACTAGAGTATAGTGGGTTCACTGTGTATGGGCTTGAGTGCAATATTGCAGATTCCTGCCACTGTATACAGTGGTGTCTGCAATGGTGTGTAGTAGATATAGCTTTTGCTAGTACAGACAAAAAAAGGAAAGAAAGAAAAGGGTTAAATTAAGTGTAAGAGCCAGTCAGTAATAAGCCTGAGCTAATGGCCAAGCAGTTATAATTAGTACAAGCTTCTGAGTGATTATTTTATAAGCAGGCCATGGGAGTGCAGGTGACTGGCAGGACCAGAGAAACTTCAAGCTACATGCTAATAATAGTAATTTAAACATTGAATACAATGGAAGTAATTATTAAGGAGGTCATATTTATATATTTTTGCATGCATATATGTGTGTGACAATAATAAATAAAAGGAAATCATAAATCTGAGAGGGAGTGAAGGGAGGGAAACATGGGATGCGTTGAGAGAGTAGACAAGGGAAGGGCTATAAGAGAAGGGAAATGATATAATTGCATTTAAATAAAGATGTAAAAATATAAAAATATGGATATTTGTTTCCATTAAAAATTGAAAATTGTCCAGAACTAACAAAAACTAAAAGGCAAATCACATCTCATTATACATAGTTTGTATATATACATGTGCATGATATATGCATATACATGTATTCATATGTTTATGCAAATGGTTGTGTATACATACATGCATATGAATGAACAAGAGATGTAAACATAAAGTCGTAACAATTTAAGTTTCTATCCTTTCATTCATCTGTTATCCTATAAGTAAGAATAGAAATTGCTACAGATCCAGAATGTATGCTACAGGTGCTTATACCATGAAATAAGATAATAACTAAAGTGTGATTGAAAGAAATATTCTAAGATGAGAAAATTTGTTTCACAAAAAAGCAAATGAAAACTATTTACATAAATATAATCAACAATTTTTTACTATTTTCTTAATTTCTGTAGCATTTGTAAATGTTTTAAAATGGCATAGAATAAAGTAGATTAGTGATATTTCTGCTGTGCTTCTTAAAATTTTATTTGGAATCACTCTTTTTTAAATTATGTGTAGTCTAAATAAATTATTGAAAAGTTGCCAGCCACAAACTTTGTCCTTTAAGGTCCTCAGTTTTTCAGAATGATCAGTCTTAGAAAGCAAACTTCTAAAATATCTGAAGTGTTCAGTAGAAATTGTTTAGAAGAATTTTTTAAGCTTAAGTAACAATAAAGCAAAGCATTATAATAAAATACCCTGACAATATACAGAGTATGCTTAGGTTTCTATAAGAAAAAGTGGGGATTTTTTGTATTTATTCTTGTCTTATACAATACATCATGAATTATTTCTCCCTCCTTCCACTCCTCCCAGTTCTCATTCCACCTCCCAGATCTCCCAGAGCCACTCCTTTCAGAAAAGAGCAGGCCTTCCAGGGATATCAATTAAAGACTGAATGCACTTGTTTTTCAAGGAACCTGAGTCAGCTTTCTACAATACCTTACATTGGCCACAAGAGGGCAGAAGAACAGTGTAATAGATTTTTTAGGACTTCCGAGGAAACCAGGCACCTTAATTTTTACCAAATGTTACTCTTAAATCCTAACATCACAGTGTGTCACTTCTACTTATTCACATTCTACATATAAATTACACTATTGGTAAAAATACAAATGCAAATGACAATGTATAAGTATATTAAAGCTTCATATATGTACACACAAACACAAACATATACATGTATGTATGTGTGTGTGTGTGTGTGTGTATATATATATATATACATACACTTATTTATACATGTATTTTTACTAATGCTATAGAGAGTTCTAATGTAAATACTATCAATATGCCTGGATTATTATGATTTAATTTAATAATTTAATAGAGTTGACCTTTCCATCAATATCCCCCAGGAAGGTGCCATGAAAGAAACAAACTCAACTGGGATGTTTGAAAATTAAAATCTATGACCTATGAGGATGCTTTCAAGAGCTCCTGGTCTAAACCACTGATGTTATCTATCAATGAAGAATCTCGAGGCTCTGAAAATATATCCTAAACTTGGTATGGTAAGTCAGTTGTAAGGATAGGATACATATTTTCTGCCACCTATATTAGTGTGGTGATAATCACAAAACACTCATGGTTTTAAGAATCATATACAGGTGTTAACAATGTTGGTTTTGCTGTGCCCTCGTATCAGAGACTCAACTCTATGTAGTGACACTCTAAAGTTATGCCTATTATGGGGAACCACAGGGCAGGAGGACTGGGTGTACTATAAGATCCTATCTCAAACAGACAGAAAGTGAGATGCCAGAGTATGTTTCTTGCTCATTCCACAAAAGGAAACAGAAATCACCAACTAAACTCTGGTCAGATATAAAACCTGCAGGTCCCTTAATCTTAAATGTTCATTTTTAGAACTGTAAGAAAAATAAATATTATTTAAAAACTACCCAGTTTATGCTGTTCTGTGAGAGAACCTCACATAAAGATGGACAACATCCAATTTTTGGTATACCATATATGCAAGGTCCCAATTATTTTACTTCCTTCTTAGTCCCATTGTGTGGCTAAGATAATTTCCTCTCAGATAAAACATTCCATCTTGTAAGAAATTCAATAAGACTAGGATGATCTAACCTTAGAATCTAAAAAGGGTGCAAAATGCCATCCTACAGGAAAGCTCATTAAAATTCAAGTACATACATATATACATTTTCTAACATTTAATGAAAAAAGCAGCTCTGAATTTGAAAGAGAGCAAGAGAGGTATTGGGAAGATTTGGAAGAAAGAGAAGGAGGAAATGATATAATTTCAAAAAAAGTAAAACAAGAACTAAGAAATAAAGATGAAAAAACACATAAACAGACAACCGAAAACAAACAGAATAGTAATTTAAAGAGGCCTCAAAAAGTAAACATCTCAAAAGCTTCAGGCTGTTCCTGAAAATGACAAGATTCACTAGGTTCCCCTGTCCCCAAGCTTATATACCTAGAAAGGACTACTAACTGACACTCTCAGACCAGAAGAGCTGCCTAGAAGAGTTTCAGACAAACTCAGCTTCCTAGAAGAGACACTCTACAACCTGTTGAGCTGCCTGCAAATTATACAGTGAGTCTAGGCTTCCAGGTTTGAGAGATGCTATTCATGTTTCATTGTACTTTCATTGATGTAGTTGCCTTTGAGTGATTTCAGCTTCTTTAAGTAACTGCATATCCATACCCATAATCCTGTAGGTAACCTCAATAAAACATTTTCGTTCACTAGGTTTGACTTTGGTGGTAGGTATCTTTACTTCAGTCTGCCACAGGTCCCTTATCTTGGATAAGTTGCCCTCTTTCCAGGAAGTGAAAATTTCAGAAGCTAGTAATTAATTTTATAAGATAACCCTGTTCTCGAGTAAAGACATCAAATATTAGAAGGAATTGACTTATAAATTTGGGTAATATCTATGATGATATGGTAATGGAAACATTATGTGGCTTTGGTGCAGGGTTATTCCTGTCAATTCCCTCTAGTGCTTGGGTTACAGGAGAATGGGAATGTTTCATTGTACTTTAGTCACAGCAGAAAAATTACTCTTTTCTGTTGTCTTGTAGTGTGATGCTGGTGACCAACAATGAGTGTTTAGATTTCCTTCCTGTTTACTGGTTGTAATTAATCCTTCAGTTGTGTGTGTGTGTGTGTGTGTGTGTGTGTGTGTGTTGTTCAGTCGTCTAAGTGAGAAATGCATACAGACAATGCCTATAAAATATGAAAAATAATAACTCACTAAAATTTAGTCAATTCAACTTGCTTAGAACACAGCCTCACAAATATCTAGATCTTTGTGTGCTTCTATGTAGCTGGAGTTTTCTCCAGGCCTGCCTGGCCCACAGTCAGGACAAATCCTAACCTGCCAGTCTCACAGTGGCTCAGACTCAACCAAGGAAACACACAGAGACTTATATTGCTTACAAACTGTATGGCCATGGCAGGCTTCTTGCTATCTAACTCTTTTTTCTTAAATTAACCCATGTCTATTAGTCTATAAGTTTCCACATGGCTCGTAGCCTTTAGGTACATTACATCTTGCTTGTCATGGTGGCAGCTGGCAGCGTCTTTCTGCCTCAGCCTTCCACTTCCCACAATTCTCCTCTCTCCTTTTCCTGCCTATACTTCCTGCATGGCTACTGGCCAATCAGAATTTTATTTATACAGAGTGATATCCACAGCACTTCCCCTTTTCTTTTTTTTTTCAAAAAGGAAGGTTTTAACTTTCACATAGTAAAATTACATATAACAAAACAATTATCAAGCAAGAATTACAGTTACAATATTAAAGAAGATATTCTATCTAATATTTATGAGTCTAAGGTTTTATATCTAACTTATTTTTTTATCATAACTGAGGAAATTATAACTCTAGTATTCAACTACATCAAAGACCTCAGAAGGATATAATATTGCCTGAGAAATGGAAGAAGGACACAAGCAACTTTCACAAAGTCTTGCAAGGTAGATAGAGACAGCTGGCAGCCTGGGCAGTCACCTAACATTCCTTTGTAAAGTTGGGGCATCTGTCTTCAACCCACAGGCCTAGAGTCTCTCAGTTATTTCTCTCTGTGTCCTGTTGAATGTTTGGCAGTTTCCTCTGTGAAGCAGGAACCTGAAGGACCATTTTGCCAAGCAAAGTTCAGTGGTCACCTTTCTATGGGTCCTGCATGTCCAGTCGATCAAGCAGTCCAGGCAAGAACAGTTTCTTTCCCAAATGGCTATTTTTGCCAAGAAAAAGATAAATTCCATATAGAGTATCTTCTATGCCCATCCTCCTCTCTGAAGTAATTTGGTGCTGCCAGGAGCAGACATGTCTCACTGTCCAGAAAGTCTAAATTTTTAAAATATTTTAAATGCCATATTCTGTAGATCTTTGAAGTATTTGAAGATTACTTGTCTATATGAAATATATCTGTACATACCTAGAAAACTTAACTAACATGCTACAAGTTTGACTATCATAGAAGACTAATTATTAATATGTATTTTTAAATTATCCATTATAATCTAAATGAGTTACATAAACATAATATCTCAAATGAGAATAGAAATATGTGTACAGTATAACAAAATTAAGTTTAAACTTATATCAATAAACTAAAATCTATACCAACATAAAACATTTCAAACAAGTTGTTGCTCTTTAAAAGTAGGTTCAAAAATCTACCCTTTCATACTATCATATCTAAACTATCCCCTTTTCTTCTTTAGAAAGACATTGCATTTATAATCAACCTGTTTTAAATAAAAATATTGTTTTTTCTCTGTCCCACACCAGAGGGCTCTTCTGATTTGGGACACAAGAATCTCTTAACTTTTTTTTTTTTTTTACCAATATGTTTGAGTTTAGAGAAGGAGTGTGCCAATTCCATCTCCAAAGCCAGCTTGGTATATTTGAGAATTTGGGCATAGCTTCTCTTAATACTTCCTGCTGGAGGGGGGCACTGTATCTTATGGGGACACAAAGAAAATTTTAGGATTATGGAGTAGTCCATGAGGGTGTATCATCTGAGCCAGTTGCCTTGAAACGGTTCTGGATGTTGGATCATCTGGGCCATGGTGTCATCGGAGACTTTTCAGGTGGATCTGGAACAAATTCATAGCCTCTTGCTTTCTGTGGAAACAAAAGCAGAGCCTCCTTTCCAAAGCAACATATCCTTAGATCCAAATTTTGAAGTCAAAGTATCTTTAAAGTATACATATTGGTTTAACTCCGCTGCCTTTACAATCAAATATCTCTCTTCAGTTAAAAATCCCAAAGACAACACAATCCAGAGTCTCTGTGTAATATCCATCTTTATGTGACTTATTTTTTATACTACCTTTATTGTCTCTTTAAAAGTTTTATTCTTAAAAACTATTTCTTTATATAACTGTATATATTACTTTTTCTTGTCTCTTTTAAGCCTGAGTATATTTTACACCCATTGTAAACTATTCCATCTGAATCTGTCTTATTGTGAACCTATAGCTTTAAACTGCATCATTTGTAAAACCAAAATGGCTGCTGTGTCTGGTGGCTCTGCCCACCTCAGCTTCCCAACATGGCAGTGGTACGTTTACCACCAGCTCTGGGTCTGGAGCTATGTGTACCATCAACTATCAGAAGCAGTTCTATTGAAGCAGCGCATAGCCCAGAAACTTTTTTTTTTTTTTTTTTTTTTTACTAAATAAGGCTAAATCCACCAAGCAGCAGAGTAAAGTGCCGCTTGTAGACTCCTCATTCCTGTCATGCTGCAGGTCAAACACACAGGCCAGGAACGCACCATAGTAGCTCAAACCAGCAGGCTGCCACTAACCTGAGAAAGACAACTAGGAAGCTGTTTTTAGCTCCATTTTAGAATCTTTTTTCTCAGGATTAAGGTGGAAACTCTTGCCAACACTTTGGGCATCAGATGTAGATGTAACCGTCTTGTTAAATAAGAAACATGGAGCCAAATAGAGTTAAAAGCCAAGAGGTCAGAGCAATAGCTAAGAGCTGAGATTAAAAACCTTACCCTTCACTGCCACTGCTGTCCTACTTCTCTGCAAGAGACCTCCCTCCTGTGTCTCTGTCTTCTTATAGACTTTCTGTTCTGCCTTCTCATTGGTTGTAAACCCAACCACATGACCTCCTCTTCACTGCCCATCTTTACAGACCTCCAGATCTTCTATGGTTGGTATTGAGATTAAAGATGTGTGTCTCCATGCTGGTGGGGTATCCTTGTGCACACGGAGATCTGCTTGTCATGTGATTGGGATTAAGGGCATGTGCTACCACTG
The DNA here is from genome assembly GCF_949786415.1 of Peromyscus eremicus. Taxonomy (NCBI): domain Eukaryota; kingdom Metazoa; phylum Chordata; class Mammalia; order Rodentia; family Cricetidae; genus Peromyscus; species Peromyscus eremicus. Next base: position 123,068,584 of record NC_081439.1, read on the forward strand.
CCAGACTTCTGCTATGGCTTGCTAATAGCTCTGACCCCAGGCACCTTTATTTATTATGGTACAAATAAAATCACAATTCAGTAAAAATAAAATATCACCATACTTCTCTTTCTCATCTCCTTCTGATCTCCAATAGTGACATGATTAATGACAACTTGGCACTTATTAGACTGGAGGATGGTTCACTCAGTCAAGTTCTTGCTGCACAAGCATGAGGACCTGAGTTTAGGTCTCAAGAACCCACCCAAAAAGCATACACAGTGTCATTCTCCTGTAACCCAAGTACTAGAGGGCATTGACAAGAATAACCCTGCACCAAAATCACATAATGTTTCCACTACCACATCATCATAGATATTACCCAAAACTGTAAGTCAATTCCTCCCAGTATTTGATGTCTTTACTCTGGAACAGAGTTACCTTATAAAATTATTACTAGCTTCTGACACTTCCCATCATGATATGTTAATTTTGGCAAGAATTTTAAAGAAAAAAAAAAAACTTGCATCTTGTCCAGCATCTAGTAATGGTGATGATATGTTCCTCTTCAATTAGTAACTATGGTAAATTAAATGAATTTGTTCCCCAAAAATCTTAAAACATTGCTGAAGAAAACCTAGTTTTGTCATTTTAAATTATCCTGAGATTATTTTGTTAATATATCTTGCTAATGACTGATGATACACAGAGTGCACCAGCTCAGATTGGATGAAGAGCAGCTCTCTGAGACACAGAATCCCCTAGCTCCAATTAGACTAAGAGCTACAATTGGACCAACAATGGCCTCCTGAGATACAGACATAGAAAGTACAGACTGGACCAAGAGTAATTCTTTCAGACACATGTACCTGTTGCACCTATTAGAGGGAGAGATGGGTAGATGGCAGTATAAAAATAAATAAAACAACATAAAGAGCAATATGGCACCACCAGAAATTAGAGGTGCTATATTATTTGTACTGAAAAATGATTTTATTTGTATGTTAATATTATATATATTATTTGGTGATATATTATTTGTACTGAAAAATGATTTTATTTGTATGTTAATAAATAAAGTTGCCTGGGTGTCAGAGCTAATAGCAAGCCGTAGCAGAAGTCTGGCAGTGGTGGTACACGCCCTTAATCCTGATCACGTGTGTGTTCAAGGATACCACCAACATGAAGACACACGCCTTTAATCTCAATACCAACCATAGAAGTCCTGGAGGTCTGTATAGTTGAGCAGTGAAGAGGAGGTCATGTAGTTGGGTTTACAACCAATGAGAAGGCAGAATAGAAAGTCAATAAAAAGGACAAACACACAGGAAGTAAGTCTCTTGCACAGAGGGAGGACAGCAGTGGCAGTGAAGGGTAAGGTTTTTAATCTCAGCTCTTAGCTATTGCTCTGACCTCTTGGCTTTTAATTCTATTTGGCTCTGTGTTTCTTATTTAACAAGATGGTTACATCTACATCTGGCACCCAACATTCATGGTAGTTACAGGCCCTGCTCAGACCTGAGCTACACATAGCTGGTTGTGGCATCTTGGCAGCCCGCCAGCTTCCCAGCTCACCAGCTTAGGCCTAGCTCAGCCTAGTCCGCAGGCCTGACCGACCATAGCTAAAAGCTGTCTCTGCAGCTGGAGCTACTTTCTTAAAGCCAGTGCTATAAACAACTCAGACCTGCCCAGCTGGAGCTACTTCTAATTGCAGTAGCTACAAGCAGCTTTTGGCTGAAATGCCAACGCACATGGTCCAGAGCTTTAGGAGGCTGGAGCCCAGGTTTGACTCGACTCAGTCAGGAAACATGTGGCTAGATTTGGGCTTTTGGCCAGAGCTCATGGCCACTCTTTCTTGTTGGTTTGCTTTCTCTCTCTCTCTCTCTCTCTCTTTCTCTCTCTTTGGATTCACACCTCGGATACTAGGTAGCTGTTTTGAAATTCCCACAGATTTCTACTGTTCTAAGTAGACTTGGTAAGTCAATTAAGAAATCAGATATTTTAAAGGAAACTATTTAAAAGAGAAAATTATTTTCCACATAAAAAAATGGGCTTTATGTGTATGTTGGAAGAAAATTGGGCTTTGTTTGAAATTTTAGGCAGTTTGACAATGGAACAACTATATGAGAAGATTAATGTTGATCGAATTATGCACACTATTACTTTTCTTATTCTTAATTTACTATTTAAAAAGATAGTCAATTTAAGTGCCAAGATAAAAGTTTTAGAAAAACCTGTTAAACCTGTTAAAATGAATTATAGAGAAGTTCAGATTCAGACAGAAGAAATTAACAGTGAAGTTCTTTTAGAATTGGATTATAAGATTACAGAAAGAAAGCCTGTTTTTACACAATCACCCTTAAATTATCCGGTAACCATACAGCAGCTACCTGGTCAAGAGAATGCACAAAATATTTGGACTCCAACTGAAATGTTAGATTTACAAAGGTTTAAGGAGGCAATAGTATCATATGGCATGCATTCCCCATATGTAAAGCAAATGCTAAACACCTGATAAACTTATAATAGGATTATACAACAGGACTGGCGGGAGCTGGCACATGTGGTTCTAGAACCCAGAAAACAGCTACAGAGGCAAATGTGGTTCAAAGAGGAAGCTAAAAGCATTGCAAAACAATGCAGGGATAAAGGTATAAAAGGCTTCCAGCATCAGCTTGTTGGAGAAGAACAACAGGCTGCAGTACAAACAGAATGTTTATATGATATCCAAACCCTAATTCTATATTGAATGGCAGCTTTGAATGCATGGGACAGAGTTGAGGAACCAGGAAATAAAAACTGAGTCATTTGCAAAGGTTATACAGGGCCCAAAATAATCTTTCACAGATTTCTTGCAGAGATTGACTACAGCAGTAAAGAGAATTGTCCCAAATTCAGAAGCTAGTCAGATAATAATTGAATCTTTGGCTTTTGAGAATGCAAATGCAGCATGCAAGAGAATAATCAGGCAAATAAAGGCAAAATCTACACCCTTGGAAAATTGGATTAGAGACACGGTTAAAATTGAGGCTCATGACCAAGATGATATATGGATAGGGAAGCAATTTCAAGAGGTTTCAGGAATGTCAGATGTTTTGGATGTGGAAAGCAAGGACATTTGAAAAGGAACTGTGAATGAGGCATTCCTAGAAACAATGTTTCTTCAAGGAACAATGGCAACAGAATGTCCCTTCCTTCTGGAGTATGCAGAAGGTGTCCTAAGGAAAAACACTGGACCAACATATGTAGATCAACAAGGGACAGACAGGGTAATCCTTTGCCTCAGTCTTTGGGAAACTCCCAGAGGGGCCTCAGTTAGGCCCCCATAACAAATCCAGTTCAAACCTTTCTTGTAGTCCTAGAGAAAACCCCTACTCAGAGCGATTAAATAACCAGATGACTATTGGAATAAATCATGCTGGTCAGGATGATGAAACAGAGAAAATAGAAAATTCAGGAGAAAACACAAAGAAAAATTTTTGGCAAACTTCTACTAATTAACAAAGTCCAAAATTAACAATAAAAATAAATGGTGTTTTGTTGTCTGGTCTGGTAGACACAGGTGTGGACGTTACCATAATTGCACCAGAATTTTGGCATCCAACTTGGCCTCTTCAGGAGGTAAATGTTCAACTGTTAGAAATTGGAACATTATCTCAAGTGAAACAGAGTGCAAGATGGCTCAAATATATAGGTCCAGAAAGACAGAGAGGAAAATTAAAGCCATATATGGCTACCATAGCTATGAATCTGTGGGGTTGAGACTTGTTGCAACAATGGAATACTCAGATTAACATCCCTCCAATCTCAGAAACAAATCATAAACTAGCACATGTTTCTGAGAGAAATATTAAAGGTATTATTCTGAGTGGTCACCAGCCATTCATGTCATACAAGAACAGGGCACAACAACTGATGTTCCTCCAAAGACACCAGCAGCTCTACCTTTAAAACAGTCACAGACAACCCTGTTTGGGTTCAGCAATGGCCTTTAACAACAGACAAACTGAGAGGCTTTAGAAGAGCTGGTAGAACAGTTAAGTGCTCAGCATATTGAAGAATCAACCAGCCCTTGGAATTCTCCTGCTTTTGTTATTAAAAAGAAATCTGGTAAATGGAGAATGGTAACAGACCTTAGAGCAATTAACAAAGTAATTCAGCCAATGGGCTCTTTACAATCTGGAATTCCTTTGCCTACTCTGTTACCAAAAGGATGGCCTCTCATAGTTATTGATTTAAAAAAACTGTTTCTTTTCAATACCCTTACAAGAAAAAGACAAAGAAAAGTTTGCTTTCATGGTGCCTACTTAAAATAATTCTCAACCGGTTAAATGATTTCAATGGAGGGTTCTCCCACAGGGAATGTTGAATATTCCAACCCTGTGCCATTATTTTGTACAATAGCCATTGGAAGTGATATGTAAAAAATTTTCTAAATCTATAATTTATCATTATATGGGTGATATTTTACTAGCTGACTCAAATGCAGATACTTTAGAAAGAATGTTTGAAGAAGTAAAGAAAATTTTGCCTTGCTCTGGATTACAAATTGTTCTTGCAAAGATACAAAGAGGAGATTCTATTAATTATTTAGGATATAAAACAGAACTACAAAAAATTAGACCCCAAAAGTTGCAAATTAGGAGAGATCAACTACAGACTCTTAATGACTTTCAAAGATTATTTGGAGACATTTCTCATCTACCAACTATTGTTGGGGTAAAAAATGATGAACTGAATAATAATAATAATCCGAAGCTGGATTGCATTTTGGTTATTTTACCTTCTAGGCATTCTCCTACAGGAATATTAATACAGAGGGAAGATATTATAATGGAATGGTTATTTTTACCATATAAACCGAATAAAAAATTAAAAACTTATGAGGAAAAAATCTCTGACTTGATTTGGAAAGGAAAATTGAGACTTCGTCAATTAGCAGGAATAGACCCAGCAGAAATTGTCATACCTTTAACTAAAAAGGACATTGAAAAATTATGGACAGAAAGTGAACCTTGGCAAAGAGCTTGCACTAATTCTTTGGGAGAAATTAACAGCAAATATCCCAAAAGCAATAGAATTGATCTTATAAAGAGATCTGATTGGATTTTGCCTGTAATTGTATGGGAAAAACCCATATCTGGAGTTCCTACATGTTGTACAGATGCAAACAAACAAGGAGAGACAGGTTACAAATCAGAAAATTTAAGTAAAGTAGTTCAAAGTCCTTATAATTCAGTTTAAAAATCGGAATTGTATTCTATTCTTTTGGTATTAATGGATTTTTCAGAATCTCTCAACATAGTTACTGACTCTTAGTATGCTGAAAGAGTGGTATTACATATTGAGACTGCAGAATTTGTCCCTGATGCTTCAGAATTAACTTCATTACTTATTCAATTACAAGACACAATCAGGAAAAGGAGTCATCCTTTACATATAACTCAAATCTGATTCCATACTGATCTTCCAGGCCCTCTAGAACAATGTAATCATGAGATTCATAAATTATTGATAGGAAATGTGCTGGAAGCCTCAGAATTTCATAAAAAACATCATGTCAATAGTAAAGGTTTAAAAAGGGATTTTCCCATAACCTGGCAACAAGCCCACGAAATTTCCTACTTGTTCCTTTTACAATCAGACACCATTACCAGCAGGATGTAACCCAAAGGTACTCAGAGGAATGAAATCTGGCAGATGGACGTGTTTCACTTTGCATAATTTGGAAAATTGAAATATGTACACCATACTATCAATACATATTCAGGATTTCAATGGGCAACTGCTTTGAGTTCTGAAAAAGCTGATTCTGTAATCACTCATTTGCTAGAAGTTATGGCCGTCATGGTATACCTGCACAAATCAAAACTGACAATGCTCCATCATATATCTCTGTTAAAATGAAACAGTTTTTTGCTTATTACAATATAAAGCATATTACAGGTATACCACATAATCCTGCAGGTCAAGCAGTTATAGAAAGTTCAAACAGAACTCTAAAGGATATGGTAAATAAACAGAAAATAGTAACAAAAAAACCCCGGAAATAGAGTGCATAATGCTCTATTAACTTTGAATTTTCTCAGTGCTAATGAGAGAGGAACAACAGCTACAGAGAGACATTGGATAATAGAAAAAAATACAGAATTAAATCAACCTATATACTTTAAGGATATGCTGATATCAGAATGGAAACCGGGATATGTGTTACATTGGGGATAAGGATTTGCTTTTGTTTCTACAGGAGAAGATAAGCTATGGATACCATCAAAATTGGTAAAGGTTCGATTTGAATAAGGGAGGCCTCTTAATTAGAGGAGGTGATAGTTCATCAACCAGCATGACCATCCAATTTAAACTAACATACCAGTAACACATGCCTTTTCATTTAGTCAGATAATAACTTGCCAAAAAGGAACATCCCCAAAATTAGTCTTAGGGAAAGTTTGTTTTTCTTGTCTTTTGGGAGAATGAAGGCTACGAAATCTGAAGAACACTGGACAAATGGGACAACTGAAGAAAAGAGACAAATCATTTATCCCAGGAAACAGAGTAAAATGGCCTATTGGTATATCATCTATAAAAATTCATAAGTCTTCTTAAATGTTTGTTTCTGCTCTTTTCTAAAGACATTTAACACTATTGGTCTTCTTGTAGTCCCAGTTCAATTAAAATTGAAAGCTGACTTTGGAGTTGGAGAATGACTGTCTCCTTCTTTAAACTCAAGCATGTTGTTAAAAGGAAAATACAAACTCCCTGTATTATGCCAGAAGAAAGAGCCATCTTCTGATAAGGGACAAAAGAAAAAACAAATAAATTAAGGGACTATTCTATTACTAATCTCAATTCTTTGATTCTATTTTGATTCTTAAACTTTTCTTAAAGTATGAATTTTATAAGTAATTTACAAGATTTTGTGTATATATATATATATATATATATATATATATATATATACATTTTAAACTTCGTTAAGATATTAATTGTCATATTGAGTACTAACTGATTCTAGATAAAAGGCTTCAATTAGCTGCCTATACATGTCTTTGTGTTGGAGTCTCTTACCAGTTTTCTGCAGGAAATCATGGCCAGGCCTAACATCAACTGAAGTCTCCAGGAAGAAGATGGGACCCCATAACAACAACAATTCCATGTGTACAATAGTAATAACACTAAGCTGACAAACATCATCTACAGATCAACTTTGGACTACAAAGTGCTCAGAGCAATTTTGAGAGGGATAGCTGAGATGATCCGGTTTCAAAGACTACTTGAATAAGGACTTGAGATAAACCCTGAACTTTGGCATTATGCACAGACCGGATAACAATGATATAGCTACCTTTCCAACAATTTGACAATTAACCCAATATTTTTCTTTTCAGGATAAAGATACCTTCGCCCATACCCAGCAGGAAGCAATTTTAAGAAAATGATGCCTACATTCTCAAAGAGGTGGTGTGAGGTGGATGTTTTTTTTGGTCTTTTAATGTGTTTTGGGTTTGGGATAATTTTCATTGTTTAGGGGGGTTGGTTACAAGTTGTTTAAGGGTTAGGAAAAGGGCTTAGCAAAGGAGATTAGATTTAAGGTTCTTGTTTAAAAAAAGAAAAAGAAAAAGGCAATTATTAGTTTTAAATACTTTACATTGGATTGGATTGTTTTTATATTGTATACAAATTATATATATTGAGATTGATGTTGTTAGAAAATGCCATACACATATTTCTAGTCTTGTTCAAGATATTGTACTATAATTTGCTGATCCTTTAATGTTATTATTATCAACTATTATGATAAAAAGAAATGAAAGTTAATAGTTAGATATTACAATAGAACTTGTAGTCATATTAGGTATGTTTTCCAGATTGAGCAGATATATTTTAGATAGACAGGTCATCTTCAAACCCTTCAGAGATCTACAGAATGTGGCATTTATATGTTTTAATAACTTAGAATTTTTTTCTTTTTTGTTATGACTATGAGACATGTTGGGTCCTGGCAGTACCAATCTACTTCAGAGAAAATATAGGCTTTGAAGAAACTTCATATGGAGTTAACTTTCATTGTGGCAATTGTTAGCCACTGGACAACAAAGTATCCTTGAATCAACTGCTGACAAACAGGACAGACAGGACAAGAAACAAAGGACTACCAATTTTTGCCAAAACAAGTGTGGTTGTGGCTTTATCAAAAGGCAACTTCTAAGGCCAGGACAATATGACATCATCCCTGAAGTGGCCTTTGGTGTGCAGTGGAACAGTAGCTGAAACAGTTATTCTTGAAGAGTAATTAATCTCACACCTCTCAATAGTAGACTGGCATTTAATAGAAGGATATGGAGAGGAACAGAAGCCACACATATACACAGCCAAGAAGAAAGGACAGCCGAATTAATAAAACATCAACAATTTCCAGAATTTAAAATCCTGAATCAGAACATGACACTAGTGGAATTCAGGTGTTTGTGATACATGGATTGTTCTCACCAAATGTGAGGTCGAACTGTTGACCTTGTGTACATCCTACTTCACAAATGTGTCTGTCAGATATGCTAAACCTATAGGCTGAAGATGATGTGTAGATGTAACCAACTGTCTTATTAAGTAAGAATCACAGAGTCAATTCAGAGAAGAAAGCCAAGAGGTCAGAGCTAATATGACAAGTTCTATTGTAATGTCTAACTACTAACTTTCATTTCCTTATATCCTAATAGTTGGTAATAATAACATTCAAGGATCATAAAATTGCATTGTTAAATGAATGGTATAAGTACAATTAGAAATATACATATAGCATTTTCTAACAATACCAATTTCAATATATATTTTGCATACAATATAAAACAATCCAATCCAATGTAAAATATTTAAACTAGTAATTGTCTTTTTCTTGTAAGGGTATTGAAAAGAAACAGTCTTTTAAATCAATAACTATGAGAGGCCATCCTTTTGGTAACAGAGTAGGCAAAGGAATTCCAGATTGTAAAGAGCCCATTGGCTGAATTACTTTGTTAATTGCTCTAAGGTCTGTTACCATTCTCCATTTACCAGATTTCTTTTTAATAACAAATACTGGAGAATTCCAATGGCTGGTTTATTCTTCAATATGCTGAGCATTTAACTGTTCTTCTACCAGCTCTTCTAAAGCCTGGAGTTTCTCTGTTGTTAAAGGCCATTGCTGAACCCATACAGGCTTGTCTGTTAACCATTTTAAAGGTAGAGCTGTTGATGTCTTTCGAAGATCATCAGTTGTTGTGCCCTGTTCTTGTATAATATGGATGGCTGGTGACCACTCAGAATAATGCCTTCTAATATTTCTCTCAGAAACATGTGCTAGTTTATGATTTGTTTCTGAGATTGGAGGGATGTTAATCTGAGTATTCCATTGTTGCAACAGGTCTCGACCCCACAGGTTCATAGCTGTGGTAGCCACATATGGTTTTAATTTTCCTCTCTGTCCTTCTGGACCTATACATTTGAGCCATCTTGCACTCTGTTTCACTTGAGATAATGTTCCAATTCCTAACAGTTGAACGTTTACCTCCTGGAGAGGCCAAGTTGGATGCCAAAATTCTGGTGCAATTATGGTAATGTCCACACTTGTGTCTACCAGACCAGACAACAAAACACCATTTATTTTTATTGTTAATTTTGGACTTTGTTAATTAATAGAAGTTTGCCAAAAAATTTTCTTTAGGTTTTCTCCTGAATTTTCTATTTTCTCTGTTTCATCATCCTGACCAGCATGATTTATTCCAATAGGCATTTGGTTATTTAATCACTCTGAGTAGGGGTTTCATCTACGACTGCAGGAAAGTTTTGAACTGGATTTGTTATAGGGGCCTAACTGAGGCCCCTCTCGGAGTTTCCCAAAGACTGAGGCAAAGGATTACCCTGTCTGTCCCCTGTTGATCTACATATGTTGGTCTAGTGTTTTCCCTTACCACACATTCTGCATACTCCAGAAGGAAGGGACATTCTGTTGCCATTGTTCCTTGAAGAAACATTGTTTCTAGGAATGACCTGTTTACAGTCCCTTTTCAAATGTCCTTGCTTTCCACATCCGAAACATCTAACATTCCTCAAACCTTTTGAAATTGCTTCTCCTACCCACATATCATCATGGTCATGAGACTCAACATTACCCGTGTCTTAATCCAATTTTCCAAATGTGCAGATCTTGCCTTAAATGGCCTGATTATTCTTTTGCATGCTGCATTCGCATTCTCAAAGGCCAAAGATTCAATTATTATCTGACTAGCTTCTGAATCCATGACCATTCTTTACTGCTGAAGCCAGTCTTTGTAAAAAATCTGTGAAAGATTCTTTTGGGCCTTATATAAATTTGTAAATGACTCAGTTTTTTTTCCTGGTACCTCAACTCTGTCCCATGCATTCAAGGCTGCTGTTCAAGATAAAATTAGGGTTTGGACATCATATAAACATTGTATTTGTACTGAAGCATATTGGCCTTCTACAATAAGCTGATCCTGAAAGACTTGTATTCCTTTATCCCTCCATTATTTTTCTATGTTTTTAGCTTCATCCTTGAACCAAATTAGCCACTGAAGCCTTTGACTGGGTTCAAGAACAGCTTGTGCCAGGTCCCGACAGTCCTGTCGTACAATCCTATTATATGTTGACCAAGAATTTAACATTTGCTTTACATATGGGGAATGCATGCCATAAGATACTATTTCCTCCTTAAACCTTCATAAATCTAACATTTCAATTGGAGCCCAAATATTTTGTGTAGTCATTTGATTAGGCAACTACTGTAAGGTTACTGGATAAATTAAGGGTGACTGTGTGAAAACAGGCTGTCTTTCTGTAACCTTATGATCCAATCTTGAAACAACTTCACTGTTAATTTCTTCTGTCTGATTTTTTACATGTTTAACAAGTTTTTCTAAGACTGTCATCCTGGCACTTAAATTGACTATCTTTTTAAATAGTAAAATGAGGATAAGCATAGTAATAAACTGCATAATTCGATCAACATTAATATTCTCATATAGTTGTTCCACTGTCAGACTGCCTAAAATTTCAAACAAAGCCCAATTTTCTTCCAGTGTACACAGAAAACCCATTTTTTTTAAATGTGGAAAAAATTTCTCTTTTAAATAGTTTCCTTTAAAATATCTGATATGTTAAGTGACTTACCAAGTCTGCGTAGAAGAGTAGAGAATTTCAAAACAGCCTCCTAGTGTCCGAGGTGTGAATCCAGAGAGAGAGAGAGAGAGAGAGAGAGAGAGAGAGAGAGAGAGAGAGAGAGAGAGAAACGCAAGAAAGCATAGCTGGCTAAAGCTTAAATCCAGCCACATGTTCCCTCTTGAGCCGAGTCAAGGTTTGGCTCTGGCTTTCTTAAGCTCCAACCACGTGCGTTGGCTTTGCAGGCAGGAGCCCTGTTTGGAAGGGCAGGCCTGAGTTGTTTTAGCACCGGCTTTAAGCCAGTAGCTCTAGCTGCAGCTAACCACTTGGGCCTACAGTAAGTCTGGCCTGAGGCCAAGCCGACCTGGGCCCAGGCTAGGGAGCTGGCTGCCCAGGCGGGAAACCGAACCTGCCACCAAGTCAAGCGGTTTTTAATGGACTCTTATCACGTTGGGTGCCAATGATGCCCCAACACTGTGCAGAAACCTTGGGTGACTGTCCAGGGAGCTGGCTGTTTCTGTCAACTCATTTTTTTTTGGAAGCTGCTTGCATGCACTTCCTGTTTTTATTTTTTATTAGGTAATATTACTTTCTTCTTGGGTCTCTGAGCGAGTTGAAGATTAGATAGGTATATTGAAGATTAGATAGTTTTAGTTTTCCTTGTTAAGAATTTCAGAAAAGAAACTCACTAAAGAGATTTAAGTGTTTAAATTTGAAAGATATTATAAGATAGTTCAGTTAGTAATATAAGCTAGGATAGAAAGTGAATCAGGTACATTTTGGACTTTGCAAAATAGAAGAGATAATGGAATAAGTTTCTCTGAATTTGTCAAATGCATATGCACTAGACCTTGTTTAAGTATTTATTGCTTGTACATATGGTATATAGTTATTGTACTTTTGTATATAGTTTTTTATATTAGTTATAAGTTTTTTTTCTTTTTATTAAAATAGGAAAGGGGAAATATGGTGATATTTTATTTTTACTTAAATGTGATTTTATTTGTATGTTAATAAATAAAGTTGCCTGGGGATCAGAGCTAATAGCAAACCATAGCAGAAGTCTGGCAATTGTAGCACATGCCCTTAATCCCGATCACATGACAGGCAGATCTCTGTGTCTTCAAGGATACCACCAGCATGGAGTCACAAGCCTTTCATCTCAATACCAATCATAGAAGACCTGGAGGTCTGTACAGATGGGCAGTGAAGAGGAGGTCATGTGGTCGGGTTTACAGCCAATGAGAAAGCAGAATATAAAGTCAATAAAAAGGACAAACACACAGGAATTAGGTCTCTTGTGGAGAGGTATATATGCAGCGGCAGTGAAGGTCAATATTTCTAATATCAGCTCTTAGCTATTGCTCTGACCTTTTGGCTTTTAACTCCTTTTGGATTTTAACTCCTTTTGGCTCTGTGTTTCTTATTTAACAAGACTGTCATATCTACAAGGTGCTACAACAGCAAGACTTGAATATAACAAAGTAGAAGAAGAAGAAGAAGAAGAAGAAGAAGAAGAAGAAGAAGAAGAAGAAGAAGAAGAAGAAGAAGAAGAAAGTGATTTTTTTTGTATTTTTTAAATTTTATTTTATTTTATTTTACAGTACAATTCAGTTCTACATATCAGCCATGGATTCCCTTGTTCTCCCTCCTCCCGCCCCCATCCCCTTCCCCCCAGTATATCCACCAATTCCCACCTCCTCTAGGCCAAAGCCTCCCCCGAGGACTGAGATCAACCTGGTAGACTCAGTCCAGGCAGGTCCAGTACCCTCCTCACAGGCCAAGGCAAGCAACCCTGTATGAAAATGATCTCAAAAATAAGTTTATGAAGATGATAGAGGTCTTTAAAGGGGAAATGAAAATTTCCCTTAAAGAAATTGAGGAAAAGACGAACAAAAAATGGAATAAATCAATAAAACCCACGGAGAATGCAAAGAAAAAGCAATTAAATAGGTGAAGGAAACAGTTCAAGACCTGAAAATTGAAATGGTAGCAATGAAGAAGAAGCAAACCGAGGGAATGCTGGAAATAGAAAATCTGAGTAAACAAACAGAAACTACAGATGCAAGCATAACAAACAGAATACAAGAGATGGAAGAGAGAATTTCTAGTGTGGAGGATACAGTAAGTGACATAGATTCAGCATTCAAAAAAACACAGAACCCAAAAAAGCCATAACACAAAACATCCAGGAAATCCAGGAAACCATGAAAAGGCCAAACCTAAGAATAATAAGGATAGAAGAAGAAGAACATCCAAGTCAAAGGCACAGAAATTATATTCAACAAAATCACAGTAGAAAACTTTCACATCTTAAAAAAGGAAACACCTATGAAGATACAGGAGGACTATAAAACACAAAATAGACTAGACCCCCCCAAAAAATAGTCTCCTCATCACATAATAATTAAAACACTAAACATAAAGAATAAAGAAAGTATATTAAGAGCAGCAAAGCAAAAAGGCCAAATGACTTATAAAGGCTGACCTATCAGAATAAGAGCTGACTTCTCAATGGAGACTCTGAAAGCCAGAAGGTCCTGGACGGATGTAATGCAAACACTAAGAAACCATGAATGCCAGCCCAGAATAGTATACCCAGCAAAACTTTCAGTCACCATAATGGAGTGAATAACACATTCCAAGATTTAAACAATATCTATTCACAAATCCATCCCTACAAAAAACACTAGAAACAAAACTCCAACATAAAGAAGTTAGGTGCACCCATGAGATCACAGGTAATAGATAAACCAACAGAAGCAAATACCAAAGCATGGAAACATACACACCCTATCACCAAAATATAACAATAAATAACAATCACTGGTCATTAATATCCTTTAATATCAATGGACTCAATTTCACCTATGAAAAGACACAAGATAACAGAATGGATATGAAAACAGGAACCACGTTTCTGCTGCATACAATAAACACACCTCAACTTCAAAGAAAAACACTATCTCAGAGTAAAAGGCCTACTTAATATCTAAGAAGATAGACTTCAAACTAAATCAATCAAAAAAGATTGGGAAGGACATTACATATTCATCACAGGAAAAACCTACTAAGATGATGTATCAACCCACACTCCAAGAATGCAATTATTTCCTGAGACAGAGCCTTCCAGTGCCCCATTGGACTAAAAGGTGAATCTTTGTCTAGGTGGGGTCAAGGGGCATAACCCTGTGTCCCCACACCACCACCCATTGCAATCCCAATCTCAAGCCAATAGGCAGGCCTCCTGCACACAGGTTAGACTACCACCATCCCCTAGCAGACCCTGAAATCCAAAAGCTCAATCACCCCCAAATCCCACCCAACCACCGAGACTGTAACTGTTCCCTGAAACAGAGCCCACCAAGACCTGATTAAACAAAGAGGTGAGTCTTCACCCTCATACCTTAATACCCCAGCCCTTAGGCTTTGGGACCAGGGACCACAACCCTGTACCTCCACACCACCACCCACTAGAGTCACAGTTACAGGACAGTCAGCAGGCAGACCTCCTGAAGACAGGACAGACTACCACCATTCCCTGCCAAACCCTGTAAACACAAGCCCCACCCTTCCCTTCCCAACCACAGGCCAAGATTGCAGCTACTCTCTGAGACAGAGCCCATGAGTGCCAATTGGATTAACAGCTGCTCCCTGAGACAAAGATTCCATCAACACCAATTAGATCAAGAGCTCCCACTGGACCAAGGGTATCGATCAGACCAAGAGAGGCTCCCTCAGACACAGATACCACTTGCTCCAAGTGGAGAAAGACATGTGTAGATGTCAGTGCAAAAATACAGTCAACAACACAAAAACCAATATGGTTACATCAGAACCTACATCAGCAAGATCTGAACATCCCAACACAGAAGAAATCAACCTTAAAAATGATCTTAAGACGATGTTAGAGATCATTAAAAGAGGAAATGAAAAATTTCCTTAAAGAAATTGAGGAAAAGTCAAACAAAAAAATTGGAAGCATTCAGTAAATTCCTTAAAGAACGCCAAGAGAAAGCAATTAAACAAGTGAGGGAAACAGTTCAAGATTTGAAAACTGAAATACAGGAAATAAAGAAGACACAAATTGAGGTAATGCTGGAAGTGGAAAATCTGAGTAAAGAAGCAGGAACTACAGCTGAAAGCATAACCAACAGAACGCAAGAGATGGAAGAGCAGATCTCAGGCGTTGAAGATACAATATAGGAAATAGATTCATCAGTCATAGAAAACACTAAAGCCAACAAAGTCATGACCCAAAATGTCCAGGAAATTTGGGACACCATGAAAAGACCAAACATAAGAATAATAGGGATAGAAGAAGGAGAAGAATACCAATTCAAAGGCACAGAAAATATATTCAAAAAGATCATAGAAGGAAACTTTCCCAACCTAAAGAAGAAAATGCCTATAAAGAAAAAAGAAGGTTACAGAACATCAAATAGACTGGATCAAAAAAAAATGTTCCCTTGCCACATAATAATCAAACCACTAAACATACAGAAAAAAGAAAAAAATATTAAGAGCTGCAAAGAGAAAGTTCAAGTAACATATAAAGGCAGACTCATAAGAATAACACCTGACTTCTCAATGGAGACTCTAAAAGCCAGAAGGTCCAGGATGTACGTTATGCAGACACTAAGAGACCATGGATGTCCACCCAGACTATTATACCCAGCAAAACACTCAACCAACATAGATGGAGAAACCAAAATATTTCATGATAAAACCAGATTTAAACAATATCTGTCTACAAATCCAGCCCTACAGAAAGTACTAAAAGGAAAAATCCAACCTAAGGAAGTTAGATACAAACATGAAATCATAGGCAATAGATAGTCCCATATCAACAAATACCAAAGAAGGGAAATATACAACACTACCACCAAAAAGTAACAGAAATTAACAATTACTGATCATTAATATCCATTAATATCAATGGTCTCAATTCACTTATAAAAAGACACAGGCTAACAGAATGGATATGAAAACAAGATCCATCCTTTTGCTACATACAAGAAACACACCTCAACTTCAAAGACAGACACTACCTCAGAATAAAAGGCTGGGAAAAGACTTTCTAATCAAATGGATTTAAGAAGCAAGCTGGTGTGGCTATCCTACTATCTAATAAAATTGACTTTGAACTAAATTCAACTGAAAGAGATCAGGAAAGACAATACATATTTATCACAGGGAAAATCCCACAAGATGAAGTCTCAATTTTGAATATTTATGCCCCAAATACAAGGGCACCCACATTTGCAAAAGAAATATTATTAAAACTTAAATCTCACATCAAACCCCATACACTGGTAGTGGGAGACTTCACCAATGGACAGGTCTGCCAGACAGAAACTTAACAGGGAAATAAGGGAACTAACACACATTATGACTCAAACAGACTTAACAGATATCTACAGACTATTCCACCCAAACACAAGAGAATATACGTTCTTCTCAGCACCCCGTGGAACCTTCTCTAAACTTAACCAAATGCTTGGTAACAAAGCAAATCTCAACAGATACAAAAAAAATTGAAATTATCTCCTGTATCCTATCAGACCACCATGGCTTAAAGTTAGATTTCAACAACAGCAAAAATTATAGAAAGCCTACAATCTCATGGAAACTGAATAATGCCTAATTGAAACAGCAATGGGTCAAGAAAGAAATTAAAAATTTCCTAGAATTCAATGAAAATGAATGTACAACATGCCCAAATTTATGGGACACTATGGAAGCAGTACTAAGAGGAAAAGTTCATAGTGCCATACCACTAATTGCCCACATAAAGAAGATAGAGAAATCACAAACTGGTGACTTAACAGCACACCTGAAAGCTCTAGAAAAAAAGGAGCACACTCACCTAGGAGAAACAGATGCCAGGAAATAATCAATTGAGGGCTGAAATCAATAAAATAGAAACAAAGAGAACAATACAAAGAATCAATGAAACAAAGAGTTGGTTCTTTGAGAAAATCAACAATATAGAGAAGCCCTTATTCAAACTAACCAAAAGACAGAGAGAGAGCATCCAAATTAACAAAACCAGAAACGAAATGGGAGACATAAAAACAGAAAATGAGGAAATCCAGAGAATCATCAGGTCATACTTTAAAAACCTGTACTCCACAGAATTGGAAAATCTGAAAGAAATGGATGATTTTCTGGATAAGTAACACATACCAAAGAAAAATCAAGACCAGATAAAATATGTAAAAAGAAAAATAACCCCTGAGAAAATAGAAATGGTCATTAAAAATCTCCAAACCAAAAAAAAAAGCCCAGTCCCAGATGGTTTCAGTGCAGAATTCTACCAGAATTTAAAAAAAAAAAACTAATACCAATACTCTTCAAATAATTCCACACAATAGAAAATGAAGGAACATGACCAAACTTTTTATGAGGCTACAGTAACCCTGATACCAAAACCACACAAAGAGGCAACAATGAAAGAGAAGTACAGACTAATCTCTCTCATGAACATTAATGCAAAATATTCAATAAAATATTGACAAACAGACTCCAGGAACACATCATAAAAATTATCCACCATGATCAAGTAGGCTTCATCCCAGGGATGAAAGGATGGTTCAATATATGAAAATCTGTCCATGTAATACACCATATAAATAAACTGAAAGAAAAACCACATGATCATTTCATTAGATGCTAAAAAAACCTTTGACAAAATCCAACACCCCATCATTATAAAGGTTCTAGAGAGATCAGAAAAACAAGGAACATACCTAAACATAATAAAGGCAATTATCAGCAAGCCAACAGCCAACATCAAATTAAATGGAGAGAAACTCAAAGCAATTCCACTAAAATAAAGAACAAGACAAGGCTGTCCATTGTCCCCATACTTATTCAACATAGTACTTGAATTTCTAGCTAGAGTAATAAGACAACAAAAGGAGATCAAGTGGATACAAATTGAAAAGGAAGAAGTCAAACTTTTCCTATTTGCAGACAATACGATAGTATACATAAATGACCAAAAAAATTCTACCAGGGAACTCCTACAGCTGATAAACTCCTTCAATAAGGTGGCAGGAAACAAGATTAATTCAAAGAATTAGTAGCCCTCCTATATACAAATGATAAATTGGCTGAGAAAGAAATCAGAGAAACATCACCCTTTACAGCAGCCTCAAATAGTATAAAATATTTTGGAGTAACACTAACTAAGCAAGTGAAAGACCTGTATGATAAAAACATTAAGTCTCTGAAAAAGAAATTGATGAAGATATCAGAAAATGGAAAGATCTCCCATGCTCATAGATAGGTAGAATTAACAGTAAAAATGGCAATCTTACCAAAAGAAATGTACAGATTCAATGCAATCCCCATCAAAATCCCAACACAATTCTTCACAGACCTGGAAAGAACAATACTCAACTTCATATGGAAAACCAAAAAACCCAGGATAGCTAAAAGAATCCTGTACAATAAAACAACCTCTGGAGGCATCACGATCCCTGACTTCAAGCTGTACTATAGAGCTCAAGTAATAAAAACATCTTGATACTGTCATGGAAACTGACATGTGGACCAATGAAATCAAACTGAAAACACTGACATTAATCTGCACACCTATGAATATATGATTTTCGAAAAAAAGAAGCCAAAACTGTACCACAAAAAAAAAGAAAGCAACTTCAACAAATGGTACTGGCATAACTGGATGTTAACATGCAAAAGATTGTAAATAGATCCATATCTGTTGCCACGCACAAAACTTAAGTCCAAGTGGATCAAAGACCTAAACATAAATCCAGTTACACTGAACTTGATAGAAGACAAAAATAGGGAGTAGTTTTGAACGCATTGGCACAGGAGAACATTTCCTAAATATAACACCAGTAGCACAGACACTGAGAGCAACAATTAATAAATGGGACCTCCTGAAACTGAGAAGCTTTTGTAGAGCAAAGGACATGGTCAATAATACTAAATGACAGCCTACAGAATGGGAAAAGATCTTCATCAACCCCACATCTGACAGAGGGCTGATCTCCAAAATATATAAAGAACACAAAAAGCTAGACTTAAAAATACTGAACAATCCAATTAAAAAATGGGCTACAGAGCTTAACAGAGCATTTTCAACAGAAGAATCTCATATGACTGAAAGACGTTTAAGGAATTGCTCAACATCCTTAGTCATCAGGAAATGCAAATCAAAACGACTTTGGGATACCATCTTACACCTGTCAGAATTGCTAAGATAAAAAACACTAAAGACACCGGGCGGTGGTGGCGTACGCCTTTAATCCCAGCACTCGGGAGGCAGAGCCAGGCAGATCTCTGTGAGTTCGAGGCCAGCCTGGACTACCAAGTGAGTCCCAGGAAAGGCGCAAAGCTACACAGAGAAACCCTGTCTCGAAAAACCAAAAAAAAAAAAAAAACAAAAAAAAAACACTAAAGACAGCTTATGTTGGAGAGGATGTGGAGTAAGAGGAACACTCCTCCACTATTGGTGGGAATGCAAACTTGTACAGCCACTCTGGAAATCATTATGGTGGTTTCTCAGAAAATTGGCAATCAATCTTCCTCAAGACCCAGCTATACTACTCTTGGGCATATACCCAAGGAATACTATATCTTACCACTAGGACTTTTGCTCAACTATGTTCATATTAGCATTATTTGTAATAGCAAGAACCTGGAAAAAACCTAGATGCCCCTAAACTAAAGAATGGATAAAGAAAATGTGGTACATATACAGAATGGAGTACTACTCATCAGTAAAAAACAATGATATCATGAATTTTTCAGGTAAATGAATGGAACTAGAAAATATCATCCTGAGCGAGGTAAACTAGATTCAGAAGGACAAACATGGTATGTACTCACTCACAAGTGCATACTAGATGTAGGGCAAGGGATGGCCATACTGCAGACCACGGTTTCATAGAGGCTGGCTGACAGCAAGGGACTCTGGGAGGGACACATGGTTAGCCCAGTGAAGTAGAAGTGAATGGGTTCTGCATGAGCGGACTGGTGGGGGGGTTAGCAAAGGGCCAGGAATGAGGAGTGAGAAGATGGGGAAATGAGAGGGTTGAACTGGAGCGGGGACAGAGTGGGAGAGCATGGAATGAGATGCTGTGATAGATGAAGACATCATGGGAATGGGAAGAGGCAGGGTACCAGGGAAGCTCTAAGGAATTCACAGGAATGACCCAACCCTGTACTGCTGGCAGTGATTGAGGGGGTGCCAGGACTGATCTGCTCTGGTAACTGGTCTAGTTAATACCCTAATTGTCATCATAGAGCCTTTATCCAGTGACTGATGTAGGTTGATGCAGGGACCCACAGCCTGGCACCAGGCTGAGCTCCAGGAATCCAATTCAGTAGGGAGAGCAGGGATTCTGCAGGTGGAGGATGTCGAGACTCATAAACTGTGGACTAATGGCTGTGGAGCACCCGTGGGACTAGACTAGGCCCTCTGGATATGGAGACAGCTGTTTAGTTAGAACTGTTTGGGGGATGCCCGGGCAGGGGGAGATTGGTATCCATTCCTGGTACATGGGCAGGCTTTTGGAAGCCTGGTGCCTGCAGTGTGGCACCTTGTGCAGCCTTGGTGCGCCGGGAAGGGGCTTGAACCTGCCTAGACTCAGTGTGCTGGGCTCTGCCTACTCCCCATGAGAGACCCTGATTTGGAGGATGAGGGTATGGGTGTAGCTTGGGAGGGAGGGCTGGGAAGTGGGAGGAGGGAAGGGGTAGGATCTGTGGGTGGTATGTAGGATGAATAGAAAATTTCTTAATAAAAAAAATAAAGCCTAAAAAAAAATGATGTCCCAATTCTGAACATTTATGCTCCAAATACAAGGTCTCCCACATATGTAAAAGAAACAGTGATAAAGCTGAAATTACATATCAAACCCCACACACTAGTAGTGATAGACTTCAACACCCCAATCTCACCAAGGGACAGATCTGCCACACAGAAACTTAACAGAGAAATAAAGTATCTAACAGATGTTATGACTCACATGGACTTAATAGATATCTATAGAACATTTTACCCTAACACAAAAGAATATACCTTCTTCTTAGCACCCCATGGAACCTTCTTAAAATCAACCACATACTCAGCCACAAAGCAAATCTCAACAGATACCAAAAAAAAATTGGAATAATCACCTGTATCATATCAGACCTCTATGGCTTAAAGTTAGATTTCAACAAGAACAAAAATTACAGAAATCCTACATTCTCAAGGAAACTGAAAAAAGCTCAACTGAATCACCAATAAATCAAAGAAGAAATAAAGATAGAAATTAAAGACTTTCTGCAATTCAATGAAAATGAATGTACAACAATGTCCCAAACCTAAGGGACACTATGAAAGCAGAGCTAAGAGGAAAATTCATAGCACTAAATGCCTACATAAAAAAAAGTTGGAGAAAACTCACACTAGCAACATAACAGCAGAACTAAAAGCTCTAGAACAAAAAGAAGCAAACTCACCCAGGAGGAATCGAGCCAAGAGGTAATCAAATTGAGGGCTGAAATCAATAAAATAGAAACAAAGAAGGCAATACAAAAAAAAATCAATGAAGCAAAGAGTTGGTTATTTGAGATACTCAACAAGACAGACAAGCCCTTATCCACACTAATGAAAAAGGCAGAGAGAGAACATCTTAACAAAATCAGGAATGAAAAAGGAGACATAACAACCAACAATGAGAAAATCCAGAGAATCATCAGATCATACTTAAAAAACTAGTACTCCACAAAAATTGAATAATCTAAAAGAATGGACAATTTTCTAGATACCACATACCAAATTTAAATCAAGACCAGATAAACAATTTAAATAGACATATAGCCCTTAAATAAAGAGAAACAGTCATAAAAATTCTCAAAACAGAAAAAAAAAAGCTCAGGACCAGATGGTATCAGCGCAGAATTCTACCATAATTTCAAAGAAGAGCTAAAATCAATACTCTTCAGATTGTTTCACACAATAAAATCAGAAGGAAAATAATCAAACTCTTTTAATGAGTGTACAGTAACCATGATACCCAAACTGCATAAGGATGCAACAGAGAAAGAGAATTACAGACTAATCTCCCACATGAACATTGATGCAAAAATACTCAATAAAATACTGGCAAACCGAATCCAAGAACACATCAAAAATTATCCACCATGACCAAGTAGGCTTCATTCCAGAGTTGCAAGGATGGTTGAACATATGAAAATCTGTCAATGTAATACACCATATAAACAAACTGAAAGAAAAAATCTACATGATCATCTCGTTAGATGTGGGAAAAAAAGCCTTTGACAAAATCCAACACCCCTTTACAATAAAGGTCTTGGAGAGATTAGGAATACAAGGAAAATATCTAAACATAATAAAAGGGAATTTAAAGCAAGCTGACAGCCAACATTCAATTAAATGGAGAGAAACTCAATGGGATTCCACTAAAATCAGGAATAAGACAAAGCTGTCCACTCTCCCCATATCTATTCAATATAGTCCTCGAAGTTCTAGCTACAGCAATAAGACAACAAAACGAGATTAAGGGGATACAAATTGGAAAGGAAGAAGTCAAACTTTTGCTATTTGCAGACAATATGATGGTATATAAAAAGTGACCCCTAGAACTTTACCACGGAACTCCTACAGCTAATAAACTCCTTCAGTAATGTGGCAGGATATAAGATTAATGCAAAAATTCAGTAGCTTTCCTATATATAAATGATAAATGGGTTGAAAAAGAAATCAGAGAAACATCACTATTTACAATAGCCACAAATAATATAAAACACCTTGAGGTAACTCTAACTAAGCAAGTGAAAGACCTGTATGACAAGAACTTTAAGTCCTTGAAGAAATAAATTGAAGAAGATATCAGAAAATGGAAAGATCTCCCATGTTCATGGATGGTTAGGATTAACAGTAAAATGATAATCTTACCCAAAAAAAAAAAAAAAATCTACAGATTCAATGCAATCCCCATCAAAATCCTAACACAATTCTTCACAGACCTGGCAAGAACAATACTCAACTTCATATGGAAAAACAAAAAACCCAGGATAGCTAAGACAATCTTGTACAATAATGCAATCTCTGGAGGAATCACCATTCCTTATTTAAGCTCTACTGTAGAGCTATAGTAATAAAAAACAGCTTCGTATAGGCATAAAAACCAACATCCACACCAATAGAATAAAATTTAAGGTTAATCCAAATACCTATGAACACCTAATTTTTGACAAAGAACCCAAATCTGTACAATGAAGAAAAGAAAGCATCTTCAACAAATGGTGCTGGCATAACTGAGTGTAAACAGTGTAGAAGACTGCATATAGATCCATATCTATCACCCACAAGTCCAAGTGGATTAAAGACCTCAACATAAATCCAGCTACATTGAACCTGATACAAGAGAAAGTAGGAAGTCATCTTGGATGCATTGGCATGGGAGACCACTTCCTAAATATAACACCAGTAGTACAGACACTGAGAGCTATAATTAATAAATGGGACCACCTGAAACTGAGAAGCTTCTGCAAAGCAAAGAACATGGTAAATAAGATAAAACAAATGTCTACACAATGGCAAAAGATCTTCACCAACCCCACATCTGACAGCAGGTCAATCTCCAAAACACATAAAGAATTGAAGAAACTACACATCAAAATACTGAAAAAACCAATTGAAAAATGGGGTACAGATCTAAACAGAATTCTTAACAGAAGAATCTCAAGTGAGTGAAAGACATTGAAGGAATTGTTCAACATCCTTAGTCATCAGGGAAATGCAAATCAAAACAACTCTGAGATACCACCTTACACCTAAAGAATGGCTAAGACC
The DNA here is from genome assembly GCF_949786415.1 of Peromyscus eremicus. Classification (NCBI taxonomy): domain Eukaryota; kingdom Metazoa; phylum Chordata; class Mammalia; order Rodentia; family Cricetidae; genus Peromyscus; species Peromyscus eremicus. Next base: position 123,092,558 of record NC_081439.1, read on the forward strand.
AAAAACACTGAAGGCAGCTTATGTTGAAGAAGATGTAGATTAAGGGGAACACTCCTCCATTGTTGGTAGGAGTGCAAACTTGTATAGCCACTTTGGAAGTCAGTACAGTGGTTTCTCAGAAAGTTAGAAGCCAACTTATCTCCAGACACAGCTATGCCACTCTTGGCCTTATACCTAAAGAATGCTCAATCATACCACAAGGACACTTGCTCAACTATGTTTGTAGCAACATTATTCATAATAGCCAGAACTATAAACAACCTAGATGCCCCTCAACCAAAGAATGGATAAAGAAAATATTGTACATATACACAATAAATTATTACTCAGCAGTAAAAATCAATGCCATCATTAAATTTGTAGGCAAAATGGATAGAAGTAGAAGACATCATTCTGAGTGAACCATCCCAGACTCAGAATGACAAACATGGTATGTACTCACTCATAAGTAGAGACTAGATGTAAAGCAATGGATAATCAGACTACAACCCACAGTTCTAGAGAAGCTAGCTAACAAGGAGGAACCCCAAGAGGAATGCATGGATCATCCTGAGAAGAGGAAATAGATAACATCTCCATGAGTAAACTGGGGATAAGAGGTGGGCAATGGAAGTTAGGGCATGGGTGATTAGAACATAAGGGAATGGGCTGGTAGAGCTGGAACAGGGATGGAATGAGAGAGCAATGAAATAGATACCATAATAGGAGGAGACATCATGGAGATAGGTAGAAACCAGGTGCTTAGGAAGTCACCAGGAATCCACAAGGACAAACCCAGCTTAGAGTACTAGTGATAGAGGACAGGTTGCCTGAACAGGCTTACCCCAATAATCAGACTGGTGAATACCCTAACTGTTGTCATAGAGCCTTCATTCAGTAACTTATGGAACCAGATGCAGAGATCCACAGCCAGGCACCATGCTGAGCTCCAGGAATCCATTTGAAGAGAGGGAAGAGGGATTCTATGAGCAAAGGACATCAAGATCATGATGAGGAAACTTACAGAGACAACCAAACCAATATAGTGGTGCTCTGGAATGTTGTTCTGTATGCTGTGAATGTGTGTTGTTCTGATTGGTTGATAAATAAAATTCTGATTGGCCAGTAGCCAGGCAGGAAGTTTAGGCAGGATAAGCAGACAAGGAGAATTCTCTGAAAAGGAAGGCTGAGTCAGGAGTCACCAGCCAGACACAGAGGAAGCAAGAAGACAAGGCAGATCTGAGAAAAGGTACCAAGCCATGTGGCTAAATATAGATAAGAATTATGGTTAATTTAAGTGTAAAAGCTAGTCAATAATAAGCCTGAGCTAATGACCATACAGTTCATAATTAATGTAAGCCTCTGTGCATTTATTTGGGTCTGAGTGGCTGCGGACTGGGCAGGACACAGGAAAACTTCCAGCTACATAGTTGGAACTCATGAACTTTGGACCAACAGCTGTGGAGCCTCCAGGGTACTGGACTCTGCATAAGTGAGACAGTTGTATAGTTTGATCTGCTTGAGGGGCCCGATCACTGCTTGATCTGGCAGTGCGATTGGGATCCATCGCTGGTGCCTGAGCTAACTTTTTGAAGACCACTATCTATGGTGGGATACCTTGCACAGACTTAATGCAGGGGGAGGGGTTTAGACCTGCCTCTACTGAATGGAGCAGGCTCTGATGACGCCCCAATGGGAAGCCTTACCTTGCTGGAGGAAGGAAAAGGGGCTTGGTTGGGGATGGAGGTTGGAGGTGCCGGAGGAGGGAAGAGAGGGGGATCTGTGGTTGGTATCTAAAATGAATAAAAAATTACTTAATGAAAAAATAAATTAAGAAATTAATAATATTTAGCAAAGAAAACACAAGTTTTAATTTGGCTCAAGGTTTGAGAATTACTGTTCATAATAATAGGGATGTCATAGTATAAAGAGCATGAGGCAGCTTTTCAGTGTACAGTCACATTTAATAGTTAAGGTACACAGAGAAATGAATGCTGGTGTTCTCCCCCATATCCATTTTATTCAGACTGGGACCCAACCCAAAAATAAGTTACTGCTCACAGATATGTTTCCACTTCAGTCAAATCTTTCTTGAAATATCATCATATGTGGTGATATTGTGTTCCCCAAAATATTCTGCACCCTAATAAACTTATCTGGGGTCAGAGAACAGAACAGCTACTAGATACAGAGGCCAGAAAATGGTGGCACACACACCTTTAATTCTAGCATTCCTAAGGCAGAGATCCATCTGGATCTGAGTTCAAAGCCACACTGGAAACAGCCAGGCCTGGTGACTCATGCCTTTAATTCCAGGAAGTGATGGCAGAAAGCAGAAAGGTATATAAGGTATGAATATCAGAAACTAGAAGTTTTTGGCCTGGTTAAGCTTTTAGGCTTTTAACCAGCAGTTCAGCTGAGATCCATTTGGATGAGGACACAGAAGCTTCAAATCTGAGGAAACAGGATCAGCTAAGGAACTGACAAGGTGAGGTAGCTGTGGCTTGTTCTGCTTCTCTGATCTTCCAGCATTCACCCCAATACCTGATTCCAGATTTGTTTTTATTAATAAGACATTTTAAGATTTGTGCTACACTCATAGGCAAATGAAGAAATTTGTATCCTAAACGATTCTAAATGCAGCCAACTTGGTTTATATTTACATTTTATTATCATTACATATTAAAAACATGGTATATTTATGTCCTTTCCATTAGAAATGTATTGTGTGAAGTTAGGCACATAATCTTACTTTTTCTCATGTCATGGGAGTCACATGATTGATTGTTACCTTGTAGTTTACAAAATTTGGATTTAACGTTATGCCTAACAGTAACTTAGTACATAATATCTCCCTGATTGCTTCTGTTTGCTGGTAACTGTAAACTTCTCATCTGAGACATAGTAATGCTTTTCTGAGAGTGTCAGTTTATCTTAAAAAGTCAGATAGACTAGCCCCCTAATTACACAGGAAAGTCCCCCTCACCCTTGGAAATCCTCCCAGTATGGACTAGAAGGTTCTAGTTTCATCTTCTTGTGCTTTTGTCAGTACATTTTTTTGGTATTATGTAATTTCAGTTTCTCAGAGTCTTACCGTTCAGATCCAATACTCATAATGAAGTAGTTTTAAAACTCTGTACCAATCTCCACCTTTGACTTCTGTTTCTGTTTGGCCTCTGGAAATGCCTCTTATTCTTTCCAATGCCAATTGTAAGTTTTAAAAGAAGTTTGGGGGAGGGGGGATCTGTGGGTGGTATGTGGAGTGAGGAGAAAATTTCTTAATAAAGAAAAATGAAAAAAAAAAAGAAGTTTGGATCTATTCCTGTTTCTCTTATATTTTATAATATTTTATTTTTTTTTGTAGAAGAGTTGTCAAGTTATTTAAAACACGCTCAGAAGAAAATTAATAAGACCTTCTTCAAAGGTAGTCTCAGAATGTGACAATTTCAATAGGATTAATCAGAAAATAAAATAGCATTTAAAAGGGAAACTTTTGCCTCACTCTATTTTCTTCTCAAATATGTGTCTACTGTCAGGGCTAACAATTCAAGAAATGATTTTCATAAATGCCTTAAATTCAAAAAAGTGAATCTTGACATAAAATTGTAAAGGAGCCAGAAAATTCTACCTTCATTTTCTGCCTTTGAGATGAATTTATAATATCCCTGAAGTATCCTCTTTCAATATGCCTCATGCATGCATTAAGCAGGAGATAGTTGTGCAGAATCTCAATATGATACAGAAAGGAAAGGAAAGTTTGTCCTGAATCTCAATATGATACAGAAAGGAAAGTAAGGTAATTACATCTCTACACTAGTATTTAACTATCAGGAGCAAAACCCACACAAAGCATTTTTAAGAAATACTAAGAGTGCTAATGAGGTACATGATGTACTACCTCTAAATCCTGACCTTTAAAAGAATTATAGGAGCAATATCTGTTTGACCTCTCACCTCCATCTTAGGCATGTCATAAGATGCTCATTTAATACCACCCTTCATATACCCTGACAAAAGAAACATACTTGGTACAGAAGATACCAAAAGACACAGAAGAATCTGAACAAACAACTTCACACTCATCTAGTTTATTTCTGGTTACTCATACTTATTCCCAGCTACTTCTTTCTCCATCCATCTTGGACATAAAAATACACAGAGCTCCCTATTTCATGAAGTTCTCATTTCTGAAGGTTCTCAGTTCACATAAAACAATGAAATTACATGATTTCCTTCTATTAATCATGTGCTTAGTCAGTCATCAGTCATCAACTTAGCATGGGTGAGGACAGTATTTCTTCCTTCCACAATATTTACTATTGTCTTACCATGACCCTTATTTATTGCTAATTATCTACTAAATAGAAATCCATGTATTAGTTTTCAGAAGGAAAGCCTTCATTGCCGCAAGCAAACATAGTATTTTTCTATTAGGTAGAAAACCTACGAGGCAATCCAAATTACTATTATTGGAATCCATTCTGAGGTAATAATATCAGAAATATGATGATCACTGGTGGGGAGTATCTGCCTTTCAGTTTTCAGTGGCATATAACTGAAATTTAATATGATTTTTCCAAAATAATGAACCCCCTGATGTTTTACTTCTTGGGACAAAATTGAGTTTTCTGTAATTGTCACTATGTTAATATGAAACCCTTTGAAACTGATGGGTTTGGTGTCTCTGTTGTCAAAAATTGCAGTGTACAATATAAGTCACCATATAAGGAAATATGGGGCATATTGGGATACAGAGAATGTTCATGATTGCTTTTTCCTGTACATAAAACTTATTCCATTTCACATGTGATGAAAAAAAGGCCAAAATAATACAAGTGATATACTTCAATTCATAGTATTGTTGTCATCATTTTCCTTTACATTTCTTTTGTTGTGTTGAGGATGAAAGCAAAGTCTTGATGATGCTGGTCAAGTGCTGCAGCCCTAAACTGTACCTAGCCCCAGGTCACAGTTTCAGTAAATAGTGTATTTTCTATGTTTCTGACTCTTAATTGATTCTTTTATTCTTTAATAGCTGTTCTCATTTCCATCAAACACTGGATTCAATGAAGAATTGCGATATATCACATCAAATTTATTCAATTTACTAACCAGTTGTATTGTGTAGGAAGAGTTTGGGAATGATTGATGATGATTTATGACATAACCTCAAGACTTGAAGCTAGGGCTCATAAGATAAGTCATGGGATAATTCAGTAATATGTATCAAGTTAGATATTCTAGAATAATTTCTATTCATTTGTCAGTATACATTTGTGAAAACTAAACTTATTCTCTTAGTTCCTTTAAATTTACATATTAAAACATCACAACTAATTGGCATAACACAACAAAACTTATTCTCTCACAGATCTAAATCTAGATCCCTACAGTAAAAGTGTAAGCAGGACCACAATCTATTAAGGCTCTAGTAAAGATTTCAGATACTGCTTGTTCCAAGTAATCCATGTTCCTCAGCCTGGGGATGTATCACTCACAATTTTGCTTCTGCTTTCTTATTTAGGCAACTGTCGCCAAGCTTCTTTCTCTTTCCTTGCCAATATCCTTAATCCAAGATAATATCATCTGAGAAATGTTAGTCACAATTGAAAAGATCTTATTTACAAACCAAATCTGGGTAGGCATGTTTTTCTTTTGGGAGGTGAAACACTATTCAACCCAGTGTACTTTTCAATAAAGGCATTATATTACTTGCTATAGTGATTTCAGATATGAAAAATGATTTTATACTTGAGGATGGAAACTACATGATAGAACTAAAATGACAGTATGCATATGCAAACCTGCAATAGATTTGACTGTTTATTTATGAAACCCTGCAGAGTGGGGCCTACAATGAAATTGCAGCTAGATTGTTAGCCATAAAATTCATCATGTAGGGCGATGGCACAAGACTAAATGATAAACTGTTAAGGTCAATTTATACTAAATATATAAACATTCAATACAAAAATGTTCACCCTACATACACCAACAGAAATACATAAACATATTACAGATTCAAACTATTTTTTCTCCCAATGGATAACATTTTTAAAATAAATAATATAAATGTTTTTTATAATGAACTTACATTTAATTCTATTTGTTTGGACTTAAATGAGTAAATTATAATTTATATGAGAAATACTGAGCATCTATAAATTTGAGCATCATTTGAACTTCTGCAACTTTCAATAATTTACTAAACCAGAAAATGTTCTGGGTTTATTACTATAGAGGCAAACACAAGTTGACAAATGTAAGATGTAGATTGGCAAGTATAGAAACAGGCACCAAGTTTTCATGCTCTACACTGGCAAAAAAAAACAAAAAAACAAAAATAACACCAACAACAAAAAAAAACCCTTCTCCTATGTACTTTTTTAGTTTTGTGAAAACTAAACTTATTCTCTTAGTTCCTTTAAATTTACATATTAAAACATCACAACTAATTGGCATAACACAACAAAACTTATTCTCTCACAGATCTAAATCTAGATCCCTACAGTAAAAGTGTAAGCAGGGCCACAACCTGATGACTTTTCCAAACCTATCCTTTAAAAAATTTTATATACATAACCATAATTGGTATTTCATTAATTTGCTACCTATTTTCTCTCTGATAAATAAAGTATGTATCTGCTGACCTAGCCCACACTTAAGAGGTCAATAAAGCTTATTCAAAGACACTGTTATTACCCAGAAAACTCAATGGACTAGGAACTTCATGTCAGAAACAAAAGCTAAATTTAGCTCTTTTGTTCCTAAGAAAAGTATAAAGAACTTAACAATTAATTTTCAAGAAATTAAAGAAAAATAATTTTTATTATGTTACATTGTTAAATGAGTGTGCTTTTTATACTGTTAAGTGCTGTACAGTTGAGTGCCTATAATTAAAATTACTATATTGTAGATATTAAACTTTTAAGAGAGTACACTTCATGTTGTAGTCTTACCATAAAAATAATCAAGCACAACAAATTGAATAAAAGAAGATATAAGGAAATGCAAAGGTTGGAAAATGTCTATTATTTTATTTTGGTGATGGAAGTTTGCATATGTCCAAAAGTATCAAATTGTAAATATGAAAATACATTGTTACTTGGCATTCTAATATGTCGTACTATAGCTATCATAAAAAATGAGAATTGGCTTACAATCAAATTTGCTTTAGTCATGTGCTTCATCTCTTACATCAGAAGTTGATATTATCGATAACTATGTTAAAATATTATTTGAATGATCAAATTTATGTTATTTAAGGTATTGCCATTTTGTAAATATGATACTTTAAAAACCTGACAATTGTTACAGAGCTTTTACTAAAAGATTCATAAGAAACATTTAGGGAAAGCTGCCTAACGTAAAGTTTCAAGGAATTGGAAGCTATCTAACCAGGAATATTCCTTGGATACACTGTGACTATTCATCTTTCTACACTGACAAGTGGTCACAACATAAAAAAAACCCTTTGACTTCCATATCTTTTACTTCAACAACCTCCTATGGAGGTAAATATGCTTCTGGCAAGTTGTTTACAAAAGGACCCAATTTATATTTAGAAGCTATTTTGTGATTTTGGGAACCAACAGGACACTAAGGTAATTGTCTCTTTACTCTCTTTCATCTATTGTGAATTTATTCATATTGCCATCTCAAAAAATGTGGGAAGGTATTTTGTTTGCTTGTTTTTTAGCAATCCTATGCCATAGAGAGACTGATATTTTCTTAGCAATTTCAATATTTATTCATGACATATTTGGAGTACCTGCATGTCTTATTATCACAAGATTTGTTCTTATTTAAAAAAAATAATTTGATTAAAAGATATGTAACTTTAAAAATAATCTTTTACTTTCTTTTTAAAATTCCTTTGAATTATCTGAAACTTGATAATAAAAAACAATCAGATTGTCTTCCTTTTTTACATTTTTAAACATCTAACATGTGAAGGTGAGAGATGACTTACCAGTTGAGAACACTGGCTCTTCTTTCAGAGGACTGGGGTTCAAATCCCAGAACTTACCTTAGGGCACACAGCTTCCTGTAATTTCAGTCCTAGGGGATCTGATGCTATCTTCTGGTCTCCCAGGCACCATACCCATATGGTGCACATACATATGCAGGCAAAACACCCATATTCATAAAATAATAAAATAATTTTAATATAAATATACATGAATAACTTTGGAACCTTTGTCAAACCATGGTATTTGAATAATTCATTTGTTAAATGATAAAGAAGGATTTGCTTTACTTTGATTTTGGTGTATTAAATTAGATGAACTCTTTGTCATTGCTACCATTTAAAAAAAGCATGTTATTTAATCTCATTTTTAACTTTTATTTTGAATACTTCATACATGAGGACTATAAATTAGTTTCACTCCTTCCTCTATCCCTATCTCCAACTCCTCCCATGACCCCCCAAATAGTTGTCTCTCCTTTAATCATTATTTTTATATGTATATGCATGTATATATATGTGTGTGTGTGTGTGTGTGTGTGTGTGTGTGTGTGTGTGTGTGTGGGCACATACGTACATACACTCTACTGAGTCCATTTAGTACTGCTCCTATGTACATATCTAGTTCTAATCATATGGAGTTTGAAATCCTATGTGGTATCTTGTCCCTAAAAATAATTCATTTGTGCTTTCTTTCTATCTCTGCCTCTCTGTGTGCCTCTGTCTCTGTGTGTCTCTGTCTCTATCTTTGTCTCTTTATCAATGACTTTCTGTCTCTGTCTGTCTCTCTGTCTCTGCCTCTTTCTCTTTCTTTTAATGAAGACTATTGTGGTACAGCCCCTCTATAGTCTTCTCTGAGAATTCCAGAAGAGATGCTACCAGTGGCGGATTAATCTCAGGGATACTGAATGAATCTATGTACATGAAACTCTTTATTCCATTCACTTTATTGTTCTTAGTTCTCTCTCCACACAGCTTCTTTCTTGCTCTCCTACTTAGGTCCTTTTCTGCTGGATATTTCTGTATTAATTATCCCATGTAGTTATTCCACATCTACTTCTTTCCCACCTCCTAATTTCTTCCCATCTCCTCCCTCATCTTGTTCTTCCTCATCTTCCATCTTGTTCTTTTAGTTCTCCAATTTAGTCCTTTCAAGTCTCTGAGGTTTATAGTTATATACCCACACAATAGCAATGCTCTGGCTAAGGCAAGGTCAACAGACTTGAATTCCCTCAGAGTCAAAAGGAGGGGTGATAAGATCCATACAAAATGTAGTAATTGCAAATTATCATAGTATCCCAAAAGAGAAGTGGCTAATGGGGCAATGAATTAACTAAATGCTAAATTTGGTTAATAGATCTGGAATATGTGCTCAAACTATATTCTTAGAAGTGGTTAGATAAAATTTTAGGATTCTATAAGTCACTGGGTGAAAACAAAACTGCCTTTTATTCCAATGGCCCGAAATCTATCTTGGTTATGCTGTTTTCTGGCAGGGCAAGGAAAGTACTCAGTTGCTGGGGCATGTCTTTCTGTATGCTGTGAATATATATTGTTCACATTGGTTAATAAGTAAGCTGCTTTGGCCTACAGCAGGCAGCTTAGAGGTAGGTGGGAAATGCAAGGAGAGAGACAGGAAAATGAAAAGGCAGAGTGGAAGAGATGCCAGACTACCATCCTAGGAACAACATATAATGAGATGCAGATAAAGCCATGGAACACGTGGTGATACATGGATTAATAATTATGGGTTGAATTAAACTATAAGAGCTAGCTAGCAAGAAGCTTGCCACAGGTCATACAGTTTGTAGATAATATTAAGCCTCTGAATGATTATTTTATAAGTATCTGTGGGACTATGGGGCTGGGCAGGACCAGAGAAACCTTCCAGCTACACTCAGTAGCTAGGTAACCTAAGTCACAGCTTGACATAACTGGTATGTAAATGCCCTTTAGTTCTGAGTTAATTGCTAAAGGTAAATCTAAAACTAGAGATAGCTCTTTGAAAGGGGAAGGTTAAACTTAATTAGTACATCTGCCAGGCCTTCAATAACAGAAGTCTGGATGTTTATCTGTCTGTAGTCAGTTCTTAGAAAGTCTGGGAAGCATCTAAGATAAGATACTTTTGTCCAGAGAAGGTACTGGCTGGATACTGATAATGACAATAACTACAGAGAGGCCTGAAATTAGGGGTATGGCAATGTAACAGCTTTTAGCACACTTGGGAGATGTATATGCTAAGACTTTAATTATATAGGGGAACTTGTGCCTAATGAATCATCAAGCACAGTGTTCTTAGAAAAAGAATTGAATGGAAGAGCTACAATAGCATGCAAGAAATTCATTGCAGGAGACAGCAAATATCCAAAAGCCAAAACCACAAAAACTTCCTTGAATCTTGGCTTTATTCTCTGGAAATGCCCTTGGCTTCTTCCAAGTATAGCTTTGCCATAGTCAGCTGAATTCCTACTTCACATTTCTGTGGCCTGCAGCACTCTTCTACCATTGACCACCTGTAGCTCTTCATCTAGGAATAGGATCATGTAGAACTTTCTCTTTTCATGTTGGCATGCCAATTGGTGATGGCCTTATGCTTGTCTTGGTCATGCAACCACATACCTAAGGGACACTATCTAGCAAAAGATGTCTTGGGTTCTTGCTCTTCAATTTTATAAGAAGCATTTTAATCCTATTTTTGGCAATTCCAACTGCTGGAAATGCCTTTCAATATGCTGTAAATGTGTGTTGCTCTGATTTGGTTAATAAATAAAATATTTATTGGCCAGTAGCCCAGCAGGAAGTATAGTATAGGTGGGACAAAGAGAGAGGAGAATTCTGGGAACAGGAAGGCTGAGTGAGGAGACACTGCTAGCCACCACCATGAGAACCAAGATGTGAAGGCAGAATTGGAAGAAGGTACCAAGCCATGTGGCTAAACATAAATAAGAATTTTGGGTTAATTTAAGTGTAAGAGCTAGTCAGTAATAAGCTTCAACTAATGGCCACACAGTTCGTAAATAATACAAGCCTCTGTGTGTTTACTTGGGTCCAAGCGGCTGCAGGACTGGCGGGTAAGAGAAATTTGTTCTGACCACCAGCAGGCTGGAACACAGGAAAACTTCAGCTACAAATGGCACCAGAATGTGGGGAAGAATTTCCACCTAAAGCCTGAGAAATCTTAAAAAAAAAATTCTAAAACGGAGCTAAAAACAGCTTCCTAGTGTCAACAATGTCATTTTGTAGCATGAAATGGAAAATGACTGTGTTATAGTATGGTGATATTTTATTTGTATTAAAATGTTATTTGTATGTTAATAAATAAAGTTGCCTGGGGGTCAGAGCTATTAGCAAGCCATAGGAAAGCAGGGCAGTGGTGGCTTATGCTTGTAATCCCAGCACTTGGTAGGCAAAGCTGGGTAAGTCTCTGTGTGTTCAGGGATACAGCCATTATTACATACACATGCCTTTAATCTCAATACCAATCATGGAAAACCTGGAGGCCTATACAGACAGGCTGTGACGAGGTGGTCATGTGGTTGGGTTTACAACCAATGAGAAGGCAGAACAGGAACTCTATATAAAGACTTTAACACAGGGGTAGCTCTGGTTTGGAGAGGTAAGACCACTGCAGGAGGAAGGGTAAGGTTTTAGCTCTTAGCTCTGACCTCTTGGCTTTCTTCTTTGCATTGGTTCTGTGTTTCTTATTTAATAAGAAGGTTGGTTACATCTACATTTGGCACCCAACATGACAAGAATCCATTAAAAACCGCTTGGCTTGGCTTGGCGACAGGTCCAGTTTCCGGCCTGTGCAGCCCGGCTCCCTAGCTCCAGCCCAGGCCTGACTGACCCTCAGCTGGAGCTACTTGCAACTGCTACAAACAACTCAGGCCTGCCCTGCCAAACAGAGCCCCTGTCTGTAAAGCCAAGGCTTGACTTGACTCAAGCAGCTATGCTTTCTCTCTCTCTCTCTCTCTCTCTCTCTCTCTCTCTCTCTCTCTCTCTCTCTCTTTCTCTCTCTCTGGATTCACACCTTGAACACCAGGTGGCTGTTTTGAAATTCCCTGGGATTCTACTGTTCTACCAGACTTGGTAAGTCAATTAACATACCTATTTAAAAGAGAATTTTTTCTACATTAAAAAAATGGACTTTATGTGTACATTGGAAAAAAATTGGGCTTTGTTTGAAATTTTAGGGACTCTGACAATGGAACAACTATATGAAAAGATTAATAATGATCGAATTATTCAGTTTATTACTTTTCTTATCCTCATTTTACTATTTAAAAAGATAGTCAATTTAAGTGCCAGGATAACAGTCTTAGAAAAACTTGTTAAACCGGTAAAAATGAATTATAGAGAAATTCAAACTCAGACAGAAGAAATAAACAGTGAAGTTGTTTCAAAATTGGATCATAAGGTTACAGGAAAAAAGCCAGTTTTCACACAATCACCCTTAATTTATCCAGTAGCCATACAGCAGCTACCTGATGAAGAGAATGAACAAAATACTTGGGTTCCAGTTAAAATGTTAGACTTACAAAGATTTAAGGAGGCAATAGCATCTTATGGCATGCACTCCCCATATGTAAAGCAAATGTTAAACACCTGGTCAACTTGCAATAGGATTCTACCAAAGGACTGGTGGGATTTGGCACAGGATGTTCTTGAGCCCGGACAAAATCTCCAGTGGAAAATGTGGTTCAATAATGAGGCTAAAAATATAGAAAAACGATGGAGGGATAACGGAATATGAGTCTGCCAGGATCAGCTTATGGAGAAGGCCAATATGCTTCAGTACAAACACAACGTTTATATGATGTCCAAACCCTAGTTCTACATCAAACGACAGCTTTGAATGCATGGGACAGAGTTGAAGAACCAGGAAAAAAAAATGAGTCATTTAAAAAGTTATACAGGGCCCAAAAGAATCTTTCACAGATTACTTACAAAGATTGACTTCAGCAGTACAGAAAATGGTCCCGAATTCAGAGGCTAGTCAGATAATAATTGAATCTTTGGCCTTTGAGAATGTAAATGCAGCGTGCAAAAGAATAATCAGGCCATTAAAGGCAAGATCTGCACCTTTGGAAGATTGGATTAGAGACACAGTTAATGTTGAAGCTTATGACCATGATGATATGTGGGTAGAAAAAGCAATTTCAAAAGGTTTGAGCAATGTTAGATGTTTTGGATGTGGAAAGCAAGGACATTTGAAAAAGGATTGTAAACAGGTCATTCCTAGAAATAATGTTTCTTCAAGGAACACTGGCAACAGAATGCCCCTTCTTTCTGGAGTATGCAGAAGGTGTGGTAAGGGAAAACACTGGACCAATGAATGTAGATCAACAAGGGACAGACAGGGTAATCCTCTGGCTCGAGCTTCAGGAAACTCCCAGAGGGGCCTCAGGCAGGCCCCCACAGTAAATCCAGTTCAAACCTTTCCTGCAGTTGTAGATGAAACCCCTACTCAAAGCAACTAAATAACCAAATGTATATTGGAATAAATCATGTTGGTTGAGATGATGAAACAGAGAAAATAGGGAATTCAGGAAAAAACATCAAGAAAATTTTTTGGCAAACTTCTATTAATGAACAAAGTCCAAAACTAACAATAAAAATAAACGGTGTTTTGTTGTCTGGTCTGGTAGACACAGGGGCAGACATTACCATAATTGCACCAGGATTTTGGCATCCAACTTGGCCTCTTCAGGAGGTAAACGTTCAACTGTTAGGAATTGGGACATTATCTCGAGTGAAACAAAGTGCACGATGGCTTGAATATATAGGTCCAAAAGGACAGAAAGGAAAATTAAAACCATATGTGGCTAACATAGCTATGAACCTGTGGGGTCGAGACTTGTTACAACAATGGAATACTCAGATTAATATCCCTCCAATCTCAGAAACAAATCATAAATTAGTACATGTTTCTGAGAGAAATATTAGAAGATATTATTCTAATGAGTGCTCACCAGCCATCCATGTCATACAAGAACAGGGCACAACAACTGACAATCTTCCAAAAACACCAACAGCTCTACCTTTAAAATGGTCAACAGACAAGCCTGTATGGGTTCAGCAATGGCCTTTAACAACAGAGAAACTCCAGGCTTTAGAAAAGTTGGTAGAAGAACAGTTAAATGCTCAGCATATTGAAGAATCAACAAGCCCTTGGCATTCTCCTGTATTTGTTATTAAAAAGAAATCTGGTAAATGGAGAATGGTAACAGACCTTAGAGCAATTAACAAAGTAATTCAGCCAATGGGCTCTTTACAATCTGGAATTCCTTTGCCTACTCTGTTACCAAAAGGATGGCCTCTCATAGTTATTGATTTAAAAGACTGTTTCTTTTCAATACCCTTACAAGAAAAAGACAGAGAAAGATTTGCTTTCCTAGTGCCTACTTATAATGATTCTCAACCGGTTAAAAGATTTCAATGGAGGGTTCTCCCACAGGGAATGTTGAATAGCCCAATTCTGTGCCAATATTTTGTACAACAGCCATTAGAAGTGGTACGTAAAAAATTTTCTAAATCTATAATTTATCATTATATGGATGATATTTTATTAGCTGACTCAAATGCAGATACTTTAGAAAGAATGTTTGAAGAAGTAAAGAAAATTTTGCCTTGCTGGGGATTACAAATTGCTCCTGAAAAGATACAAAAAGAAGATTCTATTAATTATTTAGGATATAAAATAGAACTTCAAAAATTAGACCTCAAAAGGTACAAATCAGGAGAGATCGACTACAGACTCTTAATGACTTTCAAAGATTATTTGGAGACATTTCTCATCTAAAAACTATTGTTGGGGTAAAAAATGATGAACTGAATAATTTGTTTAAAACCTTAGATGGTGACAAGGATTTAAATAGTCCAAGATAATTATCACCTGAAGCTGAGAAAGAATTGGCCTTTGTAGAAAAGAAAGTACATGAAGGGCACATCGATCATATTGATCCAAAGCTGGATTGCATTTTGGTTATTTTACCTTCTAGGCATTCTCCAACAGGAATATTAATGCAAAGGGAAGATATTGTATTGGAATGGATATTTTTAACAAATAAACCAAATAAAAAATTAAAAACTTATGAGGAAAAATCTCTTACTTGATTTTGAAAGCAAAATTGAGACTTCATCAATTAGCAGGAATAGACCCAGCAGAAATTGTCGTACCTTTAACTAAAGAGGAAATTAAAAAATTATGGATAGAAAATGAAGCTTGGCAAAAAGCTTGTAGTAATAAAGCTTGTAGTAACTTTTTGGGAGAACTTAACAGCAAATATCCCAAAAGCAATAGATAGTTATTCTTGAAGAGTAACTAAGCTCATGTCTCTCAATAGTAGACTGGCATTTGATAGAGGGATGTGGAGAAGAACGAGATGCTGAGATGAAGCCATATATACACAGCCAAGAAGAATGGACAGTTGAATTAAAAAAACATCAACAATTTCCAGAATTTAAAATCCTGAATCATGACAGGACACTAGTGGAATTCAGGTGTTTCTGGTACATGGACTGCTCTCACCCAATGTGAGGTTGAACTGTTGACCTTGTGTACATCCTACTTCACAAATGAGTCTGTCAGATACGCTAAGCCTATAGGCTGAAGATGATGCCCCAACACTGGGGAGAAACCTCAGATGATTGTCCAGGCAGCTGGCGGTTTCTGTCAACTCACAATTTTTTTGAAGTTGCTTGCATATACTTCCTGTTTTTATTTTTTTATTAGCTAATATTATTTCCTTCTTGGGTCTCTGAGGGAGTTGAAGATTAGTTAGTTATAGTTGAAGATTAATTAGGATAGAAAGTGAATTAGATACAATAGAATAGATAATGGAATTATTTTCTATGAATTTGTCAAATACAAATGAACTAGACATTGTTTAGGTATTTATTACTTGTATATATTGTAGATAGTTATTATACTTTTGTATATAGTTTTTCTTATGTTAGTTGTAAGCTTTTTCTTTTTTTCCTTTTTATTAAAATAGAAAAGGGGAAATATGGTGATATTTTATTTGTATTAAAATGTTATTTGTATGTTAATAAATAAAGTTGCCTGGGGGTCAGAGCTATTAGCAAGCCATAGGAAAGCAGGGCAGTGGTGGCTTATGCTTGTAATCCCAGCACTTGGTAGGCAGAGCTGGGTAAGTCTCTGTGTGTTCAGGGATACAGCCATTATTACATACACATGCCTTTAATCTCAATACCAATCATGGAAAACCTGGAGGCCTATACAGACAGTCTGTGACGAGGCAGTCATGTGGTTGGGTTTACAACCAATGAGAAGGCAGAACAGGAACTCTATAAAAAGACTTTAACACAGAGGTAGCTCTGATTCGGAGAGGTAGGACCACTGCAGGAGGAAGGGTAAGGTTTTAGCTCTTAGCTCTGACCTCTTGGCTTTCTTCTTTGCATTGGTTCTGTGTTTCTTATTTAATAAGAAGGTTGGTTACATCTACAGTATAGTATTTGGAGGACAGAAAGACTTGCAAGATTTGTTCTCTGTGTAGCATAGCAGATATGAGCACCATAAATAGCCAAAGATGGGTGGATAAACCTGTTGTCCTTCACTGGAAACATTTATGTGAATATACAGGTGACCTTTATCATACAGAAATGTTTTGAGGAAAGTCTGATTCCTGAAGGATAAAATGTCTTAGCTTTTGAAAATGGAAACCTCGCCAGGTGGTGGTGGCGCACGCCTTTAATCCCAGCACTCGGGAGGCAGAGCCAGGTGGATCTCTGTGAGTTCGAGGCCAGCTACCAAGTGAGTTCCAGGAAAAGGCGCAAAGCTGCACAGAGAAACCCTGTCTCGAAAAACCAAAAAAAAAAAAAAAGACAATGGAAACCTCAACTTTATTGTTTTATTAGCTACCATAGGGGTAGCCACTTAGAAGTATATTACTGCTCAGCAATGGTTTTACACAAAAACATCCCTAATAGAGTTTTTAACAGATTTTAAAATACTACATAAATAATGATATTGGAAATACATGGGACCCTAATATTCTCCATGAGTCTCTGCATATGTAACAGGCAGTATGTATGATCCTCGAAAGCCGTGTAAAAGAAAGAAAGAGAGAGAGAGAGAGAGAGAGAGAGAGAGAGAGAGAGAGAGAGAGAGAGAGAAAGAAAGAAAGAAAGAAAGAAAGAAAGAAAGAAAGAAAGAAAGAAAGAAAGAAAGAAAGAAAGAAAGAAAGAAAAGAAAGAAAGATAGTGGTCTATGGCTGTAAGGTTGTGATTTTCCCTGACAACTAGGTACAGTTCAGTTGTAACATATGTTGCTCCTGATGTAGATATCTTAACCAAATAAATTGTGCTCTTTGTTTTTATGCCTTTAAATTCAGCAATGGATAGGACACCATTTCCTGTAATAAGGAAGCAAAATATGCACTTTAAAACTGCATGTTAAAATTCCAAGGATTTGGAAA
Organism: Peromyscus eremicus; assembly: GCF_949786415.1. Taxonomy (NCBI): domain Eukaryota; kingdom Metazoa; phylum Chordata; class Mammalia; order Rodentia; family Cricetidae; genus Peromyscus; species Peromyscus eremicus. Next base: position 123,109,946 of record NC_081439.1, read on the forward strand.
GAATATCCTGGTTTGGACCTAAAGGTTCAGATTAAGGAATATCAGTCTTCTCTAGGAACAAAATCCTTGATAGGCTATCCAATCCCACATGATCTGTTATATGATATTATGTTTGTGTTCTGACAAATAAAGCTTGCCTGGAGACAGGGGCAGAGCTAGCCACTAGTTAACCATAGAGGCCAGGTGGCACACACCTTTAATCCCAGCACTAGAGAGGAGGAAGCAGGAAGATCAGGAGTTCAAGGCCACTCTGGGCTACATGAGGTTAATCCAGTCTAAAAGAGAAATAGAACCAGGCAGTGGTGATTCAAGCCTTTGTTTTGAGGCACATGGGAATCTCACACCTTTGATTCCAGCACTTGGGATTTCATACTTTTGATTCCAGCACTTGGGAGGCTCATGCCTTTAATCTCAGCACTAGGGAGGTGGAGACAGGAATATAAGATGGGTGGAGACAGGATTTCAGTGCCCATTCAGATTGAGGATTTGTAGAGATAAAAAGTCTGTAGTGGCTGGCTGCTCTGCTTCTCTGATCTTTCAGCTTTCATCCTCAATATCTGACTTGAGGTTTTTATTGTTAAGACTAAACAAGATCACACTTCAGTGGTCATCTTAAAACACATATAGGCAAAAGGAACACTAAATCAAAGCAGGGACTCTGTCTCTCTGTATCTGCCTCTCTGTCTCTCTGTCTGTTTTTCTCTCTCATTTGTATGTGTACATACACTATAATAATTTAAAACCAAGTCTTGAATTTGAGAGGGAGCAAGAAGTAGGGGGGTGATAGAAATGATGTAACAAGAGCACACACACAGGAAATTCTAAAAACAGTAAAATAAGATTGAAAATACATTTAGTGGTGCATGCCTTTAATCCCAGCACTTAGTAGGCAGAGGTAGGTGGATCTCAGTGAATATGAGGGCAGCCTGGTCTACAAAGTGAGTTTCAGGAAAGCCAGAGCTAAACAGAGAAATCTTGTCTCAAAAAACAAAAACAAAAGCAACAACAACAAAAAAACTAAAACTTAACCTAAATAAATTCTTTTTATTTTGTTTTATTTTATTTTATTTTACTTTATTTTATTTTATTTTATTTTATTTTATTTTTTATTTTGCAATACAATTCATTTCTACATATCAGCCACGGATTCCCTTGTTCTCCCCCCTCCTGCCCCCCCTCACCTTCCCCCCAGCCCGCCCCCCATTCCCATCTCCTCCAGGGCAAAGCCTTCCCCGCAGACTGACATCAACCTGGTAGACTCAGTCCAGGTAGGTCCAGTCCCCTCCTCCCAGGCCGAGCCAAGCGACCCTGCATAGGCCCCAGGTTTCAAACAGCCGAGTCATGCATTGAGCACAGGACCCGGTCCCACTGCCTGGATGCCTCCCAAACAGATCAGGCCAATCAACTGTCTCACCCACTCAGAGGGCCTGATCCAGTTGGTGACCCCTCAGCCATTGGTTCATAGTTCATGTGCTTCCGTTCGTTTGGCTATTTGTCCCTGTGCTTTATCCAAACGTGGTCTCAACACTTCTCGCTCATATAAACCCTCCTCATTCTCGCTAATTGGACTCCCAGAGTTCCACCCGGGGCCTAGCCATGAATCTCTGCATCCAGATCCCTCAGGAGTTGGATGAGGTTTCTAGCACGACAATTAGGGTGTTTGGCCATCCCATCAACAGAGTAGGTCAGTTCGGACTGTCTCTCGACCATTGCCAGCAGTTTGTTGTGGGGGTATCTTTGTGGATTTCTGTGGGCCTCTCTAGCACTTTGCTTCTTCCTATTCTCATGTGGTCTTCATTTACCATGGTCTCCTATTTCTTGTTCTCCCTCTCTGTTGTTGATCCAGCTGGGATCTCCCGCTCCCCCAAGCTCTTTCCCTCGACCCTCTCCCTTCACTACCCCCACTCATGTCCAGGCTATTCATGTAGATCTCATTCCATTTCTCTGTCATTGGGCGATCCCTGTGTTTTTCTTGGGGTTCTGTTTTCCAGGTAGCCTCCCTGGTGATGTGAGTAGCAGTCCAGTCATCCTTGTTCCACATCTAGTATCCTGCTATGAGTAAGTACATACCATGTTTGTCTTTCTGAGTCTGGGTTACCTCACTCAGTATGATTTTTTCTAGATCCATTCATTTGCCTGCAAACCTCATGATATCATTGTTTTTCTCTGCTGAGTAGTATTCCATTGTGTATATGTACCACATTTTGTTTATCCATTCTTCAGTTGAAGGGCATCTAGGTTGTTCCCATGTTCTGGCTATTACAAACAATGCTGATATGAACATAGCTGAACAAGTGCTCTTGTGGTGTGGTTGAGCATTCCTTGGGTATATGCCCAAGAGTGGTATAGCTGGATCTTGGGGGAGATGGATTCCCAATTTTCTAAGAAAGCGCCATATTGATTTCCAAAGTGGTTGTACAAGCTTGCATTCCCACCAGCACTGGAGGAGAGTTCCCCTAATTCCACATCCTCTCCAGTATAAGGTGTCTTCAGTGTTTTTTTTTTTTTTATCTTAGCCATTCTGACAAGCGTAAGGTAGTGTCTCAGAGTTGTTTTGATTTGCATTTCCCTGATGATTAGGGATGTTGAGCAATTCCTTAAATGTCTTTCAGCCATTTGAGTTTCCTCTGTTGAGAATTCTCTGTTTAGTTCTATAGCCCATTTCTTAATTGGACTGCTGGGCATTTTGATGTCTAATTTCTTGAGTTCCTTATTTATTCTGGATATCAGTCCTCTGTCAGATGTGGGGTTGGTGAAGATCTTTTCCCATTCTGTAGGCTGTTGCTTTGCCTTGTTGACCGTATCCTTTGCTCTACAAAAGCTTCTCAGTTTCAAGAGGTCCCATTGATTAATTGTTTCTCTCAGTGTCTGTGCTACTGGTGTTCTATTTAGGAAGTGGTCTTCTATGCCAATGTGTTCAAGACTACTTACTACTTTCTCTTCTAGCAGGTTCAGAGTAGCTGGATTTATGTTGAGGTCCTTGATCCACTTGGACTTAAGTTTTGTGCACGGTGATAGATATGGATCTATTTGCAGCCTTCTACATGTTGATATCCAGTTTTGCCAGCACCATTTGTTGAAGATGCTTTCTTTTTTCCATTGTGCACTTTTGGCTTCTTTGTCAAAAATTATTTGTTCATAGGTGTGCGGATTAATGTCAGGGTCTTCAATTCGATTCCATTGGTCCACATGTCCGTTTTTATGCCAGTACCAAGCTGTTTTTATTACTGTAGCTCTATAGTACAGCTTGAAGTCAGGGATCGTGATGCCTCCAGAGCTTGTGTTATTGTACAGGATTCTTTTGGCTATCCTGGGTTTTTTGTTTTTCCATATGAAGTTGAGTATCATTCTTTCCAGGTCTGTGAAGAATTGTGTTGGTATTTTGATGGGGATTGCATTGAATCTGTAGATTGCTTTTGGTAAGATTGCCATTTTTACTATGTTAGTTCTGCCTATCCATGAGCATGGGAGATCTTTCCATTTTTTGACATCTTCTTCAATTTCTTTTTTCAGGGACTTAAATTTCTTGTCATGTAGGTCCTTCACTTGCTTGGTTAGTGTTACCCCAAGGTATTTTATGTCATTTGTGGCTATAGTAAAGGGTGATGTATCTCTGATTTCCTTTTCCGCTTCTTTATCCATTGTATATAGGAGGGCTACTGATTTTTTTGAGTTGATCTTGTATCCTGTTATGTTGCTGAAGGTGTTTATAAGCTGTATCAGTTCCTTGGTGGAATCTTTGGGGTTGCTCAAGTATACTATCATGTCATCTGCAAATAGGGAAAGCTTGACTTCTTCCTTTCCAATTTGTATCCCCTTAATCTCCTTATGTTGTCTTATTGCTCTGGATAGAACTTCAATTACTATATTGAATAAGTAAGGGGAAAGCGGACAGCCTTGCCTTGTTCTTGATTTTAGTGGAATCACTGAGTTTCTCTCCATTTAATTTGATGTTGGCTGTTGGCTTGCTGTAAATTGCCTTTATTATGTTTAGGTATGTTCCCTGTATTCCTGATTACTCCAAGACCTTTATCATGAAGGGGTGTTGGATTTTGTCAAATGCCTTTTCAGCATCTAGTGAGATGATCATGTGGTTTTTTTTCTTTCAGTTTGTTTATATGGTGTATTACATTGACAGACGTTCGTATGTTGAACCATCCTTGCATCCCTGGAATGAATCCTACTGGATCATGGTGGATAATTGTTTTGATGTGTTCTTGGAGTCTGTTTGCCAGTATTTTATTGAGTATTTTTGCATCAATGTTCATGAGGGAGATCGGTCTGTAGTTCTCTTTCTTTGTTGTATCCATGTTTGGTTTAGGAATCAGGGTAATTGTAGCCTCATAGAAGGAGTTTGGTAATGTTCCTTCTGTTTCTATTGTGTGGAACAATTTAGAGAGTATTGGTATTAACTCTTCTTTGAAGATCTGGTAGAATTCTGCACTGAAACCATGTGGTCCTGGGCTTTTTTGGTTGGGAGACTTTTAATGACTGTTTCTATTTCATTAGGGGTTATTGGACTATTTAAATAGTTTATCTGGTCTTGATTTAATTTAGGTATGTGGTACCTATCCAGAAAATTATCCATTTCTTTTAGGTTTTTCAGTTTTGTGAAATAGAGGTTTTTGAAGTATGACCTGATGATTCTCTGAATTTCCTCAATGTCTGTTGTTATGTCCCCCTTTTCATTTCTGATTTTGTTGATTTGGATGCTCTCTCTCTGTCTTTTGGTTAGTTTGGATAAGGGCTTGTCTATCTTGTTGATTTTCTCAAAGAACCAACTCTTTGTTTCATTAATTTTTTGTATTGTTCTCTTTGTTTCTATTTTATTGATTTCAGCTCTCACTTTGATAATTTCCTGGCATCTTTTTTTCCTGGGAGACTTTGCTTCTTCTTGTTCTAGAACTTTCAGGTGTGCTGTTAAGTCACTAGTGTGAGATTTCTCCAGCTTATTTATGTGAGCATTTAGTGCTATGAATTTCCCTCTTAGTACTGCTTTCATAGTGTCCCATAGGTTTGGATATGTGGTGTCTTCATTTTCATTGATCTCTAGGAAGTCTTTAATTTCTTTATTTCTTCCTTAACCCATTGGTGATTCAGTTGGGTATTATTCAGTTTCCATGAGATTGTAGGTTTTCTGTAGTTTTTGTTGTTGTTGAAATCCAACTTTAGACCATGGTGGTCTGATAGAACACAGGAGGTTATTCCAATTGCTTTGTATCTATTTAGATTTGTTTTGTGGCCAAGTATGTGGTCGATTTTAGAGAAGGTTCCATGGGGTGCTGAGAAGAAGGTATATTCTTTTTTGTTAGGATGGAATGTTCTGTAGATGTCAATTAAGTCCATTTGAGTCATGACATCAGTTAAGTCCTTTATTTCTCTGTTAAGTTTCAATTTGGGAGATCTGTCCAGTGGTGAAAGTGGGGTGTTGAGGTCTCCCACTATTAATGTGTGGGGTTTTATATATGATTTAAGCTTTAGTAATGTTTCTTTTACATATGTGGGTGCCCTTGTGTTTGGAGCATAAATGTTCAGAATTGAGACTTCATCTTGGTGGATCTTTCCTGTGATGAGTATGTAATGTCTTTCTTGATCTCTTTTGAATGATTTTAGTTTGAAGGCTATTTTGCTGGATATTAGGATGGCTACACCCACTTGTTTCTTAAGACCGTTTGATTGGAAAGTCTTTTCCCAGCCTTTTATTTTTAGGTAGTGTCTATCTTTGAATTTGAGATGTGTTTCTTGTATGCAGCAGAAAGATGGGTCCTGCTTTCGTATCCATTCTGTAAGCCTATGTCTTTTTATAGGTGAATTAAGTCCATTGATATTGAGGGATATTAATGTCCAGTGGTTGTTCATTCCTATTATTTTTTGGTGGTGATGTGTGTGTACTTCTCTTCGTTGGGGTTTACTGCTGTGGTTTTATCTATTGCCTGTGTTTTCGAGGGTGTATCTGACTTCCTTAGGTTGGAATTTTCCTTCTAGTGCTTTCTGTAGGGCTGGGTTTGTGGATAAATATTGTTTAAATCTGGCTTTGTCATGGAATGTCTTGTTCACCCCATCTATGATGATTGAAAGTTTTGCTGGGTATATTAGTCTAGGCTGACATCCATGGTCTCTTAGTGTCTGCATTACATCTGTCCAGGTCCTTCTGGCTTTCAAAGTCTCCATTGAGAAATCGGGTGTTATTCTGATAGGTTTGCCTTTATATGTTACTTGGCCTTTTTCCTTTGCTGCTCTTAATATTCTTTCTTTATTCTGTATGTTTAATTGTTTAATTATTATGTGGCGAGGGGACTTTTTTTGGGGGTCTAGTCTGTTTGGTGTTCTATAGGCTTCTTGTATCTTCATAGGCATTTCCTTCTTTAAGTTGGGAAAGTTTTCTTCTATGATCTTGTTGAATATATTTTCTGTGCCCTTGAGTTGGTATTCTTCTCCTTCTTCTACCTCTATTATTCATAGGTTTGGTCTTTTCATGGTGTCCCAAATTTCTTGGACATTTTGGTTCATGACTTTGTTGGCTTTAGTGTTTTCTTTGACTGATGAATCTATTTCTTCTACTGTATCTTCAACGCTAGAGATCCTCTCTTCCATCTCTTGCATTCTGTTGATTATACTTGCATCTGAAGTTCCCAATCGTTTTCTCAGATTTTCTATTTCCAGCATTCCCTCTGTTTGTGTCTTCTTCATTTTTTCTATTTCCCTTTTCAGGTCTTGGACTGTTTCCTTCATTTGTTTCATTGATTTTTCTTGATTTTCTTTCAGTACTTTATTGTTCTCTTCCAGGACTTTATTGATTTCTTCTAATTTGTTTGCTCTTTCCTCTAGTTGTTTACAGCATTCTTCACATTTTTTTTTGTCTTTTCCTCTACACAAGCCTCTAGCTTCTTCATGATGTCATTCATAAGGCTATTTTCTTCTGCTTCTTCCAATTTTTGATGTTCAGGTCTAGTTGTTGGAGGAGGGCTAGGGCCTGGTGATACTGTATTGCTATTCATTTTGTTGTATGTTTCCGCCTTGACGTCTGCCCATCTCCTTGTGGTTCGTTCTTGGCCTTATCCGCACACTTGGGTCAGACAGAGCTGACAGATTCAGGAAGTCTCTCTCTCTTGTCCAGATGGGAGTTCTCTTGTCCAAATTGGAAGTCCGGGGCAGGATGGGAGCTCTTGTCCAGAAGGGAAGTCCGGGGCAGGATGGGAGCTCTCCTCTCTCTCTTCTCTCTCTCTCTCTCTCTCTCTCTCTCTCTCTCTCTCTCTCTCTCTCTCCTCCAGAAGGGAAGTCCAGGGCAAGATGAGAGCTGGGGGCCGGCCTCTAAGTCTCAGGAAGAGGCTTGGGGCTCAGGTGGATGGGCGTGGGGGCAGGGCATGGAGACTGCAGGTTCTGCCAGGGGTCTTGGAGAAGGGGATCCTTCCTGGTGGGGCTAGAAGGGAACCTGCCTGGTGGCCAGAACCTGGGGCCAAGTTGGGCAGGTCTTCCCCTGAGTGGCTGGTGCCCAGGGATGGGGTCTGGGGCAAGCTAGGGCACTCACCTGTGCTTCAGAAAGGAAGTCTGGGGCAAGATGGGAGCTGGGGGCTGGCCTCAATAAATTCTTAACTTAGCAAATGACAATTGTTTTTCTACAGTGGCTCCCAACTCCTAATTAACTTAACAGACTAAATTAAAATAAAATTTCACAATGGATCATATAAATTTAAGATGTAGAATAAAAAAAAATGTAATTGAGGCTTCTTCTGCTTAAGAAACTTCAGCACTAGCTTACAAAACACAGAATCTTAATCTGACAAGAATCTGAATCCAGATGCCAATCTGAAGGAGCTCTGAGGCTTTAAGGACTTTGGTAAACTATCTGAAGAGTATGAACTCAACAAGCCATCATAAAAGGAATTCTCTATTTTAAAGGACAAGATTCTTCACTACTTTGTGAGGACTTAAAATGACACATTTAATTTAAAAAACAAATAGAGTTAATTTATAGTGTCTAGGTATCTATGCTTGGTTGTTAAAGATAAAATTAAATTAGAATTGATTACTGTAAAATCAATATTCTTATTACTTTCAATGGTAAAGGGAGGCTATTAGAGAAATGTGCAACATGGAGAGTTTTCTAGAGTGGCTGGAATATTCTACTTATGTGAATTAAGATGAAAAGAGTTTTTATTTTGCAGTATTTCCTTAAAATAGAAATGGTACAAGTGCAGGCTCAAATAAACAACACCATCATCCCCTGTAAATTTGTTAGAAGTTCAAATTTTCAGAACACACCCCAAGTTATCTGAATCTGATTCTCTCAGAATGGTTCCCAGTGGGCAGCCTTTTAACAAGCCCTACAGGTTCTTCAGATGCAAGCTCAAATTTATGAATCCTATATTAAGTCACATTTGTTCTGTGAGGTTTGCTAGTATTGTGTTTTATTTTACAGTAAGAAAGAAAGTAAAGAAAAATTTTCAGAGACATGTGTTATTTCAAAGGCCCTGGGCCACACTCTATATATGCAGATATAAGGTTTATGTGTGTATAAGACAAAATCTGAAGCAAGAAACACAGCACTTTATACTCAGACAGTTAAAATTAGAAAGGAGAACTTAATTTTCAGACCCTTTACATTCTTGGCTTAGTAATTTGAATTGATACATTTTTTAGTAATTAAAATAATTTTAAAATTTGAAGTATTTTTTTTTAAATCACATAAGTTAACCCTATGAATTGGGTTTCCCAAATTGGGTTCTTACAAACTCTGGTATCTCACAAAATATTAATATTCATGCATTTGAAATGTATAGTGGTCAAATAATTGTGTAAATTATATCTCTGACAAAGGGAACAAAGTTTCAGTTAGGTCAGAGAAATAGGCCCTGATGTGTTATATAGCATAATGACTGATGACTGTAGTTTACAATTATTTGTTGTGTATTTGAAGCTTACTGAAATAAATTATTTTAAATATCCTCTCTATAAAGAATTGGTGAGCATTAGAATTAACTCATGTGCTAATTAGTCCAATTTCATCAACCATATGTATGCATGTACTAAGAAATCATACTTACTTGACAAATAGGTATAATCATTTTTTTCAATGAAAAATTTTAAAAAAAAATTAATTTCAAAAATCATACATAAGCATTTTTGTAAATGTTATTAAGAACCATGATACATATTTAACTTAGCCAGTATTTTCAATTTTCTTTAAAACTATGAATATTTTTGTCATACACACACATATGCACGTACACATACATGCAAGCTGGTTGAAGTTTTTCAAAATGCTTGGAAGCAATAAATGTCAGATTTCAGAAATTTCAGACTTTGAAATATCTACACGTACTTAGTGAAATATCTTAGGGATGCAAACCAAATTTAAGCACAAAATTCATTTCATGGACATCTTTGCACATAGCCTAAAAATCATTGTACACCTTATCTTAGTGCATCTGCATTTTACTGTTACAGTTTAAATAAGGTTAGGTGTGGAATTTTCCACTGTAGCATCATACTAGTGTTCAAAAAGGTTTAATTTTGAAGCTTTGGATTAGGGAAGCTCAATATGTACACATAAGTACACCTGAATTTATATGAGCATATATGAATGAGGAATTCCCTTTACTCTAAACTTTGCTTTAGTTGTATTCTACACATTTTGATGCAAAAAATTTCTACTATAATTTGCGTTTGAGTATTTCATTGAATTTCTTATTTATACTTTTAAATTCAAATACTATCATTATATTTTTGGGAACTCATTAATTTTGTTAAATACATTAATTTTTCCTTTTATTAAATATTTTTGAGTATAGCCGGGCGGTGGTGGCGCACACCTTTAATTCCAGCACTCGGGAGGCAGAGGCAAGTGGATCTTTGTAAGTTCGAGGCCAGCCTGGTCTACAAAGTGAGTTCCAGGAAAGGTGCAAAGCTACACAGAGAAACCCTGTCTGGAAAGAAAAAAGAAAATAAAAAGAAAGAAAGAAGAATCAGGTAGCATGTCATTACCACTTGAATTAACAACAGCATTTTAAAAAGCAGTGGAATAAAGATAATATGAGAATTATTTAAACACGCAACATAAAAAGTTAAAATACCAGATGTTTTAAAATATATGTTTAATTGTACATGCCTGCAGGTGCATTAGTATAACCATTCTAAAACTACAAAAACAGAAATGCAAATATATTAATGTGATTCAGCAAGGTCATGTTGCTCATATTAGAATCCAGTTAATATCCTATAAAATATTTCCTGAGTGTAGTTAAAGGTAGTACAAGACCTCAAGTGTTCATTTTGTTTTTATGAAACTTTCTCTTTTTAAAAAGATTTAAATTGTATATGTAGGACACGAAAAAGAGTGAGCTGGTGTGCCTTCAACCTGTCTTCCTCATAGTGACATCTTCCAAAATTATAATACTGTACCATGGCCAAGCCATTCAGTAAAATCCTTTCTACTAACTAAAGGTACCTCATGACACATTAATTTCTTTCCTGCCACACTTTGAACCCAGGAAACAAAATGTTAGAGTTAATCTAATGTCATACAGCAAAAGAGAAGGTAAGGCAAGATATGGGACCAGACTCCCTGGCTTCAGAGTTTGTTGTACCTCTTGACAGTAAAGACACTTTTGTCATAACACTACCATCAGTATAATAATAGAAATGTGCTAAAACAGTGTTTATTGTGAGCAAATCAATCATCAGATATGGAAACTTGAGACTCGAGGCTTATAGATATTCGAAAATTATGTAACTTCCCACAATATTTAGCATTAAAAAATATCCACTGAAAGGTTTTCATTAGAAAAAGTGAAGCTGGAGAGATGGCTCAGTGGTTAAGAGTACTGGCTTCTCTTCCAGAAGACCCAGGTTCAATTTCCAACATCTACATGGCAACTCAAACTGTCTGTAACTCCAGTGCCAGGGATAGCATGTGTTCTTCTGGCCTTTATGAGAACAAGACTTACACATGGTGCAAAGAAATACATGGAGGAAAAAGATTCATTCACATAAAAATAAATAATTAAAATACATGCTACTTGCATTTGCTAAAACCACATGATGACACTTAATGAAAACTGTCTTAGATAGGGCTTTGATTGCTGTGATAAAACAACACTACCAAAAGCAACTTGGGGAGGAAATGGTTTATTTCAGCTTATAACTAACTTTCAAGTCATATTCCATCACAAAGAGAAGTCAGGACAGGAATTCCAGATAGGAACCTAAAAGTAGAAGCAATGTGAGGACATTACTGACTGATTTGCTCCCATCGCTTGCTCAGCTTGCTTTCTTATACCATCTAGGACTACCTGCCCAGGGGTGGCATCACCCAGTGAGCTGGACCCTCTCAAATCAATCATAAATCAAGAAAATGCCCCCACAGACTTGCCCATAGGCCAATGCAGTAGGTCATTTTCTCAGTTGAGGTTCCCTTTTCTCAATTGGCTTCAGCTTGTAACAAGTTGACATAAAACTAGCAAGCTCAAAATCCTGTAGTTTCATCACTTGACTCACCTTCATCCCTATTGTTGTAACTAGATTTATATTGCTGTGATAAAATATTGTGATCAAAAGCTACTTCACGAGGAAATGCTTTATTTAAGCTTACAATTCTCAAGTTAGACTCCATATTTGAGGGAAGTCATGGCAGGACCTCAAGGCAGGAACTAAAACAGAAGCCATGTATAAACACTGCTTACTTGACTTGTTCCCTGTGGCTTGATCAGCTTGCTTTCTTATACACCCCAAGATGCCATAAGGTGGCATCACCCACAATGTGATGAGCCCTCCTACACAAATCACTAATTAAGAAAATTCCCACATAGGATTGGCTACAAGGTGATATTATGGAGCCATTTTCTCAATTGTGGTTCTTTCTTCTCAGATACCCAGCTTGCACTGGTGGGTGAAAAAGATAATTACTCACTTGAAAAAAATTAACTGTCTAAAATCCTAAAATAAAATTATCATTTTCTTTAATAAAATATTAAAACAAAAGGTTTTAAACATACATAGCATTGGAAGATGGGTCATTATTGATTACAGAAGAAATGAGACTGTTTTAAATTGCTGACCTATTTTAAGAATTTGAGAAAAACGTCCATCCATGGGAGGACATGGATGTGGGAGGAGGAAAGGTGAAAATGGTGTAAATGCAGTACTCAAGTATGAAATTTAAAAAAAATAAAGAATAAGTCACGAAAAATGGTTTGTATCAGTGGCTTCATGTGTTAATGTGCAATGCATTAATCCATTTCAGTGTGTGTGTGCGTGTGTGTGTGTGTGTGTGTGTGTGTGTGTGTGTGTGTAAAGAAGCTAATTCCATTTGAAACTAAAGTAAATTCATAACCATTATTTCACAAGAAAAACAAGTTTTAAAGATCTTTATAGTTTTAGGGTCCTTTAAAAAATCTGTAATTAATATATACCTTTTTCTCTGTATATTGTTTTTAGTTCTTATTTCCAGTGATTCTTGAGGAACTATAGAATAATTCAATGCAGGCCTTTCAGATTTCACCAAAAATAAAATTATCTTTTTTGTTTTGCTTTTTTTCTTCACCACATTTTAGATGAAACTTTGCTTACCAGTAAGTAAAACACTGCTTTTCATATATGATTTTCATCTTTATTTCACTTAGCACATTTCTTTATAACATTTAATCTTTGTCAGGTATAGTATGTTTTGGTGGATATTTACTAAAATATTTTCCTGTTTGCTCACTGTTAGAATAGCAGGACCTGGAACAGAATTTGCCATCTGTTTTTGGTACAATGCAACATTAAATGTGCATGATCTACAGCTAGAACTTTTTTATACAGAAGGGATAAGACCATTGCTTTCTCTGTTTTTCCTCTCTGAACAGGAAACTAAATTGTTTGGTTCTGTGCTGGCATCTGTCCCTTCAGGTAAAAAGTTTGATATGACTTTGCTGTTCTCTGACCCAGGGTTAGTCTAGCAGTCATGAGAAGCTGTGCTCCTAGAAGCATTAGGGGAACTGCTGCTACTTCAGTTACTTTTCCATGAATATGTGATTTTCTCAGCAGCAATCAGTCTTGTTACTATTTTCAACTCTGTGTCCTTGAGCCACAATCCACTCACTCAATTGATTGCTTTTATAATTCCACTTTAGTGCCCAATATGAGAAATATATGCCATTATTTTCCAATTTTGTTTTGTGAATGAATTCCTGAAAGCTGCGCTAACCACATATGATTGCTTAAATTTGAATTCATTTTAAATAAATACAACTTGGTCTCATTTTCAGAGCTCTGTGGCCACATATCAATAATGGTTGTGATGTATAGCAAAACAAATGTGAACTATTTCTCTTTCTAACACTCATAGACAGCACGGCACTAAAGCATTACATGCTGGGGTTCAAATGCACTTTCCCTGAGTGCTATTAAGTTAAAATCACCATCCTAAAGTATAGGATCTTGCAGTACAGAAATGTGAATATATTCTGTTGGGTACATTTTGCTGCAACTCTCAACATTTTTTGTTTGTGTTAGCTTTCTACAATTTAGATAAGTTGTTGCTGTTATTCAAAGAGCAAGCAGTAAAAGTTTTGTTGACACGAGACTGAGAAATTGAGGGACTTAGAAAAAAATAGATGACTTCATATTTATTTTAGTGCATATTTCATCATATTTAACTAATATCACTTGTTCATACTAACCAACTAGGGAAATGCCTCAAAAATGTGAGCTTGGGAATAGACTGGCCTTTCCCAATAGCTCCTATACTAAGTTGTGGTACAAACCAGGTTTGTGCCTTTGGCATTTAGCATTTCTAGCAGACCACTGTGAGGTAGTGAGCAGGGCTGGGCTTCTTTTTCTGTCCATTCACAATCCATACTCTCCACTTTGTTCTACAACTTCCTTCCATTGTTTTGGGGAACCCCATGGACATCCTTTCTGGAGGGAGGTTTGCATTCTTAATGTATTACAGCACAAATTCTGATCCTATGCAGATATTTTTCCAAAATGTGTTTAGATTTTTCTGATAATTTTGATGAGTTCCTGTGAGATTAACCTACAGATATTCATTTATTTCACTGCCATTTGCCTCTGACACCTTGACGTCTGTTAATACCTAAGTCTGTCTTCCAGATGGGATTTTGTGTAGCATTATTGCTCTTTTTTGTGGGTGATTTTACAAAATTTCTCAGTAATTTATCATTGTAGATGAACGTTAAGTCTGTTTGGTCACTGTTAAATGGTATTAATTTGTTTGGAAAGCAGTTCAAGTATTATAAGTCTGGGGTCACTCAGAGATTCAACCATCTAAAAATGAATAATTTTAAACAAATAAGAGGCTTTATTAATTACTGGTCAGGACCATAGATATGGGCCAAGTCCATACCCATGACAAATGCTCAGAATATGGCTTTAAATTAATTAGTTAGGGCCTTATAAAGGCAAAATTCACAGGGCTATATATTTCCTGCCTACATATGATCAGAGACATGCACAAATTCTGACATACTTTTTGCCTAAGTACATCCTACCTACTTGTGATCAATCACACATCCTGTACAATCAAGCGCATATCCTGGGCAACCAAACTCGTTTACAGAATTGAAGACATGTAACTTTATCTTACATGAACAGTACCCCTCAGCATTCCAAGAAGTTTTCTGTCATTGGGCAAGTGTGGTTTACAGGGCAGAGGCCTTTTGCTTTATAGATCTCTTAAGCACAGTAATTAAAACTTAAAACATAACCTTTGCCATCTCATATGCTCAGAGCAGTGGAGCCCTATCTTCTTGTTTGACAGGAACAAGTCCTGTATATGCACTTGCTGATTTGAAGTCTCCTGCAGATTCTAATGGTCTCTTCATGTATTCTGGACAGATCTGCATTTTATTTTTACTAAAATATTTGCAGTCTTTTCTCTACTGTGAAGACATATGTTTTAGTATTGTTCCATGTTTCCATGTATTCTTTTTTTTTTTTGGTTCCCCACGTTTTCTGCCTTCTGCTTGGAAAGATTTTATTTTTCTGAGTTGTCAGAAGTTTGCATTTGATTTTCTTGAGGTTTCAGGCAAATTATTTCATAATTTATGTGAAATGCATTGGGGTATTTTAACCCTGTAATTCAATCATATTTAACAAACAAGAAGAGCTATGTATTTTCAGTATTTGACAAGACAACCCTTAGCCTTAGCTTTGTTTGGGGTCTGTTCCAGGTTCTATACAACCTTCCAATCATATCTGCAAAAGTGTTCCTGCACATTTGTGGTTCAAATGGGATAGACTTTTTGTCATCTAGTTGACATGGGAAGAGTCCTTCCTATTGACTGTCTAGAATTTCCTAGGAATCATGCTAAAGGTGTATTGGAATCATACATAATTGAACATCAGGAAAGGGGGATGGGACACTTGAGGCTCTAAGGGGTTTGCTCTAAAGGGGTTGTTTCTGTAGCATATTTTGTTGCAGACAGGTCCTCTATAAGAGGGGGGACATGCAAAGAATTTAGATCTGCAAACAAGACTATAAAATTGTACAACTGAGAACAGTTACTTAACTGGTATCTGAGTCTCTCTGAACCTCACTCTATAGACTAGGCTGGCCTCAAACTCATAGAGATCCACCTGTCTCTGCCTCCTGAGTCCTGGGATTAAAGGTGTGAGCCCCCCACAGCATGATCATACCTTTCATTTCCAATCCAAACTTTGTAAATGGCTTTCCAGGTTTTTCTATGTGTGTATTGAATATATATATTGATCCAATTATTACAGCCAAGAAGCTCATTGGAACATCACATTCTCTAAATGATCTATTAATTATAACAATGAAAAGTTTATTTTTTAGTTTATATGCCATTTCTAATATTATAACTCCACTTGTTTTATCTGTGTTTTTATCAACTACATTTGGATAAGTGGAGTGCAAGGAAATAATTTTCAGACTTGGATATAAACAGATCAAGGAATTCCCTCCCCTTAGTCACATGGAAACTTACTATAAACAATTTAAAATAATTTTTAGATAACAGAAAGTGAATGTGCATCATAAATGTAATTAGAAATTTTCTAGTTGGCCATTATAAACAGAAGAGTAACAGTTAGAAATATAAGCAATATATTGTATTTATATAGATGTATCCTAAATATTATAGTTATTATAATTTCAAATAAAATACCAATGAACATGCCAAATTGAATGGAGAAAAGCCCACAAGTTCTCAATCTTATACAAAGAAGTATAGCCAATTGAGGAAAGCTGTGAGCGGGAATGATATCCTTCTTTAGAAAAGAGCGTAGCAATTGGTTGTCCACTGAGAAACAATCAACTGTAAAAACAAAGATACAGGTAGCATTATGTGGACCAAATAGGTTATAGCTTGGAATAGATAGATAGATAGATAGATAGATAGATAGATAGATAAATAGATAGATAGTTTTGCGTATATACATCCATTCAATAACAACATCTTCAGAGAATTAAGCCTATGAGATCTCAAAGACTGACAAACTTTAATCCATGAATTTGATATTTTAGATGTGTGACTATGTGTTAAAACGCTATAATTACTTGAATTTCTAGATTGTGTTCAGTTTATAGCATTGTTTTCCCATGTGTTGACTCATTTAATGTTGGTGACAGATCCTTCAGGCAGAAATAACATTATCTGTCATAAGTTCATTTTGAAGATTAAATGAACAGAACCAAGCAAGAGTTCTTAGCACAGTGCCAGAAATGCTAACTAGAACTCATTAAAAGTTAGAAATTGTCATTACCATTGTTGTAATTATCAATCACAAGAATAATCTACTGTTTATAAACTGAGAAGGTTGAGACTTAGAGTCTCTGTTTATTAATGGCATCAGACATATAATTGATAGTAGCATAATTTAATACAATTCTGCATGAAACTTTCACTAAAAGTTTACAATTATTTATTCTAATATTGGGACAATGACAGAATTTATAAACAGATTAGTACTTAATTTACATGCCTTGATATTGCTATCAACCCAAAAAATTCTAAATTTGTATTTCCACACAACTATCTTCTCTATACAGCTATCTAATAGCCCACTTAAGTCTTGATTTATATATAAACATGAACACATTAAAAAGAAACATTTTTCTGGAGATTGCTTCCCATGTACAATAAAAGATATCATATGTCTGGCTCTGGAACAATATTACTTAAAGTTTATGTTCTCAAATCAACTCTCCAGCCTACCTAAAATATTTCTGTTTAAGTACATACATGAGGACCTTTCTCATTTCAATTACTTCTAGCATGAAATTTGGCCTTGAAACATTTCAACTTTTAATTTTGTTATGTTGTACTTTTAATCATTTATTGAGTCATTGTTGTGGGTATTCGTTCGCCAAGAGGCTACTTCATAAGGCTGGTACACCAAAGCTATTGGTGGACCAAATAATCACAACACATTCAAACAAGAGAGAGTGACCACATGTGCCTCCTCAGATTTAAAGCATTCACGAAACCACCAAGAGTCCACACCCTAGGGTTGGTACTCCAAAGCTATTGACAGTACGGATACACACAAGTCTTATTTTTATTTATAATATCTATGCAATGTCATTAATATTAATTCAATAAAACATTAATTAGATCTAATAATATAAAAATATTAATCAAAATAAAAATTCTTATTCTTAGAGGACATGTATTCTAAGTGGGATCTAGGAATCAAGCATAAGTAAATCATGTACCATAAGGATGTAATTAACCTAAAACTCAACTAGAGTAACACATTCCAGACTAAAGGCAATCTAGTGTTTCAGTGTTGGTACTTTATCTAAATTTAAGATGATCAAAGATAACAATGACATTTTGAACAATCAGTTGAAATATATGAAGACTATAAGAAGAGAATAACATTAACTAATATGAAAATGTGAACACAGGAATTATCCTATCCAAGTGTTCTAAAGAAGATGTCATGGTTTAATATAAAATGTCTCCAATAAATTCCCATTTTGAATGTTCGGTTCTTCTCTGATGCTGTTATTTCATAATATTGGCTTTAAGGTGAGGAACATTATACCTGTCTCCTCCTGTCTCAGCTTCCTGACTGTGAAGACTTGAAGAAGAGCACTACTGCTCAGTCTCACTGCCATGATGCTATGCCCAAGCACAGGAGGCCAAGAGAACAAGTATTAAACTCTCTGAAACTATGAGAAATAATAAATATTCTCTATTTTTAAGTTATTTCTGTCAGGTGTTTGGTTCCTTTTATGAATAAGTAAATAAATAAATAAATTTGGAGAGAGGCTAGTAAATTCTAAGACCACCAAAGGGACTCTTACAACTGGAGTACAATGTCCTTGTGGAGTGGGTAAAGATTAGGTCACAGGAATGAAGGTAATCAAGTTATTTACAGATTTATGTAGATTTGGAAAAGCCACTCATGTGACCAGCTTTCAGTTCATGTTTAATTAGGGAGCTACTGCAGTTTTCATTTATATTTTGTTTGCTTTGTTTTTGAGAGAAGGTGTGATGAAGCAAGGTTAACCTTGAAGTTCTGGTGTAACTGAGGGTGACCTTGAATTTCTGATCCTCCAACCTCAGGTCTCATTCATTGGTTCAGTTTGGATCCTGCAAAACCATGATATTTTTTATTTACCTTTTTTTTGGTAGCAATTATTTTATGTATTTTTGAAAGAGTGACAGATGAATAGTATTTCCATCAATTGGAATGAAGAGCTGTCCAGTTGAAAAATATTATTGAATTTGTGAGGTTGTGTTTTACTTTGTGATTATACATACAATGCTGGAATGGGATACTATGTTCCTTACAGGCCAGAAGGGAGATTTAAGATGAAAGTATACTATTAAGTATCACTAGCATAAAGAGTATGAAGCCATTATATTGGACACATTCAATTTAGAATTGAATACATATAGATAAATTTAAGGCATCACAAAACAGGAGTGAAGGTGACTCTAACATAAAAATAATATGGAATAGTGAAGTCAGCAAATGACTTAGGAGGACAGCCACAATATTCAGAAAACAGGGTACATTAGATACTAACTAAATAGTCATCATGGAATGCCTTTCTTGGTCAACATACTGATGTTGGATCTGTATAACTGTGGTTTGGTAAAGTTTCCTACTATGACACATATGCTACAAACTCATAAAGTAAAACATATATAAATTAGATTCCATCAAAGTTAAAACATCTTGTGATTCAATAAGCAGTACAAAGAGAGTGAAAAGACAATATGTGTACCCATAAGAACACTATGATACAAAATATACACTTGGTTTCTTGTAGGATACTGTAATGCAAAGTAGAATAGTAGCTGCCAGGTTGTCAATCCCATTCTACTCCTTCACAATTGTGGTTTAAAATTTGTATAACTTTTCTGTAACTCATGTTTATATTTGATTCCCAGTTGAAAACTGTTGAGATGGTAATATTTAAATAACCCATACATTTGCCTTATGAAGACTTGTTCTTTCATTTAGGAGGTAATGGCAAGTTCTCAGAATTAGGATAATCTTTAGGAGAGTGAGTGATTACTTACTAACACAGGACTGGAGTAGCTACTAGTAAAAAAACTGCAATAAAGTTAAGTTTGACCTTTATATTTTATCTCTTCCCTATGTGCCTGCTTACCTGTCCTCTTTTTTGACATTAAACAAAGTAGTATATGGCCCTTTCCAGAGGCTGTCATCATACCTTGGATTTCCATTTCCTAGAACTATGAGTAAATGTACTTATTTCTCTCATAATTACCCAATCACAAGCATTCTGTCAGAACAAACGCAAACAGATTGAAGTACTATGATCATCTCACTAGATGCTGAAAAATCCTTTGACAAAATGCAACATCTATTCATGATAAAGGTCTTGGAGAGATCAGGAATACAAGGAACATACCTAAACATAATAAAGGCAATTTACAGCAAGGCAAAAGACAACATCAAATTAAATGGAGAAAAACTCAAAGAAATTCCACTAAAATCAAGTGATGTTTATCTGATTTCTTTCTCAGCCCATTTATCACTTGTGTAGAGGAGGGTTACTGATCGGAAACATTAAATCCTTGAGAAAGAAATTGAAGAATTTATCAGAAACTGGAAAGATCTCCCATGCTCATGGATAGGTAGAACCAACATAATAAAAATGGCACTCTTGTCAAAAGCAATATACAGATTCAATGCAATCACCATCAAAATCCCAGTACAATTGTTCACAGACCATGAAAGAACAATCCTCAACTGTATATGGGAAAACAGAAAAGCTAGGCTATCTAAAACAATCATTTACAATAAAGCAACTTCTGGAGGCATCACCATCCCTGACTTCAAGCTCTACTATAGAGCTGTAGTAACAAAAGCAGCTTGGTATTGGCATAAAAACTGACATGTGGACCAATGCAATCAAATTAAAGATCCTGACATTAATCTATACACCAATGAACACCTGATTTTTGACAAAGATGACAAACCTATACAATGAACAAAAGAAAGCATATTCAACAAATGGTGCTGGCATAACTGGTTGTCAACATGTAGAAGATTACAAATAGATCCATATCTATCACCATGCACAAAACTCAAGTCCAAGTGAATCAAAGACCTCAACATAAATACAGTTACACTGAACCTGATAGAGGGGAAAGTGGAAAGTAGCCTAGAATGCATTAGCACAGGAGATCACTTCCTAAATATAACACCAATAGCACAGACACTGAGAGCAACAATTGATAAATGGGACCTCTTTTCTTTCACTGCTGCAACTGAGACTTCTACTCAGAGTATATAATGATTAATAAAGGAATAGATAGTGATTTTCTTGAAGTTATGATAACTTTTTCTTACAAGTTTGTTGTAGCTTGAGTTTTCCTGCCTGGCCCACAGTCAGGACAAATCTCTCTCACCTGCCAGTACCACAGCCACTCAGACCCAAACAAGTAAACACACAGAGACTTAGATTGCTTACAAACTGTATGGCCATAGCAGGCTTCTTGCTAAATGTTCTTATATCTTAAATTAACCCATTTCTATTAATCTATAAGTTGCCATGTGGCTCATGGCTTACCGGTATCTTAACATATTGCTTCTCATCATGGCAGCTGGAAGCATCTCTTTGCCTCAGCCTTCCACTTCCCAGCATTCTGCTCTCTGCTTGTCCTGCCTATACTTCCTGCCTGGCTACTGGACAATCAGCATTTTATTTATACAGAGCAATATCCACAGCACTTCCCCTTTTCTTTTTCTTAAGGAAGGTTTTAACTTTCACATAGTAAAATTATATATAACAATACAGTTATCTAGCAAGAATTACACTTACAGTATCTAGTCAATTCATAATATCTAGTCTATTTGTATTTGGCCAAATAAAAGAAGATATCCTATCTATCCTACATTTGTGAGTCTAAGGTTTCATATCTAACTTATCTTTTATCATACTTGAGGAAATTATAACAATCTAGTCTTCAACTACATCGAAGGCCCCAGAAGGATATAATATTATCTGAGAAATGGAAGAAGGACACAAGCAACTTTCACGAGTCTTGCAGGGTAGACAGAGACAACTGGCAGCCTGGACAGTCACCTAATATTTTTCTGTAAAGTTGGGGTACCTGTCTTCAGCCCACAGGCCTAGAGTCTCTCAGTCACTTCTCTCTGTGTCCTGTAGAATGTCTGGCAGTTTCCTCTGCGAATCAGGAACCTTAAAGATCATTTTGCCAAGCAAAGTTCAGTGGTCACTTTCCTATGGGTCCTGCATGTCCAGCTGATCAAGCAGTCCAGGCAAGAACAGTTTCTTGCCCAAATGGCTATTTTTACCAAGGTGAAGATAAACTCTATATAGAGTGTCTTCGATGCCCATCCTCCTCTATGAAGTAAATCCAGTGCAGCCAGGAGCAGACATGTCTCAATGTTCAGAAAGTCTAAATTTTTAAAAACATTTTAAATGCCATATTCTGTAGGTCTTTGATGTGTTTGAAGATTACCTAGCTATCTGAAATATATCTATGTATACCTAATAACAACATGACTGTAAGTTTATCATAGAAGACTAGTTATTAATCTGTATTTCTTAATTATCCATTACAATCTAAATGAGTTACATAAACATAATACCTCAAATGAGAATAGAAATATATATACAGTATAACAAAATTTTTAAACTTGTACCAATAAACTAAAACCCATAGCAATATAAAACATTTTAAACAAGTCACTCTTTAAAAGTAGGTTCAATAATCTACCTTTTCATCCTATCTATATTCCCTTTTCTTCTTTAGAAAGACATTGCATTTATAATCAACCTGCTTTAAATAAAAATATTGGTTTTTCTGTCCCACAACAGAGGGCTCTTCTGATATTGGACACAAGAATCTTTTAACCTTTTCTTTTAGTAATATGATTGGGTTTATAGAAGGAGTGAGCCAATTTCATCTCCAAAACCAGCTTGGTATATTTGGGAATTTGGGCATAGCTTCTCTTACTACTTCCTGCTGGAGAGGGCACTGTATTTTATGGGGACACAAAGAAAATTTTAGGATTATGGAGTAGCCCGTGAGGGTGTATCGTCTGAGCCAGTTGCCTTGAAACCATTCTGGATGTTGGATCATCTGGGCCATGGTGTCCTTTCAGGGGGTCTTGGTTGGTCAAACCTGATGTATCTTAATCTGGAACAAATCCATAGCCTGGCTCTCTGTGGAAACAAAAGCAGAGCATCCTTTCCAAAGCAACATATCCTTACATTGAAATTTTAAAGTCAAGGTACCTTTAAAATATACATATTAGTTTAACTCAACAGCTTTTACGATCAAATGTTTTTCTGCAGTTAAAAATCCCAAAGACAACACAATCCAGATTCTCTGGGTAATATCCATCTTTACGTGGCTTATTTTCTATACTACCTTTGCTGTCTCTTTAAAGACTTTATTTTTTAAAAAGTATCTATTTCTTTATATTACTGTACATATTCCTTTTCCTCTCTCTTCCCAGCCTACATAAATTTTTCCACACATTGTAAAGCATTTAAAGTCTTGTTCCATCTGAATCTGTCTTATTGTGAATCTATTGTTTTAAACTGAAGCATTCTAAGACTGAACCAGCACTGTGGCTGCTGGCTCCACCCACCTCAGTTTCCAAAATGGTGGCGGAACAGTTTACTGCCAGCTCTGGGTCTGGAGCTATGTGTACCATCAACTATCAGAAGCGGTTCTATCAAAGCAGCGCATAGCCCAGAAACCTCTTTTTCTTTTCTTTTTTTCTTTTTTTTTTTTTACTAGCAAAGGCTAAATCCACAACACAGCAGCATAATGTGCCACTTGTAAACACCCCATTCCCACCATACTGCTGGTCAAAAGAACACACCAGGAACCTCCCATAGTAGCTCAAAACCCATAGGCTGCCACTAACTTAAGAGAGACAACTAAGAAGCTGTTTTTAGTTCTGTTTTAGAATCTTTTTTGTCAGGTTTTAGGTGAAAACTCTTGCCAAGCCATTGGATGTCAATTGTAGCTTGAGTTTTCCTGCCTGGCCCACAGTCAGGACAAATCTCTCTCACCGGCCAGTCCCACAGCCACTCGGACCCAAACAAGTAAACACAGAGACTTATATTGCTTACAAACTGTATGGCTGTGGCAGGCTTCTTGATAACTGTTCTTATATCTTAAATTAACCCATTTCTATTAATCTATAAGTTGTCACGTGGCTCATGGCTTACTGGTATCTTAACATATTGCTTCTCATCATGGCAGCTGGCAGCATCTCTCTGTCTCAGCCTTCTACTTCGCAGCATTCTCTTCTCTGCTTGTCCTGCCTATATCCTGCCTGGCTACTGGACAATCAGCATTTTATTTATACAGAGTGATATCCACAGCAGTTTGTCTTTGTCCAAACTCTCTCTCTCTCTCTCTCTCTCTCTCTCTCTCTCTCTCTCTCTCTCTCTCTTTCACACACACACACACACACACACACACACACACACACACACACACATATGTGTGCATGCATGAATGTTTGTACATGCTGAGGTATGCTCTCAATTAAAAAAAACCTAGGGTAGTGAAAAGTATTGTTGTTAGTAATTCATTGTGGTAGTTTGAATGAGAAATGTCCTCCACAGACTTGAACTTTTAATTCTTATTCTCTACTTGATACAGTTGATCTTGCTGTTTCCTGGAGAAAGTTTGTCAGTGGGAGATTTTACAGTAAAAAATCCTTGCCTACTTCTAGTTTTCTATCTTTGTTTTGTGCTGGTGGTTGAAGATGAGTATTCTCAACTTCCCATTTCAGCTGCCATGTCTGTTGTCTGTTGCTTAGCTTCCCTGTCATGATGGAGATGGACTCCTATCCCTCTGTGCATTGGTTTGGACACCTTCCTAATAAAGTCAGAGATACCAATAATGTGTCAATGTTACATTAAGGACAGAAATCAATAAAGCACTTCCTCTTGGTGTTATTTTACCAAGGAAAGCCTAGATTTATTTTCTTCTTCACTCTTCCCTTGTCTTATATCATCTCTGTCTTTTGTTGTATTAGTCTGAATCTGTTCCTGCCTAAATGCTGTCTTGTAAATCTGTCCCTGTACCTGTGTCTGTCTGTCTGAGTGTGGGCTATGCTTTCTATTTCATTGAACAGCACAAAAATCATCACATGGGAAAGGAAAAAGGGATATTTTGCAGAAATCTTTAACAATGTAATCACAAGGGATGAAGTCACTGACAACTGACCCTAACTGACCCAGATAATATAAACAAATATTATTAAATAATATCCAAATTGCACTTCCAGCATTTATGGTGGATATTCATTTTATAAGATTGCTTTCAACATAACGTATTGTTTCCAATGGTTATTATATGTGGTTACTATAACACATCTAAACACACATGCATTACTATTGGGTAGGGGGAGGTGTAAAATGATAAGATCATAGCTATAAATTAGCTTTAGTTATAAAAATTTATTGGGAGGAAATCCAAGGCAAGTGAGGTTGATTTTTTTACATTGTTCTCTTAAAGGCAGGTTAAACAAACAGGATGAGTGCATAATAGGATAGCAATCTTTACCTGGCACTCCAGCAAAGCCCCCACCCCATGCCATGTGGCTGGGGTGGCCAGAACTCAGCCAAATACACCAACCAGGAGCAGGGCAGTGGGAAGCCTGTGGCACCAGGACGTTACATACTGTAATGATCTATTTGATATGAGGCAACATGGCCCAGCAAAGCATTGTGGTGACTTGAGTGGGACAAGGAGATCCACACACAAGCCTGGGGCTGTCCACCCAGGGCTCTGAGGAGAAAACAGAGGTTTAAATGATACCTTGCAGCACCAGCCAGATGGGCACTATTAGAGTAAGCAAAGATGGTGGTCTGGTGTAGTATGAAAGAGAAAGAGAGAAGAGAGAGAGAGAGAGAGAGAGAGAGAGAGAGAGAGAGAGAGAGAGAGAGAGAATGGTTCAGGCCCTGTGGACAGAGGCATATCTGAAGAAATGAGAGAGGAATGAAGCAGGCTGAGATGGTGATGTAGATGACCCCTTGACCAGGGGCAAGACATGGGAAAATGAGCCTGCACTTTGTCTGGGCAGCACAACAGGGAAGACCCTATTAATGAGAGCACAGGTGAGCCACCCCTGAAAGTGTGAGCATGGGAGAACTAGCCCAACCCCTCATCTGCCACATGGAGGCATGGAATAGGGAGAGTTGTCCTTCCCCTTCCTCTGTCCATCAATGCTTGAGACAGATGATTAAAATGGCAGGAGAACTGTCCCTGACACTCACCATCTGCAGCACTTGGGAGACCAGGTCCTATACCTCACCAGGGCAGTACAATAAAGTCAACCAATAAAGTGCAGGTGTGTGTGAGTCAGTCCTGAATTCTGAGCTTGGGAGAGCTGTCCCCATTTCTCATCCATCATGTGGCAGCATGGCCAGTGATAGGTGGAAGAGCTGGCCCTGTGGTCATAAGAGTGGAAGAATTGTCTCTGCCTGCCACCAGCGGCAACACTTGGGAGATCAGGTCCTGAACCTCACCTGGGTAACACAATAAAGCATACCTTGTTGGCAGAGGTGTAGGTGAGCCAGCCCTGAATTTGTGATCTTGGGAGAGCTGTCCCCATTTCTCATCTGTCTTGTGGTAGCATGGGCAGGAGAATGATGCCTTCGCCCTCTCTCATTAACACTTGAGACAGGTGGGAGAGCTGACCTCTGGTCATTAGAGGGTGAGAGCTATCTCTGACCCCAACTAGCTGCAACACTCAGGAGAACAGGCCCTGCACCTCTCCAGGGCAGCCCAATAGAGCCAACTCTGTTAATGCAGGTATAAGTGAGCCACGAAATTGTGAGTTTGGGTGAACTTTCCCCATCACTCATATGTCTTGTGGTGGCATGGGCAGGGGAGAGATGCTCCACTCACTCCAGCACCCATTAACACCTAAGGCAGATGGGAGAGCTGGCCTGTGGTCATAAGAATGGGAGAGCTGTCTCTGACCCCCAATTGAGAGAGCAGGCCCTGCACCTTGCCTGAGCAACATAGGAGCCAACTCTGTTGCAGGTGTGGATGCACCAGTCCTGAAGTAGTAAGCAAAGGAGTGCTGTCCCTATCACTCATTTGTCCTGTGACAGCATGGGCAGGGGAGAGTTGCCCTCCTACCACCAACACCCCATTTATCAATGCCTGAAGCAACTGTAAAAACTGGTCCTTTAATTCACAAGAGTAGGAGAGCTTTCTCTACCCCTCACCAGCAACAACACTTGGGGGAGCAAGCCCTGCACCTCACCTGGGTAACACAATAGAGCTAACCCAAAGCTGCAGCATTTCTGCAACACAAGGTAATACCAGAATATCCAAGAAGAGTCCCAGGGAGAACTCAGCATCAATAATGTATTAGGAACAAGAGGACTCCTAAGAACTTGCCTGTAGCTAGAGTTTTCCTGCCTTGCCCACAGTCAGGACAAATCTTTGTCACCCGCCAGTCTCACAGCCGCTCAGACCCAACCAAGTAAACACAGAGACTTGTATTGCTTATAAACTGTATGGCTGTGGCAGGCTTCTTGCTAACTGTTCTTATACCTTAAATTAATCCATTTCTATAAGTCTATACCTTGCCACATGGCTCGTGGCTTACCGGCATCTTCACATGCTGCTTGTCCTGGTGGCAGCTGGCAGTCTCTCTCTTCTCTTCGTGTTCCCTTAATTCTCCTCTCTGTTAGTCCTGCCTATGCTTCCTGCCTGGCCACTGGCCAATTAATGTTTTATTTATTGACCAATCAGAGCAAAAGATTTGACATGCAGACCAACCCACAGCACTTACCTAAGACTAAATTTAAAAATAACTGACTAATTTTTTTGGTGGGAATGATTTAAAGGCAGCCTGTTACTGAATCTATGATATGGCTCTTGTTAGTGAATGTTATGCAGGTCTGCAATGCAAACAATAATTCTGGTAGAAAGAAATGCAAAGTTAATTTTGAAGAAAAAAGAAGTACTAGGAAGGTATAGCATGAATCTTAAAAGGTCTTGTTAACAAAAACAATACTGGAGTCAGGTACTGAGGTGAATGCTGAAAGATCAGAGAAACAAAACAAGCAACAGCCAACCTCACCTCGCCAATTCCTCAGCTGATCTTGTTTCTTCAAACTGGAAGCCTCTCTGTCCTCATACGAATGGATCTCAGTTGAAGTAATACTAAAAGCCTAAAAATTTAGCAAACTTAGTTCCTGATCCTCATGCCTTATATAACTTTCTGCTTCCTGCCATCTCTTCTTCAGATTAAAGGCATGTGTCACTGGGCCTGTCTGTTTCCAGTGTGGCTTTGAACTCACAGAGATCTTGATGGATCTCTGCCTCTAGAATGCTAGGATTAAAGGTTTGTGTGCCAACATTTTCTGGCTTCTATGTCTATCTAGTGGCTGTTCTGTTCTGTTCTCTGATCTCCAGATAAGTTTGTTAGGGTACAGAATATTTTGGAGAACACAATATCACTTCATTTCTCCTTTTTTGGCTAAAGTAAAAAATGCTTATAACTAATACAAGAAAAACTATATCCAACAAGCATATATAATATATACAGTCAAGAATTACATTAACAATGCCTAGTCCATTAACATTTGACAGATTCAGACAAAAAACTCCAGTATATATATTGACAATGACCAGTCCATTAACATTTGACAAATTCAGACAAAAAATTTCATTACTTATCTTATTTTGGTGAGTCCAATACAAAATTTGTACACAATATAGAAAAATCCAATCCAATATAAAATATTTAAAACAAGTAGTTCCTTTTTAAAAGTAGATTCAGTAATTTACCTGTTTATCATACCCATATTCTCTCTTTTTATTTCCTGCATAGATTGAAAAATCTACCTTTTATCTTATCATTTCTATATCTTTACTTTTTAGAGTAAATTCAATAATCTACCCTTTTATCCTATTATTTTTATATCTTTTTTTAGAGTAGATTCAAATCTACCTCTTACCTATATCCTCTTTCTTTTCTTCCTTTTAAAACAAGAATATTAAATCTAATCTCTTTTTTTAGCTTTTTTCCCTGACCATTAGCAATTAACAACTTGTACCCAACCATCATAAACAATGACAATATCCATGATTCAAATGACCAAAAACCATCTATCCAACCTCTTGGGAATGTGTGCACCATGTCCTTAAACTAATTTTTGTTTTTGAGGGGCAAAGACATCTTTAGGGAATCCTGTAAAGAAAATTTGGTGTTGTGTCAAGTCCTGGGAGAGTTAGCTGTATCATTTTTCCATTCAGCCTCTGCATAATTGGAAAGTGTAGGGCTTGTCTCAAGTCCTTGTTCCAGTAGTCTGTGAATCTGGATCATCTCAGCTACCCATCTTGAAATTATCCTGAGCAGTTTGAAGTCCAAAGCAGATCTTTCCATGGTGTTAATTAGCTTAATTGCTTTAACATAGTCCATGTGGAATTGTCATTGTGGGATCCTATCAACTTTTTGAAGATTTTAAAGTTGTTGTTAGGCATGGTCATGGTTTCCTATACAATTTTTTCTTTTCTTTTCTTTTTTTTTGTGTGTGCCTCCTCTGTGGTTTGGAGCAATCACAGTCTGATAAATGTCTGCTTCTCAGAACCATGAACATTCTTCCCTAGAAGACAATATCTTCACAGCAACTTCTTTCCCCCACCATTTGCCTCACCAAAATTCTCCAAATTGACCTTTGTCTATGCTTTCTTGTAACACTTGTTACAAGAGGCTAAAAGTTTAGCAAACTTAGTTCCTGGTCCTCATACCTTATATAACTTTCTGCTTCCTGTTATCACTTTCTCAGATTAAAGGCATGTATCACCATGCCTGTCTGTTTCCAGTGTAGCTTGTTCAGAGGCAATTGTTCTCTGAACAAGCAGTAGTAAACCCTTAGTCTCAAGTAACAACATCAGCACAGTCACCAACACAATGGAAGCAGCCAGCAACTCAGAATAGCAGCCTCTGCCTCCATGGTTCCACCACCACAATTTGTGGCTCAGCCCTAGCCACAGCTTCTCCTTAGCAAGCCTCCTAGGTTGGACTCAAACTCAGGATCTTTATGACTCTGTCTCCTTCAGCAAATCATACCTGCATGCACTACCACAACTGGCCTTGTGCAGCTCGGACCTGAGCTGGGGACTGAAGGCCATAGGCAAGTAGCTTTTTGAAGAATTCATCCCCCACAAGTTGGGTGCCAGATGTAGCATGAATCTTGAAAGGTCTTATTAGTAAAAACAATCCTGGAGCCATGTATTGGGGTAAACACTGAATGATCAGAGAAACAAAGCAAGCCACATCCAACCTCACCTCGCCAATTTCTCAGCTGATCTTGTTTCCTCAAACTGGAAGCCTCTCTGTCCTCATAAGAATGGATCTCAGCTGAACTACTGCTTAAAAGCCTAAAAGCTTAGCAAACTTAGTTCCTGGTCCTCATACCTTATATAACTTTCTGCTTCCTGCTATCACTTCCTCAGATTAAAGGCATGTATCACTATGCCTGTCTGTTTCCAGTGTGGCTTTGAACTCACAGAGATCTGGATGGATCTCTGCCTCCAGAATGCTAGGATTAAAGGTATGTGTGCCACCATTTTCTGGCTTCTATGTCTATCTAGTGGCTTTTCTGTTCTCTGACCCCCAGATAAGTCTATTAGGGTGCACAATATTTTGGAGAACACAGTATCACCATAGGATGGTTCATGTTGCAGCCAAGGCTTGTGGAGTAAGAGATAAGACTGGATTTATTAACAAGTGGTCTCTGCTCTGCACCAGAAAAAAAAAAGGAAAAAAAAGGAACAAGAAAAGAATGCTCTCAGGGAGAGACCCCACCCATAGTATCAGCTTTTAACCTGTGAAAATAAAAGGCCTATGACATTTTCTACTTCTAGAAAACAAGCTTTTAATGTGATTGAAAGGAGCCTTTGTCTATCCCAACCCAACCGCAGAAGTTGGCAGTGTAATTCATGTGGTGGTGCTATAGAAGACTGAAGGATTCAGGGATAAATTGGCCATGTATTCCTTATCTATGGTTTCAGAGAGCCAATGCAGAAGTTCCTGCATTAAGGTCCTAAGAGAGCAGGGGTCCCTGAAAGGTCAGTGAGAGAAGATAGAGAAGTGAAGCCCAGGTTGTTCTGGAGACCACAAGAGGTTTGAGGCACCACAGCTGTGATGTATCTGTCAAGGAGAGCTGTATATGTGGAGAAGAACCAAAGGGAGAGAAGCATGTTGTAGGCAGCAAAGATAGCATGGCAAAGCCTTCCAAACTTTTTAACACTGGAAAGGGACAAGATTTGATGAATTCAGTATTTGATTCTCGTCTTCTTTTGATCCAGTATTTTCTCATTGTGTCCTGATTTCTTCCTTTGGGGTGGTAATGTCTATGCTATGTCATTATGTGTTGCACGTATGCAAATTGCTTTTTGATTTGACAGGGTGTTAGAACTAAGAGATTGTTTTTGAATCCCCAAAGAGATTTTGCACTTTTAGAGAGTATTAAGATCATGGAAGACTATGGGGTGTTTGGAAGTTGGACTAAATTCATTTTGCATTTGGAAATAATCACATGAGTATGGTTGCCAAAGAGTGGCATGGTATGACTTGAATGAGAAATGTCCCATAACGTCTTGGGCACTTGAATACTTGAATATAGCTGATGGTACTGTTTGGGGATATTTAGGTGGTGCAACCTTGCTGGAAGAACTATGTCACTGGAGGAGAGATTTGAGATTAAAAGCCTTACCTACTTGTCTACTTCAGTTTTTGCTCTATCTGCTTTTTGCTTACAGTTCAAGATATGAGCTCTCATCAACCTATTCTTCCCACCATGCCTACAACCTGCTGCCATTCTTCCCCTTCCATTACAGACTGTCACCTTCTGAAACTGGGAGCCCAAATAAATGTATTTCTCCTATAAGTTACCATAGCCATTGTGTTGTATCACAGCAACAGAAAAAGTAATCAATATATGACCATTAATAAATAGGTTATGATAATTAAAATTTACAGTGCACAGAAAGCAAAATTTTGAAAGAAAAGGTGTGTGAAATTAGCACAATTAAAGAAAAACCTTCTCTATTGCTGTGGGACAATAGGAATCATAGAAAGAGTTCATCTAAACAGGCTCTAGCAAGTAAGATGCATTTTTAAAAAGAGAGAGCCTACAATGAGAAGGCTACTAAAAGCATTCTTAGCAAGACAACACACTCTCAGGGAAATACTTCCCAAGGATCATCAGACAGTGATTGATGCAATTTTGAAACCAAGAAGGCCAGACTACATCTGGAGTTTGCAATACAACTTAGTAGTTATTGTCCACATGGCACTGGTTTGGTGGGGATTCAAGGAGTCTCAAGGTAAAGTTCCAGTAAGGGATGCTAGGGTACACAGGGCTGGAATTGTTTGTGGGTTTATACATGCAGACAGGTTAGTGGAAGGGCAAGAAAAGGGGAAGAGTGACGTATTTAGCAAAAGTGGCTAGTGACCAAGGAGAGATTGAGAGTTATGCGTCAGGAACTGGGTTTATGAGTTGAGTATCGGGTACATTTTTAGAGGTTAGCAAATAGAGAAATTCTACAATTCATGTGCTAGTAGTTTTATATCTCCTTTTCACTCTGTTAAGAACACTTTAACTATACAGTACAGTTTAAACATAATTTCTAATGAGAAGTTAAGTTGCTAACCTCTCTTCAAAATAGCTCTAAATTTTCCTGTGTCATTATTTAGGCTTTTGTGTGTTTGCTTTTTATATTTGTGTTATCAATCAGAGTAGTAGTAGCTTCCAGTTATTAAATGATATCCATATATCTGTGCTAAGCTGGTAAGGTAACCTTACTTAACTATTTGCTTTTGAGGCCCATTGTGGTGGTATTGTGTTCCCCAAAATATTGTGTACTCTAATAAACTTATCTGGGGTCAGAGACAGAACAACTACTAGATACAAAGACTAGAAAATGGTGGCACTCACACCTTTATTCCTAGCATTCCAGAGGCAGAAATCCCTCTACATCTCTGTGAGTTCATGGCCACACTGGAAACAGCCAGGTATGGTGACACATGCCTTTAATCCCAGAAAGTGAGCCTTTAATCCCAGGGAGTGGTGGTAGAAAGCAAAAATGTATATAAGGCATGAGGACCAGAAACTAGAAGCATTTGGCTCGTTAAGCTTTCAGGCATTGAGCAGCACAGTTTAGCCAAGAGCCATTCGGATATGAGGACATAGAGGCTTCCAGTCTGAGGAAACAAGACCAGCTGAGAAGATGGCCAGGTGAGGTTAGTTGTGGCTTGTTCTGTCTCTCTGACCATCCAGCATTTCACTCAAATAACTGACCCTGGGTTTAATTTTATTAATAAGAATCTCTAAGATTCCTGCTACAGCCCATTGTTTTTATAAGGAACATATGTCTTGTCTTTTTGTTCTCATTTGTCATAGAACCTGCCTTAAGTTAAGTGCTTACTATTACCTTATTAACTAATTGAAAGGACAAAGATTATATTTCTATAGTTATTAAGTACTTCTGACAAATAATAATTTTTCTTCATTCTGATCCATTGAATTTCTATATTCATATTTGTAAATTGCAACTTTGTCCAATATGCAAGTCTATTTTTATACCTTCTAGAGTGTCCTTATGGTCTTCAATTTTAGAGTTCAAAGAGACATATAGTAGTAATCGCTCACTCACCTAACTACAAAATGTTTATACATATAATCATGTGTGAAGTGGCTGTAAGATTTAAATTATTAACATTCTTTATAAATGCTATTAATTTGGATTTTCATGTTAATTTAACCATGAGTTTTTATGAAAATTATTCTAAATGCATAGTGTTGACAAAGTCATTCTTCTGAATTCTACTTGTATATGTATAAAGTTTCTACTTTATAGAAAAAAATATATATTTTATATATATATAATATTATAGCAAGAAATAATCTTGCTATAATATTTTAAAGGGCTCTGAAATCATTTAATAACCATGTAGAAGAAATAACTATATTTCTCCTTATCTGTCAGCCAAATATTTCGGTCTTGTTTTTTCCCAGTGACCTAGATACACCCAAAGCCTGTGAGAGTTACTCTGAATTTATTTTGGAAAAAAATCAATATCAGTTTTCCCCTTGCCCATTTCTATGGGGAATATTTTCTCTTTGCCTTCCATCTATTCACAGTAGAAACTTTAGTCAAAGATAAATAATATGACATTTCCAGACTCATCTCCTTGAAAGGAAAGGGATTTTTTCACATTGGCTCATTAAGTTGAGATATTCTTTCCTGAACAAAACCCCAAACTGTACTGCAAGCAGATGCTACTCGAAATTCAAAATAGGTAAAAACAGAAAGATTTTAATCATCTAGTGCACCTGCACATAGAACACATTCTTGGCACTTAATTATTGAATCATAATTTTAATTCTGTAAAATATCTTAAAAATCCTTATTTCCAAGAGGAACACACTAATTCCTTACATTTTTTGGTATTTTGCAAATTTGAACTCATACAGATTCATTTCTTACCCTTCATCATTGCATTTTTAGTTTCTACAGAATAGCTTGATCTGTAGCTAAGACTGACCCCTATAGTTCTAATTAAACATAGAAAAGAAGGAAATACAACTAAAATCTTCTTTAAAATATATTTAACAACTAATAAAAAAGGAAAGACATAGTTGTTATACATTCTCCCTTGCCTTCGTTTTCTGAGTTTTCAACATTATTTACTTCCTGAAACTACAGGAACAACCCTACAACTGTATGGAAACTACAGCAAGTAGAAAATTAGACATATTTTAATAGACATACTCAAAAAATTAGTTGTTGAGCACCAAAATTGTTTAAGATATTATATTGTTGTGAGGGAAAATAGCCCTTAATTTTATCATCCACAATTATTCTGATATACCTGTTGTTTGTCAATAAATTTCCAGATAATGGAACTGGACCACCATAATTTAATAGATGAAAAGTGAACTTAAATGCATCACTAATTAATTAACCATTAATGTAATATGTAAATGATCCTTAAATTAAATAGTATATATTTTAATATGTTAAGGAAAAATTGAGAGAGAAATGTTAAGGGAAAGTGAAAACTGAATTTAAAAAAATGTAACACACATGAGTGTGATGATGAAATGCCTTAATACTAGCATTCAACAGGTAAAGATAGGTGCATCGGTAGTTCAAGGTTACTTTTAGGTTACATGGTAAATTCTAGGCCACCCCAAGTAATCTGTCTATAAATAAATAAACAGAGTGAAAAAATGGTGATATACCTCAGTACTTTTGAAAAATGTGCATTATCAATCTCCCAAGTTCACTTTAAGTTCTGATAATTTCTACTATAATCATGAAAACAAAAAAGTAGCAATTTTATAAATTCTGGTATATATCATCTATATTTGATGTTCTTGTGCCAATGAAGAGTAGAAACACTACCTATTACTCTACCCACCATATACCTATGAGTTATACTCTTGTGTAGCTATTAGATGCAGTATCAGTGTGGAGTCTTTAGGATGTTTCATGGTTTATATTATATAAGCTTTTCTATGTGAGACTTCTTGTTTGTAGACTTTTACTTCTGTAAACCATTGTTCATGGCTATGACACAGTATCTAAGAGATACACAATTATATTTTTACATGTTAAGAATAAATTAAATTGAAATTGAAAAAAGAAAAATCATAGTTCTATGTACTGTTTTTAATTACAATTGCATAATTATTTAATCAGAATCTTTTACTACACTTACTTTGATAATTATAATTTCCTCCTTTTGATGTGGTTGTATAGCACATTACATAGATGAATGTTTTAATGTAAAACAAAATGATCATGTATGAACTAACTATACAGTGTAGATTCATTGTCATTTTGTTTTGCCAATATTTTGGGAATCATTTTATGTTTATTTCATCTGAGATTCACATAAAATTTCCTTTTAGCACACAGCTATTGCTAGAATTTTTTTTTTTTTTTTTTTTTTTGGTTTTTCAAGACAGGGTTTCTCTGTGTAGCTTTGCGCCTTTCCTGGAACTCGCTTTGGAGACCAGGCTGGCCTCTAACTCACAGAGGTCCACCTGGCTCTGCCTCCCGAGTGCTGGGATTAAAGGCGTGCGCCACCACCGCCCGGCATATTGCTAGTAAACAAAATGTTTTAGACTCATTAAATCAACTGAGAATTACACTTCTTTGCCATTATTGGGAATACTAGTTTGTGTAATACTGGAATTACTGATTTTCTAAATATTGCTAAAACAATCAGTGACAAAATAGTAAAAGCAAAAATGTATGCTCTTTACAATGTGTGTATATGCTGAGATACTCTGCAGGTTTTAAGTTTTCAATTTTGTAATTATGATGTGAACCAATTTCTTAAGAAGAATTTCTTCCTGTGCATTTCAAATGTAGATTTAATCTGTGTACTTGACCACCAGGCATTTTCTACTGAATAAATACTATAGAACATACTTATATACATCCTGTCAAAATAATGCATATTATACATGTCTGAAATTGTCAAAAAATGGATTCAATTATTTTCAGTGATAAAATAAAAGTATGTGTACAAAATTATTAGATTATATAATCTTTTAAGATTACAGTCAATGGGAATATCCGTATGCTTCCATATTACCGTATAGCAACTACAACTTCATTTAGGTTGATGTCATAAAATTAACTCATTCTACATATCTTTACTTTTAATCTATCTAAGCATTTACATTCAAAGTCAGTTTTTAAATATATACTTGTATGTTGCTTAAATTGATTATAACAATCTCTTTAAACTGATGTATTTAGGCCATTCTCTTGATTAGGTACCTTTCATGTTTATTTTGTATTTGTTGGCAATTGCTTGACCCTCTCAGTCATTTACTTCAGTCTCTGGTTTTATGTGGAAATGATATTTTTCTTTTCTCTAGGTTTATTTATTACACACTAACAACTGATTTATATTCAATATAGTCTTCTGTGCAGAGTTGGAGAGACAGCTCAATAGTTAAGAGTGTTTACTGTAAGAAGCTCTCTTTTGAGTTGCTGGTCAGCATTGTGCAAGAGACTCTTAAAACAGTACAAGCGCCGGGGGTGGTGGCGCACGCCTTTAATCCCAGCACTTGGGAGGCAGAGCCAGGCGGATCTCTGTGAGTTCAAGGCCAGCCTGGGCTACCAAGTGAGTCCCAGGAAAGGCGCAAAGCTACTCAGAGAAACCCTGTCTCGAAAAACAAAAAAAAACAAAAAACAAAAAACAAAAAACAAAAAACAGTACAAGCTATTGCTATCGCCCTTCTTTGCTCCAGTGTTAGGATGTATGTTCCTATTGCTGAAGACACCATTCACTTCAGACACAGGACCCAAAGGAACTTGACCTGAATGCCTCCATGAACAACTATATTTCATGGTACCAGAAAATACCATGTAAGTTTGCAGTTCTACCAAGCTATTATGACTATGTACCACAACAATGGACAGGATAAACCTCAGGGTGCAATAGTGGCACACAAACCTTAGTGGTAACTAACTGTTCTCTAATTCTATTTATGAACTTGTCAAAAGAAAAAAGGGAAATCATGCATGACACTGGAAACCTAACCAGCTGTTCAGGGCTAAAGAAGTCATGGATCTTAGATCAGAACCTATTACCATCACTTTACTAAAATAGCATAATCCCTAACTACACACTAAATATTTGTCCTCAAATCAACAGATTAGTGTAGTACTCAAACGTCATCAAGGAAACATCACTTTGCAACAGATGGAGATCATTACATAAAACCACAACTAATTAAAATGCTGAGTTGTGGAGCCCATTCCCAGTGGATGTATCCACAAAAAATTTCACCAGCTATGGCTCAGTGAATGTTGTAGAAGAGGGGTTGGAAATATTGTAAGCAACAGAGGATCAGAGAGTTTTCTTTGAGCCTGTAACCCCTAGTAATCTTAGAAACTACATCTATACATTCTCACCAATATGACTGCATGAATGCATCAACATGAGGTGAACAAGGGCCACAACAGTAGACATTACAAAGTAGAAGCCGAAAACAAAAGAGGCCTGAACAATAGAAAAAAGAACTATAGGCAACTAAGGAATGCTGAGAGCAGGAAAAATAGTTTTCTCAAAGAAAAAGAGAATACCAATTAGTTATCCAATTCCAAAGGGTCAACCTTGAAAATATACATACAATTTACATTACACAGACTGACCAGATTATATTTAGAAATGTGTGTATAATATATACATATATGTATTATAAACATATATAACAATAATTAATTAAAAAAAGAGGGAACAAATTTGAAAGAGATCAAGGAGGGTTCTATTGGATGGTTTGGAAGAAGAAAAGAGAAAAGGGGAGTGAATTAATTATTTACAATGCCAAAAATTAAAGAAATAAAGACAACAACAAAGACCCATGTTTGGTTTCCTGTACCCACATTAGGCCACTCATCACATCCTGTAACTCTAGCTCTGGGTATGGATAGCTTCTTTTGGCCTCTGCAGGCACCTTCACATATCTGGCAGGTCCACATACAAAAAAATTTTAAATTAAAATAATATTGTCATAATTTTGAGGATTATGTGCCCATTTATTCTCTTACATATTTACAAAAGATGTTAAGAAATATGTCCTCAATTATGGTTTATAATTTCATTTTACACATTTTGATATTATTTTCACTTACTTTTATTTCAAAATAGTTGGTCAATTTCCATACCAAAATATTAATTGGTCCACACATTTCTGTACAAAATTATGGTTTTTCAACATGAGCTAGTTATGTGTATCATATACTTTGTTAGTACTCATTTCCTTTTGCCCTTTGTTGTTCTTCCCTCCCTCTTTTTCACTACCAAAATCATACTACAAAAGTTGGTTTCATGAACATTTATGGATAGATGTCTCTGTGTTATCCTGAGTCAGATTCCAATGAGTACATAATCCAGGAGTGGTCTGCCTGGATATTAATACAATGCTGTATTTCAATTTTTGAGATATTTCCATAGTGATTGTAACCACAAACATGTTAAAATGTATTGCCACAAAAATAACATAAGAATACTTGTATTTTTGTACCAAAAATACTTAAGTATATGGGTAGCCCACTAGTTGATTGGGGCATAGTAGAAGTGGTGATAGATAGCTCTGTCTTAGTCACTGTTTTACTCCTGTGAAGAGACACCATGACCAAGCCAACTCTTATAAAGGGAAACATTTAATTGGGGTTTGTTTACAGTTTCAGTGGGTTGATCCATTTTTCTCATGGTGGGGAACATGGCAGCATGCAGAAGACATGGACTGGAGGAGTGTCTGAGACTTTTACATCCTGATTTGTATGTAGAAAGAGGGAGAAAGGAGAGAGAGAAACCAGGTCTCGTATGGGCTTTTGAAATCTCACCCCAGAGATGTAAACTTCTAATCCTTCTCAAACAGCCCATTCCCTAATGATTAAGCATTCAAATGTATGAGTCTGTGTGTGTGTGTGTGTGTGTGTGTGTGTGTGTGTGTGTGTGGGTATTCTCATTCAAACCACTATAAGCACTGAAAATAGAACTTGGAAGATTACTGTAGAAAGTTCTGACATTCATAACCAAGGGTAACAAGATTCATCTCTGCGGGTGAATGGCTGAAAAAAAAAATAGTGATAGGAACCTAGGAACCTTGGAGTAGTTTTGAAAATAGATATGAAGTTAACTGACTAGATTCAGAAGGAGTTATACTGAAGAATTGATCATTTTTGTAATGCTACTGAGAAAGAGGAAAGGTCAAATTGACACTAACATTTCAGTTTTGGTTAAGAAATGTCGATTTTAATTTTGTTCAATTTATCCACCATTTACTAGGTAACTCTAATACCTGAGGCTTTATTGTAATCTAGGTCTCTTGCATTAAATTAGGAACTAGTAATCTTCTTAATATGATCCTAACTAGTGCTTGGTCAATTTAGAATAGTAATTAGTTAAAACAAAGAATTATCACAAAACAGTATGTGCCTGAGTCATAAATTTTATTTTGTTTTGAAATATAACTGTATAGTATTTATTTTTCTTGAAAGCATGACCAAGTCAGTTACACACACACACACACACACACACACACACACACACACACACGAGGATGATGATTACCCAATTGGAACATTCTTATAATTCCAGTGATGACCAAGTCAGGATGATCATTAATTTAAGGTTAACCTTGAGTATACAAAATATCTTGTCTGAATGAATGAATGAATGAATGAATGAATGATTAAATGTGAACCTTGAACTTGGTATTTTCTCATTGTATTATTAATGCTAGTCAATTAGTAGAAAATGATCCTTTCACCTGTTGCTTATTGTCAGTTTCTAAATATTACTTGAGTTTTAATTAACAAAAAAGTATGTACAATGTATTATTTGAAATATGTGTTTATGCTGTATAATAAATAGCTAGAGATAATTTATATATATATATATACTTTTTATGAGAACACATCTCTCTTATCAATATCCAATAATATAGTATATAATTATTTTTAATTCATTTTACATACCAATCATAGATCCCCCTCTTCCCTCCTCCCACCCCTCCAACCTCCCCCTCCTAACTCATGACCCATTTCCTCCTACAAGAAGGTAAGGCCTCCCATGAGGAGGTATATTTAGCAGAGGCAGATCCAAGCCCCTTCCCTGCCTCAAGGCTATGAGAAGTATCCCATCACAGGTAGTTGACTACAAAAAGGTTTTTCATGCCACTAGGGATGAATTTCGATCCTACTGCCAGAAGGCCCTATAAACAGATCAAGCTACACAACTGTTTTGCTATGCAGAGGGCCTAGTCCAGTCCCATGCAGACTCTGCAGCTAGTGATCTGAATTTCATGAATTCCTACTAGTTAGGTTTGGTTGTCTCTGTAGGTTTCTCCATCATGATCTTGATTCCAATGCTCATAGAATCCCTCTTCTCTCCCTTTGACTGGACTCCTGGAGCTTAGCCTGGTGTTTGGCTGTGGATCTCTACATCTGTTTACATCCATTACTGGAGAAAGGTTCTATGATGACAGCTAAGATATTCATAGATTTGATATCTAGGGTAAGCCAGTTCAGACACCCTCTCCATTATTACTAGTATTCTAACCTGGGGTCACTCTTGGAGATTCCTGGGAACTTCTCTACTACCTGGTTTCTCTCTATCTCCATGATGTCTCCCTCTATCATGGTATCTCTTTCATTATTCTCCTATTCCATCCCTGTTCCAGTTCGACTATACCATTCCCTTATGTCCTCATCCCCCATCCCCTACCCTCCGTCTCCCACTATAAATGTCTATTATAGAGCTATAATGATAAAAACAGCTTAGTATTGGCATAAAAACTAACATGTGGACCAACGGAATCAAATTAAAGACCCTGATTAACCCACACACTTATGAACACCTGATTTTTTACAAAGAAGCCTAATCTGTACAATGGAAAAAAAAAGCATCTTCAACAAATGGTGCTGGCATAACTGGATGTCAACATGTAGAAGACTGCAAATAGATCCATATCTATCACCACACACAAACCTCAAGTCCATGTAGATCAAAGACCTCAATATGAAACCAGTTACACTGAACCTGATAGAAGAGAAAGTAAGAAGTAATTTTGAACACATTGGCACAGGAGACTACTTCCTAAATGTATAATGCCAGTATCATAGACATTGAGAGCAACAATTAATAAATGGGGCCTCCTAAAACTGAGAAGCATCTGTAAGGCAAAGGGAACAGTAAATAAGATAAAATGACAGCCTACAGAATGGGAAAAGATCTTCACCAACCACACATCCAATAGAGGGCTGATCTCCAAAATATATAAAGAATTTAGAAAACTAGACATTGTAGCTGGAGAGTTTTTTCTCTGGGTCCCGCCAAGCCCTGGCAGTCCAACAGCCCACTTATAAAATAAACACACAGACACTTATATTATTTAAACTGTTTGGCCTAATGGCTCAGGCTTCTTGCTAACTGTTCTTATATCTTAAATTAATCCATTTCTATAAATCTATACCTTGCCACGTGGCTCATGACTTACCGGCATCTTCACATGCTGCTTGTCATGGCAGTGGCTGGCAATGTCTCTCTCCTCAGCCTTCTACTTCCCAGAACTCTTCTCCTTCTTGTCCCGCCTATACTTCCTCCTGCCTGGCTACTGACCAATCAGTGTTTTATTTACTAACCAATCAGAGCAACACATTTGCTATACAGAACATCCCACAGCAAGACATCAAAATAACAAACAATCCAATTAAAAAATGGGCTACAGAGTTTAAATGAGAATTCTCAACAGAAGAATATCAAATGGCTGATAGATATTTAAGTAATTGCTCAATATCCTTAGTCATCAGGGAAATGCAAATCAAAATGACTCTGAGATACAATCTTATACCTAAAGAATGGCTAAGATAAAAAAAAAAAAACACTGAAGACAGGTTATGTTGGAGAGGATGTGGAGCAAGGGGAACACTCCTTCACTGTTGGTGGGAAGGCAAACTTGTACAACCACTTTGGAAATCAGTATGGCCTGATGACTTCTCAGAAATTTGGGAATCAATCTTCCTCAAGACCCAGCTGTACCACTGTTGGGCATATACTCAAGGAATGCTCAATTATACCACAAGGATATATGCTCAACTATGTTCATAGCAGTATTATTTGTAATAGCCCGAACCTGGAAATAGCCTAGATACTCCTCAACTAAAGAATGGATTAAGAAAATGTGGTATATATACACAATGGAGTACTACTCAGCAGATAAAAACTATGGTATCATGAGGTTTGCAGGCAAATGAATAGAACTAGAAAATATCATCCTGAGTGAGGTAACCCAGACTCAGGATAAACATGGTATGTACTCACTCATAAGTGGAGACTAGATGTAAAGCAAAGGATAACCAGACTGCAACTCGTAGCTCCAGAGAAGCTAGCTAACAAGGAGGACCCAAAGAGGGATGCATGGATCACCCTGGGAAGGGGAAACAGTATACAATTCTTAATTATGGTCATGAAATCATACTTCTCTTAAATTTATGCTTCCAACCTGAAATTCCATATACATTGAAATACATACTACACATATAAACATATACATACCCAAACACATACACATACAAAAATGCATATAAATTCCCAGGCCATCATCCTTTAGAATATTGGTGTTGCATACTGTATTTGAAGGCCTGTCTGTCTGTAGGGCATTCATTCAGGTGTTGTCTGACTGAATTAATGAATGAATGATTAAATATGAACTTTGGACTTGGTATCTCCCCATTATACTACTGAGGTTAGGTTAGTCAATTATTAGTACAATGTTCCTTTCACCTATCAGTGTTGTCAGTTTTTCAATATTACTTGAGTCTTAATTAACAAAAATTAGTGTCCGCACGATGTCTTCTCTCACTGATCTCTTGCTTTGAATTGTCGTGCTTATGTTAAGAAGAAGCATTCTGCTTTGACTGCTGCAGGTCGAGCTGTGATGTGACACCAGAGATCAGGAGTGTTGCATTGCTTTTGCAAAGGTATATCTAGTGTTGGCAAGTTCACGGTAAATGTTTTGATAATGTGCTTGTTCTAATTCCTTGAAGCTATTGGTTTAAAGGAACTAAGACTTCCTTTAAAACTCTATAGTTTAATGTAGTACTTCACAGTTTACCTTAATAGACTTTTGACCTTAAAAAGAAATTTCTTATTTTCTATTCTAGATAATTCTTTCAACACCTATTTAAAAGTACCCAACCATCAGTGCCCTACAGAAAAATCTTCAAATACAGTGTGAAACTCCAATATTCTAAGGAAATATTGATAACAATTTATCACCATAGGCCAACTATACCTGCCTTTTAAATAACTTTTCTGTGGTAAGATATTCAGAGACATGATGTATTTTTCAAAATAGTAAAGCGAAAACTTCAGACTGATGAGAAG
Organism: Peromyscus eremicus; assembly: GCF_949786415.1. Classification (NCBI taxonomy): domain Eukaryota; kingdom Metazoa; phylum Chordata; class Mammalia; order Rodentia; family Cricetidae; genus Peromyscus; species Peromyscus eremicus. The sequence goes on from NC_081439.1 coordinate 123,153,350, forward strand.
AGAGGAGACCAGGTTTTGGCTATGACCATTGGGCTGAAGTTTTAGCAGAGCAACTTCATTGTGTCTTTGTTGCCTTGGAGACCATTGTCACTGCTAGCAATATGCCAAGAAGAGAGGTTTCAAGTGTAGTCCAAGCTTTATTCATAGCCAGGATTCTTGTGACCACATGGAAAAAGAAGGTGGTTAGGTGATAACTACATTTTCTTTGAAAAAATAATGTAAAAAAGAGGTTCAACAGAGTGATTGTCTGTAGATGGTGACAAAAAATATGATTTTATAGATGATCAGAAGTTGGTCTGGTGACTGTGGGTAGAGCAACACCATCTGAGGGATACTGCTTCTTCTGTGTCAGCAGTGGGTACTGGAGTTAGTGGCATTCTTCAGGGATTGCTTAACCTCCACTGGCTTTGTTTTGCCAGGTATCCTTCTCTGTCTCCCTTCTTGAGTTTAATTTTGCCTACCCATTCATCATCCTAAGCACAGCTGCAGGGGTCTTGAGGTGAGAGCAGGCTGTGTGAGAAGGAAATGACTGTCTGGTACATTGACCATTGTTCTTATTTTTACCATTTTTGGGAAATTGCATGTTGCTAGCCTCTGGTCAAGTGCTCAGAAGATTGTATCATCATTAATAATAAAAACAGATTATGCTTACTTTGGTATTAAGTTTGAGATAGTTCTTGTGTTTAGTAAAAGATGATAAAGAATATATAGGCAATTTTCTAAGAATAACCTTTGGAATCATGAGAACATTCTGTATTGAGTGATTTCCCCTTTTCTTTCTGTTTCTCCTTACTTATGATAATAAAAGACTGAGGTTACCAAGGCAAAAGCAGAAGCTAAAGAAGCTTTAACAAAGAAGCTACTTAACAACTGCAGAAGCCCAAAGTGACCTGTCAGCTTGCATGAGCACTGTCGCTGAGTCACCACTGCACCTTCCAGGTATCCCATCCTTTGGACCCCTGAAACTGCTGAGGCTGGTCCCTGGCAGATCTGTATAATTGCAAGTATTTCTGATTGCAAACTCTATCTATCTATCATGTGGCATTGAAACACTTTTCCTATTAGGCACAGTAATAAAGGATTACACTCCTTAGCCTTAGGCACCACAGAGTGAAAAATATTAAAACACTGAATGGGCATTATAGAAACTGTCTTACTCCTCACACTGCCTGATCTGAATGACTCACTTTTTATGAAGATGGAAACTACTAAACTTTCAAACTTTTAACCTTTTTTGACACTACTTGTTTTATATCACATGCTTGTGTATATTTCATTCTTTTTGTTCATTCAGAATGATATTGTCAGTATTAATTGCAAGCAAGAGACCCTTTCTCCTCAAATGAAACACAGATGTGGACTTATAAATGTTCAAATAAGTCGAAGAAATAGTCACTAGTATACTTGGGATTTACTAAGAAGATATATCCTATACCCTTTTGTCATTGCAGTCCATCATAGATCTCTTCTAAGCTTGCACTCCAAGGTAGTGTTACTGAGGGTGGTATTAGAACAGCTCTTAGAGGTATGGCCCTTTGGGAGGCCCTTAGGCCCTTGGGAGTATTCTCATGAAAGGAATTGTAGGGCCCCATCTCTTCCTGACTGTCTTTTGTCTCTTGGCTCATGAGTTGAGCAATTGATTTTTACCAATTCCATGCACTATGACAAGGTTACTGGCAGAGGCTAAAAAAAGTAGATCCAATCACCCTTTGACAGAAACCTCTCAAATGAGAAATCAAGCCAATTCCTTGTCATCTTAAAGCAATTGCATCATTTTTTTCTTGTAGCAACTTGTGGTGGTATTGTGTTCCCAAAAATATTGTGCACCCTAATAAACTTATCTGGGGTCAGACAAGAGAACAGCCACAATATTAAGCATAGAGGATAGGCAGTGGTAGCACACACCTTTAATGCTAGCATTCCAGAGGCAGAAATCCATCTGGATCTCTATGAGTTCAAGGCCACATTGGAAACAGCCAGGCATAGTGACAAACGCCTTTAATCCCAGAAAGTGAGCCTTTAATTCCAGGGAGTGATGGCAGAAAGCAGAAAGATATATAAGGCATGAAGACCAGAAACTAGAAGCATTTGGCTGGTTAAGCTTTTAGGCTTTCAGCAGCACAGTTCAGATGAGATTCATTCTGGATGAGGACTGAGAGGCTTCTAGTATGAGGAAACAGGATCAGCTGAGGAATTGGCAAGGTGAGGTGGCTGTGGCTTGTTCTGCTTCTCTGATCTTCCAGCATTCACCCTAATAACTGGCCCCAGGTTTGTTTCTAATAATAAGACTTTTTAAGATTTCTGCTACAGTAACAAAAAACTAATACACCTTGGTAGCCCTTTTCTCCTTGGCACTCTGGTGCCTGGACAAACACAGAAACACAGCATCATGCTACAATACACTTTGTTTCTACTTTTCTCTTTTGAGATATGCAAACCCCAACAGAAACAGGACTAGTTCTCCAATCTACTTGAGAACTATGGTGGTATGTCATCTCTATTCTTGGTTCTCTCTCTCTCATGCATTTAAGGTTTTGTGCAGAAACAATGTTATCCTCACAAGAAATTCCCAGATATGTTTAAGGAGATGTGCACAGCCATCCTCATGAGCCTTCAGTAGAGTCTTCAACATACCATCTGGGTAAACTTTCACAACTAGAGCACTGGTGATGCTACAACTCACAGAATTTTACCGTGTATGTGGACAACTACTCCCCTTGCCTAATAAACCTGTATATGTGTGGTGATATTGTGTTCCCCTAATATTGTGCACCCTAATAGATTTATCTGGGGTCAGAGAACAGAACAGCCACTAGATAGACATAGAGGCCAGAAAATGGTGGCACACACACCTTTAATCCTAGCATTCCTAAGGCAGAGATTCATCCAGATCTGAGTTCAAATCCACACTGGAAACAGCCTGACATGGTGACTCATGCCTTTAATCCCAGGAAGTGATGGCAGAAAGCAGAAAGGTATATAAGGTGTGAAGACCAGAAACTAGAAGCTTTTGGCCTGGTTAAGCTTTTAGGCTTTTGAGTAGCAGTTAAGCTGAGATTCATTCTGGATGAGGACTCAGAGGCTTCCAGTCTGAGAAAACAGGATTAACTAAGGAATTGGCAAGGTGAGGTAGCTGTGGCTTGTTCTGCTTCTCTGATCTTCCAGCATTTACCCCAATACCTGGCTTCAGGTTTGTTTTTATTAATAAGATCCTCTAACAATTCGTGTTATATATATAAATGCTACATTTAGGGCCTGGAAAGTGAGCACACTGCACTGATATGAAACAAGGTTATTTTCTACTTCAGAAAGCTTATTTATTGAAATCTTGGCAGACAGAGGCTGTGATTTTAGATAAGAAGCAAATTGCTGAGGAGTTCTGCACTGAGATTGAAGAGAACCAGATGGGACATAAATACTTGATAAAAGTAGCAAAGAAGTAAATTGTCTTCAAGATGTATTTTATTATATCATAAAAGGGAAAAAGGATGAAGCACATTTTCACCAAGATATAACTTTGACTACATTAACTTTAGGAATTTTTTACAGAGACATCCAAAACACAAGATAATAATGAGGATGAAGATGCAACATAAGCCACGACCAGTATAATAAGGGTAGCCTCAGTGTAAACCACTTGAGGAACATGAGTGGCCAGGCACCTCCCCTGAGGACCTCCAACTGCCAGGTTGTACCCACAAACTATCCTAGGGGCTGAACCCAACACCCTCAGAGTAAAAAAATCCAAGCTCTGGACTTAAAATCCCACCAATCCTCACACTAGAAAGCATCACCCTGAAAAGTTCCACCAAGAAACTTTGTATAAACCCTGCCTTATGCTCAGCAGAGAAACCCTGATGTTTCTTACCTAAGCAGATGCCTCTCCTCCTGTTATTTTTTTCCCCTCTCAATAAATCTCTTATGTGAGCTTTGTTGTCTGGTGTGACTTTGTGGTATTCCTTGGCACTCAACTGCCAGGATAGCTTTCCATCCAAGCTGTAGCACATTTGGTGCCAAAACCTGGGATAGGCTTTCCTAGTACCTTTGTTTTTGCTCATGGGACTAAGCTGCTTTGGGACCCTATCCCTTATCCATGCTTCTGGCTCACTGATCACTCAGCACCCTATCCACTAGTGACAATTAGCTAAGTTTTTCCTTTGGTCAGTGTAAATGTTTCTGTGAGTGTAAGGAAGTGACCACTGAGTGCTTAGCACCCCTCTGGTACTCTTGGAGGTGGAGATAAGCCCAGTCACAGTCTTTAAGGCAATGTCTGGCCCTCTTACCTGAACCCATCACTGCCCTCTTGGAGCTGGAATTCTACTGTTTTCTTAGGCCTAACTAGGCTATTGCCGCCCTCCTTGCCCTCTTTCCCATTTTCCCCTCAGGTCCTCAAAGGATTTTGTGACTCTGTGCTCTAGCCCTTTCTTGTGAATGAGAGATGCCCCTCCCCCTAAAGTTCAGGTTTTCAGCCTTGCCTTCTGGCCTCCACAAAATCCTGGTACCAGGAGACAAGTCTCTCCTCTGGCTTAGCCAGGCTAAGCCCCTGACCCCAGTAGAGTATAGTTGACAACCCACTGAACTGCTTGGTCCTCTTTCAGTCCTCCTTGAGTGCTGGTGATATCTATGACTACATGATGAAGAGACATTTCATTCTCTTCTCTCATCCATGTCTCATTCCCCCTTGAGATGCTTCTTAGAAAATCCAGCCTCTATACCTAGCACTCAACCTGAAGAGCTCTAAATTTATTCACTTTTACAATCAAATTTGGCCTCAGCACCCCTTAGATAATCAATCCAAAAGGCAGCTTAATGGCACCCTAGATCCTAACATTATTTGGGTCATTTACAAATATTGTGAGAGATCAGGGAAATGAAAAAAGATTCCCCATTCCCTATTTCTCTTTTCTTTAATTCAAACCTTGTTTGTTTTTGTCTGGTCTCCCCTACCACCCATGATGTAAATTTCCTGTCTTTTAATTTACTACTTGATGGAACTGTATGGATTTTGCAAAGTAGGCACCAGTGGTTGGACCTAGCAAGAGTGGGAGAAAGCAAAGGAAAAGGCCAGTTGCAACATACACATATCCTGCATATACTCTTCACTGGCTAGTATACCTCTTAGCTTTCTCTTGCTATCTCTAAGCCTTCTTTGTTCTCAGCTTACTAGATTCAGTTTTACAAGGATTCAGGTAACTTTCACAAATGAGTGACATTAGATCGCTGTTTTATGCTGTCCCACTCCAATTAAAAGCTGGCTCTAGAGTTGGGGTATAGCTCCCCCTCCTCTAGACCCAAGCATACTTAGTTAAAGATTTTCTCTAAAATTTCTGTCCCATATCGAGTGATTCACCTAATTATGTGACAGAGAAAGGAGAGCAAGACAAAATAAAGGACAGACTATTCCCCATGGGGACTATTGCTATTCATCTCATACTCTTGGTTTTGGTTTAACTCTCTATAATTCTTGCTAAGGTATGGATCTTACCTCATGATTTGTAAAACTGTTGTGCAAACTTTTTGTACCTCAAGATTTGTAAGCATATTGGGTATGATTAAAAACCTGTAAAATCTATAATAAAAGAGTTGACTTAAAACTTGTAACATTGGAATAGATAGTTAAAAATCTATATATATATATAGGTAATCTTAAAGGAAATGTGTGGCTTGCTACCATCTTAGCTATTGCTCTACCCCCCATCAGGATGGAGGGAGCCATGTGACTAATAACCATCTTTGCCAGGGTTGGAAAGGATGGATTTTTCCAAATGGCTTCACTTCCATCTTGATTAAAAATGACCACATGACATAAGCCAATGACAAAAAACATTCCTCCTAGCTGAGAGGCCTAAACCAGATGATTCTTCCACTATTTTCAAACACATTAATGATCCCCCCCCTCATCAGCCTCAACCCACAGTCCCTTCTCTTTCTCTCCAGCCTCTCTGGTTTCCTTTTCTCCCTCCTCAGGCTATCCACCCAGTCAGGACTGAGGGAGTCTCCAACCAGAACTCTAAATGTAATTATAATACCCCAAGGGGCATCCTTGCTAGGGATCAATTTGTAACTTGCCTCATGGCTTGTGTTCACAAGGCCACTCTTAAAGTGGTACATTATGAAAAACTCTAAAACTTCATCCAGGACAAACATGATAATCAATCTTAATTCCTAGACTGACCCACAAAGGTCCCCACCACCAAGGACAATTCTATCTTTCCTAGGGATGACCAGCTTCTTACACTCTTAAATTTCTTCTTTTCTCTTCTCACAAACCCTGTACATGAGGCAGCCCTTGGCCCCTCATACAAATCTCTTTTTACAACCATTACTAAGCCACTTTGTAAGCTTCAACAGGTTATCCACCAGGCCCCAGGCCTACATCTTTTGGACCTAACTCACCTCTTCTCTCTCAAGGTTACAGAAAAGGAGGGATATGCCCTCGGGGCCTAGTTCACCAACTGAGACCTTCCTTGGAGCCTGTAGCATACTTATCAAAAAACTAGAACATACTAACAATGAGCACATTACCTGTGTGCTCTGGCTTCAGTAGAGCTTCTTATACGCTAATAAAAAAGGTTAACCTTCAGGTCACCCACTATTGTCTTATCTCTTCACCATCTATCCCATCTCCTAATGTGCAAGGGTCTCTGAATTCTGTCCCCTTCCAGAGTTCTCTCTCTTCAGGTAGCATTGGTAAAGGATGGTACACTTACCTTTCAGCCATGCCCATGTCTCAACATTTCAAACTGATCCAAGCAGCTGATTTGACTCTCTTTAAGGTGTATATGGATCATTTGTTTCTGCTGGCTTCTGTAACTCATCTCATATATATATATATATATATATATATATATATATATATATATATATATATATATATATATATTTCAAAACAGGATTTTTCTGTGTAGCTTTGGAGCCTGTCCTGGAACTCATTCTATAGACAAAGCTGGCCATTAACTCACAGAGATCTGCCTGCCTCTACCTCCTGAGTCCTGGGATTAAATGTTTGCACCACCATGGTCAGAAACACTCACCATATTTGATTCCAAATTTTAGAGTCTTCCTCTTCAGCTATTTCTTCCCTCTAACTGCTCTATCCATCCATCTCTCCTCCCCTACTGGGTAAGAGTTCTCTCTCTGGCTCCTGAAGCATGCTATACCCTCTAGGACCTACCCTATAGGCAACTCTCCAGTTGCTAGGACATTTGCTCATCTTCCTCTATTGGAACCTTCCCTGTTTTGTGCCTCCTCTACCTTGGAGCTGCCTGCTATGTTTCACAGCTTCCTTAAGCCTTTCTGGGCCTCTGTGACCTTGTACCTCCTGTCTCTCAGCTCTGTCCTGGAAGTCTCACAGCTTCTCTATGCCCTCCTGGGCTTCTCTCTTGTCTTTCAGCTCCCATTTGGAGCTTATAGAAATTTCCCCCAGCAAAGCTAATTTTTTGATCTGTCCTCTTTTCCTCCACAGACTTGTATTTTATTAAAGCCTCACTTTGTTACTACAAACAACTTGGCCTCAGTACATTCAATGTCCTAAATTGGTGTTCTGTTTTTATTTGTGGCAATTTCTGTCACTGCACAAGCAAATGATCTGAAAATCTTTTATATCTAAACTTGTTATATCCTCCTCTACTCCATAACTACACCTGTCTGGGATTGATCTTACATATGAATGTTTATCATCAAAGAGACTCCCCAAATCTAACCAATTGCCCTTCCTAATAGGGTCAGAAAATTGCTCTATATCAGGCTGGCAAAGGCTGGTTCAGTTTTCTACAACTCCCTTATCCATCTCTCCTTCACCAGGACTTACCCCACGCTCGTTTTCTCTATTTTTGTATGATAGTTCCTATCCTGAAAACAAAAATCATAAAACACGGTTTATGAGAAATTAAAAAAAATACTTGTTTAATAAGGTATTAAAGCTGTTCCTTCATATACTCATACAAGAATGTACCTGGTAGCTGAATTTTGAAAAAGTAACCTAGGTAGTATTCATTTTAAAAAGATGTGAAGGGGTCATGGAAAGAACCTGAGACTTGGCACTGTGTGGCAGGATTGAAGTTTCTAAAGAGAACCCAAGAGAGGCTATTAGTGAAAATGCAGCCAAATTGAAATGGGGGTCTAAGAAAGTGTTATGAAGGTCTGAGAATGTGAAAGCTTCAGTAAGTTCTGAGGGTCTAAGAAAGTGTATAAGGGTCTGAGGATATGAAAGTTTAAGAAAGTTCAGATGATATAAAGTGTTTTAAGTTAAGGCATGCAAATGAAAGTTATGAAGTTTTAAGAAAGTGTTTTAAGATAATGAAAATGTTTCAGATTTCTTTTCCTCTCTATGCTATTGTTATATTAAGATTTCAAAGGTTTAAGAAGCCTATACTGACCACTCGCATAGAAGAGCCTGGAGATTGTTCATCAGCAGGTTGTCAAAAGGACATACTTGTCCCTATAACACCCAAATAGATGTCTAAAACACTTGTCCTCTATACTTGCTTTCTCTATGATCAAACTAGAGCTTACTGTTGACATTGGCCAAGGACTCATGAAGGCTGCCCTTATTGGTCCTATAGGAGACATGATGCATATTCAGGAAGATGTTCTACCATTTATATAAATGGCTAATCTTTTATATTCTAATTAATGACCATTGGCACCTCAGATGGGAGACAAGGGTCACTGGTAATACCATTTATCACAGATGCTCATCAGTCAAAATCAAAATACAGAGGGGACATATCCTCGCAACTAGGTATAGACACAGTAGAAGTGGTCCTTACATGCCCAATATTACCTATTTTAGGTGATATTTTCCCACATTCTTGTAACACCATCTCTTGTTTCAGAACTTAACCTCTGCCTATCAGCTATTGAATAACACTTTTCCTGACCACTTTGGAGAATGCCTCTTGTAAATTGCTCTAAGTCAAATATCACTACCACCCCTTATCTCTCCCACATCTCCCTCTTCTGTATCACAGACTGCTTTAACACCATAGGAACATGCTTTTGTGGACATACTGGGTTCCACAGACTACAATAATTGCTTACCCCTTAGTACTACCACCCAACCCCTATACCCAAACTTTTGCAATGCTTAGATTCTCTGAGGAACTCAAGTTTATCGCTGCCTACCCACTGGGTAGTCTGTGACTTGTACACTGTTGTTCCTTTCTCCAAAACTAGTGGTGGTAGCTAATGAGGAATTCTTGCCAATTCCCACCACAAGGTTTATAGTGGCACAGCATAACTAATGAGGGGTTCAGGTCATACCATCTCTAGCAGTCCTGGTATAACTGATGGAGTCACTACTGGGACAGTGAGACTGACTACTTCTCTAGTTATTCACCATTGGTTTTCCTCTAAGTTCATCCAGGATCTCTAATGGGTGGATTGGATCATCCTCACCCTCCAGAGCCAAATAGACTCAATGGGCCACATAAGTGCTACAAAATCAGGGAGGAGATTTAATAAGAGCAGAGAGGTATTCTAAATGGATCTACAAAATCAAGAAACAGCTCAATGCCTCTGACCAGTGGCTTGTTGACAGTCCAATATGGATCTGAATACTTTCCTTCTTAACCCACTTTCTCCTCCTTTTCTTATTCCTATTAGTTGTACCCTGCCTTATAAACTTCTTGTCTAGATTTCTTCAACAAGAGATTCAAAAGATTAGTAGCCAGACTTTTGAACAGTTGCTATTGAAGGATTACCATCCCCTAAATACAGAGCTAGAGGCCAGGGACTCTCAATTATACACTGAAGGTGAAGGTCAACTTCTCCCAAAGGACTATAGGAAATATTCTAATAATAACATCACTCCTCTTTCCTGTAACTCATTTATTTACCAATAAAAAAAAAGAAAGGGGGAATGTAAGCCACTTGAGGCACACCAGTGGCCAGTCACCTCCCAAGGACCTCCAACTGCCAGGTTCCACCCACAGAACACTCCAACTGTCCTAAAAGATGGGCCCAGCTCCTGCCCTACTGGACTTGAAATATCACCAAAACCTACCCTGGAAAACCTTACCTTGAAAAGTTCAACCATCTACCAAACAAGAAACTCTATATGAACCTTGCCTTCTGCTCAATTCCCTATTTCTCACCTGAGCAGAGGAAGCCACACTCTGGGTTATTTCCCTCCCAATAAATCTCTTGTGTGTAGTTTGTTGTGTGATGTGACTTTGTAGAGTTCCTTGGCTCCAAACTGCCAAGCTACCTTTCCATCTGAACTGTAAAACTTACATTCAGGAAAAGTTTAAAGGAATCCATTTTTCTGTCATGTGTATTATAAAAAATGAACATGGGGAGGTGAGAAGATCATTTGTGGCTACATATAGTTCAGTGTTGATTAACCACTACAGCATGTTGTATTTCTCCATACCCTACAAGCCCAACATACTCAGGAATATGCAAAAGTTAGGCTTTTGTGATGCACAAATTAGCAGAGCGCTTCATTGGTTGGTGACCTGGCAAGACCTGGAGTACCTGGGTGACCAAACAAACCTTAAGGGTGTGGCTTCTCACTACCCTGGAGTGGGTATATAAAGGACAGGCAGGGACCCTCCTGCTCATTACTGCCAGGGGTAGCATTGGCTACAGAAAGCTGCACATCAGGGGAAGCTAGCATAATTACAGATCACCAGGAAGATGGAAGAACCTACACAAAGCAACATCGTAGAAAAGACAGAGGCAGAAGAACCTGTTACTGTTGCAGAAGAACCTGTTCAGCATGAAAACAAAAGAGATGAGAAGGTCACATTTTCCTAAGCTCCTCCCCTTTTCCCCATGAGTCCCTGCTCCCATGAGTTTCTCCTTACAAAACCCTTTCCAAACCTCCACTCCCTCTTACAGAGCTCTCCTTGACTGCTAGCTATTCTGTATCTTAATCAACTAACACTCTCCCACCTCTCCTTGATTCTTGACTAGAGGGAGAAGATAATTAAGAGAGTGAAAGAAGTGCTCGCTCAGAGGCCAAACAAGGCCAATAAACCAACTGTGATCATCATTTGCTATAGAGGCAAGAAGAAGCGAAACCCTAGGCAGCTGGACAAAAATGAAGACACCCTGGACCATTCTAGCAGTCCAAATAACACTCAGTGAATGGCAGCAATCACAGGACACAGCAGCCTGCACCATCTCCAGCAGGCTGCAGAGCCCTATAAGGAACACATCAGGTCTGGCCAATAAAGTAAGAACAACATATAGCAAGAGAAACTGTAAGAAAGTTCCTTGGTGATTAAAAAGGAAGAGAGCTAGGGAAAGAGAGAAAAAGGCAAAGGAAGAGAGGGGGAAGGGGAAAGGGAAGTTAGGTTAAGAGAAGCTTAGGAGGAGTGAGGAGGTAGTGGAAGAAGGGGAGAGGTAGGGATGAAGAGAGAGATGGGATGGAGAGTAAAGTAAAAAGCAAATTAGTAATGGGAATGGAGATAGATGAGTGAGCAAGGGAGAAGGAAGGCAAAGAGGAGAGGTTAGAAAGAGGAAACGAAGAGAGGACAGAAAAGAGGGGAGAAAGAGTTGGGGGTAAGGTAAGGGATGTGAAGATGGAGTGGGTGGAATCAGGAGAAGGAGAGGAGGAGAGGAGGAGGGAAGCAAGGGGAAAGGTAGGAGAGAAAGGGAGAGGCAATTATGATGGAGGGAACAGAGGGGGAAGGGGAAGGCTAGTGGGAAAAGGAGAGGTGTGGGGAAGGAGGGAACTGAAAGGGTAGAGGAGGGGAAGGAAGGGGAGAAGGATTGGCAGAGAAGAGGAGAGAAGAAAACTGAGATCACAATGGAAAGAGGAGAAAGGAAAGGGGAGGGAAGGGAAGAGAATAAAATCATGAGGAGAATGGAAGTAAATCAGGATAGGAAGGAGAGGACAGGGAGGGAATATGAGGGAAAAGGAAGAGAGAGGAGACCATAGAGTATGTTGCAGAGGGAAAAGGCATGTAGAGGGAATGAAAAGAGATTGGGGTGGTAGAAGGAGAGCAAGGCAAAGAAAGGGTAAAGGAAAGTGGAGGAGGAAGGAAATGCTGGAGAATGGAAAGAATGTGGAGGTGATCCATCTATAGGATGTAAGGAGAGGGGTGCAGAGAGGTGCAACAAAAGAAGGGAAGGAGTTAGGAAAAGAGGAAGGGAAGGGAAAGGAAAGATGAGGGGGAAGAAATGGAGGGAGGGTAGAGCAGGGAAGGAATGGGAGAGGCAAGGGAATGGGAGGATGAAGAGGGAAAAAGAGCGGAGTGCATGAAATGGTTGGAATGCAGGAAGATGAGGGAAAAGAGAATGATGAAGGAAATGGGTGGGGCGGGCAGAGGAGGGAAAGAACAGAGAGAAGCAGGGAAGAAATGTAATAAAAGAAAGAGAATGGAGCAGGAGAGTTAAGGATGAAAGAAATGTAGTGGGAAAAGAAAGAGAGGGAGCAGGATGGAAGAAGACCAGAATGGGGCAGGTGGGGTAACTAGAGGGGAGTGTAGAAGGAAGAAGACAGGAAAAGAGTGGGAAAGGTTGGGTAAACTATGGGGAAGGGTAGAGGTGGAAGGAGGAAAGCAGAGAAGGGAAAAGGGGAGCAAGAGAGGAGATGAATGGATGGGGGATGAGATGAAAGAGAAGAGGTGGAATGGGAGGAAAGGAAGAGGAAAAACTGAAGGCATAGAGAAGGATGAAGATGAAGAGGGGAAGGAAGAATAGAGAAAGATGGAGGGAGAGAGTAAGGGAATGAGAAGGGGCAGGAAATGAAGGAAAGGTATGGAATATGAAGAGGAGCAGAGGGAGACAGAAGTGGGAATCAAGGACAGGAAGGAGAGGGTGATGGAGAAGGAGGAGAGAGAGAAGGAGGAAATAACAATGGAGCAGGGGAAGAGGTGAAGGAAGGTAATAGAGGGTGATGAGAGAAGAGTGTAAACAGAGTAGAAGGGAGTAAAGGAGAGGAGTCAGGAAGGACAGAGTGGGAAGGAAGTAGGAGGGTAGGTTAAAGAGAAAGGGGAGAGGGCAAGTGGTGGGGAAGGGGAGGAAAGGAAAGTATCCTAGTTTGGTTTCTATTGTTGTGGTAAAATAGTGGCCAAAAATAACTTGTGGAGGAAAGGGTCTACTTGCCTTCCATGTTCTGAGCACAGTCTGTCATGAGGGGAAGCTGAAGCAGGAACTCAAGACTCGAACTGAAGGCATCAACCAAAACTGAAGCAGAGACCAAGGAGGAATGCTGCTGATGGGCTTTCTCAGTTTGATGACCCAGGACCATCTGATGCTCAAGGCTAGCTTTGTTGCCAGTGGTCTTGAACCTCTGTCAATAATTAGTCAAGAAGATTCCCCATTCACATGCCCACAGGCTAATCTAATGGAGGCACTCTCAATTCAGGGCGTTCTTCCCAGCTGACTCGTGCTGATGTCAAGTTGACATAAAATAAACAGAACGAGAGGGGAGGGAAAGGGAACCAGGGCAAGGGGAACAGAGGAGACTTGAGGGAGAGGGGACAGGAGGGAGTAGGATAGATGGAAGAGAGGCAAGGGAGGGCAAGGAGGAGAGAAGGTGGTAGGATAGAGTGAGGTAAAGAAGGGGAGAGTAGCCGGGCAGTGGTGGCGCACGCCTTTAATCCCAGCACTCGGGAGGCAGAGCCAGGTGGATCTCTGTGAGTTCGAGGCCAGCCTGGGCTACCAAGTGAGTTCCAGGAAAGGCGCAAAGCTACACAGAGAAACCCTGTCTCGAAAAAAAAAAAGAAGGGGAAAGTAGGGAGAAAGATGGTGGGGCAAACGGATTGGGATTGGGGAGGACAGAAGAGGGGAAAGGAGGAGGAGGGAACTAAAGGCTGTGGGATCAAGGGAAGAAATGAAGGAGAGGTGAAGAGAGTAGAGGGGGAATGAAGAGGAAGGTAATGGAGGGAGTGGAATGGTGAGAAGAGAAGGAAGGAATGGTGAGAAATGGAAGAAGAGGGGTACAGAATAAAGAGTCAGCAAGGTAGACAGGAGAGGAACTGGAGGAATGAAGGTAGGGAAAGGCAAGAGAGAATGAAGTGGAAGGGGAGAGAAGGGGAGGAAAGATGGACTGGGGAAGGTGTTAGAGGAAATACAGGAGGAGGGAGAACTGACAAAGTGGGAAGGGAAGAGACAAGAGGGGACAGCAGGAGTAGAGGGGGAAGAGAGGAAGAAGTACAGATTTGGGAACTGAGGAGCACAGGCATGGAGAATGAACCCAGCAGTCGACAAGTTAGCCAAGCATTGCCAAGAACCAGAAGAAAAGGAATGGAGACACTTCAAAACATTTTACCACATATGGGGGGGATACAATATAGGTGTAGGAGTGGGGTGATATGTGTGTATGTGTGTGTGTGTGTGTGTGTGTGTGTGTGTGTGTGTGTGTGTGTGTGTTTGTGTGCATATAGGAGGGGACAATGAGGGAGGTCTGTATGTGGAGTGTTGATGACATATTTACAAAAACAGACAAAATCTTCTCTTTGTCATAGTGATACATGCTGTAACCCAGCCCACGATATGAGAGTGCAAATACTTTCAATAGAACCAAAAAGTTTATGTCTGTCTTAGGAGTTTCTAAGACTGTGAAGAGACTCTATGACCACTACAATTCTTATAAAGGAACACATTTAATTGGGGCTGGCTTACAGTTTCAGAGCTTTAGTCCATTATTGTCATGGAGAGAAACATGGAGGCATGCAGGCAGACATGGTACTGGAGAAGGAGCTGAGAGTTGCTTGATCCATATGCAGCAGAAGCCCAGTGAGCCATACTGGGCATATCTTGAGCATAGGAGACCTCAAGACCCACCTCCACAGTGACATACTTCCTCCAACAAGGCCTCACCTACTCCACAAAGGCCACACCTCTTAATAGTGCCACTCCCTATGAGCCTATGAGGGCCATTTTCATTTGAACTACCACAACCTCTTTGTAGTATTTGTGATGAAACCTGGTTTGGAACAGTGTCCTATTAAAGCAGAATGGTGTGCCCCTCACAGCAGATAATGAAGGGGACACTGTCTACTGAGAACTGCAGTAGAAGAAAACACCAATACTATTACTATCTCCACACTCCAGCATTACTACCACTCTTGGCGATTATTTTTCCACTGTAAAGGGTGGCAGAGTGGGATGGAGTTGCTTGACATCTGACCTTAATGATGAGCACTAAACTAATCCTAGACCTTCAGCTCTTTTTCAGTGCCATCTCCTATTGCTGTACTTAGTATCTCTCCTACCCCACATTCCTCAGCTTTATGCCCTTTGTCTTCATATACACTCATTCTAATGCATGTATGCTTAGACTTCTTTGAGGGTTAATTCCACAAGTATGTTACTTGTGGGCATTGATCCTTTTCACATCTCTTGCTAGATTTTAGATTTTCATTCAGGACTGTTTTTAAGACACCTATTTGCTCTTATATCTTTTGTTCTTCCTTTTTAGTGCATTTCTCAGATACATTCTTTTTACTTTGTGAATTTTTGAAAGATGCTTGGGATTAAACATGTGTTTCCATTCTCTTACACTTTAGTATTTAACTTTCTTTGTTGTGACCATGTGCTTAATTTAGATGACCCATGCTCATTTTCAATGTAAAGAAGTGTAATTGCCTTTGAAGTCGAATTCTGTTGTTGGAGGCATTTTATCACATGCCTTTATAAACAAAGTGCAATCACTTCATGTCCTTTACTAAGGCTCTGATGTTAACATCTCGAAATGTATGGAACAAAAATCACAGCTGATAAGTGGCATAGACCTACTTCACCTGCTTCACTCCAGTTTGTGTGGTTTTGCATACTATTTTATGTGAGTGGATGTTTGTTCACATGTGGTTTTTGTCACACACATATGTGTCAGTTTGCCAAAATGAAGTCTAATCAAAGGTCAGAGAACAACTGAGCTATTATTATAGCACACAGCTCATGCAAAAGCAGAGTTGTGAGAATTTAGGGGTGTGAAGATGGCACACAGATCTGGCAACTCTAATTGGTTACAGACTGCCATTGAATATGGTGATCTTATGTCATCTCTCTGACATGGGGTCATTGGGATGCAGCTTTGACTGAGACTTGTTGAGTGCTATGCAGCAATATCCCTATGAGGAAGAATACAGCAATTAGAAAGGCAGCCTTAAGTTGAGAAACTCCATTGGGCCACTGAGCTGGATGATTTCACTTGGAACATTTACAGAACATGCAACTGCAAGTTAAGGACATTTTGCACTTTTTGCTCTTTCCTGTGGGCATAATGTTTCACTATGCCTGTCACTCTCTATTAGAATGTCTTGCTCCTCAGAACTTGCTGTCTATCATGGCCTGGCAACTTTCTCCAAACCTGGCAACATGGGGGACTCCCTCCCCAGTGAGACTTCCTTCTCTGTACTTTTCCTTGTCTGGAGATTGTCTCTGGATCCAGAGGACTGTCCTTATCTGAAAGCTGTCTCTAAGCCTCAATGCCTGATTTATCTTTAGCATGACCCCTGGCACAGTTTTACTCTAGAAAATTTCCCCCTGCTGCACATATGGTAACTAAGATTTGTACTAAGAGCTTTGCTATATATGATCCTACTGCTACATACAAAGCCTTATGATAGGAGAATGCCACTTAATGCAAATTAGGTGATGCCCCAGCCACTGTCCCCAGCCTTTATATTCCCTTTTCTTTATGAAATAAAGCAAAGTTCTAACAGTTAAACTGTCTCCAAAAGAGCTCTGTCCATTGACTCACAAGCCTCAGCTCTTTCTCCCCTCTTGAACAGTGATCAATGATGACTGAGGAAGAAGCAGAGCCACAACTCTCTACAACAAAATATCTAGTGCTTGCAACATTATTTCTTCTGGTGGAAAAAATGTGCTTTTTAATATTTTTTTTTTAGTTTATAATGCAGTTAACATCATTTCCCCCATTGCTTTTCCTATCTCCAACCCCATCCAGTTACAGTCCCTCTTGCCCCCTCTCAAATTCATGACTGCTGTTTGTTTTTAATCTGTCCTTTGAGATAGATGAGGAGAACCCACCATTCCCTGAAACATTAGGAAGATGGTAAGGGTTGTTAAAGCAATACTAAAATCTGTTAAAAATCACTATTGAGCAAATTATCCCACCTCCTGCCTCAACTTAGGATGCCAGACTTTGTTGACTCCCCAAAGGAGGCCTTACCCCCTCTGAGGATTAGATGGGGGGTGAGATGGGGTGAGATAGGGATGGGAGGATGGAAGGGAGGGGGAACTGGGATTGGTATGTAAAATGAAAAATATAAATAAATTGCTATTGATATTAATGGTAAGTTATATAAATTCTTATTGCAGGCACTCCTTTTGATGTCCATTTCCTATAAATAAGCAAAGACTGAGGATGGGATATTGAACTCTCTAATTAGCAACTGTAAACTCTCCCTTCCTTCCCTTATTGCCTTGAGCAAAAGAACTGTCTAACAGCCTACAGATACCATGTTTCAGCACTAATCATCTGAAACACTTCTTGAGACCATGATTCCAAGGCTCCTAAATATATATCCTTTTCTGGCATTGTTTGATAATATAGTTTGTATCAGACTTTCTGCTATCATAAACTTCAATGAAATTCAAATGAAGCTGTAATAATCTTTATCTTAGTTAGAAGGGTAGCATATCATCTGTTCAGCCAGAAGAGGAATTTCCATGACTGTTGCTAAAAGATAAGACTGCAATGCAGAACACAAGCATCCATGAGTATCATGGTAGTAGGAGGTAAGACTATCATTGGCTCAAACACCAGTGATTATGATTGGTGTTAATGGACAATGAGGCCATTATACCCCTCAAATGGTTTTAATTGGTCCAAAAAGAAAAATGACTGTGATTGGTTCAAATACTCCCTTCAGGCTGTTCAACCCATATGCTTGGGCTCATTCCTTAGTCAGCCAGAAGAAAATTTCCATTGCTGCCTCCTCTGGGGTCATTAAGCCCAACAAGAGCTTTCTCTTTAGTAGCCTTTCTTTAACTTTCAGGAGTGTGGGCTGAGCTGGTAATAAGAAATACTGGAGCTACTCTAGTCCCTAGGCCCCAGGGGCAAATACCATGCCCTTCCACCATTTATTGCAGTCCCAGAGATGGGGCAGCAGCATCCTCCGAAAAATCCCTCTTGACATCAGTGACCACCTGCACCAAATGGAAGAAGGGGTGATTCTCTGAGCTCCTGGCTGGACAGCCCAGATTTCTAGTACCTAGGCCTTGAGGGCACATACCATGCCCCTCCCCCACATATCACAGACACAGAGATGCATAGCAGCATCCTCTACAACTCCTCACCAGCCATCCCCTGCAGCACCGGTAACCATAGGAGCCACAGACCCCAACAACACTGAAGAGAAAGGAACTTCCTGAGGCACAAGCTCCATCTGTATGGATTGGAAGAAAAAATGGGTAGACCGCAGTATAAGAATACATACAACATAAAGAACAACATGGCACCACCAGAAACTAGTGGTTCTATAACAGCAAGATCTGAACATTTCAATGCAGATGACGCAGAGGAAATGACCTTAAAAACTATTATATGTACTTGGTTGTAGATGTCTGAATCTGCTTCCATCGGATACTGGATGAAGGCTCTATGATGACAGGGTATTCACTAATCTGATTACCATGGTAGGCCAGTTTAGGCACCCTCTCTACAAGGATGACCCCCAATGGATTCCTGGGAATTTCCCTAGCACCAGGTTTCTCCCTTACCCCATAATGTCTTCCCCTATTAAGATCTCTTTCATTGCTCTCCTACTTCGTCCCTCCACCAGCTCGACCATCCTGTTCCCTCATGTTCTCATCCCCTATGCCCTCCCCTGTATTACTGCTCCTCATCACCAGTTTACTCACAGAGATCTCCTCTGTTTCTCCTTCTGAAGGTGATCCATACATCCCTTTCAGGGTCCTCCTTGTTTCCTAGCTTCTCTGGAGCTGTGGTTTGTAGTCTGATTGCATTTGCTTTACATGTAATATCCACTTATGAGTGAGTACATACCATGTTTTTCTTTCTGAGTCTGGGTTACCTCACTGTAACACAAATCCTAAATGGTCTTATTAATTAAAAAAACAAACCCAGTGCCAGATATTGGGGTGAAAGCTGAAAGATCTGAGAAAGAGAACAAGCCACAGTCAACTTCAACTCACCAACTCCTCAGCCGATCCTGTTTCCATGAATCCTCAGACTGAAAGGGTCTCAGTTGAACTGCTGCTTAGTTCCTGTATCTGCCCAACTTATATACTGTTCTCCACCCAGCCATGTCACTTCCTGGGATTAAAGGTATGTGTGCTTTCCAAGCAAAGGCATGAGATCTCAAGTGCTGGGATTAAAGGCATGTGGCACCACTGCCTGACTCTTGTTTTTGTGTGGCCTTGAACTCACAGAGATACAGATATCTGTCTTCCAAGTGATAGGATTAAGGATGTGTGCCATCATTGTCTGGATTCTATGTCTAGTCTAGTGGCTGCCTCTGTCCTCTGATCCCCAGGTAAGTTTTATTGGGGTGTACAATATATTACCACACCTCACTCAGGATGATATGTTCTAGTGCCATCCATTTGGCCACAAATTTCATGACATCACATTTTTACACCTGAGTAATATTTTATTGGGCATATGTACCATATTTTCTTTATTCATTCTTTGGTTTAGGGGCATCTAAGTTGTTTTCAGGTTCTGGCTATTATGAATAATGCTGCTATGAATGTCGTTGAGCAAGTGCCTTGGGGTATGATTGAGCATCCCTTGGGTATATGCCCAAGAGTGGTATCATTGGGTCATACAGTAGATTGATTCCCAATTTTCTGAGAAGTTGTCATATTGATTTCCAAAGTGGCTGTACAAGTTTGCACTCCCACCAGCAATGGAACAGAGTTCCCCTTGCTCTACATCCTCTCCAACATAAGCTGTCATCAGTGTTTTTGATCTTAGCCATTCTGACAGGTGGAAGATGGTATCTCAGAGTCATTTGGTTTGCATTTCAAGCTCCAGGAGCCCAGTAGAAGAAGGGGAAGAGGGATTATATGAGCAAGGGAGGACAAAATCATGATGAGGAACTCTACAGAGATACCTGAAACAAGCTCATGGGAACTCATGAACTTTAGTCCAACAGTTGTAGAACCTGAGTGGGACCAGACTAGGCCCTTTGCCTAGTTGATTTTGGTGACATGGGAAATACGCTGTAGGAAACACTTAAACAACAAAATTATTAAAAGTATCATTCCCCCTATCATTTCCCATGCTATAACTTTGGAAGGGTCAAGGACTGAATTTATGTGATTCCAAATTTGAGCAAAGAATGTTGTAGACACCTCCAGTGGTTTCATATGCATGGAGTTCAGGCTTAAGATTTCATTAGAGAATTGTACCGAAAGGTTTAAAAACTCTTTGCTGTATGATCCCAATATGATTTCCCTTAACTGACTCCTGGCTTGTGTCATATTCAAGACTGAGTAAAGGGTTAAATGAAAGGAGGAAAGTTGGGGATCACAGTTTCTTCTTACCAGCCATCTTAATGTCTATATTTCTTCATCCAATAAATCTAGTTGTTGCTGTAAATTGAGTATAGCTGACTGAAAATAGGAATTAATCAGCTGTTGAGTGCTTAATGCTCAGGCTAATTCTTCTATGGCCATATTAAGTGTAGAGGCAGTGGCTCCCATTTGAACCAGGGAAGCTGTGGCCACTGCACCACCTGCCACAACAAGCAGAATGGCAGCTATTATGGCTGCCTTTATTCCAAAGTCTCTTTTTATTCTGTTTTGTTCCATCAATTCTACCCTATGGAAATAGTTACATTGGTCAAAGGTACCCAAAGGAAAGTGGGGAGGTGCACCAGCACTGGCTGTGAGGCCTCCTCAGGATTCCAGTGGGGTCCCAGTTTACAAAGGTCTCAAGTGCAATTTAGCATTGGCATGGAGGAATTGGTTAAAATAAAGAACATGAGTTGGGTGTGAGAGAGAGGGACATCTGAGGGATTAGCACATGGGCTTAAAGTTAACTTGAGGAGTGACAAGTCTGACAAGCATTCATCTGGGGGAAAGTGGTTATGCAGGGTCCCTGGAAAACCTGTCATCATTTTTTGGAAGTGAAGAGAGTCTGCCCATAAGGGCTGAGTATTTTGGATAGAGAAGGGAAGGACAATCTTTTCTTGTTCATGGCCTATGATTCTCCTATCAGTTGTTCTTGCTTTAATGCCTATCTCAAAGGCAATCAAGGTGATACGGGATAACTCAGAATACAATAGATGTATCCAGATTAGGGGCCCTGATTGCCACAGTGCTCCCAATATGCCACCCTTAGACCAAAGGACTAGCGCTATCAGGAGAACATTTGCATTATGTCTCCTTAGGGAGGTGTTATAGGCAAATTCATTAGCTCTCTTTAAAATATCTTTTGCCCTCTCTGTCAACTCTATTTTTGCAGAGTGGGAGGTATGCCCCTCAAGAAAGGTGAACAGTTGTCTCATGTTCTCATCAGGAATTGGGAGAAATTGTTTAAGCCAATTAACGGTGCTACAGAGTTCCTGGAGGTCTATAAGGGAGTAGGTCCTCTCATATTATAATAGAGGCATTTAGGGGTTGGATGGCTTGGCTGAATTGGTAACCCAGGAAGGAAAATGGAGTAGCCATTGTATCTTTTCCTGGGCTACCTTGAGGTGAAGGGCTCATAATCCTCGAGAATCTGAAGTGATAGCTTCTAAAGTCTCTGTCTGCTTGGGAGACACTATATCATCCATATAGTGAATCAACAATACCTCACTGGGGACCCTAGCCCAGGCCTGTGGAACATTCAACTGGCAAATAACTGGACTGTTTTTCAGACCCTGGGGTAACACCTTCCAGTGACAATGGGAAGCAGGTTTTTGAACATTGGGCTCCCAGACAGTGAATGTGAAGCACACTCTGTCCTCGGTAGTCAGTGGTATTGAGAAAAAACCTTTAATATTTATTACAAGAATATGGCACCCTGGCAGAATAACATCTGAGTGAAGTAGCCCTGCCTGAGGAGAGTTCATTTTTTCCATTTGTGCAGTGATGTGCCTTAAGTCTTGCAGAAGGCAATATTTTTTCGACTTTTCCTAATTACAAAAATGGGGGTGTTAAATCTACTGCAGGAAGGGTCAATATGACCCAGTGACAATTGCTTTTCAACTAATTTTCTCAACTTTGATTGTTTAGGTTCTATAATAGGCCACTGGTCCACCCACACAGGCTTCTGTGATGTCCAAATTAATGGTATGATCCTTAGAATATTTATATCTGTGCAAGGGGTAGTGGCCCTTAGAATTGGGGGTGAAGGCTAGAATTTCTAGTAGATTGACCTGTCATATAATGTGTTATATCCGCATAAAAGGCTTTATTGTCTGTGATAGGCACAGCCCCCATTTCTTTTAATAGGTCATGACCCCAAAGTGTACAAGGTGTATCAACTAAAATAGGATGGAATTACCCCTGATTGTCATCAAGATCCTTCCAGTTTACCAGGTGAAGCATTGTTTTAGAAGGCTTATCTCGTCGTACCCTGGTAATGGTTGGGCTGTCTTTATGTTTCCAATGCATGAAGGCTTGAGCATCATTAAGAGATATTACAGTGGCTTCTGCTCCAGTGTCTACCAGACCCTTAGTGGATCTGCCATCCAGGTAGATAGTCATCATGCGAGAATGGGGGAATATTTTAAGGGTCCAGAACAGACTGGGTTTGAAGGGACTCCCTCTTACTTGCTGGGCTGAGAGGTGTCCCTCTTTGAATTTAAAGGAACTTGTGGAGAGCTCCTGCAGTCACATGACTAATGAAACTCCTTTTGGCATTTGGGGCATTTAGACTTGGGCTTAACTTTGGGACAGTCTCTTCGAAGGTGACCTGACTGACCACAGCCCCAACAAGAATGGTCAGGTGGGTGGGGAGAGGACTGCCCACGATCATTATCTTTGGAAGCTAATAACTTGTTTGGGGAGGCTGTGAGGGCAGTTATTGGTCCTACCTGGGGCTCAAGATCCTGAATAGTGATCACCCATTTATGGATGGCCTCATTATGCACTGCCACAATTGCATTGTGGGTAGGGGTATTAAGACCTTCCCATGTTAATTGCTTAATGATCATCTCCCTGGTTGGGCCAGGATAGATCCATTTCTCCACTGTCTTATTGATTCAGGCTAAGAAGTGAGTAAACAATTCCCTGGGCTGCTGTATCAGATTATGAAAGTATGCAGTCAGATCCTGAGGAGTGCAGAATTTCAAGGCTTTAAATGCAAGTTCAGAGACCTGCTGAAAATAGGCATGCAGGACAATTTGGGCTTGGGTCATGGGATTAACATGCTGGCCCCTGCCAGTCAGCATGTCTAGGGATATAGCAATATTATATTGAATATTTAGGCATGCCTGCACTTCAGCTTGCTCTTCATATGCTGCTTGCCAATGAAGAAAAACTGCAAGGTCCAGCACTGCTTTCATTAAATGGGACAAATCACAATGGGTTTGTAAATGCATTGTCCGTTGTTGCAATAGCTATACAAAATATGTTGAGTCAAGCCCCGATTCATTAGCGGCTTTATGAATCAAAGACAGATCTGTAAGACACGTGGGTACCCAGGGATGGTTTGCAGCATTAGGTCCTATAGTAACTGGAAAGGCAAAAGGATTAATAGAGTGATATTTAATTAATTGTTGGAGCTTGCATAAGGGGCTCAGGTACTAGAGTGTGACAAGCGTTAATTACTGAGGGTAGTTTTGCCTCAAGGGAATCACATCTTTTGGTCTGGAGCTTATAGGTCTGGTTTCCCCTGGCCAGAGTGCTCTCTGCAGATGTCACAGCTCTTTGTTTGCTTAAGTGGTGGCCCAGTGCTTTTGGACTTACTCACCTCAATAGTGCTACATGTAAAGACAAGGACAAAAATAACAAATATTTGGGAACTCCCATATAGTCATGTTTGCCCTTTGTCTTTATGTGGTTTTTCTCCTATTAGGATCTTTTTAAAATTTTTACACTTAATTATGTGTTTATGTGAATGCAGTTCTTTATGAGGCCAGAAGGGGATGCCAGATTTCCTGGAGCTGTAGATACAGGTAGTTGTGAGCCTCCCAACTTAGGTGCTAGGTATGTGCTCTTAACTGCTGAGCCATCTCTCTGACCACTTAATCTCTTTTTATAAAAACACCAATCATATTCAACTAGGACCTATATTTAAGACATCCTTTAACCATAATCATCTATTTTAATGACCCCATCTCCAAATAATGTCACATTCTGAGGTACTAGAAGGTAGAAGATTTTAACATATAAAATTTTAGGAAATAATAGAATCTCTACTATAAGATATGTATCAGTAATCATAATTTATAAATTATAGATATTTGGTTTATTTAATGGGTTCATAATTTTCTTCATTTGTTACCATAGCTTAAAGTAATTGAAAAGTTAAACATCACTTTCCGAGTGTCCCTAGGGGAAAAGCTGTATATGCTGAGGGAACATTCAACCAAGTTATATAAAACAAAAGAATTAAAAATTTAAAAAAAATAAAAGTTTCCAGGGAATTCCCACTAAAGTAAACTAATGGACATTCTCTGGCGATCATGACTTTGAGTAATGCCAAAACCATTCTTCTCCCTGAAGGATTTTTTAGGCTGCTAGCTTTCATAATGATTGTTGGGGTATTGCTTTTCAAATCTCCCATAGAAGTGGAGAATGGAGAGTGAAAGATAGGAGAAAGAAAAAAATACTATAAGTTTCAATGTTCTTACTGAAATTTGTATATTTTTAAATACGTGCTCTAGATTTCTGCAAATTTCTGGCAAGAAAAGGTGAGTTTTCACACCCTTCTTCCTAGAATTCACTTTGCATTTGTGAAGAAGCTGATAGTTTATTGAGAAGTCTGTTCCACTGTTCTTACTGATGCTACTCCAAGATGGCTTCATTTTAAACCTAATCAAATATATGTAAGAACTGTCTGCTCTGAAATATACATTGAAATTTTTTTTAAATAAGTAAAAGAACATTGCTGGTTTGGATGATTTGACATAATTATAATATCATTTCGCATATTTTTTTATAAACTCTTTGAAATTCCCTTCAAAAGTCCAGAATGATGAGAGTTTTGTACATATTGGAAAACTAATTTAAAGACTTATATTGTCAAGAAAAAGTTCTTTAATCCAAAAATATTAAGGTGTAGCATTTAAGACATCATGATATTGGCACAAAGATAAATATTCAGATAAATAGAAAAGACTAGAGAAGTGATAAAACCTCTCCCCAACACACAAAATGGATCTCCATAAAAAAAAGGAGAATCTATACACACATTTTCTATGATTCTTATCATTTAGCTCACAGCAGCTAGTAAACATTTGGAAGGAAATACGATTAGTTTGGTAGGTTAAACAACAGTGGTTTCTTAGAGTGCTCATGAAAGCTAGGATATCTGGACATTTTCAGTGTGGCTGAGTCAATCATGACTGATGAACTTCATATTCCAATCTACCTAAGTATTTGGGTTATTTTTGTCACACAAAAGTGAGCTAACAAGCCAGTGGTACTATTGTTATAACTGTCTGAATATAATATGGCAGTTGTGAAAACATAAAAGCTTGTACAAAAATTTTTACAGCAGTTTGTCTGAAACTATTAAAAGTGCAAAACAAACAAGCAAAATCCTGGTGAATATTTGAACAAACTACTATGTTTATACAATAGAATATTGTTTAGAAAAAAGAACAGTTTCACTAGAAATATTTGAGGTTTGGAAACATTTTTATTTCAAATTTTTGAGTTAAGAATTTTTTACCAATATTGATTCACACAACTTGCATGACTTATAAGTAAATTTCTTAAATGAAAGAAGCTTGAATACAGCATCAATATCATATGGCATTTTGAAAATAGAAAAAAAATAAGAAAAAAAACCTGGTTATTTCCATCTGTTGTATTATGGAAGGAAAATAAAAAGAGGTTATAGAACAAAATCTTGTTGCAACAGAATTTCCATCTGATGTGAATACATGGTGATAAATGTGACACGCAACACATGATGATTTCATGCATTTGTCAAGTTCTGCAGAACCATTCAATATAAAGATGCATCTTTTTACTATGTTAATAAATATACCAGCTGTCATATGGCAGGTTCCCATGACAGAATATAAAATGAAACCAATCCAGTCTAACTGTATTATAAACATATGTTTTGCCTTCATTGAAGGATATATGGAAAAGGGGTATCTGATCTAAATAACTCAGGAAAAGTGTTTTAACTAGATACTATAAAGATAAGAGTAAATATATTGTATTCTAGGTGATAATTTTTTCACTACAACATTGTTGTCAGTGATTTCAGATTTCTTTATATTCATTATTCTGGTACATGGGAATACAGGATTAGAATAGAGATACCTATAGTTAAAGAAATTAAGAAAATGCTAAAAGAAAAGAAAATGATGTCAGATGATACAAGATCCAAACTTAAACAGCTCCCACTGAAAAAAAGGCATAATGATTTGTATATTAAGAGAAGTACTAAAAAGTGATTAGAACATAAGAGATAAAATATATATGCATCATGAGCTCTTAGGCTAATAGGCACATGTGCTGTGAAATAATGCTTTTGTAAACTGGTTTAATAAAACACTGATTAGCCAGTGGCCAGGCAGGAAGTATAGGTGGAATAAGCAGACAAGGAGAATTCTGGGAAGAGGAAGGATGAGGGAGGAGATGCTAGCCCACTGTCCAGAGAGCAGCATGTAATGGCACACAGGTAAAGCCATGGAACACGTGGAAACATATAGATTAACAAAAATGGGCTGAGTTTAAGTGTAAGAGCTAGTCAGGAGTTAGCCTGAGCTAATGGTTGTAGCTGAATTTTCAAATGGCCAAGCAGTTTTAATTAATATAAGCCTCTGTGTGTTTAGTTTAGTCTGAGTGGTTGTGGGCCCTGGCAGGACCAGAGCAAACTCCAGCTACATACATGCTTCTTTGCCTGTATACACATAATACACACACACACACACACATGCATAAACACAGATAGATAGATAGATAGATAGATAGATAGATAGATAGATAAAATTATACAAATTTAGAAAATAAATGACAAATTTCATATATATATATATATATATATATATATGCTTTCCACCCATATTTCAGGAGAGAGCTCCAATTTTAAGCCCTTAGATACAGACTAAACTTACTGTATAAATTTTTAAAACTACAACACAAAGAAGGAGAAAGCAGATGTTCTTACAATGGTGCCACATAATAGGTACAAACTTATCCAAGTGCCAGGGATACTTTTATAAACCGTGTTTAATTCAAATGAATGCACCTCTGGTATGATATGATGAGAAACATAGTTCACTTCTGTAGAATTCTTGCCAGAAATCCATAATGGCAGCCTAATCATAAAAATGTGATTATACAATAGAAATTAGAAATCTAGAAATTACTTATGCACTAATCTCCAAAAGCAGAAGTGGGTCCAGAAACTGCTGAAGACTGAAGGAAGCTAGAAGGCATTAAAACTAAATTCAATGTGGAGCCTTGGTTGAATTTGGGAGAAATGGGTAGAAAAACTTGTGTCTTAGTTTCTAATTGTCATGACAGAACACCACAACCCAGAATCTTTATTTAAAAAATAAATAAAACATTTAATTTGGAGCTCATGGCTCCAGAGGGTTAGGAAAACAGACAAGACCCTGGAGCAGCAGATGAAAGTTCACATCTGATCAGCAAGCATGTGACAGAGAAACTGCTAACTGGGAATGGGATGGGATTTTAAAATCCCTTGTGGCAAAACTCCTCCTGTAAGGACATGCCTTTTAATCCTTCCCAAACAGTTCTACCAACTGAGATTTAAGCATTCAAATGTATGAGCCTATGGGGGATATTCTCATTCAATCTACCACAGTTTGTGAAAAAGTCAGGGAGATTGTTCAGTGAGTAAATGTGTTAAGCCACTCAAGCCTGATGCCCTGAGTTTATTCTTCAGAACCCACATGGAAAGCTGTATGTGGTGGAATGCATCTGTAACCCCAACACACCTATGGCAAGATGGGAAGCATAGACAGACGAATGGCTTGAAAGCTTTAGGGCCTGCTGCGCTGAAGTAGTAGCACAGCAGCAGAAACAAGAGAAGGCTTTTCTCAACAATGATGAAGGCAAGAACTGACTACCAATAGTTGTCCTCTGACTTCTAAATTTGCATCATGAATACACATACACACACACACACACACACACACACCACACACACACACAAACAAACAAACAATAAATAAATAAATAAGGTTATTTAACTTAGTTTTGATTTTATAGGAGCCCATATTTAAGAGACTCTGGAATTGTGACGAGACTTTGAAATTTTAGACAGACTTTAGAATTTGACAAATATACTGTAATTTTAGTAAGACTGTGAATATTTTAGAAAGGGCAGGGACTTAAGACAGGAAACTGAATGCTAGAACTGAGGCAGAGGCTATAATGGAGTGTTGTCTACTCCTGACTTGCTCAACCTGCTTTCTTAGAGCACCCAGGACACCCAGCCCAGGAATGGCACCATCCAAAGTGACCTGGGTATCCTACATCAATCATTAATCAAGAAAATGCACCACAGGCCAATATCGTGGGGGCATTTTCTCATTGCAGGTTCCCTCTTCCCAAATGATTCTGGCTTATGTGAATTTATATAAATCTAGCCAGCACAATTGACATCTTGTCAACTTGATACACAAACATATCACTATTAACCTATAACTTTCTTTTTTTTATCATTAGGAAGTCATGCTAATATTAATATGACAATTTAAAACATTACAGCTTTTCAAAGTTCCACAGTCTTTTTCAAATCCAAATACTTCAATGTTCTGTCTCCTTAAAATATCCAAATTTTATGCCTCTCTAAAGTATCTTTCCAAAATATCCACAGTCTTTCTGGAATTCCAGTATCTATGTCAAATTCTAAAGTCTGTCTAAAATTTCAAAGTTTCTTTACAATTCCAGAGTCTCTTAAATATGAGCTCCTGTAAAATCAAAACTAAGGTAAATACCTTCTTACTCCAAGAAGGGAGAACCAGGGCACAGTCACAATCAAATCAAATCCAAACCAAAATTCAACAGTGTAAAAAGTCCAATGCTTGGCTTCTGGGACCCAATTACAATCCTCACAAATCTGAAGGATGTTGGAAACTAGCTCCATTTCTTAGATCTACTATCAATAGCTCATATCACTTGTCTTATAGTCTTAAGAAGGCAGTGCACCATATATGCTTCTCTCCTTGGTGATCATCCCATGGTACTGTCATCTCTAAAACTGCTGGTGCCTCCTGCAGCAATTGGGATGCAGTTTCACCAATAGCCTCTCCTGAGCTATCTTAAGATATTCTATCCCTACCAAATGGTATCATTCCTCCACTTATCAACATGACCCCTTCAACTCTGGGTCTTCCACTGCATGTGAGGCTGCATATTCACTAATGGCCTCTTCTGGCCTCCCTTCATAGACTCAAGGCCTGCCACATAGTGTTAAGCATCAACTACTCTTCATGACCCCTTTATGCCTTCAAAACCCCTACCACTTGGGTGACTCTTGCACATTATCAAGTTTGGCTCCAACAATGAGATGCAGACTTGGCCCTCTCTATACCGTAGTCTCTATGTGCTGACTCTGAGGAAATAGTCCAAGAATGAAGATCCTCAATGCTGTTGATCTCTTCTTAACCACTGTTAATTTCTCACCTCCTGGTAACCAACTGATATCTTATTAATTACAGCTGCCTCTTCAGCTCCAGCTGAGCAGACATCCCAGATTCTTAATTCAAAATATTGAATGACCCCTAAAGAGTCCTTAAAAGATTCGCAGAACTTCCCTCTGAAACCACATCCCAGGCTTCCATTATCTGCATTGCTGTCAGTATGCTTGTCTTCTAAGCTCCCACAGAACAGCCCATTGAACTCTGAATATTCAATAACTTTTCCAGCCCCAAGTTCAAATGCACCACAATCCTACTCAAAATATGTGGTTAGATCTCTTACAGCAATATTTCACAAACTGGTAACAATTTCTGTCTTTGTTTGGGCTTCTACTGCTCTGTTAAAACACTATGACCATAAGTAACTGGGGGAGGAAAGTGATTATTTCACTTACACTTCCCCACCACAGTCAGTCTGTGGGAAGAATTCCCACAGAGTACACCTGGTTTGGCTCCAGAGTGTTAGAACCTAGCTTAGATCTGTCTTTTATGATTGCTACCACCTGTCACCCTACCTTCTGTTTGAAGTCTTATCTGAGAATTTTCCTAGGGACCAGAAAGCCTATGCAAACTTAGTTTAGGGACAACCCAGAACACTGTGCTTTTTCTTTACAGATAATTTGCATTTGGTGTTGTCCCTCTGGGGGAACTTAGATAAGAAGCTTTGGTTACAGAATTGACTTGCTAAAGGTGTAAATTATATAACAATAAAAAGGCCCTTTGTTAAGCTATGATGTACCAGCCCATAGAGACTAATCCCTCTGCAGCTGGGAAAGGCCAACATTAATCTTTGAGGTGCCTCTGTACTTCTTTCCACAGACCCTTGTGACCCTACATCCAAACCCAATATATAACATCAGTCATTGAAGGAAGTCAGGGTAGGAAGTGGAGTAGTACCATAGGAATGCTGTTCAGTGGCTTCTTCTTCATGGCTTGCTCATCCTGCTTTCTTATAGGACCCAAGACCACCAGCCCAGGGTGACACCATCCACAATGTACCATCTCCCATTAATAATCAGTCAAGAAAATTCACCATAGGCCTGCTCACAAGCCAATCTGGAGAGGGCAATTTCTAAATTGGGGGTCCCTCTTCCCAAATGATTCTGGGTAATGTCAAGTTGACTTCCAGATGAAAACCAATGTGCTAGAAGACCAGCAAATAGACACTAAAGTTAGTTATACTACTCTATCTCCAAGGAGAAAAATCTATCTTGTTTTTCTTTCAAAATGTGTAACTATTGTTTGTCCTTAATTAGGAAAATTTGTCATCTAATTATTTGGCTATTTAGACACATAAATTTATTACTTGCACAGTTTTTGTTTATTTTTAAGTTGAATCTGTTCTAATTAAAAAGTATAAGCTTGTATTTTAATTATAGGGAAAAGAGGAAAGTAAAAACTAAATATATAGTTATATCATGCAAAGACAAAAAACAGCCTAATTAATTTGATATACTACCTTAGGTTGTAATAAAATTATTAGCCTTACATAAAATTAGTGTTTGCTAACACTTTAAGTTCAGTAATTCCACTTAGTAGTTGTTTTAAAAATGTGGGAAATATTTTCTTTCATACTGGGTTTTTATATTTAGAAATTTTATAATTTGGAAAATGGAAGCTGTGGAAGTGGCTGTCACCAAGAAGTATGATTATGCAGCTTTGAAATTTTATTTAGTTTCTGCAGCTCCATTGCTAAAGTGGTTATAGATCTAAAGGTCCTTAGCTAAGAGGGCTTTTCAAATTTTTGTGAGTTGAAATAAGAATATTCCTCCTGCCGGGTGGTGGTGGCGCACGCCTTTAATCCCAGCACTCGGGAGGCAGAGCCAGGCGGATCTCTGTGAATTCGAGGCCAGCCTGGACTACCAAGTGAGTTCCAGGAAAGGCGCAAACCTAAACAGAGAAACCCTGTCTCGAAAAAAACAAAAAACAAAACAAAACAAAACAAACAAACAAAGAATATTCCTCCTAAGATGCTAAAGACTCATAGGAAACCATTTTGATTTTGGTATGAAAACATTGCACATTCTCTGGAGTGGTAGAAAATGCAGATGTGGTTGATCATGAACATTAATGGCCAATATAAAATCACATTCTTAGCAGATGAAAAAGTTTTCCCTGCAAATTTAAGTTGGTGGTATTAAAATAAATGTTTTTTTTTATATAGCCCTCAAATGGAAAGTGAATGGATTATTATAGTGCAATAAATCATGATTTTCATTCTGTATCTTAAATTATAAAACCAAACCCAATAAAACAAATTTCATATACTATTAATTTTAATACATATAAAGAAATAAGCTACAAAATCAAACCATGTCATTCTTATTACCATGCATAAATTTAAAAAAAAATAGTAAGTTGTTCAATTTGATTTACATATAAATTTTTTTAATTTTTTAATTTAATTTAATTTTACATATCAGCCATGGATTCCCCTGTCCTCCCCCTTCTCGCCCTCCACCGCTTTCGCCCCAGCCCACCACCCATTCCCATCTCCTCCAGGACAAAGACTCCCCTGGGAATTCAGCTCAAACTGGTAGGTTCAGTCCAGGCAGGTCCAGTCCTCTCCTCCCAGGCTGTGTGAAGATTCCCTGCATAAGCCCCAGGTTCCAAACAGCCAACTCATGAATTAAGGACAGGTCCCAGTCCCACTGCCTGGGTGCCTCCCAAACAGTTTAAGCTAATCAACTGTCTCACTTACCAGAGTGCCTGATACAGTTGGGGGGTGTCCTCAGCTATTGGTTCATAGCTCATGTGTTTCCATTAGTTTGGCTATCTGTCCCTGTGCTTTTTCCAATCTTGGTCTCAACAATTCTCACTCATACAATCCCTGCTCTTTCTCAGCAGTTGGACTCCTGGAGCTCCACCTGGGGCCTAGCTGTGGATCTTTGCATCCAATTCTCTCAGTCATTGGATGAGAGATTTTTAGCATGACAGTTAAGGTGTTTGGCCATCCTATCACCAGAGTAGGTCAGTTTGGGCTTTCTCTCGACCATTGCCAGTAGTCTATTGTGGAGGTATCTTTGTGGATTTCTGGAGACCTCTCTAGCACTTTGCCTCCTCCTATTCCCATGGGGTCTTCATTTATCATGGTCTCATATTTCTTGTTCTCCCTCTCTGTTCTTGATCCAGCTGGGATCTCCTGCTCTCCCAAGCTCTCTTTCCCTCAAACCTTGCCCTTCATTACCCCCACTCACATCCAGGTTGTTCACATCCAGGTTGTCATTGGGTAATCCCTGTGTCTTACTTAGGGTCCTGTTTTCTAGGTAGCCTCCTTGGAGTTGTGAGTAGCAGTCTAGTCATCTTTATTTTACATCTAGTATCCTCCTATAAGTGAATACATACCATGTTTGTCTTTCTGAGTCTGGGTTACCTCACTCAGGATGATTTTTTCTAGATCCATCCATGTGCCTGCAAACCTCATGATGTCATTGTTTTTCTCTGCTGAGTAGTACTCCATTGTGTATATGTACCACATTTTATTGGTGAAAGATATTTAAAGAATTGCTCAATATTCCTAACCATCAGGGAAATGCAAATCAAAATGACTCTGAGATGCCACCTTACACCTGTCAGAATGGCTAAGATCAAAAACACTGAAGACAGCTTATGCCGGAAGGCTATGGAGCAAGGGGAACTCTCTTCCACTGCTGGTGGGAATGCAAGCTTGTACAAACACTTTGAAAACCAGTGTGGCGCTTTCTTAGAAAATTGGGAATCATCTCCCCCAAGACCCAGCTATACCACTCTTGGGCATATACCCAAGGAATGCTCAATCATACCACAAGGGCATTTGCTCAGGTGTGTTCATATCAGCATTGTTTGTAATAGCCAGAACCTGGAAACAACCTAGATGCCCTTCAACTGAAGAATAGATATACATAAACTTTTAGCCACTAGATTGAGCTTTAATATTAATGTCCTAAAACAGTTTCACCAAATCCACCATAAATGGATATTTATTTAGCTGATTACTTTGCCTCTATAAATTATGTTTCTAGAACTATTCAAGATGTTCCAAAAGGACATTTTTTCCTTCTGTCAGATAAACCATGAGTTAAAAAACTTACTTATCTCATGGCAGGACACTTAGTGTTTTGCCCATATTTCATTGGGGAAAATGAGGCTCAATCCATTTTCTGTTACCAATCTCCATATTTACATTAGTAAACCAATTCAAATATTAAATTGCAACTCCTATTTTCCAAAATTTGTAGCCTGACAGTACATTGATTAAGAAAGATAAATTTGTTTCACTACATTCCTTGAGAA
This sequence comes from Peromyscus eremicus, assembly GCF_949786415.1. Taxonomy (NCBI): domain Eukaryota; kingdom Metazoa; phylum Chordata; class Mammalia; order Rodentia; family Cricetidae; genus Peromyscus; species Peromyscus eremicus. Next base: position 123,187,303 of record NC_081439.1, read on the forward strand.
ATTTCAGTAGGAACTTTTCCAGTACTGCCTATAAAGATCTGATATTGGCTACAATATAAACAGTCCCTTGTCAAAGGCTACATTGTGTGTTATTTCACATCTTCTTACCTACACAGCTGTTTTGGTTCCTGAGTTTGCTGGGGTTAGAGCTTGTTTAAAATAAAATACAACCATTTTGGTGTATATTTTGATGTTCTGAAAATGAATATCGTCACATAACTACTACCCAAAGAGGAAAATAAGATTTTAATTATCTCAAAATATGTTTTTGTGCCTCTTTACAGTCAGTTCTTAAAATCCATGGCCTAAGGCAAACATCAACTTTTTTTTGCCATTACCACCATAAATTAAGTTGTGTTTGCTTGACTTTTACATAACAAGAATTGTAGCTAGAGTTTTCCTGCCTGACCCACAGTCAGGACAAATCTCTCTCACCTGCCAGTCCCACAGCCACTCAAACCTGACCAAGTAAACACAGAGACTTATATTGGTTACAAACTGTATGGCCGTGGAAGGCTTCTTGCTAACTGTTCTTACAGCTTAAATTAATCCATTTCCATTAATCTATACCTTGCCACATGGCTCGTGGCTTACTGGCATCTTCACATGCTGTTTGTTATCATGGCGGCTGGCAGTGTCTCTCTGACTCAGCCTTCCACTTCCCAGCTTTATTCTCCTCCTTGTCCTGGCTACACTTCCTGCCTAGCCACTGGCCAATCAGTGATTTATTTATTGACCAATCAGCAACACATTTGCCATACAGAACATCCCACAGCAAAGAATCATAAAAAATATTTATATCTGTGGTGATATTGTGTTCCCCAAAATATTGTGCGCGCTAAGAAACTTATCTGTGGTCAGACAAGAGAACAGCCACAATATTAAATACAGAGGATAGGCAGCGGCAGCACACACCTTTAATGATAGCATTCCAGAGGCAGAAATCCCTCTGGATCTCTGTGAGTTCAAGGCCACATTGGAAACAGCCAGGCATGGTGATACACACCTTTAATCCCAAAAAGTGAGCCTTTAATCCCAGGGAGTGATGGCAGAAAGGAGAAAGATATATATAAGGCATGAGGACAAGAAACTAGAAGCATTTAGCTGGTTAAGCTTTTAGGCTTTGGAGCAGCACAGTTCAGCTGAGATTCATTCTGAATGAGGACTGAGAGTCTTCCAGTCTGAGAACACATGATCAGCTGAGGAATTGGTGAGGTGAGGAAGCTGTGGCTTGTTCTGCTTCTTTGATCTTTCAGCATTCACCCCAGGTTTCTTTTTATTAATAATTTATTCATAATTCATATCTGGCTCCAGGTTTCTTTTTATTAATAAGAACTTTTAAGATTCCTGCTACACATATCTGTATTGTTTATTGTGGATAATGCTATTGAAATTTATTCACAACTTTCATTAGCTCATTTTAATATATTGTTAAAAATTTCAATATTTGAATATATCACAATTAGATTATCAACTTACACACTAATTCTATCAGGACATTTGGGTTTAGTTCTTGAAATTTTACAAATAAATTACTTATGGACAATTTCATGTAACTATATGGAAGTTTTATGAAACTAAAATGAACTCTTTATGACAGTAATTAAAATTTATTCTAAATACATATCTTGTTGATTTAGATAACAGCAACAGAACCTCAAAATATAACAAGTTGTGTCTAAAATTCTTCTCAAGTATTTGATGCTTTAATTTCTTTTTATATGTGTATTCATAGAACATATGTGTGCAGGGGTGCCAACAGAAGCCAGAAGAGGGTATTGCATCCTCTGGAACTGGAATTACAGGATTTATAGCTGCCATGTTGGTGCTGGAATCAATCCTGGATTCTCCCCAAGGGTATCTAGTATTCATAAATGCTACGCTATCTCTCTGGCTCCGGTTTCCAAAGTAGTTGAACTACTTAACTTCCACAAACAGTATATAAAAATTTTAGTACTTGAAATTCTTATCAATACTTGGTTTCCAAAGTACTTTTCATCTTACCTATTATGGTGAGTGAACTGAGATGTACATTCACAATTTATATTTGATTAGATTTACCTGATGACTCATAGCTTATTTATTTATATTGGTTTTGCAATAACTTTTTTAAAGAAATTCATTTTCAAATTTGTTTGCTTGTTTTAATTGGGTTTTGTGCACTCTTTAATTGTGTTGTCTTCCCTCAGTTTGAACTATTTTAAATTTTTTTTTAATTTTTATTTTGCAATAAAATTCAGTTCTACATATCAGCCATGGATTCCCTTGTTCTCCCCCCTCCCGCCCCCCTCACCTTCCCCCCAGCCCACCCCCCATTCCCATCTCCTCCAGGGCAAAGCCTTCCCCGCAGACTGAGATCAACCTGGTAGACTCAGTCCAGGTAGGTCCAAGCCCCTCCTCCCAGGCCGAGCCAAGTGGCCCTGTATAGGCCCCAGGTTTCAAACAGCCGACTCATGCAATGAGCACAGGACCAGGTCCCACTGCCTGGATGCCTCCCAAACAGATCAGGCCAATCAACTGTCTCACCCACTCAGAGGGCCTGATCCAGTTGGTGATGCTTTCTTAGAAAATTGGGAATCCATCTCCCCCAAGATCCAGCTATACCACTCTTGGGCATATACCCAAGGAGTGCTCAACCACACCACAAGAACACTTGTTCAGCTATGTTCATATCAGCATTGTTTGTAATAGCCAGAACATGGGAACAACCTAGATGCCCTTCAACTGAAGAATGGATAAACAAAATGTGGTACATATACACAATGGAATACTACTCAGCAGAGAAAAACAATGACATCATGAGGTTTGCAGACAAATGGATGGATATAGAAAAAATCATTCTGAGTGAGGTAACCCAAACTCAGAAAGACAAACATGGTATGTACTCACTCATAGGAGGATACTAGATGTGGAACAAAGATGACTGGACTGCTACTCACATCACCAGGGAGGCTACCTGGAAAACAGGACCCCAAGAAAGACACAGGGATTGCCCAATGACAGAGAAATGGAATGAGATCTACATGAACAGCCTGGACATGAGTGGGGGTAGTGAAGGGCGAGGGTCGAGGGAAAGAGAGCTTGGGTGAGTGGGAGATCCCAGCTGGATCAACAACAGAGAGGGAGAACAAGGAATAGGAGACCATGGTAAATGAAGGCCACATGAGAATAGGAAGAAGCAAAGTGCTAGAGAGGCCCACAGAAATCCACAAAGATACCCCCACAACAGACTGCTGGCAATGGTCGAGAGACAGCCCAAACTGACCTACTCTGGTGATGGGATGGCCAAACACCCTAATTGTCGTGCTAGAAACCTCATGCAACTACTGAGGGATCTGGATGCAGAGATCCATGACTAGGCCCTGGGTGGATCTCTGGGAGTCCAATTAGCGGGTTTATATGAGGGAGAATTGTTGAGACCAAGGTTGGGTAAAGCACAGGGACAAATAGCCAAACGAATGGAAACACATGAAATATTTTAAATCATTATAGACGTAGCCTGTTGAAAAATATATTCACTGTATTTTTCCTTTTTAGAGAATTGATCTTTTGCATTCTTATTGACCTTTTTATAAAGCAAATGTTTTTAATATTCTTTGATAGTCCAGAGGGCCTACCTGTGATATTTTGGGAAAGACATTGACTGCCTTTCACCTATATCCTAGGAACTTTTCTGAGACTAAATTAAAAAATAATGAACTAATTTCTTTGGCAGAGGCAATCCAAGGCAATATAATATTGTCTGCCATGTATTTATTGTCAATAACTCTTATGCAGACATACAATGAAAAAGAGCAAGTGGGGAAAAATATAAAATGTACTCTTTGGAGAGAAAATTAGTACTAGGAAACATATTAGATATAAGTATTATGCTAGATAGCTGCTATAATTTTTAAGGAAATTAGATCCATTAAGATGCCTCAGGCTCAGTACTGAAACAAAAGGAAGGGTACATCAGGGAAAGACCTCACCCAATACAGCTTTCAACACATAAAAGAGAGCTGTTTTTTCCCCATCACTCCTCTCATTTGTCCCAGCTTGGATGCAGTGTAGTTGGTATGTAAAATGAAAAGATCTCATTGTAAGTAGGGAGAGACTATATTAACTCAAAGTTGCTTTGAGTCTCAAAGAGACTTTTTACTTTTAAACTGTTTTGAGATAGTTAAAGACTATGAGAACTATTGATGTCAGACTAAATGCAGTTTATGTTATGACATGATGGTAAAGCTATCATAACCAGGGAGAAGAGTGTGGCGGTTTGAATTAGAAGTATCTACCATAGGGTCAGGTATCTCAACACTTACTCCAGAGTTGGTGGTACTATTTGGGTAAGTATAGATAGTGAAGTCTTGTTGGAGAAAGAAACCATGGGGAAGAATTTTGACTTAATATAGTCTCACCCTACTTACAGTGAGATCTCTTTGCTTCATGCTTGTATTTGAAAATGTGATCTCTTAGATTCCTGCTCCTTCTGTCATATTTGGTGGTTGCTGCATGCCTTCATACATGATGGACTTTTATTTCTTTCTTGAACCATAAGCTAAACAAACTCTTCTGTTACTTACATTTGGTCATGATGTTTTCTTACAGCAACAGAAAAGTAGCTAACACAGGTGGTATAGCAACGTCATAAAGCAGATCAATTTTTTCATTTATTTTAAGAAATTCCTAACTAATATGGGACTGGCTGCACTAGGTTACACACACAGCAAAATGCATAACTGTTCATTTCCCAACATCTACATCACTGTAGCTAGAGTTTTCCTGCCTGGCCCACAGTCAGGACAAATCACTATCATCCGCCAGTCCCATAGCCGCTCAGACCCAACCAAGTAAACACAGAGACTTATATTGCTTACAAACTGTATGGCCGTGCCAGGCTTCTTGCTAACTGTTCTTATATCTTAAATTAATCAAGTTCTATAAATCTATACCTTGCCACGTGGCTTGTGGCTTACCGGCATCTTCACATGCTGATTATCATGGTGGCGGCTGGCAGTGTCTCTCTCAGCCTTCTGCTTCCCAGAATTCTCCTCTCTCCTTGTCCTGCATATACTTCCTGCCTGCCTGACTACTGGCCAATCAGTGTTTTATTTACTAGCCAATCAGAGCAGTTTGACATACAGACCATCCCACAGCACACCATCATTTCTTGTCATTTGTATTCTTGATGATTGCCATTCTGACTTGGGTAAGCCAGAATTTTACTGTAGTTTTATCCTCATTTTGATGGCTAAGAATGCTGATCACTTTTTAAAGTATTCCCTAGCCATTTGTATTTCTTTTTTGGGAACATTCTGTTCAGTTCCACAGTCCATTTTAATTTTCTTCATGTTTAATTATTTTTATTCTGTTTATATTAGTATCTTACTTAGAGTTTCTTTTGCTGTGATAAAATACCATGGCAAAAGGCAATTTAGAGATGAAAAGACTTATTTCATCTTAAATTTCTCAAGTAATACTCTATCACTAAGGGAAGTCAGGGTAGTAACTCAAGGTAGGAATTTGGAGGCAGGAACTGAAGCAGAAAACATGGAGAAGTGATGCTAACTTACTTGATCTTCATGGATTGCTCAGTCTACTTTCTTTATAGCACCCAGGACTACCAACTTGGGAGTGACACTACTCACAGTCTGCTGGGTCCTACCACTTCAATCACCACTCATAAAACACACTATAGATTTGTCCACAGGCCATGCTTATGAGGTTACTACTCAGTTCAGGTTCCCTCTTTCAAAGTGACTCTAATTTGTGTCAACTTGGCCTATAACTAGCCAGCAGAACTGTTTATCAACACAATAAAAAAAGCACACCACTGATAAACTAACTATAACTTTCCCTTCTTATTTACCACCAAGATGTCATATTCATATTAATATAACAATTTAAAACATTCCAACTTTTGAACATCTTACAGTCTTTAAAAATTAAAACACTTTAAAAGTTCAGTCTCTTCAAAACATCCAAAGTGTCTTTCAAAGTTGAAAGCCTCTATAAAATATCCAAATACTCTCTAAAATTTCAAGGCTCCGTAAAATTCCCAACTCTCTCAGCCACGTGAGATTTAAAAACAGCAACAACAACAACAACAACAACAAAACCCTTCTTATTCTAAGAAGAATGAGCCAGGACACAGTAACAGTCAAATCAAAGAAAATCAAAACACAATAGTGTTTCGTGCTTGATGTCTGGGACCCACTCATGGTGCTCTGGTCTCCAAAGGGCCTTGGTAGAAGTATTTCTCTGGCTTTGCAATTCATAACACATTCAGCTTGTCTCCTAAAATCTGGCCAGCTCCACTCCAAATCTGCTGCTATCTTTGGTACTCATTCAATGCTGCTGGAACCTCTAAAATGCTGGGGTCTTTCCAACAAGTGGGCTGCACTTCCTCCCATGAACTCTGCTAGTCTCTCTTCAAGGACTGTGACCTTGTTCAATGTGACACATTCAATCCCAGATCTTTCACTGAAACTGAGGTTGCACCTTCACTAACAGACTCTCTTCAGGGACTCCAGTCTTGTAACACAGTGCCAAGCGTCAGCTGCTCTCCCTGACTCTTTTTTGTTATGACTATGAGACATGTCAGCTCCTGGCAGTACCAATCTACTTCAGAGAAAATATGGGCATTGAAGAAACTGCATATGGAGTTAGCTTTCATTGTGGCAAAATTTAGCCACTGGACAACAAAGTATCCTTGAATCAACTGCTGACAAAATGGACAGACAGGACATGAAACAAAGGACTACTGATTCTTGCCAAAACAAGTGTGGTTATGGCTTTATCAAAAGGCATCTTCTGAGGCCAGGACAATATGGCACCATCCCTGAAGTGGCCTTTGCAATTCGGAAAAGGTACAGTGCCCTTTTCTTCAAAGGCAGCTGAACAGGCAGTGGGCCGATGGCTTCTGATGTGCTATAGAACAGCAGCTGAAACAGTTACTCTTGAAGAGTAACTAAGCTCACAACTCTCCATAGTAGACTAGTGTTTGACAGAGGGATGTGGAGAAGAAAGGGATGCTAAGATGAAGCCATATATACATAGCCAAGAAGAATGGACAGCTGAATTAAAAAAACATCAACAATTTCCAGAATTTAAAATCCATGAGAGGACACTAGTGGAATTCAGGTGTTTCTGGTACATGGACTGCTTTCACCCATTGTGAGGTTGAACTGTTGACCTTGTGTACATCCTACTTCACAAATGAGTCTGTCAGATATGCTAAGCCTATAGGCTGAAGAATGTGCCCCAGCATTGCATAGAAACCTCAGGTGACTGTCCAGGCAGCTGGCTGTTTCTGTCAACTCAAAAATTTTTTGGAAGTTGCTTGCATGCACTTTCTGTTTTTATTTTCGTTAGCTAATATTATTTCCTTCTTGGGTCTCTGAGGGAGTTGAAGATTAGTTAGTTATAGTTGAAGGTTAGTTAGTTATAGTTGAAGATTAATTAAGATAGAAAGTGAATTAGATACATTTTGGACTTAACAAAATAGGATAGATAATGAAATTATTTTCTCTGAATTTGTCAAATACAAATGGACTAGACATTGTTTAGACATTTATTACTTGTATATATTGTATATAGTCATTGTACTTTTGTATATAGTTTTTCTTTTGTTAGTTATAACCTTTTTTCTTTTTTCCTTTTTATTAAAATAGTAAAGGGGAAATTTGGTGGTATTTTATTTGTACTGAAATGTGATTTTAATTGTATGTTAATAAATAAAGTTGTCTGGGGGTCAGAGCTATTAGAGCCATAGCAAGTGCGTGGCGGCAGTGGCACAGGCCTTTAAGGACCTGGAGGGCGGTACATACAGGCAGTGACGAGGCAGTCACGTGTTTGTGTTTACAACCAATGAGAAGGCAAAACAGCTAGACTATATAAAGACATACACACAGGAAGTAGGTCCCTTTCCGAGAGCTCTCTTGACTGAAGAGTATCGCTGAAGCAGGAAGGGTGAGGCTCTTAGCTCTGACCTCTTGGCTTTCTTCTCTGAATCGGCTCTGTGTTTCTTATTTAATAAGACGGTGGGTTACATCTACAGACTCTTTCATATCTTCAAAACCAGCATCACCTGGGAGACCCTTATAAATGACCAAGTTTGGCTGTCAGCATGTGATACAACCTTGGCCATCTCTGTAGCACAGCTTTTCTATGCTGACCCTAAGGAAATATTCCCAGAAGATTTTACCTCAATAATTCTGGTCACTTCTTAATCAGAGCTGACTCTTCAGCCACACCTAGATAGTATAAATTGTCCCACAAAAGTAGGGTTTTCACTTTAGTGGTTTGTAAATTCAAAATACCACATGGACAGCCTGATAGCCTTTGAGGGATTCTCAAACTTCCCTTTGAAATGTCAAAAGCCAGGCATTCATCATCTGCACTGCTCTAAGCATTTGATTCTAAGTTCTCACAATAACTAATTAAGTTCTGATAACTCAATGACTTTTCTAGCTCAAAGTTCCAAAATTTGTCCACAATCCTCCCAATTACATGATAAAGTCTTTCAAAACAATATCCCACTTATGCTACAAAATTATGATTTAGTTAGGGTCTTTATTTATGTGATAAAATATCATGAGAAAATGCAATTTGTGAAGGAAAATGTTTATTTCATCTTATACTTGTCAGGTTATATTCCATCACTGAAAGAAGTCACAATAGGAGCTCAAAATAGGAATCTGGAGGCAGGAACTAAAACAGAAACAATGGAGGACTGATGCTTACTAACTTGCTCCTCATGGAGTTTTTTGGTTTAATTTCTTATAACACCCATTACTACCAACTCAGGGGTTGCAGTGCCTTTGCCCATAGTGCTCTGAGCCATTCCACATCAATCATCACTCAAGAAAATACACTATTGGTTTGCCCACAGGGCAGTCTTGTGGGGCATTTTATTTTATTTGAGACTCCATCTTCCAAAATGACTATATCTTGTGTCAAGTTGACATAAAACTACCTAGCACAGTGAGTGCTTTACCTAAATCTGTGTATATATACCACAATCATGCCTGGTACCCTTCCAACTAATTCAAATGATGTTATCCTTTGCTGTAGAGAAGCTTTTTAATTTTTTTTTAAATTTCATTAGATCCTGTTTATCAACTGATAATCTTATTTCTTTAGTTTCCAGTTGAATTTAGAAAGTCCTTAACTGTGTGAATAAGTTGAAATGTTGCCTGTATATGCATGGTTTCAGGGCAATCTATCAGAAAGGTGGTAGCCTCTGAAATGTTTCATCCCTGAAAACTGAGTATCCTTCTCCCAACAGGTATCAACTATCAATAGTTCTTTGGATATGGGTGGAACTTCACAAGGCCATCCCTCATCTATGCTAATATCTTCTCCAGCTTGATTCTGTGTGAGTCTTATGCATACAATCCCAGCTGGTGTGAATTCAAGTGAGCTGTCATGCCCAAAAATTATTGTTTTGCTACAGAATTTGACTACATCTGGCTATTACAATCATTCTACCCTATATTCCACAATATTACCTGAGCCTTAGGTCAAGGGGGTTTGCTACATTTAGATCTGAGAATTCCACATTTTCTTATTACCCTCACATTGACCAGTTGTGGGTCTCTGTACCAACATCTACTATGATTTTTTTAAAAAAGCTTCTCTAGCCAGGCAGTGGTGGCACATGCCTTTAATCCCCAGAATTCGGGAGGCAGAGCCAGGCAGATCTTTGTGAGTTCAAGGCCAGCCTGGTCTACAAAGCTAGTTCCAGGAAAGGTGCAAAGCTACAAAGTTACACAGAGAAACCCTGTCACAAACAAACAAACAAACAAAAAAGCTTCTCTAATATGGATGGATTGAGAGGTATACTAATCTATCGGTGTAAAGATAAGTACTTGAGGGCAGTTTTATTACCATGTCTATTTATGAGAATCATAGTATTAAACTCTCCTGTAGCGTCTATGAACTAATCAATTTTAGATGTTTATTCTATTTTTTTTCTAGTTAATGGTATAAGGAATCAGTTAAATCTTGTGGAGTTGACCTTAAATACAATCAGAATGTTGGTGGTTACTCCCATAGAATGTATACCACTATTGTACCAAAGGGCATACCTTATCAGACCAGTTGTTATTATAGCTCATGGTCTTCATAGGTAGGTAAGACTGATGATCACTTTTCTCCTCTGGTAGCATGCATACCATTTTCTTTTTTTATTATATTTTTATTATTTAAAACAGTGTTCAAATTCAATTATATTTTTATGAGATCCTCCCCCTTGCCCAAGTCCTTTCACATATTCTCCCTCTCCCTACCCACCAATTTTAAGTCCTTTCTCAAAAAAAGAACCCAAAAACCCAATACAACAACAAAACCTCTAAAACCAAGAAAACAAAAATAAAACCACATTCAAAAAGAAAACAATCAACAAAACAAAAAATGTAACCAAATAAAAGCATGCACATACATACACACAAAAAAAACAAAAAAACAAAAAACAAAAAAAACACTTGTGGAGTCCAGTTATATGCTTGTTAACTACTCCTGAACATGAGGCCTTTCATGGAGTGGTTGATATACCTAGTGTCACTCTATTGGAAAAAACTATTTTTTCATTTCCCAGCAGTATAAGTGATAGTTTTACTCTTAACATTTAGTTTCATGGCTAGTTTCAATTCATTCATTCACTTTTTAAAAATATAACACAATAAATTATAATAAGACAAAACAAAAACTATCTCATGGAAGTTAGGCAAGATAAAACAACAGAAGAAAAATAGCCCAAGAGAAGGAACAAGATTCAGAGACTCACTTTTTCACACACTCAGGAATCCCATAAAAATGTTAAACTGGCATCCATAATATATATGCAGGGGAACTGATGCAGACCCCAGCAGGCCCTGTGCATGCTGCCTCAGGCTCTGTGAATTCATATGAACTTTGATCACATTGATTTAGAGAGACTTGTTTTCTTGCTGTCCTCCAGGTCCTCTGGCTTTCACATACTTTCTGCATCCTCATCTTTAGGGTTCTCTGAGCTCTGAGGGGAGGGATAATGTGGATTTCATGTGCTATGAAAGCTAGCCAGTAGAGATGAAGCTTCTGTATTGGTACCACCTTAATGCACCCCTTGCTGTCATATAACTCACATATGTGGTATCTTCAGCAGTCATGTCTGATCATCAATTTTTGGAGGGAAACTAAGAGCAATGACTCTATCCTGTATTATTCAAGGGTGTCTGTGACCAACAGCTCAAAAAAAGTTAATCCATACTTACTCTGGGTTTTCTGTTTAATAATCTCTGACATCTGGGGGAGGCATTGTCATGTACCCATTATAAAATAACTCTTTTTAAATTCCTTTCATAAGCACATATTTTTTTAGGAAGCTTCTACATTATAAGGGTTCCATATTGCACTTTCAAACATCTTCACTGTTAGCTATCCCTCCCTATACTCAGTCCTCTACCCTCCCCTCCACTCACATCCTCTACCTCATTTAGCATTTCCTGTTCCATAATTTCTCTTCCTCTTTCATATCACAAGAATTTTTTATCTTATGCTTTAGTGTAAATGTTCTCAGATGTTACTTGCATATTTATGATCCATTTGAATGTTTATATATAATATAACTTTAGAATTTGTATGGTTTCATACAAGAAACAGTTTATATTTCAATCTGGTTCAAAATAAAGTGTTAAAAGAAAGCTTTAGTTCATTAAGAAATTTCCTGATATTTTCATTATAACAAATTGACTTTATGTTTGGATCTAAATTTGGATGTTATTGTATTCTGCTGATGGATATGTATATATACCATGAGTAACATATTTGTCTTAAAGAAATTATTAACCTTAACACACATTTTCATATTAATAAAACTAGTCCTTGCTTTTGATTCTCTGTTTTCTTTTCTATTCAAGCATGCTTTTGTTATCTTGTGTCACATGTTTTCATAAATTTGAAACAGGTTGAAAATATTTTTGTACAAAGAATTTTTGTTTAAGCTTTCATTCAAATTCCATTTGATGTGCAGAAAATTTAGGGGCATGGATATTTCAAAAACATTATTGCCTTAGTTAGGGTTTCTATTGCTATGAAGAGGCACTGTAACCACAGCAACTCTTGTAAAGGAAAACATTTGATTGGGGTTAGCTTATAGGTTCAGAGATTTATTCTATTATTGTCTTGGTGGGAAACATGGTGGCATGCCGCCAGACATGGTGCTGGAGAAGTAGCTGAGAGTCTCTATATCTGAATTGGCTCATAGCAGGAAGACAGTGACATTGATCCTGTTTTGAGTTTCTGAAATCTCAAAGCCCAGCCCCAGTGGCACACTTCCCCCAACAAGACTACACCAACTCCAACAAGGCCGCACCTCCTAATAGTGGCACTCCCAATGAGCCTATGAGAGCAGTTTTCATTAAAACTACCACAATTATGTCATCAAATATATAAATGAGGACTATTTTTCCATTTGATCAGAACTTCTTGAATGGTGCTCAGTGGTTTTTTATTTTATAGTTTTAAGAGTCAATGTAGTATTCTAATTTATTAAATAAATCTTAATAAATTTGGGCCAAGCCATTTTATTTCATAATTTTTGAAAAAAATATATAATTAATATTTCTAACTATATTTTAGTTTTATACAGATAAAAGTTTATATTCAGCATTTCATATTTTAGTAGCTATAGTTGCAATACATTTTTGATATGTCTCTTATGATTTTTTACTGGTGCACAATATTATAATTTAACATTATTTATAATAAGTTCAGTTTACCACAGTGTAACTTCTGTAGTGTAAATTTAATGGAAGATGTATAATAAAGTATTTTATATATTCACAAATTTGTGTAACATTCATCACCATCTAATTCAAGAAACACACATTACATGAAGAAGAGGCTCCATGCCTCACAACAGACACCCTCTGTTATCCTGTCTACTGTGGGAGACCAGCTCCCACATTTATTTACATCAGGTACTCTTGAGGAATGAGGGATATGAGACTTATGTAGATATAAAGGGAGAGAAACAGAGAGAAACGCAGGACAGCCTTGGCTGGGCCTGGATCCTTACCCACAAGTCCAGAACTTCATTCCAAAGGGCTATTTATAACAATGAAAAGGGGAGGGGTAAAAGACCTCTCCTTGCTAGTTACAGCCAAGTGTAGACACCTACAAACACCTGATACTCAGGCCTGTGATCAAATCAACCTTTTTTTTTTTGATTTTCTAGTTTACTGAAACAGGGTATGAAAGCATATCTACTCATGACTGGCCATTATCAGGAACTGAACTGTTGGTAAATAATATTCTTGCTGTTCTTCATGGACCACATCTTGTCTTAAGTTCAAAGTAGCCTCAGGCATCATCAGAACCCAGAACACGGCAAAGCAGGGATTCCAACTAAGAGATAGGCTTTTAGGAAGTCTGCTTCTCTGTGGCCTCTCCAGAGAGGTACAAGAGTCCATAAATTTCATTTGCCTACACAGACATAATAAACTGATGGCAGTTACTTCTCAGAAATTGAAGAAATTAAAATATCCCTATCCAATAAAACAAGTATTAGAGAAACTATGACTTAAAAGTATGGAATTTCTTTTCCTTTTTTTTAAATTTTATTTTATAATTTAATTTAATTTTACATATCAGCCACAGATTCCCTTGTTCTCCCCTTTCCCACCCCCCACCCTCCCTCCAACCCACCCCTCATTCCCATCTCCTCAAGGGCAAAGACTCCCCTGGGATTGAGTTCAACCTGGTATATTCAGTCCAGGCAGGTCCAGTCCCCTCCTCCTCCCAGGCTGAGCCAAGTGTCCCTGTATAAGCCCCAGGTTCCATTCAGCCAGCTCATACACTGAGGACAGGTCCCAGTCCCACTGCCTGGATGCCTCCCAGACAGATCAAGCTAATCAACTGTCTCACTTATCCAGAGGGCCTGATCCAGCTGGGAGCTCCTCAGCTATTGGTTCATAGTTCATGTGTTTCCATTAGTTTGGCTTTTTGTCCCTGTGCTTTTTCCAATCTTGGTCTCAACAATTTTCATACAGACCCTGGTCTTTCTCGCCAATTGGACTCCTGAAGCTCCACCTGGGGCCTGGCTATGGATCTTTGCATCCGGTTCCCTCAGTCATTGGATGAGGTTTCTAGCATGACAATTAAGGTGTTTAGCCATCCTTTCACCAGAGTAAGTCAGTTCAGGCTTTCTCTCGACCATTGCCAGTAGTCTATTGTGGAGGTATCTTTGTGGATTTCTGTGGACCTCTCTAGCACTTTGCTTCTTCCTATTCTCATGTGGTCTTCATTTATCATGGTCTCTTATTCCTTGTTCTCCCTCTCTGTTCTTGATCCAGCTGGGATCTCCCACTCCCCTAAGCTCTCTTTCCCTCAAACCTTGCCCTTCATTACCCCCACTCACGTCCAGGTTGTTCATGTAGATCTTATCCATTTCTCTGTCATTGGGTGATCCCCGTGTCTTTCTTGGGGTCCTGTTTTCTAGGTAGCCTCCTTGGAGTTGTGAGTAGCAGTCTAGTCATCTTTGTTTTACATCTAGTATCCTCCTATAAGTGAGTACATACCATGTTTGTCTTTCTGAGTTTGGGTTACCTCACTCAGGATGATTTTTTCTAGATCCATCCATGTGCCTGCAAACCTCATGATGTCATTGTTTTTCTCTCCTGGGTAGTATTCCATTGTGTATATGTACCACATTTTATTTATCCATTCTTCAGTTGAAGGGCATCTAGGTTATTTCCAGGTTCTGGCTATTACAAATAATGCTGATATAAACATTGCTGAGCAAGTGCTCTTGTGGTATGATTGAGCATTCCTTGGGTATATGCCCAAGAGTGGTGTAGCTGGGTCTTGGGGGAGATTGATTCCCAATTTTCTAAGAAAGCACCATTTAAGGAATTGCTCAACATCCCTAATCATCAGGGAAATGCAAATCAAAATGACTCTGAGATACCATCTTATACCTGTCAGAACGACTAAGATCAAATCAATCTTTTATGCAACCCTGCTGGGTACTGCCACTAGGAAACCTAGATGGGCTCCAACAGTCTACAACCACTTAAAGAGGTTCTGTGTCCTGTGGTACCAGTTTTTGGCAGTTTTGTATAATCATCCTATAGATGGTGGTGGTTAATTTCAGCTGTCAACTTGGTTAGTTAAAAACATCTAAGACACTAATTAAGCCTACCTCTAGGCATGTCTATTAACCTGATTAGATTAAGAATTACCTAAGGCATTAATAAAGCCTGTCTCAAGGTATGTCTGTGGAGGCATTTCCAGAAAAGTTTGATGAGAGAAGGCCTACTATCAATGTGATTGGTACTATTTTATGAACTAAGGCCTAAGGCTAAATAAAGACAGAGAACAGACAAAGCCTGCTCAGCACCAGAATCCCCTTCTGGGCTTTCTTATTGAAAATATGGACCAAGTCATTCATGCTTTCTCTAGTATGATAGATTACATTCCTCTGAATCATGAGCCCAAATCCTTCCTCCTTTAAATTGCTTTCTGTTAATTTCTTGATAACAGTAACAAATGCAGATTATTAGTGTACGAACATTTGTTACTATGTTTTCCTTCTTATTACTGAGCCATATCTCCATTTATATTTATTAATATATTCTAAATTGAAGTGTGTAATCATATAATATGTTGTCACATATGTGATTTGCTCATTTTTGTGTCATTTTCTGACATGGTAATATCCACTAAGGCACAAAACTTAAAGCTTTAGCATGAAAAAAATTGTCAAGTCTTTTATTTTACTTCTCATATTTTTCATTTTATAGGTAGGGTAACTTACTGTACTTGAAGTTGTGAAAATTTACTCCTATAATTTCTCTAAAATGATTATAGCTTCAGCTCCCTTCTTCGGGACCTTTATCCATTTTGAGTCAGTTATTTTGCATGGTATAAGGAATGGGTCCACTTTCATTCTCTTTCCTCTGGCTCTCTGAACATCAGCATTATTTGTAGAAAAATTTGTCTCCCCCCTTACATACACACACACACACACACACACACACACACACACACACACACACACAAAATGTATTGTTCCCTTTCTTGAAATTCAATTGATAAATGTCACATGAGCTTAAATCTGGATGACAGATTACTTATTTCAATCTGTATTTCTGTCTTCATGTCAGAACCATACTGCCTTGATTACTCTATTTTTGTAATAAGTTTAGAATGGAAAACTGTAAGGTTTAGCATTTTCTTCTCATTTCGCAAGACTGTTTTGAGCATTCTAGATGCCATACTTAGGTCTTACATTGGGTTTTACTTCCTGTGCTATTAAGCTCTATTTTAAGCTTATACACATTCAGGATTATTATGTCTTATTTCTGAATTGACACTTTAATCATCATGAAAATTCCCCTTTATCCTCTGCTTCACAAATTCTTTTGACTTTATCCTCTTTTGACTCTGATTTTTTTCTCTCTCCTCACTTCAGCAACATTCTTCTCTGCTGTCATAGATTTGCCTCTAGGTGAAAATCTAAGCTTTTTCACAGATGACCTCATTTACTTCCAATCTTTAATGATTACAGTCCTCTCCATTATGCTTCATAAGGTTGGGATACATTTCTTTTGTGTATTTTATCCCAGTTTTAAATTTACAATAAAGCACCAATTAGTTATAAGTAACTCCCTCTTGATCATAAGAAATTTAACTATATTTTTGGCAGAGCAAAAAGCTGTTTAAACTGTGCCAGACATATTGTTTTGGAGTTAGACAAGATTCAAATTCTCATAGTTATATTATAGAAATTATTGAGCCTTAGTATCTATATTTATAAAAATTTTCATTTTCAATGGTAGATATTTCACTGGATGTGTGATTGTTAAAATGTTTGTAGATGCAAAAATCCAATATACTTAATGTAAGTAGATTAATGCTAAATAATATAGGAAACTGATCATCATTTTAGTGGATTTCAAGAACTGTTATGAAATAATGGAAGCAATTTAGGGATAGTAAGCTACATATGTTATTTGTAGTATTCCTCATGTTATCAAAAAAAACTAATAGCTAGTAAAATTATAAGGACTTCTTTGAAATGGGATTGCAGGGATACATACTGTTATTCTTACAACATAGTCTTTCCACAAGACTATAGGACATTTTCTGAGACATACTTATTTCATTCCAAAGTATTTGAAAGCAGAGCTACACACAGACAATAAAGGATTAGACAAATATCCACACATGAACATTTGTCAGTGCTGTCTGGGTTCCTTGGGTTGTGAGAATAGCGATATATAAACCTAAGAAACCTAAGTACCATGAGATCATTTTCTACAAAGGACAGGTTGGGATATTTTTTGAGTATTTTGCTCAAATACTGAAGTATGATGTGAATTATTCATTTATTAATATTCAAATGAATAACTTATATGAGAATATTATAGAGTATTTAAATATATTAATTATATCAATGTTTTAATCTAAAATTTAACTTATTTCAGATAATTTATAAATACAATAATGTACATAGTTATGAAAACTATGTTATGATTTGTTACATGTATACATTGAGCAACAATAAAATCATAATATTTCATCAAACACCAAATTTTTAAAGATGTAATTTAAAATTATTTCTTTATAACTATTTGAAATATAAAGTACTTTTTTGTTTATAGTCATTCTTCTTGACAATAGCACACTAGAACTTCTTACTGTTGTCTTACTATGTACTTTAATCCCTATTAGTCAATTTCTCTCATTCCTTTCCTATACATCACTGTTACCAGCTTCACATGCTACTATTCTATACTTCTATCAGATCAAATTTTATTTAAAATAGATTCTTCTCTCAAATAATACATACCAACCACAATTATCCATCCCTCAATGCCTCCCAGTCTTCCCAGTATTTCCCCTCTCCCTTACATCCACTCCTCAATTTCTTCAAAAAGAAAAAAAAATAGCAGGCTTCCAAAAGATGACAGCCAAAAGGGCAGAACAAGATATAATAAGACAAGACAAAAAGTCCTCATATCGAGAATGGAAAGAGCAAACAAATAGGAGGAAAAGAATCCCAAGAGCAGGCAAATGAGTGAAAGACACACAGGCTCTCACATTTAGGAGTCCCAAGAAACAACAAAAAAGCTTTATTTATTATCCAATGAGAGCCATGAAAAGACATCCCAAAGCAATTCTTCTTTTGCATTCTCTTTTCTATTCTTATCTCTATCCAGGAATATCCTTTTTGTGTCTCTTGATGTTTTCCTTCTAGCTCTCTTAATTTTTTTCCCTAAATCTCTCATTCTTGATGTTTTCTATTTTTTCATCCTTACAGCATATATACTCAAGTAAAATCTTTGAAGCAATATAAAAATTAAAGTGTGGATACATTCTGTTTTTCAAGTGAATGATTACAATGAATACAAGTAAAACAGAATGGTTTCCATATGTCTTACATGATTAACCAATTTGTGTATTACAGGTGAAAAGCAAGTTGTCTTAAGAACCCACATACATGCATACCCAAGCAACTTGTTATAGAATAACAGTGTAAGCAAGCAAGGTATTTTTCTCAGCCAGTTCTTTTGCTGGGAGGCTGCATTTTGTGGTTACAAAGAAAAGACGAATCATTTTATTATTTATTTTGAAAGGTAATCTTATAAGAATTCTTAAAGAAATCACAAACCTAAACTTTTATACATGAAAAAAAATCATTCAGCTCTACTTTAAATCTTTAGGGTGAATATCTACTCATCAACAGTTGTTTTGTTTTTTTTTTTTGTTTGTTTTTTTAATTTGGAGGTTGAGGGCAAAAATGGGTACAAGGAATTAATTATCACCTTTGATCATCAACTGATCCTAGCAAGAAAGGTACTTTAGCTAATAATAATTGGGCTGCTTTGTTCTGGTTCCCTGACCTTAAAGAGTTCCTCACTTAACTATGTGCCCTTCTAAAACTTTAGATTGTCGTCTTGGGCTTTTCATCTCAATGCTGTTTAACAAAAACTCCTTAGTCTAACATTAAGTTATATTCAGAGCTTTGTTTCAGCTATGATGCACTCCAAAACCTGTGAACTCATCTCCCAACATTAAGATTAAAAGAATTTAGGGGAAGGGTGGAATAAAAAAAAAGAATTTAAACTAGCTGGACTACTGGGACTCAGTTGTTTTTCTTAATCATTAACCTAAGCCACAATCTAAGTGGCTCCTCAATAAAAACTCATGTGTTCTAGCTGTGTGACACTTCCATGTTTTATTTGTAATCATCAAAACTCTGTATAAACTATCATTATTATTATTATTATTATCAATTAGATGGTAGAGCTTACAAGGAATTCATCTCCATAATGGAGGAAGTAGCTCTTTTGGAAAGCTATAGCAGTGTGGTGAGTTAAGGTTAGCTGGTGGCTCTCACTATTTCCCTGATTTCTGAGGCTTTCATCTCTATATTTGGCTCTGTGTTTCTTATTTAATAAGACCATTTAGAAAATTGTCTACACCTAAGTCTCTGGGCTATGCAGTCTCTACTTCCTGGACATCCAGGCAGTGTCAGGCTTGGACTCCCTCTCATGGCATTAGTCTCAAATTAAACCAGACATTGGTTGGCCACTCGCACAAGTGGCCCAGCATACCTTGCACACAGGACAGAGTGTAGATGGAGGATTTGTGGCTGGGTTGGTGTCCAGGTTTCTCTTTTCATAGCCTGCAGAGTGCCTTTCAACACCATAGAGACTAGAATGTAGGGGTGTACACTCCATGCAGGCACAAGATCAACCTTTGTACTTTGAATGAGCTGTATGGATGTTGTCCTCAGCAAGAAGGCAACACTGCCGCTTTTCAGAGAGTCACCTTAAGTCCTAGCATTAAACCAGGTTGTTTAGAGATCTCCACAGGACCACCTTGATGAGCAACTCAACTGAATACAACCCAGTCCCACCACTGGAAGCCTTGTCTGGATACAAAAGATGGCCAGTTTAGACTCCTACCTTCCATTACTGGGAGTCCTCACTAGGGTCACCCTCATAGATTACAGGAAGTTTCCACTGAACTAGATTTCCACACCATCTCTCCAATGCCTCCCCAATTCCAACTGTCTCTTCTCACTCTATCCCCCCACTCCATCTCTTCCTGACACCCAATCTCCACCCTCCCATACCCACCTACCCCCAGTCCACACACAAAATCTATTCTCTTTCTCCTTTCCAAGGAGACCCCCCCTCTTAAACTCCCTTTGTTATTAGCTTCTCTGGGTCTGTGGATTGTAGCATGAGTATCCTTTCCTTTACAGCTAATATCCACTTATGAGTGAGTACATACCATGTTTTTCTTTCTGGGTCTGGGTTACTTCACTCAGGATGACCTTCTCAAGTTCTAACAGCTGTGTAATAATCCATTGTGTAAATGTATCACTTTTTTTTTTTTTTTTGGTTTTTCGAGACAGGGTTTCTCTGTGTAGCTTTGAGCCTTTCCTGGATCTCATTCTCTAGACCAGGCTGGCCTCGAACTCACAAAGATCCACCTGCCTCTGCCTCCCGAGTGCTGGGATTAAAGGCGTGTGCCACCATCACCCGGCGTATCACATTTTCTTTATCCATTCTTTGCCTGAGGGACATCTAGGTTATTTCTAGTTTCTGGCTATTATAAATAAAGCTGTAATGAACATGGTTGAGAAAGTATCCTTGTGATAGGATGGAATGTCATTTGGGTATATCCCAAGAGTTGTATAGCTGGATCTTGAAGTAGATTGATTCTCATTTTACTTTTCTTACTTTATTGGTAAACATACACATAATTACCCTTCATGGTTGAGTTTTATTGAAATAGAAGAAACTGCATTTAAAAACAAATAATTCATTCATTGGCTGTGTTTAGACAAGATACTGACACTGAACAGGTAATAAGTAGATTTTTTCATAAGGTCTTTCTCACTTTATTTTACTTAAAATTAAGATGTGATGACTGTGGTATTAATTTTTAACTTCAAACCATTTCATGATTATGCAACAAACAAACAAACAGCAAAAAGGATAAATATATACAAGAAGACCTTCTTTTATTTGAGAAGAAAAAATGCAGTTCTTTTTGTTGTTGTTGTTGTTTTCTCGAGACAGAGTTTCTCTGTGTAGTTTTGGTACCTGTCCTGGATCTTGCTCTGTAGACCAGGCTGGCCTCAAACTCACAGAGATCCACCTGGTTCTGCCTCCTGTGTGCTGGGATTAAAGGCATACACCACAGCCACCCAGCTAAAAATGCAATTCTTAAGATACTGTTCTCACCAGTAGGGAAGTCACACACAGTCTATTATGTCCAGGGACTGGGGAAGGGCAGTTCCTATACCGTATATCTAAGGCCAAATAACAGGGCCTGTACCTCAGAGTCTGCACCAAAGTTGCTGGTGACATGGAAATGAAGCATCTCAGTAGTGTGGTTGCCTCTAAATTTACAGGAATCTCTTTCCAATTCCTTTCAGGTATTATGAAACTGCACAATTTTTCTAACTTCTTAGCCCTAAAGAAACAAAGAAATACAGTTGAAAAAAGTATTCACTGACCTTCAGGCAGACTACTCAGGATGCTTTGATACAGAAACATGACAGTTAGACTTGAGTTTATTTTCTCTCAAACAAATAAGGACTAATAACAGCATTGGTATGTTTTACTATGATTAAGAACAGGAATAAACACTTGAGAAAGTTCCTAGTCATGCCTCTAGAAAGTCCCCTTCAAGGTTTTTTCAACCTTATATTGAAAGCACAGAAGTGAGACCTGTTTTGAGTGAGTAAAATACAAGCTCAAATGATCTTTCACATAGACACATACAAGTACAGAGCTCTAGAAAAGAACCATTGGCTGTGTTTTTAATGAGATTATAGGCCCTTGAAAAATCTTTATGTATACTTGTAATTCATTTTTCAAATGCTTTTTCCAGTGTCATTATATTATTAATTTCTATGTTCTCTATATAGCATTTTTTACCAGATATATGGTTGACAAATATACAAATATTACGTTCTGCTTACTTGTTTTTTTTTCTTTTTTCAACTTTCAGTGTAATAGTGGAAGTATAAAAGTTTTAAATACTAGAAAGTGAAATTTTTCTATTTTTACTTTGTTGCTTGTGCTTTTAATGTAATATACAAGGAACAATTGCCCAACTCAAGGTAATGCAGATTTTCAGTTTTGTTTGCTTTTAGGACTTTTCCAGGCTCAGTACTTATATTTTAATTCTTGGTATATTGTTTGTTTGTTTTACATTCTTGGCATTTGGATATGAATTTCTCCTAGCACTGTTTGTTGAACAAAATATGCTCTTTTTTCCCATTGACTCATTTGATACCCTTTGTCTTCAAGTCAACTGAATATGAGCAAATGTATTTATTTCTAGAATCCAAATTATAATAAAGTTTTAAATGTAGTTTTGAATACTGTAGCTCTGTTTTAAATTGGAATACCAGAAAATGTGAGTTATGAAACTCTATTGTCACTTCTCAATATTGTTTTGGTTATTCTGGGTCCTTCGAAATTGTAGAGTTCCAGACTCGATTTTTCCATTTCTTAAAAAAACAAAACAACAAAAAACTGCCGTTGAAATTTTAATAGTAATAATGTAAAAATGGTAAGTTTCTTAGTTCTATAATTTTGCCTTATAAATTATTTAGAAAATAAAATGTTTTTTAAGAAATGGGTTTTTATTTAGTTTTATTCCTTAATATGGATGTCACTTACTTCCATTTTCTTGCCTAATTGATGTACAAATTATAGCAGAGTATTGACTAACAGTGGTAACAGCAGATATCTTTATTTGATTTCAGTTTTTCACTAACAAGTGCAGTAATGTTACCTGTGAATTTCTCATATTTTCTCTTTATCATGTTGAGTACTTCAGTAATTTGTTGTTTATTTTTTTAATCATAAAATAGTATTAAATGCTGCCAGACCCTTTGCTCCATGTCAACTATGTTTATTATGTAGATTTTCTTTCTTTAGAATGACTGTTTTTTTTTTTACTTAATTTGGGAAAATTATTTCAGCCTTTTTGCTATGTATATTCCCGTGAAGATGCTATCCTAATATCCAGTATGTAGTGCTTTGCAAAGTAATATTTATTATTTAAAAGTTATATATTCTATGGTATTTTTCTATAACAGCAAAAAATTGAATTAAGCAACATCATTATGTTTACTACTTTTTAGGTAATCAATAAGATTAAGACATTTTATAAGGCTCTCTGGTTGTCATAAGATAGGCATCATCTTACCTGGAACTGGGCAAATACTTACATTGCTGTCATGTTTGTATCAGAAGGAGTTTTGGAATTAAGGAAGTGGCTCACTCACTAAATACTTGAACACATCCATGAGGAATTGAGTCTAGATCCCTAGTGACCAATGAAAGATGAGTATGGTGGTGTGTTCCTATAATCCTAATGCTGGGGAGACAAAAGGAAATAGATGGATCCCTGGAGTTTGTTGGCCAACTACTTTTGAAGAACGGATGTATGTCATGTTTAGTGAGAGAACCTATCTCAAAAACTAAAATTCAGGGAAAGTGAGGCAGACACATTATATCAACCTGTGACTTCACATATATACACACACTCTCTCTCTCTCACACACACACAAACACAAATACACACACATACATACATACACACACACACACACACACACACACACACACACACACACAAGAACACATGTCAATACCACACACAAATATAAAAGCAAATGTAAAAATTTTTTATTAAAAAAAAACTGGGGATGGAGAGATGGCTCAGCAGTTAAGAGCATTTATTAATTGTCATGGTTTAAATGACAATGACTTTCATAGGCTCACATATTTGAGTGTTTGGTCCACAGTGACTGGAACTGTTCAGGAAAATCAGTAGGTGTGCCTTCATTGAAGAAAGTGTCTCATTCAAGGTGGGTTTTGAGGTGTCAAAAGCTTAAGGCATTCACATTTAAATCTCTTTGCCTCCTACTTGTGGATAAGTAAACTTTCAGTTACTGCCCCAGGACCATGCCTACCCATCTGCTGCCATCTTCCTTGCCATGATGGTCATAGGCTATAAACCTCTGGAACTATGAGTTCCATATTAAACATTTTCTTTCATGAGTGGCCTTGGTCATGGTTTTGTCAAGGTAATAGACAAGTAACTAAGACATTGTTCTTCTGAAAGATGTGAGTTCAGTTCCAGGTACTCACATCAGGCAGCTCACAAACACCTGTAACTCCATGTGGTAATTTGAATGTAATTGGTCCCCACAATCTCATAGGGAGTAGCACTATTAAGAGGTGTGACTTTGTTGGAGTGGGAATGGCCTTGTTGGAGGAAGTGTGTCACTGGGGCGGCAGGATTTCTGGTCTCTTTTGCTCAAACTTCCCTCAGTGTGACTGTCAATTGACTTCCTGTTGCCTGCAAGAGGTAACACTCTTAGCTGCAGTACTATATCTGCCTGCATGCCTGCATGCTCCCCACCAAGATAATAATGGACTGAACCTCTGAAACTGTAAGCAAGCTCCCTCAATGAAATGTTTTCCTTATAAGAGTTGCTATTGTCATTGTGTCTTTTCACAGCAATAGAAACCTAACTAAGACACTCCAGCTCCAAGCAATGAAACGCCTATGGCTTCTCAGCCCACTCACATGCACATACCCATGTGTACATATACATGTAAATAATTAAAAATAGTAAAATAAATTCTTTAAAAATAAGTAAATAATTAGATGTGAAATGAAATCAATACATAGATTTCTTTTCTGCGTAAAAATGTCAATAGTTTTGACAACAGACTAATGAAATGTCTTCTGGAGGAAAAGGAATGTTATTAACAAAATGATTGTACAAACTGGAGAATATTATTCTAAATTAGACCAATTTTTCATAATTTCTACTAATTTGAGAAGAGATACAGCATGTATAGTAGCTAAGTACACAGCTTATTTAGCTAATTTATGTGTTGTAACTATTTCACATAGTTGTAGCAACTTGTCATGCCACCTTACAGAAGTGAAACCCAGACGATGATGGGTAAATGCATATGTGGCTGGCACTTTATTTAATCTTTAATCTCACTTCAGAACCCAAAACAGACTTAGGGGTGATTCCTGGATCTCTTTGTCCTCTTCTCAATGTAGCCACATTGAATAATTCTTTTTCTGCTTCTACTTTTAATTTGGCCCCTTTCATTGTCTTAATGAGAACAGATACCTGAACCTATCTTGAGACATGTACTGATGCCTAAATTTAATAACAAAACCATTTATTAGAAATAAGCAGCAAAGTGAGCAACTAAAATTTGCTGGCAGCAAGCAATATCATCTCAGATAGTTAGGTCAACACTCCGACTTAAAATATACTGTTAAAGAACTAATGTTAATCCCAAAGATGGGAAGAGAAAGACCACTAACACAAATAATCATGGCCAAATTAATTAAAGCAAGCAATTAGTTAAAGCAAGCTTTTTTATTCCAGTACTTGGGCTGCGTTCCCCCAAGGCAGGGTTTGAGAGGTCAGCCTTATATGTGAGGAAGACAAGGCTTTTACAGAGCTCAGAGCTTGAGGGTTTCCAAATGAGGGAAAAATAAGTGGGATTACAGGAGCAGAACGTAACAGGTTGTCAAAACAAGGTTATCACAACAGGTAGACATAACAAGGTAATCATAAATGGTCAAATAACTTTTTGAAACAAGGGTAGGTTTGCAAGATGGTTATAAACAACTTTTAAAAACAAAGACATGACTGCAATTCCTAAAAGAGACAGTACAGAACCATGTGTAGTTAAGGTTACAGGTGGGCATAGAGGAATCATAACCAGGAATAAATCTAGTTTGTCTTTACTATAAGAAGGCTTTTAAGCCTAAGATGCAAGCAGGTGAGTTCTTCACTAAACATGACAAAGAATTCACCTTTAGTTCAGAAAACTGGAAGACAGGCTGGGAAAATTATAGTTGTAGATTTAGATTTAAAGTTGAATATAGGAAAACAAACATTTAGTATCTGACTTATTTTACTTTCTCTATTTCATTGACATTATGAATCATTAATGAGTTTTTTTCATTTATTTGTTTGTCTTGGTTTAGATTTTTCAAAAGACGTTTTTTCTGTGCAGTCCCAGGTCTCCAGGAACTCACTTCTGTATACCAAGCTGGCCTCAAAACTCGGAGATTCACTTCCTTCTGCTCCATGAGTGCTGGGATTAAAGGGTTTTTTGTTTCTTTGTTATTTATCAGTTTTAATAAATTTGGAAATTAAAACTTGAGAAACTGAGGCAACAGGGTCACAAATGCCATAATCAAAAATTTTGATCCAGCAAAAACAAATAAGCAAAAGAAGTAGGTATTGATACATAATAGGTGAGATATTATTAACATGCTGATTGAGGGCTCTAAGACTATTCTTCATGCAATATAATTTAGCATTGCCTATATGATTGACAAGAAACAAAAAGACAAGTAAACTCTTACATACAAGAATTCCTAAGAAATCACCTGTAAACATCTTTAAAGATATTTATTTCAAGATTGGGGTGTTAAAAGAAAGCAAGGAAATGTAAGACATTCTAAGGAGACTCTTGTGTCTCTCAACCTGATTGATAGATTACTGAAACAATAGATTTCAATGAAATGGAAATTTCCTCAGGAACCTCATGTTGAGAAAAGGAAAAGACTCCTGCTAGAGGTTTTCTGACAAATTGTGAAATCTTTTCAGGCAGGCTTTGTAGGATGGGACTAAAGCCCAAACAAAAATGGGCTGCTGGTAGGTTGGCCACACTGCAAGTGATATTGCTTAGGTGTGCATGTATCCTCAGCACTCTCTTTAAATTTAATCTCAATTCAATAACCTAAGATGGACTTAGAGGGTTAACTGGATTACTTTGTCCCTTTTTCCAATGAGGCCATATAAAATAAAATTTCCTTTTCTGCCTTTCACTGTTAAAAAAAAAGATATTTAAATTCTAGAGGTTTAGTAATGACTGATTTATAAATCGGACAAGTTGCTTCCATAGAACTGATATAGCATGCTGGGACTGTGGTCAAATGGAGCATTTCTGGATATTTCATCAAGTGTGATTTGTTGACAGCATCCCAATGCTGGGGTAGTTGTTTATAATACAGTACCCTAAATGTGATACCAATGGAGAATTGTTAGATGAAGGAACTATAATAGATATTTATGTTAAAGAACCTGCTAGATAGTTTTATACAATGGAAATTAGAGCAAAATCTTATAACTGAAGAGCAACTAAGTAATGAATGGTTTAAGGGAGGCAATTTTTTCTTAGAAAAAAAATTGATATTAATTCTCCCTGTGCAGCAATATTTATTAAATGAGAAAATGAAGCAAGTTGAAAATGAAAGTCTCCAAAATTTACAAAAATAGATCTAATTTTATAATATTTTGCTATAATATACTAGAGTTTTTATTTTGTAAACTGAAGTAATCTCTTTCATAAATCAATCTAGTCTCCCACCTTATTCAAAACAGAAAAATAAAATAAAAACATAGCTTGTTCTTCCTCTTTTATTTTCACTCATTAAATAAAAAAGACATAAAGAAAATATCCTGTTCTTTAGAGCATTTCCAGCTAACATTTGTTGTTTAGATGCTCTGTATCATTCATATTATGAATTAGTATGCAATTCTTGGAACAGAAATGAATCAAGGATTTTTTGTTTATTTGCTTGTTTTTAAAACTAAAAGCAATTTTAACAATGTGGTATTCACTGTTCTTCCTTTCCCATATGAAAAACGAGGAGTCAACCACTGTTTGAAATGATAATATATGGAAATTCATCCTGGCATCATTATTGAGTTTGAGATAGACAATGCCTTATATGATAAAGAGGGGCAAGAATCTACTGAGGATAACCTCAAGCATATCACATTCATTTACATTCACCATTCTTTTAAGAATGACTTTTTACAAAATTTGTGCAACTTGCAGGATCTTTTCTCTCTCATTATACTGGTAGTTTTTAGTTTTACTTTGTGAGTCACACATGCAATAGCTGTAATTTTCCATGGAAATTCTGTTCCTTATCAAATATTTTTCCCTAAGATTAAGCAGGGGGTTAATGTTTCTTAAATCACTTACTAACTACAGTTCCCAAACCTGGGAAATTTTCTGACTAAATGGAGATAGTGTAGATATTTCTAAATGGTCTTATAAAAAAAAAAAAAGAACCAAATGTAGGGGTGAAAGCCTTAGAGATCAGGGAAATAGGAATAGCCACCAGCCAACCTTACCTCACCAGCTAGGCAGCTTCCAAATGTGAGCTACTTCCTGTCTCACCCACACTTTTATTGCCTTGCTGTTCTGGCCTCTCAAGCCACCTCACTTCCTTGTCACTGCCTGTCTGTGCAAATCTCCAAGTCTCTATGGTTGGTACTGGGATTAAAGGCGTGTGTCACCACGCTTGGCTCTATTCCCTAGTATAGCCTTGAACAGAGACATTGCCTGCTAAGTGATCGGATGAAAGACATGTGCTGCCTGAATTTGTTTACTTACAATTGCTGGCCTTTTCCCCTTGATCTCCAGGCAAGCTTTATTTATCAAAGCACAAATAAAATATCACCACATTTCAGCACAAATAAAATATCACCACAAGATAGTTAGGGTACATATGAGAAAACAACATGTAGAATATTAACCTTGTTTCACAGTCAGAGAAAGGAGAGCAGGGCATGCGTACACAGACTAGGAAAAAAGTCTCAGGAATACACTTGGTGCCAATTGTTGAGAGTAAATTTCCTGGACACCAAGCATACAATCATTGGTAGGATCTGGTATGTTCCAAGAGGAAAAAATACAATGCAAAGTCTAGGATGTGTAGAGCCATCTTTACCATACATGAGAGCTTATATTGGTGGAAGAAGTATGGTATAGTGAGACGAGAAAAGAGTGCTTTATCAAGGATTGTCTTTTTTAATTTTTTTTTTTAAAATTTTTTAGCCAAGTGGGGAGTCCTTTTACCCAGGTGCCTTGTCACAGTAAAACCCATTGGAAAGGTAGTCTTATGCTGATCCAAGACTAGGCTGCACAGCTCCCGACAATTACTTTGAGAGACAAGGGGATCTATAAGGTGTTAGAGAAAAAAAATTGTAATATATTATAATCTAAAAAATGTATGTTACAAAGTTTAAAGTATGTAATTGAAAAAAATACAGAGGATTATATTTAAGAGACTACCTTGAACCTTGGATATAATTTTGGACATGAACTTTGGAAAAACATTGGGTCTTGTAAAGACAATTTGAACTTTGGTGTTTGAATTGAATGCATTTTGCACACAGAGATGATAACTAAGTCTATAGGGCTCAATAATAGAGAGTATTATACTTTGAATGAAATGTTCTCCATAAGTGTGTATGTTTGAACATTTGGTTCCCAGGTGGTAGCACTGTTTGGGAAGGCAGTGGGAGGGTTTGGGAATGCTCAGCAAGTGAAGCATCACAAGAATTAAGTGATGAAGTGAGTCATTGGAGGCAGGTCTTGAAGCTCTGTGAGTTGTTCACAAATAATATTCACTTTTTGATACCTTCTCATGCCACCATTGCTTCCCAGCCTACTGTCATGTCTTCCCTACCCTGGTGGACTGAATAACTATGGAACTAACAGCCAAAATAAATCTTCCCTTCTAAAAAAAAAAAGAATGATATTTTACCAGATATTATGTTCAAGGTGATCCTTCACTGATTGAGGTACATTGTTATGTTAAAGCAAAGCATTTATAAGATTTCTTACTAGGTTAGGGTCAATTTAAGGATTATATTTCATGACTTCAAAACTCTCATTGAAAGTTAAAGGTAAAAAAAAAAGTGGAAGTAAAGAGGGTTGCACAAGCTTGCTGTTCTCCATGAAAGTAGATAAAATCATCAGAGTCAGGAATTTAATCTGAATGAGCTTTGAAGAATAACTAATTGGATAAAAACTACTTAATTTTAAGAAACACAAATATTATCTAAATATGTACTCTACTTATATTAGCCACTCTTTTGTTATTTAACTCTTATTAATTTTGTGATCATTTAGGCTTAGTGTGAACAAGTGAAAATTTAGTAGATATTCATTTGAACATTAAACCTGAGATTATTACTCTTAGTGGGTTTGTTTTCTTGATTGGGTTTTTTTTTTTGTTTGATTGCTTTATTTTATTTTTTTTGTTTCCTTGTTTGTTTTTGTTTGTTTTTTGAGACAGGGTTTCTCATGTAATAGCTGAGGAACTAGCGAGGTGAGGAAGCTGTGGCTTGTTCTGACTCTCTGATCTTCCAGCATTCACCACAACACCTGGCTTCAGGTAGATTTTTATTAATAAGACTTTTTAAGATTCGTGCTACATCTGGCACCCAACATGCATAGTATGAATTCATGAAAAAGCCACTTGCCTGTGGCCTTTCGGACCCCAGCTCAGCCCTGAGCTACCCTTAGCTGGTTGTGGTGGAGTACACTGCTAGGATTTACTGAAGGAGGCAGAGGCGGGAGGATCCCGAGTTTGAGGCCAGCCTAGGAGGCTTGCTAAGGAGAAGCTTTGGTCCCGGGCCCAGCTGCAAACATTTGCAGTGGGACCATGGAGGTGCTGTGGGAAGTTCTGTATGGCAAATGTGTTGCTGATTAGTCAATAAATAAAACACTGATTGGCCATTGGCTAGGCAGGAAGTGTAGGCAGGACAAGGAGGAGAATAAAGCTGGGAAGTGGAAGGCTGAGTATAGAGAGACACTGCCAGCCACCACAATGAGAAACAGCATGTGAAGATGCCAGTAAGCCACAAGCTACGTGGCAAGGTATAGATTTATAGAAATGGATTAATTTAAGATATAAGCACAGTTAACAAGAAGCCTGCCACGGCCATACAGTTTGTAACCAATATAAGTCTCTGTGTTTACTTGGTCGGGTCTGAGAGGCTGTGGGACTGGCAGGTGAGAGAGATTTGTCCTGACTGTGGGCCAGGCAGGAAAACTCTAGCTACAATGGAGGTGCAGCTGCTGCTCTGAGTTGCTGGCTGCTTTTCTTCGTGTTGGTGATGCTGCTACCTGGGACACAGGGTTTACTACTGCTTGCTCAGAGAAGAATTGCCAGGACCATTGTTACAAGAAAGCATCAGCAAAGGTCAGTTTGGAAAAGTTTGGCAAGACAAATGGTAGGGAGAAATTGATGTGAAGATTTTTTCTTCTACAGAAGAATGTTCATGGTTCAAAGAAATAGACATTTATCAGACTGTGATTGCTTCGAACCACAGAGGAGGCGCACGTGTGTATGCACACACATACACACACACACACACACACACACACACACACACACACACACACAAAATGTCTGCAAGGAACCATGACCACGCCTAACAGGGACCATGAAATCTTCAAAAAAGATGACAGGAGCCCACAATGATGATTCCATTAAGCTGATTAACACCAACAAACGATCAAATTTGGACTACAAACTACTCAGGACAATTTTGAGATGGCTAGCTGAGATGATCCAGCCTGACAGACTACTTGTACAAGGATTTGAAACAAGCCCTGCACTTTCTCATTATACAGTGACTGGGCAAATGATACAGGACTTGACAATTAACCCCAAAATTTTCTTTTCAGGATTCCCTAAAGATGTCTTCACCCCCAGAAAGCAGGAAGTAATTTTAAGAAAATGATGCCCATATTCCTAAGAGGTGGGATGGGATGTTTTCTGATTGTTTAATGAGTTATGGATATTGTCATTGTTTATGATGATTGGTTACAAGTTGTTAGTTGTTAATGGTCAGGAAAAAAGCTGAACGAGATTAGATTCAGAGTATTTGTTTGAAAAAAAAGAAAAAGAAAAAAGGGAATATAGATATGAGGTAGATAATTGAATCTACTCTGAGAAAAAAGATAAAGAAATAATAGAATAAATGATCATTGAATCTACTATAAAAAAGGGGAAGATATAAAAATGACAAAAGGTAGATTATTGAATCTATTATGAAAAGAAAAAAGATAGAATATGGATATGATAAGATAAAAAGGTCAATTATTGAATCTACCTTTAAAAAGGAACTATTTGTTGCCGGGCAGTGGTGACACACGCCTTTAATCCCAGCACTCAGGAGGCAGAGCCAGGCGGATCTCTGTGCGTGAGTTTGAGGCCAGCCTGGGCTACCAAATGAGTTCCAGGAGAGGTGCAAAGCTACACAGAGAAATCCCATCTAGAAAAACCAAAAAACAAAAAACAAAAAACAAAAAAAAAGGAACTACTTGTTTTAAATAAGATAAGTAATAAAATTTTTGTCTGAGTTTATCAAATGTTACTGGACTGGACATTGTTAATATATATATAATGGAGTTTTTTGTCTGAATCTGTCAAATGTTAATGGACTAGACATTGTTAATGTAATTCTTGACTGTATATATTGTATATACTTATTGGATATAGTTTTTCTTGTATTAGTTATAAGCTTTTTTAAATTTTAGACAAAAAAGGGAAATGTGGTGATATTGTTTTCCCCAAAATATTGTGTACCCTAATAAACTTATCTGGGGTCAGAGAACAGAACAGCCATCAAGAGGGCTGTGATTAAATGTATGCTCCACCAATACCTGGTCTAGTGGGATTGTTGTTGTTTTGTTTGTTTTTTTTTAAAAATTCCTTTCATTAAAATTACTAGGTTAAACCAGGTGGTAGTGGTGCATGCTTTTAATCCCAGAATTTGAGAGGCAGAGGCAGGCAGATCTCTATGAGTTTGAGGCCAGCGTGGTCTACAGAGTGAGTTCTAGGACAGCTGGGTCTACAGAGAGAAACCCTGTCTTGAAAAAACAAACAAAAAAAGAAAAAAAAAGAAAAAAAAAGAAAATGTTTATGTTTCCAATAATTTGCATTGATTTTCTACTTGACAGGATGATGTAACATGAATTGCTAAATGGTCTAATAATAGAAAAAAAAACAGGAACCAGATATTGGGGTGAAAGCTGAAAGATCAGAGGAACAGAACAAGCCAGCCACATTCTTACCTCTACTAAATCCTCAGCCTCAAGAGCATGAGTTCCTGTTTTCTTACACCTCATAAAACTTTCTCTGCCCTGATATCACTTCCTGGGATTAAAAGCGTGTGTTCTTCCCAGTAGTGGGATTAAAGGCATGAGCCACCAGTCTGGCTCTGTTTCTAGTATGGCCTTGAAAATCACAGAGATCCAGAAGGATCTCTGCCTGCCTCCTGAGTCATAGGATTAAAGGGTTGTGCCACCACTGCCTGACTTCTATGTCTAATTTAGTAGCTGGCTCTGTCTTCTGATCTCCAGATAAGTTTTATTGAAGTGTATAATAAAGCACCACATTTCTGCTTTTTTGTCTAAAATAATAAAAGCTTATAACTAACATAAAAAACTATATGCAATAAGTATATACAATATATACAGTCAAGAATTACATTAACAATGTCTAGGACATTAACATTTGACAGATTGAGACAAAAATTCCATTATTTATCCTACTTTGGTGAGTCCAAAGTATACCTAATTCAACTATACACGGTAAATACAAGAACTATATATACAATATATACAGGCAATAAATGCATCAACAATGTCTAGTCCATTTGTATTTGACAAACTCAGCTAAAATACTCCATTATTTATCCTATTTTGGTGAGTCCAAAGTGTTGTACCTAATTCATGTTCTATCCTAACTTGTATTACCAACCAAATATATCTTTTGATGTCTCTCAATCTTATATACTTTACACCTCTTCAGTGAGTAACAATGAAAACTATAACTATTGAATATTCAACTCCTTCAGAGACCAGAGAAGGAAATCATATTACTAAATAAGCAGGAAGTGTAAACAAGTGACTTCCAGAAAATGTGAGAAATGACAGAAACAGCTGGTTACCTGGACAGTCACCTGAGATTTCTCAGCAATGTTGGGGCATTACTCTTCAGCCTACAGTCCTAGCATATCTGGCACCCATCTGTGAAGCATGATTTTCTAAAGGGCCTTCCTATCTTGTCTTGGTAAGGATCAGCAACCTTTTCTTTTAAGTCCTGCTTGTCCATTTTGAACAGCATACTGTCAGCAGTCAATGCAAAGGCATTTTCTTGCCCAGTGGCTAACTTGCCACAATGGAAGTAAACTCCATAAGGAGTTTCTACAATGTCCATCATCTTCTCTGAAGTAGATTGGTGCTGCCAGGAGCAGACATGTCTCATTGTCATAAAAAAAATATGTTATTAAAACATCTTTAATGTCATATTATGTAAATGTCTGAAGTGTTTGAAGATGACCTGTCTATTTAAAATATATTTCTGTTTGACTATGAAAACAACTAATATGATTATAAGTTTGCTTGTAATAGGTGACTAAATAACAATTTGCATTTCTTTATATCCTAATTAGTTGGTAATAATAACTTTCAAGGAATAGCAATTTGCATTGCATTGTTAAAAGTACTGTATAAGTACAATAACTTAAAAAGAGTAGAAATATATGTACAGTATTTTCTAAAAAAAATCAGTCTCAAATTTGAATCAATATGCATAATTTGTATACAATATACAAAAATCCAATCCAACATAAAATATTTAAAACTAGTAGTTGCTTTCTAAAAGTAGATTCAATAATCTACCTTTTTATCTTATCATGTCTATATTCTCTTTTTTCTTTTTAGAATAGATTTAATGATCTACCCTTTATCATTTCTATATCTTTTTTTCAGAGTAGATTCAATAATGTACTATAGCTGAAGATTAGTTAGGATAGAAAGTGAATTAGATACATTTTGGACTTATCAAAATAGGATAGAAAATGAAATTATTTTCTCTGAATTTGTCATACAAATGGACCAGACATTTTTTAGGTATTTATTGCTTTTATATATGGTATATAGTTATTGTACTTTTGTATATTGTTTTTCTTATATTAGTTATAATTTTTTTCTTTTTTTCTTTTTATTAAAATAGAAAAGGGGAAATATGGTGATATTTTATTTGTACTGAAATGTGATTTTATTTGTATGTTAACAAATAAAGTTGCCTGGGAGTCAGAGCTAATAGCAAGCCATAGCAGAAGTCTGGCAGTGGTAGCACATTCCCTTAATCCCAATCACATGACAGGCAGATCTCTGTGTGTTCAAGGATACCACCAGCATGGAGACACATGCCTTTAATCTCAATACTAACCATAAAAGATCAGGAGGTCTGTATAGATGGGCAGTGACGAGGAGGTTATGTGGTTGGATTTACAACCAATGAGAAGGCAGAACAGAAAGTCTGTAAGAAGACAGAGACACAGGAAGTAGCTCTCTTGTGGAGAGGTAAGACAGCAGTGGCAGTGAAGGGTAAGGTTTTTAGTCTCAGCTCTTAGCTATTGATCTGACCTCTTGGCTTTTAACTCTGCATGTGGCTCTGTGTTTCTTATTTAACAAGATGGTTACATCTGCAATGTAACTTTTATCAAATCATTTCTATGTCCTATTTTTTTCTTTTCAGAGTAGATTCAATAATCTACCCTTTTATTCTATTATTTCTATATATCTTTTTTTCTTTCAGAGTAGATTTAATAATTTAACTCTTATCTATATCCTCTTCTTTTTTTTCTTTTTTTTCAAACAAGAACCCTGAATCTAATCTCCTTGTTTAGCTTTTTTTTTCCTGACCATTATCAATTAACAGCTTGTAACCAACCATCCTAAACAATGACAATTATCCATAACCCAATGAATGACCAAAAACTACCCAACCCACTCTTAAGAGCCACTGGTAGCAAAAGTCCCTGGGAATATACAGCAATGACAACCAGAGTTTAGAAGGTCAACCTATCAGAACTAAGGATTCTGTTAGAGGAAACCATCATGCAAGGCATTATGGAATTACTGCCTTTTGAATGAATTTGCTGTCTTTTGTTGTAAACTTCTTATGCAATAACAGCTCTGATTCTGCCCATTTATCATGCATCTCCATGTTATGTGTCCATGTAATCTCACGATTACATCTCAATCTTGGGCACAACTTTCCCTATACATTTCGGATATTTGACAACTGACCCCAGCTGTGTTTATTTTTCTTTAACATATATCTGGCCAGGGCCATTCTCCAGACAAAAGTATTTCAGCAAAGATACCTTTTTTCCAAGGACAAAACTGCACATATGTAAACATTAGCTCATTACACTTACAGATAAGAGAAAATAACTACTAGCAATTAAATCCTCAACTCTTTACCTTCACCTTGGGTTATTTACACAAGACCCTAACTTAAGAGATTTACGGCTCACATTCCTGGGATGATATTTTAGCCATTTGCTTGTTACTGAGTTAAGGCAGTTACTTCCCACTGACCCAAGGAGATTGGCCTCCAAGCCAGGCAGGCAATAGGTGCCAAGCTTCTTTCTTGTGCAAATTAAGTTTTTATTCCTCCTCAGCCAGGTGCTATTCCTAGATTTTCTTCTCAGCAATTACTCTGAACAAAAGTGCTTTTACTAATCAGATGCTATATGCTCTGACATAGGTTGCTTAGTCACCTAGCATATGTCCCTCTCCCTATCAAAAAGCAGCTGCAGCTGAGACAAGTGAGAAAAGCCATGCCAAAGACAGTTTACTTTCTTGTGACTTGACCCTAACATTTTACCTAGCCATTTCTAGATTATAGTTTGAACACATAAATTCCCTTTATTTGACCCTACCAGAGATCTCCCGTTTAGTCACTCCCTTTTGGGGTTGTAATTGGAAGCTGACAATTATTGCTTTATGTGTGGATCCTTGTCACCTCTCTCTGTGACCCTGAAAACTTCAAGCTTCACATCACTTTGCCAAATAATTACTGTTTGGGTATATATCTGGTTCTCTGAGAGCACTGGAGAAACTTGATTGAGAAGAACAAAGATGAGGACAGAGATGGAAAGAACTAGGTAGAATGATGAGAGAACAGCAGAAGGGACTGAGAGCTGGAGGTACTGAGAGGAGCTAAGTATGAGAACAGAAAAGAGAGAGCAGGAGGTGTGAAACCTCAATAACCCCCCTTCCTCTGTCCCCTACAGACAAAGAGGAGCCTAAACCAGGATTCCTAAGTGTAGATAAGAAGTTAGACCCCTTTTTCCCAGGTGGCTTTATCAGCTACAGAAACTTAGAAAAACACAGAGTCAGAATATATGACCATCTGGCAGAGGCTAAGTGGTCATAAAACATCCCAAACTTCTCGAACCCTGGAGACAGCTCGTAAAACTCCTAGACACGGTTGTTTAACAAACAAGAAATAAAGATAACGTGAAAAATTACTGATATGAACCAGAAAGAAGGGAGGCAGGCTGTGAGAGATGAATTATGTGGTCTGTGCCTTTAAGAACTAGCCTCACAAAGAAAGGGCGCGCTCCCTCCAATCTTCCTGCTGTGTGTAAGAGATTTGGAAGGAGCCCCCTGCCGCGGCTTGTAAACTTTGACTTCATCTGAATAAACCTTGCTTTTTGCATTGTTGACCTAAGTCTCCTGGTGGCTTCTTTGGGGGCGATCTGGGCATAACAGAGGGACTGAGAGGAGCTAAGTATGAGAACAGAAAAGAGACTTTGTAGATTGAATTGACTTAGAAGAATAAAGTAAATGGACTAACAAACTCAGTGCGCTTAGATTCATTGAATATCCCTTGGATTAGAATCCTCAGGTGGTTGTTAAACTCTTCCATGGACCCTGGGAGCAAACAATATAAGCTGGACTTATTATTATTTGCATTACCCCACCTCTCGGGAATGTGAACATAGTTTTATTAAAATGATTTCCTGTTGTCTGGGGGTGAAGGCATCTTTAGGGGATCCAGGAAAGATAATTTTTGGGTTAATTGTCCAGTCCTGGGAGAGTTAGCTGCAGTATTTGTCCAGTCTCTGCATAATGGGAAAGTGCAGGACTTATCTCAAGTCCTTGTTTGAGTAGTCTATAAGGCTGGATCATCTCAGCTAGCCATCTCAAAATTCTCCTGAGCAGTGTATAGTCCAAAGGCAATCTTTGGGTTGTTTTTGGCATCTTAGTGGTATTATAGTCTTGATGGAATTGTCTTTGTGGGATTCCATCATCTATTTAGAAACTTCAAACATCACACTGGATCTAATTATTTATTTTCTTGGTGCTTTTTCCAGGTAGTTCAGTCTTCTTCTTTGGATGCTGTGAGACAAATTGCTAAATGGTCTTATTAATAAAAAAAATTCCTGGAGCCATATATTGGGGTAAAAACAGAGAGCAGAAAGAAGCCAGTCACGTTCTTGCCACTTGGAAATCCTCAGTCAATAAGAGCTATTTCATGTATACCTACACCTATTTGCCTTTCTGTTCTGCATCTCACTTCCTCTCTCTGCCCAGCTACATCACTTCCTGTGTGTCTGTACAGAGCTCAAGACCTCCATAGTTAGTGCTGGGAATAAAGGCTTGTGTCATTATGTCTGTCTCTGTTCCCCAGTGTGGCCTTAAACTCACAGAGATCCAGATGGATCTCTGCCTCCTGAATGATATAATAAAAGGTGTGTGCTACCATTGCCCAACTTCTATGTTTAATATAGTAGCTGGATTTTTCCTCTGATATTCAGATAAGATTTATTGGGGTGCACAAAGAAAATATCACCACATTTACCCTTTTTAGTCTAAAATAAAAAAAATAACTAGTATAAGAAAAACTATTTACAATCAGTAAAGTAACTATATGATATATATAAGCAATAAATACATCAACAATGTCTAGTCCATTTGCATTTGACAAATTCAGAAAAAAATTACATTATCTATCCTATATTGGTAAGTACAAAATGTACCTTATTCACTTTCTATCCTAACTTGTATTACCAATGAAGAATTATCTTTTATATCTTTCAAATTTATATACTTCACACCTCTTTAGTGAATTTCTTTTCTGAATTTCTTAACAAGGAAAACTATAACTATCTAATCTACAACTCTCTCAGAAATCCAAGAAGGAAATAATATTACCTTATAAAACAGGGAGTGCAAACAAGTGACTTCCAAAAAATGTGAGTTATGACAGAAACAGCCAGGTGCCTGGACAGTCACCTGAGGTTTCTCTGCAATAATGGGGCATCATCTTCAGCCCACAGGCTTAGCATATATATCAGATTTATCTGTAATGCAAGATTTTTTTAAAGAACCTTCCTACCTTGTCTTGGCAATGATTCACAGTCCTTTGTTTTGTGTCCTGCTTCTCCATTTTGGACAGTATACTATCAGCAGTCAATGCAAGGGCACTTTCTTTCTCAGTGGCTAACTTTTGCCACAATGAAAGTAAACTCTATACAAAGTTGTTTTAGTGCCCATCATCTTCTTTGAAATATATTGTTGCTTCCAGCAGCAGACATGCCTCATTGTCATAAAAAAAGGAAAAGAAAAAAATCTGTTATTAAAACAACTTAAATGCTCATATTCTGTAGATCTCTAAAGTGTTTGAAGATGATCTGTCTATCTAAAATATATCTCTGCTTGACCTTCAAAATATAACTAAGTTCGATTGTAATGACTAACTACTAATTTACATTTCTTTTTTATCCTAAATAGTAGGTAATAAATTTCAAGGACCAGCAAATTGCATTACATTGTTAAATGAAC
Source organism: Peromyscus eremicus (assembly GCF_949786415.1). Classification (NCBI taxonomy): domain Eukaryota; kingdom Metazoa; phylum Chordata; class Mammalia; order Rodentia; family Cricetidae; genus Peromyscus; species Peromyscus eremicus. The sequence continues at coordinate 123,226,824 of NC_081439.1, forward strand.
TGTATAGGTATAATACCTTGAATAAGATTACACTACATTGTTAAATGAACTATAGAGGCACAATACTTTGAACAAGATTAGAAATATATGTACAATATATTCTAACAAAATCAATCTCAAATTGGTATCAATATACATAATTTATATACAATAAACAAAAATCCAATCCAATGTAAAATATTTAAAACTAGTAGTTGCCTTGTAAAAGTACATTTAATAATCTACCTTTATATCTTATCATATCTATATCCTCTCTCTTTTTTCTTTCAGAGTAGATTCAATAATCTACCTCTTATCTATATTCTCTTCTTTTTCTTTCCTTTCTTTTTCAGAACAAGAACCCTGAATTTAAGTTCCTTTGTTTAACTTTTTCCTGACCATTATTAATAACAACTTGAAACCAACCATCCTAAACAAAGACAATTTTCCAAAACTCATGGAAAACCAAAAATGATGCACCCTCACCTCTTGGGAATGTGGATGTCATGTTTTTAAAATTACTTCCTACTGTCTGGGGGTAAAGGTATCTTTAGGGGATCCTGAAAAAAAAAATTTGGGTTAATTGTTGAGTCCTGGGAGAGGTAGCTGTATCATTTATTGTCCAGTCTCTCCATAATGAGAAAGTGCAGGGCTTATTTCAAGTCCTTGCTCAAGTAGTATGTGAGGCTGGATCATCTCACCAAGCCACCTCGAAATTGTCTAGAGCAGTTTGTAATCCAAAGCTGATCTTTCTGTGTTTTTTGTCATCTTAGTGGTATTATCATTATCCAAGTGGAATCATCTTTGTGGGGCCCCATCATCTTTTTGGAGCATTCAAAATTGCAGTTAGGCATGGTAATGATTCCCTGCAGAAAACTGATAGAGACTCAAACACAAAAACACGTAAAGGCAGATGGATGAAGCCTTTTTTTGTAGAATTAGTATTCTGTATTGATAAAGTTGAACCTTTATCAATTTTGATGGTATCTATAGAATTTCTTCTCCTGTAGAAACAAAAGCAAACCTCTTTTCCAAATTAACACATATCCTGTTTTCCATTCTGAGGTCAGCACATCTTTGAAGTATATAGGCTGATTTAATTCTGTATTTTTTTTCTATTATCCAATGTCTCTCTCTAGCTATTGTTCCTTTCTTATTAGCACTGAGAAAATTTAAAGTTAATAAAATATTATATAATCTATTTCTGGGTTTTTTCTTACCCCCCTTCTGTTTTTAGCATATACTTTGGGGTTCAATTTGACCTTTCTATGACTGCCTAGCCAGTAGGATTATGTGGTATGTAATATGCTTTATATTGTAATAAGCAAAAAACTGTTCCATTTACCAGAAACATATGCTGGAGTATTGTCAGTTTTAATTTGTGCAGATATACCCATGATAGCCATCATTTCTAGCAAATGTGTAATTGCAGAATCACGTTTTAAGGACTTAGATTAGTTGCCCATTAAAGTCCTGAATAGTTACCAATGGTGTGGTGTACATATATCAATATTCCAATTCTGCAAAATGAGTCACATCCATCTGCCAGGGTTACACCCTGCTGGCAGTAAAGTCTGATTATAAAAAGAACAAGTAGAATATCTCCTTATAATTCCCTTGGCTTGTTGCCAGGTTGTAGAAAAATCCTTTTTTAAAACTTTACTATTGACATGATTTTTTTTTTTTTTAACATTTCCTATCAATAATTTATCAATCTCATTATTACCTTGTTCTAGAGGTCCTGGCAGACCCATATGAGATTAAATGTGAGCTATATATAAGGGATGCTTTCTATTCCTGATTATATCTTGTAACTGAATAAATAGAAAAATTAATTCTGACCCATCAGGGATAAATTCTGCAGTTGCAATACACAAGACCACTCTTTCAGCATACTGAGATTCAGCAACTATGTTGAGAGGTTCCAAAAAAATCCATTAATCCATCAGAATTGCATATAATTCTGATTTTCGAATTGAATTATAAGGACATTGAACCACTTTATTTAAATTTTTGGATTTGTAACCTGCCTTCCCTTGTTTATTTGCATCTGTATAAAATGTAGATGCTCCAGATATTAGTGTTTCTTGTATGATACAAGGCAGGATTTAATCAGCTCTATGTATATATTGAATTTTATTGCTTTTGGGATATTTGCTGCAATATCTTTCCCAAGGTACACTTTCTGCCCAAAATTTTTTATTGTCATCCTTAGTTAAAGGTACTACAATTTCTACTGGGTCTATTCCTGCTAATTGACAAGTCTCAATTTTCCTTTTAAAATTAACTCAGAAATCTTTTCCACATAAATTTTTAATTTTTTACTCTATTTGATAGAAATATCCATTAGAGTATAGTATCGTCACTCTATATTAAAATTCCTGTAGGACAATGCTTAGAGGGTAAAATAAACCAAATTGCCATCAAGCTTTGGATTCAAACGATCCAAATGTGCATCCTGTACTTCCTATTCTACCGAGGACAATTCTCTCTTAGCTTCAGTTGATAATTTTCATGGACTATTTAATTCCTTGTCACATGCTAAGGTTTTAACCAAATTACTCAGATCATCATTTTTTACCCCAACCATAGTCCATTAATGGGAAATGTCTCTGAATAAACTTTAAAAGTCATTAAGTGTCTGTAATTGGTCTCTCCTAATTTGTACCTTTGGGGGTCTAATTTTTTGTAGACCTATTTTATATCCTAAATAATTAATAGAATCTCCTCTTTGTATCTTTTCAGGAGCAATTTGTATTCCCCAACAAGGCAAAATTTTCTTTACTTCTTCAAACACTCTTTCTAACATATCAGCATTTGAATCAGCTAGTAAAATATTGTGCATGTAGTGATACATTATAGATTCAGGAAATCATTTACATATGGTTTCCAAAGGCTGTTGTATAAAACATTGGCACAGGTTTGGGATATTTCACATTTCCTATGGGAGTATCCTCCATTGATACCTCTTAACTGGCTGGGAATTATTATAAATAGGTAACATGAAGGCAAATCTTTCTATGTCCTTTTCTTATAATGGTATTGGGAAGAAACAGTCTTTCAAATTAATAACTGTAAGAGGTCATCCTTTAGGTAATAAAGTAGGCAAAGGGGTTCAATATTGTAGAGACTACATTGGCTGAATTACCTTGTTAATTGCTCTTAGGTCTGTTACCATTCTCCATTTACCAGATTTATTTTTAATAACAAATACAGGGGAATTCCCAGGGCTGGTTGATTCTTCAATATGCTGAGCATTAACTGTTCTTCTATCATCTCTTCTAAAGCCTGGAGTTTCTCTGTTGTTAAAGGACATTGCTGAACCCATACAGGCTTGTCTGTTAACCATTTTAAAGGTAGAGCTGTTGGTGTCTGAAAAATCAGCAGCTGTTGTTCCCTGTTCTTATACAATCTGGATGGATGGTGACTGTTATTTATAATATGTTCTAATATTTCTCTCAGAAACATGTGTTAGTTTATGGTTGGTTTCTGAGGTCAGAGAAATGTTAATCTAGGTATTCCATTGTTGTAATAGTTCATGACCCCATAAATTTATAGCTGTATTAACCACATATGGCTTTAATTTTTCTCTCTGTCCTCCTGACCCTATATATTTGACCCATCTTGTGCTCTATATCATTTGAGATGATATTCCAATCCCTAACAGTTGAACATTTACCTCCTGAAGAGGCCAATTTGGATGCAAAGATTCTGGTGCAATTATTGTGACATCCACACCTATGTCTACAAGACTTCAAATGAAAAAGTCCTTTATCCATATAGTTAATTTTGGTTTTTGTTCATTTGTAGAAGTTTGTCAAAAAAATTGCTTTGTGGTTTCTCCTGAATTTTCCATTCTCTCTGCTATAGCTATTCAATCACCCTGAGCAGTACAGTTTATTGCAATAAACATTTGGTTATTTAATTTCTCTGAGAAGGGGTTTCTTCTATGAAAGCAGGAAAAGACTGAACAAAAATTGCCATGAGGGCCTGCAAGAGGCCCCTCAAGGCATTTTCTGACAGCAAAAGCAAAGGACTACCTTGTCTGTCCCTTGTTTATTTACATTCCTTAGTCTAATATTTGCCTTCACTACAGGTTCTGCATAATCCAGAAGGGAGGGGCATTCTGTTGCCATTGTTCCATGAAGAAACATTGCTTCTAGGAATGCCTTGCATATAGTACCTTTTTAGGTGACCTTGTTTACCACAATTAAATCATCTGACATTACTATTTTTCTTCAATCCTCTGGATATCACCTCTCCTACCCAAGTATCCTTATGGTCATGAGAGTCAATATTAATTCTATCTCTGATCCAATCCTTAAGGGTGCTGATCTTGCCTTTAACTGTCTAATTATCCTTTTTCATGCTACACTGGCATTCTCAAAAGCCAGAGATTCAACTACTATCTGCCCAGCTTCTGAATTTGGTATCATTCTATTTACTGCTGAAGACAGCCTTTGTAAGAAATCTGTGAAGCTTTCTTTTGGGCCCTGTATAACTTTTGTAAATGACTCAATTTTCTCTCCTACTCCTTCAACTCTGTCCCAAGCATTCAAGGCTTCCATTTGACATAGAATTAAGGTGTGGTCATTATAAAAATATTGTCTTTGTATACCAGCATAATAACCTTCTCCAAGAAGTTGATACTGGGAAATTTCCAGACCTCTAGCCCTCCATGATTGTTCTATACATTTAGCCTCTTCTTTCAACCAGGTTCTACATTGCAACTGTGGCCTAGCCTCTAGGACTGCTGTAACCAAACCTTTCCAGTCCTGAGGGATAATTCTATTACAAATTGACCACAAGTTTAACATTTGCTTTACAAATAGAGAATGCATACCATATGAGTTAATTGCTCCCTTGAATCTCCTTAAATCTACCACTTGCACAGAAGTCCAGTCAGCTCTTACACAGCCTTAAGCACTTTGCAGTTCCTGCCATGTTGCTGGATAGATTAAGGTTGGCTGTTTGAAAGTCTTTGACTGTTTCTCTAGAACCTTATAATGAAATGCTGAAACTGTTTCACCTGTAAATTCCTATGTCTAGGTCTGAATTACTCTGATCTGCTTTAACAAGTTTTTCTAATACTTTTATCTTGGCACTCATATTAACCAACCTTTTAATGATAAGACAAAAATTATCAAACAAGTAATATTTTTAATTGACATTATATAAATCTCATCAACATTAATTATCCTCTCATTCAACTGTTCCATTTTCTGACTGCGTAATGTTTTATCAAACAGAGACCAAATGCCCTTCATTTTAAAAATGTTTCCATTTTTTAATGCGGGAAAAAATTCTCTTTTAACTAATTTCTCCTTTTAAGATATCTTAAGTGACTCACCAAATTTGCCAACAATGATGATTCAGATGTGAGGCTGAATGCTTCTGTATAGAACAGTAGAAGCCTGAGCAATTTTTGAGGTGACAACTTCTAGTGTGGTAGTAGTCTCAGATGGGGATTCAGAGAGACCACAATCCACCAGGAGAGAAGAAGCCAATGATACTCGGCCCCATGTAGCATGGAGACTCCGGCTGTGTGCAGTTCATGCCTGAGCCCCAGGTAAGCTGCTTTTTAGTGAATTTGTGACAGAAACATTAGAGTACCAGATGTAACATGAATCTTAAAAGATCTTATTAATAAAAAACTCAGAGCCAGGTACTAGGGTGAAAGCTCAATGATTAGAGAAACAGAACAAGCCAGCCATATTTTTACCTCTATGAAATCCTCAGCCTTAAGATCATGAGTTCCTGTTTCCTTATGTCTTATATAACTTTCTTTGCCCTGACATCACTTCCTGGGGTTAAGGGCATGTGTACTTCCTAGTACTGGAATTAGAGATGTGTGCCCTAAATGCCTGGCTCTATTTCTAGTGTGGTCTTGAACTCACAGAAATCCAGACAGATCTCTTCCTCCCACGTACAATAATAGGATTAAGGGTGTGTGCCACCACTGTCTGGCCTCTACGTCTAATCTAATGGCTGGCTCTGTTCTCTGTTCCCCAGATAAGTTTATTAGGGTACACAATATATCACCACAGGATGTAGAATCACATAGATGACAAACCCTTGGGCATATTTGTGAGGGAGTTTCAAGATTGGGTTAATTGAGGTGGAAAGACCCAACTAAAGTGCAAGAGTGACCTTCCAGAAATCCAGGACTAAATAAAAAGAGGAAATAAAACTTAGAATTAGTATTCATAACACTCTGTTTTATGAACGTATATGAAATATGACCAGCTTGCTTCCATCTCTTGCTGCCACACTTTCTCTTCCATGGAGGAATGTAAATTCAAACTATGAACCAAAATATACTATTCTGTGCTTAAATTGCTTTTGTCTGGCAGCTTGTTGCATCAATGAGAAAAGTAACTAACACAATTACCATAGTAAAAAAATTAACCAGTAAAAAAGAATAATAGAGAAAAATCATTTCTCTACTCCCTAGCCTGTTCCTGAAGTTTTCTGTACCATTCTAGAATACACGATGTTCATTTAATTAAATGAAACTTAATGTTAGATACAAGCCTAGATGTAGACTGCAGAACTGTAAAACTCCCAGAATACAATATGAAACATAATATCGGTTATTAATTATAGTGAAAATAACACAGTGTGCCAATTATCAATGTCAAAAAGAAGGTCTTTTATATTATATGTTGGCATTGGAGTCCTCAAGGAAAATTCAGAGCAGTCATACTCTAGAGGGAATAAGCCTAATGTATATAGAAAACAGACAAAATGAGGTTAACTGTAACAGTATGTGTCAAACCCTCATCATTCCAGTGTAGAGGGTGGAAGGATTCATGAGCCCCAATCCTAACTGAGGAGCTGTGATGCAGTGGATGGCTGCTGGGGGAGAGAGTTAGTTTCTTTTAAGGATGTGGCTCCCAGTAGATTGACCATATATCTCATTATTAAGATACCTCAATTGGACTGACTGGCAAAGACTACAGAATAAACATTTTTTGTTTTGTTTTTGTTTTTTTCAAGACAGGGTTTCTCTGTGTAGCTTTGCACCTTTCCTGGATCTCGCTCTGTAGACCAGGCTGGCCTTGAACTCACAGAGATCCACCTGCCTCTGCCTCCCGAGGGCTGGGATTAGAATAAACATTTCTTAAGTGAAAGGAAGAGAGCTAGAGAGATGGCTCAGCCATCAAAGGCTAGGCTCACAACAAAAAATATAAGAGAAAGTAACAGAAATCATTAATCTCAAGAACAGTAACTGAATAATGTGGTCTCAAAGTTATCTGTCTGTCCTGTCTCAAGATCTTCAATAACTAATACAACTTCTTACTTCCCTGTAATAGAGAACAGAGGCTCTCAACATTTTATTTAATGTGAAATACATGAAAAATAAATGCTATGAAAATCTATGGAAAAAAATCCCATGTTTCCAGGGTAATATTCAAGTATAAGTGGAACATATAACTCTACGGTTCCTAGGCTTAATATTTAGAATTTCTACTGATGCCTAGTTCTCTTTGCTTGGTGACTGAAATACAGCTCAATGATCAGTTCATTTTTGTATACATTTATGAACAACCTATTATGTGCTCGGACTTCTGTTAAATATGCAAAGACAAATTTCAACTTTTATCAAGAGTTGAGAAATTTAGTAGTGCTGTAACTACTTAATAAGTAGTTTTCAGTGGAATAAAAACTAATTTCAAATTAAATATATAGTAAAGGGTAAGAGTTTGAAGTTTTTAGCAAATACGTGAAAATCATCATATTAATCTATTACATGCCAGAAATTTTTTGATGTAAGAATATGAAACTCTTATGATGGTTGACATAAAACAGTATATAGGATTATCTTATCAACATTTAGCTATTTTACCTTTGAAATAGTCTTAAAAATACCTTTGCTATAAAATAGCATGAACAAATTGATATATGGTAACTTAATAACCTCACCATTTTATCTTTTGTTCCAAATTTCTTAGCATGGTAAAATTCCCAGATGAGAGAAGTCTTAGTTCCTCTTCCCTACCCAAGAATAAAAAACACTTCTGGCTGGGCAGTGGTGGCACATGCCTTTAATCCCAGCACTCAGGAGGCAGAGCCAGGCGGATCTCTGTGAGTTCGAGGACAGCCTGGGCTACCAAGTGAGTTCCAGGAAAGGCACAAAGCTACACAGAGAAACCCTGTCTCGAAAAACCAAAAAAAAAAAAAAAACCCACTTCTGAATGTATACAAGAGTAGTGAGCACTCATTTTTGGAATCAGTGTTATCAGGAAGCAATATGCTGAAGAAGGTGGACTAATTATTTAAAAAAAATGATCTTGTATGGCTGTAATGGTATAACAACAGATGGATGAAATAAAACATTTTCTAAATAGTTAAGCTGCTGATGAGGAATTTGGTTCTCTAAACTATGACATAACTTACTCATTAGACTTATATTTCTATCTCCCTTTCCAGTCTTTGGGCCCATACTACTTTAAGTCGCTCACAAAAGTGAATCTCCTCTGTAATTAGACAGTTTCTATTACACTTTGCTGCAGCACTATCTCTGAGTATGGAGCACTTTCCTCCTGTGGGAGTAAAGCTTGAAAAACTTTGTAAATATTTCTTCATAGTAATACTAATTTAATCTTAATAAAAACACTTTGTTCTTAGCATCACAACTAATACATGTAAAAATAATAACAGCTAAGATTTATTTTGTCATTTGAACTCTATAAGCACTATTCCTTGTGTTACATAACAACATAGTCAGTAGTCAAACTTACTTAGATTTGAGTCATTATTTCAGTCTTCCATTTTATAATGAGGTTGATAACTGAAGATTTTTAAAAACTTGTTTGAGGTCCATGATCTATAATTTTGACTCTAGATTCTGTAGCCTCAACTGACATAACACCTCTTGATTGAATATATTTTAACAAGCACACAGACTTTAAGTATGTGCTCAGGTATGCATAACTGGGCTTTCAGCTCTCACATCATTATCAAACAAGCTACTGCTTAGGTATGTTCTTTTCAAGTTTTACCTATAATCCTCTCATGTATTCTAAATCATTGTTATTAAGGTTTGTGAACATACTCCTTAGTGACTCCTCTCGGTCAATTTATACTCATTTCCTGGTCAAATAGAATTCAGGTCTACCAAATTTAATCTGAAAGAAAAATATTGCTATGAAGAATTCTATCACTTTTGGGACTGGGTGAGTTCTTTTCCTTAAAATCTATACAGGTCAATGGATTTCTTCTTAGCCTTTAGTATAATGATCATTACCATAAAAATTCATTTAATGTATATGCCATACTCTATACTGAATTCTATATGAATTCTGCCTGATTAACAACCTTAGTTCATTCTCTGTAGCCCACATAGTGGAATAAAAAAAAAAAAACAAACCAGCTCCTTTGAATTGTCCTCTGACCTCTATAAAATTGTCATGGCACACATAAACAGTAAATAAACAAGTAAATAAAAATTTTAAGAGCAGGGAATGTGTTTACTATGTATTCTCTTGTATTTTAAGCACCTATTAGATGTTGATGAACAGAAGGACTAAGTATTATTGTGTCAATTAATTCTGTTCTCTTCATTGGCCCTTGTAGAAGTCCTTCATAAGGACCCATTTTTATCCTTGTTTACCTTAGTTATTAATTGATTCATCTGACATTATATTCTGATTTTATTATATTCTAGACAATATAGTAGCATGATCCATCAATTTCAGTTGATTGTACCTAGAATGTTTGTTGATATTTTTCTTGCCCTTACTAACCTGCAGTCTAACTGATAATTACAAAATTCTGAGAATAAAAGACACCCTATAACAAATGCTGAGATGTATCTTATATAAGAATTTGGAAAGCTTATTACATAGAATAGCACATTATAGCATCAAAATTACCTGTAATTTATACGGTCAACCTTAAAAATCTTTGAATTATTTTATCAACAGACATGATGAATAAAATAAAAGTAGTACTGAGAACTTATTTTAACCTATGGTTGCTTCCTCTAAAATAGTTTCTCATTAGCCTAATGCTTCCTTCCTCAGGAAATTGGAATAGTTCACAAAGCATCTATTTTACTTTTTTTATTCTTGTATTACTTAAGCTCAGATTTCAACTTTGGCAGAAACAAGCTGGTTGTTTGCAAAAACAAAAGAGGAATTGGTGTTGTCTCAAACATAATATCAATTTAAAAATAGAAAGTGATTTTTTCAGTTCACATCCACCTACCTTTCTTATTTGCCAAGTCCCATTTGACATTTATGATGCAGTTGAGAAAATTTCTAGGTGAATGACAAGACCATAATGCTGTTAACCATTCCTGCTTCCATCTTTAATGCTATCAATTGGCACAAAAGGGTCCCAACAGTTTCTCAATAAAAGCAAGCCCAGGCCCTCAATAATTCTTCCTTATCCTTCAAAATTCCTAGTTATGGGTTGATGAAAATACCAGGGCAGGTATTTAATCATCTTTTCAGTACTCCAAACAGACTCAGGACAACTAAGACCTGTTTGTCATTGATTTCAGAGTCTACAGTTACTAAATGGTTTATGATACTTTGGGGTATTCACTATTTCTTTTACTGCTGAAAAACAAATAGTTCATTATCCTAATGTGAAGTAAAAGTTACTTTGTTATAATATGTCTAGCAGTGGCATGCTGTCTCAGCCTCATGAAAAACCTGGGAGTGATACATTACAAGGGTATTGATTTTACATTATATATGAAGAAAGAGAAGTCCAGGAAGTAGTTAGATCCAATCTTTTACCTTCTTAGCTAAAAAAAAACGTGCTCAACTATGCTTCCCTTTAACCTGTCTAGTATAGTCACTTGTCTGCTGTGGGATGGTCTGTATGTCAAGTGTGTTGCTGATTGGTCAGTAAATAAATCACTGATTGGCCATTGGCTAGGCAGGAAGTATAGGCGGGACAAGGAAAAGAATTCTGGGAAGTGGAAGGCTGAGGGAGAGACACTGCCAGCCGCCATCAGGACAAGGAAGATGTAAGGTACCAGTAAGCCATGAGCCATGTGGCAAAGTAAAGATTAATAGAAATGGGCTAAATATAAGAGTAAGAGCTAGACAATAACAGGCCTGAGCTAATGGCCAAGCAGTTCAAATAATGTAAGAGTCTGTGTGTTTATTTTATAAGTGGGCTCTGGGACTGGCGGGACTTGGTGGCGGGAGCTGGAGAGAAATTCTCCAGCCTGAGAGAGATTTGCCCTGACCATGGGCCAGGCAGGAAAACTCTAGCTACAAATGGCGTCCAACGTGGTGGCAAGAGTTTCCACCTAAAAACTTAGAAAAAAGATTCTAAAACGGACCTAAAAACAGCTTCCTAATTGTCTATCTCAAATAAGCGGCAGCTGCTGGTTTGAGCTACTGGCGGGTTCCTAGCGTGCACTCTCGACCTGCAGTATGGTGGGATTTAGCCTTTGCTAGTACAAAACAAAAAAAGAGGTTTCTGGGCTACACGCTACTTTGGTAAAAGTGTAGACACACTATTTCTGAGAGTTAAGGCTCCCAGAGCTGCTGGAAAGCGGACCACCGCCATGTTGGGAAGCTGAAGTGGGCGGAGCCAGCAGCCACTGCGCCGGTTTCAGGCTTAGAAGGCTGCAGTTTAAAGCAATAGGCTCAAGCTAATATAAAAAAATAAGCCACGTAAAGATGGCTACCACACAGAGAATCTGGATTATGTTCTCTTTGATATTCGTAACTGCAGAAAAACATTTGATTGTAAAAGCTGTAGAGTTATGCCAAAATGTATATTTTAAAGGTACCTTGACTTCAAAATTTGGATATAAGGATATGTTGCTTTGGAAAAGAGTCTCTGCTTTTGTTTCCACAGAAAGCCAGAGACTATGGATTTGTTCCAGATTAAGATACATCAGGTTTGACCAGCCCAGACCCCCTGAAAGGTCTCCAGTGACACCATGGCCCAGATGATTCAACATTCAGAATGGTTTCAAGGCAACTGGCTCAGACGATACAGCCTCACGGACTACTCCATGATCCTAAAATTTTTTTTGTGTCCCCATAAGATACAGCGCCCCCCTCCAGCAGGAAGTAGTAAGAGAAGCTACGCCCAAATTCCCAAATATACCAAGATGGCTTTAGAGATGGAATTGGCTCACTCCCCCTCTAAACCCAGACATATTGCTCAAAAAAAAAAAAATGGTTAAGAGATTCTTGTGTCCCAAATCAGAAGAGCCCTCTGGTGTGGGACAGAGAAAAACCAATATTTTTATTTAAAGCAGGTTGATTATAAATACAATCTCTTTCTAAAGAAAAAAAGGGGATAGTTTAGATATGATAGGATGAAAGGGTAGATTAATGAACCTACTTTTAAAGAGTAACAACTTGTTTAAAATATTTTACATCGCTATAGATTTTAGTTTATTGATACAAGTTTAAACTTAATTTTGTTATACTGTATATATATTTCTATTCTTGTTTGAGGTATTATGTTTATGTAACTCATTTAAAATTATAATGGATAATTAAAAAATAGATTAATAATTAGTCATCTATGATAATCATATTTGTAGCCATGTTAGTTAAGTCTTCTAGGTATACATAGTTATATTTCAGATAGGTAGTCTTCAAACACTTCAAAGACCTACAGAATATGGCATTTAAAATGTTTTAAAAATTTAGACTTTCTGGACAGTGAGACATGTCTGCTCCTGACAGCACCGATTTACTTCAGAGAGGAGGATGGGCATCGAAGACACTCCATACGGAGTTTATCTTCACCTTGACAAAAATAGCCATTTGGGCAAGAAACTGTTCTTGCCTGGACTGCCTGATCAACTGGACATGCAGGACCCATACAAAGGTGACCACTGAACTTTGCTTGACAAAATGGTCCTTCAGGTTTCTGCTTTGCAGAGAAAACTGCCAGACATTCTACAGGACACAGAGAAAAGTGAATAAGAGACTCTAGGCCTGTGGGCTGAAGACAGATGCCCCAACTTTACAAGAGAACTTTGAATGACTGTCCAGGCTGCCAGCTGTCTCTGTCTACCCTACAAGACTCCTAAAAGTTGCTTATATCCTTCTCCATTTCTCAGGTAGTAGTATATCCTTCTGAGGTCTTTGATGTGGTTAAAGACTAGATACTTACAATTTTCCTTAGTTATAATAAAAGATAAGTTAGATATAAAACCTTAAACTTACAAATATAAGATAGATAGGATCTCTTCTTTAATATTGTAACTGTAATTCTTGCTTGATAATTGTTTTGTTATATGTAATTTTACTATGTTAAAGTTAAAACCTTCCTTTTTAAGAAAAGAAAAGGGGAAGTGCTGTGGGATGGTCTGTATGTCAAGTGTGTTGCTGATTGGTCAGTAAATAAATCACTGATTGGCCATTGGCTAGGCAGGAAGTATAGGCGGGACAAGGAAAAGAATTCTGGGAAGTGGAAGGCTGAGGGAGAGACACTGCCAGCCGCCATCAGGACAAGGAAGATGTAAGGTACCAGTAAGCCATGAGCCATGTGGCAAAGTAAAGATTAATAGAAATGGGCTAAATATAAGAGTAAGAGCTAGACAATAACAGGCCTGAGCTAATGGCCAAGCAGTTTAAATAATGTAAGAGTCTGTGTGTTTATTTTATAAGTGGGCTCTGGGACTGGCGGGACTTGGTGGCGGGAGCTGGAGAGAAATTCTCCAGCCTGAGAGAGATTTGCCCTGACCGTGGGCCAGGCAGGAAAACTCTAGCTACACTTGTCCTTTCTATTGTTACTCTGGAAAATATATTTATTTCACATCAGCACAACTCCTACTCTTGTGTTTGACTTTCCTTTTTCTGGTGGTGTGTGATACTATTGTTTTTGGGGAGCAGTAGTGGTGAATGAATGTCTACTCACCCCATATAGAAAACCAACAACATAACAAAGTATGGAGATCATTAGAGTCAAATTTGATGAACCTATGAGTTCAATTGAGGTTATTTACAGGAATATGGATGAAAAGTTACTTCCTGGAGCAGAAATTACTCAAAGACAGCTGCACCACCAAAAAAAACTCCAGCATGAATGACAGTTCACAAAAACAACACTGCACAGTCCAAAGGCCGCTTAACATGTTAGAGAATGTCCATTCCAGGTAGCTCAATTTACTGAAACTCTTTGTTATTTATATATTCTTGAAGAGGAAGGGACCTAGTGAATCCAGTCAGTTTATGGTACTTCATGAAGCTAATTTGATTTGTTTACTTTCAGCCTTAAAGAGTTTCCTTGCAGGATGGAATGACTCAGTCTCAGAGGAAATCATAACACCTGGATGTCTCAGAATTGGGGGAATACTTGTGACCAAACACAAATTATATGTTTTGATGACTATGAAATTCTGTTCTTTTGTCTTACTCATTTTATTTCAATCTGAGAAGGATGCATTTCATATAAGGCTACAGGGACTTTTATGAACAATTATCAATGTCAAGTTAATGTTAGTTCCTCCATACTAGTAGACTGATATACAAGACATGTTGGTGTCCTTTCTACAGAAACTTACTGTTGTGTTAGGGTGTTTAAAAATGAATATTATATTTTTCTGCTTTTTAAATCTCATCTTGTGGATCTCATATTTTACTAGTGTGTAATTTAGACAATTTGTTTACTAAATCAGAGAGATATATCTAATAGTCTAACCCTTGCCAAACTATGCCAACACTTCTTGCCAGTGGTGCAGACTACATTACATTTCTGTGTGTGACACTATCTTGGTTATGTCAAAATTAAATAGTCTTTATATCAATGGATCTCAGTAAAGAAATCCTATGGCCAAGGTATCAGGCTACTCAGTAATTACCAAGATAAATCAGTACATTTTTTCACTCTTCTCTAAAATGTTTTTGCATAAATATGATTTTTGTGTCACAATGGGAAGGATTTTAATTTTTCCAAATGATGAGAGATGATTTAATAAAGAATTTGATGTGTACAATAATTAATATAATACCATATTTGCACAATAATCCTCAGGGTAATAACTACAATTTCCTCCCACTTCAAAATCTACTATGTCAAAAACATAGGAATTAAATATATGCAATGAGTTCTATTGTTCTTCATTTCCTTCTGGCTTATTGGTTTCATTTCTACAGAAGAAAGAAGAATTTATTAAGAGCTTCCTTTGAACACATTGGCATAGGAGATCACTTTCTAAATATAACACCAGTAGCACAGACACTGAGAGAAAAAATCAATCAATGGGACCTCTTGAAACTGAGAAGCTTTTGTAGAGCAAAGGATACGGCCAACAAGGCAAAGCAACAGCCTACAAAATGGGAAAAAGTCTTCACCAACCCCACATCTGACAGAGGACTGATATCCAGAATATATAAAGAACTGAAGAAATTAGACATCAAAATGCCCAACAGTCCAATTAAAAAATGGGCTATAGAACTAAACAGAGAATTCTCAACAGAGGAAACTCAAATGGCTGAAAGATATTTAAGAAATTGCTCAACATCCCTAATCATCAGGGAAATGCAAATGAGAACGACTCTGAGATAACACCTTACGCCTCTAAGAATGGCTAAGACCAAAAACACTGAAGACAGCTTATGCTGGAGAGGATGTGGAGATAGGACAACTCTCCTCCATGCTGGTGGGAATGCAAGCTTGTACAACCACTTTGGAAATCAATATGGCACTTTCTTAGAAAATTGGGAATCAATCTCCCCCAAGATCCAGCTATACCACTCTTGGGCATGTACCCAAGGAATGCTCAATCATACCACAAGGGCACTTGCTCAACTATGTTCATATCAGCATTGTTTGTAATAGCCAGAACCTGGAAATAAACTAGATGCCCTTCAACTGAAGAATGGATAAATAAAATGTAGTACATATACACAATGGAATACTACCCAGGAGAGAAAAACAATGACATCATGAGGTTTGCAGGCAAATGGATGGATCTAGAAAAAAATCATCCTGAGTGAGGCAACCCAGACTTAGAAAGACAAACATGGTATGTACTCACTCATAGGAGGATACTAGATGTAAAACAAAGATGACTAGACTGCTACTCACAACTCCAGGGAGGCTACCTAGAAAACAGGACCCCAAGAAAGACACAGGGATCACCCAATGACAGAGAAATGGATGAGATCTACATGAACAACCTGAACATGATTGGGGGTACTGAAGGGCAAAGTTCGAGGAAATGAGAGCTTAGGGGAGTGGGGATCCCAGCTGCATCAAGAACAGAGAGGGAGAACAAGGAATAAGAGACCATGATAAATGAAGACCACATGAGAATAGGAAGAAGCAAAGTGCTAGAGAGGTCCACAGAAATACACAAAGATACTTCCACAATAGACTACTGGCAGGGAGTGAGAGAAAGCCCGAACTGACCTACTCTGGTGATAGGATGGCCAAACACCCTAATTGTCATGCTAGAAACCTCATCCAATGACTGACGGAACCAGATGCAGAGGTCTATGGCCAGGCCCCAGGTGGAGCTCCAGGAGTTCAATTGGCGAGAAAGGGGAGGGTTTGTATGAGCGAGAATTGTTGAGACCAAGGTTGGAAAAAGCACAGGGACAAATAGTCAAATGAATGGATACACATAAACTATGAACCAATAGCTGAGAAGCCCCCAACTGGATCAGGCCCTCTGGATAAGTGAGACAGTTGATTAGCTTGATCTGTTTGGGAGGCATCCAGGCAGTGGGACCAGGACCTGTCCTCAGTTCATGAGCTGTCTGTTTGGAACCTGGGGCATATACAGGGACACTTGGCTCAGCCTGGGAGGAGGAGGGGACTGGACCTGCCTGGACTGAATCTACCAAGTTGAACTCAATCCTCAGGGGAGTCTTTGCCCTGGAGGAGATGGGAATGGGTGGTGAGCTGGGGGAAGGCCGGGGGGGGTGGGACAGGAGGGGGGAGAACAAGGGAATCCGTGGCTGATATGTAAAATTATGTTAAATAAAAAAAAATTAAAAAGAGCTTTCTTTGCATCTAGTATTATACTTTGTAGTAAGATGAAACAGTTAACAAAACTGAGAGAAATATTTGTTCACCAGAATTGATTTTTTAGAGCAAGAAGGCAACAATAAATATGATAAGATTATGAAATATACCTATTTATATGCTAATATGCTCCATAAATAAATAGCATTTTACTTTATTTTTTCTGTTGGCACTGCAAAACAACTAGCAGTTTTTAACAGTAACCTACCTATTCAATTTATTCTACAAAATTGATTTTTCAAACATATGCTTATAGCAAACAATGTGTCTATTTCACAAACTGTTAGTGTTGCTATTTGCTCCAGAAAGTTCATCACTGGGGTGGCTTTTGAAAGTTGAAAGTGTCCTACCATTGCCAGTTTGCTCTCTCTCTGTTTTGACTGAAGATCTGAACTCTCAGCTTCCTGTCCCTGCTGTCATGACTGCTGCTTACTACTATGCCTCCATTCCATAATAGACTGTTATCTCTATGAAATCATAAGCCATAATAAACTTTCTCTTAATTAAGATGTCTTTGACATGGTGTTTTGTCACAACATCAAAAAGCAGCTAATACAGCTTGTTTCCACCTCCTCTGTGCTGTGATTTCAAGCACAGTTCACTACACTCAGCTTTTTAAAAGATGTCTTATAGAAATCAAACAGATTCTCATGCTCACAAGAAAAGCACTTTGCTGACTGAGTTATCTCCTTGCTTCGAAGTAAAAGTCTTTAGCTAGCAGGTGACGCTTATTATTGTTCTATGTAATAAGTCATCATGAAGACAGCATGTCAGCAGCAAAGCTGTGGGTCCAGGAAATATCAGTGAAAAAAGTTCTACCATAGCTCTAAAGATGATTCTTTAGATTCAGTATGGTCTCATTTTCTCTTGGTCTCTTTTTGGTCAGAACATACATAAGTTTATAGATGTAATTCCACTGCCTAGCTTTAACTAGACATGGAAGAGTGCATAAGAAAAAAAAAAAACTGCCGGGTAGTAATGGCACACACCTTTAATCCCAGCACTCAGGAGGCAGAGGCAGGAGGATCTCTGTGAGTTTGAGGCCAGCCTGGTCTATAAAGTGAGTTCCAGGAAAGGTGCAAAGCTACACAGAGAAACCCTGTCTCGAAAAACCAAAAGAAAAAAAAAAAGAAAGAAAAAAAGAAAAAAAACTGTCTTAACATTTTCATGATTTTCATCACTTAGAGGGCTTGGAATTAAACAGACAAGGTTTAAAAACAATGATAATTGTAGTAGGGAAAATACAGTAGATGATACATCCTGGAAGCTAAAATCATTTGAGTGTTGAAACGGAAAACAAAACAAAACAAAACATGAGAATAATATGACTTTAAGATTAACTCATCATAGAAAAAATTGTTCCTTGATAACTTTTCAGGCCTTAACAAAATATTCTGGATAGTAGCTTTGCATATACTAGCAGAATTGAACTCTAGACCCAATTTGTTGTTTTCATGTTTTTTTATACAACTATACAATGTATTTTGCTCACTCTTATCCCTCATGCTTCTTCCTTCCATCTCTGCCAATCTCCATAATCTTGCACAGAAGCTACCATCTTAATTTTCATGTCTTTTGTTTTGCATTATTTTTTTTCTTTGTGAACAGTTGGGCCTAGGCAGGTAATCATAGATGTGAGTTTATGTGTGTTAAGGCCATATAATGCCCATAAGACAAAATTTCCTGGACCTCATAGATCAATTAATTCACATCGCTGAAGGAAATGAATCATAATTCAATGCAAATGGCTTCTACTGAACTTCTCCACCTTATCTTCTGTCACTGCCTCTATTCTCAATATACAATTGCCCTTATTCAAATATGCCTAATGAAGCAGGAATCTTAAAAGTTCCCATTAATAAAATCAAACCTGTGACCAGTTATTGGGGTCAATGCAGGTAGATCAGAGAGACAGAACAAACCACAGCTATCTCACCTCACCGGATCCTCAGCTGGTCTTGTCTCCTCAGACTGGAGGCCTCTGAGTCCTCATCCAGAATGGGTCTCAGCTGAATTGCTGCTCAAAAGCCTGAATGCTTAACCAGCCAAATGCTTAACCAGTCAAATGCTTCTTGTTTCTGGTCCCCACACCTTATATATCTTTCTGTTTTTGCCATCACTCCCTGGGATTAAAGGCTGGCTTTCTGGGATTAAAGGCGTGGGTCACCATGCTTGGCTGTATCCTTGAACAGATGGATTTCTGCCTCTGGAATGCTAGGATTAAAGGCGTGTGCTACCATTGCCTATCCTTTATGTTTAATATGGTGGCTGCTCTGTCTCTGACCCCAGATAAGTTTATTAGCATGAACAATATTTGGGGGAATACAATACCACAGCCTAATATTTTCCTTTCTCTGAGTTCTTTCAGAACACTTACATTGAGCATGATTCATTCCTTTTAGAGATATGAATAGATAAATCTATGAGGACATTCAAGTCTTTTGTCAATTTGATATTATCAGAGAGATTTTATCCTCCTCCATGAAAAATAAGCCTTGTAAATATTATCTATTATTTCTTGATAGTACTTAATAGAATATGACACATTAAACTGTCCATTCCCTTATTTCTTTTAATCACTTAAACATTGTTTGTTATTAAATTATATACATGTATGTAGTACATATATACAAATACATGCCTACTCACATGTGCACATATGAACCACCAGAACACAGGGAGTGACAGAAAATAGATTTTTTTATTTATAGCCTTTAAAGGAAGTAACACTGCAAAAATCACCATGTTACACTGGAAAAGTCATGAGGCTAAATTTCTAGCTTCCTTAATTTGGAGACAAGATCCCCTTCTTAGTCACACAGTTTGTCATCCTTTGTTGCAGCCTCTTTTTGACGTAAATATTATATCCTGTATCATGCTGAAAAAAATTCATTTTGTTCTTATTTTCAGGGTAATTTTATTAAGAAAAACTGTTAAAATTTTGTCAAACTTTTTTTTCTGCAGCAGTACAGATAACTTTGTGTGTTTGTACCATGTTAGATAGATTTATTTCTTATAGTGGACCAACATTACATTTCTAGAATCAACTCTGCTTGAGTTTTGTGCATGCTCCTTTTTAATATACTATTCAATTATATCTCACAATGTATTATTATTTTTCATCTGTACTCATATAAATATTTGGTCTTTGACTTTTAGACCTCATAGAATATGCTAAGATGTGATTTCTTATACTTTTAAATAACATGAGAAATATTACTGCTAATTCTATGGTAATTGTTTAATTGGAAAATTCATCAATTAAGCCTTGTAAATCTAGGCTTTTAGTTATTTTGAAGTATTTGATTACTGATTCAATTTCTATTTTTTAGTGTTTTTTGAGATTATCTGCTTCTTCTTAAGTAAACTTAGATAACATTTCTTTCTAGGGGAATTTATCCATTTCATACAAGTTATTATATTGCTATGATGAAAAACCATGACTAAAGCAATTTGGGATGTATAGGGTTTATTTGGCTTACGTATACATCCCATCATCTGAAGGAAGTCAGGATAGGAAATCAAATATGGAAGGAAACTGGAAGCAGGAGCTGATGCAGAGGCCATGGAGGGGTACTGTTTACTAACTTGCTCTTCAGGCTTGTGCATCCTGATTTCTTATAGAACCCACTAGCCCAGGAATGGCACCACCCACAATGGTCCATCAATCACTAATTAAGAAAATGCCCTACATTCAGTTACGGAGATATTTTCTCAGTTGAGGTTTCCTCATTTGTGATGACTCTAGCTTTTGTCAAGTTGACATAAAACTACCCAGAACAGGCTAAAATTGCTCATGATATCATAATATTATCATCTCTTTATTTCTGTAAGGTCAGTAGTAATTCCCTAGTTTTAGTTTTAAACAATTTCTATATTCTCTATTTTTTATTTCTCAATCTAGCCAAACATTTCTCAACTTTTTTTATTTCATGGATTTTATTTTCTTACTATTCATTATTTTGTATATCTAGAATTTAATTCTTTTTTTTTTTTTGGTTTTTCGAGACAGGGTTTCTCTGTGTAGCTTTGCGCCTTTTCCTGGAACTCACTTGGTAGCCCAGGCTGGCCTCGAACTCACAGAGATCCCCCTGCTCTGCCTCCCGAGTGCTGGGATTAAAGGCATGCGCCACCACCGCCCGGCCTAGAATTTAGTTCTTATTATTTCCTTCCTTCTGCTTACTTTGGGAGTTATTTTATGATTCTTCATGGCATAGAATTAGTTGGTTTGAATATTCTTTCATTTTGAATATATGCATGTGCAGCTATAGTATCCTTTCACAATAATTTCTCATCTTGTAAGATATGATATGTTGTTTTACTTTCATTCCATTCTGAGCACATTCAAATTTCCCCTTAGGTTTCTTCCTTGACATGACTATTTAAGAATATATGGTTTAAATTCTGTGTGCTAATGAATATTTCACATTTCTGTAAGACAAATTGCTAAATGGTCTTATTAAAAAACCCAGAGCCAGATATTGGGATAAAAACTAAGAGATCAGGAAAGCAGAAAGAAGCCAGCCACATTCTTACTGCTAGAAATTGTCAGTCAAAGAGAGACCTACTTCCTATATACCCACACCAATATGCCTTTCTGTCCCTGCCCTTTTCTTTTCTCCACCAAGCTATATCACTTCCCATTTGTACAGACCTCCAGACCTCCTTGGTTAGTGCTGGGATTAAAGGCATGTGTCACCATGCCTAGCTCTGTTCCCAGTGTGGCTTTCAATTCACAGAGATCTGGATGGATCTCTGCCTACCAAATGCTAGGATAAAAGGCATGTGCTACCATTGCCTGACTTCCATATTTAATATAGTAGCTGGATTTTTCCTCTGATATTCAGATAAGAGTTATTGGGGTGCACAAAGAAAATATCACCACATTTCCCCCAATTTTGTCTAAAATAAAAAAAGTTATAACTAATATAAGAAAAACTATATAAAATTATTACAATAACTATATACAACACACACAGACAATAAATACATCAACAATGTCTACTCCATTTGCATTGGACAAATTCAGCAAAAATATTCTATTGTCAATCTTATTTTATTGAGTCCAAGGGATTGTATCTAATTTACCTTCTATCCTAATTTGCATTACCAATGGAAAACTATCTTTCGATATCTTTCAAACTTACACCTTTTACACCTCTTAGTGAGTTTCTTTTCTAAATTTCTTAACAAGGAAAACTATAACTATTTAATCTTCATCTCCCTCAGAGACCCAAGAAGGAAATAAATATTGCCTGGGTAAGGAGGAAGTGCAAATAAGTGACTTCCAAAAAATATGAGTTATGGCAGAAACAGCTGGCCCTAATATTTCTCTGCAACATTGGGGCATCCATTCTTCATCCTACAGGCTTAGCATATCTGACAGATTCATTTGTGAAGCAGGATTTTCTAAAGTGCCTTCCTACATTGTCTTGGCAAGGATCAGTAATCCTTTGTTTTGTATCCTGCTTGTCCATTTTGGACAGCATACTGTTAGGAGTCAATGCTAGGGAACTTTTGTGCCCAGTGGCTAACTTTTTCCACAGTGAAAATAAACTCCATATGGAGTTTCTTCAATGTTCATCATCTTCTCTGACATACATTGGTGCTTCCAGGATCAGATATGTCTCATATTCATAAAAAAAGAAAAAAATCTATGTTATCAAAAGATCTTAAATGTCATATTCTGTAGATCTCTGAAGTGTTTGAGATGACCTGCCTATCTAAAATATACCTAGGCTTTAACTTGAAAACATACCTAATACGACTACAAGTTCAACTGTAATGACTAATGATTAACTTACATTTCTTTATATCTTAAAGTTGGTAAAACTTTAAAGGATTAATAAATTGTATTACATTGTTAAATGAAGTGTATAGGTAAAAAACCTTGAACAAGATTAGAAATATATGTACAGTATTTTCTAACAAAGTCAATCTCAAATTTGTATCAATATACCTAATTTGTATACAACATACAAAAATCCAATCCAATGTAAAATATTTAAACCCAGTAGTTGCTGTCTAAAGTGCATTCAACTATCTACCTTTTTATCTTATCATATCTATATAAATCAATCTTAAATTTGCAGTAATTTAAATAATTTGTATACAATATACAAAAATATAATCCAGTATAAAATAAGTAAAACTAGTTATTGCCTTCTAAAAGAAGATTCAATAATCAAACTTTTTATCTTATCATATCAATATTCTTTCTTTTTTCTTTTCAGAGTAGATTCAATAATCTACCCTTTATTCTATCATTTATATATCTTTTATCCTCAGAATCAATTCAATAACCTATATCTTATCTATATCTTCTTTTTTTCAAACAATAACCCTGAATCTAATTTTCTTTGTTTACCTTTTTTCCTGACCATTAAAAAGTAACAATTTGTAACCGACAAGCTTAAACAATGACAATTTCCCAAAACCTACTGAAAGAACAAAAAACACCCACGCCACCTCTTGAGAACATAGGCATTGTGTTCTTAAAATTACAACCTGCTGTCTGGGAGTGAAGGCATCTTTAGGGGATCCTAAATAGAAAAATTTTGAGTTAATTGTGAAGTTCTGGGAGATGTAGCTGTATCATTTGTTCTCCAGTCTCTGTATAATACAAAAGTACAGGTATCTCATGTCCTTGCTCCAGTACTCTCTGAGGCTGGATCATCTCAGCTAGCCATCTCAAAATTGTCCTTAGTATTTTGTAGTCTACAGCCAATCATTGTGTGGTGTTTGTTAGATTAGTGGTATTACCATCATCCTGATGGAATCATCATAGTGGGGTCTCATCATCTTTTTGGAGATTTCAAATTTGCGGTTAGGCATGATCATGATGCTTTGCATAAACTAATAGAGACACAAACACAAAAACATTTACAAGCAGCTAGATGAAGCCTTTTTTTCTAGAGTTAGTAAGTCCTCTATATGACCATTAATATCATGACAAAAGTTTAAAATACATGTATATTAATCTTATAAATTTTGATATAAAATTCATACCTTAAGAAAAGTTTTAAAGAATCAAAATAGAACCAAATAATTATGAGATTAGTGACAATAGAATAGTCTCTAAAATTTGATTTTATTCTGTCCCATATCATATGGCTCTTCAGACATGATACAGAGATTATGCATTTTCCTTTAAACAAACATGCTTGAGGTTAGAGAATGAGAGAGTCATGCTCCAACTCCAAAGTCAGCTTTAATTTTTAATTGAACTGGGACTACAAAAAGACCATTTGTGTTAAATGTCTTTAGAGAAGAGCAGAAACAAATATTTATGAAGATTTATGAAATTTTATGTGTGACATACCAGTAGGTCAATATACTCTTTTTTTGGGACATTTTTTTCTGGATAATTTGTCCTTTTTCTTCAGATGTCTCCTTTGTCCAGTGTTCTTCTGATTCCCTAGGCTTCATTCTCTAGAAAGACAACAACAACAACAACAACAAACCCTTCCCCAAGCCTAACTTTTCAGAGGTTCCCTTTTGGCAAGTTATATCTGATGAAATTAAAAGCACTTGTTTGTTGTATAAATTAATTTAAATTGAACAATCATGCCAATTGATGAACTATCAGCTCTTCTAATTAAAAGATCACTCTTGTTCAAATCAAATCTTTGTCAATTTTGATATTATCCATGGATTTTCTTTCCCTGTAGAAACAAAATCAAAACCTCATCCCCAACATAATACATAGCCTGGTTCCCATTCTGAGATCAGTACATCTTTAAAGTATATAGGCTGATTTAATTCTGTAGTTTTTTTTTTTTCTATTATCCAATGTCTCTTCACAGCTGTTCCTTTCTCACTAGCTTTGAAAAAATTCTAAGTTAATAGACCATTATGTAATCTATTTCTGGAGGCTTTTGTTACCTCTTTCTTTTATTTAGCATATCCTTTAGAGTTTGATTTGATATTTCTATCACTGCTTGGCCAGTAGGTTTATGTGGTATACCTGTAATATGCATTATATTGTAACAAGCAAAAAACTGTTTCATTTTACCAGAGACATATGCTGGAGGATTGTGAGTTTTAATTTGTACAGGTATAACTGTGATGGCCGTAACTTCTAACAAATGTGTGACTACAGAATCAGCTATTGTGAAACTCGGAGCTATTGCCCATTGAAATACTGAATAGGTATCAATGGTGTGGTGTAGATATCTCAATTTTCCAAATTCTGCAAAGTGAAATACACCCATCTGCCAGATTTCATTCTTCTGTATACCATTTGGGTTACACTCTGCTGGTAGTGGAATTTTACTTTAAAAAGAACAAGTAGGACAGTTTCTTATAACTTCCTTTGCTTGTTGCCAAGTTATGGAAAAATCCTTTTTTTAAAAGGATTTTAAAAGGATTTTTTAAAAGGATTTAAAATTTTACTATTGACATGATGTTTTATATGAAACTCTGAGGCCTCCAACTCATTTCCTATCAATATTTTATCAGTCTCATCATTATTTTGTGCTAGAGGTCCTGGCAGAACTATATGGGATTGGATGTGAGTTATATATAAGGGGTGCTTCCTATTCCTGATTATATCTTGTAGCTGAATAAATGACAAAGTTAATTCTGACCCATCAGGGATAAATTTTGCAGTTTTAATATATAAGACCACCTTTCAGCATACTGAGAGACAGTAACTATGTTGAGAGGTTCTGAAAACTCTGTTAATACTATCAGAATAGCATATAATTCCGAATTTTGAATTGAATTATAAGGACTTTGAACCACTTTATTTAAATTTTCTGATTTGTGACCTGCCTTTCCTTGTTTGCATAAAATGTATAAAATGTAGGAGCTCCAGATTTAGGTGTTTCCCTACAATGAGAGGCAGGATCTAATTAGCTCTCACTTTATAAGTTAAATTCCATCACTTTTGGGATATTTGCTGTTTATCTCTTCCAAAAATTTACTGCAAGCTCTTTGCCAAGGATCACTTTCTGCTCATAATCTGTCAATTTCATCATTACTTATAGGTACTACAATTTCTTCTGGGTCTATTCCTGCGGATGAAGTCTAAATTTTCCTTTTAAAATCAAGCCACAGATCTTTTCCACATAAGGTTTTAATTTTCTACTCTGTTTATTTGGTAGAAATATCCATTCCAATATAATATTTTCCCTGTGCATTGAAATTCCAGTACAAGAATACTTAGAAGGTAAAATGACCAAAACATAATCAAACTTTGGATACATGTGATCCACATGTGCATCCTGTGTTTCCTTTTCGACCAAAGCCAGTTCTCTCTCAGCTTCAAAATTACTTCAGTAATTCAGTAATTTTTAACAAATTACTCAGTTCATCCTTTTTTGCTCCAATAGCAGTCCATAGACTGGAAATGTCTCCAAATAATCTTTGAAAGTCATTAAGAGTCTGTAATTGAGCTCTCCTAATTTCAACTTTTGAAGTATATTTTTTATAAATCTATTTTATATCCTAAATAATTCATAGAATCTCCTCTTTGTATCTTTTCAGGAGCAATTTGTAATCCTCAACAAGGCAAAATTTTCTTTACTTCTTCATACATTCTTTCTAAGGTATCTGCATTTGAATCAGCTAGTAAAATATCATACATGTAATGATAAATGATAGATTTAGGATATTGTTTACATATTACCTTCACTGGCTGTGGTACAAAATATGGGCACAAGGTTGGGCTATTTAAAATTCCCTGTGGGAGAACCCTCCATTGATATGTCTTAACCACCTGAGAATTATTATAAGTAGGCACTGTGAAGGCAAATCATTTTCTGTCTTTTTCTTTTAAGAGTATTGAGAAGAAACACTTTTTAAATTGATAACTATAAGAGGCCATCCTTTAGGTAACAAAGTAGGCAGAGG
Source organism: Peromyscus eremicus (assembly GCF_949786415.1). Lineage (NCBI taxonomy): Eukaryota > Metazoa > Chordata > Mammalia > Rodentia > Cricetidae > Peromyscus > Peromyscus eremicus. The sequence continues at coordinate 123,253,626 of NC_081439.1, forward strand.
AATTCTATAGTATACAGAGCCCATTACCTGAATTATCTTGTTAATTGCTCTTAGGTCTGTTACCATTTGCCAGATTTCTTTTTTAATAACAAATACAGGAGAATTCCAAGGGCTGGTTGATTCTTCAATATACTGAGCATGTAAGTGTTCTTCTACCAGCTCTTCTAAAGCTTGGAGTTTCTCTGTTGTTAAAGGCCATTGCTGAACCCATACAGGCTTGTCTGTTAATCATTTTAAAGGTAGAGCTATTGGTGTCTCTGAAAGATCAGCAGTTGTTTTGCCCTGTTCTCTTATGTTCTGGATGGCCGGTGACTGTTATTTATAATAATACCTCCTAATATTTCTCTCAGAAACATGTGCTGGTTTATGGTTTGTTTCTGAGGTCAGAGAAATGTTAATCTGTGTATTCCATTGTTTTAATAGGTCACAACCCCATAAGTTCATAGGTATATTAGCCACATATGGCTTTAATTTTCCTCTCTGTCTTTCTGGTACTATACATTTGACTCATCTTGTGCTCTGTTTCACTTGAGATAATGTTCCAATCCCAAACAGCTGAACATTTTCCTCTTAAAGAGACCAATTTGGATGCCAAAATCCTGGTGCAATTATTGTGACAGCCATACCTATGTCTATATGCCCTTCATAGATAATGTCATTTATTTGTATTTTTAACTTTGGTCTTTGTTCATTTATAGAAATTTGCAAAAAAAAAATCACTATATGATTTCTCCTGAATTTCCTGTGCTCTCTGCTATAGCTATTCTATCACCCCAAACAGTATGGCTTTTTCCAATAGGCATTTATTTATTTAATTGCTCTGAGAAGGGGTTTCTTCTACAATGGCAGGAAATAACTGAACTGAATTTGTCATCAGGGCCTGCAAGAGGCCCCTCAGGGAGTTTCCCAATGGCAGAGCATTACCTTGTGTGTTCATTGTTGATCTACATTCCTTAGTCCAATGTTTACCTTTACTCCACCTCTGCTTAATCCAGAAGGGAGGAGAATTCTGTTGCCTTGTTCCTTGAAGAAACATTATTTCTAGAAACACCCTGTTTACAGTCACTTTTTGGGTGACCTTGTTTACCACAATTAAAGCATCTGACATTATTATTTTTCCTCAAAGCTTTTGATATCACCGCATCCACATAGCATCATGGTCATGAGACTCAATATTAGTTGTGTCCCTGATCCAATCCTCCAAGTGTGCTGATCTTGTTTCAATGTCCTAATTACACATTTACATGCTGCATTAGTGTTCTCAAAAGCCAAAGATTCAATTATTATGTGTCTACCTTTTAGATTTTGTATTATTCTATTTACTGCTGAAGAGAGCCTTTCTAAGAAATCTGTGGAGGATTCTTCAGGGTCCTGTATAATTTTCATAAATGACTCAATTTTTTCTTGCTTCCTCATTTCTGTCCCATGCATTCATGGCTGCCATGTAGCATAGAATCAGGGTTTGATTATCATATAAAGATTGTCTTTGTAAACTATCATAATTGCCTTCTCCAGAAGTTAATCCTGAGAAATTTCCACACCTCCAGTCCTACATCATTGTTCTATAGTTTTAGCCTCCTCTTTCCACTATGTTACCACTGTAATTGTGCCCCAGCCTCTAGTACAGACGTAACTAATTCTTTCCAGTCCTGAGGGATAATTATATTACAAGTTGACCACGAGTTACAAATGCCTTACAAATGGAGAATGCATGCCATATGTTACTATAGCTTCTTAAATCTCCTTAAATCTAATATTACCACTGGTGTCTACTTAGCTCCTATACACCCTTGAGCATTTAGCACTTCCTGTAAGATTGCTGGGTAGATTAATATCTGCTGTCTAAACCTGAGGCTCTTTCTCTGTAACTGTATAATTCAATCCTGTGATAGGTTCACCTTTAATCTGTCTGAGTCGGAATTTCTCCATAATTCATTTTAACAAGTTTTTCTAAAGTCAATCCTCAGATAGTTTCACCTTTAAATTCTTCTTTCTGGGTCTGAATTTCTCCATAATTCACTTTAACATGTTTTTCTAAAGCTTTTACCTTGGCACTCAAATTGACCAACCTTTTTAATGCTAAAATAAAAATGATTAAACAAACAATATTCATAGTTGAAGTTACATACATTCTATCAACATTAATTATCCTCTCATTGAATTGTTCCACTTTTAGACTGCCTAATGTGTTATCAAACAGAGACCAAATTCCTTCCATCATAAAAATTTTTCCCATTTTTAATGTAGGAAAAATTCTCTTTTAACTAATTTCTCCCTTTAAGATATATTAATTGACTTACCAAATCTGTCGACTACATAGAACATTAGAAATCCAAAGGAATTTTGAAACAGCTACCTAGTGTGGTGGCAGTCTGAGATGGGAATCCAGAAAGAGCCCACCATCCATCAGAAGTGAAGAAGCCAAAGAGACTCCAGCCTCATGCAGCTGAGGCCCGAGCCATGCAGCTGGGGCCTGAGTTGGGGTGCCTGTAAGGCCACAAGTGATTTTTTAGTGAACTATTGCCACATCTGTTGGGTGCCAATTGTAGAAAAACTGCTAAATGGTCTTACTAAATAAAAAAAAAACCTTCAGCCAGATATAGGCATGAAATACTGAGAGATTGGGGAAATAGGAAAAGCCATAAACTAACCTTACCTCATAGACACCTCAATCTCCAAAGAGGCCTACTTCCTGTATCTCCATGCCTATATGCCTTTCTTTTCTCTTCTCTCATTGGCTCTCTTAGGCTAGCTACATCACTTCCTCTTCCTGCCCAGTCTGTCACTTCCTGTCTGTCTGTACAGACCTCCAGATCTCCATGGTTAACTAGTGTTGGAATTTAAGGTGTGTGTCACCATGCCTGGCTGTGTTCCCAGTGTGGCCTTGAACTCATAGAGATCCAGACAGATTCCTGACTCCCAAGTGATTGGTTTAAAGGCATGTGCTATCATTGCCTGACTTCTATACAGTGGCTGGCTTTTTTCTCTGATCCTCAGATAAATTTTATTGGGGGACACAATATATTGGGGGACACCATACATCACCACATGCCAGATGTAAGACAAATTGCAAAACATTCTTATTAATAAAAAACCCAGATCCAGATATTACATACTAACTGAGAGAGCACAAAGAAGCCCAGCATGTTCTTATCACTTGAAAATCCTCAACCAAAAAGGGCTACTTCCTGTATACCCATGCCGATATGCCTTTTTGTTCTGCATCTCACTTCCTTTCTTCACCCAGCAACATCACTTCTTCTCTGTCTATACAGACCTGAAGACCTTTATGATTAGTGCTGGGATTAAAGGCATGTTTTACCATGCCTGGTTCTGTTCTCCAGTGTGGCTTTGAACTCAGAGAGATCCATATGGATCTCTGGCTTCTGAATGCTAGGATTAAAGGCATGTGCTAGCATTGCCTGACTTCTATGTTTAATATAGTGGCTGGCTTTTGCCTCTGATCTTCAGATAAGCTTTTGGGATGCACAAATAAAATATCACCACACATTTCCTTGTGTTATTGTTTCTATTATTGTTCCATTGTGGTTGTAAATGATACTTAGTATGATTTAAGACTTCTATGTATGTTTAAAAATCTTCTGTGGCTTAACGTTTGGTCTGTGATGGAGAATATTTCATGTGTACATCCAAAGTACACACATTTTGTATGATACTGATTATTATACAGAAAGTCTCTAACATGCTAAGGAGCTATCACATTGAGGTAGCATCTCTGCCCAACAATGTTCATTCTGTTGTTATTTCATATTTTTGTTTGGTTTTCAGAGTTACTTAACAGGTCATCAAATGATTATTAAAAATAAAATAACAACTTCACATGTCATATATGTATTAAAATTTATTCCTTAACTGTTCAATATGCATTTGCATGTATTCTTTGATCATAGCTTCCCATTTATTCTTACTTTCTTCCCCTTCTTATCATATCTCTTCTTCTTAAGTCTTCCAATTCCCCTTCCTACTTTCATATCTTTCTTTTGTGACCCAACACATTTAATTAACATAGCCTGCAAGAGCAAGAGAATAGAGTTATTTACCTGGAAAAAGGAAATGTATCAAAAGCTACACTGCTGAGGAATACCATTTCTACTGCCTGCAACTTTTTAGTGTGTATAGCTCAATTTTTCCCCAATGTATATGAAATTTTCTTATCACATTAATAGTCACTTATAATATCTAGAATGTATTTGTCTTTATAGTTCCTACAGATATTGCTACTTTGTCTTTTATTTCAAAATACAAAGAAAATTTTAATTTATTCATTCTTCCACATTTATTTTTTGTAAAACTATTATGATCTAGGAATTTTATAAGCATTAGATATAGTTCTGTGAACAAAATCCTTAATTTTAAATACATTTGCTGTTCTATGTAGTTGAGCAAACACATATTTGTATTATATGATAAGTGCTGTGAGAAAAATAAAATATAGTGGTATGATAGTGTGCCTCAGGTACTGTATATATGTGTATGCATGTGTATATTTCAGTATAGAGAAATATTTAGATAGAAAATTCAGGAAACATAACTGAGACCAGAAATAAAAACTGTCACTTTGAATAATATTAATGAGTCATTCCTGTAGGGAGCTAAAGGAAATCTTTGCATGCCAACTCCAAAGGAAACAGATGTGCTTTATCTGCACAGGAAACAAACATAAGTATAATATCTAGAAATTACTAAGATTCAGGGCAGATTACATGTAAATATGAATTGCAAGGAACTCATGATCTAGGTTATTATGCTTTTCATGCCATGAAAAAGAATTGGATTTTGTTTGATGTGGTCTTTTGATAGTTTGGGGCACAGGATTGACATAAGAATTCCATTGGTATGGACCCTGATATAAAATCATTGTAACCTAAGAGTAGGGCAACTGAGTTTCAAAACTGGTCATCAGTTATCTGGATGATTATGTCCATGATGCAGGATTAAATTAAATTTAAAGCCAGAAATATCATGCAAGAGTATTGTTAAATGAAGAAATTAAAGGGACAAATTTTGTGTATGAGATGATTACATAAAACTGAAGAATCCTACATTATATAAATGTGTTCATTTACATATGTGGGAGAGATTTCTTAATTCACTTATGGACATAACCACAAATGTATCCTGTAATACTGTCAAGTGGTTAGAATGCTGCATATTACAGTAGAAGACTTGTTTTGTACCTCTTGGATTTTCATTATGTGAAGTCAATGAAAGCCAGCAGATGTACTTTGTCACACCCATAAATTGTTTAGATTGACTCCTTTTTTCAGAAGTCACTGAGCTTCTAATGTTTCCGGTGAACTCCCAGCTACAGGAAATTGTAGAAGAGAAAAAGGTTCATAACATGCCTACAAGTATGTGTCTTCATCACAGTAACTTGATTAATTACTTACACATTACTCTCCAGAATATGTTGATAGCTCAAAAGAAGATGAAAATGATTATTAACATTTGTTGTGGAGTACTTGTGCACTGTGTGAAGGTATATTACTGTGATTGTTGGACTAGACAGCAGGTAGAGGTAGGACTTCTGGGCAGAGATGGAAAAGAGGAATCTGGGAGCATAAGAGAAACAAGGAGACAAGGAAGAAATAGGATGAGTGGTATGTGAAAGAACATAGATTAATAGAAATGGGTTCATTTAAGTTATAAAAATTAAAAACAAGCCTAAGCCATATGCTGAACTTTCATAGGAGCTTGCAGGACAGAGAAAGACTCATTATAAACATTTCTTTTCCAGTTGAGAATAATTCACTCTGGTGATATTTTGTTTATGCTCTAACAAATAAAACTTGTCTGAAGATCAGAGGGCGGGGCTATTCTTCAGCTAACCATAGAGGCCAGGCAGTAGTGGCACACACCTTTAATCCCAGCACTTGAGAGGAGGAAACAGGAAGTGATATGCCTGGGCAGAGAGAGGAGGAGACAGGCAGAGTGGAGACAAGAAGGAGCTTGGCCTCCCTGTCAGTCTGAGGATTGACAGAGGTAAGAAGTCTTTCTTGTAGCTGACTCCTTTATTTCTCTGATATTTCAGTATTTACCCCAATATCTGGATGTGGGTTTTTATTGCTAAGACCAATTATGATTCATGCTACAATTCACCATAATGTTCTTCCATATATGTGGCTTTGGATGATATTTTTAATAGTAATCTTTTTTTTAACAGATTTATTAACCTCTTTGTTAAAGCAACTTTACCATTTCAGGGTTTTCAATTCAGTATATTCTATGATATTACATATTTTAAGGAGATATTCAATTATTGTGATGATCTAGCTCCAGAACGTTTTTATAACAACCTAGTAAAAATATACCCACATTAACATTTATACCCAGTTATCCTGTTCCCCAGTCCATATATGTCATTTTTCCATTTTTTCTCCAAATATTTACCTGTTAAGGATATTTCATATAAATGGAATTGCATAAAATGTGGTACTTTGTGAATGGATTAATTCATTCAGAAGACTTTACATGATTGATATATACTGTAGTATGCATCAGTGTTTCACTCCCATTTAATTGCTGAACAATATGATAGACACACATATACATGCCACATTTTTTGTGCATTATCCCGTAGAATAGAATTGAGTCAGTTCTAGTTTTATGCCATTGTTAATAATGGTCAATGTTAACAATGCTGTTATTAGTAATTGGATATGCTTCTAGTCAATTTATGCTTTTAATTCTCTTGGAAATGCACTTTGGATGTTTTGGAGAAATACGTAAAGTATTTTCAGAGACACATATTTATAGATTCCATATTTTTATGAAAAAGTTGTGTTCTCATCTATTAATCTCTACTGACATTTCATAAAGTTAATATTGAATCTTAAGGTGGAGGAACACTGTTGGGTTTCTATTTACCAGCTTTTTTGAAACATATTCTATTCAATGGTACTTATGTTTTTCTTATTCTGTGTTATTGGACTTCATTTTCAACTTGTTCTCATCAGCAATAGTGGAAGATCAAGAATATTCTCTATGCCTGTTTGTTAGAGCAATACTTGTTCATTTTAGTGGTGATGCCTTCTGTTGAAACAAATTCTGTTTTAACCTGTAATACATTGTATTTTTATTACCTAAAATTTATGTTTTACCCATGCCTACATGGAATGCTTGTCAATGAAGACACTTAAATTCCTTTAATTTTAATGACTTACTGTAATATGCTCTTAAAAATTAAACAAGATTGGAACAAATAAGATAGCCAGCAAATAAAAATAATTCTCACCAAATCTTATAACCTAAGGTCATTTCCTGGAACAGCCATGATGGAATGAGTGACCTGATGCCTTCATGATGTCTTTTTACCTTCATATTTGTGCTGTAATATATACTTCCACACCCACCTACACAAATAAGTAAAGGTAATATTTTTTAATGAAACAAAAAATAAATTTATACACGTTTTTGTTTCTCATAATCTCCTGAAATTGTATAATTAAGTGTATTAATAGAGAGGATAAATAGCTAGTTAATTGTGAAGTATATTTAAGAGAATTAATTTTGTATTCCTTTACTTAATTATGTAATGTAAGAATGTAATATATGAATCAGGTGGTGGTGGCACACGCCTTTAATCCCAGCACTAGGGAGGCAGAGGCAGGCAGAACTCTGTGAGTTCAAGGCTAGCCTGGGCTACAGAGAGAGTTCCAGGAAAGACATAAAACTACACAGAGAAACCCTGTCTCAAAAAACCAAATATATATATATACATATATATATGTAAATTTATGGCATTTTAATCAATAATGAATAAAAATGATACATAATAAGATATCCAATATTCATAAAGATGGTAGACATTTAAATATAGTGCTTAATAATTATTACTAGAAATATTCATTGTTTATATAATAATAAATAGGAATAGGAATAGAATATTCATTAAACATTGAAAAAATAAAATATCTACTTGTTATCTCTTGATGAATTTAGCCAATTAATTGTCTTTGTAAATTAATGTTTGTTGTTTCACATTTTATTTCCTATTTGTCTGACATTCTTTGTTGAAAACAAATGTACAAATTTACTCCTCATTACAAAACTTTACCAATGGTAAAAGTAGAAATAAATTTTTGGCAGGGATAAGTGGGTCAGTATTTGAGAAATGGCAATGATACCTAAAATTAGCATAATTAATCTAGTTCATAGAACAAAATATTCTCACTTTTACATAGTGCTGAATACCTCTTCCAAAAATCCTTCTCCTAAGTAATATCTTACTTCTCAAGACTAATTTTTTTAAATAATGTTTTACATATATTCTAGAACTTAGGGTATAAAGTTTTATGTGGTTCTTCTTTTGTTTCTACTTATATGTCTTTTCATTATGTTTTTCTACCACATACTTGAATTGTTCAGTTTCCCTATAGTATGACCTCATGCTCAAACTAATCATTTTGTATATGATACCATTGCCTACCAGTTCATTTATGTGTGTTTATTACTTAAAGGTATCTTTGTTAGTCAATTTTTCTTTATGAAAGCAAATGCCTGTGATATTCACCTATAAAGGAAAATAGTTTGGGGGCTTAGAGTTTCAAAGATTCTAGTCCATAATTAATTATCCATGTTGTAAGGTAGCTCATCATGACAGGGAGAGCATACAGATCAAAGAAGTGCATGTGAGTGCTTAATGTGATACAAAAGGGAAGAGAATACGTTAGAGAGATGGAGACATGGCTCAGTTGTTAAAAGCTAGGCTCAAAATAAAAAAGAAAAAGAAAAGAAAAAAAGAAAATATCAGAATATCTCTTTCAAAATTGTATTGCTAATGATGCAAAGATCTCCTCAAACATGTACCATCATTTCTTTGTGGTGAAAATTTTCAAGATAATTTATTCTAGCTCTATGAAAAATAGAGTGCATTATGATTATCTATAATCACTGTACTGTGCAATAGCACTGCAGAGTTTCTTGCTCCTAACTGTATCTATTATGTTCTATTTGTCTTGTGTCTGATATTATGACAATACAATGCTATATTTATTAGCTTATGCTATTTGCAGAAAATAATAGGCTTCATTATGTCACAGGTATATACTGAATGCTAGGCTGGCTACGCAGTGATACAAGGCAAAATATAAAAATAAAAAACCTATCCTATTGAGGTTGTGTTCCCTGCTCAGTGCTAGAGAAGTTCTAGACCCTTGATATTAGCACTGGTCTAACAATAACACAGTAACTGTGCTATTCATGTGGATGGATTATGACACTAGTCCCTTGTAAACAAAAAACTTAGTAACAAGTTGGATCACATCTGACATTCACAGTTATGATCTTCTCCAAAAGATATATGCTTAGAATACACAAAACTATTTTAAGGCTAGAGTTGATGTGGCTGAAACTCAGTTCTGTCCCACAGGTGCACATAATATTAAACTGCTCCAGAGCACTGCATGAGGGGACTTTACTTTCTACTGGGTACTTTGTCTCACTTAGACAGGCCTGACACTGTCCTATGATCCCAAGAAGGTGGAGGCCATAACCTTCTTCACTGCCTGAGATAGAATAAGTGATGTTAGCAGCAATATCCTTGTTGCCATATATTGTGTGCAAAGGGTCAGTATTCAGAGGTTCATTCCATGAACTGGAAGTAGGGGTCATTGTGCCTTGTTTAGCACTGGATTTCCATGTGGAGAACCTGGTACTGTGCTTTAAATATAAGGCTTGAACTTATTATTTTTTTTCTTAATCAGGAGATATCTTCTGTGTGCTGAGCTCTTGGGAGTTTGGGAAATATGTCAGTATTACATTGTTGTGACAGAGTACTTTCAACAACCAATTTAAAGGCAAAACAATTTACTTTTGCTCATGGTTATAGAGCTGTCAGTCAATTTAAGCTTTTTCTATTGCTTTTTGGCTTGTGGCAAGTCAGAAATATCATGATAGAAAAGACAGGAAAAGATAAGTTTTTCATTTCATGACAGCCAGCAAACTGAAGAGGAAACAAGAGGGGCCAAGATACATAGAGAAATGATCTGAGGTTGAGATTATCTCTCAAATACATTTCCTTGTGAACCTGTTTCTTCTAATCATGCCTCACTTAACTCATTTTGATGTTAACTCATCAGTGACTTAAAGATTAGTATCTACATGATCTAATTTCCTCTCACAAAGCATCTAGCTAAGCCATTTTTATTTAGTAGTTTATTTCAAAACTACAAAAGGGAAGAAGATGAATTGGCAAATCTTTTTCTCTAGCCTTGTTTAATGAGCGTTTCCAACCAAGTACAATCATCTCTTACTTGGCTTTTCTAGATTTTGTATGCAGTTGGTTACTTTTGCCATGCTTATGGCAAGAAATCTCCAGTTCTCATTCCTCTTTCCTTTTTCACAGTCTATGGTGATTTATTTGTCTGTTCATATCCTTCATCTAATTTTAATAAAAATTGTTTGCTTTCTTCATATTGAATTGTATTTTTATTTCTTTTGAACACTTATTTCCTATTGATATTTAGATTGAAAATATTTTGTTCTACTATGTTTACAATGTCTTCACGCTATTGGTTGTGTCCAGGATTGTATAGCATGTTCTAGTTTGATATAAATTCTAGTTGTCAGTTTTAGCTTATGTAATTTTAGAATTTCAGATCATAGTTTTAAGCATATAATACATTTTGTGCTTATTGTAGTTGGAAGTTTTTCTGTGTCCCATCTGGCCCACAGTTTGAACAAATCTCTCACCCACAGTCCCGCAACCTTTTATAAAATAATCATACAGAGGCTTAATATTAATTATAACTGCTTGGCCATTTGTTCAAGCTTATTACTGACTAGCTCTTACACTTAAATTAACCCATAATTCTTATTTGTGTTTAGCCATGTGACTTGACACCTTTTCTCAGTTCTGCCTTCACAACTTGCTTCCTTTGTGTCTGGCTGGTGACTCTTGACTCATCCTTCCTCTTTCTAGAAAGCCTTTTGTCTGCTCACCCCACCTCGACTTCCTGCCTGGCTACTGGCCAATCAGCATTTTATTAAACCACTGTACAGAAGCATTATCCCACAACAGTTTCTTCTGACATATGGGGTAATTTGAGTTTCATTTCCCTCTTTTATATGTATGTATCAAATTGTTCTAACATTGCTTACTGAAGAGACAGACTTTTTGTATTTTGCACCCTTGGTATCCTTGTTAAAAATCAATTAACTGGCCTGGCGGTGGTGGCGCATGCCTTTAATCCCAGCACTAGGGAGGCAGAGCCAGGCGGATGTCTGTGAGTTCGAGGCCAGCCTGGACTACCAAGTGAGTTCCAGGAAAGGCGCAAAGCTACACAGAGAAACCCTGTTTCGAAAAACAAACAAAAAAAATCAATTAACTATAGATGGCTGAATTTATTGCTCAACTCTTTATTCTGTCTGTTCTTGTTCTATGCATCTATATTTATGCTATGCTGATTTGGTTTATAGTTTGTAATCCGCTAGTGTGATGCCAATTCCATTTTTTGTTTTCAATACTTTTGGTTTTTGGAATTTATTGTGATTCTATATAAATTTTAGTATTTTTTTATGTCTGTAAAAATCAAACAAATCATTTTAACATACATACTTATATTTTTACATGCATTTGGTGTTTCATCTGTATGTGTGTCTCTGTGAGGATGTTGGATGCCATAGAATTGGAGTTACAGACAGTGTGAGCTGCCGTTTCAGTGCTGGGACTTGAACCCAGGTCCTCTGGAAGAGTAGCCAGTGTTCCTAACTGCGGAGCAATCTTAAAATTTTGATAGTGAAGTTTTAGACATTTTTTGGTAATATAGGTGTTATAGCAACATGACTTATAGGATATAAACATGAGTAAATTTGATTTGTTACTTCAACTTTCTTGTCAGTGTTTTATAGTTTTAATTATAAATTTTCACTTCTTTGATTATAGATATTCCTAACTACTTTAGTCTTTTATGATATAAAAATCTATATTCTTTAATTTTCTTTTCTTTTTATAGAAATTCTAATTATTTTGGATCATTATGACATAGAGGAGAAATGAAATTGGAGAACAACTGGAGAAATTGATGACATAAAAAGTGTTTGTCCTTGAAAATTCTATGTATAGACCTGTCATCAATTAATATGAGAAGGTCTAGTGAAGGAATATGTTTATGGGAAAAGAGAAGATCATATTTGAATATTAATAGATCAAGTGGAAGTGATAAATAGAGCATTGGATAAATGTGTGCTGAGAGTTCAATTGAGTTATCTAGGCTTAGATACTGATATTGTAGCCATGTTAATATCTGATATTAATATCTGATAAAATAGAAATCTAACCAAACCTAATACAAAGTGATATGGAAGGACAGAACCTACTCAACAAAGGAAAAATCCACCAAAAGGACATTGCAGTTGTAAACACCTGAGCACCAAAAACAAGGGCACCCAAGTTCATAAAAGAACCACAACTGTAGCTTAAATCATATATTGACCCTCACATGGTGGCAGTGGGAGACTTCAATACCTCTCTCTAGCCAATAGACAGATTATCCAGACAAAAATTAAACACACAAATGCTGAAGCTAACTGAAATTATAAACCAAATGGTCCTCACAGATATTTACAGAACATTTCACCCAAATGCAAAAGAATATATCTTTTTCTCTGTAGCTTCTGAAACTCTCTTTTTATCTTTGTTTGATAGTAAGTCTAATATTAATATAATATAATATTAATGTATTAATAATTAATAGTAATAATTAATAGTAATTAATTAATATTAATATAACTGTTAGGATACACATAATTTACAAAGTTCAAAGTATGTAGAAATAGCAATTTAAGGAATAAATTTAAAATAAATTCGAATTACTACTAATCACTTGTTTTAGAATTTACTTTTCAAATGTTTATTTGCTTACACACATTGGTTTTGTGTATACATAATTTATAATTCTCTTTGGTATGCTACTCTCAGTAGTTACGTTGGAATACTCAAAATTTGTAGCATATTCTTCCAGTTAACTTTTACAAATGTATTTAATATTTATGTATTTTAATTTTTTTATCAATTAATATTTTATTCTTCATTATTTTCTGTAGTCAATGTCAAATAATATTTTTTTTTAAATTTTTATTTTGCAATACAATTAAGTTCTACATACAGGCACAGATTCCCTTGTTCTCCACCCTCCCGCCCCCCTCACCTTCCCCCCAGCCTGCCCCCCATTCCAATCTCCTCCAGGGCAAAGCCTTCCCCACAGACTGAGATCAACCTGGTGGACTCAGTCCAGGTAGGTCCAGTCCCCTCCTCCCAGGCCGAGCCAAGCGACCCTGCATAGGCCCCAGGTTTCAAACAGCCCACTCATGCAATGAGCACAGGACCCAGTGCCACTGCCTGGATGCCTCCCAAACAGATCAGGCCAATCAACTGTCTCACCCACTCAGAGGGCCTGATCCAGTTGGTGACCCCTCAGCCATTGGTTCATATTTCATGTGTTTCCGTTTGTTTGGCTATTTGTCTCTGTGCTTTATCCGACCTTGGTCTCAACAATTCTCTCTCATATAAACCCTCCTCATTCTCGCTAATTGGACTCCCAGAGATCCACCTGGGGCCTAGTCATGGATCTCTGCATCCAGATCCCTCAGTAGTTGGATGAGGTTTCTAGCACGACAATTAGGGTGTTTGGCCATCCCATCACCAGAGTAAGTCAATTCGGACTGTCTCTCGACCATTGCCAGCAGTCTGTTGTGGGGGTATCTTTGTGGATTTCTGTGGGCCTCTCTAGCACTTTGTTTCTTCCTATTCTCATGTGGTCTTCATTTACCATGGTCTCCTATTCCTTGTTCTCCCTCTCTGTTCTTGATCCAGCTGGGATCTCCCACTCACCCAAGCTCTCTTTCCCTCGACCCTCGCCCTTCACTACCCCCACTCATGTCCAGGCTGTTCATGTAGATCTCATTCCATTTCATGTAGATCTCATTCCATTTCTCTGTCATTGGGTGATCCCTGTGTCTTTCTTGGGGTCCTGTTTTCCAGGTAGGCTGCCTGTATTTTAAGACCTTGCCTAATGATTTATACTATCTCCAAAATAACTGACTTCATGCACATATTGAATACAAATATTAAATTTGTGAAATCTCTAACCAAGAGAAACAAAATGCATTTTAAGCAATAAATCTGATGAGCTAAAATATGATAAATATGTTTATAACTTTGTAGCTGAATCATTTCTGTGTCCCATCTGGGGCTGGCAGCCACTCAGACTCAAATAAACACTTATATTATATATAAATATAAATGTATATAAATAATATAAATGCTTATATTATTTAAACTGTTTGGCCTAATGGCTCAGGCTTCTTGCTATCTAGTTCTTATGTCTTATATCCATAAATCTATACCTTGCCATGGGGCTCGTGGCTTACTGGTACTTTACATCTTGCTCCTCAAGGCAGTGGCTGGTAGCATATCCTTCTCAGCCTTCTACTTCCCAGCATTCTCCTCTCTTTGTCCCACCTATATTTCCTGCCTGGCTACTGGCCAATCAGCACTTTATTTATTAACCAATCAGAGCAATACATTCAGAGCATACAGAACATCCCACAGTACTTCCAGATTTCTTTTTTTTCAAATAGGAAGGTTTTAACTTTCACATAGTAAAATTACATATAACAAAACAATAATCAAGCAGGAATTACAGTTATATTATCTAGTCTATTTGTATTTGGCAAAATTAAAAAAGATATCCAATCTATCATATATTTGTGAGTCTAAGGTTTCATATCTAACTTCTCTTCTATCATAACTAAGGAAAATTATATCTATCTAATCTTCAACAACATCAAAGACTTCAGAAGGATATATTATTACCCGAGAAACAGGAGAAGTATGCAAACAACTTTTGGGAGTCTTGTGAGAGTAGACAGAGACAGCTGGCAGCCTGGACAGTCATCCAAATTTCCTTTGTAAAGTTGGGCACCTGTCTTCAGCCCACAGGCCTAGAGTCTCTCAGTCACTTCTCTATGTCCTGTAGAATGTCTGGCTGTTTCCTCTGCAAAGCAGAAACCTGAAGGACCATTTTGTTGAGCAAAGTTCAGTGGTCATTTTCCTATGGGTCCTGCATGTCCAGTCGATCAAGCAGTACAGGCAAGAACAGTTTCTTGCCCAAATGGCTATTTTTGCCAAGAAGAAGAAAAATTCCATATACAGTGTTTTCAATGCCCTCCTCCTCTCTGAAGTAAATCAGTGCTGCCAGGACCCAACATGTCTCATTGTCTAGAAAGTCTAAAGTTTTTAAAACATTTTAAATGCCACATTCTGTAGGTCTCTGAAATATTTGAACATTACCTATCTATTTGAAATATATCAGTGTATACCTAGAAAACTTAACATGACTATAAGTTTGACTATCATAGAAGACTAATTGTTCCATTACAATTTAAATTAGTTGTATAAACATAATACCTTAAACAAAAGTAAAAATACACATACAGTATGACAAAATTAACTTTAAATTTGTATCAATAAACTGAAATCCATAGCAATGTAAAACATTTTTAAACAAGTTGTTCTTTAAAAGTAGGTTTAATAATCTACCCCTTTATCTTATCATTATCTATACTGTCCCTTTTTGTTCTTTAGAAAGAGATTGTATTTATAATCAACCTGTTTTAAATAAAAATATTGGTTTTTCTCTGTCCCATTCCACAGGGCTCATCTGATATGGGACAGAAATCCTCTCAACCTTTTACTTTAGCAATATGCTGGGGTTTAGGGAAGGAGTGAGCCAATTACATCCCCAAAGCCAGCTTGATATATTTGGGAATTTGGGTGTAGCATCTCATACTACTTCCTGCTGAATGGGGGCGCTGTTTCTTAGGGGGACAAAAGAAAATTTTAGGATTATGGAATAGTCCATGAGGGTGTGTTGTCTGAACCAATTGCCTTGAAACCACTCTGGATGTTGGAACATCTGAGCCATGGTGTCATCGGAGACCTTTCTGGGGGACTTGGCTGGTCAAACCTGATGTATCTTAAATCTGGAAGAAATCCATAGCCTCTGACTTTCTGAGGAAACAAAAGCAGAGCCTCCTTTCCAAAGCAACATATCCTTAGATCCAAATTTTGAAGTGTGATATCCATCTTTATGTGGCTTATTTTTTATATTACTTTTACTTTCTCTTTAAAGACAAACAACTACCCAAACACAGAAACACGTTTATAAGTGTTAAGAAGCAAGATTACAGCACTGTTATTATAGTTGTTTGATTTGTTTTCTGAGAGGAATAAAGTGCTAGATAGATTTTGTGATTTCAGTGTCATCCATCCAATTTTGATTTTATCTATGAATCTATGTGTCTATGTGTAGCTAGACTTTCCTGCCTTGCCCACAGTCAGGACAAATCTCTGACACCCACCAGTCCCACAGCGGCTCAGACCCAACCAAGTAAACACAGAGACTTATATTGCTTATAAATTGTATGGCTGTGGTAGGCTTCTTGATAACTGGTCTTATATCTTAAATTAATCCATTTCCATAAATCTATTCCCTGCCATGTGGCTCAAGGCTTACTGGCATCTTCACATGCTGCTTGTCATGGTGGTGGCTGGCAGTGACTCCTTCTGCCTTCCTGTTCTTTCTTTTCTCCTCTCTGTTAGTCCCACTTATACTTCCTGCCTAGCCACTGGCCAATCAGTGTTTTATTTATTGACCAATCAGAGTAATTTGACATACAGACCATCCCACAGCACTTCCCCTTTTCTTTTTCTTTTTCTTTTTTTTTTTAAAAGAGGAAGGTTTTAACTTTTACACATCTCCAAAGCCAGCTTGGTATATTTGGGAAATTGGGCATAGCATCTCATACTACTTCCTGCTGAAGGGGGGCACTGTTTCTTATGGGGACACAAAGAAAATTTTAGGATTATGGAGTAGTCCGTGAGGGTGTATCATCTGAGCCAGTTGCCTTAAAACGGCTCTGGATATTGGATCATCTGAGCCTTGGCGTCATTGGAGACCTTTCAGGGGGTCTTGGCTGGTCAAACCTGATGTATCTTAATCTGGAACAAATCCATAGCTTCTGGCTTTCTCTGGAAACAAAAGCAGAGCCTCCTTTCCAAAGCAACATATCTTTACATCCAAATTTTGAAGTCAAGTTACCTTTAAAATATACATTTTGGAATAACTCAACAGCTTTTGCAATCAAATGTTTTTCTTCAGTTACAAATATCAAAGAGAACATAATCTAGATTCTCTGTGTGTTAGCCATCTTTATGTGGCTTGTTTTTTATATTACCTTGAGCCTATTGCTTTAAACTGCAGCATTCTAAGACTGAAATGGCATTGTGGCTGCTGGCTCTACCCACTTTAGCTTTCCAACATGGCCATGGTATGTTTTCTGCCAGCTCTGGTAACCATCAACCCTCAGAATTAGTGGGTCTATGCTTCTATCAAAGCAGCGTGTAGCACAGAAACCTCTTTTTGTTTTGTACTAGCAAAGGCTAAATCCACCACACAGCTTAATGTGCCAATTGCAGAGGCCTCATTCCCACTATACTGCAGGTCGAGCGTGCACACCAGGAACCTGCCATAGTAGCTCAAACACGCAGGCTACCACTAGCTTGAAAGAGACAACTAGGAACTGTTTTTAGCTCCATTTTAGAATCTTTTTACTCAGGTTTTAAGTAGAAACTCTTGCCAACATGTTAGGCGCCATTTATAGCTAGAGTTTCCTGCCTTGCCCACAGTCAGGACAAATCTCTGACACCTGCCAGTCCCACATCTGCTCAGACTCAACCAAGTAAACACAGAGACTTATATTGCTTACAAACTGTATGGCAGTGGCAGGCTTCTTGCTAATTGTTCTTATATCTTAAATTAATCCATTTCCATAAATCTATACCTTGCCATGTGGCTCATGGCTTACTGGCATCTTCACATGCTGCTTGTCATGGTGGCGGCTGGCAGTGACTCCTTCTGCCTTCCTGTTCTTTCTTTTCTTCTCTCTGTTAGTCCTGCCTATATTTCCTGCCTAGCCACTGGCCAATCAGTGTTTTATTTATTGATCAATCAGAGTAATTTGACATACAGACCATCCCACAGCATCTATGTATGTATGTGTCTATGTATGTATATATGTATATATATGTATGTATGTATGTATGTATCTATCTATCTATCTATCTATCTATCTATCTATCTACTTATCTATCTATTTATCTATCTATAGATGTATCTATATGTCAAAAGACAAATTTATAGACACAAAAACCATCTTTAAATGTTTCTGCTACATTAAGATAGACCATCTTAGATAAACTTCATTGAGAGAAGTAAGTCTGTTAAGAAGGCATATACTTACTATCATAAGTAATGGGGAAAGATTATTTTCAACCTAAGAATCAGAACAAACAAAATAACTTTTTTATAAATACTTTTATTCAACACTGTAGTTGTGATGCAAAATTTCACAAAGAAGCAAGAAAAACCAAACATAAATCACACAAGTTGGAAAATAAGAACATGTGAAAACAGGTACACAGGCAAATAAGAATCATTAAATGAGTGGGCAAAGGTCTTGAGGTATAAAATTGATGTAAATATTAATTACAATCCACATACCAGCAATGAATAATTAGAAATTAATATTTTTGAAGTTATCCCTGTATGTAGCACCAATAAAATATAAGAAACCAATAAAAGATAATTTTGGACAAATATTCAGGATAAGTGTAACATAATAGAACGCCCAAGGATTTTTTAATAAAATAATGATCATATTCAACCAAGGAAAGATAAACTTTCAAAAAATAAATCTTGGACAACTGAGCAGGAAAAATCAGTTCATAACTTGTTCCCTGGACTAAAGCTAATTTAAAATTTATAATTAGCTAAAAGTGAAACCTAAAGCTTGGAAAATTCTCAAAGAAAGTAACAAATAGCATAGAAACAGATAAAGAGAAACACAGTAAACTGATCTTTGACATGAGCCAAAATGAATTCAATGAATAGTTACTAAAAAAAAATGGGCTTTGATATTTAAATGTACACCTAGACGTAAAACTTGTTGTTTTTATAGTAATAGAATATATGAACTAAAACTAAAACTTCTAAAATCAAATATTAAACAAAATATGTATGATTTGGAATTTTGTGGGGAGAATGCTGTTAAAACACCAAAATTATTGGTCATTTCTAAAATGATGCTGATATGGCAGCCATGTCCTAGCTTTTAAGAAGTTAAGGTAGAAGGGAAGACAGGTAGTTCCAGGATAGCTGATAAATATAGTGTGGTGGTTTGAATGAGATGTCTCCCATATCATGACCACTTGAAAATTTGGTATCTAGTTGGTATTGTTTTGAAGGGAAGCTTAGTAAATGTAGCTTTGTTGAAAAATAGAAATTGTCAAATAAAATTATATTGAAGAATAGTCTATAAAATATCTGACTAGCAGTCATCACACTTGCCACCATCATGCTGATGAGATGCCTGAGCAGGTAAAAGCACACACTGCAAAGTCTCATGACCAGAGTCCAATTTTTGAAGCCCACATGGTGGAAAGAGATAACTGACCCCTACAAATTGTCCTCTGACCTCTATGTGCATGCTGTGGCACACATACACATTCACACATATAAATACTTGCACAGAAACACAAACATACACAGTCAAATACAATAAATAAATAAATAAATAAATAAATAAATAAATAAATAAATAACCTACCAAAAAAAAAAAAAAAACGAAAATGCCATGGTCCTGAACAGTAAGGAAAGACTTAGAAACTTTTTTATATTGGAAAGATATAATGCTATGCTGAGGGGCATATACAGTCTATTATCATAGGCTGGATTCTAGTACATTCTTTAAAAAGAGTCATGGCCCAGAAAACATGAATACATGTAGCATTATATAGACTCAATAAGTTGTGTTTAGGAAAATATATGTATATACAAATATACGTGTGTGTGTGTGTGTGTGTGTGTGTGTGTGTGTGTGTGTGCATACAATAACAATCAGTGAAAAATAGAGGTATATATAAGAGTTTGGAGGAAGGAGATCAAAAGAATAAATTTTTTAATTAAATTTTAACCTCAAAATAAAAACACTGAAAGTAATCTTCAGTGAAACATATTTTCAAGTGAAACACTCATTTTCACTTCTAAGTTTCTTCCCTAGTTTCATTTCTTCTTGAGACAGGGTTTCTCTGTGTAGCTATGGAGCCTGTTATGGAACTCACTCTGTAGCCCAGGCTGGCCTTGAATTCACAGAGATCCGCCTGCCTCTGCCTCCTGAGTGCTAGGATTAAAGGCGTGCACCACCACTGCCCAGCCCTAGTTTCATTTCTTTTGCTGTGACAAATTACCCTGGCAAAACATAGGAAACAAAGAATTTATTTTAGCTTTCAGTTCTCGGTTACAATCTACTATGTCAGGGAAATCAGGAAAATAACTTGCAGCAGCTATTATCCACAGTGAAGGGCAGAAAGAATATTAATGCATGCATATTTATTGATTAGGTCACTTTTTCTACTCTTATACAGTACATGACCCAAACCCAGGGAATGATGTTGCCCACTGTGTCCAGGGTCTTCCTATGTCAATTAACATGATCAAGGTAATCCCTAGCAAGCATTGCCACAAGCTACTTGATATAGACAATCCTAATTTGAGTCCATTTTTTTGGGTGATTTAGAGTGTATCAAGTTGTCAAATAAAATGAATCATGATTTCAATAATTTTACTATGATCATTTGGACATGCCAGTATTAGACAAACCACATGAAGGTTATGTAGAAACTACATAGGGTATTTTTTAACTTTAATATTATGACTTTATCAGGTACATATGGTAACTTACATTTCATATATATATATATATGTATGTATGTATATATATGTATTCTTCTATTTTGCCCAGGAATCATTCGTGTTTTATGGTAGCTACTTTTTCCAGCTTATTTGTTCTTTAATATCACTGGGTATAGCAATAATAAAGCACTCTTTTGTTCCAGCAACAACTATTGGCCATATATTGAGATTAACAGTGATTTCCTTGATGTCAAATCCATTAACTATTTTTTTGTGCCTTCTTAGTATCACTTGAGAATTTATCACATCCTCCCTGAAACTCATTTTTTTAAAATTCATTGAGACCATTGTCTTCTGATTTCCTTACTACTTGTCTGTATGTATGCATTCACAAGATTCTCTGCAAATGATTCTTTGCAGCATCTATCTCAGAAACAAGTTTCTTTTAGGTTCATCTTCTGCATACAAGTATTAAATCATCCTGTCTTATAGATTACGTTTCTTAAATGCCTTTATCTCAATCACAAATTATACCATCTGTGACCAGAAAAAAATTGTACAACTGAGAACAGTTACTTAACTGGTATCTGAGTCTCTCTCTCTCTCTCTCTCTCTCTCTCTCTCTCTCTCTCTCTCTCTCTCTCTCTCTCTCTGTGTGTGTGTGTGTGTGTGTGTGTGTGTGTTTGTGTGTGTCTCCCTCTCTCTCTATTTGTCTCTCTCTGTCTCTGTCTCTGTCTCTCTTTCTCTCATCTTTTAGGATAGTTGTTAAAAAATAAACATGTTCATAGGAAACTTCGTGAACTCATTGCATTCAGGATGGTTTTCAGCACTTTTCATGATCAGTTCCCTACTTACTCAGCTTACCTTTCATCTTTCCCTTATAGTGAAAGACAAAGGAGAATTTTCTTTCCTATATGTGTAACTATGAAGCTACTAACTACAGTTTTCCTAGGGATATACTTCCTTACTTTTCATTCTGCCATTTTGTTCATTCTTATTTTCTTTGCCTTTATGATTTGCTATTAAGACCCTTTAACTTCTACCAGCCTCAATTAAGTACATTGACAATTTCTAATTAATGTTTTTTTCTTCAAAAAATTATATTATCACAGAGAGAAATTCCTATGTCTCATTCACCTTTATATGCCCTGATAAGCACAATGCAGAATATAGAAATAGCTTTATAAATTTTGCTATAGGAAAAAGTGAGAAAGAAATAGTCTACATGTATCACTTTAAGTGAGGTTTTAGGATTTGGTTAGGTACTATCATCAATCCCCCTTAATGATTTAGAGCACATTACCTTTCTACTGCATCTTGAGAGTCAGTGCATAGTGACCAAGTAATTTAGATTTATAGGAACTCATCAAAAAACATTAATATCATGAGTAGTGGCATTACACATATTGTACTCTTCAATATTTCCCATACTTGGTAAATATAATTATAGCAATTGTATTGGTTAGGTGTAATTATTTCCTTTTATAATAAGTCAGAATTTTAAGATAAGTAGGAGATAAAATAGATAATCTGCAATGCATGAAAACCTATCTTTATTATTTGTCCTTTAGGTGGCATCATTTCTGACTATTTGCCCTTGACACACATTTTCCCCTGTTAAATGGAGTTGTTATATTGAAGTCAGTAAATTCATAATTGTTTAAATGTCTCAGTATTAGGGTCAGTTTTGTGCCAAGAGAATGAGGTCATGTTGCTTGGATATATTAATTTTGTTATTCAAGTTTTCTCTGTCCTTAGCCAAGAAATTAAAATCATCTAAATCTTGATTCTGTTTGCTTATAGATATTTGTATTCTTTGTCTCATCTAACCAATGTAGCTGTACAGTTTTCAAGGACAATGAGCAGGTTGTATGATATGATGATCTGTTAATTAATATTTAGAAATGAGGAAAATGTATTATATATGGCATTGCATATGATAATAAATACAAATGTTACCATTTGACACATGAAATAAATGCCTTATGTTTTTATATAGAACTATTGATAGAAATATTAATTCAGTCAGACTCAAAAAAAATCCTAGGTATTATTCATGATTTACATATAAAAATATATAGAAAACATTTTATTCTGTTTGAAGTGCTATGGTAAAGCCAGAAATGTATTGCTTACAGATCTGAAGTATGGACATGCCTAGATACTGAAACACTTAACCATTCAGTATCTGATCAATGACATGCTTCCTGGCTCAAAGATGGCTGTCCTTTGTGTTTTCATGCAAGTAAAGGGATGGGGGAGGAATCTGCCATTGCTTTTATAAGGGAGTTAATCTCTTCTCATAAAGTTGAGTCTTTATCATCTAGTTACCTATCAAAGTCCTACCTCCAAGTACTATTGTATTGATGATTATACTTTTTCATACAAATTTTGAATGGGAGGTACAACCAAACATTCTAGAACAGAAGATTAAGTTTCTTGTCCAAGATTACATAGTTGCAGCTAGCTTCAAAACCTACATGTATCCAATATAAAGACTTGTGCTGGTAATGATGGTAAGAAGTTAAAGATACCATTTGGCCATGTCATTAAGATTCTTAAAATAATGTGTTTTGAAGCATTATTAAGCATACAAATTTTGAGAACAGGCTTGTTCTATTTTTGAGTCATTTAAATTATTTTCTTTTGTTCTGTTCTGTTTTCTTTGTTTTGCATGAGGGTCTTTCTGGTATTGTTCAGTATGGACTCAAACTCATAATCTTCATACATTAGCCTTCAGAGGGCTAAGATTGTAAGTGTATAATGTAGTGCCTTTCCAAACAATATTTTAACTTTCCTTTATCTTTCCCTGATGTAGAACACAGGCTGAATTAACCCAATGTATAAATTTTATAAGTCCCTCACTTTTACTTGTTACCTTTTCTTCATAATGTCACTGCTTTTCTTAATGAGAAAGAGACTGCATTAAAATGATAAAATCATGTCTTATTCTAGTCACATTTGCCTTATTGAGTCTTTTTTTATGAAACAATTTCTTTGTAACTGCCTCAGCCAAGTATTTTAGACAGCTCATCACAATTTCAAAAGCTATGCAAGTTTTCTTTCTCTATTTGTATTTCTCAGTAATGAGGAATTCCTGGAGAAACTATTAAAAATGGTAATTCCTTGCAAATAAAATTTAGGTGATTACAAAAAAAAACATGATGCAGTATAAAGAAAAGTCTATATGTAAATACAAGGTGGTTTATAAATAAAAGCCATCAAATTGACTTTTCTTCCATTTTGGCCAAGAACAGAATCCATTATATGATTTTTATCTAACACTGGAAAATCTGGGGTAAACGTCAGTTAACTTGAGGTCAATCTGAAGTAAACATGGACTAATGAACAGAGGCCAAAACACTGGGCCTATTATTCCAGAACCATAAAAGAAAATCATAGAGCAAGGTATAGATATAAAAGAGAGGTACATATTTGACAAATGACCAAGAATTTACATTGATTTAAAAGGGCCAAAGTTCAGCATATTTTCTAATTTTATTTGCCTTATGGTTTTTCTTTTTTTTTTTTTTTTTTTTTTTGGTTTTTCGAGACAACGTTTCTCTGTGTAGCTTTGCGCCTTTCCTGGAACTCACTTGGTAGTGGTAGCCCAGGCTGGCCTCAAACTCACAGAGATCCGCCTGGCTCTGCCTCCCAAGTGCTGGGATTAAAGGCATGCGCCACCACCGCCCGGCTGCCTTATGGTTTTTCTAAAATAAATTTTATGTTAAAATAGTGTTTATAAACAAATGTACATAAAAATATATAAAAATGTACAAAAAAATACCCCTTTTTATCTTTAGCAGACTTTTACTCCTACTGAGTTTTCTTTCTGTTTGGTTTTATAGAGATAGGGTCTTGTATCACTCAGGGTGGCATTATGTATATGCCTTGTGCTGCTGGAGTCCAAAACGATCATTTGATTTCCCTCCCTATAACTATAATTACAGATGGCTGTTAGTACCCATGTGGATGCTGGGAACTGAATCCAGTTGCTCTATAAGATCAGTGTATTCTATTAATTCTTGATCCATTTCTCCAGCACCTCAAATGCATTTTGATATATAGTACAAGTCCCATCTCTTTACCTCAAATTCTTATGCATTCACCTTAATTGAAAGATCTAAGTATGGTGATATTTTATTTGTACTGAAATGTGATTTTATTTATATGTTAATAAATAAAGTTGCCTGGGGGTCAGAGCTATTAGAACCATAGCAAAAGCTGGGCAGTGGTGGTGCATGCCTTTAATTCCAGCACTTGGTAGGCAGAGCTAGGTAGATCTCTGTGTGTTCAAGGATACAGGCAGCATTGGAGACACATGCCTTTAATCTCAATACCAACCATAGAAGACCTGGAGGTCTGTACAGACAGGCAGTGATGAGGCAGTCATGTGGTTGTGTTTACAACCAATGAGAAGGCAGAACAGAAAGTCTATTTAAAGACAAACACACAGTAAGTAGGTCTCTTGGTTGAAGAGGATAACTGTAGCAGTGAAGGGTAAGGCTTTTAGCTCTGACCTCTTGGGCTTTCATCTTTGCATTGGTTCTGTGTTTCTTACTTAATTAGATGGTTACTTCTACATTTGGTGCCAAACGTGGCAAGAGTCCACTAAAAACCGCTTGGTTTAGGTTGGCCGCAGGTCTGGTTTCCCAACTGGGGAGTTCCGCTCCCTAGCTCATGCCCAGGTCGGCTTAGGTCTCAGGCTGTTCTGACCCCAAGTGGTTACCCACAGCTGGAGCTACTTGCTTAAAGCTGGTGCAACAAACAAATCAGGCCTGCCCTTCCAAACAGGGCCCCTGCCTGTAAAGCCAAAGCATGTGGTCAGAACTTAAGGAAGCCGGAGCCCAGGCTTGACTCGACTCAATCAGGAATACGTGTCTGGATTTAAGCTTTTAGCCAGAACTCATGGCTACGCTTTCTTGCTTACTTGTTTGCTTTCTCTCTCTCTCTCTCTCTCTCTCTCTCTCTCTCTCTCTCTCTCTCTCTCTCTTTGGATTCACACCTTGGACACTAGGTAGCTGTTTTGAAACTCCCTTGGATTTCTACTGTTCTATACAGACTTGGTAAGTCAATTAAGATAACAGATATTTTAAAGGAAACTATTTAAAAGAGAATTTTTTTCACACCAAAAAAATGAGTTTCATGTGTACATTGGAAGAAAATTGGGCTTTGTTTGAAATTTTAGGTAGTCTGATAATGGAACAATTATATGAGAAGATTAATGTTGATCGAATTATGCACTTTATTACTTTTCTTATCCTCATTTTATTATTTAAAAAGATAGTCAATTTAGGTGTCAGGATAAAAGTTTTAGAAAAACCTGTTAAACTTGTTAAAATTAATTATAGAGAAATTCAAATTCAGACAGAAGAAATTAACAGTGCAGTTGTTTCAAGATTGGACAATGAGGTTACAGAAAGAAAGCCTGTTTTCACAAAGTCACCCTTAATTTATCCGGTAACCATACAGCAGTTACCTGATCAAGTGAATACACAAAATATTTGGGCTCCAATTGAAATGTTAGATTTAGGAAGGTTTAAGGAAGCAATAGTATCTTATGGCATGCATACCCCATATGTAAAGCAAATGTTAAACACCTGGTCAACTTATAATAGGATTATACCACAGGACTGACGGGATCTGGCACATGCTATTCTGGAACCCGACAACAGCTCAAGTGGCAAATGTGGTTCAAGGAAGAGGCTAAAAATATAGAAAAACAATGGAGGGATAAAGAAATACAAGACTTCCAGGATCAGCTTATTGGAGAAGGCCAATATGATTCAGTACAAACACAATGTTTATATTATATCCAAACCTTAATTCTATGTCAAATGGCAGCCTTGAATGCATGGGATAGAGTTGAGGAAGCAGGAAAGAAAACTGAGTCATTTACAAAGGTTATACAAAAAAATCTTTCACCAATTTCTTACAAAGACTGGCTTCAGCAGTAAAGATAATGGTCCTGGATTCAGAAGCTAGTCAGATAATAATTGAATCTTTGGCCTTTGAGAATGAGAATGCAGCATGCAAAAGAATAATCAGGCCATTAAAGGCAAGATCTGCACCCTTGGAAGATTGGATTAGAGACACTGTTAATGTTGAGGCTCATGACAAAGATGCTATGTGGCCAGGAGAAGCAATTTCAAAAGGTTTGAGGAATGTTAGATGTTTTGGATATGGAAAATAAGGACATTTGAAAAGGGATTGTAAACAAGTCATTCCTAGAAACAATGTTTCTTCAAGGAAAACTAGCAACAGAATGCCCCTTCCTTCTGGAGTATGCAGAAGGTGTGGTAAGGGAAAACACTGGACCAATGAATGTAGATCAACAAGGGACAGGCAAGATAATCCTTTGCCTCAGGTTCCTGGAAACTCACAGAGGGGCCTCAGGCAGGCCCCCACAGCAAATCCAGTTCATACCTTTCCTGTAGTCATACAGGAAACCCTTACTCAGAGCAATTGAATAACCAAATGCCTATTGGAATAAATCATGTTGCTCAGGATGATGAAACAGAGAGAATAGAAAATTCAGGAGAAAACATAAAAAAAAATTTGACAAACTTCTATAAAAGAACAAAGACCAAAATTAACAATGAATATTCATGGTGTTTTGTTGTCTGGTCTGGTAGACACAGGTGCTGATGTTACCATAATTGCACCAGAATTTTGGCATCCAACTTGGCCTCTTCAGGAGGTAAACGTTCAACAGTTAGGAATTGGGACATTATACCAAGTGAAACAGAGTGCAAGATGGTTCAAATGTATAGGTCCAGAAGGACAGAGAGGGAAACTAAAACCATATGTGGCTAACATAGCTATGAACCTGTGGGATTTAGACCTGTTGCAACAATGGAATACTCACATTAACATCCCCTCAACCTCAGAAACAAATCATAAACTAGCATATGTTTCTTAGAGAAATATTAGAAGGTATTCTTTTTTTTTTTTTGGTTTTTCGAGACAGGGTTTCTCTGTGTAGCTTTGCACCTTTCCTGGGACTCACTTGGTAGCCCAGGCTGGTCTTGAATTCACAGAGATCTGCCTGGCTCTGCCTCCTGAGTGCTGGTATTAAAGGCGTGTGCCACCACAGCCCGGCTAGAAGGTATTATTCTAATGAGTGGTCATCAGCCATCCATATTATAAAAAACAGGGAACAACAACTGATAATCTTCCAAAAACACCAACAGCTCTAACTTTAAAATGGTTAACAGACCAGCCTGTATGGGTTCAGCAATGGCCTTTAACAACAGAGAAACTCCAGGCTTTAGAAGAGCTGGTAGAAGAACAGTTAAATGCTCAACATATTGAAGAATCAACCAGCCCTTGGAATTCTTCTGTATTTGATATTAAAAAGAAATCTGGTAAATGGAGAATGGTAACAGACCTTAGAGCAATTAACAAAGTAATTCAGCCAATGGGCTTTCTACAATCTGGAATTCCTTTGCCTACTCTGTTACCTAAAGGATGGCCTCTTACAGTTATTGATTTAAAAGACTGTTTCTTTTCAATATCCTTACAAGAATAAGACACAGCAAGATTTACCTTCACAGTGTCTACTTATAATAATAATTCTTAACCGGTTTAGAGATATCAATGGAGGGTGCCCCCACAGGAAATGTTAAGTAGCTCAACCCTGTGCCAATATTTTGTACAACAACAATTGGAAGTGATATGTAAAAAAATTCCTAAATCCAAAATTTGTCATTATATGGATGATATTTTACTAGTTGACTCAAATGCAGGTACATATCTTAAGTTCATACATTTTATACAGATGCCAACAAACAAGGAAAGGCAGGTTACAAATCAGAAAATTTAAGTAAAGTGGTTCAAAGTCCTTATAATTCAGTTCAAAAATCTGAACTGTATGCTATTGTGTTGGTATTAATGGATATTTCAGAACCTCTCAACATAGTAACTGACTCTCAGTATCCTGAAAGAGTGGTATTACATATTGAGACTGCAGAATTTATCACTGATGCTTCAGAATTAACTTCACTATTTATTCAATTACAAGATACAATCAGGATAAGGAGTCATCATTTATATATAGCTCACATCTGATTCCATACTGGTCTGCCAGGCCCTCTAGAACAAGGCAATGATGAGATTGATAAATTATTGAAAAGAAATGTTCTGGAGGTCTCAGAATTTCATAAAAAACATGATGTCAATAGTAAAGGTTTAAAAAAGGATTTTTCCATAACCTGGCAACAAGCCAAAGAAATAGTAAAGAAATGTCTTACTTTTTCCTTCTATAATCAGATGCTATTACAAGAAGGATGTAACCCAAAGAGTACTCAGAGGAATGAAATCTGGCAGATGGTCATGTTTCACTTTGCATAATTTGGAAAACTGAAATATGTACACCATACCATCAATACATATTCAGGATTTCAATGGGCAACTGTTTTGAGTTCTGAAAAAGCTGATTCTGTAATCACTCATTTGCTAGAAGTTGTGGCTATCATGGGTATACCTGCACAAATTAAAACTGACAATGCTCCAGCATATGTGTCTGTTGAAATGAAACAGTTTTTTGCTTATTACAATATAAAGCATATTACAGGTCTACCACATAATCCTATCGGTCAAGCAGTTATAGACTCATCAAACAGAACTCTAAAGGATATGCTAAATAAACAGAAAGGGGTAACAAAAAACCCCAGAAATAGACTGCATAATGCTCTATTAACTTTGAATTTTCTCATTGCCAATGAGAAAGGAACAACAGCTGCAGAGAGACATTGGATAATAGAAAAAACCACAGAATTAAATCAGCTTATTTACTTTAAGGATGTGCTGTCCTCAGAATGGAAACCAGGGTATGTGTTACATTGGGGACGAGGTTTTGCTTTTGTTTCTACAGGAGAAGATAAGCTGTGGGTACCATCAAAATTGATAAAGGTTTGATTTGAACAAGAGAGACCTGTTAATTAGAGGAGGTGATAGTTCATCAACCAGCATGAATATCCAATTTAAACTAACTTATACCAGTAACACATGCCTTTTTATTTAATCAGATAATAACATGCCAAAAAGGAACATCCCCAAAATTATTCTTGGGGAAAGTTTTTTGTTTTTGTCTTTTAGGATAATGAAGGCTAAGGAATCTGAAGAACACTGGACAACTGAAGAAAAAGGACAAATTGTCTATCCCAGGAAACGAGAGAAATGGCCTATGGGTATATCATCTAAAAAAAATTCCTAAGTTGCTGTGGGATGGTCTGTATATCAAGTGTGTTGATGATTGGTCAATAAATAAATCACTGATTGGCCAGTGGCCAAGCAGAAAGTGTAGGCGGGACAAGGAAGAGAATAAAGCTGGAAAGTGGAAGGCTGAGTCAGAGACACTGCCAGCCGCCATGATGAAAAACAGCATGTGAAGATTCAGGTAAGCCACAAGCCACGTGGCAAGGTATAGATTTATAGAAATGGATTAAATTAAGCTGTAAGAACAGTTGGCACGAAGCCTGCCACGGCCATACAGTTTGTAACCAATATAAGTCTCTGTGTTTACTTGGTTGGGCCTGATCGCCTGTCGGACTGGCAAGTGAGAGAGATTTGTTCTGACTGTGGGCAAGGCAGGAAAACTCTAGCTACAATAAGTCTTCCTAAATATTTGTTTCTGCTCTTCTCCAAAAAAAATTAACACTATTGGTCTTCTTGTAGTCCCAGTTCAATTAAAATTTAAAGCTGACTTTGGAGTTGGAGAATGGCTCTCCCCTTCTTTAAACTCAAGCATGTTGTTAAAAGGAAAATGCAAACTCCCTGTATCGTGCCAGAAGAAAAGAGCCATCTTCTGCTATGGGACAATAGAAAAATCAAATTAATTAAGGGACTATTCTATTACTAATCTCAACTCTTTGACTCTGTTCTGATTCTTTAAAATTTTCTTTCTTTTTTTTTTTTTTGTTTTTCGAGACAGAGTTTCTCTGTGTAGCTTTGTGCCTTTCCTGAATCTCGCTCTGTAGACCAGGCTGGCCTCGAACTCACAAAGATGCACCTGCCTCTGCCTCCCAAGTGCTGGGATTAAAGGCATGCACCACCACCGCCCGACCAAACTTTTCTTAAAGTATGAATTTTATATCAATATTCACAATACTAATGTATACATATACATGTTCATGTATATATATATATATACATTTTAATCTTTGTTAAGATATGAATGGTCATATAGAGTACTAACTGATTCTAGAAAGAAGGCTTCAATTAGCTGCATATTTATGTCTTTATGTTCAAGTCTCTTATCAGTTTTTTGCAGGAAATCACGGCCAGGACTAAAATCAACTGAAGTCTCCATGAAGAAGATGGGGCCCCACAACATCAACAATTCCATGTGGACAATAATAATATCACTAAGCTGACAAACATTATCTACAGATCAGCTTTAGACTACAAAGTGCTCAGAGCAATTTTGAGAGGGCTAGCTGAGATGATCCAGTCTCAAAGACTACTTGAATAAGGACTTGAGGTAAACCCTGAACTTTGGCATTATACACAGACTAGATAATGAAGAATATAGTTACCTTTCCTAGAATTGGACAATTAAACTAAATTTTTTCTTTCAGTATAAAGACACCTTCACCCATACACAGCAGGAAGCAATTTTAAGAATACAATGCCCACATTCCCAAAGAGGTGGTGTGGGGTGGGTTGTTTTTTGGTCTTTTATAGGTTTTGGGTCTGGGATAATTTTCATTGTTTAGGGGGGTTGGTTACAAGTTGTTGTCAAGGGTTAGGAAAAGGGCTAAGCAAAGGAGATTAGATTTCAGGTTCTTGTTTAAAAAAAAAGAAAAAAAGAAAAAAGACATTTACTAGTTTTCAATACTTTACATTGGAATTAGATTGTTTCATATTATATACACATTATATATATTTAAATTGATATTGTTAGAAAATGCTATATGTATATTTCTAATTGTACACATACCGTTCTTTTAACAATGTAATGCAATTTTCTGGTCCTTGAATGTTATTATTACCAACTATTAGGATATAAAGAAATGAAAGTTAGCAGTTAGATATTATAATAGAACTTATAGTCATATTAGGTATGTTTTCAAGATTGAGCAGGTATAGTTTAGATTAGACAGGTCATCTTCAAATCCTTCAGAGATCTACAGAATATGGCATTTAAAATGTTTTAATAACTTAGAACATTTTTCTTTTTTGTTATGACTATGAGACATGTTGGCTCCGGGCAGTACCAATCTACTTCAGAGAAAATATGGGCATTGAAGAAGCTGCATATGGAGTTAACTTTCATTGTGGCAAAAGTAAGCCACTGGACAACAAAGTATCCTCTAATCAACTGCTGACAAATAGGACAGACAGGACATGAAACAAAAGACTACTGATTATTGCTAAAACAAGTGTGGTTATGGCTTTATCAAAAGGCATCTTCTGGGGCCAGGACAACATGGCACCATCCCTGAAGTGGCCTTTGCAATCTGGAAAAGGTACAGTGCCCTTTTCTTTGAAGGCACTTGAACAGGCAGTGGGCCGATGGCATCTGATGTGCAATAGAACAGCAGCTGAGACAGTTACTCTTGAAGAGTAATTCATCTCATGCCTCTTATTGGTAGACTGGTATTTAATAGAGGGATGTGGAGAAGAACATGATCCTGAGATGTAGCCACACATACACTGCCAAGAAGAATGGACAGCTGAATTAAAAAACCATCAACAATTTCCAGAATTTAAAATCCTGAATCATGACATGACACTAGTGGAAATCAGGTGTGTCTGGTACATGGACTGCTCTCACCCAATGTGAGGTTGAACTATTGACCTTGTGTACATCCTACTTCACAAATGAGTCTGTCAGATATTCTAAGCCTATAGGCTGAAGATGATGCCCTAACACGGCAGAGAAACCTCAGGTGACTGTCCAGGTAGCTGGCTGTTTCTGTCAACTCACAATTTTTTTGGAAGCTGCTTGCATGTACTTCCTGTTTTTATTTTTTATTAGCTAATATTATTTTCCTTCTTGGATCTCTGAGAGAGTTGAAGGTTAGTTAGTTATAGTTGAAGATTAGTTAGTGTAGAAAGTAAATTAGGTACATTTTGGACTTACCAAAATAGGATAGATAATGGAATTATTTTCTCTGAATTTGTCAAATACAAATGGACTAGACATTGTTTAGGTATTTATTACTAGTATATATAGTATGAAGTTATTGTACTTTCATATATAGTTTTTCTTATGTTTGTTATAACCTTTTTCCTTTTTTCTTTTTATTAAAATAGAAAAGGGGAAATATGGTGATATTTTATTTGTACTGAAATGTGATTTTATTTGTATATTAATAAATAAAGTTGCCGGCGGTCAGAGCTATTAGAACAATAGCAAAAGCTGGGCAGTAGTGGTGCATGCCTTTAATCCCAGCACTTGGTAGGCAGAGCTAGGTAGATCTCTGTGTGTTCAAGGATACAGCCAGCATTGGAGACACACGCCTTTAATCTCAATACCAACCATAGAAGACCTGGAGGTCTGTACAGACAGGCAGTGATGAGGCAGTCATGTGGTTGTGTTTACAACCAATGAGAAGGCAGAACAGAAAGTCTATATAAAGACAAACACATAGGTCTCTTGGTTGAAGAGGTTAACTGCAGCAGTGAAGGGTAAAGCTTTTAGCTCTGACATCTTGGGCTTTCATCTTTGTATTGGCTCTGTGTTTCTTATTTAAGAAGATGGTTACTTCTACATTTAAGCCTATATATAGTTTGATAAACAATATTGATTTTCTCCAATGTTTACTTACAAAACCAACATAAATAAATTTTGGAATACCATAAATTGGAGGAAACCTGAAATTATTATATATTTCAGCACTCTGGCCCTTTAATTTTAATTTATTTGACTATTGAAAAAATACAAACCTAATTACATAGCATCAAACTACCATATGTATTGTGGAAGTTAAAGAATGGCTCAGACAAATGTATTCAGATTGAAAATCTGATAGTTTTATATGTTTTAGACATTTATTAATAATGAATTCATATAGAGGAGTTATTTGAAATGTTCCTTCACTAATGTAAAACAATCTATTTTAAAAACATACACTCAATATAAATACCAAATGATAAAGGGTGAGATTCTTGTGTACTTTAATGATTCATTTTCCTACAATTTTTTGAAATCACTTTTGAAGATATCAATTGTCATTCATTTATTATCATAAAATCTACATATGAAGTCATAAGAGATTTAGATGTTATGAAGATAGGCCCTTGAAGCACTTAAAACCCAATAAATGTCCATCTTCTTCTAAAATGCCATATGGAATAGATACTTTAATGGTGACTAGCATATATTACATTGATCATTCCCATGATGTTGAGGGGACCTACTGTACAGAGTATAAATTTATAAATCAGAATTGGAAATTTACCTTTTCCTATTAACCACTTGGGTGGACCGGTGACAACAGCAGATGAGTATTTCTTCATTCTAGCCTTGGAATCATAACTTTTAACACTTGACTAAACTTCATTTTCCTTTATGCTAAATGCAAAAATATAATAAAGTGGCCCTAATAATGATATTTGTGAGATATGTATATGTATGTTCATGTGTGTTTGAACTACATATGTAACACCCAGAATAGAGATTATTATCCTTTTGTTTGTTTGTTTGTTTGTTTACAGGGAAGGTTGCATGGGCAGACAGTGGACATAAAAGGACAAGGAGATAAGTGGGATTGGGATGCATGATGCTAAAGACACAAAAAATCAATAAAAATTAAATTTAAAAAAACATTTGAAAAGTTAACAGCCATAAAACAAGCAACCCAATTAAAAAATGGTAAATACTTAATAGTCATTTCTCAAAAAAATGTGCTAACTTTATGTCTACCAGGTAGGTATATGAATATACCTTCAATATTATTAATCCTTAAAGAAATTAAACTCAAAATCACAATAAAATACCATCTCACTCTAGTAAGAATGACATATCAAAAAGACAAGTGTCAACTGGTAAGAATATGGAAAAGGGAAACACTTATAATCTATTTGGTGAAAGTAAATTCCTAGAGACATTAAGGAAACTACAAAGAAGTTCTTCAAAAAATTGACAATAGAGCTGTTATATGTACCAACAACTACTACTGGGTATATGTCCAGAGAGAAGGAAATCAGTCTGCTGAAGACTCATGTGTGTAGCTGGAGTTTTCTCCAGTCCTTCCCAACCCCATGGACCCCACAACCACTTATAAAATAATCACCCAGAAGCTCATATTAATTAAACTGCTCGGCCATTAGCTCAGGTCTACCACTGTCTACCTCTTACACTTAAACTAAGCCCATTTCTGTTAATCTATATGTCACCACATGTTCCATGGCTTTACTTGCTGCCTTTACGTGCTGCTCCCTGGATGGCAGGCTGACGTCTCCTCCCTTCAGCCTTCCACTTCCCAGACTTCTCCTCTCTCTTTGTCCTGCCTATACTTACTCCCTCGCTACTGGCCAATCACTGTTTTACTTATCAATCAATTATCCACAACACATGTGTATGACTATGTTCTTGACCTCATTATTTACAGTAAGTATGGAATAGAAACAACATCTTGAGTTTTCATCTACTGAAAATGAATGGACAAAAAGGTAATACACACACATGTACAATGAAACATTGTTCCTACATAGAAATGAAGAATTCCCTTCAGTTGCAACAAAATGGGTAGAATTGAAGCACACTATGTAAAGGAAAATAGACTAGGCTGTGGTGGTATCTGTTCCCAAAAATATTGTGCACCCTAATAAACTTATCTGGGGTCAGAGACAGAACAGCCACTAGATAGAGAGGCTAGAAAATGGTGGCACTCACGCCTTTAATCCTAGCATTCCAGAGGCAGAAATCCACCTGGATCTCTGAGTTCAAGGCCACACTGGAAACAGCCAGGCATGGTGACACATGCCTTTAATCCCAAGAAGTGAGCCTTTAATCCCAGGGAGTGATAGCAGATAGCAGAAAGGTATATAAGGCGTGAAGACCAGGAACTAGAAGCATTTGGCTGGTTAAGCTTCTAGCTGGTTAAGCTCCAGGCTTTCGAGCAGCAGTTCAGCTGAGAGCCATTGGGATGAGGACACAGAAGCTTCCAGTCTGAGGAAACAAGACCAGCTGAGAAGTTGGCCAGGTGAGGTTAGCTGTGGCTTGTTCTGGTTCTCTGATCTTCCAGTTCACCCCAATACCTGGCTCAGGTTTGATTTATTAATAAGACTCTTTAAGATTCTTGCTACACTAGGCAGACAGACACACAGACACACACACACACACACACACACACACACACACACACATGCTTCATTTTATCATTCATTTTTGGAATTTATAAATGTTAACCTCCTGAAAGTAATGAGTAGAATGTTGGTTACCAGAACCCTAGGAATAGAAATCATGGCTACATAGGGAAAAGGGATTAATGAATACTAAGTTGTACTGAAACAGAAGTAAGAAGTTATGATAAGCTGTTGCACAAAATAGGGCTATAGAAATCAGTAATGTATTATATATTTCAAAAATCTACAGAAGACATCACACACACACACACACACACACACTCTTCAGAAGACAGATATTATATTATGATGTAAACCTTCTATAAAATATGAATGTGATCAATTCTCACATTTTACCATTAAAATGCAAAATGTGTATGTTTATGTACCACCTGAAACAAAAAAATAATTAAAAATAAAATTAAATGGAAATTAAATAGTTTAACCTTTTCTATAATGAAACTGCTGCAGTGGTTACAATAACTACAGTGTTCTAAACTGTAAATCACCCCATGAATGGTGAAAGGAAAATTTATCTAGTTTGCTTGACAACACTGAAAAATTGTCAGTGAATTTATGGCAGTAAATGAATGAATTAGTGAGTCAGCAATAAACAGGGCAACTTTTCCTTTTTTTCTCATCCTCATTTGTGTCTTTATTATTGCACTTGCTATAACCTGCCACACAATGCATATATTTATGTTTCTATCTGTTCCCTATCTTCTGGGTAATTGAAAATCTGGGACATTTTATTTTATTTATCTCATGTTTCCTGTAATGCACATGGTGAATCTTCAATCAGTTGAGTTATGATGTGCCAGATGCTATACTAAGCACTTTACATATTTTAATTTATCTAATTTTGGAATGTTCAAGCAAGAATGATGAAACCTTAGGTGAATTAAGAGACAATAAAAATGGAATATAATGATGAATGTAAGAGGATGTGTGAGGAGGCTGTCTTAACCATTTATAAATTCTACTATTGAATTCAAAGCAAGTGTTTGGGTAATATTTTATCTAAGAGATCTTTAATAATTTATTATCTTAGTTAATTTTGTTCTCTGTCCTCTGATATGTTTCTGCCTGGCAGAAAAAAAGGATAAGACTAAAGTGTTCAAACCCCTTGTTTCTAATTTACTTCGTTCAGGTTTCAGATGGATATTTTGTTAAGTTATAACATGTACCACCACAATTTCATTTTTTAGTGAACTTGTGGCAACTCACTTTTTCCTGATTTTCTCTCTGTGTATTCTTAAACTACATAAGTAATAATTTCACTTCATTCTTAAAATAAAACAAAATTTATAGTCATCTTAACAACTCCCTTGAGTAAAAATCTCTATATGTAAATGTAACAATTACATTGCAGTCATATCAGGAAAAACTCTTTTTCTTTGTTACCTTGAATTTATTTTTCCTTTTATTGAAAACATATTGTTTTCTCACGTAACTTATTCTTTTTTTATAATTTCATTTAATATTACACATCAGCCACAGATTTCCCTATCCTCCCTCCTCCTGAGCCGCCCCCACCTTCCCCCTAGTCCACTCCCCATTCCCATCTCCTCTAGGGCAAGAACTCCCCTGGGGATTTAGCTCAACCTGGTAGATTCAGTCTAGGCAGGCCCATTCCCCTTCTCCCATACTGAGCAAAATGTGCCTGCATAGGCCCCAGGTTCCAACCAGACAGCTCATGCATTAAGGACAGGTCCCAGTCCCACTGTCTGGGTGCCTCCCAAACAGTTCAAGCTGATCAGCTGTCTCACTTATCCAGAGGGCCTGATCCAGTTGGAGGCTCCTCAGCTATTGGTTTATAGTTCATGTGTTTCCACTAGTTTGGCTATTTGTCCCTGTACATTTTCCAATCTTGGTCTCAACAATTCTCGCTCATACAATCCCTCCTTTTTCTTGCCTCTTGGACTCCCGGAGCTCCACCTGGGGCCTGGCCACGGATCTCTGCATTTGCTTCCATCAGTCATTGGTTGAGATTTCTAGCATGAAAGTAAGGATGTTTGGCCATTATATCACCAGAGTAGGTCAGTTCAGGCTTTCTCTCAACCATTGCCAGCAGTCTATTTTGGAGGTATCTTTATGGATTTCTGTGTAGCTAAAGTTTTCCTGCCTGGCCCACAGTGAGGACAAATCTCTCTCACCTGCCAGTCCCACAGCCACTCAGACCTGACCAAGTAAACACAGAGACTTATATTGGTTACAAACTGTATGGCCATGGCAGGCTTCTTGCTAACTGTTCTTATAGCTTAAATTAATCCATTTCTATAAATCTATACCTTGCCACATAGCTCGTGGCTTACCAGCATCTTCACATGCTGTTTGTAGTGGCAGCTGGCAGTGTCTCAGACTCAGCCTTCCACTTCCCAGCTTTATTCTTCTCCTTGTCCTGCCTATACTTCCTGCCTAGCCACTGGCCAATCAGTGTTTTATTTATTGACCAATCAGAGCAACACATTTGCCATACAGAACATCCCACAGCACTTCCCCCCTTTTTTTTCAAAAAGGAAAAAGTTTTAAACATAACAAAGTAAAATTACATATAATTTGGGATTTTGGGCATAGCTTTTCTTACTACTTCCTGCTGGAGGGGGCCACTATGTCTTATGGGGACACAAAGAAAATTTTTGGATTATGGAATAGTCCATGAGGCTGTATTGTCTGAGCCAGTTGCCTTCAAACCATTCTGGATGTTGGATCATCTGGGCCATGGTGTCATCGAAGACCTTTCAGGAGGTCTTGGCTGGTCAAACCTGATGTATCTTAATCTGGAACAAATCTATAGCCTCTGGATTTCTGTGGGAACAAAAGCAGAGTCTCCTTTCCAAAACAACACATCCTTACATCCAAATTTTGAAGTCAAGGTATCTTTAAAATATACATTTTGGCATAACTCAACAGCTTTTACAATCAAATGTTTTTCTGCAGTTAAAAATCCCAAAGACAACACAATCCAGATTCTCTGTGTAATATTCATCTTCATGTGGCTTATTTTCTATATTAATTTTAATGTCTCTTTACAGACTTTATTTTTTAAAACTATATATTTGTTTATATAACTGTATGTATCACCTTTTTTGTCTCCTTCAAGCCTACGTATATTTTACACACAGTGTAAACTATTACATCTGAATCTGTCTTTTTGTGAATCTATTGCTTTAAACTGCAGCAACTGCGGCTGCTGGCTCCGCCCACCTCAGCTTCCCAACATGGCGGTGGTACATTTTCCACCAGCTCTGGGAGCTATCATGGGTCTATGCTTTTATCCAAGCAGCATGTTGCCCAGAAACCTCTTTTTTGTTTTGTTCTAGCAAAGGCTAAATCCACCATGCAGCTTAATGTGCCACTTGCAGAGGCCTCACTCCTGCCATACTGCAGATTGAGTGTGCATGCTAGGAACCCACAAGTAGCTCAAACTGGCAGCTGCTGCTCATTTGATAGAGACAATTAGGAAGCTGTTTTTAGCTCCATTTTAGAATCTTTTCTCAGGTTTTAGGTGGAAACTCTTGCCAACACGTTGGGTGTATTTTGTACATAAAGTTTTCCTGCCTGGCACACAGTCAGGACAAATCTCTCTCACCTGCCAGTCCCACAGCCACTCAGACCCGACCAAGTAAACACAGAGACTTATATTGGTTACAAACTGTATGGCCATGGCAGGCTTCTTGCTAACTGTTCTTATAGCTTAAATTAATCCATTTCTATAAATCTATACCTTGCCACATAGCTCGTGGCTTACCGGCATCTTCACATGCTGTTTGTAGTGGCAGCTGGCAGAGTCTGTGGCTCAGTCTTCCACTTCCCAGCTTTATTCTCCTCCTTGTCCTGTCTATACTTCCTGCCCAGCCACTGGGCAATCAGTGTTTTATTTATTGACCAATCAGAGCAACACTTTTGCCATACAGAATATTCCACAGCATTTCTGGGGACCTCTCTAGCACTTTGCTTCTTCCTATTCCCATGGGGTCTTCATTTATCATGGTCTCTTTTTCCTTGTTCTCCCTCTCTGTTCTTGATCCAGCTGGGATCTTCTGCTCCCCTATGCTCTCTTACCCTCGACCCTTGCCCTTCATTATCCCCCCCATGTCCAGTTTGCTCATGTAGACCTCATCTACTTCTCTGTCATTGGGTGATCCCCGTGTCTTTCTTAGGGTCCTGTTTTCTAGGTAGCCTCCCTGAAGTTGTGAGTAGGAGTCTAGTCATCTGTTGTTTTACATCGAGTATTCTCTTATGAGTGAGTACATACCATGTTTGTCTTTCTGAGTCTGGGTTACCTCACTCAGGATGATTTTTTTCTAGATCTATCCATTTGCCTGCAAAACACAAGATGTCATTGTTTTCTCTGCTGAGTAGTACTCCATTGTGCATATGCACCACACTTTATTTATCCATTCTTCAGTTGAAGGGCATCTAGGTTGTTTCCAGGTTCTGGCTATTACAAACAATGCTGATATGAACATAGCTGAGCAAGTGCCCTTGTGGTATGATTGAGCATT
The DNA here is from genome assembly GCF_949786415.1 of Peromyscus eremicus. Taxonomy (NCBI): domain Eukaryota; kingdom Metazoa; phylum Chordata; class Mammalia; order Rodentia; family Cricetidae; genus Peromyscus; species Peromyscus eremicus. The sequence continues at coordinate 123,294,205 of NC_081439.1, forward strand.
CCTTGGGTGTATGCCCAAGAGTGGGTCTTGGGGGAGATTGATTCCCAATTTTCTAAGAAAGCAACATATTGATTTCCAAAGTGGCTGTACAAGCTTGCATTCCCACCAACAGTGGAGGAGAGTTCCCCTTGGAGCACATCCTCTCCAGCATAGGCTGTCTTCATGGTTTTTGATTCTAGACATTCTGACAGGTATAAGTTGGTATCTCACAGTCATTTTGATTTGCATTTCCCTGATGATTAATGATGTTGAGCAATTCCTTAAATGTCTTTCACCCATTTGACCTTCCTCTGTTGAGAATTCTCTGTTTAGCTCTATAGCCCATTTCTTAATTGGACTGTTGGGCATTTTGATGTCTAACTTCTTCAGTTCTTTATATGTTCTGGATATCAGTCCTCTGTCAGATGTGGGGTTTCTGATGACCTTTTCCCATACTGTAGGCTGTTGCTTTGTCTTGTTGACTGTCTCCTTTGATCTACAAAAGCTTCTCAATTTCAAGAGGTCCCATTGATTGATTGTTTCTCTCAGTGTCTGTGCTACTGGTGGTATATTTAGGAAGTGATCTCCTATGCCAATGCATTCAAGACTACTTCCTATTTCTCTTCTATCAAGTTAAGAGTAGCTGGATTTATGCTGAAGTCTTTGATTCACTTGGACTTAAGTTTTGTGCACGGTGACAAATATGGATCTACTTGTAGCCTTCTACATGTTGACATCTAGTTATGCCAGCACCATTTGTTAAAGATGCTTTATTTTTTCCATTGCACAGTTTTGGCTTCTTTGTCAAAAATTATATGTTCATAGGTGTGCGATTAATGTCAGGGTCTTCAATTTGATTCCATTGGTCCACATGTCGGTTTTTATGCCAGTATCAAGCTGTTTTTATTACTGTAGCTCTATAGTAGACCTTGAGTTCAGGGATTGTGATGCCTCCAGAGATTATTTTATTGTACAAGTTTCTTTTGGCTATCCTGGGTTTTTTGTTTTTCTATACGTTGTAGAGTATTATTCTTTCCAGGTCTGTGAAGAATTGTGCTGGTATTTTCATGGAGATTGCATTGAATCTGTAGATTTTTTTTTGGTAAGATAGCCATTTTTACTATGTTAATCCTGACTCTCCATGAGCATGGGAGATCTTTCCATTTTCTGACACCATCTTCAATTTCTTTTTTCAGGGACTTAAAGTTCTTGTCATACAGGTCCTTCACTTACTCAGTTAAAGTTACCTCAAGTGATATTATATCCTTTGTGGCTATTGTAAATTGTGATGTATCTCTGATTTTCTTCTCAGCCTGTTTGTCAATTGTATATAGGAAGGCTACTGATTTTTTTGAGTTGATCTTGTATCCTGCTATGTTGCTGAAGGTGTTTATAAGCTGTATGAGTTCCTTGGTCGAATTTTTGGGATCACTCATGTATACTACCATGTCATCTGCAAATAGCGAAAGCTTGACTTCTTCCTTTCCAATTTGTATCCCCTTGATCTCCTTATATTGTCTTAATGTTCTGGCTAGAATTTCAAGTTCTATATTGAATAAGTATGGGGAGAGGGGACAGCCTTGCCTTGCTCCTGATTTTAGTGGAATTGCTTTGAGTTTCTCTCCATTTACTTTGATGTTGGTTGTTGACTTGCTGTAAATTGCCTTTATTATGTTTAGGTATGTTCCCTGTATTCCTGATCTCTCCAAGACCTTTATCATCAAGGGGTGTTGGATTTTGTCAAATGCCTTTTCAGCATCTAGTGAGATGATCATGTGTTGTTTTTTTTTTGAGTTTGTTCTTATGGTGTATTACACTGACAGACTTTTGTATGTGGAACCACCCTTGCATCCCTGGGATGAAGCCTACTTGATCATGGTGGATAATTGTTTTGATGTGTTCTTGGAGTCTGTTTTGCCAATGTTTATTGAGTATTTTTGCATCAATGTTCATGAGGGAGATTGGTCTGTAGTTCTTATTCTTTGTTGCATCTTTGTTTGACTTGGGAATCAGGGTAATTGTAGCCCCATAGAAGGAGTTTGGTAATGTTCCTTCTGTTTCTAATGTGTGGAACAATTTAAAGAGTATTGATATTAACTCTTCTTTGAAGATCTGGTAGAATTCTGTGCTGAAACCATCCGATCCTGGGCTTTTTTTGTTGGGAGACTTTTACTGACTGATTCTATTTCTTTAGGGGTTATTGGACTATTTAAATAGTTTATCTGGTCTTGATTTAACTTAGGTATGTGGTACCTATCCAGAAAATTATCCATTTCTTTTAGATTTTCAAGTTTTGTGGAGTAGAGGTTTTTGAAGTATGACCTGATGATTCTCTGGATTTCCTCATTGTCTGTTGCTATGTCTCCCTTTTCATTTCTGACTTGTTAATTTGAATGCTTTCTCTCTGTCTTTTGGTTAGTTTGGATAAGGGCTTCTCTATCTTGTTGATTTTCTCAAAGAACCAATTCTTTGTTTCATTATTTTTTTTGTATTTTTCTCTTTGTTTCTATTTTATTGATTTCAGCTCTCAATTTGATAATTTCCTGGCATCTATTCTTCCTGGGTGAGTTTGCTTCTTCTTGTTCTAGAGCTTTCAGGTGTGCTGTTAAGTCACTAGTGTGAGATTTCTCCAATTTCTTTATGTGGGCATTTATTGCTATGAATTTCCCTCTTAGCACTGCTTTCAAAGTGTCCTGTAAGTTTGGGTATGTGGTATATTTATTTTCATTGATTTCTAGGAAGTCTTTAATTTCTTTCTGTATTTCTTCCTTAAACAATTGGTGATTCAGTTGAGCATTATTCAGTTTCCATGAGATTGTAGGTTTTCTGTAGTTTTTGTTGTTGTTGAAATCTAACTTTAAGCCATGGTGGTCTGATAGAATGCAGGAAGTTATTCCAATTGTTTTGTATCTGTTGAGATTTGCTTTGTGGACAAGTATGTGGTCAATTTTAGAGAAGGTTCCATGGGGTGCTGAGAAGAAGGTATATTCTTTTTTGTTAGGATTGAATGTTCTGTAGATATTGATTAAATCCATTTGAGACATAACATCAGTTAAGTCCTTTATTTCTCTGTTAAGTTTCAATTTTGCAGATCTGTCCAGTGGTGAAAGTGGGGTGTTGAAGTCTCCCACTATTAATGTGTGGGGTTTTATATGTGATTTGAACTTTAGTAATGTTTCTTTTATGTGTGTGGGTGCCCTTGTGTTTGGGGCATAAATGTTCAGAATTGAAACTTCATCTTGATGGATATTTCCTGTGATGAGTATGTAATGCCCTTCTTAACCTCTTTTGATTGATTTTAGTTTCAAGTCTATTTTGTTGGAAATTAGTATGACTACACCCACTTGCTTCTTAAGACCATTTGATTGGAAAGTCTTTTCCCAGCCTTTTATTCTTAGGTAGTGTCTATCTTTGAATTTGAGGTGTGTTTCTTATATGCAGCAGAAAGATGGGTCCTGCTTTCATATTCATTCTGTTAGCCTATGTCTTTTTATAAGTGTATTAAGTCCATTGTTTTTAAGGTATGTTAATGACCAGTGATTGTTCATTCCTGTTTTTTTCTTTTGTTTTTGTTTTTGTTTTTTTGGTGGTAGTGTGTGTGTACTTCTATTCTTTGGGGTTTAGTGTTGTGGTGTTATCTGTTGCCTGTGTTTTTGAGGGTGTATCTGACTTTCTTAGGTTGGAATTTTTCTTCTAGTGCTTTCCATAAGGATAGTTTTGTGGATAAGTAGTGTTTAAATCTGGCTTTGTCTTGGAATGTCTTGTTCACTCTGTGTATGATGATTGAAAGTTTTGCTGGGTGTATTAGTTTAGGCTGGCATCCATGGTCTCTTATTGTCTGCATTACATCTATCCAGGTCCTTATGGCTTTCAAAGTCTCCATTGAGAAATTGGGTGTTATTCTGATGGGTTTGCCTTTATATGTCACTTGGCCTTTTTCCTTTGCTGCTCTTAATATCTTTTCTTTATTCTGTATATTTAGTTGTTTAATTATTATGTGGCAAGGGGACTTTTTTTGGGGGGTCTAGTCTGTTTGGTGTTCTATAGGCTTCTTGTAACTTCATGGGCATTTCCTTCTTTAAGTTTGGAAACTTTTTTTCTATGATCTTTTTGAATATATTTTCTGTGCCTTTGAGTTGGTAATCTTCTCCTTCCTCCATCCCTATTATTCTTGAGTTTGGTCTTTTCATGGTGTCCCAAATTTCCTTGACATTTTGGGTCATGACTTTGTTGGCATTTGCTGTGGGATGTTCTGTTTGGCAAATGTGTTGCTAATTAGTCAATAAATAAAACACTGATTGGAGGGAGGGAGGGAGGGAGAGAGAGAGAGAGAGAGAGAGAGAGAGAGAGAGAGAGAGAGAGAAGGTAGAGGAGTATTTTTTTCTTAAAAGGAGCATAGGATGGCATCAGAATGCTGAGTGGATCTCCAAGGGGTGGTTCAGAATACTAAAATTCCTATATTTTGATTATTATAAAATGGTGAGTTATGTATAACAAGTGGTGAGAGAATGAGGATGCCAAATTCTTGAGACTGCTTCCTACTGACAAGGGGCAAAGTGGGGAGAGGCAAGATAGGAGTCATGCACATTGGAAAGTGTGAGTGAAGAAGCATTCAATTAGCTGTCATCCTGGAGACCTCAAGCTTGGATATCTCAGGTGTCTGTTCCTGGAGGGAGCTGACAAGGCAGGTTTTAATAGTGATGTTCCAGGAGCTTGGAGGAATGGCATGCCAAATCAGGATTACAGGAGCCAGCATATCTGCTGTTTCTCTGGAGGTGGAAATGCCTCTATTAATCCTACAAAAATTATCAACCAAATTAGGAGATAACAGATTTTTTTATGAGTGGGCATGTGGTGAAGGTAACCTGTTAATATTTGCCTGGTTGGTGTCCTCTGTTTGTGGTTGACAACTTCAGAGCTGGTGCAGGGGTTGGTGTATCTGGAGGAGCACCTGTGGATTGACCTTGGCACATGCCTAGCAGGAATGTAACTGGAAAATATGCTTGAAAATGGGTGGGGTCAAAACGGGCTCTGGAGACTATAAATTTTAATCAGACAAGATTTCTTGATACAGTAGCAGAATGTATCCTAAGAACCTGCAGGAAAGACAGATGGAACAGATTTACATCTTGGTGTCATAGCAAAAAGCTATGGCTTTGGCTTAAAAGGTATGAACATTTCCTGGCTTCAGCCCAATGAAACATACCTTTAAATCTATAACCAGAATAAACTTACTGAATGGAAGCGGTTGAGTGAGTGAAGGAGGGAGGCTTCCCTAAATATCATCAGATCTGAGAAGGGTATGTAAGTGAACAGAAATGAGATAGCTTTCCTATCTTCATATAGACAAACCATAAAGCTGTTTCTTTCATCTAATTCCCCAGGAGATACCGAGAGCAGACAATAGTAAAAAGTTACATTGAAATCTCTTCTGTGAGTTTATCTGATCTAGTAACAAGGTAAATTATGTATAGATCTAGCAGTAGCTTTAGGAGAGGGAGACCTGTGTCCTGAATTTTACACATAAAGAGAACTGAGAAGGCAGCTGAAGCCTTAGTTGCTGCCATTGAAATGACAGAGCCTGGTTGTCAAACAACTTCAGAGATCTGAGAAGGATAAGTTCTACCTGAACTTATCAACTAAAGTTATCAACTTAAAGGTGACAGAGACTTACTTGCTAGCTACCTAGACAGCCACCCCAGGTTCTTCCATGGATGTTGAGGGCAGAGGTCTCAGGGCAACATCAGTCTTTGGCTGCAAGGCCTAGGCCTGCTAGGCCTCAGAAGATCTGACAGTTGTGGGGCAGAAACTTGTGGGAAGGACCAGCCTTCCTTGTCTAGGCAAAAGTGGGGAAATGGGTTCCCAGAGTCCTGTTGTCCATTGTCTGAAGAAGGCCCTGGCAGCAGTCAAGATTCTTCTATGCCCATCTCAGTGACTGGTGCTGCCACTCTGGAGCAAGTTCTGGTTGGAGGTTCTTCTGTGACTACCCATCTTCTTTGGGGGAAATAAAGGTGCTGCCAAGAGCCAGCATGTCTCTCTATCACAAAAAGCTTTTTAAATCAAACATTTTAAATTTCATATCCTGCAGATCTCTGAGTATTTGAGGACTGTCTCTCCATTAGTTAGGAATGGCTGACTATCAGCTTATATTCCCTAATAGCTGATGTGTTAGCAGCTTTTGTAAGACTAGGACTTACTGTCTCCTGAGAAGGCAAAGAAGAGTGGCAGGGTAAAGATCCCAGGGCCCAATGGGAACAGGAGAAAAGGGGCTTATGAGTTGGGATGTGGCCCAACTCTGAAAAAGAGGACCCTCTCAGAAAATGACCTTCATGGGGGACCAAAAACTCTACCATAGAATATATATCTTGTTTATTAGATACCCCATTTATTAAACATAGACATCATTTATTTAAATTTTCTAAAAGAAATAAGTGTAAACCCCTAAGTTAGCTTTTGTTAATCTGAATAGATCTTTACATATTTAAATTCATATTATCATATAGAGTGTAGTATAAGCCAGTATTAAGTCAAACATAGCTTTACATCTCTATCATTATACAATAAATCCATACTAATCTTAAATATTTGAGGCTTGTTGCTTACACACTCTAGAAGGAGATAAAATGAATAGAGAGGTCATCAGGGCTAAATGTATTTTTAATCTTAGTAAACCTTAGTAAAAGATGGCTGTCTACATCAGAAGATGGCTGTATACATCAAAATGAGGTCACCACACAAGATGGAGGAGAGGCATGTGGTTGCTGTGCAAGACATGTTCTTGTTTTTGTTTTCTAAATAGGTAAATCTAAGTCATAAGGAAGGAAGAAGGAAGAAAGTGGATGTTTTTTTCTCTGTTCCCCAACTGTTTGGCCCAAGAAATACTGAGACCAGTCTCACATCCAAGGGGATGGTCAGAAGCAGGTAGCTCCACCAGAGACCCAAATGTTGGAATTGAATGAAAGGCAAAGCTGCTAGTGAACAAGAAAGCAGACTTGTTACAGGCAGGAAGGAACATATGTGCCATGGGTAGAGGCAAATAAATGGGTACCTTTTGGCGGTCCCTGCCAAGGTATGCCACCCAGCAAACATGCCACATGCAACAGAGTTAGTGGAAGAGGTTTGAGGGAGGAGGGAAGAAAAAAAGTGAAAGACACATCAGAGTGGGGGCAGGCCCTGATCACTCACTGAAGTCATACATGTCCCAAAAAATCACATGGATGAGAGGAGGGAAAGGAATCTCTATAGCCTATAGCCATGGATATCCACAGGGTTAGAGGGAGGACAGAACAAGGACTAAGCCATTAAAGAAGGCCATTGCCACAATCAATGAGGTCATCTCAGCCTGGCTAAGCCAGGAGTCTCAGCACCCAGTACTAGGATTTTTGAGGAGGCCAGAAAGAGCAAAAACCCGAATTCCGTGAGGGGTCTCATCCATAGGAAAAGGTCAGGGATGGTGTTGCAAAAGCCACAAGGGCCTAAAGGAGCTGTGGGCAGCTCCAGGGAGGGTGTAACAACCCAATTGAAACTTATGCAATTGCCGGTGGTAGATGGAATGGTGAGTGATCTGGTGAGCCAGAGACTGTTGTGGGTCCAGGATCCTGGCATGAGAGGGACTGCCAGGAGGACCTATCTGAGTCATGGCACCAATGTTAGTGTTGTGAAATGGTACTCAAGAGACCTTGAAAGGTTTGGAACAAGGTGCCCTGCAGCAGGAGAGACACGCCATGTGGGTGCAGCAGAGAGCAGTGTAGCACACTGGAAAGTTACTCACAGGGCAGACACAACATCTAAGTGGCAATTTTTATTATTAAAGAGAGAGAGGTGCATGTGTGCAAGAGAGTGGGGGAGAGGGAGTTGCATACTACCTCTGGGGGGGGGAGGTGAAGGGGGAGGAATTTTTCTTAAAGGGAAAGTAGTATGGTATCAGGACACTCTGTGGTTCCCCAAGGGGCAGGTCAAAATACTAACAATAATAGAAGGAGAAAAATAAAGGAAAGGCAGGGAAAAAAATGTAAAAAGATAAAATTTTTAAAAAATGAAAGAGGGGAGAAAGGAGGACTAAATGATATTGTGAGAAAAGGAACCTCCAAACATGCCTTTGAGTTTATATTCTATTAGCCATCTACTGCTAGACATACAGCCCACCCTTAAGAATTGTTTGTTTCCTCAATGAGACTCCCTTAAAGAAAACTAATTTTTCATGTGTGAGTGGTTACTAATTGGATATTGCTTCTGGGTTAGGTATGGGGGCATGTGGTAGTTTGAATGTATTTGGCCCCCATAAACTCATAAGCAGTGGCACTCTTAGGAAGTGTGGTCTTGTTGGAGAAGGCTGAATGACACACACATTTACTCCAGACCTTGAGGCTGGAGGGCACACCTTTAATTTGGGCCATATCTTCTGTTGGAAGTGTGTCACTGTGGGGCCTGGCTTTGAGGTCTTTTTCTCAATTTTTGCCCAGGGTGACAGTCAGTCAACTTCCTGTTGCCTGCAAATTGTGAGACACTGATATTTCTCCAGAAACATACTTACTTGTGTGCTGCCATGCTCCCCAACCCCATGATGGACTGAACCTCTGATCTGTAAGTGAGCCCCTTAATTAAATGTTTTCTTTATTAATGTTCCCATGGTCATAGTATCTCCTCTCAGCAATAAAAACCTAAGACAGGGCATGTGTGCACTTCTCCTTTCAGCTCTAGAATCCCACCCCCTATAGACATTTGCCAGTCCTGTGCATGCTGTCTCAGTCTATATGTGCTCATATCTGCATCAGATATGCTGTGTTTAGAAGGCCTTGTTTTCTGGGTGTTCTTCATCCCCTCTGACTTTTATACTCTGCTTCCCTTCCACAAGGTTCCCTGAGCCCCAAGAGGAGGAATTTAATGAAAACATCCTATTTAGGACTGGGAATGCTAAGATCTCTCACTCTCAGCATACTGTCTGGCTTTGGGTCTCTGTATTTGTTTCCATCCACTGCAGGAGGAACCGTTTCTGATGATGGCCAAGAAAGACACTGATCTAAGAGTACAGCAGAATATCATTAAGAGTCATTTTATTGATGTCTTCCTTTAATAGAACAATTGTATTTGATTTTCCCTTCAGTCCTTGGATCACTCCAGCAGTGTCTGGTATGTAGTCCAACTGGTTGTAATATGTTTATCATTGACTTAACAACTAATATACATATATAAGCAAATACATACCATATTTGTCTTTCTTTGTATGGGTAACCTCACTTAGGATGATTTTTCTAGTTCCACATTTACTTACAAATTTCATGGTTTCACTTTTTAACAGTTGAGTAATATTCATTGCATAAATGTACCACATTTTCTTAATCCATTCACCTGTTGTATAACTGCTAGCTTGTTTTCAGTTTCTGGTTATTATGAATATAGCAGTAATGAACATGGCTGAGCAAGTGTCCTGGTGGTAGGATAAAGTTTCCAAAGAATGGTAAAGCTGGATATTTAGGTAATTTTATTTCTATTTTCATAAGGAAGTGCCACACTGATTTCCACAGTTGTTGTACAAACTTTCCCTCCCACCAGCAATGAATGAATGTTCCCCTTACTCCATGTCATTACCAGCATGTGCTGTCATTTGTCTTATTGATCTTAGCCATTCTGATGGGGGTCAGTTGAAATCTCAAAGTACTTTTGATTTGCATTTCCCAGATGACTAAGGATGCTGGAAATATAAGTGTTTCTGGGCCATTTGAGCTTCCTCTTTTGAGAATTCTCTGTTCAGATCTTTATTCCACTTTAACTCGCTATTTGTTTTTTTTTTTTATAACAGATTTCTTGGGTTCTTTATAAATTTTGAATATTAGCCCTCTCTCTGATATATAGTTTGTAAAAATTCTTTCCCATTCTGTAACCTGTTGCTTTGTCCTAACAATGATTTCTTTTGCTATACAAAAGTTTTTCAGCTTCATTAGGTACCATTTATGAATTGATGTTTTTAGTGCCTGTGCTAACTGTGCTCTGTTCAGAAAACCTTTTCCTCTGCCAATGAGTTCAAGACTATTTTATACTTTTTTTTCTATCAGGTTCAGTTTACCTATATTGAGGTTATTGATCCACTTGGAATTGAGCTTTGTGCAGGGTGATAAACATTGATTCATTTACATGCAGCCATCTAGTTTTGACAGCACCATTTTTTGATGTCTTTTTTCCAATGTGTATTTCTGAGTTCTTTATCAGAAATCAGGTGTCCATATGTGTGTGGATTGATGTCTTTGTCTTCAATTAAATTCCACTGATTGATGCACAACTTAAGATTTGTAATAATGGTTCCTCCAGCAGTTCTTTTATTGCTCAGGATTGTAAACTATCCTGGGTTTTTATGGTTCCATATGAAACTGAACATTGTACTTTCAAGTTCTGTGAAAAATTGTTTTGGAATTTTGATGGGGATTGCATTGAATCTGTAGATTTCTTTTAGTAGGATGGCCATTTTTACTATTAATCCCACAGATCCATGAGCATGGGAGATCTTTCCATCTTCTGATATTTTCTTGAGTTTCTTTCTTCAATGTCTTGGAGTTTGATCACACAAGTTTTTCACTTACTTGGTTAGAGTCACTTCAGGATATTTTATATTTTTTGAGGTTATTCTAAATGGTGTTGCTTTCCTGATTTCTTTCTCAGTCCATTTGGCATCTGTGTATAGGTAGGCTATTGATTTTTGTGAGTTAATTTTGTATCCTGCTACTGTGACAAAAGGATTTATGGCCTGTAGAAGTTTCCTGGTGGGATTATTATAGTCACTAATGTGTACTATCATATCATTTACAAATAAAGATATTTTGACTTTTTCCTTTCCAATTTGTATTTGCTTAATCTCTTCAGTTGTCTTATTGTTCTAGATAAGAGACTTCAAGTACAATATTGAATAGGTATAGAGATAGTGGACAACCTTGTCCTGTTCCTGAATTTAGTGGAATTGCTTTGAGTTTCCCTCCATTTAAGTTGATGTTGGCTATGGGCTTTCTGTAAACTGCCTTTATTATGATGTATTATGTCCCTTGTATCCTTATTCTCTCCAGGACTTTTATCATGAAGGGGGTATTAGATTTTCTCAAAAGCCTTTTCTGCTTTTTTTAAATTGAGAGATTTTCTATTCACTTTTCATACCAACCGCAGATTGCCCTATCCTCCCTCCTCCCACCCCTCAGCATCCCCCCCCAACTCACCCTCCTTTCCTGCCTCCTCCAAGGCAAGGTCTTCCACGGGGAATCAGCAGAGCCTGGTACATTCAGTTGAGGTAGGTCCAAGCACCTTCTCCCTGCACCAAGGCTGTGGAAGGTGTCCCACCATAGGCACTGGGCTCCAAAAAGCCGGCTCATGTACTAGGAACAGGTCCCAATCCCACTGCCTGGGGACCCCTAACAATTCAAGCTAAACAACTGTCTCACTTATATGGAGGTCTAGTACAGTACTATGGGAGCTCCTCAGCTATTGGTCCACAGTTCATGTGTTTTTAATAGTTTGGCTAGCTGTCTCTGTACTTTGTCCAATCATGGTCTCGATATCTCTTGCTCATAAAATCTCTCCTCTGTCTCATGGATTGGACTCCTGGAGCTCTGCCTGGGACTCCACCGTGGATTTCTGCATCTGCTTCTATCAGTCACTGGATGAGGGCTCTATTATGACACTTAGGGTATTCAGCCATCTGATCACCAGAGTAGGCCAGCTCAGGCACCCTCTCGACTATTGCCAGTAGTCTGTTGTGGAGTCATCCTTGTGGATTCCTGGGAACCTCCTTAGAACTCTGCTTCTTCTTATTCCCTTGGTGTCTTCATTTATCATAGTATCTCTTTCCTTGCTCTCTCACTCTGTTCCCATTCTAGCTTAACCCCCCACTCCTCTAAGCTCTCATCCCCTGTCCCTTGCCCTCCATTATACCCCCCCTCACCACTGGCTTGCTCATGTAGATCTCATCCATTTCTCCATCATTGGGTGATCCATGTGACCTTCCTAGGGTCCTCCTTACTAGCTAGCCTCCCTGGAACTGTGGGTTACAATCTGGTTATCCTTTGCTTAAGAAACTAGACATCAAAATACCTAACAGTCCAAATAAAAAATGGACTACAGAGCTTATATGAGAATTCTCAACAGAAGAATATCAAATGGCTGAAAGACATTTAAGGAATTGCTCAACATCATTAGTCATCAGGGAAATGCAAATGAAAATAACACTGATATACCATCTTACACCTGTCAGAATAGCTAAGATCAAAAACACTGAAGACAGCTTACATTGGAGACAATGTACAGCAAGGGGAACACTCCTCCACTCTTGGTGGGAATACAAACTTTTACAGACACTTTGGAAATCAGTATGGCAGTTTCTTATAAAATTGGGAATCAGTCTTCCTCAAAACCCAGCTATACCACACTTGGGCATATACGCAAGGAATGCTCAATCTTACCACAATGACACATGCTCAACTATGTTCATAGCCTTTTCTGCTTTTAATGAGATGGTCATGTGTATTTTTCTTCTATTCTATTTATATGTTAGATTATATTTACTGATTTTATTAAAGTGAACCATCCTCATGTCTTTGGGATGAAGCCTATTTGATCATGATAGATGATCTTTTTGTGGTGTTCTTGGGTTCACATTTTAAGTATCTTATTGAGAATTTTTGCAACTGTGTTTATAAGGGAAATTGGTGTGCAATATTCTTTATTGAGTCTTTGTATGGTTTGGATATCAGGTAACTATGACCTCATAAAATGAACTGCACAATGTTCCTTCTGTTTCTATTTTGTAGAATAAGTTGAAACACATTGGCATTAACTCTTCTTTGAAAATATAGTGGAATTCTAGTCTTCAGCTTTTTTTTTTTAGTTGGTAGACTTTTAATTACTCCTTTTATTTCCCTAGGGGGCAACAAGTCTTTTTAAATTGCTTATATACCCTGATTTCAGTTAGGTAGGTAGTATATATCAAGACAACTATCCATTTCTTTTAGATTTTCCAATTTTGTGGGATAAAGGGATTTTTTTGTTTGTTTTCTTTTCTTTTTTTAAGGTAAATTCTTGTGGTTCTCTGGAATTCCTCAGTGTCTGTTCTTTGTTAGGTTACCCCTTTCATTTTTAATTTTGTTAATTTGAATTTTCTCTCTTCACCTTTTAGTTAATTTGTCTAAGGTTTTGTCAATCTTATTGATTGTCTCAAAGGGCAAAACTCCATTTTTTATTCATTTCTATGTTATTGATTTTGGACCTGAGTTTAATTATTTTTTACTGTTTGGTCCTTATAGATATGGATTCTTCCTTTTGTTCTAGAACTTTCAAAAATGTTGTTGTTACTAGTATGAGATTTCTGCAAATGTTTTAATGTAGGCACTTAGCACTATGACTTTACCTTTAGAACTCCCTTTACTGTGTCCCATAAATTTGGTTTTATTGTATATTTATTTTTATTTGGTTCTAGAAAGTCTTTAATTTCTGTCTTGACTCATTTTTCATTCAGTATTGAACTGTTCAGTTACAACAAATTTGCAAGCTTTCTATTGTTTCTGTTCTTGTTGGTATCAAGCTTATATCTGTGGTAGTCATATAATATCAATGGTGTTTGTTCAATATTCTGGTATCTGTTGAGGCCTGCTTTGTGTTCCAGTGTGTGGTCAATTTTGAAGAAAGATTCATGATCTGCTAAGAATAATATATGTTCTTTTGTATTTGGGAGAAATGTTCTATAAATATCTGTTAAGCTCATTTGGTTTATGATGTCAGTTAGTGCCAACATTTCCCTGTTTAGTTTTTGTCTGGATGACCTGTCTATCAGCAAGAGTGGGGTATTAAAGTTACCTGCTATGAGTGTGTGAGGATCAATACGTGATTTAAGCTGTAGGAGTGTTTTGTTTTTGAACTTGGATGCCCTTGTGCTTGGCACTTTGCTGTTAAGAACTGCATTGCCCTCTTGGAGTATTTTCCTCTGATAAGTATGTAGTGCCCTTCCCTGTCTCTTCTAATTAGTTTTGTTGTGAAGCCTATTTTGTCAGATATTGAAATGGCTACACAGGCTTGCTTTTAAGATCCATTTGCTTGTAATATCTTTTTCCATCCTTTTACCCAGAGCTGATGTCTGTCCTTGGTGTTAAGATGTGTTTCTTAGAAGCAGCATAAAGATGTATCCTGTTTTTGCATCCAATCTGCTAGTCTGTATCTTTTTATTGGGGAATTGAGACCATTGATTTTGAGCATTATACATAAGCAGTGTTTGTCTATTCTCATTATTTTGTTGTGGTGGTGTTTCTGACTTTCCCACTTTCAATTTTCTTGTCCAGTATTATTTATTAATTGCTTTTATTTTCTTGGGTGTGGTTGCCTTCATCAGGTTGAAGTTTTCCATCTGCCACTTTCTCTAGGGATGGATTTGTAAATAGATTTTGCTTAATTTTGGTTTTGTCATAGAATGTATTTTTCTTTTAATCCATGTATTTTGATTGATTTTTCTGAGTATAGTAGTGTGGTATCTGTGCTCTCTTAGATTTTGTAGAATATCTGTGTATTAGTCTTTTTTTTCTAGGCCACAAACCAGCTCCCAAATCATGACATGGAGACTTCTTATTAGTCTTGAATGCTTGGCCTAGGTTAGGCTCATTTCTGGCTCACTCTTTTAATTACATTAACCTGATTCTCTTTATTTACCTTTTTCCTCACGGATTTTTACTTTTCTTTCCTCTGTATATCTTATGTTCATTGCTTCTCCTGTGGGGATGGCTGGCAGCTGCCTGGTTTCTTATCCTCTGCATGTCCCTCTCTTTCTGCCTTTTTATCTCCTCTTCCTTCTCTCATTATTTTCCCTATTTGTTTTCTCTGCTTGCCAACCCCACCTATCCATTCTTGTGCCAATCTATTGGCTGTTGATCTCTTTATTAGATTGATCAAGTGCCTTAGGCAGGTAAGGTGAAACAAATGCAACATATGTTTACATAATTAAGCAAACATTATTACTGCATTAAACAAATGTAGCATAAACAAATATAACACATTTTTACATAAATGACTATTCTGCAGCATAAACAAATATAACGCATCTTTGACTTGTTAAAATAATATTCCACAACACATCTGTCCAGGGAGTTCAAGGTTTTAGAGTCTCCATTGAGAAGTCGGGTATAATTCTTCTTTTTTTTATTAAGAAAATATTTTTTCATTTTCCACACCCACTAGAGATCCCACTCTTCCCTCCTTCCAGTACCCCAGCCTTCCCCACAATTGACCCCCCCAATTCTCCCTAACAAGAAGGCAAGGCCTCACGGAGGAGGCACATCAAGTAGAGGTAAGTCCAAGCCCTTCTCCATGCCTCAAGGCTGCAAGAGGTGTCCCATCATAGGTAGTGGGCTCCAAAAAAACCCCTAATTCACCAGGGATATATTTTGATTCTACTGCCAGGGTGCCTTATTGGAGAAATTATTGAGGCCACTCCACATAGTTAAAAGGGAGGTTTATTTAGTGGCGTAACTTACAAATGAAGAGATAGGTAGGTTGCAGGGTCTAGGAAAGACATAGCACAGTCTGGCGGTGTTCTCTGGAGAACTCTGCTCGGTCTACCTCCAGCATCCAGGGTCCAGGAACCAAGAGAGGCAGCACATCCAGATCTTGGGTCTTCAGGGTCCTCTCTCATCCCTGCCTTGTAGGCGTGACAGTTACCAAAGCCTCAATGGGGGTTGGAACTTCCAGATCAAAGCAGGAATGGCTACCCACTACATCTCCCCCTTTTGTCTAAATAAGAAGGTTCTAACCTAATACAAGACTATATACAAAGGAACGGTTATCAAATGTTGTCCAGGAATAATGAGAGATAATGACCTAGATAAAATGGAACTACAACCAATGGGAACAATATCAAGCAAGAAACACATACCAAAATCCAGAGAAGTCTAGAGTGTAGGTAAATGGCATGTTACAAAGATCATTCCAAAAGGTGTTGTATTCTTTTTTTTTTTTTTTTTTCTTTTTTTGGTTTTTCGAGACAGGGTTTCTCTGTGTAGCTTTGCGCCTTTCCTGGAACTCACTTGGTAGCCCAGGCTGGCCTTGAACTCACAGAGATCCGCCTGGCTCTGCCTCCCGAGTGCTGGGATTAAAGGCGTGCGCCACCACCGCCCGGCTAGGTGTTGTATTCTAAAGAACCTGAATCTAATACTTAATATGTTCTATCTAAGATTATATATATAATATATAATATATATATATATATATATATATATATATATATATATATATATACACTAAGTTGTAACTATAGCTAATAGTCTTCAATCCCATCAAAGACCTGAGAATGATTATAATGGTACCTGAGAAATGGTAGATGGATGCAAGCAACTTTCGGGAATCTTGCAAGAGTAGGCCAAGGCAGCTGGCAGCCTGGACAGTCACCTAATGTTTCTCAGCATTGTTGGTGCATTCAAATAGGTTACAGGCCTAGAGAGTCTGACAGACCATTTTCAGAAACAGGAATTCTGAAAGACCATCTTACCCTGTCTTGGCAGAGTTCAGAAGTCACTTTTCCTCGTGTCCTGCTGGTCCAGAAGGACAGCACTTGTATTGTCAGCAGTTGAGGTAAGGGCAGTTCTTTGCCCAGTAGGCCATTTTGTGCCAAGAAGACAAACTTCCAAATGAAAATGTCTTAGAAGCCCAACAGTCTCTCAGAATCAAATTGGTGCTGCCAGGAGCAATTGTGTCTCACATCAACAGAATTCTAAGTTGTTTAAATGTCATATCCTCTAGGTCTATGAAGTTTTTGAAGATTACCTGCCCATCTGACCTATGTATCTGTAAATCTGGATAACCTAACTAATGTAACTATAGACATGACAAGCATAGGTGACTATAAATCTATAAGCCTTATCTACTGAAATAACCTAAGGACTAAGGCTTCATGTAAACAAGGTAAACAGTCTATAAGCAAATGTATGGTAAAGGACAATGACTTCAAAATTGTGACAATACACAAGATATTTATAACAGAGGTAGGAATATATAGTGTGATATGCAATATGACAATAATCTTAAATATATATTAATATATAGAATATGCTAAACAGAAGTAGAACATACATACCGTTTTACAGATATAAATTTACATTTGTATCCATACACAAATATTTCAAATAAGAGTAGAAATATATGTACATTATAACAAATATAGTTCTGTATTTGTATCAATATACAAATTATCTTAAACAGGAATATAAAAATAGTTTACATTTGTATCAACATATAAGAATCCATAACAGTGCAAATTACAGTGCAAATTATCTAAGGCTGCTATTTTACTAAATTTGTATACTAGTATATACAATAATCTACCATAATATCTTATACCTATCCATTCCATTTCTTCTTTTCCCTTCTACCCCCAACCCTATAACCATCATCCATAACCCTGAGAAATATGAAGCCTTAGGGAAAAGGGCATCATTTTCTTAGAATTGTTTCCTGCTGTTTAGGGGGTGATGGTATCTCTATTGGGTACTGTGAGAAATCTCAGATAGTTAAATGTCAGTTAGACTAACTGTAGATTCCACAGCAAGACTTAGAGTAATGGGTAAGATTGTCTGAAATTCTGGAAAGAAGTGTAGTATTATGATGATTACCATGGCATCATTCTGGATTGTGTAGAGTTGTTGTTGGGGTCCCATCTTCCTTCTGGAGACTTCAGAGATTGCTATTGGAAAAACTTATTTTTTTATCAAAATGGAAAGTTTGGATTTAAAGAGGACATAACATGTAAGAAAGGATTCTGAGAAATCAAGAGTAAGCATGGAGAGAATTAGAATCTTGAAGACAATGGTTCCTTTTTATTGGTTTCCTTCTGTCCCACACTAGAGGGCTCTTCTAATATGGGACTGAAGAATCTCTCAACCTTTTCTTTTATCAATATGCTTGGGTTTAGAGAAGGAGCAAGCCAATTCCATTTCCAAAGCCAGCTTGGTTAATAATTGAATTGGAACCACAACTTTTCTAGATTGACAGAGATATAGCAGTGAGATTTTTCCCTGTGTAGATTGGTACTAATAGATTCTTTCTTTCTGCTTTATACACCTGGATATCCAAGGCCTTATGATTTCTGGAAGATTGGTATTTCCATAACCCTTGAAAGACTAAAACAGAATCCTACCCCAACCTTTGATTGTTAAAATTTTCTTACAACTTGAAGAGAAGTCACATTGGTGGATGATCTTTTACTTCTCCTCATCAAGGGGTTTCTCCTGTTCGAAACAAATTTTTATTAGTTTTGTTGGTATCTGTAGCTTTTCTTCTCCTGCAGAGATAAAGGCAAAACCACTTCCCCAAAGTAGAACATATCCAGGATTCCATTCTGAGGTCAGCACATCTTTGAAATAAACCAGTTGGTTTAATTCAGGAGTTTTGTCTGTCATTCCAATGTCTCTTCACAGCTGATGTTTCTCATCAGCATTGAGAAAATTCAAGGTTAATAAAGCACTATGCAATCTATCTCTAGGAGTCATTGTTATCTGTTGCTGTTTATTTAGCTATACATTTTCAAAACTCAACCCAAATGATATAATTCTTCCAGCATGGCATTACAATAGAAATTTTATAGAAGGAAGAAAGATGCATCAGTATCAAATGCAACAAAAAATCAAATAAATAATGGTATGAAAATTGTCTTTGGATTTAGATTAAGGAGAGCAAGCAAGACACTGAGGATTATTTAAAAGGAAAGAAGCATACAGAGGAGCTCAGCATCTGAGAAAATACAAGGATCAGAAAAAAAATCACCAACTCACATGGTCGAATCAGGTCAAACAGGAATAGGTGGCTGGATTGCAGCTTTTAGCCAGAATGCATGGCTATGCTTTCTCTTTCTCTCTCTCTCTCTCTCTCTCTCTCTCTCTCTCTCTCTCTCTCTCTCTCTGCATAACCACACTAGGTAGCTGTTTTGAAATTCCCTCAGATATCTACTTTTCTATGTAGACTTGGTAAGTCAATTAAGATATCAGATATTTTTAAAGAAAAAAAAACTGCTTAAAAGAGGATTTTTTCCCATTTAAAAATTGGTGTTATCTGTATAATAGAAGGAAACTGGTTTTTGTTTGATAAAACTTTAAGCAGTCTGAAAATGGAACAATTATATGAGAAGATTAATGTTGATGGGATGTACTTTACACAAATTATGCACATTATTACTTTACTTATCCTTATTTTACAATTTAAAAAGATGGTCAATTCAAGTGCCAGGATAAAAGCTTTAGAAAAACCTCTTAAAATGAATTATAAAGAAATTCAGATTTGGATAGAAAAATTTAAGAGTGAACTTATTTCAGGACTGCATTATAAGATTATAGAAAGAAAGCCTGTTTTCAAATAATCCAACCTACTTTATCTGGTAACCATACAACAGCTACCTGGTCAAGTTAATGTACAAAATAATGTTAGATTTAAGAAGATTTAAGGAGGCAATAATATCATATGGCATGTATTCCCCATTTGTAAAGCAAATGTCCTGGTCAACTTGTAATAAGATTATTCCTTAGGACTGGAAAGAGCTGGTAAATGCAGTCCTGGAACCTGGAGCACAGCTGCAGTGGCACATTTGGTTGAGAGATGAGGCTAAAAACATAAACCTAATTCCATGTCAAATGGCAGCCTTGAATGCATGGGACAGAATTGAGGAAGCAGGAAAGAAAACTGAGTCATTCACAAAAGTTATACAGGGCCCAAAAGAATCCTTCACAAATTTCTTACAAAGATTGTCTTCAGTAGTAAATAGAATGATACCAAATTCCGAAGCTAGCCAGATAATAATTGAATCTTTGGCTTTTGAGAATGTGAATGCAGCATGCAAGAGAATAATCAGGCCATTAAAGGCAAGATCTGCACCCATGGAAGGTTGGATTAGAGACACTATTAATCTTGAGTCTCATGGTCATTATGATATGTGGAAAAGAGAAGCAATTTCAAGAGGTTGGAGGAATGTCAGAGGTTTTGGATGTGGAAAGCAAGGTCATTTGAAAAGGGATTGTAAACAGGGCATTCTTAGAAACAATATTTCTTCAAGGAACAATGATAACAGAATGCCCCTTCCTTCTTGAATTAGCAGCAGGTGTCTTAAGGGTAAACAATGGGCCAATGAATTTAGATCAACAAGGGAAAGACAAGGTAATCTTTGTCTCAGTCGGAAAACTCCCAGAGGGGCATCAGGCAGTCCCATACAGCAAATTCAATTCAGACCTTTCCTGCAGTCATAGAAAAACCCCTACTCAGAGCAATTAAATAACCAAATGTCTATTGGAATAAACCAGGCTGCTCTGGGTGATGGACAAGATGAGACAAAGAGAACAGAAGATTCAGGAGAAACAATAAAGAAAATTTTTGGCAAACTTCTATCAATGAAAAAAGACCAAAATTAACAATAAGAATAAATGATGACTTGTTGTCTGGTCTGGTAGACACAGGTGCTGACATGACTATAATTGCACCAGAATTTTACCATCCAACTTGGCCTCTTCAGGAGATAAACATTCAGCTGTTAGGAATTGTGAAACAGAGTACAAGATGGCTCAAATGTATAGGTCCAGAAAGACAGAGAGGCAAATTAAAACCATATGTGGCTAACGTAGCTATGAACTAGTGGGGTTGAGACATGTTACAACAATGGAATAGTCAAATTAACATCCTCCAACCTCAGAAACAAATCATAACCTAGCACATGTTTCTGAGAGAAATATTAGAAGGTATTATTCTTTTTTTTTTTTTTTTTTGGTTTTTCAAGACAGGGTTTCTCTGTTTAGCTTTGCAAATTTCCTGGAACTCACTTGGTGGCCCAGCCTGGCCTTGAAATCACAGAGATCTGCCTGGCTCTGCCTCCCCAGTGCTGGGATTAAAGGTGTGTGCCACCACCGCCCGGCAAAGGTATTATTCTAATGAGTGGTCACCAGCCATCCAGATTGTACAGGAACATGGCACAACAACTGATGATCTTCTAAAGACACCAAAAGCTCTACCTTTAAATTGGTTAACAGACAAGCCTGTATGGGTTCAGAAATGGCCTTTAACAACAGAGAAACTCCAGGCTTTAGAAGAGCTGGTAGAAGAAAAGTTAAATGCTCAGCATGTTGAAGAATCAAGCAGCCCTTGGAATTCTCCTGTATTTGTTA
Source organism: Peromyscus eremicus (assembly GCF_949786415.1). NCBI lineage: Eukaryota > Metazoa > Chordata > Mammalia > Rodentia > Cricetidae > Peromyscus > Peromyscus eremicus. Next base: position 123,315,333 of record NC_081439.1, read on the forward strand.
TTAAAAAGAAATCTGGTAAATGGAGAATGGTAACAGACCTTAGAGCAATTAACAAAGTAATTTAGCCAATGAGCACCCTACAATCTGGAATTCCTTTGCCTACTCTGTTACCTAAAGGATGACCTCTTGCAGTTACTGATTTAAAAGACTGTTTCTTTTCAATATCCTTACAAGAATAAGACACAGCAAGATTTACCTTCACAGTGCCTACTTATAATAATAATTCTTAACCGGTTTAGAGATGTCAATGGAGGGTGCCCCCACAGGAAATGTTAAGTAGCCCAACCCTGTGCCAATATTTTGTACAACAACCATTGGAAGTGATATGTAAAAAAAATCCTAAATCCAAAATTTGCCATTATATGGATGATATTTTACTAGTTGACTCAAATGCAGGTACATTAGAAAGAAAGTTTGAAGAAATAAAGAGAATTTTGCCTTCCTGGGGATTACACATCACTCTTGAACAGATACAAAGAGGAGATTCTATTAATTATTTAGGATATAAAATAGGGCTACAAAAAATTAGACCCCAAAAGGTGCAAATTAGGAGAGATTGACTACATACCCTTAATGACTTTCAAAGATTATTTGGAGACATTTCCCGTGTATGAACTATTGTTGGGGTAAAAATGATGAACTGAATAATTTATTCAAACCTTAGAAGGTGACAAGGACTTAAATAGTCCAAGAGAATTATCACCTGAAGCTGAGAAAGAATTGGCCTTGGTAGAAAAGAAATTACATGAAAGACACGTGGATCATATCGATCCAAAGCTGGATTGCATTTTGGTTATTTTACCCTCTAGGCTTTCCCCTACAGGAATTTTAATGCAGAAGGAAGATATATTGGAATGGATATTTTTACTAAATAAACAGAGTAAAAAATTAAGAACTTATTTGGAAAATATCTCGGACTTGATTTTGAACAGAAAATTGAGACTTCGTCATTTAGCAGTAATAGACCCAGCAGAAATTGTCATACCTTTAAATAAGGAGGACATTAAAAAATTATGGGCAGAAGGTGAACCTTGGCAAAAGGCTTGCAGTAATTCTTTGGGAGAGATTAACAGCAAATATGCCAAAAGTGATAGAATTGATCTTATAAGGAGAGCTGATTGGATCTTGCCTGGAATTTTGTGGGAAACACCCATATCTGGAGCTCGTACATTTTATACAAATGCCAAAAAACAAGGAAAGGCAGGTTACAAATCAGAAAATTTAAGTAAAGTGGTTCAAAATCCTTATAATTCAGTTCAATAATCGGAATTGTATGCTATTCAGTGGGTATTAATGGATTTTTCAGAACCTCTCAACATAGTTACTGACTCTCAGTATGCTGAAAGAGTCATATTACATATTGAGACTGCAGAATTTATCCCTGATGAGTCAGAATTAATTTCATTATTTATTCAGTTACAAGATATAATCAGAAATAGGAGTCATCCTTTATATATAACTCACATCTTATCTCATATGGCCCTTCCAGGCCCTCTAGCACAAGGTAATCATGAGATTGATAAATTATTGATAGGAAATGTGTTGGAGGCCTCAGAATTTCATAAAAAAAACATCATGTTAATAGTAAAGGTTTAAAAAAGGATTTTTCTGTTACCTGGCAACAAGCCAAGGAAATTATAAGTAAATGTCCTACTTGTTCTTGTTACAATCAGAGGCCATTGCAAGCAGGATGTAACCCAAAGAGTACTCAGAGGAATGAAAGCTGGCAGATGGATGTGTTTCACTTTGCAGAATTTGGAAAACTGAAATATGTATACCATACCATTGATACTTATTCACGATTTTAAAGGGCAACTAGTTCTGAGAAAGATGATTCTGTAAACACACATTTGCTAGATGTTATGGCCATCATGGGGATACCTGCACAAATTAAAACTGTATATGTCTCTGTTAAAATGAAATAGTTTTTTGCTTATTACAGTATAAAGTATATTGTATGTATACCACATAATCCTACAGGCCAAGAAGTTATAGAAAGATCAAACAGAACTCTAGAGGATATGCTAAATAAACATAAAGGGGTAACAAAAACACCCAGAAATAGACTACATAATGCTCTATTAACTTTGAATTTTCACAGTGTTAATGAGAAAGGAACTACAGCTGCAGAGAGACATTGGATAATAGAAGAAACTACAGAATTAAATCAGGCTATATACTTTAAGGATGTGCTGACCTCAGAATGGAAAACAGGATATGTGTTGGGGATGAGGTTTTGCTTTTGTTTCTACAGGAGAAGGTAAGCTGTGGATACCATGAAATTTGATAAAGGTTCAATTTGAACAAGAGCGACCTCTTAATTAGAAGTGGTGATAGTTCATCAGCCAGCATGACTTTCCAATTTAAACTAACTTATACCATGAACACATGCCTTTTCATTTAATCAGCTATAACTTGCCTAAAGGGAACCCCCCCAAAGTTAGTCTTGAGGAAAGGTTTTTGTTGTTGTCTATTAGGAGAATGAAGGCTAAGGAATCTTAAGAACACTGGACAAATGAGACAACTGAAGAAAAAGGACAATCATCTACAAAAATTTTCCAAAGAAAAAGAGTAAACTGGTGTATTGCTTTATCATATATAAAATTTCATGTCTTCCTAAATGTTTTTTTCTGTTCTTCTTTAAAGAGATTTAACACTAATGGTCTTCTTGTAGTCTCAGTTCAATTGAAAATTAAAGCTGACTTTGGAGTTGCAGAATGGCTCTATCCTTCCTTAAATCCAAGCATGTTGAAAGGAAAATACAAACTCTCTGTATCATGCTACAAGAAAGAGCCATCTTCTCATATGGAACAGGAGAAAACAAACAACAACAAGAAAATATTGTAAGTGATTATTCTATGACTGCTAATCTCAATTCTTTGATTCTATTCTGATTATTTAAACTTTTCTTAAAGTATGAGTTTTATATCAAAATTTACAAGACTAATATATATATATATGTATGTATGTATTTTAAACTTTGTTAAGATATTAATGGTCATATAGAGTACTGACTAATTCTAGAAAAAAGGCTTCAATTAGCTGCCAACACATGTCTTTGTGTTCAGGTCTTCATCAGTTTTCTGCAGGAAATCATAGCTAGGCCTAACATCAAATCTGAAGTCTATAAGAAGAAGATGGGGCCCCACAACAACAACAATTCCACATGGACAATAATAATACCAATAAGCTGACCAACATCATCTAAAGCATAGCTTTAGACTACAAACTGCTCAGAGCAATTTTGAGATTGCTTTCTGAGATGATCCAGTTTCACAGACTCCTTGCTGAGATAAGCCCTGAAGTTTGGCATTATGCACAGACTAGACAACAAAGAATATAGCTACCTTTTCTAGAATTTGACAATTAATTAACCCAAAATTTTTCTTTTCAGAATAATGATGCCTTTGCCCACATACAGCAGGAAGCAATTTTAAGAATATGACACCCACATTCCTAAAGAGGTGGTGTGGGGCGCGTGGGTTTTTGGTCTTTTAATGGGTTTTGGGTCTGGGAAATTTTTCATTATTTAGGAGGGTTGGTTACAAGTTGTTGTTAAGGGTGTGGAAAAGGGCTAAGCAAAGGAGATTAGATTTGAATTTCATGTTTAAAAAAAGATATATAGGCCGGGCGGTGGTGGTGCACGCCTTTAATCCCAGCATTCGGGAGGCAGAGGCAGGCGGATCTCTGTGAGTTCGAGGCCAGCCTGGTCTACCAAGTGAGTTCCAGGAAAGGCGCAAAGCTACACAGAGAAACCCTGTCTCGAAAAACCAAAAAAAAAAAAAGATATATAGAAATGATACAATAGAGGGTAGATTATTGAATCTACTCAGCAAAATTAAGAAAATATATATATCTATATATAGATACGATATAGACAAAAAGATAGATTATTGGATCTACTTTTAAAAGACAATTACTAGTTTTAAATACTTTACATTAGTTGGATTTTTGTATATTGTATACAAATTATATATATTGAGATTGATATGGTTAGAAAATGCTATATGTATATTTCTAATCTTGTTCAAGATATTGTATTTATACCGTTCATTTAACAATGTAATGCAATTTGGTAATCCTTGAACGTTATTATCACCAACTATTAGGATATAGAGAAATGAATGTTAGTAGTTAGACATTACAATCTAACTTGTAGTCATATTAGGTATGTTTTCAAGATTGAGCAGATATATTTTAGATAGACAGGTCATCTTCAAACTCTTCAGAGATCTACAGAAAATGGCATTTAAAGTGTTTTAATAATTCAGAAATATTTTCTTTTTTATAATGACTGTGAGAAATGTCTGCTCCTGGCAGTACCAATCTATTTCAGAGAAAATATGGGCATTGAAGAAACTGCATATGGAGTTAACTTTCATTGTGACAAAAGTTAGCTACTGGACAACAAAGTACCCTCAAATCAATTGCTAACAAACAGGACAAAATGGACAGACAGGACATGAAAGAAAGGACTACCAATTCTTGCCAAGACAAGTGTGGTTGTAGCTTCAACAAAGACATCTTCTGAGGCCAGGACAATATGGCACCATCACTGAAGTGGCCTTTGCAATCTGGAAATTTACAGAGCCCCTTTCTTCAAAGGCAGCTGAACTGGCAATGGACTGATGGCTTCTGGTGTGCAGTGAAACAGTAGCTGAAACAGTTATCCTTGAAGGAGTAAATAAGCTGATGGAGTTTAACCTCTCATTGGTAGCCTGGCATTTAATAAAAGAGATGAAGCCACACATAAGCCAAGAAGAATGGACATCTGAATTAAAAAAATATCAACAATTTACAGAATTTAAAATCCTGAATCATCACAGGACACCAGTGGAATTCAGGTGTGTCTGGTACATGGACTGCTCTCACCAAATGTGAGGTCGAACTGTTGGCCTTGTGTACATCCTACTTCACAAATGAGTCTGTCAGATATGCTAAGCCTATAGGCTGAAGATGATGTCCCAACGCTGTGGAGAAACCTAGGCTGACTGTCCAGGCAGCTGGCTGTTTCTGTCAACTCACAATTTTTTGCAAGCTACTTGCATACACTTCCTGTTTTTATTTTTTTAAGTAATATTATTTCCTTCTTAGGTCTCTGAGGGAGTTGAAGATTAGGTAGTTACAGTTATAGTTAAAGATTAGATAGTTATAGTTTTCCTTGTTAAGAATTTCAGAAAAGAAACTCACTAAAGAGGTATAAGTGTATGAATTTGAAGGACATTATAAGATAGTTCTCTGTTAGTAATATAATTTAGGATAGAAAGTGAATCAGATACATTTTGGACTTACCAAAATAGGATAGATAACGGAATATTTTCTCTGAATTTGTCAAATGCAAATGGACTAGACATTGTTTAGGTATTTATTGCTTTCATTTATTGTATGTAGTTATTTAACTTATTGTATATATTTTTCTTATATTAGTTATAACTTTTTTCCTTTTTTCTTTTTATTAGACTAGAAGGGGGAAATGTGGTGATATTTTATTTGTGATGAAATGGTATTTTATTTGTATGTTAATAAAGTTTCCTGGAGATCAGAGCTAAGAGCAAGCCATTTAGCAGAAGTCCAGTGGTGGTGGCACACACTCTTAATCCGATCACATGGCAGGTAGAATCTCTGTGTGTTCAAGGACACAGCCAGTGACCCGAACTTTTAATCTCAGTATGAACCATAAGGACCTGGAGGTCTGTGTAGACAGGCAGTCATGAGGAAGTCTCTTGGTTGGGTTTAGAACTAATAAGAAGGCAGAACAGAAAGGCAATGAAAAGATAGGACACAGGAAGAAGGTTGCTCTGTCAAGGGAAGAATGGTAGGGAGTGATAAAATAAGGTGGCCTTAGCTCTTGGCTACTGCTTGATTTCTGGGCTTTTAACTCTTTATTTGGCTCTGTGCTTCTTATTTAAAAAGAACATTTATAATTATATCTACATTCCAGCTTTGTGAGAAAAAATGGAATCACAAAACTCACACAGTATTGTAATGAAAATTTTAAACCAATGCATATTCTTTAAAGGACAGAGATGGCTAGAAATAAAGAAAACTGAGGTGTGGGAGATATGTAGAATCAGTATCTAGTGATCATATCATCAGTAGCCTAGTATTCCTTTTCTGGTTATATTGATAATGGATGTATTAGTAGCCTGAATTTAATGCCAAATACTTGAATTCAAAATTTTATATTCAGATAAACTTAAACATATTTATATTTATCATTTATTTATAATGAAACTCTGCAATAATTTCTTGTAGCTTTCTTCAAATGCACAGTACAATATTGTTATTATGGGTTTCTTACTGTGAAACAGTACCCTAGGTCATCCTATGCACATGTTGTTACAATTGTATATCCATTTTTTAACCTTTTGCCATCACTCCTTTCCTTCTTGGTCTACCTGACCTCCTGTAATCACTATCTTATCTTTTATGTAATCAATTTATTGACAGCATACATGAGTAAGATCACTTAGTATTTTTTTCCTTGCCTGGATTATTTACTTAGCATATTGATCTTCAGTTTTAACTGTGTTGTAACAAATGACAGGACTGGACTTAAAGACTTCTGTCTCTGAATTGTATTACACTGTGTATACAAACCTTTGTTATTTATCCACCAATCAGTAGATAGGTTCTTATGTTGTTTCTATTTCTTGGCTAGCTTGTGTAGTGTTGCAAGAAATGTTGGAGTACAGAAATTTCTTGAGTACACTAATGCAGTTTTCTATATGTACAAGGCCAGAAATGTGATTGCTAAATCGTATGATAGTTCCCATTTAAAATTTTTAAGAAACATCCACAATTCTTTTCATTGTATTTATTTACTTTTCTCCCAAGAGTTTGTGTCACCATTTCTCCAATCCTCTCTAGCTCTTTGTTTTTAATTTTTTTGATATTAGCTCTTCTTTCTGGAGTGGCATAGTGACATTGTCTTCCCCAAAATATTGTACACTCTAATAAAATTATCTTGGGTCAGAGAGCAGAATAGCCATGATATTGAACATAGAGGTTAGGCAATGGTAGCACACATGTCTTTAATCCTAGCATTCCAGAGGCAGAGATCCATCTGGATCTCTGTGAATTCAAAGCCACATTGAAAACAGCCAGGCATGGTGACACATGCCTTTAATCCCAGAAAGTGATGGCAGGAAGCAGAAATGTATAAGAGGCATGCAAACCAGGAACTAGAGACCTGTTAAGGTTTTAGGCTTTTGAGCAGCAGTTCAGCTGAGATCCATTAGGATGAGGACTCAGAGGCTTCTGGTCTGAGGAAACATGATCAGCTGAGGAACTGGTGAGGTGAGGAAGCTGTGGCTTATTTTGCTTCTCTGATCTTCCAGCATTCACCCTAATACTTGGCTTCAGATTTGATTTTATTAACAAGACTTTTTAAGATTTGTGCTACATTTGGCGCCCAACTTGTCAGGTATGAATTCATGAAAAAGCTACTTGCCTGTGGCCTTTTGGGCACCAGCTCAGGCTCCAGCAGCACTGGGCTGGTTGCTGTGGCAATAGTAGGATTTGCTGAAGGAGGCTGAGGCAGGAGGATCCCGAATTTGAGACCAGCCAAGGAGGCTTGCTGAGTAGAAGCTGCAGCTGGGCCCATCTACAAACTGTGGCAGTTGGGACCATGGTGGTGGTGGCTGCTTCTCTGAGTTGCCAACTGCTTCTCACTGTGTTGATGGCAGCAGCTATGCCGTTACTGGGGATGAAGGGTTTGCTGCTGCTTGTTCAGAGAAGAATCGCCAGGACTATAGTGTTACAAGAAAACATCCACAAAGGTCAGTTTGGAAAAGTTTGGCAAGGCAAATGGTGGGGAGAAATTGCTCTGAAGATATTCTCTTCTAGGGAAGAACATTTGTGGTTCCAAAAGACAGACATTTATCAGACTGTGATTACTCCAAACCACAAAGGAAGCGCGCACACACACACACACACACACACACACACACACACACACACACACACACACTTCTGCAGGGAACCATGACCACACCTAACAGCACCTTTGAAATTTTCAAAAAGATGACAGCATCTCACAATGATGATTCCACATGGACTATGGTAAAGCCATTAAGCTGATTAACACCATGGAAAGGAAAGATCAGCTTTGAAATACAAACTACTCAGGACAATAGATGGCTAGCTGAAATGATCCAGCCTGACAGACTACTCGAACAAGGACTTATGACAAGCCCTGAACTTTCCCATTATGCAGAGACTGGACAAATGAAACAGGACTTGACAATTAATCCAAAAATTTTCTTTTCAGAATTTCCTAAAGATGTCTTCAAGCACAGAAAGCAGGAAGCAATTTTAAGAAAACAATGCCCACATTCCCAAAACGTGGGGTGGGTGATTTTTGGTTGCTCAATGCTTATGGATAATTGTTATTGTTAACAATGGATGGTTACAAGTTGTTAATTGTTAATGGTTTAAAAAAAGCTAAAAAAGGGGATTAGATACAGGCTTCTTGATTTTAATAAAGAAAAAGAAAAAAGAAGATATAGAAAAGGGTAGATCATTGAATCTACTCTGAAAAAAGGAAAGATATAGAAATGATAAAATAAAGGTAGATTTTTGGATCTACTCAGAAAAGGAAAAAAGGCTGTCACCTCACCAAGAAAACAGCCAACTGTGACACCAGTAACTAGCAGAGTCATTATCCCACCCTGCACCAATTGGGAACATTGACCACCAGAGGCATAAGGCCACTCTGCACTGACTAGGAATAGCTACTCCCTGAGACAGAGCCCAGTAGTGCCCATTGGACTAAGAGCTGTTTTGTGAGACAGAGAATCCATCAGCACCTATTGGACAAAGAACCCGGATTAGACCAAGAGCTCCCATTTGACCAAGAGCATCAATCAGAACAAGAGAGACTCCCTGTGACACAGATACCACTTGCATGAAGTGGAGGAAGAGATAGGTAGACACCAGTGCAAAAATGGAGTCAACAGCATAAAGACCAAAATGGCACCATCAGAACATAGTGGTTCAACATCAGCAAAACCTGAACATCCCAATGGAGAAGAAGCAGAAGAAATTGACCTTAAAATGACTTTAAGAAGATGATACAGGTCTTTAAAGAGGAAATGAAAAATTCCTTTAAATAAATCAAATAAAAGACAAACAAAAAATTGGAAGAAATAAATAAAAAATTTGAGACAAAGACAAACAAAAGTTGGAAGAAATCAATAAATCCCTTAAAGAAAGGCAAGCAAAAGCAATTAAATGGGTGAAGGAAACAGTCCAAGATTTGAAAGCTGAAATAGAGGCAATAAAGAAGATACAAACTGAGGGAATGCTGGAAATGGAAAATCCCATACCCCTTCTTGATAAAGGTCCTAAAGAGATCAGGAATAACAAGGAACTTACCTAAACATAATAAAGGCAATTTACAGCAAGCTGACAGCCAACATCAAATTAAAATGAGAGAAACTCAAAGGGATTCCACTAAAATTAGGAACAAGTCAAGTCTGTTCACTTTTCCCATATTTATTCAATATAGTACTTTAAGTTCTAGCTAAAGCAATAAGACAACAAAAGGAGATCAAAGGTACAGAAATTGGAAAGTGGTGTTAAAATCTCCCACGACTAATTTGTAGGGTTTGATGTTTGATTTAAGTTTAGTAATGTTTCTTTTACATATGTGGGTGCCCTTGTATTTAAGACATAGATGTTCAGAATTGAAACTTCATCTTGGTGGATTTTCCATCTTCTTCATGTGGGCATTTAGTGCTATGAATTTTGCTCTTATCTCTGCTTTCATAATGTCCCATAAGTTTGGGTATGTTGCACTTTCATTTTCATTGAATTCTAGGGAACCTTTAATATCTTTCTTTACTTCTTCTTTGTCTCATTGGTGATTTATTTGGGCATTATTCAGTTTACATTATATTGTAGGCTTTCTGTAATTTTCATTGTTGTTGAAATGTAACTTTAAGACATGATGGTCCAATAAAATACAGAGGATACTCCAATTTTTTTTATCTGTTGAAATTTGCTTTGTGACCAAGCATGGGGTCAGTTTTATAGAAGGTTCAATGGGATGCTCAGAAAGTATATTTTTTTTATGTTAGGGTGGGAATGTTCTGTAGATATCTTTTAAGTCCATTTGAATCATAACTTCTGTTAGTTCCCTTATTTCTCCATTAAGTTTCTGTCTGGCAGACCTTTCCATTGATGAGAGAGTGAAAGATAGAAATTAAACTTTCACTATTTTTAGATGATATGATAATATACATAAGTGCCCCCAAAATTCCACTAGGAAACTCCTACAGCTACAGCTGATAAACTCCTTCACTAATGTGGTAGGGTATAAGATTAAATAAAAAAGATCAGTAGCCCTCTTATATACAAATAATAAAAGGACTGAGAATGAAATCAGAGAACCATCAACCTTTACAATAGCCACAAATAATATAAAATACTTTGCGGTAACTCTAACTAAGCAAGTGAAAGATCTTTATGATAAGAACTTGAAGTATTTGGAGAAAGAAATCTAAGAAGATATCAGAAAATGCTGCCATTTACTCCCATGGTCATGGATAGGTAGGATAACATGGTAAAAATGGCAATTTTACCAAAATCAAACTATAGATTCAATGCAGTCCCCATTAAAATCCTAACACAGTTCTTCACAGACATGGAAAGAACAATACTCAATTTCATACAAAAAAAAACAAAAACAAAAAACCAAGGATAGCTAAAAGAATCCTGTACAATAAAGCAACCTCTGGAGGCATCATGAACCCTGACTAAAAGCTCTACTATAGTGGTAGATTAATGAAAGCAGCTTGGTATTGGCATAGAAATTTACATGTGGACCAATGGAATTGAATTGAAGACCCTGACATTAATCTGCACACATATGAACACCTGATTTTAGACAAAGAAGCCAAAACTTTACAATGGAAAAAAGAAAGCATCTTCAGCAAATGGTTGTGACATAACTGAATGTCAACATGTAGAAGACTGCAAATATATCCACATCTGTCACCATGCACAAAACTCAAGTCCAAGTGGGTCAAATACCTCAACATAAATCCAGTTACTCTGAACCTGGTAGAAGAGAAAGTAGGAATTAGTATTGAACACATTGTCACAGGAGACCACTTTGTAAATATAACACCAGTAGTACAGACACTGAGAATAACAATCAATAAATGGGACTTCTTGAAGCTGAGAAGCTTTTGTAAAGCAAAGGACATGGTACATAAGACAAAATGACAGCCTACAGAATGGGAAAAGTCTTTACCATCCACACATCAGACAGAGGGCTGACCTCAAAATATATAAATAACTCAAGGAAATAGACATCAAAATACCTAACAAACCAATTAAAAAATGGGCTACAGAGCTTAACAGAGAATTATCAACAGAGGAATCTCAAATGGCTGAAAGACACTTAAGGAATTGCTCAACATCCTTAGTCATTAGGGAAATGCAAATCAAGTGACTCTGTCAGAACGGCTAGGTCAAAAATACTGAAGACAGCTTACGTTGGAGATGATGTGGAGCAAGGGGAACACTCCTATACCATTGGTGGGAGTGCAAACTTGTATAGATACTTTTTTTAATTTTTCTTTATTAAGAAATTTTCTACTTACTCCTCATGATATCCACAGACCCCCTCTCCTCCCTCCTCCCACTCCCAGCCCTCTTTCTCAAGCTACCCCGCATCCCCACGTCCCCCAAATCGAGGTCTCCCATGGGGAGTTACCAGAGCCCAGCTCACTGAGCCTATGCAGGTCCAAGCCCCTTCCCACTGCACCAAGGCTGTGCAAGGTGTCACACCACAGGGATCAGATTCCTAGAAGCCTGCCTATGCACCAGGGACAGATCCCGATCCCCCTGCCTGGGTGCCCCCCAAACAGATCGAGCCAAACAACTGTCTTCGGTGTACCGAGGGCCTAGTCCAGACCCACAGGGGCTCCACGCCACCAGTCCACAGTTCATGGGTTTCCACTAGTGTGGTCCATCACCTCTGCACATCCTCCCATCATGATCTCAAAGTCCCTCGCCTGCAGTATCTCTCCTCTTTCTCATCAATTGGATTCCTTAACTCAGCCTGGTGCCTGGCTGTGGATCTCTGTATCTGCCTACATCTGCTAGCCTCTCTGGAGTTGTGGTTTACAGTCTGGCCATCCCTTCCCTCACATTTAGTATCTACTTATGAGTAAGTACATACTATACTTCTGAGTCTGGGTTACCTCACTCAAGATGACATTTTCTAGATCCATCCATTTGCCTGCAAATTTCATGATATCATTGTTTTTTACCACTGAGTAATACTCCATTGTGTATATGTTCCACATTTTCTTTGTCATTTCTTTAGTTTAGGGACATCTAGGTTGTTTCCAGGTTCTTGTTATTATGAATAATGCTGATATGAACATAGTTGAGCATGTGGCCTTGTGGAAAGATTGAGAATTCCTTGGGTGTATGCCCAAGAGTGGTATAACTGGGTCTTGAGGAAGAATTATTCCCAACTTTCTGAGAAACTGCCATACTGATTTTCAGAGTGGCTGTACAAGTTTGCATTCCCACCAAGAGTGGAGAAGTGTTCCCCTTGCTCCACATCCTCTCCAACATAAGCTGTCTTCAGTGTTTTTGATCTTAGCCATTCTGACAGGTATAAGATGATATATCAGAGTTGTTTTGATTTGCATTTCCCTGATGACTAAGGATGTTGAGCAATTCCTTAAATGTCTTTCACCCATTTGATATTCTTCTGTTGAGAATTCTCTGTTAAGCTCTGTAGCCCATTTTTTAATTGGATTGTTCAGTGTTTTGATGTCTAGCTTTTTGAGTTCTTTACATATCTTGGAGATCTGACCTCTGTCAGATGTGGAGTTGGTGAAGATCTTTTCCCATTCTGTAGGCTGTTGTTTCATCTTATTGACCATGTCCTTTGCTCTACAAAAGCTTCTCAGTTTCAGGAGGTCCCATTTATTAATTGTTGCTCTCAGTGTCACTCTCAGTCAACAACATAAAAACCAATATGGCTCCATTAGAACCTACATCAGCAAGACCTGAAAATCTTAACACAGAAGAAATGGAAGGTTATCTACCATAAAAATGACTTTAAGAAGATATTAGAGATCTTAAAAGAGGAAATGAAAAGTTTCCTTAAAGAAATTGAGGAAAAGTGAAACAAAAAATGGGATGAAAGTAGTAAATTCCTTGAAAGCCAAGTGAAAGCAATTAAGCAAATGAGGAAAACAGTTCAAGATTTCAAAACTGAAATGGAATCAATAAAGAAGACACAAATTGAGGTAATGCTGGAAGTGAAAAATCTGAGTAAACAAACAGGAACTACAGATGCAAGTATAACCAACAGAACGCAAGAGATGGAACAGTGGATCTCCAGCATTGAAGATATGGTAGAAAAAATAGATTCCTCAGTCAAAGAAAACACTAAAACCAACAAAGTCATGACCCAAATGTCCGGGAAATTTGGGACACCATGAAAAGACCAAATCTAAGAATAATAGGGATAGAGGAAGGAGAAGAATACCAACTCAAAGGCACAGAAAATATATTCAACAAAGCCATAGAAGAAAACTTTCCCAATCTAAAGAAGGAAATGCCTATAAAAATACAAGAATGTTACAGAATACCAAATAGACTGGATCCAAAAAAAAGTCCCCTCTCCACACAATTATCAAACCACTAAACATTCAGAATAAAGAAAAATAGTAAGAGCTGCAAAGGAAAAAGGCCAAGTAACATATAAAGGCAGACCCATAAGAATAACACCTAACTTCTCAATAGAGTCTCTAAAAGCCAGAAGGTCCTGGGCAGATGTTATGCAGATACTAAGAGACTGTGGATGCCAATCCAAACTATTATACCCAGCAAAACTCTCAATCTACATAGACGAAGTAAATAAAATATTCCATGATAAAACCAGATTTAAACAATATCTCTCAACAAATGCAGCCCTACAGAAAACACGTGAAGGAAAAATCCAACCTAAGGAAGTTAGATACACCCATGAAAACACAGGCAATAGATAGTACTATACCAAAAAATACCAAAGAAGGGAAATATACAACACTACCACCAAAAAATGACAGGAATTATCAATAACTGGTCATTAATATCCATCAATATCAATGGTCTCAAAACACCTATAAAAAGACACAGGCTAACAGAATTGTATAGACACTTTTGAAATCAGTATGGTGGTTTCTCAGAAAATTGGAAATCTATCTTCCTCAAACCCAGCTATAGCACTCTTGGGTATATCCCCAAGGAATGCTCAATCATACCACAGGGACACAAACTCACTATGTTCATAGCAGCATTATTTGTAGTAGCCACAACTTGGAAACAACCTAGATGCCCCTCAACTGAAGAATGAATTAAGAAAATGTGTTACATATACACAATGAAGTACTACTAAGAAGAGAAAAATAATGACATCATGAGGTTTGCAGGCAAATAGATGGAACTAGAAGATATCATCCTAATTGAGGTAACCCAGACTTAGAAGGACAAACACGTAATGTACTCACTAATAAGTGTATAGTAGATGTAAAGCAAAGGATAATGAGACTGCAACCCACAACTCCATGGAGACTAGCTAGCAAGGAGACCCTCGGAAAGATACATGGATTGCCCAGCAAAGGAGAAATAGATGAGACTTCATGAGAAAACTGGGGGTCAAGGGTGTTAATGGAGGGTAAGGGATGGGGGATGAGAACATTGGGGAATGGGAGGTTCAAGCTGGAACAGGGACAGAGTGGAAGAGCAAGGAAAAAAATACCATGATAAATGAAGACATCATGGGAATAAGGAGAAACAGAATGCTAGGGAAGTTCCCAGGAATCCACAATGGTGACCCCATGTTAGACTACTGGAAATAGTCAGAGGGTGCCTGAACTGGCCTACTCCAGTGAGCAGATGGCTGAATACCCTAAATGTCATCATAGAGCCCTCATCCAGTGATTAATGGAAACAGATGCAGAGATCCATGACTGGACCCCCAGGCTGAGCTCTATGCGTCCAATTGATGACAGAGGAGGGATTCTATGAGCAATGGACATTGAGATTCTGATGGGAAAATGTACAGAGACAACCAGCCAAACTAGTGGAAACACATAAACTGTGGACCAATAGCTCCCATGCTACTGGACTTGACCCTCTGGATAGTTTAGATAGTTGTTTATTTTGAACTGTTTAGGAGTCCCCAGGCAATGAGAACGTGCCTGTTCCTGGTGCATGAGTAGCTTTTTGGAGCCTAGTGCCTATGGTGGGACACTTTGCTCAGCTTTGTTGCTGGGAGGAGGGCTTTGGACCGGCCTCAACTTAATGTACCAGGCTCTGTTGACTCCCCTGGGGAGGTCTTGCCTTGGAGGAGGTAGGAATGAGGGGTGGGTTATGGGGGGAATGCTGGGGCGTGGGAGGACTGAGGATAGGGCAATCTGTGGTTGGTATGTAAAATGAATAGAAAAATCTCAATAATAATAAAAATTATATACAAGGAAATATATGAATATATTTCAATTATAGTGAGTGTCCGAAATAAAGCTTTTTCATCAGTTATGAATACATCTGTGGTTTTCATAATGCAGTCTTGAATATTGTTAAAATACACACAAATAACATGGATAAGAACATTCTTGGTTCTCATTAATTGACAATAATGATATTAAACTATGCTGCTTCCCCTGACAAAGCTTTACAGAGCAATCAGAAATACTTTAAATATGCTTTCTACCCAATTATTTTGAGGGAAATTTTACAATTACTTTTTAAAACTGCAAATATAATATATATATACATCAAAGTCATTTGTGCTTTAGTATTAAAATCAGTGACAGGAAATATGCATATATTATATATTAACCAGAAAATAATATTTGGGGAAAAGTCTTCAACTTAAATAATTAAATGCACAAATCAAGTGTTTAAATCACAACATGTAAACTACGCAAACAAAATAATATAGTATGTATTCAGCTAGACCATAAATCTGAGTTATGACTTTAAATATATACTACATATAACTATGAAAATATTTTAGAATATTAACTCATCGTGTTAATCATATCATTGTTAAGGTACAATCAGTTATTGACTAATTTTTTCGTAAAGGGGAAAGAATGGTACAAAAACTCACTATTATGTCAATTTTATCTTTAGATTATTGAACTATAGCCATTTTCTTTGTTTTTATATACCTAAATATTACATCTGTTCTTAATATTCATTTTATAGCTGGAAGTTAATATTTTAATGATTTTAGAGTAACAATTGTATAATGAAAACCTGACATATTAGAGATTATAAGAATATGTTGATCCTTTTCCCCCAGTTCACTGCTAGCTTTATAATGTGGTTCTCTGCCAGTAGAATATTTTAATGCTACAATAATAGAAATTGCTTTCATAGGGATTTGTCAGGAATTCTATAATATCTTGGGGGAAGTTGACAAGGTCCTAAAATTAAGTTACAGATTTAGCGTTTTTACATTTCCATTTTCTACAGTATGAAAATAACCAGTCCCTTGCAAGCCTTAAAGACATTCATGAATGTTTTAAATCCTTTCTCAAGTAGAATTGCAGCACTGACTACATCAAAAATACTTTGGATACACAGAGCACAGTGTTCTGGTTCCCATATGTTAGTCAACAGTCAAATCATCATTTTAAAATGTTATGGCAGTAGTAAAAACAATTATAGATCATGGAGATTCTAGGTTTCCTGATTTATCATAGATTCAAAACCCAGTAAATGTTCCCAAAGTATCTTGAATTTAAAATTACATGTTAAATTAGTGCTGACCAGTCCTTCTATGCACAGAGCAATGGATCAGTAAAATTTTTGTTATACTTAATGAACTCCTCTTAGATTACTATTGACTAATTGTACATAAAAAATTCTCCTTTGGAATATGGTTAATATTATATGTCTTTCCTGAATCATTTTATTAGTGTAATTACACGTGTTATCTTCCTTTTAAAATTATTTTCCTTGTGACAAGACCTTCCATAATCCTTGGCTGACCTGGAGCTTACTTAGATTCTCCTGCCTCAGCCTTTGGACTGCTGATATTATAAACATGCCTCCTGATAGTGAATTGAACTCTAAGATATTACCTAAACCACAATTTTTATAGCAATACATAAAACATATTAAATATTGATAACAAGAGTTTGACTATGTTCTATAGTAGAAATCTTAAACTAAACCCTGTCGATCAAAGTCATCATCTTCCTAAAAAATGAAATGAGTTTGTCAGTTATAGTTTGTTAGGAGTATCATCTAGTGATTACTACATACCTTTCCAATAACAGTCAAAACATGTCTCTAACAATCCACTAAACATATATAAAGTATTATTTTAAATATGAAAGGCAATAATATTCTGCAAAAATATATTTTTCCTAGTTCTTTATGAAAATCATGATGAATAATTCTCCCACCAAATTTCTTATCTCTTATGTTTCCTCAAGATTGCTGAGGATAGCTTGAAACTCTTCAAGTTCTTTCAATAAGCCAAAATACAATTTATCATTTCAGGAAATTAAAAAAAATAAAGCAATGTATTTCTGAGAATATTCATTGAGAAAATAAAACAAAATAATCACAAAGTAAATTAATGCTGGGGAAATAATTAGCAGTTATATGTCTTAGTATTCTACTTTATTATAAGAAATATTTAATCTAAAAGTGAAACAAATGTACTCTGATAAAAATCCTTAAAGAATCATGTATTTCATTAAATGTAAGGCAATTTTTAGAAAAGATAGACTATATGTACACACATAAATACAACATTAGGTGGGAAGATAGGTAGGTAGATGAATAGATAGGTAGGTAGATAATATATATAGAATTACAAATAGGTAGGTAGAACTCTCATGCATATTGACAATATATTCATTAACTTCTATATCAAGGTATTTTTCTGTACAATAAAGATAGTAATATATCCTTATAGAGTTCCTATAACAAATAGGCCTAATAATTTATTAAAGCCTCTGGCATAATTATCTAAATGTGATTTAAACATGAATATTAAAAATCTCAAATTAGTTATTTCTTGATTTCATTTTTTTCAATTTTTAAATATAATGTAATATTTTAGCACTTTGAAATTTTTCTTAAAACATATCATATTCATCAGTCATAATGTTCTTCAAAGATACCTTATGGTTTTGTATATAATTTGGCAGAATTGATCTCAGAAATATTTGTTCTAATTCCATTGCTGATATTTATAACAAAGATTTTAAAAACAATACAGATTTATACTTTTACAACATTACAACATTGTTTGAACTAGCTTAGAAGTAATTTTTAGTTTCTTTTCAAATGCTGACAAAATTCCTCCCACTACCCAAATGTGCTTCCTTTTCCACATTATCTCAGATGAAAATTTGTCATAGTTTATAATGGTAATTATTTTTGGATAAGTAGAACAGAATTCGCTTGAAGGTACACTTCTGAATTGTTCCCACATTTCATTAAATTGTGCCTATTGCCAGGATCATAGGCAAGCCAGCATTGCCTTCTGTGGAACAAACGGGCAGAGCAGACTTCATGCACGTTTTAACTCATAGTAGGAAAACTAATTTGCCTCCACTTGGAATGCTTTTTATTTCAAACACACACACACACACACACACACACACACACACACACACACACACACACACACTGCTCTAATTAGACTTTCTATTTATTGTCTGTTTTTCCATATTTTTTAATCAAATATATTTGCATATTTCTTTTATCCCTTGCAACATATAAGACAGTATTTGAGATATAGCAATGAAGATCAAAGAACCAATGAATATCAAGGTGAAATATTATTGTACCATTAGAAGGGCCACTTTTTATGTTCTGCCACATACACAAATTGGATTCTTGTCATCTCGACATCTATGGTTCAGGCTTTGCCATCAGCCGTATTGTGCTGAGAAAAACCATCAGCTATTAATGGTTAATCAGAGAAGAGCATTTAGTAATATTTCAAGTCCAACATGCTACTTTTTATTGATTATGGTGTGGTTAATTGTTGTTCTCTGAATAAATGTTTACTTTCATAGAAAACATCTCTTTTTAGATTCATTAATAACTTACATGTCTTCCTGCTAGAAACAGTCATGTAGCTAAAGTTTTCCTGCCTGACCCACAGTCAGGACAAATCTCTCTCACCTGCCAGTCCCACAGCCACTCAGACCTGACCAAGTAAACACAGAGACTTATATTGGTTACAAACTGTATGGCCATGGCAGGCTTCTTGATAACTGTTCTTACAGCTTAAATTAATCCATTTCTATAAATCTATACCTTGCCACGTGGCTCGTGGCTTACCGGCATCTTCACATGCTGTTTCTCATCTTGGCGGCTGACAGTGTCTCTCTCACTCAGCCTTCCACTTCCCAGCTTTATTCTCCTCCTTGTCCCGCCTACACTTACTGCCCAGCCAATGGCCAATCAGTGTTTTATTTATTGACTAATTAGCAACACATTTGCCATACAGAACATCCCACAGCACAGTCATTCCATATTGATACCACAAATGTTGGCAACATACTAAATGGAAGAATAATTCAGAAATATTTTAGAAGCATAAAATGAGGGTCATACACATCCAGGCCTGAAAAGACAAGATTATGAATAATTACTTAGGAAAACTGTTCTTGCTGCCTCAACTAGGTTAGGCTATTAGGTCTCCTATTATATGTAATCATAGCAAGATACATTTGATAACATTTTGTTTTGATATCATTTCAATTTTATAAAAGTAGTTGCTTGAGTAGTACACAAAAAATTTGAATATACTTTACTACCTCAATTCTCTACTTAGCTAATGATACATAAACAAACTCTTGTCTTTCCCCCTTCCTTCTTTCCATTTTCTCTGTATATCCTCATCATGTGAGATTATGTCATGTGTTGATTTGTCTCTAAATATTTAACTACCTCTTCCTTAAGATACCACTTCCATAATCACCATAATCCCAGCAGTGCTATTAAAGTCCAGCAGTTTATCACACATACAATATTAGTATATAATTCATAGTGTACATTAAAGTATGTGAAATTTCTTTGTTTCTTTAAGGCTATAATGGAAAAAAGTATTTTATTGAGTACACTGCAAGGGGGCAGCAGGCTGAACAGTAAACTCCTTACAGTTGTAAATGTCTTAACTTCATTTCTAGTTCTTTTTTCATCATAGTACAAAAACCAATGAAGAATCAGGCATTGTGCCAACCACATTGACACACAATTTTACAATCTCTGCATTAGAAGCACTAAGGAGGAAGAATTTTGAGTATGTAGACAGCCTAACTACATATTAAGATGAGAAACTGTAGCATGAATCTTAAAAGATCTTATTAATAAAAACAAAACCAGAGCCAGTTATTGGGGTGAACACTGAAAGATCAGAGAAACAGAACAAGCCACATCCATCCACACCTTGCCAACTTCTCAGCTGATCTTGTTTCCTCAAACTGGAAGCCTCTGAGTCCTCATCCAAATGAATCTCAGCTGAACTGCTGCTAAAAGCCTCAAAGGATAAAAAGCTAAAGTTCCTGGTCCTCATACCTTTCTGCTTCCTGCCATCACTTCCTGGGATTAAAGGCATGTGTCTTTCCCAAGCAAGACATAAGATCTCAAGTGCTGGAATTAAAGATATGTGCCACCATGCCTGGCTCTGTTTCCAGTGAAGCCTTAAACTCAGAGTGATCCAGATGAATCTCTGCCTCCTAAATGCTAGGATTAAAGGCGTGTGCTACCACTGCCTAAACTCTATGTTTAACATAGTGGCTGTTCTGTTCTCTGACACTCAGATAAGTTTATTGAGGTGCACAATATATCAACCATATTTTACCTTTTTTTGTTTAAAATTAAAAACTAGTTTTAACTAATATAAGAAAAAATATATGCAATAAGTATACACAATATATATAGTCAAGAATTACATTAACAATATCTAGCCCATTAATATTTCACAGATTCAGACAAAAAAATCTCCATTACATACATTAACAATGTTCAGTCCATTAACACTTGATAAATTCAGACAAAATTTTTCCTTACTTATCCTATTTTGGTAAGTCCACTCCAAAATTGTATACAATATAAAAAATCCTATCCAATGCAAAATATTTAAAATAAGTAGTTCTTTTTTTAAAGTAGATTCAATAATCTACCTTTTTTTTTTTTGGTTTTTCGAGACAGGGTTTCCCTGTGTAGCTTTGTGCCTTTCCTGGAACTCACTCTGTAGCCCAGGTTGGCCTCAAACTCACAGAGATCCACCTGCCTCTGCTTCCTGAGTGCTGAGATTAAAGGCATGTGCCACCACTGCCCAGCTCAATAATCTACCTTTTTTATCTTACATCCATATTCTCTCCCTTTTTCATAGTAGATTCAATAATCTACCTTTTATCTTATCATTTCTGTATCTTCCCTTTTTTTTAGAGTAGATTCAATGATCTACACCTTTATCCTATTATTTCTATACCTTTTTTAGAGTAGATTCAATTTTGTCCACCATATATATATATATATATATATATATATATATATATATATATATATATATATATATATATATATATATATATATACCCTTTTTCCCAAACAAGAATCTTAAATTTAATCTTTATTGTTTAGCTTTTTTCCTGACCACTAACAATAACAACATGTACCCAACCATCCTAAACAATGACAATTATCTCAAACCCAAAACACATTGAAAGACAGACAAACAAACAAACAAACAAACAAAAACAAAACACCTGCCCCATCTCTTGGGAATACAGGCATTGTGTTCTTAAAATTAATTCCTGCTGTTTGTGGTAAGGCATCTTTAGGGGATCTTGAAAAGAAAAATTTTGGGTTAAATGTCAAGTTCCAGGAGAGGTAGCTATATTATTTGTTGTCCAGTCTCTGCATAATGCAAAAGTGCAGGTCTTATCCCAAGTCCTCACTCATATAGTCTGTGAGGCTGGATCATCTTAGCCATCTTAAAACTGTCCTGAGCAGTTTGTAGTCCAAAAGCTGATATTTGGGTATATTTGTCAACTTAGTGGTATTATTATTGTTCATGTGGAATCATCATTGTGGGGCCCCATCATCCATCTGGAAAATTCAAATTCACTCTTAGGCCTGGTCTTGATTCTCTGAATAAAACTGATAGACTCCAACACACACACACACACACACACACACACACACACACACACACACACACACAAACACACCTGTATAGGCACCTAATTGAAGCCTTTTTTCTAGAATTAGTTAGTACTCTATATGACCATTGATATAACAAAAGTATGAAACATACATTAATGTTATAAATTTTGATATAAAATTCATATCTTAAGAAAAGTTTTAAAGAATCAAAATAGAACCAAAAATTGAGATTAGTGGCAATAGAATAGTTCCTTAAATTTTTCATTTTTTTCTGTCCCATATCAGATGGCTCTTTCTTCTGACAAGATACAGAGATTTTGTATTTTCATTTTAACAACATGCTTGGGTTAAGAGAAGGAGAGAGCCATTCTCCAACTCCAAAGCCAGCATTACTTTTTAATTGAACTGGGACTACAAAAAGACTATTTATGTTAAGGGTCATTAGAGAAGAGCAGAAAAAAACATTTAGGAAGACTTAAGAAATTTTTTATGTGATATACCAATAGGACAATTTACTCTTTTTCTTGAGACTTTTTTTTTCTAGGTTATTTGTCCTTTTTCTTCAGATGTCTCATTTGTCCAGTGTTCTTCAGTTTCCTTAGCCTTCATTCTCATGAAAGACAAAAACAAAATCCCTTCCCAAGCCTAACTTTGGGGAGGTCCTCTTTTGGCAAGTTATATCTGATTAAATGAAAAGACATGTGTTCATGGTATAAGTTAGTTTAAATTGGATGGTCATGCTGGTTGATAAACTATCACCTCTTCTAATTAAGAGGTCTCTGTTGTTCAAATAGAACCTTTATCAATTTTGATAGTACCCAAACTTACCTTCTCCTGTAGAAACAAAAGCAAAACCTCATCTGCAATGTAACACATATCCTGGCTTCCATTCTGAAGTCAGCACATCCTTAAAGTATATAGGCTGATTTAATTCTGTAGTTTTTTCTATTATCCAATGTCTCTCTGTAGCTGTTGCTCCTTTCTCATTAGCATTGAGAAAATTCAAAGTTTTAAGAGCATTTTGCAGTCTATTTCTGGAGGTTTTTGTTACCCTTTTCTGTTTATTTAGCATATCCTTTAAAGTTCTGTTTGATCTTTCTATAACTGCTTGACTTGTAGGATTATGTGGTATACCTGTAATATGCTTTATATTGTAATAAGCAAAAAACTATTTCATTTTAACAGAGACATATGATGGAGCATTGTCAGTTTTGATTTGTGCAGGTATACCCATGATGTCCATAACTTATAGCAAATGAGTGATTACAGAATCAGCTTTTTCAGAACTCAAAGCAGTTGCCCATTGAAATCCTGAAGAAGTATCAATTGTGTGGTGTACATATTTCAATTTTCCAAATTCTACAAAGTGAATCACATCCATCTGCCAGATTTCATTCCTCTGAGTACCCTTGGGTTACATTCTGCTGGTAGTGGAGTCTGACTGTAAAAAGAACAAGTAGGAATTCCAGATTATAGAGATTCCATTGGCTGAATTATTTTGTTAATTGCTCTTAGGTCTATTACCATTTTCCACTTACCAAATTTCTTGTTAATAACAAATACAGGAAAATTCCACAAGCCGGTTGATTCTTCCATATGCTGAGTATTTAAGTGCTCTTGTACCATCTTTTCTAAAGCCAGGAGTTTCTCTGTTGTTAAAGGCCATTGCTGAACCCATTCAGGCTTGTCTGTTAACCATTTCAAAGTTAGAGCTGTTGGTGTCTTTGAAAGATCAGTTGTTTTGCCCTGTTCTTGCACAATCTGGATGTCCGGTGACTGCTCTTTATAATAGTACCTCCTAATATTTCTCTCAGAAACATGTGTTAGTTTATGGTTTGTTTCTGAGTTCGGAGAAATGTTAATCTGAGTATTACATTGTTGTAATAGATTATGGCCCCATAAATTCATGGATATATTAGCCAAATATGGCTTTAATTTTATTCTCTGTCCTTCTGGATCTATACATTTGAGCCATCTTGTGCTCTGTTTCACTTGAGATAATGTTCCAATCCCTAATAACTGAACATTTACCTCCTGAAGAAGCCAGTTTGGATGCTAAAATTCTGGTGCAATTATTATAACACCTGCACCTGTGTCTACTGAACCTTCCAAGAGAACATTTATTTGTATTTTTAATTTGGTCTTTGCTCATTTATAGAAGTTTGCCAAAAAATTTGCTTTATGGTTTCTCCTGAATTTCCTGTTCTCTCTACTACAGCTATTCTATCACCCCATATACCCAGGTTTATTCCAATAGGCATTTGGTTATTTAATTGCTCTGAGAAGGGGTTTCTTCAATGATAGCAGGAGAGGTCTAAAATGAATTTGCTGTGGGGACCTGCATGAGGCCCCCTCTGGGAGTTCCCCAATGGCAGAGGCAAAGGATTACCTTGTCTGTCCTTTTGTTGGTCCAATGTTTACCCTTACCATACCTTCTGCATAGTCCAGAATGAAGGGGCATTCTGCTACCATTGTTCCTTGAATAATCATTCTTTCTAGGAACATCCTGTTTACACTCCCTTTTCAAATGACCTTGTTTATTGCAACTAATACATCTGACATTTTTTCCTCAAGGTTTTTGATATAATCTCTCTTATCCATATATCATCATGGTCATTAGACTCAATATTAATTAGGTCCTTGATCCAATCCTCCAAGGGTGCAGATCATGCCTTTAACAATATGGTTATTCTTTTGCATGCTGCATTCTCATTCTCAAAAGCCAAAGATTGAATTATTGTCTGTATAGCTTCTGAATTTGGTACCATTCTATTTACTACTGAAGACAGCCTTAATTAATTATCCTCTCATTTAATTGCTCCATTTTCAGACTGCCTAATTTGTTATCAAATAGAGACTGAGTTTCTTCCATGGTAAAAATGTTTCCTATTTTTTTAACGTGGGAAAAATATTATCTTTTAACTAAGTTCACCCTTTAAGATATCTTGATTGTCTTACCAAACTGCACACTATGTAGAACAGTAGAAGTCTGAGGGAATTTCAAAGCAGCTACCTAGTGTCATGACAGTCCAAAATGGGAATCCGGAGAGAAAGAGAAAGGGAGAGGGGGGTGCTGTGGGATGGTCTGTATGTCAAGTGTGTTGCTGATTGGTCAGTAAATAAATCACTGATTGGCCATTGGCTAGGCAGGAAGTATAGGCGGGACAAGGAAAAGAATTCTGGGAAGTGGAAGGCTGAGAGGGAGACTGCCAGCCGCCATCAGGACAAGGAAGATGTAAAGTACCGGTAAGCCACAAGCCACGTGGCAAAGTAAAGATTAATAGAAATGGGCTAAATATAAGCGTAAGAGCTAGACAATAACAGGCCTGAGCTAATGGCCAAGCAGTTTAAATAATGTAAGAGTTTGTGTGTTTATTTTATAAGTGGGCTCTGGGACTGGCGGGACTTGGTGGCGGGAGCTGGAGAGAAATTCTCCAGCAACAAATGGCGTCCAACGTGGTGGCAAGAGTTTCCACCTAAAAACTTAGAAAAAAGATTCTAAAACAGACCTAAAAACAGCTTCCTAATTGTCTCTCTCAAATAAGCGGCAGCTGCTGGTTTGAGCTACTGGCGGGTTCCTAGCGTGCGTGCTCGACCTGCCGCCGTATGGCGGGAATGAGGCCTCTGCGAATGGCACATTAAGCTATGTGGTGAATTTAGCCTTTGCTAGCACAAAACAAAACAAAACAAAACAAAAAAAAAAAGAGGTTTCTGCGCTACACGCTGCTTTGATAAAAGCATAGACCCACTGTTTCTGAGAGTTGATGGCTCCCAGAGCTGGCGGAAAACGGACTACCGCCATGTTGGGAAGCTGAAGTGGGCGGAACCAGCAGCCACAGCGCCAGTGCCGTTTCAGGCTTAGAAGGCTACAGTTTAAAGCAATAGGCTCAAGCTAATATAAAAAAATAAGCCACGTAAAGATGGCTACCACACAGAGAATCTGGATTATGTTCTCTTTGATATTCGTAACTGCAGAAAAACATTTGATTGTAAAAGCTGTTGAGTTATGCCAAAATGTATATTTTAAAGGTACCTTGACTTCAAAATTTGGATATAAGGATATGTTGCTTTGGAAAAGAGTCTCTGCTTTTGTTTCCACAGAAATCCAGAGACTATGGATTTGTTCCAGATTAAGATACATCAGGTTTGACCAGCCAAGACCCCCTGAAAGGTCTCCAATGACACCATGGCCCAGATGATTCAACATCCAGAATGGTTTCAAGTCAACTGGCTCAGATATACAGCCTCACGGACTACTCCATGATCCTAAAATTTTCTTTCTGTCTCCAGAAGATACAGCGCCCCCCTCCAGCAGGAAGTAGTAAGAGAAGCTACGCCCAAATTCCCAAATATACCAAGATGGCTTTAGAGATGGAATTGGCTCACTCCCCCTCTAAACCCAGACATATTGCTCAAAAAAAAAAATGGTTAAGAGATTCTTGTGTCCCAAATCAGAAGAGCCCTCTGGTGTGGGACAGAGAAAAAACAATATTTTTATTTAAATCAGGTTGATTATAAATACAATCTCTTTCTAAAACAAAAAGGGGGATAGTTTAGATATGATAGGATGAAAGGGTAGATTAATGAACCTACTTTTAAAGAGTAACAACTTGTTTAAAATGTTTTACATCGCTATAGATTTTAGTTTATTGATACAAGTTTAAACTTAATTTTGTTATACTGTATATATATTTCTATTCTTGTTTGAGGTATTATGTTTATGTAACTCATTTAAAATTATAATGGATAATTAAAAAATAGATTAATAATTAGTCATCTATGATAATCATATTTGTAGCCATGTTAGTTAAGTCTTCTAGGTATACATAGTTATATTTCAGATAGATAGGTAGTCTTCAAACACTTCAAAGACCTACAGAATATGGCATTTAAAATGTTTTAAAAATTTAGACTTTCTGGACAGTGAGACATGTCTGCTCCTGACAGCACCGATTTACTTCAGAGAGGAGGATGGGCATCGAAGACACTCCATACGGAGTTTATCTTCACCTTGACAAAAATAGCCATTTGGGCAAGAAACTGTTCTTGCCTGGACTGCCTGATCAACTGGACATGCAGGACCCATACAAAGGTGACCACTGAACTTTGCTTGACAAAATGGTCCTTCAGGTTCCTGCTTTGCAGAGAAAACTGCCAGACATTCTACAGGACACAGAGAAAAGTGAATAAGAGACTCTAGGCCTGTGGGCTGAAGACAGATGCCCCAACTTTACAAGAGAACTTTGAATGACTGTCCAGGCTGCCAGCTGTCTCTGTCTACCCTACAAGACTCCTAAAAGTTGCTTATATCCTTCTCCATTTCTCAGGTAGTAGTATATCCTTCTGAGGTCTTTGATGTGGTTAAAGACTAGATACTTACAATTTTCCTTAGTGATAATAAAAGATAAGTTAGATATAAAACCTTAAACTTACAAATATAAGATAGATAGGATCTCTTCTTTAATATTGTAACTGTAATTCTTGCTTGATAATTGTTTTGTTATATGTAATTTTACTATGTTAAAGTTAAAACCTTCCTTTTTAAGAAAAGAAAAGGGGAAGTGCTGTGGGATGGTCTGTATGTCAAATGTGTTGCTGATTGGTCAGTAAATAAATCACTGATTGGCCATTGGCTAGGCAGGAAGTATAGGCGGGACAAGGAAAAGAATTCTGGGAAGTGGAAGGCTGAGAGGGAGACTGCCAGCCGCCATCAGGACAAGGAAGATGTAAAGTACCGGTAAGCCACAAGCCACGTGGCAAAGTAAAGATTAATAGAAATGGGCTAAATATAAGCGTAAGAGCTAGACAATAACAGGCCTGAGCTAATGGCCAAGCAGTTTAAATAATGTAAGAGTTTGTGTGTTTATTTTATAAGTGGGCTCTGGGACTGGGGGACTTGGTGGCGGGAGCTGGAGAGAAATTCTCCAGCAACAGGGGGGGTAAGCCCACCACGCACCAGGAGAGAGAAAGCCAAAGAGATTCTGGCCATGTGTTCTAGCCTGAGCCATGCAACTGGGCTTGAGCCAGGGATTCCGTAAGCCCACAAGCAGTCTGTCCACCTGTAGCTCTGTCAGCACCAGCCAAGTGTAGCTCTGGCCATGTGCTCAGCTGAGCAGGGGCCTGAAAGGCCATAGGCAAGTAGCTTTTTTGTGAATTCCTGGCCCACAGTTTGGACACCAAGAGACTCTCTAAACAAGCAAACATGACATTGAATTTAGTTGCCATGTCTCTTAAATCTAAACTAATTTCTCAAGCTTTTTCAATGGTTTCATTTTAACCTGTTAAACTTGTTAATATTAGAATGTTAATGTTAGAAATATTCCTCTATTTCAATTTTCTAATTAAATTTTGATACTCTTTTTAGTAAGCACATTTTGAAAGTAAAATGTTGTTCTTCACAGTGCATCCAATTAAGAGGTACATACTAGCTAATTTGGGTCTCCATTGTAATATCATTAAAATTTGTAATTCATACATAATTTTGAAGAGTAACTTTGAAACATGCTAGATATTTATATTGTTCATCTATCTTTGTCACCAATCAATTTTGCATCCATTGACTCCATTTCATATGTATGTAATATTATCATTCTATTGTGAAAAAGACCTTGCTTTATATGCACTTATCTACATAAATTTTATATAAGTTGGCAAGAATGGTTGAATCTTATTTTCTGCAAGGTTTCTAATTTTTTAAATTATTAGTTACATTTATGTTCAAATTATTTATCTCCTATGATATGTCCCTTTAAACCTTGAAAATTTCATTAATTGTAGACAGACAAGATCAAATCTTTTCCTTGGCTCAGTATTGTTATAAAACAAATGTCTATGTAGATTCATTTCTTTTAGAAACTGAAATATAGGTGGCAGTTTTGCTGATTATGTTTAGCTTATCTTAAATAACATAGTTCATAATAAAAAAATTTACTAAAAACTTCACAATTTTCATTATACACTTTTATCTTTGATTGTAACTGTCTTCCACAGAATTAAGAGACTTGACTTTTTGTCTATAACATGTTTATATATTTTTCTAAAACCTAAAAAACCACAAAGTACTTTAAAGTTTCTGATTCATTCTATTTTGAAAATTAAAACTACAAATCTTCAAACGAGAGTTTGTTACTTGCTCACAGAGAAATGCACATTTGAAATGCATGTATCAAACATGCCTATCTAAATATGCAGTATTACCAGTACCATAAAAATTGTTCATATGACACTTTCTGTTGGATGTTGCTTTAAACTGACAATATTTATCCTGTTTTAACCATAAATTACCTTATCTTTTAGAACATTTATAAATGTAATGGTGGTGTTCTCTACATATTGGCATTTTTATAATTTTTCAGTTCACCCATATTATTGTGGGTTCAAATTGTTAAATTGTTTTAAGTTTGTTGCTAGGTAATTTTATATTATATGACTATATCAAAATTTTAAAACTTTTAAAATTATTTTTTGATAATTTCATACAATGTATTTCTTTCACATTAATCCACAGTTTTTCTTCTGCCTCTTTCCAGATACTCCTATGTCCATCTCCCAACTTCATGTCCATTTTAATTTTTTTTGTAATCCAATTGCTCCAATTAGTGCTATCCATATATGCATGGAAGTGTAGCCATTACTGAGCCATGTCAACATACTAGGGGGCCATACCTTTAAAGAAAACTAATTGTCCCTTCTCCAGAAGGCATCAATCCTGAATCACTCCTCAACTAGGATTAGGAGTTTATGAGTTCCTCTACCCTCAATACTGTAATGTGGGCTTGCTTGATCTTGTGTAGTTCTTCTGCAGACAACCAACCACAGCTGCTGTGAGTTCATGAATGCAATTTTTCTGCTTTGTCCAGAAAACATTATTTTGTCTCAGTCATCGATGACATCTAGTTCTTTCAAACTTTCTAGCTCCTCTTCTGAGATGTTTTATTAATCTCAGAGAGTGGGACGTGTGGTGTAGTGGGTTTAATGATAATATATCTCATAGGCTCATATATTTCAACACTTGGTCCCCCGTTGAGGGGATTGTTTGGGAAGGAATAGAGTGTGGCCTTGTGGGAGGAATTGTGTTACTGTGGGACATGTATTAGGTTCAAAGGACTCTTTGACAGTTCTTTCTCTCTTCCTCCTGCTTGCTGATCAAGATGTGAACTCTCAGATGTTCCACAATGCCTTTGCTCCACCATAATAGACTCTAACTATCTTATTAATTGCCTTGGTCATGGTGTTTTATAACAGCAATAGAAATATAACTAGAATAGGGTGTGATATAGATGTTCCATATATGATTGAGCACTCTACACACACTTATTCTATGAACTTTGACCACTCATGAATCCCTGCATTAACTAGATTCCACTGACAAAATAAGCTGTTCTTATGAATAATGAAAGCTGCAATAGTCTATATTTATACAAAATTATATTGAGAAGGCAGGTTTATACTATACTCCTTTAATAAAATAATAGTAGTAGTTACCTCCTAGGGCAAATGACTCCCATAGCCAAGCATTTGTTCATGGCAAGACTCAAGTCATGAGTTCCTTCCTGTGGTGTGGATCTTAATTCAATCATAAAGCTACTGGTTACCTCTATAACATTCATGCCACTGTTACCACCATGGACACACTGCAACAGGACTGTTCTTATTGTAGCTTGCAGGACTCATAGTTTGGTAAGAATGTTGATGATTCTTTTCTCCAGCAGACTTCATAGCATTTTATGGTGCTATGAAAGCTAAACAGTAAAAGGAACATTCCAGATAAATATCAACTTGATTCATCCACCTCATTGAATAATGTGTGTGGTGTCTGCCAACAACAGGGTCTTACCATCTATTTATAGTGGTCAACCAAGAGCAATGGTAATACTCTATGGTGTATTATGGAGAGTTCTCTGTGACTTTTAAATAACCTAAAGGGAGGTATGCTAAAACTTTTGTCCATTTCTACTCTCAAGTTGATAGATATTTGAGCTGTTTCTGGTTAGGCCTACAATGAAAAAAAAGTATTATTAAAACTGACATATAAATCTTACTATTAGTATGTAATTTTCATTTATTTAAGATTAATGGAGGTCAAATATATCTACCTCATTATAAGCTGATTTACAGCATGGTTGCTCTTTTATATACTCCCACCATGTTTGTTAGAATTCTAGTTTCTTCAGAGAGTCCACAAAGTTTTCTGCTGTCAGTGATTTTAAGATTTTAAGGTTTAGTAATAATATATGCACAATGGTATTTCTTCATAATTTAACTTACAATTCTCTGGTGATTTGAGGTTTTTATATATATTTTGTATGGTTGTTGTTAAGTTGTGTGTTTTGTTTTCTAAATTATTCACCATGTACTTTTCCCAAAGTTAGAATATTTTTGGTGTTTTACTATGGAATTATACAATCTACTTATGTGATCACTATCAGTTATGATTGGCAATTTTTTTCCAAAACTGATTTATAAATTATTATCTTTACTGGTTCCTATTGAATATATTTTAGTTTT
Source organism: Peromyscus eremicus (assembly GCF_949786415.1). Classification (NCBI taxonomy): domain Eukaryota; kingdom Metazoa; phylum Chordata; class Mammalia; order Rodentia; family Cricetidae; genus Peromyscus; species Peromyscus eremicus. Next base: position 123,347,010 of record NC_081439.1, read on the forward strand.
GATAAAGTTGATTTTATTTTGTATCTTTTAAAAACACTATCTGAGATAATACTTTATCCCAGGTTTAACAAAATATTTTCTTGAATTTTTTAAGAATTTCCCTTTTATATTTATATATTACAAGTCCCAAATTGATATATTGATATATGTGTATATTGTTATTATTTATGCTAATTATTTGAAATTATTTTCCTATTTGCTTGCTAGCATATGTTTATATAAGATAAATTCATATTATGAGATATTACTTCACTAGAATTACAAAGAACTATTATCAAAAAGCAAAATAAAAGTGTTCATGATGATATGGAAGAATTATATTTTTTGTTATGGTTGGTTGAAATATAGGACACACAATAATGATAAAAATATGTGTAGATTCATAAAAATCAAAGTATAACTAATTATAGTCCAAGTACACTATATGATGATAATTATGCAAAAAGACTGAGATTAAGATAAGGTACCTGAATTCCCATGTTCACAGAGACATTATTTGAAGTAACATAAGTATATATGGGTATGGTGGCTCATGCTTGTGATCCTAAAACTCAGAAGGCTTAGGCAGAAGGATTGATATGAGTTTGGTGTCAGCCCTGACCCTAAAGAATTTCAGCTCAGATTGACCTCCACTACAAGAGCTTTTCTCAAGAAATACCCCAACTCTCAGAATAATCTAGTTGTCAACTGATGAGTGAGTATGGTGATTTATATGAAATATTTCCTCCTATATTCTCCAGCATTTGAATATTTGGTTCCTAGTGGGTGGAACTGCTTGGGAAGATTTACAAGGTGTGACCTCTTTCTAAAGAGTATGTTACTGGTGGTAGGCTTTGAAATTAAACCCTTGTTCCATTTATTGTTTTCTCTCTCTTCTATGTGCTTATAGTTTATGATGTGAGCTCTCCACTTTCTGTTTCTAGCTTCATGCCTGCCCCTTGTTGCCAGACTTTTATGTCATCATAGTTTCTTATTTGCCTGAAAATATAAGCCAAAGTAAACAGTCTTTTCTTTAAATTAACATTACTTATGATGTTTTATAACAGCTACAAAAAAGTAAGCAGTACAAAAATAGTACTAGAAAGCAGGCTGTTGCTGTGATTAACTTGAACATATTCTTTGTTAGATGAATTTCTCTGATTATAGTGTTTTGTCACAACAGAAAAGTGAGTAATACAGTGAGTAAATAAATAAAAAATATATATACAACTACTACTCTAAAAAGAAAATATTCACATATATACAAAATGGAAATTTTATTTTAATTAATTTATAATAATTTTTTTTTTCATTAATTAAATTAAGTCAACTTGTCTCTGTGGGACAAATACTGTACATATTCTAGTTAATTTATCTATCAAATTTAGTCAATTCATACAAGTAGACAATAGTTATTATTATGAGGATGCAAAGTGAGATAGAATTGTGGATTGTTAAATTGATATAAAGTTTCAATTATTCTAGATGAACAAGTTCTGGAGATATGCTATGTAACAGTGTTTATAGCTAATAATATAGCATCACACATTTAAAAGTAGTTAAGAGAATAGACTCCAAATTAAGTGTTCTTACTACAATAAAAAATCAAAAGGATATTAAATAATCTTTTCATTGTTGCTTTATAATTCAACTGATTAAAACACAGTACATTTTCAAATATCTAAAATGAAGAAGTAAAAATTATTTTAAATATGGGTTATGTATTTATAATGTATAAAACTACAGAACTAACAAAGATTTAATTACATTTTTAAAAGTTTTTTTATTCTACATATCACTCTCTGTTCTGCCTCCCTCCTCTTTTTCTGTAACCCCACCTTCCCCTATCCCATACCCTATCCACTCCTCAGAGATGGTAAGGCCTGTCTTGGGGAGTCAGCAAAGTTAGGCATACTAAGTTGAGGCAGGACCAAGCCCCTCCCCCTTGTGTCAAGGCTGAGCAAGGTATTTCACTTTAGCGAATGAGTTCCAAAAAGGCATTTCATGAACCCAGGTAAGTCCTGGTCCCACTGCCAGGGATTCCACAAACACAGCTAGCCATATAACTGTCACCCACATTCAGAGGGCATAGTTCAGTCCCATGTATATTCCCCAACTGACAGGCCAGAGTCAAAAAGCTCCCACCAGCTTGGGTCAGCTATGTCTGTGGTTTTCCCTATCATGATCCTGAACTCACTTGCTCCTGTGATCCCTCCTCCCTCTCTTCAGCTGAAGTCTAGGAGCTCAGTCCAGTGATTGGATGTGGATGACTGCATCTGTTTCCATCAGTTACTGAATGTAGGTTCTGTGATGACAATTAGGATGGTCACTTATCTGATCATAGGGGAAGGTAAGTTCTGGTACCCTCTTCATTATTGCTAGGAGTCTTAGCTTGTATCATTCTTATGGAATCCTGGGGATTTACCCAGCACCAAGTTTCTCCTTAAACCCCTAAACGTTCCCTCTACCAAGATATCTCTTTCATTGCTATTCCTCTCCATCCCTCCTTCCACTAGGCCATCTCAGTCTCTCTTGTTCCCATCTCTCATCCTGTCCCTTGTTAAATGAACTGCACAAGTACAATATCTTGAACAAGATTAGAAATATATGTACAGCATTTTCTAACAATATCAATATCTCTCTCTCTCTCTCTCTACATATATATATATAATTTGTATACAATATAAAATATATATATATATATATAATTTGTATACAATATAAAAAATCCAATCCACTGTAAAGTATTTAAAACTAGTAATTGTTTTTTTCCTTTTTTTTAAACAAGAACCTTAAATCTAATCTCCTTTGCTTAGCCCTTTTCCTAACCCTTTAACTACTTGTAACCAACCCTCCTAAACAATGAAAATTATCCCAGACCCAAAACCCATTAAAAAACCAAAAAACCACCCACACCACACCACCTCTTTGGGAATGTGGGCGTCATATTCTTAAAATTGCTTCCTTCTGGATATGGGTGAAAGTATCTTTATTCTGAAAAGAAAAAATTTTGGGTTAATTTCAAATTCAAGGAAAGGTAACTGTATCCTTTGTTGTCCAGTTTGAGCATAATGCTAAAGTTCAGGGTTTTTCTCAAGTCCTTATTCAATTGGTCTTTGAAACTGGATCATTTCAGCTAGTCCTCTCAAAATTGCTCTGAGCACTTTGTAGTCCAACGCTGTTCTGTAGATGATGTTTTGTAAGATTAGTGGTATTATTATTGTCCACGTGGAACTGTCGATGTGGTGGGACCCCATCTTCTTCGTGGAGATTTCAGTTGATGTTAGGCTTGGCCATGATTTCCTGCAGAAAACTGATAAGACTCGAACACAAGGATATATATATATATATATATATATATATATATATATATATATATATGCAGATAACTGAAGCCTTTTTTCTAGAATTAGTTAGGACTCTATATGACCATTCATATCCTAACAAAGTTTAGAATGTACATACATATATATATTAATTTGTAAATTTGATATAAAATTCATACTTTAAGAAATGTTTAAAGAATCAGAATACATTCAAAGAATTGAGATTAGTAAAAGAATACTCCCTTAATTAATTTGTTTTTTCTCCTGTCCCATAGCAGAAGATGGCTCTTTTCTTCTGGCATGATACAGGGAGTTTGCATTTTCCTGTTAACAACATGCTTGAGTTTAAAGAAGGAAAGAGCCATTCTCCAACTCCAAAGTCAGCTTTCAATTTTAATTGAACTGGGACTACAAGAAGACCAATAGTGTGAAATGTCTTTAGAGAAGAGCAGAAACAAACATTTAGGAAGACTTATAAAATTTTTTAGATGATATACCCATAGGCCATTTCACTCTGTTCCCTGGGATAGGTGATTTGTCCCTTGTCTTCAGTTGTTTCATTTGTCCAGTGTTCTTCAGATTACTTAACCTTCATTCTCCTAAAAGACAAAAAAAAAAAAAAAAACATTTCCCCAAGACTAATTTTGGGGATGTTCCTTTTTGGAAAGTTATTATCTGATTAAATGAAAAGGCATGTATTACTGATATAAGTTAGTTTAAATTGGATGTTCATGCTGGTGGATGAACTATCAACTCCACTAATTAAGAGGACTCTCTTGTACAAATAGAAATTTTATCAATTTTGATGGTACCCACAGCTTCTCTTATCCTGTAGAAATAAAAGCAAAACCTTGTCCCCAACGTAACACATATATGGGTTTCTATTCTGAGGTCAGCACATCCTTAAAGTATATAGGCTGATTTAATTCTGTAGTTTTTTTCTATTATTCAATGTCTCTCTGCAGCTGTTGTTCCTTTCTCATTGGCAATGAGAAAATTCAAAGTTTTAAGAGCATTACGTAGTCTATTTCTGTGGGTTTTTGTTACCCCTTTCTGTTTATTTAGCATATCCTTTAGAGTTCTGTTTGATCTTTCTATAACTGGTTGACCTGTAGGATTATGTGGTATACCTGTAATATGCTTTATATTGTAAAAAGCAAAAAACTGTTTCATTTTAACAGAGACATATGATGGAGCATTGTCAGTTTTAATTTGTGCAGGTATACCCATGATGTCCATAACTTCTAGCAAATGAGTGATTACAGAATCAGTTTTTTCAGAACTCAAAGCAGTTGCTCATTGAAATCCTGAAGAAGTATCAATGGTATGACGTACATATTTCAATTTTCCAAATTCTGCAAAGTGAAACATATCCATCTTCCAGCTTTCATTTCTCTGAGTACCCTTTAGGTTACATCCTGCTGGTAATGGTGTCTGATTGTAAAAGGAACAAGTAGGACATTTCCTTATAATTTCCTTGGCTTGTTGCCAGGTTATGGAAAAATCCTTTTTTAAACCTTTACTATTGATATGATTTTTTTTTATGAAATTCTGAGGCCTCCAGCACATTTCCTATCAATAATTTATCAATCTCATCATTACCTTGTGCTAGAGAGCCTGGCAGATCAGGATGGGATCGGATGTGAGTTATACATAAAGGATGACTCCTTTTTCTGATTGTATGTTGTAACTGAATAAATAGTGAAGTTAATTCTGATGCATCAGGGATAAATTCTGCAGTCTTAATATGTAATATGACTCTTTCAGCATACTGAGAGTAAGTAACTATGTTGAAAAGTTCTGAAAAATCCATTAATGCCCACAGAATAGCATACAATTCCGATTTTTTAACTGAATTATAAGGACTCTGAACCACTTTACTTAAATTTTGTGATTTGTAACCTACTTTTCCTTGTTTGTTGGCATCTGTATAAAATGTACAAACTCCAGATATGGGTTTTTCTGTACAATTCAAGGCAAGATCCAATCAGCTCTTTTTATAAGATCAATTCTATCGCTTTTGGGATATTTGCTGCTAATTTCTCCCCAAAAATTACTGCAAGCTCTTTGCCAAGGTTTACTTTCTGTCCATAGTTTTTCAATCTCCTCTTTAGTTAAAGGTATGACAATATCTGCTGTGTCTATTCCTGCTAATTTTCCTTTTAAAATCAAGTCAGAGATTTTTCCACATAAGTTTTTAATTTTTTATTCGGTTTATTTCTTAAAAATATCCATTCCAATATAATATCTTCCCTCTGCATTAATGTTCCTGTAGGACAATGCCTGGAAGGTAAAATAACTAAAATACAATCTAGCTTTGGATCAATACAATCTATGTGCCCTTCATGTACTTTCTTTTCTACCAAGGCCAATTCTTTCTCAGCTTCAGGTGATAATTCTCTTGGACTATTTAAGTCCTTGTCATCTTCTAAGGTTTTGAACAAATTATTCAGTTCATCATTTTTTACCCCAACAATAGTTCTTAGGTGCGAAATGTCTCCAAATAATCTTTGAAAGTCATTAAGAGTCTATATTTGATCTTTCCTAATTTGGACCTTTTGGGGTCTAATTTTTTATAGCTCTATTTTATATCCAAAATTATTAATAGAATCTCCTCTTTGTATCTTTTCAGGAACAATTTGTAATCCCCAGCAAGGCAAAATTTTCTTTACTTCTTCAAACATTCTTACTAAAGTATCTGCATTTGAGTCAGCTAGTAAAATATCATCCATACAATGACAAATAATAGATTTAGAAAATTATTTATGTATCACTTCCAATGGTTGTTTTACAAACTATTGGCATAGGGTTGGGCTATTCAACATTCCCTGTGGGAGGACCCTCCATTGAAATCTTTTAACCGGTTGAGAATTATTATAAGTAGGCACTGTGAAGGCAACTCTTTCTCTGTCTTTTTCTTGTAAGGTTATTGAAAAGAAACAGTCTTTTTAAATCAATAAGTATGAGAGGCCATCCTTTTGGTAATAGAGTAGGCAAAAAAATTCCAGATTGTAGGGAGCCCATTGCCTGAATTACTTTGTTAATTGCTCTAAGGTCTGTTACCATTCTCCATTTACCAGATTTCTTTTTAATAACAAATACAGGAGAATTCCAAGGGCTGGTTGGTTCTTCAATATGCTGAGTATTTATCTGTTCTTCTACCAGCTCTTCTAAAGCCTGGAGTTTCTCTGTTGTTAAAGGCCATTGCTGAACCCATGCAGGCTTGTCTGTTAACCATTTTAAATGTAGAGCTGTTGGTGTCTTTGGGAGATCATCAGTTGTTGTGCCCTGTTCTTGTATAATATGGATGGCTGGTGACCACTCATTAGAGTAATGTCTTCAAATATTTCTCTCAGAAACATGTGCTAGGTTATGATTTGCTTCTGAGATTGGAGGGATGTTAATCTGAGTATTCCATTGTTGCCACAAGTCTCGACATCACAGGTTCATAGCTATGTTAGCCACATATGGTTTTAATTTTCCTCTCTGTCCTTCTGGACTTACACATTTGAGCCATCTTGCACTCTGTTTCACCTGAGATAATGTCCCAATTCCTAACAGTTGAAAATTTACTTCCTGAAGAGGGCAAGTTGGATGCCAAAATTCTGGTGCAATTATGGTAAGGTCCGCACCTGTGTCTACCAGACCAGACAAAACACCATTTATTTTTATCGATAATTTTGGTCTTTGTTCATTAATAGAAGTTTGCCAAAAAATTTTCTTTATGTTTTCTCCTGAATTTTCTATTCTGTCTGTTTCATCATCCCGACCAGCATGATTTATTCCAATAGGCATTTGGTTATTTAATTGCTCTGAGTAGGGGTTTTCTCTATGACTGCAGGAAAGGTCTGAACTGGATTTGCTATGGGGGCCTGCCTGAGGCCCCTCTGGGAGTTTCCTGAAGACTGAGGCAAAGGATTACCTTGCCTGTCCTTGTTGATCTACATTCATTGGTCCAGTGTTTTCCCTTACCACACCTTCTGCATACTCCAGAAGGATGGGGCATTCTGTTGCCATTGTTCCTTGAAGAAACATTGTTTCTAGGAATGACCTGTTTACAGTCCCTTTTCAAATGTCCTTGCTTTCCACATCCAAAACATCTAACATTCCTCAAACCTTTTGAAATTGCTTCTCCTACCCACATATCATCATGATCACGAGCCTCAACATTCACCATGTCTCTAATCCAATCTTCCAAAGGTGTAGATCTTGCCTTTAAAGGCCTGATTATTCTTTGCATGCTGCATTTGCATTCTCATAGGCCAAAGATTCATTTATTATCTGACTAGCTTCTGAATCCGGGACCATTCTCTTTACTGCTGAAGCCAGTCTGTTGCTGGAGAATTTCTCTCCAGCTCCCACCATCAAGTCCCGCCAGTCTCAGAGCCCACTTATAAAATAAACACACAGACTCTTACATTATTTAAACTGCTTGGCCATTAGCTCAGGCCTGTTATTGTCTAGCTCTTACTCTTATATTTAGCCCATTTCTATTAATCTTTACTTTGCCACATGGCTCATGGCTTACTGGTACCTTACATCTTCCTTGTCCTGATGGCGGCTCGCAATGTCTCTCTCTCCGCCTTCCATTTCCCAGAATCCTTTTCCTTGTCCCACCTATACTTCCTGCCTAGCCAATGGCCAATCAGTGATTTATTTACTGACCAATCAGCAACACACTTGACATACAGACCATCCCACAGCACTTCCCCTTTTCTTTTGGTGTCAGAAGTGGGATTCTGGGAAATGGAAGGCGGAGAGAGAGACATTGCGAGCCGCCATCAGGACAAGGAAGATGTAAGGTACCAGTAAGCCATGAGCCATGTGGCAAAGTAAAGATTAATAGAAATGGGCTAAATATAAGAGTAAGAGCTAGACAATAACAGGCCTGAGCTAATGGCCAAGCAGTTTAAATAATGTAAGAGTCTGTGTGTTTATTTTATAAGTGGGCTCTGAGACTGGCGGGACTTGATGGTGGGAGCTGGAGAGAAATTCTCCAGCAACAAATGGCGCCCCACGTTGGGCGCCAGATATTGGTGAAATTATTTAGGCCACTCCACGTAGTTAAAAGGAGATTTATTTAATGGCGTAACTTACAAATTAAGGGATAGGTAGGTCGCGGGGTCTGGGGAAGGTGTATCGCAGTCCAGCGGTGTTCTCTGGAGCTCTCCTCTGTCTACCTCCACCATCCAGCGTCCTGGAACCAAGAGAGCGTTCGCCGATCCGGATCTCGGGTCCCCAGGCGCCTCCCTTGGCCCCGCCTTGTAGGCGTGACAGTTGCCGAAGTCTCAATGGGGGTTGGAACTTCCAGAACAAAGCTGGAATGGCTACCCACTACATCGTGATTGTCCAGGCTGCCAGCTGTCTCGGTCTACTCTCGCAAGATTCCCGAAAGTTGCTTGCATCCATCTACCATTTCTCAGGTACCATTATATTCCTTCTCAGGTCTTTGATGGGATTGAACACTAGCAGTTATAGTTACAACTTAGTAGATAGAACATATTAAATATTAGATTCAGGTTCTTTAGGGTAGGACACCTTTTGGAATGATCTTTGTAACATGCCATTTATCTATGCTCTATACTTCTCTGGATTTTAATATGTGTTTCTTGCTTGATATTGTTTGCATTGGAAGTAGTTCCATCTTATCTAGGTCATTATCCCTCATTATTCCTGGACAATATTTGATAACCATTCCTTTATATATAGTCTTGTATTAGGTTAAAACTTTCTTATTTAGACAAAAAGGGGGAGATGTAGTGGGTAGCCATTCCAGCTTTGTTCTGGAAGTTCCAACCCCCATTGAGACTTCGGCAACTGTCACGCCTACAAGGCGGGGCCAAGGGAGGCGCCTGGGGACCCGAGATCCGGATCGGCGAACGCTCTCTTGGTTCCAGGACGCTGGATGGTGGAGGTAGACAGAGGAGAGCTCCAGAGAACACCGCTGGACTGCGATACACCTTCCCCAGACCCCGCGACCTACCTATCCCTTAATTTGTAAGTTACGCCATTAAATAAATCTCCTTTTAACTACGTGGAGTGGCCTAAATAATTTCACCAATACCAGTCTTTGTAAAAAAAAATCTGTGAGATTGTTTTGGGCCTTGTATAACCTTTGTAAATGACTCAGTTTTTTTTTCCTGGTTCCTCAACTCTGTCCCATGCATTCAAGGCTGCCATTCGACATAGAATTAGGGTTTAGACATCATATAAACGTTGTGTTTTTACTGAAGCATATTGGCCTTCTCCAATAAGCTGATCCTGGAAGACTTGTATTCCTTTATCCCTCCATTGTTTTTCTATGTTTGTAGCCTCATCCATGAACCAGATTTGCCACTGGAGCGTTTTACTAGGTTCCAGAACAGCCTGTGCCAGCTCCTGCTAGTCCTGTGGTGTAATCCTATTATATGTTGACCAAGATTTTAAAATTTGCTTTACATATGGGAAATGCATGCCATAAGATACTATTGCCTCCTTAAAACATTGCAAATCTATCATTTCATTTGGAGCCCAAAAATTTTGTTTAATCATTTGATGAGGCAACTACTGTATGGTTACTGGATAAATTGTGATTGTGTGAAAACAGGCTTTCTTTCTGTAACCTTATGATCTAATCTTGAAACAACTTCACTGTTAATTTCTTCTGTCTGAATTTGAATTTCTCTATAATTCATTTTTACAGGTTTAACAAGTTTTTCTCAAACTGTTATCTTGGCACTTAAATTGACTATTGCTGTGGGATGGTCTGTATATCAAGTGTGTTGCTGATTGGTCAATAAATAAATCACTAATTGGCCAGTGGCCAGACAGGAAGTATAGGCAGGAGAAGGAGGAGAATAAAGCTGGGAAGTGGAAGGCTGAGTCAGAGACACTGCCAGCCACCATGATGACAAACAGCATGTGAAGATGCAGGTAAGCCAGCCACGAGCCACGTGGCAAGGTATAGATTTATAGAAATGGATTAATTTAAACTGTAAGAACAGATAGCAAGAAGCCTGCCATGGCCATACAGTTTGTAAGCAGTATAAGTCTCTGTGTTTACTTGGTTGGGTCTGAGCGGCTGTGGGACTGGTGAGTGACAGAGATTTGTCCTGACTGTGGGCCAGGCAGGAAACCTCTAGCAACAGACTATCCTTTTAAATAGTAAAATGAGGATAAACATAATAATAAACTGCATAATTCGACCAACCTTAATCTTCTCATATAGTTGTTTCATTGTCAGACTGCCTAAAATTTCAAACGAAGCCCAATTTTCTTCCAATGTACACATAAAACCCATTTTTTTAATGTGGAAAAAATTTCTCTTTTAAATAGTTTCCTTTAAAATATCTGATATGTTAAGTGACTTACCAAGTCTGCATAGAACAGTAGAAATCCGAGGGAATTTCAAAACAGCCACCTAGTGTCTGAGGTGTGAGTCCAGAGAAAGAGAGAGAGAGAGTGAGAGAGAGAGAGAGAGAGAGAGAGAGAGAGAGAGAGAGAGCAAGAAAGCGTAGCCACAAGTTCTGCCTAAGAGCTTGAATCCAGCCACGTGTTCCCGCGTGAGCTGAGTCAAGCCTTGGCTCTGGCTTCCTTAAGCTCAGACCATGTGCATTGGCTTTACAGGCAGGGGCCCTGCTTGGCAGGGCAGTCCTGAGTTGTTCATAGCACCAGCTTTAAGCTAACTACTTGGGGCTACAGTCAGTTTGACCTGAGGCCAAGCCGACCTGGGCCCAGGCTAGGGAACCAGCCACCTGGGCTAGGGAGCTGGCTGCCCAGGCGGGAAACCGGACCTGCCGCCAAGCCAAGTCAAGCAGTTTTTTATGGATTCTTGTCATGTTGGGCGCCAAATATAGATGTAACTGACCATCTTATTAAATAAGAAACACAGAACCAATGCAAAGTATAAAGCCTAGAGATCAGAACTAAGAGCCTTACCTGCCTGCTGATGCTAATCTCTTCAGCGAAGAGACCTCTCTGAAAGAGACCTACTTCCTGTCTGTCTTTATATAGACTTTCTGTTCTGCCTTCTCATTGGTTGTAAAACCAACCACATGACTGCCTCATCACTGTCTGTTGGCTGTATCCTTGAACACACAGAGATCTACCTAGCTCTGCCTACCAAAGGCTGGGATTAAAGGCGTGTGCCACCAACACCCAGCTCTGCTATTGCTTGCTTTTAGCTCTGACCCCCAGGCAACTTTATTTATTAACATACAAATAAAATCACATTTCAGTACAAATAAAATACCACCATATGTAATTCTCTTTTCTAGTTGCATCTTTGTGTGGTTTGGGTGTCTCAATGTAATCATAGTCTCATAAAAAGAGTTTGGCAATATTCCCTCTATTTCTATTGTGTGGATGAATTTGAGAAGTATAGGTATTATCTCTTTGAAATTCTAGTAGAATTCTGTGTTGAAACCATATGGCCCTGGTCTTTTCTTTTCTTTTTTTTTTTTGTTTTTTTTTTTGGTTGGGAGACTTGATGACTGTTTATTTTTCCATAGGGGTTATAGGTCTATTTAAATTGTTTATTTGGTCTTGATTTAATTTTGGTATGTTGTTCCTATCCAGCAAATTGTCAATTTTTTTTTTTTACATTTTCCAATTGTGTGGAGTATAGATTTTCAAAACATGACCTAATGATTCTTTGGATTTCCTCAATGTCTGTTGTTATGTCCCACTTTTCATTTTTTATTTTGTTAATTTGTATATTCTATCTCTGCCTTTTGGTAAATTTGGATAAGGATTCTAACAAAGATTTTTGAAAACCAATAAAATCTTTCCATGATAAATACTTAAACAGCTATAACTGATTAAATCATACTTTCAAATATGATAACAGTAAGCCATATCATTATGAATCATTTACTACATGGCTAACCAAAATCAATATGTTTAATAACATGAATATTTACTTAACACAAAGTATAAATATTTTCATAAATTCATCATTGAAATGATAGTATATTAAAAATATTGTGTTAATTTAAATGTTACAAAAATTAAGAAACTTACCATAATTTGATGACATTAGGACAAATAGTAGCAACTTCCTTGGTATTTACTCTACCTAGCTAATTCTGCAAAGTTCTTCCTCAGGACCTCTGTAAAAAATGGCAGTTGTCGAGTCTGATTGTCTTACACTAGAAGGCAATTTTATTCACTGGTGCATATTTTGTTGGGTTTGTCTGTTTGTTTTCTTTTTAATAAAATAGGCTTTGCTTGGTTACACAAGTATCAAATTAATTTACAAAAACAATTGAGCTATTCAAAATTCTATGTTTACTATAAACCAACAAAATTCCTTCATATCCTATGCTTCATTGACATGGTAGAGAGCTGTTCTCTTTTTTATTGATATTTATACCTCAAAACAAATAACAATTCTTAAATATTTTCTGCCAGTGGCCAAAGATCTCCAAAATAATCTAACATTATAATTTTGTTGAAATTCATCTGAAGAGCGAAGCTTAAACTGCTCACATTTATAGCACTGTTATTTCTACAAGCTTAATTAGTGTTTAGCTTCTTAATAAATCACTAATGGAGCATTTGTATTGTCTTAGGACAAGTAATTTAATATCTTTCTTCTCTGTTGTTTTCCTTCTGTTGTTGTTTGTAATCTACAGCTTTCACCCAATCACTAAAATACACAGAGAACAAATACTTCTGTAGACATTTGTTTATTGTGGCCTGAGAACTGAGAGAAAGAATCCCATCAGAGAGATAGGGAGTTGAGAATGATCCCTTTTCCTTCCTTTCTTATTGCCAATATTCATATGTAGAAAAATATATATTTATAATAGAAGCATCAGAAGTTAAGTTTAGAGAGTAGCAAAAACTGTTTTCTATATTGGTTCTAGTTATGTTTATATGGTTGTATGAATTTGTTAAAATTCATTATCCATATAGAGTAAATTTTTCTATATGTGAATTGGAAAATAAACCATCATAATTTGCAATTATCTCTAAATGTGATGCTATTTTAATATGACATAAGGTTTTATATTGTTGAATTGTAGGTTAAAATTTAGTTATGATGGCATCCTGATAGTGTCATTTAGAAGAACAAGAATGGGTTTAGATTTTTGTGGAAGCCCATAGAGGTTTCCTAGTGAGATCTTAGCTTGCTTTACTCAGCAGGGTTGCATGAGGGAATGGCTTGACCATGTGCCTGGTTACCAGGTATTTGGAAGGGTCTGCACTTGGCTGTGTGGTATGCTTTGATCTAGTAAGAGGGAGGTCTTTTGCCCCATCCCTTGGCATTATTATAAAAAGCCCTTTTGAAGAAACAGAATGGGACAGTGGATATTAATCCAGGTACTCCCAAAGCCATCCTGTGTTTCTGTCTGTCTCAACTCTGCTATCTTTCTAAATACAAATTTCTTATTCCTGTCTCCTCCTCATAGGAACCCCGAAAAAGATGGGAGCTGGCCTCCCACAGATTTTGATATGTTTAGAACATGAGATGAATCCTCTTTCTTCCTCCAAATTAGCTGTCTTGGGATATTGCTGAGGACTAGATAATTTGGACAAAAATTAATTGCTTCCCACTAAAAGAGCCTGCTTAAGAGATTTGAAAGTCCTTCAGAAAGTTACCACTGGTAGAAAAAAAGCCATCCAAGTCTTTGTCTTGGAGAAGAGGAAGATCCTAGAGTTCACTATCTTAAATGTTTAAGTGAAATTTCATGTCTACCTTATGCCTCTTTCTCCTATCTGTCTGAATCTTATGATCAATTGGTTCTACTATTCAGCAGCTTTGGTATCTGGAGCCTCACATTCTAATTCTGTACTTATTTGCATAAGAATGCTTATATTTTTCCAGAATATAATTTTTTTCTTTCCTTCCATGCTCTCTCTTTCTTCCCTACCTTAATCTGAAAAGGAGAGATGGAGAGAGAGAGAGAGAGAGAGAGAGAGAGAGAGAGAGAGAGAGAGAGAGAGAGAAGCAAATATTTTTGGATACACAGATTTCCCTGATGATATTTGACCAAGCCTAGTAGCTTCCATCTCTGCCTGTTATATAGTAATTATAAGAAAATATGTTTTTTCAGATCCTCTTCAGTCTGCAAAGGATATGACTAGTAGAATAAAAATACAATGAATTCCTACTTCTCTGAGAGACTTTTCATTTAAATTTGTTAAACAAAAGTCTATATTAAAAACCTAATTGCCAGGCTTGGTGATACAGGCCTTTTCTTTTGCAATTATAGTACTTGGGATACAGAAGCAGAGGCAGGCAAATCTCTGTGAGTCTGAGGCCAGCTTGGTCTATATAGCCAGATCCAGGACAACCAGAGCTACACAATGAGACCCTTCCTCAAAAAAATCAGAAACTAAAACAAAATGAAAAACATAAAACCCTAAGTTTAACATTGGCATGTAGTTTTACATATAGAATCTTGGCTACTGTTCATAATTAAATGGTAAGTAATACTATGCTAACAATACAAAACAAATTTCTTGACACCTTGATAATTATAATAATTATATAACATTAAGCCTGATATTATATATTATACATAAACACCTATAAAATGAATCATGTGTTTGTTGACAATTTCTCCACAAAACAAAGTTACCTAAATGACTTTGCCTACTCTTATGTTCAAATAAAATTTTTAAATTCATTTTTTACTGGTACTTGTGATTGAATCCAGGGCCTCATCTATGACAGAAAATGTTTCCCACTTAACTACACTCTCAGTGCTCAAATAATCTAATAATCTGCTGAGTGTTTTAGGTTTCCCCCCCCTTATTTTCAATGTAGTTTTGGTTGAATTCAAATTGCAAATTTAACCTTTCATGAGAATAAATGTAGAAAACTTGGAAGAGATGGAATTTCAGGGTTTTAATAGTTGTACTCTTGGTTTGTCAACTTAACTCATTGTTGAGATCAAGTTGCACCCTACTGTGTTAGTCCAGACTGCATAAAACTGCAAGATTTCAGGTTACGTATTTCTCTAAGAGACTAAGCTTTTGACTCCATTTTGTGGGAGATAGATGACTTCAGTCACTGAATGGATATAGAAACTACTTCATCTGCCAGATGCCACACATTTAAGACAAATGGATAAATGACTTATTCTTTGAAATAGAATGAGAGCTAAAACATAAATTTATTGGTATGAATTTATAATGTAGGGACATACAGATGCATTAAAATCTTATCAGGGAAAACAGACACAAGAACTTACCAGACAGGCCAGACTGAGGAAACAGTGTAGTTCCCTCGCCTGAACTCTATAAAGTGATGGACAGCTAACAATATAATCACACAGCTTCAAACCAAACTGTCATCTGATAACTGCTGTGTTCAGGTTCAACAAGCAAAGGACTCCTTGACTATCCCTGAAACTTCAGCTTGGCTTTATTGCCTCAAAGTGAACATGGTCTACACAACTACCTTTCTGTTTACCTGTTTGCCCATCTGATCCTAGACACAAACCTGCCGTTTCTTGCTCTGGGACCCCACTTCAGTCTTTCGCTTTGTATCTGAACCACCAAAATATGAGTCCAGAGCATATCCCTCCCATCACTTCTGTGACTTCAGTCTTTCATTTTTTATCTGAACCATCAAAACCTGAGTCCAGAGCACCTCCCTCCCATCACTTCTGTGGTTCCTTATCTTATTAATATAGGTTCTTTGTCAGCCTGTTTTTGAGACCCCCTTGAATTCTGCATTAGTTTCTTGAATTTCTGCTCATGCTATAAAACACATGTATTCACAGAGATATTTTGTTACTTTTTTGAAGCTGTGATAAATACCATGGATAAAACCAATTTAAAAATGAAAGCATATATTTTGGCTTATAGTTTCAGGGGGATAGCAGTCAATCATGGTTGGGGTGGAGAGGGCATGACAGCAATCATCGGGAGTAGGAAGTTCAGAGATTACCTCTTAACTGCAAACAAAAAGTAGAGAATGAACTAGAAATGGGATGAGGTTATAAATGCTCAAAACCTGCCTCTAATAACTTACATCCTTGAAGGTTTTATGTCTTAAAAGTTCCATAACCTCCCCAAACAGCACCACTAACCACGGACTGGTATTCAAACACATGAACCTGTGATGGGAATTTCTCATGGAAACCAGTACAAATACAAACACACACACACACACACACACACACACACACACACACACGATGTATGCTAAAGAAAATTGTCATAGAAAGAATGTAAACCATGAAGGTCATATCAAAACTTTTAGATTGAGACAAATCACCCTAAGCCATGCCCTATTTCTACACTGAACAGAAATTTAAATATGTTGTAAACATTTCTTATAAATTCTGATTATCTGCACTTTGTGAATCATTTTTATGTTGGGATTTTCTATCACTAAATAAAAAGGAGGATACTTGAAAGCAAGAAGAAAGGCTAGAGGGGAATGACAGACCAATTTACATACTCTGTAGCTTTTTGTATGCTCCCACTATAAAGCAATGATCTCACATTTTCTTCATTCTGTTGTTGGCACTTGAGGAATTTTGTCTTACAAAAGCTGTGGAACAAATGGTAGTAAATCTGTTCTGTATTGAATGTAAATGATAAGAATACTTCTGCAAGGTCACCTATGTGAATACACTGAAAAGATAGAGAAGCAAAAGTTCTGCCATGATGATGAGTAGAAAAAACAAATTCATCTGAGCCCACTGTATTATGGTCTATGGATAGTTACAGACTCATCAAGATAAATAAAACCTTAGAGGTCATTACTAATTCAGTCACCATTCTAATTCAGAAGTTGTTCTTTCAGAGTGGTTGGCACATTAATTTTCCTTCAGTTCTCTTATGGATGACAGTCACTGATTTTATTCTTTCCCCTACCCAAGGCATCAGATATCTATAACAATATTGGAATAACTTATAACCTAATCATTCTTATAAGAATAGATTTCAATCCCTGAACCCAAAGCAAACAAGAAAGGTAGTATGGTTTATACTAGTACAGTACTGGGGATTTAAAATTTATATAAGTTTGGAAAGAAGGAAATCAATTGTTGCAAATAAATTATCATGATCAATGTTAATATTACAGGTATTGAATATTGTATGTACCATTTACATTTTACCCACATTTTGATTACCAGATATTTCTGATGAAGCTATATATCATTTGTAAAATCCTGAAGATTTGGGGGCTAAGGTTATTTCATCAGTTATTCAGAAATGGTTTTATTTATTTGTTTTGTTTTCATGAATCTAGGTAAAGGACAATACAGCTTTAACATTTATTTTGGTTATTTTGTTGTTGGTAGTGGTTATTTTTTGCATTTATCTTTGGTTATTGAAGTACAGCATTGCAAAAAAATCTATAAATATGACTTGGCTTAAAACTGTATCACATTAAATTGTCATACACATATATTCTGACACAGATAACTTCAAACTAGGTACATGTATAATGATCCATGATAAAGTATATATTAAGAATCTCTAAAAAAAACTGGTAATTTTGTGATCACATTTTCTTTTTTGCTTTACACATTAAGATTAATCATTTGAAATGAAAAATGACCATCTTAGTAGGATAAGTGTCTATATTTCAAAGGGGAATTGCTGGGATTTCAAGGATTTTGTGCCCTAGAACAAAGAATCAGACCAAAAACATATAAAGAGTGAT
This sequence comes from Peromyscus eremicus, assembly GCF_949786415.1. NCBI lineage: Eukaryota > Metazoa > Chordata > Mammalia > Rodentia > Cricetidae > Peromyscus > Peromyscus eremicus. The sequence continues at coordinate 123,364,929 of NC_081439.1, forward strand.
AGATATAGAGATTGTTTATTAAGAAATAGAAAGGCAGAAGTAGGCTTGAAAGTTGAGATAGGTATGAGGCTTAAAAGTCCTGCTGTGTCATACTCTTTATAGGTAAATTATTTGTCTCCAATATTTTCTGATGATAGAAGGTCACGGACAATTTTGCTTACACATGCTGTTTTGTTAATGCGGCCTGTGGTCAGAGTACTGACCTAAGCAAGGTTTTAGTCTTCTTCTGCCATTGGCTTCTTTTATGTCAACTGTTATGCCTCTTTTTCCATGTCATGGTCTCTTGCCACAAGATGACATAAAGATATATTAGAAACCTTAAGACAAAAGTTCTGCTGAAGTAAATAATTTTTTCCATGATGGGAAACTATGGGTATAATCTAAAGGGGCAAAAAGTTATAAGTGGAATCTTAATAAACTTCATGGTTAGGGTCTCTGTATTAATTTGTATGATGGAAACTTATTAGAGGTGAAGAGGAAAAAGAGGAGGAAAGAAAGAAAAAGGGAGAAAGTGAGAGAAAGAGAAATAAAGAAAGAGAGTGGGAAAGAAAGAAAGAAAGAAAAAAGGAAGGAAAGAAGGAAGGAAGGCAAGAAAGGAAGAAAGAAAGAAAGAAAGAAAGAAAGAAAGAAAGAAAGAAAGAAAGAAAGAAAGAAAGAAGGAAAGAAGGAAGGAAGGCAAGAAAGAAAGAAAGAAAGAAAGAAAGAAAGAAAGAAAGAAAGAAAGAAAGAAAGAAAGAAAGAAAGAAAAAGAAAATCTTTAGAAAAAGAAAGGCTTTAGGTGAGAATCTAATTTCTTGGCTTTTTTAGCAGCAACATGGCCCTAATCATGCTCCTTGGTTCCCAGTTTCTTCCTCTATGAAAAAACTGGGTCTGGATTCTTCAAAGTCTGTATGACTATCTCAAATCACTCTGTCTCTTAATTATGTTTCCTCTCTCCTTTATTTTTTAATATATTATACACACATACACTTCTAGTTTTATTTCTGTTGCTGCAATAAAATTCCATGATGGAAAGCAACTGGCAGGGGGTATTTTAGCTAACAATTTCAGATTAAATTTTTTCATATAAGGGAAATAAAATTATTAGGAACTTCAAGTAGCTAGTCACATCACATCAACTACAGAAACAAACAGAGAAAATTTGATGCATGCATGTTTGCTCAGATTATTTTTTGCACACTTAGATACTTCATGCTTAGTCCATTATGGTGGTTTGAATGAAAACAAACCCTATAGATTTATATATTTGAAAACTTCATCCAAGTTGGTAGACCATGTTAAAGGAGGTATGCCACTGGGGGCAGACTTTGAAGTTTACAAAGCCCAGGCCATTCCCAATTAATGCTTCCTACCCTGTTCTTCTGGATCAAGATGTAAGCTTTTAACTGCGGCTCCATTGCTATGTCTGCTGGCCTACTGTCATGCTCCCTGACATGATGGTTATGCACTCTAGCTATCTAAAATGCAAGCCCCAAATAAACTTTTTCTTCTACAAGTTGACTTGGTCATGGTGTCTTATGACAACAATATAAAAGTAATTAGGACATCCTTAAAATGATGCCTTGCACACTCAGGGTGTGTTTTCCTAATTCAGTTATCCTACTTAAGAAAATTCCCCAAAAACATGCCTCTACACCAGCATAATTGAAGCAATCTCTCATTGAAAATGTCTTCCCAAACTATTTTAGATTGTGACAAGTTAATAACTAAAACTAATTAATACACAGACACACACATACACACACAAACACACACACTTCTACCACCCCTTTCTCTACTCTCACTATGAGACAAATACTCTATTCTGAGTATCCTTGTTACTAAATTTCAACTACAAGAATAGAATAGTCTACTCAACTCAGTATTCTTAATTGTAACAGTCAAGTCATTTTATTGTGAAAATACCCATATTCACAGGTTCTGGGAGTCAATGTGTATACATCTTTGTGTGCCTGGAAGATCTAGATGAATTTATTGTTGACGATGTGTATCTTAAAAACACATGGTTTTCACAATAAAGAAAGTTTTACAAAGACAAATGTTATGAGAAAATGTGTTTAGTGATGGTTGTGCTCTTCTAAAAATGTTTAAATTAGAAATTCTAATAAAATGTTAAAAAGTCATTCTGTCATTGATTTGCCTATGAGAAACACAATTTCACTATTTTAAAAATAGTCTGAATTCTGCCATTTTATCACTCATTTTTTATCTTCTTTGCATTAAGTTTGTATAACGTTGAAACACACTAGAGACAATCATTTGTTCAGTACATACAGATTCAAAATATAAAGATTATTCTTTGAATGATAGTTTTCCTGACAGTGTTTCTAAACATGCAAATGATATAGTTTTAATGTTTAACTGGTCTCTGTGCTTTATTTTTGCACCATATGGTTTTCATAGATAACTGTAGTATAATTAGCTTGAATCAGAAAACTGATAAAAGTATGTAAATGAATCAGAATATAAAATATTTCTACCATAATTCTTTTCTGCACTATTGTCTGAAATATAACTGCTTAAAGATAATCATTTGGAGCTAATCAGTTTGAGTAGTTTGTAATCACATCCAATCTCAATTATTTACATTCAGATTATGACACTAACAAAGAAAAATGAGTGACCAAGTGCATTTATTCAACACAGTACCAACTACAGAAGAACATTAAGCATATTATTATTTGTATTTGGCTAGCACAAAATTAGCATGTCTCTCAATAAAACTACTGTTACAGATATACTGTTGTATAACAAAATTCTTTGCAATAGCATAGAACTTTAACCTAATTTTAGGTTACATTCTCGGTAAAGTTGTTATTTTTAAAGAAAGCATTCAATAATTGTAGAACAAATTTTCCCTCCATTTATGTGTTTTATTTTCTAATTTGTTTTTTGCAGAAAACCAAAGGCAACTGTATTAATTAAGATTTCTAGCTGGATTCATCCCTATGTTATTTGCCATTTTTTTTTCTATCTGACCTTCTACAATCTGTTCACATTAGATATGAGGTGGACCATGTCATCAGTGAGCATATTTTCATTTGAAGGATTGCCAGTACAGCATTCTGGTGTTCCTTCCCATTAGATCAAAAATATTGATGAGACTATTCTATCCTCTGTTTTTCCAATTTTTGTTTTCACAACATTAACCAAGACTCATGAAATGTGAGCCACCCTTCATCATTCCTTACTTTTATCCCTAAAGTCCTGTTTGCACTGTGAAATATACCTTTAAAGAATATTTTGCTTGATACTAACCTCAGAGTCTAATTCTCTCTCTCTCTCTCTCTCTCTCTCTCTCTCTCTCTCTCTCTCTCTCTCTCTTCTCTCTGTACAGTGAAAGGAAAAATTAAAAAAAATACATTTCCTTCACATGCCTCTCCAAAGTATATAGTCCAAGGTAGGATATGCAATATATTTAAGTGAATACTGGCTCTCAGTCTTGTACAACTGTTCAATCACAGTATATTGAAAAATAATGCATCCTACCAGACAATTTCCCCAAAATATACATAGTCTCCAACTACTATAGTTGTACTGTGGAATATTTTCCTTAAGTCACTGAGATATTATTGAAAAACAATTTTTCTAGTAGGCAACTAATTGACATGTTCATAATTATGTAATCATTAGATTGTTTTCAGAATTTAAAAATTAAAATTATAGCATGCAAAGACTTTCTGGTTGATTTTATTCTTTTGGTTGATGAATATGTAAATTCATCTGCAAAGCACCTACTATCTTAATTTGAAAGTATGCTCTGTTGAAAAATAAGGTCAGTGGATTTGGGCTTCATTTAAAATTGATTCATCAATAGAGCACAAAATAAGCAGAGTCTGACAGCAATTCAGTAAAATACATTATTTTAGTTAATTTCTTGAATGTTTTTTATTGATGCTGGAAGAATATGGTAACATTATTCTGATAATATTGATTGGTTCCAATGGTTGTGAATTGTCAGACAACCTAAATAACAGAACGTATTCCCACTATTAATTTATGGATGGTTTTTCATTTTGAGAAAAGTAAGGTATATTTTTAAAGAAATGATAAATCAGCCAATCAATGTTAACAATGAATCACTTCTTAATTTTACTTTTTATCCAGGCATTTTTCTCTGAGGTTGGCGATTCTTTGCATGACAAGACTCAATATTCAAGATAAATAAGAATACTGAAAATGTTTCTAAAGGATTAGGTTCCTTTTTATGTTGTACTTAGTAAATTGTCATTGTTGAGATATGACTTTTTCTATAACCTATTTATTCATTTGTTGATGTGACACTATGCCCTCACTACTCACAAAATTATATACTCATGAAAACATGTATATGTAGATGTCAATATATGTCTGAAACATTTGCTGTGTTTAAACTGGTTGAGAAAAAGACCAATAAAAGCTGACTTAATATTATTTGACATAGAAACCAGATGGAAGTGTAGGCAAGGTTTTGTGTAGTGACCCTACATACAGGGAACAATTTCTTTTCTTGCTTTCTTTTCTTTCTTTTCTTTTTTTTTTTTTTTTTTTTTTTGGCAAGATGCACTGGTTTCTCACTGGGGAATCTCATTCAATTCTGCATCCTCATGTACAAGCCAAGCCTTGCCCATCTGTAACTTATCTTTAGGCCAAGACTCACTTGTGTTTTCTATCATAATCAGAGGAAAATTATATAGATTCTATCTTCCTTTAGAACATTTTTTATGCTGTCTATCTGTTGGCAGTATTCTCTGTACTACATTTTATTAAGAAAACAAAATAGAAGCAGCTATATCTTTACCAGGAAGATAAGATTATCATGATGGCATAAGATATTTAGTATTAAAAGTTTTGAAGTAATCTAGGAAGTATGTAGATGTAACCAACCATCTTATTAAATAAGAAACACAGAGCCGATTCAGAGAAGAAAGCCAAGAGGTCAGAGCTAAGAGCCTCACCCTTCCTGCTTCTGCGATCCTCTTCAGCCAAGAGAGCTCTCTGAAAAGGAGCTACTTCCTGTGTGTTTGTCTTTATAGACTTTCTGTTTTGCCTTCTCATTGGTTGTAAATCCAAACACATGACTGCCCTCATCACTGCCTGTCTGTAGAGACTTCCAGGTCTTCTGTGGTTGGTATTGAGATTAAAGGCGTGTGTCTCCAATGCTGGCTGTATCCTTGAACACACAGAGATCTACCTAGCTCTGTCTACCAAGTTCTGGAATTAAAGGCGTGCGCCACCACTGCCTGGCCCAGGACACATTATTCTTGATGTTTGTTATTGTTATTGTTATTATTATCATCATGGAAACCATATAAACAATATTAGCCAAATCCTGGGAAGGGAGCTATGTTTCCATTTGTAGCACTTGTTAGCAATACATTGTGTTCACCCCTTCTAAAACTATACTATCACAGAGTTCAACAGTGCCACAAGACTATTAAATATTCCTTAATTAAGAGTACAAAATTAGCTGTAATTCTTAGCTAACAAATACTGTTGTTATTCAAGTTAAAATGACTAGGTGCTAGAGAGGCCCACAGAAACCCACAAAGATACCCCCACAACAGATTGCTGGCAATGGTCGAGAGACAGCCTGAACTGACCTAGTCTGTTGATGGGATGGCCAAACACCCTAATTGTCATGTTAAAAACCCCATCCAACGACTGAGGGATCTGGATGCAGAGATCCATGGCTAGGCCCTGGGTGGAGCTCTGGGAGTCCAATTAGTGAGAAAGAGGAGGGTTTATATGAGCGAGAATTGTTGAGACCAAGGTTGGATAAAGCACAGGGACAAAGAGCCAAACGAATGGAAACACATGAACTATGAAACAATGGCTGAGGGGTCACCAACTGGATGAGGCCCTCTGAATGGGTGAGACAGTTGATTGACTTGATCTGTTTGGGAGGCATCCAGGCAGTGGGACCGGGTCCTGTGCTCATTGCATGAGTTGACTGTTTGAAACCTGGGGCCTATGCAGGGTCACTTGGCTCGGCCTGGGAGGAGGGGACTGGACCTGTCTGGACTGAGTCTACCAGGTTTATCTCAGTCCTCAGGGGAGGCTTCACCCTTGAGGAGGTGGGTATGAGAGGTGGGCTGGGGGAAGGGGAGGGTGGCGGGAGGAGGGAGAACAAGGGAATTCTTGGCTGATATGTAGAACTGAATTGTATTGAAAAAAAAAAGCCTGCCCCATTGCTACCCAGGGCCTCTCCTGCTCTGCTGCTATGTCAGACAGATTGTGAGTCCCAAGTTAACTTGTAACAATACAAAGACTCTTTGCTTTTGCATCAGAAAAAAATACTAGGTGTTTTCAATTCATTATTATAAATATTGGTTCAATCTAAAGTGTAATGTGGCTACCAGGTGAGAATGTATCTAGATATTGCCAAAACTATTTAGGCCAGTAACTTACAAACAAAAAACAAGTAGAAAATTCTAGGTAGTAACTTGATGTAGTTTATGTAAAAACTTGTATAGCTAAAGTGTTGTTTCTTACTAGGAATTGTATTTTTGTGTGTATGCATGAGTGTAAACATGTTCATGTCTGTGAGAACATGCATGTGTTGTGAGTGTATGTCTGTGAGAGTGTGTAAATAGAGGCAAGATGTCAATGCCCGATGTCCAACTTATTTTGAGACAGCATCTCTTCCTATACTGAAAGATCACCACTTAAACTAAAATGATGTCTCAACATCCCCTACATACATGTACCCCACAACATTCAGATTTTTACGTGGTTGTTTGAGATAAAACTCAGGTTCTCATGCATATACAACAAGTGTTTTACTGACTGAGCAATCTTCTTAGTCCCAATAATTGTGTTTTTGTTAAGATATTTGACCATATCAGCATTTGCTTAAAATTTTCAATTTAAACTGAAATACAAAGAAATTGATATTATTTCTCTATATGTATTCCCTGTATCCTGATTCATTAACAAGAATATGTCAGAAATTCTTATTCCAAGGTTATTTAATAATACTTTTTATGGTCCTTATGATATCACATTATGTCATTTATGTCCCAACCAGAAATATTTGTTACCAAAGATAGCTTTTCTATTTTTTTCAATAATGTGGTTAGTAACTCACACAGACATTAATTATTAGGTCATGATCATGGTATGTAATTAAGGAAGACATTAAACAAAGGATTTTGTTAGTGAAGAGGAAAGTGTGATTAATCTTGATATACTAATTACAGAGTACTTGACAAAAGACACATTTGAACTGAATTTTACATCATGACTCAATTCATTCATAGTAAAGAAAGAATGTCTGAGGAAATTGTATTAATTATAGTTTTGTATTTGTTTCTTCTGTATAGTGCAATCTGGGATCATACTCAGCAAATATGTTGCCACTCATCTTTTTTACTTTTAGCATCTCCATTAATCATCTACTTTACTCATGACAGGGTCAGTTACCTAACTGCTAGAACAGACTTTGTACCTCCCAGACCAGTAAAATTATTCCTCTTACTCTTTCTAAGCATGCTTACCTCATTTTCTTATTTTCTGAATAAGGAATTCGAAAGATTTTTACCTACATTTTTTCTCTCAGGTGACTTGAATGAGAATGTCCCCCATAGGCTCATATATTTGAATGCATGTTCCCTAGTTAGTAGAACTGTTTGGGGAGGATTAGGAAGTGTGGCCTTGATGGAAGAAATGTGGCCTTGTTGGAAGAGGTTTGTCACCGAGGGAGAAAGTTTGGGGGGACTTTGAAGTTTCAAAAGCTTATGTCAGGCACAGTCTTGATCTGCCTGCCTGACTGCATATGGAAAAGGATGTAAGTTCTCAGGACCATGTCTGCATGTCTGTCTGTCACCATGCTTCATGCCATGGAGATCATAGACTAACTCTCTATAACTTTAAGCAAGCCCCTATGGTGATATATTATTTGTACTAAAATGTGATTTGTATGTTAATAAATAAAGTTGCCTGGGGGTCAGAGCTAATAGCAAGCCTTAGCAGAAGCTGGGCGGTGGTGGTGCATGCCTTTAATCCCAGCTCTTCGGAGCAGAGCTAAGCAGATCTCGGTGTGTTCAAGGGTACAGCCAGCATGGAGACACACGCCTCTAATCTCAATACCGATCATAGAAGACCCGGAGGTCTATACAGACAGGCAGTGATGAGGAGGTCATGTGGTTGGGTTTACATTCAATGAGAAGGCATTATAGAAAGTCTATAAAAAAGACAAACAGATAGGAAGTAGCTCTCTTGCTGACAAGGACAGAAGTGACAGTGAAGGGTAAGGTTTTTTTAGCTCTTAGCTATTGCATTGACCTCTTGTGTGGGAGCCCATTCTCGGGTTCCTCTTGGCTTTACCCAGCAGGTCTGCATAGAGGATAATTAGACCACGGGCCTGAGTACAGGTGTCTGAGATGGTCTGCACTTGCCTGTGCTGGGGGAGGAGGTCTTTTGCTCCACCCCTTGGCATCTCTATAAAAACCCTGGGGCAGAGACAGTCGGGGCCCGTTGGAATAGGTTCCAGGCTCTCTCGAGGCTATCCTTTATTTTCTATCTGTTTATCTCCACGATATTCTCCGCAATAAATCCTTCTATCTAATATTTCCTGCTGCTCGCACTCAAGAAAAGTCTGGGGAACTGTGGGGGTGGTTGGGTAAATGCCCCACAGAATGGCGCCATGAACAGGGACTAAAGAAAAAAGAAAAAAAAGGGACTAAAGAAAAAAAGGGGGGACTAAAAAAAAGGGAGGACTAAAGACAAATGAACAGGGACTAAAGACAAAGTAATAGGGACTAAAGATAAAGAAAAATAATTTTATTACAGAGTTTTTGGCGAAAGTGCTGAGTTCAGCCCTGCCAGTGGATGAGGCATGCCGGTGTTATGGAAAATATATATTTTTTATATATATTGAGAGGCAGGGGTTTTATCCTCGAGAGAAAAGGAAAGCAGACTGGAAGGATGTCCGATGCTGCAGCGAAATTCTCTTCTGTCAAAATTTTCTATCTTCTATCCCTTTCTCAATTTCTATCTGTGAAAAAGTATAAGGCATAGGATAGTAACATAGTGAAGGAAAAACTTAGAAGTGTAAGATTGTGTAGGAAAAAATAAGTAAGGCAACTAGACAGAAAAACTCTACAATTTTCTAACTTTGGGGGCTATAAACGCAAACTGGGGAAAAATCTTTCTTTGGGCTTTTCAGGTAGTAAAGCTCTTCTTTGAGCTTAATGGAGAAGAAAGTTTCCTATGGAAGCTTTTGTCCTGGGGACAGCTGAAATGCTAAGTCCAAGCAGCAGGAGAAAGTGTTTTCTCCCTGAGGTAAAAATGGGGGTATAAAAAGCCAAAAAATTTAAAGTTGGAAAGTTTTGGGAAAAGTTGGTCTCTCTCTTGGGGGGAAAAAAATCTTCCTCTTAACTAAAAGCTTTTCTTGGAAAATTTTTGGGGAAAATATCTCTCTAAAAAGCCTTCATCTTTCTCAACAGCTCTTAAACTTGAAAACTAAAGCCTTTAACTTTCTCAGAAGGACAAAAATTAGAATCTCCTGAAGATTAATATGGGGACCACCTGTGATTAGCTCAAAGGGAAAACAACAAACCTCTGAAGACAGCAAAACCTAAGTTCTTTCAAGCTTTAAAAATCCTCCCTGCAATGCAGGAGGCAGGGACAAGTTCCTAAAATCCTCTTCTAAGCTCTGTCTCTTCAAGCTAGTAAAAGACAGTATGTCAGAGTACCCTGAGGGAAACGCTTGGGAGAGTGTGGGTAAAGAGCTACAGAGAGCCCAAAAGGGCCTGAAACTTTACCTGAGAAAAGCAAAAAAGCCAAGCTTTTCAGTTACAGCTGAGCTGAGGCATCAAGGGTTTTGTTTGAGCATTTCAGAATGAAAAGGTGCTCCTAATCGACTTAATGCAAAGATCCCCTGAAGCAATGCAAACTTTTAGCATTGTATCCTCACTTCTGACCAAAAATCCAGAGGAAACTGGCCAGCGTCTCTGAGTTGGGGTGCATTTCAGGGATACTAGGGTTCCTGCAGTTGCAAACTTCCTGGAGCACAGAGCTGAGGCAGGAAGGTGCAGGACCTAGGGGAAGATTGCTAATAAACAACCAAAGCTAAAGCCAGTGGGAACGGCACAGTTGTCTGCTTTCCTACAAGCCCTGAGTTGATAGGTCCACAGCTGCAAAAAGAAATGAGAAAAAGCTTTTCTATCAGAGTAAGGACCTTTCTGGGAAAACAGTAAAGTTGAACTGTGTCTGAAGCATTTGTGCTGCCCAGTCAGAATGCTGTCTGGGGAAAAAGCCCAGCCAGGGCAGAACAGAACTATCCAGGAGTACAGTTTTCTTTTCTGTCAGAGAAAGCACCTCTTTGAGAAAAGCTTTGTTTCAACTGACTCCCATGAGATGAGGGGGAGTGTAGCCCTAAGGGGTGATTGCCTCTGGCATAAGCTCTGTCCTTGGGCACCCAGACAAGCAAATGCAACCCACTGGGGGACTGGGCCAGGTGAAGGCCTGATAAGGCAAAACACCTGTCCTAGTGGGAGTTTAGAAATGGCAAAAACATCCCTTGTTAGATTTTCAGTCTGTATGCAAACCACACAGACCCCGAAAACAAATGGACAAAAAGCCACTACCTTCAGGAGCAGGGAAAGCTGCCACTGTAGTGTCGGAAACTGTTTCTGGGGTAGAGGGGATAAATTGAGACCAAACTGGGAACTGTCCGGGAAAAAGACTCCGAAGAAACAGAAGGGACATAATCCTCCCCAGAAAATACATGACCTGAAAAAGCTGCTAGAATTTGAGGCAGATTGGGGGGAAGAAAGCCCCTGCCTCCAAAGGCAGCTAGCAGAGGTACAGAGCCGCAGACAGATACCTGAAGCTCTGCATCTGGGGGGGGGGAGGAACAAGCAAAATGAGATAAATCAGTGGGAGAAAATCTCTGAAAGAGCTATGGAAAAGCTGTTGTAAATGATCTTGTTTTTCACTGACTGGCTAAAACAAACACAAGCCCCAAGGAAAGTTGCTATCAGAAATGCCAGCCTCGATGCCGGCTAACGAGGCAGGTGTGGTTCTGATCTGGGGGCCAGTGTCTGATGAAGGAGAAACACCTGTTAAAGCCAATTGAGGAGAGAATAGAAATCTCCCAACCTGCCAAAGCTGAAAATGTAAAATGCTTGTTCAAATCTCCCATTGCAAAAGCAAAAAACTTGGTTCAAACCTCCCGGGCAAGAATTTGTAAGCAAGTCTGGTAAAAGAGAACCAGTTGACTCTCAGACCCAAAAAGAACTATGGGAAATGACTGATGGGAAATGATATGAGAAAAATGATATAAAGGACTGATATAAGGGACTGATATTATGGACTGATATAAGGGAAATGCATTCTGGGAAAGGTAGTTTTTCCGCTAAAGATGGCGACACTGCCCTGAAACACTTTTGTCAGCTCGAAAATACGTTCATGGTAAACTTAAAATACAGCTTTTAAAAGAATAAGGAGGAAAATTGTCTAAGAGTTTAAGTGTCCATTCCAATGAAAAAATTGAAAGGATACCGAACTAGGTGCTTCATGGTTTGGGGTTCCTTTGGTAAAATGCCTTATTTACCCTAATAGCTGTGCAAAGTTTTTACAGTAGTTGGATGACAAAAAGCTACCTATAAGAGCAAACAAGCCACTTTAAAATCCTTAAGAAAGCAAGAAAAAGCAGTTTATACACTGAACGTTGTCTTACATATGAAGTAAACTTATGTGAAATTAAAAATTCTTTACGTCTTGAACAAACTGCCTGTAATGAGTGATTCCTTTGCAAATCTAATTAAGGGGATAAGAAACAGGCATTCAAAAAAAGAAATGACTGCTTTATAGACTGGAAACAAACTTCAGAAAAATCTGTCTTAAAAAAATAGTTGCTTCACCTGAAAGTTCCTTGTAAGAAATCAATGTTAAATATTACAGCTGCTAATATCAGGAGTTAAGCTAATGAAGTGAAAATACTAAATCCTGAAAATGCTTTTTCTCAAAGTAAGCTAATGAAGAATATGTTTCATGAAAGAACATCTGTGTTCTTGACTCCTTTGAATAGTAACAGTTTTGGTTAAAATACTGGAACTAACAACAATCAAGTCAAAATGTTTCAACAGTTCCAAGATGCTATTTCACAAAAGCAAGCTGCCATGCTTTGTGGGCCATATTAGAGCTCACGCCAATCTTCCTGGTCCTTTAGCTGAGGGTAATGAGAAATAGAAAGATCCCTGCTCGGGATTATGGAGGGGTCCTGATCCTGTGTTAATATGGGGTCGAGGACATATTTGTGTTTTTTCACAAGAGGAGAATGAAGCTCGGTGGTTACCAGAGCGTCTGGTAAGGAGCGTGGAACTAAGGAAGGGTCAGCTCTAATGATGTTCCTATAAAGGAACCAGAATGAAAGTGGCTCGATTAGTATTTCTGAGGTTTTGTCACTGGTTAATGCAAACAGTGAGGAAATAGAACAGTTCGGAGCTGTGCCGCTTGTGGCTTTACTAGCTCTTTTAGAAAAATACTTTATGTCACCTAATAGCTGTGCAGTGTTTGGCAAAGAGCTAAATACGGTAATTTCACCCTCAGCGTGAAGTGAAGTTTTTCGGTAGAACAAACCAAAAGTACTGCTGTAATAGAAACGTTTGTCTGAATTGAAGCACTTAGGGGAACTATTATGAATTTGGGTGAAGGGACAGCCTCTAGTTAAAAACTGTTTACCGCTGACAGTGCATCTCTGCCAGTTCGGAAAGGCTGAGAGAACTCGGCAACTTTGGAGTGTGGCTTCATTCTGGGAAAGTTACAGTCCCCTAGCAACAACTATCACAATTCTATAACAACACCACTCACTAAATCCCAGAGTTGTATAGCAAAGCTGACTATAAACTCTAAATTTTAGAAATGATGTACGTACTTCCTGTCTAGTTAAGAATCTTTCTAATAGAGATAGTGATAATAATTAAGAGTAAGAAGTAGAAAAAGATGAAAATAAGATATGTAGGTTTGTAGAAAAATTCTCTTGTTAGATCTGTGTTAAGAAATCTTTAGGTGTTTGCTAAGTTAAATATATGCTAATGGTAGCCCTATATAAGTTTGTAAAATAGATCTATAGAGTTCCTTTAAGAATATAAGCTTGTAAGAAGTATCTAAGGTAGTCTTAAGATACTTAAGATACTTAAGATACCTTAGATACTTGTAAGAAGTAAAGATGTTAGTTGTAAATGTAAGTTTAAATAAGAAATAAGAGGGAATGAATATAAGTATATAAGAAGTAATAAGAAATATATTTGCTAAAGTAGTTCTATAGTTCCCTTAAAGAGTATAAATAAGTAGATGTTAATGTTATATGTGAATCTGTAAAAAAGTGTAAATGTTAAGTATGAATCTATTCCTAATGTGTATGGTGAAAGAACCCGAGACACAGAAGGTTAGTGTCCCAGCAGACTGCAAAGTAGGCAATCTGAATGGTTTCAAAAGCTCCAGAAGCTGCTAAGAAGCTAAGAATGGCGGATGACAGAACCAGCACAAGGCATCCGCAGCTGAGATCCGTGGAAAATCGACGCAATACAGAAAAACCTGAGCTAACATCAAAAACGGTGCGGTTTAGACTACTACTGTACCTAAAAAAGAGTAAGTTCAGAAACGCTTGTTTGAACAAAAATTGTTAACTGCAAAAAGTTTTGGTTTAAAAAACGTCTCTTCATATTTTGAAGTGAAAGCCTAATACCAGAATTTATTTGTTTGAACTTTTTGAACTTAAAATGAGATAAAACTACAAAAAGATTTTGGTTATGGATTTCTTCCTATTTGGAAGGCTCGTACCAGAATTTATCATTTGAATTTTGGGACTAAAGAAATGAAATGAACAGTAGAGACTTCATTGCAATGGGACAATTTTGAGTTTACTTATAGTAATGACCTAGGAACTGTTTGCTGGAATTGGGTTAAAAATGGAACTGTTTAAATGAAGAAATTTATTTCTACCTAGAATCAAGATGCACTTTTGTGTATGCATATATGCTTTATTAATTGGTGATTCATGAATTGTTTTGTGGAACTGTTTATGTAAAAATGAAATTACTTACAGAACTGGTTTTGTGTTACAAATGGAACTGTTTAAATGGAAAAGTTTGGGTTTTCTAACTAGGCTTGAGATTTTGCTTAAATTATAAAGAAAAGGAGGAGAGTTAATATTCCTTAGTCTAATTTCAAAAGTTGTTTGAGTGGATTAATGTAATGTTTTTGTTAGTAACAAATGCAAATGAGGTATATTAAGAGACTACTTTTAAAGTGTAAAGAGTTTTATTAAGAGACTGCTTTTGGATGTTTTGCTAAGTTTTCAAAGTGTTAATGGTTAGATTGAAAATATTGCTTTTCAATATGAGTTTGTAGAAATTGTATACGTTTGGGTTCCTCTAACTAGGTTTGAGATTTTGTTTAAAACATTATAAAGAAAAGGAGGAGTTATGAGATTATGTTTATAAAAACCTATTGATATTAATACACGCTGGTTTTGTGAAGTTAAGGAAATATTTAAGGTTGATGTGAATACATCAAAGTTTTTCCTATGTTCTGTTAGCAAGAAAATTCAAATGATTGAGTTAAAGTTGTAAGACGGAGAAAATTGTTAAATATATTTAGCACCATATATGCTAATTCAAATGGTTCTGTTAAGAGTTTGCTTTGAGTTGTAAGATTGAGAAAATTGTGACTATGTATAGCAATATTTATGTTAACCTGTTAATGGTAATGATGAAGCTAAGGGATTCTTTAAGTTTGTAGTCCCCTTAAGAGTTTTTGGCTTAGAAAGGGCTTGAGGCAGCTAAGACTGCTGTAGTCACCTTGGACCTAATTCAAAAGAGAAATGCCATCTTTATCATCCTCTACTCCCATACTGGGAGGTGTAACAGCTATGGAGGTTGCTGTGAGCCATTAATAGTTTTTTTTTATATATATTAAGAAAGGGGGACCTGTGGGAGCCCGTTCTTGGGTTCCTCTTGGCTTTACCCAGCAGGTCCACATAGAGGATGATTAGACCATGGGCCTGAGTGCAGGTGTCTGAGATGGTCTGCACTTGGCTGTGCTGGGGGAGGAGGCCTTTTGCTCCACTCCTTGGCGTCTCTATAAAAACCCTGGGGCAGAGACAGTCGGGGCCCGTTGGAATAGGTTCCAGGCCCTCTCGAGGCTATCCTTTATTTTCTATCTGTTTATCTCCATGATATTCTCCGCAATAAATCCTTCTATCTAATATTTCCTGCTGCTCACACTCAAGAAAACTCTGGGGAACTGTGGGGGTGGTTGGGTAAATGCCCCACACTTTTGGGCTTTTATTTTTGCATTGGCTCTGTGTTTCTTATTTAATAAGATGGTTACACCTATATTTGGTGCCCAACATGGCATGAATTCAGTAAAAACCACTTGGCTTGACTTGGCAGTGGGTCTGGTTTCCCGCCTAGGTGGCCTGGTTCCCTAGCTCGGGCCCAGGTCAGCTTAGGTCTCAGGCGAAACTGACTATAGCTACAAGCAGTTAACCACAGCTGAAACTACTTGCTTAAAGCCGGTGCTACAAACAACTCAGGCCTGGCACAGCTACCAGTAGGCTGCACTGGACTGTAATTGCAACAGCTACGCAGAAACACCAATGCACGTGGTCAGAGCTTAAGGAAGCTAGAGCCTAAGTTCCACTCAGTTCAAGCGGGAACACATGGCTGAATTTAAGCTTTTAGCCAGAACTTGTGGTTAAGCTTTCTTGATCTCTCTCTCTCTCTCTCTCTCTCTCTCTCTCTCTCTCTCTCTGGATTCACACCAGGTGGCTGTTTTGAAATTCCCTCAGATTTCTATTGTTTAATGCAGACTGGGTAAGTCAATTAAGATATCAGATATTTTAAAGGAAACTATTTAAAAGAGAATTTTTTTCACATTAAAAAAATGGGTTTAATGTGCACATTGGAAGAAAATTGGGCTTTGTTTGAAATTTTAGGCAGTCTGACAATGGAAAAACTATATGAGAAGAATAATATTGATCGAATTATGCACTTTATTACTTTTTTATCCTTATTTTACTATTTAAAAAGATAGTCAATTTATGCCAGGATAAAAGTTTTAGAAAAACCTGTTAAACCTGTTAAAATGAATTATAGAGAAATTCAAATTCAGACAGAAGAATTTAACAGTGAGTTGTTTCAGGATTGGATTATAAGGTTACAGAAAGAAAGCCTGTTTTCACACAGTCACCCTTAATTTATCCGGTGATTGTACAGCAACTACCTGATCAAGTGAATACACAAAATATTTGGACACCAACTGAAATGTGAGCTTTACGAATGATTAAGGAGGCAATAGTATCTTATGGCAGGCATTCCCCATATGTAAAGCAAATTTTAAACACCTGGTCAACTTGTAATAGGATTATACCACAGGACTGGCGGGAGCTGGCACATGCTGTTCTAGAACCTGGACAACAGCTCCAGTGGCAAATGTGGTTCAAATAGGAGGCTAAAAACAAAGCAAAACAATGTAGGGATAAAGGTATACAAGTCTTCCAGGATCAGCTTGTTGGAGAAGGCCAATATGCTGCAGTACAAACACAATGTTTATATGATATCCAAACCTTAATTCTATGTTGAATGGCAGCCTTGAACACATTGGACAGAGTTGAGGAACCAGGAAAAAAAGTTGACTCAATTGCAAAGGTTATACAGGACCAAAAGAATCTTTCACAGATTTCTTACAAAGATTGACTTCAGCAGTAAAAGAATGGTCCCAAATTCAGAAGCCAGTCAGATAATAATTGGATCTTTGGCTTTTGAGAATGCAAATGCGGTGTGGAAGAGAATAATCAGTCCATTAAAGGCAAAATCTGCACCCATGGAAGATTGGATTAGAGACACTATTAATGTTGAGGATCATGACCAAGATGATATGTGGGTAGGAGAAGCAATTTCAAAAGATTTGAGGAATGTTAGATGTTTTGGATGTGGAAAAAAAGGACATTTGGAAAGGGACTGTAAACAGGTCATTCCTAGAAACAATGTTTCTACAAGGAACAATGGAAACAGAATGCCCCTTTCTTCTGGAGTATGCAGAAAGTGTGGTAAGGGAAAACACTGGACCAATGAATGTAGATCAACAAGGGACAGGCAAGGTAATCCTTTGCCTCGGTCTTTGGGAAACTCCCAGAGAGGCCTCAGGGAGGCCCCCACAGTGAATCTATTTCAGACCTTTTCTTCAGTCATAGAGGAAACCCCTACTCAGAGCAATTAAATAACCAAATGCCTATTGGAATAAACCAGGCTACTCAGGATAAAGAAATAGAGAGAACAGAAAATTCAGGAGAAAACATAGAGAAAAAATTTGGGCAAACTTCTATTAATGAACAAAGACCAAAATTAACAATGAATGTTAATGGTGTTTTGTTGTCTGGTCTGGTAGACACAGGTGCTGACGTGACCAAAATTAGACCCCAAAAAGGTGCAAATTACGAGAGACAGACTACAGACTCTTAATGACTTTCAAAGATTAATTGGAGATATTTTTCATCTATGAACTATTGTTGAGGTAAAAAATGACAAACTGAATAATTTGTTCAAAACCTTAGAAGGTGAAAAGGACTTAAATAGTCCAAGAGAATTGTCACCTGAAGCTGAGAAAGAATTGGCCTTGGTAGAAAAGAAAGTACATGAAGGAAGGACACGTGGATCATATTGATCCAAAGCTAAATTGCATTTTGGTTATTTTACCTTCTAGGCATTCTCCTACAGGATTATTAATGCAGAGGGAAGATATTATATTGGAATGATATTTTTAACAAATAAAATGAATAAAAAATTAAAAACTTATGTGGGGCCGGGCGGTGGTGGCGCACGCCTTTAATCCCAGCACTCGGGAGGCAGAGGCAGGCGGATCTTTGTGAGTTCGAGGCCAGCCTGGTCTCCAAATCAAGTTCCAGGAAAGGCGTAAAGCTACACAGAGAAACCCTGTCTCGAAAAAAGAAAAAAAAAAACTTATGTGGAAAAAATCTCTGACTTGATTTAGAAAGGAAAATTGAGATGCCATCAATTAGCAGGAAGACCCAGCGGAAATTGTTGTACCTTTAACTAAGGAGGTCATTGAAAAATTATGGGCAGAAAGTTAAACTTGGAAAAGTGCTTGCAGTAATTTTTTGGGAGAAATTAACAGCAAATATCCCAAAAGCGATAGAATTGATCTTATAAAGAGAGCTGATTGGATCTTGCCTCAAATTCTATGGGAAAAACTGAATATCTGGAGTTCATACATTTTATACAGATGCCAACAAACAAGGAAAGGCAGGTTACAAATCAGAAAATTTAAGTAAAGTGGTTCAAAGTCCTTATAATTCAGTTCAAAAATCAGAATTGTATGCTATTCTGTTAGTATTAATGGATTTTTCAGAACCTCTCAACATAGTAACTGACTCACAGTATGCTGAAAGAGTGGTATTACATATTGAGACTGCAGAATTTATCCCTGATGCTTCAGAATTAACTTCATTATTTATTCAATTACAAGATATAATCAGGAAAAGGAGTCATCCTTTAGATATAACTCACATCCGATCCCATACTGGACTGCCAGGCCTTCTAGCACAAGGCAATGATGAGATTGATAATTTATTGATAGGAAATGTGCTGGAGGCCTCAGAATTTCATTAAAAAACACCATGTCAATAGTAAAGGTTTAAAAAAGGATTTTTCCATAACCTGGCAACAAGCCAAAGAAATAGTAAATAAATGGCCTACTTGTTCCTTCTATAATCAAATGCCATTACCAGCAGGATGTAAACCAAAGGGTACTCAGGGAATGAAATCTGGCAGATGGACATGTTTGAATTTGTAGAAATTGGAAGATTGAAATATGTATACCATACCATCAATACTTATTCAGGATTTCAATGGGCAACTGCTTCGAGTTCTGAAAAAGCTGATTCTGTAATCACTTGTTTGCCATCATGGGTATACCTGCACAAATCAAAACTGATAATGCTCCATCATATGTCTCTGTTAAAATGATACAGTTTTTTGCTTATTACAATATAAAGCATGTTACAGGTATACCACATAATCCTACAGGTCAACCAGTTATAGAAAGATCAAACAGAACTCTAAAGGATATGCTAAATAAACAGAAAGGGGTAACAAAAACCCCCATAAATAGACTGCATAATGCTCTATTAACTTTGAACTTTCTCATTGCCAATGAGAAAGGAACAACAGCTGCAGAGAGACACTGGATAATAGAAAAAACTACAGAATTAAATCAGCCTATATACTTTAAGGTGCTGACCTCAGAATGTAACCAGGATATGTGTTACGTTGGGGACGAGGTTTTGCTTTTGTTTCTACAGGATAAGAGAAGCTGTGGGTACCATCAAAATTGATAAAATTTCTATTTGTACAAGAGAGTCCTCTTAATTAGTGGAGTTGATAGTTCATCCACCAGCATGAACATCCAATTTAAACTAACTTATATCAGTAATACATGCCTTTTCATTTAATCAGATAATAACTTTCCAAAAAGAAACATCCCCCAAATTAGTCTTGGGGAAATGTTTTTGTTTTTGTCTTTTAGGAGAATGAAGGTTAAGGAATCTGAAGAACACTGGACAAATGAAACAACTGAAGACAAGAGGCAAATCACCTATCCCAGGAAACAGAGTGAAATGGCCTATGGGTATATCATCTAAAAAATTTTATAAGTCTTCCTAAATGTTTGTTTCTGCTCTTCTCTAAAGAAATTTAACACTATTGGTCTTCTAATAGTCCCAATTCAATTAAAATTTAAAGCTGACTTTGGAGTTGGAGAATGGCTCTCTCCTTCTTTAAACACAAGCATGTTTTTAAATGGAAAATGCAAACTTTCTATATCATGCCAGAAGAAAAGAGCCATCTTCTGCTATGGGACAGGAGAAAAACCAAATTAATTAAGGGACTATTCTATTACTAATTTCAACTTTTTGATTCTATTCTGATTCTTTAAACTTTACTTATAGTATGAATTTATATCAAAATTACTATATATATATGTATACATTTTAAACTTTGTTAAGATATGAATGGTCACATAGAGTACTAACTAATTCTAGAAAAAAAAGGCTTCAATTAGCTGCATATATATGTATATATATATATGAACGTGTTTGTGTTCCAGTCTCTTATCAGTTTTCTGCAGGAAATCATGGCCAGGCCTAACATCAACTGAAGTCTCCATGAAGAAGATGGGGCCCCACAACAACAACAATTCCACATGGACAATAATAATATCACTAAGCTGATAAACATCATCTACAGATCAGCTTTGGACTACAAAGTGCTCAGAGCAATTTTTAGAGGTCTAGCTGAGATGATCCAGTTTCAAAAACTACTTGAATTAGGACTTGAGATAAACCCTGTATTTTGGCATTATACACAGACTGGATAACGAAGGATATAGTTACTTTTCCTAGAATTTGACAATTAACCTAAAATTTTTCTTTTCAGGATAAAGATACCTTCGCCCATACCCAGCAGGAAGCAATTTTAAGAATAGGACACCCACATTCCCAAAGAGGTGGTGTGGGGCGGGTGGTTTTCTGATCTTTTTAATGGGTTTTGGGTCTGGGATAATTTTCATTGTTTAGGGTGCTTGGTTACAAGTTATTGTTAAGGGTTAGGAAAGGGGCTAAACAAAGGAAATTAGATTTAAGGTTCTTCTTTTTTTAAAAAAAAAGACAATTACTACTTTTAAATACTTTACTTTGAATTGGATTGTTTTTTATTATATACAATTATATATATATTGAAATTGATATTGTTAGAAAATGCTATATGTATATTTCTAATTGTACTTATACCGTTCATTTAATAATGTAATGCAATTTTCTGGTCCTTGAATGTTATTATTACCAACTATTAGGATATAAAGAAATGAAAGTTAGTAGTTAGACATTATAATAGAACTTATAGTCATATTGAGTATGTTTTAAAAATTGAGCAGATATATTTTAGATAGACAGGTCATCTTCAAACCCTTCAGAGATCTACAGAATATGGCATTTAAAATATTTTAATAACTTAGAAAATTTTTCTTTTTGTTATGACTATGAGACATGTTGGCTCCTAGCAGTACCAATCTACTTCAGAGAGAATATGGGCATTGAAGAAACTGCGTGTGGAGTTAACTTTCATTGTGGCCAAAATTAGCCACTGGACAACAAAGTATCCTCAAATCAACTGCTGACAACAGGATAAAATGGACAGACAGGACACAAAACAAAGGACTACTGATTCTTCACAAAACAAGTGTTGTTATGGCTTTATCAAAAGGCATCTTCTGAGGCAAGGACCATATGGCACCATCCCTGAAGTGGCCTTCCTAATCCAGAAAAGGTACAGTGCCCTTTTCTTCTAAGGCAGCTGAACAGGCAGTGGGCCGATGGCTTCTGATGTGCAGTGGAAAGGCAGCTGAAACAGTTATTCTTGAAGAGTAACTTAACTCACACCTCTCAATTGTAGACTGGCATTTAATAGAAGGGTATAGAGAATAACAGGATGTTGAGATGAAGCTACACAAACACATAGCCAAGAAGAATGGACAGCTGAATTAAAAAAAACAAAAGCAAAAAAAAAACAAAAACAAAAACAAAAAAAAAAACCCACAATTTCCAGAATTTAAAATCCTGAATCATGACAGGACACTAGTGGAATTCAGGTGTTTCTGGTACATAGACTGCTCTCACCCAATGTGAGGTTGAACTGTTGACCTTGTGTACATCCTACTTCACAAATGAGTCTGTCAGATATGCTAAGCCTATAGGCTGAAGATGATGGCCCAACACTGAGGAGAAACCTCAGGTGACTGTCCAGGCAGCTGGCTGTTTCTGTCAACTTACATTTTTTTTTTTTAGTCTGCTTGTATTCACTTCCTTTTTTTATTTTTTATTAGGTAATATTATTTTCCTTCTTGGATCTCTGAGGGAGTTGAAGATTAGTTAGTTATTTTTGAAGATTAATTAGGATAGAAAGTGAATTAGATACATTTTGGACTTACCAAAATACGATAGATAATGGAATTGTTTTCTCTGAATTTTTCAAATACAAATGGACTAGACATTGTTTAGGTATTTATTACTTGTATATATTATATATAGTTATTGTACTTTTGTATATAGTTTTTCTTATGTTATTCATAGCCTTTTTCCTTTTCTCTTTTTATTAAAATAAAAAAGAGGAAATATGGTGATATTTTATTTGTACTGAAATGTGATTTTATTTGTATGTTAATAAAAAAGTTGCTTGGGGGTCAGAGCTATTAGCAAGCCATAGCAAAACCTGGGCCCTGGTGGTGCATGCCTTCAATCCCAGCACTTGATAGGCAGACCTAGGTAGATCTCTGTGTGTTCAAGGATACAGTCAGCATTGGAGACACATGCCTTTAATGTCATAACCAACCATAGAAGACCTGGAGGTCTGTACAGACAGGCAGTGACTAGGAGGTCATGTGGTTTGGTTTACAACCAATGAGAAAGCAGAACAGAAACTCTATAAAAAAAAAAGACAGACACAGGAAGTAGCTCTCTTTCAGAGAGGAGAGGTAGGACCACAGCGATAGTGAAGGGTAAGGTTTTTAGCTCTTAGCTGTTGTTCTGACCTCTTGGCTTTTATCTCAGTGTTGGCTCTGTGTTTCTTATTTAATAAGACAGTTGGTCACTTCTACAGGAAGAGGCTCTCTTGGGAAGCTAAGGTGATGTAGTTAGGTAAGGTTAGTTGGTGCTATTGCATTGATCTCTATGGCTTTCACCCCTGTTTTTGGCTCCATGTTTCTTATTTAATAAGACTTTTTAGAAACTTGTCTACAGTCTTCACCAATCCCACATCTGACAGAGGGCTGATCTCCAAAATACCTAAATAATTCAAGAAATTAGTCATCAAAATACTGAACAGTCCAATTAAAAAGTGATCTGCAGAGCTAAACAGAGAATTCTCAACAGAAGAATCTCAAATGGCTGAAAGACGTTTAAGGAATTGCTCAACATCCTTAGTCATCAGGGAAATGCAAATCAAAAGGACTCTGAGATAACATCTTATACTTGTCAGAATGGCTAAGTTCTAAAACACTGAAGACAGCTTATGTTGGAGAGGATGTAGAGCAAGGGGAACACTCCTACACTGTTGGGAGTATAAACATGTACAGCTACTTTGGAAAACATCTGTTTTCACCTTGCATTTTCCATCAGCATCATTTGACTCAATTCATAATTGTCTCCTTCTTTAACACACTATTTTAACTTTGATTTCAGTATATTTTGACTTGAATTCACATCATTTTTTTCTGTCTGCTATGTTAGGTCATTCACTTCTCTTCATAGTTTTGATGGAAGAGCTTTCAAAGTTGAGTCTTATGTTTTTGGAATTAGGAAGTAGTACGGTAGTATATTTCAGTCTCATGTATCTAAGTGTCATCTTTATGTTTATGATTATCAAATTCAAATTTCTCATCTTTATGTTCCAAAAACTCCAGATGCATAGACTCAACTACTTACCATATTTACACAGATATGTCATGACTAACACACTTTTTTTGAGATAGGATTTCCTATACAAATCTATGCTAACCTGGAAATTACTATATATCATAGGGAGGCTTCAAATTATTGAGAATACTCCTGTCTTAGCCTCCAAACTCTTAAGAATATAGGAATGAGTCACCACATATGGGTGACAGGCAACTTTAATTTAACATACTATAGCACTAAAATCTTGCTTTCTTTTACTAAATCTTCTGTTCAAATCCTTTCATATCTCCACAAGTTGGAGCTGTACTGTCCAGCTGAATATGAGGCACATATTCAGAGATCACTCTGTTTGTCTCTTCATCTCAAATTATGTGCCATTTATTAAAAAATGTCAAAATATACCCAGAATTCTGCCGTTTCTCAGCTCCTGTACCCCGATGACTTAATTCCTAGCAACTATTTACACTCATTTGTATGTAATACTAGACTAATAAACTGATTTCATTAATGTATTCTCTGTCTTCTGTATATCAATATACAACCTGAATGATTCTCTTGGAATATAAATTATAAAACATTGTCTTGCTCAACAGAACAAATGGGAGACTGGAGAGCTGGCTAAGCAATTTAGAGCACAGTCTGCTCTTCCAGAGGACTTGGGTTTGATTCCCAACACCCACATGACAGCTTACAACCATCTGTAATTTCACTCCCAATGGATCTTGTACCCTTTTCTGACCTTTGCAGCCACCAAAGAATACATTTGATGAACAAACATACATCCAAGCAAAACCTTAATATATATTACATAAATAAATTTTTAAAACAAAACAAACACTTTTATTTTTTAAGTTTTTTTTTCAACCTGGAATGTACTATAAAACCGTACATTGCCCCTCAAGGGCCCCCTTACTGCTTTCCCATTTTTTATGCATTGTATGTCTACTCAAACCCTTGTTAATTTTGTTGCAGGCTCACTGCCCTACTGCCTAATCTTAGAACATGTCATAACTCTTAATCAGTGTTTGTATAGTTTATTCTATTGGGAATATTTCTTCCCTTCAATGCATATCTGATGTGAGCCCTCATTTCATTTAGGTCTGGGCTCCAATACCATAATTTCAATGAAAACTTTCCTATCTAACTTGAACAAATGGGCCAGCTTAATGCATTCATATTAGCCTTCCTATTTTCTCATTTAGATTATTTATTATCATTTACTATATTACATATTTTATTTATATCCTTCAATTTCTACACTTTCCACTGCATTGCAATTTTAAAGGCATAAATATTTGTAATTACTAGTATATGGAAGCATGGAGATAAATTAATTCAAGCAACTTGAACAGATTTCTGTTTAGTTTTTTTCAAGACAAGATTTCTCTTTGTAGACCAGACTGGCCTCAAATTCACTGCCTGTTTCTGCCTCCTGAGTGCGGGGGTTAAAGGCATGTGCCACCTATGCCTAGAAATTTGAACAATTTTTAACAAGAAAATAAAGTAGGAAAAATAAATAGAAAGTTAAAGTGATTTTTCACTCTACTTTAGTCTATGTATTACATATAAGAAAAGAAAAAATATGTAATTATACATATCCTTGGCAATACCACTGTTATAATTTGTTTTAAACATATTGTCATTCATTAATATGTTGTCTTTGTAAAGTTCTATTACTGTGAAGAGACACCATAACTACTTCATCTCTTCCAAAAGAAAGCATTCAATTGAGGTTGGCTCACAGTTTCAAAGGTTTAGTCCATTATCATCACAGTGGGGAGCATGGTGGCACAGAAACAGAAATGGTGCTAGAGAAGGAGCTGAGATTTCTGCAGTCTGATCTTCTGACCAAAAGAGAGACCCTGGCCTTGACATGTGCTTTTGAAACCTCAAAGGTTACCTTCAGTGACACATTTCTTCCAACAAGCCCACACCTCTTAATCAAGTAGTGAGCCTTTGTGGGCTATTCTTATTTAAACCACCATATGTCTGTACTGATTTATTCCTTAAATTCAAAGAAAAATGAAAAAGTTCATAATCACAGCTCATCATATAGAAACAGCAGTATAGTTTCACAAAATTAGCTTATTAAAATGGCATAATATGACTCGGGTGATTGAATAGTTGGAAATATAGAATAAAGATGGGCCTTTTTCTTGGTTAACCTTACATAGACTACTCTAGTAAACTATGGAGAACCATTAATTTATCTTAATACTTCATTACTCTTAGTGGAAAGAAGAGAATATTGAGAAAAACTGGATTCATATCAGAAAGATCATATCAAATAGATTCTAGATTGTGAACTAAATAACAATTTTAATGACTTTGGTGTTAGGGGAATATCAAATTAACTCTTACACAATCCATCATAGTTTGCATATTGATCTATTTGTTGTCTTAATGGACTCAGGGTCATACTACTAAATTTATGTTCCTAAAATATAAATAGTTAAAATTAAGATCTCTCTGTAATTATTATTATTAATAAAAAAGTGACCTTCTTAAATTAGCTTGCCAAGAAGAATAGGAACTTCTAAGTAAACAATAAAAGAGGTTTGGTATAGTTCTACTGGTTTAAGCATCAAACAAAACTGTTAGTGTGGGATTTTGATAAGATCATACAGGAAGAAAAAAAAAAAACAGTACTGCTACATTCCAAACACTCATTCATGCTTTAAAATTGCTCTACAAGGTCATCCTTTTTAGATCAGGAAACAATCAAATAAAATAAAACAATGTAATCTAAGTTGTAAATCTCTGATTTAATGGAAATATCCTTTGATTTTATGGCAACTCTGACTAAAATTAGGAACCTCGCCAGGCAGTGGTGGTGCATGCCTTTAATCCCAACACTTGGCAGGTAGATCTCTGTGACTTCATGGCCAGCCTGGTCTACAAAGCGAGTTCCAGGAAAAGCACAATTTTACACAGAGAAACCCTGTTTAGAAAAGCCAAAAATAAAATAAAATAAAATAAAAATAAAATTAGGAACCTTGATGGATATATTCAAGTTTCTGAGCTATATAAGTACAACTTATAAAGCCTACTTATATACATGCTCATGAGGGTAAGAATGAAAGATCCTACTCAATTCTGGATAATTGCATGATCGACTATGGTACTCAGTGAACTTACAAAAAGCAGAAACACTTTGTTTAAATCCAAATATTAAAATATCCTGGAAAAAAATGACTTGAAATTAAAGGAAGATTTTCCAAAAGGAAAATGGTTTGAACTTAGGTTCGTTTAATCTCTCTGTAGTCCCAGAATTCATCAGTAATTTATAGAATTACATGTTATTTATTTGGAATTTTAGAAATTACTCCAAAGGGCTTCTTTTATTTAATTTAAATTTATCTTCATCCACAGAGGATCAGAGAGTAAATACTCAATTAAAAAATACACATAGTAACAAATGACAGAATAAACAATCAGATGAGAGTTTAGAGACTGTAGAGAGAAGGGAAAGAAATAAGTGATACTAACATTCTCACTTGCAATAATTACCACAGTTGAAAATTAAAGCTTACTTACTTACAGGCAAAATAACTACTTCAACAACAACAAAAAATAACAAATAATAAAACAAACCAGAAAATCAGAAGGCCATATCATAATACTGATTTCTCCTGTTTATGCATGTACATGTATATGTACCTATAAATGGCCATTAATATATAATCATAGAGTATGAACTGTTCTTCAAAACAACTAGTTTGATTTCACACAGTAGAATCTATTATCTATCTATCTATCTATCTATTTGGCTATGGTTTATTTATGGTGGAATATAAAAACTCAACATTTAAAAAGTCATTATTTTATAATTTACCATTTTTTTTTAAGAACAGGCTACAGAATAGATAGTTATTTGGAACAGGCCAAAGCTATTCTCTAGGTACTAAAGATCCATGCTTAGCCTGGCTTGCCCCTCAGATCATCCTCCTTTACCCAGGCTGACAGTTACTTTCTATTGAGACCAAGTATTTGTTGTCATCAACCTCTGCTTTCATCTAAGCAGATTATCCAAAGAACAGATAAATATTCTTTTGCAAAAATGCAAAATAATGAGACACTTAACAATGCTTTAAACCTTCATTTTTTCACTCAGCTTGTTGTCATACAGTATGTAGATTTTAAAAAGTAACACAATAATGCCACTCTTTTCAGGTAATTTACTTGAGGATTTCAAATGGGAGATGTTTTGAAGTAATTTATTTGATTCACAGAGCCAAAATCAGTAGCATCCTGGTTCATACATAAACATATGTACAATAGACTATAGGATGTGTATTTATGTGTATGATATATAGATATAAATAGAATTAAATATACTAAAAAGTTTAAAGCTTTTCATATGTATTGATTTGGTCATTAACATAACATAACAAAATAATACATGTGTGGGATGTCTATACGTAGATTGTGCATCTGTATATATCCATGTTATCCATGTTTTCAAACTATCTGCAATGATCATGGAAGTTCTTTATAACCAGAAATGAAATTTCTTATAGATTTTCTGTGACTGTCACCCATCTGTTTATTTCTTGTTGTTTTTTTCATATAAGTTTGATCCAAATTACAAAAAGATTTTTTAGTGAAATTCTATTTTCTTTCTTTTAGCCACATAAACATTAGTGAAACATCAAAACTGATTTACTACAGATACAGCTAAATTAGGAATATTTTATACAGTGTATGTGGGGGTGATGTTGGATAAAGTAAAGTAAACTAGGCATTCTACTTCCTGTATATTATCTATGACAACACAGGATGACAGTAGGCTGCGTAAAATCAGCTTATGGGCTTGAGAAATAAAATTGTAAGTGACATTATAACTGTGAATATGCATTTGATCGGCTGGAATTTGAATGAACCTTTTTATGGTATGAAGTGAAGTAGAAACTAGTAATAACACAGTAAGGCATGAATGATAAAAGCTTTGTGATAGGATTTTGAACATAAACAATAGTATTAAGTAGTAGACTTGAATTTATTCTTCCAATCAATTCTCACATAATCATACTTCTTCACTCGCCCATCCTATCTCATTCATCACATAAATATGCTTTAACAATATCAAAGCCATGAGTATACTTCAGAGTGAAAAAGCATGCTTTTGTTCTCATCTGCAGTGAGTAGTATTCATAAAATACTGAAATATTTTGTTTACAAAATCTTGTAGAAGCTGGTTATGATACATGTCTATAATCCTAGCATTCTGGACACTTATCAGTACTATTGCTACAAATTTGAGGCCTACATAGCTAACACTGGCTACATGAAGTCCTGTCTAAAAAGAAAGAAAAGGAAGGAAGAGAAGAAAAACTGTAGAAGGATCTAGAAGATTTTCAAACATTTTGATTATATAACTGTTCTAGTACAAGAAAGATAAATTTGTAGAAAGGTATCTTTCTCCAGATACTACTTCTTATCTTCATGATAGTATTCTATCTGTGAGGTCTTAACAAAACAAAGATTTCTTAGTAGTTCATCTGGAACCCAATGAGATGTGTCCCATCTATAGCTGACCACTCACAATCACTTATTCTCAGCACTTCGAATACTTATTCATCTCTGTGTTAATCATTACCCATTGCAATAAGAACCTTCTCTGAATCTGGGAGGTGGTGGCACACACCTTTCATCCCAGCACTCAAGAAGCAGAGGCAGGCTAATCTCTGTGAGTTTGAGGCCAGCCTGGGCCACAGAGTGAGTTCCAGGAAAGGTGCCAGAGCTGCACAAAGAAACCCTGTCTCAAAAAATCAAACCAGGGGATAGGGATTTGTCTCAGTGATAGAGCACTTGCCTGGCCTGTGCAAGGCCTCAGCTCCAAAAAAAAAAACACCCCCCCAAAAAAAGAACCTTCTCTGCACAAAGTTGACTGCAGCACAAATCTATGGTAATAAACTTGAATAGTTAAAAGCTAATTTGACATGAGCACTTGAAATAACAGCATCAATAGTTTCTCTCCTAGCACCTAAAACTTCCCTTGTTTTGACTATGTTTATGGTACAATACATGAATATTCCCCAATAGAACAGCCTTCAAGTCTAATCAGGAGAGTAATTGATTACCCCATAAGTGGGCTTGCCAGTGGGCACATCTTTATCCGGCATATTGCTATTACAATATGCATGTTGTATGATTGGGTAAGACCACTAATGTATTTTCTGCCCTAGCATCCAGCATAGCATCTTCCATCATTGTAAAAGCTATCCAACTCAGAGAAACCTTCTTTTTTAGTTCAAGATCTATTTATTTATGTTTTCAACCAAAGTGTATGGTATCTTCAACAGTAGGGTCTTGTCATCTAGCTATGGTAAGCAACCAAGAACAATGGCAATATTTTTCTGTATTGTTTTGGGTATCTGTGGAGTCTTCCTGAAAGGTATCCTGTGCCTGACACTGTAATTTTAATCATAGATAAAATTATTATTAGCCAATTATGAAGGAAAAGGTATGACAAAAACAAATGGAACACCAAAATCAACCACAAGGTTCTTTCTTATATAGTTGTTTGGGATATGTTTAATTCTACAGCCAATTTGTAAAGCACATTTCTGTAGCTAGAGTTTTCTTGCTTAGCCCACAGTCAGGACAAATCTCTCACCCACCAGTCCCACAGCCGCTCAGACCCAACCAAGTAAACACAGAGACTTATACTGCTTACAAACTGTATGGCCGTGGCAGGCTTCTTGCTAACTGTTCTTTTGTCTTAAATTAATCCATTTCTATTAATCTACACCTTGCCTCATGGCTCGTGGCTTACCGGCATCTTCACATGCTGTTTGTCATCGCGGCGGCTGGCAGTGTCTCTGACTCAGCCTTCCACTTCCCAGCTTTATTCTCCTCCTTGTCCCGCTTATACTTCTTGCCTGGCTACTGGCCAATCAGTGATTTATTTATTGACCAATCAGCAACACATTTGTCATAAAGAACATCCCACAGCACATTTCTTTGCTGATGTATACTTGATGTGATAGACTGAAACATGTTTTAGTGTTAATGAAGTATGGATTCTGAGTTTGTATTAGACAATATAACTTTGAAGCATCATAAAAGGAATGAAAGCTGTGGTCTCAGACAGAGCTCAATCTGAGTTCCAGCTTGTGACCTTACGTACATTACTTTCTATCTATCGGCATATGTTTTAATCTATGAAGAAGGTATAACTAATGCATTCCTCAGATACATTGTGAGTAATTAAATTTAAAATTCCCAAACTCAGTCTTTAACAAATACAGCTTGAGTATCACCCAGAAACCAACATTACTGTGTGTATATATTGTTGTGATTCATTTAAGAGAATTGTTCAAATTTTAAAACTGAACATATTATTTCTAATTAACAGGATAAAAACACCATGTTGTATTTCAAACGTGCTGAGGGATGATTAATGCAAAATAATGAGAAATTACTCTTCAGTACTACCTACTTAAATTGATTTAACTGCCCTTCACAAGCCTCAAAACATAGTCATTTTTCAAATGAGTATCTTAATATTGTGATACTACTGCACTTCATTTCAGATACTGCTTTGGTTATTAAAGGAACATGCTATGGACAACTAGCTTGCCCCAATAGCATTCATCCAAAAGTTTTCAGGTTCATGTTAGATTTTGAAAAAGTCATATTTACTTTTTCCATAGGAATTATATTTACTAAAAGCCTTTTGGAGAACTTGAGTAGGAAAACTGAAGCCCCAGTAAGAGAAACAAGTCTTAATTATATAGCTAGATGTAACTATATTGGAAAGCAGAGCACAGATATAAAGCGTGGACTTTTTTTCCAACATTGAGAAAATTGAATGAAGTTAGGGTGAGAAACAGTCTATTCATTTATAAATCTGTGGACCCCTACCATTTTTAATTGATCACTCATAAAATAATTGTGTATCTGTGACAAACTGGGTACTACACTAAATAAGTCAAACATACCCAAAGTCTTCATTGAGCTTATAGCCTATGGAAGTGGATAAAGACAGTAAAACTTTTATTTGTGTACTTATTTATTTTATTAAAGTACAATGCTGACATTCTGATCAATGAGATGCAAAAGGCTAAGAGAAAGGATAAGGACAAACTAACAAAATTAAGAAGTTAGTACAAATTATTAAAGCATTAAAGAACTTCAAAAATTTTTAAACTTTTTCTTTCCTTCATTGAGAATAGATTTTTTTCATATAATTTATTCTGATCACTGTTTCCCATCACCCAATTGCTCTGAGAATCTCCCCACCTTCTTTCTCATTAGAATCCACACCCTTTTTATCTCTCATTAAAAAACAAACAGGTGTTTAAATAATAATAATAAAATAAAATAAATGCAAAACAAACAAACTAAAAATAAAATAGGACAAGAAAAGAAAAGGGAAAAAACAAGCAAACATACAACAAAAAAAGAAGAAAAGGAGCTGTAGAAAAGCATGAACTATATTTGTAAACACAGAGACATACATGTCTGTACATACAGAAATCCCCTAAAAACACAAAACCAGAAGTCAATATGTACACAACAGATTTGTAAGGTTTGTTGTTTTTGTTTTTAAAGCCCTGTCAAAACCTTATGAGATAAAGAACTGTAAATGTAATTCTAAACAGTCTTATTAAATAAGAAACACAGAGTCAAATGCAGAGTGAAAAGCCCAGAGATCAGAGAGCAGTAGCCAAGAGCTAAGACCACTTTGTTAACACCCGCTGCCCTTGCCATCCTTCCCCTGAGAAAGAGACCTACTTCCAGTGTGTCTGTATTTTTATTGACTTTCTGTTTTGCCTTCTCATTGGTTGTAAACCCAACCACATGACCTCCTCCTCACTGCCTGTCTATACAGACTTCCAGGTCTCTGGTTGGTATTGAGATTAAAGGCATGTGTCTCCATGCTGGCTGGCTGTATCCTTGAACACAGAGAGATTCTGCCTGTCATGTGATCAGGATTAAGGGTGTGTGTTACCACTGCCAGACTTCCGCTAAATGGCTTGCTATTAGCTCTAAACTCCAGGCAACTTTATTTATTAATATACAAATAAAATCACATTTCAGCACAAATAAAATATCACCATAAAGAACCTCTAACCTCCAAAGACACATTGATTTTATTTTGTGCTGGCCATTTACTGCTGGGCATATCTGAGCTGGGCGGGGTCTCTGAGCTAAGAGAAGTGGATACAAGACCTTATTCATAATCCAGAAGCCATGTTCAGTTGATAACAGCTTGCAAATGAATATCAGTTCTCTCCAATGAGGCCTCCCTGGAGATACAAACCCCTCTTAAGTTTAAAAAACTTCAATAACTGCTCTATCCAAGAAAATAATTCACATGATGATAGCAATATTTATATAACAAATGTAGATAACTATTTACTCATAGCCTCACAAAATGATCTTCTTATAATGTCTCCAAAGAACTGTATAACTTGACTGTGAACTCATTATATAATATTTATTACAGAAATAGAAGAGAGGGCATATAGTAACCAGTGTTTGATCTGGGAAGGTCTAACCACTAGCGGTTGCTTTGGACTACACTTGTTGCAAAAGCACCTTTAACCTGGATCTTTAGCTATAGTCAATATAAAGACTACATAGAATCTAGATTTTGTGTTATTCCTAGAATCGTGTTAGTAAGGAAGAGTTATGTCTGGTAGGAAATATGAAAAATTGGATGATAGAAGAACCTTATTAGAGCTTTTAAAAAATCTAGGAAATTAATGGAGAAAAACTACTTTATCAGTTGGGCTACAACAATGAACAACAGAGTGATTTACATAGAATGTAAGATAAGAAGAATGGCTTATATTGAAAATTTTGAGTCTTAACTATCAGACTAAGGAGTTTTTCTTTGTGGTTAAAATAGGAGTGTCTAAAGGAAATCTAAATGGAAGATAGTGTTTTTCATAATAAGCAATCATGCAATGTAGTACATAGAAGCAAAAGATGATGATAAGTCTGAGCTGAAGTTTGTACTGCTATGTACATATGAGTTAATGAATTTGTAAGTTATCCAGCTGAAATATAAAATCAGCTGTTGGAAATAACAAATTGGAGCCTGTGAACAAGTAAGGTCTAACACCGCCACACACACCCCCAAAAAAGTCATGGCAAAAAATCTGAGGTGCATGTTGCCCCTTGTTAGCAAAGAAGAATAAAAGCACAAGTAAAATAGAATGGGAATTTGGATTCTTTTCAGCAATTGGATTTAGGGTCTTGATGAAACAATGGATAAAACAGGCAGAAAGTGTTAAAATTTGATAGAATGATTCTCACTATGCTGAAACCAATCAATATGAGAAGACACTGACAAACACATTTTTCACATACTTTAGAGAGGTAGAAGTTGACAATAAATAATAAAAGTCAGTGAACCATTGTCTTGCTTGCTGTTATTATGTGAGACACAGACTGAGCTTAGCTAACTCGATTCAGTAGGCATGGAAGGGACAGTAAAGATGTGAATCAGTAGGGTAAATGAGTCAAGTAGATTGAGGGTGGAATTTTTCACAGATATGTGACCTTCTATAACTGGTTTTTCTAGCATTTTGTCTTAAGTCAATTATAAAAATTAATAATATGTATCTCATGAGACTTTGTGCCTAATACAAAGTAAATGCACATATAAAATAAAGCACTGGTATAGTACTATAAACATAATGATATTTTTAAACTTTTAAACAACTACTTGATATTGATTTTTGTGAGAGTGAAATAAGGAAGATAACATCTTTACCTCTGTGATATATGAATAAAGCCTCAAATTTTCTCAGAGCATGGTAACAAGAAAATAATATTGGCTCTCCTCAGAAATTCATAAGCTTCACTTTTTCAATGATGGTGTCCAATTTCTGCTCTTTGTTCACTGATTTTTCTCTGTTTCATTTTCTGATATAGCAAGGCTGATTTTGAAACTAAAAGCAAATAAATTAAGTTAAAATGTACAATTCTAATACTTTGTTGTTCCTTCATTTTCATGCTTCATATTTGGTATTTATAATTTGTTTTATGGATTTTAATATATTTTTAATTGTAACAGGATTACATCACTTTCCTCCCTTCCCTTTCCTTCCTCCAGTCTTTCCCAACTACCCTCACTTGAACATTTCACATTTCTTTCTCAACTCTCAACTTGATAGCCTCTTTTTATTTGATTATTATTGTTACATATATGTATTTATACATACATATACATATACACACAAATATGTGTTTATATTTATATAATAAAAACACTATTGACTGAATCTATTTTTATTGTTTGTGTGTATAATTAACAGTTATCATGTGCTAGTGTTGACCTGACACACTAATAATTACATTCAGGTTCAGAACATTCTTGTGATGGAAGAAGCTAAGACTCAGAGTTGTGAAGTTACTTCCAAAGACACACAGCTAACAAGAATGACAATGTATTTGAAACTATATCTCTCAACCCTTAAGACATTGTTACTTGTCTTATGTTTATTATGAGTCACAACATTGTGTAAAGGAATAATAAAACATTATTTAAATGCAGTTCTCCTGAGCTAAATGATTTAGCATAGAGGAACAGTACTCCTCTAGCATGGTATCAGGTTCCATTTTAAGCATTGCAACAAACAAACAAACAAACAAACAAACAAACAAACAAACAATAAATAAATAAATAAATAAATAAATAAGCAAGCAATACACTTGGGAAAATCCTGGAGTTTAAAATGACAGTACACACAGAGTGAGGTAAGGAGTATTGAAAACATAAAGTGTCCTCTCTCTATAGAGCCAGATAATTTTTCAGCAAAAAATATTGGTTAACTGGGAGGTTAACATGACCCTTGGTGTTGACATTTCTGTTGAAATTTTATTACATAGTCACTTTAATGAATCACTAGCCATTACTTAAATTCAGTCTTTACCTCACCTGATATCTCTTATGTCCATGTTATAATTGTGTAATCATAAGGCGCATCTTTATGGCTTGATCAGCTTGTCTTTGAAGTTATTTATTTAATGTAAATTATCTAGAGGAGTCCAACTATAAGTCATTTAATGAACATAAATTATCAAGTATGGTCTGAAAGGCTTCCCATGAATAATGAAGGTATTTTTTATCACTTTAATTCTTTTTTCTGCATTTTTCTTTATTAAGAAATTTTCTACTCACTCTACATACCACCCACAGATCCCACCTACTCCCTTCTCCCATCTCCCAGCCCTCCTTCACAACCCACCCCACATCCCCACATCCCCGAAATCAAGGTCTCCCATGGGGAGTCAGCAGAGACCGGCACAATGATCATAGGCAGGTCCAGGCCCCTTCCCACTGTACCAAGGCTGCACCAGATTCCCAAAAGCCTGCCCATGCACTAGGGATGGATCCGGATTCCCCTGCCTGGGTGCTCCCCAAACAATTCAAGCCAAATAACTGTCTTCCATGTCCAGAGGGCCTAGTCCAATCCTGTGGGGGCTTCACAGCCACTAGTCTACAGTTCATGGGCCTCCAATAGTGTGGCTGGTCATCTCTGCACTTCTTCCCATCATGATCTAGATGTTTCTGCCTGCAGAATAGCAAGAACCTGGAAACAACCTAGATGCCCCTCAACTGAAGAATAGATAAAGAAAATGTGGCACATGTACACAATGGAATACTACTGAGCAGTAAAAAACAATAATATCAAGAAATTTGCAGTCAAATGGATGGAACTAGAAAATATCATCCTGAGTGAGGTAACCCAGACTCAGAAGGACAAACATAGTATGTACTGACGTCTAAGTGGATACCAGATGTGAGGGAAGGGATGGCCAGATTGCAACCCACAGCTCCAAAGAGGCTAGCTAACAGGGAAAGACCCTAAGAGACACATGGATGACCCAAGATAGGAGAAGTGGGTGAGATATCATCCTGAGTGAGGTAACCCAGACTCAGAAGGACAAATATAGTATGTACTGACGTCTAAGTGGATACCAGATGTGAGAGAAGGGATGGCCAGATTGCAACCCACAGCTCCAGAGAGGCTAGCTAACAGAGAAAGACCCTAAGAGACACATGGATGACCCAGCAAAGGAGAAGTGGGTGAGATCTACATGAGCAGACTGGGTGTGGGGGGGTGGCAGAAGGCAAGGAGTGGGGAATAAGAACATAGGGAAATGGGAGGGTCAAGCTGGAACAGGGACAGTTTGGGGGGGCAGGGAGGGAGATACCATGATAGATGAGGACATATGGGAAAAGGAAGAGGCAGGGTGCTGGGGAGACTCTCAGAAACCCACAAGGATAACACCACCTTGGACTACTGGCAGTGGTCCAGAGGATGCCTGGTCTGGTCTACTCTGGTGACCAATCTAGCAAATGCCCTAATTATCATCATAGAGCCTTTGTCCAGAGACTGATGGAGGCAGATGCAGAGATCCACGACTAGGCACCAGGCTGACCTCTGGTAACCACTCAAGAAATTCTAAAGTTTTAGAAGATTCCTTTTGCAAATAATTTATTATATAACACTCATGAATCTGCTGGTAAAACCATCATCACATTGAAGTTGCTTCTTACTGTGAGAGAAAGTGATATTTGGAATGTTTTATGCTGGTAATTAAATATGGTGATACAGATAATGTCATGTTATTTCTGCTCACAGCTCTTTACTTCAAACTAGCCACATGGCTTTACCAAGTCACAAGGGGGCCACAAAGTGCAATCTTCCAAAGGTAAAAGGAAAAAAGGATTTAAAAAACATCTGGAGCCCCAATAATTTTCAATTTTACTAGATAAATGTCCATTTTCTTAGTATAGTCACACTTTTATCAATATACTCATTCATAAATTAAGTATGGTGCATGAATGTAGTTTTTAAACCTAACTAAGATGCTATGGAATGAATGATCTTATAGTGAATTCATGATTGATTTTTATGGATTTAAGAGAGATTTCTGTGAATAAAATAATTCCCATATATAACACTACATTTAGATGTCTAGTTCCATAAACCATATACATTTTAAATTGTGTATTGAAAATAAAAATCATATGAACCAGAGAACTTAGCATTTTACATATTTTCCTATTTCTGTGTAAAAGTATTTCAACAAAAATTTCAATGATAAAATATAATAACTGTTACACTGAATTAAAACTTGGCCTTTAGAATCAAATATTTGTTTTTATATGTAAAGCAATCCAGACTGCCATCTAGTTTATTTTGCTCTAATCAATCCTAGAGGCAGTGGAGCAGTCCTAAACTCTTAGTCACAATAACATACCCTCACATAAATAAGCAGTTATTAATATGACTTCAGAAAGTAATAGATTTTTCCTTTGTGAAATAAAACTTATAAATAGATTAAACGCATTATCAAACTCAAAAGCACCATTCAGGTCCATTCATCCAGCATTCAATAATCAGTATATATAGATGCTTCTGGATGATGTCAAGTATATCACATCAATGGAAAAGAATGAAAAGAACTGAGAAAGGGAAAGATGAATATTTTAGAAAACAGACTTGATTTTATTTAGATACTTAAAATAGTTCAAGATCTTCTCTTTTACCATGCCCTAGACCCATATGAATAATTTCTCATCTATCATTACCTAATGAAATAACACTTCTCAGAACTTCCTGAAGTTACATCATTCTCCTCTGCCCCCATTGTCTCCCTCCACTGGGATTTCAAATAAGGACGTGCCTAATTGGTCAGGTAACATAAAATTTTATTGTTAATTTTGAAAGGTTTTTATAGAATCAAAAACTTTCTGAAGAAGCTTAATTTTAAAAAAGAGAGAGAAAATTGTTACAAGTTGCTGGACTTTTAAACTCAAGGGATATCATACAAAAAATGTTTAAACATAGTGAGTTTAAAAGCAAAGATAAAAATTTCAATTGGACTCTTTACCAGTCATTCTAATCAGTAATGGAAAGAAAAATAATTTCTGCATTTTGAATGGTTAATGGGTATGATTTATATTTATGATTTCTAGTATTTGAAATGGGTTCCATGGCTCTTCAACTTAAAAATAGTACACAGAAGCTTCAAACAGTGAATTATTTAATTAAAATTTTCCCCATTAGATCTAGTGGTAGTCCATTCTAATGAGATTCATATCAAATGCATTTCTTCTAATTTTCAGGTACATTTTAATTAGAGATAACATCCATTAGTGTGAAGAAATCAACTCTTGCATTTTCAGTATGTGTATGTTTGTGTACATATGGGCACATATTTGTCTGTGTACAAATAGGGAGATATATTTTTACACCATTTTGTATGTGTGTGCATGTATGTGTGAAAAGAGTAAGTGTGTGTGTGTGTGTGTGTGTGTGTGTGTGCCCAGAGATCAACTTCAGGTTTTTTTCCCCTCAGGCAGCATCCAAATTCTCTTGTTTGCCCTTGTATTTTGAATTCATTATGTTTTCTTTTCTTATTGGTCCATACAATCTGGACATGAATCCCTTGAGACATAGTCAATAAGTTGAGTGGCCATCAAGCTCTGGTGATCTGCCTGTCTCTCCACCCACCCAATGCTGAAAAGTGAACATCATCATACAGAGCTATTTATTTTTATAAGTAGGTTCTAGGCATGTAACTTAGGTTATAATGCTTATAAGGCCAGTGCTTTACTGACTGAGCTATCTCCCCAATCCAATTTTGCAATGTATTTATTAAAACAAAAAAGCAATTAAAATTAAAGTAAGTTATGTCAAAATTAACAATTTATTTAAAAATCATTAGTATTTAAGTGTTTTTTAATGTATTTTATTATTATTGTATTTAATTATGCCAGGCCTGTAGCCAGGTTGTTAATAGCATGTAAAGTGTATGAAATAATCACAGTATTTGAATATTCTCAGGTTTATTGAAATAGCTCACCTGCTTCCTGAACAAAGAGAGTGAATTTTGAACATTTATCTAATACTTTCATCTCATTCTTTAACATTGATGAAAATACTAAGTAAGACTTATATGTTAAAAGCATGGTAATTCACCATTTGTGATGAGAATACAGGCATTTCATAAATACTAACAAAAGCATTCCCTGAGAATAACAACTTCACATAATAGAGAATAAATACATATACAAGTGTGTATATGTATATGTATATGTATATATATATATGCACATGTTTTTATGGTGTTTAGATATATAATATAATGTCAGAGCCTTCTATAATACAGTATTGTCAAAATTCAATGAATCTGCTTTTGTCTAAGTAACTGATAAGCCTGATAAGCCTTTGTTTTAGTATGGCTTTTTTCCTCAAGGGATAATATGATCATACCACCCCAATTTGGGGGTAGAGATTATCATGAGACAAGTAATTAATTAAGCAAAACAATAGAGAGGTATCCTGGTCTGTAGTAATGGTAATGGAAATGTTAATATACTTTAGAAGAATGAGGGTGAGGAGGGTCATAAGATTCTTACCTGAGAGTATAGTCATTATTGTCCCCTGTCCTCACCAACTTCAAGAGGTCTTTAGAGATTATAGAGTATATAAGAAGTGGCTTAACTGAAAGAAGGACTTCCTAAGGCAGAATTCATGAGGTCATCATCCATAGTGTGAAGGGACTTTGCTGTGTCTTATGTTTTAAAGTCACATAAGATACTTACAGAACCCTTCTCCATGCTTTAAGAAGTAAGCCTAATTGTTTACTTAAGTTGTACCTTGGTAGAATCTAGAATAGGACCATGATTTGTTGGTGTCATAGCCGCATTGATTGAAGTTCAGGCTTCTCAAGATAAGAAAATATAGTAGCATTCTACTTGCTATATTCCTTTAAAAAATCTTTATATTTTTGAAATTAAAATATAATTACATTATTTCCCCCTTGTCCTACCTTACTATGGATCTCCTTGTTGCCTATCAAATTCATGGCCACTATTTCTTTGTTTGATTGTTGATATAACATCAAACATATATGTTGATAATACAATATCAAATATATATATATATATATATATATATATATATTCCTTGATATATAAATAGAACCTGTCAAGTCAACCTGTTAAATCTCTATATTGGTACTTGTTCTCAG
The DNA here is from genome assembly GCF_949786415.1 of Peromyscus eremicus. Taxonomy (NCBI): domain Eukaryota; kingdom Metazoa; phylum Chordata; class Mammalia; order Rodentia; family Cricetidae; genus Peromyscus; species Peromyscus eremicus. Next base: position 123,405,397 of record NC_081439.1, read on the forward strand.
GGATGACCACCTGAAAGCCTCCTCCTTCAGGATGGGCTTTCATGGTACCAGGAAGTCCCATACAAGTTTCCAAGGGAAGGAAGCAACCAATAGTCTTACCTATCTGTGATACCTGTAAACTAAAACAACAACCAGCATGGTGTGATATCCTTAAGGGCACAATAGTTGTAAACATTTCTTTTTAAATTTTATTTTTTCCTATCATTTGGCACCTGAGCAAATCAATTTTCCTCTTTTTTTTCTTAAGTGAATTATTCTTAGGCTTCTAGGCCTCTTCTTTGATTTTATCATAGTTCAAAAATAATTTTCTTTATTTCAGACAGCCACCTTGAAATTGTCCTGAGCAGTTTGTAGTCCAAAGCTGATCTTCAGGTAGTATTTGTCAGCTTAGTTGTGTTACCATAGTCCAGATGGAATTATTCCTTTTCTTGGTAAATTTTTCTGGGTAGTTTTCCCTTCTTCTTTGGATGCTTATTTGTCCAAAGGCCTTTAAATTCCTCAAGATAATTGTTTTTATTTTCCTGGAAAGACAAAAACAAAACCCTTCCCAACCCTAACTTTGGGGAGTTTCCCTTTTGGAGAGTTGTGTCTGATCAAATGAAAAGGATTTGGTAGTTTTATAAGTTAGTTTAGATTGAGTGGCCATGCAGTTTGATGAACTGTTACCTTTTCTAATCAAGAGGTCTCTCTTGTTCAAATCTAATCTTTATCAATTTTGATTTATGTTTTTTTCTGAAATCGTAGAGCAAGATACTATTAATCTCAGGGTTGTGGGTTCAAGCCCCACACTGGGCATCTGATGAAGCATGATCCTAATTAGTCTTAACAATAAAAACCCAGAGTCAGATATTGAGGGTGAAAGCTTAAAGATCAGAAAAGCAGAACAGCCAGCTACCAGAAACTTCTTATCTCTACCAGTGCTCACTCACACCAAATTGGATATATCCTGTCTGTATGAATTTTCAGACTAAAATGGTGAGATCCTGTCTCTACCTTCTTTATATTCCAGTCTCTGCCTCCCTAGTGCTGGGATTAAATATGTGAGTCTTCTATTTGCTGTTATCAAAGGGATGGTCTTCCCTACTACTGAGATCAAAGGTGTAAGCAACCACCCTACCTGGCTGTTTTTTTAGACTTGTTCAATCTTGTGTAGCCCAGGGAGGCCTTGAACTCCTGATCTTCCTGCTTCCTCCTCCCAAGTGCTGGGATTAAAGGTGTGTGCCACCACTGCAGGCCTCTATGGTTAACTAGTAAATAGCTCTGCCCTTTGATCTTAGGTAAGCTTTGTCAGAATACAAACAAAAAATCATACAACACTGCCCCCTATTATAAAAGTGTTTATTGATCAAACATAATGTCTCCAGAATCAATGGTAGATGTCTATATAGCTTCCCTTTGCAGTGGTTGTCAAGAACAGGACATTAAAAAACTGATAAAATGACTAAAGGATCCAGATAAAAATGAAGGCAAAGATATCAGGCTTATTTCTAGCTTTTAGTTATATTATGGGACCAAGTAGTAAAGGGCTCAAAGTTCTTGTTATACAACCCACTAAACAGAATTATTGGGGTTAAAAGGGACATAATTAAAAAATAATCTTAAGTTATTTCCTTGATAGTTATCCAAAGTAGAATATTTTATCACCTAAAAGTCAACAAAATATAATGTAGTATTTATTGTTAAACCACAACAATTATACAGTCAAATTACTTCAAAGATACAATTTCCAAATTGTGGGTATACACATACATGCATATATGCTCACATGTATATGTATCATAAGGGAATAGCTTACAAATATACAACTGATGGTATAGTTGTATTATGGGCAATTGTGGCCTCAATATTTAGAAAAAACACTTGTTCCATTTTGTCTCTGAAGTACAAGAAGAAGTAATAAATTTTTATGATAACCAGTATGAAATGAGCTATTGAATTTTAATGCTTTAAAGAAACAACTTTCTATACATATCTAAACATGACAAAATAAATACAGATGTGTACAAGAAGGAAAATAATTTATCAACACAATTATGCAAGAGAAAAATGCTCATTTAATCACCAAATGGAGAAAAATTAGAATTTTCTTTCATGTCTGTGTAAATGAATATGTTCAGAATATTCCATATCAGTAGAAACCACAAGTTATTTATAGGTATAAATAAAAATGATATGGAAATATAAACTAGTGTGTTTTATTTTCTAGAATTTAAATTATTTAAAATGATCTTTGAATGCTAAAATAAAACATTGAGAAATTTTTGTTTCAGCTCTGACATGGGAAGTGCTTGAAAGTCATAATTATCATCCTTAAAGCAACAAAAATATGAACAAAATGAAAATACATTCCTTTTCTTACACCCATCAGAAAATTGGAGTCACTTGAGAAACCAGCAAATGGAAAGACTGACAATTGTGATCACCTTACACAAAACAGAAATGGAAACAAACTGGTAAGAAGACTTAAATATTCATTTTGCTGAATTGGTTGAGAATGAATGTAGACCAGGTAAGAGTAAGAATCTAAATTGGCAGTCTTGGGAACAGTCCTACACATTTATTGATTTCGAATCTTCCAGGATTTTGAAAATAAATCCACTATGGCTCTGGTAGCAGAAGTAGAAAAGCATCCATCTTGAATATCCCAAAGCACTCTTTTACTATGGTTATGAAGAGAAATAAATGCCTACACACTGATTTTACAGAGAAAGATTTATTATAAAGGATTTCTTTATATTAAGATCTGCAGTTAACAAGCTGGAGATCTGAAGGTGAGCTAATGATGTGATTCCATACTGAGTCAGAACCATGAGTATTAAGATTGTATTAGTTACTTTTCTGTTGCTCTGATAAAATACCATAACTATGATAACTTAAGGAAGAAAGAGTTTATTTTGGCTTATGGATCCAGATGGCAGAGTAGAGGTATGACAAGAGATCACAGACATAGTGGTAGGAACAGGAAGCTGAAAGCTAATATCTTGACTCACAAACACAAAAAACAGAGAAGGAACTGGAAGTGGCTTAAGCATTTAAACTCTGAGAGCAGCTCCTAGTGATATACAATCTCCAGCTAGGCTGAAGCATCTAAACATCATCATACAGCACCACCAAAACTGGGGACCAAGTATTTAAGTATACAAGCCTAAGGAGGACATTTGCAATCCAATTACAACCCTTGAACCTTAAGGTCTTGTGCCCCATCACAATGCAAAATAATAATAGATTAATTTTAAAAGTCCTCATAGACTTTACAGTAGGTATCAATATTATTTAAAAGTCCCAAATCTCTCCTGAGATTAAAGGCTATCTCTTAAATGTAACCCCCTACAAATTCAAAGGCAAAATTAAGTACTTCCAATGTAGAGTGATACACCATCTACATTCCCATTCCAAAATGGAAGATTGAAGACACAATGAGGAAATAACTGAACCAAAGCAAGACAAAAACTGTGTTTTCTAGTGGTCTTAGATGACCCCTGTGAAAAGGTCGTTCAACCCCCCCAAAGGGGTCATGACCCACAGGTTGAGAACCACTGCTCTAGTTACCTTGCATAGGGCTTCAAATTCAAAAGGTTTCCATGGCTCTACCTGTTGTGGATATTGCTCTGTATAAATAAACACTGATTGGTCAGTAGCTAGACAGGAAGTATAGGCGGGACTAACAGAGAGGAGACTTGAGGGAACAGGAAGGCAGAGGGGGAGACTGCCTGGAGCCACCTCCAGGACAAGGAAGATGTAAGGTACCGGTAAGTCACAAGCCATATGGCAAAGTATAGATTTATAGAAACGGGCTAAATATAAGAGTAAGAGCTAGACAAGGATAGGCCTGAGCTAATGGCCAAGCAGTTTAAATAATGTAAGAGTCTGTGTGTTTATTTTATAAGTGGGCTCCGGGACTTGGCAGGAGATGGAGAGAAATTCTCCAGCTACACTACCTTTTCACCTTTTCTGCCTGAATCATACATCTCTTATTAATACTGATTCAATTTCCCATGTGCAGCTCTCCATGGCAGATATCTCATGACATTCCCATTTTCAAATCTCAGAGTGTATACTGCAAATTCAGGCTTTAATTTCATAGCTTCACATAATGGACTCTCAGGGCCTTCTGTCTACACAGATATCTCATGCAGGACAGGTGAAGGAAGAAAGCACAACCTCTATATGCATTGATCCTTCATTAAAGACAGAACCATGCAGTACCAAATTCTGTTGCCAAATTTGAACAGATTGTGGCCCTCTTGGATCTCATCAACAACAGCTCTTTTAGTCAGTTTCTTTTGAGGAACAGAAAACTCCTTAGGCTTGCTTTCAGGAGCAGAAGCTTAGCTGGGCAGGGTATTTCCCTAAGGGCACTCTTCCTTTTATTCCAATGGATAGCAGACCTCTCTTAATGGAACAACTCTTCCTTACAATTATAGCCTTTTTTGTAGAACTGTATAAGAGTTATTGATAATAACCTTGCCACAGAGTCATTATTTAGATTGCCTTGAAATTATCTCAGTCAAACAAACAAAAAACAAAAGCAGTTCATTGCTTTTTAATTTCACCTCAGATACATCTTAAGATAAGTGCATAAATTAAACAGATTATTTGTTAAAACATCACAGAATTGTCTCTATCACAGTAGTTAATATTGTTCTCTGAAATTTCATGACCTGGGACTCAACATTCTCTATTACTCTTAGCACTACTTTCTTCTAAGCTCCTCTAAAGTATCCCATTAAGCTCTGCTTATAATATTCAACAACTCTTCTAGTCCAAAGTGTCAGAACACGATCAAAAGAATGATGCATGGGGAACAATGGCTTGAGGAACTGTGAAAGAGGCTCCAGGAAAAAAGGCAGAGGTCCTACCTCAAGTGCTTTTTGTTCTCTGGATTTTTCTCAGACATGTTTATTCTTGGTGGATGTCAGAACACAGCTATAGAACCCAGTCTGGTGAAAGGATGTGCTGGATGCTGTCCTCACTGTACCCTCAATCTTGATATGGCCTTCTGCCTTGTATTCATACTTTCCTAAATATAATCTATAGTGTATTGTGGTGATATTGTGTTCCCCAAAATATTGTGCACACTAATAAACTTATCTGGGGTCAGAGAAGAGAACAGCCACAATATTAAACTTAGAGGATAGGCAGTGGTAGCACATGCATTTAATCCTAGCATTCCAGAGGCAGAAATCCCTTTGGATCTCTCTGAGTTCAAGGCCTCATTGGAAATAGCCAGGCATGTTGACTCATGCCTTTAGTCCCAGAAAGTGAGCCTTTAATCCCAGGGAGTGATGGCAGAAAGCAGAAAGGTATATAAGGCATGAGGACCAGAAATTAGAAGTATTTGGATGGTTAAGCTTTTAGCTGGTTAAGGTTTCAGGCTTTAAAGAAGCAGTTCAGCTGAGATTCATTCGGAATGAGGACTCAGAGGCTTCCAGTCTGAGGAAACAGGATCAGCTGAGGAACCGGCAAGGTGAGGTGGCTATGGCCTGTTCTGTCTCTCTGATCATCCAGCGTTCACCCCAATAACTGGCCTTGGGTTTGTTTCTATTATAAGACCTTCTAACAATTCTTGCTACAGTGTATATCAGGCAATTGTGTTTAAATTGATCTGTCCTGAGAAAGTTATGGGAAAGGGCTGATCTGTAAATATTTAGTATGTACATACTGGTGTTTATTTACATGTTGTTATGATCATGTTTTTCTGAACTTAAACAACCTTCCTTGGATCATTGCTTTCCTTGTTACATTCCTGAATAAAAGCACACTGAGACTGAAGCAACGTGTCTGCAGTATTAGATTGTAGTTTGCCCCATTCTTTAAGGTCTTCAGATCTCAGGTCTCCCAGACAGATCTGCCTAGGTCAATGAAGGTTGACACAATGTTCCAAAGACTTCCTTATTTCTATGGAAATGACCAAAAACTATGGTCAGGTTCTTCACAATAGCCCACTTTCTGATTACAACTTCTTTATTGGTTATTTTTCTGTTGCTATAATAGAATATCATGACCACAGTCACTTAAGGAAGGGAGTTTATTTCAGCTTATTACTTCAGGCAAATAAGAGTCAATGATGGTGGATGAGAGGCATCACAACAAATATCAGGCATGGTGGCAGGAATAGGGAGCTGATAAATCACAACTTGAACTGAAATCATGAAGGGGAGACAACAAACTGAAAATGGTTCAAGGATTCAAACTCCCATAGCCTGCCACCTTTGACATGCTTCCTCTAGAAAGGCCACACCTTCTAACTGTCCCAACCCAATAGCACCACCAACTAAGGACTAAGAGTCCAAATTCATTGGCTTCAGTTTGTAATTTGTCATGTTGAAGATGCAGAAAGAGTGGGTTTACATGTAAGTTCTGGGTCTCAGATCAAAGACAGGTAGACAGAATTTCTCTTATTCATTGTTTTGTTCTACTCCAGCCTACAACTCATTGGATATGTGAGATCCATGTACAATAGGAAAAATAGCCTTTTCTCAAGAACTCTTGATTCAGATATTATTCATAACCCTTATAGTAACTGTTTCATTAAATATCTTGTTCAAGATTCATGACTTCTCTAGCCCTAAGCAGCTGGGTAAGTTACCAGAACCAGGCATAATTTCTTCTTGTTGAGCATATCTTAATTCCAATTAGGATCTTGGGGAGAACCTATAATCACCACCACTTTTTGAAAGTAGCACAGAGACAAATAGCCAAACAAATGGAAACACATGAACTATGAACCAATAGCTAAGGAGCCCCCAACTGGATCAGGCCCTCTGGATAAGTGAAACAGTTGATTAGCTTGATCTGTCTGGGAGGCATCCAGGCAGTGGGACTGGGACCTGTCCTCAGTGCATGAGCTGTCTGTTTGGAACCTGGGGCTTATACAGGGACACTTGGCTCAACCTGATAGGAGGGGACTGGACCTGCTGGGACTGAATCTACCAGGTTGAACTGAATCCCCAGGGGAGTCTTTGCTCTGGAGGAGATGGGAATGGGGGGTGGGCTTGGGGAAAGGCGGGGGTAGGGATGTGGAGGAGGGAGAACAAGGGAATCCGAGGCTGATATGTAAAATTAAATTATAAAATAAAAACAATAGAAAAAAACAATAGAAAAAAGAAAGAAAGAAAGTAGCACAATTCTGAGCTGGGCATAGTGACACATACATTTAATCCTAGGTCAGCCTGGTCTACGTAGTGAGTTCCAGAACAGCCAAGCAACACCAGAGAATCCTATCTCTAAAAACAAAGAAAAAGCACCACAATCACTAATTACATTATAAATATTTGTCCTTATACTCATAGAGAAGAATAATCATCACCCCTTATTAAGGAAACTTCTCTTTGCAACAGATGGAGACCATTATAGAAAACCACAACCTATCAAAACACAGAGTTATGGAGCCCAGCCCTAATGGATACATCTACAAAACAACTCCTGCACCTAAGGCTTAGGGAAAATTGCAGGAGTGGGGGTAGAAAGATTCTAAGTGTAGCTTGAGTTTTCCTGCCTGGCCCACAGTCAGGACAAATCTCTCTCACCTGCCAGTCCCACAGCCGCTCAAACCCGACCAAGTAAACACAGAGACTTATATTGGTTGCAAACTGTATGGCAGTGGCAGGCTTCTTGCTAACTGTTCTTACAGCTTAAATTAATCCATTTCTATAAATTTATACCTTGCCACATGGCTCATGGCTTACCGGCATCTTCACATGCTGTTTCTCATCATGGCGGCTGGCAGTGTCTCTCTGACTCAGCCTTCCTCTTCCCAGCTTTATTCTCCTCCTTGCCCCGCCTACACTTCCTGCCTAGCCAATGGCCAATCAGTGTTTTATTTATTGACTAATTAGCAACACATTTGCCATACAGAACATCCCACAGCATACAAGAACCAGAGGATCAGAGAGTTTGTTGTGAGGTTCTGTCTCCTAGTATTGTCAGAAGCTGAACAATTACAACCACAATGGACATGTGGAAGTGGACAGGGAAAATCTCATTAGGCCTCAACTCTATATACAAAGAACTGCAGTCAACTAACTAATGCAGAGAGTGGGAGAAAAAAATCTCCAGAGAGAGCACATCAATGGGTTATCTAACACCAAATGATCAGCCTTGAAAATATATGCATACAAGTAACATTATACAGATTGAGCAGGTTGTGTTTATGTATATATATATATATATATATATATATATATATATATATATATATATATATACATATATATTAATGTAACAACAATTAATAATAAAAACAGAAGCCATGAATTTGAAAGAGAGCAAGAAGGGATATATGGGAGGATTTTGAGGGAGGAAAAAATGATGTAATTATATAATAATCTCAAAAAGAAAGAAGTAAAAAAAATACCCTGGCAGCTAATGGTTTATAAAAAGCAATACATTAAATGAACTATTTCTAGTCTCTATAACAACAATGTATTCTATAATGAAAAATATTTTGTTGTAGTCTTATCAGACTCAGGGAAAGACCAATTTTTCACCTCCATTCTCCTTTAGCTTTTAAATGTCTCACAATATAAAGAGGAAGCTACAAAATGTTTCTAAGGGCCACATCTCTGAGACAAACTAGAAAATAAGCTTTTTCATATATGTATATAATGTTCTTAATCATATTTAACCCTATTAACTTCTTGTGACTATTTTCTCTACTTCTACTCTTACCCTTCATTTTATCAAATATCCTCTCTTCTACTTTATAACACTGAGCATTAATACAATAAAAATGTTCTTGAACCCCATTATCTGTTACTATATTGATAATTTTAAAGTATACTAACATTTGATTACAGTTGGAAGAGCATCAAAGTGAAAACTCTACTTAAGAATGTATTTTAGGGGACGTAAGTCATAAGAGATCAAAACAAAAGTATTGCCACAGTTCTTTCTGCTGTAACAGAATATGTGAGCTGATGTGATTTCTAAAGGAACAAGATTTATTTTGGCTCATGAAATGACTGGAATATCAAAGTACACTAGCATATGCTCATTTTCTGGCAAAGGTCTTATGCTGCTTTGATTCAATTAGAAGGGCAAATGAATATGGGGAGAAAATAGGTCAAAGACTCACTCATATGATAAAATATCTTAATATATGCATGAAGGATCATTTCATTACCCAAATATCACTTCCTACACCCCACTTCCTCTAAGTATCTTTAAGTAGTAAAAATCAGTATCTTTAAGGAGTAAAAATTTCCATATGAAATTTGGTGTGCATAAACCATGTCCAAGGGCTAGAGAGATAAATGGCTTAGTGGTTAAGTGCACTTGCTGTTCTTACAGAGGACTTGGGTTCAATTTCCAGAACTCTTATAGAAGTTTATACTCATCTGTAACTCCAGTTCTAGTGGATCCTGTGCTCTATTCTTACCTCCATGCATACCAGGAATGTATGTGGTAGGCATACATACATACATATAGGCAAAATATTCATATATAATACAAAAAGAAATCTTTTTAAATGTGTGTCTAAGTAATAACAGATACTACAAATATGAAGTCTCAAACACCTAAAAGTTAAAGAAACTTACAAACATAAATGCTAACCTGACTAACATAAAGCTTTCAGTCTTGAACTTAACCTGATAAAACACTGTGACCAAAGTAACATACAGAGGAAATAGTTTATTTGGGTTTATGATTCCACAGGATTAGAGTTTATGATTGTGGAGTGAAGGCATGGTGGCAGGAATAGGAAGCTGTGTGTTCACATCTTGAACTGCAAGCACAAAACAGAGAGAGTAAACTAGAAATGGCATGAGTCTTAAAACATTCAAAGCCCACCTCTGGCAATATCCTTCCTCCAACAAGGCCACACCTTGTTGTAAATCATGTTCAAAGTGCCTGAGACTATGGGATACATCTCATGAAAACTATCACTAAGGGCAAGGGAAGGTCATGAGGTTCCATCCCTAACTGGTGAAATATTGACAGTTGATGGCTTCTGGGGGAGCAATAGTCAGTTTTCTTTAAGAGTATGGCCACTTACAACTGGACTGTGTTCCAGTAGATATACTCACACCAATTAGGGTTTCTACAGCACAAATTAGCTCTTTAGAATATTACATAAAAATAGGAAAGGAAGGTTCCCTGTAAGCCAGAAGATTTCCTGTGTCCTGGCCTGCTGGTGGTCGGGACAAATCTCTCCCACTTGCATCCCCCAAGTAAACACACAGAGGCTTATATTAATTATGAACTGCATGGCCTATTGGCTCAGGCTTCTCACTAGCTAGATCTTACATCTTAAATTAACCCATTTCTATAAATCTATACACCTTGTTTCTCATGGTGGCATCTAGCAGCATTTCTTTTGTTCTGCCTTTCTCCTTCCTCCTCTCTCGTTAGAATGTCCTGCCTAACACTATTCTGCCTCACCATTGGTCAAACAGTTTTATTTATCAACCAATCAGAGGAACATATTTTCACAGCATACAAAAAGACCTTCCCCCATCAGTTTCCAAGCTCTCTTTTAAAACCATTATTTCCCTGATACCAAACCAGACAAATATGAAACAAGAAAGAAAACTTTTTGGGGTTGGGGGATTTAGCTCAGTGGTAGAGTGCTTGCCTAGCAAGCACAAGGCCCTGGGTTTGGTCCTCAGCTCCAAAAAGGAAAACAGAAAGAAAACTTCGGACCAATCTCACTCATTAACAAGATGCTGTAAAACTGAATCTAAACCATATCAAAAGATCTTTCATAATGGCCAGATTGTATTCATTCCAAAGATATAGGGATACCTGGTACCATGAAAATGCTAGTGGAAAAAGCAGTACAATTCAACTTATAAGCACAGGCAAAGACTTTGTAAATAGGACTCTGAAAAGTCAGAAAATAAAACCATCAATTGACAGACAGGAGCTTTTGAAATTAAAAAGCTTCTGTAAAGCAAAGGACAGCATCATTCAAGTGAAGGAGTGGCCCACAGAATGAGAGAAAATCTTTGCAAGCTATTCATCCTGACAGAGGATAAGTGTCCAAACTGTAAAGGGAAGTAGAAAAACCTGAACACTATGAAAACAAACAACTCAATTTTTAAAATAATCAAATATGAAATTTAATAGAAAGTTCACAAAAGAAGAACATAAATGGATAGTAAACACACATTCAATCAACATCCTTAGCCATGAAAGAAATACAGAATCAAACTCCATTATTATCATATCTCACTCAAGTCAGAATTACCATCATCAAGACTACAAATAAGAAGAAATGCTGGCATAGATGAAGGGAAAGGGGGTCCCTTACACACTATGGATTGGAATGTAACTAGTACCCACTCTGGAAAGTAGTCTTGACATTTCTTAAAAAATTAGGAATAGATTTACCATATGACCCAGCTATACATCTCCTGAGCCTATACCCAGAGGGTTTTCTATCTTACTATGGAAATACTTGCATATTCATACTCATTAATTTTCTAGTCACAATAGCTAGGAAATGGATTCTACCTAGATATCTATCAACTTACAAATGAATAATAAAATTGTTGTACATAGTCACAATCTAATATTATTCCTTTGTAAAGAAAAATGAAATCATTAAATTCACATAAAAATGGATGGAACTGGGAAAAGTTATTCATAGTGAAGTCACTAGTCACCAAAAGGCAAATATGCGGATGCTAGGAATATAAATTGACTATTGATGGAGAAAGGAAATAAAGATCCTTAAACTGGGGGAAGGAGATTAGAAAAAAGAAGGATCTGTTATGGATCAATCCAAACTAAGGATGTATGAAGAAGCCTCATTAAACTCTACTTTGTGTGTGTGTGTGTGTGTGTGTGTGTGTGTGTGTGTGTGTGTAAGGAGTTTGAACAAAAGTACATAACATCAGTGAACAATGATGTTACCAAAAGACAAAGTTGTATTAAAATTTCAGTGTGAGATATGGGCTACCTCCTTCCAGGTTATTGGTTAGAGAGGCACTAGAAGCACATAAAATATTAAAGGTCATTGCTATTGTTCTTGGTTGCATATCAGAACTAGTTGGTAAGATACTATTTTTTAAGATAGCAAACTGGTTGGTGGGCACAGAGAAATTAGTCTTGATACAACAGAAAACCTTTTCTACTGAGTAGGTTTCATAGGTGCTATGCAGGATGCTGGGAATAAAAAGGGTCAGTGGTCTTGTCATAATGAGCAGTGGTTCCTGCATGCTACAATACAATTTGGTTAAGAAATATATATTCACTGGTACAAGAGTGTCATGACTGTTAATAAGGGTAACAAACTGTTATCTTGACTATAATTGGATTAGAGGCCTACTCCATAAGAGGGAATTCATGTTTGGTATTATTAAAAAAAACCATGGCTGTAAAAACCATAATCTCAAAGGAGAAAGCTACTGATGTTGTGTATATAAATGGTCGTGTTGCCAAACTGCCTTCTAAATATTTATGTTTATATCCATAGACTTTTGCTGCTCTCAAATTTGATCAGAGATGCTTTCTATTAGCGGGTAGTGGTTAATGCAGAGATCATTACTCTTCAAAGTATTAAGAATAAGCAACCACAGATGGGACATGTATATGAAACTCTTACCACCAAGGCTCAGAAGAAATTATAGATTAAGGAGAGGGAAAAATGGGAAGAGTGCTATGAATTTCTTGTCTCTGGATATGACATCTCTGTTGTACACAAGAACTCATAGCATCTGTGATTACCCACACTTGAAGTGTACATCATCAAGCTATTTAAAAAATTCTATCGTGGAAGTGGGAGGGATTCCTGAAGCCCCACCTCTAGCAAAATATTTACTTGTAGTTGAAGGCTGTTAGAGGAGGGAGAGTCACTTTTCTTTAGGAGTCTAGCCATTGATAGGTTAACTATTCTATTGTGGATAACTCCACAAATGCACATATGGGCAGCACTAATTGACCTGTATGTTAAATAAATGACCAAAAAATATGAAATGAGGACATGACATTGGGAGTGGGAAGTGATAGTGGAGTGCCTGTGAGCAGTTATAGGAGGAGAATGAGGAGTTGATATGATGAAGATGCATTGTATCCATATATGAAAGCTTCCAAAAATAAAGAGAAAATAACCAAAGAGAATGTAAAGTTGCAGAAATAGAAAATCATACAGTTAAATACATTTAAACTACTGAAATGTTAGAAAATAAAAAGGGATGAAAAGGAAAATCCTGTTATTAATTACCATTATTCCCTGTAAAATGATACAATGTTTTGTGAACTAACTTGTAAATTTTTATTGCAAACTTTACAGAAGCCAGTAAAACAATTTTAAGGGAAGTATAATATTTATGCTAAGAAGCAAAAAATAAAAGTGGAATCATATAAAGAATTAAAACCAGAGAAGATAAAATAAAATACTCAATAAAGGACAAGAAACAAATAACAGGTATAATTAACAGAAAACTACTTACAAAAGTGATAAATATCAACTCCACTATGATAAATAATAAACAATAAGTTATTATTAATAATTATGAATGGTCTAAATAGACTACAGATACTGCCTTACTGAAACTTAAAAAACAAGACCAAATTATGTGTTGTCTATAAAAATGGTATTGACAAAATGTCTTATACTCTAATAAATAACAAAAGATCAGAATAAGTTCAAATAAAAACATCTGACTCACTATAACCCACAAGTCTTTAAAATAACATTCAGAACATGGAAACAACCTAGATGCCCTTTCACTGAAGAATGGATAAACAAAATGTGGTACATATACACAATGGAATACTTCTCAGCAGAGAAAAACAATGACATCATGAGGTTTGCAGACAAATGGATGGACCTAGAAAAAATCATCCTGAGTGAGGTAACCCAGACTCAGAAAGACAAACATGGTATGTACTCACTCATAGGAGGATACTAGATGTGGAACAAGGATGACTGGACTGCTACTCACATCACCAGGGAGGCTACCTGGAAAACAGGACCCCAAGAAAAACACAGGGATTGCCCAATGACAGAGAAATGGAATGAGATCTACATGAACAGCCTGGACATGAGTGGTGGGAGTGAAGGGCGAGGGTCGAGGGAAAGAGAGCTTGAGGCAGTGAGAGATCCCAGCTGGATCAACAACAGAGAGGGAGAACAAGGAATAGGAGACCATGGTAAATGAAGACCAGATGAGAATAGGAAGAAGCAAAGTACTAGAGAGGCCCACAGAAATCCACAAAGATACTCCCAAATGGTTGAGATACAGCCAGATCTGACCTACTCTGGTGATGGGATGGCCAAACACCCTAATTGTTGTGCTATAAAGCTCATCCAGCTACTGAGGGATCTGGATGCAGAGATCCATGGCTAGGACCCGGGTGGATCTCTGGGAGTCCAATTAGCGAGAATAAGGAGGGTTTATATGAGCAAGAAGTGTTGAGACCAAGGTTGGATAAAGCACAGGGACAAATAGCCAAACGAATGGAAACACATGAACTATGAACCAATGGCTGAGGGGTCCCCAACTGGATCAGGCCCTCTGAATGGGTGAAACAGTTGATTGGCTTGATCTGTTTGGGAGGCATCCAGGCAGTGGGACCGGGTCCTGTGCTTATTGCATGAGTTGGCTGTTTGAAACCTGGGGCCTATGCAGCATCGCTTGGCTCGGCCTGGGAGGAGGGGACTGGACCTACCTGGACTGAGTCTACCAGGTTGATCTCAGTCCACGGGAAAGGCTTTGCCCTGGAGGAGGTGGGAATGGGGGGTGGGCTGGGGGAAGGTGAGGGGGGCGGGAGGGGGGAGAACAAGGGAATCCATGGCTGATATGTAGAACTGAATTGTATTGCAAAATAAAAATAAAAAAATTAAATAAAAAATAACATTCAGTTTATAACAAATAAGAGCAAGAAGAGAATACACCAATTTATGAAAAGGAAAATCATTCTATAATAATATTATTTCATTTCATTTCCTTCACAGATAAACTAAAAATAGGATGATGAGTAGCATTCATTCATGCAAAAAAATCCTTGAGTATTTAAGCTCCCACATTAAATACATCTGCTGTGCAACAGTCAAGGGTAGCACAGCTGATAGGTAATAAACACATTGTGTTGCATTAGGAAAATAACTTACACTTCAATTAGACGTTTAAGGATATAGGTAAGAATGCATTAAAATAATTTTCAAGGTTTTGCTTTGTTTTATTTGAGTTTTTATGTATATTTAAACATAAAATGAAGAGAATA
Source organism: Peromyscus eremicus (assembly GCF_949786415.1). Taxonomy (NCBI): domain Eukaryota; kingdom Metazoa; phylum Chordata; class Mammalia; order Rodentia; family Cricetidae; genus Peromyscus; species Peromyscus eremicus. The sequence goes on from NC_081439.1 coordinate 123,420,571, forward strand.
TAGGACACTGAAAGCTCCTCTCATTTATCTTTCACAATTTTCTACTTTGTGTGATTGATGTTTGTCACTCCATCAACAAACTTTGTTTATAAATGTCTTTTAGTGTCATACTTACTTTTAAATTTTAAAATAAAAATTCAATGATTTAGTCAGATAACATCAAACTCACTCATTCGTTCATAAATAGTTATTCAATACTCATTTTGTCCCAAATATTTTCTGATATACCAATGGCTTAACAGTAAATTAGCCCCATTTATTTCAGCAAACTATCTTTTAGAGGGCTAATCTATTAAATGCTATTCAAACCTTTTGATGGACTCTTCATATGCCGCATTTTAAAAATATTTGTTTAAGGGAGCAGAATCTTGCAGATGTCCAGTTACTTATGAACATCACATAGCTGATGAAAATAAAATCTGGGCCAAGTTTATAACCCAATTTTGCATTTGACTTTTAGAATAACTTCAGGAAATGACATTGCTCTTGTTACAGGAATTATGTACTATATTTGAGTGAGGGATGTTACTGAAAGCAAATTGGAAGATGATCAAAAACAGCTACTGAGCCCAGTCTTGCTTGTTTAATCATGTAGGATTTAATGGGCAGTCATTGATTTCTGTGTCTCCCTTTCATCCATCAGACAAATACTGAAGTCTGTATGGGAATTAGAATAGCTGAGATTCTTAAAGGTGATATTTGGGAAAGGACTTTATTTAGAGAAATCTTAACACAAAAATGTGAATATTTATTTTGAACCTTTATGAAAAATATTTAAAGACCAAAACAATTTGACAATGAAGTTAAGCAGTACATATTTTTAGCATGATGTGTCATAGTCTCACTGCAGAACATTTTTGAATAATCTATCTATCCCTTCATAACTGCACAGGAAGTTAGCATTTTAAAACAATTTTATAGTCATTAGTGACACATTTCTAGTTTTGAGAAGAATAGGATACTAGTATGCTGTCAACATAACATATTGAGAACAGTAAGTGCCAAACAATCTTTCTATGGCAGTTTTACTCATATCCTTCCTCTCCCATTCTTCCTCTTTTTCTTCTGTGTTTTGATTTTCCTTAGTTCTGCTAATATAAGAAATTACCTTCTGAATATCCTACAGTAGCTCATAGAATTTTATTCTGACTTATAGGATTACTTTTCTAATTACTAGCTAGATTAATCCATCTGCATGACACAGACACAATATTTTTGTATAACAACAACAAAAATATTTTCACCTATTTGTGTACCTCTTGGAACTAACTTAAACCAGATGTCACCATCTCCTCTATCTCTCAAGGTATGCAGGATCCTCAGTTCTTTACCATCTGTAATAATTCACTGACAATATTTGCTCACAAATCAATTACTTCTCCAAATACAAACACAATACTTCACTTAATATTCACTGCTTACATGAATTTTTTGAAATATTTCTATGTTAGTATTTTTTCTCTCCATGAAAATTAACCTTCTGAATAGAAATTCTGAAAGTTCCACTCTTCTTTTAAGACACATCAGCATATTTACATGACCTTAAACTTCAAACTTCTAAATGTAGAATTCAAGAGCATTCATTTTATCCCAAATAAGTAATTTCTCACAAGTTACGACAGTCAAGATTTATTTTAACTAATGGATAGTCATGATGGGGTTTATGTGGAGTAATGACATGGTAAAAATTGTGTATTAGAAATTTTACTGTAGTAGGAGAGTAGAAAGACTAGAGGTAGTCATTCTCTTGCATTTTCCCTGTCTTATGTTCCTAGAGTATATAACATCCTAATTATTTTTTTTAAGCTCACTGTTCTCCATTTAATTACTCTTAATGACTGACCTTAGGATTATATATTTAAAATGAGGATTTGGGTTTCATCACATATCATTGTAAGGAATTTTGCTTCTTCTCTAAGCAATGTGAATATGAGCAGAGTCAAGATCTGCCTTACGTTATTTTCTTTTATTGAAAATATTTTTTGAATAACATAATATATCCTGATTACAGTTTCACCTCCCTCTACTCCAAGTTCCTCCATACCTCCACTCCCATCAGGATCTATCCCTTTCTGTCTCTCATTAGAAAAAAAAACAGGAGAGGATGGGTGGGGGTGGAGGTGGGGGTAAGTGTGGTGGAGCGGGAGGATGGGAGAAAGGGAGAACTGTGGTTCATATGTAAAATAAAAAAAAAGGAAAATAAAAAAACAGGCTTCCAGAGAATAATAATAAAAAAGATAAGCCGGGTGGTGGTGGAGCACGCTTTTAATCTCACTACTCGGGAGGCAGAGCCAGGCGGATCTTTGTGAGTTCGAGGCCAGCCTGGTCTACAGAGCGAGATTCAGGAAAGGCACAAAGCTACACAGAGAAACCCTGTCTCTAAAAACCAAAATAAATAAATAAATAGATAAATAAATAAATGAGATAAAACAAAAACAAACACATTGGAATAAGATAAAACAAACAGAAGGAAAAGAGCTCAAGAGAAGGCATAAAGAACAGATATAGACAGAGACCAACCCATTCACAAATTCAGAAATCCCATCAAAACATTGAACTGGAAGCCATAATATATATGCAAAGGAGCTGTAGGTTAAAAAGAAGAAAAATATATAAAATAAAAAATAAGAAAAACTAAAAAAAAATAAATAAAACAACAACATCCTATTATGACATTATGAAAAAAGGAATCTCCAATGATGTCATCATTTTACATAAAAACCACAGTTCCCCCTCCCTCCTCTCTTAATGCTTCCCCCAACTTCATCCCTACACCACCTCCTCCCTCACCCCCCATCCACTCCTCAAAGAAGGTAAGGCCTCCCATGGGGAATCCACAAATTCTGGCACATCAAGTTGAGGCGGGCCCAATCCTCCCTCACATACCCACGGCCACATCAAAGCTGAGCAATGTATCCCACAATAAGGAATGGGCTCCAAAAAGCCAGTTCTTGCACCAGGGATAAATCCTGGTCCCACTGCCAGGGGTCCCACAAACAGACCAAGCCACACAACTGTTATCCACATTCAGAAGGCCTACTTTGGTCCCCTGGAGGTTTCCCAGCTGTCAGTCCAGAGTCCATGAGTTCCCATTAGCTCAGGTCAGCTGTTTCTGTGGATTTTCCCATCATGATCTTGACACACACCCACACACACACACACACACACACACACACACACACCGTGCGATCATAAATCCTCATTCCCTGTTTTGGACTGGACTAGCTGTGGATCTCTTCATCTGCTTCCATCAGTTACTGGATGAAAGCGCTATGATAATAATTAGGGTAGTCACCAATATGATTACAGGGGAAGGCCAGTTCAAAGAGTTAATTTTCTATTGGCTATCTACAGCTGGGCATACAGTTTGTCTTTCTGATACTTGATTTTGCTAGTAAGGCTTCCTTGGAGGAAACTAAATTTTCTTTTGCAAGTGGTTATCATTTCAATACAGCTTCTGGGTTAGGGATGGAGGCATGTGTCCGTTTCTCTTCTCAGCTGTAGGACCTCATCTGGTGTAGATCCTTGCAGGCCCTGTGCATGCTGTCTCAGTCTCCATTAGTTCCTATACACATTGATCCTGTTGATTTAGATTGCCTTGTTTCTTTAGTATCCTCTATACCCTCTTGCTCTTATAATCTTTGTACCTATCTGCAGCATTCCCTGAGCCCTGAGAGGAAGGATTTAGTGGAGACATCCTATTTAGGGCTGAGTGTTCCAAGGTTTCTCACTCTCAGCATAATGTTTGGCTATGGGTCTCTGTATTTATTCCCATCTGCTGTGGTAGGAAGCTTCTCTGATGGAGGCTGAGCAAATCACTGATCTATGAGTATTGAGGAAAGTCATTAAGGGTCATTTTAGTATTTGGTTTTACCATAGGTCTCTGGGCTATTTAGTCTCAGGATCTTGGCTACTTAAGCTCTAAATCAAATCAGATATTGGTTGGTTACTTCCACGAGTTTTGTGGCACCATTGCATTAGAATATATTGTAGGCAGGACACTGTTGCTCAAATCTTAGATGGTCTTTCAATAAAAAAAAAAAAACCAGCCGGGCGGTGGTGGCGCACGCCTTTAGTCCCAGCACTCGGGAGGCAGAGCCAGGCGGATCTCTGTGAGTTCGAGGCCAGCCTGGGCTACCAAGTGAGTTCCAGGAAAGGCGCAAAGCTACACAGAGAAACCCTGTCTCGAAAAACCAAAAAAAAAAAAAAAAAACCCAGAGCCAGATATCAGGAGGAAAGCTGAAAGATGAGAGAAGCAAAAGAGCCAGCTACTAGTTGTTACCTCTATGAAATCTTCGGCCTAAAGAGAGTGCATTCCTGTTTCCTCATGCCTTATATACCTTTCTGTGTCCTGTCACATTACTTCCTGTGTTTAAAGGCATGTTTCACCACTACCTGGTTCTGTTTCTCTCAGATAGCCCGGTTTGGCCTTGAACTTATAGAGATCCAGATGGATCTCTGCCTCCTGAGTGCTAGGATTGAAGTGTATACCACCACTGCCTGACCTCTATGTATAATTTAGTAGCTGGCTCTGTCTTTTGATGTGCAGGTAAGTTTTATTTGGTACACAATTGTCACCACATTTCCCTTTTTTTCTAAAATAATAAAAGAAGGTTATAATTAATATAATAAAAACTACATACAGTAAGTATGAAAGTATATGCGATATATACAGGCAATAAATATATCAACAATGTCTAGTCCATTTGCATTTGACAAATTCAGAGAAAATACTCCATTATCTATCCTATTTTGTGAATCCAAAGGATAGTATCTAATTCATCTTCTATCCTAATTTGCATTACCAATCTTAAACTATCTTTTGATATCATTGAAGCTTATACACTTTACACTTCTTTGGTGAGATTCTTTTCTGAATTTGTTAACAAGGAAAACTATAACTATCTAATCTTCAACTCTCTCAGAGACCCAAGAAGGAAATATTAACTGAGTAACCAGGAAGTGCAAACAAGCAAATTCCAAAAAAAAAAAAAAAAAAAATGTGAGAAATGACAGAAACAGCTAGCTGTCTGGACAGTCACCCAAGGTTCCTCTGCAGCCTTCTCATTGGTTGTAAACCCAACCACATGACCGCCTTGTCACGGCCTGTCTGTATAGGCCTCCAGGTTTTCCATGCTTGGTATTGAGATTAAAGGCATGTGTATCCAATAATGGCTGTATCCCTGAACACACAGAGACTTACCCAGCTCTACCTACCAAGTGCTGGGATTACAAGTGTATGCCACCACTGCCCTGCTTTCCTATGGCTTGCTAATAGCTCTGACCCCTGGGCAATTTTATTTATTAACATACAAATAACTTTTTTGTTTTTGATTTTTTGAGACAGGGTTTCTCTGTGTAGCTTTGCGTCTTTCCTAGGACTCACTTGGTAGCCCAGGCTGGCCTTGAACTCACAGAGATCCACCTGCCTCTGCCTCCCGCGTGCTGGGATTAAAGGCATGTGCCACCACTGCCCGGCAACATTTTAATACAAATAAAATATCACCATAATAAGGAGTTTCTTCATAGTAATTCATCTTCTCTGAAGTAGATTGTTGCTGCCAGGAGCAGATATGTCTTATTGTCATAAAAAAAAGAAAAATAAAATTTATGTTATTAAAAGATCTTAAATGCCCTATTCTCTAGATATCTGAAGTGTTTGAAGATGACCTATCTATCTCAATTATAGTTCTGTTTAACCTTGAAAATATACCTAATATGACTACAAGTTTGATTGTAATGACTAAATATTAACTTGCATTTTTTTCTGTGATAAACATATTTTAATGTGATCATTTTATGTTTACCCTGCCCCCATCCCCCAATCCACCCCATTCCCACATCCTCCAAGGCAAGGACTCCCCTGGGTTTTCAGCTCAGCCTGGTAGATTCAGTTGAGGCAGGTCCCCTCCTCCCTTCACCTAGGCTGAGCAAAGTGTCCCAGCATAGGCCCTAGGTTCCAAAAAGCTAGCTCATGCACGAAGGACAGGTCCCAGTCCTACAGCCTGGGGGCCTCCTAAATAGTTTAAGCTAATCAACTGTCTCGGTTATCCAGAGGGCCTGATTTAGTTCCATGGAGGCTCCTCAGCTACTGGTTCATAGTTCATTGTGTCCATTAGTTTGGCTATTTGTCCCTGTGTTTTTTCCTATCATGGTCTCAATATCTTTTGCTCATATAATCTCGCCTCTCTATCACTAATTGGACTCCTGAAACTCCACCTGGGGCCTTGCCATGGATCTGTGCATCTGTTCCATCAGTCATTGCATGAGAGTTCTACCAGGAGTCAGGGTGTTCAGCCATCTGATGACCAGAGTAGGTCAGTTCAGGCTTTCTCTCGACCATTGCCAGTAGTCTATTGTGGAGGTATCTTTGTGTATTTCTGGGTACCTCTCTTGCACTTTGCTTCTTCTTATTCCCATGGGGTTATCATTTATCATGGTATCTATTTCCTTGTTCTCCCTCTCTGTTATTGATCCAGATGGGATCTCCTGGTCCTCTAAGCTCTCTTTCCCCCGACCCTTGCCCTTCATTACACCCCCTCACATCCAGTTTGCTCATGTAGATCTCATGCATTTCTCTGTCAATGGGTAATACCTGTGTCTTTCTTAGGGTCCTCTTTACTAGGTTGCCTCCCTAGAGCTGTGAGTAGCAGTCTAGTCATCCTTTGTTTTACATCTAGTATCCACCGATGAGTGAGTACATACCATGTTTGTATTTCTGAGTCTGGGATACCTCACTCAGGATGATTTTTTCTAGAACCATCCATTTGCCTGCAAACCTCATAATGCCATTGTTTTTCTCTGCTGAGTAGTACTCCATTGTGTATCTGTACCACATTTTATTTATTCATTCTTCAGTTGAGGGGCATCTAGGTTGTTTCCAGGTTCTGGCTATTACAAACAATGCTGCTATGAACATAGCTGAGAATGTGCCCTTATGGTATGATTGAGCATTCCTTGGGTTTATGCCCAAGAGTGGTATAGCTAGGTCTTGGGGGAGGATGATTCCCAATTTTCTAAGAAAGTGCCATATTGATTTCCAAAGTGGCTGTATAAGTTTGCATTCTGACCAAGAGTGGAGGAGAGTTCCCCTTGTTCCACATCCTCTCCAGCATAAGCTGTCTTCAGTGTTTTTGATCTTAGCCATTCTGACAGGTGTAAGATGGTATCTCAGAGTCATTTTGATTTGCATTTCCCTAATGATTTAGGGATGTTGAGCAATTCTTAAATGTCTTTCAGCTATGTGAGTTTCCTCTGTTGAGAATTCTCTGTTTAGCTCTATAGCCCATTTCTTAATTGGACTGTTGGGCATTTTGATGTCTAATTTCTTGAGTTCTTTATATATTCAGGATATCAGCCCTCTGTCAGATGTGAGGTTGCTGAAGATCTTTTCCTGTTCTGTAGGCTGTCACTTTGTCTTGTTGACAATGTCCTTTGCCCTACAAAAGTTTCTCAGTTTCAAGAGGTCCCATTTATTAATTGTTTCTCTCAGTGTCTGTGCTATTGGTGTTATATTTATGAAAAGATCTCTGGTGCCAATGCGTTCAAGACTACTTCCTACTTTCTCTTCTATTAGGTTCAGTGTAACTGGATTTACGTTGAGGTCTTTAATCCACTTGGACTTAAATTTTGTGTACAATGACTGATATGAGTCTATTTGCAGCCTTCCACATGTTGACATCCAGTTATGCCAGCACCATTTGTTGAAGATGCTTTCTTTTTTCCATTATACAGTTTTGGCTTCTTTGTCAAAAATTATACTTTCATAGGTGTGTGGATTAATGTCAGGGTCTTCAATTCAATTGCATTGTTCCACATATTTGTTGTTATGCCTGTACCAAGCTGTTTTTATTGCTGTAACTCTATAGTAGAGCTTGAAGTCAGGAATTGTGATGCCTCCAGTGGTTGTTTTATTGAACAGAATTCTTTTGGCTATCCTGGTTTTTTTGTTTTTCCATATAAAGTTGAGTATTGTTCTTTCCAGGTCTGTGAAGAATTGTGTTGGTATTTTGATGGGGATTGCATTGAATCTGTAGATTGTTTTTGGTAAGATTGCCATTTTTACTATGTTAATCCCGCCTATCCATGAGCATGGGAGATCTTTCCATTTTCTGACTTCTTCTTCAATTTCTTTTTTCAGGGACTTAAAGATCTTGTCATATAGGTCCTTCACTTGCTTGGTTAGTGTTACCACAAGGTATTTTATATCATTTGTGGCTATTGTAAAGGGTGATGTATCTCTGATTTGCTTCTCAGCCTGTTTGTCAATTGTATATAGGGGGACTACTAATTTTTTTGAGTTAAACTTGTAACCTTCTACATTGCTGAAGGTGTTTATAAGCTGTATGAGTTCCTTGGTCGAATTTTTGGGGTCACTTATGTATACTATCATGTCATCTGCAAATATTGAAAGCTTGACTCCTTCCTTTCCAATTTGTATCCCCTTGATCTCTTTATGTTGTCTTATTGCTCTAGCTATAACTTCAAATACTATATTGAATAAGTATGGGAGAGCGGACAGCCTTGCCTTGTTCCTGACTTTAGTGGAATCACTTTGAGTTTCTCTCCATTTACTTTGATGTTGGCTGTTGGCTTGCTATAAATTGCCTTTATTATGTTTAGGTATGTTCCCTGTATTCCTGATCTCTCTGAGACCTTTATCATGAAGGGGTGTTGGATTTTTCAAATGCCTTTTCAGTATCTAATGGGATGATCATATAGATGTAACCAACTGTATTATTAAATAAGAAACACAGAGCCAATTCAGAGAAGAAAGACAAGAGGTCAGAGCTAAGAGCCTTACCCTTCCTGTTTCAGCGATCCTCTTCAGCCAAGAGAGCTCTCCGAAAGAGCTACTTCCTGTGTGTTTGTCTTTATATAATCTCTCTCTTCTGCCTTCTCATTGGTGGTAAACCCAAACACATGACTGCCTCATCACTGACTGTCTGTAGAGACTTCCAGGTCTTCTATGGTTGGGATTGAGATTAAAGGCATGTGTCTCCAATGCTGGCTGTATCCTTGAACACACAGAGATCTACCTAGCTGTCTACCAAGTGCTGGGATTAAAGGCGTGTGCCACCACCACCACGCTCTTGCTATGGCTCTAATAGCTCTGACCCCCAGGCAACTTTATTAACATACAATTAAAATCATATTTCAGTACAAATAAAATACCACCATATTTCCCCTTTTCTATTTTAATAAAAAGAAAAAAAGAAAAAGGTTATAACTAACAAAAGAAAAACTATATATAAAAGTACAATAACTATATACAATATATACAAGGAATAAATACCTAAACAATGTCTGGTCCATTTGTATTTGAAAAATTCAGAGAAAATAATTTCATTATCTATCCTATTTTGGTAAGTCCAAAATGTATCTAATTCACTTTCTATCCTAATTAATCTTCAACTATAACTAACTAACTTTCAACTATAACTTGCTAATCTTCAAATCCCTCAGAGACCCAAGAAGGAAATAATATTAGCTAACAAAAATAAAAACAGAAAGTGCATGCAAGCAATTTCCAAAAAATTTGTGAGTTGACAGAAACAGCCAGCTGCCTGGACAGTGACCTGAGGTTTCTCCGCAGTGCTGGGGCATCATCTTCAGCCTATAGGCTTAGCATATCTGACAGACTCATTTGTGAAGTAGGATGTACACAAGGTCAACAGTTCAAGCTCATATTGGGTGAGAGCAGTCCATGTACCAGAAACACCTGAATTCCACTAGTGTCATGTCATGATTCAGGATTTTAAATTCTGGAAATTGTTGATGATTTTTTAATTCAGCTGTCCATTCTTCTTGGCTGTGTATATATGGCTTCATCTCAGCATCCCATTCTTCTCCACATTCCTCTATCAAATGCCAGTCTACTACTGAGAGGCGTGAGCTTAGTTACTCTTCAAGAATAACTGTTTCAGCTGCTGCTCCATTGCACATCAGAAGCCATAGGCCCACTGCCTGTTCAGCTGCCTTCGAAGAAAAGGGCACTGTACCTTTTCCGAAATGTGAAGGCCACTTCAGGGATGGTGCCATATTGTCCTGGCCTCAGAAGATGCCTTTTGATAAAGCCATAACCACACTTGTTTTGGCAAGAACCAGTAGTCCTTTGTTTCATGTCCAGTCTGTCCATTTTGTCATGTTGATTCAAGGATACTTTGTTGTCCAGTGGCTAACTTTTGACATAATGAAAGTTAACTCCATATGCAGTTTCTTCAATGCCCATATTTTCTCTGAAGTAGATTGGTACTGCCAGGAGCCGACATGTCTCAAAAAAGAAAAATTTTCTAAGTTATTAAAACATTTTAAATGCCATATTCTGTAGATCCCTGAAGGGTTTGAAGGTGACCTGTCTGAAATATATCTGCTCAGTTTTTAAAACATATCTAATATGACTACAAGTTCTATTATAATGTCTAACTACTAACTTTCATTTCTTTATATCCTAATAGTTGATAATAATAACATTCAAGGATCAGAAAATTGCATTGTTAAATGAATGGTATAATTACAATTAGAAATATACATATACCATTTTCTAACAATATCAATTTCAATATATATAATTTGTATACAATATAAAACAATCCAATCCAATGTAAAGTATTTAAAACTAGTAATTGTCTTTTTCTTCTTTTCTTTTCTTTTCTTTTCTTTTCTTTTCTTTTCTTTTCTTTTCTTTTCTTTCTTTCTCTTTTTTTTAAACAAGAACCTTAAATCTAATCTCCTTTGCTTAGCCTTTTTCCTAACCCTTGAGAACAACTTGTAACCAACCCCCCAAAACAATGAAAATTATCCCAGACCCAAAACCTAATCCAGTCTCCCAAAGGTGAAGATCTTGCCTTTAACGACCTGATTATTCATTTGCATGCTGCATTTGCATTCTCAAAGGCCAAAGATTCAATTATTATCTGACTAGCTTCTGAATCTGGGACAATTCTCTTTACTGCTGAAGCCAGTCTTTGTAAGAAATCTGTGAAGGATTCTTTTGGGCCTTGTATAACCTTTGTAAATGACTCAGTTTTTTTTTCCTGGTTCCTCAACTCTGTCCCATGCATTCAAGGCTGCTGTTCGACATAAAATTAGGGTTTCGACATCATATAAACATTGTGTTTGTACTGAAGCATATTGACCTTCTCCAATAAGCTGGTCCTGGCAGACTTGTATTCCTTTATCCCTCCATTGTTTTTCTATGTTTTTAGCTTCATCCTTGAACCAAGTTAGCCACTGAAGCCTTTGACTGGGTTCAAGAACAGCTTGTACCAGCTCCCTCCAGTCCTGTGGTACAATCCTATTATATGTTGACCAAGAGTTTAACATTTGTTTACATATGCGGAATGCATGCCATAAGATACTATTGCCTCCTTAAATCTTCATAAATCTAACATTTCAATTGGAGCCCAAGTATTTTGTGTAGTCATTTGATTAGGCAACTGCTGTATGGTTACTGGAAAAATTAAGGGTGACTGTGTGAAAACAGGCTTTCTTTCTGTAACCTTATGATCCATTCTTGAAACAACTTCACTGTTATTTTCTTCTGTCTGAATTTTTACAGGTTTAAAAAGTTTTTCTAAAGCTGTCATCCTGGCACTTAAATTGGCTATCTTTTTAAATAGTAAAATGAGGATAAGCATAGTAATAAAATGCATAATTCGATCAACAATAATCTTCTCATATAGTTGTTCCATTGTCAGACTGCCTAAAATTGCAAACAAAGCCCAATTTTCTTCCAATGTACACAGAAAACCCATTTTTTTAAGGTGGAAAAAATTTCTCTTTTAAATAATTTCCTTTAAAATATTTGATATGTTAAGTGACTTACCAAGTCTGCATAGAACAGTAGAAATCCGAGGGAATTTTAAAACAGCCACCTAGTGTCTGAGGTGTGAATCCAGATAGAGAGAGAGAGGAGAGAGAGAGAGAGAGAGAGAGAGAGAGAGAGAGAGAGAGAGAGAGAAGAGAGAGCAAGCTTAGCCACAAGTTCTGCCTAAGAGCTTGAATTCAGCCATGTGTTCCCGCTTGAGCCCAGTCAAGGCTTGGCTCTGGCTTCCTTAAGCTCCAACCATGTGTGTTGGCTTTACAGACAGGGGCCCTGTTCAGCAGGGCAGGCCTGAATTGTTTGTAGCACCGGCTTTAAGCTAACCACTTGGGGCTATAGTCAGTCTGGCCTGAGGCTAGGGAGCCTGCTGCCCAGGAGGGAAACCAGACCTGCCGCCAAGCCAAGTCAAGTGTTTTTTAATGGATTCTCACCCAACATTGGGTGCCAAATGTAGATGTAACCAACTGTCTTATTAAATAAGAAACACAGAGCTGATTCAGAGAAGAAAGCCAAGAGGTCAGAGCTAAGAGCCTTGCCCTTCCTGCTTCAGCGATCCTCTTCAGCCAAGAGAGCTCTCCAAAAGAGAGCTATTCCTGTGTGTTTGTCTTTATATAGTCTCTCTGTTCTGCCTTCTCATTGGTTGTGATTAAAGGCATGTGCCACCACCGCCACGCTCTTGCTATGGCTCTAATAGCTCTGACCCCCGGGCAACTTTATTTATTAACATACAATTAAAATCACATTTCAGTACAAATAAAATACCACCATATTATCATGTGGTTCTTTTGTTTCAATTTGTTTATATGGTGTATTACATTGACAGACTTTCATACGTGGAACCACCTTTGCGTCCCCAGGATGAAGCCTACTTGATCATGGTGGATAATTGTTTTGAAGTGTTCTTGCAGTCTGTTTGCCAGTATTTTATTTAGTATTTTTGCATCAATGTTCACGAGGGAGATATAAACACCTTCAGCAATTTAGTTCTCTTTCTTTGTTGCATCTTTGTTTGGCTTGGGAATCAGGGTAATTGTAGCCTCCTAGAAGGAGTTTGGTAATGTTCCTTCTGTTTCTATTGTGTGAAACAATTTAAAGAGTAGTGGTATTTACTCTTCTTTGAAGATATGGTAGAATTTTGCGCTGAAACCATCTGGTCCTTGGCTTTTTTTGGTTGGGAGACTTTTAATGACTGATTCTATTACTTTAGGGGTTATTGGACTATTTAGATGATTTATCTGGTCTTGATTTAACTTAAGTATGTGGTACCTATCCAGAAAATTATCCATTTCTTTTAGATTTTCCAGTTTTGTGGAGTAGAGGTTTTTGAAGTATGACCTGATGATTCTCTGGATTTCCTCAATGTCTGTTGTTATGTCCCCCTTTTCATTTCTGATTTTGCTAATTTGGATTCTCTCTCTCTGCCTTTTGGTTAGTTTGGATGAGGGCTTGTCTATCTTGTTGATTTTCTCAAAGAATCAACTCTTTATTTCATTAATTTTTTGTGTTGATTTCTTTGTTTCTATTTTATTGATTTCAGTTCTCAATTTGATTATTTCCTGGCATCTATTTCTCCTGGGTGACTTTGCTTCTTTTTCTTCTAGAGCTTTCAGGTGTGCTGTTAAGTCAATAGTGTCAGATTTCTCCAACTTCTTTATCTCAACATTTAGTGCTGTGAATTTTCCTCTCAGTACTGCTTTCATAGTGTCCCATTGGTTTGGGTATGTGGTATATTCATTTTCATTTATCTCTAGGAAGTCTTTAATTTCTTTCTTTATTTCTTCCTTAACCCATTGGTGATTCAGTTGAGCATTATTCGGTTTCTACGATATTGTAGGCTTTCTGTAGTTTTGTTGTTGTTGAAATCTAATTTTAAGCTGTGGTGGTCTGGTAGAATACAGGAGGTTGTTCCAGTTTTTTGTATCTGTTGAGATTTGCTTTGTGGCCAAGTATGTGGTCGATTTTAGAGCAGGTTCCATAGGATACTGAGAAGAAGGTATATTCTTTTTTGTTAGGATGGAATGTTCTGTAGATATTAAGTCCCTTTGAGTCATAACATCAGTTAAGGCCTTTATTTCTCTGTTAAGTTTCAATTTGGTGTTGAAGTCTCCCACTATTAATGTGTGGGATTTTATATGTGATTTAAGCTTTAGTAATGTTTCTTTTACATATATGTTTGACCTTCTGTTTGGGGCATAAATGCTCAGAATTGAAACTTCATCTTGGTGGGTCTTTCCTGTGATTAGTATGTAATGCCCTTCTTGATCTCTTTTGATTGATTTTAGTTTGAAGTCTGTTTTGCTGGATATCAGGATGGCTACACCCGCTTGTTTCTTAAGACTGTTTGATTGGAAAGTCTTTTCCCAGCCTTTTATTTTTAGGTAGTGTCTATCTTTGAATTTGAGATATGTTTCTTGTATGCAGCAGAAAGATGGGTCCTGCTTTCGTATCCATTCTGTAAGCCTATGTCTTTGTATAGGTGAATTAAGTCCATTGATATTAAGGGATATTAATAACCAGTGATTGTTCACTCCTGTTATCTTTTGGTGGTAGTGTATGTGTTCTTCTCTTCTTTGGAGTTTACTGCCATGGTGTTATCTATTGCCTGTGTTTTCATGGGTGTATATGACTTCCTTAGGTTGGAATTTTCCTTTTAGTGCTTTCTGTAGGGCTGGGTTTGTGGATAAGTATTATTTAAATCTGGTTTTGTCTTGGAATATCTTATTCACTCCATCTATGATGATTGAAAGTTTTGCTGGGTATATTAGTCTATGCTGGCATCCATGGTCTCTCAGAATCTGCATTACAGCAGTCCAGGTCTTTCTGGCTTTCAAAGTCTCCATTGAGAAATCAGGTGTTATTCTGATGGTTTTGCCTTTATAAGTCACTTGGCCTTTTTCCTTTGCTGCTCTTAATACTCTTTCTTTATTCTGTATATTTAGTTGTTTAATTATTATGTGGCGAAGGGGACTTTTTTCGGGGGAGACTAGTCTGTTTGGTGTTCTATAAGCTTCTTGTATCTTCATAGGCATTTCCTCCTTTAAGTTGGGAAAGTTTTATTCCATGATTTTGTTGAATATATTTTCTGTGCCTTTGAGTTGGTATTCTTCTCCTTCCTCTATCCCTCTTATTCTTCAGTTTGGTCTTTTCATTTTGTTCCATATTTTTTGGACATTTTGTCTTATGACTTTTTTGGCATTGGTATTTTCTTTGACTGATGAATCCGTATTTTCTACACCAGAGATCCTCTCTCCCATCTCTTGTATTCTGTTGGTTATGATTGCATCTGTGTTTCCCATTCATTTAATTGGATTTTCTCTTTCCAGCATTCCCTGTGTTTGTGTCTTCTTCATTATTTCTATTTCCCTTTTCAGGTCTTGAACTGTTTCCCTCACCTGTTTCATTGCTTTTCATGGTTTTCTTTAAGGGATTTATTGTTTTCTTCCACTTTTTTATTTGTCTTTTCCTCTAGTTCTTTGTAGATTTCTTCCCCTTTTTTGTTTGACTTTTTCTCATTTTCTTTATTGATTTCCTCCACTTTTTTTTATCTTTTCCTCAATTTCATTTTTAATTTTTTTCTTGAAAGGCCTCTAGTATCTTCATGATGTTATTCTTAAGTTTGCTTTCTTCTGCTTTTTCTACCTTGTGATGTTAAAGTCTTGCTGTTGAAGGAGAGCTAGATTCTGGTGATGCTGTATTGTTCTTTAAGTTGTTGTATGTACTTCTGCCTTGATGTCTGCCCATCTTCTCATCTAATAGATATAAGAGGTGTCTGTGTCTGATCAAGTTGCTGTTTGTCCACTCTGTGTTTGTTGTGTCTGTGTCTCAGGGGGCCATTCTGGGTCTAATCTTAGCTCTTGGTCTGATTGGAGCAGGTACCTTCTATGTCTCAGCGAGTTGCTCTGGGGTCAACCCAAGCTAGTTGAGTCTGTGACTCAAGGATTCATTGTTGGTCTAACCCAGGGCTTTTGGTCCAGTCAAAGCTGGCAGATTCTGCATTTCAAGAATCCTCTCTTGGTCCATTGAGAGGTGGCAGATTCTACTTCTCAGTAAGCTATTCTTGTTCTAATCAGGGCTGGTAGATTCCCTGTCTCCTGAGTTTACTCTTGGTCCAATGACAGCTGTTTGTCCAAGAGAGCTCTCTCTTTCTCTGGACTGGATGGGAGTTCTCTGGGCTGGACGGGAGCTCTATGGGCCAGGTGGGAGCTCTCTGAGCCAGATCAGAGCTCTCTGGCCATATGAAAGCTCTCTGGATCAGATGGGAGCATTCTGGGCCAGATAGGATATCTGGGCCATATTGGAGCTGGGGCCTTGTCTCCAAGTCTCAGGAAGTGGTGGGGGTCTTGGGGGGATTGTGTGGGGGCAGGGCGTGTAGATTGCAGGGTCTGTTGGGTGGTCTTGGAGAAGGGGAATCTTCCAGCTGGAGCCCTGCCTGCTGGCCGGCAATTGGAGCCAAGTTGGGTGAGTCTTCCCCAGGAATGGCTGGGGTCCAGGGATGGGACCTAGGGGCAGGCCTCCATGTATATGAACCCAGTTACTCACTTTTGGGCCATATGGGAGCTCTGGCTAACTTGTATTTTTTTATCCTAATTAGTTGGTAATAATAACTTTCAAGGACTAGCCATATGCATTACATTGTTAAATGAACTGTATAGGTACAATACCCTGAACAAGATTAGAAGTTCATGTATTTTCTAACAAAATCAATCTCAAATTTGTATCAATATACATAATTTGAATACAATATATAAAAATCCAATCCAATGTAAAATATTTAAAGCTATTAGTTGCTTTTTAAAAGATTCAATAATCTACTTTTTTTATCTTATTATATATATATATATATATATATATATATATATATATATATATATATATATCCATCCTCTCATTCCTTTTCAGAAGACTCTTTTCTTTTCAGATTAGATTCAATAATTTAGCCTTTTATCCTATTATTTCTGTATCTCTTTTTTAAGAGTAGATTCAATAATCTACCTCTTACATATATCCTCTTTTTTTTAAAACAAGAATCCTGATTCTAATCTCCTTGTTTAGCTTTTCTTCTTCACCATTATCAATTAACACCTTGTAACCAATGATCCTAATTAATGACAATTTTCCATAACCCATTGAAAGACCAAAAACCACCTACCCCACCTCTTGGCATTATAGGTATCATGTTCTTAAAATTACTTCCTACTGTCTGGGGAGTGAAGGCATCTTTAGGGGATCCTGAAAAGAAAAATTTTGGGTTAACTGACTAGTCCTGGGAGAGGTAGTTGTATCATTCACTGTCTAGTCTCTGCATAATGGGAAAATGCAGGACTTGTCTCAAGTCCTTGCTTGCGTAGTCTGTGAGGCTGGATAATCTCAGCCAGCCATCTTGAAATTGTCCTGAGCAGTTTGTAGTCCAAAACTGGTCTTTGGGTGCTGTTTATCAGTTTAATGGTATTCTCATCATCCTGGCAGAATTATTGTTGTGGGGCCCCATCACCTTTTTGGAGACTTCAAAGTTTGTATTATGTCAGATTATTCCTTTCCTTGGTAATTTTTTCCAGGTAGTTCTCCCTTTTTCTTTGGATGCTTATTTGCCCAAATGACTTTAAATTCCTCAAGATGGTTGTTTTTATTTTTCTGAAAAGACAAAATCAAAACCCTTCCCCAACCCTAATTTGAGGTGGTTTCCCTTTTCCAATCTTTATCAATTTTGATTTATGGTTTCTCCTTAAATTTTTGTTTTATTTTTTTAACTGTTCCATCATCCACAGCAGTATAAGATTTAGGTTCCTGACTTGCTCTGGGAAAGTTTCTTCCATGACAGGAAAGAACTGAACAGAACTTGTCATGGGGGCCTGCTAGAGATCCCTTAGGGAGTTTCCCAACCACAAAGGCAAAGGATTACCTTGTCTATCCATTGCTGATCAACATTCATTAGTCCAATGTTTGCTTTTGCCACACTTTCTGCATGATCCAGAATGGAGGGTCATTCTGTTGGGATTATTCCTTGAAAAAATATTGTTTCTAGGAAAGCTCTGTTTACAGTGCCTTTTCAGTTGACCTTGTTTTGCACATTTGAAACATTTCATGTTACTATTTTTCTTCAAACCTCTGGAGATCTTACCTCTCCTATCCAAGTATCATCATGGTCATGAGATTCAATATTCATCTTATATCAGATCCATTCCTCCAAGGCTGCTGATTGTAGCTGGAGTTTTCCTGGTCCTGCCTGGCTCACAGTCAGGACAAATCTTTCTCACCCTCCAGTCCCACAGCTGCTGAGACCCAACCAAGTAAACACACAGAGATTTATTGCTTACAATCTGTATGGCCGTAGCAGGCTTCTTTTTATCTACATCTATCTTAAATTAACCCATTTCTATTTATCTATACTTTGCCACATGGCTTGTGGCTTACCTGTATTTTACATCTCACTTGTCATGGCGGCGTCTGGCAGTGTCTCTCTGCCTCAGCCTTCCACTTCCCAGAATTCTCTTCTCTGCTTGTCCCACCTATACTTCCTGCCTGGCTACTGGCCAATCAGTGTTTTATTTATTAACCAATCAGAGCAACACATTTGACATGCAGAACATCCCAGAGCACTTCCCCATTTCTTTTTTTCAAAAAGGAAGTTTTTAACTTTTACATAGTAAAATTACATATAACAAAGCAAGAATTACAGTTATAATATCTAGTCTATTTATAATAACTAGTCTATTTGGTAAAATTAAAGAAAATATTCTATCTTATATTTGTGAGTCTAAGGTTTTATATCTAACTTATCTTTTATCATAACTAAGGAAAATTATAAGTATCTTTAGTCTTCAACTGCATTAAAGACCTCAGAAGAATATAATATTATCTGAGAAATGGAAGAAGGACACAAACAACTTTCAGGAATCTTGCAAGAGTAGACAGAAACAGCTGGCAGCCTGGACAGTCACCTAATATTCCTTTGTAAAGTTGGGGCACCTGTCTTTAGCCCACAGGCATAGAGTCTCTCAGTCACTTCTCTCTGTGTCCTGTAGAATGTCTGGCAGTTTCCGCTGCAAAGCAGGAACCTGAAGGACCATTTCACCAAGCAAAAGTTCAGTGGTCACCTTCCTATGAGTCCTGAATGTCCAGTTGATCAAGCAGTCCAGGCAAGAACAGTTTCTTGCCCAAATGGCTATTTTTGCCAAGGTGAATATAAACTCCATATAGAGTGTCTTTGATGCCCATCCTCTTCTCTGAAGTGAATCAGTGCTGCCAGGAGCAGACATGTCTCATTGTCCAGAAAGTCTAAATTTTTAAAACATTTTAAATGCCATATTCTGTAAGTCTTTAAAGTATTTGAAGATTACCTACCTATCTGAAATATATCTATGTATACCTAGAAAACTTAACATGACTATAAGTTTGACTATCATAGAAGACTAATTGTTCCATTACAATTTAAATGAGTTATATAAACATAATACATTAAGAGTAAAAATACACATAGAGTATAACAAAATTAACATCAAATTTGTATCAATAAACTAAAATTTATACCAATGTAAAACATTTCAAACAAGCCATTGCTCTTTAAAAGTAGGTTCAACAATCTACCATTTTATCCTTTCATTATCTATACTATGCCCTTTTTTCTTAGAAAGAGATTGCATTTGTAAAAATATTGGTTATTCTCTGTCCCACACCCGAGGGCTCTTTTGATATGGAACATAAGAATCTTTTAACCTCTTTTTTTTATTTTGGCAATATACTTGGGTTTAGAGAAGGAGTGAGCCAATTCCATCTCCAAAGCCAACTTGGTACATTTGAGAATTTGAGAATTTGGGTGTAGCTTTTAATGGCCTAATTACCCTTTTGAATTGTGCATTAGCATTTTCAAAAGCCAGAGATTCAATTACTATCTGTCTAGGTTCTGAAATTGGCATCATTCTATTTACTGCTGAAGACAACCTTTGTAAGAAATTAGAGAAGGTTTATTTTGGGCCATGTATAACTGACTGTATAACATTTTAAATGACTCAGTTTTCTTTCCTACTTCTTCAATTCTGTTCCAAGCATTCAAGGCTGCCATTTGGCATAAAGTCAGGGTATGGTCATCATATGAAGATTACCTTTCTACATTAGCATAATCTCCTTCTCCAAGAAGTTTATCTTGGGATATTTCCATACCTCTAGCCCTATTTTGTTGTTCAATGATCTTAGCCTCATCCTTCAACCAGGTCCTCCATTGTAATTGGGGAACAGCCTCTAAGACTGCTGTGATCAAATTTCTCCAGTCTTGAGGGATAATTTTATTACAGGTTAAACATGAGTTTAACATCTACTTCACAAATGGAGAATGCATACCGTATGACACTATAGCTTCTTTGAATCTCCTCAAATCTAACATTTGCACAAGAATCCAGTCAGCTCTTACACAGCCTTGAGCATTTGGCAGTTCTTGTAAGGTTACTGAACAGATTAAGTTTGGCTGTTTGAAAGCTTTAGGCTATTTCTCTCTAACCTTATAATGCAATGCTGAAATTGGTTCACCTTTAAATTATTTTGTCTGGGTCTCAATATCTCTATGATCAATTTTAACAAGTTTTTCTAAAATTTTTATCTTGGCACTCATATTAACCAACTTTTTAAATGATAAACCAGAAATGATCAAACAAATAATATTTATAGTTGACTTTACACAAATCTCACCTACATTAATTATCCTCAGATTTAACTGTTCTATTTTCAGACCACCAATTGTATTACCAAAGAGAGACCAAATTCCCTCCATTGTGAAAATGTTTCTCATTTTTTTTTAGTGTGGGGAAAAATTCTCTTTTAATTAATTCATCCCTTTAAGAAATCCTAATTATTTCACCAAATCTGCCAACAATGACAATTCATATGTGTGGCTGACCAATTTGGCATAGAACTGTAGAAGCTCAAGTGGGTTTCAAGGCAGCTACCTAGGGGGGTAGCAGCCCAAGATGGAGATCCAGGGAGAGCCCACAACCCACCAGGATAGAAGAAAGCAGAGAGCCAGCTGTTTGCACAAGGGAATGTGAGAAAATGTTTAACTCTTATGGTTTGTGGAGCCCCCAAAAAGCTATGAAGTATGCTGCAGAGAGGCTTTAACAAAAACTTAGCCAGCAGGTTAGGGACTCCAGCTCACATGTGGTGGAGACTCTGGTCTCCTATAACTAGGCCCTGAGCCAGGATCTGCAAGGCCACAGGCAAGTGGCTTTTTTGTAAATGTGTGCCCCAAAAGTTGGATGCCAGATGTTGTTCAAATCTTAGATGGTCTTTCAATAAAAACACCAGAGCCAGATATCAGAATAAAAGCTGAAAGACCAAAGAAGCAGAACAGCCAGCCACTAGTTTTTACCTCTATGAAATCCTCAGCCTACAGAGAATAAGTTCCTGTTCCCTTAAGCCTTATATACCTATTTGTGCCCATACATCACTTCCTCAGGAAAGTTTATTAGGCTACACAATACATCACCAAGGGACACCATTGTAGATGAAAGGGTTTCTGACTGGCTTGGTGCTTACATTTCTGTTTTGGTAGAATTCAGCATCCCTTCCTGTACCAAAGATGCTAGAATGTAGGGCTAAAGACTCTATGTAGTAACCAGCTTCACTTTCATGTTCAATGAGTTCAATGAGTTGGTGTTAGCTTCAGTAATGTATCCTGTGGTGATATTTTATTTGTGCTGAAATATGGTGATATTTTATTTGTATGTTAATAAATAAATTTTGCCTGGAGAGAAGTGGACATAGATAGCCAGCCATAAAAGTCAGGTAGTGGTAGAACACAACCTTATTCTGATCACATAGCAGGCAGAGTCTCTGTGCATTCAAGGACACATGGTGACACATGCCTTTAATGCCAGTACCAACCATACAGACCTGGAGGTCTGTACAGACATGCAGTGATGAGGAAGTGAGGTGGCTCGGCTAAGAACCAATAAGAAGGCAGAACAGCAAGGCAATAAAGGCACAGATTAGGTAAGAAAAATCTGGTTCTCTTGGGAAGTGATGGCAGTGTAGTGAGCTAAGATTAGTTGGTGGTTATTCCTGTTTCTCTGTTCTCTATGGCTTTCACCCCTGAATTTGGCTCTGTGTTTCTAATTTAATAAGACTGTTTAGAAATTTGTCTACAATTTGTGCCCATGTGGCAAGAATACATTAAAAAAAAAACATTGGTAGCCTTACATGCCAGGGGTTACAGGTGCTGGCTCAGGCAGAGCTTACAGGCCCCCAGGCCCAGCTGGAGCTACAAGTCATCTGGATTACACACAGCCAGAGCTGCACTCAACCTTAGCTATGAGTGGTCTGGCTACACACAGCTGGAGCTTCTTTGCCCCAGATCTCCAACCCTTGTGGCCTGAACTACAAGGAGCCAGAGCTGCAAGAGCTAGACTGCTTTTGGGTTTACAAACCTCTGGCTCAGGCCCAATATGGCTCAGGCCAGAGCACATGGTTGGACTTTAGCTTTTAGCTTTTTTTCTTTTTTTTCTTTCTCTCTCTCTCTCTCTCTCTCTCTCTCTCTCTCTCTCTCTTTCTCTCTCTCTGGATTCCTATCTCATACTGCAACCATGCTAGGTAGCTGCTTTGAAATTTCCTAGGAATTCTACTGTTCTACACAGACTTGGTAAGTCAATTAAATATCAGATGTCTTAAAAGGAGAAACTAGTAAAAAGAGAAAAAATTTTCCCACATTAAAAAATGCGAAATATCTTTACAATGGAAATTGATCTTTGTTTGATAAAACATTAGGCAGTCTGAAAATGGATAATTACATGAGAAGATAATTAATGTTGATGGGATATATGTAACATCAATTATACATATTTGTTTAATTATCCTCGTTTTACTATTTAAAAAGTTTATCAATTTTAGTGCCAAGATGAAAGCTTTAGAAAAACCTGTTAAAATGAAATACAGAGTAATTCAGACGCAGACTGAAGAATTTAAAGGTGAAATTATTTCAGGATTGAATTATATGGTTACAGAGAGACAGCCTATTTTCAAACAATCAAACTTAATTTATCAGGTAGCCATACAGGAATTACCTGCTCAAGGGCATGTACAAGCTAATTGTACTCCAGGGGAAATGTTAGATTTTAGGAGATTTAAGGAAGCTATAATATCCTATGGCATACATTCTCCATTTGTAAAGCAAATGTTTAACTTGTGGTCAACTTGTAATAGGATTACTCCTCAGGGTGGGAAATAATTGGTAACAATTGTCCTGGGACCTGGAGCACAATTACAATGGTGCACCTGGTTTAAGGATGAGGCTAAGACAATGGAAAATCAATGTAGAGTTAAAGGTGTGGAAATTTTCCAGGGTCAGCTCCATGGAGAAGACCAATAAGCTGACATACAAAGACAGTGTTTATAAGATAACCAGACCTTAATTCTATGTTGTGTTGCAACCATGAATGCATGGGACAGAATTGAGGAGGCAGGAAAGAAAATGAAATCATTCACAAAAGTTATACAGGGCCCCACAGAATCCATCATGGCTTTCTTACAAAGGCTGTCTTCAGCAGTAAATAGAATGATAAGATTTCAGAAGCTAGATAGATAATAATTGAATCTTTGGCTTTTGAGAATGTAAATGCAGCATGCAATAGGAAAATCAGTCCATTAAAGGCAAGATTTACACCCTTGGAGGATTGGATCAGGGACACAATTAACATTGAGCCTCATGACCATGATGATATGTGGATAGGAGAAGCCATTTCAAAAGTTTTGAGGAAAAATGTCAGATTCTTTGGGTGTGGAAAACAAGGTCATTTGAAAAGGGAGTGTAAACAGAGCATTCAAAGAAACAATATGTATTCAAGAAACAACATCAACAGAATGCCCCTCCCTTCTAGATCATGCAGAAGGTGTGGTAAGGGAAAACACTGGACCAAGGAATGTAGATCAACAAGGGACAGACAAGGTAATCCTTTGCTTCTGTCCTTGGGAAACTCCCAGAGGGGCCTCATGCAGGCCCCCACAGCAAATTCAGTTCAGACCTTTACTGCCATCATAGTAGAAAGCCTTACTCAGAGCAATTAAAAACCAGATGTGTATTTGAATAAACTAAGCTGCTTGGGTGATAGAACAGCTGTAGCAGAGAGAACAGGAAATTCAGGAGAAATCATAAAACAAGTATTTGGCAAACTTCTATAAAAGAACAAAGACCAAAATTAAAAATATGAATAAATGGCATTTTCCTGAATGGTTTAGTAGACATAGGTGCAGATGTGACAATAATTGCACCAAAATTTTGGCATCCAAATTGGCCTCTTCAGGAGGTAAATGTTTAGCTGATAGGGACAGGAACATTATCCCGTCAGGCAGAGTGTAAGATGGCTTGAATGTATAGGTTCAGAGGAATAGAAAGGAAAATTAAAATCATATGTGGCTAATATTGCTATGAACTTATGGACCATGATCTATTAAAACAATGGAATATTCAGATTAACGTTCCTCCAACCTCAGAAACAAATCATTAAATAATACATGGTTCTGAGAGAAATAATAGAAGGTTTTATTCTAAAGAGTGGTCACCAGCTATCCAGATTGCACAAGAACAGGGCACAACAACTGATAATTTTCCAAAGATACCAACAGCTCTAACTTTAAAATGGCTAACACACAAGCCTGTATGAGTTCAGCAATGGCCTTTAACAACAGAGAAACTGCAGGCTTCAGAAGAGCTGGTAGAAGAACAGTTAAATGGTCAGCATATTGAAGATTCAACCAGCCCTTGGAAAGTATTTGTTATTCAAAAGAAATCTGGTAAATGGAGAATGGTAACAGATCTAAGAGTGATTAATGAAGTAATTCAGCCAATGGGCTCTCTACAGTTTGGAATTCCTTTGTCTACTCTGTTACCTAAAGGATGGCCTCTTATAGTTATCAATTTAAAAGACTGTTTCTTTTCAATAACCTTACAAGAATAAGACAGAGAAAGATTTGCATTCATGGTGCCTACTTACAATAACTCTCAACTAGTTAAGACATACCAATGGAATCTTCTCCCACAGGAAATGTTGAATAGCACAACCCTGTGCCAATATTTTGTACAACAGCCATTGGAAGTAATACATAAAATATTTTCTAAATCTATACATTTTCATTATGTGGATGATTTTCTACTAGGTGAGTCAAATGCAGATATATTAGAAAGAATGATTGAAGAAGTAAAGAAAATGTCGACTTGTTGGTGATTACAAATTGCTCCTGAAAAGATACAAAGGGAAAATTCTATTAATTATTTAGGATATAAAATTGGTCTACAAAAAATTAGACCCCAAAAGGTGCAAAATAGGAGAAATCAATTATGGACTCTTAATGACTTTCAAAGATTATTTGAAGACATTTGCTATCTATGAACTATTGCTGGATTGAAAAATGATGAACTGAGTAATTTCTTCAAAACCTTAGTAGATGACAAGTACTTAAGTAGTCCAAGAGAATTATCACCTGAAGCTGAGAAAGAAATGGTTTGGGTATAAAAGAAAGTATAGGAAGGACATGTAGATCATGTAGATACAAAGTTTGATTGCATTTTGATTATTTTACCCTAGGAATACTCCTACAGGAATTTTAATGTAGAGGAAAGATACTACATTGGAATGGATATTTCTACCAAAAAAAAAAACAGAGTAAAAAATTTAAAACTTATATGGAAAAGATCTCTGAGTTGATTTTAAAAGGAATAGTAGGAATAGACCCAGCAGAAATTGTCTTCCCTTTAACTATGGAGGACACTGAAAAACTATGGTCAGAAAGTAAACCTTGGCAAAGAGCTAGCAGTAATTTTTTGGTAGAGATTAACAGCAAATATTCCAAAAGTGAATAAAGTGTTTCAGAGTCCTTATAATTGGGTTCAAAAATCATAATTGTATGCTATGATGTTGGTATTAATATATTTTTTCAGAACCTCTCAACATAGTTACTGACTCTCAATATGGTAGAAGATTGGTTTTACATATTGAGACTGCAGAATTTATTCCTGATGAGTCAGAATCAATTTCACTATTTATTCAGTTACAAGACATAATCAGAAATAAGTAGCATCCCTTACATATAACTCCCATTATGGTGATATTTTATTTGTATTAAAATGTTATTTGTATGTTAATAAATAAAGTTGCCCGGAGGTCAGAGCTATTAGCAAGCCATAGGAAAGCAGGCCAGTGGTGGCATACACTTGTAATCCCAGCATTTGGTAGGCAGAGCTGGGTAAGTCTTTGTGTGTTCGGGGATACCGCCAGTATTGGATACACATGCCTTTAATTTCAATACCAATCATAGAAAACCTGGAGGCCTATACAGATAGGCCGTGATGAGGCAGTCATATGGCTGGGTTTACAACCAATGAGAAGGCAGAACAGGAACTCTATATAAAGACTTTAACACAGGGGTAGCTATGTTTCAGAGAGGTAGGACCACTGCAGGAGGAAGGGTAAGGTTTTAGATCTTAGCTCTGACTACTTGGCTTTCTTCTTTGCATTGGTTCTGTGTTTCTTATTTAATAAGAAGGTTGGTTACATCTACATTTGGTGCCCAAACAGGGACAAGAATCCATTAAAAACCGCTTGGCTTGGCTTGGTGGCAGGTCCAGTTTCCGGCCTGGGCAGCCCAGCTCCCGAGCTCAGGCCTAGGCCTGACTGACCCACAGCTGGATCTACTTGCAACTGCTACAAACAACTCAGGCCTGCCCTGCCAAACAGGACCCCTGCCTGTAAAGCCAAGGCTTGACTCTGCTCAAGCAGCTATGCATTCTCTCTCTCTCTCTCTCTCTCTCTCTCTCTCTCTCTCTCTCTCTCTCTCTCTCTGGATTCACACCTCGAACACCAGGTGGCTGTTTTGAAATTCCCTGGGATTCTACTGTTCTACCCAGACTTGGTAAGTCAATTAACATATCTATTTAAAAGAGAATTTTTTTCTACATTAAAAAACTGGGCTTTATGTGTACATTGGAAGAAAATTGGGCTTTGTTTGAAATTTTAGGCACTCTGACAATGGAACAACTATATGTGAAGATTAATATTGATCGAACTATTCAGTTTATTACTTTTCTTATCCTCATTTTATTATTTAAAAAGATAGTCAATTTAAGTGCCAGGGAAACAGTCTTAGAAAAACTTGTTAAACCGGTAAAAATGAATTATAGAGAAATTCAAATACAGACAGAAGAAATAAACAGTGAAGTTGTTTCAAAATTGGATCATAAGGTTACAGAAAGAAAGCCAGTTTTCACACAATCATCCTTAATTTATCCAGTAGCCATACAGCAGCTACCTGATGAAGAGAATGAAAAAAATATTTGGGTTCCAGTTAAAATGTTAGACTTACAAAGATTTAAGGAGGCAATAGCATTTTACGGCATGCACTCCCCATATGTAAAGCAAATGTTAAACACCTGGTCAACTTGTCATAGGATTCTACCAAAGGACTGGCGGGATTTGGCACAGGCTGGTCTTGAAACTGGACAAAATCTCCAGTGGAAAATGTGGTTCAATAATGAGGCTAAAAATATAGAAAAACGGAATACAAGTCTGCCAGGATCAGCTTATTGGAGAAGGCCAATATGCTTCAGTACAAACACAATGTTCATATGATGTCCAAACCCTAGTTCAATGTTGAACGGCAGCTTTGAATGCATGGGACAGAGTTGAAGAAGCAGGAAAAAAAACTGAGTCACTTACAAAAGTTATACAGGGCCCAAAAGAATCTTTCACAGATTTCTTACAAAGATTGACTTCAGCAGTACAGAAAATGGTCCCGAATTCAGAGGCTAGTCAGATAATAATTGAATCTTTGGCCTTTGAGAATGCAAATGCAGCATGCAAAAGAATAATCAGGCCGTTAAAGGCAAGATCTGCACCTTTGGAAGATTGGATTAGAGACACAGTTAAAGTTGAGGCTTATGACCATGATGATATGTGGGTAGGAAAAGCAATTTCAAAAGGTTTGAGAAATGTTAGATGTTTTGGATGTGGAAAGCAAGGACATTTGAAAAGGGATTGTAAACAGGTAATTTAGAAATAATGTTTCTTCAAGGAACACTGGCAACAGAATGCCCCTTCCTTCTGGAATATGCAGAAGGTGTGGTAAGGGAAAACACTGCACCAAAGAATGTAGATCAACAAGGGACAGACAGGGCAATCCTCTGACTCGAGCTTCAGGAAACTCCCAGAGGGGCCTCAGGCAGGCCCCCACAGCAAATCCAGTTCAAACCTTTCCTGCAGTTGTAGAGGAAACCCCCACACAAAGCAACTAAATAACCAAATGTCTATTGGAATAAATCATGTTGGTTGAGATGATGAAACAGAAAAAATAGGGAATTCAGGAAAAAAAAAATAAAGAAAATTTTTTGGCAAACTTCTATTAATGAACAAAGACCAAAACTAACAATAAAAGTAAATGGTGTTTTGTTGTCTGGTCTGGTAGACACAGGTGTGGACATTACCGTAATTGCACCAGAATTTTGGCATCCAACTTGGCCTCTTCAAGAGGTAAACATTCAACTGTTAGAAATTGGGACATTATCTCAAGTGAAACAAAGTGCAAGATGGCTTGAATGTATAGGTCCAGAAGGATAGAGAGGAAAATTAAAACTATATATGGCTAACATAGCTATGAACCTGTGGGGTCGAGACGTTACAACAATGGAATACTCAGATTAATATCCCTCCAATCTCAGAAACAAATCATAAATTAGTACATGTTTCTGAGAGAAATATTAAAAGATATTATTCTAATGAGTGCTCACCAGCCATCCATATCATACAAGAACAGGGCACAACAACTGATTATCTTCCAAAAATATCAACAGCTCTACCTTTAAAATGGTCAACAGACAAGCCTGTATGGGTTCAGCAATGGCCTTTAACAACAGAGAAACTCCAGGCTTTAGAAGAACTGGTAGAAGAACAGTTAAATG
Source organism: Peromyscus eremicus (assembly GCF_949786415.1). Classification (NCBI taxonomy): domain Eukaryota; kingdom Metazoa; phylum Chordata; class Mammalia; order Rodentia; family Cricetidae; genus Peromyscus; species Peromyscus eremicus. Next base: position 123,449,322 of record NC_081439.1, read on the forward strand.
CTCATCATATTGAAGAATCAACCAGCCCTTGGAATTCTCCTGTATTTGTTATTAAAAAGAAATCGGGTAAATGGAGAATGGTAACAGACCTTAGAGAAATTAACAAAGTAATTCAGCCAATGGGCTCTCTACAATCTAGAATTCCTTTGCCTACTCTATCACCAAAAGGATGGCCTCTCATAGTTATTGATTTAAAAGACTGTTTCTTTTCAATACCCTTACAAGTAAAAGACAGAGAAAGATTTGCTTTCACAGTGCCTACTTATAATAATTCTCAACCAGTTTAAAGATTTCAATGGAGGGTTCTCCCACAGAGAGTGTTGAATAGCCCAACTTTGTGCCAATATTTTGTAGAACAACCATTAGAAGTGGTACGTAAAAAATTTCCTAAATATATAATTTATCATTATATGGATGATATTTTATTAGCTGACTCAAATGCAGATACTTTAGAAAGAATGTTTGAAGAAGTAAAGAAAATTTTGCCTTGCTGGGGATTACAAATTGCTCCTGAAAAGATACAAAGAGGAGATTCTATTAATTATTTAGGATATAAAATAGAACTTCAAAAAATTAGTCCTCAAAAGTTGCAAATTAGGAGAGATCGACTACAGACTCTTAATGATTTTCAAAGATTATTTGGAGACATTTCTCATCTAAGAACTATTGTTGGGGTAAAAAATGATGAACTGAATAATTTGTTTAAAATCTAAGAAGGTGACAAGGACTTAAATAGTCCAAGAGAGTTATCACCTGAAGCTGAGAAAGAATTGGCCTTGGTAGAAAAGAAAGTACATGAAGGGCACATGGATCGTATTGATCCAAAGCTGGATTGCATTTTGGTTATTTTACCTTCTCGGCATTCTGCAACAGGAATATTAATGCAAAGGGAAGATATTATATTGGAATGGATATTTTTACTAAATAAACCAAATAAAAAAAATAAAAACTTAGGTGGAAAAAATCTCTGACTTGATTTGGAAAGGAAAATTGAGACTTTGTCAATTAGCAGGAATAGACCCAGCAGAAATTGTCATACCTTTAACTAAGGAGGACATTGAAAAATTATGGATTGAAAATGAAGCTTGGCAAAAAGCTTGCAGTAATTTTTTTTGAGAAATTAACAGCAAATATCCCAAAAGCAATAGAATTGATCTTATAAAGAGAGCTGATTGGATCTTGCCTCGAATTGTGAGGAAAAAAACCATATCTGGAGTTCGTACATTTTATACAGATGCCAACAAACAAGGAAAGGCAGGTTACAAATTTGAAAATTTAAGTAAAGTGGTTCAAAGTCCTTATAATTCAGTTCAAAAATCAGAATTTTATGCTATTCTGTTGGTATTATTGGATTTTTCAGAACCTCTCAATGTAGTAACTGACTCTCAGTAGGCTGAATGAGTAGTATTACATATTGAGACTTGCTGTGGGATGTATGGCAAATGTGTTGCTAATTAATCAATAAAACACTGATTGGCTGTTGGCTAGGCAGGAAGTGTAGGCGGGGCAAGGAGGAGAATAAAGCTGGGAAGTGGAAGGCTGAGTCAGAGAGACACTGCCAGCCACCACCATGACAAGCCGCATGTGAAGATCCTGGTAAGCCACAACCCATGTGGCAAGGTATAGATTTATAAAAATGGATTAATTTAAGCTATAAGAACAGTTAGCAAGAAGCCTGCTACGGCCATACAGTTTGAAAGCAATATAAGTCTCTGTGTTTACTTGGTCGGGTCTGAGTGGCTGTGGGACTGGCAGGTGAGAGAGATTTGCCCTGACTATGGGCCAGGCAGGAAAACTCTAGCTACAAATGGCGTCCAACGTGGGGGCAAGAGTTTCCACCTAAAAATTGAGAAAAAAGATTCTAAAACAGAGCTAAAAACAGTTCCTAATTGTCTCTCTCAAATGAGCGGCAGCTGCCGGTTTGAGCTACTTGTGGGTTCCTAGCGTGTGTGCTCGATCTGCTGTATGGCGGGAATGAGGCCTCTGCAAGTGGCACATTAAGCTGTGTGGTGGATTTAGCCTTTGCAGGTACAAAACAAAAAAAGAGGTTTTTGGGCTACATGCTGCTTGGATAAAAGCATAGACCCACGATAGCTCTCAGAGCTGGTGGTAAACGTAGCCATGTTGGAAAGCTGAGGTGGGCAGAGCCAGCAGCCACAGCTGCTGCAGGTTAAAGCAATAGATTAACAATAAGACAGATTCAGATGTAATAGTTTACAATGTGTGTAAAATACACGTAGGCTTGAAAGAGACAAAAAAGGTGATATATTAAGTTAAATAAAGAAATAAATAGTTTTTAAAAATAAAGTCTTTAAAGAGACAGTAAAGGTAGTATAAAAAATAAGCCATGTAAAGGTGAATATTACACAGAGAATCTGGATTGTGTTGTCTTTGGAGTTTTTAACTGCAGAAAAACATTTGATTGTGAAAGCTGTTGAGTTATGCCAAAATATATATTTTAAAAGTACCTTGACTTCAAAATTTCGATGTAAGGATATGTTACTTTGGAAAGGAGACTCTGCTTTTGTTCCCACAGAAAGCCAGAGGCTATAGATTTGTTCAAGATTAAGATACATCAGGTTTGACCAGCCAAGACCCCCTGAAGGATCTCCAATGACACCATGGCCCAGATGATCCAACATCCGGAATGGTTTGAAGGCATCTGGCTCAGACGATACAGCCTCATGGACTATTCCATAATTGTAAAATTTTTTTTTGTTTCCCCATAAGATACAGTGCCCCCTTCCAGCAGGAAGTAGTAAGAGAAGCTACGCCCAAATTCCCAAATTATATGTAATTTTACTTTGTTAAGGTTAAAACCTTCCTTTTTGGAAAAAAAAAAAGGGGGAAGTGCTGTGGGAAGTATGACAAATGTGTTGCTAATTAATCAATAAAACACTGATTGGCCGTTGGCTAGGCAGGAAGTGTAGGTGGGGCAAGGAGGAGAATAAAGCTGGGAAGTGGAAGGCTGAGTCAGAGAGACACTGCCAGCCACCACCATGACAAGCCGCATGTGAAGATCCTGGTAAGCCACAACCCATGTGGCAAGGTATAGATTTATAAAAATGGATTAATTTAAGCTATAAGAACAGTTAGCAAGAAGCCTGCCACGGCCATACAGTTTGAAAGCAATATAAGTCTCTGTGTTTACTTGGTCGAGTCTGAGTGGCTGTGGGACTGGCAGGTGAGAGAGATTTGCCCTGACTATGGGCCAGGCAGGAAAACTCTAGCTACAGAGACTCCAGAATTTATTCACAATGCTTCAGAATTAAATTCACTATTTATTCAATTACAAGATACAATCAGGAAAAGGAGTCATCCTTTATATATAACTCACATCTGATCCCATACTGCTCTGCCAAGCCCTCTAGCACAAGGCAATGATGAGATTGATAAATTATTGATAGGAAATGTGCTGGAGGCCTCAGAATTTCATAAAAAAAATCATGTAAATAGTAAAGGTTTAAAAAAGGATTTTTCCATAACCTGGCAACAAGCCAAAGAAATAGTAAAGAAATGTCCTACTTCTTCCTTCTACAATCAAAAGCCATTACCAGAAGGATGTATCCCAAAGGGTACTCAGAGGAATGAAATCTGGCAGATGGATGTGTTTCACTTTGCAGAATTTGGAAAATTGAAATATGTACACCACACTATCGATACTTATTCAGGAATTCAATGGGCAACTGCTTTAAGTTCCGAAAGAGCTGATTCTGTAATCACTCATTTACTAGAAGGTATGGGCATTACGGGTATACCTGCACAAATCAAATGTTCCATCATATGTCTCTGTTAAAATGAAACAGTTTTTTGCTTATTATAATATAAACCATATTACAGGATTACATAATTCTACAGGTCAAGCAGTTATAGAAAGATCAAACTGAACTCTAAAGGATATGCTAAATAAACAAAAAGGAGTAACAAAAAAACCCAGAAATAGACTACCTAATGCTCTATTAACTTTGAATTTTCTCAATGCCAATGAGAAAGGAACAACAGCTGCAGAGAGACATTGGATAATAGAAAAAAACTACAGAATTAAATCAACCTATATACTTTAAGGAAGTGCTGACCTCAGAATGGAAACCAGGATATGTGTTACATTGGGGATGAGGTTTTGCTTCTATTTCTACAGGAGAAGATAAGCTGTAGGTACCACCAAAATTGATAAAGGTTTGATTTGAACAAGAGAGACCTCTTAATTAGAGGAGGTGATAGTTCATCAACCAGCATGAACATCCAATTTAAACAAACTTACACCAGTAACACATGCCTTTTCATTTAATCAGATAAATACTTGCCAAAAAGAAACATCCCCAAAAAACCTTGGGGAAAGGTTTTTTTTTTTTTTTTGTCTTTTAGGAGAATGAAGGTTAAGGAATCTGAAGAACACTAGACAAATGAGACAACTGAACAAAAGGGACAAATCGTCTATCCTAAGAAACAGAGTGAAATGGCGTATGGTATGTTATCTAAAAAATTTTATGTCTTCTTAAATTTTTGTTTCTGCTTTTCTTTAAAGATTTAACACTATTGGTCTTCTAATAGTCCCAGTTCAATTAAAATTTAAAGCTGACTTTGGAGTTGGAGAATGGCTCTCTCCTTCTTTAAACTCAAGCATGTTGGTAAAAGGATAATGCAAACTCCCTGTATCATGCCAGAAGAAAAGAGCTATCTTCTGCTATGGGACAGGAGAAAAGCCAAATTAATTAAGGGACTATTCCATTACTAATCTCAACTCCTTGATTCTGTTCTGATTCTTTAAACTTTTCTTAAAGTATAAATTTTATATCAAAATTTACAAGATTAATATGTATATATACATTTTAAACTTTGTTAAGATATAAATGGTCATATAGAGTACTAACTAATTGTAAAAAGCCGCATATATAGTCTTTGTGTTCGAGTCTCTTATCAGTTTTTTACAGGAAATCACAGCCAGGCCTAACCTCAACTGAAGTCTCCAGGAATAAGATGGGGCCCCACAACAACAATAATTCCACGTGGACAATAATACCATCACTAAGCTGACAAACATCATCTAGAGATCCGCTTTGAACTACAAAGTGCTCAGAGCAATTTTGAGAGAGCTAGCTGAGATGATCCAGTCTCAAAGACTACTTGAATAAAGATTTGAGATAAACCCTGAACTTTGGCATTATACCCAGACTGGATAACGAAGGATATATTTACCTTTCCTAGAATTTGACAATTAACCTAAAATTTTTCTTTCAGTATAAAGATACCTTCGCCCATACACAGCAGGAAGCAATTTCAAGAATATGACGCCTACATTCCCAAAGAGGTGGTGTGGGGTGGGTGGTTTTTTTGGTCTTTTAATGGGTTTTGAGTCTGGAATAATTTTCATTGATTAGGGGGTTGGTTACAAGTTGTTGTCAAGGGATAAGAAAAGGGCTAAGCAAAGGAGATTAGATTTATGTTCTTACTAAAAAAAAGAAAAGAAAAATGTAAATACTTTACATTGGATTGGATTGTTTTATATGGTATACAAATTATATATATTGAAATTAATATTGTTAGAAAATGCTATATGTATATTACTAACTGTACCGTTCATTTAACAATGTAATGCAATTTCCTGATCCTTGAATGTTATTATTACCAACTATTAGGATATAAAGAAATGAAAGTTAGTAGTTAGACATTATAATAGAACTTGTAGTTATATTAGGTATGTTTTCAAGATTGAGTAGATATATTTTAGATAGACAGGTTATCTTCAAACCCTTCAGAAATCTACAGAATATGGCATTTAAAATGCTTTAATAACTTAGAAAATTTTTCTTTTTTGTTATGACTATGAGACATGTCAGCTCCTGGCAATACCAATCTACTTCAGAGGAAATATGGGCATTGAACAAACTGCAATTGGAGTTAACTTTCGTTGGAACAAAAGTTAGCCACTGGACAACAAAGTATCCTTGAATCAACTGATGACAAACAGGACAGACAGGACATGAAACAAAGGACTACTGATTCTTGTCAAAACAAGTGTGGTTATGGCTTAATCAAAAGTCGTCTTCTGAGGCCAGGACAACATGGCACCATCCCTGAAGTGGCCTTCACAATCTGGGAAAGGTACAGTGTCCTTTTCTTCGAAGGCAGCTGAACAGGCAGTGGGTCAATGGCTTCTGATGTGCAATGGGAAGGTAGTTGAAACAGTTATTCTTGAAGAGTAATTAATCTCACGCCTCTCATTGGTAGACTGGTATTTAATAGAGGGATGTGGAGAAGAATGGGATGCTGAAATGAAGCCACATACACACATAGCCAAAAAGAATGGACAGCTGAATTCAAAAAACATCAACAATTTCCAGAATTTAAAATCCTGAATCATGACATGACACTAGTGGAATTCAGGTGTTTCTGGTACATGGACTGCTCTCACCCAATATGAGGTTGAACTGTTGACCTTGTGTACATCCTACATCACAAATGAGTCTGTCAGATACACTAAGCCTATAGGCTGAAGATGATGCCCCAACACTGCGGAGAAACCTCAGATGATTGTCCAGGCAGCTGGCTGTTTCTGTCAACTCACAAGTTTTTGGAAGTTGCTTTCATATACTTCCTGTTTTTATTTTTTTGTTAGCTAATATTATTTCCTTCTTGGGTCTCTGAGGGAGTTGAAGATTAGTTAGTTATAGGTGAAGATTAATTAAGATAGAAAGTGAATTAGATACAATAGAATAGATAATGGAATTATTTTCTCTGAATTTGTCAAATACAAATGAACTAGACATTGTTTAGGTATTTATTACTTGTATATATTATATATAGTTATTGTACTTTTGTATATAGTTTTTCTTATGTTAGTTATAAGCTTTTTCTTTTTTTACTTTTTATTAAAATAGAAAAGGGGAAATATGGTGATATTTTATTTGTATTAAAATGTTATTTGTATGTTAATAAGTAAAGTTGCCTGGAGGTCAGAGCTATTAGCAAGCCATAGGAAAGCAGGGCAGTGGTGGCATACACTTGTAATCCCAGCACTTGGTAGGCAGAGCTGGGTAAGTCTCTGTGTGTTCAGGGATACAGCCATTATTGGATACACATGCCTTTAATCTCAATACTAATTATGGAAAACCTGGAGGCCTATACAGACAGACCGTGATGAGGTGTTCATGTGGTTGTGTTTACAACCAATGAGAAGGCAGAACATTAACTCTATATAAAGACTTTAATACAGGGTTAGCTCTTGTTCGGAGAGGTAGAACCACTGAAGGAGGAAGGGTAAGGTTTTAGCTCTTAGCTCTGACCTCTTGGCTTTCTTCTTTGCATTGGTTCTGTGTTTCTTATTTAATAAGAAGATTGGTTACATCTACATGCCATATTGGTCTTTCAGGCCCTCTAGCACAAGGTACTGTTGAGATTGATAAATTATTGATAGGAAATGTGCTGGAGGCCTCAGAATTTTGTAAAAAACATCTTGTCAGTAGTAAAAGCTTAAAAAGGGATTTTTCTATAACCTGGCAACAAGAAAAGGAAATTATAAGGAATGTCCTCCTTGCTCCTTTTACAATCAGAATCTATTACGAGCAGGATGTAACCAAAAGGGTACTCAGAGGAATAAAATCTGGCAGAGGGACTTGTTTCACTTTGCAGAATTTGGAAAATTAAAGTATGTACACCACACTATTGATATGTATTCAGGATTTCAATGGGCAACTGCTTTGAGTTCTGAAAAAGTTGATTCTGTAATCATACATTTGCTAGACGTTATGGCCATCATGTGTATACCTGCAAAATTAAAACTAACAATGTTCCACCATATGTCTCTGGTAAAAAGAAACTGTTTTTTGCTTATTACACCTTATGGCATAATACGGGTATACCACATAATTCTACAGGCCAAGCAGTTATAGAAAGATTAAATAGAACTTTAAAGGATATGCTAAATAAACAGAAAGGGATAACAAAAACTCCTAGAAATAGATCACAAAATGCTTTATTAAATTTGAATTTTCTCAGTGCTAACAAGAAAGGAACAAAAGCTGCAGAGAGCCATTGGATAAGAGAAAAATCTGCAGAATTAAATCTGCCTATATTCTTTAAGGATGTGCTAATCTCAGAATGGAAACCAGGATATGTGTTACGTTGGGAACAAGGTTATGCTTTTGTTTCTACGGGAGAAGATAAGCTGTGGATACCATCAAAATTGATAAAGGTTCAATTTGAACAAGACAAGAACTATCACCTCTTATTTAGAAGAGGTGATAGTTCATCAACCAGCATGAACATCCAATTTAAACTAACTTATACCACTAACAAATGCTTTTCATTTAATCAGATATAACTTGCCAAAAGGGAACTTCCTCAAAGTTAGTCTTGGGGCAAGTTTTATGTTTTTGACTTTCAGGAGAATGAAGGCTAAGGAATATGTAGAACACTGGACAAATGATACATCTTACAGAAAAGAAAAAATCATCTAGGAAAAAATGTCCCAAGAAAATGAGTAAATTGTCCTATTGGTTTATCATCCGTAAAATTTCATAAGTCTTCCTACATGCTGTTTCTGCTCTTCTCTACAGACACTTAATATAAATGGTCTTTTTGTAGGCCCAGTTCAATTAAAAATTGAAGCTGGCTTTGAAGTTGGAGAGTGCTTCTCTCTCCTTCTTTAAACCCAAGTATATTGTTAAAAGGAAAGTGCAAAATCTTTGTACCATGCCAGAAGAAAGCCATCTTATCATATGAGACAAAAGAAAATGAAAAAAATTAAGGGACTAGTCTGTTGCTACTAATCTCAATTCTTTGATTCTATTTTGATTCTTTAAACTTTTCTTAAGATATGAATCTTATATCAAAATTTATAAGATATATATATTAAATTTGTTATGATATTAATGGTCATATAGAGTACTAACAAATTCTAGAAAAAAGGCTTCAGTTAGCTATCTATACATGTTTTTGTGTTCGAGTCTCTATTATTTTTCCGCAGAGAATCATGACCAGTCCTAACAGTGAACTTGAAGTCTCCAGAAAGATGATGGGGCCCCACAACAATGACTCCACGTGGACAATAATGATACCACTAAGCTGATAAACATCACCCAAAGATCAGCTTTGGACTACAAACTGCTCTGAACAATTTCAAGATGGCTAGCTGAGATGATCCAGCCTCACAGACTACTTGAACAAGGACTTGAGATAAGCCCTGAATTTGGCATTATGCAGGAACTGGATAACAAATGATACAGCTACCTTTCCTAGAATTTGACAATTAACCCAAATTTTTTTTTCTTTTCAGAATCATCCTAGGGATGCCTTTGCCCACAAACAGCAGAAAACAATTTTATGAACATGATGCCCACATTCCCAAATAGGTGGAGTGGGGAGGGTGGTTTTCGGTCTTTAAATGGGTTTGAGGTTTGGGATAATTTTCAAAGTTTAGGATGGTTGGTTATAAGTTGTTATTGTTAATGGTTAAGAAATGGGATAAACAAAGGAGATTAGATTTAAGGTTTTTGTTTGGAAAAAAGATATAGAAATGATAGAATAGAGGGTAGATTATTGAATCTATTCTGAAAAGAAAAGAGAATATACAGCTATAAATGAAAAGATAGATTATTGAATCTACTTTTAAAAGACAATTGCTAGTTTTAAATAATTTACATTGGATTGAATTTTTATATATTATATGCAAATTATATATATTGAGATTGATATTGTTAGAAAATGCTGTTACATTCTGTTGTGAAAAAATAACATGATCAAAAGCAATTAGGGAAAGAATGGTTTTATTTGACTTGAAAAGTTATCATCTACCATTTAGGGATTATCAGCTACCATTTAGGGAAGGGCCAGATCTCAAACAATAACTTGAAACAGAAACCAAGGAAGAGTGCTGTTTGCTGGATCACTCATAAGCTCACTATTACTTAGTTTTATTATATATCCCAGGACTACTTGCCCACAGAATGGTATTGCCCACAGTGGACTGAGCATTCTTACATTAAGTAACAATCAAAACAACCCCTTCCAAGGTTTGCCCATCATCCAACCTGATCTGAGAAATCCCTCAATTGACATTTCCTTCTCTATTGACTCTAGGTATGCAAAGTTGAAAATTAAAGCTAACAAGTACAGAGAATACTATTTTCCCCTGTCTTCCTTGTCTTCCAACTTTTATAATCTTTCTTCTGCCATTCTGTGTTGATCCTGAGACTTGAGAGGATTGGATATGACATGCCTGTCTCATTTATGGATAAACACTCCATAGAAATTTATTCTCTGCACTTTGATCATTAATGAGGTTCTATATCATTTGGGAGTACTGTCCAATGCAAAAATAAGTTTCTCTGCTGAGAGCTTAAAGCTGCATTTATCTATAGATATAGAGATAAGTATTTGGAAGGCAGCTAGACATTATGTCCATTTATCAAAATAATTATAAATGATTCACTTCTAGAGCCTATGGCTAGGGGGCTTATTACTTTTGCTCTTATGTTCCTTATGTATTTTGAAAATTAGTCTACTAATACTTATAAGTTTGAATTTTTTTTCTGTTCTACAGATTGCCTCTTTATTTTCATGACTATTCTTTTTGATGTGCACATAGCAATATTTAATTTAATGTTTTCTATGGTTTTACTGTTGTTATTGTTTTATTGTTTTTTTCTTATGTTTTTTATATCATTCTTAAGAGTTTCTTGTAAATTATAATGTCAAGAAGTTTTCCCCATGTTGTCTTCTGTCTTTGGAGTTTTGGATATTCCATGTAAATCTTTAATTTATTTTGAATTCATTTTTGTATAGTATGTCTAACTTCATTCTTTCACATGTAATAAACTAGTTTTTATAGCACTACTTATTGATGACAAAGTAAAATGATATTTATGAATTATACTGTCAAGGGAGGAAAGATTAGTAAGCTAATGGTAACACTAGGTTGGGTAGCCCTGGCAGGAGTATGCAGAATTCTAAAGATACTATTTGACCCCTGATTATGGATTTGTCAATTCCTGTTGAGAGATCTCATTTTCAGCATTTAAATTCTCTCTTGACCTTTGCTGAATGAGGTCTCTGAACTAGCAGTATGATGTTCTTCTATGTCGATGTACACTCTTAATATCTGTCTATGGTATCCTGTAAAATAATACTAAGAACATGGAGTTTTCATTGATTTATGATAAAGGAAGCCTCTGATTTAAACTCCATTTGCCTTTTACTTCCCAGTTGTCTATATTTTTTTGTTTATTCAGAAAAAAATTGAGAAGTTTGTAGAAGAGTTGTCCTTTCAACCTATGAGACATTGTTGCAGAAAATTTGTGATATGTAATATTTCACTGCTGATTTCCAACAAGTGTACTCCTTTGATGTGTTTCTAATTAGTTTCACATTTATTTAACTTTAATAGAGGTGAAATAAACAGGTCATAGTATGAATGTGTAGAGAGAATAAGAAGTTAATACTTGAGGCAATAGAGAAAAATTGGAACGTAGTTGTTAGACTGAACTTTGAAAGTACTTAGTTTCTTGACAATAGAATGCATAGATATGAGAGAAAATCAGGTAAGTCTTAGGTGGCATCACTATAGCAATTTGTTTTCCTAAACTACAGATTGCTTGAAAATAATTTTATTACCGTGAATAAAAGGGTAAGTTTGAGTTTTTAGGGGACCTAAAGGAAAACTTTTTAAAAGTCTGTACTCTATTTTGTAAAGGCTATAAAGCATATAGAAGCCTATAAAATAAGATGTAGGAGACACAAAGCATAATATACTTTACAAGAGAAATCACACTCATTTGATACTGATTTTATTTTGTTGTTCTATTAAATATTATGTCAATTCTTGATTTATTTTATTGTTTATTTTCATTTTATTTTCTAACCTCTAGTATGCTTGAATCTTTTTTAAACTCAAAATAAGTTTAATTTTTTGGAACATTTCAATGAATGTTAAAATATTTACATATATACCAGGGCTTTTGAAAGCAACAATCTCATCTCTCCACTTGAGAAAAATACAAAGCCTTTCTGTGAAACAGCAAACATTTCAGTAGATCATATAAGAAAGTATACAAGTCCAAGATTGGTAAATGATTATAATATACGCAGAATAAACATAACACCTCTGTCCACATCATGCAGGTAGCTGCTTTAGATAACTGATTTTCTGTAAAGAGGCATGAAAGTGCTCTCGCTTGCTTTGAAAGGACAGCTCATCCAGGGTGTTTTTCACTCTTATTGATTTTAAATTACATTCAGTGATTGACTTTGAATCACCAAGTTGGTTTCCCTGGAGTTAAAGTACCATAAATATTTAATCAGAGACTTGCAGTCTAGATAAAAGACACCAAACATATCAGACTTACAATCTGAACAGAACTTCTCTTTTGGTGCTGATGGATACAGAAAACATGGCTTAGTTGTTTCCAAAATATTTGCTGAAGACATGTGGACTTCCTGAAGCATTACATTATCTCCTCATCAGCAAAATCTACCAGATACACTGACCCTGAGCAGCTTTTTGGGGGAAGTTTTTGGTTATTTGACTAAAATGTCTGCTAGCACTTCAAAGACATTTAAAAAGGAATGTCAAACCTAAATTTAATATTCCATGCTCTGAAATGATTTACAAAAGTCTACCTCATAGATCAAATAAATATCTCACTTTTAAGACTTAAAAGGAGCCTAATCATATTATATGTTAAGCAGGCCATATGTAAAATATTGTTCAGTGTTCTTAACATAGATTCAATATACATGTCTTCTGTGATTTAACATTTTACTTTAACCACATTTTAAAAGCATGATGCTATATTGTATAAATGCATCTGGGTAGACAGTAGTAAATATTTAATTACTGTTTATATAGGAAAAATGCCACAATCATTACTGTTTTTGTATTTCTAAGTAGTAAACACTCCCAAATTCTGAACTCAGGCAATACATGTAACATAGAGAATTAAGAAAGAATGATAACTTCCAGCTCTTCCTAAATATTCTTAAAGAACTGTATGATAGCACTGGCTGCATTATTTCAAATGTGGTATATTTTACAAATAACTTTCAAACAATTGCAGATGTTTAGATAGACCAAAATGATAATGGTATGAAATAAGAAGATTTCTGTATATAGATGTAAGCTAATAAATAATATCTTATTTACTCTGAAGCTATTTTTCTAAGTAATATAAGGAATGCATAACTTTAAAATTTTTATTACAGAAAAAAATTACAAATACAGTATCAACATAACTACAAAAAACACTTGTAAACAAACACACACGTGAAGATAAAGACACATGTGTTTGGATTAGTCCTGGTTAGAGAAAAAATTAAAAGGGTTTTGTAGACAATAATAATAATAGGATTGTTAGTTATTTTATTTTTCTCTTCCAGAGTTCTTGTATTTTATAGCATTAGCAAGTTAAATTCAGATTTAAAAATAACTTCACTTTATTGTTGATTCTGCAAGTTTGCAGTTATTTTTAAAGTGTTCTAAACACAACACAACTCAAGACACAAACTGTGTAACTGTCCCAAAGATAACCTAGATGACAATCAGGGATTTAAAAGTAAGTATTCCATGGATCCAAAAATCTGAAAGAAAAATTTGGCATGTTAAGTAAACGTATACTCTATAAAAAGTATTCAAAATGAATCTGTAAAGATAAAAACAGAGCTGGGTAAAAATACACTGGATGTCATCAAAAGTTGATTAAACATTAAAGAGTAAAATACTAGTGAACAAATAAACAAAAAGAAAATATACAGAATGAAGCAAAATGAAAAAAATCAGAGAAATAAAATTCAAATCAGATAGCTGTCAGCAGATTATTTGGAATACATATAGAAAAAAAGGTGGAAAATAAAATTGTAACATAATAATAGCTGAGTTTTTTTCAAAGAACATTACATAACATAAATGACAAAAACATATTAATCACAGCCAAAGGAAACATCAAGAAAAATACTCTAAAGCAAAATATAATCAATGTGTTCAAAACCAGTAATACAAAAAATAAAATAAAATAAAACAAAAACCAAAAAAAAAACCTTTAAAATAGGCATTGCAAAGTCAGACTACATACAGTGGAATAGAAAATAGGAATACTAGCAGAAAAATTTAAAAGTCATACTAAGGTTGGTATGATAGTACATTACTGTAATCCCTAAAAACTGTAGGCTGAAGTCTGGAGTCATCCAACCTAGACTATATAGTATGCACCAGGATCAAACATGCCTACAAAACAAGATCATGCATTTACCAAAAAAAAAAGAAAGGAAGGAAGGAAGGAAGGAAGGAAGGAAAGAAGGAAGGAAGGAAAGAAGGAAGGAAGGAAGGAAGGAAGGAAGGAAGGAAGGAAGGAAGGAAGGGAGGAAGGGAGGGAGGAAGGAAGGAAGGGAGGAAGGGAGAGAGGGAGGAAGGAAGGAAGGGAGGGAGAGAGAGATAGAGAGAGAAAGAAAGAAAGAAAGAAAGAAAGAAAGAAAGAAAGAAAGAAAGAAAGAAAGAAAGAAAAAGAGAGAGAAGGAAAGAAAAAGAAGTCATACTGTTTACAAAGGTTTAGCAAATAAAAATATCAGCAGAAACACTGAAAGCAAAAAGAGAGTGCAACTGTGTCCTTAAGACACCAAAAGAATTTTGGCTTGCATTTCCATATTTACTAATGATGCTGGCCACGTTTTATGTACCTATTGTCTATTTTATGTTTTATGAAATATGTTCACATTAAATATTTTGCCCATTTTTTCATTAGAATTGTTTGTGCTTTACAGTTTTTTTTGATTTGTTGTGAAATTGGGGAGAGAGAGAGAGAGAGAGAGAGAGAGAGAGAGAGAGAGAGAGAGAGAGAGAGAGGGAGAGAGAGAGAGAGAGAGAGAATCTAGAGCATATATGTGTGAATGACATGAAAGTAGAAGGACTGTATTCGTCATTTTTTACATCACTTTAACAAAATACTTCACAGAAGCAACTTATGGGAAGAAAAGGTTTATTTGAACTCCTAGTTTGAGGGTCATCTCAATTCATATTGACAGGGAAGAAAGAATTAATGGCTATAGGATCATGTGACAAATATTCATCACATTGTATGGACCAGGAAGCAGAAAATTCAAGTTAGAAGCAGTGCCATGTAAAGCTCTCAAAGGCTTCCCTAAGTGACCCATTTTCACCAGCAAGGCTCTGTGAATCAGGGCATTAGCCTGTAGGGGACATTTTTGATTCAAGTCATAATAAGGACTTTATATTAGAAAGAGGAAGACTAGCCGGGCGGTGGTGGCGCACGCCTTTAATCCCAGCACTCAGGAGGCAGAGCCAGGTGGATCTCTGTGAGTTCAAGGCCAGCCTGGGCTACCAAGTGAGTCCCAGGAAAGGCGCAAAGCTACACAGAGAAACCCTGTCTCGAAAAACCAAAAAAAAAAAAAAAAAAAAAAAAAAAAAAAAAGGAAGACTAATGAGAGGAGAGGAGGGACCAAGAGAAGGTAATGGAAGGTGAGCAATGCATATGACACATGTATAAAGATATCATAATGGAACCTATTATTTTGCATATTCATTGGAAAGGGGATGTGATCCTTAAACTGAAACTTTTTTTAGAAATATAGGCCAACTAATGACCTCTTCAAGGAACACTTCCAACTTGTATTAATTCTTGTATTAATACTATTTCCAGACAATATTCACTTGTATCATCTTTACTAGAGTTGGTCCATTTTCACAGCTTCATCCTTGAAAGTCCACTACTGCATCTCAATTTTCATACAATTCAGTGGCTTCATC
Source organism: Peromyscus eremicus (assembly GCF_949786415.1). NCBI lineage: Eukaryota > Metazoa > Chordata > Mammalia > Rodentia > Cricetidae > Peromyscus > Peromyscus eremicus. The sequence continues at coordinate 123,465,073 of NC_081439.1, forward strand.
CACTTTGGATTTGTTCCTTCAAGATATTTTCAACTTTGAGAGGTGCTAGTAGTGACTTTTAGGGCCCTATTTTTTTGCCTTCTGAACACCTTCACCTGACACAATATGAACAAATACCAGTATTTTCTCTGCCTTGTCTAAGTAGGTGTCATAGTTATCCTGCAAACATCAATACTCTTCCATCTGCAATGCAGACCCTGATGTCATATCCAACTCTCCATATGTGCAGTTGCACCCCTTCGTTTCTTTCTGGCTTTGGAGGTAGACTGTCATAGAAGGAAATGTGTCTTTAGAAATTAGTCTCCACTCTCATCACTGTTTGCCTGAGGATGTGCCCCAGAAACCACCCATTTCCTTAGCACATTCCCTTCTCATACATCTGCCTTTCAATTCTGTCTCTCCCCACAATCACAGAATTCACAGAAGCAGAAATATTACCTTTCTATAACTTCATTTTATTTTCATCACCATCACCAGTATGCCCAATTGATATATGATTCAATCTTTTTATGTTAGGCCATTTTTTCAGGCCCCAGGAAATGTTACAAATGTTTGCAAGTTCTCTGATCTTTTCCTTATGTTGATCTTCATTTGAAGTGGTGAATTTATCAAGGGCTTTATCTATTCTGAGGATGGCTAAATAACGGTCTTATTTTTTTGTTTCTTACTTTGGTATCTTCTCTTATGTTGACTCTTTTTCTTAGACTGACACCGTCTTTTATTTCGTTTCCCTTCCTTCCTTTCTTTCCATTTCCTACTTAACATATGATAACAAACATAAATTGTTGGTCTTACTGATCTTTTACGCTTTTTTGGATGAACATTGTATGTTTGAAACTTTTTCTTTGTACCCCCTACGGATCGTTTTGTCTTCATTCTTGTCTTTGATACCTAGAAAGACAACAAGGGAAGCCCAGAAAGACATTAGTTTACAGAAAGAGGTTAAAGACTTGATTTGATTTCAGGCTTCATGAAAAGAGGTAATAATTCATACAAGAATAGAGCAGAGATCTGGAGATAAAGTTAATGGACAAGCTCAATTGTACTCATCCTACCTTAAAATGTAATCGGCATCTCAGTGGAATAAATGTCTTCCTTTTCTTCTTCCCTTTAGTCCTTGGAGTCAGTGTTACCTTAGCCCTGTTTTGCTTTAGTGATTTTCTAGTCACCTTAGTCATGATGAAACCAAGAACTGGTCTTTCCAGGAGCTCCTGACACACCTATATATTCATTCTCAGAACAATGAAAAACTAAATCCTTCAAGTGTATTAGTGAGCAAACTCTTCACTCTAGCCAATAGTGTCTTAGGGAAGTGTAGACATCACAAAGCACTACTTCTGACACCTCAGAAGAGTGGAGACTCCTTGGAGGGCCATTATGAGTTTTTGACATCACAAAGTACAGTCTCCCTGGGGAATCTTAAAGGTAAAGGAACTATTAGTGGGGAAAAGTGAGCTTTCTCTGACACTTCTACAGATCTTCCCAAACCAACATTCCAACACTCTTCATCTCTCCAGTTTCAAATCTATAGTTTACTAAGGAAGAGCAAAACCTTTTTTTTTACTTTTTTCCAAATCATCTCTAACTTTTTTTTTTACCATTACTTACTATTTTGTATGTCCTACTCTAAATCTGTATAAGTTAATATAGCTATATTTAAATCTGGATGGAGTAGTGACTCACTCAATATTTCTGATACTAGAATAACTGATATTTTAAACAATATTTTTGTTCTTTTACAATTTCATATATGTATACAATGTGTTTTAATCATAACTGATAGCCACTACATCCCTCCATCTTCCACTGGGCCCTTCCAGACAGTCTCCCTTACATTCATGTTCTCTTTTTGATTTAATGATCCACTGAGTCCAGTTAGTGCTGCCTTACTGAGCTGATTTTGAGCACATAACCAAAGATTCTGTGAATAAATGTACAACAGTCATGGCATGCACAGAGTACAACATTTCACAGGACTCCTCCTCATTCTTTGCTTCTTACATTTTTTTCTACCCTTTTCTCCTCAGTTTTTTTTTGAGCCTCTTCATTGGTTAATAGATTGGTACAGATGACCCATATATAGTTGAATATTCACAGTCACTATTTCTCATGACTGCAACTAGTTAATAAAGCTTTGCATTATCAACTATCCACTGCAACAAGACTCTGACAAAAGTTAAGAGCAACACACATCTTTGAGTATAAATACGAATATTTAGAAGGCAGTTTAAAAACACAACCATTTATCCAGAGGGCCAAGTCCAGTAACATGGGGGCTCCTCAGCTGTTGGTCCACAGTTCATATGTTTCCACTAGTTTGGCTAGTTGTCTCTATACTTTTTCCAGTCATGGTCTTGATATCACTTGCTCATAGAATCGCTCCTCTCTCATTGGTTGCACTCCTGGAACTCTGCCTGGGACCCGGCCTTGGATCTCTGCATCTGCTTCAGTCAGTCACTGAATGATGTTCTATGATGACAGAGTATTCAGCCATCTGATCAACAGAGTAGGTCAGTTCAGGCACTCTCTCAACCATTGCCAGTAGTCTATGGTGGAGTCATCTTTGTGGATTCCTGGGAACCTCCCCAGGACTCTGCTTCTCCCTACCCCCATGATGCCTTCATTTATCATGGTATCTCTTTCCTTGTTCTCCCATTCTGTTCCCATTCCAGCTTGAACCTCTCACTCCATTAGGCTCTCATTCCCCGGACTCTTGCCCTCCATTACCCCACCTCACCCCCAGTTTGTTCATGTAGAACTCCTGCACTTCTCCATTGCTGTGAGATCCTTGCTTCTTTCCTAGGGTCCTCCTTACTACCTAGCCTCCCTGGAGCTGTGGTTTGCAGTCTGCTTATCCTTTGCTTTACATCTAGTATCCACTTATGATTGAGTACATACTATATTTGTCCTTCTGAGTCTGGGTTACCTCACTTAGGATATTTAGGGTGCCCCCAGGCAGTGGGAATGGGACCCATCCCTAGTGCATGAGCTGGCTTTTTGGAGTCTAGTGCCTATGTTGAGACACTTTGCTCAGCCTTGGTGCAGGGAGTAGGGGCTTGGACCTGCCTCAACTGAGTGTACCAGGTGCTGCTGACTCCCCATGGGAGACCTTGCCTTGGAGGAGGTGGGATTGAGGGATGGGTTGAAGGGAGGGCTGGGAGTGGGAGGAGGGAGGACAGGGGAATCTGTGGTTGGTATGTAAAATGAATAGAAAATCTCTATAATAAAAAAATAAAATAAAACCCACAACTATTTAACAAAACAAAATTTGTAGATTCCTTACTAGGGCCTATCACCTCCTTACACATGGTGTTTTATCCAAATGTACAGTATCATACATTAAATCCCTCTTGTAGATAGGCTCTCATATCTAATTAGATAGCATTTGGTTAGCCCATATCCATCATAGCATTACTGCACCAGCAGCCACAACTTGCCCGGCAGGTTGGTCTTTTAACATGCAAGGTCCAGCATTGTATATGACCATTGATATCTTTTTACCTCAGCAGCCTGCAAAATACCTTCCTGTGCTATTATACCTTGCCAACAGATGGAGAGTTTCCTGGGTAAAACTTGATTTTTTTTCTATGTCCTACAGCTGAAACTTCAGTAATAGTGTCTATCTACTCCCTACCTCCTCCTCTCTCCCATATAATAGATGATAAGACAATAATAATAAATGTCAAAGGTGTGAAAAACTTGAATTCATATATAATGATAAATATAAAGAGTTAAAATCACTTTGGAAAACTATTTGCTAGGGCTTTTTGAGTGTTTGTTTTTTGTTTGTTTATTTGTTTGTTTGTCTTAAGATTGAGCAATAGTCTCATATTCCCCAGCCAGAGCATTTTTACATGTTTAATGGTAATGAAAACAAAACTATACAAAGACCTATATGAGAATATTAATGTTGGTTTTATACATAAAATTCAGTTACTGCAAATAATGCAATCAATTTTTCACCAATTAGTATTTAGATGAACAGGTCTACGTAATGCCATATAATACAGCACAGAAATAATAGTACAGGCAATAAGACTTAATATAGTCATAGCTAATTAGCTTGACCAAGCTTAGGGCATCTCAATCTACTATAATCTCATGAGCCATCGCAACTAATAAATTGCCTATATTTTGAGTTCCAGGACAACCAGAACTACACAAGCGAGACATTATTTAAAAAATTAAATCAATAAATCAAATCCAAAATATACAGGTTGCATTTGTGAGAAAAGGAAATGACAGATTTGTAAGAATGGAGTTAGGTGTATTGTGGATTGTGTGACACCAAACATAAAGGCCCACAGTTAGACATTAACTATAAGGGTAAACACTAAGCACCAAACATAAACTTCCTTCTACAGTAGTATATATAAGATATTTTGTCTGTTTCGAGAAACTTGGAAAATAGTAATCTCTAAAAATGAAATGAATCTCAAAAAAAATTATGCTAACTGAAAGATGCCAAAAGAGTAAAATTCAAGTACGTTTTTATGAAACTTGCAAACAGAAACTAAACTATAGTGACAGAAAGCAGACCATTAGCTTCTTGGACATGTAGGTGGTTGCAAAAGAGGAGACAGAGTTATGAGTGGCATGCTAAGTATATGCAGTTAATTATTTCAGTGTTAGCTCAATGTTGGTGTTAAAATATCAACAACAAACAAAAGAACAGGAACAACAAAGCACAGGAAGTGATAAAAGGGATGACAGTCCGACTGGTTACCACCAGCTTTCATCTTTACATATAGAGGCTTACAGAGATACTGCTGCCCAAGTTCAGGAATCTGTATGAAATCACGCCAATTACCTTAAGGCAGATGAAATGGTTGGTAAAGGCAGATGGTACAAGAAGGTAAAAAGTATACAATGCTAATTCTGTGCCTGTTTTCTAGACACAAAACGTATTTCATCTTCTGCCTTAAAATCTCACCCTAACAAAGCTTATCAAGACCTGTATGGATCTCTGCTGGCAAGGCCATTTGACACATACAGTTCCATGTTTACACAGTGATATTGAGGATAAGGTAGGTGATAAAATATGGACTACTGAATGCCAAAAAGGAATATCAGGCTCAGTATAAGATTGTGAAAGTCATGGAAATGTATACAGTTAAGTGTAAGAGACAAGTTATTAGAGAGCTAATTAGGAAAAACATAGAAATGGGTACAAAATTTCTTCTATACTTGGCTAGTTTGCTTTGGTTATTCAAATTACCTACTTATAAATAGCATTTATCATACAAACTGGGACACATTTTCCAAAATGAGATGATGGTATTGGTAACCAGATTTGGGTAAAAATGAATAAACTTATTTACTGATTGTACTGATCACAAAAGAGTGTTCAAATAAACAGTATCTTCTGGACAACTTATTTTATGCTGTGTAGACTCAGAATTCTGTAAGTTACATGGCTTGACAGATGGCCCTAAAAGATCTCTAAACATATTAGGAATCCTCTAACCACATAAGTCTTGAGAAAAATTGTTTCATCTGTAGTATTATTTTGAAAGGCAATTTGTTTGTCAGACTCATTTCAACTGTTCCTCACTATCAAATCTTTTACCGAACTAACTTCAGTCAGAGTAAGTAATAATAAATGTGTAATAAGAATTAATGGACTAATATTTGAGGAAATATGAGTCTTAGCTGTAATAACATAGTTGATTTCAATGTTTCCACTACCTTTGAGGCAATAAGCCACATTAACCATATTGGAGAAATTAATATTGGAGTGGCTGGTTCTAATTGAGATCAAACTTAGTTTCCTTTAGTTTATTCTATTAACAAAAGTATAATACAGGTAACAGTAATCCAGATTTGAAAATAAATGTGAATTCCAATGATAAAACACTTTCTTACAGTTCACACAGCTGGTAAGAATTCAGGAATTGAGTATAGCCTGTCCTTGAGTCCAAACTTAGTGCTTATTCTACAAACCCAATGCTATCTCTAGTATAGTCTTCTACCACTATTTCTTTCATGTTTCCAAATATAATTTTGTATATGGATTTTTGCCAAATTTATGACACCAATACTAGTTGGAATATTTTCAGTGTTCTTTGAAAAAAAAGGTCATTGTAAAAATAGGTACAAGAACTTTATGGCATTGCTTTTCAAGTTTTGATGTGCTTAGAAAGCATGTGTGGATCATGATGTGATGGAAACTTACAGTCAGCAGGTAGTGCTTGAATTTCTACATTTGCATCAAATGGTGATGTTAATACTGATAGCCCATCAACCACTCTTTTACAAAGGAAGGTTCGAGAATATGAATTTATTTACACTATTTTTGAAACCACTTTCAAGAAATTTTAACTTTGTCATTGACAGGAAAAAAAATGCTTGCAATCCTCTTTTGTCTCTAAAGTAAACCACTTCATATTAAAGTCATTTTTATTGGACTTAACATTTTAAAATACATGTAAAATTGATCATTTATCATTATTGTATTGTATTAGTTCCATGGAGAAGTAAGCAAGCTATGGATATGGTCTTCCTCAACAGATACACGTACATCTTTTTATTCTTTGTATACTAGTTGTTATATCAAAGCTTATGTTTCCCCTTATGTTCTATCTCATAGGATCCAGTATAAACACTTATCTGAGTGACTGATAGGGTTGACAAGTTTGTTCTCTGAGTAACCACAGTCAAGGTAAATTGTTATGGAATAATCTTTTAATACACTGTGAAGATGTGTCACTGTTAATTGGTTTAATAAAAAGCAGTAGCTAGGTAGGATTTCCAGGCGGGGGGGGGATGCTGGGAAGAAGAAATGGGAGATGCTAAGGACGTTGAGCAAGCATCATGGGATTTACAAAGTAAAGGTAACCAAACCACTTAAAGAACATAGATTAAAATATATGGGTTAATTTAAGTTATAAGAACTAGTTAGAAACAAGCCTGAGCAATTGGCCAAGGTTTCATAATTAATAAGAAGTCTCTGTGTTGTTATTTGGGAGCTGGATGATGGGACAGAAAAAGATTTGTTACAGTAAATATTTTTTTAATTTATTTTTATGTGTATAAGTATTTTCCCTGCATGTATGTCTATGAACCATATCCATGTCTTATATCTGTAAAGGCCAGAAGAGTGTGTCAGATCCTTTATAAGTACAGACTGTTATGAACTACCATGTCAGTTCTTTGGGAATAACCTGGGTATTCTACAAGAGCAAGAATGCTTTTAACAACTGGGCCTTCTCTCCAGCCCCTTCAAGTTAAATATTAAAGAATATCTTCTTACCTTTACAAAATGTTTACATATATGGAACACTATAGTTATCAGAGGTAGAGCAGCACTGTATCTATTCAGCAGAAAGGATCACCAAAATATTTCTTAAATTATACATGTAATTGTTTTAGTGGAGTTATCCTCCCTTCTTGAAATCACTTTAAATGAAACTGAATACTGAAATAGTTGGGATGATAAACTTGGTAGTACACTGTACTTTGATTCATTTTGGGCTCTTGAGAGGCTGGTTACGAAAGGACAGTTCCACAAGGCAACGTTCAAAGATGACTAAAGTCTCCTTCAAATTATAAAACATACTTAAAAAACTTAATTCTTGAAGACAAGCTCACAGGATTATAACTTTCCCCCAAAGGATAGTGATCTTAAATTAGATATTTAAACTGACATTTAGAAAGGTGTGGAGGGGAACTATATACATGGTTTTAAGAAATTAGATTTGTTTAGTAAGAGAAAGGGGGATGAATACATGATTACTAGAAAGTATTTCCCCTTTCTTTTTTTAATGATGAAAAGAGTAAAACAATCAAAATTTTATCTCAGGGTAAAGAATAACAAAGGAACTTAGTGGACCTTCGTGTGGTACCAGCTACTCCCTCTCTCTGAATTGTTTCTAATCTACCACAAATTACTCCCATATTTTGAAAAAATAAACATATTGAGTTATGCTGGAAGCTTTTCTAATTCTGACCACAACAACCAATATTTGTGATTACCCATATTTTTAAATCTTTCACCTCTTGGTAATGATCATTTGAATAAAATGACATTGTTTAGGTTATTTATTTCATGTTCACTCTCTTCTAAATATCATAGTATATAAAGCCATCATTCCAAAACACAGTTACCTTTGTTTGTTGTCATGAACTCACAGTTCCAATAAATGCAAATGGTATTTTCAATAGGAAAACATAACCAAGACACAATGGAGTTTTAAATATTTACTCATTAATAACTAGAACTCACATGCTTCACTTGGAGAAATCTATGTGTTAATTCCTCAAAGGTTTTTTTTAGAAATCAATAGTGTGCAAATTTATCCATGAGATCATAGGGAAATCCTGGTTACTTTGAAATTTCAAAGTGTTTTCATCTATATTTCTGAAGGATCTTCAGTTGTCAGAAGGCCCTTCAATGGCCCTCTTTTAGCCCTGTGTTGTAAAGGACCTGTAAATAGCCATGATGGTAAGGATAAGAGAAATTTTGAGGCGTCTTTTATTATGTCAATCTTTGAGGTTTGCTTGTTCAGATTTTCCTATATCATTTTGGGTTTCTGTAACATTTCCTTACACTTAGGTTGGAATCAAATCAGTAATGTCAGGTTATTAAATCTTATAAAATCATCAGGGAAACAGATGTGATAAGGACTTTGTGAATCATTACTTCCCCTCTCCTAACATTTGCTATTCAGCTCCATTTCTGAAAGTGTCTTTGAAGTCACACATCTTTTTGGTCACTGCTAAAAGAAGAGGGCTTTCTAACTGTGAAACCTGCTTCTTCTTAGCAACAAATGATACATACACCTCCAGAAGAGCTACAATCTCTGTGCTCCATGTCTTTTATATATTCATTAACAATTTGCTTACTCTCCTCTCACTTGTCTTCTAGTTAGTAATTACCTAGAAACAATCTTTAGGCATCCTTGACTTACAGCTATTTGAATAGGATGTAATTGTGTCCAGAATAATTGACATAAGTATTAGAGCCACATTACCCAGTCATAACCATTCTTTTTTTGTTTTTTGTTTTTTGTTTTTTTGTTTTTTTGTTTTTTTTTGAGACAGAGTTTCTCTGTGTAGCTTTGCACCTTTCCTGGATCTCACTCTGTAGACCAGGCTGGCCTCGAACTCACAAAGATCCACCTGCCTCTGCCTCCCAAGTGCTGGGATTAAAGGTGTGCGCCACCACTGCCCGGCCATAGCCATTCTTAAAGCAGAGTATGACTGTGGTGATATTTTATTTGTGCTTTAATAAACAAAGCTTGCCTGGAGATCAGAGGGAATAGCAAGCCATTTTAAGTAAACAAAGAAGTCAGGCAGTGGTAGCACATTCCCTTAATCTTATCACTTAGCAGGAAGGATCTCTCTGTGTTCAAGGCCACATTGGGGAACAGAGCCAAGCGTGGTGACACACACCTTTAATCCCAGTACCAAACATAAAGGTCTGGTGGTCTGTACAGATAGACAGAAAGTGACAGAGCTGTGTAGGAAGAGGAAGTGATGTGACTGGGCTAAGAGAGCCAATGAGGGAACAGAACAGAAAAGGCATATAAATGTGAGTATACAGGAAGATACTCTCCTTTGAAGCTGTGGAGATGGTGAGTGGAGGTTAGCTTGTGGTTTTTCCTATTTCTTTGATCTTTCTCTTGGGCTTAACTCAAATTTCTGGCTCCATGTTTTTTTACTTAATAAGACCATTTATAAACTCATCTACATATGACCTACCTCATTAAAGTTTGTCTTCAGTAATAAGAAAAGTTATCTTTGCTGTCTTTGTCTTATTGTATTTATGCAGACATGTCACCTAAGATATCAAAATATACAATGTTATTGAAATGCAGAAGTGGTCCAAAATTCCATGCTCAGAATGACAAAAATTGAATCCCCAATATAATGCAGATGAAGGATATAGGCCATATTTACAGAGAATCCTGAGAGGTCTGATTTTGGAAAAGCATCATTCTGGGATTCTCCATTTCCAGAGCATAGCCTGACCTTTCTAGATTGCTGGGCTCTGTGCCCCAGAACACAAGTGCTGTCAGTATATAACTACAGGAACCAAGCTAAACAGTTTGACTCTTTGCTTAGTACATTGTAGCATGTCTCTTTATAGACATCTGAGAAGTGGTGCAGAAAAAGAACTGTACTAGCTTCTAATCTCAGGTTGGGTCTCAAAGTGCCAGGTAAACAGGGAAAAGTTGCATATCTACTCTGGGCCCCATGCACCCATTTTCTGACCTGGGCAGGTTCACCCCTCCTTAGGCAAACTTCTTCTTGAAGATCACCATATTGATGCAGAATTTAGTGAAGACACCTAATCAGCATATTACACTAGAGTCCAGTACACCTAGACTCTTAGCCAACCCAGTAGTTGGACTAAAGGCATGCATCACCACACCTGGCCATCCATTATCAACTATAAATATTTGCTTAGGTTATATCTTGGATCATTTCAAAGTAAAGATATCAAGCTAGTCAATCCACTGCTATGATGTTTTAAAAGTATATCTGAATAGAATGAAATTGCATTATATCACTTTTCTCTTTTTCTTAGGAACAAGACTAATCAATTCAGACATCTGGCAAACACAATCCAAAAATATTTTGTAAGGAGAGGGATGCTTCTGATCCTGACAATTTTAAAATATTCTAGAAAATTAAAAATGTACTGACTTGAAATTTTGATATTAAGATTTGTGTATCAACTTGACTAGGCAATATGTCCAATTACTCAGTTCAATGGTAATTTAGGTTTTGTTCTTAAGTTTTTTTTTGTAGCTGGTGTTAGCAGCTACAGATAGCTGACTATTTTGAAGGTAGGTTATCCTGAATAATTTGGGTGAATCTCATGCAATCAGTGATTTAGCTTTAATAGCAAAACTGGACTTTCCCTCCAGAACCAATCTTGCTGATAGATAACAACTCCAGCCCCTTCTCCAAAGTTGCCAGCCTACCTGTCTTACGTATTTATGTCCCATTTGCCTGTAGCTGAAGGTTTCTCTGGTCCTACCTGGCCCGATAGTCCCACAGCCACTTATAAAATAATCATTCAGAGGCTTAATATTAATTGTAAATTATATGGCCTATAGCTCAGGCTTCTTACTAGCTAGCTCTTATAGTTTAACTCAACCCATAACTATTAATCTATGTATCACCATGGCTTTACCTGCATCCCATTACATGTTGCTCCTTGGGGAGCTGGCTTGCATCTCCCACTCTGCCTTTCTCCTCACTATGTTCCTTGGATTTTCCCACCTGGCTCCATCCTGCCTTGCCATAGGCCAGTGCAGATTTATTTATTAGCCAATGGGATAAATACATATTCAGAGTATACAGAAAGACATCCCACAGCACTTCCCCTTTTCTGTATAATCACAAAGGAAAGGTTTTAACTTTAATGTAGTAAAATTATATATAATAAAACAGTTATCAAGGAAAAAATATACTTACGATATCTAGTGTATTTATATTTGGTAAAATTAAATATTCTATCATCTATCCTATTTTTGTGAGTCTAAATTTTCATATCTTATATACAAATTTCTAAACAGTCTTATTAAATAAAAAACACATAACCAAATACAAGGGTAATAGCCAAAGAGATCAGAGAAACAATGAATAGCCATGACTAAACTTAGCTTACCACACCTGGCCGTAGCTTCCTAAGAGAGCTTCTTCCTGTCTAACCTGCACTTTTATTGCCTTCTTGTTCTGCCTTCTCATTGGCTCTAGGCCCAGCCACATCACTTCCTTGTCACTGCCTGTCTATACAGACCTCCAAGCCTCTATTGTTGATACAGGGATAAAAGGCATGTGTCACCATGCTTGGCTGTGTCCTTGACCACACAGAGACTCTGCCTGCCATGTGATTGGATTAAGGGCATGGGTTATCACCACCTGAATTCTGTTTATGGCTTGCTATGACCTCTGATCTCTAGGCAAACTTTATTAACATACGAACAAAATATCACATTTCAGTACAAATAAACTATCACCACAATATCTAATTTCCCTGTTATCATGACTAAGGAAAACTATCACTATCTATTCTTCAACTCCATCAAAGACTCCAGAAGGATATAATATTACCCAAGTAAACAGAAAATGCATTATAAGCAATTTCCAAAGTTCTGGAAATAACAGACAGCTGACTGCCTGGACAGTCATCCAAAGTTCCCTTGCACTGTTGGGGTATCCATCTTCAGCCGCCAATAGCCCTAGAGTCTCTCAGTCACTTTTCCCTATGTCCTGCAGAATGTCTGGCCATTTCTTCTGTGAAAAAGGAATCTGAAGGACCAACTTGCTTTGTTTTGGCAAAATTCAGTGGTCATTTTCTTATGGGTCCCGTATGTCCTGTTTATACAACATCCTGTCATGTAGTCCAGGCAACATCAGTTTCTTGCCCAAATGGTTAACTTTTGCCATAAAAAAGCAAACTCCATATCGAGTTTTTTCGATGCTCATCATCTTTTCTGAAGTAGATTGGTGCTGCCAGGAGAGGACATGTCTCAATGTCCAGAAAAGTCAAAGTTCTTAAAATGTTTTAAATGTCATATTCTGTAGGTCTATGAAGTGATTGAAGATTACCTACCTAACTGAAATATATCTATGTATACCTAGAAAACTTAACTAACATGACTATAAGTTTGATTATCATAGATGACTAATTATTAATCTGTATTTTAAGTTATATATTACAATTGAAAATGAGTTGCATAAATATACTTTAATTATGTAGAAATATATATACAGTATAACAAAGTTAACTTTAAATTTGTATCAATAAACTAAAACCCCTAGCAATGTAAAACATTTCAAACAAGTTGTTGCTTTTTAAAAGTATATTCAATAATCTACCCTTTTATCCTATCATATCTATATCCTACATTTCTATATCATTTGCCTAATGAACTTCTCCAACTACCTAATCCAACCCCCCCAATACATACACATGCTCATATTAGCAAGTGTGCACACACAAACTTTGTAGGTTGTACCATCCCCCCAAATGTTGAGATCCTAATCACCATATCTGGAGTCTATGAACATCACCTTACTTAGAAATAGAGACTCCACAAATACATTCATTAACATTGGGTGATTCCAGAATAAGGTGGGCTCTAAATCCAATGACTGGGTGTTCTTATGAGGAAATGAAAGCTTCAATGAAGGAACACAGCGAGTAGTCACAAAAAGATCAACCTGATGCTAATGATTGTCAGTGACCACCAGAAACTGTAGTAATCTAGGAAAGGCTCTGAAACATTCTGACCAATTATGCCCTTGCTGACACCTTAAAATTATTATTTCTTTTTAATTCATGCTTCTAGAAATGTAGAAAATAAATTCTGTTATTTTCTTCCATCTAGCTTGTGGTAATTTGTTGCAACAATCAAATTAAATTAATATAGCTAATAATTCTACCCTTTTTTTGCAGTATGTTCAGACTGAACTATTGACACATTGTCCTTTTGGTGGAAGTGAAGTTTTTATAATCACAAGGTTATGTTCTCAGTCTGTCCCTATAACCACTGTTACACATTCAGCAATCCTTATGAAAAATGTTAGTAAAAAGCAAATCTTTGTCAAATAAATGCGGGAAATACTTGAAAATTTTTTCATTAGTTTATTTATTAGCATTTTTCTCGGATCCTGTTATGTATGTTTCCATCTCTAAAAGGAGACTATAAGATATAGTATTTTCCTAAACAGTTAGTATATAGAAATTCTCTTTACATAACACAATGTCTCAAACAATTAATCTTCCCTAGGAAATTCATTGAGTATGCTTGTTTAGACTGAATTGTTTTCTATGCTATTGCAATTTCAGGACAGATAATCTGTTGTTGATCATCAATGAAAGGATAAACAACATAAATCTGAAAGTGAGTATATGACAAGTTTAGCTACAGACCATGGTCCAGTATATTACAGAAGTTCTTGGAATTTGTGAAATACATAAAAAATTCACAAAACCCTTGGCTATCCCTATTATTTGAGATATGCTAGACTGTAAAAGACTACAGGTCATAAAAATAGTATTGAATTTGTACAGACTTTACTCAATAAAAGTGCAATTGTTATTCATTCTGTAGAATCATAAGAACAAACTATTGTCTAAGGATTGCCTATCTGTGTTCTTTGAGATTTGGGTTGACACCATCTACATACAGGCCCATTATTTCTAGCCATACTGTGAAAAAACAATAAGGAGAAAGTACACAGACTGCTAACTGTCTTGGACTGTTACTCAACTGGTCACATTCTAATGGCTAGAGCTCACCACACAGGCCTAATTCATTACAGACTCAAATCTTCATTTTAAAATCATGATCTTCCTGGATACAAATGTAATACCTCTTCTTCCTAACCTTCAGATGGAAACTGTACACCAACTTTATTTTCTTTGGAGACTTGGCTATAAATTGCTTTGAAGTATTGTATTACAGTTAAACTCTGCATTATTTCACTACAGTGTTATTTACATACCAATTGAATAACTGAATTTGCAAGGTATGTTCCTTAGAGTCACAAAAGTTTCAGGAAGGGTTGGAGTGGTGTGTAAAAAAGAGGGGAGACACCTTATTCAATTTTTTCTCCTATCCACACACACAAAAGTATTTTCTTATTTTAATATTAGACTGCAGGTGAAATTCGCATGTAAAATAAGGTGTCATTGCTTTTAAAATGGTATAGGCTGCTCAGTTATGAGTTTTCACTACCTGTTATTGTATGTATGACGTTATGTACCTTTTTCTGATAGTTCCTCTTATACCCCACTGAGCTTTCCAAATTGAAACCTTCAATCTTTTTATCCTGTTTCTTTCATGGCTGAAGAAGAATACAAATAAAATGCCATTCCTGATGAAATGCCCTTCCAACTGTGTAGCTGTACTTTTAGAATCAGGACTTCTCTGACAAGTCAAGAATTATAACAAATGTAGAGAAACAGGAACTAATATTTATCAAAGTGTTCTCTGTGTGACTTTTACACAGTATTTATTCTCACCATGCACCATACTTCATTTACATACACTTCCTTACACCTTCTCCCAGTAGGTTCAGTAAATAATCATGCCTTTTTCTTAGCTTCTGGGATGTCTAAAATAACTGTATTGCTCACTGAATTAATTCAGTAAAATTCTAAGTTACTCATATGTGTGCACACACACACACACACACACACACACACACACACACACACACACACGCTGTCATCTGTGTAGCATCAGCCTTAATAAAGGCCGAGGCAACAGGGCTAAACTCACATCTCTCTGACCGTAGAAAGGCTAATTACAAAAATATTCTGTCATTCGGAACTTCACAGACCACATCGCAAATGTAGTCTATGATAATTTGTTTAGAATTGTCTCCTGATACAACCATTTTCTTCCCTAAAAGAACATTTACTTTGAATAATTTTAACTACTATGCATTCATACTCATACCTTTCTCATGGCAACTGCTTTCATTTCATGCTTAGCAAAATGAGAGTTTTATAGAAAAAAAATGCAAGATGGTTAAAAAGATGTTTTTAAAATAGATTTTAGAGGTCTGTATTTTATATTTCTTAGACAGAAGCATATTTCTTTGATGCATAAATATGCATAAATAAAAAATGACTGCAGACATTTCAAGGACATAAACTGTATATACAATTCTAAAATTTAAATAAAACAACTTAACCAGTAAAACACATGAAGAACCAATATATATGGTAAGAATGTTATTCTATGTTATTGAACATAGATAACTAAATAATGATTTCTGAATTGAGTAGTCAAACACATATTAAAATATATATCTTATACCACATTATGAGATTCATATTTCTTGAACTTTCTCCTTTGCTTATCATTTATCCAAAAATAATGGTCTTGCTGAGCTACTTTCACTTTGTACATTGCTTTGTGACATTCATTGTTTGTTTCCAATAATACTAACATCTGAACCACAACTGAATAACACAATGTTCCTGTCTCTTCAACATTTTTATGACTGTCTGTTGGAAGCCTACCACTTACAGGTAGCAGTGTAAGTAGAGTCTGTAGTTACAATGATGACCAAATCCACAGTCTTGGTTTAGCAGAGCTTACTATCCAGTAGAAGAAATGGAAACACGGCTAATTCAGTCTTTCAATTATAAAGTTGCAAACGAAATTTCTTATGGAGAAAATGTTTATTATGTAAATAAGGCTTGTAGATACTGGTAGGTAGGCTGACCTAGACTATAGATGAAGGTTTCCCTAAGGATCAGGCCCTTGAGATAAGATATGAAAAATGAAAAAGCATTAACAAACAGAAAGTTAAAGTCAGAGCATTTTAGGAAAAAACAATATTTCAAAGGTTTTGAATAAGGAAGGAAAAACAATAATTCAAAAAAATTAGTTAAGTAAGGGGTAAAAATGGAACAAGATGTACTTGAAGAATTAGGTTATGATGAATCACATGGGGCATAGTTGACCATGATAGAGACTGTAGTTTCTCTCTTAAAAGTGAGGAACCTGCCGGACTCCATTTTGAAGGCGTGAGTCATTATGCTCTGATGTTAAAAATAAGTTTCTATTTACTGTAAGAGCTGAGTTTCTGTTTTTAAGTCTCTTTTTCCTGGAACCTGACCTGCCTCAACCCATAACTTGACTTGGTTTTGAGAACAACCAAACCCAGCCTAATTCATATGGTAACCACATGGTGATAGCTATAGTTTTGTTTATTTGTTTTGGTTTTA
Organism: Peromyscus eremicus; assembly: GCF_949786415.1. Classification (NCBI taxonomy): domain Eukaryota; kingdom Metazoa; phylum Chordata; class Mammalia; order Rodentia; family Cricetidae; genus Peromyscus; species Peromyscus eremicus. The sequence continues at coordinate 123,481,778 of NC_081439.1, forward strand.
GATTTTTCTATATTTCCTTACTACTCCATTGTCTTGCTTCTGTATACCTGCTTTGCAACTACTCATGATTTTACTCCTTAAAGGGCCTTAAGAAACAGACTCAGGGCTGGTTTCTTTAATGAAACTTAGGAGTCAGTTGCTAGTCAGTTTTCAGGTGCACCTCAATAAAAATCAAGCTTGCTTCAAATTCAGCTGAAAATTTGTGGTAATAGTATTATTCTTGCCTGGTGGAATTAACAAAAGAAATAGAAATCCACTGAATTATTTAGCAATGGTAAGGATAAGGAAAAAGTAGTTATGACAAAAGGATTTGTTTTGAAATTTTTTACTACAGTTTTGTTCAGATTAAGTAGAGACAAGTCTGAATGTGGGAATACAGAAAAATAGAAAAATGCAGTTGTCCAACCAAAAACTTATGGTAACATGGAACATTATTAGATGGTTTACCTCCTTTTAAGTGAAATAGTAACCTCTGAATGTGAGCCAATTTCTTCTGTTCCCCATTTTGCCTTACTTTAATTCACTTTGCACCTTTTTCTGAATAGGTTGTACTTGTGAGATCGATCTTTTTCACTTGAATGCAGTCTTCTGAGTGTGTTTTTGTGGCACCATCCCTGACGTGGCCTTTGCAATTCGGAAAAGGTACAGTGCCCTTTTCTTCGAAGGCAGCTGAACAGGCAGTGGGCCGATGGCTTCAGATGTGCAATGGAACAGCAGCTGAAACAGTTATTCTTGAAGAGTAACTAAGCTCACGCCTCTCAATAGTAGACTGGCATTTGATAGAGGGATGTGGAGAAGAACGAGATGCTGAGATGAAGTCATATATACACAGCCAAGAAGAATGGACAGCTGAATTAAAAAACCATCAACAATTTCCAGAATTTAAAATCCTGAATCATGACTTGACACTAGTGGAATTCAGGTGTTTCTGGTACATGGACTGCTCTCACCCAATGTGAGATTGAACTGTTGACCTTGTGTACATCCTAATTCACAAATGAGTCTGTCAGATATGCTAAGCCTATAGGCTGAAGATGATGCCCCAGCACTGCGGAGAAACCTCAGGTCACTGTCCAGGCAGCTGGCTGTTTCTGTCAACTCACAAATTTTTTGGAAATTGCTTGCATGCACTTCCTGTTTTTATTTTTGTTAGCTAATATTATTTCCTTCTTGGGTCTCTGAGGGAATTGAAGATTAGTTAGTTATAGTTGAAGGCTAATTAGTTATAGTTGAAGATTAATTAGGATAGAAAGTGAATTAGATACATTTTGGACTTACCAAAATAGGATAGACAATGAAATTATTTTCTCTGAATTTGTCAAATACAAATGGACTAGACATTGTTTATGTATTTATTACTTGTATATATTGTATATAGTTATTGTGCTTTTGTATATAAATTTTCTTCTGTTAGTTATAACCTTTTTCTTTTTTCTTTTTATTAAAATAGAAAAGGGGAAATATGGTGGTATTTTATTTGTACTGAAATGTGATTTTAATTGTATGTTAATAAATAAAGTTGCCCAGGGGTCAGAGCTATTAGAGCCATAGCAAGAGCGTGGCAGTGGTGACGCACGCCTTTAATCCCAGCACTTGGTAGACAGAGCTAGGTAGATCTCTGTGTGTTCAAGAATACAGCCAGCATTGGAGACACATGCCTTTAATCTCAATCCCAACCATAGAAGACCTAGAAGTCTCTACAGACAGGCAGTGACAAGGCAGTCATGTGTTTGGGTTTACAACCAATGAGAAGGAAGAACAGAAAAACTATATAAAGACAAACACACAGGATGTAGGTCTCTTTCAGAGAGATCTGTTGGCTTAAGAGGCTAGCTGCAGGGTAAGGCTCTTAGCTCTGATCTCTTGGCTTTCTTCTTTGCATTGGTTCTGTGTTTCTTATTTAATAAGATGGTTGGTTACATCTACATTTTTGCCAATGTATCTTAATATTTTTATGGAATTTGTCAGCTCAGTGTTCTGTACCTGATATATGCTATAGAGAGCTACATGTCAACTCAATTTCTTCTCCAACAGGATATTAGAAAGTGTGAAGAAAGAGAAGTTAAGGTAATTTTCTTTCTTTACTCTTTCCCTGTTTATGAACTGTTTTGCTGGTGGTAGTTGTGTCCCTTCTGTCAGATTGACCTCTCTGTGATCTTTGGAAATACCCTTATTTCTCTTTATTCCATTAGCTCTAGAGATGATCATGGCTCCCTGTGTTTTTTCACTCTCTGGTTTGGCTAGCATTCATTGTTGTTTTCCTTAATCCCACTCCAATTCTGTAGCATGTCTACTCAGTAAAGTTTTCATTTGAACTACCTAAGATGAAAATTATTTTCTGCTGGGACTATGACTATTCATGAACACCAACATAATAATTTTAGAAGGCAAAACTGAAAATCACTCCAGATGCAATAGAATATATCTATTGATTGCCTAATACTCATATCAAATAATCTATTCTGGATAATCATAATCCATCTTAAAAATAGATACCTATAATCTGAAGATGGAATTTTGCAGACAGAGTAGCCTGATACAATCACACCAATGACAGAATACTGGACTGCCCTGGGTTTGAAAAAAATGTTTATGGACTTGTATAATCAGCATGGTATGTCAGAAACATGAAAATATTTGTGTCTTTCTACAATGTCAGAATTTATTGAATTAAAATAAATTCACAAATTATCATGGTCAATGGCAGTAATTAGTCAGGTATTACTACTTTCCTTGATGACCTTGGCTGAAGCAAACACAAGTAGTTTTATTCCAATTTTAACTAATAATGTGAACTCTCAGATCACTGATTACACAGTAAGTAGGTGTGTGCATACAGATTACAGAATGGCTGTAAAGAGTTAAGAAGCCACAGCACACACAGTTCAAGAGGTTTCAGAAGTCCTCAGAAGGAAGGAAGTTGATAGAAACATAAATCGAGTCTGTATTGTTAAGATAAGGAACCACACAAAGTTGTAGGTAAGTTGGAGAAGCTGCAGCAGGCCACAGCAAATCACAGCTTTGATGGGGAATCTACAGAGCTGAGTGTACCTGCTGAGTCAAAAGGGCAAGACTGGAGAAAGATAGAGGAATTAATGGGCAGGCAAACATACTGCAGACGCAGAAAGGTAAACAGGATGGGCAGAAGGCAATTCAGCAGGTCTCATTGGCAAGGTCAAGCCCAAACTAAAGTTTCTGGGAACAATCAACAGTGGTGTACTAGACTCTGCCTATGTACCCTTGATGCACAATGATGATTTTCAGATGATAGTATTTTCATTATCCCAGTGCCAAGTGTTCAGCACTTTTGGGAGTCCAGGTAAGGATGTTACATCATTTCCTTAGTCTGATGAATCTGGTTACTTCTCTGGTTTATTTCTCCATGTTCCACTGTAGTCTCAATTTACACCCATAAATCTATATTCTATTTCTGGAAATAAGACTTTTATTACTCTGTGCCTTATAGGTGGTACCAAACAGATAGTACCATTCAGGTAGTCACATAGAGACACAATCATCCTCCATCATAGAAATGGAGTCAAAAGCTGCTAGCAAAATGCAATCTACCAGGACAGGACACTGTTAAAAAATTATTTTACACAATATAGAGTAACTTGAAACAGGGTACAGCTTGATCTCAATACTTGGAACAATCAACATGTTTTATACAGTTCTTGATTCTAACCCCATACTATACATATTTGGGCAATGTGAATTTGATTAATTCATTTTTACAGAATTTCCCTTTGGTTTATGTATCCTCCAGCTTTTAAAGAAAAATACAATCTTTTTCTTTGGTTTATGCAGAATATTGGTGGATGAATGAGGTAGTAACTTCTAATACAGGCAGTGGTATGTCATAAGAAACATAATGACCCCAGGCCAGCCTTACAGTCAAAGAGCAAAAAATGGGTCATATGTAGGAGTATAATGGGAAGACCATATGAATGATCTCAGTGTTCAATTTCTACGTGCATTCCATTCACATTTCTCACTCATTCTTAAATGGGTACATTTCTTTTCCAGTTCAGTGTATGTATATTCTCTTAATGCACACATTTCCTAAGACTACACTAATTCCTTCTAAGACCTTACAGACCATCCAGAGCAAGACATAAAATATTGATGAGATAATAAACTGCTTTAATAATATATCTACTATCTTTGGCAATTCCTTTTCTTGTCAACAGCTTTACTGTATCTCAAGAGTAAACTAAGAACAATACACTGAATTACTGACAAGTGCTCAATACATGCTGCTACTGGCATAGAATATAAAGTAGAATTCTTGCATTGTGCCATGAAATAGTGGTGAATAAATAATATATATTTTCAAAAGATTAACTTCAGAAAAGAAATCCAACTTTTCTTAAAGATAAGTACAAATCTAAAAGCCACTGTTAAAGGCCATTATTCTTTCATGTGATGAAAAATTGAGGTATGCTTACCATTCAACTTTATGTGAGGGAATGAAAAGGAAACTATTAAGACGAACTTTCTAATGTGGTATATAAATACCATCTAATATACATGGACATTTGCTGTGTTCTCTCCCTCCTCATGGGCTCAAATTTGCAATCGTGTTGCTTAGAGAAAGTTTTCTCTAGGAAATTTACCAAGCTGGTACTATAAGTGCCTGTATATGTCTAATGGAAGCTTTGTATTCTTTTTAATCTATTTATAACTATAATATAATCTCAGTCTCCACATATAAAACAATGTTCTAGAAATGAAAGTCTCTTAGACATACATCTCAAGGAAGATGTATGGATAATTTTAAGTGCAATTCAGATGTACTTGGAGATTATGAGCTGAGGAATTTGTGCACATTGCAGTAAAGTCACTTATTTCAGTAAAATCTGGGGCCACAACCACCAACCCAGGGAAAAAAATCTATTATTTTTAATGTAAGTAAAACTGAGATCAAGTGAGTTTAGCACATCTTTGTCTAATCAACACACACAACAAAGCTCTCAGTTATTTCATTTTAAAACTAGCATGAATCTGCTAGTCCTAGAAGAAAAAATAAAAATTTAAATTCTGAATTCCTTACCTTATATCTTGAGTAATATACATCTCAGAGCACAAATTAATCTACATCAGTTGTAAGAGCAGACATAGAACAATGGTGTTAGGCTCACAGGCCAGCAGAACCTAGAATTCAATTCTTTCTCTCATTCTAAGAGTCAAAACTACACATTTCTCAGTGCAGTCTAGTATTTTCCCATTGGTGCTTTCTTATAAGGTTTTACACCTACCCAAAACAACCCAAGTAATGTTTATTTCTTTAAGATTATCCTTTATTATCCTTTATTAGCTACCAGTTCCAAGTCTGGTTATGGAATCATGAGACCAGTTAGCCTAGCAACCTGGAGGAAATTATCTGGTTGCTAGTGTTGCCAATAATTAAGCTCCAAGCATGACTTAAAGTTCTTTAATGTTATTTTCCTCACCCACATTCTTTCCTCTACTCTATCCTACCATCCTTTACCCCAATTTAACCCTTCCTATTCCATTATTGCAGTTTAAGCCTTTAAATCAATTAATTCTATCCACCATTCACTCTCCCTTGAAAGCTCCACTCACCATTACTCTTTACTCATTTTCTAACTTCTGTGGGTATTCCAAATTAAACACACATATTTGAAGGTCCAGAACTAACATCTATAAACAACATAAAAACATGGGTATGGGTTGCCACACTGAGAATGATTTTTTTCCATTTACCTGCTGTAGCTGGAGTTTTCTTTCTGGTTCCCGCCAAGCCCTGGCAGTCCAACAGCCCACTTATAAAATAAACACACAGACGCTTGTATTATTTAAACTGTTTGGCGTAATGGCTCAGGCTTCTTGCTAGCTGTTCTAACATCTAAAATTAACCCATTTCTATGAGTCTATAAGTTGCCACATGGCTCGTGACTTACCAGTACCTTACATTTCACTTGTCATGGCAGCGGCTGGCAGCGGCTCTCTGCCTTAGCATTCCACATCTCAGAATTCTTCTCCTCCTTGTCCTGCCTACCCTATCCTACCTGCCTGGATACTGGACAATCAGAGTTTTATTTATTTACAACATACAGGACATCCCACAGCACTGCAAATTCAATAATTCCATGGCCAGGTAATACAATCCATTTATGCAATATTGGTACAAATGTCATAGGAGTCACCAATCACTTTCTGGTAATGTTTGAGTCCCAAATTCACAAGTTGAAACCCACACCTGGCACCATTATTGGACCAAGAACTTGTGACTAGATAGGTCATAAACACTAGGATAGAATCCATGACTCTCATTCTGCTAAGTGGACATAGTATTAAACCAACACCTAATGATTTATTGTTATACCCATAAATTAATAAATCTCTCAACTCTAATCAGAGACAGTTCAATTTGCAGTAGATGGTGGTTAACATATACTCAACTGTCTAAAGTGCTAAAAATCAGATAGAAAAGAAAGCCCAGCCCTATGTAGGGTATCTATACATGCCTAATCTCCCCAAGGCTCAGGGATCATTGCATAGGAAAGGGCAAGAAAGATTATAAGAGTAAGAAGAGTTGGAGAGCTAAAAGGAAACAGTGTTTTTCCTGGCATAAAAGTTCAGTTGCACATATAAATTCACAGGGTTGTGGCAGCATGCACACAAGCCATGCAAACTTAATCCAGAACAAATCCCAACATTGGGAAGGGAGATAGGCACAATGTCTCACCCCTAACAGAAACCTCAATTGTGAAATGTCTCCTATAGATTGACCTGTGGCTAAGCTTATGCTACGTTTTCTTGATTGATCATAGATGTGAGTGGGATTGGTTCACTGTAGAAGGTGTTTCCCTGGGCTGCTGGTGCTTTCTTATAGCACCTTGAATGAGCAAGCCATGAGGCGTGAACAGTTCTTGCCTCTGGTTCCTGCCCTGTTTGAGTTCTTGCCCTGACTTCTTTCAGCAATCGAGTGTGATCTGAGAGTTGTAAGCTAAAAATAAACCCTTTCCACCCTGAACTGTTTATGGTCATGATGTTTTATCACAACAACAGAAACATTAACTAAGACAAACCTTCTGACTAAATGTTGGGAGAGACTAGTACTGGCCATAGTCTTTTAAGATGTTCTGTAATCAGAGTCCACACTTAAGAATACAGAATCATTCCTAGGTGACAAGTACAAAAGCTCAACAATGTATCAAATTCTTTACAGGATACAAAGATGAATTACACATGGTCTAGTATTAAAGGAATTTATGAATCAACTTATGATGTACCATTGTCCTATATTAATTCTTACAATAATTTTTATTACTATGTATTTATCCTATTAATTATATATTACCCAGATACAACCATATGGAATATATAGCATCATACATATTTACTGTAGTATATAAAATTGTTTTCTGACAGAGCATATATTTCATGAAGCTATCCTAAATCCAAAGTTCTTGAGACAACACTGATATGTAGGATTTATGTTATCTGTAAAGCAGAATTGTTAATTGGTAAAAACTATTTGCATTAGCATTCTAAGGTACAAGATATGATATTTCATAATTGTTACATGAATAATATCTAGCACAAAAAATAAAATTGATGTGCTATGTGATGAACAAAAGGAATCACTCACTGAAAAATTTCTGGCATCATCTGACCAAACTGGCAAATGAATCCGGTTCTTGCTCCTAAGCTCATAAGATTTTCTAAATTAACTGGGGTGCTCTTGGAAATAATGTTCTTTAATATCTATCTATCTATCTATCTATCTATCTATCTATCTATCTATCTATATCTCTATATCTCTATATCTCTCAGCACATAAAGGAATTTTATTCAGCCATAAGTAAATTCAAATCACATGATTTGGGGAACAATAGGTGGAACTGAGATCACAATATTATGCTGTGGGATGGTCTCTATGTCAAATTGCTCTGATTGGTCAATAAATAAAACACTGATTGGCCAGTGGCTAGGCAGGAAGTATAGGCAGGACTAACGGAGAGGAGAAAAGAAAGAACAGGAAGGCCAAAGGAGACACTGCCAGCTGCCACCATGACAAGCAGCATGTGAAGATGCCGTTAAGCCACAAGCCACATGGCAAGGTATAGATTTATGGAAATGGATTAATTTAAGCTATAAGTACAGTTAGCAAGAAGCCTGGCATGGTCATACAGTTTATAAGCAATGTAAGTCTCTGTGTTTATTTGGTTGGGTCTGAGTGGCTGTGGGACTGGCGGGTGACAGAGATTTGTCCTGACTGTGGGCAAGGCAAGAAAACTCTAGCTACAATATTAAATAAAATAATCCAAACCCAGAAAGGCAAATATTGCATGTCATCTCACATGTGCAGAATATGCATGCCTGTGTGCATGCGTGCGTGTGTTGTGTGTGTGTGTGTGTGTGTGTGTGTGTGTGTGTGTGTGTGTGTGTGTGTGATGAAAACAGAAGGACTATTTGGCAGCAGGGTAGGGAAGGAGAGGAGAGTAATAGGTGTAAAGGATATTGAAACTCATTATTATGTATGATAAGCCAAAAAAGAAAGAAAGAAAAGAAAAGAAAAAGAAAAATATGCAGGTAATAAGACCTTATATGAAAGTGCTGGAATTAGTCAAGGACAAACACCTGTTCTCACTCATACTATGAAGGTAGATTTTTTTTCCTTTTTTATTTATTCTTCTCATATATTACAACTCAACCAGGTTCATGTTATTTGTATGCTTTTCATCCAACTTGGATGTGTTAAAATTTTAAAAACCTCTAAAAATATCAGTAAGTTAAACTAAATGTGTTTATTTTTCATTTCCCCTGAAACAGTCTATGTATTCATGTAAGCATGCAAATAAAATAAATCCCTATTAAGATCATTGACTGCGTTGTGTTAATAATATAAATTCAAGAAACAAACTAATTTTAATTAGTAAATTATGTAAACTTGGGTGCTAGACTACCTCTACTCAAATACTAGCTTACCTAAGTTTTTAGCTGTGTGGTTTAGGGTACATTGTTCATATCTTAATATCCCTGTTTATAAAACAAGTAAGATAATGATTCTGTTCTATCTTATAAGGTACTAGTGAGGATTCAATGATATAATTTATTTAAATCACTTAATACAGTGCCCAGCACACAGTATGAGTGAAATAAATAGTAGCGATTTGTATTACCATTTCCTCCAGGAGACAGAAGCAAGTAATTATTCATGTTATGTGAATGTTCATGACCCTCACTGCTTTTCTTGCCTGTGGCTGCTCATACAGATGCTCAACTTGGAAAGAGAGTCTCATTTTGACTATGGAATTCAACCTTCCCTGGTGTTAGTGCAATGGCAGAGATGGCATTTAATACTCATAGAATAGCAATTTGTGGTAGTTCCTGTCTTCTTGATAAATTCCAATTGCTATTTGAACATATGCTGCTATATATGTTAGAACAGCAAGAACTATTTTGACATAAAGTTTAGGGATTATTATGATTATTATTTGAAATATAACATTACCTTAGTTTTTTTTATTTTATCTGCTTTAAAGACTGACCAGTTTCATATAATTATAACAGAAAATGAAATAATTGTATGTTACTTTAAATCAAACCAAATACTTAGTAAACATTCATTATATGAAACACAGTTGAGAATATACTTTGTATGTATATATGACATTGTATCTGCCCTTCAAAAGTGAATGATGTGGTGAAAAGAAAGAAGAGAGACATTGATGCCTAAGAAATTAGTGAACAAATGCCAGTATCACCATGTTCATTCATAAATATTTCTCTCTCTGAGAAAACAATCTGATCTCAATTAGAGGGGAGGAGGATTTTTTTATGAACAGAAATGCATGGCAATGTGCATTCTTTAAGTGGCATCCTAAATGATATTTAGAAACTAAGGCTAGACACTTGGTTTCAAGGGTAAGATTATGGGGAACTTTTCATGTCACAATAAGCAATATTAGTTCATTCCTATATTTGGTAGACACTGAATGCTTTGCAGAAAAAGAATGGTATGATGAAAAGTGAATATTTGGGGAAAATATTACTTGAGGCAAATCTGTAGGTCTGAGGGGAAGGGAAAAAAAAACAAAAAACAAAGAGACAAAAAAAATCTTACCAGTGTGGGGTTATTAAAGAAATCTGAGGCTACTAAAAAAGAAAAGAGGGGTTGCAAGTGAAGAATCAAACTGTCCTGAGTAATTGGATACTGGTAGAAAAGAAAAAAAAATAGCACACAAAAAACTTGTGTGGGAGGAGAAGTAAAATGTTAAGACTTTTCAAACAACTAGAACATTTAGAAAGTTGGAACTTTTGGGAGAGTATCTTTTCATTCTGTATCATTGTTTAGAGATCAAAATTTGTGAAGTAGTCACAATAGTATGCATCAATTATGCACACATAGAATTCCTGGTGTCGAATTTAGAATGATGAGTAGTGAAGCTAAAGTGAAGAATGAATGAAGAACAAACATTGGTCATTAGCCACAACACAGGGATTCTGCCAGGCACTGTAGACTAGAGACACTCTCAGACAGCTGACATTAGCAGGAAATCCAAAATTAATTTGATGTTGAAACAGAATATTTGCCTTCCATTGCCTAGTTGATGTATCATTTTTATGATTTCAGATATCTTTTTAATCATTATAATTCATTTTTCTTACATTGTGGCAATATACTTCAAGTTGTTGCAAACTTTTGTCAATAATAGGAAAAACATAAACAACAAAAAACAAATAGGAAAAAATAGGTAACATAAGTGTATGTGAGGGAAATTCAATGAAAGTGAAAGGTTTTTTATTAAATTTTTAAAATTCAACTTACATACCAATCAGAGATCCCCCTCTCATCCCTCCTCTCACTCTCCACAACTTCCCCCCCTGCATTCTCTTCCCCTCCTCCAACAGTGTAAGTTCTCCCATTGTGGGATAGTTAAGCCTGGTACATTCAATTAAGGCTGAACCAAACCCCTCCATACTTTATCAGGGATGAGCAAGTTGACTGACCACAGGTAATGGAATCCAGAAAGCCAGCTCATTCACCAGGGATAGATCCTGATTACACTGGAAAGGGTCCCTCAAACAGACCAAGCTACACAACTGTATCCTGTATGCAGAAGGACTAGTCTGGTCCCATGCAGGCTCCACAGCTGTTGGACAAAGGTTATGAGTTCCTTTGAGCTTGTCTATTGATTTCCCCATCATGATCTTGACTCCCCCTGCCACCTTGCTCCTATAATCCCTCTTTTCTCTCTTTGACTGGACTCCTTGTTCTTGGCCTAGTGCTTGGCTGTGCATCTCTGCACCTGCTTCCATCAATTACTGAATGAGGGCCCTATGATGAGAATTATGGTACTCACCAATCTGATTACTAGGGTAAGCCAGCTCAGACACCCTCAACACTGTTGCCAGTTGTCTAATCTGGGGCCATTCTTGTGGATTCCTGGGAATTTCCCTAGCACCAGGTTTCTCCCTTACCCCATAATGTCTCCTATCAAGATATCTCTTTCATTGCTCTCCCACTCTGTCCCTCCCCCAGCTCAGCCATCCCATTTCCTCATGTTCTCATCTTCCACTTCCAACACTCTATTGCTCCCTGCATCCCCAGTTTACTCATCAGGGTCCCCTCTGTTTCCCCTTCCAAAGGTGATCCATACATCTCTCTTAGGGTCCTCCTTTTTCCCAGCTTCTCTGGAGCTGTGGGTTGTAGTCTGATTATCCTTTGCTTTATATCTAGTATCTATTTATGAGTGAGTATATACAATGTTTGTCGTTCTGAGTCTGGGTTACCTCACTCAGGATAATATTTTCTGATTGCATCCATTTGCCTGCAAATTTCATGATGTCATTGTTTTTTTTTTTTTAAGAGTAGTACTCGATTCTGTATATACCACATTTTCTTTATCCATTCTTTGGTTGAGAGGTATCTAGGATGCTTCCAGGTTCTAGCTATTACAAATAATGCTGCTATGAACATAGTTGAACAAGTGTCTTTGTGGTATGCTTGAGCATTCATTAACTATATGCCCAAGAGTGATATCATTGGGTTTTGAGGTAGATTGATTCCCAATTTTCTAAGAAACCACCATACACCATAGTGATTTCCAAAGTGGTTGTACAGTTTGCACTCCCACCAACAGTGGAGGAGTGTTCCCCTTGTCCACATCCTCTCCAACTTAAGCTGTCACTGTTTTTTTTTTTTTTATTATTCTTAGCTTTTCTGACAGGTATAAGATGATATGTCAGAGTCATTTTGATTTGCATTTCCCTGATAACTAAGGATGCTGATCATTCCTTAAATGTCTTTCAGCCATTTGAGAGTCGTATGTTGAGAATTCTCTGTTTAGATCTGTAGCCCATTTTTTAACTGGATTGTTTATTATTTTACTGTCCAGTTTCTTGAGTTCTTTATGTATTTTGGAGACCAGCCCTCTGTCAGATGTGGGATTGGTGAAGATCTTCTCTCATTCTGTAGCTTGTCTTTTGTCTTACGTACTGTGTCCTTTGACTTACAGAAGCTTCTCATTTTCAGGAGGTCCAATTTATTAATTGTTGCTCTCAGTGTCTGTATTATTGGTTAGGGAGTGGTCTCCTGTGCCAATGCTTTCTAGGCTACTTCCTACTTTGTCCTCTATCAGGTTCAGTGTAGCTGGATTCATGTTGAGGTCTTTGATCCACTTGTATTTGAGTTTTGTGCATGGTGATAGATATGGAACTATTTGCAATCTTCTACATATTGACATCAACTTATGCCAGCACCACTTGTTGAAGATGCTTTCTTTATTTTCCATTATACAGTTTTGGCTTATTTGTCAAAATCAAATGTTCACAGGTGTGTGGATTAATGTCAGGATTTTCAATTCAACATTGCTCCATATGTCAGGTTTTATGAAAATACCAAGTTCTATGTTTATTACTACAGCTCTATAGTAGAGCTTGGGGACAGGATGGTGATGACTCCAGAAGGTGCTTTATTGTAAAGGATTGGTTTAGATAGCCAAGGTTTTCTGTTTTTCCATAAGAAGTTGAGTATTGTTCTTTCCAGGTCTGTGAAGAATTGTGTCGGGATTTTGATGGGGATTGCACTGAATCTGTAGATGGCTTTTGGTTAGATTGCCATTTTTATTATGTTGGTTCTACTTATCCACGAGCATGGGAAATCTTTCTATTTTCTGATACCTTCTTCAATATCTTTCTTCAAGGAGTTAAAGTTCTTGTTATACAGATCTTTCACATGTTTGGTTAGAGTTATCGCAAGGAATTTTATATATTTATGGCTATTGTAAAGGTGATGTTTCTCTGATTTCTTTCTTGGCCCATTTATCATTTGTGTATAGGAGGGCTACCGGCTTTTTTGAGGTAATCTTGTATCCTGTCACATTACTGAAGGTGTTTATCAGTTGTAGGAATTTCCTGGTAGAATTTTTGGAGTCACTTATGTATACTATCATATCATCTGCAAATTGTAAAAGGTTGACTTCTTCATTTCCACTTTTCATCCCCTTAATCTCCTTTTGTTGTCTTATTGTTCTAGCTAGGACTTTGAGTACTATATTGAATAGATATGGGAAGAGTGCACTGCCTTGTCTTGTTCCTGATTTTAGTGGAATCACTTTGGTTTTCTCTCCATTTAATTTCATATTAGCTATTGGCTTGCTGTAAATTGCCTTTATTATATTTAGGTATGTTCCTTGTATTCTTGATCTCTCCAGGACCTTTATCATGAAGGGGTGTTGGATTTTATCAAAGGCTTTTTCAGCATCTAATGAGATGATCATGTTTCTTTCTTTCAGTTTGTTTATGTCATATATTACATTGACAGATTTTCATATATTGAACCATCCCTGCATCTCTGGGATGAAGCCTATTTGATCATGATGGATGAGGTTTTGATGTGTTCTTGGATTCGGTTTGCCAGTATTTTATTGAATATTTTTGCATCAATGTTCATGAAGGAGATTAGTCTGTAATTCTTTTTCTTTGTTGCATCTTTGGGTGATTTGGAAATCACGGTAACTGTAGCCCCATAGAATAGTTTAACAATGTTCCTTCTGTTTCTCTTGTGTGGAACAATTTGAGTATTGGTATTAGCTCTTCTTTAAAATTCTGTAGAATTCTGCACTGAAACCATCTTGCCCTGGGCTTCTTTTGGTTGGGAGACTTTTAATGACTGCTTCTATTTCTATAGGAGTTGTAGGTCTATTTAATTTTTTAAATTTTTCTTCATTTAATTTGGGTATATTTTACCTATCCACAAAAATTGTCCATTTCTTTTAGATTTTCCAGTTTTGTGGAGTACAGGTTTTTGAAGTATGACCTGATGATTCTCTGGATTTCCTTATTGTCTCTTGTTATGTTTCCCCTTTCATTTTGGATTTTGTTAATTTGGATAGTCTCTCTGGCTTTTAGTTAGTTTGGATAAGGGTTTATCTATCATGTTGATTTTCTCAAAGAGCCAATTCTTTGTTTCATTGATTCTTTGTATTGTTCCCTTTGTTTCTATTTTATTTATTCCAGTCCTTAATTTGATCATTTCCTGTTGTCTACTCCTCCTGGGTGAGTTTGCTTCTTTTTCTTCTAGAGCTTTCAGGTGTGCTATTAAGTCACTAGTGTGAGATTTTCCAACTTCTTTATGTAGGCATTTAGTGTTATGAACTTTCTTCTCTATACCACTTTCATAGTGTCCCAGTTTGGGTATGTGGTACATTCATTTTCATCGAATTCTAGGAAGTATTTAATTTCTTTATTTCTTCCTTGACTCAGTGGTGATTCAATTGAGCATTGTTCAGTTTCCATGTGTTCGTAGGCTGTCTGTAATTTGTGTTGTTATTGAATTCTAACTTTAAGTCATGGTGGTCTGATAAAATACAGGGGGTTATTCCAATTTTTTTGTATCTGTTCAGATTTGCTTTGTGACCACACATGTGGTCAATTTTAGAGAAGGTTCCATGGGGTGCTGAGAAGAAGGTATATTCTCTTGTGTTTGGGTGGAATCTGCAAATGTCTATTAAGTCCATTTGAATCATAATATCTGTTAGTTCCCTTATTTCTCTGTTAAGTTTCTGTCTGGCAGACCTGTCCAGTGGTGAGAGTGGGATGTTGAAGTCTCCCACTATTAATATGCAGGATTTGATGTGTGATTTAAACTTTAGTAATGTTTTGTTTACATATGTGGATGTCCTTGTGTTTGGGAAATAAATGTTCAGAATTGAGACTTCATCTTGATGGACTTTTCCTGTGATAAATATGTAGTATTCTTCTCGATCTCTTTGATTAATTTTAATTTGAAGTCTATTTTTTTAGATATTAGAATAGCTACATCTGCTTGCTTCTTAAGTTCATTTGCCTAGAAAGATTTTCCCCAGCCCTCTACTCTGAGGCAGTGTTTGTCTTTGAAGTTGAGGTGTGTTTCTTGTACTGAGCAGAAGAATGGATGCTGTTTTCCTATCTTTTCTGTTAGCCTGTATCTTTTTATAGGTGAATTGAGTCCATTTATATTAAGGGATATTAATTACCAGTGATTGTTAATTCCTGTTATTTTTTGGTGATAGTGTTGGGTTTTTCCCTTCTTTTGGATTTGTTGTTGTAGGATTATCTATTGCCTGTGTTTTCATGGGTGCATCTAACTTTCCTGGGTTGGATTTTTCCTTCTAGTGCTTTCTGTAGGGCTGCATTTGTGGATAGGTATTGTTTAATTCTGGTTTTATCATGGAATATTTTGTTTACTCTGTCTATGGTGATTGAGACTTTTGCTGGGTTTTATAGTCTGGGCTGGTATCCATGGTCTCTTAGTGTCTGCATAATGTCTGTCCAGGACCTTCTAGCTTTCAGAGTCTTCATTAAGAAGTCAGGTGTAGTTGAATTTCTAAATAGTCTTATTAAATAAAAACACAAAGCCAAAAATTTGGGTTAAAGCCTTAGAGAGATCAGGGAAATACGGAAAGCCATGAGTTAACTTCACCTCACCAACTCTGCTTAATTTTTATTTTTTTTATTTTTATTACACAAAAAAGGGAAAATGTGGTGATATTTTATTTGTCCTGAAATACGGTGATATTTTATTTGCATGTTAATAAATAAAGCTTGCCTGGAGATGCAGGGGGGGAGAAGTCTAGCCATTTTAACTAAACAAAAAAGTCAGCCAGCACACGCCCTTAATCCCTTAGCAGGCAGGATCTCTGTGTGTTCAAGGCCACACTAAGGAACTGATCCAAGCATGGTGACACACGCCTTTAATCCAGGTACCAACCATAGAGACCTGGAGGTCTGTACAGACAGAAAGACAGTGAAAGAGCTGTGTAGAAAGAGGAAGTGAGGTAGCTGTGCTAAGATCAGATGAGAGGGCAGAACAGCAAGGCATACAAGCCTGGGTAGACAGGAAGTCATGCTCCTTGGAAGCTGCAGAGCTGGTGAGGTGAGGTTAACTGGTGGCTTCCCATATTTCCCTGATCTCTCTAGGGCTTTAACCCAAATTTCTGGCTCCACGTTTTTTATTTAATAAGACCATTTAAAAATTTGGCTACAGTCAGGTGTTATTCTGATGGGTCTACCTTTATATGTTATTTGTTATTTTTTCTTAGCAGCTCTTAATATTTTTCTTTATTCTGTATGTTTAGTGGTTTGATTATTAAGTAGTGAAAGGACTTCTTTTTTGGGTCCAGTCTATTTGGTGTTCTGTAAGCTTCTTTATCTTCATGGAAATTTCCTTCTTTAGGTTAAGAAAGTTTTCTTCTCTGATTCTGTTGAATGTATTTTCTGTGCCTTTGAGTTGGTATTCTTTTCCCTTCTTCTATCCCTATTTTTCTTAGGTTTGGCTTTTTCGTCCCAGATTTCCTGGACATTTTGTGCTATAACATTTTGGCTTTAGTATTTTCTTTGGCAGATGAATTTATTTCCTCTATTTTATTCTCCGTGCCAGAGATTCTCTCTTCCATCTCTTGTATACTGTTGGTTATGCTTGCATCTGTAGTTCCTGTTTATTTACATAGATTTTCTATTTCCAGCATTCCCTCTGTGTATGTCTTCTTCAGTCTTTCAATTTCAATTTTCAGGTCTTGAACTATTTCCTTCACCTGTTTAATTGCTTTTTTCTTGGTTTTCTTGGCTTTCTTTAAGGCATGTATTTATTTCTTCCATTTTTTTGTTTGTCTTGTCCTCAATTTCTTTAAGGGAATTTTTCTGTAGCTGGAGATTTCTCCAGTCCTGCCCGGCCCCATTGACCCCATAACTGCTTATAAAATAATCACTCAGAAGCTCATATTAATTAAAATGCTGAGCCATTAGCTCAGGCCTACCACTGTCTAGCTCTTACCCTTAAACTCAGCCCATTTCTGTTAATCTATATGTGTCCACGTGTTCTGCAGCTTTACCTGCTGCCTTTACATGCTGCTCCCTGGATGGCAGGCTGGAATCTCCTTTCTAAAGCAACGTATCCTTAGATCCAAATTTTGAAGTCAAGGTATCTTTAAATATACATATTGGCTTAAATCAACAGCTTTTATAATCAGATGTTTTTCTGCAGTTAAAAATCCCAAAGACAACACAATCCAGATTCTCTGTGTAATATCCATCTTTACGAGGCTTATTTTTCATACTACCTTTACTGTCTCTTTAAAAACTTTACTTTAAATAAAAATTATTTCATTATATAACTGCATATATTCCTTTTTCTGTCTCTTCCAAGCCTATGTACATTTTTAGACACATTGTAAACCATTTAAAGTCTTGTTCCATCTGAATCTGCCTTATTGTGTAACTATTGCTGTAAACTGCACCAGTACTAGGGCTAAAATAGCAGCTTTGGCTGGTGGCTCCAACCACCTCAGCTTCCCAACATGGAGATGGAAGCTTCAGAGGAACCATGCTCACTGCCAGAGGTAGTGGGTCTATGCCTCTATCAAAGCACCATGTAGCCCAGAAACTTTTTTTTGTACTAGCAAAGGCTAAATCTAACACACAGCCAAATATGCCGCTTGCAGATGCCTCATTCCCGCCATGCCATACTACAAGTCAAGCATGCATGCCAGGAATCCACCATAGTAGCTCAAACCAGCAGGCTCCTGCAAACTTGAGAGAGACAACTAGGAAGCTGTTTTTAGCTCCGTTTTAGAATCTTCTCTCTCAGGTTTTAGGTGGAAACTCTTGCCAACCCATTGGGCGCCATTTGTAGATGTAATTTTAAATGGTCTTATTAAATAAGAAACACAGAGCCAAATAAAGATTTAAAAGCCCAGAGATAAAGTAGTAGCCAATCTAAGACCATCTTATCATACAGCTCGCTGCTGTCCTTCCCCTGAGAGAGACCTTCTTTCTGTGTCCTGTCTTTTTATTGCCTTTCTGTTCTGCCTTCTCATTGGCTGTAAACTCAACGATATGACATCCTCATCACTGCCTGTCTATACAGACCTCCAGGTCTCTATGGTTGGTACTGAGATTAAAGGCATGTGTCTCCATCCTGGTTGTGTCTTTGAACACACAGAGATTCTGCCTGCCATGTGATTGGATTAAGGGTGTGTGCTACCACTACCAGACTTCTGCTTAATGGCTTGCTCTTAGCTCTGATCCCTAGGCAATTTTATTAACATACAAATAAAATCACATTTCAGCACAAATAAAATACCACCATATTTTTCATTTCCTCTTTAAAGGTCTCTATCATCTTCTGAAATTCATATTAAAGGTAGTTTTCTTCTGCTTCTTCTACATAGGGATGTTCAGGTCTTGCTGATGTAGAACCACTAAGTTCTGGTGGTGCTATATAGCTCTTTATGTTGTTGAATATATTCTTGTACTTGTGTCTACCCATCTCTTCCTCCAATTGGTTCAAATGGCCTCTGTGTCTCAGGGAGCCACTCTTGTCACAACTGGAGCTCTAGGTCTGATCAGAGCTGGCAGAGTCTGTGTCTCAGGAAACAGCTGTGATCTCAGAGGATGGGTGGGTTTGAGCAGTGGACTGGGGCTTGTATGTTACAAAGTCTGGTCAGGGGTGGTGGTCAGGCAGTCCTGCAAGTGTTCTGCCTCCTGGTCTGCAACTGCGTGTACAAAGGTTAGGGTATGGGGGCACTGGTTGTGCCCCTGGATCTATAGCCTAGAGGATGGAGTTATTGGCTAGGAGAGCAAAGACTTACTTCTTGGTCCAATCAGAGCAGGTGGAGTCTGTGAAAGTAAAAGTTTTTAAAGAGTTTCAAATGTCATAAATATATAGAGTAAATGCTGAGAGGAAGTCTTAAATTTGGCAATTCAGACCACTATATAACTTGAGAAGT
Organism: Peromyscus eremicus; assembly: GCF_949786415.1. Lineage (NCBI taxonomy): Eukaryota > Metazoa > Chordata > Mammalia > Rodentia > Cricetidae > Peromyscus > Peromyscus eremicus. The sequence goes on from NC_081439.1 coordinate 123,501,019, forward strand.
AAATAATGCTGTGGTGTTTAATATAAAACAAAATAATGGGGTGGCTTGATATTTGTTGGAATTGCCAAACCTTGGTGCTATAATGAACATTTTCTCTTTATAAATTACTTATCTCACATATCTTGATATAGAACCAATCTCTTCTATCTGCTGCATATCATCAAGACAAATAACATAGTGATGGCACTGCATCTACTAGCCCTAAATTCATGGTAACTCCAGGAAAACATGTGTGCTACCTTTTAACATGGAACCTGCTGCTCCAGTAGAAAGAGAGAGAAGAATACTAGAGAAAATGAAGAAACGTCATCCTGTTTCATGTGGTTTTAGCCTCCAGTGTAGTCCTTTGACATATTTACCCTACAGTGCATTCTTAATAGCTGTCACAGAGCTGTTCCAGTCTATTTCCTCCTTTAGACTTTCCCTAATACTGATAAAAATGACAACCATCAACTTTATGGCAATTAACATTTATTGAGAGCTTGCAATGTACCAGATGCTTTTTGTCACTATTTTTATCTATTATAAACTCTTAGGCTAGTAAGTGTTTTTCCAGACAGACACAGAGAAGTTAAATCAGTAAACCAAATTTATAAAAATGCATACCTGATAAGAAGCATAGGCAAATATACAACCTAGTTGCATTGCAAAAAATACACCTGCAGCATGAATCTTAAAGAGTCTTATTAATAAAATCAAACCTGAGGCCAGTTATTGGGCTGAATGCTGGAAGATCAGAGAAGCAGAACAAGCCACAGCTTCCTCACTTTGCCAGTTCCTCAGCTGGTCTTGTTTCATCAGACTGGAAGCTTCTGAGTCCTCATCCAAATGAATCTCAGGTGAATTGTGCTGCTCAAAGCCTAAAAGCTTAACCAGCTAAATGCTTAACTAGCCAAATGCTGCTAGTTTCTGATCTTCATGCCTTATATATCTTTCTGCTTTCTGCTATCACTCCCTGAGATTAAAGGCTCACTTCTTGGGATTAAAGGTGCATGTCACCATGCCTGACTGTTTCCAATGTGGCCTTGAACTCAGAGAGATCCAGAGAGATTTCTGCCTCTGGAATGCTAGGATTAAAGGCATGTGCTACCATTGCCTATCCTCTATGTTTAATATTGTGGCTGTCCTGTTCTCTGACCCCAGATAAGTTTATTAACATGCACAATATTTTGGGGAACACAATACCACCACATCCACCTTTGATATATTCATTGTGAGAAATATCTATACATTTATCTTAAAGTAACTGCATGTTTCTATATAGTCTTCTTTGTTTTTTGCATATTGACCTTAATGTTCAGTCTATATTTATGAGAATGCCCTAATATTCTTTCACTACTATCATAATTGATTTTCACCTTTATACCTTTTCATGGAGTGATATTTAAATAAAAAGTATGTATACAGAAGAGAATGTATAAGTATAAATGAATTATATAATCAGGTTCTACTAGACAACAGTTTTGGAAAAGATACCTGCTATCAAAACTATCTGCTATCTAGATAAAATATAATTTAGCTATTGCTAATATCTCTTTGTGTATTTAGTTCTTAAAATAATGAATCCCAATGTTTTGAGATTTTTGAGGTTCATAGAATATACCTATATATGGACATTAATTTAAAATTTTGAAATCATTTGGGGAATATTACTTGTATTCACTCAAAGTTACTCATTATTTGTTCATCTTTTAAGTTTTATAATTTTATTTATTACTATGATTAGTGTGTGTGAGTGTGCATGTGAGTGCATGTGTGTAGGTGGAGGTTGTTTGTGTGATTGTGGACACATGTGAAGATAAAAGAACAAAACAACACTAGGGATTTGGTTCTCTCCTTCCAGTTTGAGTCTCAGGGATTGAAAGTGTCATCAGGTTTGCTCAGCAAGCACTCTTACTTGCGGAGTCATCTCTCTGGCCTTTGGCCCACTTTGTTCTGCTTTGATATTTATAGATATTTTTTGCATCATAATGTGAGGACTTTGTTTTGTAAGCTTAGCAGCAGCCTTTGAACAAAACAATTCATTAAAAAGCTCATCAGCTAACAGGAGTATTAATTTCTTTTTGCCTCCATTTTAAGAGTCAAGAAAGGTAACAATTTATTAAAGTTATAATAATGACATCAATAAATATGTAAAATGAATAGAAAATCTCTTAATAAAAAAGGAAAAAAAACAAATATCAGATTAATCTTTGAAAAATTTCTATGTCTTTTTTTGTAAAGAATGATGGAGAAAACCAGTGTTTTCTTCTTTTCTATCTTAGGAACATCACAAAACTGTGTTAATCAGATAAAACATATGTTCTTCATTATTGTGAAAAGATGAATAAATTTTGTTTCTGAATAGCCAGGAAATTTACAGTACCTGAAAGAGTAATATCTTGTATTTTTCCATTCTCAATATATCAAAGGTTTTGTAATGAGAGTCCTAATATATAATAAAAACAACAATAATGCTGGGCGGTGGTGGCGCACGCCTTTAATCCCAGCACTCGGGAGGCAGAGCCAGGCGGATCTCTGTGAGTTCGAGGCTAGCCTGGGCTACCAAGTGAGTCCCAGGAAAGGTGCAAAGCTACACAGAGAAACCCTGTCTTGAAAAACCAAAAAAAAAAGAACAACAATAATAATATTTGAAAACTATATATGTAGTACTGAGAAAATAAATTACATCTCTTAAAAAATTTTCAGTATTGTTTTGTGTGTTTGTTTTAAATTCACCCAAACTTCCCTCCTTGCTGGAGAACTTTCATAGTGCTGCAAGATTTTATGGGGTCTACTGGTTGAAAAAAAGACATGAATGGAGTTACCCAGTATAGGTTACTGCATGCCAAATTACTGACCTGCCAGGCAAGAAGTGCCCTCTTTTGAGACAGTGGCATGACTACTGTAGGTTAACTAACTGTTTCCTGATTAGATTTGAGGCTTGTTTCACAGGAGGTTGTTTCATTCCTGATATTCTAATCCTAGTCAAAAACCCATGACTGGGCAGGCCTTAAGCCATAGTGTAGAACTTGGTATTGCTGGGTGAGGGAGAATCATTTTTCTTCAGGAATGTGGTCAATGGTAGGTTCCCCATGCCTAAATGAATGACCTTCCACATCTTTGCATGTATGGACAGTAGTAATTGGAATTAGTGGGTTAAAATAAACAAACAAATAAATAAATCATTCTAAATGAAGGGCCTGCTGATTCAAACACATACATACACCCTCACACATGTGAATACAAATACACACATAGACATGACACATATAGACATGTAGGAAAAAGCGTCTCTGTAATTAAGACCTTAACAAAGCTGCCAGAGACCTTGTTTTAATTTCTGGGAATTCTATGTCCAGTTATAAATATACATAAAAGTATCTTTCTGTAGGGTGAACACTTCCTAGTAGGAATTTTAGAATCTTATCAGTCTGAGGCCTGTATAATGAAGTCAAAACATACTGCACACAACCTTGGAGCCACCAAATTACAATAGAGTCAATCTTCTAGGGGTTAGAGGAAAGGCTATTCTGTTTAGCAATACAATAACATCTGAAAAATACCTGTGAGGTAAGAGCATATCAAACTAAATATAACACTAATAAGATAAAATTAAAACCATGATTTTTTTTATTTTTTACTACATGCTAAATAAGCAAAATAAACCCAGGTAAAACCTGTAATTGAGTTTCCTGGGAGTAGTGTTTGGCATACAGATTCAGGTGGTAAAACCTATTTGGGATGGATGGAACTAGGCAGGAACTGGTAAAGTTCTGAGTAATCCTGTGCTCTAAAGTAATATTTAACTTTCATTTGAGACATAGTATTTGTAGATGTGATGCTGAAAGATAGCATAGGTTCTGAAGCATAAAGCTCACATCACCTCTGTCTTGCCTTGTGACAAGAGGGTTGCAAATATGTTGTAACTCCTTCACTTTTCCATCAGGGAATTGATATATTGCTAGAGTTTTATATGGTTTAAGTGTATCCTGCCATATGTCTCCCCATTCTGTGGATGGTCCCTAGGGTAGGATATCATGGGAAGAGGTGGGGCCTCATGGAAAGTCTTTAGGTGATAGCAGGCACTGCTGTCAGAAAATAATACTATGGGCTAGTGAGATGGTTCAGTAAGACATTTACTATTGGACCTAATAACCTGAGTTCAATTCCCATGATTCATATTGTGTAAGGAGAAAACTAACACTCTCAAGTTGTCCCTTGATGTCCATATGTACATTACAGCATACATGTACACACACACACACACACATACGTGTGGCTTGTCCTTGTGATTGAACCACTTACTAATATGATTCTTCTTCATTCTCAGAGTATAAATTGTCTGATGCTCTGAATAAAGTTGGCTCCTTCACAAGACTTCAGTATGTCTCATATTTAGATCCTACATTCCCAGGTTTATACCACCAACTAGAGCAGTAACAAGTCTGTGATATAGTAACCTTAGGGAAAATATGCATTTCCTTAGATTACAGAGCTAGCATGTGGCAGAATGATGAGTAGAACCATCCTAATATGCTCAAGTACTCATCCTGAGGCACAGAGAATCTGGGCACTTAAAGCCCCATGCCAAGACAAGGAGAGAAGTACCTAATGAGGATGACTTGCTGAAAAATATCATCTGCAGTACAAATGTTCCTCAACTTTCCATTCAACTGTTCTCAACCAATCACCAGTCTCAAAGTCGCCACTCCCAGCTCAGTTACCAAACCCCTACTTAGACTTCTACCATAGCTCTCTAAGGAGTTGGCCAGTCTCTAGCTTTTGTCACTCAATAAACTCTGCATGTGAAAATAACAAACCTTCAGAAGAATTGTTAATATACATACCCACTGTCAGCTTCTTATTTCTTTACTAAATTCAAATATACATAATAACACTTGCAACTCTTATATACCATGTCCCCAGTGAGCCCTGGCCTTTTCTTAATTTTTTATTAAAAATAGATTATTTTTTAAATTATTATTACTTAATTTTATAATTTAATTTGACATATCAGCCACAGATTCCCCTGTCCTCCCTCCTCCCACCCCTCACCCCCACCCTCCCTCCAGTCCAACCCATTCCCATCTCCTCCAGAGCAAGGATTCCCCTGAGGATTCAGCTCAGCCTGGTAGATTCAGTTGAGACTAGTCCAGTCTCCTCCTCTCTTCACCCAGGCTGAGCAAAGTATCCCAGTGCTGTGGGATGGTCTGTATGTCAAATGTGTTGCTGATTGGTCAAGAAATAAATCACTGATTGGCCAGTGGCCAGGCAGGAAGTATAGGCGGGACTAACAGAGAGGAGAATTGAGAGAACAGGAAGCTGGGTGAGAGAGACACTGCCAGCCTCAGTGGGTTGGGTCTGAGTGGCTGTGGGACTTGTGGTTGTCAGAGATTTGTCCTGACTGTGGGCCAGTCAGGAAAACTCTAGCTACAAATGGCACCCAACGTGTTGGCAAGAGTTCCCACATAAAACATGAGTAAAAAGATTCTAAAATGGAGCTAAAAACAGCTCCTAGTTGTCTCTTTCAAGCTAGGAGCAGCCTGAGTGTTTGAGCTACTATGGCGGGTTCCTGGTGTGCATGCTCGACCTGCAGTATGGCGGGAATGAGGCCTCTGCAAGTGGCACATTAAGCTGTGTGGTGGATTTAGCCCTTGCTAGTACAAAACAAAATAAAACAAAAAGCCAGCGCCTTTTCAGGCTTAGAAGGCCACAGTTTAAAGCAATAGGTTCAAGCTAATATAAAAAAAATAAGCCACGTAAAGATGGCTACCACACAGAGAATCTGGATTATGTTCTCTTTGATATTCGTAACTGAAAAAAAACATTTGATTACAAAAGCTATTGAGTTATGCCAAAATGTATATTTTAAAGGTACCTTGACTTCAAAATTTGGATGTAAAGATATGTTGCTTTGGAAAGGAGGCTCTGCTTTTGTTTCCACAGAAAGCCAGAGGCTATGGATTTGTTCCAGATTAAGATACATCAGGTTTGACCAGCCAAGACCCCCTGAAAGGTCTCCGATGACACCATGGCCCAGATGATCCAACATCCAGAACCGTTTCAAGGCAACTGACTCAGATGATACACCCTCATGGACTACTCCATAATCCTAAAATATTCTTTGTGTCCCCATAAGATACTGCACCCCCCTCCAGCAGGAAGTAGTAAGAGAAGCTACGCCCAAATTCCCAAATATACCAAGCTGACTTTGGAGATGTGTAAAGGTTAAAATCTTCCTTTTTAAGAAAAGAAAAGGGGAAGTGCTGTGGGATGGTCTGTATGTCAAATGTGTTGCTAATTGGTCAATAAATAAATCACTGATTGGCCAGTGGCCAGGCAGGAAGTATGGGCGGGACTAACAGAGAGGAGAATTGAGAGAACAGGAAGCTGGGTGAGAGAGACACTGCCAGCCGCCACCATGACAAGCCGCATGTGAAGATCCCGGTAAGCCACGAGCCATGTGGCAAGGTACAGACTAATGGAAATGGATTAATTTAAGCTTTATTTGGTTGTGTCTGAGTGGCTGTGGGACTGGCGCGTGTCAGAGATTTGTGCTGACTGTGGGCCAGTCAGGAAAACTCTAGCTACATCCCAACATAGGCCCCAGGCTCCAAAAAGCCAGCTCATACACTAAGGACAGGTCCCAGTCCCATTGCCTGGGAGCCTCCCTAACAGTTCAAGCTAATCAACTGTCTCACTTATCCAGAGGGCCTGATCCTGTTGGGGGCTCCTCAGCTATTGGTTCATAGTTCATGTGTTTCCATTAGTTTGGCTATTTGTCCCTGTGCTTTTTCCAATCATGGTCTTAACATCTCTTGCTCCTACAATTCCTCCTTTTTCTCACCAACTGGACTCCCAGAGCTCCAAATGGAGCCTGGCCGTGGATCTCTGTATCTGCTTCCATCAGTCATTGGATGACAGTTCTACCACAACAGTTAGGGTGTTTGGCCATCAATCACCAGAGTAAGTCAGTTTGGGCTTTCTCTTGACCACTGTCTATTGTGGAGGTATCTTTGTGGATTTCTGGGGACCTCTCAAGCACTTTGCTTCTTCCCATGGGGTCTTCATTTATCATGGTCTCTCTTTCCTTGTTCATAACATCTGTTAAGTTCCTTATTTCTCTGTTAAGTTTTGATCTGGCAGATCTGTCCAGTGGTGAGAGTGGGGTGTTGAAGTCTCCCACTATTATGTGTGGGGTTTGATGTGTGATTTAAGCTTTTTCAATGTTTCTTTTACATATGTGGGTGCCCTCGTATTTGGGGCATAAATGTTCATAATCGAAACTTCAACTTGGTGGATATTTCCTGTGATGAATATGGAATGTCCTTCTTGATCTTCATTGATTGATTTTAGTTTGAAGTCTATTTTGTTAGATATTAGGATAGCTACACCAGATTGTTTCTTATGTCCATTTGATTGGAAAGCCTTTTCCCAGCCTTTCACTCTGAAGTAGTATCTGTCTTTGAAGTTGAGGTGTGTTTCTTGTATGCAGCAGAAAGATGGGTCCTACGTTCATATCCATTCTGTTATCCTGTGTCTTTTTATAGGTGAATTAATTCCATTGATATTAAAGGATATTAATGACCAGTGATTGTTAATTCCTGTTATCTTTTGGTGGTAGTATGTGTGTGTGTGTTTCTCTTTTTTGGGATTTACTACTGTGGGGTTATCTATTGCCTGTCTTTTCATGGGTGTATTCTACTTCCTTAGGTTGGAATTTTCCTTCTAGTGCTTTCTGTAGGACTGGATTTATGGATAGGTATTGTTTAAATCTAGTTTTGTCTTGGAATGTCTTCTTACCTCCGTCTATAATGATTGAAAGTTTTGCAAGGTATATTAGTCTAGGCTGGCAGCCATGGATTCTGAGTGTCTGCATTACATCTGTCCAGGACCTTCTGGCTTTCAAAATCTCTATTGAGAAGTTGGATGTTGTTCTGATGATTCTGCCTTTATAAGTCACTTATACTTTTTCCTTTGGTGCTCTTAATATTATTTCTTTATTCTGTATGTTTAGTGTTTTAATTATTATATATCACTGGTGTCACAGGGCAATGGATATTGGGGTAGGGAGTGGGTCTTGTACATTGCAGGGTCCAATGGGGAGTTTTGGTGGGGGACCCTGGCCTCAGGAGTTTTCTGTGCTGGCCAGCAAGTGGGGCAGAGTTGGGTGGGCATTCCCAGGGACTGGAAGTGTTCTAGGGCCTGGGTCTTAGAGGCAGGACTCTTTGGGTTGGAGAAAAGTCATTCACCTCTTTGTTCAATGGGAGCTGGTGGATTCCTTGTCTCAGGAAGTTACTGGGGTCGCAGGCAGATGTGTATTGGGGTAGGGCATGGGTCTTGTAGATTGCAGGGTCTGATGGGGGTTTGGTCAGGAACCCTGGCCGCAGGAGTTTTCTTGCTGGCCATCAACACTAATCTCTGGTTCTTTATTATACAAGCAGTACTGGGTGTGGGTTCTCACTTGTGCTGTGGGCCTTATGTCAAATCAGACATCGGTTGGCTACTTCCACAATTTCTGTGCCACCATTGCCCCAGAATATTTTGCAGGCAGGATAGATTTTAGGTCAAAGGTTTTGTGGCTGTGTTGGTATCCAAATTTCTCTTTTGGTAGCCAGCAGAGTACCTTCCTGCACCAAAGTCACTAGAACATAGGAGTGAGGGCTCCATGTGGGCACCAGCTTGAGTTCTCCATGTTCAATGAGTTGCGTGGCTGTTGTCCACGGCAATGGGTCCCACTGTCTGTTTGCACAGAGCAACCTTTTGTCTTAGCAACAGCCTGAGTTGTCTGAAGATTTCCATCAGACCCCTTTGACCAACAACTCAATTGAATGCAATCTAATCCTGCCACTGGGAGCTTCATCTGACTATAAGAGATTGTCAGCTGAGACTCTGTATCCCCCCATTCCTAGAAATCCTCAATAGGATCCTTTCCATTTACACATGCAAACAAGTGGTGCTGTCAGGTATTCTAATAGCAATTTTTACATAGTCACTTTATTATGGATGGTCTGAAGAAACCAAAGACTACAGACTAAACTTTTGTTCGGTGATATATGCTCATATATTAAAAACAACTAAAGGGTATGAGGAGATAGCTCCATCAGTAAGATGCTGGCCTTGCAGCCACAGGGACCTGAATTCAATCCCCAGAATCTACATTTAAAAGGACAGTTGTGGGAGTCCGTGCTTGTAATATAGTACTAGCAAGGCACAAAAGGAGAAATCCAGGAACTCACTGGGCAGCTATCCTAACTTGCTTAGTAAGCCTCAGGTCAATTGACAAATCTTATCTCCACAGACAATGTGAACAGTTTTCTTGAGGAAAAAAACTCCAAAGATTTACTAAAAGGTAGAGGCAAGAAGACCAGAAGTTCAAGGTTATCCTTAGCCTTCTTCCATATAGTGAATTCAAGGCAAGCCTTTGATAAATCTATACTTCCATACTTTCATTGTAGATTTTTTTTGTCCAGCAACACATTGATGCATAAATTCAGTCAAATGTCTGTGCATATAACAATTTAGATTATAATTTCATATTTTCTATTTACAAAATAAAAAGTATTTAAATTTGATCAGTTTCATTCTTTCAAGTCACAATTTCTTCTTCTTTAAAATAAGAGATTAAGGGCTCAATGGTCAAGAGTGCTTATTGCTCTTATACAGGACTTTGGTCCAGTTCCCAGCATATATCACCAGGTGGCTAACAATCTCTCATAATTCCAGATCCAGGGGATCCAATGTCCCCTCTGGCCTCTATGGGCTCCTGAATGCACAAGGAATACATAAACTCATATAGACATACACACACACACACACATACACACACACACACACACACACACACACACAAATACATACATATATGTGTACACACATAAAATTAATAAATATATAAATATTAAAATAAGGTAATTATTAAATTAATTAAAAACATCAACTAAAGGATTATAGGGTGCTAGGGAGGTGGCTCCGTAGGTGATGTGTCTGCCATAGAAGCAGGAGAACATAATTCAGATCTTTAGTAGTCATTTTATGAAGACTGATATGGCAGTGTATACCTGTAACCCCAGTGGTTATGAATAGAGACAGGTAGATCCCTGAAACTTATTTACCATCCAGCCTACCAAATATGATAAGCTTCAGGATCAATGAGAAACACTGTCTCAAAAAAATAAAGATAGAGAGAAGTTGAGGAATGGCATCTAGCCTCTTGCTTCCATATACATCTACACAGACATGCACATCAATCCACACATACATATGCACACATCAATACCAACAAGTACATATACCACACAACCGCATACAACACAACACACATAGATACAAAAGTAATAAAAGAGTTATATTATAGAGGAAATGCACATAAAATGTTTAAGAAAATACTTGATATACAGGTAGTAATAAAATGTGTTTATTTACTATCATTCTTTGAATACAAAGAGAGATTGAAGTTTTAAAAGTATACAAACTTCTTCAAAATTCTCATACTTCTATGAAACAAATTCAAAAGTTATAGTATATTAGAAAAGACAAGAAATAAAATTATGAAAATTAGCTTAAATTATGTTTTTATGGATCTTAACTGAATACAATGTTAAAAGAACTATAGACTCCTGACTAGCATACCAATGTACTGTTAGCAATTCTTTTAAGTCAAAGTGTACTGGGAAGAGATATGATATGTGAAGATATGCAGTTAAACAAGTTCTGTGAGCTTTATGGCAGTCACACTACTTATTAAGCATAGTTCAGAGTGGAGAAAAAGCACAAAACAACTTTGTGGCATTCACATCTATCGTCAATATCTTCTTTAATTATGTGGTAAATCTATCCCTGTTCTCAAAGCAAAATACTTTGAAAAAGTTTATATATGATGTATGAAGTATCAGAGGATAAAAAGAGCTAGGTCAAAGCCAAAGGAAGTAGGGGAAATGGTTCTGATCTAAGTGACACACATTCAAAGTAGACACTTTAATAATTGAAAAATCTTTATAGTCTATTTACATATTGATGGATGCAGAACTGATCTCTTGGCTTATCTTTACTGCCCATAAACTTTTTGCATTTCTGGGAATAATAATATATGGATTTCAGATTCATTATTCCATACTATCTCATTACTCATCAGAAATCCTATATTTTAATTAATCAATTTAATGTTTTAATAATATCAAATAATCTGCCATTATGACTTACTAATAATTTAGTTTTGGATCATATAATTTCAGCAAATTTATCTAAAATCTCTTATTCTCTTATTCTTATTATTCCTTCCCAGAAAACAAAACTTCTAAACTCTGACTTTGTAATCATGGTGCTTCCATGTGTGATCAGTGTTTTTGTGTAGTTCCCTAAAAATCTTGGCCCTAGCAATATTCATATGCATTTTGCTGAATAGCCTTAGTTCTAAAAATAAAAGAAAACACATGATTTTTACCTTTTTTATTCTGGCTTATTCACTAAACTCTCATAATCTCCCATTTTTTCAGTAAACTGCATACTTTTGTAAAGATGTGAATTGCTAAAAATTGATCATTTGTATTGTGACATTCAGTACACTGTTGGAACACTGTTCTTTTCCTTTGCAAACCTTCCTAGACATTAATCAAGATCCCTTTCTGTGCTTTTATTGGCCATATTTTTCTAACTTTCATACATGCAAATAGGAAGTGACAGCCTGGGCGTCTAATACAAATACGGGTTTCAGATATAACTTGGTTGTGACAGTGGCTACTGCTGCCTATGAACATAGTCCACTATGCCAGTATATAACAGCACTTCTAGTTAAACAGGCTGATTCTTATCTACAGAAGCCCAAAGGATATCAATTCTCTTTATATGAATATTTTTATTGAAGATGGATCACTATGTAGAACATGTTTTTTCCTCCAAGATTCTAAAATCTTAAATGTGTGACCAATTTTGTATAATCTATAGTGCCTATAGTCCAAGAATTAGAAAGTAACATTTTATATGCATGGATTGAGAAATGAAAACAATACAGAGGAAAATGATATAAATAATATCATAATCAATTTGCTCTGAAAGATGATATAAATTGCATTTGGCTATGCTTTTCAGAAGCCCTGATTGCACTGTCACATCTGAGATTTCTCAGCAGATATTGCTTGTGATTCAAAATGAAAAGACAGCCTCAATTGACAGTCTAATGCACTTTTATATTTCATTTTATCACTAATTAAAATAAGAGGTCTTACATGAGAATAAGATTGAATAATGGACAAGCTCTGATGGGGGAATGTCTTTCTGTGTGCTACAAATATGTGTTGCTCTGATTGGTTGATAAATAAAGCCGTTTGGCCTATGGTAAGGCAGCTAAGAGGCAGGTGGGAAATTCAAAGAGAATTCTAGGAAGAGGAAGGCTGAGTCAGGAGAGGATAGCCTGCCATCCAAGGAGCAACATGTATAGGCACACAGGTAAAACCATAAAACTCGTGGTGACATATGGATGAACAGAAATGGGCTGAGTTTAAGTGTAAGAGCTAGTCAGTAGGAAGTCTGAGCTAATGGCTGAGCATTTTTAGCTAATATAAGTCTCTGTGTGTTTACTTGAGTCTGAGCAGATGTGGACAAGGTGGGACACAGGAAAACATTTAGCTCAAAACTCATTCATGATTTTATGGCTACACAGTATTCTGAATTCTACTTGTAATATCTTAAAGGCCATACTGACTTTTAAGCATTTATAGTGGGAGTACAAACACCACTTCTTCATTCAGTAGAGTCATGTATAAATTTGAGATTATGTAGTTTTAGTTAGTAGTAATACCCTAAGATATTATGTAAATATAGTAAATACTCTAGATGTTTCAGAAAATTTATATGTATATTGAGTGTGTATACTGAATTGCTTTCTAGTAACCACTTTAAGAGGTCCCCAGTTCCAGGTTTTGCCACATCTCTTCTAAGTTAACCATTACTCAGGAAACTGTTACTAAGACTGCTTCTTTTTCTTTGGTTTTCAGTGTCTATGACAATACATTATGGAAACAAAAGGTCATAGAAGTTCTAATCCTTACATATTTAAAGGAATTAGTCACACTATGCTAGATTTTACAAAGAAGAAATGGGTAAGACATAGCCTATTAATTCCTCTTTCATGTAAACCAATAGGAAAAATCAATGTGACATGTGAAATCACAATACAAACACTATAATATAAGAAAGAGTGTGTTTATTAATATTGCTTATTACAATGTAGAAAGTAAATAAATATTGTCATTGAAGTTATTATTGTCATTGCTGTTAGTGGCATACCTTTTTGACAGTAGGTTTCCCAAACTAAATAAATATTTTTGTCAATAAGAAAATTTTTGAAATTGCAGAAGCTTTTGACCTAGTGATAGGACTAAAGCTGACTTGGGTAAGGCATAAAGCCTTCCTACATATGAATGACCAATATAATTGAAAATTATGGCATAATACCCCATTCACAATAGCCACTAATAGAGAAAATCTGAGAATAAACTTAACCAAGGAAATGAAGTCCTGTACAATGAAACCATTAAATCACCAAACAAAGAAGTTGAAAAAATATATTTGGGAGGTTTCTCTGTTACCACCTGGCCTGTGGTCGCACAGCCACTTATAAAATAATTATGCAGAGGCTTATATTAAACACCAATTGCATAGTCTATGGCAGGTCTCATGCTAGCTAGCTCTTATAACTTAAATTATCCTATTTCTATTAATCTACATTTTGCGATGTGTTCTGTGGCTGACCTGTCTACTGGCATGTTGTTCCTTGGGGAGCAGGTTGCCATTTCTCTACCTCTCCTTTTTCTTCCTGTCTATTTGCTCTGATTTCTGCCTGCCTCTGAGCTGCCTTGCCATAGGCCAATGCAGCTTTAATTATCAACCAATCAGAGCAACTCATATTCACATAATACAGAAAGACATCCCACAGCAAAGAAGTTATTAGAAAGACCTTCTATGCTCAAGAATTATTAGAATTAATATTGTGAAAATGACCATCTTACCAAAAGCAATCTACATACTCAATGCAATCCCAAACAAATGCCAACACCATTGTTTACAGACAAAGAAAAACTCTGAACATTTATATGGAGGCACAAGCAACAAAATTATAATACAAATTATACTATAGAGCTATAGTAACAAAAATAACCTGGTTCTGGCACAAAAACAGACACATAGATCAATGGAACAGAATTGAGGACCTAGGCATAAATCTACAGAACTATAATTATCTGACTTTTGTCAAATACGTCAAAATTGTGCACTGTAAACAAAATAGACAGATTTTACAACAAACACTTCTGGGAACGCTAGATTTTAACATACAGAAAAATGAAACTAGATTCATACCTCTTACCATGCACAAATTTGAACTCCAGAAGGTTAAAAAACCTAAACATAAAACCTGATACTGTTAAACTGCTAGAAGAAAAAGTAGGGAGTGCACATAAATTGTAAGCATAGGTAAGGACTTTCTGAATAGGACTCCGATAGATCAGGGACTATGACAATTGACAGACAAATGCAATCTAATGAAACTTAAAAGTCCCTATAAAGCAACATAAATTGACAATCAAGTGAACAAGCAGCCCACAGAAAGAGAATATCTTTGCTGTACATTAAACAGAGGACCAATGTCTAAAACATACAAAGAACTCAAAAAACTAGACACTTAAAAAATAGCATTAGCCGGGCATTGATGCCGCATGCCTTTAATCCCACAACTTGGGAGGCAGAAGCAGATGGATCTCTGAGTTCAAAACCAGCCTGGTCTACAGAGTGAGTTCCAGGACAGCTAGAGCTACACAGAGAAACCCTGTCTTAAAAAACAACAACAACAAAAATAACAGTCCAATTAAAAAAAATGGGCTAAAACCTAAACAAAGAATTCAAACAAAAAAAAAACTATAAAAGGCTATTGTAGCTTGAGTTTTCCTGCCTTGCCCACAGTCAGGGCAAATCTCTCTCACCTGCCAGTCCCACAGCCACTCTGACCCAACCAAGTAAACACAGAGACTTATAATGGTTACAAACTGTATGGCAGTGGCAGGCTTCTTGCTAACTGTTCTTACAGCTTAAATTAATCCATTTCCATTAATCTATACCTTGCCACATGGCTCGTGGCTTACCGGCATCTTCACATGCTGTTTCTCATCGTGGTGGCTGGCAGTGTCTCTCTGACTCAGCCTTCCACTTCCCAGCTTTATTCTCCTCCTTGTCCCACCTACACTTCCTGCCTAGCCAATGGCCAATCAGTGTTTTATTTATTGACTAATCAGCAACACATTTGCCATACAGAACATCCCACAGCAGGCTATGAAACAATTTGAAAAAGGAGTCAACATTCTTAACCAATATTATTGAAATGCAGGTTAAAACCACTTTAAGATTCTACCTCATTAAAATACAGAGAGTCTTTAGTTATAATGAATTAATCAAAGGACCTGAGAAACCACTATCAGATCAAATAAAGTATATCTGCTTCCAACACCTACATTCATGCTACAAATCAATCAGCAAAATGAACAAATAGAATACATTTCTGTAGGAGTGGACACCCATTAAATGATTTCTTCAAGTGATAGAATTCTTTGATTCATGTTCACATAACAATTTGAGCTGTAATTCTAATTCTTATGGTAGTTTTGGCCATTCCAAATTCCTTATCAACTTCAATTTTGTAGAGAGAGAAATCAATATACATGGCATTTCTTTCATTTGCTTGAAATTACAGATGATGAATCCAGCCTCAGTGTTCTGGGTTTTTTTTTCTTGCAAATAAGACATTGACTTATATATGAAGACCATGGAGTTCTTGAGCTCACATAATTTCATAATATGAAAAAATCAGCTCTGCTTATATAAGTACAGCCTGATAAGTCCCCAAAACATTATTTCTAAAAATACTGAGACTAGTCAGTGCATAGTTTTAAAGCAAATTCATCAACATTCTATAAGAAATGAAAATAAAATGGCAAGGTTTCTCTGCCTGCTTAGGATATGATTATGCATTGAGACTTTACTTGCATTGTTTACTCTCAAATAATAACAATACAAATAATAACAAATGCTGACATGGATATAGGGAGAAAGTAACTCTTACAAACTGTTCATTGGAGTGCAAGCAGTACATCTTTGGAAATTAATCTGGAGATTCTCAAATTATTGGAAATATATCTGCCACATGATATAGCTATATCACTTCTGGACATATACTCAAAAGTTTCTATAGTATTCTGCAGAAATTCTTGAACATACATATGCATTGGTGGTCTATTTGCAATAGCCAGAAAATGGAAACAACACAGATACCTATCAAAAGATGTATGGATGAAAAAATTGTGGTACATATATACAACAGAATTTTATTCAGCCATAAAAAATTAAGTAATGATATTTATAGAAAAATAAATGGAACCAGAAAATACTATACTAAGTACCTCAGATTTAAAAAAAAAGAAATGTTTCATATTCCCTCCCACACATGTACTCAGGCTTTGAATTTTTACATTTCTGTGCTTAATTTAGAGTATCTGTAAACATTAGGAAACTAAAAGGGCTCATAATAGAGGAGAGTAAAAGAGGCCTTAAGGGGAAAGGGAATTTTATAGAACATATGTGATAAGAAATTAGGTAAGAATACTAAGGCTTAAAGGATTAAGAAGGATAGGATTAAGAGGGATAGGGGAGGTAAAAGGTGATAGGTGGGTTAAGTAAAACTAAGCATGTACAAAAAAAGCTTTATAGAGGCCAACTACTTCTCAACTAATTTAAAAAATATAACTTTAAAAAAGTGTGTGAATGGAGGTACCCTATATACATGTACAATGCTTCCTCCTCCAGATGACATGGGTTTTAAAATGAAAATCTCAGTGTCATATCTGGAATATCTGTTTTAGATAGGGTTTTTATTGCTGTGAAGAGACCCCATGAACATGGCAGCTATTAAAACTGAAACATTTAATTGGGGTAGCTCACTTACAGTTTCAAAGATTCAGTCCATTAACCTCATGGCAGAGTGCATAGAGGCATGCAGGCAAACATAGTGCTGGAGTAGGAGCTGAGAGTCCAACATGATGCAGGCAAAAGGAAGTCAAGTGACAGTCAGTCACGCTGAAGGAAACTTGAGCAAAAGAGACCTCAAAGTCTGCCCCAATAGTGACATACTTACCCTATCAAAGCCATACATACTTCAATGTCACACCTCTTAATAGTGCCACTCCCTTTGGCAGCCATTTCCTTTCAAATCACACAATCTCCCTTTGAGCTATTGGTCAGAGAAGTCCAAGAGGCTCCCCAAAACAATAAGGCTATCATTAATGCTGTTGGTTGTCAACTGTAACTAGATGGTAAAATCCTACTGCTGAAGATGCAACACACTTTTATTGTAGGAAAGAGAAAATACAAGCAGGAACTGATGTGGAATAATCTTTTTGTATATTGTGAAATTGTGTTACTCTGATTGGTTTAATAAAAAAAATGAATGGCCAAGGCAAGACTTCTAGGCACAGAGGATACTGGGAAGAAGAAGGGCAGAGATACCAGAAGATGTGGAGGAAGCAGCATGGGCAGTACAGACTAAAAATAGCCAAGACATGTAAAAGAATATAGATTAAAAGTTATGGGTTAATTTAAGTTATAAGAGCTAGTGGGACAAGTCTAAGCTATTGGCCAAGCTTTTGTAATAATAAATCTCCATGCCATTATTGGGGAGCTGATGGTCCTGATGAAAAAATCTAACTACAAACTGACCTAGAAATATTTTTCTTGTTGGAAAGCTTTCATAATGCTGAAAAGAGCTATGAAGTCTCTTGAGGAAGAAAAGTCATTAATGGTCATATCTGGTAATGAAAGCTGCATGTTGTAATATTGACTTGCCAGACAAGATGTGTGTAAGAGTGTAATAGTGTTATGACTGTTCTATGGGTAACCAAATGTTTTCTGATTTGAGTGTTGCTCCATAGGAAGGAATTTATCACTGTTACTATCAACCTGGTCAAAAGCATTATGGATATGGCAGACATAGAACATACTATTATTTGCTAAATGGTCACACTTCCAAATGGTTTTCTAAATATTTATGTTTAACTCATAAACCTGGGTTTTTCTGAACCTTTGTAAGAGAAGCTTCTTTTCACAGTTGGCAGCAACTAATGTAGACTCATAACTGGTCAAAGTGCTCAGAGTAAATGAATGTGAGTGTTCAGCCCTAAATGAGACATCTGTATCAATTATCTCACCAGTACCATCACAGATGAGGGAACAAATGGATGGCAGACAGAAAGATTTTAGGAGCCAGTGGATGGGGAGGAAAGCTCTGAAATTCTGTTTATTGGGCATGACGTTGCTGATGTTCATATCAACTTACAGTAGCTATGATTCCATGCACACACACACACACAAGATCAAACTAGACAAATTTTTAGCATGGATGGGGTGAGTTGAGTGTCTATTAGCAGTTAATGGCTGCTGGTGGAGGGAATGTCATTTCTCTTTGTAGTTGTAGCCCCTGGTACATTGTTAATGCCCCAGTGGACAACCCCACACCAAAGCATATATGGACAATACTAGCTGGACTCAGTGAGATATAAAGTAAAAAAAAAGTGAAGACATAAAATTGGAAGAAAGTTTCCTTCTAGGTTGGACTGTAGGAGTAGAATGAGGGACAGCTATGATCAAAACAAATAGCATATGTGTATGAAATTTTCAGAGTTAATAAAATATTATTTTGAAATTCCTAAGTTATCTATTTTTATTACAAAGGAATGATTTTCTAAAAAATTAATAAATAAGTAAGAAGGAAAACACATGAAATTTGAATGGTGGTATATTTCCTAAAGTGGCTAGAACAAGGGGTATATGGAAGATTTTGGAGGGGGAAGTGGAAGGAGAATATGATGTAATTATACTATAATATCAAAAATAAAAGAAGTAAAAAAAGTCCCAAGATACTGCCTTACATATAAGAATAGTAAAACAGGTTTTGTTAACTTGTGCTTCCATTAGTCATGGAGATGTTAGAAATTCTGATGAGTTCAAAGGCAAAAATCATAGGGCTGCAATGTTAATTCTGATTTTTCCTTATAGAAAATTCTAGATACTGTTATCATACAAGTAAATTAAGCATTATTGGCTTTTTAATCTATAAAGTGCAGTAAATATTAAATTTAATAGAGTGAATTTATGAAAGACAATTAGAATAATATTTATTCTATCACATGTGCTTAATAATTTCAGCTGTTATTATTAATCTTGAAAAGAGAGGTCTTCATAGTTTAACCAAATCTTTCCATTATATATATTTCATCAAAAAACTTTCTTAAAGTTTTTTGATAAATATTCAAAGATATATAATAATATACAAGAAAAGAGACTTACTTATGTACAAAATGAACAAAATAAATACAAATGTATAAATAAAACTAATTACATCTTTAATTGTTTGCATAGAAAGTGAAACATAGCAGATTACCAACTATTATACTATTATATTTTACTACACCAGTATTGAGAATTCAGGGTAAGTGCATGAGTAAGAAAATGCCATACTTTAATATCAGTCAATTTTGACTTCTCCTACTTGTACTTTGTCTTTGAAGTTCAATTCTATTGGAAAATACTATTCTAGGATCACAACCACTTTATGTACACAGAAAACGTTCAAGTTTTTGGTTTCTGTTGTGAAAATCGTAACTTTCCTGTAGCTAATTTGATGAGTAAAAAAAAAATGAACTCTCTCTTCAGGAAGGACACTGACCGCAACATGCACACCATACTCTTTGCCCAGTAAACCTCATTTTCTAATGCTTGACCATACAGAAACTCTAACAATCTTCCCAGTGAAATTATTGATTTCAATAACCAGGTATTTCAATCATACTGGATTCAGCAAAAATGGGGGGAGGGATTCCAGCTAACCCAAAGAAGGCTTCTGACATTTGGTATCATCATCAAGAAATGTAGTTGCTAAAGGCAGAGAGAAAGACTGGACAGACTACAGGACAATTCCATCACTCCCATGGAGGTATCAAAGTGGTAGGCACAATTTTAAACCCATAGAGGGTGTTGGGGGGATAAGTGTTCAAAATGAGGAGTGTTATTTATGTCAAAACTAAAAAGCCAGGAGAAAGGAATGAAAAGTCAGAAAGCATTGAAATCAAGGAGGGAGTCATTGTTCTTAGCAATAAACATAATTCAAAGGCATGAAGTTCTTTCCTGCTGGATACCAGTTGGAAATCTTTTAAATAGCTTTGATAATAGTCCCAAGTAGATGATGTGCTAATATAATGTCCACTTTTACAAACTGAACTGGTGTAAAGGTTGTGGTATAAACTGTGACAGTTTTTACCTCATTGGTTAGTTTTTAGCTCATATCTTCTGAAATGAACAAGAATACAGTGGTTTAAGGTACAAAGCATGGGAAGAATCAGAACACAGAAAAGAGAAAAAAATGGCTTATTATTTTTTAATTCAATAGGCATTTATTGAATATCTATTGTATTCAAGGTACTAAATTAGGGGACAGTGACTCAGCCATGAAGAAAATAAGACTCTAGCCCATTTAGGTTAGATTCTAAATGATCAGCTGTAGGGACAATGATCAATGTAGGAATCTATCTCTCTAAATCTCAGCTGAAAGATTCTTTTCAGGTAAAATTCCAGCTGTTTTTCTCAAGTTGCTTGCAGACTATTGGTACTCTTAATTAACAGAAAATTCAACCAGCTAAGCCTATTGATATTGTGCATATAATAATGGTGGAGATAAATGAACATAGACAAAGATAGTAAAAATTATGTTGTGATTGACAGAATTCAGTATATTTTACTGTTGCATCACAAATTTCTTGATAATAAGGAACTCTGCTTCATATTTATGTTTACAAATTCAGGGGATATTTTAGAGGATTTTGCTGCATTTAATAAATACTCAATATTTTTAATGAATTAATTAATCCAAACAAACAAGATAATTGTGGGATTTGTTTGTACTGAGTTTCTGTGGTAGTAAAAATATAGTCAAATAGGAATTTGATGGTTTAAGGATGTGAGTGGAGGGCATAAGAATTCTAGAGCATCTCTGGGCACCAGCCACTCTGGGGAAGACCTGCCCAACTTGGCCCCAGGTTCTGGCCACTGGGTAGGTTCCCTTCTAGCCCCACTGGGAAGGATCCCCTTGTTCAAGACCCCCGGCAGACCCTGCAATCTCCACACCCTGCCCCATGCCCATCTGCCCAAGCCCCCAGCCTCTTCCTGAGACTTAGAAGCCAGCCCCCAGCTCCCATCTTGCCCTGGACTTCCCTTCTGGAGCACAAGTGAGTGCCCTAGCTTGCTTGGACCCCATTCCTGGGCACCAGCCACTCTGGGGAAGACCTGCCCAACTTGGCCCCAGGTTCTGGCCACCTGGCAGGTTCCCTTCTAGCCCCACCGGGAAGGATCCCCTTCTCCAAGGCCCCTGGCAGACCCTGCAATCTCCATGACCTGCCCCCACGCCCATCAGCCCAGACTCCAGCCATTTCCTGAGATTTAGAGGCCAGCCCCCAGCTCCCATCCTGCCCCGGACTTCCCTTCTGGAGCACAGAGAGAGAGAGAGAGAGAGAGAGAGAGAGAGAGAGAGAGAGAGAGAGAGAGAAGAGCTCCCATCCTGCCCCGGACTTCCCTTCTGGACAAGAGCTCCCATTCTGCCCTTAACTTCCAATTTGGACAAGAGAGCTCCCATCTGGACAAGAGAGAGAGACTTCCTGAATCTGTCAGCTCTGTCTGAACCAAGTGTGCAGATAAGGCCAAGAACGAACCACAACGAGATGGGCAGATGTCAAGGCAGAAACACATACAACAAAATGAATAGCAATACAGCATCACCAGGACATAGCCCTCCTCCAACACCTAGACCTGAACATCAGAAATTGGGAGAAGCAGAAGAAAACAGCCTTATGAATGACATCATGAAGAAGCTAGAGGCTTGTGTAGAGGAAAAGACAAAAAAAATGGGAAGAACGCTGTAAATAACTAGAGGAAAGGGCAAACAAATTAGAAGAAATCAATAAATTCCTGGAAGAAAACAATAAAGTACTGAAAGAAAATTTAAAAAAAAAATCAATGAAACAAATGAAGGAAACAGTCCAAGACCTGAAAAGGGAAATAGAAAAAATGAAGAAGACACAAACAGAGGGAATGCTGGAAATAGAAAATCTGAGTAAACGATTGGGAAATTCAGATGCAAGTATAATCAACAGAATGAAAGAGATGGAAGAGAGGATCTCTGGCATTGAAGATACAGTAGAAGAATTAGATTCATCAGTCAAAGAAAACGCTAAAGCCAACAAAGTCATGAACCAAAATGTCCAAGAAATTTGGGACACTATGAAAAGACCAAACCTATGAATAATAGGGGTAGAAGAAGGAGAAGAATACCAACTCAAGGGCACAGAAAATATATTCAACAAGATTATAAAAGAAAACTTTCCCAACTTAAAGAAGGAAATGCCTATGAAGATACAAGAAGCCTATAGAACACCAAACAGACTAGACCCCCCAAAAAGTCCCCTCGCCACATAATAATTAAACAACTAAATGTATAGAATAAAGAAAGAATATTAAGAGCAGCAAAGGAAAAAGGCCAAGTGACATACGTATAAAGGCAAACCCATCAGAATAACACCTGATTTCTCAATGGAGACTTTGAAAGCCAGAAGGACCTGGACAGATGTAATGCAGACACTAAGAGACCATGGATGCCAGCCTAGACTAATATACCCAGCAAAACTTTCAATCATCATAGATGGAGTGAACAAGACATTCCATGACAAAGCTAGATTTAAACAATACTTATCCACAAACCCAGCCCTACAGAAAGCACTAGAAGGAAAATTCCAACCTAAGGAAGTCAGATACACCCTCGAAAACACAGGCAATAGATAAAGCCACAGCAGTAAACCCCAACGAAGAGAAATACACACACATCACCACCAAAAAATAACAGGAATGAACAATCACTGGTCATTAATATCCCTCAATACCAATGTAGTTAATTCACCTATAAAAAGACATAGGCTTACAGAATGGATACGAAAGCAGGACCAATATTTCTGCTGCATACAATAAGCACATCTCAAATTCAAAGATAGACACTACCTAAAAATAAAAGTCTGGGAAAAGACTTTCCAATCAAATGGTCTTAAGAAACAAGTGGGTGTAGCCATCCTGATATCCAGCAAAATAGACTTCAAACTAAAATCAATCAAAAGAGATCAAGAAGGGCATTACATACTCATCACAGGAAAGATCCACCAAGATGAAGTCTCAATTCTGAACATTTATGCCCCAAAAACAAGGGCACCCACATATGTAAAAGAAACATTACTAATGCTTAAATCACATATACAACCCAACACATTAATAGTGGGAAACCTCAACACCCCACTTTCACCACTGGACAGATCTCCCAAATCGAAACTTAACAGAGAAATAAAGAACTTAACTGATGTCATGACTCAAATGGATTTAATCAATATCTACAGAACATTCCATCCTAACAAAAAAGAATATACCTTCTTCTCAGCATCCCATGGAACCTTCTCTAAAATCGACCATATACTTGGCCACAAAATAAATCTAAACAGATACAAAACAATTGGAATAACTTACTGCATTCTATCAGACCACCATGGTCTAAAGTTGGATTTCAACAACAACAAAAACTACAGAAAACCTACAATCTCATGAAAACTGAATAATATCCAACTGAATCACCAATGGGTTAAGGAAGAAATAAAGAAAGAAATTAAAGACTTCCTAGAGATCAACGAAAATGAAGACACCACATATCCAAACCTATGGGACACTATGAAAGTAGTACTAAGAGGGAAATTCATAGCACTAAATGCCTACATAAAGAAGTTGGAGAAATCTCACACTAGTGACTTAACCGCACACCTGAAAGCTCTAGAACAAGAAGAAGCAAAGTCTCCCAGGAAAAATAGAGACCAGGAAATTATCAAAATGAGAGCTGAAATCAATAAAATAGAAACAAAGAGAACAGTACAAAAAATTAATGAAACAAAGAGTTGGTTCTTTTGAGAAAATCAACAAGATAGACAAGCCCTTATCCAAACTAATCAAAAGACAGAGAGAGAGCATCCAAATCAACAAAATCAGAAATGGAAAGGGGGACATAACAACAGACATTGAGGAAATCCAGAGAATCATCAGGTCATACTTCAAAAACCTCTATTCCACAAAACTGGAAAAGCTAAAAGAAATGGATAACTTTCTGGATAGGTACCACATACCTAAGTTAAATCGAGACCAGATAAACTATTTAAATAGTCCAATAACCCCTAACGAAATAGAAACAGTCATTAAAAGTCTCCCAACCAAAAAAAGTCCAGGACCAGATGGTTTCAGTGCAGATTTCTACCAGATCTTCAAAGAAGAGTTAATACCAATACTCTCTAAATTGTTCCACACAATAGAAACAGAAGGAACATTACCAAACTCCTTCTATGAGGCTACAATTACCCTGATTCCTAAACCAAACAAGGATACAACAAAGAAAGAGAACTACAGACTGATCTCCCTCATGAACATTGATGCAAAAATACTCAATAAAATACTGGCAAACAGACTCCAAGAACACATCAAAACAATTATCCACCATGATCAAGTAGGCTTCATCCCAGGAATGCAAGGGTGGTACAACGTAAGAAAGTCTGTCAATGTAATACACCATATAAACAAACTCAAAGGAAAAAACCACAT
The DNA here is from genome assembly GCF_949786415.1 of Peromyscus eremicus. Taxonomy (NCBI): domain Eukaryota; kingdom Metazoa; phylum Chordata; class Mammalia; order Rodentia; family Cricetidae; genus Peromyscus; species Peromyscus eremicus. Next base: position 123,525,763 of record NC_081439.1, read on the forward strand.
GATCATCTCACTAGATGCAGAAAAGGCATTTGACAAAATCCAACACCCTTTCATGATAAAGGTTTTGGAGCGATCAGGAATACAGGGAACATACCTAAACATAATAAAGGCAATTTACAGCAAGCCAAAAGCCAACATCAAATTAAATGGAGAGAAACTCAAAGCAATTCCACTAAAATCAGGAACGAGGCAAGGCTGTCCGCTCTCCCCATACTTATTCAATATAGTACTTGAAGTTCTAGCCAGAGCAATAAGACAACATAAGGAGATTAAGGGGATACAAATTGGAAAGGAAGAAGTCAAGCTTTCCCTATTTGCAGATGACATGATAGTATACTTGAGTGACCCCAAAGATTCCACCAAGGAACTGATACAGCTTATAAACACCTTCATCAACATAGTAGGATACAAGATCAACTCAAAAAAATCAGTAGCCCTCCTACATACAATGGACAAAGAAGTGGAGAAGGAAATCAAAGATACATCACTCTTTACTATAGCCACAAATGACATAAAATACCTTGGGGTAACACTAACCAAGCAAGTAAAGGACCTATATGACAAGAACTTTAAGTCACTGAAAAAAAGAAATTGAAGAAGATGTCAGAAAATGGAAAGATCTCCCATGCTCATGGACAGGCAGGACTAACATAGTAAAAATGGCAATCTTTTTTTGTTGTTTGTTTGTTTGTTTGTTTGTTTGTTTTGGTTTTTCGAGACAGGGTTTCTCTGTGTAGCTTTGTGCCTTTCCTGGAACTCACTTGGTAACCCAGGCTGGCCTCAAACTCACAGATATCCGCCTGGCTCTGCCTCCTGAGTGCTGGGATTAAAGGCATGCGCCACCACCGCCCGGCAAAAATGGCAATCTTACCAAAAGCAATCCACAGATTCAATGCAATCCCCATCAAAATACCAACACAATTCTTCACAGACCTGGAAAGAATAATACTCAACTTCATATGGAAAAACAAAAAACCCAGGATAGCCAAAAGAATCCTGTACAATAACACAATCTCTGGAGGCATCACAATCCCTGACTTCATGCTCTACTATAAAGCAACAGTAATAAAAACAGCTTGGTACTGGCATAAAAACCAACATGTAGACCAATGGAATCAAATAGAAGACCCTGACATGAATCCGCACAACTACGAATATATAATTTTTGACAAAGAAGCCAAAAGTGCACAATGGAAAAAAGAAAGCATCTTCAACAAATGGTGCTGGCATAACTGGATATCAACATGTAGAAGGCTGCAAATAGATCCATATCTATCACCGTGCACAAAACTTAAGTCCAAGTGGATCAAGGACCTCAACATAAATCCAGCTACTCTGAACCTGCTAGAAGAGAAAGTAGGAAGTAGTCTTGAATGCATTGGCATAGGAGACCACTTCCTAAATAGAACACCAGTAGCACAGACACTGAGAGAAACAATCAATCAATGGGACCTCTTGAAACTGAGAAGCTTTTGTAGAGCAAAGGATACAGTCAACAAGGCAAAGCGACAGCCTACAGAATGGGAAAAGATCTTCACCAACCCCACATCTGACAGAGGACTGATATCCAGAATATATAAGGAACTCAAGAAATTAGACATCAAAATGCCCAACAGTCCAATTAAGAAATGGGCTATACAACTAAACAGAATTCTCAACAGAGGAAACTCAAATGGCTGAAAGACACTTAAGAATTGCTCAACATGCCTAATCATCAGGGAAACGCAAATCAAAACAACTCTGAGATACCACCTTACACCTGTCAGAATGGCTAAGATCAAAAACACTGAAGACACCTTATGCTGGAGAGGATGTGGAGCTAGGGGAACCTTCCTCCACTGCTGGTGGGAATGCAAGCTTGTACAACCACTTCGGAAATCAATATGGCGTTTTCTTAGAAAATTGGGAATCCATCTCCCCCAAGATCCAGCTATACCACTCTTGGGAATATACCCAAGGAATGCTCAACCACACCACAAGAGCACTTGTTCAGCTATGTTCATATCAGCATTGTTTGTAATAGCCAGAACATGGAAATAACCTAGATGCCCTTCAACTGAAGAATGGATAAACAAAATGTGGTACATATACACAATGGAATACTACTCAGCAGAGAAAAACAATGACATCATGAGGTTGCAGACAAATGGATGGATCTAGAAAAAATCATCTTGAGTGAGGTAACCCAGACTCAGAAAGATAAACATGGTATGTACTCACTCATAGGAGGATACTAGAAGTGGAACAAGGATGACTGGACTGCTACTCACATTACCAGGGAGGCTACCTGGAAAACAGGACCCCAAGAAAGACATGGGGATCATCCAATGACAGAGAAATGGAATGAGATCTACATGAACAGTCTGGACATGAGTGGAGGTAGTGAAGGGTGAGGGTCGAGGGAAAGAGAGCTTGGCGGAGCAGGAGATCCCAGCTGATCAACAACAGAGAGGGAGAACAAGGAATAGGAGACCATGGTAAATGAAGACCACATGAGAATAGGAAGAAGCAAAGTGCTAGAGAGGCCCACAGAAATCCACAAAGATACCCCCACAACAGACTGCTGGCAATGGTCGAGATATAGCGCGAACTGACCTACTCTGGTGATGGGATGGCCAAACACCATAATTGTCGTGCTAGAAACCTCATCCAACTACTGAGGGATCTGGATGCAGAGATCCATGGCTAGGCCCCGGGTGGCTCTCTGGGAGTCCAATTAGCGAGAATGAGGAGGGTTTATATGAGGGAGAATTGTTGAGACCAAGGTTAGACAAAGCACAGGGACAAAGAGCCAAACGAATGGAAACACATGAACTATTAACCAGTGGCTGAGGGGTCACCAACTGGATCAGGCCCTCTGAATGTGTGACACAGTTGATTGGCTTGATCTGTTTGGGAGGCATCCAGGCAGTGGGACCGGGTCCTGTGCTCATTGCATGAGTTGGCTGTTTGAAACCTGGGGCCTATGCAGGATCGCTTGGCTCGGCCGGGGAGGAGGGCCTGGACCTACCTGGACTGAGTCTACCAGGTTGATCTCAGTCTGCGGGGAAGGCTTTGCCCTGGAGGAGGTGGGAATAGGGGGTGGGCTGGGGGAAAGGTGAGGGGGGCAGGAAGGAGGAGAACAAGGGAATCCGTGGCTGATATGTAGAACTGAATTGTATTGCCAAATAAAAATAAATAAAAATAAAAAATAAAAAAAAAGAATTCTAGAGCCACATTCTGGTAAACAAATTCCATTGTCATCTATTTCAACAAATTAATTTATTCTTTAATGTGTCCAGAAATACCAGTTGTTTCAGTATCATATAAATCTGGCATTGTAACACTAAACCATAAAAAAAAGTATATGAAGGTCTTTTAGGCCTTTATAGAATGGCCCAAGCTATCAAAATACCTTTCTTTCTGAAGTGACAGCTCCAAATGATTCCTTTAGTTTAGTTCCCTTCAATCATTGTTGAAATGTGATCACATTAATCTTCTTTGTTTTTCCCTTCTCACTCTTGAAATGAATTGTTACGATATTTTTAGTATTATTAAAGCAAGAGTTTTAACAATATTTTAACAAAACAGAGTGGACATTTGACAGTTATACAGTCTCTGTACTTACTGTCCCTGTTTAATTACTTGTTGTTATTGGAAGAAGAAATAACTAAAATTTAAAGCAAGCATTTATTTGCATCTATTTTTAAAATTTATTTAAAATTTTGTAACCATGTTTATTGTTGTGTATGTAAATAAAGGAGATCATCATTTTGTTATTACAGGATATCCTATATCTGTCAGGACCTACAATGCCCTACTCTCAGATATTTGCTCATAGACATGCTTACTTGGAAGGGCAAAAGCTCACGAGGCCATTTCAACTGCAGATAAAGAACTACACAGGCACCTAAGTCATGTTGAAACAAGAGAAACTGTCTTCCACAGGGAAGAACATATCAGTTGATTGTCCAGTACCATGTGATCATCCCTGAATGTATACATCATATACATGAAAGTAACAGTATGCAGACTGAATAAGTTGTATTTATATATTTAGAAATGTATACATCATGTATGTGTGTGTGTGTGTGTGTGTGTGTGTGTGTGTATAATTTAAAAAAAAAGGGCCATGCATTTGAAAGAGAATAACGATGGATGTGCATGGGAGAGGTAAGAGCAAGGAAAGGAAAGGGGGAAATGATACATTTACATTATATTTTCAAAATATAAAAAAATAAAATAAAATAAAATTTTAAATGTGCAGTAATAGAAAGCCAGCTTCACAATATATTGGAGTGGTTCACATAGAAAGGGAGCATTGGCTGGTACTTGTAATTGTAACATATCAAAGACAAAACTCAGATATCCAGAAGAGGTACCTTGGAAAGTAATTGCTATTCAATTTCAGTCCTTCTTAGCTCAGGAAATATGCTGAAAACTACATAATGTATGACAAGAAATATATAGTGATCTTGAAAATGAAAAACTGTAGAAATGGAGAACAGATTATAGGTTTCCAGTGACAAATGATGGTTTTGAGGCAAGAGAGAAGTAGTTGCAGCTACAAAAAAGACAAAATGAGAGAAATATACCAACCAAATCTACACAAGTCACAAAATTACACAAAACAAAATATGCATACACGCACACACACACACACACACACACACACACACACACACTTTTTAGGTAAAATTGATGAAGTCTCAATAAAGTACATGGGTTTTACTATTAGCTATTTTCTATTTAGGACATCATGATAGAGTAAGATGATATATAAGATGCTGTCACTATGGCAAATTTGTTGAAGAATAAATGAGATCTTTATGTCTTATTTTGTATGGCACCAATATGAGAAATAATAGCTTAAGCAAATAAATTACACATATACCACTGAATGATTGGATGTATTGTGTAAATTTACTTGCTGATTTTGTGCTTCAAAACGTGTGTGTTTAAATTAATACAAATACATCTCCTCTACTTCACTGAGGATAACAAAGTGAAGACACGGGAAATCTTTCACTTTTCTACTAGATTTGCTGAACTACCTGATCTTATCCTTGTTCATTTTGTCTCCCTAAGACACAATGGATTAGCTGTTATTATTCCCATTGCCTCCAACCTGTACAAGGATTTCTGATACACAATTCTCTCTTTTCTCTCAATCATCCATCATCATACCTTTCCATTGGTATCCAGATAAGTTCAAGTATCTTCTTAAGTTGAAACAATAGGTAAAACTCCCTTCAGCCAACTTTGCATGGCTTTATGCTATTATTCCATTTCTCTATCATTCCACAGTATAACTTTATAGCACGAATCTTAAAGAGTCTTATTAATAAAATCAAACCTGAGCCAAGTATTGGGGTGAACACTGGAAGATCAGAGAGACAGAACAAGCCATAGCCAACCTCACCTGGCCAACTTCCCAGCTGATCTTGTTTCCTCAGACTGGAAGCTTCTGTGTCCTCATATCCGAATGGCTCTCAGATGAACTGTGCTGCTCAAAACATAAAAGCTTAACCAGCCAAATGCTTCTAGTTCATGTTCTTCATGCCTTATATACCTTTCTGCTATCTGCCATCACTTCCTGGGATTAAAGGCTTGCTTTCTGGAATTAAAGGCGTGAGTCACCATGTTTGTTGGCTGTATCCTTGAACACATGGATTTCTGCCTCTGTAATGCTAGGATTAAAGGCATGTGCTACCACTGCCTATCCTAAGTATCTAGTGGCTTTTCTGCTCTCTGACCCCAGATAAGTTTATTAGGGTACACAATATTTTGGGGAACACAATACCACCACATAACTTGTCTAAAATGGTAAATGTATTCTTTGCTACTATTTGATCATTATCTTTTTTTTCAAACTTTCCAACCCAGCCTCTAAATCCTGATGTTTCTCTAACACGATGCTGTGATAGACATTTAAACCCTAATGTTACTCTTGCAGCCCACAAGAATATGTTACAGAGATTCATCTGTGTATTAAAGCTATACTTTGACTGGCCAAGGGTCTATCAAAAGGCAAGCCATTTATTATGAATATTTGGTGCTGTCTTCTACTATAAAATTCTTGTAGGCCCAAATATTTCCAGACCCACTGAACTTTTAGGTTACTAACTCCCCCACTGAGCCTAAGAGAGGAGCTGGCTAGAGACACATAGCTTTGCTTCTTATACTAATGAAGCTCAGACCACCCCCCTGCCCAAGGGCCTAGTGGCTCTCCAGAGCAATTGACTGAGAACAAAAGAGGTTTTTACATATCAAGGTGTAAGGTAGAACAACAATCCTGAGGAGGCAGAGAGGCAGGCATTTTCTGTAGAGCAGACAGAACAGCATGACAAGAGAGAAGACAGGAAGACAGAGATTCTGCAGAGGGTAAGCAGATCTTGGGCAGAGTTTTCTGAGAGCCAGGAGTAGAAAGTGATAGAGATGGAGAATGAGGAAACAGAGGATGAAGATGAGGCTGGAAGTATAAGAGCTTAGGAGTTAGCAGGACTGAGAAGGAACTGGACAGAACTGAAGCTATGTAGACAGGATTTAATCCCAGAGAAATAAAGTAGATGGACAAAGATCTTGGTGTGTCTAGATTTATTCTTGTCCTGAATGTCTGGTGGAGCTATAACTATATAGATAGAATTTTGTCTTAGAAGAATAAAGTTAACAGCCATAAAAGCATAGTGTATGTAGATTTTTTTTTCCTCAGATATGTTGGTTATTTGCAGCGCTCTTCCCCTGCGAGGGAACATCACAAAACACAACAGAATCCACTAACAAGAGTTTTATTAAGATAAGGTAAAGAGACAGAGGTGCACAGGTCTGTGGAAAGGACATGTGAGTAAAGATGGAGCCGGGAATCATGGTGCCAGCTTATGAAGGCTGGGCCATGCCTGCGCACACAGGCCCATGTGGCTATTTCACGCATGCATGTAGATCACATGGTTGCACTGCGTGCTTTACACAACCATGCAAAGCCATGGGGTCCTGGTCAGGCGAGACGTTTTGACCCAGAAATGACTAGGTGGAAGTGACTAGGTCCCACCGGGCATGCGCAAACATGCCCAAACATGGGGTCGTGTTGTGAATCCATATCATCCTGGACTCTTTTTTTTTAAAAAAAGAAAAAATGGCGGATGACTGGGTATGGGGCATTGTTTCTCTCAAAGACTGGTTCAGGCTGAATGGTGGATGTTGGTTGGCTCTTGGGAAAAGGGGGAGGTCAGCTTGTGAAATCCTGGGATGATGATGGGAGTCCTGGGATGAATTTCTGTCATCCCTTGTTTCTGCAGCTGTCCATCCTTCGTGGTGTGGCTGGGAACCTTTTGTCTGAGAAGATACTGGTGACATAGAAAAAGCTTAGAGAGAAAAGAATCATTATTATTTTGTTTTTTGGAGTTGACATTTATCTGAGGTAGATCTGGCCTGTCCAGATGGAGACATGTTAAAAAGTGGCTGTGAGAGAATTAATGATTATTATGGTGTTTTAGTACTCTGCTTAATTTTTACCTGAGAAAAGCTTTATTAGAGGTAGTTTATTTACGGCACCTGTTCCCTTCATTAGTTTAGCATTCAGGAAACGCAGGTGATCAGTTGCTGAGTATTGAACAATGATAGACTGTTACATTACATTTTTTCCTTACCACCTGGATATTTTTGATGGTCCTTTTGCTTCTGGCTCTGTGTGGCCCTAGTTGGGAAAAGAAGGGGTGATACCTCATTCCTTTGCAATTGTTGACAAGACAGTGTATCCTGATGTCCTCTGGAGCTTGAGAGAACAAGGACCTGTTTGTGTCACTGTATATGAAGAGAGATTTTTCTGGGATGAAGGTGAGATAAAAGGTTTTAGATGAGACATGTGGACCCAGTGAGGGAAGCCCTTGAGTTTAGCAGCTTTAGGAGTCACAAGAATTACCTTGAAGGGTCCCTGCCACTTAGGGGAAAGGGATGAGGGGCGCTGGCCTGGAGGAAAAAGAAGAACCTGATCCCTGATGTGGATTGGTGGTGGGCAAGGATTGTCATATGGCTGAGGTAAGGAATAGTCTGTGAAGCTCCACAGGATAGACCTTAGGTGACAATAGCAGGGGAGTTAACAGGCTATCTGGAACAGTTGGAGGGTTGGATAAAAGACCTTGTGTTAGAACTGGCCTTCCGTACATTAGTTCAAAGGGAGAAATTGAAAGAGGCTTTTTAGGAAGAGCCCTGAGCCTGAGAAGAGCTAGAGGCAATAATTTTACCCAGTCAAGGTGAAGTTCCTGTGACATCTTAGTAAGAATAGTTTTTAAAGACCGGTTGGTATGCTCTACCTTTCCTGAGGATTGAGGACAGTATGGGATATGAAAATGCCAAGGAATGTTAAGAGCCTTAGCTAGGGTCTGGGAAATCTAAGAGTTGAAATCCAGGCCGTTGTCAGACTGAAGAGAAGCAGGAACCCCAAACCGAGGAATAATTTCTTGGAGAAGGAGATCTGCAACTGTCTGAGCCCCCTTATTAGAAACCAGGTATGCCTCCATTCAATTTGAAAATGAGTTCACCCTCATGAGGAGATACTTAACTTTCCTGATGGTGAACATATGGGTAAAATCGAGCTGCCAGTCAGTCCCTGGAAGGGAACCTCTAGCCTGGTGGGTGGGAAAAGGCTGACTCCTATACTTGGTATTGGGATTTTTTTTTTTGGCAGATCTTCACAAGAGGCAGTGATAGTTCTTAAGAACTATAAATCCTCAGAGGTGGGCTGAAGGTGAGCTTTTATGAATTGAGACAGAGCAAGACTATTAGGGTGAAAGGGCTGGTGTAGATAGGAAAGAATTTGCCAAGTGTCAGGAGTTCCCTGTGAGAGTGTAAGCTGTACTGTATGGATTCTCTGTGGTGGGTGAGGTGAGACTTGGCCCTGGAGGGCCGCTATCCTGGCTACCCGGTCAGCCCAGTTGTTTCTGTTAGAGATGATAGAGCTATCAGTCTGATGAGACTGGCAGTGGACAATTCCTATAGCCTTGGGGATGTGGGAAGCCTCTAGCATGGCCATTATTTGGACTGAGTTAGATATGGATCCCCCTTTTGCTGTGAGAAGGCCACGCTACTTCCAAATAGCAGCATGGGACAGGAGGATATGCAAAGCATATTTGGAGTCTGTGTAAACATTTAGAGATTGTTCCTGTGCCAATTGGAAGGCACGGGTGAGAGCTATCAGCTCAGCCTATTGTTTAGTGTTGTGTGTGGGTAATGCCTGTGCCTCTATTATCTCAGTATCTGACACTATGGCATAACCCGCTTTACGGGTCCCCTTCATATAAAAAGGATCTGACATCTGTGTACCATGTATAAGTAGCCTGAGGCAATGTACCCTCCTGTATGTGTGAAGGGTGAGGTAACAGTTCCTCTAAGGTTTCAGTGCAGGAATGTGAAGGAGAATTGTCAGCATTAGGTTGAGGGAGAAGGCTTGAAATATTAAGAGGTGGACAGGTTCGGAAAGTAAGTGTGGCATCCTCTAGTAATGCCACCTGGAGAGAAAGAAACAGGGAAGGAGGTAAAGTTTGTAAGCCTTTATAAGCTAAGAGATGGGACAGATTATGGTGAGAGAAGACAGTAGTAGGTGACCCAAAGTTTAGCTTCTTTGATTCCCGAATAAGGAGCTCTGTAGCTGCTAAGGCACAGATGCAAGGTGCCCAGCCCTGACTGGTAAGGTCTAACTTCTTTGATAGATATGCTACAGGTGCAAAGGAGGGTCCCAGCTGATGCCCTAGAGTTCCGAGGGCAAATCCCTCCTTCTCTGCTACATAGAGGGAGAAGGGATGGGTTAAGTCTGGAAGATGAAGCACTGGGTCCTGGAGAAGAGCCTGTTGAAGCTTCTGGAAAGGTTTAGTGACAGAATGGTGGAGGAGCTCATGTGGCAAGCCCTGAGCTGCCTCAAATAAGGAGCGAGCAAGGGGAGAAAAAGATGGAACCTAAGACCATAGGAAATCAGCTATTCCTAGGAAAGACAGAATCTGCTGTTTAGTAGAAGGGACTGTAAGAGACTGGATTAGACACTTTCTGTCTACAGTAATAGCCTGTGGGTTGGAGTGTGGTGGTATTGTGTTCTCCAAAATATTGTGTACCCTAATAAACTTATCTGGGGTCAGAGAACAGAATAGCCACTAGATATAGAGGCCAGAAAATGGTGGCACACACGCCTTTAATCCTATCACTTAGGGAGACAGAGATCCATTCGGATCTCTGTGAGTTTAAAGCCACACTGGAAACAGCCAGGCATGGTGACTCATGCCTTTAATCCCAGGAAGTGATGGCAGTAAGCAGAAAGGTATATAAGGCATGAGGACCAGGAACTAGCTGGTTAAGCTTTTAGGCTTTTGAGCAGCACAGTTCAGCTGAGGTTCATTCTGGATGAGGACTGAGTGGCTTCCAGTCCGAGGAAACAGGATCAGCAGATGAATTGGTGAGGTGAGGTGGCTGTGGCCTGTTCTGCTTCTCTAATCTTCCAGAATTCACCCCAATACCTGGCCCCAAATTTGTTTTCATTAGTAAGACCTGTTAAGATTCGTGCTACATTGGAGTAATGGTTAGGCCCAAATAGGTCACCTGGGGAGTTCACAGCTGAACTTTAGAGGGAGATACTCTGTAACCTCTGCTGGATAAGAAATTTAGGAGAGCAGAGGTGTTAGTTTGGCTAATCTGTAAGGAAGGGCTACAGAGTAAAATATCTACATACTGTATTAGTTTAGAGCCAGGGAGAGACAGAGAAAGCAGGGCAGAGGCCAGAGCCTGACCAAATAGGTGTGGACTGTCTCTGAATCCCTGTGGCAGAACAGTCCAGGTCAGCTGTGTGGACAGGTGAGTGTCAGGGTCAGTCCAGGTGAAAGCAAAGATATTTTGTGACTGAGGACTGAGAGGAACAGAAAAGAAGGCATCTTTGAGATCTAGAACTGAGAAGTGAGAGGTTCCTGAGGGGATAGTGCACAGGAGAGTGTAAGGGTTAGGCACTACAGGATGGAGGGGGACCACTGCAGAGTTAATGAGCCGGAGATCTTGAACCAGATGGTAGGTTCCATTAGACTTTTTAACTGCAAGTATGGGAGTATTAAAAGGTGAAGAGGTTCGGCGGAGCAGCTTTTTCCTGAGAAGGTCAGAAATGATAGGCTTAAGTCCTCTTAGGCTCTGGAGTGAGAGAGGGTACTGGTAGGGTCTTGTAGCTGGATAGTAATAGGCTGATGGTGCCTAGCGATAGAAGGGTTCTGGGTATCCCAGACTTTTGTGTCTACCTGAGAGGCTGGCAAGGGAAAAGAACTGTTAGAGTCAGTAGGGTGGGTGGCTAGGAGAAGAAGGAGAGGAGCTGCTGGTGCATCTGGGTTGAGGTGAATGTGGAGAGCAAAAGAAATAGACACTCCTACCTTAGCTAGAAGATCCCTTCCCATTAAAAGTACTGGGCAGCTCAGCACCACTAAGAATGTGTGTGTGAGAGGGATGCCTCTGAAAATGTAGGGAAATCCCTGGGACCCTGGGAATTCCATGTTACCAGACTTTTCTATGGATTTCTATATAGCTGATTACCCTCTCTTTAAAATATCTTGCCTTCCATGATGACTCTTTCTCTGGGTTTTCATTGCATTGATTTTTTCTGTGCTTATATTCTCTGGCTTCCTAGCTATTTATTTTTGGTTCTTTGCTGTCTCCTCCTCCTAATTCTCTGTATGTGTGATGTCAATGTATCCTATGACTTACTTGAAAGAGTCCTCCAGTAACACTGAAGTTCTTTCTAATACTGTTGTGTGCCAATTTTCCCCTTTAGAATGTTTTTCTCGTCCTCTAGAACAGTCTTCTAGTTATGATGCAGTGTGCTCCCTACAATATCCAATATTTTCTTAAACATCTCCCAGATCTCAGATTATTTCACAGTTTAGAGTACAGTTCACTTACCCTCACTGAATGTATTACTAACTCCCCATCAAAGTTAGCTTTCCTCCTGTCACATAACCTCTGAGTTCTTTTTATTCTAGTACATCTAATTAAACTCAACTAAAATATTAATTTGTTTTCTGGTTGTCTGCTCCCAATTCATCTGGAATGATAACTGATAAAAGAAAGTTAAATTGTGTTACTATACTGAGAATCTAGAACATAACAGGTTCTGATCCTTAAAATGGAGTCAGTAATTATATAAAGAATAAATTAAATAATATATCAGAAGTGCAGTTAGAAAGCAAATTCCTTTAAAGATTAACCATCTTCACACATATCATTTATGGCAATCGTTAGGTAACCAAAACAGAATTATGATAGTATGGTAATCTTAAGTCGTATATCTGCTGTTACTTATTTAATGTGTTTCTTTTGTAATACTTCAACATGTTAAGTCAGGGACTTAAAAAAAGCTTTAGAGAGTGGAATCACCCTTTGAAAATTTAGTAGAAAATCATTGTTCAACCAAAGGCCTTGTGTTTGAAATTAAATTGTATTTTAAGTGAGCAACTGGAGCCTTTTTTATATTTCCCATCAAAGGGCAAGCTTTATACAAGTATTTTTTCCTGTACAACTGAGAATATCAATTATTGAGCAAAGGAACTAAAGTAAAGAACTACAAAGCTAGCATTCATGACTTTCAAGTAAATAAGAGATGTATGATGTATACATATCAAATTAATCAAAATAGGTTAACATGAAAGCTATATTAAATCCACCAACAGGAGATCTACAATGTTAGAAAGAGAAATAATGTACTTTATGAAAGTAGAAAAGGATAAGTAAGTACTATAGGCTTTTATTAATCAAGCCTTACCTGAAAAATAAATTCATAAGGAATTTAACAACTGAAAAATTGAAACAACTTTTGAAGTATTTTGTACTTTAATTTCATGAAAAAAAATATTGTTTTGTCCTATGTTAAACACAACCCCCTCCAATCTTCAGATTCAATTTTCTTTCATTTTTTAACCTTTATTTATTTATTATTTATTATTTATTTATTTATTTTGTGCATGATTTCTTATGTGCATGTGTGTAAGTGAATGAGAGTACCATGGTGCATATGTAGAGATCAGAGGATAACTTGAAGGAGTAAAGTGCTTTCCTTCAACTGTGTGCATTCCAGGAATCAGACTCAGGTTCTAAGGTACTTTTACACACTGAGCCATTTCACTGTTCTTCAATTTTCTAATCTGTACGTGAGGTGGATAATGTTTCTTACATTTCTAAAATAATATTTACCTCTAAAATCTGCCAGTAGAGAAGCTTCACTTAACAATGACGTGGTATTAACTTTACAGGTAAATTAATCAAACTAGAAAATATCATACTGGGTGTGGTAACTCAGACATAAAAAGACAAACATCACATGTTCTCTCTTATTGGAGGCTCCTAGGTCCAAATCTTCTGATGTAAGTACATAGCCTGGAGAAATTACAGAAACTAAAACTGGACCATTGCCAGAATGGGGGATTAGGGATCAATAGAGGCGGGAGTAGCCAGGTACAAGAAATCTTATCAAGGAAATGGGAAGGAGTTCCTTGGAGAGGGGAGAAGGGTAAATACAGAAAAAAGTGGTAAGAAGCTAAAGGGGAATGACAGATTATAAGTGATCTGAAAGGGGAAATGAGAAATAGGGGTTCCTTACAGATGAGGGAGGAAGGTGAATAAGGGAGAAAGAAGGAGCTATGAAATAACACTATGGCTGTCTGAAAAAGCTACAATTAATTATACTATTTACTATTTACCTAAAAAAACATTATAAGGTAAATGATTTAGTGTATAAACATACATTTATATATGTTGTAGAATATTATTTTAAGATGTGTTACATTTGTTTATGCTGTGGAACATTTGTTTAATGATGCAAAGATGTGTTGCATTTGTTTATGTTGCATTTGTTTAACTATGTGAAGCTGTGTTACTGTGCCTGTCTAAACACCTGGTTGGTCTAATAAAGAGCTAAACAGCCAATAGTGAGGCAGGAGAAAGGATAGGTGGGGTTGGCAGGCAGAGGGAATAAATAAAAGGAACCATCTGGGAGGAACATAAGAAAGATCAAGAGAACAAGAAGAGGAGGATGTTAGGGGCCAGCCACCCAGCTACCTAGCCAGCCACAGAGTACAAGTGAAAGTAAGATATGCAGAAGTAAGAAAAGGAAAAATCCCAGAGACAAAGGTAGAAGGGACAATTTCAAGATATGAAAAGCTGGCAATAAACAAGGCAAGCTAAAACTCAGCATTTATAATTAAGAAAAAGCCTCCATGTGTGATTTATTTTGGAGTTGGGTGGTGGGCCCCCAAAAGAGCCAAAAGAACAAAGAGCAAAAACAACCAACAATGTGTAACTTTGATAAACTTTTCCCATCTGGGCTGATACTGTTCCATCCATGAGCCAAAGACCACCTGACAAAAACTCCAATACAAGACAAGAGAAGAAGCCCTCTTTTGTGTTGTTGGACAGGGATGTCTAAAAGACTCCAAAAACACAAAGCCTATTGCTGTTGCCCTTGGTTAACCCCAGAGGTTGAAAGTAAGTCCCTATTGCTGAGGACACCATTCACTTCTGAAACAGGGACCAGTGACCCTTGAGCTGAGTACTCTCTCCCTTAAAACTAGCTTTCATAGTACCAGAGGTGCCATGTAATCCTTCAAAGGAGGAAAGCCATCAATAATCCTACCCAGCTATGATGCCAATAAACCATATCAATGACTTGTATGGCATGATAACCCTATGGGTGCATTAATGGCAGGTATAATTTGGCAATAATAACAGATCTCTAATTGGACTTAAGACCAATTGAATAAAAGGGATACCATGCCTGGTACTGGAAACCTAGCTAACTAATTAGTGCCACTGAAATCATGGTTATTGGAAGATAATCTAGTGAAATAACAGTTATTGGAGGAGAATCTACAACCACTAATTTACTAAACCAGCATAATACCCAATAAGAATCTACAAACAGTTGTACTTCTACCTATAGATAATTGTGGGTTTTACCCCTCATCATGGAAACTTACCTTTGAAACAAGAGAGACCAATACCGGCAACCAATAAACATACAGAGTTGTGGAGCCAGGAACCTTTGGATACATCTATAAGACACTCCCACAGCTAAGGCTCAGGGGACATCAGGAAAGGGGGGACAGAAAGATTATAAGAGCCAGAAGAACAGCAGGGGTTGCTGTGAGATTGTGTCTTCCAGTAACATCAAAAGCTATACTCATAAGGTCACATCAACATGACTTCCTAATCATAAGCTGAACAAGTAGGACACAAATGAACATGCTAAACTGCATGGAAACAAGCCCACAAGAACTCAACTCTATACACAGTACTACAAGCAAATGAGTAAAGCTGAGAAGTGTTCCTCCCCAAGAAAGATCAGACCAATTGGTTGTCTAGTGCCAAAGGATAGCCCTGAAAACACAAATATAAGTAACATTATATGAAATCCACAGGCTATATTAGGAATACATGTGTATGTATAAATATATATCTCATATAATAACAATTGATGAAGGGAGCTTTGTTACAGAGATCATATATTATTTTCTTCTCTAAGAGTGAAAATTTAGAATTTAAATTTTGACTAAGATGAAGATATGATATAAGGAGGTATACTGATAGGTTGATAAAATAGGCTTCAATCTATCTACATGTTATCTTCATTTATTTTGCAAACTTATATAATGTGGACTAACTGCAATTACTGAGTGTGTCATTAATATACTTCCAGATTATTACATAACATATAAGTCCTCTTGCTGTCCTTTCTATGGATTTTTCTAAAAATTAATAAACATAGGTGTGCATTCCAGTGTCAATATTACCTCTCTAACTCTTTATTATAATGAATTTCTAGATGTAATGGCTTGAAAGTCAAGTGTTCACAATATCCTCATGATTTTGAACACTTGTTCCCTTCCCAGTTGCTGGCAATGTTTGGGAAGGTTATAGGTACCTTTTAGGAGTTGGAGCCTTGCTAAAAGACATACATCACTGGGGGCTGTTTAAAAGTTTATAGCCTCACTCCATTTCTTCTTCTTTATTTCTGCTTCCTAGGTATGAATGAACTGTGATTAGCCAAATTCCTGCTCTTGCCACCATGCTTGCCTCTATTTGTGCCATACCTTCCCTTGGCCCCCAACCAAAATAAAGCCTTCCTTATATTGCTTTTGTTAGGGTGTTTTATTACTACAACAACAACAACAACAACAACAACAACAACAACAGAAAAGTCATGCCAGGCAGTGGTGGTGCATATCTTTAGTTCCAGCACTCAGGAGGCAGAGGCAGGCAAATCTTTTTAGTTTGAGACCAGTGTGGTCTACAGAGTGAGCTCCAAGACAGACAGAGCTACATAGAAACACCTATCTTTAAAAACCAAAAAAGTGACTAATATACAAGTCAGCCTTATAAATTGTTCTTCCATTTGCTCTTTCTGTCTTGATTCACTGTTAGACAAGGTTAAAATACAACCTATTGGCTTGAGAAATTCAGATTGAGCTGCCAAAACAATTCAGCAGAAAGCAAAATGGAAAAAGTGTTGCAATATTCCTCCTTCTATCCTCATTTTCCTATTTTTTTGTGTGTGTATGTATATTTTCAGGTGTTTGTGAACCTGGGTGCTATGGTCTCTATGAGAAAAAATAAATGATATTTTTTAAAGTAGTGTTTTTGATATTTCTAATTATAAAAGTAAAGTTCAATATAAAATATTACAAAATATAGAAAACAAAGAAAATAAAACACAACTTATTCCTATAGTACACTGTAGCTAGAGTTTTTCTTCCTGGCCCACAGTCAGGACAAATATCTCTCACCCGCCAGTCCCACAGCCGCTCAGACACAACCAAGTAAACACAGAGACTTATATTGCTTACAAACTGTATGGCCATGGCAGGCTTCTTGCTAACTGTTCTTATAGCTTAAATTAATCCATTTCTATAAATCTATACCTTGCCATGTGGCTCATGGCTTACTGGCATCTTCACATGCTGTTTGTCATGGCGGCAGCTGGCAGTGACTTCCTTTCCCTTCCTGTTCCCTTAATTCTCCTCTCTGTTAGTCCCGCCTATACTTCTTGGCTGGCCACTGGCCAATCAGTGTTTTATTTATTGACCAATCAGAGCAATTTGACATACAGACCATCCCACAGCAGTACACATCCTTTATTTGACACTGAAATAATTCAATACATTATTGTATTACCCTTGTTTTCTGTATGCATAATATATGTATATTTGTATATAGACAAATCATTTCTGCTGAGTCACAAAAATATCATTTCTTAAAGAATCCTCAGAATTTTTATTTTATCACTTAATAACACATGCATACAGATGATATTATATTTGCACAAATGTTTTAATTTTCCAAATAATATTTTATAGTTTAGATACATAAAAGTAAATATAATAATGTTATCAGTAAATTGGTTTTTTTCTGCCTCTCTATGTCCATCCTCACCTCTATTACCTCCCCCTTTCTTCTACTCTTCCTTTTAGGATAATTCACAGTGGCCCTTATACAGTAAAAAAGAAATGTCCATTAAAAGACATAGGGGTAATAATTCCATATGTATAGTGAAATATTACTCCAGCTTTTAAAAGATGCAAATCCACCATTTGAAGCAATATGGGCAAACCTATAAAATTTTGTTCTAAGTGAAATAAGCCAGTTTGAAAATCAAACTGTGCACAATTTTACCTATTTAAGGTATACAATAGTCAATCTTGTAAAAGTCAAACGGGAAATATCCTTGTCAGGTATTTGTGTATGATGGTTGGTCTGCAGTGTCAATTTGGTTACATTAAGACATATGTAGGACAAATGGAAGTGTGTGTGTGGGAAAGTGGCATGTCTATAGAGGATAAATATGTGGCACAGTGGCTTGGGTAGAAACTTGTCCAGAATGTGTGTAGCTCTTCTGGGAAGTCCAGATGGCAAGAAGCTGAAGGAAGGTAGTGCGTATAAATTCTTCCTTTCTGAGTACATTTATCATTGTCTCCAGAATCCGTGGACATCAAACTCCAGGCTCTTGAGACTTTCAGTGTGGATTCAGAATAACTTACTCTCCAGAAAGCTTCCAGGCCTTTAACACTAGAGTTGAAATTCTTAGTTATCCAGCTTCTTGGACTGAGAAGCTACAGGGATCTTTGCCTCTCCAGCCTACAGACAGCTTTTTGACTACCCAGTACCATATCATGTAAGCAATCTAGTAATTCCATGTACAAAATGTTATTGAACTCAGTTCTCTAGTCATGACAGAGTGGTTGCCTTCTTGGACTCACAAAAGCTATGATTTACCTGCAAGAGACCTGCACAAGATTAGGCCTACTAATATTCAGTCATGGAAGAGTTGGGTGCTCATAAGGCTCCACCCCTCCCTGGAGATTTCTACGTGGTTAACAGACACTAGGGGAGAGATTTCATTTCTGCCTAAAAACTGCCAATTACTTTTAAAGTAACTCTTCACCTATCTCGACTAACATAACTGATTTATCAAGCTAGATTTAGGTGGAATAATTTGTTTCTGATGTTGGGAGAGTAGAAAATTTGTTTACATCTCCACAAGAAAAGGTCATACAACACACATGCACACACACACACACACACACACACACTTTCTTCTGTTCCTATAGAAAATTCTGATTATACCTAGAGAGTAGAAAGAAAATTGCATAGAAGAAATGTACAAATCAGTTCAGTGAGAATAAATTTTCAGTCATGCAAGATGATTAAGGCCTACAGATTGGTTAAACAACATAGCACTGGTATTTAATACTACTATAAAACAGCTCAAATTTTTAAGAGTAAATCTTATGATAATTTTCTCCTCATACCAAACAGGGACACAAGACAATTAATGGATGTGATAGTCATATCTACTAAGGTGACTATGGTTATGCTGTCATAGACAATGTCATTAAATTCTATATATTAAATAATTATACAGACATAGAAACACTTCAAAATTCTCAGAACCTGTTTTTACACTGTTAAATTCAAATATTAAATGTTGATTTTTTTAAACTTTCTTTTTATTCTTTGTGTCTTTCATATCATGTGTCTCAATCCCAATCCATTTCCCCATCCCTTCGTATCCACCCTATGCCCTTGAAACCTCCCCCCACAAAATAAAATAAAATTTAAGAGGGAACAAAAGAAAAAAAAAGGAATAATCAGTCTTGTCGTGAAATCTGTAATGTGATACAGTGAGTCATACAGTATACCATATATTTTTACTTGCAACTGCTCTTTGTGAAGATCATTGGTCTGGTTCGTGACCTCTGGTTTCTGCTACACTATCGATGTTGGACCCTCATTGGGACTCCTATTGGATATCCTGTTGTCCTGTGTCATGGAGGTTCTGCAGTTTTTGGTCTGCTTGGACTGGTCCCTTTATGTGCTTCAGCAGATCATAGATGGGGTGGATATTGGCATGGGCCAACTCATAGCACCAGTTCTGGGCCCAGGTAGTTGCAGGTTGGTCAGCCTGCCTTCTCTCACCTGTCCTCATCACCAGGGTGAGTTCTCCAGCTTTTCTCTGGCTAGTTTACTCCTTGCAGTGATGAGTAAGTGGCAGGGACAGTACTTCTGCTTTCATGTCCTCAGGGTCAGATTTCCCATATCTGCAACATCAGAGCCTGCTGTACTGTGCTGCCCAGGCTAGGTGCAGGGACCACTCTTCAAGTGCTTTAGCTGGTGAGGGGCAGGGGCAGCTCTCTTGCTCTTATGACCTCAAGGTCAGTTCTTCCACCTGCCATAGGTGGCAAAGGGAGGAGGGGGTTATCTCTCTTGTGCCCTCATCACCACATGGCAGATAAGTGGCAGGGACAGGTCTCCCACCCTCAAGTTCTTGGAGCTGTTCACCCCTGTCAATAGGGTTAGCTTCTCCTGTGCTGCTCAGGCAAGGTGTAGGGCCCACTTTATGGAATGATGCAACTGATAGGGGTCATCTTTCCCTTGCCCTCACCACCACATGGCAGACAAGGGGTGCTATCCCACTCTTACACATTCAGGGCCAGCTCACTCCTGCTCCTGTCACAAGGGTTAGCTCTGCTCTGCTGCCCAGATGAGGTGAGAGGCCCACTTTCCCAAGTGTTGCAGCTGGTAAAAGGGGAATTAGCTCCCTTGCCAGATGGAGGAGAGAGGGAGAGGTGGAAGGGCATTTTTCCCTTATTCCCACCACCACACCACAGACAAGGGAGGCAATACCAGCTATGCCCTTCTCAGGCCATCAGAGCTGATTAACCTGGACCCTTGTCTACAGGGCCAACTCTACTGTGGTCTCCAGTCAAGATTTAGTACCCATTCTCATTCTTCAGAGTGCTGCAGCTAGTGAGGGGTTGGGTCAGGTACCCCACCTGTCACAGGTGGCTGGAGGCAAGGAGAGGCATCTTTCCTTTACCACATGGCAGGCAATACCTGCTTTTCCATTCTCACACCCTCAGAGCACTCACGCATTCCCCTGAGAACAAGGTTAGCTCTATTGTGCTGTTCAGGTGAGGTGTAGGACCCTGTCTCCTGAGTGCTTCAGCCTGTGAGGGGCAGGACCATTTCTCCCTAGTGTAGCAGCCAGTGCGGGGGCAGGACCAACTCTATACAGCCCTATCCTCTCCTCTTTCAGTGGTATCAGAACACGGACATCAACCCAGACCATGAGTGCATCAGGGCCATGAACTCAGACATGGGCCCGGGCAGCTACCCAGGCCCAGACATCCCCATGGCCTTGGTGGCAATTAAGCCACCCACATCAGTCTACTCCTCACCACTTTGGCCACTTCAGATAAGCCTCTGTCCAAAGGACAAGAACCATTCTTGCTCTCACTCTCACTCTTCTCCCATACCAACACCACACATTTGCTCACCATACTAGTACCTATCTGCTTGGCACCAGATAGATGAGCCTGTGTTTTTTTCCCCAGAGACTGGAGTAGACCACCCTGAGGCCGCATGTGGCTCTCCTTATTCTGCTCAGTCTGTCATGGCACCGGGTAGGACCATGCTTCTACATATTGAGTTTTTCACCTTCTTGTAACAGTCTTACTTCTTTTTACCAAAGCTTTGTTCATTTTATAAATCTTCTGAAAGAACTAACTTTTAAACATCTTTATATACCCAATTGTTTTCTTTGTGTAGTTACACCATTTTCCACTTTTGCTGAAGTTGGATTCTTAAAATTTCTTTCTTCTCATTTTAAGGTAATTTTTTTTGTACCTCCATCTCTCTTCAAATTTCAAATATCCTTTCATCTTCCTTACTATAGTCAATGATATTTCTTCACAATTCACTGGGAAGTTGGGATAATTATGAAAGAACTTACACAAACATCCCAGAATACATCAGTCTGCCTAACTAAGGTTGAGTACATACAGACTACTCTTACATAAACGATTTGTATGTGCCCCAAAATACGGCCACAATTTCCTATCTTATTTTGTATCATGAACAAATTTTCTATCTATTGTAGCATCCCCATCAATACACAAATGTATTTGTGGAGAAGACATGTTGTCTTGGTTTTTACTGTTGTTTCTGTTTCTGTATTGGGATTTGTGCATATTGAATAGTTTTTTGGTTGAGTTTATTCTTTATTTCTTTATTTTACCTCATTGTTGGATGTTATTCAAGTTGCCTTCCTTGTTTCAGTGGAGGTGTATACAATATTCAGGAGAGGACTAAGTCTTAGTAGAGCTGAGATGGCCATGTTTCTCTGGGGGATGAATAAGGAAATTCTGTGGAATCAAAGGTGGATCTGGTGGAGGAGTTTCCTGGGTCAAGAGGAAGTCAGGGTCCCCTGCTTGCTTCAGGAAGTCATGTGGCATAGATTTCTAGTACAAGAATTACCCCAGGGGTATCAGAGGGCCTAATCAGGGAAAGCAGGGTGCAGACCATGTGTGGCTCCTGATATAGGAAGTTCTTTCAGTGATCTTGCCCACTTTCATGATGTCAACTACCAAATAAAAAGGAGTGCCTTCAATTTTTCTTCCCAAGTCTTATATAACCACCTACCCACTTGATATTTTCACTTACATAAATCATGATGGCTTAGGTTATATTGCAGCAATAAACAGAATAAGAATACCCTTGCATTAAAACAACAGTTTTTATTTCTTGTTTATGATGCATGCTGTCTGAGTCACTGGAGGTTGAGGCCATTGTGGTCACTCGTGAGCTGTGGCTCTGGCTGACCTTATTTTGGCACTTAGTTCCATCATCACAAAGGCAGTAAGACAAAACATACCAAATGTTGAACACTGACTCCTGAAGCTTCTACTGTTGTTATGTTTGCATACATTATTCATTAAATTGTTTACATGATAATTTTCTATCTCTCATAAGTTGCATGAATACACAGATGGCATTGTATTTATTGCTATATTTTTAGTATCTATCACAGTATTTGACATATAATAGGTATACAATAAATATTCATTGAATGAATAAATAAGTGAGTGAATATTCTCTTCTTGTAAGATGAATTGCTAAACAGTCTTATTAATAAATAACCTATAGCCAGATATTAGAATTAAAACTAAGAGATCAGAGGTATTGGACAAGCCACAGCCAACCTTACCTCACCAACTCCTCAGCTTCCAAAGAGAACTACTTCCTGTGTACCCTAGCCTATATGCCTTTCTCTTTTGTCATCTCACTTCCTCACAACACCCAGTGACATCACTTCTTCTTTCTGCCCAGCTCTGTCATTCTTATCTTTCTGTACAGACCTCCAGACCTCGATGGTTAACTAGTGCTGGGATTAAAGCTCTGTGCCACCACATCTGGCTCTGTTCCCCAGTGTGGCCTTGAATGCATAGAGATCCAGATGGATCCCTGCCTCATGAATGCTAGGATTAAAGTAGTGTGCTCCCATTGCCTGACTTCTATGTTGAATATAGTGGCTGGCTTTTTCCTCTGATCCTCAGATAAGCTTTATTAGGGTGTACAATATATTGGGGGACACAATATATCAATCTGTTTTTCTTCGTATTTATTTCAATTCATTACACTCTATTTAGTGGAATTCTTATTTTTTGATATTTGGTGACAACCATACTGGGCTATGATTCCTCTAAAATCCTCTTTAAGATGTTATCTCACTTTCAGAACATCCTAAATGTTTGTAATTGTAGTGGAGCTTCATTTTGACCTAAGTATAATTTGAAAGAATGATCTAAATTTTTCAAATGGTTAGATTTTTAACAAATTTCAACTGTTTGTTTTAAAAATTTAGCTTTATTTTATAGTAGTCAGAGAAATTAATAGTAGTGGGAGCCAAAATTCAAAATTTCTACCACCCACATACTACACACACACACACACACACACACACACACACACACACACACACACTCAAACACCACTAGTTTAAAAAGTGTTATTAGAGCAGATGAGCATGAAATTCAGGATAAAATATCAGATTCTTTGCAACTGTATGCAGTTTTACCATGCTAAAGGTTCCATGTTTTTTCTCAGGTATCAACATGTTGCCTCTTGACAGTATGTATCTTTTAAGAAGATGATAAAGGTCTGATTAATCTGTCATAACTTGGTTATGGGAATTGCAATCTAGTTGACTGTATCTTATTTGCATCTTGTTATTCCTTCTATATACATCAAATTTCTCCTAAAAATGTTATAGAATTGTCTAAGACTTATGAAGTTATGAGAAGCTAGAGACTATTCTCTCAGTGCTAGAATAAAACCTATGTTCTTTTATATCACTTTATGCTAGGGATGTCTTTCTGTATGCTGTGAATGTGTTGCTCTGATTGATTGATAAATAAAATGCTGATTGGCCAGTAGACAGGCAGGAAGTATAGTATAGTTGGGATAAGCAGAGAGGAGATTCTGGAAATAGAAGGCTGAGTCAGGAGACACTGCCAGTGGCTTCCTCCATGAGAAGTAAGATATAAAGTACTGGTAAGCCACAAGCCACATGGCAAGGTATAGATTAATAGAAATGGGTTAATTTAATATATAAGAACTAGATAGCAAGAAGCCTGCCATAGCCATACAGTTTATAGGTAATATAAGTCTCTGTATGTTTACTTGGGTCTGAGCGGCTGCAGGAGCTGGGTAGACACAGGAAAACTCCAGCTACAACTTTAGTGTCATAAGTTCTGGTCTGACTATTTTCAGTTTGATCACTGTAGAGATCTCAGCTTATACTGAAGTTGGGATCCAAAAAGTGGTATAGATGGAAGATGGGAGGTTGTAACCCAGTACACTGCCAGTGACTAGATGTTATGTTCAAAATTTATTCTGTGAAAAAATTACCATGTTGTTGGCCAAAGGATATGGTAGCTGTTTTTTGTCATCTTATGTGATTCAACTGTATCTGTCAGTGGAAAACATGGAAAGTTTATTTGTTCTTTCAATAATACTTTTTTTTAAAAAAAGAAATTTAAAGTTCCCTTTTGGCAATTTGTGATAATAAACCTAAGAAGGAACAAGTAAGTGCTAAAAGGAGGGGGAAAAGCCTCATTACATCAAAATTGTTGGAGGTTGTTGTAATGATAGTATTATCAAAATTGCTCCTCAATTGGTTTATAATGGTACTTAAAAATCCATCTTAGGACAATTCTGGCTACATGAAATCTCCTAGTGGTTAGAAAAGAAAACTGCTATTCTTTATGTAACCATAATTAACATATATGATTATTAATATATTGTACATAGTGTGTGTTCTTTAAAATATTGTGCTCTTGATATTTCATATAGCTTTTATTCATTCAAAGGTTCATATGTTGAAAACTTGGCCTCTATGTTGGTGATAGAATATTAAAATGATGGTGACTACCAGAATATTAGGTTATTTTGTATTAATTAAGGTACCTCAAAAGAGATTATGGGACTCAGCTGTCTCAGTTCTTGCTTTGAGACGTGACATATAATGTATGTTCAACAGCCTGACATTTATAATGAGATTCTCACTAGAACTAATCTGATGGAGGCATCGTAACTGTGATGATTTGAAATAAAATGGTTCACAAATGGAATAGCACTCTTAGGAGGTGTGGTTGAAGTAGGTGTGTTCTCGTTGGAGGAAGTGCATCACTGTGGGGGCTGAGCTTTTAATTCTTATGCTCAAACTACTCCCAGTGTCACACTTCACTTCCTGTTGCTTTTTGTTCAAGATGTAGCCAGAACCATATCTGCCTGCATGCCTCCATGCTCTCTGCCATAACAATGGAATGAACCTCTGAACTGTAAGCGAGCCACCTCAATTAAATGTTTTCCTTTATAGGAATTGCCCTGGTCATATTGTCTCCTCACAGAAATATAAACCCAAACCTAGACAATAACCTTTAACTTACAACCTATTTTGTTCCTTAGGTAGTCTGTGTTAGTCCTATGGCTTGGGTATGTAGAATGTTCTTTGATGATTCAAATGATAAGGCCTTGGTCTCAGAGTGGTGGTATAGGAAAGTGCTTTGGACCTAGAAGAGGTGAACTGAGTGGGATTTCCTTAGGTCATTAGGCATATACCCATGAAATGAAATGTCGACATTTATCCTCCTCCTTTTTCTATTTCTCGGCCTATTCATGTTGTGACATATTTGAGGCAACAAGTACTCTTCTTTTTCATCTATCTATCTATCTATCTATCTATCTATCTATCTATCTAGTCTATATCTATATATTACTTTTCATGAAATTTTGAGCTGATTTATCAATAAGTAATTAATAAAGAAGAAAAATAAATACTGCTTTGATAATAATTACCATTCAGTGGTCACCCATTGAACTTTTAACTCTGTGTTATCTTTACACTCTAATTTAGTACTCAGTTGCCACACAGTATTGGTAATTTTTTTTCATTTTTGTAAGTAAACAGTTTAGAGATTGTAATTAGCTTGATCAGTCGCAGAGCTATTATGATTCTATTAAGTTTTTCAACCTGGTTCTGTTATTACAAAACGTATAATCTTTTCACTATCCTGATTTCATTAATTAATTGCAATATGTTTCATATCTGTATCACCTATAAAATATTTTCTGCATATACTCCATGAACGTGGATGATTATTGAGGAAATAGTGGTTCAAGAACAGGTTTAGTATGTAAAAATTATATCAGTGGCAGGTAGAACTAGGTTTTATACTCTGAGCCAGTCTTGCAGTTACTTAGTACTGTCTTTGAAGAAAAAAAGATTGCAAATAGCATCTTGGTTAGGGATGTGAACCTCTGTCCACTTCAGAGCTGAGCCCACATTTGGCTTGAAATTCTGCAGGTCATGAGGATGCTAACAAAGGCTCTGAGTGCCTCACTCCTATTATGTCTGAAAGACTTGGCTTCCTAGGAGTCACCCACTACCTCTGGCTTTTATGTTTCTGCCTCCTCTTTTGCACAGATCTCTGCACCTTGAAAGGATGGGCTTACTCTGGGAATCAGTATGGCGGTTTGTCAAAAAATTGGGAATAAGTCTTCCTGAAGACCCAGCTATACCACTCTTGGGCATATAACCAATGAAAGCTCAATCTTACCACAAGGACACATGCTCAATTATGTTCATGTCAGCATTATTCGTAATAGCAAAACCTGGAAACAACCTAGATATCCCTCAACTGAAGAATGGATAAAGAAAATGTGGCACATATACATGATGGAGTACTACTCAGCAGTAAAAAAACAATGACATCATGAAATTTGCAGGCAAATGGATGGAACTAGAAAATATCATCCTGAGTGAGGTAACCCAGACTCAGAAGGACAGACATGTGGGTGGTATGTGGAGTGAGTAGAAAATTTCTTAATAAAGAAAAATGAAATATATAGATATTATACATATATACACATACTCATTCATATATATATATATATATATATATATATATATATATATATATGTATGTATGTATATATAAGATTACAGCCCTAAAAAAAAAAAGAAAGGATGGGCTAGATGAAGACATAAAGACATCCCATTTAAGACTGAGTACTTCAAAGTCTCTCACTCTTTGTACATTGTTCAGGTGTGGATCTCCAAGGAGAAGCTTCTCTGGTGAGGACTGAGTGAAGCACTTTGCAATTGATAGCTGCTGGCAAAAGGAAGTCAGTCTTCATCAATGGAGTATCACTGATTATATCTATCACATTCCAGGGCAGGCTCAATGCTCAAGAATAGTTGGCTTACACAAAACAAACTACATGTTTTGTTCTGTTTGGTTTTTCCCCAATTTTTGGTTGGTTTTGTTGTTTAGTTTTATTTTGTTGTGTTTTTTTTTTTTTTTTGTCTTACTGGTATTTTTGCTTGCTTTGATTTTTATTTTTTGTTTTTGTTTATGTTTTTGTCTTTTGAGTTTTTTTTTCTTCTTGAGAGAAAGAAATAACATAAAGTAGGGTGGGATATTGGGATCTTAGAGGACCCAGAAATGGGGAAGACATTATCTAAATATACTGGATTAAAAAAATTAAATACAAATATATATTTAAAAAATGAAACAAGATTTTTATCATAATGTTGGACCAAGGAAAACAGGTAGAGAGCATTTAATTAAGTAAGCTGCAAAATGTTTCACATTTGCTTTCAAGTCAGGGAGACATTCATTTTAGAATATGACTAAGGAAATACAAGACATAAGATGGGTATTGGGCAGATATTAGTTTATAAAAGATTATCAATATAATTTTACTTTCATGATGGCAGATATTTATATCATTGTTTTCACTGGTACCTTATCTTTATTATTAATGAAGAGGAGTGCCTTGTACAAAATAATCGTAATTCGAAGTTTTGGTACTACAAGAAAACTTAGACTTAAGCTAGTTTTGTTTGCTTTGTCTATGAGGCAAATTAAACACCAAAAAAACTAAAGATTCACAGTTTCTGGTAAAGTCAGCTCAAGAACAATCTTCAAATAAATAATTCTGTACACACAGCAACAATGTGTTCAAAATGGAGTCTGTAAATGTCAGACAGTATAGAAAATATTCACTTGATAACTACCAATATGCATACTCTAATATCAAATGTTTCTTCCTCAGACGGTTCAAAACTTCCCTAAATAAACTACCAAATTTGCATTCATTTTTGTAGGTAATAGACTCTACTTTTGCTAGTTAAGCTATTGTGAATCTGAAGAACAGCATTTTTACCAGTGTATATATATTATAAGCATGTAAGTGAGAGAATTATTTGAAATATGTATGTAGGTTGTTGAAGGTCATTTTAGTAGAGCTCCTAGCACTTGATGAAATATTTTCAGAGTTGCAAGACATCAATAATTATAAGTCCTCTTAATTTTCATCACCTAGATTTGAAAACATGTATGGTGTTTTTTGTTCCAAATTCAGTTATCCAGAGGTAAATAGGTTTTCCCAGATACTATGTAAAACAAAATATGTAATAGATAACATTTTGTTTTCATGCACCTAAACTAAGTATCTACAATCTACTTAAAGAGTCTTTTAGAAACCAAAGAAGGATTGAATCAAAGGTACACTATTAATCTTCATTTTTAAGTTATATGATTTCAGTTCTTAAGGAAAAAAGAGGTAAGGTCTTACTAATCTAGGTTTTCAGAATATTACAACATTTTTATCTCAGATATATAGTTTGATTAATATGCTTTAATGTAATCCACTTTCAGTAGACTGTCACTTCATGACTATTGACCATACAACACACACAGACACACACATCACACATACACACACACACACACACACACACACACACATGCACACACACATACACATACATGCACATACATAAACACAACCCACACTTTTGAAAGTACTAGCTAGAATAGTGCATTACCCATTGAAAAGAGTAATCTGATACCCTCCCAGTATTGGAGGAAATATGCAATGTTTATTCCAAATTTGTATATGTTGTAATTTAAATATCCATATCCATTATGGTAGAAAACACAGTTAATTTTATCATTTTGTTGCTTAATCTCACAATGCTTCAGATGATGCTGGCTTAAAATTTAGTATCTAAGATGAACATACAATTAAAATTACTCATCAGGTTACCTATGTAGTAACAATCTCAAGACTTTTTCTGCTTGCAAGTATTGTGCCTTTCATCTTTGGGTTCATTTTCCTTTCCTTTCCTTCCCTCTTTTTTCCTTCCTTTTCTTTTCTTTTTCTTTTAGTGCATTTCTATCTCTTCTTTCGATTTTCCTCTTTATCTCTCCCTTCCATCCTTACTCTCTCTTTTTCTTTTTCCTTCATTGTCCACCCTTAAGACATTCTTGATACATCCCAAGGGGTGCACAAGCATGAGGATTGAAGTTCCAATCACTGCAGCTATGTAAAGGCCTGGTATGGTTCCACACATACCCCCCTATAACCACAGCACTGAGAAAGAAAAAGATGGGGTTACTAGGGCTCACTGGCTACCAGGCTAGCCAACAGTAATCTTACCAAAAGCAATCTACATATTCAATGCAATACCCATAAAAATACCAACACAATTCTTCACAGACATGGAAAGAACAATACTCAACTTCATACAGAAAAACAAAACAAAAACAAAAACAAACAAACAAACAAAAAAAAACGAGGATAGCTAAAAGAATCTTGTACAATACAGCAACCTCCAGAGGCATCATGATCCCTGACTTCAAGCTCTATTATAGAGCTACAGTAATAAAAACAGTTTGGTACTGGCATAAAAACTGACATGTGGACCAATGGAATCAAATTGAAGCCCCTCACATTAATCCACACCATGTATGAACACCTAATTTTTGACAGAGAAGCCAAAATTGTACAATGGAAAAAAGAAAGCATCTTCAACAAATGGTGCTGGCATAACTGGATGTCAACATATAGAAGATTGCAAGTAGATCCACATCTGTCACTGTGCACAAAACTTTAGTCCAAGTGGATCAAAGACCTCAACATAAATCCAGTTACTCTGAACCTGATATAAGAGAAAGTAGGAAGTAGTCTTGAACGCATTGGCACCGGAGATCACTTCCTAAATATAACATCAGTAGCACAGACACTGAGAGCAACAATTAATAAACAGGCTAGCCAACAAATGCATGCTTCAGGTTCAGGAAGCTATCCTACATCAAAGGAATAAGGAGTGATAGAGGAGGACATCTGACCCCATCCTCTAACCTCCACACACATGCATATACATACACACATTCATTCATATCACTTTTACACATAAACACATGCAGAAATATCACATAAGCATACAAACAGAAAAGGAAAAGAAGCACGTTACAAATATCATACTTAGTAGTAAAAAACTGAAAGATTTTTCCCAAAGGAACAAGATGGGAAATGAACTCATGATAATTCTATTCAGCCTTATAGTTAAATTACCAGCAAGAAGGGGAAAAAGGTACATACAAATCAAAAGGAATTTTAAATGGTCTGTTGTGCAGATGACATTATCTTATATATAGAAATAGTAAAAATTCTATAAACTATTGGTTGTAATCAAAAAGCAATTTAAATGAGATTGAATGATTTACAATTAACTTATAACTAATCTCAGCTATTCAGCTGGGGATGCATGCACTAGGTCTTCACAGGCATGAATTAAGGAGGACCTCAAGGAGCCCTACCACTGACAACTGGGTTATTTGTTTCTGGTATATCTAGAGAAAGAGGAAGTCATTGTTTCCAACTGCATACTGATGACCACACCAGACACTGGAAACCAGTGTGGAGGTTTCTGAAAAAGCTAACATTAGATCCACCATATGGCCAGCTATACCACTCCTTGGTATATACCCAAAGAATTTATTTACAATTCCACAAATACTTGCTAACCCATGTTCATTACTGCTTTAATCACAGTAGCTAGGAAATGGGAGCAAGCTAAGTGATGAGTGGTATATACACGCACCAGAATTCTATCCAGCTATAAAGAAAAAGGAAATTGTGTAATTTGCAGAAAAATCAATGGAACTGGAAATTGTTATATTGTGAGGTAACCCAGACCAAGAAAGACAAATGCTGTATGTTTTCACTCATTTGTGGTTCCTAGGTCCAAATCTCCAGATATGAGTATATAACCTAGAGTGACCAAAGGAATCAGGAAAGTAGAAATTGGCATAGTAGGAGACAGCTGCTATGAAAAATGGAGGTGACATTAACTGGCATGGGAGAAGATAAGTAATAAAGGGGGAGAGTGAAGGTGAGATAAAGAACACTAAGGATGTTTGGAGAATCTATAAGGCAATATGTTATTTTAGATAAGTTCGTGTGCGTGTGTGTGTGTGTGTGTGTGTGTGTGTGTGTATGTGTGTGTGAGTGTGTGTGTGTGTGTGTGTTGGAGTTGGTGTTGTGCCATCATGGGGTGATGATGTCCTACTCATGAGCCATGTAACAAAACCCCAGTGCTAGGCATAAGAAACCTGTACTCAAGTTGTTGGTCAGAGGGATGAGTGTGTGTGTGTGTGTGTGTGTGTGTGTGTGTATCAAAATGTCTTTATACCTTAAAAAAATGAAGAAGAAATTTGTCTCATGAGTGAACTTTGAAGACAAAGAAGTTCCAAATAATACCAGGGTTTGCAAGTTAAATAACTGCAAGATGTAAAAATTTTTGAGGAAGTCTAGATAGGAAATATAAAGTGAAAAGAGGAAGACAAAAGCAAGGACATTCAAATAATCTGAAGCCTTGACATTTCATCCTCACCAATCCTGAAGTACAGCTCCAAATCATATCCCGATTAAAACAAATCCTCACTCCAGTCATATTTATCTCAAATCTTATTGACAATGCATGTCTAGCTTGAACATTAAAGAAAAAGAAAAATAATACATGAAAAGAAAAAGAAAACAATTTGGATGTGGTCATTCGTGTCTGTCATCCAAAGGCTTGGGAAGCTGAAGCATGGAGACTTCGTTAAATTTATAGGCAGCCTGATCTACATAATGAGTTTCAAGTTATCCTGGGCCTATACAATGAGACCTTGTCTCAAAAACAAAAATATGAGCAAGCATCTGAATGAGATATACAGGTGACATATTGTTGAAATTATAGGATATCCAAGCTAATTATTAATACTTAACAGTTCCTAATAGAAATAGAATATGTTATAAATTATTATATTTTAAACCAAATTTACCTTAATCACCTTACAAATGAATTAACTAAAACATCAATTAAGGACATATTTTTGTTAGAGTAGATTTTGAAAAGGACCCAACTTCATTGCATGCACATGAAACCAATTTAAATGTAAAAACCTCTCACACATGAACAACACAATGAGTGAGAAAATATATCATGTTAATCTGTAATAATGTTCTTCATGGGGGGTGGCCTTGGAATATGAGTGTAGAAGCAGCTGGAGTAATAATGCACTTTCTTCAAAATGGGTAAAAGCACTAGTAGTATGTTTTGCTGAAGAGTATTCACTTGCTAAGAATGCCTATATGTACTTTCACATGAATACTTTCTTTGAAATTTGAAACAAACAAGGGATTGTTTTAAGATCTCCACTGCGAGAATTTGACAAACTTCTAGGAAAGAAAACATATTAATATGTGGAGGCTCCTCTAAGACAGCAGCCATCAGGACTTTCCTGTTCATGTAGGAGTCTACATTCAGCTTCCAGCAACAGTGAACATTATAATTTATATACTTAGAAGATGACTGTTCTACCAGCTTATTGTCCATAGAAGAAGATCAGGTGCAAGTCAACCTTTTATTACTTTGAGAAGTTAAGAGTAGAGGATTTGTTTTAGTTCAGTTCATTATCAGCTCACTGTGTTCCTATACAGGCCTGTGGTGAGGAATAGCATCATAGTTGTAGTATAACATGCTTAATTTATGGAGGACAGGACAAAAAGAGATAAACAAGAAGGGGCTAGGTCAAAATATGTTTCATGAACATGTTCTGCTTCCTCTAACCACCTAATACCCCATTCTTTCTTGGGGTCTGAACAGAGTTCTCAGATGAAAACATAAAAATGGCTAAGAAATAGCTGAAAAATGTTAATCATCCCCAGAAATTAGGCAAATGCAAATTAAAACAACTTTGAGATTTCATTTCACCCCAGTCAGAATAGCAAAGATCAAGAAAACAACCATGCCAGGTGGTGGTGGCGCATGCCTTTAATCCCTTTAATCCCAGCACTCAGGAGGCAGAGGCAGGCGGATCTTTTTGAGTTCAAGGCCAGCCTGGTCTACAGAACGAGATCCAGGAAAGGCGTAAAGCTACACAGAGAAACCCTGTCTCAAAAAATCTCAAAAAATCCAAAAAAAAAAGAAAAGAAAAGAAAAGAAAACAACCACCAAAAATATACTAGAGGAGATACAGGGGAAAGGGAATCCTCACTTACTATGGGTGAGATGGCAAACTGATGTAGCCACTATAGACACCAGTGTGGAGAATTCTCAAAAAGCTAAAAATAAGTCTACCATATGTTCCAGCCACACCACTACTTGGCATATGCCCAAACGATTGTGTATCATACCCCACAGGTACTTGCTCAGCCATGTTTGTTGCTTCTCTATTCACAACAGGTCAGAAATGGAAACAACGTAAATGTCCTACAACTGTCTTAGTTACTGTTGTGTCTATTGCTGTGAGAAAAAAAAAAAGGAGGACCATGGTGATATTTTATTTGTGCTGAAATGTGATTTTATTTGTATGTTAATAAATAAAGTTGCCTGGAGATCAGAGGTCAAAGCGAGCCATAAACAGAGTCAGGTGGTGGTAGCACATGCCCTTAATCTGATCACATGGCAGGCAGAGTCTCCGTGTGGTTAAGGACACAGCCAAGTATAGTAACAGGAGCCTTTAATCCTAGTACCAACCATAGAGACCTTGAGGTCTGTACAGACAGGCAGTGATGAGGAAGTCATGTAGCTGGGCTTAGAGCCAATGAAAATGTAGAACAGAAAGGCAATAAAAACAAAAGTCAGCCAGGCGGTGGTGGCGCACTCCTTTAATCCCAGCATTCGGGAGGCAGAGGCAGGCGGATCTCTGTGAGTTCGAGGCCAGCCTGGGATACCAAGTGATTCCCAGGAAAGGTGCAAAGCTACACAGAGAAACCCTGTCTCGAAAAACAAAACAAAACAAAACAAAACAAAAAAAACAAAATTCAGACATTAGAAGCTCTCTCTCTCTCTGAGGAAGCTACTGCTGGTGGTAAGCTAAAGCTAGTCGTGGCTATTGCTCTGACCTCTTTGTCTATTTCTTCTGTATTTGGCTCTGTGTTTCTTATTTAGTAAGACTGTTTAGAATTTTGTCTACATAGGACCAAATCAACTTATAAAGGAAAGTGTTTAGTTGGTAGCTTGCTTACAGTTTTAGAGGGTTAGTCCATGACCATCATGGCAGAGAGCACGGCAATAGGCAGGCAGTAATGGTGCTGGGGCACTAGCTGTAAGCTCAGATCTGATCTGAGATCTCTAGAGAGGAGAGAGGGGATGGGGGAGAGGGAGAGAAAGAGAGGGAAAGGGAGGGAAGGAGGAATGGAGGGAGAGAGAGAAAGAGAGAGAGAGAGAGAGAGAGAGAGAGAGAGAGAGAGAGAGAGAGAGAGAGAGAGAGAGAGAATGAGAGGAGAGACTGGTCCTGGCATAGGCTTTTGAAACCTCAAAGCCCACCCTCAGTGACAAACCTCCTTCAACAAGGCCACACCTCCTAAAAGTCCTACCAACTGGGAACCAAATATTCAAACATATCAGCCTGTAGGGGTAATTATTGTTCAAACCATTAGAGACCATGAGAGAAAACCACAACCAATAAAATGCAGATAACAAGAGATCATCTGGTGCCCAGTTTCAACTAATACACCTACAACACAATCCTCACATATAAGGCTCTGAGATCTTTGCAGAACAGGGGCTGATAAAATTGTAAGAGACATAGAAATGGTACATTTGCTGTGAGACTGTCTTCAATAAATATCAGAAAGCCTGCACCCATGAATTCTCACCTGCATAGTTGCTTAAACAAGACTGGAACAATGATGACACCAATGAACATGTTAACATTGAAGGAGGAAAGCTCACAGAGCCTCAACTATAGACTAAGAAGTATAGGCAATTGGAAAATGCTGAGAATGGAAGAAATGGTCTTCCCTAAGTAAGAGCTTCAGCAATTTCTTGTCCAATACCAAATGGTCAGCCCTGAGATCATGTATATACAAGTGATATTGTATGGACTGGTCAGGATGTATCTATATATTTATACAAATTTTTATATATGTGTAAATATATATATGTATATATATATAATATTTAAAGCAAAAGAGGCAATAAATTTAATAAAGAACAAGGGGGTACATAGGAGAGGTTGGATGGAGCAATGGATGAGATTATATAATCTAATCAAAATTTGTAAAAATTTTTAAATTGTTATATAAAAGAAAATAAGGTACACCATACAAGAAAACTGGTCCTTAGTTTGGAAACTAATGCAAATGTTTCTGGTCTGATGGTGCTGTTCCTTTGGAACAACTTTCTGGGATTGAACAATGAGCTATGCTGAAGTAACTGAGCATTGCAGGTATTGAAGACACTTTATCTCTCTCATGAAAAGTTTCCCTATAATGTAAAAATTAAAAAAAAAAAAAAGAGAGATCTGGAGTAAAAAAGATACGTTAGCAGGATAAATCATAATTGACAGAACAATTGTTAGGAGAAACATTTTTGTTTATATTTGAAAATTTAAGTTTATTTCAGAGTATAACTTTGACATTAATAAATGAAAGCAGTGTTGGGTTCTACATAGTAATGATATATTTGGGGTAATTATTCTATCAGGTAGTGTTGGATTAATCATGTGTGTTCAGTGTGGTCAGTTGACACAAGAAAGTATAATTTATGAACAGAAAGAACCAACATTTATCTTTTTGCTTAATATGTATTTTGGCTTCAGAAGAAAACATAATCATAAGAATATCTACAAAAGTTCAGAGGATTCTTTGAGCAATATCAGTCACTGAAAGCTCTTAAGAGGCTGGGGTGCCATTCAATTAATCTAGTGTAGATTGATTTAAAAAAACAGCCCTAAAGAATGGATAAGTAGCCTGAATAAGAGACAAGTATTCATCTAGTCAAATAACATCCTCATTAAATTCTCAACTACATACCAGATTGGTCATATATCTGTTAGGCAGTGAATTAACATATCATAAATAATAAAATATAGGCAAGTTGTTTTGAATAACTACAGAATATGGCTCTATGGAATTATGGGACTGCAGAAATACTGTCTTCATCTTCATTTTGTA
The DNA here is from genome assembly GCF_949786415.1 of Peromyscus eremicus. NCBI lineage: Eukaryota > Metazoa > Chordata > Mammalia > Rodentia > Cricetidae > Peromyscus > Peromyscus eremicus. The sequence goes on from NC_081439.1 coordinate 123,561,886, forward strand.
CCTTAAAAGAATAAACACAGCTGGATTTTGTTATTGCTAAGAAGTCAAAAGTCAGTTCCTTGTATCTGGAGCTTGTATTCATTCCATAGAGCTTCTATAGCCACTCCCACACCAGGTGCTTATTATATGAGGAAATTATTGTCTTACATTTCTAAAGGCCAAAATACATGATAAAAGTGTACACAAGACCCTTATCCTTCAAAACACATGTAATACAATATTTTTTACCTCTTCTTGTCTTTTTGAGGAGGTAGATCTCAATCTTTGTCATTTTGGGACTTATATCTGCATCACTTCATTCTCTCATCTGTCAGTACATAGAATTATCAATGCAGCTACATGTTCACTTCTTCACATGGCAACTTTCCCTATTATAAGTCAGACATACTTGATTAAAGACCCACTATAATGACAGTAGATCATTTTTATTACATTAACAAAGATTCTATTTCCAAACAAGGTCACAGTTTCAGTTAACCAGGAGTTAAGATTTCAAAATATGCATTTTTGGGTGTGGTCACAGTTCCAAAACAAAGTTTTTTAAAGTTCTCCCATGTCCCTACTTTTTTCTCCAAGTTAGGCCTGGGACAGCATCTGAACCAGAAGGGACATGCTTCTCTACAAAGAATTCATAGTAAGTAGTAAGTGCTTAACGCTGTCAAAGACTAGAGCTAAACACAATGTCTGGGATTGGTTTGCTCTCACTGGGGCTTTAGGGAAAAATACTTTGGCTAATTCTGTGGGTAAGAAATTCCATGAGTAAGAGATCAAGAATATTTCTTGAAACAAGGAAGAAAAGCAACTTTTCAAAATTCATACATTGTCAAATTTAACTGAGTATAGCAGAGAAGAGACCAGGGACATCCAGGTCACTGAGAAACCCTCAGATTTTACTAACAATTTGATAATTTATGATTTTTAGAATTATACTAGGAATTAGAATGTAATAGCAAAAGTTTTATATATATTATATATTATATATATATAATGTGTAATTATTTATATAAATATGTGATAGACAAGAAGAGAAAAAGTGAAAATTAAGGAAAGGATGGAAGAGATATCATGATTAGTGGAGCTGAGTAACTGCCTGAATTGAAGTAGTGTCTGACACTTTCCTAGTAGTACAAAGGCAGAAAAATTTTTGTATGTTCCTATTATGCTTTGTTCAGATGACCACACTCTATTTCTCCAAATCTGTGAAATGATTAGCTTATATGGTAAAAGAGAAATTTTAGCTGTGATTAAAACCAGGAGTTTTAACATGGGGAGATTATTTTTCAGTCATCTAGTTAGCATAATATAATTTTAGGAATATTTATAAGATGACTTAAAGAGCATAAAAAACAGAAAAAATGAGGGGAGATAAAATAGATATTTGAATAGTTTACTTCAAAGATGGAAAAAGGAGTCATTAGCCAATGAATGAAAGAAGTTTCTATAAAACTGAAAAATAAATATTCAAGAATATTGATTTTCCTCTTGAGTTTCCAGAATGAAACACACCTTGATTTTTAAGAAGACTAATCTCAGATTTGTGGCCTCCAGGAGTGTAAGGTAAATCTGTTTCATTTGATATCAAGTTTGAAACAATTTAGCAATGATTTTCACCACACCCAAACTTCTATATTTGCATAGCTTGCCCTAGTTGAAAATATTTTTTTTCTATAGGATATAAGTAAATTTTATGGAATGACTAAAAGATGGATAAAACATTAAGTTCATTAAATACAACTAATTACCTGAGCATTTAAGAAACACCTACAAATCTATTTGTGCCTTATATAATAACTATTTTGTTGGAATTTTGTTGCACTATAGCACCAAAACTTGACACATATATAGGGCAGAATATATATATATATATATATATATATATATATATATATATGTATGAACGGGGAGTCAATACAGGCTGGCATACCAATTTGAGGCAGGACCAAGGCCTTGCCCCTTGCATCAAGGTAGAAGGCCTTACTGCCTCTGAGGAGTAGATGGGGGGAGACAGGGGAGCTCACGAGAAGGGGAGGGAGGGGGAACTGTGGTTGGTATGTAAAATGAAAAATACATGATTGGAAGTTAATCCCAATAAGTTTAAACTCATATGGGATAAAACATAAACTTTATCACAATGAATAACTACATGTAGTAATAATGGGCTAATGTAAAGGCTATATATATGCAGAAAGACTTAAAATTTATCACATCATATACTATACATTAATTTCCTAACTATTAAAAATTAAGTAAAACAAAACGTCTTTACACAAATGTATTATCTTAGTATTCTGAGGGTAAAAATCCAACATGAACTTCACTGATCTACAATCAAGGCTCAAGAAAGAAACGTTTATTTGCTTTTTCCTGCAATCTCTTGCATATGCCCTCTTTATCTTCAAAGCCAACTGTACATCTATCTTACTGTCTCCATTTTCCTTATAACACTATCAAAGCATGCCTGTCTTGAAAACCAGGTTGATCTCCTCCCTGCAAACACAACTCTTTAACGATTTTGATTTCATGATCCACCATAATGGCGACTTGCTATACAATGTAACCTATTCACAAACTGTAGGGACTATACTGCTTGCAGTAGAGATCATTCAGCTTAGTACTTAATACGTTTCAATCTTTTTCTCTTTCTTAAGAACTGAATTTCACTACCACTCAGTCAACCACTAACATCTCTCATTTGCGTTGTTGTAAGACAGTAACTTCCAGCAAACCTGTTTATATAACATTGTATCCCCACCCTAAATCTAATTATAGATCACATTTGATAGAGCCAGGCAGAATTGAGTTTCTGACCTTATTTGTATGAATATTGTTTCTCAGATAATTCAGAAACAGGAACAATATTCAAATTTCACTTTGATTGAATGATACAGAAATGCAAATAAGCAAGGTAAAACCCAAAACATTTATATTTGTTTCATGCCCTACTTCTAAATCATGCAAAAGCCTAGTTACAAACTTGCCTTTTAGCTTCATGAGACAAGAAATTTTATGTTAATTTCCTCCTTTGCTTCATGTAAGAAGAGTATACCTTTAAGACATTAAATATTTTATAATTTCTATCACACAGCATAGTTATTTATGATGGAATGAATAAATGAAAAATATGAATGAGTGAAATAAGTTTTCCATTATCCTATAGGGGTCCATGATAATGTTGAGGCAAGAAACAAATTATTTTGATTTTTCAGTGTAGGTTTGTCTCCCTTTTCTTGTGAAACAAATCAGGTAAGGGGATAAAGAATTGTTTCAATGGTCAAGTATTTAATGATCTTTCAAAGGACTTAAATTCATTTTTCAGCAGCCATGTCAACTTACTCACAACTGCCTGTAACTTCAGTTTCAAGGAATCTAATGCTCTGCCATAGGCATTACATCCTTATGAACAAGCCCAACACATACACACACACACATACACACACACACACACACACACACACACACACACACACATTTAAATAACAGTGAAATATTAAGATAAAACAACATCTTTAAAACATTTACTAGGTAAAACCTCAGCATAAAATCAATGTTATATTTTGAATAAAATCTTTAGAGCATTTAAATAATAAACAAACCACTAATAATTATTCAAGGCAAATTTCCATTATATTTAAAATTTGACATTTATTTCCAAGAGAATTTCTACTTATCTTTATAATTAGCTTTTAAGTTTTATCTTTCATTATTGATGACTATAAAGCAATTGTTCTTATCTTGAAAATGGCTTTCAAAAACTATTCAATGCATGGCCACTTTTATACTGGTTGCCTTGAGCAGATGGACAAAAACACCTCCACCTCAAAGAAAAGGCAATTCCTGGCTGTGATAATGCCCAGCCGTGTGCTTTCCAACTCACTACCTTTTTTGTGAGTATGCTTATATGTAACATGCTTATTTGATTCACAGAAATGGCAACTTATTTATAGTTTGCACTGTTTCAACTGAATTCTTAAGTAATATCTCAGTATAGAATGCCTCATCCACAGCCAGTAATTCTTAGTTGTGACTAATTTAGGAGAAAATGAATATGTAGGAGAACAAGGGGGAAGGAAGACCTGCTATAACTTTGGTTTTGATTCACAATAACGTCAGCTTTATTTACAAAAACCCAATGTATGAAAGTATTCTCTCAATATAAAAACAAACTTGTATCAGTGATCTTCTACTATTCCTGAAAGATTGGATGTTCCCTAAATACTACCTTGAAAATGTCCCTATGGAATCTATGATGATGACATACATTTAAATGCAAGTGGAACAATAATTAAATGCAAAAGCAGTAATTTGCAGAAAGGTATGACAAGACAATATGATTTAGATCAGCTGTTTTAATTGGGGGGAGGAGACACCTATGCCATATCACTCCTGTGACAGTCAAAGGACAAGTAGTTGGAACTTATACTCTCCTTCAAGCATGTGGATTCTGGGAATTTGACTGAGATCTGTAAGCTTGGCAGTAAGTGACTTTACCTGTTGATCAATCTTATTAGCACGAGATCAATTTCTTGCTTTCAAAAAAATCATGGGCTAACAAATGATACAAACATGTTATGATTTCATTTATGTTGCCATGACAAAATATCCTGACTAAAAGGAGCTTAGTGAAGAAAGGGTTAATTTGCCTTACAGTTCCATGTCAGTCAGTCCATTATCACAAGGAAGTCAAGGCAAAAACTTAAGACATCACCTCCAGAGTTGAGAGCAAACAGCAAAGAGAAACAGATGCATCATTGCATGATTTATCCTCTCTTGTACTGTTTAGGAGTTTCTGGCTAGGGAATGGCAGTGTTGTCAGTCTTTCTATGTCAATTAAAATATAGACAATCCCCACAGGCATGCCTATAGGCCAAGTTGATATAGATAATTCTTCATTGAGACCCTCTTTCCAGGTAATTCTAGCTCATATCAAGTTCACATCTAAAAGTAACCAGCACAAGCCACATGGGCAAGTAGAAATGTTGTCAGTATATCTTTGAACTTGAGAATTACAATACTTAGACCAATTTTGCCACTTGGGCAATGAAATGTCAGACTGAGGAAATGGCTTTCTAACCATGATATAGATGCTTATAGACGTTGATTGGAAATTTCATGGGACCACAGAAAGCAGTTTGGGGGAAAGTGAGCCTGTAGATGAAACTGTCTTGTTAAATAAGAAACACAGAGCCAAATACAGAGTTAAAAGCCAAGAGGTCAGAGCAATAGCTAAGAGCTGAGATTAAAAACCTTACCCTTCACTGCCGCTGCTGTCCTATTAGAAACTGAATGTGAGAACTCTTATAGGTGGCATATTAGTAAAAAAGTAAGGGCTGTTTCTTGTTGTATACATTGTGTATATCAGGAAGCTGGGGCAGTAGGATTACAAATTTGAGGTCAGCCTGAGCCACAAAGTGACGTCAAGATTAGCTTGAGCTGCAATGAGACCTTATCTCATAATAAAACAAAAACAAATAAAATAAATATGAGGGAGTGAGAGAGAGAATATGAATGAACTGTGGTAACAGCACCAAAGGTCAAAGGCCAACTATGGAAATGTCATATTCAGGGTGCCACATGAACCTTGTCTTGCAAGGTGTGAATTATAAATGGGCTTAAGAAATAGGGGATTTCAAACAAAAACATTACTATAAATAAAGTGGAGATGTGAAAATGTAGATAAGTTTTGAGAATGATAAAGAACTGAAGATTCACTTACAGTATAGAGATATTGGAAACAAAGTAGCAGTAGATGGAACCAGAAACACTGGGGACTAAAATGATGATATCTAAGTCTATGAATTCTAAACATAAATCTCTAGTATTTCTTTTCCGGCTTTCAGACTCATCTTGCCAATTGCCTCATAATCATTTTTACTTAATTATTTTTAAAGATGTTTAATTTAATTTATCCAAGAATTAAAATCTTGTTCTTTTTCAGTCTTCCCAATCTTAGTAAAAGGCACCTCATATCAATGAAACCAATGACTCAAATGAAAAAGCTAAAGGACATGCTCTGGTCTTATCTCTCACCACAAATTACCATTAGTCTGTGTAAGCTTGGCCTTTAAATTATGTCTTTAATCAATTAATTTTTCACTGAATCCTTGTGCAAATGAGTCTAATTTCTCATATGGCCTATAGCAACATCTTGACATATTTCTCTGTTTCTAAAGTGCCATGTCTTTGTATACATTAGAAAAATTTTCATTTCCATGAGAGATATTAGTATATGCAACATGAACTGTAACTTGAAATATGTCTCTGTATTAGGTCTTGTTTACTTGTGCTTTTATTTTATAAGAGGACAGTGTCTTAAATAGCTATGCATCCAAAGAGAATAAAACACATGGACTAGAATTTGACATAATCATAGTCAATTTTCAAATGCTTAAGGAAGAAGTAATTCTAAAGTTTGTATGTATTTTAGTTTTAGAATAGTTTGTTCCTCAATATTATTGTGCAGTGATAGAGTGATGTATACCCAAGACACAATTAGTCACACAAGCACATTTTACAGTGTTAGATGGCACTATACTACTTTCAATTCAGTAAGAATTGTAGCTGGAAGTTTTCCTGTGTCCTGCCTGCTCCCACAGCTGCTCAGATCCAAGTAAACACACAGAGACTTATAGTAATTAAAACTGCTCAGCCATTAGCTCAGACCTACCACTGACTAGCTCCTCCATTCAAACTCAGCCCATTTCTGTTAATCTATATGTTGCCACATATTCTGTGGCTTTGTGTGCCATTACATGCTGCTCCCTGAACAGCAGCCTGGCATCTCCCAACTCAGCCTTCCACTTTCCAGAATTCTCCTTGTCTGTTTATCCCACTTATCCTGGCTACTGGCCAATCAACATTTTATTTATCAACCAATCAGGGCAACACATTCACAACATACAGAACATCCCACAGCAAAGAATTAAAAATATGCTGAGGATAAAATTCTTTCCTACATGACTGATTCTCATCTCTTGTTCATTTATATCAGTCACATGAGTTACACAAAGTAAGCTTCCAGCTAAACACATTATAACTTACGTTGCATTTTTTCCAGAGATATATGTATGATTTACTCTTTTACCTTATTCAGATGTTGCCACTTAAAGCACATCTTACTTGACTAACAATGAAATTATTTCTCAAACAACACTTGAAAGATCCATTTATGTCATTATGTATCTACTTACCTTGCTTTAGTTTTCTCACTTAGGCCTTAACAGTGTCTCAAAAGATATGACATATTTGTACATTAATTCACTCAAGGCCTCTTCCAATCAAAAGAAAGTAGCTTGAGAAGTTGATTTGTCATGTTCACTAATATGCCTACAGTCTCTGCAGTCTTCTGAACTTCTACTAAATATGTGGGAATAAAGATCTGTCCTTGCACTCTGGAAAACATCTCAGGACCCCATGGCTCTCTCTAATCACTCAGACATTATATATCATAGAAAAACTTCAGCACACACTACCACCACCACCACCACCACCACCACCACCACCACCATCACATAAGTTCCAGAAATAAATGTTAACAACAATAATGATAAAAATCCTTACAAAGAAAATCTTGCAGGTATGGAGGTACACATCTGTAATCTCAGGTACATAACAAATCCCAAGCCAACCTGGGGCACATTCATACTAATAATAAAACAAAAAGAAAAAGAGAGAGTCAAGCAGTGATACAATGAAAGGTTAACATGGAGCTTCGTTTTTAGTACAGTGGTTCTGGGCTTGAATACAGGGCATGCATTTGCAGTTCCTCAATAAGACAAAATCAACACTATAAAAAATAAAAATAATGAAATAGGAGCCATAAAGATGTTTGCCACAAGCCTGAGGACCCAAGGTGGATTCCTGGAATCCACATGCTAGAAGAGAACCAACTTCTACAGAGTGTCATCTGACCTCTGCACTCACAGTGTGGCACTCAGAAGTGCACACAGAAATATAAATAAACCAAATATTCTCAGTGAGAAGAATGGATTAAGAAAACGTGGTACATATACATTATGGAGTACTACGCAGCAGAGAAAAACAATGACATTATGAAATTTGCATGGAAAAAGGATAGAACTAGAAAACACCATCCTGAGTGAAGTAACCCAGACTCAGAAGGACAAACATGGTATATACTCACTCATAAGTGGATACTAGATATAAAGCAAAGGACAATCAGACTGCGACCCTCAGATCCATGGAGGCTACCTAGTAGGGGGACCCTAGGATGACTGTGGCTTATAATAAGTTTTGGTTTTGCCCAATCACTGGGCAAGCTTTAGTGAAACATTTCAATATTATAAGAATTTGTACCATATCAGGCTGATGAAAGAATATGCTGGCTGTACTTTCAGGAGGGGAGGCTAAAATCTTTTTAGATTTTGGATTAGCCTATAGAAAAATGTTTGCCATAATCAAACAGTGAAGGGGAAGATGAATAGGAATCTCACTTACACAACTTAAATAAAACATAGCTCTCTGAACAGATGAAGATAGGTTTCTTCTGTATCCCAGAATCTAATTGATATTTATATGTATAATTCAGCTATTATTTGGCTTAAAAGGGCTTATTGGGAAATGTTATCATTTTTACTATTTTCTACAGAGAAAGTATTTTCCAGTTTCAAATAACCCTGTACTTTTGAATTATGACTTGTTTTTATGTTCAAGCTATCTGTGTATTATTTCTCTTGAAGCTGTACATAAAATGTTTTTACATTAAAAAAGAACAAATACTATAGAATTGTATTACATGAAACATAGAATATACAAATTCATAGAGACAGAAAGATTAAATGTTATCTCAAGATGGAGAAGAAAGGAATATAGAGCAATGATTTCCTAAGTACAGAATTTCTGTTTTGTGTAATGGAAAAGTCCCACTAATGGACAGTAGTATCAGGACATAATATCATGAATGTAATAAATCAATACAATTAATATAATTAATGAATATCATAAATATAGTTATTGAATGAATACTGCGAATGTAATCAATGAATACCACAAAATGTAATTAATATCATGAGTGTAATTAATGACTGTCATGAGTGTAATTAATATCTTGAATATAATTCATGCCACTGAATTGTGAACTTAAAAATGATTACAATTGCAAATGTTATGTTCATTTTAAAAAATTTAAATAAAAGGAGCTTTTAAAGGGTATATTAGTGGGAAAAGGCGTATTTAATCAACAGTTTAGAGAGACTGCTGAAATAGTTTATGTGAAGGGCTCTGGATAAAAGTAAAGAGATTATAAAAGAGAAATTCTCACATGGAGTCCATGTAATCAAGTGGTTTTTTAAATCACACACATGGGGAAGTCAAATTTAACTGTAAGGGGTTGAGTAAAGAAATCTGCAAATATAATTATGACATACATACATAAATCCACTTCACTAAGCATATCAAATGACCAACTCTACACCACACAGTGTCCTAAGGTATGAAGACCACAAAGATAAAAGAGAAAGGGCCAAATATAAAATTTGTTAATGTGATGATATTAAAGGACAGAATTTCAAAAAAATATTGTAATGCTATAATAGCTATTTGCACAGTGATGGGGAAACACAATTCTACATACAAAAAGAAATAGAAAATAGAGAAATAGAAGAAAGTTTGGATCAAAGAATGAGAATATCTCTGATTATGATGGGTTTGAAGCTAAAAGTGATGATTCTCAGCAGCAGTTCACATTATCTGAAAACTAAGGATAATATTTTGGCTAACTATATGGAGTCATCAGAGTTATCAACAAAAAGTTATGTGGACTGGAAGAGATCATGTCAAAAGAACATACAAAGAACCTTGCTGTCCAGAAAGGGTCACTGAGTCGATAAAAGTTATGGAAGATAATCTATTAAAGAAGATACCTGATAGAAGTAGAAAGGGAAGTTTGACCAGAGACAAAGTAAAAAATGACAGACTGTTAAAATGGGAAGGTATCTTATAAGAGATCACTCAACTTTTTGAACTAAGATAAGATCAACATTGGGTATTTAGCCGATCCTTCCATTCACTTGCTCACTAAGTACTTACTGAGAACCTGCAACTCTGTATCAATTCAATCTTTAACTTTGATGCCTATACAGTCTTTTCCTCCTGTTGTCTTTGATCTAGTTGGAAAGATATATATTAAACCATCCACCAAGACGTGTTGTAAGGCCCTGTTGATCAGAGGTTGAAGTCTAGCCTGGCAGCTTTCCCCAAACCAGGCAATTTTGAGGAGGGGGAACTGTGGTTGGTATGTAAAATGAAAAAAATAAATAAATAAAAATAGATATTTTCTAGTAAATTACAAAGTGTATTGGTACACATAAGTGTAAAATCAAATTCAGAATATTCTAGTATTGTATGGGTAAGACAAAAATGTCTTCTTTATGTTCAATGAACTATGTGGAAGTTGTCCTCAGGACCCCACTGTCAGTTTTCAGAGAGCCACCTTCTGTCCTAGCATCAGCCTGTGTTGTAAAGGGATCTCTATGGGATCTCTTTGTCCATCAACTCAACTGAATGAAACCCAGTCCCACCACTGGAAACCTTACCTGGCTACAAAAATGGCCAGTTCAGACTCCATATCCTCCATTACTAGGAGTCCTCACTCAGGTCACCGTCATAGATTCCAGGAAGTTTCTACTGCTCTATGTTTTTATACCACTCCCCAAGTACCCACCAATTCCCGCTTTCTCTTCCTGTACTCTTTCCCACCATCCTTTTACCATCCCCTGTTGCTAGAGTTTTCCTGCCTTGCCCACAGTCAGGGCAAATCTCTCTCACCTGCCAGTCTCACAGCCTCAGACCCAACCAAGTAAACACAGAGACTTATATTGGTTACAAACTGTATGGCCGTGGCAGGCTTCTTGCTAACTGTTCTTACAGCTTAAATTAATCCATTTCCATTAATCTATACCTTGCCACATGGCTCATGGCTTACCGGCATCTTCACATGCTGTTTGTCATCGTGGCGGCTGGCAGTGTCTCTCTGACTCAGCCTTCCTCTTCCCAGCTTTATTCTCCTCCTTGTCCCACCTACACTTCCTGCCTAGCCAATGGCCAATCAGTGTTTTATTTATTGACTAATTAGCAACACATTTGCCATACAGAACATCCCACAGCAAAGAATCATCCATCTTACTTCTCTCCCCAGATCACCCATAGAAACTACTTTACCCATAAGTTCTAGTTTCTTTTGCATGAGAAGGCACTCTGCAGGGTAGGGAAAGAGAAACCTGGGCACCAAACCAGCCACAAAACCATCCACCTACAATTTGTTCTGACTGCAAGATGTGCTGGGGCAATGGTGGCTCAGAACTTGTGGGAATTACCAGCCAATAATTGGTTTAACTTGAAGCCCATGCCCTATACTGCCCAGATGGCCAAGAACCAGCCCAGAGACTCAGGATCAGTGCCTTGTCTAGTCTTCATCAAAATGGCTTCCCTGGCAGCTGATAGGAGTGGATGCAGAAACCCAGAGCCAGACATAGAGAGTCTAAATTGGAGGTCTCCATTGGGCCTGTTCCCTCTGTGATGTGGAGCAGGGGAGAAAAGTGCTGTGGAACAATCCTTTCTACACTATGAATATGTATTACTCTCATTGGTTAATAAAAAGCTGACAGGCCAGTAGCTGGACAGAAAGTTAGGTGGAAAAGCCTAACTGAGAATGATGAGAAGAAGAAAGGCAGAGTCAGGGGAGTCAAGAGAGATGCCAGCCAGCCATCAAATATGCAGGACATGTGAAAAAAAATGAGTTATCGAGCCATGAGCCACATGGCAAAACATAGGTAGAAATATGGGTTAATTTAAGTGTTAGAGTTAGCTAGTAAAAAGCCATAGCTATTGGTTGAGTATTTACAATTAATATAAGCCTCTGTGTGGTGATTTGAAAGTGGCTCTAGGGATGAGAAAACTCTGCCTACAGAAAAGATTGTAGGGGTTGTAGGAGATGGAGGACACCAAGAAAGCATGGCCCACTGAATAAACTAAGCATAGCTCCTATGGGTTCACAGAGGCTGAAACAGCAAATACAGTGCATTCATGGGTCTACACAAGGTCCTCTGTGCATGTGTTATAGCTTAGTGTTTTTGTGGGTGCTGTGGAATAATCTTTTTGTATACTGTGAAGGTATGTTGCTCTCTTTGGTTTAATAAAGAGCTTAAAGGTCAGTACATAAGCAGGAAGAGGTTAGGCAGAATTTTCAGACAGCGAGAGAACTTTCTGGGATTAAAAAAGGGCAGAGTCTTCAGCCAGATGTAGAGGAAGCAGGATGCTCACAACATGAGGTAACAAGCAATGAGCCACATAGCAGCAAGTAAATTAATATAAATGGGTTAATTTAAGTTATAAGAGCTTGTTAGAAACAAGCTTATGCTATTGGCCAAGCATTTACAGTAATAATAATGTCTGTGTGGTTATTTTGGAGCTGGCTGGTGAGACAGAATATTCCATGTACACGTGGGTCTCCTATCAGTGGGAGCTGGTGTATTTCTGACTCTTTTGCCTGCTCTTAAGACTCTTTTCCTGCTATTGGGTTGCCTTGTCCAGCCTTGCTAAGAAGGACTTTCTATTTGTTTTCTTGTGTCTTGTTTTATCCTGTTTGGCTGTCATCTCTTGGACACTTGCTTTTCTTTCTGGAGAAAATGGAGGGGAAGTGGATCTTCCTGTGGAAGAGAGTAAGTGGGAGGGGTAGTAAGGAGGAGTGGGGGAAGGGCAAACTGTGGTTGGGATGTATTGTATGAGAGAAGAATCTATTTTCAATAAAGAGAGAGAGAGAGAGAGAGAGAGAGAAAAGTTACTTACGTCTTTAGTAAGGAGGTTAAAGGACCAACTATAAGAAATAATACAAGCTACTATAACTAAACCAGGGAATCATAGTATAAAATAATATATATTGTAACTTTAAAAATTAAAAGAGAAAGGTGGAGTAAAAATGTTATGTGACCAAAATTAAATTAGTATCTTAAAGTAGTCTTCTGAAATTATAAAATAATTTATGGAATCCTCAAAGTAACCATAAAGCTAAAACCCATAGTAGATATAAAATGAGGAAATAGCAAATAATTAAAACACAGCATTAAAAAAATTATTTGATCACAAAAAGAAGTCAAGAGAGGCAGATAAAAGGCTCTAAAATAAATAAACAAACAAATAAATAAACAAAACCAAAACCATCATGGACAAAATTGTATTATCCAATTTTTACATATAAATAATTACCATAAATGTAAATATATTAACTTTTCCAATGAAAAAACACAATGTGGCTAGAGAGTTAAAAACAAACGAAAAACACCAGCTAGATAAAGACTACAAGACATTCACTTCAATTTTGGAACACAGTATATTTTCATTTCTCCATTGATGACATTAACAGTTAAGTATAGACAGGCATTTGTGTGCATTTATTTGAGAATTCTTTGAGCTGGTCTTTTGCATATGTGTAAGAGCTATTGTTTCTTGTTATGAAAAGAGTACCTATGTCTTTATTCTGTTAAGTGTTCCCTTTGATGTGAAAAACTTGGAAGGCTGTCACAATTTTATATTTTGATTTTTGCTATTGATGTCTATTCTTTGGGATCATTTTCAAGATGAAATTATTCTGTAAACCAAGGTCATAGACTATTCTTCTTGTTCTTTTTAGCTAGCAATAATGATGCTTCAATATAGACTTCACTAACAATGATACTGCTTCTGTCCAAAATTTCCTCTTCTGTTTCTAGTAGTTTTTCAGTTTCTGATTTTACATTCAATGCTCTAATATATTCTGAGTTGATTCTTGTACATGAAAATGAATAAGATATAGGTCAGCTATCATTTATCTGCATGTGGACATCCAGTTTTACCCAACATGCTTTAATAGAGTGTTACTTAGCTATTTAGCATCTTGGTATCTTTTTCAAAACTACACTAATCATAAATTCTTGAATTTATTTGTGAAGTCTCTTATTTCATTGCTCCATATCTGTGTTTCTATGTCAGTGCCATTCAGTTTTGATTATTATAACATTATAATATAATTTTGAACACCACAGTGTGAAGTCTTCAACTTTGATTAACATTGTGGTGTTTATCTGAAGTCCTTTACAGTTCCATATAAATTTTGCCTTTGACTGCCTATCGAGTTTCTGTGAAAAATAACATGGAGATTTTTACAAGTATTGTATTTTAAGTTTATTACTAAGTATGTATCATTTTTTGATTATTGTGAATAGAATTATTTTTTAATTTCTGATTTTTATTTTTGTTGTTAACACAAAAATGCTGCAGATTCTTATATAATGATTTTGTAGCATGAAAATTTATTGAATTTATTATTTCTGTTTTAGGTGGAGTCTCACGTTTTTCAAATATAGGATTACACAGTTTGGAACCAAAGACTCAGTTCTTATTTGAATATCATTTAGGTCAAAAAATATAATTTTGTAATTTTTAAATGGTCACTATTATGAATCAACTAGGAAATGCAAATTAAAACCTCAATGTGATATCTAACACCCATTAAAATAGCTAGTACTAAAATATGAAAGGCAAGTGTTGATGAAGACAAAGAGATTTAGGAACCTCCGTGTATAGATAGTAAGAGTACAAACGAATATAGAAAGTGTGAAAACATGTGGAAGCTTCCCATAAAAACAAAAGAAAAGAATTACCATATGACCTTCACTGTCACTTCTGGATATGCATCCAAATGGGCTGAAATAAGAGTATTAAAAAATACTGCACTTCATGTATCATGATATCTCCTTCCTTGTTCTTCCACTCTGTCCCTGTTCCAGCTCGAACCTCCCATTCCCCTATGTTCTCATCCCCCATCCCTTGTACACAGCTTGAAGTCAAGTGAACTTTGCTCACATGACCTTGCTTAACCCTTAGAATGCCCTCAGAATATAAATTGTCTGATGCCCTGAATAAAGTTGACTATTGCATGAGATTTTTGTCCACCGCATTTTTAGGCCTGCTCTCTCAGGTTCATGCTGCCACCTAGAGCACTAATTAGACAAATCCTGTATGGCATAGCTTCCTAAGTGTATTGTACAAGATAAACTTATATAAAGAAAAGGTAGAATATGGCATAGCCTAGGGTTAGATAAGGAAATAGAGGTCAAATTATAAAGAATTTTAGTTAGAAAGGGAGGGATTAATTGTAGAGATATATTATTCTTTGTGATTACTATAGATACTGGCAGCATATTATATTAATGAATATTTGTATTAGTGTTGATTTTATATGTTCTTAACCACAAAAGTTTCTAAGCACGTGAAGTAATGGTACATTATTTAACTTGATTTACTGTTTTATATTGAAGTATGCACACACACACACACACATATATATATATAATTTTATTTATCAATTGAAAACAAGTCCTTCATATATAATTGCGTATTGTGATGATCACTCATATAAGTAGAGGTGCTTGCTACAGATATCTTCAGTGAGGTCTACTTTAAAATGGTGCTTTAGAGAATGTCTCTTGTTACAGCAGACTGAAGTTTATGATGCTCCACTCATAAAGTGTGATGATATTAAGAGTTGGGGTCTTTAGAAAAGTTGAACTATCATTAGGCAGATATTTGCTATGAATATGCTGTCCTTAATTTGACAACAATTCTGCCATCACCCAGGAACTGTGTCTACTGTTTATTTGTAGTGTTTTCTTCTTGCATTCTTAATGGACTAAGATATCTCTGTAAGAAAGAAACATTTAAAGTTCATTACTGAAGAATGAGTGAGGATGATCTGATAGTCAAGAGAGAATATTGAATAGCATGTGTAAATGCTTTCTGTCAGGGTATTTTTTTCATAGCACTAATAAGGAAATTAGAACAGTGTTTTGAAATGTCATCCTATCAGATTGGAAATCTGATGACTCCACAGTTAAGAGCTTATACAGCCCTTGCAACATACTTGAGCTTGGTTCTCAGAACTTATGTAAGGTGGGTTACAACTTCCTATACTTCAAGCTCCAGAGTATCCAATGACTTTGGCCTCCTTAGGAACCTGTTTCCATGTATTCATGCCTATATACATATATACAATATTATAAAGTAATCAAGTATATTTAAAGTGGCATCCTAGCTATAGTGAATAGTATAGCTAGCTGCCATTACAGAAATAAAAAAGAAGTATAAAGAAATAGCTATATCTTTGACTTGATTAGCTGTTGTTGTTTACAAGTATAAGAAAGCAAAAGATAAAATACTTAATTAACATGTTAATGATATCAGTGGGCTCTGGTTCTCTCTAAAGTCCAACTGTAATAATTAGAAAAAGGCAGGTTGAAGGAAAGATGACAAAGGTGCTTTCCAATCCTTTAGCATGAGTTCATTGGGTTTTGATGATAAATCAATTGGGAAGTGGCATGAGACATGTGGGCTGTGGAAAATGGCAGAAGGGACAAATGAAGTACATCCTTACATATATAAATGAACTCCTTCTGAAAAATTGTCTTATGTTTTGTATCCACAGAACTGGGTTTTTTTTCTTTAAACTATATTTACAACATTGCTTTTTTGAGTGGACTTTGACCCAGGTACCACAATTGACTAGCTACATTATTATTATTGTATGAACTCAGCCAGGTAAATGAAGAATTTAAGTAGAACTATTATTTTAAGAATTACAAAGCGGGCCTGGGGGGAAGGTGAGGGGGACGGGAGGGGGGAGAACAAGGGAATCCATGGCTGATATGTAGAACTGAATTGTATTGCAAAATAAAAATTAAAAAAAAAGAATTACAAAGCGTTATTATAGGTAGAATAATCTTTTGTCAGGATTATAAGCTCTACATAAATGAATTTCAGAATAGTCAGATAAATTCAGCAAATATACTGTGTACTTTTTTCTTTCCCACAGTTCTTTGAGTTAGTTTTCTTTCTTTCTTAACCTGAGCTTCAACAGATAGGCATACAAGAATCTAATGTTTCATCAAAAACAATAGGTGATATGAAGGTGAGTGTGTTGTACCATCTGTCATCTCAATAACCACTAGGATTTTTTGGATGATCTCACTAGTAGACTTGTGTTCCCTTTCTCTGTCATTGCTCCACATATGTATATCTCTCTAAAAGTGGAACAACTGGTGGAAGAAGACAACCTTAACTGATGGTGGAGGGACAGCCTTTGGTCAAGAGTAGCTGAGTAGCTGTGCTCAGCTCTCAAGATCTCAAAACAATACAGAGGGTCAAGACATGAGTACTTTGCTATCTTCTCCAGCATAAGTAATAACACTTGAAAAGTTAGAGGCTAGGTTGAAATTTGTCTCCTGAATTCTTATTGTAAAAGCAGCATTTCTTCTGTTATAGAAGTCTCTCCTATCCTCACCACTGACAAAAACAATGTACATTATAATGGAGAGTTCAATAACTCTAGATGTTTTTATTAATTTTAAACTTGGCATTATGTCATTTGGTTGTATTAGTTGACATGCATAACATTATTTTATTTATTGCCTTTATCTGTGTTGCTTATAAGATAAGAACTCTTTACTAATATCTGAAGAATAAACAAAAAAGACAAATAGAGAATAGGCAAAGAAGCATGGCAGAAAGAAAATGAGTGTAGTAAAAACGCTATGTGTATAGGTAAAAAAGTAAATATGAATCACTAGCACTGTGGAAATCATACCCTGATCCTTAAACTAGGGCCAGATTACACATTCCAAGAGAAGGACTTCTTATCACCTGTTTAGATAAGCATATGCAATGCATTTGTGAGACCAGTAAATGGGTATTTTGTCTTGCTTTGGAAAATAACCAAGGGATCCAGAAAGCAGCAGAACACATCAATTTGATATTTATCATGAACTCCATTGCTACATTAGTTAAATTTCTGTATCTCTGTGAAAAAGTCGTTAACTTACACAACTTAAAAAGATAAATATATTGTGAATGAAGGAATGGAAGGCATGATGGAGCTGATCAAATCACATCATGATAGCTAAGGACATTGAGGGTGAAAAAATTAATATGTCTGCACCAAATAGTGGGATTTCTTTTTTCCCCATTCTATCCAGGTCTCTAACTTTTAGATGATGCTATCTTCAACCAGGATGGATCATCATTCCTTCTCTAGTTTCATTTCTATTTTTCAGATAAAATACAATGACAAAAGCAACATAGAGGAGAAGGAGATTATTTTACCTCACAATTTCAGGTCCATTACTGTAGAGAAGTTAAGGTGATAAAAACTTCTGCTAGACATATCATATCCACAGTCACAGCAGAGAAAAATGAACACATCCATAGTTGCTTGCTTGTGTTCAGCTCATTTTTTTTGCTCTTGAACCATTTAAGACCTGTTGCCTAAAAAATAGGGCCACTTATAGTGGCTTGGGTCTTCCTAGTCAATAAAGTTAGTTAAGACAACCTCAAACAGACATGCCCAGAAGCCAAAGCCATCATAGACAATCCCTCAGTGAGACACTTACAAGACAATTATAGGTTGTACCAAATTGAAAATTAAAGTTTATCATCAAGCAGTCTTGGTAAATTATCTCAGAAACTCCTTCATATAAACAATGAGACATATGCTTCCTAATCTTGGAACTTTTCAATTCACCAGAGTTGAAAATCAAGATTATCTACAACCATTACCTTTTTTTTCTTGCCATATCTGAGATTGAAAAGGTCAGTTAAAATAATCCTAACAAAGGAAATAATCTTGACTGTTTTTCTCTTGTGCTATAACATTAATACTCTATTTTTTCCTTCCTCCAACATATGATATCAGGACATTGGTTGAAAATTAGTTGGGATTATTTCTTTCACATACATGATGGCTATGACAAGTTCTCCCAGTACTTTGCTGAAACACAGTGGTAAACATGGGCATCTTTTTCTTGCCCTGATCTTAGAGAGATTTCGCTTTCAATATTTTCACATTTACTACTATGCTAACTGTTGTTGGCTTATTAAACATACTTTTTAAATGTTAAGGCCCATTCCTCCCATACTTAGCTTGTTGAGAATTTTCATTATGAAGACATGTTAAAGTTAATCAAGTCTCTGTGGGTTCCCAAAATGCCCCCCCCAAGCCATCTTACCTTGCCCAGCCTTGCTGCAGGGGGATGAGATTGGTCTTGCCTCAACTTGGTGTGCCATGCTTTGTTCAAGCTCATGGGAGGCCTGTTCCTTTCTGAATGGAGATGGAGGAGGAGTGTACAGGGAGAAGGGTAGATGGGAAGTGGGGGGAGGGAAAACAGGAGGAGAGGAGGGAGGGGAAACTGTGGTCAGTATATAAAATAGATGAAAAGATGTTATTTAAATAAATTTTTTAAAGTTAAAAAACTGAAAGAATGATGTTGCTGTGGGATGTATGGCAAATGTGTTGCTGATTAATCAATAAAACACTGATTGGCCATCGGCTAGGCAGGAAGTATAGGCGGGGCAAGGAGGAGAATAAAGCTGGGAAGTGGAAGGCTGAGTCAGAGAGACACTGCCAGCCGCCACCATGACAAGCTGTATGTGAAGATCCTGGTAAGCCACGAGCCATGTGGCAAGGGATAGATTTATGGAAATGAATTAATTTAAACTGTAAGAACAGTTAGCAAGAAGCCTGCCACGGCCATACAGTTTGTAACCAATATAAGTCTCTGTGTTTACTTGGTCGGGTCTGAGTGGCTGTGGGACTAGCAGGTGAGAGAGATTTGCCCTGACTGTGGGCCAGGCAGGAAAACTTAAGCTACATGATGTGACATTCTTTATTAACATGACATGTTTGTAGAGACATCATTATTGAATTATCTTCACATCCTAATGCTGAATCCTAACTGATGCTGTTGATTTTTCCATGAAAATGTGCAATCAAATTTGTTTACTTAACATTTTGTCAAGAAGTTTTGCTACTATGTTAATCAGAAATATTGACCTAGAGTTTTCTTTATTTTGTGATACTCTTATCTGTCATTGATATGGTGGTAATTCTAGCTTCATAAAATGAATTTGGATGTGCTCCTACTATTTCAATTTTTGGAGAAGATTAGAAGGAAAGTGTGATGCGTTTTGAATAAAAGACAGGGAACAAGACACTTAGGTATCTAAACAATACAAGCTAATTCAAGAGTTTGTTAAAATTAGCTTTAAACTAATGTTTAATGCCTTAGTGTATCACTTTTACTAGTAGAAAGAAACTGTACTACACAAATTTGCAACTCTTTCTCCCCTAGTGCCTTGTTTCTTTATCTTGCATATAGTAGATTTATATGAAATAATTTTGCAAGTGAGCTCTTTGAATAAAAGTACAAAGCTTGAAAGTGTGATGTTAATTTCATATCATCCATCCTCTCTTTCTAGACTTGTCATTTTGATATTTGTCCACTGTAGGTCAAATATGAAATTAAATTTTTAGAAACTGAATTTGCTTTTGAACTATTGGCTTAGTGATAACTTTACATGCCTTATGTACCTTTAAAATAAAATAATTCATGTTCAATCATGCCCACAACACAGTGAGTACTTAATGAAATGATGACTGTCATTATTAACCTTAAGTTCCACTGTGAGATCTCTTTTGACCGCCCATTAGAAATTTTCTCCAGGTTACTGTTAATGTTTCTAATACTAATGCTAATGCTACTATTGTTTATTTTATCCTCTTTAATATTATTCATTCATAAGTTGTTTTTACCTCACTAATGATGGTTCTGTTTGTTTTAAAGGTAAGGAAACTGGGACCAATCATTTAAGTATCCATCATACAGTTTTAAGTAATAAAACTGAAATTCAAACCCAACTCATAAAACCACAAAGTCTAAGCTTTTCTTTGTTAGCAATGACTAGATTTTCTTTGGTTTGAAGAAAATTAACAATCATTAACTCATTAGTTACATAAAATGGAATATAGAAATTTAAGATTGAAAAATTGGCTACTCCCTCTTGAACTGGAGTGAGTTCACACTAATTTGCAACAGTAGATTTTATGTCTTCCCAACTCCATATGACATCACTTCCACAACTTGAAATCAGCTATAACAGATGGGATGCTTGTACCATGAAAGGTATCAAATAGTACAAAAATCACATACCAAGCTTCATTTTCTCTTTTTGCCATAAATTACCAGATGTATTAGCAGAGTATGAGAAAAGCAAATAAAGAAGCTAAGGCTGAGCAAATGTAAAAGATTCAATGTAATATTCAAACTGTTAGTCCCTCTTCCCTTTATTTAGATATATATAGGCTGGACAGAGGTACACAGTGTGGGGAAAATGTAATAAATAGAGATAGGCATGAAGAAGGAGAGGGAGAATGAGATAGAGGAAGGTAAGCAAGAGAAACAGAAAGAGGAGTCACTAGAGGAAAGAAGTACATAATAAAGTATGAGAAAATACAAATAACCACAGATTCTGTATTAGAAGGAATGTTAAAGTCACCCAGCAATTTCTAACAGTAGGTACAGATAATAATTGCCTAGAATAACTACTTAAATTGGTATTTTCCTGGTATCCATACTAAATGAGATATTCCAATGAAAATCTGTGCATTTAATAACTATTTCCAGGTATTGTAATATAGCCAAGACTGCCATTTGGGATATACTTTGTGCCATTCATCTTTTTTTACATGCATGAAACAATTTATGCCTTTATCTAGTACGAGTTTAAGTTTAACCCCAAATTTTAAGCAATTTATCTCAAGACAGTTTTTATGACATATGCTTTGCATATCATGAGTACAGAATATGTTTTCAGAAACTAAGGCATAGTTGTCTTTAATCCCTTACACTGGCATAATGACTTATAGTTTAAAGAAGGAAAAAACGGTGTAATAAGAGAACTTTTGTTCTCTGAGTCTTTATATGCACTGCCTTCTCTGGAATTCAGGAAAGGATTACCAGAAAGTGTGTGTGTGTGTGTGTGTGTGTGTGTGTGTGTGTGTGTGTGTGTGTGTTTGTGTATGTGTGTGTGTGTGTGTGCGCGCAGAATGAGAAAGAGGATTGCCTTAAGAATGGCCTCATTTCAGGGCCCTGTGAAGGGCTTAGAGTGCTCAGGGGATGCCTTGCCTTGGCACTCAGTGCAAAGACATAGGATGACTCACTGAAAGAAACTAGCTGCAATCACTGGCAGGGAGAGCAATAAAAACAGAGACTTTGTTCTCAAAAGCTTGCTGAAAGCATAACATTAGGCTATTGAGACAGCTCAGTCTCTCTCACACACTCCCACTCATCTTTGCCAAGGTGCAGGACAGCCCAGCTAAGCCCAGCACACAGAGAATTTCTCCCCGTGAAAGGGACCAAGTAGCTCACATACAGCAATAAAGTTCTTGAAAGAATGTACCAAAAGTAAGTTTTTGGTCTTTAATTTGTTTACAACTTAAGTCTAGGTTTTATCAGCAAAGAAGTCTTGGAGGCATTCAGGATTTGGTGTGGGATTTTTTTTCTCCCTCTCAAATGTCAAAAAAAGCTCAAAGGGTGACAGGAGTTTCAAGAACATGTTTTTTTCTGTAATTTTTGATTGATTTGAAAAGATATGAATGAAAGGTGCATCATATGGGTAATATTGCATACTATAATCCTGAAAGAATGTTCCCAAAATACTCATTTCTGTTGTGATAAAGAGTACAAAATTAATTCTGGGTTCCTAGTTTTCTAGATATGAATGAATGGATGCAATGAATGAATAAATGAATGGATGATCTAATGAATGAATGTAAATCAGGCATGTATCTGGTAGTAATAATGCTTGAAGAAGTAACACATGCAAAATCCTCATTTAGGGGAGAAAAAAAATTGTTTCACTAGTTCATCTTCATAACAGTTTACCAAGCTACTATCATGAGGCAGATTCTATGATAACAGCTATGAGTACCTGTCTCAGTGATTCTCACAGCATCAGAATTACTTGGAGGTCTCACTAAAACAAAGAATTCTGGCTTCAACTCAGTCTCTGATTCATTAGGTCTGGAGTAAAGCCCAAGAATATGCATTTGTAACAAGTACCCAGGAGATGGTGATGGTTAAAGAAGTGGACTTTTAAAGTTACACTCGTTGCTTATAAAATGAAAAGTAAGACACTGATTAGACACACAGCAATAACCAGCAAGTGACATGAGGATGCTGTGGAGACACAGAAGAGAAGCACTTCACCCAGGTCTACAATGTAGATCAAAAACGGCTTTCTAAAAGTGGTGAGTACATCAACTGACTCTTACATGCTGATTATATTTTCAGCCAGGTGAAACATCACGAACATATTTCCAAATAGGAAAAAAAAGTAGGTACACAGACAGACATGAGAAGTACATACCACAGTGGTCTTAAGGACTAGCAAGTTATCTATGGCAGTAGTTGGAGCAGATAGCAAATGTTCCCTATAATATGTGGCATAAACTTGGCACAGAAAAAGGCACTTGATTAGCATATTAATAAATGAAATTGCATAGAAATACCATACACCTTACGAGAACTCCAGAAGAACATGTCATGTGTTCTTAGGTTCAGTTCTCAGAGTTGTCAAAATTATTTGATAGAAAAGGCAAGATGCTTTCAGAATGGAGAAGCAATTCACCAGAGACAATGTGGTAGAGAACAACTAAGAAGGCTGACTGGATTCACAGTAATTTCTTCTGTGCTCTAGAAATGGTACCTAGTAGAGGATCCACAGTTCCACCCAGGATTAAGGTTAATGTGTTTGCCTTAAGTCATCAGATATTTCTAGGGAAAGGTACATAAAGCAAGCAGGCCAATAGGTGTAATCCCCTAGAATCAGCTGAAATGAAGTGAAAGACATGGTTTAAATTATCCTCTAAAGCTTGTAGGATATGGAGAACAGGGAGTGTTGACCACCAGGGTTCCCAGAAGAATCTGAGAGAAAGAAGACACCAGACCAAGAAAAACAGAGATCAGTGAGAAGCAGAATTTTACTCTGCTACTGAATGTCCCTAATGCCCTGTCCTTGATAATACTCACTTTCTTGATACATTAAATTTCTCAATAGCATTCCTATAATATCTCTTTACTTCTCCCTCCCCCACCTCTCTCTCTCTCTCTCTCTCTCTCTCTCTCTCTCTCTCTCTCTCTCTCTCTCTCTCTCTCTCTTAGCTAAGTTCAATTTCTATCACTTGCAATCTAATCAGTTGTGGCTTCTCTAGTCAGCAATCACTAGGGATCTGAAGCATGAAACGGATACTGAATGGACTTATAGTCCATAGGATGAACCTCTAGTAAAAGCATCTCAGGGCTAGTGAGCTTTGTCTGCCTCAGCATAGTAAACAGGGTTTAGTCAAAGTGAAGAGACAAGAGGTCTTCCAAAATGGAGAGAATAGCAAAAGAAAAATCTAGTGTATATGTCTTTAAGAATGTAGTTTTAAACACTGGTTAGGAGGTCTGCCTGGCAGGGTAGAGGATTACATACACAGAGTCAAACATCAAATCTGTAGAAGACCAGTGAGGGAAACAAACAAACAGGAGAGAAGTGGGAGGTTTTAAGAGCAAGACTCAGGAGATTGGTTTTATTCCTTTTGCTGTTAACATTGTCTGTCTATTTCTCTCTGTCTCTGTCTCTGTCTCTGTCTGTCTCTCTCTCTCTCATTCTAATTCTAATTCTCCCTAGCTCTCACCATCCCCTCTTCTTTCTGACAATAGACTTTCTTGCATATGTTCACTGGGTGGGGTAGTACACATGAGTAGACCTCATAAGACACATAGCAAAATTATATGGGAGGCTTTCTTGGGTCTGGGGATGGACCTCTGGGTTTAACATAGGATACAAAGGATTCCCTTGACCCAAAAGCTCCTATAATAGCAGTGTGAAGTATAGTCCTTCAAATGCTGTCATGGCAGGAGCACTGGGCTGAAAGTCAGATGATCTTTGAACATCATGTCCCTCATCTTTAAAGTCAGGAAGGTAATTCCCATTGTCCATTTCTCACAGGGCAGCTATGCCGAGAACTGAGATCATATACACAGACTCTCCTCTGCACTACAAAGAACTGTTGAGGAGGTTGTGAGGGTGCTTTAACCCTCTATTTCAGCAACTATGCATCAAAATTTTCCTGATTCATCACTAGCAGCAAGTTTTTACTGGTTGTGCATTTTTTCCTAAGCAGCCAAGTCTCTTTAAAGAGACTGCCTTCCCTACACATTCTGGGCAGGCCTTTCTTTTCTAAGGCTTTCTCTCCCCTACCCCTTTTATTTCTTTTTTACTTCAGATCAGACAAGCTGCAATTACAAATTACTTTCAAGACATTTTAAATAGACTGGGAAAGTATGCACATGTCCTGGTCCTTGGAGACCATGTTTTCTTATCAGGTTGTCTCTTCTTTATTAATGCTGTCCTAAGATACCTTTCTTTAAGCATCTTCTTGTCTTTTATGGGAGGGAGCCTTGTCTCACAACTGACAATATGCTTCCAGGAACCATTCATCTTCTCTTTCATGCACACCACATTTAGCATTTTCTCATGTTTCAGTCAGGAGAGTGCACCGACTGCAAATCCACTGGGCCCCAGCCTGATGCTGGGAGCAGGACACACCTGTCTGGCACTTCCAGTTCTACCCTGATTTATTCAGAGATGGAAGTAAATACCCTAAACAGCTTCAGTTCTAGGAAGTCCTTGTCAATGCAGTGATCTATCTATGCCTTTAGGGAAGCAACCAAGAGATGCATTTAAATCTGTTGTCTTTATTTACATAGATGAAGCAAGAGCAGGCCTCAAGCTGCAGGATGGCTACAGTGTCTTTGTTGTAATGGGATGTGCAGAATTCTGTCCCTGCCACATTTTACTTTCCATGCTACACTGTGTCAATGGCAAGGTTTCCAAATTCCTTGCCCTTTTAAAGCATTACAGCATGCAACAGAAGAGAGATTGCAATTTTAAGGTAAAAAAGGCCATCTGTTACTTTTATCTTCACAAATTCAAGCCAACACATGTCCAGAAACTTTTCTATTAACAGGCCTGCATTTTAATAACATTACTCCAAAAAGTGCCCATTTTCCTAATTATTTCAGAATTATATGGACAGTAATTACTATCTTCCATTAACATCCCTAGTGGTAGTTAGAACAAATTTCAAATGCATTCAGCAAGTACTTTACACTAATATGTCTGCTTCATTAACTTCAATCAAAAGACAGCAGTGACTCCTCATAGCAATAAGTTTGCTTTGATATGTTCTCATCAAATATTGATCTGAATAGTCTGTAGGAGTGCTTAGTCAGGCTGTGTGAAATTTATTTACTGAATACATTATTTTTATCCCCAAAATGCCAATTGCAATCTGAGAAAATCCATTTACTTAATATTCAAACTTTATTAACAGCCCGTGCATCACTACTATTTGTGTGATTAATACACATCTTTGAAAATGTTTTCAGTGCAAAAACTTGGACATAAAAGGACAGAATTCAAAATTATATCAGAAGATAAACCATATACTATGTGCTCTGTTTTTTTTTCCCCTGAGTACAAAATGTATCCAAAGCTGAGTAGCAACAAATGCTCCTTATCCCCCAAGCAGGTTTACTTAAATGTGACTTGTGTAACTTGAACTTACATAGGCTTTGTTTAAATGGAGTTGAGTTTTAATTGTTGGGAAATTATTTTAATGGAGAAAATACTCCTAATATTTAAAATGACACAGATTCAGGAAGGAAGGGGCATCTCTCATTAACATATGTATTGTGGAGCCTAGCTCACAATTTCACATGTACTCTTCAGTTGCAGCTGAGGTCTGTGAGGTGGTGGAGCAGTGAACAGAATACAGAGCAGGAGAAAGAGCCAGGCTGAAGAGTTCTGAAGGAGGTACGCGAGGTTAGTAAATAGACTCTGACAGTCCTGTGGAACTGACAAGAGACAAAGCACCAGCCATGAAATGGGAATTAGAAGGCCATTTAGCAATCCAAAATGGTAGCTGTTCTGAAAGCTAACAAAGCTAACAGGAAATCAAAATCTAAAAGATGTTTCTCACCTTATTTCATTGTAGATTTGAAAGTGGGGTCATAATAAATTAGGAGAGTCCTGTTTCTGATGGAGGAGAAAGAGGATGGGTGAGAAAATAAGTCATTTTTCAGGATGAGGCACAAAACTACATTAAATGTGTTCAGTGACTAGATAGAGTCAATTGACTCCAAGTAATTTGATATAAAATAGTCACAGACTTGAGATCTGAACAATTCAAATGTTTATTATTTACCTGTTATGGGCTGGGATTTTGTTCTAGGTGGTGAAATGCTGATGAGCAGAACCTGATATCTACACTGTGCCTATTATCCTTGATAATCTATTTGACTCAGTTGTCTACAAGTGATCATGAAGTCTGTAACAGGCTGAAATATTACATTCACATCTCCATGCCCAGTGCCTAGATGAAAACTTTACCCAACTCTGTGGTAATTTGTGCCTGGACACAGTCTGAAACTGTCGTTGTCACAATTCAAGAATCAGAATAGTGAAATTAATTCATACAGGGTGAAAATTTCCAATAATAAAATTGATCCAGGTTCCAGATTCAAATCAAAAGACAATGTGAGAGAAAAGATTCATGTCTGTGTGTTCTCAACATGTATACAGAGGGTATCTGCTTATGTGACTGCCTCTGAAAATGCAAGTGATACCAACAAGATCAGACACTTTTATGATTAGTTCATGTTTAAAGAGCTTTGGACATACTAGCCCATTTGTATACTGAGACATTCATTGTCCAGTGTTGGTAATATAACTTCTGTGACACAGACAGACATGACAGGTCCAAAGAATAAGTGACTTTTCTGAGTTCACATAGCTAGTAACTACCAGAATCAAAACTCATTATCAGATATTTTGCCAGTCTGATATAAGTGATACCCCACTTCAGCAGTGAGAATAGCTATAATAAAAGAATACTAGTGATTCAGTAGAGAATTGCCAATTGTGTTGTAGAGAAAGAAGTAGGAAACATTGTTTGTTTCTTTGCTGTTACTTGAGAATTACACTAAGACCCTTCTGAAGTTTATAATTATAAATCCAAAGGATAATTATAATGCATTTATTATGTAGATAATTACTAACCCAATTTGGATCAAGGTGAATTTATCTTCTTTTCATCAAAGTGTAATTATTCTTTGTTCAAGTAATTTCTGAATCTAGATTCTCTTTGATAGAAGGGGAAATGATAAATTCTTTCCAAAATTGTACATATGATTATTGAGTACCACAGATCCTTAATTGTAAACTGAATTTTTGCTTTCCTGGGGTCACTGAAGGATTGCACTCCATAATTGAACAATGGCTTAATGAATGTAATTTGGTGGCTCCACTTGTTAATGTGACTAGTTCCTACTGTTTATTTCATTTCAAAATTGGACACAATCAGATATGGAAACATAATTACACTGTGTAGAAATAAGCCTCAAGATTTCCAGACATGACAGAAGAAAGCTTGTGGGCATGTAATTAAGAGAGATGGGGGTGACCTACTTTTGCTGCGTTTCAGGGACCAACCTGTATATCTGCCTGTGGATCAATTCATATCCTTGTCTATTCTCCTCTTAATAATCCTGACCTCATTTCATATTGCTTGCACTAATGAATTAATTTGCAGTTTGGTTCTGTTGACTTACAAACCTAAATAAATGAGACATTGGAAAGTGTCAATTAAGCAATTTGTGGCCTTCCTATCACAATGAATGCTTTGTTAGACTTTTTTTGCCTTCAGTATTTGAAGTTAATTTAGGGGCAGAGGTAATGAGAGAGAATGGAGCTTGTGACAAGGTCATTGTAAGGAATTTTTCAACTTGGAAATTATCAAATGAAACTAAGAATTTTCCATAAAGAACTGTAAATATTGAAATTAATCATCTGGAAACATTAAAAATTCTCTATGGCTCTCCACTTTACAAAGAATAAAGGTGAGTTTCTTTATCTTTACATTCCAGGTGATAACTTAACTTTCAGGAAAGGAGTTGGTGAAAATAATATGAGAACTATGAGGCTTGATGAAGATATTCAAGTGCTATTATAGGTCTGAGGCCCAAGAGAGACATCTAGGCTGGATAGCCATCAAAGATACATAAGCATAAAAAGGAATTTTCTGAAAGACCTTGATGATGGAAAAAATCCTACATTTCCACTGTCAAGTATGGTAGCTACTGGCTGCATGTAGCTACCGACCACTTAAAATGTGGCCAGTGCTACTGAAAAACTAAATCCTTTATTTTAGTTTAATTAATTTAAATTCATGTTGGATGTTACACATGAAGAGGAAAACTAAACTTCAGCATGGTTAAGAATCATGCCATGATGATCAGATAAATTGGAACTCAAAGAATTAGACAATGGAAAGTTAAATTGAAAAATGAGGATATAAACAGTGTGCAATACTTCTGAGTTCAGCTAGAATGGAGATTTTTAAAGGGAAATGATTTACTCTTTCCATAGTTACAAAATAGACACTAAAAGCATACCATCCAGAAGTATATCATCCTCACAGGGACATAAAATGTTTTGGCAATTACTATTCATTTTTTTTAAAGTCTAAGATTTTTGTCTCTAAAAAAGAAAATTCTGTTCTGTTAGTCTGCATATGTTACATTTCAAACAGGTGTTTGGAAACAAGCAACTTAATTCAGGCAGTGCTCTGTTCAGTAACGGGATGCTAATGAGTAGTTCTCAAAGTAACCATTTGTTTGATCAAATTTAACCACTTAGAGTCTTTTCAAGACAATTTATGTGCTATGTGTAGCTAGCTATAAACTTGTCTGGAGAATAAATGTGGAAACTGTATTCAGCAAAAAGCCCAAAGTAATAACACGGATTATTTTCTTGACCACCTATTGAAGTGACTAAGGCATAGGCTGTGCATCTCTGAAAAGAAAGCCCTTTGAGATCAATGCCTATGTCTTTCATACATTGCCTGAACCTTCTTCAAATTGTCCATCTGCCACTTCTTTCCTTGACTAGTTTGAACTCTTTACAATTCCATGTAAAATCCCCACGGTTCACTAACTTTTAAAGAACAATATTTCTTCCCCACTTCATTTTGTGACAACATGCACAATGCAGTCAGACAACTGAAATATCTTGTCCTGAGCTTGTGAGATTTCAGTAGAGTAGAAAATGCGCCATATAGAACTCTCCTCAAAAGCAATCACATTAGCTCATTGTGCCACAGTCATTCAGGGGAGAATACAAATGCAACCATTTTAATTCACTACCCAGTCACTCTTAAGTGATATGTCCAGAGAGGTCTGTTTAGCAAGCATAGTTCAAAGATCTATTTTCTTATTTCCCAAGTCTATGCACCCCAATAGCTTCTCCCTGCCACTCATGGTTGTCCCTGGTGATTTACTACAACTGCTGTCTGACCCTGACTAATTCAATCTACTTGCTTACAAATACCAGCCTCACAAAAGCACTGAGGTTTGACAGTTTGGGGCTCCTCTTTTAGAAGTATTACCACACATTCTACAGTGTATAAACTGGTGCAAGATGTGTGACTCTTTCTGCAAAGGAGAATCTCACATTGAGTTGTTTTCCCAAGGCCTTCAAAAGGAGAATACAGTGGCTGAGGAGATTTAAAAATGAAAAGATATATTAAAGGTGTTGGAAGGACAAGACATAATGTCAGCATGAAGCTGTTATTAATCTTCTACATGTAGCTAAAGAGCCATGCAAACAGTCTTAATAAAGCCCTCCAAGTGACTATGTAGTGAAAATACATCTGAAATGACATGATCACTCTCAATGTGATTTGTACAAATTTTCACCAATTTATTTCATGGCTAGAAACTTTAATATTTTAATCCAATTTAATCCCTGTCTGCTATGATGAATAGTAAATTCAATCTCAATCATGTTTGGAAAGTCTTTTCATTCACTGTGCCTATTCAGTACAGTACATGAAATTTTGGGCCTCTAGTATTCAGTCAATAATAGTACTTACTTATATCCAGTCTACCTCACTAAAATTTGAGTGCATCTCTTCCCTCCATGTCAAATGTAAATGTAGAAATGTCACTGTACTACTAATCTGAATTAACTAATGTCCAACTATATTAGAGGTCCATCATGTCTTTAGAGACTTGTGTGGAAACAAGGAAAACTATCTTCTACTCAAAGAATTTGCTACCAAATCCAAATTATTTTCAATCCCTAGGGTAATCATCATGCCCGAGCACATAAGATTATGCTACTGAGCCGGGCGGTGGTGGCGCACGCCTTTAGTCCCAGCACTTGGGAGGCAGAGCCAGGCGGATCTCTGTGAGTTTGAGGTCAGCCTGGTCTCCAAAGCGAGTTCCAGGAAAGGCGCAAAACTACACAGAGAAACCCTGTCTCGAAAAACCAAAAAAAAAAAAAAAAAAAAAAAAAAAAAAAAAAAAAAAAAGATTATGCTACTGAATAGTCTAGAAAGCATTCTTTCTCCTTGTCCAATGTAATTTTTACCTGAAAGGGGGTTGGGATCATAGCTCAGACATTGGTTCTCAGTTATATGAAACTAGGAACTTCCTTTTAAAAATATTTTGTTAGAATGTATTAATTATACTGACTGATTTGCTTAGGTTTTTTTCGTCTGTGTGTGTGTGTGTGTGTGTGTGTGTGTGTGTGTGCGCGCGTGTGTGTGTGTGTTGTTCTAGCTACCCCTCCCTGTCCCCTTCCACTCCCACTGATTTCCGTCCTCTTTCCAACAGTCCCACTTCTACTTTCCTGCTTTACTTGTAACCCAGTAAGCAAGTAGGAGGGCTTGTTATAGGAGTATGTCGCCTTACCAGTGCCTACACCACTGAAGAAAATGTCTCTCCCTCTCTCATTAACCATTAATTACCTATATATCGTGAGGGAGGAGAGTGGCCCCTTGAACCTACCCCTCTCTGACAGGATGTCCATAGGGCCAACTTTGTATAGGTTTTGTGCACATAATTTCAACTGCTATAATTAAAAAATGCAACAGCCGTATCATAAACAGATGTCAGAGTTCCACACTACTCTCTTTGCTTCCGATGGCTCCTAAATTTTTGTGGCTTCTCCTTCTGGAAAACTGTTTCATAGGCCTCGAAGAGGGTATATATAAGTCCAACCTGTGGCTAAGTATTCAATAGTCCCTTATTCTCAGCACTTTGACCAGTTATAAATCTCTGTAGTTACTGCTAACCTAACTGTGGTGGTATTGTGTTCCCCAAAATATTGTGCACCCTAATAAACTTATCTGTGGGCAGAGAACAGAACAGCCACTAGACACAGAGGCTAGAAATTGGTGGCACTCACGTCTTTAATCTTTGCATTCCAGAGTCAGAAATCCTTCTGGATCTCTGTGAGTTCAAGGCCACATTGGAAACAGCCAGGCATGGTGACACACGCCTTTAATCCCAGGAAGTGATGGCAGAAAGCAGAAAGTTATTAAAGGTATGAGGACTAGGAACTAGAGCTGGTTAAGCTTTTAGGTTTTTGAGTAGCACAGTTCAGCTGAGAGGCATCCAGTCTGAGGAAACAGGACCAGTTGAGGAATTGGCAAGGTGAGGTGGCTGTGGCTTGTTCTGTTTCTCTGATCTTCCAGCATTCACCCCAATGCCCAGCTCTGGGTTTGATTTTATTAATAAGAACTTTTAAGATTCCTGCTACACCTAACCACTGCAAAAAGAATCTCTTTGACTAAAGCTGACAGAAACACTAATCTACAGGCATAAATACATAGAAAGCAATTAGACAGGTACATCATACCCATTTAGCAAAACAACAGCAATAACTTCCCCAGTAGAGCCTATGGCCTTCTCATCTATGGGCTTTTGACAAGGTTTACAGTACTAAATATGAATTCTTTACTGTAACAGGTGACTAAAATCCGATAAAAAATTTCTTATGCCCAATAGTCTTCCCACTATTCCATTGATGAGCACATCTTTCCTGGAGAGTAAGTAGTATTGTATACAGAGTCCATATCTGAGTAAGATGGTTGGTGAAGTTTATCCTGAATGGCCTGTGTAACATCTTCTAGCACCATGTCAACTAGCCTGCAGAGGATCTTTGCAGTGCAATTTCAGCTTTATTTCTCTGTATCCTGAAATAATAGCAGGTGGTGTCTTCAGCAATGGGGTCTTATCATTTAGTTCTAGAACCAACTAACAGTGTAATTAACTGCAGTGTAAATTATTTTGAAAGCCTCCCTGACAAACACCTTATATGAAATTTTATTCAATACCTTTTCAGTGGACATAAAATAAATATTATTAAAATAATAAAATTTATTTTAATTTTTGCAAATTCAGGTATCTCAAACACCCTTAACAAAAATATTATTACATGTTGAACAGCCTTTAATAAATTTCCAAGCACAACCAAGGAAAAGATTATCTGATTTTATATGTAAAATGTTATGGTTATTATCATATAAAATAATAGCTTGGATTACTATATAAAATATATAAAACCTATATATTATATATACATATCTTTACACTTATAATAATGTTTGGATGAGACATTCACACACACACACACACACACACACATATATATATATATATGCTGAAATGAGAATAGCATATATACATTATATATATACATTTTCTATGTAAGTATATATAGAAAAGAGTCCATCAGTTGAGAGGGAAACAGGGGAGAACATGCAAGAAATTGGAGAAAGCAGACATGAGGAGGGGTTGGAGAAAGGGAAGGGGAAATATTATGTAATAGAATTTTGTAATTATTCATTACACATTTAAAGGAGTTTCTGCTCCCTTCTGTCCTCCCAGTCACTCCCCACACACACACCCTCCCTCTGTTCCCACCCCTTAATCCACTCACTTTACTTTCTGTTCAGGAAAGGGCAAATCTCCCATGAGTATCAACAAAACATGAATTATCAAGTTCTGGTAAGACTAAGCACCTTCCCATGTTTTAAGGCTGAGTAAGGTGATCCACTATGAGGAGTAGGGTCCCAAAAGCCAGTAAAAGAGTCAGAGATAACATTTGTTCTCACTGTTAGGAGTCCCACTAGAGGACCAAGCTACACAACTGTAAACACATATGCAGAATGCCTAGGTCAGTCCCATGCACGATCCCTGGTTCTTGGTTCAGTCTCTGTGAGACCCTATAAAATTTAGAAATACTATAGAAAATGACATTGGTCTTCTTTGGTCCAAAGCTTGTATAAGCACTAGAATATCTAGGCTAATTAATCATTACTCTACGTATGTCTATAGGTCTGCCAAATCTCTATGTCTTGTCTGCTATTCTTGCTAATTTATCTACTACAAAGAAATTTTCTGTGACCAATACTGACAGAAACATGAATCTATAGCTCTCTATCTACTTATCTATCTATCTATCTGTCTGTCTATCGAGAGAGAGAGAGAGAGAGAGACAGAGAGAGACAGAGAGAGACAGAGAGAGAGAGAGACAGAGAGAGCAAGCAAGCCCATGGGGACCACTATTAGAGATGGACTCTGCTAAGAGCATCCCTGTCATTCCAACATAACATCTGGTTCTAGTAGCAGTCTCTTGTTCACCTAGTGCTCACATCTAGTGTTCTAATTCAGGTAGAGAATGCTCTACAGACCACCTTACTAGCAGAACAGCTGAAGAGTCCTAAACAAGCCCAGAACTTGGATTTCTGCTGTCCTCCTTTTAACATTGCACAGACAAACATTGAGGTCACTGGTACAAACTCTCACAGTACACTGATGA
Source organism: Peromyscus eremicus (assembly GCF_949786415.1). Taxonomy (NCBI): domain Eukaryota; kingdom Metazoa; phylum Chordata; class Mammalia; order Rodentia; family Cricetidae; genus Peromyscus; species Peromyscus eremicus. Next base: position 123,596,479 of record NC_081439.1, read on the forward strand.
ATGGTCTGGGTGAAGTATTTGAGACAGTCTCCAAATTGATTTCCCCCTAAGGCTTCTTCTTCCCCAGGAAGCACCCATATTTTCTAAACTAGATTTGCCTTTGGGCACTCAGTTATCTCTTGTATTGCTACCTCAAAATCAGATGAGTTCCTCTCCAAAAAGGGGTTTCTAAGGAGAAAGCAAAACAGTCCACAGGAAAACTAGTGGTCAGCCAGAACTCAGGCAAATCCTGGAGAAACTCTGAGGGATCCCAATCTTTAGGTTCTAAATCATAAAAGATGGCAAATACACAGCAATTCCCCTGGGACCTTGATACTAGAGAGGGTAAGTGGCCTTCCTTACATGAAAATGTTGAGAAGCTAAAGGAAGAAACAAGTTTTGGAACTGAGAGATTTCTAAAAACTGAAAGAACAACATGGAACAAAGCCATGTCCTTGATAAGGAATATCAGCATTTTGCTTTGATGGAGAGCTAGATACATTATGGATTCAACCAGAGTCTGGCAATAGTCTGTGTCCTTCACCAACTCCCTCCTTTTCCCAAGGGCACTGAGGCAAATCTTGCTTTCTTTGATTTCTCCCAGGCTACCAACTCTGGAATGTAGATGTTATTGAGCTTTGAGTTTATATGTTTCTTATATATTAAAGACAGTGATTTCCAATAACTCCTAAAAAAACACGAAAATCAAAGACAATCCAATATATTTCAAAGCACTTCTTGAAAGGAAGGGTTTACTATTCAGGTTAGAATTAATATCTTAGGTGTCAGAATGCAAAGCCTTGGCATAGAGAGCAATAGTACTTATTGATGTAATTTTGAATGTCTGACAAGAATAAGAAAAAAATCATTTCTCAATAGCCTATAGAAGATAACTTTTCACAAATAATAGAAAAATAAAAATCACACTTTTGAATGTTTAGACTTGATGTCAGGTATATCCAGAATGAATTCAGCTTTGATCTTCATTTCTATTTACCTACATATTCTTGGACTCACATCACAGATTTCATCATTACTTAACACTATGCTCCCACTGAAAGAATTGATCCAAATTTTTCAGTCTTGAGCATTACCTGTAACTCTTACAATTAACTTAAAGCATCCCTTTCTATGAGCATTAAATTAGCACCCTCTTCTTGTGACATTTAGTACACTGACCTTTTTTGCTACCTATTGATCATCTCACAATTTGTTCACTACTCTTATTCACCTTAGATTCTACATTCTACAATGTCAATAACTGTACTATCATTATCCTAATCTCTCTTACCCACTATTGTACTTACACGGCTAAACTGAACAAATGCTAAACTGGAGTGTACACATTTTCCCTCTCTCTACATGAAGATTTCTGGAACTACAGAGGAAAATTCTAAAATAGGGTAAATTTATATTACTATGAATTTGTGGTCACAAACTTAAATCAATCCTCAAAACAGTCAAGTCCTCCTAATATATACTTCTTTTCAGTTGACTCTTTCTGTTCTTTCAAAGGCTGTTTCAATTAAGAACCTCTTCTTCCAGAGATTTGATCACACTTCCCATTTTTTCATGTAAAACTATCTTGTCTTATTTCAAAAAGAAAACAGAGGGTTTTAATGGACAATTGTAGATATAACAGTCTTTTTAAATAAGAAACACAGAGCCAAATGCAGAGTTAAAAGCCCAAGAGGTCAGAGCAGTAGCTAAGAGCTGAGACTAAAACCCTTTCTTACCCCTTGCTGCCACTGCTGTTCTTCCCCTCTGAAGGAGACCTACTTCCTGTGTATCTGTCCTTTTATTGACTTTCTGTTCTGCCTTCTCATTGGTTGTAAACCCAACCACATGACCTCCTTGTCACTGCCTGTCTATATAGACCTCCAAGTCTTCTATGGTTGGTATTGAGATTAAAGGCATGTGTCTCCATGCTGGTGGTGTTCTTGAACACACAGAGATCTGCCTGTCATGTGATCGGGATTAAGGGCATGTGCTACCACTGCCAGACTTCTGCTATGGCTTGCTATTAGCTCTGACCCCCAGGAAACTTTATTTACTAACATACAAATAAAATCACATTTCAGCACAAATAAAAGACCACCATATTTCCTCTTTTCTATTTTAATAAAAGGAAAAATGTTATAACTAAATAAGAAAAACTATATACAAAAAGTACAATAACTATATATACAATATATCTAAGCAGTAATACCTAAACAATGTCTAGACCACTTGCATTTGACAAATTCAGAGAAATTAATTTCATTATCTATCCTATTTTGGTAAGTCTAAAATGTACCTGATTCACTTTCTATCCTAACATATTACTAACAGAACTATCTTATATCTTTCAAATTTAGTGAGTTTCTTTTCCAAAGTTCATAATAAGGAAAACTATAACTATAACTATTTAATCTTCAACTATCAACAATAGCTAACAAATCTTCAACCCCCTCAGAGACACAAGAAGGAAATAATATTACCTAAAAAAATAAATAAATAAAACAGGAAGTGCATGCACGCAGCTTCCAAAAAAAATGTGACTTCATAGAAACAGCCAGCTGCCTGGAGAGTTACCCAAGGTTTCTCTGCAGCACTGGGGCATCATCTTCAGCCTATAGGCTTAGCGTACCTGAGAGACTAATTTGTGAAGTAGGATGTACACAAGGCTAACAGTTCAAATCCACATTTGGTGAGAGTAGTTCATGTACCGGAAACACCTGAATCCTACTAGTGTTCTGTCATGATTCAGGATTTTAAATTCTGGAAATTGTTGTTGTTGTTTTTTTTTTTTTTTAATTAAGCTGTCTATTCTTCTTGGCTATATGTGTGTGGCTTCATCTTGACATCCCATTCTTCTCTGCATCCTTCAATTAAATGCCACTCTACCATTGAGAGGTTAGACTCTGTCATCTTAGTTACTCTTTCAAGAATAACTGTTTCAGCTACTGTTCCACTGCACACTAGAAGGCATCGGTCCGCTGCCTATTTGGCTGCCTTTAAAGAAAAGGGCACTGTACCTTTTCTAGATTGCAAAGGCCACTTCAGGGATGGTGCTATATTGTCCTGGCCTTAGAAGAGGCCTTTTGTTAAAGCTACAACCACACTTGTCTTAGCAAGAATTGGTAATCTTTTTTTTTTCGTGTCCTGTCTGTTCATTTTGTCTTGTTTGTCAGCAGTTGATTCGAGGATACTTTGTTGTCCAGTGGCTAACTTTTGCCACAATTAAAGTTAACTCCATATGCAGTTTCTTCAATGCCCATATTTTCTCTGAAGTACATTGGTACTGCCAGGAGCTGACATGTCTGCTGTGGGATGTTGTGTATGGCAAATGTGTTGCTAATTAGTCAATAAACACTGATTGGCCATTGGCTAGGCAGGAAGTGTAGGCGGGACAAGGAGAATAAAGCTGGGAAGTGGAAGGCTGAGTCAGAGAGACACTGCCAGCCACCACGATGACAAACAGCATGTGAAGATGCCGGTAAGCCACGAGCCATGTGGCAAGGTATAGATTAATGGAAATGGGTTAATTTAAGCTGTAAGAGCATTTAGCAAGAAGCCTGCCATGGCCATACAGTTTGTAACCAATATAAGTCTCTGTGTTTACTTGGTCGGGTCTGAGAGTCTGTGGGACTGGCAGGTGAGAGGGATTTGCCCTGACCATGGGCCAGGCAGGAAAACTACATCTACACATGTCTCATAAGCATAACAAAAAAAGAAAAATTTCTAAGTTCTTAAAACATTTTAAATGCCATATTCTGTAGATTCCTGAAGAGTTTGAAGATGACCTGTCTATCTAAAATATATCTGCTCTATCTTGAAAACACACCTAATATGACTACAAGTTTGATCGTAATGTCTAACTACTAACTTTCATTTCTTTATATCCTAATAGTTGGTAATAATAACATTCAAGGATTAGCAAATTGCATTACATTGATAAATGAACTGTATAAGTACAATATCTTGAACAAGATTAGAAATGCACATATAGCATTTTGTAACAATATCAGTCTCAATATATATAAATTATATACAATATACAAAAATCCAATCCAATGTAAAGTATTTAAAACTAGTAATTGTCTTTGAAAAATAGATTCAATAATCTTTTTATCTATATCGTATTTATATCTTCTCTTTATTTTTTCTGAGTAGATTGAATAATCTACCCTCTATTCTATCATTTCTATGTATTTTTTTAAACAAGAACATTAAATCTAATCTCCATTGCTTAGCCCTTTTCCTAACCCTTAACAACAACTTGTAACCAACCCTCCTAAACAATGAAAATTATTCCAGACCCAAAACCCATTAAAAGACAAAAAAATCACCCACCCCACACCACCTCTTTGGGAATGTGGGTATCATATTCTTAAAATTGCTTCCTGCTGGATATGGGCGAAGGTATCTTTATTATGAAAAGAAAAATTCTGGGTTAATTGTCAAATTCTAGGAAAGGTAGCTATATTCTTTGTTGTCCAGTCTGTGCATAATGCCAAAGTTCAGGGTTTATTTCAATTCCTTATTCAAATAGTCTGTGAAACTGGCTCATCTCAGCTAGCCATCTCAAAGTTGCTCTGAGCAGTTTGTAGTCCAAAGCTGAACTGTAGATGATGTTTGTCAGCTTAGTGTTATTATTATTGTCCATGTGGAATTATTGTTGTTGTGGGGCCCCATCTTCTTCCAGGAGACTTTAGCTGATGTTAGGCCTGGTCATGATTTCCTGCAGAAAACTGATAAGAGACTCAAACATGAAGACATGTATAGGCAGCTAACTCAAGCTATTCTTCTAGAATTAGTTAGTACTCTATATGAACATTAATATCTTAATAAAGTTGAAAATATAAAATATTTAAAATCTTGTAAATTTTGATATAAAATTCATAATTTAAGAAAAATTTATAGAATCAAAGAATTGAGATTAGTAGTAATAGAATAGTCCCTTAATTAACTTGTTTTTTCTCCTGTCCCATATCAGAAGATGGCTCTTTCTTCTAGCATGATACAGGGAGTTTGCATTTTCCTTTTTAACAACTTCCTTGAGTTTAAAGAAGGAGAGAGCCATTCTCCAACTCCAAAGCCAGCTTTAAATTTTAATTGAACTGGGACTAAAAGAAGACCAATAGTGTTAAATTTATTTAGAGAAGAGCAAAAACAAACATTTAAAAAGACTTACAAAATTTTATAGATGGTATACCAATATGCCATTTTACTCTTTTTCTTGGGACATTTTTTCTAGATGATTTATCTTTTTCTTCAGATGTCTCATTTGTCCATTGTTCTTCAGATTCCATAGCCTTCATTCTCCTAAAAGACAAAAACAAAAACCTTTCCCCAAGACTAATATTGGGGAGGTTACATTTTGGCAAGTTATATCTGATTAAATGAAAAGGCATGTGTTAATGGTATAAGTTAGTCTAAATTGGATGGTCATGCTGGTTGATGAACTATCACCTCCTCTAATTAAGAGGTCTCTCTTGTTCAAATCGAACCTTTATCAATTTTGATGGTACCCAGAGTTTATCTTCTCCTGTAGAAACAAAAGCAAAGCCTCATCCCCAACGTAACAGATATCCTGTTTTCCATTCTAAGATCAGCACATCTTTAAAGTATATAGGCTGATTTAATTCTGTAGTTTTTAATAATATCTAATATCTCTCTGCAGCTGTTGTTCATTTCTCATTAGCATTGAGAAAATTCAAAGTTAATGGAGCATTATGTAGTCTATTTCTGGGTTTTTGTTACCCCTTTGTGTTTATTTAGCATATCCTTTAGAGTTATGTTTGATCTTTCTATAATTGCTTGGCCTGTAGGTTTATGTGGTATACCTGTAATATGCTTTGTATTGTAATAAGCAAAAAAAAAAAAATTGTTTCATTTTACCAGAGACGTATGCTGGAGCTCTATCAGTTTTAATTTGTGCAGGTATACCCATGATGGTCATAACTTCAAACAAATGAGTGATTACAGAATCAGCTTTTTCAGAACTCGAAGCAGTTGCCCATTGAAATCCTGAATAAGTATTAATGGTATGGTGGACATATTTCAATTTTCCAAATTCTGCAAAGTGAAACACGTCCATCTGCCAGATTTCATTCCTTTGAGTACCTTTTGGGTTACATCCTGCTGGTAATAGCATCTGATTGTAAAAGGAGCATGTAGGACATTGTCTTAAAATTTCCTTTGCTTGTTGCCAGGTTATGAAAAAGTCCTTTTTTAAACTATTACTATTGACATGATGTGTTTTTTTATGAAATTCTGAGGCCTCCAGCACATTTCCTATCAATAATTTATCAATCTCATCATTTCCTTGTGCTAGAGGGCCTGAAAGACCAGTATGGGATCGGATGAGAGTTATATATAAAGGATGACTCCTTTTCCTGATTGCATCTTGCAACTGAATAAATAGTGAAGTTAATTCTGACTCATCAGGGATAAATTCCGCAGTCTCAATATGTAATACCACTCTTTCAGAATACTGAGAGTTGGTAACTATGTTGAAAGGTTCTGAAAAATCCATTAATGCCAACAGAATAGCACACATTTATGATTTTTGAACTGAATTATAAGGACATTTAACCACTATACTTAAATTTTCTGATTTGTAACCTGCCTTTCCTTGTTTGTTGGCATCTGCATAAAATGTATGAACCCCAGATATGGGTTTTTCCTGTACAATTTGAGGTAAAATCCAATCATCTCTTTTTATAAGATCAATTCTATCACTTTTGGGATATTTGCTGTTAATTTCTCCAAAAAAAATTACTGCAAGCTCTTTGCTAAGGTTCACTTTCTGTCCATAATTTTTCAATGTCCTCCATAGTTAAAGGTATGAAAATTTCTGCTGGGTCCATTAGTACTAAGTGATGAAGTCTCAAATTTCCTTTCAAAATCAGAGATTTTTTCCACATGTTTTTAATTTTTTATTCAGTTTATTTGGTAAAAATATCCATTCCAATATAATATCTTCCCTCTGCAATAATATTCCTGTAGGAGAATGCATAGAAGGTAAAATAACCAAAATGCAATCCAGCTTTGGATCAATACGATCCATGTGTCCTTCATGAACTTTCTTTTCCACCAAGGCCAATTCTATCTCAGCTTCAGGTGATAATTCTCTTGGACTAGTTAAGTCCTTGTCACCTTCTAAGGTTTTGAACAAATTATGCAGTTCATCATTTTTTACCCCATCAATAGTTTGTAGATGAGAAATGTCACCAAATAATTTTTCAAAGTCATTAAGAGTCTGTAGTCGATCTCTCCTAATTTGTACCTTTTGGGGTCTATGTGGTGGTACTGTGTTCCTCAAAATATTGTACACCCTAATAAACTTATCTGGGTCAGAGACAGAACAGCCACTAGATACAAAGGCTAAAAAATGGTGGCACTAACACCATTAATCCTAGCATTCCAGAGGCAGAAATTCATCTGGTATCTCTGTGAATTCAAGGCCACATTGGAAACAGCCAGGCATGGTGACACACACCTTTAATCCCAGGAGTGAGCCTTTAATCCCAGAGAGTGATGGTAGAAGGCAGAAAGATATATAAGGCCTGAGGACCAGGAACAAGAAGCATTTTGGCTGGTTAAGCATTTGGCTGGTTAAGCTTTTAGGCTTTGAGCAGCACAGTTCAGGTGAGATTCATTCTGGATGAGGACTCAGAAGCATCCAGGATGAGGAAACATGATCAGCTGAGGAACTGGCAAGGTGAGGTGGCTCTGGCATGTTCTGTCTTCTCTGATCTTCCAGCGTTCACCCCAATACCTGGTTCAGGTTTGATTTTATTAATAAGAACTTTTAAGATTCATGCTCCAGGTCTAATTTTTTTGTAGCCCTATTTTATATCCTAAATAATTAATAGAATCTCCTCTTTGTATATATTTAGGAGCAATTTGTAATCCCCAGCAAGGCAATTTTTTTCTTTATTTCTTCCAACATTCTTTCTAAAATATCTCCATTTGAGTCAGCTAGTAAAATATCATCCATATAATGATAAATTATAGATTTAGGAAATTTTTTACATATCACTTCCAATGGCTGTTGTGGAAAATATTGGCACAGGGTTGGGCTATTCAACATTCTGTGTGGGAGGACCCTCCAGTGATATCTTTAACCAGTTGAGAATAAGTAGGCACCATAATGGCAAGTCTTTCTCTGTCTTTTTCTTGTACAGGTATGGAATAGAAACAGTCTTTTAAATCAATAACTATGAGAGGCCATCCTTTTGGTAACAGAGTAGGCAAAGGAATTCCAGATTGTAGAGAGCCCATTGGCTGAATTACTTTGTTAATTGCTCTAAGGTCTGTTACCATACTCCATTTACCAGATTTCTTTTTAATAACAAATACAGGAGAATTCCAAGGGCTGTTTGTTTCTTCGATATGCTGAGCATTTAACTGTGCTTCTACCAGCTCTTCTAAAGCCTGGAGTTTCTCTGTTGTTAAAGGCCATTGCTGAACCCATACAGGCTTGTCTGTTAACTATTTTAAAGGTAGAGCTGTTGGTGTCTTTGGAAGATCATCAGTTGTTGTGCCCTGTTCTTGTATAATATGGATGGCTGATGACCACTCATTAGAATAATATCTTTTAATATTTCTCTCAGAAACATATGCTAGTTTATGATTTGTTTCTGAGGTTGGAGGGATGTTAATCTGAGTATTCCATTGTTGTAACAGGTCTCGACCCCACAGGTTCATAGGTATGTTAGCCATATATGGTTTTTAATTTTCCTCTCTGTCCTTCTGGACCTATACATTCGAGCCATCTTGCACTGTTTCACTTGAAATAATGTTCCAATCCCTAACAGTTGAACGTTTACCTCCTGAAGAGGCCAAGTTGGATGCCAAAATTCTGGTGCAATTATGGTTACATCAGCACCTGTGTCTACCAGACCAGACAACAAAACACCATTTATTCTTACTGTTAATTTTGGTCTTTGTTTATTTATAGAAGTTTGCCAAAAAAATTTCTTTATGTTTTCTCCTGAATTTTCTGTTCCCTCTGTTTCATCATCCTGAGCAGCCTGGTTTATTCCAATAGGCATTTGGTTATTTAATTGCTCTGAGTAGGGGTTTCCTCTATGACTGCAGTAAAGGTCTAAACTGGATTTGCTGTGGGGGCCTGCCTGAGGCCTCTCTGGGTGTTTCCTGAAGACCGAGGCAAAGTATTACCTTGCCCGTCCCTTGTTTATCTATATTTGTTAGCCTAGTGTTTTTCCTTACTGCACCTTCTGCAGACTCCAGAAGTAAGGGGCATTCTGTTGCCATTGTTCCTTGAAGAAACATTGTTTCTAGGAATGTCCTGTTCACAGTCCCTTTTTAAATGTCCTTGCTTTCCACATCAAAAACATCTGACATTCCTCAAACCTCTTGAAATTGCTTCTCCTATCAACATATCATCATGGTCATGAGCCTCAAACTTAAACATGTCTTTAATCCAATCTTCCAAGGGTACAGATATTGTCTTTAATGGACTGATTATTCTTTTGCATGCTACATTTGTGTTCTCAAAAGCCAAAGATTATACAGGGACACTTGGCTCAGCCTGGGTGGAGGGGACTGGACCTGCCTGTACTGAATCTACCAGGTAGAAATCAATCCCCAGGGGAGTCTTTGCCCTGAAGGAGATGGGAATGGGGGGCGGGCTGGGGGGAAGGCAGCAGAGGAGGCAGAAGGGGGGAGAACAAGGGATTCTGTGGCTGATATGTAAAATTAAATTAAATTATAAAATAAAAGAAGAAAATACAAAAAAAAGTTTTGATTATTATCTTGCTAGCTTCTGAATTTGGGACCATTCTCTTTACTGCTGAAGTCAGTCTTTGTAAGAAATCCCATGACAGATTCTTTTGGGCCCTGTATAACCTTTCTAAATGACTCTGGTTTCTTTCCTGTTTCCTCAAATCTGTCCCATGCAGTCAAGGCTGCCATTCAACATAGAATTAGTGTTTGGTTATCATAAACATTGTGTTTGTATTGTAGCATATTGGCCTTCCCCAACAAGCTGATCCTGGGAGATTTGTATACCTCTAGCCTTCCATTGATTTTCTATGTTTTTAGCTTCTTCTTTGAATCTCATGCACCACTGCAGCTGTGCTCCTTGTTCCAGAACAGTATTTACCATCTCTTGCCAGTCCTGTGGTATAACCTTATTATAAGTTGACCAGGAATTTAACATTTGCTTTACAAATAGGGAATGCATGCCATAAGATACTGTTACTTCCTTAAACCTTGGTAAATCTAACATTTCAATGGGAGTCCAAATATTTCATGCATTCACTTGACCTGGTAACTGCTGTACAGTTCCCTGATAAATTAAGGGTTATTGTGTGAAAACAGGCTTTCTTTCTGTAACCTTATAATCCAATTCTCAAACAATTTCACTGTTAATTTCTTCTATCTGAATCTGAATTTCCCTATACTTCATTTTAACAGGTTTTTCTAAAGCTATTATCCTGGCACTTAAATTGACTATCTTTTTAAATAGTAAAATAAGGATAAAGAAAGTAATAATGTGAATAATGCCATCAACATTAATCTTCTCATATAGTTGTTCCATTTTCAGACTGCCTAAAATTTTATCAAAGTCCAATTTTCTTCTAATGTCCACATAGTACTCATTTTTTAATGTGGAAAATATTTTTTTTCTCTTTTAAATAGTTTTTTCCTTTAAAATATCTGATATCTTAATTGACTTACCAAGTTTGTATAGAACAGTAGAAATCCGAGGGAATTTCAAAACAGCTACGTAGCATCCGAGGCGGCAATCCAGAGAGAGAGAGAGAGAGAGAGAGAGAGAGAGAGAGAGAACAAAAAGAAAGAAAGAAAGAAAGAAAGAAAGAAAGAAAGAAAGAAAGAAAGAAAGAAAGAAAGAAAGAAAAGGAAGAAAGAAAGAAGGAAGGAAGGAAGGAAGGAAGAAAGAAAGAAAGAAAGAAAGAAAGAAAGAAAGAAAGAAAGAAAGAAAGAAAGAAAGAAAGGCATAGCCACGTATTCTAGCTAAAAACAGAAATCCAGCCACAAGTTATTTCTTGAGTCAAGTCAAGACAGGCCTCTGGCTTCCTTAAGCTCTGACCATGTGAGTTGGCATTTTGGCTGCAAGCAGCTCTATCTGCAGTTGTATGCAGCTGCTGCAACTACAGTCCAGTGCAGCTGGACTGGTAGCTCTGGCAGGGCCTGAGTTGTTTGTAGCACTGGATTTTTTTTTAAACCTGAGCTGCTTGAGTTGTAAATCTGGCTGCAAGTAGCTCCAGCTGTGGGTAACCACTTGTACCTATGGTCGGTCAGGTCTAGGGCCTAGGCTGAGCTGGGCTGAGGCAGGGAGCCAGGCCACTGAGGCAGGGAACTGGTCTGAGCCAAACCAAGCCGAGCCGAGTGAATTTTAATGAATTCTTGCCATGTGGGCAACCAAATGTAGATGTAACGGTCTTATTAAATAAGAAACACAGAGCCAAATGCAGAGTTAAAAGCCCAAGAGGTCAGAGCAGTAGCTAAGAGCTGAGACTAAAACCCTTTCTTACCCCTTGCTGCCGCTGCTGTCATTCCCCTCTGAAAGAGACCTACTTCCTGTGTATCTGTCTTTTTATTGACTTTCTGTTCTGCCTTCTCATTGGTTGTAAACCCAACCACATGACCTCCTTGTCACTGCCTTTCTATACAGACCTCCAGATTTTCTATGGTTGGTACTGAGATTAAAGGCATGTGTCTCCATGGTGGTGGTATTCTTGAACACACAGAGATCTGCCTGTCATGTGATCAGGATTAAGGGTGTGTGCTACCACTGCCAGACTTCTGCTATGGCTTGCTATAACTCTTACCCCCAGGAAACTTTATTTATTAGCATACAAATAAAACCACATTTCAGCACAAATAAAATATTACCATAGACAATCTTTCCATAGTTTCTAGCTCTCAGTTACAACCCTCCTTATACCTGTACCAGTGAAGAGTCTCAAGTTTTGTTTGTATTTGCATTTCTGTTTTTGATATAGGATCTTGCTATGGGTACAGATTAGCCTTGAACTCACAGTTCTCTTGCCTCAATCTACAAAGTGCTGGATTTATAGGTGGGCTTTATCAGATTCTATGAGATTTCCATCTTTTTTAATCTATAAAAAATGGAATCTAAATTTGTTTCTAGGGTTGGAGCACTTGCCTAGCAAGTGCAAGGCCCTGGGTTCGGTCCTCAGCTCTGAAAAGAAAAAAAAAAAGAAAAGACAAAATAACAAAAATTTGCTTCCTCTCCTTTTCCTACATTTTCATTGACATTCACTCCTTAATCATTCCAATCCATCCCATATTCTTACTATTCCATTTAAGTCACTCTCATCCACATCACTTGAACTTAAAACTATCTTTGTTTTATGTCGCTTACTTTGGATGAGTTGGTTTATTTCCAAGCTTTACATTTTCCAATACTGTTGGTTGCTTTTTTTTCTTTTGGGGGGACTGCCACCCAGCTCCCAAATAAATCACACACAATGGCTTATCCTTAATTATAAATGTTCAGCCTTAGCTTGACTTGTTTCTAACCAGCTTTTCTTAACTTAAATTGTTCCATCTATCTTTGGCTTCAGGGCTTTTATCTTTCTCTATTCCTGTATACCTTTCTTTGTTTCTTACTCCACGGCTTGCTGTGTAGCTGGATGGTTGGTCTGTGATGTCCTCCTTCCTTTCTCATTCCTTCTTCTTTCTTCTTCTCCCAGATTTCTCCTTCTGTTATTTTTCTCTGCCTGCCAGCCCCACATATCCTTTCTCCTGCCTTGCTATTGGCCATTCAGTTCTTTATTAGACCATCAGGTGTTTTAGACAGGCATAGTAACACAGCTTCATAGAGTTAAACAAACGCAACATGAACAAAAGTAACACACCTTAATATAATATTCTCCAGTATTCCAATAACAAAATTAAAATATTAATGTATATCTTACAGTGTCATTTCAGAGTGTTACAGGCTTACCAATGAAATTATTTAACACTAAACTTCATGAATGCTGTCTATTGCTAGCAGCAACAGTAGCAGCACCAGTAATGTTAAATAAATTCAGTATGAAATTCTTAGTCTTCAGCACTTCTGAGTCTGTTAACCACACAAAATTTTACATACCAGATTCACTCATTTTTTCAGACTGGAGAATGACTTTTTGCTATTGGATAATTTCCTTCTTAGCCTTAGTAGTGCCAGTTTGCTCTTCCAGGTATGTTTTATTTGTGTGTGTGTTTGGGAGGGGGTAGTCAGAGTACTATAAGCAGTCTAGATATTGCTTTAATCCATTTTGGAGATTATATTGTTGAACCTTTATGAAACCTGGATGCTGAGCTATGCCAGAATACCAGGATACTTTGCTTACTACTGTATGCTATGCATTTATAATTCACTCTGGTAAACTCAGACTTTAGAGTTTTAACCATTTTGCATAAATGACTTGTGAGCTTTACATGACACATCACAAGTTCCTTGATTGTAGAAACCATGAAACATGTACTGGCTAGTTTTATGTCATCTTGCTATAGTCTAGGGTCATTTGAGTAGAATGAACCTCAGTTGAGAAAATTCTCCTAACAGATTTGGATGTTGGGAAGCCTGTGGCACATTTTCTTGATTGGAGATTAATGTGGGAGGGCCCAGCTCATTGTGAACAGAGCCGCCACTGCGCCAGTGATCCTGGGCACTATAGTAAAGCAGGCTGAGCAAGCCATGAGGAGCAAGCTAGAAATTAGTACTCTTCTATTGACTGCCTAAATTCCTGACTTCAAGTTCCTGCTTTCAGGACCTGCCGTGATTTCTTTCATCATCGTGCTGTGATGTAGAATTGTAAGCAAAATAAAGCTTTCCATCCCAAGTTTTTGTTGTTGTTATGGTGTTTTTTCATAGCAATAAAAGCTAAGAAATATAAGGATTAATACTAGAAGTGGGGTCATTGCTATGATAGACATGACTATGTGATTTTTGGAGGATTACAACAACATTTGGATTTGAAGCTAGAGAAGGTGGTTCAACATTCAATGAACTGTTCTGTGGGAACTTAGAAGATAATTCTGAGAACAATGCAAATGATGGAGGCCTGGCTTTTGAAGTTTCAGAAGGAAGTTTGAAAATTCCTTAAAGAATCACTATTGAGGCCATTCAATATTTGAAATTAAGTACCACTGAAACAAAATGTTTGCTTTACTGGGATCATTGATGTTGGTTAGCTGGATCTTAGAAATTAGCACTGTTTAAAAAGTGACCAGCATTATTGAAGTGAAACTTCTGGGAAGTGTTTTCTTGGACTGAGCATAAATACTGTAGTCCAGAGGTAGCCAAGGTTTTAGTTCATGCTGGCAGCCAAACTTGGTAATGTTTAAGAGTCTCTCAGGTGTTACTCATTTTTATGGCGTGAAAAATTCATGGAGAGCAGCTAAGGCTTGGAACTGTGAGAGGTCAGGAGAGGTCATTGGTGAAGATGAAGCCTCAGTAGCAGTGAAAATCTCACAACTGAAAGGGCTATAGAGAGAGCTTAGATTTGACATCATGTATCATGGTCCCAGTCCTTGAAGAGAACCAAGAGAGGCTATTGGCAAATGTCCATACCAGTTGCAATCTAGATCATGGAATTTTGGAGAAGCCAGTTCCTTGGGATGACCACTGAGGGTGTCCAAAGTCATGGAGTTGAGCCAGCCTGAGCCTAAGAGACACATTGTATGTTCTATAGAGGGCAGAAATAGTGAAGTTACCTGGGCCTTTTGGAGGAGCCTAGCAGATCATGAGTCTCAAAAGTCTGATACTGAGCTTTATACCATTGTATTTTTCATTTTGCTTTCCTTTGATCTGATTGTGACTGTGTCCTAGTTCTTCCCTCTTGGAGTATGAAAGTATTAAGTTTATTTTTATTTTGTAGGAGCCCACATTCGGAATTTTAGAGGGACTGTGGATATTTTAAAGAGACTGAACTTTTAAAGTGTTCAGAATTTTAAAAGTTGTGGGTCTTTTAAAGTTTGAACTATTTTATTTTGTGATGTTAATATTAATATGTGATTTTGAAGACAACAAAAAAGGAAAGGTTATGGCTTAACAGTGATGTATTTGTATGTTAATTTGACAAGGGTTTGACAGTGATAGCTGGTTTTTTCAATTTGACACAAGATAGAGTCACTTGGGAAGAAGAAATCTTAATTGAGAAAATACTCCTACCAGATCAATCTGTGGAAATACCTGCATTGCATCTTCTTGATTGACATGGAAAAGTTCATAGGCTGTGCTACCAATGGGTCAGTGATCCTAGGCTCTATAAGAAAGCAGGCTTTGGAAGCTATGGTGAGCAAGCCATGGGGGCAGGCAGGGAAGCAGCATTCCTCCCTGATTTATACTTCATTGCCTGCCTTTAAGTTCCTGTCTTGCCTTTCTTTAATGATGGAATATGATGTGAAAGTGTAAGTGAAATGAAATTCTTTCATCCCCAAGTTGTTTATTTTTTGTCATTTTTTTATCACAGCAATAGAAAGCTAAGAGAACACATTCATTTTTATGTCCCATGCCATGGGACTGAATGCAAAACCAATACCAGGCCTCAGTAAATGTGCTTTATATAGAACTAAAATAGGAGAGAATAGGCTAAATACTTGACTTGATATTCATTAAAGTGCAACAGCATGTGTACAATTTAAACCAACCATTAGAATCTCTTCTCTTGCTGACTAGGCATCTGAATTGATAAAATACTGTCTTTCTTTTTCTTGATAGGTAAGACTGAATGTATTTCTCATCCATCCTATTTATAGGTAATCTATTCCCTGAAATAATTACTATACTCAACAGTATTGTTTAAATGTTGCCATCCTTCCCTGACAATTTCCATTTAAGCACATCAGCAAAAGTCTTTAAATGTTATTACCAATTAAATGGACATAAGTTTAGAAAGCCCAAGATAGATCAAGTGAAGGAAATAGAGTAAAGGAACATATTTTTTTCCTCTGAGTCAGAATGATGCACTACTGAAACAAGCATATTCTGTGATTTTCATATACAACCTATAATTTGTCTCTGACAATATATATGCTGAATTTTTAAACTAAAACTAATACATTTTGTATCTTCATTTTATGCTTACTCTTAATTTTGGAGATATTTCAGTGTACATTTGTGTATATATTTGTCCCTATCTGTGTATTAATATGGATGTCTATCAAAATAGATTTCTTTTCAAAAGAAATATTGTATGAAAGTCTTATAAGCTGTGCTTAGTTTTTGTTTTAAAAGCAGATATTTTACTAAAAAAGCAATTGTGAATTGCTGTACATGGAGTTCTATGAGCTCAATATTCCTCTTGATCTTCCTTATAGTGATCTTTATATCAAGTTCAAATAAATCTAAGACTATGTAGACATAGTTTGAAAGCCACTGACAAAGAAATGGGTTGTGAAAATTCAGAATTAGAATTCTTCTCATTGAATCTTGCAGTGAACACACCAAGAAAGTCAGACTACAATAATGCGAGATGTTTAATCTCTATGGTAACCTCTTTTATCATGTGCTGTGCCCAAACTACAAAGACAAGGAAAGCTCAGGTGCTATTCCTTTACACTATGTGTATATATGTCACTGTGATTGGTTTAATAAATGAGCTGACTGTCTAATAGCTGAACAGTATAAGGTTAGGTGGAAGAGCCAAACTGAGAATGCTAAAAGAAAAAGGGTGGAGTCAGAGGAGTCACCAGGAGACACAGAGGGAGCAAGACACACTGGAGAACCAGTAAAGTGATGAGCACAAGGCAATACCTAGATTAGTAAAAATGGGTTAATTTAAGTTGTAAGAGCTAGTTAATAATAAGCCTGAACTATTGACCAAGCATTTATAATTAATAATAAGACTCTCTTGTGGTTATTTGGGAAGAAATTGCTAGAATGTGTAAACTCAGGGTTTGGGAAAATATATGGAAAAGGGGGTGCTCTCACCAATGAAGCAGCAAATGAGGGCAAAAGAGAAAAGAAAAAGGAAATTAAAAAAAACTGTGTAATTATGATAAGGTAAGCTATTATTTTGTTGTGTGTGTGTGAGCACATGCATGCTCCAAAAAGTAAGAGCGGCCAACAGTGCCCTTATAGAGTAAAGAGAATAGAGATTTTGAAATGGGTTTTGTAACATGAATTGCTAAATGGTCTTATTAATAAAAAACCTGGAGCCAGATATTGGGGTGAAAGCTGAAAGATCAGAGGGATAGAACAAGCCAGCTACAAGTTCTTACCACTAGGAAATCCTTAGCCCAATAGAGAGCTACTTCCTGTATATTCACACCTATATACCTTCTTGTGCTCTGGCATCTTAATTCCTCTCTCTGCACAGCTCTATCACTTCCTGTCTGCCTATACAGACCTACAGACCTCTATGGTTAACTAGTGCTGGGTTTAAAGGCATGTGCCAGCACGTCTGGCTCTGTTCTCAGTGTGGCCTTGAACTCACAGAGATCTAGATGAATCTCTGCCTCCTGAAGGCTGGGATTAAAGAGATGTGCTACCATTGCTTGACCTCTACGTTTAATATAGTGGCTGACTTTTTCCTTTGATCCCCAGCAAGCTTTATTTGTTAGAGTACAAATAAAATATCACCAGAGGTTTTGGATTTAGTTTCATAGAATCCATTAACTTTGAGAATTTTGTGGCATATTGACAATGTGGGTATATTGGGTTAGGTTTAGGGATTAATGGATGGCATGAAACTGAAGGTAGTGAGTAAAAGAAATCTATGAGGTACCTGAACTGCACTACATAGAAGGAACAGATTGTAAATGGATGCTTATTTTCATCAATTAACAAAAAATAAACATCTATAGAAGCTGATGCAAATAACCTGAGTATTAAGAGTTGAAAATAGCAAAGAGAAGAGATTGTAAAATTAAGTGTCATAAAAATGGAAGTTCATTATAACTGAATCTCTAGATAAATGAAGTGGCATCATTTTTACAGGAAGAAAGTTTCTTCATTATGACAAATTATGACAAATTATGACAAATTAACAAAGATGAAATGGATGCATTTGAAGTATAGGTGAGCTAGTATATTTGTTTCAATCTCAAACATTCTTCTCTGTATTACTACAGAAAAAGTCACCACCTATAAGCATTTATATATGAATGACATGAAAGCAGAAGAGAAATTGGGGCAAGGGAGATTAGTGGGAAGGACTAAAGGGGAGAAGGAGAGCATATAGGGAATGAATATGGTCAAAGTACACAACAGACTTCAGAGAAAATGTCCTTACAGAACCAGCACTAGAGCTGTAGATAAAGCTCAGTTGGTAAAGTGTTTGCCATGCAAGCATGTGTTTCAGAATTTGCATCTTTAGTAATCACATAAATGCCAGGCAGAATTGGTGGCTTACCTCTAATACCAGTGCTCAGCAGGTGGAGAAAGGGGTTTACTCAGTAAACTAGCTATCTAGAATAGCTGAATCTCAGAGCTTTGGGTTAAAGCAAGGCAGGACTTTGACTTGGTATATAAAGTGTATAGCAACAGAGGAAGAACTCTGGCCTCCACACACATACGCACACATGTACACAGACACCCACATACAACCAAACAGGCATACACATGTGCATTCTACACATAAACACAGAAAGGGAAGATGAAACCCAGCGTTGCATTCAATGAATATAGGCCAAAATAAATAGAAGATAGGTAGGTAGATAGATGGCCAGATAGGAGATAGGTTGATAGAGTGACTTGGAATAGGGTTTATATAAGACACAAGGTTTGTAGTAGTTGATATAAGGATCATGAAAGAAGATTGACCATTGGAATAAGATAGCTTGTCAGAAGGAACTGAAGATTCAACTTATTTCATAATCACAAACATAAGAATGTTAAAAGTTACCAACTTTCAATTAAGCTGCAGCTTTGTAGAAGTGGCTATTAGCATGATCTCAGAAGGTACAAGGTGAGTTAATGTGAATTTGATTATTTTTTAGGTTGATGCACTTTTAAGAAAGGCAGTATAAGTTATTTGGGCTTATTGACAAAGCAGTTGTTGAAAGTATTACCTATGTAAGTAGCCTGTTGAAAAGAGAATGAAGATAAAGATACTGCTTCATCACTGGAAAGTACAGGGAAAGTTTTTGAATATCCTAAAGACATGAAATAATAATCATGATAGCATTTAAATTACAAAGTGGGAAGAAGAGGCCACTGTTATAAAATGAAGTACTGGAATTACACAGTCTAAACGTAGAACTGTAAAAGATAGATAATTACAAGGCCAAGAATGTAG
The DNA here is from genome assembly GCF_949786415.1 of Peromyscus eremicus. NCBI lineage: Eukaryota > Metazoa > Chordata > Mammalia > Rodentia > Cricetidae > Peromyscus > Peromyscus eremicus. Next base: position 123,615,693 of record NC_081439.1, read on the forward strand.
CTGTAGGGACAGCTAACAGAACAGAACTGGAGAACATCATTGAAACTAGCGGACATATTGAACATACATGAATGGATTTTTATCTTCCTAGAAGGTTGGAGGAACTTACAACATGAAGGAAAACTGTATATCACTTGTCAAAATCATTAGATGAATAAGAAAATTAGTTGAGAGCAATGCAGATGGAGAAAGAATTTTGGAGAGTTAAGAAAGAATTTTCAAGATAGCAAAAACATGTAATGACAACATAGAGAAATAATATTCTTGAAGAGGCCATGGAGAGCAATAGTGACACTATCAGTGCTCTGGGTCTATTGCTTGAGCAGTTATATAGAAAGAGTAATTGGTACTCAGGATGCAGTGTAATCTGTTAGTGCCTCTTTCCTTACTATTGTTTCCCTGGAAAAGAAAATACTCACAGTGAAACTGAAAGATAGTTCTTTATTATCTAACTGTAAGAAAAGGTCCAGTGTTTGTAACTGAATACAAAGGTAAGAAACATTATTTGACCCATGTCCTTTAATTCTTCTGCAAACTATCCCAAGGAACATTTGCTACTCCCTTTACTCTACCTCTTCAACTGAAAAGATGGTCAAATAAAGCAGTGTCCTTCTTAAGACAAGTTTGTCCTAAACAAAAAGGAAGTGGAAGAAATGCTCAAACAAGTTGAAGCTAGGTCTTACAATAAAGGAAAATCTCAGTAGAATTTTCCCCTCTCAGGAAAACTCCACATCCACAAATGCACAGTATCTTTTCATATCTCTCTCTTAAATATTTCCTTGGAAATACACTTGTAACCACCCGTCTAGTCACCACCTTGCTAAGAGCCACAACCTTCTCTCTCCTGCTCAATAGAAGCAACCAACTTACTATGTTCCCTGTTTCTATTCCATCTAATGTCCTGTCAACTTTGTATTTTGCACCGAGTGATCCTTCTGAAAGAAAATATAGCCTATGCTGTTCTCTTCACAAAGAGTTAAGATTTCCCCATTTCCAGTTCCACACATACACAACATAGCTGTTTACATTATGACTAAACTAGAATGAATTATTTTCCCTCAAATTCCAATACTAAATGCTAAATTAGAAGTTCTTGTTTCTGTGCACTTGATTCCTTGCACCATGCATTTATCAAACTATTTGTCGTTCAAATAAGAATGGAGTTTGTTTCCCTTTCATACCTGTTGTGAATAGAAAAGCAATGAACATGGACGGGCAAGTATTTCTTTGGAGTCCTTTGGGTATGTGCCCAAGAATGGTACATCTGGATGTTGAGGTAGATATATTCCAAACTTCCTGAAGAAATGCAACACTGATTTCTTTTGTGGCAGTACAAATTCACACTTCCACCAGCAATGACTAAGTGTCCCCCCTTGCCCAAATTTTCACCATCATGGGCTGTCATTTGTCTCATAGATCTCGGCCATTCTGACACAAGAAAGTTTAAATCTCAAAGTACTTTTAATTTACACTAGCCTGATGTCTAACGATGTTGAATATAATATATAAAAGAGTTATCCTGCAATGGGGATAACAATACCCCTCAGATACCATAGTCTAATGGTGTGAAAAAGTATATGAGTACTATTACTAATAAAATACCAATGAATTTGAAACATCTGTACTTAAGGAAGTCATGTATAAAACAAATATTTTCCTCAAACATCAAACATTAAAATTGTAACTTCAGATAGCAATCACCATCATTGTAGAAGGCCACTGATAAAGTGTTCTCAAGTCAAAATTGGGAAATTGCTTGTGGTGGGTAAAACTATGTTCCCCAGGATACATGGAAGTCTAAATGTTCAGTATCTGTGACTATGACCTTATTTAGGAATTAGGGCCTTTGCATTTAACTTCATGTAAAATCATATGTAAGTTGAAATGCACATGTAACAGGTTGTATGATTGGCATCTGTTGTTTTTTAAAAAAAGAAGTAACATATAGGGAGAATGATGTGTGATGTCAACAGCAGAGACTTAGAGATCTGAACCTGAAAGTCATGGACTGGGAATATGCTCAGTAGCTGGGAGCCAAGAGAAAAGTATGGATCAGATAATAACTTAGAGATTATTGCCCTGATTACCACTTCATCCAGAGCTTGTGTTTCTACAACTTAAGACAATGAACTTTTGTTGCTTTAGGCTTCCCAGTCTAAGGTATGTTCTACCAATAGCCACTGCAGACATGCTTTTTATACAAAATAGCAATTGATGTTGGTGCTGCCAGCAGGCTAAGAAAGGTTAACTATGTGGCTATAACATTGTCATTATGTGTTGCTTATTTGTTTAAATTATTTCATTCATCAAACAGCTTCTCAATTTGACATAGTATGTTTCCTTCAACTGTACTATGTACTGAATGGATTGTAACTGTTATCATCTATCTTTTTTTTTTTTTGGTTTTTTTCGAGACAGGGTTTCTTTGTGTAGCTTTGGGCCTTTCCTGGATCTCGCTCTGTAGACCAGGCTGGCCTTGAACTCACAGAGATCCACCTGCCTCTGCCTCCCGAGTGCTGGGATTAAAGGCACGCGCCACCACCGCCCGGCTGTTATCATCTGTCCTATTTCCCTTCACTCCCTAACCTTGCCTTCTCCAAATCTATACTCTATCTACCTCTTTCTCTTCTTGGAAAGTAGACATCACTATAGAATTTATAGATTAACGCTCTTTAAGAATATAAGTAAAAATAGCCGGGCGGTGGTGGCGTACGCCTTTATTCCCAGCACTCGGGAGGCAGAGCCAGGCGGATCTCTGTGAGTTCGAGGCCAGCCTGGTCTCCAAAGAGAGTTCCAGGAAAGGCGCAAAGCTACACAGAGAAACCCTGTCTCGAAAAACCAAAAAAAAAAAAAGAATATAAGTAAAAATAACAATAAACAGCAATTATTTTTATAAGCTCTCATAATTTGTTTTTTTCTAACCAGATTGTCTTTATTATAAACATTGAAGATAATTTCCTCATGGGTCCTTCCCTTCCAAACTGTGTTCCATATGTGTTTTCATCTGAAGCTTAAATGGATATTTGAGTTCATTTTGCTGTACTAGCCAAAGATCAAAGCAGAAGTCAATATTAAAGATAGATAATAAAGAACCATGAAGTATGGTATTTCAGTGGCATAAAATAAATAGAATTATTCCCCTAGGCAATTCTGCTCCAATTAGATACATAACAGATGCCCTCACTTGATTGTTCAGTTTAGTCAAGTGTAGTTTAGAGCTTCTTAAATATTAATGAAATATTGGATTTAAATTTTATACTTTCAACTGTATCATAGTGCCATTAAACATTGGAGTATGAAAAGATCTTATATGTCAGTGATCTCAAATTGTTTCTGAAATTGCTAAGACTTGCCTGAGTTCACAGAATTCATTGCTGATAGAAATGAGCTTGGATCCCAGGTTTTTGGGGCCCCAGTCTAGCATTCTTTGGCCAAGTAATTTTCAGACTACAGATTCCTTCAGCAAACAATATCGTTTCTTTTTCAGGCAAGAGTACTGTAGTATGATATTTTATTTCTTTAAAGGCAGAGTGGACAGAATCTCTTTGCAGAGTCATCCATTTAAGTTTCCCCTTATTCCAACTGTAACTCCAAAATTCTACCCTTCTAAAAATAAAATATAAGTTCACATAGTGGGGTCATTAATTAGCAATATAATCACAAAATTAAATAACTGGTGTGGCTTATTTGTATTAATTGTACTACAGGTGTGTAACAGGTTAGCAGCAGGGGAAAGTGACATTTGTAAAGAAATTGCTATTATTGCAATTTTTCTGTGCCTGCATTTATTGCAAATTAAAAGTTTAAATTTGAATAAGTAGGAATTTGAAAGACACCAATAGTTTTTCTACATAACCTGCAACATTTCACTTCTGACATTCTCATAACTTTATAGGGGATGAAATTCTTCAGGCAAGAATATTTGAGACATATCTTCTTACCAGATAAGTTCATGTCCAACTTCACAATTACACTCCACCACTTCTAAGTTGATGTGTCAGCTTCCAGTATTTGTGGGAGGCTCTTATAGAGCAATTAAAAAAAACTCAATTGAGTAAATAGTTCAGAGAAGTTAATGTTTCATATTCTTTTAAAGTTGTCCAGGGGGAAAAGTTTCAAACTCAGTTTGCATGTAATTGATTTATCAATAACTAGGGAAGCTCTGGCAAGGAGCAAATGATGCAACCTCAGCTTATAATTCTCTCTGCAATTACAGTCTTAGAACTAGTTGCTGCTAAAACTGAAACTTTCTGATTATGTACCAGGAGTGAACCTTGTTAGAATAGACATTTTTCATTTTCATGAGTTATTACAGTTTTATGCATTTAGTACTCCTTCAGTAGAGATTTATGTTCACCAAAGCTTTCAAATTCTGAATAATCTAGTAGAGACAGACTATGTCTTTAACCAATTCCATTCACTGCACAAAACCTACAATAATCCTGTAGACACTGTTGGTACTGGACAAAAGTGTAGATCTCTACAACAGGATAAAAATCTGCTTTAAAAATGATGGCAAATTTTTAGTGTAACTATGCCTATGGTTTCTGTGATTTCTACTCCAGGTAAAATAGTTTGGTTATGATTTATTATATTTACATATCCTCTGAAAATTTGAGAGTGCAAGTTTTCCCAGTAACCTCAAGTATCAGATTAATTCTAGAAAAATGCTTTGTTTTCAGTTCATTTGGGATTATCTGTTATAAGATGAATGATTTTGAGATCAGAAACTGAAGTTATACTCTGTAGGGGCCCACAGAGGTTTCCTAGTGAGATCTGACCTTGCTTTACCCAGTAGGAGTTCATTAGGGGATGGCTTAACCACATATGTAGTTACCAAGTATTTGGACGGGTCTGCACTTGGCTGTACTAGGGGGAGATCTTTTGCCCCACTCCTTGGCATTGTTATAAAAAGCCTTTTTGAAGAGACAGAAGGGGCCAGTGGATATTGATCCAGGTACTCCCAAAGCTATCCTGTGTTTCTGTGTGTCTTCTCCACAGTATCTTTCTATCTAAATATTTTTTATACCTCTCTCCTCAACAGTGCCCTGGGAAAACAATGGGAACTGGTCTCCCACAGCACTCTAATTTTTGAAGATATTTATCACCTCTTTATTATGTGTTATGGTTATATTTTGGTTAGCCATATTAGGTATAATTGTAACTAAGGTCAATATTTGTTTTGTTTCACTCAGTATTTTATTCTTAACACCAAGAACAGAGTTTGGTGCATATTAGACCTTTAACAGTTCTTTTAAATTGATTTGAGTGGATAAGATGAAATATAGTGTACATTTACAGCCCTAAGCAAGATTTGAGGGGCTTTGTCTCCTTGTATTGGTTTTCTAGTCAGCAAAAAATAATTGCCTATATCTAACACATTCTAATGGAGAAGATAAGCAATGACTTTATGCAACTAAATGAATGGCCTAAGAATTCATATAGGTTACATAGAAACACAAACAGAAATCATTCAATACTCAGACATCAATAACAAAAAAGCAGCATCCCCATATACTTGAGATTAAGTGTTTTTAAGCATAATTCTTAAATCAAAGAATTCAGGGGAAAAAAACTGGGCAGTGGTGGATCACACCTTTAGTCCCAGCAGTTGGGAAACAGAGACAGGTGGATCTCTGTGAGTTCGAGGCCAGCCTGGGCTACAAAGTGAGTTCCAGGACAGGCACCAAAGCTACACAAAGAAACCCTGTCTTGAAAAAAACACACAAAAAACAAAAACAAAAAGAAAACTGTTCCCTGATACAGAGCTTGCCAGTACCTGACTGGACTAAGAGGTGAGTCTTTACCCGAACACCCCAGCCTCAAGGCTTTGGGCCCAGGGGCAAAATCCTGTACCCCTAAACAACCACCCATTGCAGTCCCAGTTTCAGGCCAGTTGGTAGGCAGACCTCCTGCACACAGGTCAGACTACCACCATCCCCCATCAGACCCCATAACCCAAGCCCCACCTCCACCAAATCCCACCCACCTTCAGAGACTGCAACTGTTTTCTGAGACAGAGACTTCCAGCACCCAATTGGACTAAGAGTCCCAGTGTCAGGCCAGTTGGCAGGCAGACCTCGTGCCGACAGGTCAGACTACCATCATCTACCATGCACTAAGACTGCAGCTACTCCTTGAGACAGAGCCCACTAGCACCAATTGGTATAAGAGCTGCTCCCTAAGACAAAGAGTCCATCAGCATTGACTAGAACAAGAGCTCCCACTGAATCAAGAGTATCAATCAGAGAGAGGTTCCCTCAGACACAGACACCACTTGCACCAAGTGGAGAAAGAGATGGGTAGACACCAGTGCGAAAATACAGTCAACAACATACAAACCAATATGGCTCCATCAGAATCTACATCAGCAAGACCTCAACATCCCAACACAGAAGAAACAGAAGATAGATATTGACCATAAAAATGACTTTAAGAAGATATTAGAGATCTTAAAGAGGAAATGAAAAATTCCCTTAAAGAAATCAAGAAAAAGTCAAACAAAAAAATGAGAAGAAATGAGTAAATCCCTTGAAAGCCAAAAGAAAGCAACTAAACAAGTGAGGTAAACAGTTCAAGATTTGAAAACTGAAATGAAGACAATAAAGAAGACACAAATTGAGGTAATGCTGGAAGTGGAAAATCTGAGTAAATGAACAGGAACTTCAGATGCAAGTATAACCAACAGAATGCAAAAGATGGAAGAGGGGATCTCTGGCATTGAAGATACCTTAGAGGAAATAGATTCATCTGTTGCTAGAGTTTTCCTGGCTGGCCCACAGTCAGGACAAATCTCTCTCACCCGCCAGTCCCGCAGCCGCTCAGACCCGACCAAGTAAACACAGAGACTTATATTGCTTACAAACTGTATGGCCGTGGCAGGCTTCTTGCTAACTGTTCTTACAGCTTAAATTAATCCATTTTCATTAATCTATACCTTGCCACATGGCTCGTGGCTTACCGGGATCTTCCCATGCGGCTTGTCATGGCGGTGGCTGGCAGTCTCTCTCTGACTCAGCCTTCCACTTCCCAGAATTCTTCTCCTTGTCCCGCCTATACTTCCTGCCTAGCCAATGGCCAAACAGTGATTTATTTAATGACCAATCAGCAACATACTTGACATACAGACCATCCCACAGCATTCATCAGTCAAAGAAAACACTAAAGCCAACAAAGTCATGACCCAAAATGTCCAAGAAATTTAGGACACTATGAAAAGAACAAACCTATGAATAATAGGGATAGAAAAAGGAGAAGAACACCAACTTAAAGGCACAGAAAATATATTCAACAAAATCATAGAAGAAAACTTTCTCCAAATAAAGAAGGAAATGTCTATAAAGATACAAGAAGGTTTCAGAACATGAATTAAACTGGATCCAAAAAAAAGGTGTCCTTGCCACATAATAATCAAACCACTAAACACACAGAATTAAAAAAAAGAGCTGCAAAGAAAAAAGACCAAGTAACACATAAAGGCAGACCCATAAGAATAACACCTGACTTCTCAATGGAGACTCTAAAAGCCAAAAGGTCCTAGACAGACATTATGCAGACATAAAGACACCATGGATGCCAACCCAGACTATTATATCCAGCAAAACTCTCAATCGCCATAGATGGAGTAAACAAAATATTTCATGATAAAACCAGATTTAAACAATATCTCTCCACAAATTTAGCCCTACAGAAAGCACTTGAAGGAAAAATCCAACCTAAGGAAGTTAGATTCACCCATGAAAACACAGGCAATAGATAGTCCCATACCAACAAATACCAAAGAAGGGAAACATACAACACTACTACAAAAAAATAACAGGAATTAACAATAACTGGACATTAATATACATCAATATCAATGGTCTAAATTCACCTATAAAAAGACACAGGCTAACAGAATGGATATGAAAGCAGGATCCATCCTTCTGCTGCATACAAGAAACACACCTCAACTTCAAAGACAGACACTACCTCAGAATAAAAGGCTGGGAAAAGGCTTTCCAATCAAATGGATTTAAAAAGCAAGCTGGGGCTGGGTGGTGGTGGCACACACCTTTAATCCCAGCACTCAGGAGGCAGAGGCAGGCGGATCTTTGTGAGTTCAAGGCCAGCCTGGGCTACCAAGTGAGTTCCAGGAAAAGGCGCAAAAGCTACACAGAGAAACCCTGTCTCAAAAAACCAAAAAAAAAAAAAAAAAGAAGCAAGCTTGTGTAGCTATCCTAATATCTAATAAAATAGACTTCAAACTAAAATCAATCAAAAGAGATCGGGAAGGACATTACATATTTATCACAGGGAAAATCTGACAAGATGAAGTTTCAATTCTGAATATTTATGCACCAAATACAAGGACACCTACATTAGTTAGTAAAAGAAATATTACTAAAGCTTAAATCACACATCAAACTCCATACACTAGTAGTGGAAGAATTCAACACCCCACTCTCACCAATGGACAAGTCTGCCAGACAAAAACTTAACAGAGAAATATGGGAACTAACAGACATTATGACTCAAATAGACTTAATAGATATCTACAGAATATTCCACCCTAACACAAAAGAATATACCTTCTTTTCAGTACCCCATGGAACCTTCTCCAAAATCGACCACATGCTTGGTCACAAAGCAAATCTCAACAGATACAAAAAAATTGAAATAATCTCCTGTCTCTTATCAGACCACCATGGTTTAAAGTTAGATTTCAACAACAACAATAATTACAGAAAGCCTAAAATCTCATGGAAACTGAATAACGCCCAGTTGAATCATGAATAGTTCAAGGAAAAAATAAAGAAAGAAATTAAAGATTTCCTAGAATTCAATGAAAATGAATGTACAACATACCCAAATTTATGGGACACCATGAAAGCAGTGCTAAGAGGAAAATTCATAGCTCTAAATGCCCACATAAAGAAGTTGGAGAAATCTTACAGTAGTGACTTAACAGCACAACTGAAAGCTCTAGAACAAGAAGAAGCAAACACACACAGGAGAAACGGATGCCAGGAAATACTCAAATTGAGGGCTGAAATCAATAAAATAGAAACAAAGAGAACAATATAAAGAGTCAATAAAACAAAGAGCTGGTTCTTTGAGAAAATCAACAAGATAGATAAGCCCTTATCCAAATTAACTAAAAAGCAGAGAGAGAGATCATCCAAATTAACAAAGTCAGAAATGAAAAGGGAGACATGACAACAGACAATGTGGAAATCCAGAGAATTATCTGGTCATACTTCAAAAACCTGTACTCAACAAAATTGGAAAATGTGAAGGAAATGGATGATTTTCTGGATAGGTACCCCATACCAAAGTTATACCAAGAACAGATAAACTACTTAAATAGACCAATAACCCCTAAGGAAATAGTAATGGTCATTAAAAGTCTGCCAACCCAAACAAAAGCGCAGGACCACATGGTTTCAATGCAGGATTCTACCAGATTTTCAAAGAAGAGCTAATACCAATACTCTTCAAATTGTTCCATACAATAGAAACAGAAGGAACATTACCAAATTCTTTTTATGAGGCTACAGTTACCCTGATACCCAAACCACAAAAAAGATGAAACAAAGAAAGAGAATTATAGACCAATCCCCCTCATGAACATTGATGCAAAAAAATATTTAATAAAAACTGGCTAAACAAATCCAGGAAAACATCAAAAAATTATCTACCATGACTAAGGGATGCAAGGATGTTTCAACATATGAAAATCTGTCAATGTAATACACCATATAAAAAAACTGAAAGAAAAAAACCACATGATCATCTCATTAGATGCTGAAAAAACCTTTGACAAAATCCAACACCCCTTCATGATAAAGGTTCTAGAGAGATCAGGAATACAAGAAACATACCTAAACATAATAAAGGCAATTTATAGTAAGCCAACAGCCAACATCAAATTAAATGGAGAGAAACTCAAAATGATTCCACTAAAATCAGGAACAAGACAAGACTGTCCACTCTCCCCATATTTATTCAACACAATACTTGAAATTCTACTTAGTGCAATAAGACAACAAAAGGAGATCAAGGGGATACGAATTGGAAAGGAAGAAGTCAAACTTCCATTATTTGTAGACGATATGATAGTATACATAAGTGACCCCAAAAATTCTACCAGGGAACTCCTACACCTGATAAACTCCTTCAGTAAGGTGGCAGAATATAAGATTAACACAAAAAATCAGTAGCCCTCCTATATGCAAATGATAAATGGGCTGAGAAAGAATTCAGAGAAACATCACCCTTTATAATGGCCACAAATAATATAAAATACATTGGGGTAACTATAACTAAGCAAGTGAAAAACCTGTATGATAAGAACGTTAAGTGTCTGAAGAAAGAAATCAAAGAAGATATCAGAAAAAGGAATGATCTCCCATGTTCATGGATAGGTAGAATCATAGTAAAAATGGCAATCTTACCAAAGGCAATCTACAGGTTCAATCAAATGTAATCCCAATCAAAATTCTAACACAATTCTTCACAAACTTGGAAAGAAAAATACTTAAATTTATATGGAAAAACAAACAACCTAGGATAGCTAAAAGAATCCGGTGTAATAAAGCAACCTCTGGAGGCATCATGATCCCTGACCTCAAGCTCTACTATAGACCTATAGTAGTAAAAACAACTTGGTACTGGCATAAAAACTGACACATGTAAAAATGGAATCGATTGAAACCCTGACATTAATCCACACACCTATTAACATATGATTTTCAACAAAGAAGCCAAAACTGTACTATGGAAAAAAGAAAGCATCTTCAACAAATGGTGCTGGTACAACAGGATGTCAACATGTAGAAGCCTGCAAATAGATCCATATCTGTCGCCATGCACAAAACTCAAGTCCAAGTGGATCAGAGACCTCAACATAAATCCAGTTACACTGAACTTGATAGAAGACAAAGTAAGAAGTGGTCTGGAACACATTGGCATAGGAAACCACTTCCTAAATATAACACCAGTAGCACAGACACTGAGAGAAACAATTAATAAAATGGACCACTTTCAACTGAGAAGCTTTTGTAGAGCAAAGGACTTGGTCAATAAGACAAAATGACAGCCTACAGAATGGGAAAAGATCTTCACTAATCCCACATCTGACAGAGGGCTGATCTCCAAAATATATAAAGAACTCAAAAAGCTAGACTTCAAAATACTGAACAATCCAATTAAAAATGGACTACAGAGCTTAACAGAATTCTCAACAGTTGACTCTCAAATGGCTGAAAGGCATTTAAGGAATTGCTCAACATCCTTAGTCATCAGGGAAATGCAAATCAAAACAACTCTGAGATACCATCTTACACCTGTCAGAGTGGCTAAGATCAAAAACACTGAAGACAGCTTATGTTGGAGAGGATGTGGAACAAGGGGAACACTCCTCCACTGTTGTCGGCATTGCAAACTTGTACAGCCACTCTGGAAATCAGTATGGCGGTTTCTCAGAAAATTGGGAATAAGTCTACCTCAAGACCCAGCAATACTACTCTTGGGCATATACCCAAGGAATACTCAATCTTACCACAAGGACCCATGCTCACCTATGTTCATATCAGCATTATTCATAATAGCAAGAACCTGGAAACCACCTAGATGCTCCTCAACTGAAGAATGGATTAAGAAAATGTGGCACATATACACAATGCAGTACTACTCAGCAGTAAAACAGAATGATATCATGAAATTTGCAGCCAAATGGATGGAACTAGAAAATATCATCTTGAGTGAGGTAACCCAGATTCAGAAGGACAAACATAGTATGTACTCACTCATAAGTGGATACTAGATGTGAGGGAAGGGATGGCCAGACTGCAACCCACAACTCCAGAGAGGCTAGCTAACAGGGAAAGACCCTAAGAGGGACACATGGATGACCCTGCAAAGGAGAAGTGGATGAGATCTACTTGAGTGGACTGGTTGTGGGGGGTGATGGAGGTCAAGGAGTTGGGGATGAGAACATAGGGAAATGGGAGGGTCAAACTCGAACAGGAACAGAGTGGGAGTGCAGGGAGGAAGATACCCTGATAGATGAGGACATCATGGGAATAGGAAGCGGCAGGGTGCTGGGGAGGCTCTCAGGAATCCACAAGGATGATCCCACCTTGTTCCCCTGGCAGTGGTCCAGAGGGTGCCTGGAGTGGTCTAATCTGGTGACTGGTCTAGCAAATAACCTAGCTGTCATCATAGAGTCTTTGTTCAGTGACTGATGGAGGCAGATGCAGAGATCCATGGCTAAACACCAGGATGAACTCCAGGAATCCAATTGATGAGACAGAGGAGATTCTGTATGTAGATATAACCAACCTTCTTATTAAATAAGAAACACAGAACCAATGCAAAGAAGAAAGCCAAGAGGTCAGAGCTAAGAGCTAAAACCTTACCCTTCCTCCTGCAGTGGTCCTACCTCTCCAAACTCACTACCTCTGTGTTAATGTCTTTATATAGTGTTCCTGTTCTGCCTTCTCATTGGTTGTAAACCCAACCACATGACCACCTCATCACGGCCTGTCTGTATAGGCCTCCAGGTTTTCCTTGCTTGGTATTGAGATTAAAGGCATGTGTGTCCAATAATGGCTGTATCCCTGAACACACAGAGACTTACCCAGCTCTGCATACCAAGTGCTGGGATTACAAGTGTACGCCACCACTGCCCTGCTTTCCTATGGCTTGCTAATAGCTTTGACCCCCGGGCAACTTTATTTATTAACATACAAATAACATTTTAATACAAATAAAATATCACCATATTTCCCCTTTTCTATTTTACTAAAAAGGAAAAAAGAAAAAGCTTATAACTAACATAAGAAAAACTATATACAAAAGTACAATAACTATATACAATATATACAAGTAATAAATACCTAAACAATGTCTAGTTCATTTGTATTTGACAAATTCAGAGAAAATAATTCCATTATCTATTCTATTGTATCTAATTCACTTTCTATCCTAATTAATCATCAACTATAACTAATCTTCAACTCCCTCAGAGACCCAAGAAGGAAATAGTATTAGCTAACAAAAAAAAATAAAAACAGGAAGTATATGCAAGCAACTTCCAAAAACTTGTGAGTTGACAGAAACAGCCAGCTGCCTGGACAATCATCTGAGGTTTCTCTGCAGTGTTGGGGCATCATCTTCAGCCTATAGGCTTAGCGTATCTGACAGACTCATTTGTGAAGTAGAATGTACACAAGGTCAACAGTTCAACCTCACATTGGGTGAGAGCAGTCTATATACCAGAAATACCTGAATTCCACTAGTGTAATGTCATGATTCAGGATTTTAAATTCTGGAAATTGTTGATGTTTTTTGAATTCAGCTGTCCATTCTTCTTGGCTATGTGTGTATGTGGCTTCATTTCAGCATCCCACCATTCTTCTGTTGAGAGGTGTGAGCTTAATTACTCTTCAAGAATAACTGTTTCAGCTAGCTCCCCATTGCACATCAGAAGCCATCGGCCCACTGCCTGTCCAGCTGCCTTCGAAGAAAAGGGCACTGTACCTTTCCCAGATTGCGAAGGCCACTTCAGGGATGGTGCTATATTGTCCTGGCCTCAGAAGATGCCTTTTGATAAAGCCATAACCACACTTGTTTTCACAAGAATCAGTAGTCCTTTGTTTCGTGTCCTGTCTGTCCTGTTTGTCAGCAGTTGATTCGAGGATACTTTGTTGTCCAGTGGCTAACTTTTGCTACAATGAAAGTTAACTCCAATTGCAATTTTTTCAATGCCTATATTTTCTCTGAAGTAGATTGGTACTGTCAGGAGCCGACATGTCTCATAGTCATAACAAAAAGAAAAATTTTCTAAGTTATTAAAACATTTTAAATGCCATATTCTGTAGATCTCTGAAGGGTTTGAAGGTAACCTGTCTATCTAAAATATATCTACTCAATTTTGAAAACATACCTAATATAACTACAAGTTCTAACTACTAACTTTCATTTCTTTATATCCTAATAGTTTGTAATAACAACATTCAAGGATTAGAAAATTGCATTACATTGTTAAATGAATGGTACATTTAGAAATATACATATAGCATTTTCTAACAATATCAATTTCAATATATTTAATTTGTATACAATATAAAACAATCCAATCCAATGTAAAGTATTTACATTTTTTTCTTTCTTTCTTTTTTTTAAATAAGAACCTTAAATCTAATCTCCTTTGCTTAGCCCTTTTCCTCACCCTTTACAACAACTTGTAAGCAACCCCCCTAATCAATGAAAATTATCCCAGACCCAAAACCCATTAAAAGACCTAAAAGACCAAAAAATCCAACCACCCCACACCACCTCTTTAAGAATGTGGGCGTCGTATTCTTGAAATTGCTTCCTGCTGGGTATGGGCGAAGTTATCTTTATCCTGAAAGAAAAATTTTAGGTTAATTGTCAAATTCTAGGAAAGGTAATTATATCCTTCGTTATCTAGTCTGTGTATAATGCCAAAGTTGAGGGTTTATCTCAAATCCTTATTCAAGTAGTCTTTGAGACTGTATCATCTCAGCTAGTGCTCTCAAAATTGCTCTGAGCACTTTTTAGTTCAAAGCTCATCTGCAGATGATGTTTGTCAGCTTAGTGATGTTATTATTGTCCACGTGGAATTGTTGTTGTTGTGGGGCCCCATTTTCTTCCTGGAGACTTCAGTTGATGTTAGGCCTGACCGTGATTTCCTGCAAAAAACTGATAAGAGACTCGAACATAAAGACTATATATGCGGCTTTTTAGAATTAGTTAGTACTGTATATGACCATTTATGTCTTAACAAAGTTTAAAATGTATATATATCTATATATATTAATCTTGTAAATTTTGGTATAAATTTCATACTTTAAAAAAAGTTTAAAGAATCAGAATAGAATCAAAGAGTTGAGATTAGTAATAGAATAGTTCCTTAATTAATTTGGCTTTTCTCCTGTCCCATAGCAGAAGATGGCTCTTTTCCTCTGGCATGATACAGGGAGTCTGTATTTTCCTTTTAACAACATGCTTGAGTTTAAAGAAGGAGAGAGCCATTCTCCAACTCCAAAGTCAGCTTTAAATTTTAATTGAACTGGGACTATTAGAGGTTAAATAGTGTTAAATCTTTAAAGAAAAGCAGAAACAAACATTTAGGAAGACATAAAAATTTTTTAGATAACATACCCATACGCCATTTCACTCTGTTTCTTAGGATAGACGATTTGTCCCTTTTCTTCAGTTGTCTCATTTGTCCAGTGTTCTTCAGATTCCTTAACCTTCATTCTCCTAAAAGACAAAAACAAAAACCTTTCCCCAAGGTTTTTTTGGGATGCTCCTTTTTTGGCAAGTTATTATCTGATTAAATGAAAAGGCATATGTTACTGGTGTAAGTTAGTTTAAATTGGATGTTCATGATAGTTGATGAACTATCACCTCCTCTAATTAAGAGGTCTCTCTTGTTCAAGTCGAACCTTTATCAATTTTGATGGTACCCACAGCTTATCTTCTCCTGTAGAAATAAAAGCAAAACCTCGTCCCTAAAGTAATACATATCCTGGTTTCCATTCTGAGGTCAGCACATCCTTAAAGTATATAGGTTGATTTAATTCTGTAGTTTTTTCTATTATCCAATGTCTCTCTGCAGCTGTTGTTCCTTTCTCATTGGCATTGAGAAAATTCAAAGTTAATAGAGCATTATGTAGTCTATTTCTGGGGGTTTTTGTTACTCCTTTCTGTTTATTTAGCATATCCTTTAGAGTTCTGTTTGATCTTTCTATAACTGCTTGACCTATAGGATTATGTGGTATACCTGTAATATGGTTTATATTATAATAAGCAAAAAACTGTTTCATTTTAACAGAGACATATGATGGAGCATTATCAGTTTTGATTTGTGCAGGTATACCCATAATGGCCATAACTTCTAGCAAATGAGTGATTACAGAATCAGCTTTTTCAGAACTCAAAGCAGTTGCCTATTGAAATCCTGAATAAGTATCAATAGTGTGGTGTACATATTTCAATTTTCCAAATTCTGCAAAGTGAAACACGTCCATCTGCCAGATCTCATTCCTCTGAGTACCCTTTGGGTTACATCCTGCTGGTAATGGCGTTTGATTGTAGAAGGAACAAGTAGGACATTTCTTTACTATTTCTTTGACTTGTTGCCAGGTTATGGAAAAATCCTTTTTTAAACCTTTACTATTTACATGATGTTTTTTATGAAATTCTGAGGCCTCCAGCACATTTCCTATCAATAATTTATCAATCTCATCATTGCCTTGTGCTAGAGGGCCTGGCAGACCACTATGGGATCGGATGTGAGTTATATAAAAAGGATGACTCCTTTTCCTGATTGTATCTTGTAATTGAATAAATAGTGAAGTTAATTCTGAAGCATCAGGGATAAATTCTGCAGTCTCGATATGTAATACTACTCTTCGAGCATACTTAGAGTCAGTTACTATGTTGAGAGGTTCTGAAAAATCCATTAATACCAACAGAATAGCATACAATTCTGATTTTTGAACTGAATTATAAGGACTTTGAACCACTTTACTTAAATTTTCTGATTTGTAACCTGCCTTTCCTTGTTTGTTGTCATCTGTATAAAATGTACGAACTCCAGATATGGCTTTTTTCCTCACAATTCGAGGCAAGATCCAATCAGCTCTCTTTATAAGATCAATTCTATTGCTTTTGGGATATTTGCTGATAATTTCTCCCAAAAAATTACTACAAGCTTTTTGCCAAGCTTCATTTTCTATCCATAATTTTTCAATATCCTCCTTAGTTAAAGGTACAACAATTTCTGCTGGGTCTATTCCTGCTAATTGACAAAGTCTCAATTTTCCTTTCCAAATCAAGTCAGAGATTTTTTCCACATAAGTTTTTAATTTTTTGTTTGGTTTATTTGGTAAAAATATCCATTCTAATATAATATCTTCCCTTTGCATTAATATTCCTGTTGGAGAATGCCTAGAAGGTAAAATAACCAAAATGCAATCCAGCTTTGGGTCAATACGATCTACATGCCCTTCATGTACTTTCTTTTCTACCAAGGCCAATTCTTTCTCAGCTTCAGGTGATAATTCTCTTGGACTGTTCAAGTCCTTATCACCTTCAAAGGTTTTAAACAAATTATTCAGTTCATCATTTTTTACCCCAAAAATAGTTCTTAGATGAGAAATGTCTCCAAATAATCTTTGAAAGTCATTAAGAGTCTGTAGTCTATCTCTCCTAATTTGCACCTTTGAGGTCTAATTTTTTAAAGTTCTATTTTATATCCTAAATAATTAATAGAATCTCCTCTTTGTACCTTTTCAGGAGCAATTTGTAATCCCCAGCAAGGCAAAATTTTCTTTACTTCTTCAAACATTCTTTCTAAAGTATCTGCATTTGAGTCAGCTAATAAAATATCATCCATATAATGATAAATTATAGATTTAGGAAATTTTTTACGTACCACTTCTAATGGCTGTTTTACAAAATATTGGCACAAAGTTGGGCTATTCAACATTCCCTGTGGGAGAACCCTCCAATGAAATCTTTTAACCGGTTGAGAATTATTATAAGTAGGCACTGTGAAAGCAAATCTTTCTCTGTCTTTTTCTTGTAATGGTATTGAAAAGAAACAGTCTTTTAAATAAATAACTATGAGAGGCCATCCTTTTGGTAACAGAGTAGACAAAGGAATTCCAGATTGTAAAGAGCCCATTGGCTGAATTACTTTGTTAATTGCTCTAAGGTATGTTACCATTCTCCATTTACCAGATTTCTTTTTAACAACAAATACAGGAGACTTCCAAGGGCTGGTTGATTCTTCAATATGATGAGCATTTAACTGTTCTTCTACCAGCTCTTCTAAAGCCTGGAGTTTCTCTGTTGTTAAAGGCCATTGCTGAACCCATACAGGCTTATCTGTTGACCATTTTAAAGGTAGAGCTGTTGGTGTTTTTGGAAAATTATCAGTTGTGCCCTGATCTTGTATGACATGGATGGCTGGTGAGCACTCATTAGAATAATATCTTTTAATATTTCTCTCAGAAACATGTACTAATTTATGATTTGTTTCTGAGATTGGAGGGATATTAATCTGAGTATTCCATTGTTGTAACAAATCTCGACCCCACAGGTTCATAGCTATGTTAGCCATATATGGTTTTAATTTTCCTTTCTGTCCTTCTGGACCTATACATTCAAGCCATCTTGCACTTTGTTTCACTCGAGATAATGTCCCAATTCCTAACAGTTGAATGTTTACCTCCTGAAGAGGCCAAGTTGGATGCCAAAATTCTGGTGCAATTATGGTAGTGTCAGTACTTGTGTCTACCAGACTAGACAACAAAACACCATTTATTTTTATTGTTAGTTTTGGTCTTTGTTCATTAATAGAAGTTTGCCAAAAAATTTTCTTTATGTTTTTTCCTGAATTCCCTATTTTTTCTGTTTCATCATCTCGACTAACATGATTTATTCCTATAGACATTTGGTTATTTAGTTGCTTTGAGTAGGGGTTTCCTCTACAACTGCAGGAAAGGTTTGAACTGGATTTACTGTGGGGGCCTGCCTGAGGCCCCTCTGGGAGTTTCTCGAAGCTCGAGGCAGAGGATTACCCTGTCTGTCCCTTGTTGATCTACATTCGTTGGTCCAGTGTTTTCCCTTACCACACCTTCTGCATACTCCAGAAGGAAGGGGCATTCTGTTGCCAGTGTTCCTTGAAGAAACATTATTTCTAGGAATGACCTGTTTACAATCCTTTTTCAAATGTCCTTGCTTTCCACATCCAAAACATCTAACATTGCTCAAACCTTTTGAAATTGCTTTTCCTACCCACATATCATCATGGTCATAAGCCTCAACATTAACTGTATCTCTAATCCAATCTTCCAAAGGTGCAGATCTTGCCTTTAACGGCCTGATTATTCTTTTGCATGCTGCATTTGCATTCTCAAAGGCCAAAGATTCAATTATTATCTGACTAGCCTCTGAATTCGGGACCATTTTCTGTACTGCTGAAGTCAATCTTTGTAAGAAATCTGTGAAAGATTCTTTTGGGCCCTGTATAACCTTTGTAAATGACTCAGTTTTTTTTCCTGGTTCTTCAACTCTGTCCCATGCATTCAAAGCTGCCGTTCGACATAGAACTAGGGTTTGGACATCATATAAACATTGTGTTTCTACTGAAGCATATTGGCCTTCTCCAATAAGCTGATCCTGACAGACTTGTATTCAGCTATCACTCCATTGTTTTTCTATATTTTTAGCCTCATTATTGAACCACATTTTCCACTGGAGATGTTGTCCGGGTTCAAGAACAGCCTGTGCCAATTCCTGCCAGTCCTTTGGTATAATCCTATTCAAGTTGACCAGTTGTTTAACATTTGCTTTACATATGGGGAGTGCATGCCATAAGATGCTATTGCCTCCTTAAATCTTCGTAAGTCTAACATTTTAATTGGAGCCCAAGTATTTTGTTCATTCTCTTCATCAGGTAGCTGCTGTACCGCTACCAGATAAATTAAGGGTGATTGTGTGAAAACTGGCTTTCTTTCTGTAACCTTATGATCCAATTTTGAAACAACTTCACTGTTTATTTCTTCTGTCTGAGTTTGAATTTCTCTATAATTCATTTTTACCAGTTTAATAGGTTTTTCTAAGACTGTTATCCTGGCACTTAAATTGACTATCTTTTTAAATAGTAAAATGAGGATAAGAAAAGTAATAAACTGAATAATTCGATCAATATTAACCTTTTCATATAGTTGTTCCATTGTCAGAGTGCCTAAAATTTCAAACAAAGTCCAATTTTCTTCCAATGCACACATAAAGCCCAATTTTTTTTAATGTAGAAAAAAAATTCTCTTTTAAATAGATATGTTAATTGACTTACCAAGTCTGGGTAGAACAGTAGAATCCCAGGGAATTTCAAAACAGCTACCTGGTGTTCGAGGTGTGAATCCAGAGAGAGAGAGAAAGAGAGAGAGAGACAGAGAGAGAGAGAGAGAGAGAGAGAGAGAGAGAGAGAGAGAGAGAGAAAGCATAGCCGCTTGAGCGGAGTCAAGCCTTGGCTTTACAGGTAGGGGCCCTATTCGGCAGGGCAGGCCTGAGTTGTTTGTAGCATTTGCAAGTAGCTCCAGCTGCGGGTCAGTCAGGCCTGGGCCCGAGCTAGGCAGCCGGGCCGCCCAGGCTGGAAACCAGACCTGCTGCCAAGCCAAGCCAAGCGGTTTTTAATGGATTCTTGTCACGTTGGGCACCAAATGTAGATGTAACCAACCTTCTTATTAAATAAGAAACACAGAACCAATGCAAAGAAGAAAGCCAAGAGGTCAGAGCTAAGAGCTAAAACCTTACCCTTCCTCCTGCAGTGGTCCTACCTCTCCAAACTCACTACCCCTGTGTTAATGTCTTTATATAGTGTTCCTGTTCTGCCGTCTCATTGGTTGTAAACCCAACCACATGACCGCCTCGTCACGACCTGTCTGTATAGGCCTCCAGGTTTTCCTTGCTTGGTATTGAGATTAAAGGCATGTGTGTCCAATAATGGCTGTATCCCTGAACACACAGAGACTTGCTCAGCTCGGCATACCAAGTGCTGGGATTACAAGTGTATGCCACCACTGCCCTGCTTTCCTATGGCTTGCTAATAGCTTTGACCCCCGGGCAACTTTATTTATTAACATACAAATAACATTTTAATACAAATAAAATATCACCATATCTGTAGGCGAGGGACATCAAGATCATGATGGGAGGACATGCAGAGACGACTGGCCACACTAGTGGAAGCCCATGAACTGTGGACTTGTGGCTGTGGACCCCCCATGGGACTTGGCTAGGCCCTCTGAATATGGAAGATAGTTGTTTCACTTGAACTGCTTAAGGGGCACCCAGGCAGGGGGATCTGGTTCTGTCCCTGGTGCATTGGCAGGCTTTTGGGAATCTGGTGCCTGTGGTGTGATGCGGTGTACAGCCTTGGTGCAGAGGGAAGGGGCTCGGACCTGCCTAGGGTCAGTGTGCAGGGCTCTTCTGACTCCCCATAGGAGACCTTGATTTGGGGGATGTGGGGATGCAGGGTGGTTTGGGAAAGAGGGCTAGAGGGTAGGAGGAGGGAGGAGGGATGATCTGTGGGTGGTATATGGAGTGAGTAGAGAATTTCTTAATAAAGAAAAAAATGAAAAAAAAGAATTTAGACATGTAGATTGTTAGTAAAGTTAAATTAGGACGTTTTGTTAATGGCTTTGATGTAGAAAATCTTGGGAAAGAACTTAATGTTTAAAAAGGCACACTTATAATAGTCAAGCGAGAAACTCACTGAACTCCAGAACAAGAACAATGGCAGCCTGGGTATTGTTGGCTGACATACCTTTCTTGCTAGGATAGGTTGGTGATCAAAGGTGGTGATTAATTCCTTGTATCCATTTCTGCCCTCAGTTTCCTGATGTGATTTAATAAAAAACAAACAAACAAACAAAAAGCAAAACCTTGTGATGAGTGGGTATGCAACCTGAGGATTTAAAGTGGAAATGAATGATTGTTTTTCATATATAAAAGTTTAGGTTTGTGTTTCTTTGAAGAATTTTTTTAAAAGATTACCTTTTGAGATGAGTAATAAAATGATTGACCCTTTCTATGTGATTGCAAAAGTAAAAGAACTGAGAAAAAATACCTTGCTTGCTTACACTCTGTTAATCTATAACAAGTTGCTTAAAAATAAATGTATTTGGGTCCTTGGGAATGATTTGTTTTTCACCTATAATATGTAAAATATTTTATCACATAAAGGAAACCAGATTCAGCAAAGAAGAGCATGTCCAGTTAAATTTGAGTCTGAGTATACGTGATATAAGACACACTAAAAATTCATCTGAAATTCAAAAAAAAAAAGAAGTCATGGTGAAATCTTTTTCAAGATTTATAGAATTCACTAAGCCCTGTGCTTTAAATGAAATGTATTACATTCGAAAAGGAGAAAAATGTAAGAATAAGTAACCTAAAATTCTATTGTAAGGAGCTAATTAATCAATAACCTAAACTTTGATCTGACAAAAAAATGAGGTTCAAAATTAAAGGAAAAATAAAGAAAACATGAAATAAAGTTTCATACATTTATAGAATATACATTTATCATATCCAACCATTACTACCTTCCCCAACTCCTCCTAGCACCTCTGACCCTGTCTCCCTCTAAACTTCATGTCCTTTTTAAGACTATGTTATAAATAATTCTGTGAGTCCAGTTAGTGTAGACAGTATTAGCATAGGTATTTGGCCATACACACAGAAGTATTCACAATCTTTTTTTTAGAAAATAAGATCAGAGTTAAAAAATATATGTTCACTTATACAGCTAACATTTCCCAACATGAAGTCCACAAAATACTGCAATAAAGAAGGAACATAGACCAATACTTCTTATGTACATAGATGTAAACATTCTCTACAAAATATTGTTTAATTGAACCCTATGACATAGAAAAATGATATATCATGAAAACTTAAGGATTTTTATTACGGGTATGCTAGACTGATCCAGCATGCAAAAATCAGTTTATATAATCAATTGACTAAAAGAAATAGTATCATTATCCAGTTGTAATGTAAACATACTTGACTGGAATTGAACACATATAGACACAGAGCAGCTATATCTACAATTACCAAGATGTGGACTAGCAAATGTGCCTCAACAGGAAAATAGAAAATCAGTATTACATTATTACATTATTGAAGTTCAATATCAGTTAGAAATAAAGAGCTATCAAGCCACAGAAAGACATGTGTCATTCTCAGTTTTATATTGTTAATTTAAAGAAGCTGTCTGGAAAAGTAACATGGTGTGTATGGTTTTAATTGGTTGATATTCTGTAAAAGGGAAAAATAAAGAATGATTTGTCAGGTATCAGAGCTAGGAAAGGAAAAATTAAACAGGTCAATCACAAGGAAATCCTACAGAACAAAAAGCTTCCTGGGTCATGGAAGCTGTATAACAATAAGTGAATGGTGTTTCAAGTTGCTGTGTTTATGACAATTTGTTATGCAGTGTAGATTATTAACACAGAAATGAGAGAAATGGCTATGCAGTTACTAGTGAAGGAAAAAAGGAGAGCAATAGGGCAGAAGAGTAACATGACCTGACTTGGGTTTTAACAGGGTCATTTTGACTGCTGTGTTGAGAATTCACTGTCAGAGCATAGAAATCAGCCATAATGTTGTTGCAATAATTCATTGGAGAGATGATATTGTTCTGGGTCAAGGTGTTGACTATGAAGTTAATGAAAAGGTCAGATATTGGACTTATTTTGAAGGCAAAGGCAAAAGGATTTCTTAGCAGAATAAAACTAAAGTATGAGACATAGAGAAAAGTTAAAAGTGACTCCAAAGATTTTACAATGAGTAGACCAAATGTAACTGGTATTTAATGAGATGAACAATCAGGTAAACAATGAGCTGTAGTTGTCCCCTTCCCACCCATCTCATTTTCTTCTTATGAGTTATGACCTACTTTCTAAGAGATTTAAAACTGAAAGTTCCTTAGGAAAAAATAATCAGAGTAATAAAATTAGTAGTTGATAATAGTTATCAAGCACCTTCTATATACCAGGAAATATTCTAAGCACTTTATGTGTCTTGACCAATTCTTATAACAACATTATGAATCAATCTTATTACTCTTATATTTTACAAATGAAGATGTTAAGATGAGAGAGGTTATACTTGCCTGATGATCCACAGTGGATAAATTGTGAAGCACAATGTTCATATATAATCTGTAGAATATGATCAATTGCTTACAACTCACTTCTGCTGTGAACTTACTACAGCCACTTAATATCTGTGAGCCATTTCCTTGTAGTAGTTAACATACTAGGTGCATTGGAATGTGTTGCTTCATCTAATACTCAAAATGATCCAGTAGAGCAGTTTCTATCCCCAAATGTAGACATAGATGGTAAGATCATGAAGCATTCTGTCAAACAGTCACCCATCTCTGGGTATTTGTGCCATAGCTCCCAGGGAAAACATAAGAGTGGGTGGTGCTAATTCCCTTTCCATACTCTGCTAATGATTAGAAACTTGCATTTCCACAGAAAACTTTAAGCCCTGTAACAGCAATGAAATAGTGTGGACATTTTATTAATTAAACCACATGTTCTTCCTGAGGTTTATAAAACAAATTGCCATTTAAAATTCTGGAATAACAATGAGAGATACCAACTTCTGAATATTTTCTATATGCAAAACACTCTGATAGCATTTTATTTTATATGTACTTAACAAATACAATTTTCTCAGCACTCTTGAGTAAATGTTTACATTTTTCTATTTTATAGATGACAAAACTGAGACATGTAATATTGACTAGATCATTAAATAACTGGCACATGATATAATTAGTCTGATCCCAAAGCTGATTTTCTTAACCACTATTATGAGGTGGGGGGCAATGACTCCTATTACACACTTAGCAGTATGGAAAATATCTTCCTGTTATATAAACAAACATAATATGACCCTTTTGTATTTGCAAAAAATAAAAATACACATGCTTTTTACCTTTCATACAACCAATATAGCCCAAATAATTATTTTAACACTTACAGCCTATGTGTTTTTCATATCCTCTCAAATTACATCATTTGCCTACTTATCATACTTGAAACATGAAGCTATAAGAGATATCAAACTACTATTCTTCTTTAGACTTTCCTGGCATACAATACAACCATACAAGGTTATGACCCTATAGAATAACAATAGGAAACTCCTGGAAGAAAAGACAAATAGGACAGTTGGTTTATATGTCCAAGTGCATCCATTCATTCATTTAAGCTAATAGCATTTTAAAAATGTCAAAATATTATACTATGGTGACAATGACATGAACCCTACGGTCTTACAGAACTTTGTTTTAAATTCAGTGGGAATAGTAACTGTACATTTTATCTTCAATATTTACCAAAGTGCTTGGCAGGTAGTAGATTTCAGTAAGTGTTAAGAAGCAAAAGGAAAAAAGATGGGAAAAGGCAAATTTACCCCACAAATCACCCACGAGCTTAAATATAACCCTTGGACAGTGGTGGTATTTTACTTGTACTGAAATGTGATTTTAATTGTATGATAATAAATAAAGTTGCCTGGGGGTCAGAGCTATTAGAGCCATAGCAAGTGCATGGAGGTGGTGGCGCACGCCTTTAAGGACCTGGAGGGCGGTACATACAGGCAGTGACGAGGCAGTCACGTGTTTGGGTTTACAACCAATGAGAAGGCAGAACAGCTAGACTATATAAAGACATACACACAGGAAGTAGGCCCCTTTCGGAGAGCTCTCTTGGCTGAAGAGAATCGCTGAATCAGGAAGGGTGAGGCTCTTAGCTCTGACCTCTTGGCTTTCTTCTCTGAATCGGCTCTGTGTTTCTTATTTAATAAGATGGTTGGTTACATCTACACTTGGACAGTTACTTTATCTCATGGGGCCTCAGTTCCATTATCTAAAAAATGCAGACAATGACTAATCCTTAGAGATGGCAAGGACCTCTGAGAAGTTATGATAAGTACCTGACATACAGTTAGGAATGGTGAAGTTCAAAAAGATTTGGAAAAGTTTTATAACATTACAGCTCACATTAACTTTGGGGAATTGTGCTCAAACCCTGGCCTGCATACTTATGAAAGCAGTTAAACAGCCTCCCTCACAGAATGCTTCCACAACTTCAATTAACACAGATAATTGTGATGATGTCCTTTATTGTCAGAGACACAGTGATGGTACAATTAAAAATGCCTAAAATGTCATTTTTCTTCCAAGCAATGGTGGTAGGAAAGTCCCATAGTGCAATCCTATGGCATTCCAGAGAACATCTTTTATAGAAAATGCCTTCCCTTGCCTATTACTTATCTACGGCCCATAAATGGTATTTGATCACTTTAAATCCTCTTCTCTGCTTGGCTTTCTTTTCAAAAAGTGGTCAGGTTAATTGGAACAATTAAGGTGTTCCTGGGGGATAATTACCCCTTTTACTTTCTGTGTGTGAAAAGGAAGGAGGATGGCTGGTCCTGAAAATGGGATCCCTGTGGCACACAAGAGAAGAGAATTAAAAACACACTGAGATATGAAGCCCAGAATGCACTTTCCCATGTACTTAATATAATTACCCAATAAAAGAATATGCAGTCTCTTGTAGCCTACCAACACACACACACACACACACACACACACACACACACACACACACACACACACACACCTTGAATTACGCAGAAATAACTGATCCTCCATCTGCACCAAGGGAATGCCATGTCTGAGCTAAGAAATTTAGGGTGGGAGAAGCTTCTGTACTTCCAAATTAACCTTCCCCTCCTTTCCTGACTGACCCACATCACATCATGATTAAAGTCAGGTCTTTCCACTGACTTTTGAAAAACAAGAACCACTGATGAATTCCCTTGTTCTTTTTTAACTATATCCCAGGATACGAAAGAAATTTACTTTTAAGATACTGCCCAACTATAAAGCTCCCCATACCTCCAAAATCAGCTCTTAGGCCTTAAAAGTGCTACCTTGCCTCAACCCTCACAAGTGGAGAATTAAGGTGAAATCTCCAGGGAGACTTCAAGTCCATTCGAAAAAGAGGCAGAGCAAGTAGCATTGTACTTTTAAACCTGTTCTAAAATGTTCTGTCCAGCACATTGCATTAGGGGGCTGAGTAGAAAACTCTGCACCCTCCCAATTGTATAACAAGTGTATTATGTCTGTATGTGCTTAGGTTGAATGACTTGAGCACAACATAATTTGAAAATTATTTAGGTATCATAGTGAATGGAGTTGTTTATACAATTGATACATTTCTCACAGCCAGTCTATAATTTTTGGTGCAAGAATTATGATAGGACTGGTATCCTCTACAATGACATCCTGCTGGGTTATCAAGAGGGAGAGAAACAGAAAACTTGTCCAACAGAATCATAAATAAATGGTTTACTGACTTCTACTGTGATAAGCTGCAATTGCCTGCCCACTAACTTCTCTAATTATGATAAAATACTTGAATGTGTACTGTCAAATCATATGGGTATTTTGAAATAATTTCATCTTCAAGGATGCTTAAGTATACAATTTAGGAAATAAGAAGTGAAGATGGTGACAATGTAAAAGTGGTTTTGAAAGTACAGTAAACATCACCACTAATATTTGACCTTCAGAAAGTTAATTCATTTTGTGAAGTTCAATTATCTCCTCTGTTTAAGCAAGTGATACAAATTCCTTTGTAGGGCTATTGTGAAAACTAAATAAGATCATTCATATAAAGGACTTAGTAGAGGATCTATCAGAGAAGAGAGGGGATACACACTAAATGCTACTTCTCATGACTTTCTCTGGAATACAGGTTATCATTGAAATGAGTTAGAAAATTTATATGTCTGAATGAAAGAGATCTTTAACTTCCATCCAGTACTCAAAGCTCCAAAGGTTTAAAAATCACTTCACCAGTCTGAATCTCTCAAAAGTAGAAAATATTCTTATTGATTTAATTATACACGGCACTACATTATATTCAGACGCAAATCAAGTTTCCCTTCTGGAAGAAGATGCCTATTCACGAATTACAGAACAACCCATTGCTTTGTTTACTAACGAGAGTTGATTTTACATCTATCATGAGTCATTTCTGTACTGCATGTAAATGAAAGCAACAAAAACAATAATAATGTGTGCAACTAACCTTAATTGAACTCCTGTAAGCACCAAGCATGCAGTAAAAACAATTATACTCATTGATTCATTAGTTACAAAGCAATTCTTTGAGATAACTATTGATAAAATTACTCAATTTTAAATGTATTTAGAGAAAAGAACAGCATATGCACTGTAAGATTCATACCTAATTAGAAATAATAACATATTCTCACATAAAATTGTATATATGAATGTTCATAACTTATAGCTAAAGGGTGAGGACTACAATTTCTAACAATATTTATATAAAGGCATAGTATTCAGTCATTAAAAAGAAGAAAATGATGATAAACATAACAGCATGGAAATACATTGGAAACATTAAGTCATGTGAAAATTTATGGGAAAAATATACATATGAGTGATGTAACTAAAACCATAGAAATATAAAGTATTGTACAGCAACAGAAGGTGTGTCAGATTTTGCTTGGGATAGAACAATGATAAGGAATGATTGAGAGAAAATTACACAGTGATACCTATAACTATTAAATTTCTTCCAATTCTATTTAATGTAGTCACATTCCTGTAATCCTAGAATTTGAAAAGACAAGATAGGAAGATTGCAAGTTTGAGGCCAGCCTGGGTCAAATAGTAAAACCCTGTCTCAAAGTCACCATCCATAAGAAGAGTAGCTTTAATTATAAACCTAAAATGTTATAATTGTTTATATTGCATAAATATTCCACAATTATTTCATTGATTGACTTGCTTATTTACATGGCTTTTATTAATTATAATAAAATAGTATATATTCTATTGTCGCCTTTTCGCCACATGACTCCCTTAATATTAATACCAAATAAAATAGGCAATAAGTATGCAATAATAATTAGTGAAAAAAAAGAGACCTTGAATTTGAAGGAGAATATGGGGGTGTATATGCAAAGGTATGGAGGGAGTAAAGGGAAGGGAGAAATGTTAAATTGTATTATAATCTTTTAAAACTGGCAAAATTAAACACAAGAAATAACAAAGCAAACAGTCAATAAATCAGTCTATGTTGGAAACAGAAAAGATAAAAAACAGATGGCTGTGGTGATATTTTGTTGCTCTTTAATAAAACTTTCTTGAAGGTCAGAGGACAGAGCCAGCCACAGAGTTAGCCACAGAGGTCAGGCAATGGTGGCACACATCTTTAATCCTAGCACTCAGGAGGCAAAAATCTGTCTGGATCTCTGTGAGTCTAAAACCACCCTGGACTACATGAGATTAATCCAGTTTAAAACAGAAACAGAGCCGGGCAGTGGTGGCACACGCCTTTAATCCCAGCACTCGGGAGGCAGAGCCAGGGGGATCTCTGTGAGTTCAAGGCCAGCCTGGGCTACCAAGTGAGTTCCAGGAAAGGCACAAAGCTACACAGAGAAACCCTGTCTCGAAAAAAAAAAAAAAAAAGAGAGAGAAACAGAGCCAGGCAGTGGTGGAACACACTTTTAATCCCAGCTCTAGGAAGGGTGAGATAGGAAGTAAAATGGCTTGGCAAAGAAAGGCATATAAGCTGTGAGGAGCAGGAACTCAAGGCCCTTGGCTGAGGACTCAGGAGTATTCAGTCAGAGGATTCATCGAGTTTGCAAGGTGAAAGTGACTGTGCCTTGCTGTGGGATGTTCTGTATGGCAAATGTGTTGCTCTGATTGGTCAATAAATAAATCACTGATTGGCCAGTGGCTAGGCAGGAAGTATAGGCGGGACTAACAGAGAGGAGAAAAAAAGAACAGGAAGGCAGAAGGGGTCACTGTCAGCCGCCATCAGGACAAGCAGCATGTGAAGATGCCAGTAAGCCACGAGCCACGTGGCAAGGTATAGATTTATAGAAATGGATTAATTTAAGCTATAAGAAAAGTTAGCAAGAAGCCTGCCACGGCCATACAGTTTGTAACCAATACAACTCTCTGTGTTTACTTGGTTGTGTCTGAGCGGCTGTGGGACAGGCAGGTGAGAGAGATTTGTCCTGACTGTGGGCCAGGCAGGAAAACTCTAGCTACAGTGGCTTGTTCCCTCTTCTCTCTGATCTTCCAGCATTTACCCCAATACATTGCTCCAGGTTTTTATTATAAGACCATTTAGGATTAGTGCAACAGATGGCTCATAAATGTTTGAAAATGTGTTCAAGTCCTTTAGTCATTGGAGAAATGCTAACTAAAACTATTTTGAGATTTCAACTCATTCCAGCCAGAATGGCTAAGAACAAGAAAACAAATAACAAATCCTGGTGGTATGGAGAAATAGGAATGCTTCCTGCTGTAATGTAATGTTGTTCAAATCTTAAATGGTATTATACTAAAATAAAAAAGTACCAGATACTGGGGTGAAAGCTGAAAGATCAGAGAAACAAAACAGCCAGCCACTAGTTCTTACCTCTAGGAAATCCTCAGCCTCAAGAGAGTAAGTTCTTATTTCCTCATGCCTATGTACATTTCTCTGCCCTGCTAAATTACTACCTGGGATTAAAGGCATGTGTGCTTCCCAAGTAAAGGCATGAGGTCTCAAGTGCTGGGATTAAAGGTGTGTGCCACCATTGCCTGGCTCTGTTTCTCTCCTATACTGGATCAATCTTATGTAGCCCAGTGGGGCCTTGAACTCACAGAGATCCAGACAGATCTCTGCCTTCTGAGTGCTTGGATTAAAGGTATGTGCCAACATTGTCTGACCTCTATGTCTAATTTAGTGGCTGACTCTGTCCTCTGATCCTCAAGCATGTTTATTAGGGTGTACAATATATCACCACATTTCCCTTTTTATCTAAAATAATAAAAGAAGGTTATAACTAACATAAGAAAACTATGTACAATAACTATACACAATATATACAGTCAAAAATTACATTAACAATACCCAGTCCATTAACATTTGACAAAATCAGACAAAAAAATCCATTATTTATCCTATTTTGGTGAGTCCAAAATGTAACTAATTCACTTTCTATCCTAACTTGTATTATCAACTGAAAATTATCTTTTGATGTCTTTCACACTTATACACTTTACACCTCTGCAGTGAGATTCTTTACTGAATTTGTTAACAAGGAAAACTATAACTATCTAATCTTCAATTCCTTCAGCGACCTGAGAAGGGAATAATATTAACTGAGTAAACAGGAAGTGAAAACAAGCAACTTCCAAAAAAATATGAAAAATGACAGAAGCAGCAGACTGCCTGGACAGTCACACACAATTTCTCTGCAATGTTGGAGAATCCATCTTTGGCCTACAGGTCTAGTATATCTGGAAGACTCATCTCTGAAAGAAGATTTTCTAAAGGGCCTTCCTACCTTGTCTTGGCAAAGTTCGGTAGCCCTTTCTTTTGTGTCCTGCTTGTCCATTTCGAATAGCATACAATCAGCAGTCAAGGCAAGGGCATTTTATTGCCCAGTAGCTAACTTGCCACTAAGAAAAGAAACTCCATATGGAGTTTCTTCGATGCCCATCATCTTCTCTGAAGTAGATTTGTGCTGCCAGGAGCAGGCATGTCTCCTTGTCATAAGAAAAGAATCTATGTTACTAAAACATCTTAAACGTCATATTCCATAGATCCATAGATTTCTGACATGATTGAAGATGACCCGTCTATCTAAAATATATCTGTTTAACCTTGAAAATGTACCTAACCTGAAAAGTTCCATTGTAACAGGTGACTATCAACTAACCTGCATTTCTTTTTTTTTTTTTTTTTTTTTTTTTTTGGTTTTTCGAGACAGGGTTTCTCTGTGTAGCTTTGTGCCTTTCCTGGAACTCACTTGGTAGCCCAGGCTGGCCTCGAACTCACAGAGATCCACCTGGCTCTGCCTCCCGAGTGCTGGGATTAAAGGCGTGCGCCACCACCGCCCAACCTTAACCTGCATTTCTTTATATCCTAATTAGTTGGTAATAACTTTCAAAGACTAGAAATTTGCCTTACATTGTTAAATGAACAGTATAGGTATAATACCTTGAACAAGGTTAGAAATATAGGTACAGCATTTTCTAACAAAATCAATCTCAAAGTTTTATCAATATACAAAATTTGTATACAATATACAAAAATCCAATCCAATGTAAAATATTTAAAACTAGTAGTTGCTTTTTGAAAGTAGATTTATTAATCTAACTTTTTATCTTATCATATCTATATCTTTCCCTTTTTTCTTTTCAGGGTAGATTCAATAATCTACCCCTTTGTCCTATTATTTCTCTCTCTCTTTTTTTCAGAGTAGATTCAGTAATCTACCTTTTATCTATATTCTCTTTTTTCTTTTTCTTTTTTTTCCAAACAAGAACCCTGAATCTAATCACCTTGTTTATCTTTTTTTTCCTGGCCACCATCAATTAACAACTTGTAACTAATCATCATAAAGAATGACAATTATCTGTAACCTGTAGATGTAACCAACCATCTTATTAAATAAGAAACACAGAGCCGATTCAGAGAAGAAAGCCAAGAGGTCAGAGCTAAGAGTCTCACCCATCCTGCTTCAGCGATCCTCTCCAGTCAAGAGAGATCTCTGAAAGGGACCTACTTCCTGTGTGTATGTCTTTATATAGTCTAGCTGTTCTGCCTTCTCATTGGTTGTAAACCAAACACGTGACTGCCTTGTCACTGCCTGTATGTACCACCCTCCATGTCCTTAAAGGCATGTGCTACCGCCGCCACGCACTTGTTATGGCTCTAATAGCTCTGACCCCCAGGCAACTTTATTTATTAACATACAATTAAAATCACATTTCAGTACAAGTAAAATACCACCACAGTAACCCACTGAATGACCAAAAACCATCCACCCCACCTCCTGGGAATATAGGCATTGTGTTCTTAAAATTACTTCCTGTTGTTTGTGCGCAAAGGCATCTTTAGGGAATCCTGAAAAAAAAAATGTTTGGGTTAATTGTCAAGTCCTGGGAGAGTTAGCTGTATCATTTATCTAGTCTCTGAATAATGGGAAAGTGCAGGGCTTGTCTCAAGTCCTTGCTGGAGTAGTCTGTGAGGCTGGATCATCTCAAGTAGCCATCTTGAAATTGACCTGAGCAGCTTGTAGCCAATCTTTGGGTGGCGCCTGTCATCTTACTGGTATTATCATCATCCTTATGTGCTGTGGGATGGTCTGTATGTCAAGTGTGTTGCTGATTGGTCAATAAATAAATCACTGATTGGCCAGTGGCCAGGCAGGCAGTATAGGCGGGACAAGGAGGAGAAAAAAGCTGGAAAGTAGAAGGCTGAGTCAGAGACACTGCCAGCCGCCACGATGACAAACAGCATGTGAAGATGCTGGTAAGCCATGAGCCATGTGGCAAGGTATAGATTTATAGAAATGGATTAATTTAAGCTGTAAGAACAGTTAGCAAGAAGCCTGGTATGGCCATATAGTTTGTAAGCAATATATGTCTCTGTGTTTACTTGGTCAGGTCTGAGCGGCTATGGGACTGGCAGGTGAGAGAGATTTGTCCTGACTCAGGGCCAGGCAGGAAAACTCTAGCTACATAAGCTACGATTCCATAAGGAATTGTCACTGAGAAGCCCCACCAACTTTTTGGAGACTTCAAAGTCACTAATAGGCATGGTAATGATTCACTGCAGAAAACAGATAGAGACTCAAATCTGAAATCATATATAGGAAGCTAGATAAAACCTTTTCTAGGATTATTTAAGTACTCTATATGACCATTAATATCATGACAAAAGTTAAATATATTAATCTTATAAATTTTGATAGAAAATACATACCTTACGAAAAGTTTTAAAGAGTCAAAATAAAACCAAAGAATTATAGATTAGTGGTAATAGAATAGTCCCTTAATTTTGGTATTTCTTTTGTCCCATATCAGGTGGCTCTTCTGACATGAAACAGAGATTTTGGATTTTCATTTGAACAAGCATGCTTAGGTTTAGAGAAGGAGAGAGCCATGCTCCAACTCTAAAGTCAGCTTTAACTTTAATTGAACTGGGACAACATAAAGACCATTTGTGTTATGTGTCCGTAGAGAACAGCAGAAACAAACATTTAGGAAAACTTATGAAATTGTATTATGTTAGATATGTGATATACCAATAGTTCAATGTACTCTTTTTCTTGGGACATTTTTTTCTGGATGATTTGTCCTTTTTCTTCAGATGTCTCATTTGTCCAGTGTTCTTCAGATTCCTTAGCCTTCATTCTCCTGAAAGACAAAAACAAAAACCTTCCCAAACCATGATTTTAGGGAGGTTCCCTTTTGGCAAGTTATATCTGATTAAAGAAAAGGCATGTATTAATGGTATAAGTTAGTCTAAATTGGATGGTCATGCTGGTAGATGAACTATCACCTCTTCCAATTAAGAGGTCTTTCTTGTTCAAATCGAACCTTTATCAATTTTGATGATATCTATAGCTATTCTTCTGTAGAAACAAAAACAAAACCTCATTCTCAATGTAATACATATCATGATTTTCATTCTGAGGTCAGCACATTCTTAAAGTATGTAGGCTGATTTAATTCTGTAGTTTTTTTCTATTATCCAATGTCTCTCTGCAGCTGTTTCTCCTTTTGCATTAGCATTGAAAAAAATCAAAGTTAATAAAGCATTATGTAGTCTATTTCTGGTTTGTTTTATTACCTTTTCTGTTTATTTAGCATATCCTTTAGAGTTCAATTTGAACTGTCTGTGACTGCTTGGCTTGTAAGACTGTGTGGTATACCTGTAATATGCTTTATATTGTAATAAGCAAAAAACTGTTTCATTTTACCATAGACATATGCTGGAGCATTGTCAGTTTTAATTTGTACAGGTATACCCATGATGGCCATAAATTCTAAAAAAATGTGTTTACAGAATCAGCCTTTTCAGAACTCAGTAGCTGTCCATTGAAATCCTGAATATGTATCAATGATGTTGTGTTCATATGTCAATTTTACAAATTCTACCAATTAAACACATCCATCTGCTAGATTTCATTCTTCTGAGTACCCTTTGGGTTATATCCTGCTATTAGTGGAATCTGATTGTAAAAAGAACAAGTAGGACATTTCCTTATAATTTGCTTGGCTTGTTGCTAGGTTATGGAAAAATCCTTTTTTAAACCCTTACTATTGACATGATGTTTTTTTATGAAATTCTGAGGCCTCTAGTACATTTCCAATCAATAGTTGATTGTTCTCATCATTACTTTGTGCTAGACCTGTATGGGATTGGATGTGATTTATATACAAGGGATGAGTCCTATACCTGATTATTTCTTGTACCTGAATAGTGAACTTAATTCTGACTCATCAAGGATAACTTCTGCAGTTTCAATATGTAAGACCACTCTTTTAGCGTGCTGAGAGTCAGTAACTATGTTGAGAGTTTCCAAAAAATCCATTAATATCATCAGAATGGCATATAATTCCAATTTTTGGACAGAATTATAAGGATGTTGAACTACTTTACTTATATTTTCTGATGTGTAACCTGCCTTTCCTTTTTGGTTTGCATCTGTATAAAATGTAGGGTGCTCCAATGGGGAGTATATTATGTATGACCTAGGCTTATTGTACCTTGTTATAAGGCTAAATTTAAGATGGAAATTATAAAAATAAATGTTGACATATTCATTGTTTAAAATATAATTAAAATAAATGAATATAACCATTTAACATACTGTGACAGAAAGATGGCATATATGACTCAAGGTAGTGACCAATCTTGTGCTGTGGTAGTCAGCCACTCTGTGTACTTAGTGATGTGCCAAATAACAGGAACTGCTGAGAACAAGCATCTTGGGAATTGTGTAAACTGAATTCTTTACCAAAGAAATGACATGGACTAAGCTTGTGATACAGTGATGAGGTACTATGTTGTATGACATTTTGTTTATGTTCTGACAAAGTTTGCTTGGAGATCAGAAAGTAGAGCTAGCCACTAGTTAACCATAGAGGTCAGGCAGTGGTGGCATACACCTTTA
This sequence comes from Peromyscus eremicus, assembly GCF_949786415.1. Lineage (NCBI taxonomy): Eukaryota > Metazoa > Chordata > Mammalia > Rodentia > Cricetidae > Peromyscus > Peromyscus eremicus. The sequence goes on from NC_081439.1 coordinate 123,651,309, forward strand.
ATCCCAGCACTTGTGAGGAAGAAGCAGGAAGATCAGGAGTTCAAGGCCACCCTGGGCCACATGAGATTGATCTAGTCTAAAAGAGAAGCAAATACAGGGGGTAGTAGTACAAGCCTTTAATTCCAGCATATGGAAGGCTCACACTTTTGATCCTAGCACTTGGGATCTCATGCCTTTAATCCCAGCACTAGGGTGGTGGAGACAGATATGTGAAGCAGGTAGAGACAGGATCTTGGCCCATTCAGTCTGATGATACTTAAAGACATGATCTCCCCAATTCAGCCTGAGGATTTGTAAAGACAGGATCACCCCCCTTTTGGCCTGAGATTTTATAGAGGTAAGAACTAGTGGCTGGCTGCTCTGCTTCTCTAATCTTTCAGCTTTCATCCTTGATATCTGACTCTGTGTTTTTATTTAATAAGACTAATTAGGATCACACTTCAGTACTATTCATCTCCAGTCACAATTCTTGACAACCAACCAATGGAACTCAGTTCATTTACCTCAATCTATCTTTAAAAACATTTGCAAAGTCACCTGTAACAAAACACATCCTGGTTCTTACTGAAATCTATGTTCCTCAAATTTTAATTCTAAGATGCCAAGTTAGCAGCACCCTTTTGTTTCATAGATATGGTGAGCCTGTTTTGGATAACAGTAAAAACTTCAGTGATGGCAACAAGTGTTTTAACTTACTTTCAAAAAATGCAAAACCAATGATTATTCTTCAACAGAGGTCTGTAATGGCAAGAATCTGATTTATAGAAGCCCTACTTAAATTTCCTTCTGTCCATGTATGCCTTAACAATGTGCTACTGATGTAGTGATAAAGTATTCTGCTATGCATGTTTTACACACACACACATACACACACACACACACACACACACAGAGAGAGAGAGAGAGAGAGAGAGAGAGAGAGAGAGAGAGAGAGAGAGAGAATGATGGAAACTAATTTCTATATTTTGCATTGAAAGAGATCTACTTTTTTCTCATTTTTGCTTTTAGAGGATCATTGGAATCAATAATTTTCCAAATTTCAGTAAAACTAGGTGCCTATTTTTCACCAAGCATTGGACAAGTTTGATGTGCAGCATAGCACCTCTCTAAGAAGATATAAAATCCATTGTATACACAACAAAGTGAAGCAAATGATTAAATGATGTGTTTAGAATTATATAGGTCGTATGTAGCAATGCTAGGAGTCACATTGGTAAAACAATATATTTTGAAATTCTATTTGGGTTTTGCCAGGTCTTCCTCCAGGCTTGCTTATTACAGTATATAGGTGCATTGCTAATTCTACTTCAGTATTGATATGCTCATATCAATTGCTAAAATGAATTTAAATCTGTTCTCTTGGTTAGTTCCCTACTGTGTTAGTGAACTCTGAGCCAAGGCATAAAAAAGTAATTTTGAAAAGGGAAATTGTAGATATTTTCAGTCCAAATGTATCCAGGAAGATAGAATTGAAATGTTAAGTCATTCAAAAAATTTATATGTACATACACAAGTTTTTGAAAGCAGAAAAGACCATATAGTCAATTCTCATTTTTGTCAGTGTTCTCTGTTCTTAAACTAGAGTTTTAGTTTTAAGAGGTACTATAGCAGAGGTGGTTATGTCTAACAAAGTAATTTCTCAAGCACTAACATTTGTACTATTCAATCCTGAGGAGAAAATCTTACTAATAGTGCTTTAATAAATCTTTAAGTACATGTGAAAACATTATAACCATAATAGTCTTGAATGAGATTTTCATTCTATTTTTGGGACACTAAGACCCTTTAGGAAATATAAATGAAAGAGAGACAGGTGATAATTTTCAACAATGATTGCTAATGTTACAACAATTTTGGAGTCTGGGATGTTACAGAATGTATTGTAAAGACCACACAAACTTAAGCTAGATTCTCAACCCTGCCTCCTTCTAGCTTAGTAGGTACCATGAGTCAGGTGCTTAGACATTTTGGGCTTTGTTTCTGTAGACTATAAAATGCTGGTAATGACAATGTCCACCTTATTTCGTATGTTAAGTATATGTAAGTAACTAGGAATGATGTGCAGTGTATAAAGTGCATTAAAGAAATAGGGCCGGGCGGTGGTGGCGCACGCCTTTAGTCCCAGCACTCGGGAGGCAGAGCCAGGCGGATCTCTGTGAGTTCGAGGCCAGCCTGGGCTACCAAGTGAGTTCCAGAAAAGGCGCAAAGCTACACAGAGAAACCCTGTCTCGAAAAACCAAAAAAAAAAAAAAAAAAAAAAAAAAAGAAATAGGGACTATTACCAAATTACAGTTTATATTTCAGAATTTTCATTAGTTCTAATTCATTTCCTGGTCCCAGAGAGTGTTGATAGCCCACAGCAGTTAAATCTAATTTAGGTATATGTAACAACCTGAGACAGAAACCTGGAACTGGTTTCTCTGCAGTCTCACCTCAGTTCTGCTTACTGGGGCTTAGTTAGCACACACTTCTGAAGGGACATTACCTTCACATAGAAACCATGCTTCATAATGACAATCAAAATTTTTAGCATTAAGCAACTTCTGATATACCCTGTTTTGTTTAAAGCACTGCACATGCCTCAAAAATTATGCTTGCGAGAGGTGCCATAATGAGGTGTATAAAAAGTTCTTTTGTCTGAAGGAAAAGAATTGCTTGGTGGTATCTCTGCCACCACCTCCACTCTTACGAATTCTCAATCAAGCAAGAATCTTCCAATTTTCTAATTATCTTTGTGTGTGTGTGTGTGTGTGTGTGTGTGTGTGTGTGTGTGTGTAGGAGGTGCCTACATGTGTGCAGATACATGTGTGTTTGTATTCAATGGCATAATGTATAGACTAGAAATCAATTAATTGTTCTATGAAGTTTTACTGTGCTTGTGCCCTTGTCTATTTTGTAGATACTCGTCTCACATATGAAAAGGTTATAGTTAGCAAACCAGAAATGTTTTTTTTTCCCAATAATCATAGCAACAACTTTTCCTTTTGAACAAAAATAAGTTTGGTATGACTCTTCAAACTGAAATTTTGAAAAGTAAGTAAGAAGATGAGTGGGCACATTAAAACCACTATGTGACCAAACATCCATTTAAAAATATATTGCCTTTACTATTAGCATGCCAACAAAGTAGCTGGAAGACTGCTATCAATACTCTTTCCCAACATCACAAAATGGCAATGAGTGATTTCATTTGTAAAGTAATAGTTGGTGCCCTTCCTTTTCTTGCACACAAGGTTTTTAACTTCAACTTGGAATGCCAGACCATCTGTAATTCTCTTGAAACCTGTCCATTCAGTATTGAATGTGTTTTTGGATTCTCTTCCACCTCACCTCCATTTGAAATTTTTTTGTGTGTGACATTGTAGACTGTATTCCTAGTTTCTATAAAGAAGGAAATTTAGAACTCCAATGGGTTAAGAAAGAGGGAAAAGGAGAAAAAACAGAAGTCCTGGAAAGCAAATTTGGAGAATACATAACAAAATAAATTTAACACATATTCCCTAACAGAATAAATTTAATAAACATAGTCTAATGCACGGATTCAATTACTAATTTCCTCACTCAAAAAATGCCCAACGATGTATCAAAACCTAAAACGATACAAAAGAGGATGGAATGAACACAACTGGGCATAGAAGTGGCTAACTTAAGAGGTGGGGGCACACAAATAAATCAGGAGAGACAGTTACTGTAGAATTAATTTAAAGGGGCTACGGTTATGGAGGGTGAAGAATGTTGTATAAGCACAGACAGAGAAAGGAAACAGGATGTTAGAATGTGGAAAAGATAAATCAACCATGCAACTCTAAAAGAAGGCTACATCCATGGGAAAGCATACTATAGGGTTATCAATGTCCAGACCTCCTTCAGATGTACAAAACTTTTGGAAAGCAACTGTGTTCTGGTTGGTTCTCTTGAATCCCTGTATTAGACTGAAATTGAACCCACTTTAGAGGAATACCTGCTTTACTGAAAGGGATTACCTGGGTTTGAGCCTTGTAATCCACAATGGGAGGAAAAAAATCAATCCCCAAACAATGTCCTCTTTACCCTCCACATGAAAGCCAGTGCATGAATATGCACATGTGTGCACACTTGAGCACTTACATGCAAAGAGAGACACACTCCTCACACAAGAGCAATAATAGAAATAGTATTAAATTTAAATAAAACACACACACACACACACACACACACACACACACACACACACACACACACACACACACACCATACATTGTGTCCTGTTACAGGGACTAAGTTTTTCTAGCCACATACTACCTCTACAGGGGTCAATGTTTTAAAGGGCAATGATTTAAAGGGTATGTAATGTAAGCCTGTTTAAAGAAAATCAGAATGGGAATCTTGTGAGATATACAGGGTGCAGTCTGGGCAACACAAGTACTGAGTCCATTAGAAACAAACTTAAGTACACAGGTAGGTTGGTGATCTGGCTATCAACAGTTCTTTTCATTTTACTTTCACAGTTTAGAAGATTTTATTTATCCCCAAACTGAAGTAACTTATTTGAAATTAAATTGCTGCATGCAATTAATTAATTATCACCAGGAAGTTCTTCCTTAATCTCAGGAATCAGCAGGACTCCTTCAGGGGAATGCTTCTTAAGCACAAAATAAAATGAACTCCCTAAATTACAAGCCATTGGGATCATTTTAGAATTCAGTCTAGCTAAAGTAAGACACCTTAATTATTATAACTACAAACAATGCTGTTTTTGTTTTGTTTGTTTGTTTGTTTTGTTTCATTTTAAAATCCCCACTCTAATCCTGTGAAAGAAGCTACATAAATCACCAAGTGAACCATACTCAGTCTTTTTCCTCCCTCACGCTCACTCTCACATCATTGCAGATCAAAGGATCAAGCTGAACTGCAAGTATAACTCGTATTCAGAAAAAAAAAAATGTCAAAAATATTTCACTGAAAGGCCTAAATATTCACTAGATATTAGCAGAGATCCCACACACACAAAAAAAGCTAAGGCTGTTTTGAAAGAATTCAAAAGTTTTTGTAACTGTTGTGTTTCTGCAGCTCCAATGTAATTTATCCTTAATTAACATAGAGTTAAATATTAGAAATTTGAGTGTGTCAGTACTACTGAATTAATATTTTTGGTGTATCAGAAATGTGACTGGAAACTGACTTTGTAAGAAAGAACTAAATATCAAAATGAATTAAGACAAGGGTCTCTACATTCTTAACTTTCTTTTTTTTTAACCAAGTGATGTTGCAATTAGCAAATGCTTAGAGAACAGAGCTTCTTTATGACAAGCTCAGCTGTGGGAAAGAAACCAACAAAACACCACTTCTGAGATGGGGGAAGCAATGTCAGGGAGTGTAATCTGCTGACGTTTGTTCCCACTCTCTTTCTCCTCCCACGCACCAAACTCAGCACCTTTCTGTCCTTTAACCTTTGAACTTCAATAGTATGACAAGGGCTGGTTGGTCATTGGCTGCTCAGGAGCACTGCTGAACATATTTGACAGTTCTGGGTGTCCAGGCTGTGGATTCAACTTCCCTTAACAGAATCATTTATGGATAAGAGGCTTGCTTAAATTTATGAAGCAGGCAGGGTATCAGACAACTGGAAGACTCAGTCTGACAGAGAGGCAATAGTGTCAGAAGCTAAGAAAGCTGGTAGGAGAGAAAGTAGCAGCGGCAAAATTGAATTCTTCAGATAAGGAAAGATGCTGTGTGGAAAGGGATCATTTATCGCAAGAGTACCACCAGAACTCTGAGCTCTATCTAGCTATCCACACATCCATGCATCCATCTGCTGTGGGATGTTCTGTATGTCACATGTGTTGCTGATTAGTCAATAAATAAAACACTGATGGCCATTGGCTAGGCAGGAAGTGTAGGCGGGACAAGGAGGAGAATAAAGCTGGGAAGTGGAAGGCTGAGTCAGAGAGACACTGCCAGCTACCATGATGACAAACAGCATGTGAAGATGCCGGTAAGCCACAAGCCACGTGGCAGGGTATACATTAATGGAAATGGATTAATTTAAGCTGTAAGAACAGTTAGCAAGAAGCCTGCCATGGCCATACAGTTTGTAACCAATATAAGTCTCTGTGTTTACTTGGTTGGGTCTGAGTGGCTGTGGGACTGGCGGGTGACAGAGATTTGCCCTGACTGTGGGCCAGGCAGGAAAACTCAAGCTACAAATGGCATCCAACATGGTGGCAAGAGTTTCCACCTAAAAACTGAGAAAAAAAAGATTTCAAACGGAGCTAAAAACAGCTTCCTAATTGTCTCTCTCAAATGAGCAGCAGCTGCTGTTTTGAGCTACTTGTGGGTTCCTGGTATGTGCGCTCGACCTGCAGTATGGCGGGAATGAGGCCTCTGCAAGTGGCACATTAAGCTGTGTGGTGGATTTAGCCTTTATTAGTACAAAAGAAAAAAAGAGGTTTCTGGGCTACACACTGCTTGGATAAAAGCATAGACCCACGATAGCTCCCAGAACTGGTGGTAAACATAGCCATGTTGGGAAGCTGAGGTGGGCAGAACCAGCAGCCACAGCTGCTGCAGTTTAAAGCAATAAATTCACAATAAGACAGATTCAGATGTAATAGTTTACAATGTGTGTAAAATATACATAGGCTTGAAAGAGACAAAAAGGTGGTATATACAGTTATAGAAACAAATACATAGTTTTAAAAAATAAAGTCTTTAGAGAGACAGTAAAATTAATATAAAAAAGCCACGTAAAGATGAATATTACACAGAGAATCTGGATTGTGTTGTGTTTGGGATTTTTAACTGTAGAAAAACATTTGATTGTAAAAGCTGTTGAGTTATGCCAAAATGTATATTTTAAAGGTACCTTGACTTCAAAATTTGGATATCAGGATGTGTTGCTTTGGAAAGGAGACTCTGCTTTTGTTTCCACAGAAAGCCAGAGGCTATGGATTTGTTCCAGATTAAGATACATCAGATTTGACCAGCCAAGACCCCCTGAAAGGTCTCCGATGACACCAAGGCCCAGATGATCCAACATCCAGAATGGTTTCAAGGCAACTAGCTCAGACGATACAGCCTCATGGACTATTCCATAATCCTAAAATTTTCTTTATGTCCCCATAAGATAAAGCGCCCCCCTCCAGCAGGAAGTAGTAAGAGAAGCTATGCCCAAATTCCCAAATTATATGTAATTTTACTTTGTTAAGGTTAAAACCTTACTTTTTTTAAAAAAAAAGGGGGGGGGGAGGAAGTGCTCTGGGATGTTCTGTATGTCATATGTGTTGCTGATTAGTCAATAAATAAAACACTGATTGGCCATTGGCTAGGCAGGAAGTGTAGGTGGGACAAGGAGGAGAATAAAGCTGGGAAGTGGAAGGCTGAGTCAGAGAGACACTGCCAGCTGCCATGATGACAAACAGCATGTGAAGATGCCGGTAAGTCACAAACCATGTGGCAAGGTATAGATTAATAGAAATGGATTAATTTAAGCTGTAAGAACAGTTAGCAAGAAGCCTGCCACGGCCATACAGTTTGTAACCAATATAAGTCTCTGTGTTTACTTGGTCAGGTCTGAGTGGCTGTGGGACTGGCAGGTGAGAGAGATTTGTCCTGACTGTGGGCCAGGCAGGAAAACTCAAGCTACATCCATCTGTCCATCCAGCCATCATATGTGCAGCCGAAAGAAAAAAAGTGCTATGTCATGTGTTTGCAAGTAACAGTTAGTAGGCAGGGAAATGTTGATTGGTAAGCATCAGTTCAGATTCACACCATTTCCCCCACTCTTCAGAAACTCTTCATATCTTTTTTTTTTTAATTCGTATGAAAAGCAGAAACAACAGTGACCAGATAAAATTTAACTGTCAATGTTACATACTTGAGAGCCAGGATTTTTTTCTATAAGTTATGGCCATGTAATGTCTTATTTCTAGCATCAATTTTCATGAAGGAAATGTAAACCATTTCATGTTCAACCTCTACCTTCACTCTTGAAATCAACCTACTGTTCTATTTCAAATAAATCACATTTGAATCAAATACAGATTTTGCAGGAGAAACCTTAATGAGTGAATAGAACTGGACCAGGAGAACTAATTTTTAGAAGCCTAAATTCATGGATAACTACACTCTAGAAATAATAGTTACCAATTACTTCATTTAGTGTATGTGAATATATGTGTTCATATGTACATATATTCACATATGTGTATGGCATGTGGAGTTGCATGTGCATTTGTGTGAAGAGCCATCTCCCGAACCCTCCTATTACTTCTTATATACCAAAAGAATTACATATTTAATTTCCAGTAATCCTGAGGAAAATATTCAAGTGCTATCTCAGTTTTATAAACAAAGAAACAAAGATTTAGAAAGGTAACCTAACCTGTCTAGTAACACAGGTAGTAAAGTACAAAGCGAACTCTAAAACCAGATCACTCTCCATTACTCTCCAACACTCCCCTACCATACCAGATTGATTTTAGTAGAATTTCTCCAAATAATTTTTAAAAGAAATCTTAGTGAACATACAGTAAAAAGGCTTAATGCCAAATCTATTGAGGCAACTGATTTAAAGAAAGTTAAACAGGGTTATTTACTATAGCTTGTGTGTATTGGATCATGGCAGTTATTAAAGAGCATCTCCAAGCAGAAAACAGGAATAACACTTCAGTTAACAAAAACATCATTTTTGGGGGGGGGGGGGTGGCTAGCCCTTCTGCAGGCATAGAACTTAAAGATATTGTGGCTTTACATTTTAGCTTCACTCCACCAGAAATGCAAGCTGCCCATGTCCTGTTGGGAGGCAAAGGGAAGAAAGTTTACATCCATTTGACTCTCCTAGAAAGTAAGCTGAAAGCTGTGCTGCCTTGGGGTGGAGGACAATCCATGACCTCCTAGCCAGTAGGGCAGCTGAGCATGATGAGGAAGGGCACTGTCTCTCTGATTCCCAGGGCCTGTCATTTCCCCAGGGATGGTGAGGCCTGGGGATTGGAGGGCAAGAAGCCCAGTCTAGTCTAAAGGAAGGATACTGAATGGACCCTGTGTGTTAGCAGGGAGGAGGGGTAGCTTTCCTCACTGGTCCTTGGATCCATGCCAAACCTGAAGTAAGTACTGTATATGGTGAATCATTGTCAGCGTCAGCATTGTCAGATGCTGGTAATGCATATAAAAGAACTTGCATTTGAAAACGGTGGTTCCTCAACAAAGCACCAGTCTCTCATATCAGCTCCTGCCTTTGCTTTGTTGTTTCAAACCACTCTCTGTGGAGATACTCAACCAGTCTTCCTGAAGTAGATATATAACCGTATTGATCCTCTGCATACAACCCTTCAATAGTTCCAGAAATGGATGCGGAAATGTTAATGAACTTGATGAAGGCCTTGTGGCTCTTAGTTCCTAGAATAGAGCCTTGGCACAGATCAAGCTTATGCAAGAGTTGTTGTCTTTACCCTGGCTGCTTTAATACACAATTGCTTATCTGACTTTGACCCAAGTGGTGTTTTAACCCTTGTCTGAGTACTGTAGATTGATACATTAGAATTAACCTATTTCCAATACAACTCTAAGATCCCTCTTTCATATGACTCCTCTCATTTGCATTATACCTTTATAACACTATTTATTTCTTAACCAGGAGATATTGATTACTGAGCATTGCACAGCAATCAAAGCAAAGGGCCTAGCCTATAATAAATGTGTACTGAGTCCTTAGACACTGGGAAATTGTAGATTAAAACTACTTTAAGATTCCCTGGCTGCTCACAGACGTTCTCTATTCTCTCTGTTCCCCCAGACCTAACACAATGCCAGCTACAGCCTTCCCCCAGCCTGTCCACTCCTGTGGATCCCACAGACCATCTTCCAGCCTCTTTCTCCCTCTCTTCACTGTGTCCCAGCTCCCAACTCAGGCAGATAGCCTCTGCCCAACCACAGGACACACCTGCCAAAAGACCAGCCTCCAACATCAAATACTCTTCTCGAACACACCAGGCTAGCAGACCAGTAAAACAGACAACATATAGCCCACAAAATCACTGAAAAACCAGAGAGGAAACAAAAATTAAGTAACAAAATATAACCCAACAAACACAAACCCAGAAATCAGCACCTAAAACTATATTAACCTCAGACACAGATGTCAAGATGCCAGCACTAGAACAGAGCCCAGCTATCCTACCACAGTAGGCCCTGAATATTCCAGCACAGCTGAAGCATAAGGAAAAAAGACCTTAAAACCAATCATATGAAGATGACAGAGGTCTTTAAAGAGGAAATAAATCCCTTTAAAAAAAGCCAGGAAAACACAAACTATTGGAGAAAATGAATAAATTCCCTTAAAGAAAGCTAAGGAAAAACAAACAACTGGAGAAAATGAATAAAATTTTTAAAACTTGAAAATGGATATAAAAACAATACCGAAAAAAGCAAACATAGGGAATTGTGGAAATGAAAAATTTAGGTATATGAACAGGAAGCTTACCAACAGAATACAAGAGAGATGGAAAACAGAATCTCATGCATTGAAGATATGGTAGAAGAAATAGATATATCAGTCACACAGCTGGACATAGAAGAAGGAAATGCTGAGACACCAAGTACGAGGGTGGGCATAGGGGAAGGCCATGAGCAAGTATGTAGTGGAGAAATGAGAGAAAAGAAGCAAGCAAGTGTTCGTAGAGAGGGGCAAAAGAAAGAGAAGCTGTTCAGTCTATGTTCTTTTTTTTCTCATTTTTCTTTATTAAGAAATTTTCTACTCACTCCACATACCACTCAGAGATCCCATCTCCTCCCTCCTCCCAACCCCCAGTCCTCTCTCCCAAGCCACCGCACATCACCACATCCCCCAAATCAAGGTCTCCCATAGAAGTCAGCAGAGCCCAGCACACTGAGCCTAAGCAGGTTCAAGCTCCTTCCCACTGCACCAAGGCTGCACACGGTGTCACACCACAGACACCAGATTCACAAAAGCCTGCCAGTGCACCAGGGACAGATCCTGATCCCTCTGCCTGGGTGCCCCCTAAACAGTTCGAGCCAAACAACTGTCTTTCTTATCCAGAGGGCCTAGTCCAGTCCCATGGGGGCTACACAGCCACCAGTCCACAGTTTATGGGCTTCCACTGGTGTGGCCAGTCATTTCTGCATGTCCTCCCATCATGATCTCAATGTCCCCTGCCTGCAGAATCCCTCCTCCCTCTCATCCATTGGACTCCTGCAGCTCAGCCTGGTGCTTGGCCATGGATCTCTGCATCTGCCTCCATCAGTCACTGAACAAAGGCTCTATGATGACAGCTAGGTTATTTGCTAGACCAGTCACCAGAGTAGACCAGTCCAGGCACCCTCTGGACCAGTGACAGCAGATCAAGGTGGGGTCATCCTTGTGGATTCGTGAGAGCTTTCCCAGCACCCTGCCTCTTCCTATTCCCATGTTGTCCTCATCTATCATGGTATCTCCCTCTCACTCTATCCCTGTTCCAGCTTGACCCTCCCATATTCCTATGTTCTCATCCCTGACTCCTCGCCCTCTGCCACCCCCCCACACACACCCAGTCCACTCATGTAGATCTCATCCACTTCTCCTTTGCAGGGTCATCCATGTGTCCCTCCTAGGGCCTTTCCCTGTTAGGTAGCCTCTCTGGAGTTGTGGGTTGTAGTCTTGCCATCCCTTCCCTCACATCTAGTATCCACTTATGAGTGAGTACATGCTATGTTTGTCCTTATGAGTCTGGGTTACCTCACTCAAGATGATATTTTCTAGTTCCACCCATTTGCCTGCAAATTTAATGATATCATTTGTCTTTTTGACTGCTGAGTAGTACTGCATTGTGTATATGTGCCACATTTTCTTTATCCATTCTTCAAATCAAAACTACTTTGGGAATCCATCTAACACCACCTGTCAGAATGCCTATGATCAGTAACACAAGTGACAGCCCATGCTTTCTAGAATGTGGAGCAAAGGGAACACTCTTCCATTGCTGGTAGAATTGCAAACTTGTAAAAGCTCTATGGAAATCAATATGGTACCCAAAACAAGCTCTTGTCAGTCTTCTTATTTGTCCAGTAGAACTAGAGTACAAGACATTACTGAAGATATCACATGGCTTGGTTTCATGATCTAGAGAAAACTATCTGGAACTGAGTAGGCTGGAAACTTTCTCCTTTAAGATGACCTTTAAAAATGTTAGTAGGTGATATCTAGGCTCCTAGAGAAATAAAAGGGAAATAATACAAAGAATGTATGTTGAATGGACACTATAAAATTTCCAATGACACTTGTCCTGAGATCATTTTCAAAATACACAAACTAAAATTCAAAAGTAATTAAACTAAGCCAAATTTGTAATTTCTATTTTTTTTTAATTCTTGAGAATTGTCTTAGAATTTCTACTGGTGTGAAAAGACACCATGGCCAAGGCAATTCTTATAAAACTGCAGTATGCAATTTGGTGACTGATTAAAGTTTCAGGGGGCTAGTCCATCCTATTCATGGTAGGCTGGCAGACAGGCAGGGTTGCTGGAAAAGTAGCTAAGCGTTCTACGTCCTGATCCACAGGCAGCAGGTAGAGAGCCACTGGGCCTGGCATAGACTTTCAAAATATCAAAGCCCACTGTACAGTGATACACTTCCTCCAACAAGGCCACAACTTATAATTTTTATAATCCTCAAACAGTTCCCCAACTGGGGACTAAACATGGACATATATGCAACTATGGGTGCCATCCTTATTCAAACCACCAAAAGAATCAAATAAAATTGATTTAAAGACCAAAGAAAAAGAAATAGGATAGGGAATTGAGTGACTCAAAGTAGGAGTATATTACCCTGATGTCAAGGTAAGTATGAGTTATTTATTAGATAATACTAGATTCTACTGTGGAAGTTCTTCCCATATGGGTCACATGAAAACTTATTTTCAAAAGAAACTCCCTGTTATTATTCATAAAAACTGAATTTGAATTGAAGTTAAAGACAAGAACTTTTTAAACATTTATTAATCTTATTAAATTTTTAGTTGGCACCCCTTTTAATTTAACTAATAAAACTATACAATAACAGCAATTCTTCACCATAATAATGCAATAAATAGCAAATAAAACCATACATTTCTTTTCACTTTAAAAGTGCATCTTCAAATCTTTTTTGATTATGGTCTAATTGCCTTAAATATATGTGAACTCAAGGCTCATCAGTTTGCATTAGAAAGACTATTTTTTTCCAAACTGGAAAGCATGGGCAGTTTTACAAATAGATGAAGGATACACTGGTAGCTCTATTGGATGAAGATAGGGTGTCGTGGTTTTCGATAATTCTGTGATGTGGTGATATTTTATTTGTGCTGAAATGTGGTGATATTTTACTTGTGCTTTAATGAATAAAGTTTGCCTGGAGATCAGAGGAAATAGCAAGCCATTTTAAGTAAAGAAAGAAGTTATGCAGTAGTAGCACATGCCCTTAATCCTATCACTCAGAAGGCAGGATCTCTATGTGTTCAAGGCTACACTAGGGAACAGAACCAAGCATGGTGACACATGCCTTTAATCCCAGTACCAACCATAGAGATATGGAGGTCTGTACAGACAGACAGAAAGTGACATAGCTGTGTAGAAAGAGAAAGTGAGGTAGCTGGGCTATGAGAGCCAATGAGAGGGCAGAACAGCAAGGCAATAAAGGCGTGGGTAGACAATAAGTAACTCATATTTGGAAGCTGCTGAGTTGGTGAGGTAAGGTTAGCTGTGGTGCTGTGGGATGTATGGCAAATGTGTTGCTGATTAATCAATAAAACACTGATTGGCCATTGGCTAGGCAGGAAGTATAGGCGGGGCAAGGAGGAGAATAAAGCTGGGAAGTGGAAGGCTGAGTCAGAGAGACACTGCCAGCCGCCACCATGACAAGCTGTATGTGAAGATCCTGGTAAGCCACGAGCCATGTGGCAAGGGATAGATTTATGGAAATGAATTAATTTAAACTGTAAGAACAGTTAGCAAGAAGCCTGCCACGGCCATACAGTTTGTAACCAATATAAGTCTCTGTGTTTACTTGGTCGGGTCTGAGTGGCTGTGGGACTGGCAGGTGAGAGAGATTTGCCTTGACTGTGGGCCAGGCAGGAAAACTCAAGCTACAAATGGCATCCAACGTGGTGGCAAGAGTTTCCATCTAAAACCTGAGAAAAGATTCTAAAATGGAGCTAAAAACAGTTCCTAACTGTCTCTCTCAAATGAGCTGCAGCTGCCGGTTTGAGCTACTTGTGGGTTCCTGGCCTACGTGCTTGACCTGCCCTACGGCGGGAATGAGGCCTCTGCAAGTGGCAGATTAAGCTGCATGGTGGATTTAGACTTTGCTAGCACAAAACAAAAAAAAAAAAAAAGAGGTTTCTGGACTACACGCTGATTGGATAAAAGCATAGACCCACGATAGCTCCCAGAACTGGTGGTAAACGTAGCCATGTTGGGAAACTGAGGTTGGTGGAGCCAGCAGCCACAGCTGCTGCAGTTTAAAGCAATAAATTCACAATAAGACAGATTCAGATGTAATATTTTACAATGTGTGTAAAATATACATAGGCTTGAAAGAGACAAAAAGGTGGTATATACAGTTATAGAAACAAATACATAGTTTTAAAAAATAAAGTCTTTAAAGAGACAGTAAAATTAATATAAAAAAAGCCACATAAAGATGAATATTACACAGAGAATCTGGATTGTGTTGTCTTTGGGATTTTTAACTGCAGAGAGATATTTGATTGTAAAGGAAGCTGAGTTAAACCAATATGCATATTTTAAAGATATCTTGACTTCAAAATTTCGATGTAAGGATATGTTACTTTGGAAAGGAGACTCTGCTTTTGTTCCCACAGAAAGCCAGAGGCTATGGATTTGTTCAAGATTAAGATACATCAGGTTTGACCAGCCAAGACCCCCTGAAAGATCTCCGATGACACCAAGGCCCAGATGATCCAACATCCAGAATGGTTTGAAGGCATCTGGCTCAGACAATACAGCCTCATGGACTATTCCATAATTCTAAAATTTTCTTTGTTTGCCCATAAGATACAGCGCCCCCCTCCAGCAGGAAGTAGTAAGAGAAGCTACGCCAAAATTCCCAAATTATATGTAATTTTACTTTGTTAAGGTTAAAATCTTCCTTTTTTTTAAAAAAAAAGGGGGGGGGAAGTGCTGTGGGATGTATGGCAAATGTGTTGCTGATTAATCAATAAAACACTGATTGGCCGTTGGCTAGGCAGGAAGTATAGGCGGGGCAAGGAGGAGAATAAAGCTGGGAAGTGAAAGGCTGAGTCAGAGAGACACTGCCAGCCGCCACCATGACAAGCTGCATGTGAAGATCCTGGTAAGCCACGAGCCATGTGGCAAGGGATAGATTTATGGAAATGAATTAATTTAAACTGTAAGAACAGTTAGCAAGAAGCCTGCCACGGCCATACAGTTTGTAACCAATATAAGTCTCTGTGTTTACTTGGTCGAGTCTGAGTAGCTGTGGGACTGGCAGGTGAGAGAGATTTGCCTTGACTGTGGGCCAGGCAGGAAAACTCAAGCTACACTGTGGCTTTCCCTATTTCCCTCATCTTCTCTAAGGCTTTCACCTCTGTATTTGGCTCCATGTTTTTATTTAATAAGACCATTTAGAAATTCATCTACACTGTGAATCATTTAACAGCCCTTGTTTATCTTCTTCACTATTGCCCAACTAGCATACTAAATGGAGTTGGGCAAGTAGTAGCTTCTTAATAAAAGTGTGACGAATGAATAAATGACACTGTGTGTAACACTTAGGGATTTGGTGAATGTAGAAGTAAAGAGTTCTGATACTGTACTAGTACTATCTACTTTCCAATTCCAAATCTTATCTTGACTGGCTGTGTAATAAGTTCTGTAGCTATTCTTTGACATCCTTTCCTCATCTATAATATAGTGATGCTAAACATACCTATTCATCACAAAATTATTGTCATGGTTGGATTTCATGCACAGAAACACCTAGACCAGTGCCTTCCACATAATAAATACTCAGTAAGAAAGTTTTCTATTAGCAATAATGACTGGTATGTTTCCAAAGGTTCAAGGCAATGAGCACCCATTATGATCCACCATTTATGCATGTGTATAGAATATTCTCTGTAGTTCCAGTACTTTGACATGTTTCTCTTATGTTCAGTGACCAAGAGAAAGTTCTTATGCTTGTTGGTTTTTGTCAACTTGACACAAACCTAGACATATCTTAGAAGAAAGAATCTTACTTGAGAAAATGTCTCCATAAAACTGGCATATAGGCATGTCTATGGAGTATTATCTTAATAAATTATTGATGTGGGTGGTCCCAGCTCATTGTGTGTGGTGCTATCCATGAGAAGGTGGTCCTAGCAAGCTAAGCAAACCATGAGGAGCAACCCAGTAAACAGAACTCCTCTATGGCCTCTGCTTCAGCTCCTGCCTTCAGGTTCCTGCCCTGCTTAAGTTCCTGCCTGGGCTACCACCTTTCTCCCTGAGTTGTTTTTCATCATGGTATCTTCCCCAGAAATACAAAACAAACCAAGACAATTTCCCAGCAATGAAGATTGTCTGATGGATGGCCAGATGAAAGGATGAATGTATGCTTACTCAACACTCTTAGCAGATTTGTCACACTTATGAATAAATACCTTGTCAAAGCTACTACTTTTAATGCAACAATCTTCTGAGACTCTGGATTCAATCTTCTGCTTGGAATCTTCTTGTTCCTTGACAGTTCGCTTGGCATGGTCTTGCACTTGAAGTCTGTCTACCTAGCCCCTTCAGTCTAATGTTTTAATTCATTAGGATTGACATTATCTGTCAATATATGTCATTTCTCAAGTACACAATGTTTCATAGCATCCTTATGAATTCACAGATGAAAGATTGAAGACAAATTATAGCTCACTCAAGATTCATATAGTACCAGTTCTTAGATCTCTATTTCCACTAGAATAGAGAACTGAGGTAGAGCAGATATTATGCAAAACACTCAAGGGCAAAGACTTTGAGTCATATCATAGATTATACCCATACCAGCTATCTACTTGCTCTCTGATCTTAGGCATTTTAACTCTACTCTTGTTTCCTGATTGGTAAAGTGAGAACAATTATAGTAATTGAGTTTTAACTATACAAGATAGTGTCTAACATGTCTCCACATAGAAAATGTATCCAATAAATGGGAGGTGTTGTGTATTCAACTATCTCACTACACTGAACATCTATTGTATACCAGGCATTACTTTAGATATTTAATGATTCAATTATAAATAATAAACCTTTACTTCCCTCAAGAAGTTTACAATCAGGTATGTGTAATAAACAAGAAAACACAGTAATTTGTGACAACATAAGAAACAATGAAGAGAAAATCTTGTGGAAAGTAAAACTGAATTGTAGCATCAGGTGAGTAGTTATCCGAGGGTTTAAGTAAGTTTGTCACATTTGGAGCACAAAGAAGAGAGTCAGTACAATATTCAATGTTAATATAAATGACAATTTTCACTTATCAGAAACAAAAGCAAAAGTATATAAAGGTAGCTTTACATTTTGTTATGTTTTGTTAAAATTTATAAGATATACCTAGTTAAGCACTGTGGAACTGAGAGAGACCAAGTGTACCACGCCAGTATCTTGTAACCTGAGATGGCATATTTAGATAACAGGGAATTTGGAAATTGAGATGCTGAGAACCTGTCTACTACAGATTGTTTATGTGGAATACCCAAGTCACCCAACCTTGGCTTTAGCCTATGGAGCATGGCACTCGGTAAGCAGGAATGATACTAGAGCAATACCTGAGAACTTACATCTTATCCATAAGCACCCGGCAGAGGGACAAACTTCAGATCTTGCAATTTCATATCCCTGTGGGATACTTTTCTGTTCTGTTCTTTCTTGCAAAATCTGAAGTTTGTCTTTCTGGGTATTGGTCTTGATTTGGTCCAGCATTTTCCTTACTATGTTCTCTTTCATCACGTTTGGAATGTTAATATAAATTCTGTTCTATTGTACAATGGAAGCTTGTAGTTTATTTTTTAAACAGGGGATTATAATTTTAAATTGTTGAGACTATGAAAGAATAAGGAGGAATTTGAAGTTGGACTAAATGTATTTTGTATTATTATATGTCTGCAGTCCTATGGGAGTCAGGAAGTGGAATATGATGGTTAGAGTGAGAATAGTCCCCACAGGTTCAAATATTTGAATGCTTGGTCCCCAGTTGGTGGAACTATTTCAGAAGGTTTAAGAAATAATGGACATGGAGGTATGTTAATAGGAGTGAATTTTGAGGTTTAAAAATTCCATGCCACTCCCAGTCATTTCCCTCTGCCTGGTGCTTATGGATAAGATGTAAGTTCTCAGGTATTGCTCTAGTATCATTCCTGCTTACCAAGTGCCATGTTCCCCATGATGATGGTCATAGACTATAATCCTCTAGAACCATCAGCACCCAAATTAAATGCTTTCTTTTATAAGTTTTTTATAAGTCATTGAAATAGAAAGGTAACAGACAACGTCTCATTATTATTAGCACATAATAATTGCACAGGTTAATGGAATTAACTATATTTCTTTACATGTACACATTACATGTTGATTTTGTCCATTTACCATTCTTCTTCTCAAACTCTTCACTCAGAATCCTTTTCAGTCTCTCATAATCCCTCTTCTACTCATATGGATATATTCAGGTGAACAGAAATATAATTGCAAGTACATACATTCTTTATCTGTAGAGCAATCAATGAAAATTATGCAAGCCAAGGTTATCCTCTGTGGAACATATGAGACGTGTGGTCCCTGATATAATAAAAGAGAAACCAGAACACATAGAAAACAATAAAAGTGCTGCTATTAGAAAGGTACCCTAAGTCATCCTGTTGATTTCCTCCATCAAATACCATTTAGGTAAAAGATGAGTTGACTTGTCCACAGGATTCCCTTTAGTAAAGCTGTGGGCAGATATTGATTTAAATTCATGCCACAAAATAATGTTAGCATAATCAAGTACAGTAATCCAAAATTAGCCTGAATATTAAACAAGAGAAAAAAAATAAAAGGAGTTTGACCAGGATTACAATAACAGGCATGAAATTCCCCCTTTTGGAGTAGGCCATAATTCCAATAAAATAGTCATGGATTATTGCTGTGGAATGTTAGTTTAAGATGTGTTACATTTGTTTATGCTGTAGAATATTTGTGTAATGATGCAAATATGTTTTGAATTCTTTTATGTTGCATTTGTTTAACTCTGTGAATCTGTGTTACTGTGCCTGCCTGAAACTCCTGGTTGTTGTAATAAAGAAATGAATGTCTAATAGCTAAGCAGCAGAGGGATAGGCAGGGCTGCCAGACAGAGAGAATAAATAGGAGAAGGAGGGGCAAGAAAAGGAGGAGAGGAGGACACTAGGGGCTAGCCATCCAGCCACATAGCCAGCCATACAGTAAGAAGAAAAGCAAGATATATAGAATAAAGAGAGGTAAAAAGCTCAGAGGCAAAATGTAGTTAAGGGAAAAGTTATAGTTTGAGTTAAGTTAGATAAACCAGCTAGAAACAAGCCAAACTAAACAAAGGCCAAGCGTTCAAAACTAAGAATAAGTCTCCATGTATTTATGTGGGAGCTGAGTGGCAGGTCCCTAAAGATAGATAGATAGATAAATAAATAAATAAATAAATAAATAAATAAATAAATAAATAAATAAATAAATAGAACAACTACAGATTATCTCATAATAGCCATGCCACTATTGCACCAATGGGTACAACTTGCTTGGAAGGTTAACTCTGAAAGACCTACACAATATCAAGCCAACCATACATGAGGTAGATGATCTCCATCTCTTACTAAGGAGTTATTGGGAATAGATAGTTGATGGGTGTGCTGGTGAGTTTTTTGCCAATACCAGGTGGAGATATCTGAAAAGAAGACCCTCAGTTGACAAATGCCTCTATCAACTTACCTGCAAGTAAGTCTGTATGGAATTTTCTTGAATTAATGATTGATATGGATTGGCACAGCCCACTGGGGGAGGGACCACTGGACAAATGGTCCTGGATGGCATAAGAAAGCAGGTTGAGTAATCCAAGGGAGCAAGCCAGTAAGAAGCATTTCTCCATGAACTCTGCTTCAGTTACTACCTCCAAGTTCCTCCACTGACTTCCCTACATGATAGACTATAAACCGTACACGTGATTAAATTCTTTCCTACCTAAGTTGCTTTTGGTTTTGGTATTTTATCACAACAATAGAAAACTAATCAAGACATGGAGTGGGTGCTTTGTTGTTGTTTGCTTCTGAAGATGTGGCCACTTGATAAATTCCTGTGGTCTGATGGATGGGCACACACTCTTATACATATGGCCAACACTAATTGGACTTAGTTGTTCATTTGTATTTTTGTAAGAAAACATGAAGTTAGAAGGCAACATGCTGGGGATGTTATGGGAGAAGCTAGGAGTGGAAACTAGAGATATTTATGAACATTTCATTATTATGCATGGAATTCTCAGGAATAAAGTACAATTTTAAAAATGAAAATAAAACTTTTTTAAAAGTATTCAAATAAGAAGAAAGAAATTTGCAATCTAAAAAATATGATAGAAATAATAATGAAATATAGTGACTTTGTAGAAGACAACATTCATACAGAAATCAACAATATTTTTAAACAATATCAATGAACTATTAAAAAAATATAGAAAATAATTTCATTTACAATCATTGTCAAAAATACTTTAAAATATTTTTGATTATTGTTCTATGGACTGGAATAATGAATACTGTAAGATGTTCATACTACTCAAGAATATTATACAAGCCAGGCGGTGGTGGCTCACGCCTTTAATCCCAGCACTCGGGAGGCAGAGCCAGGTGGATCTTTGTGAGTTTGAGGCCAGCCTGGACTACCAAGTGAGTTCCAGGAAAGGCACAAAACTACACAGAGAAACCCTGTCTCGAAAAACCAAAAAAAAAAAAGAATATTATACAAATTAAATGTACTCCCAATCAAAATTGACAATTGACATTGTTCAAGATAATAGAAAATTATAAAATGCAAAAAACAATTCAAAATGAATTAAGTAGCTAAATATGAAATAAAATCTGGGAAACCCACACAGAAAACTGTAACACGAATCTTAAAAAAAAACTCAGGAGCCATGTATTGGGGTGAACGCTGAAAGATCAGAGAACCAGAACAAGCCACAGCCAACCTCACCTCACAAATTCCTCAGCTAATCTTGTTTCCTCAAACTGGAAGCCAATGTGTCCTCATCTGAATGGATCTCAGATGAACTGCTGCGAAAAGCCTAGAAGCTTAACAAGCTCTACTTTCCTGGTTTTCACACCTTATATACCTTTCTGCTTTCTACCATCACTTCCTGGGATTAAAGACTTATCTCACCATGTCTGGCTGTTTCTAGTGTGGCTTTGAACTCACAGAGATACAGATGGATCCCTGCCTCTGGAAGGCTAGGATTAAAGGTATGTGTGCCACCATTTTCTGGCCTCTATGTCTATCTAGTGGCTGTTCTGTTCTCTGACTCCAGATAAGTTTATTAGGGTACACAATATATTGGGGGACACACTATCACTACAGAAAACATACAAGAAATACATGACCTCAATTTCAGGCAATCTTTTTATATAAAATCTCATAAGCACAAGTGACAAAAGCAAGCAAAGACATATAATAGTGCAGAAAATGAAAAATCTTCAACACACCACATTAGACAACCAACAAAAGGAGATGTAGATGATAGAAAATATTTTCAATGTCTACATCTTAAATGGTGTTGGTTACCTAAAATACATAAATACTCAAACAACTAAACAACAAAACAACCATTTAAAACATAGGTGAACCAATGGATTAAAACTGTCCAATAAGGATGCATAAAAAATGAAACCATAAGGAGATTACCTCCCACTTGTAATAAGTGTTAGAGTGGATGTTGATAAAAGAGAAAACTTGTAGCTTGTGGGTAAGAATATTAATTAGCATAGTCATCATAGAAAATCTTCATCTTGGTGCCTAAAAAGGTAAAAATTAGATTTATCATATGGTCCATCTCTAACACTCCTTGGCAGATACCTCCAATAATATGTGTGAAGATATAGATACAGATAGATATAGATATATATAGATATAGATATAGATATAGATATAGATATAGATATAGATATAGATATAGAGATTTGCATACACATGTTTGTTGCATCATTATTCATAATAGCCACCTGAAGAAATCAGCTTATCAACAGATGAATGGTAAAGAAAATGGATATTTATTCAATTC
The DNA here is from genome assembly GCF_949786415.1 of Peromyscus eremicus. Lineage (NCBI taxonomy): Eukaryota > Metazoa > Chordata > Mammalia > Rodentia > Cricetidae > Peromyscus > Peromyscus eremicus. The sequence continues at coordinate 123,673,600 of NC_081439.1, forward strand.
ATTATCTTTCAACCATAAAGAAGAGTGAAAATAAGTAACTCAGCAACCAAGACAAGTTCAGAGGACATTATAGTAAGTGAAGTAAGCCAGAAACTCTGAGAGAAATATTGAATATTCTCACTCATTTATATAGTTTAAAACATTTGAATTCATGGAATCAGAGAGCAGAATAGTAGTTAACAGGAATTGGGTTTGGAAGGAACAGTAAAATATCGATCAAACAAATGAAGAGGTGTTGGAAAAGCAGGAAAGGAGAAGCAAAGAGATTTTTCTGTTGTGGTTTTGGGGTTTTTTTAGTTTTGTTTTTGGTTTTGTTTTTGCTTTTGTTTGCTTGATTGCTTACTTTGATTTGTTTCCTTATGTGGGGGACATGACAGGGATGAGGGGAGGACTTGGGGGGACTAGGAGGTGAACATAATTGGGGTGCATGATGTGAAATTCCCAAAGTGTCAATAAAGAAGTAAAATTTAAAAAATACTAGTCAAATAGTTTATTTCATTTAGAAAAGTAAATTACATAACATAAAGGGTAACTATTGTTAATAATATGACACATTCTTGAATATTGGTAAGATAATAAATGGAAATAAGTTTAATAATGTTTGAAGTGATATATATGCTCAATAATTTGATTAAACATTATATATACATTCACAAATTCTTAGATCACATTTTATACCATAACTACATAAAATTATATTTTACAAAATACTGCATTGTTCAGCACTATGAAAAAGCAGAAATTAGTAAGTAGTACCTGGAGTAAAGATAAAGTCTAGAAAACGATATACTAAAAGATTCAACACTGAAACAACACATTGACTCACAGCCTGAACTCCTGATTTTGATTTTTGTTTATCCACAGATTGACTGTGGATAGTGATAGTTTTATATTTGCTACTAGCATGACTTTGTGTGGAATGATTCAGTCAATTTAAAGGAAGCTTGGTGTATTGGAATCAATTTATGTTGTAATTATAGGTTAGCTTGAATGTTGAGTCTTAGTAGAAGACAAAAGTCAGGAATTAGAGGAAACAATGATTCAAATCAGTAAGAAAAAGGAAAATAAACAATAGTGAGAATGGCCCAGCCAATAACACCAAATTATGCTTTTCTCATTTTGTTCTGTTTTAATAAAATCATATATGTATATATCTTCATGATACAAACACTTGACTAGAGTGGTAACACAATCAACAGTACACGGCTCAATAAGACAGAAAAGAGGACTGACATGTTCTTCCATCAGTGTGAAGCAGAAGGGTGTGGTGGTCTTGTGTTCCCAAAATATTGTGTACCCTAATAAACTTATCTGGGTTCAGAGAACAGAAAAGTCACTAGATACTTAATATAGGCAGTGGTAGCACACGCCTTTAATCCTAGCATTCCAGAGGCAGAAATCCATGTGTTCAAGGATACAGCCAAGCAAGGTGACTCATGCCTTTAATCCCAAAAAGTGAGCCTTTAATCCCAGGGAGTGGTGGTAGAAAGCAGAAAGGTATATAAGGCATAAGGGCCAGAAACTAGAAGCATTTGGCTGGTTAAGCTTTTAGGTTTTGAGCAGCAGAGTTCAGCTGAGAGCCATTCAGATATAAGGACACAGAGGCTTCCAGTCTGAGGAAACAAGATCAGCTGAGAAGTTGGCCAGGTGAGGTTAGCTGTGGCTTGTTCTGTCTCTCTGATCTTCCAGTGTTCACCCCAATACTTGGTCTCAGGTTTGATTTTATTAATAAGAACTTTTAAGATTCATGCTACAGAAGGGACTTCTATCTCCAACTTTTAGTTAACTATGAAATTAAACACAATGATTAGGAAATTCAAATTAATTTAGATTTCCTTCTAACTTTGCTATTATATTATGCATACTTAATTGAAAAATTTTAATATCAAGCATAAATATTGATTGCTTTCTATAATAACATTATGTTTCTTGATCTCTTCTGTGTGTATATGCATCCTGAAATTTAGCTATAAAAGCAGTTAAATTTTGAAAATATTCATGACTGTAAAAATAATTAATCCGTAGACTTACCTCAGTGCCTGACTGTGGAACTGAATACTAAGAATGTTAGGGAGTAAAAATGGTAAAATCATAGTACCGTACACATAGTCTTTGAAACTCAACAAATGTAGCTTAATTTAATGCTTGATTTTTTAAAGTAGTTAAAATCATTTGTTTTAATGTAAAAAGAGTGAGACAGACAGAAAGCATATAGTACTGAGAAAAATATGGGCTCTATGTTTTTCATACATATTTCATTAATAGTCCAGCTCTGCCACTTAGCATCTAGCTGAGAAAAATTACATGACCTCTGTCTGCCTCAGATTTTTCACAAGGAAAATAAAAGTCATAGTTACAACTACCTAGTGGGGCTGAAGTTTATATCTAATGTATATTAACATGCCTAATAGAGTAGCTTATACCATCTCATTGTTTCTTATTTTGAAGGCTCAATCTTAAGAATGTATATCAAGTCTTCAAGAAATGTTCCTTTTTGTCTTTTGCCAATAATTCTGTACTGGTATTTATACCATTGGGTGCAAAGCTGGATATCTTCATAACTTCTCAAATAAATTTATGAGAATGATATAGGGAAGTGGGAAACCTATGTCCTCTGCACCTCCCTAAATGATTTTAAATTGTGCTTGGTTTGTCCAGTTCTCAAGTATGCTATAGAGCATTGTTTCTCAACCTTTCTAATTCTGTTACCATTATGGTAACCCCAAACCATAAAATTATTTTTTGTTGCTACTTCATGTCTGTAATTTTGCTACTGTTATGAATTATAATGTACATATCTATGCTTTCCAATGGTCTTAGGTGACCCCTGTAAAATGGTAGTTCAAGAGTGTTTATAGAGAGTGATATTGCAGTAAGGCACCGAAATTCTTGATTTGCTTCTTGCTTCTGCATAAATTCATAATCATGATATCTTATTTCTGTACTTACCATCATGCTTTTTTCCTCTTTATAAAACTATTTGAAAAGTTAGCAACACAGTATACCGATTGATGTTCTGATTATCTTTTATAACAGATATTTACAAAATACCCTTTATTAATGATGCCTTTGTCAAAAATTTTGAAAGAGAAAATTGGATTATAAGAAGATTTAATTTAATATATGGATCATATCATAGTAGATAAAATAAATGGGCCAGGTATTGCACTGCTGATAACTGTTATTGTCAAGAAATACATGTGTTTAAGGGCTGGAGACATGGTTCCACGGTTAAGAGCATTTGCTGTTTTTCCATAGGAACAAGGTTTGACTGTCAACATCCACATTGTATCTCATAACCATCTGTAATTCTAGTTCCAGAGTAACTGATGCCCACTTCTGATCTCTGTGAGCACCAGGCATGCATGTGGGCAAAGGACCCATATAGGACACAACTTGTGTTGGTCATCTTCCTTTACTCTTAAAAATCTATGTTATTAGTAAATAATTCTATTTTCCTGTTCACTGTCTTAGTAAAAGTCATACCAGTATATTTCTGCTTTTGTTCTTAGACTTGATTTTAAAATCTTAAAATATGATTAGAAAATAGCCATATCAATTTTCATTGTTATTTGTATTGCTTTTGTTTAAGCAAACATATCCACAAATATCAAAAATTGGTATATTTTGTCACTCATTGGGAGGCAATGGTGTATTTTAACTAAGAGAAGTCAGTGGGGGTAGATGATTTAGAGCCTCACCCTGATTCCTGTGCATCCCCTTTCCAATTCCTGTGTGTGGAGAAAATTTGTTTAGCCAATTTTCTGCTTCAGCCACCATATTCTTTTTCCCACCAGGGGACTCTATCTTTCTAAAATCATAAGCAAAATTAAACCATTTTAATGTCGCTTTGGGTCATGATAGTTTATCACAACAATAAAAAATAACTAACTCATATATTGCTCTTGAGAGTGGGGTTGTTGCTATGATGAATGTTACCATGATAATTGTTTGTTTGCTTGCTTGTTTTTATAAGAATGTCTTTGTTACAAAGTGGTTGAGTGCTATAATCATATATTAATGGGGACCTAGAAAACAGTAGTGCTTAAAGTGAAGTAGAGAATGGAACATTCCAAGGGGAACAATTATTTTATTAACAACTGGGCTAAAGGCCATTTCTGTGATATTTGGGCAAATTATTTAGTTGCATTCTGCCCATGTACTGAGAACTTGCCTAAGGCTGTATTAAAAACTAATGGTGCATTTCTTTGGTGGAGGACATTTCAAAACAGAATAAAGTCAAGTCAGTGACATGATTATTTCTGATTACTATTATGTATATTATAGAGGTCTAAATTTTTAAAAATGGGAAAAGTTTTAAATATAGTTTGGAGATGAAAAGAGCACTAGGAAGCTTAATGTTGCAACCAAGTTATTTACTAAAAAGGAGGCTACAAACGTTAAGGAGATGAATGCCATTAAAGAAAAGCCTTTGGCTCTGTAATGGAAAGATAATAATGCACCTTCAGGGCAAGACCACACTCAGCTAAAGCGGCAATTTTAAAGAAAACAGCCTAACAGGTTTCCTGTCCCTAAAAGGCAGCTACATACAAAAGCTGCTGCTAATGTGGTCTAAGGGGGAAAGGGTCTATGCCAGCCTGGTAACTAAATTTGACAGTGTCATCTACATGATATTGCCCTTGAAAGTATAACAGATGCAAGATTGGGGCAGGTTTAGGTTTTTCTGCTGTGGTTTAGGAAAAATGCTAAGGCCAGATAAGGCATGGTAGGGTGTCAGAGAGAGAGCCTGCTGTCCAGTAGAGAGAGCCTGCTGTCCAGTAGACTGGGTATCTGGATGGAGGCCTATGGATTGTAGAGACAATGAAGAAGACAGAAAAGTATCAAGAGAACTGTCAGTCAATGCCAAACAGTGCCTGAGTTTATTTCACAGCCAGTTTATATATAGTCTTGAAGGACAGAAGTAGAACAATGAATAGCACAAACATTCAACCACTATTCTGTCCTTGAGTCAAGGAGTAGGCAGTTTCATTTTCTATCTCAATGTACCTCCAGCTGGCATCAGTAGCCTGCATCTAGCTAGATAATGTGTTCCTTCCTATGGGCTAATCAGGACTTTCTCACAGCCCTTCAAAGAGACTCTATAGGGTAATCAGGACTTTCTCATGATTCTGGAGCAAGCAAGCCTCAACTCTATTGACTTAGAATAGGCTTCAGATTCAAACTTGGAAACTGAGTTAGTTGTGGGCTTCCACAGTAGGGTCAGGATCCCAGGAAGGAGGATTTGAAAGGCCATTGTATGAGGCTGTGGAGGTGAAGCCTGGGTTGTCATAAAGACTCCGACATGGTGGAGATACCAAAACTATGAGATATTTGCCAAGGAGAGCTGTATACAGGCAGTGTAACCAGCCCAACAGAAAGTTATATATTTCAGGCAGCAAAGCTTGAAGGAAAGAGTGATCTAAGCCCTGTGATACCTGACATGTAACTATATCATTTATTGTTTATCATTCTAAATTTCAGTCCTAATTTGGCCCAGTGTTTCCTTACTTTGACCACATTTTTCCCTTTTTGACTGATAATGTATATTATTCTATGTTGAAAGTATGTATGTAATTGACATTTTGTTTTTGTGGGGAGTCAGAATTAAGAGAGTGTCAGGGAAGACTTTGGACTTTGGAACACTGTTGAGACTTCTAAAGATTATGAGAACTTTTGACATTGGACTAAGTACATTCTATATTATGAGATAGTAGTGAGCATATGGGAACCATGGCACTGAATGTTAGTGGTATTGTTTGGGGGTGTTGTTTAGAAGATGGAGACTTGCTGGAGGCAGTATATAAATAAGGGTGGGCTTTGAGGGTTTATATCCTTACACCATTTCCTGAAGTCTCATTTTTTCTTAGCAACATGTGAATATAATGTAATCTGCCCAGTTCCTGCTCCTGTTACCATATTATGCATTCTCTGCCATGAGGGCTTTATCCCTCTGAAAATATAAGCCAAAATGAACTCTTTCTAAGTTGCTTTTGTCATGGTATTCTATCACAGCAACAGAAAGATAAACAATGCAGCAATCTTTCCAAAGGCACACCATTTTTCAATTATGCTAATATTCATCCATTTCATTTCTCTTTCCCAATGTTCTTGTTACTACATGGCCTTTCTTTAAAATTTCAAAAAAGCTTCAAACACAAGTATTATTTCCTTTTCATGGGAGACAAATAATGTAGAAAAGGCTCCATGACATTGTTTTACATAGGAAAACTAATCTGTATAGTCAGGGAATGAAATCTAAATGCTTGCTGTATCACAAATGATTTATCAGCATACTTTCATGATCATTAAATTCACCTTCCACAAATGTCTTTGGGTCTATTGTTTCCTACATATCCTTTATAAGGTAGCAGATGTTATCTTCATGGAACACCAATCATTAGATTGCATATTATTAAGTGTAAGTAAGTGTCCTCTAAAGTAACAGAGTCTGATATATCTCAAACTCATCCTTCTCTAACTCTCTAGGTTTCCTAGTTCTTTGTAACTCCTAGCACTTTTTACTAAAGAAAAATCTACACAGAGCCTGGATGACTTCATTTTTTTTTTGTCTAATGAATTTATTCTCTAGGTGAGCCAAAGAAATTAAAGACTGTTATAACTTTCAACTTGTATAGGATGGTAATAAAAGTCAAGCAACTTAGTGTCACTTAAATATGTTTATCTCCATAACTTTGTAAATCATTAGGGATGGTTTCAAGTATTCTGAGTCTCTGTTTTACTATGATATATCTCCTTCCTGTTCTTAAATTAGGAATTACCATGTGATTTGCTTTGGCCAATGAAATGAAATTTTGTGAAAATTATATATGGTAAAAATAATGTGTATGTGTTATGCCTGCATTGTGAGTGTCCTCTCAACAAGACTACCAAGAAACTGATTTCCTATGTAAGAACAAAAGGTTTCTTTATTCAAGCCAAGTCTGGACAGGGACTTCGTCCGACACCTCGTTACAGTGAGCGTGGGAAGAAACCCCTAGCACTCATTACAAGTGGTTTATATAGGAAAAGTTTGCATGCAGTGGGTTACATATCTCAGAATTGGACAAGGGGGATAGGGGTGAGGTAGTTCTTTGAAGTTACTGGCTGAACTATAAGTGTGAAATTACTAATGGCTGACAGGATGCAGGATATCCACAGGGACATAATTTTTTTACTCCCTATTTCCTTTTTGCTGAGTCCTGGATATATGCATTTAGATTTATTGTTCCAGCCCTATTTTTACATGAGTTTAATCTCTGGTCAGCTGAGTTCATTACTCCCTATATCCTGTTTTGTTGAGTCCAGGATATATACATTTAGATTTATTGTTCGAGCCCTATTTTCACATGAGTTCAATCTCCGGTCAGCTCTAAATTGCTGGTCAGTTTCTGGGTTCATTTATAGATCAGCAGATACCTTCAGATGGGGGCCAACTCTCAAGAGGGCTACTGATTTTTTTTCCCTTCACATGCATGTCAGTTCCACATGGGAGCTCTGAAAATTAATGTGTAATTCATTGTTCTTTCCCTCTTCTGCTTCAGTGAACTTGGATGCACATGTTTAGATAAAGTCTAAATCACTCTGGGACTGTGAATGACTTCAAGTAGCATAAGCCCTTGCTAAATGATATTTTGGATGTAGACTGAGTCTTTACAAGCAAACTTTTAATATGTTAGGGTACTGGTGGGTTTTTGTTTGTTTGCTTGTTTTGTTTTATCACATAATAACTTTGCTTATCTTGATAAATTAATTTATTCATTCATTAAGATATCTGAACAATTTTGTGAGAAAGATCCCTTGGAAAGTGGGAGTTGTACACATGATTATTCTGGAAAAAGAATATAGATGAGATGAGGACCTGGATGGGTTTGGAAGTAGAAAGAGCATAATAGTTGAGAAAATATTTATCCGGTTGTCTCTATTTTCTTAACAGTGTTTCATATCCAGTGGAGAGAAGCCTTAAACTATTACCTGTTTTTTTCTGAGAGAAGAATTTGTTGTGTATGTGTGTGTGTGTGTGTGTGTGTGTGTGAGAGAGAGAGAGAGAGAGAGAGAGAGAGAGAGAGAGAGAGACAGACAGACAGAAAGAAAGACAGACAGACTGACAGACAGACAGAGACACAAAGAGAGACAGAGGGAAAGAGAGAGTTTACAGGGAGTTCAAAGCTAAATGGGTATGAGTGTGGGTATGGATCTAACCTTCAAGAAGGTCATATACTAAAAAATTGTGATAATACAAAGTTGAATATAAGAGTCACATAAGAGTTAATTTTGTAACAAGAAGATAGGTCATGAGAAAGGAAAGTTCAGAATGCTACACATGACAGAGAACTGAATCTATAAAGCATTATTTCAAGAAATATAGAATGATGCTTTAATACATAAAAAATATCAAAACTGAAATCACAAATTTGAAATAATTGAAATACATAGAGGAATAGGAGATGGTTAAATGTACATGAAGAAGTAGACATGAAAATGATAACAGTAAAAAAGCTTGGTTTGGGTCAGATAATGAAAATCTATTATGCCAGTGTACAGATAAAGATTTCATTCTTTCATCAGTGCTGATCTATGACAGGCAACTGAGCATGGAGCTTTTTGATGGAACTGTGTGTTCAACATTGCTCATAGCATCTTCTCCAATATAAAATTTTTTAATAGATAATACTACAATAGTTTAAGACTGATATTAGCTACATTATTATTACAGAACTCACTTTCAAATATTATACCCCTAGAAGACACAGCTGCTTAAAATGAGTGTTTCCTAAACTTTCCTAGCTAAAGAATTACCTAGTGTACTGGTTTAAAAAAATAGAAAATTCTGGCCAGCACCAGGCCAACATGATAACCTATATTTTAAGCACTCTTTCTAGGAAAGTTTAGGGAACTGGTCTAACTGAATATAAGACTGGTTGGATAAGAATACAAAATTCGGCATCTAAGCATTTATTCTTTTATTAAAAATAAAAGTATTAATGGAATATCTTACATGCCTGGCTTTGGATTAGAAACTGGAGATGAAAGTGAAGCAGGACAAAGGCTCTGCTTTCCTGAAGCTTAATTCCTAAGAGACAGTAAAATTATACAATCAGTTCTTCACAATTATGTGGAATGCTATAGAGAACTTTTAGTGTGCTGTGAGGTTGCATAATGGCTAGAGATGATGCCTGGAGGTTATACAAAGATGTATAACTGAAACTAGTATTTCAATTATACTTAGATATCAGTTAGATTATGAAAAAGAAGAAAAAAAATAATTTTAAGAAAAAGAAAGATTGTTGGCATCTGCCTAGAATGAGAGAGTGCAGAAAACCCTTTGAGAACCCATTGAAACTTGGCTACAGAAAAGGAATTAAACAGACAACATGAGTTATAGCCCACACTGGTAACACACTGATATATGGCAAATCTAAGTATGTGCCAACAGAACAAGTCTCAGAGCTTGGCATAAGTCCCAGATTAGACTTCTGAGCTCTCCTAGCTTTGTGACCTTTCCCATGAAACTGATATGCCTCAATACCAAGAGTACAATATTCTATTATCTTGCTCGTTTCTCACTGGAGCATTTTAAAGCAGTGTAGAATAGTGGGAAAAATATGCAGTTTAAAGTAAAAGGACAAATTATATCCGGCTCTATTATTCAATAAATATATGACTACAGGTAAGTCATTTAGTTTCTTTGGGCTTTAGTTTCTCTAATTGCATAATGAGTAATACTATCTATGACAGAATGGTTCAAGGAGTCACTGAGATGATGTGTGTGTAGTTTCACAGATAAGAGCTTAAATCTACACAAAACTGTATTTTAATCCTGTTTCTAGCACTTACAGCTATCTGATATTGTGGGAGGATGATTTACTTACTCTTCTGAGTTTCAATTTCCCCATCTTCAAAATAATATCACATATAATGTAGAGGTGTTATGCACAGTCTAATTCAGTGTTCAACATATAGGTGATATTTTATGAATAGTAGCCATGAATAGCTACTACAACATTCTGTCTCTGATGAGTTCAGAGAACAATTTTTGAATACATTAGGCAAAAGGTCTGAGCCAAGTATAAGGAGTCCTTGAGCAAGTAATTTGCCACTCAGAAATTTTCTCTCCTGGCTAATCATACTGCTAAAACTATCCATAGTGCAAGAATTCTATTACATAATATCATAGATTGATACATTTCAAAGCACAGAATCACACTGGTGGGTATCATTAAAGTCAAAATACTTTAAAAATCTATAAATACTTAGTCTTACACTACACCTAGTACAGTGTGGACAGTTAACAATCAGACCCTGTCTCATTCTACAAACCACATATTGAACTGCTTTGAACTATATGATCTCAGAAGACGCATGCAGCGTATATACACTGTTACTAAATGGAACAAATATGTCACAGGAGTAGTCTTGTCTACAACAAATAATTGGAACATGAAGAAAAAAGAGGTATGAGAGTTTCTCTCCTTCAATAGTTAAAAATCAGTATGGTAACATCAGGGTGGACATAGCTGTGATGTTTATTTTTAAGTATTCATCACTTGCTAGCTCTGTCAGGAGCAAGTATTTGGTTATGTTCAGGTCTGTAGCTCAGAGCTTGACATGCTACCCATTCCGCTTCATAAAGGGGTTAAGTGCAAAGAACAGCAGGGACATTTCAACACACAAAGCAGGTAAGGAGCAGGGATGAGTCTGAGAGTAGTCACAGTGATGTTGCTAATGTGCCTCCAGGGACATTTGAAGTCAGCACTTGAGCATTGAGTGCTAAGTCTTCTAAGTCTGTTTTTTTTTTCTTCAGGTTTGGATATGTGTGTCTCACTACCTGCGCTGCAGTTGATTTATGTAGTTTTCATAAATCTCATGGATTATGGTTCCAAATGGAGAGCTGAGTTGTATGCAAATGGAACAGGAATTCACTAATGAAGCAATGTGTATAAAGAAAAATATCATTATTTTCTGTTATGGATATAATCCAGACATAGATGTAGGTGTCATATATCTTGGAAGGAAGAGTCTACTCTCATATATAGAATTTATATATAAACAAACACACACACACACATACACACACACACACACAAGGCAAAATGGGGACTTTCTAGAGGGAAGGAGGACTAAGGAAATGGAGTAGTAAGAGGGAGACATTAAATTAAATATATCATGATGATTATGTTCTATGTATAATGCCAAATAAAAATGATAAAAAAAATCAATAGATGTATATCAATTTTAAAGTTCCCAAATGTTATAAAATCCAGAATACTTTTCTCTTGCAGAATGCCTGCACATTTGGACTCTATTTAGTAAAAATAATTAACTTGACGTGTGAGGGAATATAAGTTACTGAGAGAGGAATGCATAGTGGCTATGTGTACAAAGCATATTTTCCTTAAAAGTTTCAGAGTATGTGTTATGCAGATGACAGCCAAAGGTTTATATAGGTATGCAGACATATGTAGGACTGTTTGAAGCCAATTATTATGCAGTGTGTACCAAAAGAGTAGCTAGAACTGGGCCTAGAATTGTAGCTCAGTAAGATCATTTTTGTGTGTGTGCAAAATAAGTGAATCCCTAACTTTTATCTATAAAGCCTGATGTGGCTTCACATGCTCATAAGGCCAGTGTTGTGAACAGAGTCTAGTGAATCCTAGAAGGTCTCTGACTAGGCAATCTAGCCAAGATGGTGAGCTTCAAGTTCAATAACAGACTCTATATTGAAGTAATATTATATTGAGGAATAGAAAAAGACACCTGATGGCCTCTGGCCTCTGTATGTGTGCACACCCATGTACATACACTAGCACAGATATCTCAATAAATAGAACAATATTAATAATAATAGAAACAAATACTACTACTAATAATAATAAGAATAATAGTTTTAAAAGCAGCCAGCACAGAATATCAATCACATATTTGAGTGGTTCCAGTTTTACATGTATATATACAAATGTCCTAGCTAGGAGTTCAAATTAAAAATTTTGCTACTTTCCTTTTCATTGACAACCTGTCCCTTACCATTAGGCTTTAAGCTTTATAGAAATAGGATCCTACTGTATTCCCTCTTTCTACAACATAATCTCACACCTACCTTAATGAATATTTTTTGAAGAAGAAATTGATGGAAAATATTTAGTGTAAATGTTCAATGAATATTAAATGATTGCCATTATTATGACTATCATGATGTCTTTCATGTAGTAAGAATTGAATGAATGGTACTCTAATCTGAAATTCTAAATTTGTAGTTGCCTATGAAGACTATTTTTAGTTTTTTATTATGACACGTCTTCTGTTATTTCTCTTTTTTCGAGAAACTTAACTGAGATAAAATTTACATAATATAAATTTCACTCATTTTTGGATGAGCAATTCACTGTGCTTGGCATATACTATGTACTCACTATAACTGTCAAGACACATTATAGTTCCATAATCAGCAAAAGTTCCTATGTACTCCTATAGACTACAGATATGCTTTCTATAACCACAGGTCAGTTTTGATTCTCCTCAGATTTCATTTATACTCTATTTGGTTCTTGATGTTTTTTTTACCCAGTAAAATATTGCAGTTATTGTTGTTAAATGTGACTGTTCTTCATTCCTTTCTACTCCATTGTATTCATATGTCACAATTTCCACTTTTTCTACCAACCTCTGAAAATCTGTTGCTGAGGAGAAGCTTTTCTATGGGCCTTGATCAATAAGCTTCAGATAGTCAAAATGAATGTAAAGTTCTGCTCAGAAACCATGGATGATGAAGTTCCAGCCTAGAGATAAGATTTCCTACCCAGTGTCATAGTGTGATCCTGTGTCCTGTAAACCACCCCAACACACACACACACACACACACACACACACACACACACACACACACACACACACAAAACTCTCTTATTTAGACTAGCTTTGAATAACAATAATTGCCTTCTAATTTTCTAGTCTTAAATTTTTCCTGGATAGTCACACAGATATTGGACCTCAAGCAGCACCAAGCTAAGTGTTTTGATAAAAAAATATACCAATTTTACCCTATGATCACTGTAGCTGAAAGATTTTCTGTGTCACACCTGATCTATAGCTGCTCAGACCCAAGTAAACACAGAGGCTTATATTAATTAAAACTACTTGGCCATTAGGTCAATCCTACCACTGACTAGCTCTTACACTTAAACTCAGCTCATTTCTGTTAATCTATATGTTGCCACATATTCTGTGGCTTTACCTGTGTGCCATTACATGCTGTTCTCTGGACTGCGGTCCAGAATCTCTTGACTCAGCCTCCTTCCTTTTCCCATAATTCTCCTCATCTACTTTTCCCACCTATACTTCCTACCTGGTTACTGGCCAATCAGCATTTTATTTATCAATCAATCAGAGCAACACATATTTACAGCAAACAAAACATCTCAGAGCACCTCCCCATTTCTGTCTAATAAAAAAAGAATGTTTTAACTTTAACATACTAAAATTACATATAATGGAATAGTTATCAAGCAAGAATTACAGTTACAATAGTCTATTTGTCTTTGGCAAAATCAAAGAAAATATTCAATCTATTCTATATTTGTGAGTCTAAAGTTTCATATCTAATTTACCTTTTATCATAACTAAGGAAAATTATAATTGTAACTATCTAGTCTTCAACTACATCAAAGACCTCAGAAGGATATAAAATTACCTAAGTAAACAGGAAGAGCATTGTAAGCAACTTTCAAAAATCTAGAGTGACAGAGACAGCTGCCTGCCTGTATAGTCATCCGAAGCTCCTCTGTAATATTGGGGCATCCATCTTCAACCAATAGGCCTAGAGTCTTTTAGTCACTTGTTCCTGTGTCCTGTAGAATATTTGGAAGTTTCTTCTGTGAAGCATGAACCTGAAGGACCATCTTGCCTTGCAGAGTTCAGTGGTCACCTTCCTATGGGTACTGCATGTCTAGTTTATACAACATTTTGTCAAGCAGTCCAGGCAAGAACAGTTTCTTGCCCAAATGGCAAACTTTTACCCTGAAGAAGAAAAACTCATATGGAGTGTCTTCAATACCCATATTTCTCTCTGAAGTAAATTGGTGCTGCCAGGAGCAGATATGTCTCACTGTTCAGAAAGTCTACAATTTTAAAACATTTTAAATGCCATATTCTGTAGGTCTTTGAAGGTTTGAAGATCACCTACTTAATTGAAATATATCTATATACCTAGAAAACTTAACTAACATGACTATAAGTGTGATTATCATAGATGACTAATTATAAATCTGTATTTCTTAATTACCCATTACAATTTAAATGAGTTACATAAACATAATACCTTAAATGAGAGTAGAAATATATATACAGTATAACAAAATTAACTTTAAATTTGTATCAATAAACTAAAATCTGTATCAATGTAAAATATTTTAACCAAGTTGTTCTTTAAAAGTAGGTTCAACAATTCAACCTTTTATCCTATCATATCTATATCTTATATTTCTATATCATATCCCCCTTTCTTCTTTTAGAAAGATATTGACCATGACAAATAATAGTTTGTAACCAACAATCTAAACAAAGTCAAGCATCCATAATTCATTTTTTGGGAATGTGGGCATAGTGTTCTAGGCTACTTCCTGCTGATAAGGGGTGCTGGTAGTCTTATAAAGATCCTGAGAAAATGCGAGATAATGGCCAAGTCCTGGGAAGACCAGCTATAACCTTTATTGATAGGTACCATCTGTTAAGGTTCAGGAGGTCTGGCTTGATCAAATCCGATCCATCTTAACCTAGAACAAATTCATAACCTCCTTTCCAAAGCAACATATCCTTAGATCCAAATTTTGAAGTCAAGATACCTTTAAAATATACATATTGGTTTAACTTGGTAGCCTTTACAATCAAATGTCTTTCTGCAGTTAAAAATCCGAAAGACAATATAATCCAGACTCTTTGTGTGATTTCCATCTTTACATGGCTTATTTTTATATTACCTTTACTGTCTCTTTAAATACTTCATTTTTTAAAAAAAACTATTTCTTTATATAACTGTCTATATTCCTTTTCCTCTCTCTTCCAAGCCTACATACATTTTTATACATACTGTAAACCATTTAATGTCTTGTTCCATCTGAATCTACCTTACTGTGAATCCGTTGCTTTAGACTGCAGCATTACTAGAACTGAAATGGCAGCTTTGGCTGCTGGCTCTGCCCACCTTAGCTTCCCACATGGCAGAACTATGTTTACAGCCAGCTCTGGGAACCACGCTCACTGTCAACTCTGGGAAGCAGTGGGTCTATGCTTCCAACCAGCAGTGTATAAACCCAAAACATTTTTTTTGGTCTGTACTAGCAAAGGCTAAATGCACCATGCACTACACTGTGCAGCTTGGAGATGCCTCTATATACTGTAGCAGGAATCTGCAGTCATGTCATAGGTCAAGCCCACATGCCACAACCTGCCATACTGTAGCTCAAGCCCACATATTGCAGCATCTCGCCATCCATATGAGACATGAAGAAGAAACATGTTTTTGGTGCAGTTTAGAATCACTTTTTAAGTATTCTCAGGTTTTAGATGGAAACTTGCACCATTGGGCACCATTTGTAGCTGAAAGTTTTTCTGTGTCCCACCTGGTCCATAGCTGCTCAAACCCAAGTAAACACACAGAGGCTTATATTAATTAAAACTGCTTGGCCTTAGCTCAATCCTACCACTGATTAGCTCTTACACTTAAACTCAACTCATTTCTGTTAATCTATATGTTGCCACATAGTCTGTGGCTTTACATGTATACCATTACATGCTGCTCCCTAGACTCTGGGCTGGCATTCCTGACTCAGCCTCCTTCCTTTTCCCAGAATTCTCCTCATCTGCTTGTCCCACCTATACTTCCTGCCTGGCTACTGGCCAATCAGCATTTTATTTATCAATCAGAGCAACACATATTCATAGCATACAAAACACCCCACAGCAGATCACTCTAGCATATGACATATTGGACAAACACTCCCAGAAAACTAGCAATATATCTATAGATATAGATATAGATATAGATATAGATATAGATATAGATTTAGATATGTGTATATATAATGAGGTGTATGTGTATATACAGTATACATATACATTCATACACACATCTATATATTTACATATCACTGTAAGTATCATAAGAACTTGTACATAGTGAGTATTCAAAAGTGATACATGAGTGTAATAAAATTAAGCAGTTTCTTGTGGAATCATTTATTCTATTACTTTAGCATCTTTTAAAACTTTGCATTTGGAGAAAAGTCAAATCTATACAAAATGATATTTTCAAATAAGTTGTATATACCCTTTATATACATATATACCTAGAGAAATCTTTCAAGATTCACCTATTGTCTTAATAATGTCTTTTAGTGAAAGTGTCCGGTCCAGAAGCAGAGATCACACTATTGGGTTATGTTATGTCAGTTATTTCAAATTCACAATAGTTTTAGGTCTTTCTCTGATTTTTATCTATTTGATATTTTTAAAAAATACTTTTGTAGAACAAGATATTTTCTACAATGTCCTTCATTATGAGTTTTTCTATAGTTTCCTGATTATTATACTCATTGTTCATTTTTGATTGAACTATCATAGGAATAAAAAGGTGATAATGTTGATTCATCAGTATGAGGTGTTGTTAAATTTAGTCACTTGATTAAGATGGTATCTTCCCATATTTTTTCACTATACAGTAACTCTATTTCCTACTTCATGAGGAATGACATTTAGGAAGAAATATTGGGGGACTATATAAAATCTTAAACATTGGTCTTTTTTTGCCCATGAGTTTTATCATTTGTTGATATTTATATCCTGAAATAATTGTTTCCATTATTCTTTTGCAATAATTGTTTTCTAATTCAGTCATTCCTTTATATTTGCTGTTGACTGACATTCTACTGTAAGGAAGAGCTTACTGTTTTAATTCATTAATTTATTAATTTTTTATATCTAAAAGAGTTTACAGTATCTATAATTACTATAGATGATAGATAAATAGGTTGAGAGATAGATAGATAGACAGATAGACAGATAGATAGGAAGAAAGATGATCAATGGAGGTGAAGAGATGGAGAAAGGGAGAGAAAGAGATGATGATGTTTCTCATATTGTCCTGGATTTAAACAGTATAATTAATCCTCATTATTTTGGTTTTTGTTCAATCAGAATTGTCTGGAGCAACAGAATCAATAGGAGTAATTTACATAGAAGTGGAGAGGGAGGGGAGAATAAAACATGGGGAGAGAAAAGGAGAGGAGAGGAAAAGACAGTACAGGAGGAAAGAGAAGGGAAGGGAAGTGTAGAAGGCCAGGGAAGAGAGAAAGAAAGAGGAGGTATGGTGGCTTTAATAATGATTGCCTCCATAGGCTCAGAGACTTGATTGATTGGTCACTAGGAAATGGCGCTACTTGACAGGGATTAGGAGGTGTGGCCTTGTTAGAGTAGAGGTCACCTTCTTAGAGAATGTGTGTCACTACAGGAGGGATTTGGAGTTTCAAATGTTCAAATCAGGTCCAATGTCTCTCTCTCTTCCTGCTGCCTGACAATCTGGATGTACAACTCAGCTACCTGTCTAGAACAATGTCTGCCTTCACATTTCCATGCTTCCTGCCATGATGCCAATGGACTAAACCTCTGAAATTGTGAGCAAGCCCCAATTAAGTGCTTTCTTTTATAAGAGTTGCTATGGTCATGGTATCACTCTATAACAATAGAACACTGCGTAAGACAGGAGGAGAAGAAAGTGGAAGGAAGGGAGTTGAAGGGGAAGGAAGGCGGAAAGAAAAGGAGAGACATTTACTTAGTTACTGACAATTTAAGGTTGACCTCATCTTACACTCACATACTTACAGTTCCAATTAAATACTATGGCAAGAATGTACTGACTATCTCTAATGGACCGTCCTCCTGTCTTATTCTGATTTTGATTTATATTTCTCTTCTGATTAGTGACTTTAACCATATTTTCATATGATTGATTATTGGACAATGTTCTGTCTTCCTTAGAGAACTGTCTATTCTAGTTTTTGCCCATTTACAAATATTTTTGGTATTTTATTATGTCTATAGATGTTTTCTCTGAATGCATGTCTATTCACCATCTGTGTGAAGTACCCTCTGACAATAAAAGAGAGTGTCAGATGCCTTGGGACTGGCACTGTAAATGGTTGTAAGCCTCTATGTGGGTACTGAGGATCAAACCCCTGGAAGCTCAACAAGTATTCTTAATCACTGACTAATTACTCCAGCCCTGGGGTTTGCCTATTTTAAAAAGAGATTATGTTGCTTGTTTTATTACTTGTCTGTTTGTTTCTGAGACAGGAACTCCAGTAGCACAGACTGGACTAAAACTCACTATGTAGTTGAAGAGGATCTTGACCTCTTAATTCTACTCTCTTTCCACCTCACATGTTTTTGGATTGAAAGCATACACACCATATCCAGAAAGTAAGGTTATGTTAATTGCTGTGGGATGGAAGTTTAAGATAAAGCACCAATATTTAACTCCTTATCAAATGTATAGTTTACAAGCACTTTTTTTTGATCCTGTGGGTTATCTTCCACTGTTATTGCTTCCTTCCCTGTACCACTTTTTCATCTGACTTGTATATTTTCACTTTTGTTATCTATGATTTTGTGTCATGCCCAAAAAATGAATGTCAAATCCTATATCCTGAAGATTTTACTGAAATTTAACATTTTCATACTGTAAATGTTAATAGGTTGCTTATGATATTTTGATACATACATAATTCTATAATGTTTGATTTAGATTAAGTTATCTATCTTCATTTTATGGTAAAAAAAAGATCCAATCAGCTTTCTTGTAGCATTTTAAAATATGCAGTATTTAACTGTTATTTATATGCAATCTAGTATATAAAAACAGATCAGATTTTCTTGCTCTTATCTACCTCTAATAAGAAGGCGTTTTGGCTTCAAGTTTAGCATTTATGTCTTTAACCCATTTTCAGTCAAGTATTAAAGCTGATAAAAGATATTGGCAATATTCAACTTTTTGTTTTGTTTTTACATTTGAATGTCTAATTTTAACAGTTTTTGAAAATAAAAACTGTCCTTTTCCCATTACGTAAATTTGGTAATTTTCTGGAATATCATTTGACTATAAGTGCAAGGATTCATTTTAACAAAGATTGAATTAGAGCCACAGACTGCCTTGAGAAGTAGGAACATTTTAACATTAATTCATCTGATATATAAATAATACAAGAAGTCTTTGCATTCTGCTAGATCTTGTTTGGTATCTGTTAGCAATGTTTACTAGTTTTAAGTGTCCATTTCTTTTTCTCCCTTGGAAAACTTTATCTTAAATATTTTATTCTTGGACATATCTCAATTTTCGAGTACTTGTTATATAAACATGATTGAGAATCTAAGTTAAACTCCTAAAATTCATGTTTTTGTAGCTAGAGTTTTTCTCTCCAGGTCCCGCCAAGCCCTGGCAGTCCCATAGCCCACTTATAAAATAAACATACAGACGCTTACATTATTTAAACTGCTTGACCATTGGCTCAGGCCTACCATTGTCTAGCTCTTACTCTTATACTCAGCCCATTTCTGTTAATCTATATGTCGCCACATGTTCCATGGCTTTACCTGCTGCCTTTACATGATGCTTCCTGGATGGCAAGCTGGCGTCTCCTCCTCTCCCTTTCCAATTCTCTCAATTCTCCTCTCTGCTGGTCCTGCCTATACTTCCTGCCTGGCTAATGGCCAATAAGTGTTTTATTTATCAATCAATCATCCACAGCAAAAAAGCTAGGAGTGGTTGCAGGCATTTGCAATCCCAGCACTGGGGAAGCAGAAAGAGGAAGATCTGTGAGGCTTACTAGTCAGCCAACCTTGCCTAATCTGTAAATTCCAAGCTAACAAGAAAGACTGTCTCAAAAAACAAGGTGGATGGCTCCCTAGGAATGACACCTGAGGTTGTGTTCTGACCTCCACATGAATGATCATACACATGTATGCTCAGCCACACACACAAAAGAGCACCCCATATGAACACAACACACACACACACACACACACACACACACACACACACACAATTTATATTTTTTAAATTTTTTATTGTTGAGATTATAATTGTATAATTTCTCCCTTCGCTTTCCTCCATCTAAACCCTCCCATATATACATACCTACTTTCTCTTTTTCAAATTCATGGCTTCTTAATTGTTACATGCATATATATATATATATATATATATATATATATATATATATATATATATATATAAAATACTGTTAAGAATATATTTTATTCCTAAATATGATGATTATTCAGTAGTGCTCTTATAATTGGGATTTTAAATTATTTTATTTTATAATAGTCAACATACAGAAACATGCAAATGATTTTTTTATATTGAGTTTGTAACTTTTAACATTATAGAAGCCATTTGCCTATTTGTTGTGTGAGTAAGAAGTATAGGTGTGTCGTGTGTGTGTGTGTGTGTGTGTGTGTGTGTGTGTGTGTGTGTGTGTTGTATGATTATGGTGTCTATATGTATGGTGCATATATGTGAATGTGAAGATACATGCATCAATGTGTATGCATACAGAGGCTGGAGGAAGACAATAGTTTTCTTCTACCGTTCTCCACCTTTTTCCCTTGAAATGGGATCTTTCACTGAAGTGTGAGTTATTGCTTTAGTTAGGCTAAGATGCCAATGAGCTCCCAATATCCACGTGCCTCTGCCCTATAGCACAGAGGTCATAAGATTTGCAACCATGATAGATTTATATATGGGTATGTAAGATTAAAACTCAGGGCCTTGTGCTTATATAGTAAGCTCTCTTGCCCATGGGGTTATCTCCTTAGTCTCCTCTTTGTTAATAAAAAAGTAAAAATTGAGAGGCTAAAATATGAAAGAATGAAGAAAATTTTATAAATTTAATTTTGAAGTTATTTTGAACAATTGTAGAGCATAGATATTTGTGGTGGTATTTTATGTTAATAAATAAAGTTGCCTGGGGTCAGAGCTATTAGAGCCATAGCAAGTGCGTGGCAGTGGTGGTGTACGCCTTTAAGGACCTGGAGGGCGGTACATACAGGCAGTGACGAGGCAGTCACATGATTGGGTTTAAAACCAATCAGAAGCCAGAACAGAGAGACTATAGAGACAGACACACTGGAAGGAGAGCTCCTCTTTCGGAGAGCTCTCTTGGCTGAGGAGGATCCCTGAATCAGGAAGGGTGAGGCTCTTGGCTCTGACCTCTTGGCTTTCTTCTCTGAATCGGCTCTGTGTTTTCTGTCTGATAAAACCGTTGGCTACATTTATACTGAATTACATCTACATTTGGCACCCAACGTGACAAGAATCCATTAAAAACCGTTTAACTGCTAAGCTGGATTCACACCTCGGACACTAGGTGGCTGTTTTGAAATTCCCTCAGATTTGTACTGTTCTACGAGGACTTGGTTATCCAATACTTTAAAGGAAACTATTTAAAGAGAATTTTTTTTCCACATTTTAAAAAAAATGGGTTTTCTGTGTTCATTAGAAGAAAATTGGGCTTTGTTTGCAATTTTAGACAGTCTAACAATGGAACAGTTATATGAGAAGATTAATGTTGATAGAATTATGCATTTTATTACTATATTTATTCTTATTTTACTATTTAAGAAGATAGTCAATTTAAGTGCCAGGGTGACAGCTTTAGAAAAACTTGATACACTTGTAAAAACTCAGACAGAAGAAACTAACAGTGAAGTTGCTTCAAGATTGGATCATAGGGTTACAGAAAGAAAGCCTGTTTTCACACAGTCACCCTTAGTTTGTCCAGTAACCGTACAGCAGTTGCCTGATCAAATGACTACATAAAATATTTGGGCTCCAATCGAAATGTTAGATTTACGAAGGTTTAAGGAGGCAATAGTATCTTATGGCATGCATTCCCCATATGTAAAGCAAATGTTAAACTCTTGGTCAACATATAATAGGATTGTACCACAGGATTGGCGGGAGCTGGCACAAGCTGTTCTGGAACCCAGTCAAAGGCTTCAGTGGCTAACTTGGTTCAAGGATGAAGCTAAAAACATAGAAAAACAGTGGAGGGATAAAGGAATACAAGTCTGCCAGGATCAGCTTATGGGAGAAGGTCAATATGCTTCAGCACCAGCACAATGTTCATATGATGTCCAAACCCTAATTTTATGTCGAACAGCAGCCTTGAATGCATGGGACAGAGTTGAGGAACCAGGAAAAAAAACTGAGTCATTTACAAAGGTTGTACAAGGCCCAAAAGAGTCTTTCACAGATTTTTTACACAGACTGGCTTCAGCAGTAAAGAGAATGGTCCTGGATTCAGAAGCTGGTAAGATAATAATTGAAACTTTGGCCTTTGAGAATGCGAGTGCAGCATGCAAAACAATAATCAGGCCATTAAAGGCAAGATCTGCACCTTTGGAAGATTGTATTAGAGACACGGTTAATGTTGAAACTCATGAGCATGATGATACATGGGTAGGAGAAGCAATTTCAAGAGGTTTGAGGAATGTTAGATGTTTTGGATGTAGAAGGCAAGGACATTTGAAAAGGGACTGTAAACAGGTCATTCCTAGAAACAATGTTTATTCAAGGAACAATGGCAACAGAATGCCCCTTCCTTCTGGAGTATGCAGAAGGTGTGGTAAGGGAAAACACTGGACCAAGGAATGTAGATCAACAAGGGACAGACAGGGTAATCCTTTGCCTCAATCTTCGGGAAACTCCCAGAGGGGACTCATGCAGGCCCCAATAGCAAATCTAGTTCAAACCTTTCCTGCAGTCGTAGAGGAAACCCCTACTCAGAGCAATTCAATAACCAAATGCCTATTGAAATAAGTCATGCTGGTCAGGATGATGAAACATAGAGAATAGAAAATTCAGGAGAAAACGTAAAGAAAATTTTTTGGCAAACTTCTATTAATGAACAAAGACCAAAATTATCGATAAAAATAAATGATGTTTTGTTGTCTGGTCTGGTAGACACAGGTGCGGACGTTACCATAATTGCACCAGAAATTTGGCATCCAACTTGGCCTCTTCAGGAGGTAAATGTTCAACTGTTAGGTATTGGGACATTATCTCAGGTGAAACAGAGTGCAAGATGGCTCGAATGTATAGGTCCAGAAGGACAGAGAGGAAAATTGAAACCACATGTAGCTAACATAGCTATGAACCTGTGGGGCCGAGACTTGTTACAACAATGGAATACTCAGATTAACATCCCTCCAATCTCAGAAACAAATCATAAACTAGCACATGTTTCTGAGAGAAATATTAGAAGGCGTTATTCTGAGTGGTCACCAGCCATCCATTTTGTACAAGAACAGAGCACAACAACCGATGATCTTCCAAAGACATCAACAGCTCTACCTTTAAAATGGTTAACAGACAAGCCTGTATGGGTCCAGCAATGGGCTTTAACAACAGAGAAACTTCAGGCTTTAGAAGAGCGGGTAGAAGAACAGTTAAATGCTCAGCATATTGAGGAATCAACCAGCCCTTGGAATTCTCCTGTATTTGTTATTAAAAAGAAATCGGGTAAATGGAGAATGGTAACAGATCTTAGAGCAATTAACAAAGTAATTCAGCCAATGAGCTCTCTACAATCTGGAATTCCTTTGCCTACTCTGTTACCAAAAGGATGGCCTCTCATAGTTATTGATTTAAAAGACTGTTTCTTTTCAATACCGTTACAAGAAAAAGACAGAGAAAGATTTGCTTTCACAGTGCCTACTTATAATAATTCTCAACCGGTTAAAAGATTTCATTGGAGGGTTCTCCCACAGGGAATGTTGAATAGCCCAACTTTGTGCCAATATTTTGTAAAACAGCCATTAGAAGTGGTACGTAAAAAATTTCCTAAATCTATAATTTATCATTATATGGATGATATTTTATTAGCTGACTCAAATGCAGATACTTTAGAAAGAACAAAATAAGATAAATAATGAAATTATTTTCTCTGAATTTGTCAAATACAAATGGACTAGAAATTATTCAGACATTGTATATAGTTATTGTACTTTTGTATGTAGTTTTTCTTTTGTTAGTTATAACCTTTTTCTTTTTTTTCTTTTTATTAAATTAGAAAAGGGGAAATGTGGTGGTATTTTATGTTAATAAATAAAGTTGCCTGGAGTCAGAGCTATTAGAGCCATAGCAAGTGCGTGGCAGTGGTGGTGTACGCCTTTAAGGACCTGGAGGGCGGTACATACAGGCAGTGATGAGGCAGTCACATATTGGGTTTACAACCAATCAGAAGCCAGAACAGAGAGACTATAGAGACAGACACACAGGAAGGAGGGCTCCTCTTTCGGAGAGCTCTCTTGGCTGAGGAGGATCCCTGAATCAGGAAGGGTGAGGCTCTTGGCTCTGACCTCTTGGCTTTCTTCTCTGAATTGGCTCTGTGTTTTCTGTCTGATAAAACTGTTGGCTACATTTACACTGAATTTCATCTACAGCTATTACTAAAGTCCTATCTTACTTGAAAATAAATTCACAACATCAGTCTAAGAGGAAAGTCAAATAAATTCAAAGCCCTTTACAATAGTAAGTTCACAAACATCTATATGTTATATCTCAATAAGTTCATCCAACAATGTTTTTTTTCTTCCTGTATTAGAATATAAGAATGTTTGGTTAATCATGAGAATAAATAACTTGACTTGTACATTATCTAAAAACTAAACAATGTTGACTATATTTTGAGTCTATTTGAAACAAGTAACACTGATGTTAACTAACGGGTCCTGACTCCCAGTTCATACTCAGTTCTGAGCATGAAATCACAAGGTATAAATTGTGAATACAATTATTTAGGCTATTTATATATTTTCCTTAATAATACCTAATGTTATTAATTCTAGTTGAAGTTAATTGAGTTGATTACTCATTCATTTACTGAACAGTTACTGATACTCTACTGAATGTTGAGTGTTGTTCTGCATACAGAGTATAAAAATATAAATATAACAGAAAATAACACTTTATCCTTTCTAAGCTTCCCAGCAACAAAGATAGACAATAAGCAAATAAATAAATGTCTAGTGTAGAAGATGGTGATATGTATGGTGAATATAAAGTAGATGACATTACTGAATGACTGGTTGGCTATTTTCAAATGCCTGCTTGCAAATGGTGCTTCATATGTAAACTGAAATAAGAATGGCAGCATAGCATCAATCATTTCAAAGACACAGTAAAGAATGCTGCATATAGAAGGACAAACAAGTTAGTAGAAATTAATGTGATGTCTCCACTACACTGAGGAACTTGATGTGTTCTATCAAATAAAAGATCAGTAGAGCCAAGGACAGGATTATATGAGGTAGTAGAGATGGTACTCAGGAATATGTAAACAAAAGCAATGGGTACTTTAAAAGGAAATAAATGGGACACTTTCAAAGAGGGCATATTGAAGGAAATGTTAATTGTGCCCAATTTTACCAAAAGACTGAGGCATCTGTTCTACTAGTGACTTTTAAACTCCAGCATACTTTAGAATCCCCTAGAGGGCT
This sequence comes from Peromyscus eremicus, assembly GCF_949786415.1. Taxonomy (NCBI): domain Eukaryota; kingdom Metazoa; phylum Chordata; class Mammalia; order Rodentia; family Cricetidae; genus Peromyscus; species Peromyscus eremicus. Next base: position 123,699,148 of record NC_081439.1, read on the forward strand.
TGTTAAAAAGCACAGATGTTAAATCTCAGCCCCAGACATCCTGGCTCAGTCATCCCAGGGTAAGGTTGTGAATTTGCATTCCTCACTACTCCCCAAATAACACTAGTTCTGCTTGTCCTAAATTAAAAACTGTTTTGCAAATGTTTTACTCTTCAAACTGAAATGCTTGGACACCTGGTTGGTCCTTAAACTCATAGTAAAAACTTCAAAGGAATTGCATCACTCCTTGTATAAAGGATATTCAGGAGCTGGATATGTATCTCTGTTAACAGGGTGCTTCCCTATCATGAACGAAGTCCAATTTCTAGCACCACATAAACTAAGCATGGTGGCATATGCCTGAAATGCCAGCACGTTGAAGGTAATGACAAGAGGATCAGAAGTTTATGTCCATCTCCACTACATAGTGAGTTGGAGGCCAGTCTGGAATATAAGAGACATTGTCTTTAAAAAATAAAATAAAATAGCCAGGCAGTGGTGGCACACGCCTTTATTCCCAGTACTTGGGAGGCAGAGGCAGGCAGATCTCTGTGAGTTCGAGGCCAACCTAGGCTACAGAGTGAGTTCCAGGAAAGGCACAAAGCTACACAGAGAAACCCTGTCTCGAAAAACAATAAATAAATAAATAAATAAATAAATAAATAAATAAATAAATAAACAAACAAACAAACAAATAAATAAATAAAATAATTTAAAAAGGATATTCAGGAATGCTCCAGACAATATCTCTTTGCATACTTTGATAAAAGGATAACATTTTTATCTGTATTTTTCTTAGGTAGGTATCTATTAAAATGATTTTAGAATAACATTATAGTGTTTGCATATCTATGTGAAGCTACAATGACAGAGTCCAGGTACAGTTATTTTCGTTAATGTAGGTAGTAAATAATCTAGAGCCTATATTTATTAGAATTATCAATATCTCTTGATAATGATTATTTTACAGAAAACTGCATTGCTATGTTAAAATAAATAAAAGTACATAATAAGTAGTAATAAAATTTATGTAAAATTTGAAGTAAAATATTTTTAAAATATTCCGAAGAGGAAACAATAAGTCGATCTGAGGGAGAAGGGGGTGGGAAAAGCTGGAAGGAGTGGAAAGTGGGAAACTGAGATTGGAATGTATTGTATGAGAGAAGAATCTATTTTCAATAAAAATAATTAAAAAATAAAAGAATAGAGTTGCTTATGGCTCAGCTCCAATTTATCTTCTACCATTTTTAATATTTCAATGAAGAATGATGCACTGATCAGATAACAGAGAAAATTCTTTGAATTTACAGACTAACAAAAAGTTATAAGACATTACAGCCTATTTCTATAAAATGGGAGTAAAAGGCAAACCTACCAATGGGCACAGCTTAGAGATGTGCATTTGATTGTTAATTTTGCCTAGAAGTAATATATTAGTTAGAAAATTAAAAACAAGGAAAATTTTGCAAGAGTTGTGTGGACAGATGTTTCTATAAAACAAGAAGTAGGAGGAGAAAGGGGAAAAGAAGAGGAGGAGGACAATGATGAGAAAGACGTGGAGGATGATATTTGTATTGTCACCCAAAAGTATACTCTTAGCAGAAGAGGATGTTAATAATTAATTGAACAAGATGATGTGTTTTGTGACTATCACTGAGAAGTTTTCCCCAGGTATTTCTGTCATTACTTAGTAAGCTCATGAATAATAAGAGTTTTGAATGAGTTTGAGGAATGAAGGTACAAAAACAGTAATGAGTATCACAAATGGGTTCAGAAACATAGATTGCCACTCACCAAAGCCAACTTGACAATGACCACTTCTAGGTTTCAATTCTGTTATAGCAGAACTCAATGCTGAATAATTTGTCAGGGTTGTAAGTCAGTCATCTGGTAATAAGTTGGTATATTTGAATTCCATGTGTACCGTAGACAGGCTAATGCTTTGTTCTTACTGAAACAGACAAGTTCCTCTGAAATTCTCTTTGGTGAAGACAATGATTTTGCCAATCTTAACATCATTGGATTTAAAAAATATTTTCATGCTTAAGTCTCAGTTATATTGAACTAAAGCAATTTTGTACATATTCAAGATAAATGAATTCTTAAAATTCCCAGGGCTTTTTGATATACCAAGCATATTTTTGAAACAGGATTCTGATTCCTTGTCACAGTATATGGTATTAGCAGTCAACAGTGACCCAAGTTGGGTGTGGAAGCCCAGCTGGGTGACTGGCTCCCACATTTTATGACAGGGTACTCTTGAGGAGTGATGGCTAAAAGATATTTGGTAGAAGGATAGAGGGAAGAGAAAGAGATAAAAACATAGGATAGCCTCAGGAAAGCCTAAATCATTATCCACCAGCCCCTTCTCTCTCTTCTAAAGGGCATTTTATAAGAATGCCAAGGGACAGAGCAAAAAACCTCCCCCTAGCACAGCCAAGTGCAGACCCTTTTCAATCACCTGGTAACCACACACATGGTCAAGAAATCCTTTAATGCAGCCCTGCTGGGTAAAACAAGCTCAGATCTTACTAGGAAAACTTTTCAGGCCTCCACAGTTGGGTCAATCAGATTTACTTTTCCAGAAAGCAATCTCTAGTGAATCTAGAAATGTAACATGTTATAAGTCATAGCATACTCTGAAAATGCTGAAATATTGATAGCTTTTTGAACAATAAAATTGATACAGAGTAAAAGATGTGAAAGAGAGACACAAAAGGTAATTTTTCAGGAAGAGATATTAGAAGCAAAACACAAAAATCCTGGTAGCATTTTAATTTCAGAATTCAGTCATTCATGCCTTAGAGGCCTTGAGATATTTTATTTCCAGTATTTGTTATCTTTCTATTACTCTGACAAAACACCATGACAAAGAAAATTTATAAAAGGAAATGTTTAATTTGGCTTATAGTTTCAGAGGCTGAGTCCATGACAGCACTGTAGATGAATGTTTAGCTCTGTCCCGCTCAATCCCTCAGCAGCTTATAAGATAATAATTCAGAGGCTTAATATTAATTAAAAACTGTTTGACCTATGGCTCAGGCTTATTACTCACTAGCTCTTACACTTAAATTAACCCATTTCTATTTAATCTATGGATTGCCACATGGCCATGGCATTATCAGTCTGCTGGCATGTTGCTCCTTAGGCAGCTAGATGGCCTCTGCCCTGACTCTACTCTTCTTCTCCCTATCTCTCTGCTTGGATTTTTCACCTGGCTCCTATCCTGCCTTACCATAGGCCAAGGAAAGTTTATGTATTACACAATGGTAGCAACACATATCCTCAGTGTACAGTAAGACCATAACACAGCACTTCTCCTGTTCTGTCTAATCAAAAAGGAAGATTTTACTTTTAACTAGTAAAATTACATTTAACAAAACTGTTATCAAGCAAGAATTAGTTACAATATCTAGTCTGTATTTGGCAAAATTTAAGAAAATATTCTATCATCTGTCCTATATTTGTGAGTCTAAAGTTTCAAATCTAGTTCACTTTTTATCATAATGAAGGAAAATTATAATCATAACTATCTAGTTTTCAATTCCATCAAAGATCCCAGAAGGATATAGTATTACCTAAGTAAACTGGAAGTACATTGTAAGCAACTTCCAAACCTCCAGAAATGACAGAGACATCTGACTGCCTGGACAGTCACTCAAAGTTCCTCTGCAATATTGGGCCATCCATCTTCAGCCTACAGGCCTAGAGTCTCTGGAAGACTTTTTAGTGAAGCAGGAAATTTGAAGGACTGTCTCACCTATTGGCAAAATTTGTCAGTCATTTTTCTCAGTGTCCTGTAGAATGTATGGCAGTTTCTTCTGTGAGCAGGAACCTGAAGGACTATCTCATGTAGTCAGAAGGTTTTCCTGGGCCCACCCAGTCCCTGCAGTCCAGCAGCCACTTATAAAATAATCATTCTGAGGCTTATATTAATTATAACTGCTCAGCCATTAGCTCAGGCTTATTGACTGTCTCTTCACTTAAATTAACCTATAATTCTTATCTATGTTTAGCCACATGGCCTTTTTTCAGTTCTGCCTTGTCATCTTGCTTCCTCTGTGTCTGGCTGGTGACTCTTCATTCCATCCTTCCTCTTCCCAGCATTCTCCTAGTCTACTTACCCCACCTATACTTCCTGCCTGTCTACTGGCCAACCAGCATTTTATTAAACCAGTATACAAGAGCATTATCCCACAGCATTTTCCTTTACTGTCCAATCAAAAAGGAATGTTTTAACTTTAACATAGTAAAACTACACATAACAAAAGAGTTATCAAGCAAGAATTACAGTTATAATATCTAGTCTATTTGTATTTGGCAAAATTAAAGAAAATATTTTATCATCTATCCTATATTTGTGAGTCTAAGGTTTTATATCTAATTTATCTTTTATCATAAATAAGGAAAATTATAACTATGTAGTCTTCAACTCCATCAAAGACCCCAGGAGGAAAAAGTAAACAGGAAGTGCATTATAAGCAACTGCCAAAAATCTAGAATGACAAAGACAGCTGTCTTCCTGGACAGTCACCCAAAGTTTCTCTGCAACATTGGGGCTTCCATCTTTAGCCTATAGACCTAAAGTCTCTCAGTTGCTTCTCCCTGTGTCCTGCACAATATCTAGCAGCCTCCTCTGAAAAGCAGGAACCTGAAGGATCAACACACCTTGTTTTTGCAAAATTTAGTGCTTATTTTTCCATGGGTCCTGCATATCCAGTTGACATAACATTTTGTCAAGCAGTCCAGGCAAGAACAGTTTCTAGCCCAAATGGCTAACTTTGCCAAAAGGAAAGCAAACTCCATATGGAGTTTCTTTGATGCCCATCATCTTCTTTGAAGGAAATTGGTGTTGCTAGGAACAGATGTGTATCACTGTCCAGAAAGTCTGTTTTTAAAACATTTTAAATGAAGTATTTTGCAGGTCTTTGAAGTATTTGAAGATAACCTACCTAATGGAAATATATATATATATATATATATATATATATATATATATATATAGAGAGAGAGAGAGAGAGAGAGAGAGAGACAGACAGAGACAGAGACAGAGACAGAGACAGAGAGACAGAGAGACAGAGAGAGAAAATTTAACTAATATGATTATAAGTTTGATTATCATGAATGACTATTAATCTGTATTTAATTACACATTACAATTTCAAATGAGCTGCACAAACATAATACCTTAAACAAGAGTAGAAATACACATACAGTATAGTAAAATTAAGTTTGTATCACTAAACTAAAATGCATAGCAATAAAAAATTTCAAACAATTTGTTGCTCTTTATAAGTAGATTCAACAATCTACCCTTTTATCCTATCATATCTACACTATCCCCTTTTCTTTTTTTAGAAAGAGATTCCAATTATAATCATCCCCCTTTAAATAAAAATAAATATTTATAAAAAATATTTTGGGAATTTGGGCATAGCTTCTCATACTACTTCCTGCTGGTTAACGGCACTGGTAATCTTATAGGGATCCTGAGAAAATTATAGTTAAATCTTTTTTTTTTTTTTTTTTTTGGTTTTTCGAGACAGGGTCTCTCTGTGTAGCTTTGCGCCTTTCCTGGAACTCACTTGGTAGCCCAGGCCGGCCTTGAACTCACAGAAATCCGCCTGGCTCTGCCTCCCGAGTGCTGGGATTAAAGGCGTGTGCCACCACCGCCCGGCTATAGTTAAATCTTGACTGTAGTAGGTGAGGATGGATTGTCTCAGTCTATTGTTTTGAAACTGATTTTGGATGTTGGATCACCTGGGCCATGGTGTCATCGGAGACCTTTCAGGGGGTCTTGGCTGATCAAATCATATTAGCCTGGAAACAATCCACAGGTTCTCATCTTCTTTGGAAACAAAAGCAGAACATCTTTTTCAAAGCAATGTATCTTTAGACACAAATTTTGAAGTTGAAATAAAGATACCTTTAAAATATACATATTGGTTTAACTTAGTAGCCTTTACAATCAAATGTCTCTCTCCAGTTAAAAATCCCAAAGACAATATAATTCAGACTCTGTGTATGATTTCCATCTTCATGTGTCTTATTTCTTATATTACTTTTACTGTCTCTTTAAAGACTTTATTTTTTTAAACATTTCTTTATATTACTGTATGTATTCCTTTTTCTCTCTCTTCCAAGCCTACATACATTTTTACATACACTGTAAACTGTTTAGAGTATTATTCCATCTGAATCTGTCTTATTGTAAACCTATAATCCATCTCTGACCAGATTTTAAACTGTTAAATTGTGTGGCTAAGACAAAAAGTGGCAGCATTGGCTGCTGACCTCACCCACTTCAGCTTCCCAACATGATGTAGGTACCCAGGAGAGTCACACTTACCGTGCCAAGTCTGGGGTCCATGCTATCACCAAGTAGAGTACAACTGTCCCATAAACCTTTTTTTTTCTGTATGAGTAAAGGCTAAATCCACCACGCAGTGTGCAGTACAGCTTGGAGGGAATCCACCACGCTATAGCTCAAGCCCACACGCAGTGAACTCACCATGGCCAGAGAACATGTCACTGTACCTCAGCCTGCCATGAGCAACATGAACTAGGAAGGTTCACTTAGCTACATTTATATTCTCTTCTTAAGTACTATCAGGTTTTAGATGGAAACTCTTGCCACCAAGTCTGGGCACCATTGTAGTCAGGTTTCTCTTGTCCTGGCTGGCCCTGCAGTTGGGACAAATCTCTCACATCTGCATTCTGCAGTCACTTGGCCCCAAGTACACACACAGTGGCTTATATTATTTACAAACTATATGGTCTATGATTAGACAGAAAAGAGGAGGTGCTGTGGGATGTCTTTCTGTATGTTGTGAATATGTGTTGCTCTGATGGGTTGATAAATAAAGCTGCATTGGCCTATGGCAAGGTAGCTTACAAGCAGGTGGGAAATCTAAACAGATAGGCAAGAAAGAAGAAAGAGAGGCAGAAGAGATGCCAGCCACCTCCTAAGGAATAGCAAGATGTCAGCAGACCAGTAATGCCACAGCCAAGTGTCAACTTATAAATTAGTAGAAATGGGTTAAGTTATAAGAGCTAGCTAGCAAGAAACCTGCCATAGGCCACACAATTGGTAATTAATATAAGCCTCTCGATGATTATTTTATAAGCAGCCATGGGACTATGGGGCCTGGCAGGACTGAAGAAAACTTACAGCTACTATCTTACCTTGTTTTGGCAAAATTCAGTGGTCTTCCTATGTATCCTGCATGTCCAGTTTATACAACATATTGCCAAGCACTTCAGGCAAGAACAGTTTCTTGCCCAAATGGCTAGCCTTTTCCACATTGTAAGCAAATTCCATAATGAGTTTCTTCAATGCCCATCATCCTTTTGAAGTAATTGGTGCTCCCATGAGCAGACATGTCTCACTGTCCAGAAAAGTCTAAGTTCTTAAAACAGTTTAAATGCCGTATTCTGTAGATCTTTGAAGTGTTTAAAGATTATTTACCTAACTAAAATATATTTCTACATATCTAAACAACCCAACTAACATGACTATAAGTTTGACTATTTCAGATGACTATTATTTTTCATTTTTTATTTTTTTATTTTTTATTTATTTATTTTTTTTATTTTATTTTACAATACAATTCAGTTCTACATATCAGCCATGGATTCCCTTGTTCTCCTCCCTCCCGCTCCCCTCCCCTTCCCCCAGCCCACCCCCCATTCTCACCTTCTCCAGGGCAAAGCCTCCCCCAAGGACTGGGATCAACCTGTTAGACTCAGTCCAGGCAGGTCCAGTCCCCTCCTCCCAGGCCGAGCCAAGCGACCCTGCATAAGCCCCAGGTTTCAAACAGCCAATTCATGCAATGAGCACAGGACCCGGTCGCACTGCCTGGATGCCTCCCAAACAGATGAAGCCAATGAACTGTCTCATCCATTCAGAGGGCCTGATCCAGTTGGGGGCCCCTCAGCCATTGGTTCATAATTCATGTGTTTCCATTCGCTTGGCTATTTGTCCCTGTGCTTTATCCAACCTTGGTCTCAACAATTCTCACTCATATAAACCCTCCTCATTTTCGCTGATTGGACTCCCAGAGCTCCATCCGGGGCCTAGCCGTGGATCTCTGCATCCAGATCCTTCAGTCATTGATGGGGTTTCTAGCACAACAATTAGGGTGTTTGGCCATCCCATCCCCAGAGTAGGTCAGTTCAGGCTGTCTCTCGACCATTGCCAGCAGTCTACTGTAGGGGTATCTTTGTGGATTTCTGTGGGCCTCTCTAGCACTTTGCTTCTTCCTATTCTCAAGTGGTCTTCATTTATCATGGTCTCCTATTCCTTATTTTCCCTCTCTATTGTTGATCCAGCTGGGATCTCCTGCTCCCCCAAGCTCTCTTTCCCTCGACCCTCGCCCTTCATTACCCCCACTCATGTCCAGGCTGTTCATGTAGATCTCATCCATTTCTCTGTCATTGGGCGATCCCTGTGTCTTTCTTGGGGTCCTGTTTTCCAGGTAGCCTCCCTGGTGATGTGAGTAGCAGTCCAGTCATCCTTGTTCCACATCTAATATCCTCCTATGAGTGAGCACATACCATGTTTGTCTTTCTGAGTCTGGGTTGCCTCACTCAGGATGATTTTTTCTAGATCCATCCATTTGCCTGCAAACCTCATGATATCATTGTTTTTCTCTGCTGAGTAGTATTCCATTGTGTATATGTACCACATTTTATTTATGCATTCTTCTGTTGAAGGGCATCTAGGTTGTTTTCAGGTTCTGGCTATTACAAACATTGCTGATATGAACATAGCTGAGCAAGTGCTCTTGTGGTATGATTGAGCATTCCTTGGAGAGGCTGGAGAGATGGATCAGCCATTAAAGGTTAGGCTCACAACCAAAAATATTTTGTATTTTTTAATTATACACTATATTTTTCATATAGCTGCATAAATACAATACCTTAAACAAAAGTAGAAACATACACACAATATAATAGAATTGACCTTAAATTTATATTAGTAAACCAAGATCCATACCAATGTAAAGTATTTTGAGATTAACAGTTGTTTTTTGGATTAAATTAGATTGAATAATCTACCTCTTTCTCATCATTTCTATATCATATGGCCCTTTTCTCTTTTAGAAAGAAATTGGCTATGAACAATAACAATTTGTAACCAACCCCTTTAATTTAAAACAAACATTTATAAAAAATATTTTGGGAATTTGGGTGTAGTTTTCTATACTACTTCCTGCTGATTGGGGGCACTGGTTATCTTATGGGGATCCTGAGAAAATATAGAATTATGGTTAAATATTGGCTGTAGTAGTCTGTGAGGCTGCATCATCTTAGCTAGTTGCCTTGAATCTGTTTTGGATATTAGATCATTTGGGCCAAGGACGTCATTGGAGACCTTTTAGGGAGTCTTGGTTGATCAACCCATATTAGCCTGAAAGCAATCCAAAGGTTCTCATCTTCTGTGGAAACAAAAGCAGAACCTCTTTTCCAAAGCACCATATATTTAAACCCAAATTTTGAAGTCAAGGTACCTTTAAAATATATACATTTGTTTAACTTAGCAGCCTCTATAATCAAATGTCTCTCTGCAGTTGAAAAAAAAATCTCAAAGACAACACAATGATATACACTGTCCAGTTCTCTGTGTATTTTCCATCTTTATGTGGCTTTTTTTTTTACTCTATTTCTTTTTAAGGACTTCATCTTTTTTTTTCTTTCCCAAGACTACATGTATTTCTAAATACATTGTAACCCATTTAGAAGCTGTTTTCCTCATCTGAGTCTGTCTTTATCATGTATCTGTAATCCTTTTCTGACCAAGAGAGGTTTTAAACTGTTAAGCTGTGTGGCTAGGACAAAAGCATGGCTTTGGCTGCTGGCTCCTCCCCACTCAGGCTTTCCAACATGACACAAGTACCAATAAGTTATGCTTACCTCCCCGATTCTGGAAAGCAGTATTAAGTAATGTGGAGCTATGTTTTAAAGCCTGTGGCTGTGCTCTCAAGCCTGCAGGCAGCAACTGGGAGAATCCTCTCTGCACTGCATCCTATGAGAGAGACTTCAGGAGCTTGCTGCTTAGATCATGACAGCTGGCAGGATCTCTTCTTTAATATTATAACTGTAATTCTTGCTTGATAATTGTTTTGTTATATATAATTTTACTATGTTAAAGTTAAAACCTTCCTTTTAAAAAAAAAAAGAAGAAAAGGCAAAGTACTGTAGATATCGCTATATGTAAATAAAATCTGATTGGTCAATAGCCAGACAGGAAGTATAGGGAGACTAACAGAAAAGAGAATTGAGGGAACAAAAAGGGAAGGGAGAGACTGCCTGGAGCTGCCGCCAGGATAAGGAAGATGTAAAGTACCGGTAAGCCATGAGCCACGTGGCAACGTAAAGATTAATAGAAATGGGCTAAATATAAGAGTAAGAGCTAGACAATGATAGGCCTGAGCTAATGGCCAAACAGTTTAAATAATGTAAGAGTCTGTGTGTTTATTTTATAAATGGGCTCCAGGACTGGTGGGACTTGATGGTGGGAGCTGGAGAAAAATTCTCCAGCTACAAATGTCTGATGGTGGGTACCAAATGTAGTCTAACACTTTTCTCTGTCAGCCCCAGTCCCACAGTCTTGCAGCCACTTTTAAAATAGTTATTCAGGGGACTGGAGAGATGGCTCAGTGGTTAAGAACATCGACTGCTCTTCCAAAGGTCCTGAGTTCAATTCCCAGCAACCACATGGTGGCTCACAACCACTTGTAATGAGATCTGGTGCCCTCTTCTGGCCTGCAGGGACACATGCAGGCAGAATACTGTATACATAATAAATAAATAAATCTTTAAAAAAAATAGTTATTCAGGGGCTTAATATTAATTACAAACTGTGTGGTCTATGGCTCAGACTTATAGCTATCTAGCTCTTAGATCTTAAATTAACCCATTTCTATTCATCCATATTTTGCCACATGGCCATGGTGTTGTTACTGGACTGCTAGCTTGTTGCTCCTTGGGAGGCTGGTTGGCCTCTACCCTGACTCCACTCTTCTCTCTGACTCTCTGTGTGGATTTCCTGCCTGGCTCTCTCAAAGCAACTTTATTTATTAACCAATGGGAGCAACATATATTGACAGCATACCGAAAAACTTCCCCACAGCACAACAGAGCAGAGGCATTAGAGCAGAAACATCAGGATTAGAGTTGACATCTCAAGCAAGCAAGAGGCAAAAAGAAGGGGCACTGGGAAAAGCTTGAGTCTTTTGAAACATTAAAGCTGGCCCCAGTGACACACCTCCTCCTGCAAAGGTATACCTCATAATCCTTCCCAAACAGTTCTACTAACTGAGGGCCTATGTGGAGCATTATGAGAACTGGCACATTTGCTGTTTCACTTTGCTTTGTTTGCTTTTTGTTGTACAGGGTTTGAGCTTAGCCTAAAGCTTAATGAAAGCAAGCTCTCTACCATCAAGTTATATCCCTAGTTCATTTTTTTCTTGTTGTTTTACAGCTATTTCATCTTATTTTTATGAGACAGGATGAAATTGAACTTCATCAGTTCCCAGCATCAACATGTTGGGTCACAAATGTGTCTATATCCAGTTTCAGTAGATCTCATGATCTATTCTGATTTCTGAGGGTACCAGGCACCCACATAGTATACACACATACATGCAAAACACTTATACCAATAAATATAAATAACTCATAAAAGCATATATGATTCTCCTGAATCAGTCTCCTGAGTAGTTGAGATTACAGGCCTTAACCAACAGCTATATCTGGAATTTTAAAAATAAGTTATATTTCCTTGCTTAAATAAGATAAAGATTTATTTTGATGATCAATCTCTTCATTTCCAAAGAAGAAGCAGACATGGTTAATTATAATATTATAGCTGCATTTTGCTATGGCATTAATGATTTATGTCTACGTATTTCTCAGTTGTTTTTTGTTGTTTTTTACTGTTTGATCCTTGAGAATAAAGGTCATGGCTTTCAGATTTGCCTCATAAAGTTCCTTCCATATAGAAGAAAGAGGTAATTCTAGAGATGTTTATGACAGTAACTGGAAAAACAGAGTATGTGAACTTGGTTCATATATCAGTAGGTTTTTGCTAAAAAGTAAGAAGATTTGCTATTTTATTGAAGGAAAGAAACTGCTTTATATTATCATTTCAGACTTTCTCTTAAGTTGGGTACCCCAATGTCTGACTTCTGTGGATGCTAGGATAAAGCAAGGCAGACAAAGTATATGTTCACATATGTATAGCATTTCTATTTCTCATGTCACAATCTTTTGTAGTTGAAAAGAAAACATGAGTAATGGATGCTTAAATCAGATGTATTCAAACCTCTTAAAAAATTTAGAAAAAAAATATAGAAGAAAACATCTGAGCCTATCCTCTAAAGGCATGGACACAGCATCTTGACATCCTGAGAACTGATGTTTCACTCACAAACAAGATAGTAAATGATCTCTGAATAACTCATGGATCATAAAATAACCCATCAGGGAATCTTGATGACTTATCTCAGTACTCTTCTTGTACACAGTTGATCTATTCTGTGGACCTCACTCATTGGTTAGTTATTTAAGGAAACTAATCCAGAACCTTGTAGTTGCTCAATTTTCCTTAATCAGCTCTAACTGGTGAATCCATGAATAAATATCCAGGTTTGAACAACTTTACCAAACATACTTTTACATTCCAGATTATATCATTTAACTTTTTCTTTTTGTTTTATGAACACAAGGAAAAATATTCAGATATTACTTCAAATACAAAAGGGCACAGCTTTATAGAAAATGTTTTAGATACATTGCCATTGATTCCTACTTTAGTGATACCATATTCATAAAAATGCCATGCACATGAAAATCAAAAAGTCACCAGGCTTACAAAATCTCAGACAGGATTTCTTTAATCAAATGAGGGCAATATATTAATATTGAAGACTTTATGCATGCTAGTATCCTATACTTTAGTCACATTATATAAAGATCTAGCCAGTATATTGGTAATACCAAAAGCCATCCTTCATAATGTTTTTGAATCTGAAGAGTTTTCCTCATTGTACTTATTCTTGTAAAGCATCAAATCTTCTGTTCTTATTGAAATTAACCTTCAGAATTTGATATTCTTGCTATTGGAAATTAGGTCACTTTTAATGCCAGGTGGGCATAAATATGCATTTTAACATGTACCTTTACCACAGATGTGACTATGCTGGCTACATATCTATACCCAGTTCATTTAGTCAAGTAGTGTGTAAAAGGGATGGAACTGAGACAAATTTCTGGAGTCATTCTAATCACCATTGTGGTCTGAAGTTATCATTTTCATTCAGAAAATGATTGGTCTTTTCTCTCACAATTAGACTGCAGTGGATTGTAGACTGACACATATTTGCACCAGAATGCAGTATCAGAATGACCTCACATCACTTCACTGGAGGTAGAAGATCAATCACTGTCTAGATCTATTCCACATTCATGTACTCACTCCAAAAGCATTCATCAGATAATAGTCATTGAGTTATCAAACATTTGTTGTTATCTTGGCAAACTAATTGAAAAGGAAGATAGACAAACAGATAACCACAACTATAGTAGACTCTTTTATCTACAGAGACTATATTCCAAAAACACAGTAGGTGCTTAAAACTATAAATAGTAGCAAATCCTATGTATATATGTGTTAGATGGTTAGTTGTTTTGTTTTTTCCAATGTGACATAAAATAAAGTTATCTGGGAAGAAGGAACCTCAACTAAGGAATCATCTCTACCATATTGTCCTGTGAGTCATTTTCTTGATTAATGATTAAAATGTGAGGGACCAGCCCACTGTGGGAGGTAACACCCATGAGTAAGTTCATTTCTTTGACATATGTGAATTGCTGGCATCACTATTCTTGTACTTTTGGACTAATATTGAATAAAATAAGGGGTACCAGTACATCAATAGCATGATATGATAGCAACCAATCAACTGAGAGGAATAATGAGTTACCAACAGGTGAGCATATTATAAAATGTGTATATGCCGAGGAAGAGGGTGATAGACCTTCTAGTTGGGATGGGTCTAGATAGCACATGATTCCAAAAACTACAAAGATAGTATATTATTTAAATCTCACAAATGCTACATTTCTAGAATTTTCTATTTAATCTTTTTGGACCATGTTGTTAATACATAATTGGAATGAGGAAAAAAGAAACTTAAAATAATTAAGGGTGGATTACTATACAATGTTCAAAGTACATGATGCATATTGGAAGGTTAAAAGGTAGTACCATAATCCTGAGTTGGGGGTGGGGTGATTGCCTTTACATACTAATTACAGATGCTAAAGATCAACCTGATAACTTAGATATACTACCTTAGATAAATCTAGTGGTTATTTCACATTTAACATACTTTCATTAAGAAACTTTCTATGTCAGGCACTTTATTAGGTAACAAAAATTACATGTGTGTTGAGGGTGGATATGATCAAACTATATTATATACATATACAAAATTTTCAAAGAGTAAGCAAACATTATTAAAAATATATATAATCCTTGACCATAGAGACTTTGGAAAGCAAAACTAAGTGTATCAATGATTGTATCAGACAACAGAACAAAAACATACTAAAATACATTAGAAATACACATCAGATTTTGTGAGAACATAGAATAAAGTGTCCTCAGTCCTCTCCAGGAGGAATTGGAGAGTTTAATGATGGAAATAGCACATAACTAAAACCTGAAAAAATATAATTTATAAACAATTTCATACACAGGGAAAGAGTAATATTTATTCTAAACAGAGAGAAAATGTAGGCAAATATACAGGAGCTTTACAGTCCTTAGAATGTTAAAAAGGAAGCAATCGTCTAGTAAACTTGGAGCATGAATTACCAGGAAGAATTAAACAGGAGACAAAATTAAGAAGTGGAAGTAGGGGAGCATGGATGAAGTTGGAAGGAGTGGACTTGAGAGTGGGAGAGAGAAAGGTGAAGAGAGAAAGTGGTATAATTATATTTTACTAAAAATATATAAAACATATATTCTTAGGAAGAAGTAAGATGTTTTAAGATTGTGAGATCATTGAATTACAAGATTCCAAAGTCAAATTTTACAAAATAATATGTTTTAGGAGAGTCTAAGAGAGGTAAAAATGAAGTGGTACAAAATCATGAGACTTAGCTAACTTGTCCCTGTGTAACACTTCCCTCTGCACCTTAAATAAGGACTATTGCTATTCTGTTACTTAAAATGCCATTAGTAGAATTAATAATAAAGATGAACTATTAAAAACAATATGTGTATTGTAGTTAATTTTCAGTCCTTGATATCAGAATCTGAATAACTTGTAGAAGTGTGAATGTGACATTAAAGAAATGGGGAGACTAGTTAGAATGGTATTGTCATAATTCAACTAATAAGTGCTTAGGCATGAAAAAGGAGTTGGCATAGAAAGGAGTCCTAGTCTTGGAAATAAACAGGCAGAGAAGCACAGGAAGGAGAAAGGTATTCAAGACACCTGAAATATTTTGTATACAAATCTGAGAATGTTGGAAAAACCAAAACAGAGTGAAAAAGGTGCAAATGGGGGCATTCTATGCTTACCTGCACTTAAAGGAAATGTTGATATTGTCAGAAAACATGTAAATTCCTCTATCAAGTCTTGCACTTTACACTATGGCATTAGCATATTATTGGTCAACTCCTCCTATCAGGTCATCTTTACAATGCCTAGTCTCACTTGCTACATTTCCCTTTTGTTTATATTTACTTGAGTTTTGCCACCAGAAGGTTAAGGCCTTGTGAACAAATGTTTGAGTCTGGGACAAGGCAGACACTTGGCCAGCTATCTGTCTCATGATTAAACATACAGTGATGCACCTATGCTAATTTACCTCTACTTGTTGAAAAAATGCTAGCCTGTCTTCTTACAATGTCAAACTCTAAATACTTCATAGCCTGGGGAGTAGATGGGAATAATTGGTTTTTAGTCTAAGAAGAAGCCATCATGGGTTCCACCATCATTTATTCACTTTCTATCTGAAGAAAAAAATAACAGAGCTATAAACATTGTTTAAAATATTCTCCACTGAAAACTAAATTTATTCATGCTAATATGTATTTCGATTAATATATAACAGAAAATAATGTGATGATCATGAAACTAGTTATAGAATAGTCAAATAAAATATTCATAAATGCTAATTCTAGTTAAAACAACATCTATTTCTCTATTGCTTCTTTTGCTAATTTACTCAGACTTAAGATTGTTAACAGATAAGAAAATGAATACTCATGACAATAACCAAGAGGAATTATGTACTTTATAAACACACAGTATAGAAAACACTAACAAAAGCAGTAGAGAAAAACCATCAGTTCTGCTTTTGGAAGAAAATTCAAATGATGCTAGAAAATACTTACATAATCAACACTTAATGAGCTGCAATATACAGCACCCCTATTAATTTTCAGCAGGCATTATAAGTTCATAAAATCATGTTATTTTAAGCAGGGAAAAACTCATAACTATTACAGAGAGGCAAAACTTACCATAATAAGATTTCCCCCTTCCTGACATTTTAAATGCCTATAATTTTAGTCACTGAGACCCTGTGTAAAGTTTTACTAGTAGAAAGCTGAAGTGCCTTATTATCTTTGCTATTTATAGGGCACAGATTCACCTGATATCTGGGTCTCTGGCATCCTTGTTTTCAAAGCCAGTATCACAAGTGCAGTGACAACTTCCTGTATAATCAATCATATAATTGACCTTTGATTGAATAAAAAGCATAGCTAAATTTGCTTATGTCAAAATTGCCATTTTAAAGTGAAAGGGAAACTGACACACAATAGATAGATCAAAATTATAATGGAATTTCAAAATATGTGGTTAGAATTAGTGTGCAGAAAGGTCCACACATTTTCATTTAATTCCTTTACTAAATGTGGCCAACTGCATGGTTCTTTTAAGGTTTTGACAAAGGCTTGACTTTGGAATACAATATGTGTGTTGATCTTTGCATCCCCGGCACCTAGTTAAATTTTACTATTTAAACAAGTTTTGGCTCCTTTTGAAACATAATATCAATTAAATTGGAAATATTGTACTTTATATTTTACCACACATAAAAATAATAGTAATACTTCTAAAATTAAAATATTCTTACAACTCATGAGCATAAGATATACAGTCATTAATTCACATATTCTTCAATTTATTTCATCAGTAATTTAAATCTCATAGACCTTGCATGTTCCTGGCTAAATTTACATGTAAATACTTTTACTTGATGTTCTTATATGTGGAATTGGTTCTTCATTTCCAACAGTTGTTAGAATATAAAAAGATAATTATTGATTTTATGTATATCTTGATCCTGTGACTTTGTGAGTTCTAGCATTTTTTGGTGGGAAAATTTTAGCATTTTCTAGACCACAACATGTGTCATCAACAAAAAATGCAAAAATATGTCTTTCAGTCCTATCAGGATATATTTCATTTCTCTCTCTTGCCTAACTGTTCTGAATAAAAGTATTCCAACAATGTGTTGAAAAGGAACAATAAAAGTGGGCAACCTTGTTTTGTTCCAGACTGTATATGAAATACTTCCATATTTTAGCTTTGTCATGGACTGGAAGTATTCCTATCAAAATATGAATGGAATATTTCATAAAATAATACTTAAATTTGCATGGAAGCACAAAATACTTCAAATATCTAAACAATCTGAAGCAGAAAAGAGCAAAATCAAAATCCTCAAATTTCCAAATTTCAAATTATATTATAATATTACTATAATCAAAACAATATGATACTCACATATAAGAGACACATTGTCCAATGAAACAAGATAGAAATCTTATAAATAAACCCATACGTTTAGGAACAATTGATTTTTTTGTAAAGGTATGGAGAACAAACAAAGGGAAAGCACTGATATTTCAAAAAATTGGGCTAGGAAAACTTCATGTCTGATAATATACAAAATTAATTGAAAATGGATTAGACAAGTAAAGCCACTGATGAAAATCTCTACAAAGTTGGTCTTCACAGTGATTTTTATGACAATTAAAGGAAAACAGTAATTCCATGTGATTAAAAAAGTTTCTGAATAGAAAAAAAGAAAATCACAATGTGAAGATATAGCCTACAGAATGGGAAAATACTTGACAACCATATAGTGGGTACATACTTAAGAGAAAAAAATAGGAAGTCAAACTCAGTATCAAGAAAGCCAAATTAAAATGAGCAGATGACAAAAACACACTTTAATCAAAAGAAGACAGGCAAGTAGCCAGTGGTATATGAAAAGATACTCAGAATCACTATTCAAAATGGAAGTGCCAATTAAAGTCATAATAAGGTATCATTTCATTTCAGCAAGACTGAATTTTATTAAAAAGACATAAGAACTAGTAAGGATCTGGAAAATGGAAACATTTGTATATATTGTGAAGGGAAAGTATATTTGAATAGTCATTATAAAAACTGTATCGAACGTGGCCCATACAATCAACTAAGCAGGGCTCAAAGAGTCTCACAGGGACTGAAGCTATAATCAGGGAGCCTGTATGGGACTAACCTAGGTCCTCTGCATATATGTCATGGTTGTATAACTGGGTGTTTTGGGGGGAATCCTAACCGAGGGAGCAGGGGCTGTCATTGACTCTTTCTCTTGCTGTTGGTATCTTTTTCCTCCTAGTGGCTTGTTTTGTCTAGCCTTGATATGAGGGTAAGTACCTAGTTTTATTGCAACTTATGCCATATAAACAGAGGAGGAGTGGATGGCAGGGAGGGAAGGGAGGATTGGAGGAAGGGAAAATTGCAGTCAGGATGTAATATATGAGAGAATCATTTTTAAAAAATAACATAGAAGTTTTTCAAAAGCCTTAAACTAAAATAACACATGATCTTCCACTCTTTCACTGGGGTCTACATCTCCACAGGAATTGAAATCACTGTGCTGAAAAGATGTCATCACTTTTGTGTCACTTACATCAATGAATCAGTGGATGAGGACAATGTGACATATATACAGACAATAAAATTCTATTCATTCTTACAAAGACAAAGGTAATGCTGACATTTGCCACAGCATGGAGAAACATAAAAAACACTGCTTAAGAAAGTAACCTTGTTTTTTTATTTTTTTATTTTGTTTTATAATTAATTTAATTTTACATATCAGCCATGGATTCCCCTATCCTCCCTTCTCCCATCCCCCCTGTCCTCCCCCCAATCCACCCCCTATTCCCACCTCCTCCAAGGCAAGGACTCCCTTGGGAATTCAGCTCATCCTGGTAGATTCAGTTGAGGCAGGTCCAGTCCCCTCCTCCCTTCACCTAGGCTGAGCAAAGTGTCCCAGAATAGGCCCTAGGTTCCAAAAAGCCTGCTCATGCACTAAGGACAGGTCCTGGTCCTACTGCCTGGGGGCGTCCTAAATAGTTCAAGCTAATCAACTGTCTTACTTATCCAGAGGGCCTGATCTAATTCCATGGGGGCTTCTCAGCTATTGGTTCATAGTTCATGTGTTTCTGCTAGTTTGGCTATTTGTCCCTGTGCTTTTTCCAATCATGATCTCAATATCTCTTATTCATATAATCCCTCCTCTCTCTTGCCAATTGGACTCCTGGAGCTCCACCTGGGGCCTGGCTGTGGATCTCTGCATCTGCTTCCATTGGTCATTGGATAAGAATTCTATCATGACAGTTAGGGTGTTCAGCCATTTGATCACCAGAGTAGGTCAATTCACGCTTTCTCTAGACCATTGCCAGTAGTCTATTATGGCAGTATCTTTGCGGATTTCTGGGGACTTCTCTAGCACTTTGTTTCTTACTATTCCCATGGGGTCTTCATTTATTATGGTATTTCTTTCCTTGTTCTCCCTCTCTGTTATTGATCCAGCTGGGATCTCCCACTCCCCTAAGCCTTGGCACAGAAAGAAACTACTACACAAATTCATTTACATTCATGTTTATATAATAACAACAAAGTAAATTAATGATACTTGAGGCTGTAAAAGAGAAAAAGGAGAGAATGGAAAATCATGGGAGAAAGAGTACAAAGTTTAAAAGCTACATGCCAAAAGAGATTTGAGACTTATTACACAGCAAGTGATAATAGTCAATAATAACATCTATTGAATTTCAAACACACCAAAGAGTAAAGTCAAGTGTCTCATCACAAAAATAAGCAAGATGGCAGTTATGTTAATTAGCTCAACTAAATCATTCCACACTTTATATGGGTATAAAGACATTACAAATGGAAAGAATTAGTGTCTCTACTTTATAGGTAATGGAAACAAAGGTTTAAAGTAACTAGGAATTGACAAACTTCCTTTCATCAGGTTTACATTCTGGCTGCAAAGTTCAACAAATTAAATTATTTGCACATACACTCTGACACAAGTGCAAATTAATGTACTTATTAGTAATAAAGAGATGGGTTTTCACAGTACATTAATGTTCCTACAAAATGTGACTTATCACTTGGTAAATTGGTAAAATTGGGTAGAACATTTTCTTCTTAGTTTACGATTAGTATGGTGATATTTTATTTATACTAAAATGTGATTTTATTTGTATGTTAATAAATAAAGTTGCCTGGGGGTCAGTGCTAATAGCAAGCAATAGCAGAAGCTTGGCGGTGGTGGTGCACACCTTTAATCCCAGCACTTGGGAGGCAGAGCTAGGCAAATTTCTGTGTGTTCAAGGATACAGCCAGCATGGAGGCACACGCCTTTAATCTCAATACCAACCATAGAAAACCTGGAGGTCTGTATAGATGGGCAGTGACAAGGAGGTCATGTGGTTGGGTTTACAGCTAATGAGAAGGCAGAATTGAAAGTCAATAAAAAGGACAAACACACAGGATGTAGCTCTCTTGCTGAGGAGGACAGCAGTGGCAGTGAAGGGTAAGGTTTTTAGCTCTTAGCTATTGCTTGGACCTCTTGGGCTTTCATCTTTGCATTGACTCTGTGTTTCTTATTTAATAAAACTGTTACATGTACATCTGGAGCCCATGTGTTAAGAATTCATTAAAAAATGCTTGGCTTGGCTTGGTGGGTCCGGTTTCTCACCTGGGTGGCCCGGCTCCCTAGTTCAGGCCCGACTCCCTAGCTCAGGTCCGGATCCCTAGCTCGGGCCCAGCTCAGCTTAGGTCTCAGGCCTGACTGGCCATAACTACAAGCCGTTACCACAGCTGGAGCTACTTGCTTAAAGACAGTGCTACAAACAACTCAGGCCTGCCCTGCTGGAGCTGCCACTAATTGTAATAGAAACAGGCAAATGTGAATAGAGCTGCCATTGGCTGAAATGCCAAAACATGTGGTCGGAGCTTAAGGAAGCTGGAGCCCAGACTTGACTCAGCTCAAGCAGGAACATGTGGCTGGATTTAAGCTTTTAGCCAGAACTAATGGCTACACTATCTTGCTTGTTTGCTTTCTCTCTCTCTCTCTCTCTCTCTCTCTCTCTCTCTCTCTCTCTCTCTCTCTGGATTCACACCTCGAACACTAGGTAGCTATTTTGAAATTCCCTTGGATTTCTACTGTTCTAAGCAGACTTGGTAAGTCAATTAAGACATCAGATATTTTAAAGGAAACTATTTAAAAGAGAAATGTTTTTCCACATTAATTAAAAAAATGGGTTTTATATGTACATTGGAAGAAAAGTGGACTTTGTTTGAAATTTTAGGCAGTCTGACAATGGAACAACTATATGAGAAGATTAATGTTGATCAAATTATGCACATTATTACTTTTCTTATCCTTATTTAACTATTTAAAAAGTTAGTCAATTTAAGTGCCAGGATAAAAGTTTTAGAAAAGCTTGTTAAACCTGTTAAAATGAATTATAGAGAAATTCAAATTCAGACATTAGAAATTAACAGTGAAGTTGTTTCAGGATTTGAATATAAGATTACAGAAAAAAAGCCTATTTTCACACAACACCCTTAAATTATCTGGTAACCATACAAGAGCAACCTGGTCAAGTGAAGGCACAAAGTATTTGGACTCCAATTGAAATGTTAGATTTACAAAAGCTTAAGGAAGCAATAGTATCTTATAACATACATTCCCCATTTGTAAAGCAAATGTTAAACTCCTGGTCAACTTATAATGGTATTACAGCACAGGACTGCGGAGCTGGCACATGCTGTTCTGGAACCTGGACAACACCTCCAGTGGCAAATGTGGTTCAAAGAGGAAGCTAAAAACAAAGGAAAACAATGGAGGGATAAAGGAATACAAGTCTTCCAGGATCAGCTTGTTGGAGAAGGCCAATATGCTGCAGTACAAACACAATGTTTATATGATATCCAAACCCTAATTCTATGTTGAATGGCAGCCTTGAATGCAAGGGACAGAGTTGAGGAACCAGGAAAGAAAACTGAGTCATTTACAAAGGTTATACAAGGCCCAAAAGAATCTTTCACAGATTTCTTACAAAGATTGACTTCAGCAATAAAGAGAATGGTCCTGAATTCGGGCATTAGTCAGATAAGAATTGAATCTTTGGCTTTTAAAAACACAAATGCAGCATGCAAGAGAATAATCAGGCCATTAAAAACAAGATCTGCACCCTTGAAAGATTGGATTAGAGATACGGTTAATGTTGAGGCTCATGAACATGATGATATGTGGGTAGGAGAAGCAATTTCAAAAGGTTTGAGAAATATTAGAAGTTTTGGATGTGGAAAGCAAGAACATTTGAAAAGTAATTGTAAACAGGGCATTCCTAGAAACAAAGTTTCTTCAAGGAACAATGGCAACAGGATGCCCCTTCCTTCTGGAGTATGCAGAAGGTGTGGTAAGGGAAAACATTGGACCAATGAATGTAGATCAACAAGGGACAGGCAAGGTAATACTTTGCCTCAGTCTTTGGTAAACATCTAAAGGGGTCTCAGGCAGGCCCCCACAGCAAATCCAGTTCAGACCTTCACTGCAGTTATAGAGGACACCCCTACTCAGAACAATTAAATAACCAAATGCCTATTGGAATAAAGCAGGCTGCTCGGGATGATGAAACAGAGGGAACAGAAAATTCAGGAGAAAACATAAGGAAAAAATTTTTGGGAAAATTAAATATATAAACAAAATTAACAATAAGAATAAATGATGTTTTATTGTTTGTTCTGGTAGACACAGGTGCTGACATAACCACAATTGCACCAGAATTTTGACATCAAACTTGGCATCTTCAGGAGGTAAATGTTCAACGGTTAGGAACTGGAACATTATCTCAAGTGAATTACAGTGCAAGATGGCTCAAATGTATAGGTCCAGAAGGACAGAGAGGAAAATTAAAACCATATTTGGCTAATATAGCTATGAACATGTGGGTTTAAGACATGTTACAACAATGGAATACTCAGATTAACATCCCTCCAACCTCAGAAACATATCATAAACTAGCACATGTTTCTGAGAGAAATATTAGAAGATATTACTCTAATGAGTGGTCATCAGCCATCCATATTATACAAGAACAGGGCACAACAACTGACAATCTTCAAAGACACCAAAAGCTCTACCTTTAAAATAGTTAACAGATAAGCCTGTATGGGTTCAGCAATGGCCTTTAACAACAGAGAAACTCCAGGCTTTAGAAGAGCTGGTAGAACAGTTAAATGCTCAGCATATCGAAGAATCAACCAGCCCTTGGAATTCTCCTGTATTTGTTATTAAAAAGAAATCTGGTTAATGGAGAATGGTAACAGACCTTGGAGCAATTAACAAAGTAATTCAGCCAATGGGCTCTCTACAATCTGGAATTCCTTTGCCTACTCGGTTACCAAAAGGATGGCCTCTCATAGTTATTTATTTAAAAGACTGTTTCTTTTCAATACCCTTACAAGAAAAAGACAAAGATTTGCTTTCATAGTGCCTACTTACAATAATTCTCAACCGGTTAAAAGATTTCATTGGAGGGTCCTCCCACAGGGAATGTTGAATAGCCCAACCCTGTGCCAATATTTTGTACAACAGCCATTAGAATTGACATGTAAAAACTTTCCTAAATCTATAATTTATCATTATATGAATGATATTTTACTAGCTGACTCAAATGCAGATACTTTACAAAGAATGAAGAAGTAAAGAAAAATTTGCCTGGCTGGGGATTACAAATTGCTCTTGAAAAGATACAAAGAGGAGGTTCTATTAAATATTTAGGATATAAAATAGAACTACAAAAAATTAAACCCCAAAAGGTGCAAATTAGGAGAGATTGACTACAGACACTTAATGACTTTCAAAGATTATTTGGAGATATTTCTCATCTAAGAACTATTGTTGGGGTAAAAAATGATGAACTGAATAATTTGTTCAAAACCTTAGAAGGTGACAAGGACTTAAATAGTCCAAGGGAACTATCACCTGAAGCTGAGAAAGAATTGGCCTTGGTAGAAAAGAAAGTACATGAAGGACACGTGAATCATATTGGTCCAAAGCTGGATTGCATTTTGGTTATTTTACCTTCTAGGAATTCTCCTACAGGAATATTAATGCAGAGGGAAGATACTATATTGGAATGGATATTTTTACCAAATAAACCAAATAAAAAATTAAAAATTTATGTGGAAAAAAAATCTCTGACTTGATTTGGAAAGAAAAATTGAGACTTTGTCAATTAGCAGGAATAGACCCAGCTGAAATTGTCGTACCTTTTTTTTAATTTTTATTTTTATTTTGCAATACAATTCAGTTCTACATATCAGCCACGGAGTCCCTTGTTCTCCCCCCTCTGGCCCCCCTCACCTTCTCCCAGCATACCCCCCATTCCAACCTCCTCCAGGGCAAAGCCTCCCCTGCGGACTGAGAACAACCTGGTAGACTCAGTCCAGGGAGGTCCAGTCCCCTCCACCCAGGCCGAGGCACCAGGTTTCAAACAGCCAACTCATGCAATGAGCACAGGACCCGGTCCCACTGCCTGGATGCCTCCCAAACAGATCAAGCCAATCAATTGTCTCACCCATTCAGAGGGCCTGATCCAGTTGGTGACCCCTCAGCCATTGGTACATAGTTCATGTGTTTCCATTTGTTTGGCTATTTGTCTGTGCTTTATCTAACCTTGGTCTCAACAATTCTCCCTCATATAAACCCTCCTCATTCTCGCTAATTGGACTCCCAGAGATCCACCCGGGGCCTAGCCATGTATCTCTGCATCCAGATCCCTCAGGAGTTGGATGGGGTTTCTAGCATGACCATTAGGGTGTTTGGCCATCCCATCACCAGTGTAGGTCAGTTCGGGCTGTCTCTCGACCATTACCAGCAGTCTATTGTGGGGGCATCTTTGTGGATTTCTGTGGCCCTCTCTAGCACTTTGCTTCTTCCTATTCTCATGTGGTCTTCATTTACCATGGTCTCCTATTCCTTGTTCTCCCTCTCTGTTGTTGATCCAGCTGGGATCTCCTGCTCCCCCAAGCTCTCTTTCCCTCAACCCTCGACCTTCATTACCCCCACTCATGTCCAGGCTGTTCATGTAGATCTCATCCATTTCTCTGTCATTGGGCGATCCCTGTGTCTTTCTTGAGGTCCTTTTTTCCAGGTAGCCTCCCTGGTGATGTGAGTAGCAGTCCAGTCATCTTTGTTCCACATCTAGTATCCTCCTATGAGTGAGTACATACCATGTTTGTCTTTCTGAGTCCAGGTTACCTCACTCAGGATGATTTTTTTCTAGATCCATCCATTTGTCTGCAAACCTCATGATGTCATTGTTTTTCTCTGCTGAGTAGTATTCCATTGTGTATATGTACCACATTTTGTTCATCCATTCTTCAGTTGAAGGGCATCTAGGTTGTTTCCATGTTCTGGCTATTACAAACAATGCTGATATGAACATAGCTGAACAAGTGCTCTTGTGGTTTGATTGAGCATTCCTTGGGTATATGCCCAAGAGTGGGAGAGGGAGAGAGAGAGAGAGAGAGAGAGAAGTGCTCCCATCCTGCCCTGGACTCCCCTTCTGCACAAGAGCGCCCAATCTTCCCCGGACTTCCCTTCTGGACAAGAGCTCCCATCCTACCCCGGAGTTCCCATTTGGACAAGTGTAGCTAGAGTTTTCCTGCCTGGCCCACAGTCAGGACAAATCTCTCTCACCTGCCAGTCCCACAGCCACTCAGACCCAACCAAGTAAACACAGAGACTTATATTGGTTACAAACTGTATGGCTGTGGCAGGCTTCTTGCTAACTGTTCTTACAGCTTAAATTAATCCATTTCCATTAATCTATACCTTGCCACGTGGCTCGTGGCTTACCGGCATCTTCACATGCTGTCTGTCATCGTGGCGGCTGGCAGTGTCTCTCTGACTCAGCCTTCTACTTCCCTGCTTTATTCTCCTCCTTGTCCTGCCTACACTTCCTGCCTAGCCAATGGCCAATCAGTGTTTTATTTATTGACTAACCAGCAACACATCTGCCATACAGAACATCCCACAGCAGACAAGAGAGCTCCCATCTGGACAAGAGAGAGAGACTTCTTGAATCTGTCAGTTCTGTTTGAACCAAGTGTGTGGATAAGACCAAGAACGAACCACAAGGAGATGGGCAGACATCAAGGCGGAAATACATACAACAAAATAAATAGCAATAGAGCATCACCAGAACCTACCCCTCCTCCAACACTTAGACCTGAACATCAAAAATTGGAAGAAGCAGAAGAAAACAGCCTTATGAATGACATCATGAAGAAGGTAGAGGCTTGTGTAGAGGAAGACAAAAAAAATGGGAAGAACACTGTAAACAACTAGAGAAAAGGGCAAACAAATTGTCGTACCTTAACTAAAGAGGACATTGAAAAATTATGGACAGAAAGTAAACCTTGGCATAGAGCTTGCAGTAATTTTTTTTGGGAGAAATTAACAGAAAATATCCTCAAGCGATAGAATTGATCTTATAAAAAAAGCTGATTGAATCTTGCCTCGAATTGTACAGTAAAAACCCATATCTGGAGTTTCTACATTTTATACAGATGCCCACAAACAAGGAAAGGCAGGTTACAAATCAGCAAATTTAAGTAAAGTGGTTCAAAGTCCTTATAATTCAGTTCAAAAATCAGAATTGTGTGCTATTCTGTTGGTATTAATGGATTTTTCAGAACCTCTCAACGTAGTAACTGACTCTCAGTATGCTGAAAGCGTAGTATTACATATTGAGACTGCAGAATTTATCAATTACAAGATACAATCAGGAAAAAGAGTCATTCTTTATATATAACTCACATCCGATGCCATACTGGTCTGCTAGGCCCTCTAGCACAAAGCAATGATGAGATTGATAAATTATTAATAGGAAATGTGCTGGAGTATTGGTGTAAATATTAAGGCCACTCCACGTAGTTAAAAGGAGATTTATTTAATGGCGTAACTTACAAATTAAGAGATAGGTAGGTCACGGGGTCTGGGGAAGGTGTATCACACCCCAGTGGTGTTCCCTGGAGCTCTGCTTGATCCGCCTCCACCATCCAGGGTCCCGGAACGGAGAGCGCCCGCCGATCCAGATCTCGGGTCCCCAGGTGCCTCCCTTGGCCCCACCTTGTAGGCGTGACAGTTGCAGAAGTCTCAATGGGGATTGGAACTTCCAGATCAAAGCTGAAATGGCTACCCACTACATCTCCCCCTTTTTGTCTAAATAAGAAAGTTCTAACCTAATACAAGACTATATACAAAGGAATGGTTATCAAATATTGTCAAGGAATAATGAGGGATAATGACCTAGATAAGATGGAACTACAACCAGTGTAAACAATATCAAGCAAGAAACACATACTAAAATCCAGAGAAGTATAGAGCATAGGTCAATGGCATGTTACAAAGATCATTCCAAAAGGTGTCCTATCCTAAAGAACCTGAATCTAATACTTAATATGTTCTATCTACTAAGTTGTAACTATAACTGCTAGTGTTCAATCCCATCAAAGACCTGAGAAGGAATATAATGGTACCTGAGAAATGGTAGATGGATGCAAGCAACTTTCTGGAATCTTGCGAGAGTAGACGGAGACAGCTGGCAGCCTGGACAGTCACCTAATGTTTCTCAGCATTGTTGGTGCATTCAAATTGGCTACAGGCCTAAAGTATCTGACAGACCATTTTCAGAAGCAGGAATTCTGAAAGACCATCTTACCCTGTCTTGGCAGAGTACAGTGGTTGCTTTCCTTGTGTCCCGCTTATCCAGAAAGGATAGCATTGCATTTGTACTGTCAGCCGTCGAGGCAAGGGCAGTTCTTTGCCCAGTAGGCCATTTTGTGCCAAGAAGACAAACTTCCAAATGGAAATGTCTTAGAAGCCCAACATTCTCTCGGGATCAAATTGGTGCAGCCAGGAACAATTGTGTCTCACATCAACAGAATTCTAAGTTATTTAAATGCCATATTCTCTAGGTCTATGAAGTGTTTGAAGATTACCTGTCCATCTGACCTATGTATCTATAAATCTGGATAACTTAACAGTGTAACTATAGAGATGACAAGCATAGGTGACTATAAATCTATAAGTCTTACCTACTGAAATAACCTAAGGACTAAGGCTTCACGCAAACAAGGTAAACAGTCTATAAGCAAATGTACGGTAAAGAACGATGACTTCAAAATTGTGACAATACACAAGATATTTATAACAGAGGTAGGAATATATAGTGCGATATGCAATATGACAATAAACTTAAATATATATCAATATACCGAATATCCTAAACAGAAGTAGAACATACATAAAGTATGACAGATATAAATTTACATTTGTATCAATATACAAATATTTCAAATAAGAGTAGAAATATATGTACATTATTAACAAATATAGTTCTGTATTTGTATCAATATACAAATTATCTTAAACAGGAATATAAAAATGGTTTACATTTGTATCAACATATAAGAATCCATAACAGTGCAAATTACAGTACAAATTATCTAAGGCTGCTATTTTAATAAATTTGTATACTAGTGTATACAATAATCTACCATAATATCTTATACCTATCCATTCCATTTCATCTTTTCCTTTCTACCCCCAACCCTATAACCATCATCCATAACCCTGAGAATTATGAAACCTAAGGGAGAAGGGACGTTGTTTTCTTAGAATTGCTTCCTGCTGTTTAGGGGGTAATGTTATCTCCGTTGGGTACTGTGAGAAAGCTCAGATAGTTAAATCTCAGTTAGACTAACTGTAGGTTCTGCAGCAAGTCTTAGAGTAATGGGTAAGATTGTCTGAAATTCTGGCAAAAAGTGTAGTATGATGATGATTTCCATGGCATCATTCTGGATTGGGTAGAGTTGCTGTTGTTGGGGCCCCATCTTCCTTCTGGAGACTTCCGAGATTGCTATTGGAAAAAACTTATTTGTTATCAAAATGGAAGGTTTGGATTTAAAGAGGACATAGCATTGTAGCTAGAGTTTTCCTGCCTGGCCCACAGTCAGGACAAATCTCTCTCACCTGCCAGTCCCACAGCCGTTCAGACTTGACCAAGTAAACACAGAGACTTATATTGGTTACAAACTGTATGGCCGTGGCAGGCTTTTTGCTAACTGTTCTTACAGCTTAAATTAATCCATTTCCATTAATCTATACCTTGCCACATGGCTCGTGGCTTACCGGTATCTTCCCATGCTGTTTGTCATCGTGGCAGCTGGCAGTGTCTCTCTGACTCAGCCTTCTACTTCCCAGCTTTATTCTCCTCCTTGCCCCGCCTATACTTCCTGCCTAGCCAATGGCCAATCAGCGTTTTATTGATTAATTAGTAACACATTTGCCATACATCCCACAGTATAGCATGTAAGAAAGGATTCTGAGAAATCAAGAGTAAGCATGGAGAGAATTAGAATCTAGAAGACAATGGTCCCTTTTTATTGGTTTTCTTCTGTCCCACACCAGAGGGCTCTTCTGATATGGGACTGAAGAATCTCTCAAACTTTTCTTTTAGCAATACGCTTGGGATTAGAGAAGGAGTGAGGCAATTCCATCTCCAAAGCCAGCTTTTCTTATAATTGAATTGGAACCACAATTTTTCTAGATTGATAGAGAGATAGATGTTAGACAGTGAGATTTTACCGTGTGTAGATTGGTACCAATAGATTCTTTCTTTCTGCTGTAAACATCCGGATATCCAAGGCCTTATGATTTTTGGAAGATGGGTATTTCCATTATCCTGGAAAGACAAAAACAGAACCCTACCCCAACCTTTGATTGTTAAATTTTTCTTACAACTTGTAGAGATGTCACATTGGTGGATGATCTTTTACTTCTCCTCATCAAGGGGTTTTTCCTGTTCGAATCAAATTTTTATTAATTTTGTTGGTATCCATAGCTTTTCTCCTCCTGCAGAAACAAAGGCAAAACCTCTTCCCCAACGTAGAACATATCGAGGTTTCCATTCTGAGGTCAGCACATCCTTGAAATAATCCGGTTGGTTTAGCTCAGGAGTTTTGTCTGTCGTCCAATGTCTCTCCGCAGCTGTTGTTCCTTTCTCATCAGCATTGAGAAAATTCAAGGTTAATAAAGCACTATGCAATCTATTTCTAGGAGTCATTGTTACCTGTTGCTGTTTATTTAGCATATCCTTTAAAGTTCAACTGGATCTTTCTATGACTGCTTGGCCTATGGGATTGTGTGGTATACTTGTAACATGCTTTATATTGTAATAAGCAAAGAATTGTCTCATTTTATTGGAGACATTTGCTGGGGCATTGTCTGTCTTAATTTGTACAGGTATTCCCATGATGGCCATAACTTCTAATAGGTGTGTAACCACAGAATCATCCTTTTCAGAACTCATAGGAGTTGCTCATTGAAATCCTGAATAGGTGTCAATGGTATGATGTACATACTTTAATCTTCCAAAGTCTGCAAAATGAAACACATCCATCTGCCAAATTTCATTTCTTTGTATACCTTTTGGATTGCTTCCTGCAGGTAATGGAATTTGGTTATAGATGGAACAAGTAGGACATTTTTTCACAATATCCTTAGCCTGTTGCCAAGTGATGGAGAAATCCTTCTTTAAACCTTTGCTATTTACATGGTATTTCTTATGAAATTCTGAAGTCACACTGCACAACAAACTTCACATGAGATTTATTGTAAGGGGAAAAAAACAGGAGTGTGGCTGCCTCAGCTATGGCAAGAAACAGCAAGGACTCAATCATAGGGCAGGGCTCATATAGAACTGCTTGGGGAAGGTGGTGAAACTTTTCAGGGTAAAGCTTTCCAGGGTGGAGTTTGGTTGGGTTTTTAGTCCAGAGATTGGGCTTTTTACTCCGTAGAGGAGGGAATGGGTCCAGCTCTTAGGGTAGTTAGTGTTCTATGGGTGGAATCTAGAAGTTGGAGATCCTCAGGGGAAAAGCCTGGCCACTCCTGTGCCTCAAGAGGCTTATAACTACCATGAATTAAAGCTGAATATAAGCAACAATAGAAGTAATGTAAAACGTACAAACTTGTGGATACTGAAAAACTCACTACCCAATGAAAAATGAGTCAAGAGGGAAATTAAGAAAGAAATTAAAGACTTTCTAGAATTGAATGAAAATCAATACACAACATACTAAAATTTAAGAGATGAAATTAAGGTGAAAATTAAAGACTTTCTAGAATTGAATGAAAATTTATACACAACACACCAAAATGAAAACTTTGGGAAAGGTTTTCTTGTGACAGTTATCACAACAAAGCTTTAGGAATGGCTGCATTTACAAAGTATATCTCTTTAGCAAGGCACCTGTGAGCTTTTCCACAAAATGGGTTCTATTGAGTGAAAGACAATGCTCAGGATAAGGGCCTAGGGAGTAATGGTTTATAATAAGTGTTAAGATTGGTTCTACTGAATGAGAAACAATATTCATGATTCTTGGACTAGGGAGGAATGGTTTGTAATAAGAATAACAGCAGACTCTTTTACAAAGTACATGAGAACTCTTTACTGAGGATGGGTTCTACTGACTGAGAAGCAATGCTCAAAATTTTATGAGAATTCAGTAACGGCCAATTTTACAGAATAGCAAAGATTATCAGGTATTAACACATACATTTCCAGCCTTCTGAATGGAAAACAGGTATCAATTACTTCCACTGAAGAAAAACATCTGCATATTTAACAATTCTGGTTTCTCTAGTGCTTACCTATGAGCTTGTGTCCTCTATAGTTATGAGGCAAGTTAATAGCACTAAGTGACTACATTAAAAGAAAAAATGAAGATATTTCATACTAGTAACTTAACAGCACACCTGAAAGCTCTAGAAAAAAAGAAAAACTCACACCTAAAAGGAGTAGATGGCAAAAAGCAAAGCAACCAACCAAATTAAAAAAAAAAAAAAACCCTCAGGCCTGAAATAAAAAAAATAAAATAAATACAAAAAAAATCATTGAAACAAAGAGTTGGTTCTTTGAGAAAATCAGTAATATTGACAAATTCCTACCCTGACCCCTTCTGTCTCCACTCTCCAACCCATTCCTCCTCAGTTTCTCTTCAGGAAAGGGCAGGCCTCCCATTGATATCAATAAAACATGGCATATGCATTTTCTACTTTTCAAATTTGTGGTTATGATCTATTCTCTTCTTTAATTTAGTATTTTAGAGAAGATGGTAGTTTATCTTATCATATATCTGAACTATTACTAGCTCTGATTGTTTTCATTTTGGTAGGATGGAGATGCTATATAACAATACTATTCTTTGTGTATGACATTTAATTTCTATACATGATGTGATTCTGTATTATTAATACCATAGAACCCAATAAATGCTATAATTTCTAGACTGAATTACATCCTTGAGATAGGAAACATTATCTCATTTGTATTTCTTCTCTATTGCTACTCCCTAACATCTATTATCCCTCCTGATCATATTCACTGTCATCACATTCATTTTAAAAAAATTTATTCTTCTCTCACACAATACATCCTGACCACAGTTACCCCTCCATCTACTCCTCCCACCTCTCCTCTTCTCCAGAAAAAAACAGGCCTCCCAGGGACATGAACCAAACAAGGCACAAGAAGAAACAAAAAGAATAGGCACAAACCCTCACATCTAGACTTGGTGAGGGAACCAAGTAAGAGCATAGGGATCCCAAGAGCAGGCGAGAATCAGAGACAACCACACTCCCACTGCCAGGCGTTCCACAAAAATACTAAGCCAACAACCACAGCACGTATGCAGAGTTCCTAGCTCAGTCCCATGCAATTGCCACTCTTACTCTCATTTCTAACCCCTGTGTTTTGCCTGTGTTCTAAAGAATTTCTCAAGTTTGTCTTATTTTGTAACTCAATTTTCTGAGGTATTAATTCCACTCATTAGTCCCACACTGATGAGATAACCATTCAATATGTCATCAATCTCTGAGTAGTTTTTATTTTCTAAAAACAGCAAGGAAAATGTGATAGGTATTTGAATTGGTGCATAAAATAGATCAGGAGCACAAGCCTTACCACCTTAAGCTTCCTAAAATTACTTAAAAACAATAATTAAAATTCACTATAGTTTTGGTAAAATACCACCCCCAAATACAACAATGAAAGGAAATTTCTTGCTGAGCACACTGAAAGTGAGGATCCTGGGATCACATAAAAGATTATTTTCTTCAGTTGAATTTTGGATAAATTCTAAACAGTCCTGAAATATTTTTACATGTAGCTCAGTCAATGGCCTGTTTTCTATTTATCAAATATATTACTATATAAGGACAGATTGATTTTTAAGTGAGAAAGTGATGGGAAGAAGTACACTGGCAGTAATATGAAAAAATGGAAAAATCGAACACTTGTTTGATTAATCTTCCAGATTCCAGAATTTATAATATTCCCAAATTAAAAGAAACAGAAGAGAGATTACTGTTTTCTACTATATTGGAGCAGCAGATGTTTTTGTTGTTTCAGAAACTATTTTGCTTTGTTTTCTAATTGCTTTCTCTTTGTTTTTAGAGATAAAGTCTTGTTATGTAGCACTGTCACATGAACTCATCTTGCTGCACAGGATGGACTCTAGCATGTGACCCTTCTGCCTTAGCCTCCATAATTATGGGATTACAGGAGGGAGCTCTGCATCAAGAACCAATGAATGAATCATCTGGTGACTTTTATAATTCTTCTTACCATTTACTTATTTACTCTTATTGCTAAATGTGATCTCATTTGCCCTTTATTTCTGGGGATATATTTTCTTGTGAATCTGCATTTTCCCCCTTACATCCTCTTATATAAATCTTCTTTGATATTTCCCCTGAAAGCTCTCTTTCCACTCACTTCCCTTTCCTTGTCTGTGGCTCATAATTATAATTCTAAACTCATTTTACAGAGATAAGCTGATTTTCTCATAATCCTAAAACACATTTCTAGTTACTGTAAATGTCATTTATCAGTGCTTGAAGAATTGAAGCAATTATCAAAAGCAGACCCTATGATGATATCTTAATGCATTTTTAGACCTTCTAAACTTTATTTCTATTGGTTTTTGTAGTGAGCTTTGCATGAGATTTAACCTGTTAAACTTTTGAGTATAAAATAGACAGTGTACAGAAGATTTCTAGAATTTATACATTGCTC
The DNA here is from genome assembly GCF_949786415.1 of Peromyscus eremicus. Classification (NCBI taxonomy): domain Eukaryota; kingdom Metazoa; phylum Chordata; class Mammalia; order Rodentia; family Cricetidae; genus Peromyscus; species Peromyscus eremicus. The sequence continues at coordinate 123,733,661 of NC_081439.1, forward strand.
ATAACTTAAACCATATACCTATTGAACAAAACAATATACATCTTAACTTATTTTAAAATAATTTCATAATACTTGCAGTTTTCAATGAGTTAAACAAGCACAACACCAATAGATATACTATTTTGTATTTAAAAACTCATCAGGCCTCAACCCTACACAAAGAACTATGGTAAAGTAAGAAATGATGAGAGTAGGAAAATAGTCTCCTCTGGGGAAGAGCAAAAGTGGTCTGCAACAAAATCACATATACAAGTAACATTATACAGACTGAGAAGATTATATTTAGAAATATGTGTGTATATGCATGTACATATACATACACACACACACACACACACACACACACACACACATATATATATATATATATATATATATATGTAAAAACAATTAATGAAAAAGAAGAGGCCATAAATTTGAAAGACAGCAATAAGGAGCTATATGGGAGCATTTGGAGGGAGAAAGGAAAAGGGAGAAATTATGTAATTGTAATCGCAAAAATAAAAGAAAAATATAATGTTAAGAAAAATACTTGGGTTTAGGTATTGTACATCAACATTATGGACAAGGGTGTTTTTCTTAAAGTTTGGTGAGATTAGTCACTAATTAAACAAATTACCATATTCACTTATTCTATAATACACAGTGCTAAGTTTACATATAGGTTTATGAATGGTGTTGGAAATAGAATATTAAAGTTGGATTATTAAAGGTGGTAAATTAGTAAAGCAGTTAATAATGAGCCTAGGATCTGGGGTAAGATGACCAAAAACAACTAAATCATGTAATAGCTATACCTTCCTGGTTAAGTCAGTTAAATTATCCTGCCTTAGAAATGATAGTAGTAGAACTATCTTCCTACAATTGTTTTATTAAATGAATCAAATGCCTGGTTCCATATAGAGGCTCAGTAATCTATAGTAGTTATTACTTATGTGAGAAATCACATCCTTGGACAATGTAACATAGCCCAAGTTTCTATGTCAGGAAGTACATCAGCCATTAATAGCAGGATTTGGCTATTCTTTTTTTTATCTTTATTTACAATAGTTAATGCAGAGTCCCATGTTGCCTAGTTTCCCTCCATCATTTAGTTAGGCATTGTTACTTGGGATGCATTTACATTAAGTAATGTCCATGTGGAAATGTTGAGAACAAAGCCAAATAATCCATCTTTCTATCCTAGGAAGATTCAAGAAATCTAGTCTAGAACTTGACTGGAATACCTCCTTTTATTATTAATTAAAATATTTTTATATAATATATTCTGATCACATTTTATCCTGCTTAAACTCGTCCTAGATCCGCCCATCTACCCAATCACCCAACTCCACACCTTTCTCTCTCTAAAAAACAAGACAAGCTTATTTATTTAGAAAACAAACAAATTGGGTGATTTGTTCTCTTGATGTTCAGGGTTTTTTAAGGTCTTTATAAATTTTGGATGTTAGCCCTCTGTTGGATGTCTAACTGGTATAAAAACAAACAAACAAACAAACAAAAAACCATGAACAGCCTGGAAATGAGTGGGGGTAGTGAAGGGCGAGGGTCGAGGGAAAGAGAGCTTGGGTGAGTGGGAGATCCCAGCTGGATCAACAACAGAGAGGGAGAACAAAGAATAGGAGACCATGGTAAATGAAGACCACATGAGAATAGGAAGAAACAAAGTGCTAGAGAGGCCCACAGAAATCCACAAAGATACCCCCACAACAGACTGCTGGCAATGGTCGAGAGACAGTCCGAACTGACCTACTCTGGTGATGGGATGGCCAAACACCCTAATTGTCGTGCTAGAAACCTCATCCAACTACTGAGGGATCTGGATGCAGAGACCCATGACTAGGCCCCAGGTGGATCTCTGGGAGTCCAATTAGCGAGAATGAGGAGGGTTTATATGAGCGAGAATTGTTGTGACCAAGGTCGGATTAAGCACAGAGACAAATAGCAGAACGAACGGAAACACATGAAATATGAACCAATGGCTGAGGGGTCACCAACTGGATCAGGCCCTCTGAGTGGGTGAGACAGTTGATTGGCCTGATCTGTTTGGGAGGCATCCAGGCAGTGGCACCGGGTCCGGTGCTCATTGCATGAGTTGGCTGTTTGAAACCTGGGGCCTATGCAGGGTCCCTTGGCTCGGCCTGGGAGGAGGGGACTGGACCTGCCTGGACTGAGTCCACCAGGTTGATCTCAGTCTGTGGGGATGGCTTTGCCCTGGAGGAGATTGGAATCGGGGGAGGGCTGGGGGGGAGGGGGAGGGGGCGGGAGGGGGGAGAACAAGGGAATCTGTGGCTGATATGTGGAACTGAATTGTATTGCAAAATAAAAATTAAAAAAAAAAAAAAAAAAAACCTTTTCCCATTCTGTAAGCTGTCACTTTGTCTGGATGATGGTGTACTTTGCCACACAGAGGCTTTTCAGATTCATGAGGTATCATCTATTAATTATTGATCTTAGTGCTTGTATTAATGGTTTTCTCATCAGAAAGTCTTCTCCTCTGCCAATGAATTCAAACCTATTTCCCACTTTCTATAAATGAAAAGTAACAAATTTCTAGGAGAATAAAAGCCAGGGATGGGGAAGGTGTAGACTAGAATTTATTTGAAGTGGCTAATGAGAAAATTGACCTGTTCTTCTAAAGGCCAGAAAACCCCAACCTTTGAAAAAAATTGTACCAAAGAAGGCAAGGATGAGAAAAACTGAAAGTAACATGCTCACCTTAAAAACGAGACAAGGGTCTCTCTATTATGTAGCTCTGGGTGTCCTAGAACTTGCTAGGGAGATGAGGCTCAATGTGAATTCACAGGGATCCACTTGCCTCTGCTTCTCAAGTGCTAGGATTAAGGACATGCACCAAAAATCAAATAATACTGGTGTAAAACTATATAATGATATAATGACCCCTAATGATATTCTGCTATTCATAGGCCAGTGCCTTCCTTGTTCATCCATCATCAGAGAAGCTTCCTCCTGAAACAGATGGGAACAAATACAGGCACCCACAGCCAGGCATTACTCAGAGAGTAAGATACCTTGGAACACACAGCTTTAAATTGATTGTCTCTGTCAAATCCCTCCCCTCAGAGCTCAGGGAAACCCATGGAAGAAGAGGGGGAAATAGTTTAAAAGCCAGAGGGAATAAAGGACACCAAGAAAACAAAGCCCGCTAAGTCAACATGAGCGATGCATATATGAACTTACAGAAACTGAAGCAGCATGCACAGGGCTTGCACAGATCTATAACATGTCCTCTCCATATATATTATGGCTTCCAGTTTAGTGTTTTTGTGGGATTCCTGGGTGTGAAATAAACAAGTGGGCCTCTGATTTATGTGCCTTCTCTAGAGCTCTTTTCTTCCTGTTAGTCTTGCACATGTTTTTCTTTTGTCTTATAGTTTGTTATACTTTTAGAATGATTGAATGAATGAATGAAAACCTAGGCAGTAGGGAAATGTTAACAACTGAGCTGTTATTTATACCTGCTGGAAGAGGGAAACTCAGTTTTCTCCAATAGAGTGACAGTGGATATCTCAACCACTTCAGGGTAGGCCTCATTCAGGAGTAGTTGGTCAACATATAATGGACTCAGTTATAATTCAGTGATCATTTTGGGGTTTTTTTTGGGGGGTTGGGGTTGTTTTATTTTGTTGTCTTGAGTTTGAGGATTTTGTTGTATTGGTTTTTTGTTTGTCTTTTTTTGATAATGAACTTAAAGTTGGGTGGGGAGGAAGGGGAGAGGATCTGTGAGGATGTAGGGACAGGAAGAATATGATCAAAATATACTTAAGTTTAAAATAATAATAACATAATAAAAATATTTGATACAATGGACTGGAGAGATAGTACAGGGATTAAGAACTCTTTCTGCTCTTCCAGAGGCCCAGAGTTCAGATACAAGCATTCACAGGAGGCACACAATTGCCTATAACTCCAGTTCTAGGTCATCTAAATCCCTCTTCTGGCATCTGTGGGCACCTGTACACCTATGCATATAACTGAAAATAAGTATCAGGAAAAAAATCAAAACCATAGTTTAGGAATCATTCTGGAGCAAGCCATAGTGGTACATACCTTTAATCCCAGCACTTTGGGGGCAGGTGGAATCCTGTGAATTTGAGGCCAGTTTGGTCTACAGAGTAAGTTCCAGGACATCCAAAACTACATAGTGAGTCTCCAAAAAATCATTCTAGAGGTTTTTCAAAAAACCCACGAATGGGATTGTCATGTTATCTCAGACATACCACCCCTGGTTATACACCCATCAGAGTTTATACCCTACTACAGAGACATGTACAAATCTCTATTCATCACTGTTTTTCATAATAGCTAAAACCTGCAATCAGTCTAGATGTTCATTAACCGATGAAAGGATAATAAAATTTGGTACATTTACACAATAGAATATTACTCAGATGTAAAGAAAAAATGAAATTATGACATTTTCAGGTAAATGGATGAAGCTAAAAAAAATAAACTGTGTAATTTTACCAGGGACCCAAAAAACAAATGCTGAAAATTCTCACTCATGTGAATCTTAGCTTAAAGCATTTGGCTTTTGCATGTTTAAATTGAAACACAAGTGGAAGTTAGGAACTTAGAAAGGGCTTTTGGGAGGTTAGGCTAGGGGACCATAGGTCTGCACCAAGAAGTGTAGTAGAGAAGCTTCATTTTTACATTGAGCAACCATCAACGGAGAGAGATACATAACTGGTTCAAGGTGTAGATAGTAAAACTCTAAAAGAGTCATCTGTCACCCATGAAACCTCACAGAACATCTCAGAAGAGGAAGTAGAAAGAACATAAGATCCAGAGAATGGGGAAGAATGTTACAAAAATATTGTCTTCCGTATATGACATGATTATCACATCCATGAACACACAGCATCTGGGGTTACCTGCACAAGATAAAGCCAGCCAAAATTCCAGCATCTATGGAATAGATGAATCTCTATGCAACCCCTGTTACTTTCTGCTTAGGTATAATTGGTGTCCAAAGGGGTGGCAAGAGTTTCCACCTAAAAACTGAGAAAAAAGATTCTAAAATGGAGCTAAAAACAGTTCCTAATTGTCTCTCTCAAATGAGCGGCAGCTGCCGGTTTGAGCTACTTGTGGGTTACTAGTATGGCGGGAATGAGGCCTCTGCAAGTGGCACATTAAGCTGCATGGTGGATTTAGCCTTTGCTAGTACAAACCGAAAAAAGAGGTTTCTGGGCTACACGCTGATTGGATAAAAGCATAGACCCACGATAGCTCCCAGAGCTGGTGGTAAATGTAGCCATGTTGGGAAGCTGAGGTGGGCGGAGCCAGCAGCCACAGCTGCTGCAGTTTAAAGCAATAAATTCACAATAAGACAGATTCAGATGTAATAGTTTACAATGTGTGTAAAAATGTACGTAGGCTTGAAAGAGAAAGAAAAAGGAATATATACAGTTATATAAAGAAATAAATAGTTTTTCAAAATAAAGTCTTTAAAGAGACAGTAAAGGTAGTATAAAAAATAAGCCTCGTAAAAATGGATATTACACAGAGAATCTGGATTGTGTTGTCTTTGGGATTTTTAACTGCAGAAAAACATTTGATTGTAAAAGCTGTTGAGTTATGCCAAAATGTATATTTTAAAGATACCTTGACTTCAAAATTTGGATGTAAGGATATGTTACTTTGGAAAGGAGACTCTGCTTTTGTTCCCACAGAAAGCCAAAGGCTATGGATTTGTTCAAAATTAAGATACATCAGGTTTGACCAGCCAAGACCCCCTGAAAGGTTTCTGATGACACCATGGTCCAGATGATCCAACATCCAGAGTGGTTTCAAGGCAACTGGCTCAGACGATACAGCCTCATGGACTGTTCCATGATCCTAAAATTTTCTTTGTATCCCCATAAGATACAGCGCCCCCCTCTAGCAGGAAGTAGTAAGAGAAGCTATGCCCAATTCCCAAATTGTATGTAATTTTACGTTGTTAAGGTTAAAACCTTTCTTTTTGAAAAAAAAGGGGGGGAAGTGCTGTGGGATGTTCTGTATGGCAAATGTGTTGCTGATTAGTCAATAAATAAAACACTGATTGGCCATTGGCTAGGCAGGAAGTGTAGGCGGGACAAGGAGGAGAATAAAGCTGTGAAGTGGAAGGCTGAGTCAGAGAGACACTGCCAGCCACCATGATGACAAACAGCATGTGAAGATGCCAGTAAGCCACGAGCCATGTGGCAAGGTATAGATTAATGGAAATGGATTAATTTAAGCTGTAAGAACAGTTAGCAAGAAGCCTGCCACAGCCATACAGTTTGTAACCAATATAAGTCTCTGTGTTTACTTGGTTGGGTCTGAGTGGCTGTGGGACTGGCAGGTGAGAGAGATTTGTCCTGACTGTGGGCCAGGCAGGAAAACTCTAGCTACATAGAATCATTTTGGTTTTGGAAGGTGGGGCCACTTCTAGAATTCCCAAGGTCGTGTATTGCCTCTCATCATGCACATATGGGCAGTACTAAATGGACTTAGTGGATAATCATACGAAAAGGATGAAATTAGGGAGAGTAAGATAACAGAGGTTGTTGGGGAAAATAGGGGGTAGATAAGGCCATACTTTGTTGTAGATATATATGAAATTCTAAAGAGCAACAACAATTGTTTTTGAAGATTTTAAACCAGGGTTAAATTCACAAATCTTCTGTTCTATTCACATGCAGAAGAAGTAGTGTGTTGGTTTGAAAGAAAATGTCCCCCAAAGGGAGTGGAGCTCTTAGGAGGTATGGCCTTGTTGGAAGAAATGTGTCACTGTGGGGACAGACTTTGAGGTCTCTTTTGCTCAAACTTGCCTCAGTGTGACAGTCAACTTCCTGTTACCTGCAAGATGGAGCAATATCAGTTCTAGCACTGAATGTACCATGCTCCCCATCATGATCATAATTGACTGAACCTTTGAAATTATAATTGAACCCCCTCAATGAAGGTTTTCCTTTATAGGAGTTGCTGTGGTCATGGTGTCTTTTCACAGAAGTTGAAACCCTAACTAAGACAGAAAGACAAGGATTTACTTTCCAGGCAAAATCAAAGAAGTTTATTCTTTAACAAAACTTAACAACTTAGAGGAAAACCCCATATTTGATTTTTATGTGCCTTAAACATAAATGAGAACTTCTAGTAAAACAAACAAACAAACGAACAAAACAAAAACAAAAAATAGATCTAATTAGATGTTTCAAACAATAAAGGTGCTTGCTTGCCTCCAAGCATGAGAGCTCAACTTATTCCTTTATCCCACAGTGAAAGGAGAGAAGTGAGTTTCACAAGTTGTCTTCAGACCTCCCCACACACACACACCATGGATGTTTGAGCTCATACACCTGAGCGTGAACACACACACACACACACACACACACACACACACACACACACACAACAATATCTGTAATAGAAATTGAAAAAAGTAATTTAAATTTAATAAATTTAAGCCAGATAAACATGAATAAATCCCACAGCATTTCTGTTCCTTAATTCTTCCATAGGGATAAGGAGAAAAAAGATATCAGTAGAGACTTGATGGGAAATTGTAATGTAGAAGTGAAACCTCACTATTCCAAGTGGAGTACCAAAAAGTGAACCAAAAGAAAAAGAGATTCTAAATAACAACTTCCAGGACAGACACGGCTACATAGTGAAACCTTGTCTTAAAATAAAATAAAATAAAATAAAATAAGGAATGTAACTACAAAAAGAGAGAACAATGAACAAAATAGGAATAGTAAGGTTTTTCAGATCAATAATGAAATTTAAATGAAAAAAAATGCCCTGATAAAAATATACAGAGTGGTAGAATGGATGAGAAAACAAAAATTAAGGGTGTTGTTATCAGATACTAGGTTCTATTCTCAGCACCCACACAGAGGCTCACAACCACTAATAACACCATTTCTAGGGCATCCCACATCCTCTTCTAACCTTCTCAGGCACCAGTCATGCACGTGGCATACATACATACATGCAGATGAATTATCCATACATATAAAATAAAATTATTTTTAATCAAACAATGTACTGAATATAAGAGACTCACTTTATTATTAAAAATAACCATATAGGATGAAAGTAAAAAGATGCACAGAAAGACAGACTGTGCAAATGAAGACTAAAAAGTACAGAGTGACTATTTGTATGTGGTAACTTATAGCTAAAGTCTTCCTGTTTCTGTTCAGCTCCTGCAGCCCTGCAGCCAGCAACTTGGACCCAAGTAAACACACAGAAACTTAAATTACTTATAAACTATATGCTGTGGCAGGCTTCTTGCTATCCAGATCTTATAGCTTAAATTAACCCATTTCTATAAATCTATACCTTGCCACACAGCTCGTGGCTTACCAGTATCTTACATCATGCTTCTCATGGCAGTGGCTGGCAGTTTCTCTCTGCCTCAGCCTTCCACTTTCCAGAATTCTCCTCTCTCCTTGTCCTGCCTATATTTCCTGCCTGGCTACTGGCCAATCAGTACTTTATTTATCAATCAATCATCCATAGCACTTCTCCTTTTCTTTTTTTTTTTTTTTTTACAAAGGAAGGTTTTAAATTTAACAGAGTAAAATTACATATGACAAAACAATTATCAAGCAAGAATTACAGTTACAATATCTAGTCTATGTATAATACCTAGTCTATTTGTATTTGGCAAAATTAAAGAAGATATCCCATCTATCTTATATTTGTGAGTCTAAGGTTTCATATCTAACTTATCTTTTATCATAACTGAGGAAATTATAACCATTGAGCCTTCAACTGCATCAAAGACCTCAGAAGGATATAATATTACCTGAGAAATGCAAGAAGGACACAAGCAATTTTTGGGAGTCTTGCAAGAGTATACACAGACAGCTGGCAGCCTGGACAGTCATCCAATGTTCCTTTGTTAAGTTGGGGTATCTGTCTTCAGCCCATAGGCCTAGAGTCTCTCAGTCACTTCACTCTGTGTCCTGAAGAATGTATGGCAGTTTGCTCTGTGAAGCAGGAACCTGAAGGACCATTTTTCCAAACAAAGTTCAGTGGTCACCTTCCCATGGTTCCTGCATTTCCAGTCGATCAAGCAGTTCAGGCAAAAACAGTTTCTTGCCCAAATGGCTATTTTTGTCAAGAAGAAGATAAACTCCATACAGAATGTCTTTGATGCCCATCCTCCTCTCTGAAGTAAATTGGTGCTGCCAGGAGCAGACATGTCTCACTGTCTAGAAAGTTTAAATTTTTAAAACATTTTAAATGCCATATTCTGTATGTCTTTGAAGTGTTTAAAGATTATCTACCTAATTGAATTATATCTATGTATACCTGGAAAACATAACATGACTGTAAGTTTGACTATCATAGAAGACTAAATATTAATCTCTATTTCTTAATTATCCATTACAATTTAAATGAGTTACATAAACATACCTCAAATGAGAGTATAAATATACATACAGTATAACAAAATCTACTTTAAACGTGTATCACTAAACTAAAATCTATACTAATGTAAAACATTTTAAACAAGTTGGTCTTTAAAAGTAGGTTCAATAATCTACCCTTTCATCCTATTATATCTATATCATATCCCCTTTTCTTCTTTAGAATAATATCACATATATAATCAACCTGCTTTAAATAAAGTTATTGATTTTTCTCTGTCCCATACCAGAGGGCTCTTCTGATTTTGTACACAAGAATCTCTCAACCTTTTCTTTTAGGAATATGCTTGGGTTTAGAAAAGGAGTGAGCCAATTCCATCTCCAAAGCCAGCTTGTTATATTTGGGAATTTGGGCATAGTTTCTCATACTACTTCCTGTTAGATGAGGGTGTTGTATTCTTATGGGGACATAAATAAAATTTTAGGATTATGGAGTGGTCCGTGAGGGTGTATTGTCTGAGCCAGTTGCCTTGAAACCATTCTAGATGTTGGATCATCTGGGCCATGGTGTCATCAGAGATTTTTCAGGGTGTCATAGCTGGTCAAACCTGATGTATCTTAATCTGGAACAAATCCATAGCCTCTTGCTTTCTGTGGAAACAAAAGCAGAGCCTCCTTTCAAAAGCAACATATCCTTAAATCCAAATTTTGAAGTTAAGGTACCTTTAAAATATACGTATTGGTTTAACTCATGTGTCTTTACAATCAAATGACTCTCTGCAGTTAAAAATCCCAAAGACAACACAATCCAGATTCTCTGTGTGATATCCATCTTTACATGACTTATTTTTATATTACTTTTACTTTGTCTTTAAAGACTTTATTTTTTAAAAGTTTCTATTTGTTTAATGTAACTGTCTATATTCCTTTTCTTTTCTCTTGTAAGCCTACATACATTTTTATACACATTGTAAACCATTTCAAGTCTTGTTCCATCTGAATCTGTCTTATTGTGTAACTATTGCTTTAAACTGCAGTGGTTAGTACACAAGTAGACGTCTTGGCTGCTAGCTCCGCCTAATTTAGCTTTTCAACATGGTAGAGATAATTCACCACCAGCACTGGGAGCTATAGTAGGTCTATGCGTCTATCCAAGCAGTGTTTAGCCCAGAAACCACTCTTTAAAAATGTATTAGCAAAGGCTAAATCCAACACACAGCAGCAGTATAATGTGTGGCTTGGAGACACCTCATTACTGCCATACTGCAGGGCAAGTATACCAGGAACCTGCCAATAGTAGTTCAAGCATGTAGGCTATGGCTAACTTGAGAGAGACAACTAGGAAGCAGTTTTAGCTCTGTGTAGAAGTAACCGTCTTATTAAATAAGAAACACAGAGCCAATGTAAAGATAAAAGCCCAAGAGGTCAGAGCTAAAAGCCTTACACTTCCTGCTTCAGCGATCCTCTTCAGCCAAGAGAGATATACTTCCTGTGTGTTTGTCTTTATATAGACTTTCTGTTCTGTCTTCGCATTGGTTGTAAACCCAACCACATGACTGCCTCATCACTGCCTGTCTGTACAGACCTCCAGGTCTTCTAGGGTTGGTATTGAGATTAAAGGTGTGTGTCTCCACTGCTGGCTGTATCCTTTACCACACAGAGATCTACCTAGCTCTGCCTACCAAGTTCCAGGATTAAAGGCATGCACCACGAACACCCAGCTCCGCTATGGCTTACTATTAGCTCTGACCCCCAGGCAACTTTATTTATTAACATACAAATAAAATCACATTTCAGTACAAATAAAATATCACCATAGCTGTGCTTTAGAATTTTTTTTTTAAGTTTTGTCGGTTTTTGGTGAAAACTTGAGCCGTTGGGTGCCATTTGTAGCTAAAGTTTTCCTGGTTTTGCTCAGCTCCTGTGGCCCTGTGGCCAGCCTCTTCAACCCAAGTAAACACACAGAGATAATGTTCTGGGCAAATCCAAGTCTTGGTAAATTTAAGAAGACTGAAATGATACATGTATCTTTTGCAACCACAATGATATAGCACTAACAATCAACAACAAAAATAAAATGCCAAAACTCACAAATATGTACAAATACAACAACACACTTTTGATAATCTGACAGATTAATGAAGAAATCAAAAGGGAAATAAAAATACACCATGAGAAATGCAACATAATAGAAGACAAAGCTTCCCAGAAACAGCAAAATCTCTAGAAAAAAAAATATAGAGGTAAAAGCCTAGGGGAGCAGGGGACAAATCACAAAAGCCTCAAATGAGAAACATAATCTTGTATTTGCAGGAAAATGGAGAGCATTAAGGAACATAATGCTAATTCAATTTAGTCAGAATCAGGACACATAGTACATGTTTAATTCATATGAATAATCTAGATTAAATCAAAGGACTATAAAGGAATATAAAGTAAAAGGAGAATTACCTGGAAAAAAGTAAGGGATAAGCAGGAGAGAATTGGGGATAATAAACTGTACTGGGGATTAATATGGTCAAAGTACTGATATACATGTAAGAATATGCTATAACAAAATTCATTATTTTGTACCATTCATAAATAAAAATACAAATAGACTGATGTAGATTAGGTAATTGGACAAACAAAAAAAAAGCCATGCACTCATTTGATTATGCAATCAAATAGGTTTGAAGATCATTGTGTTGTGCTGAGAAAGCTCCTTGAACTAGAATAGTTAACAAAGTTGGCATTATTCTGTCTAATATGCAAATCACAAAGTAATCCCCATTAATAGATGACTATAAATAGGGAGAAAGAGTCTCAGTTTTACAAGGTAAATTAAACACACAAATCTATTTGTCTTTCCTCCCTAAGTCCCCTCATAATTGCTGAATTTATTTTGGAGTGGATGAGATCTAAGTTGTTGCTAGAGATTTCAGAAAGGGAACAAATAATACACCAGAGATTTCAAAGATATTTAGGATGGTAGAATGCAGATGAAATAGAATTGACTGAGGAAACAAGACCAAAAACCCTAGCTCAAATATCAGAAGAAAGAATATTGCTCTTACAGCAAAGAGGCTCCAAGCAAATAACTCAAGAGGAAGAGCAGACTATGGAACAATAATTATGACAGTTATAATATAGAATGCACTTTGAATAGCTAAGCCATTCTATTACCATGTATCATTATCCTTTATTCTTCCCAAATTGCTGGTGTCCAGGGTTTAGTTTCTGAGTTCCAAGAACTCTACTCGACATGAGGCATACAGAGGGTCTTGTGGTAGGGGTTCCTGGGTACAGATATTAGGGCCTGAGAAAGCAGATTATATATATAATATATATATAATATGTATATAATATATTATATATATTGTGTGTGTGTGCATGTGCTTGTATGTGTGTGTGCCTGTATATGTGAGTGTAGTCACACCCATGACACTCTACACATATGGAGGGTAGAGGATAACTCTAAGAAGTTGATTCTCTCCTGCCACCTTGTGGGATATGGAGATTGGACTCATGTCATTAGGCCTTCTTGCAAGTGCCTCTACCTTTTAAGCCTTTTTGCCAGCCCAAGATTTGAGGCAGCTCTTATTTATTTCATGAAGCATTAAGAGAAAATACAAATTTTTTTAAAGAACATGACTGGCGATGTAGCATAGTCAAAGTGCTTGTTTAGCATCTATGAGGTCCTGTGTTAGATCTCCAGCATTGCATAAAAGGCATGGCAGTGCACACCCATAATTCTAGCACTTAAGAGGTAGATGTGGCAGTGTCAGAAGTCCAAAGTCATCCTGAGCTATATAGTGAGTTGAAAGCCAGCTAGGGCAACTTGAGACACATATAAGAGGGATGAGTCAAAAGAAGACATGTGAAACCTAATTATTATCTCAAGATTAGGAAACACCATTCTTTTTCAGTATTGTCAAAAAAAAGTCTTGTGTGTTTCAAGTATGTGGTAATAAAAAAAGAAAATTTCTTGCTCAAAATTGAGTTTGAATAACACATGATAAAATTTCTCATACAATTTTTTTTTATGAAGATAAATATGGCATAGTGAACTTTTTGTTTCTTCCTTGAAGAAAATGTTATTTCTGGAAATGTAGGTAAAACACAGCACATGAACTCCATTCCTACTCTGTGTGTGTGTGTGTGTGTGTGTGTGTGTGTGTGTGTGTGTGTGTGTGTGTGTGTGTGTACCAATAGAATTAAGAAATCAGAACTTTCCTGTAAAGGCACCTGTGCAGATTGGCAGCTTAGGGTTAGACAAATGAGTAACCCTAACCATCTTCTCTACTCTCTCTTGACATTCCTCAAAGGACTGCAAGCTTCTGCAGAGACTGCAGAAATGTTTAGGGGTTAAATTGGAAAGGCAGGAAGAGCCTGTTGGTATTTATAAAATATACTCATATAAAATAGCTTCTGGATTTCATGCACACGTGTGCACACACATGAGCATGCACTTTATCTGTGTGTGTGTGTGTGTGTGTGTGTGTGTGTGTGTGCTTCCTGTGAGTTCTGTCCTTGCAGCCATGGCTTAGCATACAAGTAAAAAGTTGAATCACACATAAGTTGCAGGTTTAGGTCACCTGGCAATGATTCCCTATTTTTTCATTAATCCTTTCATAAAAATAATTAAGTGCCCTATAAGCAATCCACTAGGCTAAGGGGAGAAATATCACTTCAAGCAATGATTAAGCAATTCTTTATGGGATGATGCTTCTAAATGAGCAAATTTCAACCACTAAAACTCTCTTACTAGAACGGTCAGTTGAAAAAGCCTACAGCTTTCTTTATTCAAAAGTATACTCAATACCCATTGGCTCATTTTCATGTTTAAGGTAATTTTTTTTATAAAAGTCATATGCTAATAGGAAGTAAGTCAAGTGAAAAAAGATCAACCTCTATATTACTCCTTGAGGCAAAAGCAAGTCTTTTTAGAAAATAATGAGATAGGTTTCCTCTGTTCCTGGAAAAATAATTGGTAAGGCAATTCTAAAATAGAATTACAATATCCACAAGGTGCAAAATAGAAGGTTTAGAAGTATTTTGGCACAAGTGAATCTTTTCAATTGTCATTTACATAAACAAAAACACATTATTACATTTTATGGGTCACCCTTGAGCAAGGAAAATAGACTTGTAGAAGTAGAGGATAAGCAAATACTGACAGGCCAGGGAGATTAAATGAAAATGCAAAGGTGGCTCTGTGATGTGACACTGACATATAAGAAGTGGAGTCCAAAGTAGTTTATGGAAAATTTAACAATTAGAAGCAGAAAGAACAGCTTGATAATAGTTTTATAGAGCAAAATTTCAACTATAATAAACATTATAAACAAAATCTATGCATCCTAAATAGAGGGAAAAGTTATTATAAGACTGCCAAATTTCACAGGTACCCCCACAGGTATGAAACCCTGTGCTAATCCCAGCTACCTACAAATATTGAATGGTATTAATGTAGGATTAACTGAAGAGTATAGACAGGAGAGAAGGAAAAGGATTATATCTAAAAACTGTAAATTGGGGGTTATATAACCATTGATGTCCATATAATATCTGCAGGTACAAGGCTCTTTATTTTTCTTATACAAAAAGTAGAAGGACTTCCCCAATTTTGAGGGATCATTGAAATGTTTCTTCATGCCTTATTGGATTTGGGTGATGGAAGGTGATGAAACTATATACATTTATGGTAATCTAAGCTAGAGTACAAATGACTGTCCTGGTTGCTTGAATTAAAATGTTTCATTACTCAGTTGTCATATTCAAAGAAGAAATACCAAATGCTTGTTAGTTTATCTGGAGTTCTCCAGCAAATTGTAAAGCAGAAATTAATTAGACATGTCAGAGGTTTCTGCAAGTTTTTTAAGTTAATATTTCTTAAACTAGGTGATGCAAGTAGTAAATGAATTTTGTATACACTTGGATATTTGGTGTTTCTATGGTGTCTCTAAATTAGCTCTAATTTGGCTCTTTTTTTTCTCAACCTGCCTACTTTAATACATACTGTTTACTTATGATCATACCTCTGCCTTCTTCCTTGCTAGCAGAATTAATGTTTTGTTCAACATCCTCTGAAGGCAATGTTCCTCCCCTAATATATATGGTTCATTCTTATTGATTCTTAAGCAAAAAAATGTAGATATCACTCTTCTTGTGAACAATTTATTTAAGCATGGATAATTGATACAGTGAAGTTCTGGCCAGTGAAGTTTATAGAAAATCTGTTGAAGGTTTCTGAGGAGGGAAAAGGTTATGTGTGTGAAATACATGAACACACACACACACACACACACACACACACACACACACACACACATACAGACAAAGAGAGACAGAGACAAGGAGAGGGAGAGACAGACAGACAGACAAGTACACTCTTATTTGGGGGATTAAATGAGTTTATACATGTGATTTAAGAAAATGTTATACAGACAATAATTCACAGGGATAAAGTTAATAATTGTTAGGTATAGTTTCCATTGCTATTATTGTTTTGTGATGTCAGGTTGGCAATGGTACCTTCAATATAGCAGTCCTGTATACATTTTACTCTATTAATGTAGATAAAACACATACTAGCCTACAACATGGAGGCACAAGGCCATAAGAAGAGTTTGAAAAGACTTGGCAAATACAAGAAAATTGTCCACTGTAGTGAAGGTTAATGGAATATATGTACAGGACTACAATAATCCTTCCAAAATACCCATGGAGAAAGTTTTGTCCTTCATCAAGATACAAAGGGAATGATGCTGAATTTTTATTTTTTTAAGTAGAAGAATCAATTGACCATCCTCATCCTAACCCCCAAAATAATCCTTTTATCTTATGCAATGTATGTGTATTATTTATTGTCTATATAGTAATAGATTATAAAAGCTAAAAACATATAATAATATATGCTAAAAAATGAAGACCTCAAATTTAATGCATCAACAGCTCAATTTTCAGATAATTGGATTCATTTATTGCTTCAGAAACACTGGTTATGCAGAAGAAAATGTAGTTTCCTCTATGAACTTTTAGAGAAGATGCAAAAGAAATATGAATAGTAATTATTTTTTGTTACTTCATGTACATTTTCCAAAAATGCTACTTAATGTTAATGTTGGCAAAACTCATTAATGAGCAAAATCTTTCAGTACCATAAAGTAATACGATGCCTCACCAGCCAATGACTTGAAAATTAAAGCTATGTTAATCTCAGCATTTGCAAAATTTTAAAAGTTTATTTATCTACATACTGAAGGTTAGGGTATTTATCTGGTACCTTACAGTTTTAAACAATGCTTCCTGCACAGTTGTGACTCAGCTTCCACTACATAATATAAGATGTAAAATGCAGTAAATCTCTTCTAGATCAAAATCCAAATACTCTGTGTAAGTACAGCTGAGACAAATGCTATGTGTTTTGCTCATAGTTTTATGTTTTCTCCAGAGCACACAGGAATTCTATATTTTACTGTCTTCCTTGATGTGGAAACAAGACCATATGATTCAATTCTGGGTGATGGAATATGGTGGAAGTTAGACACATCACTTCCATACTTGGCTCCTGAACTATCTCAGGAAATTCTCAAGGCTATCCCTATTTTTCTCCAACTGCATGGGTAGATTTTGAAAAACAGTTTCAGATATTGGAAAAAGCCCAAATGTAAAGCCCAAATAAATTTTTCTAAGAGAGCATCCTAACTAGGAACCCCTACATCAGATTTATTGCAGCTGAAAAATAAACCCCTATTGAGATCAAGCACTGCAAACTTCAAGTGGTATTACACTGCCAAAAATGAGCATGGGAATGACTAATACAAACACATATGCACAAACAATACTCAAAGAAGGTTTACTATCATAAACATTGATAGAAACTATTGATCACTAGTAAAATAGATCTCTTGAGTGCAATTTCAGATATTGTGAGGATGTATTTTATTTTCAGCTGTCAAACAATATATATTTATACAGCATGAAGAAATGTTTCAGGAGGTAGAAAGATGACTCAGTAGTTAACAGCATGTGTTGCTCTTGCAGAAGACCCAAGATCAATTCCCAGAACCCACATGCCAGTTCACAAGTATCCATAACCCTATTCTTGTAGAATCTAATGCCCTCTTCTGGCTTGCATGAGCACCAGGTACATGGTATACAGACAGACATGCAAGTATGGTCATATTTTATTTGTACTGAAATGTGATTTTATTTGTATGTTAATCAATAAAGTTGCCTGGGGGTCAGAGCTAATAGCAAGCCATAGCAGAAACCGAGCGGTGGTGGTATACACTTTTAATCCCGATCACATGACAAGCAGATCTCTGTGTGTTCAAGGATACAGCCAGTATGGAGATACATGCCTTTAATCTCAATATCAACCATAGAGACCTAGAGGTCTGTATACACAGGCAGTGACAAGGAGGTCATGTGGTTGGGTTTACAATCAATAAGAAGGCAGAACAGAAAGTCAATGAAAAGACAGACACACAGGAAGTAGGCCTCTTTCTGAGGGGAAGGATGACAGTGGAAGGAAGGGTAAGAAGGCGGTTTTAAGTCTCAGCTCTTAGCTACTGCTCTGACCTCTTGGGCTTGGGCTGTTAACTCTGCATTTGGCTCTATGTTTCTTATTTAATAAGACTGTTACATCTACATTTGGCACCCAACAAGGCAAGAATTCATTAAAAATGGCTCAGCTGGGCTTGGTTCAGCTGCCCAGTCCCGCTCCCTGCTTCAGCTGGCCTGGCTCCCTGCCTGAGCCTAGCTCGGCCAGACTGACCGAAGGTATAAGTGGTTACCCACAGCTGGTGCTATGAACAATTCAGGCCTGCCAGAGCTACCAGTCGGGTGCACTCGACTGTAATTGCAACAGCTACAAGCAACTTCAGATAGAGCTGCTTTCGGCCAAAACGCCAACACATGTGGTTGGAGCTTAAGGAAGCCAAAACACAAGCTCGACTTGGCTCAAGTGGGAACACATGGCTGGATTTAAGCTTTTAGCTAGAACTCATGGCTATGCTTTCTCTCTCTCTCTCTCTCTCTCTCTCTCTCTCTCTCTCTCTCTCTCTCTGGATTCACAACTAGGACAGCAAGGTAGCTGTTTTGAAATTCCCTCAGATTTCTACAGTTCTATGCAGACTTGGTAAGTCAATTAAGATATCAGATATTTAATTTTTTTCCACATTAAAAAAATGGGTATTATGTGTACATTGGAAGAAAATTAGGCTTTGTTTGATAAAATTTTAGGCAGTCTGAAAATGGAACAACTATATGAGAAGATTAATGTTGATGGGATTATGCACATTATTACTTTCCTTATCCTTATTTTACTATTTAAAAAGATAGTTGTAGCTAGAGTTTTCCTGCCTGGCCCACAGTCAGGACAAATCTCTCTCACCTGCCAGTCCCACAGAGCTCAGACCCAACCAAGTAAACACAGAGACTTATATTGCTTACAAACTGTATGGCTATGGCAGGCTTCTTGCTAACTGTTCTTACAGCTTAAATTAATCCATTTCTATAAATCTATAACTTGTCACGTGGCTCGTGGCTTACCAGCATCTTCACATGCTGTTTGTCATCATGGCAGCTGGCAGTATTTCTCTGACTCAGCCTTCCACTTCCCAGCTTTATTTTCCTCCTTGTCCCGCCTATATTTCCTGCCTGGCCACTGGCCAATCAGTGATTTATTTATTGACATATGAGCAACACATTTGACACACAGACCATCCCACAGAAGATAGTCAATTTAAGTGTCAGGATAAAATCTTTAGAAAAACCTGTTAAACCTGTTAAAATGAATTATAGAGAAATTCAGATTCAAACCAAAGAAATTAACAGTGAAATTGTTTCAGGATTGGATTACAAGGTTACAGAAAGAAAGCTTGTTTTTACACAATCACCCTTAATTTATCCGGTAACCGTACAGCAGCTACCTGGTCAAGTGAAGGCACAAAGTATTTGGACTCCAATTGAAATGTTAGATTTACAAAAGTTTAAGGAGGCAATAGTATCTTATGGCATACATTCCACATTTGTAAAGCAAATGTTAAACTCCTGGTCAACTTATAATAAGATTATACCACAGGACTGGAGGGAGATGGCGCATGCTGTTCTGGAACCTGGACAACACCTCCAGTGGCAAATGTGGTTCAAAGAGGAAGCTAAGAACATAGAAAATCAATGGAGGGCTAAAGGTATCTCCCAGGATCAGTTTTTTTTGGAGAAGGCAAATATGCTGCAATACAAACACAATGTTTATATGATATCCAAACCCTAATTCTAGGTCAAATGGCAGCCTTGAATGCATGGGACAGAGTTGAAGAACCAGGAAAGAAAACTGAGTCATTTACAAAGGTTATACAGGGCTCAAAAGAATCCTTCACAGATTTCTTACAAAGATTGACTTCAGCAGTAAAGACAATGATCCCGAGTTTAGAAGCTGGAAAGATAATAATCGAATCTTTGGCTTTTGAGAACGCGAATGCAGCATGCAAGATAATAATCAGGCCATTAAAGGCAAGATCTGCACCCTTGGAAGATTGTATTAGAGACAAATTTAATGTTGAGGCTCATGATCATGATGATATATTGATAGGAGAAGCAATTTCAAGAGGTTTGAGGAATGTCAGATGTTTTGGATGTGGAAAGCAAGGACATTTGAAAAGGGACTGTAAACAGGACATTTTTACAAACAATGTTTCTTCAAGGAACAATGGCAACAGAATGTCCTTCCTTCTGGAATATGCAGAAGGTGTGGTAGGGAAAACACTAGACCAATGAATGTAGATCAACAAGGGACAGACGAGGTAATACTTTGCCTCAGTCTTCAGGAAGCTCCAAGAGGAGCCTCAGGCAGGCCCCCACAGCAAATCCAGTTCAGACCTTTCCTGCAGTCATAGAGGAAACCCCTACTCAGAGAAATTAAATAACCAAATGCATACTGGAAGAAGTCAGGCTGCTTCAGGTGATGAAAGAGCTGAGACAGAGAGAACAGAAAATTCAGGAGAAACCATAAAGAAAAAATTTTTGCAATCTTCTATAAATGATCAAAGACCAAAACTAACAATAAGAATAAATGGTGTTTTGTTGTCTGGTCTGGTTGACACAGGTGCTGACATAACCACAATTGCACCAGAATTTTGACATCAAACTTGGCCTCTTCAGGAGTTAGACGTTCAGCTGTTAGGAACTGGGACATTATCTCAAGTGAAACAGAGTGCAAGATGGCTCAAATGTATAGGTCCAGAAGGACAGAGAGGAAAATTAAAACCATATGTGGCTAACACAACTATGAACCCAGGGAGTCAAGACCTGTTGCAACAATGGAATACTCAGATTAACATCCCTCCAACCTCAGAAACAAATCATAAACTAGCACATGTTTCTGAGAGAAATATTAGAAGATATTACTCTAATGGGTGGTCACCAGCCATCCCTATTATACAAGAACAGGGCACAAAAACTGAGGGTCTTCCAAAGACACCAACAGCTCTACCTTTAAAATGGTTAACAGACAAGCCTGTATGGGTTCATCAATGTCCTTTAACAACAGAGAAACTCCAGGCTTTAGAAGAGCTGGTAGAAGAACAGTTAAATGCTCAGCATATTGAAGAATCAACCAGCCCTTGGAATTCTCCTGTATTTGTTATTAAAAAGAAGTCTGGTTAATGGAGAATGGTAACAGACCTTAAAGCAATTAACAAATAATTCAGCCAATGGGCTCTCTACAATCTGGAATTCCTTTGCCTACTCTGTTACCAAAATGATGGCCTCTCATAGTTATTGATTTAAAAGACTGTTTCTTTTCAATACCCTTACAAGAAAAAGTCAGAGAAAGATTTGCCTTCACAGTGCCTACTTACAATAATTCTCAACTGGTTAAGAGATATCAATTGAGGGTCCTCCCACAAGGAATGTTGAATAGCCCAACTCTGTGCCAATATTATGTACAACAGCCATTAGAAGTGACATGTAAAAAATTTCCTAAATCTATAATTTATCATTATATGAATGATATTTTACTAGCTGACTCAAATGCAGATATTTTACAAAGAATGTTTGAAGAAGTAAAGAAAATTTTGCCTGGCTGGGGATTACAAATTGCTCCTGAAAAGATACAAAGAGGAGATTCAATTAATTATTTAGGATATAAAATAGAGCTACAAAAAAATTAAACCCCAAAAGGTATAAATTAGGAGAGATCGACTACAGACACTTAATGATTTTCAAAGATTATTTGTAGGCATTTCTCATCTATGAACTATTGTTGGGGTGAGAAATGATGAACTGAATAATTTGTTCAAAACCTTAGATGGAGACAAGGACTTAAAAAGTCCAAGAGAATTATCACCTGAAGCTGAGAAAGAATTGGCCTTGGTAGAAAGAAAGTACATGAAGGACACATTGATCGTATCGATCCAAAGCCAGATTGCATTTTGGTTATTTTACCTTCTAGGCATTCTCCTACAGGAATATTAATTCAGAGGGAAGATTTTTTTTGGAAAGGATATTTCTACCAAATAAACAGACTAAAAAATTAAAAACTTATGTGGAAAATACTTCTGACTTGATTTTTAAAAGGAAAATTGATACTTCATCATTTAGCAGGAATAGACCCAACAGAAATTGTCATACCTTTAACTAAGGAGGACATTGAAAAATTATGGTGAGAAAGTGAATCTTGTCAAAGAGCTTGCAGCAATTTTTTGGGAGAGATTAACAGCAAATATTCAAAAATGATAGAATTGAACTTATAAAGAGAGATGAATGGAATTTGCCTTTCATAGTACAGGAAACACCCATATCTGGAGCTTGTACATTTTATACAGATGCCAACAAACAAGGAAAGGAAGGTTATAAATCAGAAAACTGAAGTTAAGTGGTTGAAAGTCCTTATAATTCGGTTCAAAAATCAGAATAGTATGCTATTCTATTGGTAGTAATGGATTTTTCAGAACATCTTAACATAGTTACTGACACTCAGTGTGCTGAAAGTGTGATATTACATATTGAGATTGCAGAATTTATCCCTGATGAATCATAATTAACTTTACTATTTATTCAGTTATAAGATATAATCAGGAATAGGAACCATCCTTTGTATATAACTCACATCCAATCCCAGATGGATCTGCCATGCCCTATAGCACAATGTAATGATGAGATTGATAAATTATTGATAGGAAATGTGCTGGAGGCCTCAGAATTTCATAAAAAACATCATGTCAATAGTAAAGTTTTGAAAAAGAATTTTTCCATAATCTGGAACCAAGCCAAGGAAACTGTAAGGAAATGTCCTACTTGTTCCTTTTATAATCAGATGCCATTACCAGCAGAATGTAACCTAAAGGGTACTCAGAGGAATGAAATCTGGCCTATGGATGCTTTCCACTTTGCAGAATTTAGAAAATTGCAATATATATACACCATACAATTGATACTTATTCAGAATTTTAATGGGCAACTGCTTTTAGTTCTTAAAAACCTGATTCTGTAATTACACATTTGCTAAAAGTTATGGCCATCATGGGGATACCTGCACAAATTCAAACTGACAATGCTCCAGTATATGTCTCTGGTAAAATGAATCAGTTTTTTTCCTTATTATAATATAAAGCATATTAAAGCTATATCACCTAATCCTACAGGTCAAGCAGTGATAGAAAGATCAAACAGAACTCTAAAGAACTCTAAAATACACATAAAGGAGTAACAAAAAAAAAACAGAAATAGACTACATGATGCTCTGTTAATTTTGAATTTTCTCAATGCTAATGAGAAAGGAACAACAGCTGCAGAGAGACATTGGATTATAGAAAAAACTACACAATTAAATCAGCCAATGTACTTTAAAGATGTGCTGACCTCAGAATGGAAAACAGATGTGTTACATTGGGAATGAAGTCGTGCCTTTGTTTCTTCAGGAGAAGATAAGCTGTGGATACCATCAAAACTGATAAAGGTTCAATTTGAACAAGAGAGACCCCTTAATTAGAAGAGGTGATAGTTCATCAACCAGCGTGACCATCCAATTTAAACTAATTTATACCACTAACAAATGCTTTTCATTTAATCAGATATAACTTGCCAAAAAGGAACCTCTCCAAACTTAGGCTTGGGGAAAGGTTTTTGTTTTTGTTTTTTAGGAGAATGAAGGCTAAGGAATCTGAATAACACTGGACAAAAGAGACATCTGAAGGAAAAGGACAAATAAGCCAGGCAGTGGTGGTGCACGCCTTTAATCCCAGCACTCGGAAGGCAGAGCCAGGTGGATCTCTGTGAGTTCGAGGCCAGCCTGGGATACAGAATGAGTTCCAGGAAAGGCGCAAAGTTACACAGAGAAACCCTGTCTCGAAAAACCAAAAAAAGAAAAAAAAAGAAAAAGGACAAATAATCTAGAAAAACGTCCCAAGAAAATGAGTAAATTGGCCTATTGGTATATCATCTATACAGTTTCATAAGTCTTCCTAAATGTTTGTTTCTGCTCTTCTCTAAAGACCCTTAACAAAAATGGTCTTCTTGTAGTCCCAGTTCAATTAAAAATTAAAGCTGACTTTGGAGTTGGAGAATGGCTCTCTCCTTCTTTAAACCAAAGCAAAGGAAAACACAAAATCTGTGTATCATGTCAGAAGAAAAAGCCATCTTCTGATATGGGACAGGAGAAAAAAAATTAAATGATGATTGTATTGCTAGTAATCTCAATTCTTTGATTCTATTTTGATACTTTAAACATTTCTTAAAGTACGAATTTTGTATCAAAATTTATAAGATTTATATTTTAAACTTTTGTTACAATATTAATGGTCATATAGAGTACTAACTAATTCTAGAAAAAAAGGCTTCAGTTAGCTGCCTATACATGTTTTTGTGTTCGAGTCTCTATCAGTTTTCTGTAGGGAATCACAACCAGTCCTAACATAGAATTTGAAATCTCCAGAAAGATGATGGGGCCCCACAACAACAATTCCATGTGGACAACAATAATACCACTAAGCTGACAAACATCACCTACATATGAGCTTTGGACTACAAACTGCTCAGAGCAATTTTGAGATGGATAGCTGAGATGATACAGTTTCATAGACTACTTGAACAAGGACTTGAGATAAGCCCTGAACTTTGGCATTATGCAGAGACTGGACAACAAATGATATAGCTACCTTTCCTAGAATTTGACAATTAACCCCAAATTTTTCTTTTCAGCATAAAGATGCCTTTGCCCACAACCAGCAAGAAGCAATTTTAAGAACAGGACACCCACATTCCCAAAGAGGTGGTTTGGGGCAGGTGGTTTTTGGTCTTTCCGTGGTTTGGGGGTTTGGGATAATTTTCATTGTTTAGGAGGGTTGGTTACAAGTTGTTCTTGTTAATGGTTAGGAAAAGGGCTAAGCAAAGGATATTAGATTTAAGTTTCTTGTTTGAAAAAAAAAGATATATAGAAATGATAGAATAGAGGGTAGATTATTGAATCTACTCTGAAAAGTAAAGAGAAGATATAGATATGATAAAGATAAAAAGATAGATCATTGAATCTACTTTTAAAAGATAATTACTAAATTTAAATACATTGGATTGGATTTTTGTATATTTGTACACAAATTATATATATTGAGATTGAGATTGTTAGAAAATGCTGTACATATATTTCTAATCTTGTTCAGGTTATTGTACTTATATAGTTCATTTAACAATGTAATGCAATTTGCTAATTCTTGAGTGTTATTATTACCAACTATTAGGATATAAAGAAATGCAAGTTAGTAGTTAAACATTACAATTGAACTTGTAGTCATAATAGGTATGTTTTTTAAGGTCGAGCACATATATTTTAGATAGACAGGTCATCTTCAAACCTTTCAGAGATCTACAGAATATGGCACTTAAAATTTTTCAATAACTTAGAAATTTATTCTTTTTTTAATGACTATGAGACATGTCAGCTCCTGGCAGCACCAGTCTACTTCATATGGGCATTGAAGAAATTGCATATGGATAACTTTCATTGTGGCAAAAGTTAGCCACTGGACAAGAACATGTCCTCAAATCAACTGGTGACAATAGGACAAAATGGACAGACAGGATATGATACAAAGGAATACAGATTCTTGCCAAGACAAGTATGGTTCTGGCTTTAGTAACAGGTGTCCTCTGAGGCCAGGACAATATGGCACCATTGCTGAAGTGGCCTTTGCAATCTGGTAAAGGTACAGTGCCCATTTCTTTGAAGGCAACTGAATAAGCAGTAGACCGATGGCTTCTGTTATGCAGTGAAACAGTAGCTGAAACTGTTATTCTTGAAAGAGTAACTAGGCTGATGTAGTCTAACCTCTCAATTTTAGACTGGCATTTAATAAAAGAGATGAAGCCACCCACAAACCAAGAAGAATGGACAGCTGAATTCCAAAAACATCAACAGTTTCCAGAATTTGAAATCCTGAATTATTATAGGACTCTGGTGGAATTCAGGTTTATCTGGTACATGGACTATTCTCATCAAATGTGAGGTTTAACTTCAGGCCTTGTGTACATCCTACTTCACAAATGAGTCTATCAGATACTCTTAGCCTATTGGCTGAAGATGATGCCCCAGTGTTGCAGAGAAACCTCAGGTGACTGTCCAGGCAGCTGACTGTTTCTGTCAACTCACATTTTTTTGGAAATCACTTGTTTACACTTCCTGTTTTATTAGGTAATATTATTTCCTTCTTGGGTCTCTGAGGGAGTTGAAGACTAAATAGTTATGGTTATAGTTAGTTTAAAATTCGATAGATATAGCTATAGGGAGTTGAAGATTAGATAGTTATAGTTAAAGATTAGGTAGTTATAGTTAAGAATTTCCTTGTTAAGAATTTCAGAAAAGAAACTTACTAAAGAGGTGTAAAGTGCATAAATTTGAAAGACATTTATAAGATAGTTCTCTGTTAGTAATATAAGTTAGGATAGAAAGTGATTCAGGTACATTTTGGACTTACCAAATTAGGGTAGATAATGGAATTTTTCTCTGAGTTTGTCAAATGCAAATAGACTAGACATTGGTGAGGTATTCATTGCTTGTATATATTGTATATAGTTATTGTACTTATTGTATATAGTTTTTCTTATATTACTTAAAAATGTTTTCTTTTTTCTTTTTATTAGAATGAAAAGGGGAAATATGGTGATATTTTAATTGTGCTGAAATGTGATTTTTTTTTTCTGGTTTTTCGAGACAGGGTTTCTCTGTGTAGCTTTGCGCCTTTCCTGGGACTCACTTGGTAGCCCAGGCTGGCCTCGAACTCACAGAGATCCGCCTGGCTCTGCCTCCCGAGTGCTGGGATTAAAGGCGTGCGCCACCACCGCCCGGCTGAAATGTGATTTTATTTGTATGTTAATAAATAAATTTGCCTGGAGATCAGAGGTCATAGTGAGCCAGGAACAGAAGTCAGGCAGTGGTAGCCCACACCCTTAATCTGATCACATGGCAGGCAGAGTCTCTGTGTTCAAGGACACAGCCAAGAGTGGTGACACAAGCTTTTCATCCCAGTACCAACCATAGAGACCTTGAGGTCTGTGTAGACAGGCAGTGACGAGGAAGTCATGTGGCTGGGCTTAGAGCCAATGAGAAGGCAGAACAGAAAGGCAATAAAAACACAAGTCAGACAGGAAGAAATTCTCTCTGGGGAAGTGACAGTGATGAGGTGGTAAGATAAGGTAGTTGTGGCTCTTTGGTAGTTCTCTGATCTCTTTAGCTGTTACTTAAGTATTTGGAGCTGTGTTTCTTATTTACTAAGACTGTTCAGAATTTCATCTAGAGTCATTCACTGGTACTGACTGACAATAAGTAGAACAATAATATGTCTCCATTTGCACGAGGACAGGTCAGCTTTTATACTGTCTTTCACTTACAAAAAGTATCTCCAAACACTCCCTTAACAATTAAAAAAAGGGGGGTCAAGAAGCCAATAATAGAAATTTATTAATATTAGTGAAAGGTTGAGTTTCAGTAAAATATGTGGCTCAGGTTTCTTGAATTTTGGTATGGTTTGCCACTACAACCAGTTACAGGACTCTGTAAGGTCCAAGAGGGTTGAATTGACAACAAACAGAAGACTTCAGAGAGATGTTATGTTTTTTGTCTCCTTGAACATTTCTTCCTCATCCTTCTCACACTGAGAAGACAGCTGGATTAGAAAGAGCCAATTCTACTGCTGTTTAATTATTTTAAGTAAGCATTTTTTGTCTATCTCCCTCAAAAGAACAAAGTTAAATCCTTTTGATATCAAAATGTCTCAATACTTTAAACCACCAGAGCTGTGATTATCGTCTGAAAATAGCTCTTGACATAAAACAAAGATTAAAGATTCAGGTGAGTTTTGAGACTGAGTCTCCTTACTTCTATGGAGGCTAAAACCAGGGTTAGTCCAAACAACAATTTATTATAGGTTTAAGATAAGACTCACACCTGAGCATTTATTCTTTGTAAAAGCTTTCTTCTTTTAGAGCTATCCTTCAATCTTGACATTCATGGTTTTATAAGTCTTTCTTGGACACACACACACACACAGACACACACAGAGACACACACACTCATGTGCATGCACAAACTATGCTGCAAAATATCAGTGGCAAAAAAATAGAGCATGAATGCCAATGTATGTTTAATTTTAAAAAGGTGAAAAAATACATTTCTAAAGAGTGAGAAAAAAGCTAGCAGGAAGTGGCTCAATATTATGTACTACTGTGTAGCTAATGTCCTCTGTATCATTTGGTTTTGTGGTTTGCTTATTCTTGTGGTGAAGCACATGAATCCAAGAGCTTGCAAATGTTAGGCAAGTACCCTACCACTGAGCTGTGTCCTCTCCCTCTTCCTTCCTTTCTTTCTTTCCTTCCTTCCTTCCTTTCTTTCATTCATCTTTGTTTGTGTGTGTGTTATTATTGTAACTTGTTTAAGAACTTAATGAGAAAGTTGCTGTTTTATTTTTAGGCATAATTAACCTAGAAAGTATAGGAACATTCTTTCTAATACTATATATTGATAGAAAAGTTTATTTGAAAGAAAGACTGAAGTTTTAAGTTGAAATTGTATGTTAACTGGAGCTCAGAATAAAATATAATATATAAATAATTTAAAATATATTTTTATACTTATATAATTTATATATATATATATATATATATATATATGGAATTCTAGAACTGAAATTCTAAGATATCCCCGTGGTATATAAATCTTGTATAATAACTTATTCTAGAGTATGGGTATGACTATTGAATGTGATAGGATTTCATTTACATGGATGTGTGAATCTTAAGTTATACAACAAAGGTCAAAGGATTTTACAGGTAAAATTAATTAAGGTCCTAAATCATCTAATTTTATATATATATATATATATATATATATATATATATATATATATATATATGAGACTGGCCAAATCAGACAATTTCATTAAGTCTGGGATTATAGTTTGGAAAGAGAAGCAGCAATAAATATACTCCTACTAACCTTCAAAGAGTGAAATGTCATGTTGTGAAAGGTGTGGTGTCATAATGTATGACAGAAAAACTAAAGGCTGAGGACCTGTGTCTTAAAGTTACATGATTGATTTCTGCAAAATAACCCGTAAGTACAGAAGAAAATCCTAAACATGAAATGAGCCCTCAACCCTAACTGTTATTACCACAGAAAGAGGTGATAGAGAGGGAACAGTTAAATGCATTTATGGTAGACCAATACTGTCCACCAGAAATGTCTATGATAAGAATGTCCTGTACTTGGCTGTAGCCTGGTGATCTCATGAGTAAAAAACCTCATTATGCATGCCTATAAGTCTTAGTCTGTATAAACTAGGGGATTATAAAAGCATGTTTTTGCAGTCTGTGCTAATTCACACAGCAATAGAAAACTAATACAGAGACTAAATTCGTTTTCCTTTCTAGCATTCAAGATCCATCCTCAGACTTTGATTGGTGTTACTGTTGGTGCTGTTTTCTCATTTTTCTTTTTTTTTAGAACTATTTTCTGTGGCAGAGAGCTGGCTCATTTGGGACAGTGCTTGCCACAAAAACAAGAGAAACTGTGTATGAACCTCAGAACCCACATTCAAAAAAAAAACAAGAACAAAAAAACAAACAAACAAACAAAAAACAAGCATGGTGTTACATGCTTGTAAATACAGCACTAGAGTAGACAGAGACAGATCAATAGGATTCCTGGGTCTTGCTGGCCAGCCAATCTAGCCAAAACCAGCTTTGTGTTGAGAACCCTGTCTCAAAAAGTACTGTAGAGAGCTATTGAAAAGATTAAAGAAGATCCCTCCCATTTGGTCTGTGACCTTTATACACATGCACACAGGTATATGTGCTCCGAAGCATAGGTAAACACATGCATTCACCCACACAGAGTCTTCCATGTAATTTTTTAGTAAAAGGACTTACAAATACAAATTGACTGTCATATTATTTAGATACCTATTTACACACCACCTTGAAGCGTTACTTACATATGTGTGGGTACAATTTCTGCCTCCCT
Source organism: Peromyscus eremicus (assembly GCF_949786415.1). Lineage (NCBI taxonomy): Eukaryota > Metazoa > Chordata > Mammalia > Rodentia > Cricetidae > Peromyscus > Peromyscus eremicus. The sequence continues at coordinate 123,763,529 of NC_081439.1, forward strand.
CCAAGATTGAATGACTCTCAAAATTAGTATATCATATGCAGGATATTTTTGTATCTATCATAATATTCAACACATCAGTTTACTCAGATACTGATGAAATACTTGTTGACTTTTATATAAGACCTTAAGTTCAAGACAGAGGAGACAATAAACACACACAGGGCCAATTCTAATACATTCCCTAAATAGCCCGGGTGACTGTTAAATTACATTATCACATTATTTAATGTGATTAACTTTATAGTTTTGTTTTTTGAGGTGCTGGGAATAGAAACCAGGACCTACCTGGTGAATGCTTACATACAAGCCCTACCACTGAGCCACTTTTCTAATCAGCTTATGATACTAAATAAATAAATAAATGTCTAGTTTTAATTTTCAAAATTGGACAGAGATGGAGGTTTTTCCTACCTGGACTGGTGATGACTCTGGTAAAGAATTCATACCCAAACAATTATCAACCTTTAATATGCTCAGATAATCTGATCTAATATTATGCAATGTAGAACACAGGTTTCTTAAAAGGAAGACATCAGTTTTCCTCCTGAAATACTAGAGCTAGCCCATATAAACAGGCAAACTATATCCTAGGGAGGAAAACGTGTAAGTTCCTTGTAAGACTTACTGAAATTAGCTTTGTTGGACCTTGACCACAATCCCTAACAGTGTTTGCTAGTATCTTCTGTTCCTGTTTTATGCCCAATGAGACAACCATTCCTGCATTTCATTGGGCTCTAGTCTTAATATGTCAAGTCATATAAAATCACTTTACCTCTAAAAACAAAACATTACTTTTATTTCTGTCAAAATTTGTGCCTGCCAACTCTATATTTGAATACCAACTTCTAATTATTCTATTCATCTTTGTGATACTGGGTATTGGACCCAGGATCTCTTTTGTGGTAGTCAGGAGGCCCACCCCTGAGCCTTAGCCTCCGCCCCCAACTCTATATCTGATGAAACTGTGCCCCGACTAATCTCTCACTGACATGACTCCACATCACCTGGCAACTTACACTTTTGTTTGGTACCAGGCACAAAATTCCAAAAGCATTCTAAGAAATTAAATAGCAATGAGTTACCAGGAACTAGGGACCAAAGAATGAAAAAATTCTATATTTATTCCTTTCCAAATGATACCAAATACAAAATTATTAATTTAATTTGTTACTCCTGTGCCTGTAACACCATGACAAAAAAAAAGTTTTCTATAGAAGCTTGTATAAACTCACACTCTACTGTCTTTTGCAATCCACCAACTCGGGTTTTTGAATGGCTATAAATACTTCTCCTAATTTTAGGAACAACAAATAGACTTTACTGCCAGGCATTTCCACTTACAATTGCGTGCATTTCTGAAAATAGTCTTTAACTATCTAGTCAGTTAAAGAAGGAAAAGGAAGAATGAAGTGTTAAACCCTCTGTGGTGGTAGTGGGGACAGTGGAAAAGCATTTAAAATTAAACAAGAGAAACAGCAGACTCAGCAACTGGAATATTGCTCATCACAAAGATTTTCTCTTACCATATTATCTCTTACTTATCTAGTCTTTTATTTGACCATACTTTTTCATTAGTAAGTCCACATATTGGGTACTGTATTAGCAGCAAATAATCACTGTACTCATTCTGGAACATGGCAATAAAATTTGAATTATGAAGCTCATTAGTAAATACTAGTATCTGATAGTCACTTAATACTAGAAAATTAAGAATAATATTCTCATTGCTATGTTATTATGATTCAAAACCTTAAATACAATTGCAAAATGAATAAACTTTAGCTTAATTATAAGCTGTAAAGTTTCTCCTGAATGTATTTTAAGCATAATTATTTTAAATATCCTAGAATTGCAGAAATATCCCAATTTTCTTCCTAGAAATGAATTCAATTGACCAGTATCATAATCTGACTACCAAAATATTACTCACTCCTATTAAGTACAAAAGAGACCATTAGGAATTGATTTGCAAAATTTAAAGAAATAGACATTCATAACAAAAACAAAGAATAAAACATCCAATTAACACTTCTAAGCACTTCCCACATCTGGTAATGAAAACATTGCTGCTTATTAGATATACTATGAACAATAAAGAGGACCATGTATAAGTCTTGCATAGAGAGAAGACATTCAATAGAAATGGCAAGTGTACTGTGGAAACCTCATGGGCTAAGCTTTCTATGCTTCTATGAATTACCTTTCTTGAATGTCTAAATAAAATAGCTTGAAATCACCTATATGATCAATCCAATATAGAGAATTCTTACGTATTTCAAGTGATTAGTGGTAGTATAAGCCCCTCAGGAATGCTTTTTCGTTGAGACATTTGACATCAGCATCTATTCCTAATTTGTTTGGATCACAACTGACTTTGTTCCATGTGGTTATCAGTAAGCCAAGCCATTTCACTTTCAAAGCATATCTGGAGCAGGACATGGGCAGTACATGCCTGTAATGCCACCACTCTGGATGCTGAGGTAGCAGGATTGCAAGTTTTAAATCAGCCTACAAAGTATAGAAATACCATTTGTCAAACAAAAAAATAATTGAAACCTCCATCTGGATTTTCCTCCCTCTCCTCACCATGGTATTGCTTACACAAATCTGAAATCAAGTTTTGGTGATACATGTGTGTGTATTTTCGGAATTTTAAAATTTTATAAAAATATTGCATATCATAAAAGGAAATTTTAGCTCAATATCAGACATCATGTCCCTTAAACATAGAGTACACACTCCAAGCTGGTTGTTGAAATTTCATCTCCCATCATTTCTTTCTCTGATTTAAAGGCTCTTAAGCTTCTGTCTGAAGATTGGCCAAAGAAAACGGAAAAATCCTTAAATATATAGCAAGGCTTAGATCTTCTCTCCCTCATTTCTCATCCAAAGTAAACGTCTACATTATTAGAATAAGTTAGTATCCCACTCCGAATTATTTACACTTAGATTACTTCCAACAGTGGAAGATAAATAAGAAGTACTTAACAAACTTCTGCATGTCAATAGGCTCAAAAGTAATTCCTTCCAGAACAAAGAGAATGACTACCTTCCCCCACAAGGCACAGTCCTGTTTTCATTCTTTTATCCCAGAAAGCAAATTCCCAGCAATTTTTGGCAAAACAGTTTTATCTCTGCAGCCAACCACTATAGAACCGAAAATTTTTCGATTCTGTTTTGAACCACCTCTCTATAATATGAGTAACATTAATAAGTTCTTGCCAAACTATTTAGTAAATGGATTTTTTAAAAGTAATTTAAAATTAGTACATTTAACTGTTTCTGTACAAATAGGAGCTGCCAACTTTCAGTTAGAAAGCAGTTGATTTCTAAAGTAAACCAATAATTACCCTGCAGATATGTTGAGGGTTTTTTTTGTTGTTGTTGTTGTTGTTTGTTTATTTTATTTTTTTTAGATAATACAAAGATAAAGTAAAGTTCAGGCTAGTCTGCACTCAGGTGATTAAAAAAAGAATCCAATTAATGAGTTTCTGTCAAACTGTAAAGATAGGCTTCATTTCTTTCTAAGAATAGTGCAATAATCAAGAGTGACTGAATTTAGATAAGGTCACAGAATTGTTTAGCAAAGACCTTACATAGTCTTAAGCTTATCCCATTGTGTTTAGAAGAGAAAACAAAAATAGGTCCTGAGAAGTAGTTGTTAAGGTTTACATGCTATTAAATGGCTCCTGGGTCAGATTGTATAGATACTTATTCACAGGCTGCAAGATTCCTAAGATAGTATTGCTTAGACAAATAAATAAATCTCTTTGTTAGTCCCCTGAACAAATTAGTTTAATTCTCAAGTTAAACAAACAAGTAAACAAAAAAAAAGTGGCAATACCAGGCTAGGGATATACAAACATAAAGAGCTGTTTTAGTTCCAGTAGCACCCAAATACAAAAGCCTGATATAATGATGTCAGTTTGTTAATTGTAGCACTGGGGAGGCAGAAGCAGGTAGATTCTTACAGACCCCTGGTGGATCTTGGCCAGCTATCTCTGTTAAATCTTTGAGCTCCAGGCCAATGAGAAACCCTGTTTTGAAAATCAAGGTTTGAATAGCTCTTGAGGAATTACACCCAAGGTTAACCTCTGGTCTCCACCCACATAAACACAAACTCGCATGTGCAACAGGACACACACACACACACACACACACACACACACAGAGAGAGAGAGAGAGAGAGAGAGAGAGAGAGAGAGAGAGAGAGAGAGAGAAAATTAAAAGTTGACATGATAGTTCCACACAGTCTTTAAACAAAAGTACCTTCCAGAAATCTGTCTCTCCTCCCCATGGGATAGTTCTTAGTCTGTAACACAAATTGCTGAACAGTCTTATTAATAAAAAACCCAGAGCCAGATATTGGGGTAAAAGCTGAGAGATCACAGAAGCAGAAAGAAGCCAACCACATTCTTACTGCTCAGAACTCCTCAGCCAAGAGAGAACTACTTCCTGTATACCCACGCCTATATAACTTTATGTCCCTGCCATCTCACTTCCTCTCTCCATCCAACTGCATCACTTCCTCTTTCTGCCCAGCTCTGTCACTTCCTGTCTTCTGTAGAGACCTCCAGAACTCCAGACATCCATCGTTAGTGCTTGGATTAAAGGCATGTATCACAATGCCTGGCTCTATTCCCCAGTATGGCCTTGAACTCACAGAGACCCACATGACTCTCTTCCTCCCCAATGCTAGGATTAAAGGCCTGACTTCTATGTTTAATATAGTGGCTGGCTTTTTCCTCTGATCTTTAGCTAAGCTTTATTGGGGTACACAGACAAAATATCACCACATTAGTCTTTATTGTTCAAGACAAGATCAGGAAGAAGAGACTAAAAGCATTATTTCCTTTTCAAGTTTATTGTCCAGATCTTCCAAATACAGGATTATGCTTAACTAAGATAATAAAAGTTTGTGAGTGACAGTCTACTTTAGGAAGCAATGTATTGGAATCAAAATGTTAAAAACATGCCAAACTACATGGGGGAGAAAGCCCATGAGGCCTCAACTCTACACAAAGAACTATAGGAAAATGCATAAAGCTGAGAGCAGAAGAGGTGGCCTTCCCCAGAGAAAAGCATACCAATTGATTTTCTAGGGCCTGAAAACATACATACAAGTAACATTATATGGACTCAACAGTCCATTATATTTAGGAATGTGTATGTGTGTGTGAATGTGTGTGTGTGTGTGTGTGTGTGTGTGTGTGTGTGTGTGTGCATGTAATAACAATTGATTTTAAAAGAGGCCATGAATTTGAAAGAGAATGTGGAGGGGTGGGAGGGGAGGGACAAATGTAATTAAAATACAATCTCAAAAATTAAACAGAAAACACCAAAAACACTTTCTTTGACTAAGTAGAAACTGAGAGCACAACACTGTCAGTGCAAACCACACATCTTTTCTCTCAAGGGGAGTAAGATTTTATTCTGAAGCCAAATATGAGTACCATGGCATAGAAACACACATTCAGGTTACCATCTTCCAGTGAGGTAACAATTTCACAAAGTTTTATTGCAACAGAACATTAGGACAACATAAACAGGTCATTTTTCAAATATATTAGTGCAAACATCTGGATAGTGGGTTGTAGAAAAGCATGGAAAATCTCTGCTATATATTTTAAATGCTATCTGATGACATCCTTTGCTTTTGGTTTGATGGAAATTAGAGGTCTGCTAGCATACTCCAAAAGGGTTTACCTACAGATCAGGTTGTTAGATAAGATGTAGAGATGGCTATTAAATGGCAAACAATGAGTCAATATTATTTGGCTAGGGATTGCAAAATTTTAATTCCCCATAATCACAGAAGTTCTAATTGTTCAGCCAGATTTGTAGACTCTTTAATGCAAGTGTGGCTCTCCACCCCCACCCCCACCCTGGGAACTTCAGTTAATGTGGTGATATATTGTGTACCCTAATAATATTTGCCTGAAGATCAGAGAACAGAGCAGCCACTAGATTAAACATAGAAGCCAGGCAGTGGTGACGCACACCTTTAATCCTAGCACTCAGGAGGCAGAGATCCATCTGTATCTCTGTGAGTTCAAAGCCACCCTGGAACGAGATTGACTCAGTCTAGGAGAGAAACAGAGCCAGACAGTGGTGGCACACACTTTTAATCTCAATACTTGGGAGTCACAGACCTTTAATCTTAGCACTGAGATCTCACACCTTTAATCTCATATTTGGAAAGCACACACGCCATTAATCTCAGCACTAGGAAGGAAGTGATGGCTGGGCAAAGAAAGGTATATAAGATATGAGGAGACAGGAACTTAAGCCTTTTCAGGTTGAGGAGTCCTAGAGATAAGACGTGGCAGTGGCTTGTTCCTTTGTCTCTCTGATCTTTCAGCATTTACCCCAATATCTGGCTCTGGGTTTTTTTTTTTTTAATTAAAAGACCTTTTTACATTTGTGTTACAAGTTCACAACTGAAATTATGCCAGAGGTATCCTCTGAAGTAGCTTTTGCTCATTTTGATGTTAGTATTCTTCTAAGGACAACTTAACATCACAATGAATTCTTACCATTGATTTTATGATTCAGAGAAAAGTCATGTATATGTGCTGTCTTGTTTCTTTGAAATTCAAGTTTATGTCTAAGCCCATACATTTTTGTTCCACCAGTGACTATATTCATGTCATACAGTATAAATGATCATTACATTCCTACCCATATATATAAACACATACATTCCACAAACCAGGACAACTTTCAGAATGAATTAATGTAAGTTTAATATGGATTGTTTCTTCATATTATCTCCAAATCCAGTTCCTTTTGATATATTAAACATATTTTTGAGTTTTAAAGAATGTATATAATCTATGACAAAGCAGAGAAACCTTAAATAGACATTGCTCTAACATTTCCTTTTATGAAACTATAATGAGAATTTCAATTTGACAAACTATGAGCCGTATTAGACTACTTACATAGATAAAATACATTAAAGACATTAATAATCAATTTTTATACATACACATTAATGTTCCATATTAATCTTCCAGTTAATAAAGTGTCAAATACATAGTGAAGTTCTGTGATGAGTTTACTAATTTATACTCATCTTGTGTTCTGAATAGATTAAGTTATTACAGAAAGCAGAAGGATGTAGTGAAAACTGCTTATTATTCCAGGAACTATAATTTCATGTTTTTCTGCTGCTGGAGATTTAGGTGTGAAATTCTTAATTTTTAAATCCATCTTGCGTTCACAACTAAATATGTATAAATATAAATACCAGATAGCTGATTATCAAAATGCCAGATTATTATAGTTAGTTGCCACTGACTTGTAACTTTGTTTGACGGATACCCAGAACTGGATCTACCAGTGAAGACTTCTGAACTCTAGTCATTTACCAAGTCCTAGGCACAAAAATAACTGAAGTAAGCTTGTTCAGATTCCTTTCTGTGCTCATTTCTCTTGGAGGGGCTTGGGAAAAGAGAGAGAATCTCTTTCTCATATTTCCAAAAGGATGATAATACTTCTTGCTCTATAGATCAAGCTACAAACACTGAGAAAAAACATGTATCCCTATTTAGCTTATAAATGCTGTCTACAGCATGAAACTTTTTAAAACCTGCTTTCTATGTTTCCCAAGAAAATCTTCACCAGGTTGGTAAAATGATTCCTTCTTTCCAAAACAAGCAACACAGGCACAGAGAATCTAGAAATTCACAGTGGCTTTAAAAGAAATTCCTTAGACACTTGAGTGGCATAGGTGTGTTCAACTCCAAAGTCCATGTTCTTGCTACATTGCATGCAAATGGAGTCACCTGATTACTCTTAAAATAACTAGAGTAATATAAATGCATAGGAAGTATAATTAGTATTTTTTAAATTTCTGAGTAATTGGTGCTTGTAGATCATCTATATTTGGCAAATGAAACATCTTTTCACAAAAATGTCATGTTTAATTTTAAGTTAATTCACCTTTGTAAGTCAGAAAGCTTAAGTCCCCCTCTGCCTTGGGTGTGTACACACAGCACCTATTAGCAATTACAATGAGTTGCTACTAAAAGAGATTCCACTACTGAAATCCAGGTCAGCTTATTTGAAATGGATATCTATCTTCCTCTTCTAAATGTTAATTAGGTGTTCTATTTTACCTACAAAAGTTTTCAGCAGAAATTTTCTTGAGGTTGACACCGGTCATGCAAGAGAGCTTCCTGACACTGTCCTCAATTTCCACATGTTTGAAGCCTACTCTGAAGAGTTTATGTAACTTTATTCAAAAATTTGTCCAAAGGAAGAAAGCGAACCGAACAGAAAAATTAAAAAAAAAAAAATAATGGATCTTGCTCTCCCTATATGATCCTCAAAATTACTTAGTACATCTCATAGATGATCACAGGAAAAACTAAGCTGCTGCAGATTCCATTTAATAGCAGCTGTGGGCCACTAACAAGATGAATCTTTCCACATTCAAACTCAATGCTGAGATCTGTACTTACTTTTTTTTCAATTTAATAAGTACTTACAAACACTTCTTTAAAATTTCCATAGTTTATCCAGAAACACAAATAGCAGCAAACCTCTAATAAAAAATAATTGAAATCAAGATACTATGAGTTTATCAGGCTAATCAAGAAGGCAGTTTTCTTATACCTATTGGAATATGGTTCATAAGCAAAATGCAATGTGTTGTGATAAAATGTAATATTGATCATCAACAAAACAAGAATGTATGCTTCGTTTTTTGTTAATAGTTTTATTTTCCTTGATTAGGAAATTTTTTATTCATTTTACATACCAACCTCAGATCTCCCTCTCTTGTGTCCTCCCACCCTCTCTCTAGCCTTCCTCCCCCAGCCTACCTTCCATCACCTCCTCTAAAAAAGTAAGGCCTCCCATGTGGAGTCAGCAAAGACTGGTACATTCAGTTGAGCCAGGTCCAAGAATCCCGCTGTATCAAGAATGTGTAAGGTGTCCCACCATAGGTAATGGGCTCCAAAAAGCCAGCTCATGCACCAAGGATATGTGTCCTGATCCTACTGCCAGGGGGGGCCTTAAGCAGATCAAGCTACACTGTTGGCGAATTATGAAATGCTCTTATGTGGTGATATAGTGTTCCCCAAAATATTGTGCACTCGAATAAACTTATCTGGGGTCAGAGAACAGAACAGCCACTAAATATAGAGGCCAGAAAATGGTGGCACACATGCCTTTAATCCTAGCATTCCAAAGACAGAGATCTGTCTGGATCTCTGTGAGTTCAAAGCCATACTGGAAACAACCAGGCATGGTGACACATGCCTTTAATCCCAGGAAGTGATGGCAGAAAGCAGAAAGGTATATTAGGCTGTAGCTGGAGTTTTCTCCAGTCCTGACCAGCCCCATGGACCCCACAACCACTTACAAAATAATTACGCAGAAGCTTATATTAATTAAATTGCTGGGCCATTAGCTCAGGCCTACCACTGACTAGCTCTTACACTTAACTCAGCCCATTTCTGTTAATTTATATGTCGTCACATGTTCCGTGGCTTTACCTGTTGCCTTTACATGTTGCTCCCTGGATGACAGGCTTGCATCTCTTACTGGCTTCCACCTCCCAGCCTCTCTTCTCTGTTTGTCCCACCTATCCTATACTTCCTGCCTGGCTACTGGCCAATCAGCATTTTACTTATCAATCAATCAAAGCAACCTATATTAACAACATACAGGACATCCCACAGCACTTCCTCTTTTCTGTTTTTTTTTAAAGGAAGATTTTAACTTCAACATGGTAAAATTATATATAACAGAACAGTTATCTAGTAAGAATTACAGTTACAATATCTAGTCTATTTGTATTTGGCAAAATTAAAGAATATATCCTATCTATCTTATATTTGTGAATCTAAGGTTTCATATCTAACTTATCTCTTATTCTAACTAAAGAAATTATTACTATTTAGTCTTCAACTACATCAAAGACCTCAGAAGGATATAATATTACCTGAGAATAGAAGAAGGACAAAAGCATCTTTCAGGAGTCTTGCAAGAGTAGATAGAGACAGCTGGCAGCCTGGACAGTCATCCAAAGTTCCTATGTTAAGTTGGGGCATCTGTCTTCAGCCCACAGGCCTAGAGTCTCACAATCACTTCTCTCTGTGTCCTGTAGAATGTCTGGCAATTTCCTCTGTGAAGCAGGAACCTGAAGGACCATTTTGTCAAGCAAAGTTCAGTGGTCACCTTCCCATGGTTCCTGCATGTCCAGTCGATCAAGTAGTGCAAGCAAGAACAGTTTATTGCCCAAATGGCTATTGTTGCCAAGAAGATAAACTCCATATAGAGTGTCTTTGATGCTCATGCTCCTCTCTGAAGTAAATTGGTGCTGCCAGGAGCAGACATGTCTCACTGTCCAGAAAGTCTAAATTTTTTAAAAACATTTTAAATGCCATATTCTGTAGGTCTTTGAAGTGTTTGAAGATCACCTATCTATCTGAAATATATCTATATATACCTAGAAAACAGAACTAACATGGCTACAAGTTTGACTATCATAGAAGACTATTCATTTGCATTTTTAATTATCCATTACAATTTAAATGATTTACATAAACATAACACCTCCAACAAGAGTAGAAATATATATATATATATATATATATATATATATATATATATATATACAGTATAACAAAATTAACTTTAAATTTGTATCAATAAACTAAAATCCCTAGCAATGTAAAACATTTCAAACAAGTTGTTGCTCTTTAAAACTAGGTTCATTAATCTATGCTTTTATCCTATCATATAAATATTATGCCCTTTTTTTCTTTAGAAAGAGATTGCATTCATAATCAACCTGTTTTAAATAAAAATATTGGCTTTTTTTTCTGTCCCACACCAGAGGGCTCTTCTGATATGGGACAAAAGAATCTTTTAACTTTTTTTGGGGGGCGGATATGCTGTGGGATGTTCTGTACGGCAAATGTGTTGCTGATTGGTCAATAAATAAAACACTGATTGGCCATTGGCTAGGCAGGAAGTATAGGCGGGACAAGGAGGAGAATAAAGCTGGGAAGTGGAAGGCTGAGTCAGAGAGACACTGCCAACCGCCACAATGAGAAACAGCATGTGAAGATGCTGGTAAGCCACGAGCCATGTGGCAAGGTATAGATTAATGGAAATGGATTAATTTAAGCTGTAAGAACAGTTAGCAGGAAGCCTGCCACGGCAATACAGTTTGTAAGCAATATAAGTCTCTGTGTTTACTTGGTTGGGTCTGAGCGGCTGTGAGACTGGCAGGTGAGAGAGATTTGTCCTGACTGTGGGCCAGGCAGGAAAACTCAAGCTACAGGGATATGCTTGTGTTTAGAGAAGGAGTGAGCCAATTCTGTCTCCAAAGCCAGCTTGGTATATTTGGGAATTTGTGTGTAGATTCTCATACTACTTCCTGCTGGATGGGGTTGCTGTATCTTATGGGGACACAAAGAAAATTTTAGGATTCTGGAGTAGTCCGTGAGGCTGTATTGTCTGAGCCAGTTGCCTTGAAACCGTTCTGGATGTTGGATCATCTGGGCCATGGTGTCATCAGAGACCTTTCAAGGGGTCTTGGCTGGTCAAACCTGATGTATCTTAATCTAGAACAAATCCATAGCCTCTGGCTTTCTGTGGAAACAAAAGCAGAGTCTCCTTTCCAAAGCAACATATCCTTAGATCCGAAATTTGAAGTCAAGGTATCTTTAAAATATACATATTAGCTTAACTCAACAGCTTTTATAATCAAATGTTTTTGTGCAGTTAAAAATCCCAAAGACAACACAATCCAGATTCTCTGTGTAATACCCATCTTTATGTGGCTTATTTTTTATACTACCTTTATTGTTTCTTTAAAGACTTTATTTTTAAAAGTATGTATTTTTTTATATAACTGTATATATTCCTTTTTCTCTCTCTTCCAAGCCTATGTACATTTTTACTCACATTGTAACTGAATCTGACTTATTGTGAACCTATTGATTTAAATTGCAGCATTTCTAAGACTGAAAGACAGCTATGGCTGATTCCTCTGCCACTGTCATCTTCCCAACATGGAGAGAAGTTTACCACCAGCTCTGAGTCTGGAGCCGTGTGTACCATCAGCTATCAGAAGCAGTTCTACCAAAGCAGTGTGTAGCCCAGAAATGTTTTTTTTGTTTGTTTATTTTTTAACTAGCAAAGGCTAAATCCACCACGCAGCAGCATAATGTGCTGCTTGCAGGTGCCTCATTCCCACCATACTGCAGGTCAAGCGCACATGCCAGGAACCCGCCATAGTAGCTCAAACCCACAGGCTGCTGCTACCTTTAGAGAAACAAATAGGAAGCTGTTTTTAGCTCCATTTCGGAATCTTCCTTCTCAGGTTTTAGGTGGAAACTCTGGCTAATCCATTGGGTACCATTTGTAGCTGGAGTTTTCTCTAGTCCTGCCCAGCCCCATGGACCCCACAACCACTTACAAAATAATCACTCAGAAGCTTATATTAATTAAACTGCTGGGCCATTAGCTCAGGCTTACCACTGACTAGCTCTTACACTTAACTCAGCCCATTTATGTTAATCTATATGTCACCACATGTTTTGTGGTATTACCTGTTGCCTTTACATGTTGTTCCCTGGATGGCAGGCTTGCATCTCTTACTGGCTTCCAACTCCCAGCCTCTCTTCTCTGTTTGTCCTGCCTATTCTATACTTCCTGTCTGGCTACTGGCCAATCAGTGTTTTATTTATCAATCATAGCAACATATATTCACAATATACAGCACAACACACAGCATAAGGTGGGAGGACCAGGAACTAGAGCATGGTTAAGCTTTTAGGCTTTTGAGCAGCAGTTCAGCTGAGATTCATTTAGAATAGGACACAGAGGCTTCCAGTTTGAGGAAACAGGATCAGCTGAGGAACTGGTGTGGTGAGGTTGGCTGTGGCCTGTTCTGTCTCTCTGATCATTCAGCATTCACCCCAATACCTGGCTCTGGGTTTGTTTTTATTAATAAGACCTTCTAACAATTAATGCTACAGTCTTATTAATAAAAAGTCTGGAGCCAGATATTGGGGTTAAAACCTGAGAGATCAGAAAAGCAGAAAGAAGCCAGCCACATTCTCACCACTTGGAGATCCTCAGCCAAAGAGACCTACTTCCTATATACCCAGTCCTATATGCCTTTCTTTTCTGCCATCTCACTTCCTCTCTGCCCAGCTACATCACTTCCTCTTCCTGCCCAGCAGTCACTTCCTGTCTGTCTGTACTAACCTCTAGATCTTTATTGTTAGTGCTGAGATTAAAGGTATGTACCACCACGCCTGACTTTGTTCCCTGTGTGGCCTTGAATTCACAGAGATCCAGACAGATCTCTGCCTTCTCAGTGATAGGACTAAAGACATGTGCTACCATTGCCTGACCTTTACATTTACTGTAGTGGCTGGCATTTCCTCTGATCCACAGATAAACTTTATTGGGGTACACAGATAAAATATCACCGCATTACAAAACTGTCTCGCTTATGCAGAAAGCATAGTCCTGTCCTATGGAGGCTTCATGGCTGTTATTCTAAAGTTAACGAGTTCCCACTAGCTTGGTTCTGTTGTTTCTGTAGGTTTTCAAATCATGATCTTGATGCTCCTTGCTCATAGAATCCCTCTTCTCTCTCTTTGACTGGACTCCCCAACCTCAGCCTGGTATATAAATGTATATAAATCTATATACATTTGCTTCTATCAGTTACTGGAGAAAGGTTCTATGACGACGGTTAGGATATTCACCAATCTGATTACTGGGGTAAGCTAGCTTAGGCACCCTCACCACTGTTGCCAGTAGTCTAACCTGGGGTCATCCTTGTGGATTCCTAGGAACTTGCCTACCATCAGGTTTGTCCCTATCATCATGATGTCTCCCACTATCATGGTATCTCTTTCATTGCTCTCTTGCTCCATACCTCTTACAGCTCAACCATCCTGGCCCCTTATATTCTTATCCTCCATCTGCTACCCTCTATTGCACTCCTACCCCCAGTTTACTCATGGAGATCTCATCTATTTCCCCTTCTCAGGGCAATCCATGCATCCCTTTCAGGATCCTCCCTCCTAGCTAGCTTCTCTGGAGCTGTGGGTTGTAGATGCTTTACATCTAGTATCCAGTATTTGTCCTTCTGAGTCTGGGTTACCTCACTCAGGATGATATTTTCTAGTTCCATCCATCTGATTGCAAATTTCATGATGTCATTGTTTTTTACTACTGAGTAGTACTTCATTGTATATATGTACCACATTTTCTTTATCCATTCTTCAGTTGAGAGGCATCTAGGTTGTTTCCAGGTTCTGGCTATTATGAATAATGCTGCTATGAACATAGCTGAGCAAGTGTCCTTGTGGTATGATTGTGTATCCTTTGGGTATACGCCCAAGATTGGTATAGCTGGGTCTTGAAGTAGATTGATTCTCAATTTTCTGAGAAACTGCCATACTAATTTCCAACATAGCTGTACAAGTTTGAACACCTACCAACAGTGGAGGAGTGTTCCTCTTGCTCCACATCCTCTCCAACATAAGCTATCATCAGTGTTTTTTATCTTAGCCATTCTGACAGGTATAAGATGGTATCTCAGAGTCATTTTGATTTGCATTTCCATGATTACTAAGGATGTTGAGCAACACTTTAAATGTTTTTTTGGCCATCTGTTTAGATCTGTAGCCCATTTTCTAATTGGATTGTTTGGTATTTTAATGCCTAGTTTCTTGACTTCATTATATATTTTGGAGATCAGGCCTCTGTCAGATGTAGGGTTGGTGAAGATCTTTTCCCATTCTGGAAGCTGTTGTTTTGACTTATTTACCATGTACTTTGCCTTACAGAAGCTTTTCAGTTTCAGGAGGTCCCATTTATTAATTGTTGTTCTCAGTGTCTGTGCTACTGGTGTTTTATTTAGGAAGTAGTCTCCTTTGCCAATACACTCAAGGCTACTTCCTACATTCTCGTCTATCAAGTTCAATGTAACTGGATTTATGTTGAGATCTTTGATACATTTGGACTTGAGATTTGTGCATTGTGGTAGATACAGATCTATTTGCAGTCTTCTACATGTTGACATCCAGTTATATCAGCACCATTTGTTGAAGGTTTTTTCCATTGTACAGTTTTGGCTTCTTTGTCAGAAATAAGGTGTTCACATGTGTGCAAATCAATGGCAGGGACTTCAATTCAATTCCATTGGTCCACATATTGGTTTTTATGCCAATACCAAGCTATTTTTATTATTATTTCTCTATAGTAGATCTTGATGTCAGGGATGGTGATGCCTCTTGAAGTTGCTTTATTGTAAAGGATTGTTTTGGCTATCCAGAGATTTTTTTGTTTTTCCATATGAAGTTGTGTGTAGTTCTTTTCAGGTTTGTGAAGAATTGTGGTTGGATTTCGATAGGGATTGCATTTAATCTGTAGATTGCTTTCCATAATTTTGGCATTTTTGCTATGTTAATCCTACCAATCCATGAGCATAGGAGATCTTTCCATTTTCTGGTATCTTCAATTTCTTTCTTCAGAAATTTAAAGTTCTTGTCATACAGGTCTTTCACTTGCTTAGTTATTGTTGCCTCAAGGTGTTTTATATTATTTGTGGCTACTGTAATGGATGATTTTCTCTGTAATGTGAGAAATCCATGGGAATCTGCTTAAGAAGTATTGGGGAATCTATTAGGATGTAAACTGAGAAAATAGACTCATGAACACAGAACTGAGTAGACAGCTGAAGTCATTCTCTGATCTGACCGATAACAAATACACCTGACAGTTCAATCACAACAGGAAGCAGGAAGCAGGGAGAAGACCTTATGACCCTTTTCCCTTTCCTGTTAAGAGGTTACATAGAAAGACAAGAAGTACCACCTCCTTTGGGGCCATATATCCCAAGGTCATGAGCACAGCAAATACCACTACATCACTGGTTTCTTTCTTGGCCCAACTATCATTTTTATATAGGAGAGCTACAGATTTTTTTGAGTTAATCTTGTATCCTGCCACATTACTGAAGGTGTTTTTCAGCTGTAGGAGTTCTCTGGTAGAATTTCTGGGACACTTAATTATACTATCATGTCATCTGCAAATAGTGAAAGTTTGACTTCTTTCCTTCCAATTTATATCCTCTTGATCTCCTTTTGTTGTCTTATTGCTCTAGCTAGAACTTTTAGTACTATATTGAATAGATAAGGGGAGAGTAGACAGCCTTGTAACCAAGTAAACATAGAGACTTATATTGCTTACAAACTGTATGGCCGTACCAGGCTTCTTGCTAACTGTTCTTACAGCTTAAATTAACCCATTTCTATAAATCTATACCCTGCCACGTGGTTCATGGCTTACCGGCATCTTCACATGCTGTTAGTCATGGCAACGGCTGGCAGTGTCTCTGACTCAGCCTTCCACTTCCCAGCTTTATTCTCCTCCTTCTTCTGCCTATACTTCTTCCTGCCTAACTACTGGCCAATCAGTGTTTTATTTACTAACCAATCAGAGCAACACATTTGCCATACAGAAAATCCCACAGCACCTGATTTTAGTTGAATTGCTTTTATTTTCTCTCTATTTAATTTTATGTTGGCTTGCTGTAAATTGCTTTTATGATGTTTAGGTATGTTCCTTGTATTCCTGATCTTTCCAAGATCTTTATCATGAAAGGGTGTTGGATTTTGTCAAGGGCTTTTTCACTATCTAATGAGATGAACATGTGTTTTTTTTCTTTTAGTTTGTTTATATAGTGTATTGCACTGACATATTTTCATATGTTGAACCATCCTTGCATCTCTGGGATGCAGCCTACTTGGTCATGTTGGATGATTTTTTGATGTGTTCTTGGATTCTGTTTGCCAGAATTTTATTGAGTATTTTTGCATTTATGTTTGTGAGGGAGATTGGTCTGTAATTCTCTTTTTTTGTTGCCTCTTTGTGTGGTTTGGGTATTAGGGTAACTGTAGCCCTATAGAAAGAATTTGACTGTGTTTCTTCTGTTTCTATTGTGTGGAACAATTTGAGGAGTAATGGTATTAGCTCTTTGAAATTCTGATAGAATTCTATGCTGAAACCATCTGGTCCTGGGCTTTTTTTGTTGAGTGATTTTTAATGATGGTTTCTATTTCCTTAGGGGTTATAAGTCTACTTAAATTGTTTATCTGGTCTTGATTTTGTTATGTTATGCTTATCCAGAAATTTGCCCATTTCTTTTAGATTTTCAAATTTTGTGGAGAACAGGTTTTTGAAGTATGACCTGATGATTATGTGGATTTCCTTGTTCTCTGTTGTTACATTTCCAATTTTTTTGTATCTGTTGAGATTTGCTTAGTGTCTGAGTATGTTGTTGATTATAAAGAAGGATCCATCAGGTGTTGAGAAGAAGGTATATTCTTTTGTCTTAGGAAGGAATGTTCTATAGATATCTATTAAGTCTATTTGAATCATAACATTTGTGAGAGCCCTTATTTCTCTGTTAAGTTTCTATCTGGCAGACCTGGCCTGGGGTATTGAAATCTCCCACTACTAGTGAGTGGGGTTTGATGTGAAGTTTAAGCTTTAGTAATATTTCTTTTACATAAGTGGGTGCCCTTGTATTGGGGGCATAAATGTTCAGAAATGAGACTTCATGTTGCTGGACTTATCCTGTGATGATTATGTAATGTCCTCCTGATCTCTTTTTATTGATTTCAATTTGAAGTCTATTTTGTTAGATATTAAGAGAGCTAGACAAGCTTACTTCTTAAGTCCAATTTTTACTGGAATGTTTTTTCCCTGCCTTTTACTCTGAGGTAGTGTCTATCTTTGAATTTGAGGTGTGTTTCTTGAATGCAGCAGAAGGATTGATCCTATTTTTGTATCCATTCTATAAGTCTGTGTCTTTTTTATAGGTGTAGCATGAATTGTTAGAAGGTCTTGTTAATAAAAACAAACCCAGAGCCAGGTATTGGGGTGAATGCTGGAAGATCAGAGAAGCAGAGCAAGCCACAGCCACCTCACCTCACCAATTCCTGGCTGATCCTGTTTCCTCAGACTGGAAGACTCTCAGTCCTCATCCAGAATGAATCACAGCTTAACTGTGCTCCTCAAAGCTTGCTGTGGATATCGCTCTATATAAATAAAGCACTGATTGGCCAGTGACCAGGCAGGAAGTATAGGTGGGACAAGGAGAGAGGAGAATTGAGGAAGGAGGAAGGAAAGAGAGACCGGCTGGAGCCACGGCCAAGACAAGGAAGATGTAAAGTACCAGTAAGCCACGAGCCACGTGGCAAAGTAAAGATTACTAGAAATGGGCTGAATATAAGAGTGAGAGCTAGACAATGATAGGCCTGAGCTAATGGCCAAGCAGTTTAAATAATGTAAGAGTCTGTGTGTTTATTTTCTAAGTGGGCTCTGGGACTGGCAGGACTTGGCGGTGAGAGCTGGAGAAAAATTCTCCAGCTACAAAAGCCTAAATGCTTAACCAGCCAAATGCTTCTATTTCCTTGTCTTTATGCCTTATATACCTTTTTGATAGCTGCCATCACTCCTAGGATTAAAGGCTCACTTTCTGGGATTAAAGTCGTGAGTACCACCATTTTCTAGCCTCTGTATCTAGTGGCTGTCCTGTTCTCTGACCCCAGATAAGTTTATTAGGGTGCACAATATTTTGGGGAACACAATACTGCCACATATAGGCATTGATATTAAGGGGTATTAATGACCAATGATTGTTATTTCCTGTTATCTTTTGGTGGCAGTATGTACATGTATTTCTTTTCTTTGCAATTTTCTGCTGTGGGATTATCTATTGCCTGTGCTTTTGTGGGTGCATCTAACTTCCTTAGGTTGGAGGTTTCCTTCTAGTGCTTTCTGTAGGGCTGGATTTGTGGACAGATACTATTAAATCTGGTTTTTTCATGGAGTATCTTGTTTTTTCTATCTATGGTGATTGAAAGTTTTCCTGGGTATAGTAGTCTGTGCTGGCATCTGTGGACTCTTATTGTCTGTCCAGGATCTTCTGGCTTTCAGACTCTCCATTGAGAAGTCAGGTGTTATTCTGATGGTTCTGCCTTTATATATTACTTGTACTTTTTCCTTTGCTGCTTTTAATATTCTTTCTTGATTCAATATGTTTAGTGGTTTAATTATGATGTGGCAAGGGGACTTTTTCAGGGTCTAGTCTATTTGGTGCTCTGTAAGCTTCTTGTATTGTCATAGGCATTTCCTTCTTTAAGTTGGGAAAGTCTTCTATAATTTAGTTGAATGTATTTTCTGTGCCTTTTAGTTGGTATTCTCCTTTTTCTATCCCTATTAGTCTTAGGTTTAGCCTTTTCTTGGTGTTCTAGATTTCCTGGACATTTTGTGATATGACTTTTTTTGGCTTTAGTGTTTTCTTTGACTGATGAATCTCTTTTCTCTATGTTCTGCCCAGTCCACAGCCACTCAGACACAAGTAAACACACAGAGGCTTATAATAATAAAAACTGCATGGTCATTAGCTCAGGCTAACTACTGACTAGCTCTTACACTTAAACTCAGCCCATTTTCATTAATCTATATGTTACCACATATTCTGTGGCTTTATCTGATATGCTGTTCCATGGATGACAGGCTGGCATCTCCTCACTCAGCCTTCCAGCCTTCCCACAATTCTCCTTGTTTGCTTATCCCACCTATACTTCGTGCCTGGCTCCTGGCCAATCAGGATTTTATTTATCAACCAATCAGAGCAACACATTCACAGTATACAGAGCAACATTCACAACACTTCCCCTTTTCTTATTTTTCAAAAAGGAAAGTTTTTAAATTTAGCATAGTAAAATTACATATAACAAAACTATTATCAAGCAAGAATTATTACAATATCTAGTCTATTTGTACTTGACAATATTAAAGAGATATCCTATCTATTCTATATTTGTGAGTCTAATGTTTCATATCTATTTTATCTCTTATCATAACCAAGGAAAATTATAACTATCTAGTCTTCAACTACATCAAAGACCTCAGAAGGACATAACATTACCTAAGGAGAATAAATGCCTGCTTAATACCGAAGAAAACACAAACATTAGGCTGATGGAAATGACAAAGACAATCAAGAACTTGAAAATAGAATTTGGTAAAGAAATAAAAACATTGAAAATCCCTCAAGTTGAAATAATGATGGAATTAAAGAACCTAATACCTCAACTAGAAAATACAAATGAAGGGACTATCAGGAAAGTCAATCAAGCAGAAGATAGAATATCAGTTTTCCAAGACAAAATAGAGGATTTAGAGACTTAATAAGCAAGAAATGTGAAGATTTAAAAAAATAAAAAATAAATAAAAATACTGTGGTGATATTTTATTTGTATGTTAATAAATAAAGTTTTCCTTGAGATCAGAGGAAATAGCAAGCCATTTTAAGTAAACACAAAATTCAGGCAGTGGTAGCACTCACCCTTAATCTGATCACTTGGGAGGCAGGGTCTCTGTGTGTTCAAGGACACACTAGGGAACAGAGCCAAGCGTGGTGACACATGCCTTTAATCTCAGTACCAACCATAGAGACCTGGAGGTCTGTACAGACAGACAGTGACATGGAAATGAGATAGCTGAACTAAGAGCCAATGAAAGGGCAGAACAGCAAGGTAACAAAGGTACAGGTAGATAGGAATTAACACACCTTGGAAGCTGCAGCATGGTGAGGTAAGGTTAGCTTGTGTCTATTGCTGTGGGATGGTCTGTATGTCAGATTTGTCCTGACTGTGGGCCAGGCAGGAAAACTCTAGCTACAGGTTATAACTATTTCCCTGATCTCTAAGGCTTTCACACCTATATTTGGCTTTTTTTTTTTTTATTTAATAAGACGGCTTAGAAAATTTTCTACAAAATACACAGGCACACAGGAAATATGGAACACCATGAAAAACCCAAACTTTCAAATTATAGGCATAGATGAGGGAGAACAATCCCAAGTCAATGGCATAGACCAGATCTTCAAAAAATCATAGAAGAAAACTTCCTCAAACTAAGGAAAAATACACACACACAAAGAGAGAGAGAGAGAGAGAGAGAGAGAGAGAGAGAGAGAGAGAGAGAGAGAGAGACAATACAGAACACCAAATAGAAAAGACAATTCCCCATAGCAAATCATAGTTTAAACACTAAGTGTACAAAACAAAGAAAGAAAGTACGTATAAAGAAAAACCCATCAGAGTAAGAACTGATTTCTCAGTGGCCACTTAGGAAGCAAGAAGAGCCTGGAGCAATGCACTTCAAGCCCTAAAAGACTATGTCAGCCAACCTAAAATAATTCATCCAGGAAAGCTATCTGCCATGATTGAAGGAGAAAGAAACACTTGCCATGATATAAATAAACCAAACCTAAGGAATATATAAGAATTATTATTTTGAGTTGAAGAGAAGAATGAGCATAGCAGACAGTCTGTAAATAGAAATTTGAAGCCATAATTATTAAAACATAATGAGAACACAAACAGCAAAGCCAAATATCAACAACACAATAGCCAACTAACGCATAAATTTTGATAATAACTAAATATTATTGGCCTTAAGTCTCTAATGAAAAGACACAGACTGAATGATCAAGAAAAAAAAAAACTATCTTCAGCCTACCAGAAACATATCTTAGTTTTCAACACAGGTACCATGACAAATTTTTTCCAATCAAATGGGACAAAGAGTCAAGCAGACATCAATATCCTAACATCTAACAAAATGTACTTGAAGAAAATCAGAAGAGATAAAGGGTGATGTAGCTAGAGTTTTCCTGCCTGGCCCACAGTCAGGACAAATCTCTCTCACCTGCCAGTCCCACAGCTGCTCAGACCTGACCAAGTAAACACAGAGACTTATATTGCTTACAAACTGTATGGCTGTGGCAGGCTTCTTGCTAACTTTTCTTACAGCATAAATTAATTCATTTCTATAAATCTATACCTTGCCACGTGGCTTGTGGCTTACCGGCATCTTCACATGCTGTTTGTCCTTTTGAAAAAAAAAAGGGGAAGTGCTGTGGGATGTTCTGTATGGCAAATGTGTTGCTAATTAGTCAATAAATAAAACATTGATTGGCCATTGGCTAGGCAGGAAGTGTAGGTGGGACAAGGAGGAGAATAAAGCTGGGAAGTGGAAGGCTGAGTCAGAGAGACACTGCCAGCCACCACCATGACAAGCCACATGTGAAGATCCTGGTAAGCCACGAGCCATGTGGCAAGATATAGACTTATGGAAATGGATTAATTTAAGCTGTAAGAAAAGTTAGCAAGAAGCCTGCCACGGCCATATAGTTTGTAAGGAATATAAGTCTCTGTGTTTGCTTGGTCGGGTCTGA
Organism: Peromyscus eremicus; assembly: GCF_949786415.1. Classification (NCBI taxonomy): domain Eukaryota; kingdom Metazoa; phylum Chordata; class Mammalia; order Rodentia; family Cricetidae; genus Peromyscus; species Peromyscus eremicus. The sequence continues at coordinate 123,785,835 of NC_081439.1, forward strand.
GTGGCTGTGGGACTGGCAGGTGAGAGAGATTTGTCCTGACTGTGGGCCAGGCAGGAAAACTCTAGCTACAGGGTGATACTTCATTCTGATCAGGCAAACAAGTAAACACAAAGACATTACTAGCCTAAACATGTATGCACCAAATTCAATGACATCCATATTCATAAAAAATCTATTATGAGAATTAATGACACAAATTAACACCAATCCATTAATTGTAGGTGACTTCAATACCCCATTTTCTCTAATAGGCAGGTTATCTAGACAAAACTGAAACATCAGAATTAACTGACATCATACATCAAATTGACTTAAGAAGTATCTACAGACTATTATATCCAACCACCAAAAAAATATACAAGAATACACATTTTATTTGGCACAACATGGAAACTTTCTTAAATATACAGCATCTTGGAACACATAATAATCTTCACAAATTCAAAAAGATTGAAATCATTCCTTGAATCTGATCTGATCAATCTGACCATGATGAAATAAAACAAAACTAACAGCCAAAAACCCTCTAGTAAATATGCGAACACATGGAGATTAAATAACTGATTATTCAGCAGTCAAAGAAGAAATCAAGAAAAAAAAGCAAAAAAAAAAAATCCAGTAAACTAAATGAAAGTGAAAACACAACAAAAGCTCTAGGACACATTGAAAGCAGTTCTATCAAGAAATTATATCTCATTTTGAGCGAGGCAACTCAGATCCAGAAAGAGAAATGCCCCATGTTCTCTCTTATTGGAAGACCCCGGCTCAAAATGTCAAGATGTTGATATATAGAGTATAGGAACTACAGAAACTAGGAATGTAAATGGAATCACTGCCAGGATTGGGGTGGTGGTGGAGAGGAATAGAGAGGGCAATAGAAAGAGAAAAGTGATCTGAAAGGAAATGAGAAAAAATAAGAGGCTCCTTAAGAAGAGGGGAGAGGGGTAAATAGAGAAGCTATTGGGAGAGGACACATAGCTTCATCAAGCTATTGGGAGAGAATATCAGGATAGAATTGATCTGATAATGGATATGATAAAAGGGTGGTTCATTAGGGAAGGGGAATGAAGGTAAATTTAGGAGTACAGAGGATATAGATAAAATAACAATATGGAAGTCTGAAAAAGCCACAGGGAATCATATTATTAAATATTTACCAAACAACCTATAATGTATGTAATTCAGTGTACAAATATTCACATATACTTTTAATTAACTGTTCTTATCTGGGCTAATGGAGCTTGCTCTAAAAGTCAAAGACCACCTAACCAAAACCTCAGTACCAGACACGAGAATTCTTCTTTTGAGTTCTTGGCCAGGGCTATCCAGGAGACTCCCAAAGTATACAGACTATTGCTGTTGTCATTGCTTACCTCTAAGATGTGGAGTATAAGCCCTATTGCTGAAGAAACCATACACTTCAGAAAGAGGGCCCAGAGGCCCCTCATCTGGAATTGATCTGAATGTCCCATTACTGAGGACTAGCTTTCATGATATCAGAATATGCCATGCAAGTCTCCAAAGGAGGGAAGTATGGTGGTTTGTAAGAAAATGGTCCCCAAAAAGAGTGGCACAACTAAGAGGTGTGGCCTTGTTGGAGTAGATATGGCCTTGTTGGAAGAACTGTGTTGTAGCTAGAGTTTTCCTGCCTGACCCACAGTCAGGACAAATCTCTCTCACCTGCCAGTCCCACAGCCGCTCAGGCCTGACCAAGTAAACACAGAGACTTATATTGCTTACAAACTGTATGGCCATGGCAGGCTTCTTGCTAACTGTTCTTATAGCTTAAATTAATCCATTTCTATAAGTCTGTACCTTGCCACGTGACTTGTGGCTTACCGGCATCTTCACATGCTGTTTGTCATCGTGGCGGCTGGCAGTGTCTCTGACTCAGCCTTCCACTTCCCAGCTTTATTTTCCTTCTTGTCCCGCCTATACTTCCTGCCTAGCCAATGGCCAATCAGTGTTTTATTTATTGACAAATCAGCAACACACTTGACATACAGACCATCCCACAGCACTGTGTCACTGTAGGGGTGGGCTTTGAAGTCTCCTATGCTCAAGCTATGTCCAGTGATACAGACCACTTTCTGCTGCCTGCAAGTCAAGATGAAGGACTCTCAGCTATTTCTCCAGCACCATGTCTGCCTACATGACACCATGTCATACCATGATGATAATGGACTAAACCTCTGAAAAGGGAAGCCACCTCAATGAAATGTTTTTCCTTTACAAAAGTTCCCAAAGTCATGGTATCTCCTCACAGCAGTATTTCTTCCTAACTAAGACAGGAAGCAATCAAGAGCCCTATCCATCTGTGATGCCTATGAATAACTAGCATGCCAGGATAACCATGCTACTAGACTAGTGGCATGGCATGTATACATTGACAATAACCAACAGCTCTCTAATTGGACTTGACAGATACTGTGCCTGATATTAGAAACCTAGCTAGTTAATCAGTATTAGTGAAATCGTGGTTATTGGAAGTAATCTACAACCACTGATTTACTAAACCAGCATTATTTCTAATGACAATCTATAAACATTTGTCCTTATAGAAATAGATAAGTGTAGTGTTTACCCTGTCACCTAGGAAATTTCTCTTTGTATCAGATAGTGACAGGAAACCACATTCAATAAAAATGCAGAGTTGTGGAGCCTAGTCCCAATGGATACATCTACAAAACACTCTCATAGCTGAGGTTCAGGAAACATTGCAAAAGCAGGGGAAAGAATATTTTAAGAGCCAGAGAGTTGGAGTTTGCAATGAGGTTATTTCTCCTAGTAACATCAAAATATCTCATCAACATGACTCCCCAAATGTGAGCTGAACAAGGGAAAGTCCTCCAGTTCTCAACCTTACACAAAATATAAGGCAACTTAGAAAAAACTGGGGGTAAGATAGGTTGGTCTTCCCCAGAGAAGAGCACACCAATCAGTTGTCCAATTCCAAACAACAATTGTACCTGAAAACATACATAAAAGTAACATATGAAACCAACAGGTTATATTTGGATATATATATATATATATATATATATATATATATATATATATATATATATATATATTTATAGATATTCATATTTGCATGCAATAATAATTGGTAAGGAAAGAGGCCATGAATTTACAGGAGAAAAGGGAGTAGTATATGGGGAGGCTCAGAAGGAAGAAAGAGAATGAAGAAATGAAATTAATTAAACAGAACCTGTAAATAAACTTAAAAAAAATGAAAAAGATATTTTTTAGAAAGTATCAATAACAACACTACCTTTTCTGTAGAATCTTGTATATGGTGCTTTGAAAGCTATTATTTTCTCAGAATGCTGGTGCCTGTGATATTTATAGATTTCAGTGACAATATGACTAATTTTGAGGAATTTCCAAATCAACCTAATCAAAAACAGAAAAAGAAGGGAAGAATGGTAGATAAACAGATGCACACAGGTATTGCTTTGGTATTTCAATGAAAGGAAACAGTTGGAAGTATATGAAAGCGACTTCATAAACCTACAGAGCAACTGCAGACCATTAGCCTACTACCTGTATTTTAAGATCTTTTTATGTAGAGTTGACTGCTAATAAACCATGGTAATTTTATAATAATTACTTAAGATTCTATCATACATTTGACAATAAATACAATTTTAATCTAACTTAATATAAGTAATAATTGTTCATCAGAATTCTAGCAATTGAAGTCATTACTTAAAAACTGCATACAGAAGCACAACTTAATGAAGTTATGTGTCCTATAATTAATAGCACTACTATAGCTCAAGGATGAATTTGGCTAATATCCACATCAGAGGTAACAAAATAAATTTTTAATAGCAATCCAATAAATTCTGATGTTACCAATGTAAATCTAAGCAGGTCTATTCAGACTCTTGAGTAAAATAATGCTACTTGATTTACAAACAATTGGAGCTTAACACTAACAACACTAGTTTATACAAAATAATTATGTAGTTAGAATTTTTTCTGTGTCCCATCTGGTCCTGCAGCTGCTTGGACCCAAGTAAACAAACAGAGGTTTATATTACTTACAAGCTGTATGACCTAATGGCTCAGGCTTCTCACTAGCTAGTAGCTCTTACAACTTAACTCAGTATATTTCTATTAATCTATGCATTGGCACATGGCTTTGTGGCTTACTGGTACTTTCACATCTTTTTTCTCCTGGTATCTGCTTGCAGCATCTCTCCACTCTCCTTTCTTCTCCTCTCTCCCCAGCTCAAATTTACTGCCTAATCATATTCTGCCTTACTATTGGCCAAAGAGCTTTATTTATCAACCAATCAGGACAACACATATTCACAGCATACAGAAAGACATCCCACAGCATAGCTATGTAGGATTTGCTTATATACAAGAAAGGGGGGGACTATTTTGAGTGATTGTATTTTTAAAATTATGAGAACATCAATTTATTAATTTGGCAGCTGTCTTTCCTTGCTATAACAACTAGCATCCATAATTTAATACCATGTACAAGTTTTATTAAAGATTAGGATTTCTGCTAAGAAGTACATTAAATTAAACAAGACAATTCAATATGAACAAATGATGGCAACTAAAGTGGCCCAGCTCAGCTAGTGTTATTTCTTAGTCTATGATCACTACATCTACATATAAAGAGATAAACCAATCATCATATTGAAGAGTAATAATATATAGCAAAAACTGAGCTTATCTTTGGTTCTTTTAAAGTAATATAATAAATAACTAATATTATTGGCTGAAAAAGTGGAGGAACAAGGTGGTAATATCTGTGTCTCCAGTATTTTCATGGTTTCCTGGGGTCACCCGAAATGATGTTTTTATAGACAAATCCTGTGGTTCCCTCACAATAGATATATTTAGGACATCAAAGTTTAAGTCTGCAGACAGATGCAAAAGTTATAGGATATGCCTTAGGGACTTTACCATTGCCTTAGAGGTGACCTCAGGAATAATAATAGCAATAATCAGATGAACAGAGCTATATGCTAGGTGTCATTGTAATGTTACTTAGGGACTTCCTGAAGCATAATGGAGGGGGAAAATGGAACTAACATTATGTCCAAACAATAATTAATCAGGGTTCAAGGTTAAAAAATCCATTTTCTCTTCACTGATTTATAGTAGTGGTTGAATAGTGCATCCAATGCTTATTTGGAAATGATTTTATTTTCATTCTTGCTCTCACCTCACTTTTGCATTCACAATTTTTAAAGCATACTTCATTTTGTGCAAATCACAATTTTGTGGTAGATCTGCAGCATATCATCTCCACCATTTTTTTAATATTGATAGACTAGTCCTTTTCACAAATGAAGATATTTTTAAAAATCAGAAATATGTAATGCAAATCCTTAGTAGCTGCTCTTCTGGCTGTAACTCTTTAGAACTAGGCATCTAGCATACAGACATTTTTTAATCTTCTAGCAAAGTCAGCATTAAACTCTCTACCATAGCGCATATTTTATCATACATTTATACTAGCTAAATATAAATACATAAATAAAATCAAGAGAACTTAGTACATAAACCCAATAGCACTATACCATTCCAATAAAGTGCAATGTCAAACCCAATAAATTTGGTTTCCTCCTGAACATATTAGGTTATAACTCCATACCAAAATAAAATATCCAGTTGCAGTAAGATTAATAGTCTAGACTGTGTCAGGATAAATGAAATATATCCTTATTGCTGCCCTATGTCTTATGTGTACAATCTGTGGCATTTGATATGCATATTTACTTACAAGCTCAATAAGCTTAAACACTGTTCTTGCCAATGAATCACTGGACTCAATAACAGGAAGATCTAGAATCCTCAGGGAATGGGAGCCATCATAGGTGGTACTTGATATAATTGATCAAGCACTATAAATTCTTCCATAACTTTTTACCACATGTATTTCTTTTCTCCCTTCTGCCTCTATTGCCCATTTTTCTCTTTTCTGTCCCAATTTCCTTTCTTTCCTGCCCAATCTAGTGAGTTAGCATTTTCAAAGTATGAGATAGAATCTATTAGTCACCTCTGAAATCAATTCAGTAGAATATTTCTGGCTATGAAATTTTTGTTTTAGACTATGACTACCAAGGGTTATGATACACATTTCTTCCTGAGGAACAGCATCAGTTTGTGTCACCTGCCTCCACTTACAAGTCTTAGAGTACAAGAAGCTAAAGAGTGTAGTTGATGGGGGAATGTCTTTCTATACGCTGCAATAATGTGTTGCTCTGATTGGTTGATAAATAAAGCCACTTTGCCTATGGCAAGGCAGCTTAGTGGCAGGTGGGAAATTCAAAGGGAGAGACAGGAAGAAGTGGGGGGAGAGACGCCAGCAAGCCACCCAAGGATCAACATGAAATAGGACGCAGGTAAATCCATGGAACATGTGGCAATACATAGATTAATAGTTATGGGCTAATTTAAATATACAGCTAGCTAGCAAGAAGCTTGAGCTATGACCATGCAGTTATAATTAATATAAGCCTCTGTGTGTTTACTTGGGGGATGCAAATGGGAGAGATTTGTCCTGACCGTCAGCAGGCGGGGACACAAGAAATCTTCCAGCTACATGTAGTATGAAAGAAAACACACTACCAGGCATTCTACGATCTTGCTCTTACTGCGTCATTAAGTAATAATGTTAATCATGATGAAGTTGAGCAATTGCAGTTTATACTTACTGCATTAGTTACTTTTCTCAGTGTGGTGACAAAACATCTGACCAAAGCAATTTCAGGGAGGGAAGGCTTAATTTGACTTACACTTTTAAGGGATAAAGTCCATCATGACAAGGGAAATCATGCCAGGAGGAGAAGGAGGAAGCTGGTTAGTTTGCATTTAATGATAAGAAGCAGAGAGATATAAGTACTGATAGCCATCTCTTTTTCTCTTTTATTATTCACTCTAGGAGTCTAGGCCTCAGAATGGAGTCACTCACTATTAGAGAGGGTCTCCTTACTATAAATAACCTCATCTAAAAATTCCCTTATAGAAAAGGCCAGAGATTTGTCTCCTAGATAACTCTAGATTTTGTCCATTTCACATTATTTCCCATCATACATGTATAGTTATTTTGAAAAAAAGTGGAAAATGAAATGAAGTTTTTGTTTGAATGGTTAGCATTATATAACAATAACAGGAATCACAAGTTTTTCTAATTCTGATTCCTTTCTTACTAAAATCATTAGATTTTGTTAAATTTCTTCACTTTAGGGAGTGAGTTTAGGAATTCCTCATTGAAAGTTTCCCTGAATTTATGTGTAGCACCTGGAAATGATTAAGAGTATTATATGCATCCTGTCTTGATATCATACAGATGGTATCAATAGTTTTATACATGGAGAAACTGAAAGAGGTACAGAACTTCCTATGGATCCATGATGAAGAAGTAATGAGGTGGGAAGTGAGCCCAGATCTTTGAGTTAAAGTACTTAGACATGTGCTTAATTAAAAGAAAAACTGCTTTGGGTGCTGGCACACTATTCAAAAAAGACAAAACCCATGCCAAAATAATTAGAATAATTGAACTGAGTTTTTAAAACATCTATACTTTCAAAAAAAATCAGAAACCAAAGTCTAAAATAACCTTTAAATTTTAATCACTGGTATTAAGGGCATGTCCTCTTTATGTCACATTCCTTTATTTAGTAATTTGTCTGTCCTTTGGAGCTCTTTTGTAAATGTTTGCTTCAAGGGAATAGTTTTCTCTGAAAAAGCAGTAATCTGTCTTAGAATTCATACTCTTCTTTCATTCTGTTTGTTTACCCAATGCTTTCTGGGTCTAGTGGAAAAGATGGAGAAATAACATTCTCAGGTGAACTATGTACCACACAGTAACTTGTTAGCATTTGAATATCTTAGAAACATGCTTTTTATCCATCGTAGATGAAATTTCTGTTTTTTTTCTAATACTCTTAAATTTATAAAAGGAGAGGCAAAATTTCATTTTATCTCCCCATTTTCTCACTTGATTTGCAAACAAGGATCTCTAATCTTTTAGTAAAACAAACCATACAATAGGGAGAAAAGCACACAAACATCAAGATACATTCACATTGCTTCTATATAGAAGCATTGATAATAACGTCATTTGTATTAGTAAAAGCACATGTATATCCATGTATATTTTGTATTCCATTTTACTTAGAAACTTTCCACTAAAACAGAAACTTTTTAGAAAAGTCAGTATAAAGTAGCTTTTAAATAAATTGGTACACTTAATTTTTTTTCACATGCTTCAATATCTCTTCTACTATTATTATTTGTACAACAACTCACAAAATTTGGTATTGCTCATCATTTAGTGTGTATGTGCACATTCAGAGCACACTTCAAAATGCTACCCATCTACTTGAAAATTTTCTACTGACAAAAAGTATAGTATATTCTTTTTAATTTTACCTTACTGTCACTGTGGTCCCATGTGGAAAGGCAGGTTGTTAAATGATTTCTGAAGGCTGGTAAGCATGTGAGAGTTGCTTACAAGGCTAATTAAAATAGATGCACTTCATCCATTACTTAGGCTTGCTAGATCCAAACAAATATAAGTTTGTTTTTTTATTACGGGTACTATGTACTTCTCTAAATTTGCAGACTAGTTACAGCTTGTTTGCCTGCTTGCTTGCATGTGTGTGTGTGTGCGTGCATGTGTGTGTGTGTGTATGTGTGTGTGTGTTACCTTTAACTAGAGACACATCACCCTTCTCAGAATACTCTCCCTTTTCTCTGATGGACTGTCTCATTATTTTTACATCTGAATGGTCTCTTAGCTTAACATTTTGTAGTTGTTTACAGCACCCATTAAATAACTACAAGAAAGAGAGTAAGACAGAAAAGTAACAAAATAACTGCCCTCAATAATAATACAATGTGCACCTACTGCCACTACAACCTTTAGCAAATACCACATTGAAATTTATATATATATATATATATATATATATATATATATATATATATATATACAAGCATAGCATTTAAAAGAGGAATGTGTCCATGTAGCTGAAAACAGCATGTCCACATGCTATGTTCAAAAATATGTAATTCCAAAATTGCTTATATGAATGACATGGAAATTTCAAAATAAACTTTCTTAAAATTGGAATAAGAGGAACATTAATGATCCTTAGATCCAAGAGATAAAATTAGACAATTTGAACTATTACTAAAGTAAATTTTACCTGTTCACAATATAAGATTATCAGTAGTATTCTTTTTTGAAAGCCCAGCATAGTCTTCTTAGGCAACCATTATAAAAAGAAAGTCAAAAAGAAGAGAAAGGAAAAAGCACAAAAGAATTCCAAGAGGCAAGAGTTGGAAGTCAGTGCTGTGTGAACCTGGTTTAAATGTACGGGCAATAACCTTGAAAGCAGATTAACCTTAAAGCAGATTCATTAGCTTCATAGCTAGCTTTTGCTCTAATATTGCACCTCTCTCCTGGCATAATTTTCTAATTTTGACTTATTTTTCTGCTGTTCCCTACCAACTGTCTGGATATTCTGACAGACTCTGAGAGAGTATATGAAAAAGTCAAGAAGCTATGGGGCCATCTCTTCTAGGATGAGGTGGTCACTGTTTTGGTACCGGAAAATTAACTCCATATTCTTTGATTAGAGGAAGCAATTGCAACTTTATCCAGAATGCTCTGGGAGAATTGAGAAGCGGCTGCAAGGAAGGTGGGTCTACAGGGAAACTGTGGTGTTCCTTGTAAAATCCTCACCACCTTCTTGAACTATACTGACTCTTTGAACGAGTGTCTTCCTTTAATAGAATCAGTCCAGACTACTAATAAAGAGAAGGAAGAAATGAGAGGGGGGGGGAAGCAAAGGAGAGGGCAAGAAAGAGGGCTGTGACAACCTCCTGAAGCATAAAAATAATCACTGTTAAGGTTGGTCTGGAACAGTGCTAAGTCTTGCTTTTGTTCAAACATTTGCAGGAGTTTTCCTGAGCACTATGTAATATTAAAATATGTTGTTTTCCAGCCTGGGAGGAGATCCTTAAATATATGCAAGCAAACTCCAGTGATTGGGTGTTTACTAGTTAAGGGAGGCAGCAGCTAAGTGTCCAACTCAGATTACTCACCGCTTTTTTACTTGTCCATAACTTCCACTGAGAAGTCTTAGGGTCTCCTCAGATATGGTATCAAGCAAGTGTCATTCTTATTTCACTTGCAGCACAAGGTAGAAGCTGCAAGAGCTGGGCAGAGTTCCAGTAAAGAGGGGCCGACAGGCAAGAGCGGTGCTCTGCAGAGCTTGTCAGAGAATTGGAGCAGGCTCCTTTGTGGGCTGGTACTCCCTCCTGAGTGCACAGCAGGGACATTTGATCTGCAGGGTGATTGATAAGTGCAGGAGAGGGGCAGCCATCCTTTTCTCCCTCCCTCTTCTCTACTCTCTCCTTCCCTCCCTCCTTCCTGCCAGAAGCGCGGCTGTGTGGAGAGCAGCTCCAGCAAGGATCTGCCTGTCCTAGGGTGGGGGTGGAGGGCCACCGCCTGCTCTTCTCGCTGCTCTGCCACTGCACAGCCAGCCCAACCGTACCCAGGGAGTGCTGGCTCCTGAGCCTCTCAGAGTCGCCAATGCTGCGGGAGCCTCCGCGGAAGATCAAGGCAGCGCACTCTGCTCTCGGTAAGTTCAGAACACTCGGGAATGCTGTGGCAAGGCGACCCATGAGCAAGATTACTTTGGCCCAAAAGTGGGAAGGACCATGGAGTGGCTAGGCTCTACCCACCGTGGTCAGCCTTTGTGAATCATCCTCTTCCCTGGGTACCCTGTTGTTTTTTGCCCCTGACCTTTTGCGGGTGTGGTAGGGATCCAGGAGTCTCATAGGCAGGTGACCATCGCTGCTGCAAGGGATGACCCATGCAAGATCTTCTGCTAGTAACATGCTCCATTCACTTGCAGTGCCCAAGCCCCACGGCAAGGGCAGAATAAGTGGCCTTGGGGGTGGGGGGGCCGCGAGGTCACGCTCTCTCTGACATCAAGATGTTAGCCACTAGGATGTATGAAAGATAGGGCTACTCTAGGGGCTGGTGTGTAGTCCCTTTCCTTGCAAAGGGGAACTCCCTTAGAGCCTGGGTGTCACCAGAAGAGAGAATAGCATGGGTCAGACAGGAGGCTGGAGAAGAAGGCTGCCTGGCCTGCTGGACTTCTAAGCTGGTTCTGGCCATAAGGATTGCAGGGATGAAGGTGAGCTCTGTGTTGCATCCTGGCCCCTCCATGATCTGTGGAAAAAGCTTGGGCGACCTGAGTCCAGCTCTAGCTGGTTAGTGACAAAGGAGGATGAGGCAGTGGAGTATGCATTTCAACTTCCTTCTCTTCAAAGAAGAGAACAAGCATTTTGCTTACTTAAGCATCTGCCCCTTCTGCTCTTGGATTTCCCAGTTCACCCCAACCTTTCCAGCTCCTTAAAAGCCCATCATTTTTAGTGCTTCTTAGAGATACACTGGACCAAATGAAACTTACTTAAAAGTGTCCATTGGGTTTGAAGCTCATTTACTTCCAGAAACAATCATGTTTCTGAAAGTGGCTCAGATACATGCAGAAGATACAGTGGCAGAGTAAATTGACTCTTGCAGAAAGGGAACCATGGAATGAAAACCAGGCACCTCAGGGTCCTTGGTATGGCTCACCACAGCTAGATTACCACCAGATTTCTTTTATTGTGTAATTGGTAAGAATTTCAAGACACTCCAAATCCCTCTCCTCTCCTCTTTCTTCCGCTCCCCTCTTCTCTCCTCTCTTCCCCTCTCCCCCTCTCCTCTCTTTCTCTTTCATTTCTAGCAAAACAATCCTGGTCTTCAAAGAGTCTATACAGCATTATCTATGTCTTGAGGATTTTACTGTATTTGAAAACTAAAACTAGTGATATTTATTATAGCAGTAAAATTGAGCACATTCCTGTAAAATGCCCCACTAAGTTTAGGTATGCAATTCTCTAATTCATATTAAGCAGTATTGGGCTCTGAAGAATACACTGTTACTCGGAATCCCTCAGTTCTGTTTCTAATTTTAGTTTCTTGAAGTTAACTAAGTCAGCAGGTCACCTTGTCAAGGAAGGTACTGATCTGTAAAATAATCCTGGTTTGTTAGGTTTTGTACAGCTTTTACATTAGCTTTTATGTCAGTGAAATATCAACCAAATTAGTAAATGTTTGTTAAATGAAAGGCTGAGTGAATAAATCATATCTCCCTAGGAACAATATTTAGAAATACATAGAAAAGTTTCCCTTTCTTATGAAAGGAGCCTAATTTTGCTCATAAGGAATCACTCTGCCTGAATGTAATGATCCACCTTCAATAGAATGGGAGGCTATCCACAACTGCATTCCCCACTCCCAGGACTGTTATGCTAGCCCCATGGTTGCCCTATGGCCCAGGGAAGGAAAATTAAGGTCCCAGAGTGAATAAATCTTGCTAAAGGCCAAAGAGCATGAAGAGGGATCTTGAAGCATAGTCAAAGGCTTTTCCTGAAAGGAGGAAGAGGGAAGACAGAAAGCCACACAGAACGGGGCAGGAGATCACAGTGCCACAGGTGGCCTTATTGCCAAAGTTTATAAACTACCCCAATCATTCTCAGGGATGAACTTGTATACGCTACACTCTTAAGACTTTCACTTAATAGGGAGACAAAAGGAGTAAAACAGGTGGATTTCCATCCTCAGATCATTTATTTTGCCTGTGCCATTGCCTACCTTACATTCTGGCTAGGTAATGAGACTCTGGGTGAACGCTGCAGCAGATCTGAAGAGGCAGAGAAAGAAAAGTGAATTGTTTTGTGGAACAGACACATTTAATCAGTCCCTTTCATCACTGTTATTCTGGGTCCCAGCTCATGATTTCTTTTACCCCTTTCTTCATCAGGAGTCAGTTCTCTGGCCCTGCATTCTTCCCTGCTTTTTGGTTTTGGTTTTGATGTTTGTTTGTTTTGTTTTTTGTGGGAGGGTGGGGTAGGGGTTCCCTGTCTCGGCAGCCTAGAGGGCTCAACAACTCTTGCCTTGGCTCCCACTCCTAGCTGAGTCTCAGCCTGGCAATACTTTTCTGACACCCACTCCACTTTCCTCCAGGCAAAAAGCACACGTTTAAGCTTCATTATCTGGCTAAGTATAAACCTCAGGGGGAGAAGCATTTTATTTTTGTTTGGCTCAGTCTGTCAGTTAACGTTGAGCTAGCTGGCTTTCCAGAGTCCAGGCAAATAGCTGTTTGGATGGTCACCACCAAGAATGTAATTCCCTAAGCACTGAAACAGAGCTCTGTATGTAAAGTATTGATCCCCTAGGAGAACTCTTCTCACTCCTCCTACACAGACACACTAGAGCAGGAACACTCCCCTTTGCACCAAAAGCATCTCAGCTAGCAGTCTGTCTAGCTGGCATCAATCCTGTAGCAAGAGGTACCACACACACACATTTAAGTTCCTGGGCAGGTCTGGATCCTGCCTTGGGAATTGGCATGAGATCAGTCTTAATGGTCAGGTCACTGTCCTTATGCAATATGTAGGCAAGGAAGGGCACGTGAAAGAGATCACTCAGACTGGTTTGGATCAGGAGAGTTTCAGTAAGGCCACCACTAACCAGAGCTGGGCTGCCTGCTTGAGAAACAAACTCCTGTTCAGAAGGAGCTTCTCTTGCCGCCAGCCTGGCTGGAGATAGACTAATTCTGAAACAACTGATGCAGCTGGGAATTGAGCTGTGCAAAGCCACTCACTGGGAAGGGAAGCGTCTGCCCCACCCTCCCCCACCAAGCGCCCTGGATATTCTGCCCACATTCCTCTCTCCCGTGACGTGACGTCACCCCTAGTCCTGTCCTGGGGAGCCTGCAAAACCTCTCAAATTCAAACTGCTAGACACACTGCTGCTGCTGCTGCCACTGGACTGAAAGCGCGCGCCCAGGCTCCACTGTGGCAACCGCGGAAGCTACCCTGTCCACAAGACCTCCCTATGCAACCACATCCCTGGTTCCCTGCAGCGCAGCAGCTCCTTTTTGCTCCAATCCTCCTCTTCCTCTCTGGCTGTCAGCGGGTTTCTGCGCACCCGCCCTCCATCAAATTAAATCAAGCAACAAAAAGCAGAGCAGCCCCCTGCAAGCGGCATCTCCTTTTACTTTGCTCTCCCTCTCTTCCCGAAGATGCTAAACTACTGGTGGACTGAAGAGGAGGGGAGTCCTACCTTCTGATGTGTGAGTACCCCCAACCCAGAGCTATCTTTGCCCTCCCATTCTATTCCCTCCTCCAGTCCCCTGACTCTTAATTTTCCCACCCCCCTCTTTTAATGCAGTTTAAAAATAAAAGTAAAGCAATTTCTGCTGCAAGCCCAAAACGGGCAATCTGCCTGAGATTTCTTCAAAATACCCCAGGGGAAGAGGAGATGGGCCGGATTTAGTAGGACAACTGGATTGATTACTAATGACTCTGTGGCTGGCTGTGACCCACCAGGAAATCAGGTGCAAGCATGTGTGTTCCAGGACTTGTTGTGTGGGTGGGCTTGGGGGAGTGGGTAGATAAAAAGAGTAGAAACTGCCTTGAAATACGCAATGATTTCATTCTTCCTTGCTACCCACCCCCTCACTCTTCCCCCTCCCACCTGCCTCCTAGCTTTGCCATTTTAATGGAGCTTCCTTGTTTCTTTCTTCCCCGCATCCTGCTTTCTTCCCCTGTCCCTTACTCAAGGTTTGCCTGTAGGTACCTGAGCTGACATCGAAGGTGCCTAAAGATGCTGAGCAGCATTTGGTTCCTCAGTGTGTTAACCGTGGCTGGGATCTTACAGATAGAGAGCCGCAAAACTGCCAAAGACATTTGCAAGATCCGTTGCCTGTGCGAAGAGAAGGAAAATGTACTGAATATTAACTGTGAAAACAAAGGATTTACAACTGTCAGCTTGCTCCAACCTCCCCAGTATCGCATCTATCAGCTGTTTCTCAACGGAAACCTCTTGACCAGACTGTATCCAAACGAATTTGTCAATTACTCAAATGCAGTGACTCTTCATCTAGGTAACAATGGGTTGCAGGAGATCCGACCTGGGGCATTTAGCGGTCTGAAGACTCTGAAGAGACTGCACCTCAATAACAACAAACTGGAGATATTGAGAGAGGACACTTTTCTAGGCCTAGAGAGTCTGGAGTACCTCCAAGCTGATTACAATTACATCAGCACCATTGAGGCAGGGGCATTTAGCAAACTGAATAAGCTCAAAGTGCTCATCTTGAATGACAACCTTTTGCTGTCTCTGCCTAGTAATGTGTTTCGGTTTGTCCTGCTAACTCACTTAGACCTGAGGGGAAACAGGTTGAAAGTAATGCCTTTTGCTGGTGTCCTTGAACATATTGGAGGAATCATGGAAATTCAGCTGGAAGAAAACCCATGGAATTGCACCTGTGACCTACTTCCTCTCAAGGCATGGCTGGACACCATTACTGTTTTTGTGGGGGAGATTGTCTGTGAAACTCCTTTCAGGTTACATGGGAAAGATGTGACCCAACTGACCAGACAAGACCTCTGTCCCAGAAAAAGTGCAAGTGGTGATTCTAGTCAGAGGAGCAGTCATTCAGACACTCATGTCCAAAGGCTGTCCCCCACAGTGAATCCTGCTCTTAATCCAACCAAGGCCCCAAAAGCAAGCCGGCCACCCAAAATGAGAAATCGTCCAACTCCACGAGTGACTGTGTCAAAAGACCGGCAGAGCTTTGGCCCGATCATGGTGTACCAGACCAAGTCCCCTGTGGCCCTCACCTGTCCCAGCAGCTGTGTGTGTACCTCTCAGAGCTCAGACAATGGTTTAAATGTTAACTGCCAAGAAAGGAAGTTCACTAACATCTCTGACCTGCAGCCCAAACCTACTAGTCCAAAGAAACTCTACCTAACAGGCAACTATCTCCAAACAATATATAAGAATGACCTCTTAGAATACAGTTCACTGGATTTATTGCATTTAGGAAACAACAGAATTGCAGTCATTCAGGAAGGTGCCTTTACAAACCTGACCAGTTTACGCAGACTTTATCTAAATGGCAATTACCTTGAAGTGCTGTATCCTTCTATGTTTGATGGACTGCAGAGCTTGCAATATCTCTATTTAGAGTATAATGTCATTAAGGAGATTAAGCCACTGACCTTTGATGCTTTAATTAACCTCCAGCTCCTGTTTCTGAATAACAACCTGCTGCGGTCCTTACCTGATAATATATTTGGGGGCACAGCCCTCACCAGGCTGAATCTGAGAAACAATCATTTTTCACACCTGCCTGTGAAAGGGGTTCTGGATCAGCTTCCTGCTTTTGTTCAGATAGATCTTCAAGAGAACCCATGGGACTGTACCTGTGACATCATGGGGCTAAAGGACTGGACTGAACATGCCAATTCTCCTGTCATCATCAATGAGGTGACTTGTGAATCTCCCGCTAAGCATGCAGGGGAGATACTGAAATTCCTGGGAAGGGAGGCTATTTGTCCAGATAATCCTAACTTGTCTGATGGGACAATTTTATCAATGAATCACAACACAGACACACCTAATTCCCTTAGTGTGTCTCCTAGTTCTTACCCTGAACTACACACTGAAGTTCCACTTTCTGTCTTAATTTTAGGATTGCTTGTTGTTTTTATCCTGTCTGTCTGTTTTGGGGCGGGGTTATTCGTCTTTGTTTTGAAACGTCGAAAGGGAGTGCCAACTGTTCCCAGGAGTGCCAACAATTTAGATGTAAGTTCTTTCCAGTTACAATATGGGTCTTACAATACCGAAACAAATGATAAAGCTGATGGTCATGTCTATAATTACATTCCCCCACCTGTGGGTCAGATGTGCCAAAACCCCATCTACATGCAAAAAGAAGGAGACCCAGTAGCCTATTACAGAAACCTGCAGGACTTCAGCTATAGCAACCTGGAGGAGAAAAAAGAAGAGCCAGCAACACTTGCTTACACAATAAGTGCCACTGAGTTGCTAGAAAAGCAGGCCATACCAAGAGAGCCTGAGCTGCTGTATCAGAATATTGCTGAGCGAGTTAAGGAACTCCCCAGTGCAGGCCTAGTCCACTATAACTTTTGTACCTTACCTAAAAGGCAGTTTGCCCCTTCATATGAATCTCGACGCCAAAACCAAGACAGAATCAATAAAACCGTTTTATATGGGACTCCCAGAAAATGCTTTGCGGGGCAGTCAAAGCCAGACCACCCTTTACTGCAAGCTAAGCCACAATCAGAACCAGACTACCTCGAAGTTCTGGAAAAACAAACTGCAATCAGTCAGCTGTGAAGGGAAATCATTTACTACCCTATAGCATCAAAGGATATGCTCCAAACTGTTGGAAGCACTGCATTTGCTTTTGTTGTGTCCTCCCTTCCCCAGTGCTAATGGGAGACTGAAAGTGGTTGGGAAAAGTGGTGAAACAATGATATTCCTTTAAATTATTTTTCTCTTGATCTCCCACCTCCACCCACACTTTTTAGGAACCATCAGTGAACATGAATGTTTCTACATTGCATTTTTTCATGTATATTATTTAGGTTTTGTTTCTGTTTTCTTTCTTTTTTTTTTTCCCAGTGTGGGAGTAGAAAGAAACGGTAGTGAATGAAGGAATAGTAAGTAAAGTTTTCAAATGAGAATATTTTGTAGAAGATCTCCAAAGATCTTTTGGGACTGCAACTTCTTTTGTAAATAATGATCTATGTTATTGTCATCTTCAGTTACCAAGTATAGGCCTGGGCATCGCTACTTTGTGTTAAAGTGCCTTTGCACTTAAGTATATTACTTAAATGTTGCTTTTAGCTTTGAAAATTAAAAGTATTTTAATGTGTTGTATTTTTAAAATCGAAATCAATGTAAAATAGACCTATGTGTCAGCTATATTAAGCCAACGTACAGTTTGCTTGAGTTATAGAAACCAGCCTGTCATCAGATGATTCTAGCTTAGGACATTATAGACTTAAATGTAAAGTATTTCCTTTCTTTGGGGTTTGTTATAAGTGATTTTATTTAAGTCAAGAAAGGGGATTTAACAGTGGACTAGAGGTAATAAGCCACCTCTCTTGGGATTAGCAATTCATTAATAAAATATATTTAACCCAATATCAGAGTGAATTGAACAATTAATGCCCTTCTGTAAATCATTATTTTACACTAACATGGTCAATGTTTTAGATTATTTTCCTAATTAAGAGTACATTACACAATTGTAGTATATTTTTTCTGCATCAAATTAGATATTTTTATATATTTAAAGGAAAATCTGTATTTCTAACTTTTTAATTGAAATTAATATTTTTTCTGCCTATTGCAACATTTTCTATAAACACATACCAGTAGAGGCCGCCACACACCTCATTTAACCAAGACACAAGAGCCATTAAATACCTTGAAGGAAGACTTTAAAGGTAAGATGAAACCTTCCCACATAATTTCTCTGCAAATTCAAGACAGCATAGATAAAATTGCGTATGTTACATTTTATTTCTTTGAGGATCAAAAATTAGACACAAAATCTTTTGAATTTTCACATTTTCTGACAAAGCTAGATTTCCTCTTGACTTTAATTGAAGCGTTAATGAGGTGCTATCAAATCATGTACTATTTGCATCTCCAAATCCATTAATAGTTACCGAATCCACAGCTGTAAGCATTTTTTTTCCTTCTGCCTTTTTTTTTTTTTTTTTTTTGGCATGCTTTAGTTGAAAATTTTCTTGTTAGCTTGAGCAAACCTTTCATTTTGGTTTTAGCAGTCAATTATTTTAACTAACCAACTCTATATAACATTTATGAAGTCTTATTAGACTGTAAGTAATTTTTAGATGCAAACCTTATTGTATGATTTAAACAAACAGCCTTTCTTTACAACAAAAAATAGTTTTGTTTTGTCTATTGTAAATCCTTATGCAACTGGGATGGTGATCTGCATATAAAGTAGTCCAGCTTTTCAATTCCTTATTAAAGCAAGTGATGGCGTCTGAAAGAAGCACACTGTTTCCTTTTCATAAATAGGTTACTGCACATAATAATCCTTTATTATCATGTGGAGATTGAAGTGGATCCTGATAACTTACTTTTAAAGCTTTAAAATGACTAATAGTACATTACTATTATTAACAAATCATGTTACAGGCTTTCAACTAGAAATTACTTAAATCCAAATCATTTGGATTCATAATTAATGGTGCAAAATGGACTTTTTAAATAACAGAAGATGATTGTGTCCATATATAAAAGTAAAGGACACTGACTGACTTGTATGTTCACTATTTGCTTAAAAGGCAAAATTGCTATTTAAATCCATTAACTCACAATTGAAAATGATGGGTCAATGTGATCTACACATATGCTAATAAAGAAATTTTACATTTCATACCATAGGAGCTAGAGTACTGAATTAGTTGGACATGGAGACAGTTCCTGGAAACTGCCTCATCTTTGAGTGATTATATATATATATATATATATATATATATATATATATATATATATATATGAAGTTTTAAAAGTTGCTTAATGAAATAAACTTTCCTTCTCATTCATTTTCATGATTTTTAAAGAGGCCTCCTGGAAGAACTCAAATCCACACATTCTTTAGCTCAATAATTACTATGTACTTCAATATTTTCATGCTTCTAGAATTTTTTCTTTATTTATATTGATTTTTAAACTCAAATCTTTCAGGTGTGATCCAAATGGTTTCATTTAAAAGTATAATAGCACACCTTGTGTTTTAATCTTTATTGTCAAATGCAAGCATAAGCACTTCAAGTTTAATTAACTTATTGGCATTGTCACTGGTTATATTCTGATTTTCTTTATAAGCTCAAGCACTTTCAAACCAATTTTACTTTAAGATTTTTATTTTGAACTCCTCCAGCTTGATTTTTTTATTACCCTTACTATTTTACAAGCACCTTGTAATGAGTGTGAGCCTAGCAGGAATGGTTCCAGACAAAGTAATAACATTCCTAGGACCCTGCCTGGAACAGAACTAGATGACTGGCCCTACAAATGTCAAATAGCAATTACTCAAGATTTTAGTGCTTAATTAATTACTTTCATGGATTCTGCATGTACCAGTGGGTAAATTTGTACAAAATTCTCAAAAATACTCTTCCTCAACCTTGACACCATTGCCAAGAATGTTTGGTATGGACTTAGCCCGACCTGTGTGCCTTCTTTCCTCAGGCATTTGGTGAGTAAGAAAAAAGACTCTTCAATGTTCTCTTTGTCCTCTGACTAATAAGGTGACTTAATTTTTCTAAATAATTCTGTATCATAAAGGGCTCAATATTTTACAGATTTTTAAAATATATGTAATGAATCAGAGATACTCTGCCATTTCTCAAACCCTGAAAACTTTATGATAGTACACATTCCAGAAGCATACTAGATTGAATGCTAGAGTGAACAAGTCCTTCCAGATGGTTCTCTTACTCAATTTGTTTCATCATTAATTAATTAATTAAGGCACTCATCATCTTGAGTACTCTCTTCCCTGGTGCCTGAATCTACTGTGTGCTGAGGGGCCACAGATATATATTAGGCAGGATCTCTAAATGCCTCATTCCAAGCCTTCACTCCTACTCCCACTGTTACTAAATTCCCTTCTCCCCACAGATCTCCCAAATTTGGCAAGGAGCTTAATACAAAATAAAAGAGAGCTTTATTTTATTGAAAATCAACCCCAGATAAGAAGTGGGGACAGTAATGCAATGCAGAAGGTTTAGTTTGTAAATTCTCTGGAGTAAAATATTGGACTGATAAATCATAAATAGACTGGTTACAATGTAAGTGCTATTAACACATCTTTTGAATTATGTACTTAAAAGGGGGAAAAATCCCACTAATATAAAATAAATCACAGCAGATTTAGGCCCAGTGTTATGGCCTGATGATAGCTATATATTTGTGCTATCTACATCAACTTTGTAAAGTTGAATACCAAAATTGTAAACATAAAAAACACTGATATACTTCAATTTTATACAACATTCATGTTTTATAGGCAATATTTATTTTCTATTTTAGTGGCTTAAAGGGTAATCTTTCAGCTCACATGCCTTTTACCAACACAATGATAAGAGAATTATGTAAGAGAGATTGAAGTATTTTGTATAGGTCTACTTTGCTCCTTATAATGGTTGTGTAAAAAGTAGTGTGTAAATTGAAGTTTTATAAACCAAATTGTATTTTAAGTGCATCAAGGGAGCTGCCATTTAAATAAAATGTGGGAATCTCCTTTGAGGCAAAAAAAGTTTTATAATGTAAACAACCACTCTGTTTTGTATGTTTGGATTTTCAGTATCAATTTTGCTTAAAACCAAGCTCCCATGCATAAGAGTATGTTTTGTCAGTGTTACTTGAGCTATCCATTTCTTGGTTGCTAAGGGCTTATACTTGAAAGTCTGCTGCAGTTTAATGTTAACTGAGCTATCTACAATTTTATGATGGCACAATAGCATTCCTGAACATCTGGACTAGCAAGCCTATTTCAATTCATTTGGACACAGGACCCTTGCTCAGCAGCATCTCCCCTCCCAAGACCTTGTTTCCTTAGAGGGTAGATTGACTCTTGTATTCACATCCTATAAAGTGCATAGAGATGCAGATTTTATAAAAAAAAAAATGTTACTATGTAAACATACTGAAATGCATGTGTGTTAGAAATTTTTAGCAGCATTTTAGCGTGACAGTATCTGTACAAATTCTGTTAGACTTAGTTGCAAATAATTGTCCTCAAGTTATTGTAATAAATGACAACTGAAACAATTTATTATGTAAATAGACTTGTACCAAATAGTGACATTGTTTAAGAAAATAAATGACATATTTTGGGCTGTTAAGAGGCAAAACGAAATACTGAAAGTGTGATCAAATGATATTGTATTTTATTGGATAAGCTAGATAAGCTGTTTAGTTATTTTATGCTGTAGTTAGCTTTCAGTTAATAAATAAATATTCACTATTCACTAAAAATACACATTTTGGATTAGTTAGAAGTCTTTTTTCTTTTTCTTCATTTTCCTTCTTTCTTTCTTTCTTTTTTTTTTTTTTTTTTTTTTTTTGAGACAA
This sequence comes from Peromyscus eremicus, assembly GCF_949786415.1. Lineage (NCBI taxonomy): Eukaryota > Metazoa > Chordata > Mammalia > Rodentia > Cricetidae > Peromyscus > Peromyscus eremicus. The sequence continues at coordinate 123,807,874 of NC_081439.1, forward strand.
GGTCCTGGTTGTCCTGGAACTTGCTTTTAGACATAGCTGGCCTCAAATTCACAGATATCTGCCTGCCTATTCCTCCTGAGTGCTGGAATTAAAGGCTTGCATCACCATACCCAGCCCTAGTTTTTTGGAATCTTGAGAAGAATTAATGACAAATTTGAGAGCTTTCCTCTTTGCCTTGGTATATGCTGTCCCAGTGCTGGGAAATGAACATTTTTATTCTTTAAGTCATTATGTGTTTCATGTTTGATATAAAATAAGATTTAAAAAAATATTAATATTTCTCCGTGAGTATTTGTTAGTATCATGCTTGAAAAGTAAAAGCAAACAATAATAACAAAACAATTCAGATATATGTCTTTCTAGGAGCTTAAAAAATATTTACTGACTTTCCAGTCCCCATATCCAACACATACACTTCTACATTGAAATCTATTTTTTGCTGTATTTTTTCTAATGCTATACATGATCTGACAAATTCATATTTTATAAAGTAAAAGAACGAGTGACATACACATAGAAATGCTATTAATTGTATTCCTTAAAATGAGATGAAGAGAAATGAGAAGATAGGAAGAGAGATATTAATTTGTTCCTGTGATTATGGTGCTATTTTGAAAGTGGCTACCTTGGCTAAAGTCTCAGCATATCTTCCATATATTCTTCATCAACAACTGTGTAACAGCCAAGGATTTGAGAATGCTGTGCTGGGTATGAAGATTTAAAGACAGATTAATTACCTTCTGTTGAGGTTGTTAATATATGTACAATGTAGCATGAGTATTCATATACCATTTACAGGGTAGCTGAAACAATTGAAACATCCACATTTGGAAGTGTTTTGTTAAAGGATGAAAATTTGTGTTAGCACAGATTATCCAGTCACTTGTAAATATCAGGAAAAATATGTAAGTATCCATTAACAAGTCCATATGTGACAGTTGAAACAGAAATAAGGCCATCAAGATAGATTTAGTTATTTCTGAATCTGGGCTGAAAGTGCATTTGATTTATGTATCCCTGGGAAACAGCTCTGTAAACAGTTCACATCATTTTTATTAATTTAATGTTAAAATATTATTTTACATTTACAATAACATTTGACATATAAAGTAACTTTGTCCTAGTTATCTGTCAGAATTATTATCTGGAATTTTGGGACATTTTGTTCATGACAGAATATTGACAAAAACTAGTAATCTTAGGTAGCTTCTAGCTCACAAACTGACTACCAGACAGGAAGCATTAGATAAATGAATTCTTAATGAATTGCCTCTGAAGTCAAGCCTCTTTTCCTTTTATATTGTTATCACTTGAGGATAAAATCTGCTTTATTGACATGCTGCTTCTCATATGAAGATCAAAGAAAAGGTTGACACTCAAAGAATCAAATTTCATAGTTTAGTAACAATGGATGGTTGGCTGTTTTAGGAACTCTTAGATATTCAGTTGTAACATGTTTACAGAGTATAAGTAAAACACACACATACACATATACACACCCCACATGACTATAGAAGAATAGCTACGCAAATAGGAAGCAAAAATTATCAAACATTTACATAAAGGGAGGTCCCAGTTTTAGTGATATATGATTTTGTCCATTGAATCCAGTGATACCATTCTAGAGCTCAAAGTAGCTTTAATGATCATGGAGCTGCTCTGTTACTGGCTGTTGGAAAAGAGTGATTATGAGTTGAGTAATAACCCACTCTATGAGATTGAATGATAAAGTTTTCCAAAGTTTGACTGACTAGATTCTTAAGTCTTCCAGATAGGCAAGGGACTATTTGGAATCAAGCCCGTATCAAATACCAATTCTTTCAGAATAAGGTGGTTTCACAAAATGTTATTTATATAGAATAAGAACCTACAGTTTGTATTTCCCAGAGATGATCCCTATGATTTGAGATCCTGATGTAAGATGAATTGCTAAACGGTCTTATTAATAAAAAACCCAGAGCCAGATATTGGGGTGAAAACTGAGACATCAGAGGAATAGAACAAGCCACAGCCAACCTCATCTTACCAACACCTCAGTATCCAGAGAGAGCTACTTCTTGTATACTCAGGCCTATATACTTTTCTGTACCCTGCCATCTTATTTCCTCTCTCCTCCCAGCTACATCACTTCCTCTTTCTGCCCAGTTGTATCACTTCCTGTCTGTTTGTACAGACCTCCAGACCTCTATGGTTAACTAGCACTGGGATGAAAGGCATGTGCCATCATGCCAGGCTCTATTCCCAGTGTGGCCTTGAACTCACGGATGGATCTCTGTCTCTCAAATGCTAGGATTAAATGCATGTGCTACCACTGCCTGACCTCTACATTTAATATAGTGGCTGGCTTTTTCCTCTGATCCTCAGATAAGCTTTATTAGGGTACACAAATAAAGTATCACCACATCCTAATCTTAAAAAGATCATAAAGTTGCCAGGACAAATCATAGTTCTCATTGGATCTCAACTTTCCAGTCAGAAGAGTAATGGATTGGATGAATTTAATGAATATCTTACAGTTTGGTATTTTATGATCTAGGCCACCAGAAAATATTTACTACAGTTGAAATAAGAAATGACATTCAGACAATTATTAAAATTTCTTACCTTACTTTTTTCTTCAGTACTCCATTTTAGATATAATCCTAATCTTATTTTGTCTCTTCAGGACTCAAATGCATAATTTATATTGAATTCTTCTCCCTAAATTTTATTTAAAAGGCTTAAACACATTTTAAAACTTCTTTATAAATCATATCTTACCATTTATTTGGGGGTTGTGTATTATGAGTTTTAAACATACCTATTTTTTCAAGGGGATTATCTTTTCTGTTGAATAATTTTAGCTATTCTGTGTGGTGACTAAGCAAATTAAAATTTGAATCCATGTAGGAAGACCACATATCACATATAAGGGAAAACAGTATTTTATCCACTGAGTTGTTCATCATCTCACACTTTTAGTCAACACTGACAAATTTCTTATCATGAAAGAAACTGATGGACCTTTGGATAAATCAGTTGAGCTTGAGAAATTCAATGATTCATTCCAGTGAGCAAAGCACTTAAGATGAGAAGTGGTATGAGGCTTATTCTTGGTCATAAATTTCAGTCATATTTTTAATGCTAGGCCAGTGAGTACCTATCTTGCCAAATAGATTTTAATGGAAACACAGGAAAAAAAAAAACCTCAACTTTGTAATGTTCTGCTGTCATATGTTTTGCAAGAGTGGAAAAAGAAAAAGAAAACAAAATCCCTTCAGAAAGTTCTACTTTCCCGAGGTATTTGAGGGTCTGATTAAAAACATTAGTTAATCAAAGAAAAATCCAACAATACTTGGCTCAAAATTTCCTTCTGCCTTGCTAAAGAATGTTAATAAAAGGAAGTAAAGGGGGCTGTAGAGATGGTTCAGAGGTTAAGAGCACTGACTACTCTTCTAGAGGTCTTGAGTTCAATTCCCAGTGACCACATGGTGGCTCACAACCATCTGTAATGAGATCTGGTGCCCTCTTCTGGCCCACAGTCATACATGCTGTATACATAATAAATAAATAAATCTTAAAAAAAGGAAGTAAGGTTTCTTTGTATTTTAATTCATTAAGGTATTAAATTATTCTCAAGGTTGAAACATTACATTTAATAAGAAATTATTTTCAATAAATATCACACCTGTTCTACAATACAAAAAAATTAAAAATGCCCTAAAAATTCTAATTCTCCTTTTGTCTTAAATAAACTTTAAAGATTCTCTTTCGCATATGCTCGTTGCAGCTATTAAATATTCTAACTGGATAAATTCATTTACATGAAGAGTATATGTAATTGCTGGTAGCCCTTATGTGGTACCAGATTGTCTCTAAAATATGATTTATGGAGCACTTACTGTGTGCTGAACACTCAAAGAAATGCTGGTGCACATCTCAAACAAATCTACAGGTGTTTCTGAAGGCAAAGTGTGTACACTGGGACAAAAGATGCTAGAGCTAATGGAAAATTCACAAGCTACTAAATCTGCTTTAAGGCCACCAAGATATCATAAAAACAAGATACATGTTTGAAATAAGACTTAATGCTTACCATCAGGGAATTTATAACAAAATAGGACAGGTGATTTACGTATCTTCAAAAGAATACAAGAGGTCAGGATCAAAACAGAAAAAGATTAATAAGGACTGGACTAGTATTTTTTTTTTTTTTTTGGAGAAGGCTTTTGGAACAGAGGGACACTAGAATGAGTTTAAAGTTTAGAAGGCTTGGAGAATTATGAAGCTTGAAAATGAAGACAGCAATGTGCATATATCAAAAAGTGAAGATAATGGTAAGAAAGGCCTAATTTATCTTTTAATGGTTCTGAAAGGAAGAGGAGATTTGAACTCAATTCCATAAATCATGGAAAGTGTATTAAATAAAAACAAAGGTTATGGATTGATTAATATTTTCATGAGGCCTGATAAAGTATTTCATGTACATTTCTGAATAAGATTTATGGCATTCTAGCACAGACCACAGTGACCTAATGCGTATGGATAAAGGCCAACTAGTTGAGAGTCAGCACAAGGATGATATATGTTAAAGAATAGGCACTGAAGAGGCAGCACACAGAAATTTAAAATTAAGCTCTGTCACTCACCAGTTCTGTGTTCTTGAACAAGTCACTTTAGCCTCTCTGGACCCAATTTTCTTCATCTGAAACAAGTGACAATGATCATCTTCACCTTAGAGAATAGTTATATGGATCATTAAGTTACTATTTGAAAAATAAAATATTTATTATACAAATTAAATGTGACAAAAGTGTCACTTGAAACCATTTCTAATTGGACTTCAACTCTTTTTTTTCTAATCTACTACCTACCGTGTCTTACTGCTTTAATGGAGAATTAGTGAATCATCTGAAGAAAAAGAGTGAGCTACATATTTGAGTAGAGAGGATACTGTGGGCCAGGAATTGTTGTGACCATTTAGAACTAAGAGAGTGAGTCTCTGCAATTAGCTTCTAGAAAGAAGGTGAAGGTGAGAGATCCTATTTGTATATTTAACCATTGGCTGGGCTGTCTACAAACTGAGCATACAGATTTATCTTTTAGAGAGCCATATTTAGTAACACATTCATCAGTTATCATCAGAAGATCTTTAGCATGATAATATTCAGACTCCAAGGGAAAGGCATAAGATAATATGTCTAAAGAGAAATTTGTAGCACTTTAGCTCTGAGAATAGTAATCTAAGGCCATCTGGAGGGGAATTATAGGCTTCTCTGATATTCTCAAAGGCCAGCTGGATCTGAGATGGTTTAATACTGACTTCCTTAATATGCAACTTTTACAACCACATACAAGGGCTCAAATTTAGATGTTTCCTGCACCTAGTTTAATGTCCTGCTACCCTGGTAGTCAGCAGAGTTATGATCATTATTTTTATAAGACAGAAACTCAACATATAGCCCTGGTTAACATTGAACCTATGGCAATCCTCTTGACTCCCTTTGCAAATGATGGGATTATAAGTGTGTGCCACCTCTATGAATCATTTTTGAAGAAGGGATTCTGTTTTGTGTTTGTTTTCCATCTTGAACCAAGAATTCTAAGTTATATAACCCCTGCTGGGTCCATGGCACCAATGACTCAACTGACCTGTAATACATTATTACCTAAGGCAAAACTATTTCTAATAGTTCAACTATTTCATAACTACCCTGCAACCCTTATTTATGTGACTACCTGTGTCTTACTACATTGTCCTCTCCTATGAGATATTGAAGAAAATGGAATTTTGGATGCTTTGACTTTTAGGCAGTTTTAATTTACATTTTATACAGCCTTTTCAGGAATTCAGAGTGTGTATGCATAAGGAAAACCAAAGTCTCCAGTGCTAAAGCTGTGAAAATCAGAAAGGTGACACATGTCTATTTGGTTCATAGCCTGTTGTTATCTCCACTGTATATTGCTGATGAAAGTAGTGAGGCACTTTTGCAGTGTGAGAAGAGTAATTGGGTTTCTGTAGGGTAGGGGGAAATGACTTGGAATGGCTTGAGCATATTTCTTAAAAGGACACTTGTGGACTTAAAACAAAACAAACAAACAAAAAAAACCTGTCTACTATCCCTGCTCCCTAAGAATAACGTCAAGCTATTTCACTCACAAGTACTTCCTTAAAAAGAAAGGAAAAAGGGGTAATATTTTTTACATTAATATTATGAATAAAGAGAAACCTTTTAAAAATAAGAGAGCTTAGAAAAGTTGATACAGTAATTTAGAGCAGGGGTGGAAATGATGAAATCTTGATTCACAAGATTAGTATATTTCGATTACATTCTATTGCATAATTGTAAATGAAATTATTTCAAAAAGCCTTTGAGAATTTCTATTAAATGGCACATAAATAAGCTTTCACAGTTATTCATAGCAAAGCTCCTTAAATAGTAAATTAGAAAGGTCACATCATGACACTTTGTACAAGCAAAAACTCTCCTGACACCCATGCAGAGATTTTGATCAAGCATGTGTCAGCCGTATAGGAGTTCATTGTCAAACATCATAGCTGCATTTGAATCCCAGAGCATTCAGTAACTAGATTCCCTAGACTATATCAGTCTTTTATTTTTATATCTGACCCACTGACTAAAGGCCTCACTCAGAATGCAAACAAATGAGTTATACTGAGAACATTGTTTTTATTGGTATATTTGGTCTTTTGGATCTAAAAACACATCAGTTATTGAAGGTCTATGAAAGCACTGGTGGGACCTAAAAGTTTAGACTTTCTTTGGCTCAACACAAGGGCTTATGTTCATATTTTATAATAAAAATACTTAGCACACTGCCTACTGATCATTTAACCTAATAAAATCCCAATAATGCCAAGAAACGCAAAAGCCCTAAGCCTATGGGAGAAGAGAACCCTGACACTCACTGGGCTGGCTGCTTTGTTCCCTGAAGCAAGAAAGAGGTGGGGAGTTGAACACCAGATTTCTCATTCAGTTTGAAAACTGGTCAGATGGCTATAGATTTAGAAACCCATGTTCAATAACAATTAAATGATGCTGAACCACAATAGAGAGCCACTTTATGACTTGAAAGTTTGTAGCATTACTTTTCTGTACCATGTTAATTTATGATAATAATTCTAATATTATTGAACTGTATTTATTAGACAATCAAACCTAGTGATTTTAGACATAAAATTTACAAGCTTTAAATAATGACAGTACTCAGGGACAATCCTTTTTTATAGACAAAGAATTTTTATACTTTTAGTTATCCCAAGGACTAGTAGATTAAAACTTGTACATATATCTTGATAGAGGGAGCCATTACGGGGTTAGGGAGAAACCTGGAGCTAGGGAAGTTCCCAGGAATCCACAAGGGTGATCCCAGATTAGACTAGTAGCAATAGTGGAAAGGGTACCTGAACAGTCCTTCCCTTGTAATCAGATTGATGATTACCCTAATAGTCATCATAGAACCTTCATCCAGTGACTAGCGGAAGCAGATGCAGAGATCCACATCCAAGTACCAGACCAAACTCCTGGAGTTCAGTTGAAGTGAGGGAAGAGGGATTATATGAGCAAGGGGCATCAAGATCATGATGGCGAAATCTATAGAAACAACTGAACCAAGTTCATAGGAACTCACGAACTTTAGACCAACAGTGGTGGAACCTGCATGGGACCAGACTAGGCCCTCAGCATACCGGAGGGGCCCCTGGCAGTGGGATCAGGAGCTATCCCTGGTGCATGAACTGGCTTTTTAGAGCCCATTACCCATGGTGGGATGCCTTGCTCAGCCTTGATGCAGGGGGGTGGGGCTTGGTCCTGCCTCAACTAAATGTACCAGGCTTTGTTAACTCCCCATGGAGTTACTGTTTTGGAGGAGTGGGGGGGGGTTGGGAGTAAGGGAAAAGGGAGGAGCTTGAGGAGGGATGGAAGAGGGAACTGTGGTTGGTATGTAAAATGAATAAAACAGTAAAAAAAAACACAAAAAACAAAATACAAAAAAGAACAAACAAAACAACAAAAAAGAGAGTATGTCCTTAGATCAGAACTGTATAGTATAACATACTCTGTGATATATATATATATATAATTTTCATATATTATATATATATCTTTGATATGAGTATATTTATAAATATATACATGTACAAATTTTTTATATATCTTACATATTTTTCCCACACAAATACACAATACATGTATTATATCTTTGACTCATTCATTTTCTTGATTCATTTTATCATTGAATCCCATTTTCCTTTCAGAATCCCACACTTCAACTAAGAACAGAGGTATTATCTCTGCTATCTCTGGTCCCCAAGTAGGAAAGATACTTCCTAGTTTGCTCTTCTATATGACAGTATGTCCTTGGATCAGCAAACAGAGACCATTACAGAAGACCACACTGGACAAAATACAGAGAACAATGGATCATAGGATGCCCAGCTCCAGTGAATAAATCTGGATCATCGCTCCTTTATCTATGGCTCAAGCAACATCCCTGAAAATGAGGATGAATGAGTGTAAGAGCCAGAATTTTGGGACATTTGCAATGAAAGTCTCTCATGGAAATAAATGCATAGGGGCTGGAGAAATGGCTCAGTGGTTAACAACAATGGCTGCTCTTCCAGAGGACTTGGATTCAAGTCCCAGCACCCATGGAAGTTTATAACAATCAGTAACTCCAGTTCCAGAGGTTCTGACATGGTCTTCTGGCCTCTGCAGGGCATCAGAAATGTGTTTGGTACATAAACATACATGCATAGAAAATGTCCAAACCTATAAGGTAAAATAAAATGAATAAAAATAAATGGACATAAGCAAGACCAGAACAATGAAAATAACACCGTGCTAACACATAATGGGAAAAAACACCTGCAAAAGGTCCCATCCCAAGAGAGAGTACAGAAGGCATATAATGACAAAAATAAGGATAAAGAAAACAACACATAAGGCATAGAACCAAAAAAAAATTAATATGAAGAATCATATCAAACAAATAAAAATAACAGTAAATATGTATGTATTAAACTCAATCCTTTGAAAATAGGGGCTCTGTGAGTTCAAGGCCAGCCTGGTCTACAAAGTGAGTTCCAGGATAACTAGGGATGTTTCACAGAGAAACAATGTCTCAAAAAACAAACAAACCAGAAAATAGGAGCTTTCAGGCATGTGTGTGTGTGTGTGTGTGTGTGTGTGTGTGTGTGTGTATGTGTGTGTGCATGTGCATTTTAATAATAATCTAGCTGTATTTTATTGAACAACACATTTCCATGCCAGTAAGGCACTCTATGATTGAAACTTATGGGAGACAATGAGAAAATAATGAATGTTACAGTAAGAGAACTAGGAAAAAGTCAGGTGTGTTGACAGTGGTACCACAGAAAATTTAAAGTGAAAAAACTAAACTAGAGAGTGTTTTTTTAAATTTTTAATTAAAATTTTTTTAATTTCAATTTTTAATTCTGATGAAGTAAACCAGACAAAATGCTAAAGCATGTATAAATCTTTCTTATAATGTTTTTGTTTAAAAAATTTTATTTTCATTTTACATACTATAGCCAGTCTCCCTCCCTCCCCTTCTTCCACCCCCAACCTCCCCCATCACATCCCCCATTCACTCCTCAGAGGGATTAAGGCCTCCCTTGGGTAATCAACCAAGTCTGGCATACCAAGTTGAGGCAAGGCCTAGCCCCTCCTGGCTGCATCAAGGCTAAGCAAGATATCCCACCATAGGGAATGGGCTCCAAAAAGCCAGTTCATGCACCTGGGATAAGTCCTGATCCCACTACCTGGGACTCCACAAACAGATCAAGCCACACCACTGTCACCTACATTCAGAGTACCAGGTTCGGTCCCATGCAGGTTCCCCAGGTGTCAGTCCAGAGTCCATGAGCTTCCACTAGCACGGGTCAGCTGTTTTTGTGATTTTCCCCATCATGATCTTGACACCCCTCCCAACCCCCACTCCCCCCCCACCCCTGCCTTGCTCATATGATCCCTCCTTCTTCTCTTCACCTGCTCTCCAGGAGCTCAGCCCAGTCCTTGGCTGTTGATCACTGCATCTGCTTCCATCAGCTACTAGATGTAGGTTCTATGATGACAATGAGGGTAGTCACTAATCTGATTACAGGGGAAGGCCAGTTCAGGCACCCTTTCCACTATTGTTAGGAGTCTTAGCTGAGGTCATCCTTGTGGAACCCTGGGAATTTCCCTAGGTTTATCCCTTGCCCATAATTGCTCCCTCTATCAAGATATCTCTTTTATTGATCTCCCTCTCTGTCCCTCCCTCAGCTCTACCATCCCATTCCCTCATGTTCTCATCCTCCATCCCCTTCCCTCTGTTGGCCCCCCCTTCCACAGTTTTCTCATGGAGATCTCTTCTGTTTCCCTTTCCTGGGGCTCTCCATGCATGTCCCTCCCTCTTAGGGTCCTCCTTTTTACCTAGCTTCTCTGGGGTTTTGGATTGTATCTTGTATAACCTTTTCTTAATCTATGGATATTTTTAAATATAAATAAAATATTTTTATTTCATTTATTTGTTTATTTACTTATTTTTGCCTATGGTAAATACTAGCAAGACCAGATGGGGAAAAGATAATTAAAATATGGATTATCACTTTATTGTACTTAGGGATAAAGAAAATGCCTTTTCACTCATAGCCATTATACACAGTGACATTTTCTCAACATTTTCATTCATAATGTTTTCTATAGTGTAACATTTGTCTTCCGAAGGTTTAAGTTAATGCCCACTATATGATACTTTCTCTTTTATTATATTTTTTTCCACCAAGGCTTCTGGTAAACTTAAGAGGCCTCATTACACTATATGAAAATAAAGTGAATCCCAAATGTAAAAGAACTGTTTTGAATGCTGACTAAACTCTATAGCAGATTAAAATAATTAACTCATTAACTCATTCATTCATTTAAGTAACAAACACTTATTAAACACTATGTGAAACTCTGACTCTAATCCTCACAGAGTTCAGACTCCAGTGGTGCAGAAAGTCATGCATGAAATAAACCTTAATAAAGAGCTGTAAATGTTATAAAAAGAAAGCTGTGCAGGGTTCACTGAAAATAGAAAAATGGTGGTCACTAGTTGCATTGGATCTACCTAGGAAGATCTTGTAAAATGTAAACAGTACTAGACCTAGAAATGTGAGTAGAATTGTATTAACTATAAATATTGGATAAAAGAATAGATTGAAAGCAATTTTGTAGGGCAGACTTGAAGTCAATAGTGGGCAAGAGGGTGTCAAATGCCACACTAAGGAAACATGGTAGTGTAGCTTTAAAGAGGGTAATAACATGTTCAAGTTTATATCCAGAAATTGCATTTCCTTGCAATTGGTAGACTAAGATGGAGAGAAAATAGAGGTAAGAATAATCACTTAAAAGAAGAACTGGAACACTGAAAATTCAGGTATGGAAGTTCTGATGAGCAAGAGAGGCAAGGAATGAGAGAACCAATTAGTGATTTTTGCAACATTAGAAAAGGGTAGAGTTAAAATCCTTCTGGAACCTTGTATGTGGTCATCATATAGGATATTCACATACATTTAACTGAATCTTTATGTAATTGATGAAAGCTTGTCAAGAAAAGCATTAAGTTGATAGCCTTATTTGTATGGAATTCCAAAGTACCAATGAGAAACAGATACTTTCTCTTTTTCACATACAGTGAAGGCTTTTTTTAGATAAAAATATTGCTTCAGAATGACTATATTAAGAATAGAAACAAAAGTGCTAACTAGGAAGTGTGCTAATAGTTCTTCCAAATCATGATTATTAGCTAATGTTCTGTATTATAATATAGACATGTACTTGGTAAGTATATGAAAAATGTAAATCTTTATGGAGTATGGAAAACATAAAACATGCAAATTTATTGTAAAACTTAGGTGATTTAGTGAGGATGAACAATATAGTTTGGACGTTAGTGATATATTACACCTATCAATTGTTAGTAAACATTTAAATAGAGATTTATAATTTAGTTACAACATACCTTTAATTCTTTATTTTGTTAAAGATACAAGTACATTTCATATTGAATTGAGTATTCCATAAGCCTCAGGGTCCATTATGCTTTACTAAATAATTTCTATAATGTATTCATTATATATACTATGCCAATATCTAACTGTCTATACTTTGGTAATCATGTGAATCCTACATGCATGAGCCAGATGGGATTGTGATCTTTATGAAGTTTGGGGTGAAGGGAGGGGAGGGTGACTAGTGCCTAAGACTATGTTGTTCTCAGTTGGGTTTTCAATCACAGCAGCAGAGCTCCATAAGATGTCATAACCATCTGCTCATTTATTCAAATGGTATTTATTGGGTGCTTCATCTTTGGTGGGTATTATGCTTGACACTGGGCACATTGTGGTAAATAAAAAAAATGTTCTCTTAGAGCTTTCTGTCATCTAGTGAGAACATTAAGTACAATGTGTAGAATGCTATGATATGGTTAACTAGAGACAGGAAGTTCCCAAGATGTGATGGGTACTTCAAATTTAAATATGGACATGTGTAGGGTGTGCATGGGGTAGGGCAGAGAGCTGAAGACAAAGTCAGACAATGACAGAGATGGAGAAAGAAAATGAGAAAGAAGCAAACTATGTTGATCTAGTTTTTTCCTAAATATTATCATGTCCTCTTAGTCATCTATGAAAGGAAACAAACAATGAAGGAGCAAGGAAAAGAAATATAGAAGTCACACCTCTTTCTGGAAGCCTTCCTAATTTCTCCACACAGGAAGTGACTCTTGAATAATTACAGCTCTCAACTGTTGATGATTTCTTCCAATTTATGAGTATATTCTTTTCTGATCTTTAAAAATAAAGAAAATTTCACACAATAAAAGGTCACCTCCTACTTTTGGATAAACTCAAGAAAAATCTTTATTTGTTCTGCTTAAACACTAACAAAATAGATTCACCAGAATACTATGTAAAGACTAGGGTAGGGGTGGGTGGGATGATGACAGTAACCTGTTCAAACTTCCTTTTGTGTTATTATTTATGCTTCTTTTTTGTCACCTTTGCCTTCTAAGTAATCAGCCTCATCCTATATTGAGCCAGCAAGATGCTGATTACATACAAGTCACAGGGTAATTTACCCTTTGACCTTCTTTGAGCTCTTATAAATCTCTCCACTGCTGGGAGGCCAGGGTTTTGTTCTTCCTTCAGCAAAAAAGAGCTGTTGCTATAAACTGCCTCACATAGCAGCAGAAAGGAAACAGTGAAAACTGTGTATCTAAGCAGGCTTGGGGAGAGTGACTGTGACCTTGATCTTTCTGTTCCCATTTTCCCAGTGATAGTTGCAGGAACCATGCCAAAAGCAACATTGGAATGTAATTACCTTTTGAGTATAAAATTAGGAGGTAGAACCAGTTGATGGTGAAGGCTCCTTCCAGCTCTCATACCAGGACTAAATATGTCTCAAACATAGTAAATTTAAAAGAAAATTGAATAAGGTAATGAATTAGGCTGATGTATAAGAAGCACCCTGGTAGATACACCCACTCACAAATCACAAAGATGGAAGGTCTTTTCCAAATTCACGTTCTAACAAGGAGGGTTACACCTAAGTTATGTTAAATAAAAATGAAAAGCCCATCTACAGTATAAGCCAAAATGGGGAATGTTTTGTTCTCCATGAGAAGGTTAGAAGACAGGCAAACCATTTTTTGCGTTCTCTTTTGGTGCTGGGGGCTGAATACAAGGCCTTGTACTTGCTACATAAGCATTCTAATACCGAACTGCATTCCATTGCTTCAGTATTTGGATTCTATAAGCCCAGTAACATTTTAGTTTGTAATTACATGACTGTTTACAGGACTCCTTATATTCAAGATGTAGGAGAAAAGGTTTCCTGAAGTGTCTGTGAATTTCTTCTGCTGGTTCTTGCTTCCACATTCTGTTTAGGATACCATTAGACAGAGTCCATTTTCTCTTGTCTATTATTCATAAGTATCACCTTATTTGCTTCCATTATTTCTTTTTTTTTCTCTTCCTGTATTAATTTTAACATGCAAAGGTGAATTCTTTTATAACTAAATTGATTTTTGTTATGATTTGACCATAGAGAAAACATTTTGAGCAACTCTGTATGTTTCATTCTTTTAATAAATCCAATATGGACATAGGCCATAGTTAAATCAATATATAATAATAACTACATAATATTTAGTTTGTGCAACAAAATATTATAATTGCTTTGTTTGCATTAATTCATGCTGCACTCAGAATCACATAAGTAAGAATGTGTGTATGACTCTGGCCTACCTGTGATGTTTTCATTAAATATCTCTCCTCAAGGCTCAGGGAACTCTGATGAAGGGGAAGCAGAAAGAGTGTAAGAGCTAAAGGGGATGGAGGACACCAGGAAAATAAGGCCATCTAAATCAGCATGATCATTGCACATATGAACACAGAGAATGAGGCAGCATGCACAGGGCCTACAAGGGTCTTCACTAGATGGGGTCCTAGAGCTAAAAGGAAAACTAGACACATGTTCCCATCCCTATCCCAGAGGCAATCTTCACTTGATAACTAATTGTAAATAAAAATTTAGGATCCTCCAAGGAAATCTCCTTGTGGAAACAAAGTATTTTTAAGGGTCTTTTGCATATATATTATGGCTTCTACTTTAGTGTTTTAATGAGATCCCTGAGTGTGAGAATGAGTGGTTCTCTGTTTATTGTTCCTTCTCTTGGGATCTTTCCTTTTGTTTGTTTTGTTAAATTCTGATGTGTTAGTTTTTGTTTCATCTTATATTTTATTACATAAAAAGAACTGAATAAGAGAGCTAACCTGGTGATTTGGGAGAAGTCTCAATTGTAGTGACACAGTTTCTTACATCAATAAACTATCAACCCACTCTCTCAAAAAGAATGTGTGCATGAGGATACATGTACATTGTATGAGTGTGGATTCCATTTTGTTTTATCCATTGTCGGTTGAATTTGTGGTAACTATAGTGTCCATTTTTTTATTTATATTTATATATAGTGTTGCTTTTTTTACTTATTTTTTAAATCTTTTTGCCTGTTTTTCAGCTTGTTTGAGCATTTTATACATGAATACATTATATTTGTTTTATTCATCCACTACCTCTTCTCTATCTCCTCCTCCAATATATGATTTCTTCTATAATTATTTTTGTGTTAGATAATACACACTTATAGAGTCGTGGATAGAAACTACTGAGTTCAATTAGTGTCCTGATTTGCATGTTTAGAGGTGACCACTTAAGATTTGGATCTTATACCAAAAAAACCTAGCTATCCATCCCTCAGCAGTCATTAACTACTGGTAGTTCTTCCTTTAGGGGTGGAGCTTTGTGAAATTTTCCTTTGTCCATGTTTCCATGAATATTTAGTTTGGAACTCTAAAAAAAAGATAAATTCCATTAATTATTTGATTTTGTAATCTTTAATCAAGGCACTCAGACTTGGCTTTTATGTCTTAACCATTTATATCAAGAATTCAAGCAATTACAAACCCCTCAAAGTACTACTTTGCTCCACATTCTAGAATAAGATTCTGGAAGTTTTAACTGGCACAGAAATTTTGCTGTTTCTACTTTTAACTCAAGAAGATAGATGACTGAACATGAGATTCATTTTAAAGACAATATGGAAAATTTTCCTCCCTCCAGCACCTGATAGCTGCCTCTGAAAGCTTTGCATTTGTCCAGATATTTATCCAGAATATGTAAAGGAAGAATTGTAGGGATATAGTGCTTCAGGGTTATCAGAGATCTGTAAGATCCCACAATAAAGGAACCATGCTTTTCATTTTGTGGGAAGGACTTTTAGTGTCCTGAATGCTCCCTTTCTTATGGATTTACTGACATCCAAAACAAACAAAGAAACCAAAAAAATAAATAAATAAAACATTTACAGAGTCTGGAGAAATGGCTCATCAGTAAACAGCACTTGTTGGTCTTGCAGAAGACCTGGGTTTGATTCTATAGCTCTGAGGGGAGGCATTGTCAGCCTAAGTTGTACCCTTCATCTTGATAAAGACTATTATATTTTCATGTTCTTCTGACAGAGGCAATAGGTGTATAGAAAGGAGGATACTTAAGTAAAATACTAAGGCTTAGCAAGAGAACATTTTTGTAGGTTAAAAGAAGCCTCGATGGAGAAACATCAGTCATGGTGGTTTACAACCATTCATAACACCAGTTCTGGGGACTCCATACTCTCTTCTGACTTTCATGGGCACCAAGCACATACATAGTACATATACATATATGATGGTAGACTATTTACACTCAGAAAATAAGATGAATAACTAAGAAAATTATGTAAAAAACAACATTTATAAAATCTCACGCTTGATGATGTTTGGTATTTATGGACAAACTACTGAAATGAAGCCTGTTGGGAAAGTGAGATAAAATCAAATATTATTTTGTGAGATACAAATGACCTCTACTATCTTCTCAGACACTTTTGAACATTTCACAAGATGGATTTGACTCTAATTTACTTGAGCAAACAGAGCCTGAATGTCCTGCCTTTTTATCAGATAGTCTTATGAAATGATAGTGATTGCTAGAACAAATGAGAATTTTTTTCCAAATATGATTCTATTCCTTCTACCCTACCCTTTGCCTGAGAATAAATGACTTCATAATCTATGTCAGATTCACATGTGCCACTGTTCTACAAAGTCAGAAATTCAGCACAATCTGTAGGCATTTGTTCTTCATTTGTTTATAATCTACCGTGTGTGAATGTGTCTTTATTCCAAAAAGCTCCCCATTCAGTGGCACTAAACTTTGGTGAGAAGCCACACTAGAATGGGAAGCTGGCAGTGTTAAGTGGTAGCATCTTGCAGGCAGCATTGTGACATTTGCTTTTCCTTAACAGTACCCATAAAAATACTGAGATTAAATTTGGTTTGCCTTTTATTGCTTCTGACACCCTGTGCTAGTTTTTCATTGCAGAAATTTTGTATGAGCACATTGGACATGGGGATAGGCTGCCAACAGATGAAATAAAAATACTTTCATCAGTCTTACTGCCACCTCCAAGAAGTAGATGAAAATACTTGCAGGCCAGGGCTCAAATCTACATAGTATGTCACCTGGGGTGCTTTGCTTAAATATAGCCAAAACAGACAGGCACAGTATAGTCTGAAATTTTTATTTGCTTCAGAAGAAAGTAAATATATATTTTAGCTTCCCATAACAAGAAAGCAGAAATGTATTCAACATTATCTTGTTAATTTCAAATTATTGTAGAGAAGTGCTTGTTTATGTTTGCTAATGCTCAGTATAGACAGAAACACAGCATGCTTGGAACTAGTTCCACAGAAGTCATTAAAAGGCATGCTGAGAATATGTGCTAAGAATAAGACACAATTCTTTTTGCCTGTTCTCTGGCAAAATTCATTACAGGAAGTGAGTTCAAAGTCAAAGATATGACATCCTCAGTCCTCCAGGAAAAGAGAGAGCTGATTGGCAAGGGTCTTTCTTATTCCTGTCTTTGATGATTGTACCTTTGGGTTCAATAGGAAAAGGACATATTAGAAGCAGGAAGGTACAATGAGAGAAAATAGAATCAGGGTGGGAAATGATAGTTTCACAGTTTATTGGCCATCATCACTATACATTTTAAATAACCCATGACAAGACTATATAGTTTGGGTTTTTGCTTTTTTACGTTTTTCGTTTACAACCTGATGATACAAGGAAATGTTTCTGCTATTAGAATCTTAGTTTTACAACCTCCTCTGTGATATTGAGCATGTTTGTTTCTGTATTAGGTTCTTTAGGTTCATAATAGACATAATAATAGTATCTCACAGCATTAAAAGTGTTAAATTAATTAATATAGAAGTTCTTCCTATAAGGCTTCAAACACAACAGGTGATTTATAAACCACAAAAGAAATCTCTCAACATACAGAGTGAGAAATCACTGGATACCATATAATGTAGCATGACCTACTCCCAAGTATTCTATGCTGAGTTCCATTTCAGTGTGTTTTTGTTATTCCTGGACTGACCGCCTCTCCATCAAGGCTTCTTTTAACCTACAAAAATGATCTCATGCTAAGCCTTAGCATTTCACTTGATTATCTTCCTTTCTATACACTTATTGCCTCTGTCAGAAGAACATGAAAATATAACAGTCTTTATCAAGATGAAGGGTACAACTTTGGCTGACACGGCTTCCCCCAAGAACTATAGAACACCTAACAGATACTCAGTACTAGACAGGAGAAATCTCTTTTCAAGCTGTTGGTTATGAAGTGTAAGAGACTCTTGAAACAATATAGGCTATCATTGTTGCCTTTGGTTGCTGTATCTAACCTGAAAGCCTCCTTCCTGAATTCTAGCTTTCAAAGTAACAGTAATATGTAAGCAGACAAAGGGGTCAAGCAATCAGTAGTCTTACTCAGCTGTGATACCTGAACACACTGAACAATGTTCAGCATAGAAAGATATCCTTAAGCTTGCAATAGGATGCTCATATCTTCACGGTAACCAACAGCTCTCTAACTCAACTTAAAACCTTCTAAACAAGAGACAACCAAAGCCTGGTACTGGAAACATGGGTAACTAATGGAGTTAGTGAAGCCATGGATCTTAAAGGAGAACCTATTACCACCACTTTACTAGACCAGCAAAATTGCTAACTACATTCTAAATAGTTGTCTTTATACCCACAGATAAGTGTAGTTCTTACGTTTCATCAAAGGAGCTTTAGATGGATTTAGAATAGATTTCATTTTAGAGGGAGATCATCACAGAAAACCATAACTTGTCAAAATACAGATAATGATTGATCATGGGGTGCCTGTCACCAATGGATACATCTACAATACAACTCCTGTACCTAAGGCTCAGAGAACACTGTGGAAGAGGGCTGGAAAGATTTCAAGAGACAGAGGACTAGAAAGTCTGTTGTGAAAGTGTGACTTCTAAAAGTGACAGGGAAGCTCTATAGTCATGGTACCTCAAAAATATAGCTACCTAAGGAAGACCCAAGCAATGACAGCCCTAACATGGAAGAGGAAAATATCAAGTGGTCCCACCACTAAACAAAAAACTACAGGAATTTAAGACTCCTGAAATAGGGAAAATTAGTCTTCCCCAATTATGAGACCCCTAATTGATTATTAAAACAAAGTAGTTATCCATGAAATCATATGCATACAAGCAACACTAAATGCATTCAACGAGTTTTCTTTATATAGTTACACTTTTATACATATGTCTAAAGATAATAATCAAAGAAAAAGACACAATGAATTTGACAGGGAGTAGAGTATGGGAATGGTTACATGAAGACATTGAGATTGAAGGGAGGAAGAAAAGCAGGAAATGGTGTAGTTATATTTTAATTAAGACAAAAAAGATCAAGGTACTTTAAAATCTTACTAGAGAAAAACATAAACTAAGGACCTATGCAGAGATTCTTAATAAATTTATCTCCAGACATTTTGGGGACTGTCAATTTAAAGACTTCCTGAGGTAATTTCAAAATTCAGTAAAAGTTAAGAATTAGGGGATTGCGTTGAATCTGTAGATTGCTTTTGGTAAGATTGCCATTTTTACTATGTTAATTCTTGCCTATCCATGAGCATGGGAGATCTTTCCATTTTCTGACATCTTCTTCAATTTCTTTTTTCAGGGACTTAAAGTTCTTGTCATATAGTTCCTTCACTTGCTTGGTTAGTGTTACCCCAAGGTATTTTATATCATTTGTGGCTATTGTAAAGGGTTATGTATCTCTGATTTCCTTCTCAGCCTGTTTGTCAACTGTATATAGGAGGGCTACTGATTTTTTTGAGTTCATCTTGTATCCTGCTATGTTGCTGAAGGTGTTTATAAGCTGTATCAGTTCCTTGGTTGAATCTTTGGGGTCACTCAAGTATACTATCATATCATCTGCAAACAGGGAAAGCTTGACTTCTTCCTTTCCAATTTCTATCCCCTTAATCTCCTTGTGTTGTCTTATTGCTCTGGCTAGAACTTCAAGTACTATATTGAGTAAGTATGGGGAGAGCAGACAGTCTTGCCTCATTCCTGATTTTAGTGGAATCACTGAGTTTCTCTCCATTTAATTTGATGTTGGCTGTTGGCTTGCTGTAAATTGCCTTTATTATGTTTAGATATGTTCCCTGTATTCCTGATCGCTCCAAGACCTTTATCATGAAGGGGTGTTGGATTTTGTCAAATGCCTTTTCTGCATCTAGTGAGATGATCATGTGTTTTTTTTTTCTTTGAGTTTGTTTATATGGTGTATTACACTGACAGACTTTTGTATGTTGAACCACCCTTGCATCCCTGGTATGAAGCCTACTTGATCATGGTGGATAATTGTTTTGATCTGCTCTTGGAGTCTATTTGCCAGTATTTTATTGAGTATTTTTGCATCAATGTTCATGAGGGAGATCGGTCTGTAGATCTCTTTCTTTGTTGCATCCTTGTTTGGTTTAGGAATCAGGGTAACTGTAGCCTCATAGAAGGAGTATGGTAATGTTCCTTCTGTTTCTATTGTGTGGAATAATTTAAAGAGTATTGGTATTAACTCTTCTTTGAAGATCTGGTAGAATTCTGTGCTGAAACCATCTGGTCCTGGGCTTTTTTTGGTTGGGAGACTTTTAATGACTGATTCTATTTCCTTAGGGGTTATTGGACTATTTAAATAGTTTATCTGGTCTTGATTTAACTTAGGTATGTGGTACCTATCCAGAAAATTATCCATTTCTTTTAGATTTTCCAGTTTTGTGGAGTAGAGGTTTTTGAAGTATGACCTGATGATTCCCTGGATTTCCTCAATGTCTGTTGTTACGTCCCCCTTTCCATTTCTGATTTTGTTGATTTGGATGCTCTCTCTCTGTCTTTTGGTTAGTTTGGACAAGGGCTTGTCTATCTTGTTGATTTTCTCAAAGAACCAACTCTTTGTTTCATTGATTCTTTGTATTGTTCTCTTTGTTTCTGTTTTATTGATTTCAGCTCTCACTTTGATAATTTCCTGGCATCTATTCTTTCTGGGAGACTTTGCTTCTTCTTGTTCTAGAGCTTTCCGGTGTGCTGTTAAGTCACTAGTGTGAGATTTCTCCAACTTCTTTATGTGGGCATTTAGTGCTATGAATTTCCCTCTTAGCACTGCTTTCATAGTGTCCCACAAGTTTGGGTATGAATGTTGTCTTCATTTTCGTTGATCTCTAGGAAGTCTTTAATTTCTTTCTTTATTTCTTCCTTAACCCATTGGTGATTCAGTTGAGCATTATTCAGTTTCCATGAGATTGTAGGTTTTCTGTAGTTTTTGTTGTTGTTGAAATCTAACTTAAAACCATGGTGGTCTGATAGAATGCAGGAGGTTATTCCAATTGTTTTGTATCTGTTGAGATTTGCTTTGTGCCCAAGTATGTGGTTGATTTTAGAGAAGGTTCCATGGGGTGCTGAGAAGAAGGTATATTCTTTTTTGTTAGGATGGAATGCTCTGTAGATATTGATTTAAGTCCATTTGAGTCATAACATCAGTTAAGTCCTTTATTTCTCTGTTAAGTTTCGATTTGGGAGATCTGTCCAGTGGTGAAAGTGGGGTGTTGAAGTCTCCCACTGTTAATGTGTGGGGTTTTATATGTGGTTTAAGCTTTAGTAATGTTTCTTTTACACATGTGGGTGCCATTGTGTTTGGTGCATAAATGCTCAGAATTGAAACTTCATTTTGGTGGATCTTTCCTGTGATGAGTATGTAATGCCTTCTTGATCTCTTTTGATTGATTTTAGTTTGAAGTCTATTTTTCTGGCTATCAGGATGGCTACCCCTGCATGTTTCTTAAGACTGTTTGATTGGAAATTATTTTCCAAGCCTTTTATTATTAGGTAGTGTCTATTTTTGAATTTGAGGTATGTTTCTTGTATGCAGCAGAAAGATGGGTCCTGCTTTTGTATCCATTCTGTTAGCCTATGTATTTTTATAGGTGAATTAAGTCCATTGATATTGAGGGATATTAATGACCAGTGATTTTTCATTCCTGTTATTTTTTGGTGGTGATGTGTGTATACTTCTCTTCGTTGGGGTTTACTGCTGTGGCTTTATCTATTGCCTGTGTTTTCGAGGGTGTATCTGACGTCCTTAGGTTAGAATTTTCCTTCTAGTGCTTTCTGTAGGGCTGGGTATGTGGACAAGTATTGTTTAAATCTGGCTTTGTCATGGAAAGTCTTGTTCACTCCATCTATGATGATTGAAAGTTTTGCTGAGTATATTAGTCTAGGCTGGCATCCATGGTCTCTCAGCATCTGCATTACATCTGTCCAGGTCCTTCTGGCTTTCAAAGTCTCCATTGAGAAATCGGGTGTTATTCTGATGGGTTTGCCTTTATAAGTCACTTGGCCTTTTTTCTTTGCTGCTATTAATATTCTTTCTTTATTCTGTACATTTACTTGTTTAATTATTGTGCGGTGAGGGGACTTTTTTGGGGGGTCTAGTCTGTTTGATGTTCTATAGGCTTCTTGTATCTTCATAGGCATTTCTTTCTTTAAGTTGGGAAAGTTTTCTTCTATGATCTTGTTGAATATATTTTCTGTGCCCTTGAGTTGGTATTCTTCTCCTTCCTCTATCCCTATTATTCATAGGTTTGGTCTTTTCATGGTGTCCCAAATTTCTTGGACATTTTGGGTCATGACTTTGTTGGCTTTAGTGTTTTCTTTGATTGATGAATCTATTTCTTCTACCGTATCTTCAACGCCAGAGATCCTCTCTTCCATTTCTTGCATTCTGTTGGTTATACTTGCAAATGAAGTTCCCATTTGCTTACTCAGATTTTCTATTTCCAGCATTCCCTCTGTTTGTGTCTTCTTCATTTTTTCTATTTCCCTTTTCAGGTCTTGGACTGTTTCCTTCATCTGTTTCATTGCTTTTTCATGATTTTCTTTCAGGGCTTAATTGTTTTCTTCCAGGACTTTGTTTTCTTCTGCTTTATTTGTCCTTTCCTCTAGTTTTTTATAGTGTTCTTCCCATTTTTTGTTTGTCTTGTCCTCAATTTCATTTGCGATTCCTTATATATAAGTCTCTACCTTCTTCATGATGTTATTCATAAGGCTGGTTTCTTCTGTGTCTTCAATTTTTTGATGTTCAGGTCTAGCTGTTGGAGGAGGGCTAGGTTCTGGTGATGCTGTATTGCTCTTCATTTTGTTGTATGTACTTCTGCCTTGACATCTGCCCATCTCATTGTGGATTCATTCTTGGTCTTATTGGTGCACTTGGTCCAGACAGAGCTGGTAGATTCAAGAAGCCTCTCTCTCTTGTCCAGATGGGAGCTCTAGGGCGGGATGGGAGCTCTTGTCCAGATGGGAGGTCCTCGGCAGGATGGGAGCTGGCTGCTGGTCTCTAAGTCTCAGGAAGTGGCTGGGGTCTCGGGCAGATCAGTGTGGGGACAGGGCATGGAGATTGCAGGGTCTGCTGGGGGTCTTGGAGGAGAACCTTCCAGGTGGGGGTGGAGAGGATCCTACCCGATGACCAGAACCTGGGGCCAAGTTGGGCAGGTCTTTAAATTGACAGTCCCCAAAATGTCTGGAGATAAATTTATTAAGAATCTCTGCATAGGTCCTTAGTGTATGTTTTTCTCTAGTAAGATTTTAAAGTACCTTGATCTTTTTTGTCTTAATTAAAATATAACTACACCATTTCCCCCTTCCCTTCCTCCCTTCAATCTCTCCCATGTCTTCATGTAACCATTGATGTCACCACACATGAATCTTATCATTTTCCATATCTAAACATATTAATCTTTTGGGATCTCCATATTATACATTTTTTTCTTTTGTATATACTTCTCTTAGTGATCTGGATGCAGAAGTCCCTGGTACCTTCTCATTATCATCTCAAAATCCATCAGCATTATCAAGCTATCCCCAAATATAAGTAATCTCCAAAGTTATATATGAAGTTACCTGCAATATTTTATCTACACTCTTTATAGAAGGCATCAGTGTACACAAATCATACTAGGTTAGTTCCTGACATTACTTAGTATATGTGCACTGATCAGCAAACTACTATTATTCTAGCATTTTTCATATCTCCCATTGGTTTGTCCTGATCATCTCAGCTCAAAAATTCATTCAGTTTGGACCTCTTCAGTCCAAATAGTTATCTCCACCTTGCTTACCTAAATAACTCTTGTATTCCTACCCACCCCCTTGTTATTCCTACTGCCTCTTTCAAAATAATCAATACCATGAATGCCATAAAAATTGTGTTTCAGCCTCTCTCTAGTCCTATATCACTGTTATATTGCTGCCAAGTGAATCTTTCCTAAATAAAGATTTACTTCTATTAATTTATTTTAGAACTAATTCTCTCATAAAGAGAGAAGTAATTAGTAATGTGTTTTAAACAACATGATTGTCATATTAATTTATTTTATTTGAAGGATGCAGCTTTCAAATAGTCGAAGCAGATAGTTATGTAAAGTAATAATAGTGTTGATAAGTAATATTTATTGGGCCATTATGAGATACCATCTTATTACTGTAACTATTACAACAAGCCTTAAAAGTAGGCACCATGATTATCTGCATTGCACAAATAAAAAAGTGGAGGCTCAGAGTTAAAATAGTGTTTAAAATTTGTATCCAGGACCTTGCGATTATCTGTAAGCTACACAGGTTTACCAAAGCTTTCTTAACTACATATTTACAAGTAGGAAGTCAAGAAATACCCAAAACCCCATGAGGCTGATGGGCACTAGCTCAAAATCAGAGCAGACATTTTAAGATCTCTTTTGCCATTGTTCTCAATGAAATCATCTGAATCTGCAAGTGAGTGCTGAGGGCCAGGGATCCCATTTTCAGATAAAATTGACCTAAGCAAGCTTCTCTTCACTTCCAGTACAAAGGCACCTTTGTTAAGCATAAGAGAGAAATGAGAGATGTGTTAGGAGATAAATTAAGTGCACACCAACTAGGAATCACTCTAATAAGTATTGTTTTAGCCTTGGTTTCACATTTAGTTATCCATATGGCAAAACTCTGTGATGATATTTTAATTGTGCTGAAATGTGATTTTATTGGTTCAAGGCCAGCCTGGGCTACCAAGTGAGTTCCAGGAAAGGCACAAAGCTACACAGAGAAACCCTGTCTCGAAAAACCAAAAATAAATAAATAAATAAATAAATAAATAAATAAATAAATAAATAAAGTTTGCCTGGGGATCAGAGGTCACACAGCAAGGTCACATAACCAGCCATAAACACAAGTCTGGCTGTGGTAGCACATGCCCTTAATTGGATCACATGGCAGGCAGAGTCTATGTGTGGTCAAGGACACAGCCAAGTGTGGTGCTAGGGGAACTCTCCTCCACTACTGGTGGGAATGAAAGCTTGTACAACCACTTTGGAAATCAATATGGCACTTTCTTAGAAAATTGGGACTCACTCTCCCCCAAGATCCAGCTATACCACTCTTGGGCATATACCCAAGGAATGTTCAATCATACCACAAGGGCACATACTCATCTATGTTCATATCAGCATTGTTTGTAATTGCCAGAACCTGGAAACAACCTAGATGCCCTTCAACTGAATAATGGATAAATAAAATGTGGTACATACACATAATGGAATTCTACTCAGCAGAGAAAAACAATGACATCATGAGGTTTGCAAGCAAATAGATGGATCTAGAACAAATCATCCTGAGTGAGGTAACCCAGACTCAGAAAGACAAACATGGTATGTAATCACTCATAGGAGGATACTAGATGTGGAACAAGGATGACTAGACTGCTACTCACATCACCAGGGAGGCTACCTGGAAAACAGGACCCCAAGAAAGACATGGGGATAACCCAATGACAGAGAAATGGAATGAGATCTACATGAACAGCCTGGATGTGAGTGGGGGTAATGAAGGGTGAGGGTCGAGGGAAAGAGAGCTTGGGGGAGCAGGAGATCCCAGCTGGATCAAGAACTGAGAGTGAGAACAAGCAATAGGAGACCATGGTAAATGAAGACCACATGAGAATAGGAAGAAGCAAAGTGCTAGAGAGGCCCCCAGAAATCCACAAAGATGCCCCCACAATAGACTGCTGGTAATGGTCGAGAGACAGCCCGAACTGACCTACTCTGGTGATGGGATGGCCAAACACCCTAATTGTCATGCTAGAAACCTCATCCAACTACTGAGGGTTCTGGATGCAGGGATCCATTGCCAGGCCCTGGGTGGAGCTCCTGGAGTCCAATTGGCGAGAAAGAGGAAGGTTTATATGAGCGAGAATTGTTGAGACCAAGGTTGGATAAAGCACGGGGACAAATAGCCAAACGAATGGAAACACATGAACCATGAACCAATGGCTGAGGGGTCCCCAACTGAATCAGGCCCTCTGAATGGATGAGACAGTTGATTGGCTTGATCTGTTTGGGAGGCATCCAGGCAGTGGGACCAGGTCCTGTGCTCATTGCATGAGTTAGCTGTTTGAAACCTGGGGCTTATGCAGAGACACTTGGCTCAGCCTGGGAGCAGGGGACTGGACCTGCCTAGACTGAGTCTACCAGGTTGATCTCAATCCTCAGGGGAGTCTTTGCCCTGGAGGAGAATGGGGGTAGGAGGCTGGGGGGAAGTTGAGGGGGGTGGGAGGTGGGAGAACAAGGGAATCCATGGCTGATATGTAGAATTAAATTATATTGTAAAATAAAATAAAATTTAAAAAATGTTAAGAATTTGCTAGTTGCCTCACCCATCTTCTACTATAAATGATGATGAGTTGTTTAAGCTAACCACAACCACGTGTTTACATCTCATCAGTGAGGGACTTTATACAGTGTCTGATACATGATAAATGCTCAGTAAATATCTATTGAATAACTGAACGAATGACTCACCAGTGGTTCATACTTAAAATTTTGGTGAGTAATATTAATCAGCAAGAAAGTAGAGAAAAAAAAATGTAACACTGATAAAGCCTGACATTTTGCTTAGATTTAGCCCTAAGATAGGTGATATTTCCTAGTTAAATCACTTGTCTACTCTGAACCTCAGTTTCCCTGCATTAATGGAAAAGAATAGATCAGGGGATGCCTAAGAACCTTTACAGGTCTAATATTGTGATTCTGTGAGTTTCTATTAAAATGCATGATACTAATAGCTATATTTTGCCACCCTCATAAAATGGCATATTCACTGGAAAAAGGAGTTTAATGAGTCTTGTAAAAAGTACTTTCTGTGACCAGAGAAGTCATTTTTGTAATGGGGAAAATTTCATAGACTTAGCTTGTAAAGATTAAATTTAGAAGCTCCTGTCCATTTGGAACTATTGCTCATGCTAAACAGAATGGGAGAAGGGAACAAGTGATTCTTGAGCATCACCTTATCTCCGAGAATAAATGTGGCTCTGCAATTAGACAAGCTGGATCCACAACAATAGTTCACTTACTGAGTGTCTTGAATACATTGTTCAGAGTGTGGGAAAAAGGAAATAACATAACAAATCTAAAGCTTACAATAGTCCTTTCAAGTAAAAATGGCAGAGTAAATATCTAGAAAGAATGAGAGCAAGACAAGATCCAAACAAAACCCCCATGAACCTGACAGTATATTTTTTATATTCCATTTACAGAGATGAGTGTTAATGAAAGTAAATACATTTGCTTTGGTTACACAGTTGGTAAATGAGAAAAGCTGGAATTCATGTCACTACATGAGCCTTCAAAGTCAGTAACCTTGCTTATACACCTTACTGCTCTATTGGGATTCTTAACTTGGCTAGATCTGCTTGTGAACTCCCTATTGCTATGCATGTTTGGTCTTTTCTAGTAGTGAGACTGATGTTTTGTTCATTTCAACAGCCTGTCTTGAGTCCTTATAGGTTTGTTTTTACAGTTGTTTCCAGATGTACACCTCAAGCTTTTAACAAAGTGAAAACTCATTCATAGGCAGAGATATTCGTTTTTATATAAGGTCATAAAAGCCTTCTCAGATCAGAAGCTTATCTTTGAAAATATAAATCTACATCTGTGGTGATATTGTGTTCCCCAATATGTCGTGCACCCTAATAAATTTATCTGGGGTCAGAGAACAGAGCAGCCACTAGACAGACATAGAGGTCAGAAAATGGTGGCACTCAAACCTTTAATCCTAGCCTTCTGGAGGCAGAGATCCATCCCAATCTCTGTGAGTTCAAAGCCACCCTGGAAATAGCCAGGCATGGTGACTCATGCCTTTAATCCCAGGATGTAATGGCAGAAAGCAGAAAGGTATATAAGGCATGAAAACCAGGAACTAGGCTGGTTAAGCTTTTAGGTTTTTGAGCAACAGTTCAGCTGAGATTCATTCTGGATGAGAACTCAGAGGCTTCCAGTCTGAGGAAACAGGATCAGCTGAGGAATTGGCAAGGTGAGGTGGCTGTGGCTTGTTCTGCTTCTTTGATCTTCCAGCATTCACCCCAATACCTTGCTCAAGGTTTATTTTAATTAATAAGACCTTTTAAGATTTGTGCTACATACATCTTCTACAGTACCAAACCCACAATGAGAATTCAGCAACTTGAAAGCTGGTTCTAACATATGTACTTTGAATATTTTCTGAGTTATTTGGGTTCACATCCCTCAGTTTATAGTTCAAAACTCAGTGTACAATTGGGAAAATTAGGATGAAGAGAGGTAGAAATGTACACAAGGCTGCACAGAATAACTCAGAGTTAGGTCTCTTGATTTCATCTGTGGGTTTCTTTCTCTTGATTGACAGGCCAAAGTATATTTAACACTTTGAGAGTATCAGCATTGTTTTACATGTATAATTCAAACTGAGTATCATAGCTGACTTGTCTTTATAAAATTCTCTGCAGTTACTGACACTCTATCTGCTTGTTTTAGGCATAATACCATTTTAAGGTAGTGAGGAACACTCTCTTACAAGGACACAATCTATTATACCAGATAATGTAGAATCTGGAGCTATAGTAGCTAGTTTTATATCCTTGTTGCATCACTTCAAAGTTGTAGGAACCTGGGTAAGTTTCTTAGTCTCTGATCTCTGGTCTCCCCATTGAGGAAAATGGATAAAACAATGGTTGGTGTGACATATAAAGTGATTGGTTGCATAAAGCACTTTAAACAATACAGGGCACTAGCAACTGTGAAATTAAATTTCAGTATTAATATTTTCTTTCATTTTATACCTTTGTGTAATTATTACTCAAATTTCAAGAACAATGTGTGTCTTTCCCCTTATTCTATTGCATATAAAAATGTAGGTTTTTGTATATATAAATTTAATTGCAACACAGATCAACATAGCTGTTACTGTTTACCAAGGAGAATAATCACAAGTTTTGTGCCATTCAATTTTGTCCAAAATATAAGTGGAAAAGAAAAGCCATTTAAGTGGAATGAAAGGAATTAAAAGGAAAGCCATTTAGGGGTAGACATGATACACTCTTCCAATAGTTCCCAGAACTCAGGCATGCCATCAAACAACTAGAAACAGATGTGATCACACAGGCCTTCCAGAAGAATGTTATTTGTGAAATTATGTTTTGGTGTATTTCACCATTAAGAGCCATGTTAAAAATTAGTACACAGCAACTCATTATCTCATATAGGAATAGTGCTTGAGACTCAGACCTTAGATCACCACTACTACTGTTCACATGGATATCTGAATAAACAGAATTTTCTCTTTTCCTATTGTCTTCCAGGCAGTTTGGAGAAAAGGGAGTGGACATATCTATTTAGTAGATGTCTGAAAAATCAAGGTTGTACTGGATAACCATTCCACCTTTGATTTGGAAGTTCTAACCCCCATTGAGGCTTTGGTAACTGCCATGCCTACAAGTCGGGGCCGAGAGAGGAGCCTGAAGACCCAAGATCCGGATGGGCCAGCTCTCTTGGTTCCTGGACCCTGGACGCTGGAGGTGGATCTCCAGAGAACACCACCAGACTGTGCCACACCTTTCCCAGACCCTGTTACCTATCCCTTCACTTGTAAGTTACCCCACAAAGTAAACCTCCCTTTTAACTACGTGGAGTGGCCTTAATAATTTCACCAATACAAGGTCTGTAATTTTATTTCAGGTCCAACTCCCTTTTCATATTTTTCTCTTTTATGTCTCATCTATTTTTATCCAACTTGCCGAATAACATTCTTACTTCCTTTCAATATTTAATATACAACAACATAAGAGAAGAAGTAAAAGAATGGAGATAAATACATACAGAAGTTTATCAAATCCTTCAAAACACAACCCATTGAGGTTACAAAAATCAGTATTTACTTAGAAGCCTGGGTTTTACAACAGAGAGGCATTTTGAAAATGCTTGTGTAGGCTTTTTATTTTAAAATCAAGAACAACATAATGACCTACAAGGGAAGCCAGTCAGCACTCTACTGTGTTACCTCAGACTCATAGCTCTGGCTCAGTCCCCAGTGCAGTTCTTTTTCTGAGAATTTATACCATTTGAAGACAACAAAGTGAGAACCATCCCCAATTACAGTGACTCTCTTTCCCAGTGGACATAGATGCTATCCACAATTTCCAGTTTCTGTGGTGAAGAGAAGTTTAAGGAGAAAGAGATAATTTAGCATACCCCTTACTATGTTGCATTTCATTTGTTTACTCTTGCTCATACTCAGATATTTTGTAGATAAAAATCATAATTATGGCATGTTTTCTCAAATAAATAGTTTAATGTCTTGGTTACACATAGATAATCCTACCATTAATCCAATTCTGCATATAAAACTATTGGTCATATTTGATGCAGTAGGTAAATAAATATGCTTTTCATTGGTTTGGTCTCAGGAAGACAAACATATTTTTAGATGTGCTTTATTTCATTTAAATAAATCCCTCCTACTCAGAAATATAATTTTATGTCACACTTTGAAAGCAAATTAAACTCTTTTAGATAGATTTTGTGGTATGTTTACTACATACAGATATACAACATTTTAAATTTAAACACATTAGCTAGAGTCCTATATCTCAATTCAATTCATAATTCACTTTTAAGTTTTTAGCTACACAAGAGAAATTCAGTCTATTAATGAAATACTCTACATTATGTTTCAGAACTTAACAATGTGCAGTGGATGTTGTAAATGGCCATAAATGTTAACCATTAATTTGCTTATCATCATGATAATCTTCAATTTTTCAACAAGTCAAGTAAATTGCACCTTTAAAAGCTAGGTGCGTGAAATTATACTAATTATGAAAATGGCTCATCTAATTTTCAGGAAGTGATTTTTACATTTATCAACCCCTCTTTCCCAGAAAATAGGTCATTTTAAAAGGAATGTAGCAATGTGTATATTAATGTCATAGTTATTCATATTTGCCAGGAAGGTTCTTCAAGATCATTTAGTCTAGTTTCATTTAATATAAAGGAAAAGTAAGTGCAGGGCAAAGGGATACATTTGCCTAAGATCCCACAACTCAAGCATAAAAAAGTATTTCTTCTCTCTCTCTCTGGCCCATTCTTTCCCTCTCTACCCTTCCTCCTTCTACTCCCCTCAGTCCTTCTTTCTCTGTTATTTTTTCCTACCTCTGTCTCCTCTGTGTGTGTGTGTGTGTGTGTGTGTGTGTGTGTGTGTGTGTGTGTGTGTGTGTTAAAACAGAGAGAGAGAAAAAAATGGATGGGAATAGTGGTGAGGGTAAGACAGAAAATATGAGGGATACTGCGATGAACATACACACACACACACACACACACACACACACACACACACAAACACTAAAGAAGAAACAAGAGGGAAGTTGAAGACAGAGACAGGGATAGAGACAGCAAAAGAATGAGTATAAGAGAGAGAGGAAACAGGATAAATAACAACCTTTTTTTCCCCCATCTAAACAGTCAATGTTTGGGTGACCTGGTGTGCACATTTATCTATATAGGAT
Source organism: Peromyscus eremicus (assembly GCF_949786415.1). Taxonomy (NCBI): domain Eukaryota; kingdom Metazoa; phylum Chordata; class Mammalia; order Rodentia; family Cricetidae; genus Peromyscus; species Peromyscus eremicus. Next base: position 123,839,754 of record NC_081439.1, read on the forward strand.
GGAATTTATACCACAACTAACTGTTTCCTTTGTTTAATATAATAAATGCCTTAAAGATCCAAACCAGCAACTAATCTTAAGGACAAAATTACTACATGAAATTTGCTTTTATTAGTAAGAATATTCCATTTGAGTGTTTTTTGTCTCTAATTCTTCATAGTAACTTAATATGTTTTAGAGCAATTCTGATGTATCTAAGGATCTTTTAGCTGGGTGTCATATTTCACTCACATTTGTTCTTCTGGTCATCCATCAATAAGGGCACTGTTTATACAGATACGCTGATGTCCAGATTAGAATGAACAAGGTGAGGACGGAGAAAGAAAGAAAGAAAGAAAAAAAGAAAGAAAGAAAGAAAGAAAGAAAGAAAGAAAGAAAGAAAGAAAGAAAGAAAGAAAGAAAGAAGGAAGGAAGAAAGGAAGGAAGGAAAGAAAGGGATTAATTGCAAAAAGACAGCTAGAAATATACAGGAGTGGATTTGGAATGTAACTCAGTAGTACAGTACTTGCCTAGCATGCACAAGGACCTGGATTTCATCTCCAGCTCTGAGAAAAAACATGTAGATTAAAAGATAAATAAACAAGGTAATAAAGGGAAAGTGCCATGCTGTTACACCAAGCTGAAAAAGAAAACTTGCTGTTGTTTGTTATAAACTTTAAAAAAAAATTGACTTGATATTATAGCGTTCAGCCCTAAGTGGGACATCTATATCAAACACCCTTCCCCCAAGGCTCAGGGATCATCATGAAAGGGTGGGCAGAAAGACTGAAAAAAAGTCAGAAGTAGTAAAGAACTGCTGTAAAATGGAGCTTTCTGGATATGCGAGGGGCATTGTGCACATGAACTCACAGCAGCTATGGCTACTTGCACAAGATCAAGCCAGCTAAAAGTCCAGTATTGATACAGGAGAGGCTCATGAAGTCTGACTCTAGCCAAGGTACTATTGAAAATTTATGGCTACCTGGAGAAAGAGACTCAGTGTTTATTTGATGAGGCCCCTCATAGGGTACTCATGTTCCAGTGGATGGCCTTATACCTATTCACATACTGATAAGCAGTATGTAGACTCAGTAGTTTAAGAGAGAGTAAGAACACATGAAATTGTGCAGGAATACTGCTGGTAGACGACAGAAAAGGAATTGAAGAATATAGGTTGGATTTAAGAAAAACGCATTATATACATGAAAACATTCTCAAATAATAAAGAATTAGAAAGCATAAAATTGGCATTTATTTATAAAAAGCACCATCAGAAGTACAGATTTCTAAATGTGTAAAGTGGTGGTTGTGGTCGTGGAGGTGGTGGTGATGGCGGTAGTGGTGGTGATGGTGTGTGTGTGTGTGTTTGTGTGTGTGTGTGTGTGTGTGTGTGTTTTAGATGGGAGTCTCAATGTGATGTGAGGACTAAATTCAAATTTCTGTCTCAAGTAATGCTCTTTCCTCAACATCCTAGGTAGTTGTGATCACAGGCATATGCCACCATGCCAGTTCTGCCAATGATTTTCAGAGTGAAAATAGGCTTTTGAATTTCATCTAGTGACTATTGTTCTAATAAAACAGATACTATTGGGGTAGAGGCATAGCCCAGTAATAGAAAACATGCCTCACACATACAAGAGTGTGGGTTTGATCAATAACATCACACATCTCACACACAAAAACACACACGCACACGTACATGCACACGCACACACACGTTTTCAAGCTATCAAATAAGTTAATTAGGTACTGCATCCTTGTTCCCTAATGAGTATGAGCTCTGCTGTATGAATTTTTGTCCAATTTCTTTACTTTCTTAGAGGACTGTGGAGCTTTCTATAGCAGATGGTTGCAGCAACCTAGTTCCATAAAATGTCCTGTAAACAACTAGTTTTAATTCAGCTATTATATTCCAAGTATGTGTGGACTGATAAAATCATAAAGAAAGTGTGGTACGTATATGCAATTAAACATTATTCTGTTTAAAAAAAAATGAAGGAAATTCTGAAATGCTATAACAGGAATAGACCTCGAGGGTGTTGTGTTAAATAAAATAAGCCAGTAACAAAAGGGTGAAAACTACAAGATTCCCTTACATGAGTTATCTGTAGCAGTTATATTTCTAGGGATAGAAAACAGAAAAGTGTGTGCTAGGGATTGTGTGTGAGGATGAATGGGGATTTTTTTGTTTAATGGGTACTGTTTTTGTCTTGCAAGATGAAAAAGTTCTGTAGGTGAACAGTAGTGATTACAGAAGAGTAATAGGAATGCAATTTGTCACTGAGCTTTGCATTTAAATCATATTTCTTGTTTTTGTTTGTTTTTTATTTGTTTGTTTGTTTTTTTCGAGACAGGGTTTCTCTGTGTAGCTTTGGAGCCTGGCCTGGAACTCCCTCTGTAGACTAGGCTGGCCTTGAACTCACAGAGTTCCATTTGCCTCTGCCTTCTGAGTACTGGACTTAAAGGCATGTACCACCACCTCCCAGCTATACAGTTAAATCTTAAGCTGGTCAATTTTTGTTGTATATACACACACGGGCATACACACATGCACATGCATGTACTATATAAATTTATATATATATATATATATATATATATATATATATATATATATATATATATATATATATATATATATATATGTCTGTAATTTTTAAAAAGAGAGATAATTAGGTCCCTGCAGCACCTCCATGACTAATTACCACATATCTGTTTTCTTGGGTCCCTCTAGGTCTCTTTAAGATATTATTTATCTTAAAGCATAGCCTCTAATCTCTTTAGTCACGTGTACACCTTCACCACGACTTCTAGTGCTCTCCTCTATAATGTGTTCTTCCCTGGAGAATAATCATGAAAACTGAGCTTATTAGAATTCTCCACGAGTCAGACCTCTCTCAACTAGCATCCTCCTTATAATTATATAAGGTTGGAGACCTTCTTTGCTGAGGGGTTGAGGCATTAATGGGTGATGTGGGTGGAGTGGTAGTTCTTCCAACATAAGAACAGTGTGACTCTGAGTCATTTGGTATTTGATTGCTTAATGGAGTTCAGTGGATGCCACCTAACCTTTGGGAATACTTGCTCATCTTCTTTGTTTCCGTCAGTAGAACACATTAGTCATTGACCTTCATTGGGTAAGTCAGTCCCTTAAAAGTCTGCATTTAGAGAAATAGTTAACTTGCCTTCTGACATAACTTTACATCATGAGAATATGACAGTCTTGATACTGGATCTGTTTATAGATAAGCTACCATGGCACACAGGCTAGAGCCTGGAACATTTTGGCCTTGATGGGCTCATATCAGCCAATATCTGGAGAGGACCCGTTTGTCAGTCAACAACACAATTATCAATCATTAATTTTTTTTATTTATTTAATGCATAAGAGATTTTTGAATGCTTTATCTTTTCAATAAAAAGTCTGACTAACATAAGAAGATAGAAGTATTATTAAGCTAATAAAACATATCTCCACTGAAAATAATCAGGCAAGCTAGAAAAAGTAACAAGAAATATAAAACTAATTAATTACTTGCTTGACACAGTTAAGAATTGTTTAGATTAGGAAAAGGGAGTTATCTGTTCTTTTTTTTTTTTAAATAATAAAATCAGTCTACTATTTTTCATTTTATTTGAGACAGGGTTTCTCTATATAGTTTTGGTGCCTGTCCTGGATCTTGCCCTGTAGACCAGGCTGGCCTCAAACTCACAGAGATCCTCCAGGCTCTGCTTCCCAAGTGCTAGATTAAAGGTGTGTGCCACCACTACCCAGCATAAGCCTTCATTTTATATTAGCAGAACAGAACGAGGGAATTATGACTAGATAATAGGGTATACTAGGGACAATACATTTACAGATTTGTAAATGACCTCAAGATCTCATGGTAACTATCATATGAAAGAGGTAATAAGATCATTTGGCAAAAAGAAGTAAGAACAAAGTGATCACAAAAAAAAACAGGACCAATTAAGGGTCTGTAATCACATCTCTTAAAAGTTTTCTCTTTTTTTCCTTATGAATTGTAGTTGGCAAAAATTGTAGGTAACTATTTTTATTGAAAATAATTTTTTCATACAATATATTCTGATCATAGTTTCCCCTCCTCCATCTTCTCCCACATCCTCCCTACCTGCTACCCATATAAATACACAGCTTCTTTCTCTCTCTCTTTAGAAAGCAGGCAAAAGAACAAATAAACCAGAATAAAAGAAAAAAATCACAAGAAATATACACACACCATCAAAGCACATAAAAACATAAAATCAGAATTCATAATATGCAAGTAAAACAGTAAGATTAAAAATTCTTACACAAAGCAATGTGAGACAAAAAATTAAGTTTGGTTTGTGTTGGTCATCTACTGCTGGGCATGGGGCCTACCTTTAAGTATGGTTAATAGGGTAGGTAGCCGTTATAAAACTGTTAGCTTTATAGGGTTTTTTTTTGCTATCTTATAATTTCAAATAAAAATAGAACATTACTGAGCCTCCTTTTCTGAAACCTTATTTCTATCACATGTTATATATGTTCATATTTAAACTAACAGGAGCTAATATACTATGTTCCCAAATGTGATACATGTAAATATTAGTTTTAATTTGGGGCCAAGAAGAGTAAGATAGCATGATGTCTAATCCAGTACATTACAGAAATGGCACCCTTTCATGTTGCTAGAGTCATTGTTTCAGAAATTAATCTAATTATGATTACCAAATTGATCTAAAGGATGAAGTGTGACATAGCAAAATGACTGCCATCCAACAAGTACAGAAGTCAGTGTGGTCATCATCAGGGAATAATCTAGATGCAAATACATTTTACATCTAAGTTCCTGCATTCTTCTCTCTACACAGTGCATGCAGCCTATCACAGCTGGTTTGAAATAAAATCTCTTAGCTATGTAAAATTAGATTACTTTATATCACAGAAAAAATAAAACTAAAAATAAACTATTTGGCAACGAAATATTGGGATTATATCATCTCTATATTTCATGTATTGTGGAGTTTTCAAAATAATTGTGAACCTTTAACAATTCTCAGTGGAGTAAACCATTTCTTTCTACCTCATACCTACTACCAAACAGTTTCACTCATCTTCCATCTGGATGGTTTAGTCTATGTTAATGCAGTAGCAAAAATTTTATTCCTGGAATTTTACAACATAACAGAGTGTTGTATATTATTTTGAACATGATGAAATACGTATGGGATGATTTGCTTAAGGTTATATAACTGATTAGCAGCAGAATTCTGTTTTGTTAAAGCATGACTAATGTGCAATACATCAAAATTGTTTTAATTTTCACAGTAGTTTCAGTATTCTTGAACTTATTTTATGTGTATTTGGTTGGATGGGGAGTGTATATTTGCCAGGGAACACATGTGGAGGTTAGAGGATATCTCTTTGGAAGTAGTTTCCTCCTGTCTCTCTGTGGCATCCAGAAATTTAACCCAAGTAATCAGGTCTGTGTCTTTACTCTTTGAGCTATCTCATAGACTCAGAACTGATATGTCTCAGTACCAGCTGTGAAAGCTCTAAGAGAAGCACTTTGCTTTGTGCTTTGTATGTGTTCCCTTTCCTCTAAAGAGCAATTATTAAACCTGATTGAAAAAATTTAACACCAAATAGAAAGAACTGAAATAATTTCCAAGTATTCTTCTAGAGTTCAATCACAGAAATGTTCTAGTCTACCCTTTCTACATGTTAATGCTCAAATAGTATGCCATAAAATAATTTTTACATGGTTTACAATGTGTGGTTTCTTTAAAAATATACTTTAAAGTGTGTATTAGTGTAGTAGGAATCTTAGAAGGTCTTATTAATAAAACAAACCTATGAGCCAGGTATTGGGGTGAAGCTGGAAGATCAGAGAAGTAGAACAAGCCACAGCTACCTCACCTGGCCAACTTCTCAGATGATCTTGTTATCTCAGACTGGAAGCCTCCGTGTCCTCATATCCGAATGGCTCTCAGCTGAACTGTGCTGCTAGAAGCCTGAAAGTTTAACCAGCCAAATGCTGCTAGTTCCTGGTCCTCACACTTTATATATCTTTCTGCTTTCTACCATCACTCCCTGGGATTAAAGGCTCACTCCCTAGGATTAAAGGCATGCATCACCATGCCTGGCTATTTCCAATGTGGCCTTGAACTCATAGAGATCCCAGATGGATTTCTACCTCTGGAATGCTAGGATTAAAGGTGTGAGTGCCACCATTTTCTAGCCTTTGTATCTAGTGGCTGTTCTGTCTCTGACCCCAGATAAGTTTATTAGGGTAAACAATATTTTGGGGAACACAATACTACCACATATTAGTATTACTTTTTCAGAGACTTCTAACACAAATGAGATATATGTCAAAAATACTTGTATAATGAGGTAAATTGAAACAAATCTGCAAAGGTTCAGAGTTTCAGTTAAGTTTTTTAACTTGTTTTCAAAGGTTAGCACTATCACATATTTGGAGGAAACAAAAGGTTTCTCAATAATGAAATAGAATATAAATTAATATGTAACACTACATTCCTGAGATAATAGCATCCTTTTGGGTTTAGTCTATCTGTATATCTCTCCACAAATATATGCAGTGACACAGTAAACTACTTTTGTCAATATTAGATGTAGTGATTTTCTGGCAGAAGACTATATTTAATTAGGGAAATGCCTTACAAACACTGTGAATAAGGATGAGGAGGAGATATGAATGTGAAGAAAGGAGGAAGCAAATAATTAAATTGTCCTGGGCAGAGGGAAAAAAGGAGAGATTTTATAATGGGAACTGAAAAGAGAGGGACAGAGACAAAGAGAATAAAATGAAAAGTCATGCATTCCAGCAGAAGAATGGAACCTTTGAGGAAAAGTGCTTCTAAGGAATTCCCAATGGTAGAGTAGCCAGAGAAGCTTAAAAAACAAGGATGTTGAACAGCTATCTCTGAATTCATGCCAGTAACAAGTAACACACTGCAAAGCCTTGAGGGTAAAAGTAATGTCATGATGATCAATTGGAACTTTCTTAACAATAATTCAAGTATCTTTACCAGGGTTTGTTGAATGGATAAAGAAATGATTTTCCATAAAGATGTAGAAGTCATTTTGGGGTCAAATGAAGTAAAGACTCAGATTCTGAAAGAAACAGAAATTAAAAATCAGAAGAGAAAATAAGAAAAAGAAGAGAGTCAGAATTTACAGAAATATTTGAGAGATACAAAACATAGGAAAAGGGATGAGAGAGCAGTACTATTGTTTTCTAAAAACCTTAAATTCTTTCAGTTTTTCTCTCATTTCCATATATCTGAACACATTTTAAATGTTCATTTTAAATCATTAATACATGAGTGTTGTAATCTACCCTTTTTATACAAATAAATTTCTTTTCAAAGTTGATTTCTCATTTACATTAAAATTTTTCTATTTGAGCCTTCATATATTTTAAAATATACATGTGAATAAATTCCTATTGTAGGACACATTTAATGTTTTAAAACTTACTTATTTTCAATAAAATAATTTATTCTAATTAACTCACAATTAAAAACAGCACAGCTAGATTAAGGAAGCCACTCATACAAACACTTGCCTAGTCCCTAACTCATATCAGTAAACCTCTAAATAGTTAGAATAGCAATTTTGAAACCACAGAGATTCACTTAGTATTTTGTACATTCACTATCAATTACATTTCTATGGACTTATCCACCACAAATACACACATAAAACACACACACACACACACACACACACACACACACACACACACACAAAAAAAAAAACCTAAAACTGAAAAAAAAAAATCCAAAGCTTTATATTACTAATAGACCCCAGACCCAGGGTACTACCTTCTCGAGGGGGTGCCCCAAGAACCCAGACTCAGATCCAATTGATGCAACAGCAAGAGGTGTTTATTGATGCGGCTGTACAGTTGAGCAAACTCTGCTCCAAAGAGCAAGAGTCGCATTGCACTACAGTCACATAGGTACCTTTAAAGGAAAAAAACCCACAAAAGCCGTAAGATTACAATTCCCATACAATTTCATGGCCTGATCACAGAGTGATCACAGAGTGGGTACAGTCATGTTCACATGCACATTCTTCCCGAAACCTCAAGGGGGTATCAGGGCGGGAGTCGAGTTTACGCAAAGGTCACAGTGGTCCTTCCTGGAACACTTGCAACTATCCCAGTCACAGTTGAGTGCATCTCTTAACAGAAATCTTTTTACACTGTTACATTGTTGCAGGGGTGGTTGAATAATGGCTGATTCAGGTTGCCCTTGGAACTAGTTTTCTTTTTCCTTATTCTCCTGGGGCTTTGGGGATGTAAGCCTGAAGGGTTAGGGTCTTTCATTACCATCAAGTCTTTTATCCTTTTTCATCACCAAGTATACTGAACATAGCATGGCTTCTTATGGCCTCCTTTCTTGATTTTATACTGCACACAAACACACACACACACACACAAACACACACTTTTGGGAATTTCATAAACTCGGCCAGTGGTATTGGGGTGACAAGCCCTAAGGCGTGATATTGTCTGCATATGACCACATAAGAACTGAGAAGGGTCTGGCTCTCTATCTTGGGTGGTTCGAGCAGAAGCAAGCAGCAGAAGAGCATGGCTTGCCGGTGGTTCTCATTGCCCTTGGGCAGAACAGCAGGACAATGACAGCTTGATTAGCAGTGGCATCTACTCTGTTCTGTTTTGCGAGTGTACCTTAATTTCATTCCCTAATAAGTTTTACCTGGTCCATGTTTATGTGAGACACTACTTGTTTACATGTATGCACACATGCCTTTTTGTCAGGGAGAGAGCAAAAATGGCTTGACCACACAACTACCATGATAGGCTTAGAGGCCCAGACACAGCTTTTGTGACAGGCTTACTGGCAGGCAACACCCAGAGCCAGAAAAAGTCATAAGCTAACACCACCGAAGGATCCACCCAGGGATGGGCCAGCATCTAAGGGGAAGTACCAGATATCCTAAAACCCTAAAACATTCCAACCCTTAGATAAGATTAGATAAGAACACCAGATGCCTCTGAGCCTAGCACACAACTATTTCCCTTTTACAGATACTCCTAGACAAATGTCAGCCAATCAGGGTCCTGAGCCCTTGCAATCCCCTTACCCCAACCTCTGCTATGATAAAAACCCTACTCAACCTGGACTTGGGGCTTTCTGCTCTCACCATTGGGTCGGACAAGGAGTCCAACTTCTGAGCTGGAAAATAAAGGCTCTTTGCTTTTACATGTGGGATTTGATCTCCATGGTGGTCCCGATGATCCGAGCATAACATTTTCACTTAGAATACATATACATTTACATTCATTTCCATGGTTAGGTATTTAGGATTCAACTAACCCTTTGTTTGTTTGCAATGGTTTGCTATGGAAAAGTAATTCTATGGCTAAGATCAAAAACACTAATGACAGCTTATGTTGGAGAAGATGTAGAGTAAGGGGAACACTCCTCCACTGCAGGTGGGAGTACAAATATGTACATCCACTTTGGAAATCAATATGACACTTTTTCAGAAAATTGGGAATCAATCTACTTCAAGACCCAACTATAAATTTTTGGGCATATACCTAAAGGATGCACAATCATACCACAAGGACACTTGCTCAACTATGACATAGCAGCATTATTTGTAATACCCAGAACCTGGAACAACCTAGATACCCCTCAACTGAAGAATGGATAAGGAAAATGTGATACATTTACACAATGGAATATTACTCATCAGTAAAAAGCAGTGACCTCATGAAACTTGCAGGCTAATGGGTGGAACTAGAAAAAAAAAATCATTCTGAGTGAGGTAATCCAGACACCAAAAAACAAACGTAGAATGTATTCAGTCATAAGTGGATATTATGAGTAAAGTTCAGGATAACCAATCTACAATTCACAGCCCCAGAGAGGTTAGATAACAAAGAGGGATGCATGGATTTCCCTGGGAAGGGGAAATAGATTAGATCCCCTGGGTAAACTGGGGGCAGGGGTGAGAGGATGGAAGGGATGGGAACTTGAGAGGGTGGGCTGGGCAGGCTTGATGAAGGATGAGGGTTAGGGGTCAGGATGGAGGGGGAGAGTAACAAAAGGGATGTCTTGATAAGGGGGCCTATTTTGGGGTTGGAAGAAACCTGGTACAAGGGAAACTACCAGGATGACCCCAGTGAAGACCCCTAGCAACAGTGGAGAGAATGCCTGAACTGGCCATCTACTATAATCAGATTTGTGACTACCATAATTGTCATTAGAGAGCCTACATCCAGTAACTGATGGAAGCAGATGCAGATATCCACAGCCAAGCACTAGGCTGAGGTCTGGGTGTCCTCCTGAAGAACAGAAGGAGGGATTATATGATCCAGGGGGGGTCAAGGTCATGATGGGAGTACCCACAGAGACAGCTGACCTGAGCTTGTGGAAGCACGTGGATCAACAGTTAGTGAGCCTGCATAGGACCAACCTAGGCCCTCTGCATGTGTGTGACAATTGTGCAGCTTGGTCTGTTTGTAAGACTCCTAGTAGTGAGATCAGAACTTATCCCTGGCACTTAGCTGACTTTTGGGAACCAATTCCCCAAGCTGGATTACTTCCTCTAGCTTTGTTGTAGGGGGAAAACTTGGTCCTGCCTCAACTTGATGTGCCATGCTTTGTTCAAGTACATGGGAGGCCTGCCCCTTTCTGAATGGAGACAGAGGAGGAGTGGATGGGGAAGGAACTGGAGGAGAGGAGGGAGGGAAAACTGTGGTCAGTATGTAAAATAAATGAAAAAGACGTTAATAAAATAAAATTAAATTTAAAAAAGAAAGCAGGCTGAGTAAGCCATGGGAAGCAAGCCAGTAAGCACCACTCTTCCATGGTTTCTTCATCATCTCCTGCCTCTAGGGTCTGGCCCTGTGTGAGTTCTGTCTTCACAGCTTTTCATGATGAACTGTTATTTGGAACTGTGAGTGAAATAAATCCTTTCCTCCTCAAAAAAAAAAAAGAAAGAAAGAAAAGAAAAAAGTATATATATCCTTTTATTTTGGTGGTATTGGAGATTGAACCTATGACCTCCCATATGCTAGGGCAAGTGCCATAAAACTGAGCAATAGCCCCATCCTGAACATTCTTGATTAAAAACAATCATATACCTATAAAATAGGAAAGGTTTATAAAGCTCAAACCTGCAACCCATGGGCTGAATATAGCTGTATACTGCCAAGTATAGCTATGAATGTATCCCAACACAAAACTGTGAAATTATTTAAAACCTTATGAGAGTCTCTGTTTTTTTTTTTCAACTGGATTCTATGGTTCTAAAGTATGAACTGTGTATATGACAACATTGTGTTACAATGTCAAAGTTTAGATAAAGCTGCCATAGTTGGAAAACAGAAATTATAATAGACAAATCTGGAGATATTTTGGAAGGTGTGATATAAGCAGACACTCACAATAAAAATTATTCTATTTATCTTATACACTTGAATGGCATACTCATCTAAAAATATATCCAGTAAGTAGATGGCACCACTGAGCAGATGTTCTTAAAGTCCCCATTCCTGGAATATAAGGGAATGAAGAAATGGTCCTCTATAAAAAGTGAACTACTCCTGAGCCAAGTTACCAAGTGGAGGCAATCCACTTACTTTCCTACTTAGTTCCCTAACAGGGGTGATACATTAAGTGAGGAGATTACAGTTAAATAAAGTGCAACATTTAATGACAAAGTAAGAAGTGGAATGTCCTCAAGATAGCTATACGCTAACACTAAAAAGAGAGAAAACATTGGGCCCACTATAGTCATCATTCTAATTAAATGAAACTGTAAAAATATAAAACTCTAGTAGCCATAAGCATTTCAAAATTATGTCATTTGCAGAAAATAAATGGAAGAGAACAACAAAGACTATCATATTAAGCAAAATAAGCCATACTAAAATATGCAAGTACCATTTTTCTTATATGCATAAATTAGATAGTGTGTGTGTGTGTGCGCGTGCGTGTGTGCGTGCGTGCATGCGTGTGTGTCTGTGTGTGTGTTGACAAAGAGTGGTATTTGCAAAGAGGAAGGGGATCCACAGGAGAAAAGTAAAAGTAATGGGAAGTGAATATGAGTAACATATGTTTACACATACATAAACATGGCATAATGAAATCCATTGCAAATACTAAAGATAAGAGAAACAATACAATTTCTAACAAAACTCATCCCAGTTATTGAAACTTAATAAGTACTTTTCTATTAAGAGTGAAAACAGAATCTCTTAGCACATAATTTAAAGAATTCGAAGTCTAAAGGAAATGAACTAGTCCTTGGACAAAGAACAGACCCTCCCCCCCATTGTGATGGTTAATGTTACCCTGTCACCTTGATAGGATCTGTTAATAAATATGGAAAGTAATTGATATGTTAATCGTTATGAGAAGTACCATTTTAATTGTGGATGAAATGACTCTCTTGACAGGGGTTCTATATATAGGAATATAGGATACAGAAACTTTATAAGAAGTCAAGCTGAGTACTAGCTTGTATTCATCAATCTCTATTTCTTGACTGTTGATGCAGTGTGAACAGATGTTTTAAGCCCCTGCTACCTTCACTTACTCACTGATGTATGGTACCTGAACTATGAACCACATCAAATCTTTTCTCTATTGAGTTGCTTTTATCTAGGTATTTTATCACAGTAGTAGAAAAACAAAAACAGATATAAAAACAAAATAATATAAAATAAAATAATACATTTTGTATAAAAATACAATTTTGAATGAAAAAAATATAACATTGTGGTAGTAAATAGTAGGTAGGTTACTCAAGAAAATCAAATTTATAAAGAGTTGAAAAAGTTCTCCCAAGAATGTAAAGTATATGGATAAGGATAAGCATCATATACAAAGATATAAAGTGGAATTATTAAGAGGAATCAGAATTCTTTAAAGAGTAAAAAACTAAAAGAAAGAGAAAAATGGATAAATAATAAGAAAACATCCTCTGAGCCTAGGCCAATTAAGTTTTAGGTAATCTCCTTGACTGGGAAAAATAATGTTCGTTCATGCCAGTCTATTTCTTTTGACATTTGCCAAATAGCAAAGAGGAAATCAGAGAAAAAAGGTCAAAAAGAGAAGAAGCTGAAAAATATCAGCTCGCACTTGGATAGACAATTACTATGACTCTTTGGGTGGGGTATAAGAATAATAATAATAAAAAATATATCTGAAAGGACATTAAAAGCCTAAATGAAAGGTTAGTGGTTTCCTAACAAAAGCTGTCAAGGATCAGGCAAGCTACTTGAATTGTAGGGTTGTCTTAAGAAATAAATAATATCACAACTATTTTCTTGTCAAACTAAATTAATGTCAAACTAATAATAGATGTCAAAAATTTCTGATTACATACATACATGCATGCATGCACACACATATACACACACATGCACACACATATGTATTGATGACATATTAAATAATTTAAGTGATAATTAATAAACTACAGTCTCCTGTAGAAATGCATACTTTATATCATGTTTCTTGCCTTTCTGAGTTATATATTATCTGTTATATGAAAATGTCTAAGTTCGTTTTGAATTAAATTTAACAGAGGACCAGTATGTTTATTATATGCTGAACATATGCATTAATTCTGTGTTTTATACTTATTTTCCATGTTGACAGGATGATAACCTAGAAATAAAATCTTCTTATTGTAATTATCACACATTGTTTCTTCATCCTATGAAAGAGATTTACATAGCTAGAAATCGATTGCCTAAAAACAATGATAAAGTATCTTAAATATGAAAGAATGATTTCTTTAGATAAAAGGTTAAAAAAAACCTCTGATACCAACTAAGGTCTTGTTTCACTTTAAGTATTAGATAAGACTGGCTTAGAACTCCATTTTGCATCCTGTCCAATATTTCATCAATAATTTTATGATTTTAAAAGTATAGGGTTGGTTTGTAGATAATGGAAATTTCTCAAATGTCCATGGCAACTAAAGGTCTCTTTCCCATCCTGCATTTGTTTAGATGACAAATTGCTCTAATCTCCTAGGGACAAAATTCCTGCTCACATACAATAACAACACACGTGGGGTCATTTAGCCTCTTCTCTCAAAAAGAAAAATAAAGGAAAAAATTCAAACAAAGTCTGCTGTAATACAGCTCTTACAAGAAAAAGGGGGTTGGCAAGTGTTTTCAGTAGAAATCATAGAAAGAGTAGTAGGTCACTTTGTCCTTGTGGAAGAGGTACAAACAAGATCAGAGGGAGAAGAAAAGCTGAGTGTCTTTGATCAACCCAATTCCTGTGCTCAGGAAAGCAAAAGTGGGGTTGATTTTCAGCAGCCTGCAAGGCTCTGAATTTACTTTACAGTAAAAGAACTGATTAATTTAAGAGGTACCTTTGTGATTAATATTTGTGACAATGACATCTGAAGATCTAAGAGATTTCAGTTCATCCTTATGTAGTCCTTATCCCTATAAGTGACTGAGATTTTAAGTTTTAAAGTTTTCTGAAAAATTATTTTCTTTAATTATACATGGGCCCCAAAATGGTGTACTTACTGAGCACAGATGTTGCTTTCTTTTATTTACTTAAAATTTTAAATGTTCCCTTAGGCCCTCAAAATTACTTCGTACCTTCCTTCCTCCCAAAATGTAGAATTTCTATTACTTACATTACTAGGTATTAAATATGTACTGACAATGTTTAATTAAGATTGAGACAAATATTCCTGCTGTGCAATGCACCTAACTGATAGAAACTAGATAGCTACTTATTTCCATTTATTTCAGGTTCTGTTCAGCTGATAGATGTAGGTACAGGAAGAATACACCCAGGTCAATCTTAGGCACACCTGAGTGTTTCTGTAAGAGTCAGGTAGTCACCAGTCTTGCTGTTTGAGCTGCTCTAATGTGGCAACACTTGCTATGTCTGCAAAGTATTTATGTTAAAGCATAGCCTTTCCATCACTTTACTTACTGAATCAAATTGATTTTGTTTCCACATCAATTCTAGATAAAGGGTTGGGTTTCCTCATTATAGATAGAGTTTTGTCATTCAAACACATCTACCAAGTACCCAAAAGTAGCTCCAAATGTACTAATTTGTCTTGAGGCTAAATCTGAACCCATACAACTGCCAATCAGCTTTGAATATACAGGTATGAAGGCCTCCAGGACACTCAGGAATTCTGCTGCATATTTTGTGAATCTGCTTTCTTCAACAACATTAAAGATCTTAAAGGCTAGACTTTGTAGCCTCTTCAACATATAATTGTGAGACCTGTGTCTTAGCTGGAATTCTGAGTCCATGATTAAATAAGGATTATCTCCTAAAATAACCTCAACATTTGGTGATAGTTTCTTGTAAAATTGGAAAAATAATTTTCCCAAGACCATGGAAAATGATCACCTATACTCTTCAGACTGATTACAAAGAATTTAAAATACCTCCAATAAGTTAAACAAATTGCTGTGGGATGTATGGCAAATGTGTTGCTGATTAATCAATAAAACACTGATTGGCCGTTGGCTAGGCAGGAAGTATAGGCGGGGCAAGGAGGAGAATAAAGCTGGGAAGTGGAAGGCTGAGTCAGAGAGACACTGCCAGCCGCCACCATGACAAGCTGTATGTGAAGATCCTGGTAAGCCATGAGCCATGTGGCAAGGGATAGGTTTATGGAAATGAATTAATTTAAACTGTAAGAACAGTTAGCAAGAAGCCTGCCATGGCCATACAGTTTGTAACCAATATAAGTCTCTGTGTTTGCTTGGTCGGGTCTGAGTGGCTGTGGGACTGGCAGGTGAGAGAGATTTGCCCTGACTGTGGGCCAGGCAGGAAAACTCTAGCTACAAATGGCGTCCAACGTGGTGGCAAGATTTTCCACCTAAAAACTGAGAGAAAAGATTCTAAAACGGAGCTAAAAACAGCTTCCTAATTGTCTCTCTCAAATGAGCAGCAGCTGCCAGTTTGAGCTACTGGTGGGTTCCTAGCGTGCGTGCTCGACCTGCCATATGGTGGGAATGAGGCCTCTGCAAGTGGCACATTAAGCTGCATGGTGGATTTAGTCTTTGCTAGTACAAAACAAAAAAAGAGGTTTCTGGGCTACACACTGCTTGGATAAAAGCATAGACCCACGATAGCTCCCAGAGCCGGTGGTAAAGTACCACGGCCATGTTGGGAAGCTGAGGTGGGCGGAGCCAGCAACCACAGCTGCTGCAATTTAAGGCAATAGATTCACAATAAGACAGATTCAGATGTAATAGTTTACAATGTGTGTAAAAGATATGTAGGCTTGAAAGAGACAAAAAAAGGTGATATATACAGTTATATAAACAACTATATAGTTTTAAAAAATAAAGTCTTTAAAGAGATAGTAAAGTTAATATAAAAAATAAGCCATGTGAAGATGAATATCACACAGAGAATCTGGATTGTGTTTTCTTTGGGATTCTTAACTGCAGAGAGATATTTGATTGTAAAGGAAGCTGAGTTAAACCAATATGTATACTTTAAAGATATCTTGACTTCAAAATTTGGACATAAGGATATGTTACTTTGGAAAGGAGACTCTGCTTTTGTTCCCACAGAAAGCCACAGGCTATGGATTTGTTCCAGATTAAGATACATCAGGTTTGACCAGCCAAGACCCCCTGAAGGTCTCCAATGACACCATGGCCCAGATGATCCAACATCCAGAATGGTTTGAAGGCATCTGGCTCAGACAATACAGCCTCATGGACTATTCCATAATTCTAAAATTTTCTTTGTTTCCCCATAAGATACAGCGCCCCCTTCCAGCAGGAAGTAGTAAGAGAAGCTACGCCCAAATTCACAAATTATATGTAATTTTACTTTGTTAAAGTTAAAACCTTCCTTTTTGAAAAAAAAGGGGGAAGTGCTCTGGGATGTATGGCAAAGGTGTTGCTGATTAATCAATAAAACACTGATTGGCCGTTGGCTAGGCAGGAAGTATAGGCGGGGCAAGGAGGAGAATAAAGCTGGGAAGTGGAAGGCTGAGTCAGAGAGACACTGCCAGCCGCCACCATGACAAGCTGTATGTGAAGATCCTGGTAAGCCACGAGCCATGTGGCAAGGGATAGGTTTATGAAAATGAATTAATTTAAACTCTAAGAACAGTTAGCAAGAAGCCTGCCATGGCCATACAGTTTGTAACCAATATAAGTCTCTGTGTTTGCTTGGTCGGGTCTGAGTGGCTGTGGGACTGGCAGGTGAGAGAGATTTGCCCTGACTGTGGGACAGGCAGGAAAACTCTAGCTACAACAAATAAACTATTGACAGTTCTTTTTTCAACACCTTTCTGTCTCTATCTCTATCCTTTCTGTGGATTGGATATAACATGGATATGACTCACAAAGTTCTATATGCCTAAGTTGAGAGGCAATGGCTCTTATAGAGGTAGGGCCTATTAGAAAGTGATTAGGTCATAAGCACAGAACTTTTAGAAGATATTAATATATTGGGAGAAAGTGAATGCCTAGGAGAACATTTTAGTTGCTAAAAAAGACTGATTCTATACTTTCAGCAGTCTCATGCTCCCTATTTCACCAAATGATGACTTTCTCTTGCACTCACTTCTGCCATGTGAATGGTATCTGCTATGCTATGATGAAGCCTCAAAGCCCTTTTCAGAATCCAGTTGGGTAGAACTTGCCAATTACCCACTTCTAGCCATGCTATCTATCTTGTTCTGATGCATCTCCATGTCCTACCACTTTTGAGGCAGATTCTACACTTCTGGTTACAGAGAGATGTTTAAGGCTCATTTTAAGGATTTTGAGAGACAACTTTAGTTGACATGAAAACTTTTTTGTTGTTTGTTTGTTTGTTTTAAACAGGGGTTTTCTGTGTATATCTGGCTGTCCTGGAACTAACAAGGTAGACCAGGCTGGCCTCAAACTCAGAGATTCACCAGCCTCTGTCTTCTGACTGATGGGATTAAAGGCATACCTCACCACACTCAGTTGACATTTTTCTGGTATTGATGTCCATTATTTATCCATATACCTATAGGCAACTTTTCACTTAGGTACCTAGGCACTTATTGGTAACTCCAGTGAAACTCATTTGTTTACCAAACTAGACTTAAAATGGTCTTTTTTTTTTTGGTCTTTGGTACATTGAATATATGTTTGAATTTCCTTAGGAAAAGTTAAAATTTTCTTACCTCATGCTTCCCACTATTGTATGATATTTTGTTTGAATGCTGACACATAAAGCTTGCCTGTAGATCAGAGGGTGGAGCTAGCCACTATTTGACCACAGAAACCAGGCAGTGGTGGCACACACACTTAATCCCAGCACTTGGGAGGAGGAAGCAGGAAGATCAGGAGTTCAAGGCCACCCTGGGCTACAAGAGATTGAACCAGTCTAAAGGAGAAACAGACAATGATGGTGCATACCTTTAATCCCAGAACTAGGGAGGTAGAGACAGGAATATAAGGCCAGTGGAGACAGGATCTTGGTCCCCTATTCAGTCTGAAGATACGGAAGAGGTAAGAACTCTAGAGTGGCTGTTGCTCTGATTCTCTGATCTTTCAGCTTTCACCCTAATATCTGCCTCTGGGTTTTTATTGTTAAGGATTAATTAGGATTGTGCATCATCTCACCAAGTTCAAGACTAACCTGTGGTTTAGGAGCCTGAGGTAGAGACATAAAAATGACCTGTGTTCATCAGACCCTGCAATCTACAAGACCAATGCCCAACTCCAAATCTACCCATCGCCCTCAGATGCCAATGGCTTCCTGAGACATAGAATCTGCCAGCTCTCATTGGACCAAGAGCATCTCCCTAAGACACAGTATCTGCCAGCTCCAATTAGACCAAGAACTAAGATTTGACACAGAGTGGCCCCCTGAGACACAGACACACCAAGCACAGACTGAACCAAGAGCAGCTCATTCAGACACAGGCATCTGTTGCAACTATTGGAGGAAGAGATAGGTAGACACCAGTGCAAAAATATATACAACAACATAAAGAGCAATATGACATCACCAGAGCCTAGTGGTTCTACAACAGCAAGAACTGAACATCACAACATAGAAGCAGAAGAAAGTGACCTTAAACTAACTTTATAAAGATAATAGAGGTCTTTAAAGAGGAAATGAAAAACTCCCTTAAAGAAATTGAGGAAAAGACAAACAAAAAATTGGAAGAAATCAATAATTCCTTTAAAGAAAGCTGAGAAAACCATGAAAAGGCTATTAAATAGGTGAAGGAAACAGTGCAAGACCTGAAAATTGAAACAGAAACAATGAAGAAGACACAAACCAAGGAAATGCTGGAAATAGAAAATCTGAGTAAACGAATAGGGACTACAGATACCAGCATAACTAACAGAATACAAGAGACAGAAGAGAGAATCTCTGGTGTGGAGGATACAATAGAGGAAATAGATTCATCAGTCAAAGAAAAGACCAAAGCCAAAAAAGTCATAACACAAAATGTCCAGGAAATCTGGGACACCATGAAAAAGCCAAACATAAGAATAATAGAAAAAGGAGAATATCAACTCAAAGGCACAGAAAATGTATGAAAAAATCATGGAAGAAAACTTTCCCAACTTAAAGAAGGAAATAAATATGAAGATACAAGAAGCTTATAGAACACCAAATAGACCAGACCCCCAAAAACAGTCCCCTCACCACATAATAATTAAACCACTAAACATAAAGAATAAAGAAAGAATATTAAAAGCAGCAAAGGAAGAAGACCAAGTGAATTATAAAGGGAGACCCATTAGAATAACACCCAAATTCTCAGTGGAGATTCTGAAAGCCAGAAGGTCCTGGACAGATGTAATGCAGACACTAGGAGACCACGGCTGCCAGTCTAGACTAATATATACAGCAAAACTTTCAATCAATGTAGACGGAGTGAACAAGACATTCCAAGACAAAACCAGATTTAAACAATACCTATCCACAAATTCAGTCCTATAGAAAGCACTACAAGGAAAAATCCAACATAAGGAAGTCAGATGTACCCACAACAACGCAGTCAATAGATAAGTCCATGGAAGCAAATCAGAAAGAAGGGAAATACACACAGACACCACCAAAAGATAACAGGAATTAACAGTCACTTGTCATTAATATCCCTTAATATCAATGGACTAAATTCACCTATAAAAAGACACAGGCTAACAGAATGGATACAAAAACAAGATCCATCCACTTGCTGCATACAAGAAACACACCTCAACTTCAAAGACAGACACCACCTCAAAATAAAAGGCTGGGAAAAGACTTTCCAATCAAATGAATATAATAAGCAAGCTGGTGTGGCTATCCTAATAGCTAACAAAATAGACTTCAAACTAAAATCAGTCAAAAGAGATTGAGAAGGACATTGCATATTTATCATAGGAAAAATCCACCAAGATGAAGTCTCAATTCTGAACATTTATGCCCCAAATACAAGGGCACCCACATATGTAAAAGAAACATTACTAAAGCTTAATCACACATAAAACCCCACACACTAGTAGTGGGAGACTTCAACACCCCACTCTCACCAATGGACAGGACTGCCAGACAGAAACTTAACAGAGAAATAAGGGATCTAAGAGATGTTATGAATCAAAGGGACTTAATATAGATATCTACATAACATTCCACCCTAACACAAAAGAATATACCTTCTTCTCAGTACCCCATGGAACCTTCTCTAAAATCGACCACATACTTGGTCACAAAGCAAATCTCAACAGATACAAAAAAATTTGGAATAACCTCTTGTACCTTATCAGACCATGATGAAGTAAAGTTAGATCTCAACAACACAAATTACAGAAATCCTACAATCTCATGGAAACAGAATAATGCTCAAATGACTCATTGATGAGTCAATGAAGAAATAAACAAAGACTTCTGAGAAGTCAGTGAAAATTAATGTACTACATACCCAAACTTATGGGATACTATGAAAGCAGTACTACGAGGAAAATTCATAGCACTGAATGGCCACATAAAGAAGTTGGAGAAATCACATAGTAGTGACTTAACAGCACACCTGAAACACTAGAACAAGAAGAAGCAAACTCACCCAGGAGGAATAGATGCCAGGAAATAATCAAATTGAGGGCTAAAATCAATAAAATAGAAAAAAAGGACAATACAAAAAAATCAATGAAACGAGTTGGTTCTTTGAAAAAATCAACAATATAGACAAACCCTTATCCAAACTAACCAAAAGGCAGAGAGATAGAATATCCAAATTAACAAAATCAGGAATGAAGAGGGAGATATAACAGACAACAAGAAAATCCAGAGAATCATCAGTTGATAGTTCAAAAACCTGTACTCCAAAACATTGGAAAATCTAAAAGAAATGGACAATTTTCTGGATAGGTACCACATACCAAAATTAAATGAAGAGCAGATAGACAATTTAAATAGATGTATAACCCCTAAGGAAATAGAAATAGTCAACAAAAGTCTCCCAACCAAAATAAGCCCAGGAACAGACCATTTTAGTGCAGAATTCTACCAGAATTTCAAAGAAGAGCTAATAGCAATATTCCTCAAATTGTTCCACACAATAGAAACAGAAGGAACATTGTCAAACTCTTTTTATGAGGCTACAGTTACCCTGATACCCAAACCACACAAAGATGCAACAAAGAAAGAGAATTACAGACCAATCTATTTCATGAACATTGATGCAAAAATAATCAATAAAATATTGGCAAACCAAGTCCAAGAACACATCAAAATAATCATCCACCATGATCAAGTAGGCATCATCCCAGAGATGCAAGGATGGTTCAACATATAAAAATGTGTCAATATAATACACCATATAAACAAATTGAAAGAAAAAAAACATGATCATCTCATTAGATGCTGAAAAAGCCTTTGACAAAATCCAGCACCCCCTCATGATAAAGGTCTTGGAGATCAGAAATACAATGAACATAACTTAACCTAATAAAGGCAACTTACAACAATCTGACAGCCAATATCAAATTAAATGGAGAGAAAATAAAAGTGATTCAACTAAAATCAGGAATAAGAAAAGGCTGTCCACTCTCCCCATATCTATTCAATATAGTACTAAAAGTTCTAGCTGGAGCAACAAGAGAACAAAAGGAGATCAAGGGGATACAAATAGGAAAGGAAGAAGTCAAACTTGTGCTATTTGCAGATGATATGATAGCATACATAAGTGACCCCTAAATTTCCACCATGAAACTCCTACAACTGATAAACACCTTCAGTAATGTGGAAGGATACAAGATTAACTAAAAAAAAATCAGAAGCTCTTCTATATACAAATGATAATTGGACCAAGAAAAAAATCAGAGAAACATCACCATTCACAATAGTCTCAAATAACATAAAATACCTTGGGGTAACACTAGCTAAGCAAGTTAAAGATCTCTATGACAAGAACTTTAAGTCTTTGAAGAAAAAAAATTGAAGAAGATAACAGAAAATGGAAAGATCTCCCATGCTCATGGATAGGTAGGATTAACATAGTGAAAATGGCAACCTTACCAAAAGCAATCTACAGATTCAATGCAGTCCCTATCAAAATTCCAGCATTATTCTTCACAGACCTGGAACAAACAATACTCAACTTCATATGAAAAACAAAACAAAACAAAAACAACAACAGCAACAAAAAAAAACAGGATAGCTGAAACAATCCTATACAATAAAGCAATTTCAGGAGGCATCACTATCTCTGACCTCAAGCTCTACTATAGAGCAATAATAATAAAAACAGCTTGGTATTGGCAAAAAAACAAACAAACAAACAAAACCACAAAACTGACATGTGGAAAAATGGAATCGAATTGAAAATCCTAACATTGAACAATTGCCTATGAACACCTGATTTTGACAAAGAAGTCAAAACTGTACAATGGAAAGAAGAAAGCATCTTTAACAAATGGTGCTGGCATAAGTGGATGTCAACATGTAGAATACTGCAAATAGATCCATATCTATCGTCATGCACAAAACTCAAGTCCAAGTGTGTCAAAGACCTCAATAAAAATCCAGTTATAATTAACATGATAGAAAAGAAGGAAGTAGCCTTGAATGCATTGGCACAGGAGTTCACTTCCTAAATATAACACTAGTAGCACAGACACTTGCAGACAAATTTCTAAACAGTCTTATTAATAAAAAACATAGAGCCAGATATAGGGGTGAAATCATGAGAGAGATCAGAGGAATTGGAACAGCCACATGTTAACCTCACCTCACCAACTCTGCAGCTTCCAAAAGTGAAATATTTTCTGTCTACCCACGCCTATATGCCTTGCTGTTCTGCCATCTGATTTGCTCTCTCTGTCCAGGTTCATCATTTCCTCTTTCTGCCCAGCTCTGTCACTTCCTGTCTATCTGTATAGACCTCCAGACTCCATGGTTAACTAGTGTTGGAATTTAAGGTGTGTGGCACCATGCCTGGCTCTGTTCCCAGTGTGGCCTTGAACTCACATGGATCCATACAGATCCCTACCTCCCAAGTGATTGGATTAAAGGTGTGTGCTTACATTGTATGACTTTTGTGTTTACTTATAATGGCTGTTTTTTTCCTCTTATCTTCAGGCAAGCTTTCTTTATTAGAGCACAAATAAAATATTACCACAGCCACTGAGAACAATTAATAAATGGTACATCCTGAAACCAAGAAGTTTCTGTAAGACAAAGGACTTGGTAAGTAAGACAAAATGACAGCTTACAGAATGGTAAAAAGATCTTTACCAACCCCACATCTGACAGAGGGTTGATTTCCAAAATATATAAAGAAATCAAGAAACTAGACATCAAAATACTGAACAATCCAATAAAAAAGGGGGCTACAGAGCTAAACAGAGAGTCCTCAACAGAAGAATCTCAAATGACTGAAGGACATTTAAGGAATTGCTCAACATCCTTAGTCAACATGGAAATGTAAATCAAAATGACTCTGAGATACCATCTTACACCTGTCAGAATGGCTAAGATCAAAAACACCGATAACAGCTTATATTGGAGAGGATGTGGAACAAGGAAAACACTCCTCCACTATTGGTGGGAGTTCAAACTTCTACAACTACTTTGGAAATCAATATGGCGATTTCTAGAAAATTGGGAATCAATCTACCTCAAGACTCTTGGGCATATAACCAAGGAATGCTCAATCATACCACAAAGACACTTGCTCAACTATGTTCATAGCAGCATTATTCGTAATAGCCAGAATTGAAAACAACTTAGATGCCCCTCAACCAAAGAATAAAGAAAATATGGTACATATATACAGTGGAGTACTACTCGACAGTAAAAAGCAATGGCATCATGAAATTTGCAGGCAAATGAATGGAACTAGAAAATATCATCCTGAGTGAGGTAACCCAGATTCAGAAAGACAAACATGGTATGTACTCACTCATAAGTGGATACTAAATGTAAAATAAATATAAATGATAATGAAACTACAACCTACAACTCCAGAGAAGCTAGCTAACAAGGAGGAACCTGAGAGGGATTCATGGTTAGCCCTGGTAAGGAGAAAAAGATGAGAACTCCATGAGTAAACTGGCAGTGGGGGAGCACAATAGATGGTAGGGGAGAGGATGAGAATGTAAGAGATCAGGATGTCGAGCTGGAACAGGGATGAAGTAGGAGTACAATGAAAGAGATACCTTGATATAGGGGAACATCATGGGAATAGGGAGAAACCTGGTGGTAAGGAAACTCCCAGGAATCCATAAGGATGACCCCAGCTTAGACTACTACCAATAGTGGAGAGGGTGCCTTAGCTGGCTTACCTGGTAATCAGACTGGTGAATACCCTGTCATCATAGAGGCTTCACCTTGTAACTGATAGAAGCAGATACAGAGATCCACAGCCAAGCACTAGGCCAAGCCTTGGGAGTTTGGTCAAACAGAGGGAAGATGGATTCTATGAGCAAGGGGCATCAAAATCATGATGGGGGAAACCTACAGAGACAACCGAACCAAGCTAGTGGGAACTCATGAACTTTAGACCAACAACTGTGGAGCCTCCATAGGAGTGGACTAGGCTCTCTGCATAAGCAAGACAGTTTTTTTTTAGCTTTGTCTGCTCAAGGGCCCCCCTGGCAGTAGGATCAGGATATATCCTCAGTGCATGAGCTGGCTTTTTGGAGCCTATAACCTATGGTGGGATGCCTTGCACATCTTTGATGCTGGGTGGGGAGGACTTAGACCTGGCTCAACTGAATGTACTAGGCTTTGCTTACTCCCCATGGGAGGCCCTACCTTTTCAGAGGAGGGAGTGTGGGACAGGCTGGGGGGAAGGCTGGGGGGAGGCAGAAAGAGGGGACAGAGAGGGATCTATGGCTCATATGTAAAATGAATTAAAAAAATCTTAATAAAGAAAAAAAATTAAAATTCCCAATTGTCTCACCAAATCTGACTACAATGATCGTTCAAAGGATGGTAAAGTGTGGAGATGACTGCTCTGTGTAGAACAGTAAGTAGAAGCCCTATTTTCAAGGCAGCTACCTAGTGTGGCAGCACCCTGGAGGAGAGGTTCCATGGAAAGCCCACATCCCACTGTGAGAGAAGAAGCTAAAGAGCTAGCCGTCTGCATTGGGGAATATGTGAAAGCACCTAATTCCTGTTGTTGTGGCAGCCCAAAAGCCTATGGAGTTGGCTGCAGATAAGCTGCAACAAAAAAATCCCAACTTGTTCAGAGGCTTTAGGAAAAGAAAGGAAAACCTTAGCCAGCAGGGTAGCAATTCCAGCTGCGTGCAGCTCAGGCCTGTGCTGGTTGCTGTAAAACCACAGGCAAGTGGATTTTTCATGAATTTGTGTCCCAAAAGTTGGACACCAGATGTAGCGTGAATCCTAATTGGTCTTAATAATAAAAACCCAGAGCCAGATATTGGGGTAAATGCTGAAAGATCAGAGAGACATAGGAGCAAGCCGCAGCCACCTCTTACCTTGCCAACTCTTTAGCCCACAAGGGGCTCCTGACTCCACCCTGCTTATCACTTCCTCTCTCCTCCCAGCCACATCACTTCCTGTTCCCTTCTCCTGAGTGCTGGGATTAAAGGTGTGTGCCACCACTGCCTGGCCTCTGTGGTTAAGTAGAGGCTACTGTCCTCTGATTTCCAGGCAAGCTTTATTTGTTAATGCACAAAAAAAATATCTCCACATCCAGTACCACAAGTGGTTTCCTCTTGTTGAGCTGGTCTTAAGTCTAATTAGAAAGTTATTGGATACTGTCAAAATTTGAGGTTACTGCCTACTACTGCAACCTTAGGGCTATCATGCCATGCTGGTCACTGTTGTGGTTCATAGGCACCATAGCTGGGTAGGACTGTTGGTTACGTTCCTCCTTTGAAAGCTTGCATGGTAACTTCTGGTACCATGGAAACTAGTCTGAATGGAGCAGGCTGTATGTTTTTGGATACTCTTGAACAACCCTTGCCAACAATTCAAAAGAAGTCTTCCCATGTCTGGTATAGGAGTTTTTGTTAGGTGGTCTTTAGCTCTTGGAGAGGGTATTATCAGCCCCAATGAGAACAGTTCATTAAAACTATACATGTATATTTATATACAGAATTACATGAATTATAGGTTTTTCTCTTTTTTAGTTAATAGTTAATAGTATGATTCTTTAGTTTGTTATTTTACTCTCCTCACTCTTGTATTTACTACTCTCCTCTTCCCTAAAAAGCCCCCTTTTTTTCTGGTTTGCCTGATCAGAACACTTGTACATGGTGATTTCTCTATTACTCTTCTACCCCTAGGCCAGAAATGAACTCTTTTTACCTCTGTAGCTCCTGTAGTTACCTCAGGCTATGTATTCATATCTAAAGAATTGGAGCTAGGAGCCTCCAATGAAAAATAATGTGTAATGTTTGTCTTTCTGGGTCTGTGTTATGTCACTCAATATGATCTTTTCCAGTTCCATTCATTTTCTGGAAAACTCATGATTTCATTTTTTATTTATAGCTGAATAGTATTCCATGATGCATATGTGTCAGAGCCATTCAATGAGCTGACGAGGGTAGCTGAGTAAAGTGTGAGGCTGAGGAAAAAACAGAGACAGAAAATTAGTGCTGGGAGTCCTTCTGGACAATACCAGAAAATCCCTGAGTTTATTTTGCATCCAGCTTATGCACAAAACTAAAAAGCAAAAGCAGAACAAAGCACAGCATAGGCAGTCTAACCTGTCCTTGAATCAAGGAGCAGGCAGTTTCATTATCTCAAACATATGTCACCTGCTAACATCAGCAGCCTGCCTGGAATTTGGCATTTGCTAAATAATTAGTTCTTTCCCACAAAGCTAATCAGGACTTTCTCACATATCCAGTCCTTTTTCCAGGAACCTTATCAGAGCTTTCTTGCTGATTCTGAAGAGACTAGAGCAAGCAAGCTTTGAACTCTTTGGGTCAGAATGGACTTCAGCTTCAAGCTGAGTCACTGTGGGAAACTGAGTCACTGTGGGTTCCCACACATATTTCCCTATGCATTTGTTGGTTAAGAGGCATTTTGGCTGTTTTCATTTCCTAGCTATTCTGAATAGAGCAACACTGAACATGGCTGAGCAAGAGTCTATGGAGTAGGAGTAGTTCTTTCCTACACCTATATCACATAGCTTATTTTCTATTTTTTTCTAGAATTTTTGGTGTTTCAGGTTTCATATTTAGGTCTTTGATCCATTTTGATTTTTTTTTGTGCACAGTGATAGGTATTGTTCTGATTTCATTCTACTACTCTTCCACTTTGCTAAATGGATGTAGTATTAAGCCTACTCCTAATGACTTATTTTTATATTCACAGGTTAGTGCATCTCTGACACCTCATCAAAGATTCTTCTTTTTGCAATAGATGATGATGGACACAGAGATTTGTTACAGTGAAGAACATAAGAAACCAGAGTGATTGGTCCTTATTGGGATGTACATATCACACCTGTTCTTCCCAAGGCTCATTGTTCATGAGGTGTCAAAAAGCCTGAAGAGGCAGAGACAGTGAATAACTACAAGGAAACACTGTTTTCTGGTCACATTTCACATGTAAACTCACAGCAGTTCTAGCAACACGCAGAAGACCTCCACAAGCTCACAACTGATAAAATCAAAGAGTGGAATGAGGAGGTGGTCATGAATTCCCATGCCTAGCTGAGGAGCTATTAGTAATTCATAAGTATTGGGAGAGGGAGAGTTAATTTTCTTTAAAGATGTAGTCTCTGGTAGGCCAATCACATTCTAGTGCATAGCCACATATCAAGAGTATATGAGCAGTACAAATCAATGGTGGTTTGAGTGAGTATGACCCCCAAAGGCTCATATGTTTTAATGCCTGGTGGCCAGTTAGTTGAACTCTTCACGAAGGAGTAGGAGTTGTGACCTTGTTGGAGGAGGCCTTGTCAGGGCTGGTTCCCACTCCACCCCCATGTCCCTTCCTGCAGCATTTAGATCTAGATGTAAGCTCTCAGCTACTGCTCTAAAACCATGCCTGCTTGCCAGCTGGCATAGTCCATACCATATGGACTAACCGTCTGGAACTGTAAGCAAACCTCCAAATAAATGCTTTCTTTTATAAGTTACCTATGTCATGTATCTCTTCACAGCAACAGAACAGTAACTAAGACATTGAGTTACAAAAAAACAAAAAACAAAAAAAACCCAAAAACAAAACAAAAAAAAACCCAAAAAACAAAACAAAAAAAAAAAAAAAACTAAGATACAAAGTTTTGTGGGCATGCAAAGGGGTGAATCTGGAAGGAATTGGAAGAGGGGACTGAGTATGATCAAAATGCAATTTTTGAAAATCTCAAATATAAAATATAAACCTTAGTTAAATTAAGTAACAAGAAAAACATTAAAGTACTATGAAGAAAATTTTCAAATAGCAGGCAATAGAAATAATTTTAAAACATGTTGAATACATAGTTAAATATATATGTATATCACTGAGTAAATGCTGTACTAACATCCTTTCCCTGTGAAATAGATTCAAACTTGAGAGCCTTCATGTGGCAGGCTAATTGGCAAGTGGTTTGGTGATTAATAGCTCTAGTGTATGATGAAAACAGACGTTTGACTGACACTTTCTTCTTCCCATGAATACATTAGAGCTGGAATAGCCTTTCACAAAGTGTTTCCCTTTAAATCTGGGGCCAGGAATTTAACCCTGCATTGACCATTCTCTTGAATAAAGCTGACCTAATGCAGACGCATGCTCTTTAGCAGAGACTTAAGAATTACCTGACACACAATTGAACATTGTAGGGGTACCACTATCCAGAAAGAGCAATGTGAAAGACATATGTCAATATCCACTACATAATCCAGTGGAAAAGTCAAAACTAACATCCTATGACAAAGAAAAAGGAAGCAAACAAAGAAACATAAGACTACACCGTATTATTTAAGGAAATGCAGTCAAAACAGGATACCTTTATGATACAGTTTGAATTTGTTTAAATGAGTTGTTGATGTGCTAGTTTTAAAAATTATGGCCTTTTAAAAGAGCTTAAAGGGTCTGTCAAATGGTTAGCAGGTAAAGAAGCCACTCTATAAGCTTGAGGTCCTGAGTTAGATCCCTAGGACCCAAGTGAAAGTGGAAGATAACTGATTCTCACACATTGTCCTATCACTTCCACATAGGCACTGTGGCATGTCTGCGCGTGCGCGCACACACACATACACACATACACACACACACACACACACACACACACACACACTAAATGAATGAATAAATTTTAATGAAAATTTAGTGGAAAACCATGCGGATTAGTATCTTGTAAATTATTGTGACTTGATAAAATAAGTTTGAGGGAACACTTCAGAGATTTCTATCCTTTCTGCCACATGAAGACAAAGCATGCATAACACTCTGCTACAGGATACATTTCTGTTCTTTATAAATTGTTCAATATCAGGCATTCTATTGTAGTAGCATGAATGGATCAAGACTTTTTTTATTTTTTTAGTCAATAATCAGCAATTTTCCAATAACTATTTTCCAGGATAAAAGAGATACAGTGAAAAGGGCAGTATCAATTATTTTGGGATGAGTATAGATTGGTACATTTTGGAAAATAATTTTCAAATATATTTAAGACATATACAATCACTCATGTTACAAGACTAAAGGAAACTGCAGAGTCATCCCCTGGTCTGGCTAAAGTTTTCAACTTAAGATCAATGTATGTAGAATAACCTCTCTATTCTTAGTCATGATTCAACTTTTCCACATTCTTCTCTCATCCACCTTACCCTTCACACTCTTGCCTTCATTGATATTTCCTTGTTCATTAATCTTCACAGTCTTCAGATTTGTCAAGTTCCCTTCCATTGCAGAATCTTTACCCTGCATAATCTCAGTCTTTACAAAGTAATAATACACATTACATGAATATGATTTTGGATCATGACTTCAGTGGGCTCTGAATTAGATATGCTCTATCTGGTCTGATCTCTCACTTCTCTGTCTTGCTTTGTATCCCAAGATGCTGATTGATATGTACTGCATGTGCCCCTCTCTTGTTTTCTGCTTCCTGATTCAGTATGGCTAGTAAAGCAAGAATTCTGGAGGTGGGGGTTGAGTACAGTCAGGGTATTTATTTCCCTGACTTTCTCACACCCAGTTGTCATGGGCAGCCTGCACTCCTTTACAAAGGAGCCCTGTTAGTAACTGTCTCTCAGGACTGAAGCAATCTCTTCCTTCCCTTCAAACTTTAGACCTAGAAGTAGACATGGCCTCTTGCTACAGCTAGCCCAATGGTGATTAACCATTTCTTTCTCAGTATCCTTTATCTGTACCTGTCCTTTTATTGATGTCTTTCTAATTATTGAGGTGAATGCATCATTTGTTATCTGTCTGCATCCTGAGAGATACAGATTCATTTCTGGAACTGCATAAAATAGTTTTAATGTTTACAGAAAAAGCACTTTGTGAAAAAACAGTGAATAAATATGTGCCTAATTGGATATAAAACTTCTAGTGAAATTATAATACTATGGTACAGACACAGAATTGACAAATAAATGACTGAATCAAAATTGAAAGTGCATAAAATAGTTCAAAAATACATAGGAATACATTTTTTACAACAGTGAGTAAAGGATGATTTAAATTTTTCAATGATGCAGAAATAATTCTAATCATGTTGAAAATTAATTTAGACTCTTATCTTCTAGCACATAAAATTAAATTAATATGGATTAAGGATCTAAGTATGACAAAACAATAAAGATTAGCTAAAATTTACAATAATACTTATATAAATCTGGATGGAGGATAGTTTCCTAAGGGAGCAAAATGTAAGAGGCAATAAATTAAAAATTATAACATATTTGTAAATTAAAATGTGTTAAACGGAAAGACACAATACACCAAATAACAAATAATAAATTAGAAAAAATCTATAATACACACTACAGACAAAATGTGATGACCACTATATGAAACATTTCAACTGTTTTAAAAAGAGAATGGAAACATGTGCAAATGATATCAATAGAAATTAATAGAAAATAAGCAGGGATTAAGCATATGAAGAAACACTGCTCAAACATAATTAGAATTAGAGAATTGCATATTAATATAGTAATGAGACACCATTGTTTTGCCTAAATAACTGAGAAGAATTCTAGAAATTTGATAACATAATTTTTCTAGAGAGAATTCTGAAAAAATGAGCTGTTATTCATTTATAAACATGGTTTTACAAAGAAAAACAGAGAATGGGAAGATGACTTTATAGATAAATTCCATGCCCTAAAAACATGAGAACTAGAATTTGGGTCTCTGGCACCCATGTAAACGAATACTGAAATATTATATCAACCATCTATGGTTTTAAAGATTCAAATTAATACATCCATGGAACGTGATAATAAAACCACAGACAGTAATTGTTATTAGGCTTTCACAAGAATGATATCATTTAATCCTCTTGATATAACTCACAGGTTTTCTATGAGGTTTCATTTTTTGAAAAACAAAAATGATTTTGGTGAAAATTAATGTAGTTGTAAACATGAGTCTACAACATGTCATGCAATTAACAAAGCATATTTAATCTAAAATGTTAAGTTCCTATTTAGAATATATTCACTTAACAACCAAGAGGTGATCACATATCCAATCTGGATTCTAGATAACGTTAATCTGCACTATTAGACTGCATTCTTAATAGTTATCATTATGCATACTTAGTCTTTTGTATGAGGCTGACACTATTCAATATTATTTGTATCTATTAATTCATTTAATCACCACAGTTATCATCCTCATGTTACTGATGAAGAAATTTTAACAGTTAAGAAGAAATAACAGCAGTTAAGCAATCTGTTGTGGTCATAAAGGGAGTAGCAACACTGGGCTAGGATTCAATTCCAAATATTTTAAGGCCTTTACCTGCTTAAGTCAGGAATATCTTCATTATGCAAGGTTATTTGCTTCCTTAATATACAATAATTATGTGCACAAGTCACATTTCTAATGGATATTTTTAAAGTAGAGGAATGAATAGTTAAAAAGTGGAGGATGTAGACAACACAGTATTTAGGGATTATACCAATGTACCAGTGGCTTAGTTTTAATATTTGATTAGTTCCATCAAATAGGTAATATTATGATCATACTCCTACAATCAGCTGAAAATGATGGGGACTATAAAATTAATTCAAATACGTATGATGGAAGATATAAAAATATGTAAATCCATAGTGTTCTTATATATCAGCAATAAGCAAAAAACAGTAAAAATGCATTAATTAATAATAGAAAGAATATAACAAACTAGAAAGAAAACTATCCACTTATTTTATGCATTATAAACAATAAATTCATGAATTTTCTCAATCTACTTAAGCAACACCACCATTTTAACTACTTGTTGATTTTTTTTTTTTTTTTGGTTTTTTGAGACAGGGTTTCTCTGTGTAGCTTTGCGCCTTTCCTGGTACTCACTTGGTAGCCCAGGCTGGCCTCGAACTCACAGAGATCCACCTGGCTCTGCCTCCCAAGTGCTGGGATTAAAGGCATGTGCCACCACCGCCCGGCTCTACTTGTTGATTCTTGTGCCAGCACTAAACACTTTCACTTATTATCACCTTTATAATAAACTTAATTGATACCTTACTTTTCATCCCTTGTATTATATATTTAAACATTATCATCCATGTAGCCCTAAAAATAAACTGCAATAACACTTCGATAAATTTTTAGACATATGACAGAATGTAAAAGATGGCTCAGAGGTTAAGAGCACTGACTGATCTTCCAGAGGTCCTGAGTTCAATTCCCAGCACCCACATGGTGGCTCACAACCATCTGTAATGAGATTTGGCGCCCTCTTCTGGCCTGCAGTCAAACATGCTGTATACATAATAAATAAATAAATCTTTAAAAAATAAATAAATAAAATAGACCCCATCACTACAACTTTAAATTTTCTATCCAAATGTTGCATAAGCATATATATTTTAATATCATAACAAGATATAGAGGTATGAAGGAATATTCATAAATTCTTGGTTTATATGTTCAAATTCTTTCAAAATTTTATATTAAAATATTATTAATTACTTAACTCTATTTCCTGATATCTTCAAGAAGAAAATCTCTAATTCAAGTCTCCTCTTATGACCCAGTTCAGCATGGAGCCTTCCAGATGCCTCTGACTGTGCTCTCCCTCTTATCTTAATAAACCTTTTCATTCATACCTAGAAGCATCCATGCCCTTATTATTTTTTCATTCACTAGTAAAGATAAAAAACCTTCATATCTTAGCAAATGAAGAGAAAAAAAAGTAACGAAAAGGTAACCTTTTCCATACCAACTTCTTTTTAAAAGTTGGATAAAAATATATTCAAAGAATAAAATATTATATTATTTAAAAGATCTATTTTCACTAAAAGAAAAATATATTTATGAAAAAATATAGAAAAATGAAATCACTTGGAATTAAATTCATAAAAATTAGTCTAGAATCTTTAATTTTTTCCAATTTGTTCTAAATATTGACATGGGTAAGAGCAAAACAAAACATATTGATGATGCTTGGGGGATCAATACTTTAATGAAGTTAACTATATTTAGCATATTCCAAAGTGACTTTTAATTTTTGAAAACAAAGGGAAAGACACCAGACATTCTGTTTTATCTCAGCAATGATAAAAATAATCGAAATTAGAAAAAAATCCAGTAACAAAAGGAATACCTTAAGAGAAGAGGAGGTAGTAGAACATAAGAAATTTTAAAGTAGAAGGGATAGAGGAACAGGGGAGAAAGGAAGCTACTGAGAGGAAATGCTAACCAGAACAAAGGTGGTATGAAAGTGCCATATGGAAATCTACTTCTCATAACCAAATTAAAAACATTTTTTAAAAAAGTTTGAAAACTCTTACAAGCCCCCACCCCTGACCTAGAAGTTATCTCCAATTTATAACTGCTCACAAAGGAAAATTTAGTTTTCTATAATGGAGTTGCATGGGGTATACAAACCACACCTTAGGGCAGGCCCCATGCCCAGCAGTAGATGGTCAACACAAAAGGAACTCAAATGGTAATTTTGACATTTCTTTTATGCCTTGAAATACTTTGTCTTGTCTTTACTTATACATTATGTTTTCTGATTTTGTGCTTTTATGAGATTTGTGTGTGTGCAAATGTGTGCATCTTTGAGTCTGTATGTGTTTCTTGTGCTTTTTCTTTGGCTCTTTATTTCTGTTTGTTTTGTCCAATTCTGAATTTTTAGCTCATCTCATTACATCACCTCGTATTTTAGCTGCCTTTTTGCTTTCTATTGAGAGAGAAAGAAAGGATGTGGATTTTTGTGGGTGGGAAGGGGGAGGATCTGGGTGGAGTTGTGGGAGGGACAACCGTAATCAGAATATATTATATTAAAAATATCAATTTTCAATGAAAAAGAATGTAATAAATTGGCAACTAAAATTAAATAGTTGAAGCATTACAAAAAGGAGTTGGAAGGGAGATACCTTTCAGAGATGGAAAAAAGTGGTTCTAGAAGCCCTAGGTGATTAAACAAACAAACAAACAAAAAAAGAAACCCCAGTTCTATGAGCCAGATACCTCCTATCCATCTGTTGGTCAAGAAATTCTGAGAGTCACCCAAAACAATGCAGACTTTTGCCATTGGTCTTAGTTGCCCACTATAAAGATTATAAGACCCTACTGTTGAAGACATTACACACCTTGGTTACATGATATAGAGAAATCAAGCTGGAACTAAACTGGAAGATTCCTCCCTGCTGACTATCTTGCATAGTCCCAGGAAGAACTATGCAGGCAGGCTACCTGGCCAAAAAAAACACCAATAATTTCTTCAACTGTAACCATATGAACTAAAAGACCAATCTGCTAGGTTTTGTGTGCCCACATGTACAATACTGTTGTGGGGGTTGACAACTACACTCTGATTAGATTTGGCATCTACTAAATAGTTGGACATTCACACTTGGTACTGTAAACCTGATCCAAAACCTTTGCTAGGGAAGATCATAGGTCTTAGGGAAGGGACTGAATACTATGTTTGTCTTTTAAAGCTAAATTAACATAGTATCAAACTACCTTCTAAATATGTATGTTTATACCCATAAACAATTGATATTCTCAGTCTTAGAGAAGTCTCTCTCCAGAGAACTGTGGTGACTGTAGAGACTCATGCCTGAACAAGGTGCTGAGAATCTCTTTTCAGTACTAAACAAGACATTTATACCATCTTCTCTATGGCTCAGGAAACACTGCAGAATAGGGTTTGGGAAAAAAAATGTAAGATCCAGAAGATTGAGAAATAGCATCTTCTTGTCAGGACACAGCCTTCGTATTAACTGTCCTGCCTGCAGTGGGTCTGCACAAAAATAGTCCAGTCAGACAGGAATGGAGGAGGGGCTTAGTCCTGAGGCTATTTGCTACTGGTCAACTCAGTGAGTAGAAGAATCATTGTCTTCAGTTGTTTATAAAATTGTGACCCCCACTATAACCTAATGGACACTTCTAATCCAGTGAAGACACAGATGGTCCTGGTTAAAGGGATCATAAAATAACCAAAAGTCATGAATCTGAAAAAGGGACTGTTAGAGACAAAACAGGAAAAGGGAGGGTGACTGGGATTGGAAGGAGACAAGGTGAGGGAGAGAAAGTAATCAGAAGACATTATATGAACATATGAAGTTGTCAGAACAAAACTAATCAATAAAAAAGAACAGAGGAAAAACACAGGAAAAATGGTAAAGCAAAATCTCCCTCAACTGGAAAAGACAGTCTGTCTTATAGTTTATTCTAAAATTAAAATATTACAAACAATCATGGCATTGGCAGAACTGTAAGAATATTGCAACAGAATTAACAGTTGAATGCTGTGGGAAAAAATTGTGTTTTCAGGGAAAATATGTTAAAATATTATTCACAGTATACACACAGATTCTTTCCACATGAAGAATAGAGTTGAGTTTTAAACAACCTAAAGACCTACTAAGAATGTTGGTAACACACAGTGAGCTAAGAATATTAGGAAGTAAAAAGAACTCTACAAAATATATCATGTGTAATCCCATTCTTAATGCCAAATTTTATACAAATTATACATGGAAATATATATTCAGGCTTTGGGTACCAGTTACACTGGGGATGGGCGAGATTTGGAGATGGTGGTTGGTGAATATGGCTTATGACTTTGTTTTAATATAGCAAATTAGCAAATGAAAAGATGATAGCATTTGATTGAATAGAAATCTTAAACTAAAATTATATATAAATCAGTGGGCATGATGAGAAGCTTTAAATGAGTACTAGAAAAGACGTGGTACAATTAATAATGGTCCAATATGATAATGATTAGTTTTCCACAACATGTGCAAATATTAACTCAGTAAGAAAAGTGTATAAAATATATTTTTATATAGTGAACACAATCATTTTCCATAGAATAATCAGATAAGGCTTAACTATGTGTATAACTCGCTCATTCTGTATAAAAATAAAAATAATATATATTGATTAGTTTTCCCAAATCCATACTCTTTTCTTCTTAATTTTTAGACCATTAAAACACACTGATATTGAAATTGAGAATGTGACTCAGTGGTAGAGTACTTGCCTAGTTAGTAAGAACAACCCCTGGGTTTAATCTCTTTCAAAAAATATTAAGAAAAATTTTAATACACTGATATTGAGATGCAGAGATCAATCAACAGGTAAGAGTATTTCCTATACAAGAATGAATATCTAAGTTCAAACCACCAGCATCCACATAAAAGCTGGACATGGCCACTCACAAATCTGTAGCCCTAGAACTGTAGGAGATAGAGAGAAGATGATTTCACAGACTTGCAGTAATCAGCCTAACCAGATTTGGTGAGAGACCTTGTCTCACAGGAATGAAGCAAAGTGACAAAGAAAGACATTGAATACCGTTCTATGGCCTCTATACTCAGGCATAAGTACACATAGTTGCACACATATATTTGCATATACCACAATATCCTCACACATATGTACATATACATTTACATTAACATAGATATTGGATAATAATATGAAATAATATAGGAGGATAAACTTTTGTACTCCAAAGGTAGGTAAAGGAATTATAGTTCAGAATAACCTATGGTACATTTTATGAATAACTAAAACTTAGTTTGCACAATGAAGAAATAAATATATAGGAATATTAATTACCATCATATCATAAAGGATGTTATATTCATGAGCTGAAATACCAAACTATGCTCCAAGATATGTATAATTATTATGTGATAAAATGGTAAAATATTAAAGTTCGTTTGGAAGTGTAAATGAGCTTCAGTATGTAATAAAAAACTCAATTGATAAATGAGTTAAACCAGAACCAGAAGAGTATATGGTAATATACAGAATAGGGTCTTATTTATTCTTTAAGGATTAATTCATGATAGGTTCAGGTAAATAGGTGGAACTACAACAAATTTTAATGAGGGGATTCAAACTAAAAAAAAAAACAAAAACAAAAACAAAATGTTGTATGCTATCATCTATGGAACCTAGATTCAAATTATTAAACTTG
Source organism: Peromyscus eremicus (assembly GCF_949786415.1). Classification (NCBI taxonomy): domain Eukaryota; kingdom Metazoa; phylum Chordata; class Mammalia; order Rodentia; family Cricetidae; genus Peromyscus; species Peromyscus eremicus. The sequence continues at coordinate 123,877,765 of NC_081439.1, forward strand.
TGTCAGCTAGGGTTACCTGTAGAAGCCACAAAACATACAAAGGGGCTATTGTGTAGAGAGAGAGGGGAGGAAGAACTTAAGAAAAGGAGATAATAGAACACAAGTAGTATGAATGGGGAAAGGAGAATAATGGGGCTGAAGTGTATTTAAGTGAAGGAGCAGGGTAAGAGAATAGGACAAATGAGGTAGTAGGGCAGAAGGTAAGTAACACTACAGGTGTTAGAAAAATATATGGTAGATACATATATGGTAGATACTGTGACCTGCAGTTTCCCAAGATTATTGCCAAAATTCTGTAAATTTAGATTAATTTTATTTGTTCATATTAAGAATGAACTAGGTTTTTGTACCCTTATGCTTACATACTTGTATGTGTTCATAAAGGTGAGTATTGGACAAATGAAATCATCATTAAAACAGGTCATTTTGGAACAAATGTTAAATTAAGACCAGAAGCCATATCAAGGGTAAAGTCATCTATCTATAACACACTGAATATCCAAGTCCATAAAAGGTGAGAATCATGGTGAGTCTTCCCTTATCCAATATGGTATATCATCCTTCGTGGTTCATAGGATGGACAACAAATTAGGTAAAGTAGCATACATAACACCTTTAATATGGGAATGCTGGAAATCTAGCCTCTACAATCCCCTTTACCTTTATCTTTTATCAAAGTACCAATTCATATAATAGCTAAATGCTGACTTAATTTATTCATGTATTATATAAATCCCTCCAGTAGCATATCTTAATGTACCTTCTGCTTCAAAGAACGGCTTTCACTAACACAACAATAAGATGACTGCCATTTTCTCTTATTATTATTTCCCCAAAGCTCTTTTTCATCTTTCTCTAGCCTGTATGAATTATAATTATGGACATACCAGTTAATATATCCAGGCTGTCTGTGGTGAAATAAGATACAAAGATACTGGAAATTGAAAAACACATCTAATATTCATGTGTATATCAATATCAACATATCCATACAGGAGTGTAACATGAATTGCTAAATGGTCTTATTAATTTAAAAAAAAAAAAAAACAGAGCCAGACGTTAGGGTGAAAGCTGAAAGATCAGGGGAATAGAACAAGCCAGCCACAAGTTCTTACCACTAGAAAATCCTCAGTCCAAGAGAGCTACTTTCTGTATACTCATGCCTTATATATCTTTCTGTGCCCTGCCATCTTTCTTCCTCTCTTCGTCCAGCTACATCACCTTCTGTTTCCACCCAGCTCTATCACTTTCTTTCTGTCTGTACAGACCTCTACGGTTAACTAGTTCTGGGATTAAAGGCATGTGCCACCACAGTGGCTCTGTTCCCAGTGTGGCCTTGAACTCACAGAGACCCAGATGAATCTCTGCCTCCAAAATGCTAGGATTAAAGGTGTGTGCTACCACTGCCTGACCTCTATGTTTAATATAGTGGATGGAATTTTCCTCTGATCCCCAGGCAAGCTATATTTGTTAGAGCACAAATAAAATATCACCACACAGGAGACACCAATAGATAGCAAAACAAATGTGTTTGGTGAGCCTTACTCTACTCAGAGCAGATGGAGTAACATGTAATACAAAGTGACTCATACCCATCTGAGTATTGCAGTGCACACAGCTTGTTGAATGAGGTCCCATGTCTTAGCTGGATCCCATAATTTTCAGCACCTTTTATCAATGATCCAAGTGCAACCAAATACATGAACAATACATTTATTTATTTATAGGTTTAAAGGGAGGACTACTATAATACACTTTATCTTCCACCTCTCTCTTCAGATTCTATGATCTACACTATTTACCTTTCTATAAGTATGGTCTAAGAAAGGGACCTTGTATTTTCACCTTTCATTACCTTCTTTAACATGAGGTTCATGAAGTGTTCATGAAGTGAAGAATAGACTCTCCAAAGTATTTTAAGAGAGTCTGCTGTGAGGTATCGAATATCCTTGTATGAAGAGGAACCTCAAGGGAACCTTGGTTATACTATCACTACCATATAGAGGCCACATTACATTAGGTATTTGCTGAACATTCCTCCAAGAAGAAAAGGCATGATCATTAAGAACTTCATTTCACCAGTGCTAATTCTAATCTAATACAAGACTGAATATGATTGTATTTAGGTAGAATTTGTCAGAAATTCCTGTAACATGAATTTCTAAATGGTCTTTTAATAAAAAAAAAATTGGACCAGACATTGGGGTGAAAGCTGAAAGATCAGACAAGCAGAACAAGCCACAGACACCACCTCTTACCAACTCTTCAGCCTGAAATGCTTTCCTCAGCAGAAAGGCTTTAGTTCCTGTTTCCTCATGCCTTAGATACCTTTCTCTACCCACCCATATCATTTCCTGTCTCAACTTTCCTAGTGCTGGGATTAAAGGCATGTGACTCCCAAGTATTAGGATTAAAGATGTGTGCCACCACTGCCTGGCTCTGTTTCTCTCCTAGACTGAGTCAATCTCATGTAGTCCAAGGTGGCTTTGAATTCACAGAGATCCAGATGGATCTCTGCCTCCCAAGTGCTAGGATTAAAGGTGTATGCCACCAATGCCTAGCTTCTATATTTATTCTAGTGGCTTGTTCTGTTCTCTGATCTTCACAAAAATTTATTAGACTACACAATATAACACCACAATATCTTGCATATTTTATTAAATCTTCACCAAACCATAATGTTTGAAGTCATAATGTAATTTAGGCTAAAAATCACAACAATACCCAAACCATAGGCCTTCTCTATGTGTTTTACACAAGATAGTTCCTTTCATTTGCCTTCTCTTAAGGGGAATGATTGTTAAAGCAAAGAATACAAACTTTATAAATGTATTCATATACTGGGAAATGTGTTCATTTTTTACTTCTTCTGACCTAAAGAGATTATTACTGACCCTAATACTGAGTAATCTAGGTACTCCTGGGAACACAAAATGCATGCTTCAATTTCCTAACAGCCAAACCACCAATACCATTCATGTATCAGCACTGTAACCATCCAAGATCACAACAAATGAAGAACAATGTGAGCCTTTCTCTACCCAGTGTGATGTCATGCACTTGAATTTCATGTGACTGATATCCAACTAGATAAAGCACTGCGCACAAAGGACACACTTCATATTAATTTGCTGTGCATGTAGCCTCTATCATACACCTCAGCATTCATCATAGCCTAAATTAATTAAACATGATAATTGTGTTTGACATAATTTGTTCATCTATCTTTGAAAGTAATTAGACACTTTCCTTGACTACACATTTTTACTTACACGTGTCCCTTTATTTACTTTCCCTTTCATTGAATAGTTTTCACTACCCAGAAAATAAGCAGATTGCATTTTTGTATATTAGCATGACCCAAAATATTTCTCTTTGACTTCTTTTTTTAATCCTGTAGAAATTACAATTAAAGTTACCACTGAATCCATCTTGAGGATGTTTGTTGTGATGGTGGACACATTGCCTCCTGGGATCTTCAATGAGCATACAACAAAGGCTGGATTTGGTGAACATTACTCTATTCAGAAAGGCCGCAGTTACTCTTAGTACAAAGTGACTGCTACCTCTTTGAATACTGCACTGCACACAACATGATCAATGAGGATGAAATTTGTCAGCAGACTCCCTGAAACATTTTTGAGACAGGGTTTCTCCTGTGTAGCTTTGCGTCTTTCCTGGATCTTGCTCTGTAAACCAGGCTGGCCTTGAACTCACAGAGATCCACCTGCCTCTGCCTCCCGAGGGCTGGGATTAAAGGCATGTCCACCACCACCCAGCTTTAGAATGTTTTATATTGTACTACACACAAATTATAATGGAAATAGTCTCATCAACTACTTCCTGTAGCATTCAATTTAACTGACATATACTACAGATTATAAATTCTCAGTGCTGATCATGTTTATGATAATAACAGACCTTGTGGCCTACACTCTTACAAACTGGATGATTTTGAGGATCAGTAATACAACTTTTACTTATCTTTAATTTTTACGATGTATGTATTTAGTCCTGTCCACCCTTGTTTTCTATAATCTATGCTAATTAATGAAGTAAAGAATAGGAATCAAAATAATCATAATGAAGCCTGTATCCTGCAAGTATATCATTGTATTAAAATTTTGGATGATTGTGTTCCTGAATCCACAGGAACTACTGAGTGGTCACATCTGAGACAGGATGGTACTTCCTGCCCCTTATACTATACATAAAGTACATTTACATAAAAGCATTGCACAGAGAACAAAGTTGGTTGAATTTGGAGGTAATGACTCTGGTTATTTTAATATCACTAGAACACTCATCAGTCCTCTAAGTACTGTGTGATACCTGAATGCTGAATTCATTTATTTTTAATACGTTTAGGGATGCTAAACATATTATCATTCATCATGTATGACAAATGCAAACCTTTAATCCTGTACTCTTACTTACTTAGATGAATTCAAGGACCAGTAATGTATGTTTATTTCATTTCATAATTTTATAAGAAAGGTATTCTTTTACATTATCTAATTTACGTGAGTTAATTAAACAAAGAATAGGAGTGAAGTCACTATTAATAAACCACATGTATTAGAGGTATCAAAGAACTAATTAAGATCATTAAGGAACAAGCTAAAAAATTAGAAGCTACAGAAAAGTCATCGTCCAGAAGTAGTAATACACTTGGAGACACTTATTCTTTACTTAAACAGTTGGTCACATTTAACTCAAACTGGGACAACACATTGTTCCCACACAAACAAGAACCTTACTGTGTAACGAGTATGTTATTTTGATTGTAAACTTTAAGGATGGGATAAACTAAGAAACATACTTCTAGGCATAGCATTTAATATTTTTCCAGGATGAATTAGGTAAATGGAGATCACCACTCGGAATAGGCAGCCCAGATATAAAAGGGTCCTAAAAAATCATTACATTCCGGCCTTTGATTCTTCCTGAACAAAATCAGATATCCAGCCACTGCTGCTATCCTCCACTGACATCAAAGTCAGGTTTCTTTAATTTGACCTTGCAATGTGGACTAAAGAAAAATGCTGAATCAAGCTGAGTACTAGTACTTCTCTTTGACTGTTTCCTTACTACAAGCACCTTACTATAAGAGATAGAATTATTGATTAAAAATACAAGGTGAAATTATGATAGATGAAAAACTGTAAGTTAAATAAAAAGCACAGTGAAAAGTTTCACAAAAATTAAATCAGGATAATCAATATTAAATAAATAATTAGAAATCTAAAACTAGCAATGTGGGCTGGTTGTATTTTGTCAACTTGACACAAACTGATACATATCCAGGAACAGGGAATCTCAATTTTGAAAGTATATCAATAAGATTGGGCTATAGGCAAGTGTGTATGACATTTTCTTGATTAATGTGGGAGGATTCAGCTCACTATGGTGGTGCCATCCCTGAGTAGGTGGTCTTGGATGGTATAACTGATCCTGGATGAAAAGTGAGCAAACCATGGAGAGCAAGCCAATAAGCATCATTCCTCCATAGATTCTGCTTCACTTCCTACTTCCAAGTTCCTACCATCAAGAAATCCCTACCCTGACTTTCCTTCACTCTGACTACAACTGTAAACTGAAATAAATGCTTCCTTTCCCAAGTTGCTTTTGGTCATGTTGTTTAAACACAGTAACAGAAATATAACCAAGACACAATGAGATTGAAAAAGTAATTAAAAACTCCCCAAACTGAAAACAGCCCAAGGTCAGATTAATTCATTTCAGACTTATACCAGACCTTCAAAAAACTAAAATCAATAAATGCTTTCAAGATATTTTTTCAAGATATTTTCATACAGCCAGTATTACTATAATAGGAAAACCAGAGATTCCTGGATGCTCAAAGTTCTAAGAACAGAGGACTATTGACCCCTAAATAGTACATGCATACCCTTCACCCATTCCAAGTCTCAGGAAACATAGTGAAAGATAGGTGGGAAGAAGACTATAAGATGCTGTACCTGTAGCTGGAGAATTTTTCTCCAGCTCCCGCCACCAAGTCCCGTCAGTCCCAGAGCCCATTTATAAAATAAACACACAAACTCTTATATTATTTAAACTGCTTGGCCATTAGCTCAGGCCTGTTATTGTCTAGCTCTTACTCTTATATTTAGCCCATTTCTATTAATCTTTACTTTGCCACATGGCTTGTGGCTTACCGGTACTTTACATCTTCCTTGTCCTGATGGCGGCTGGCAGTGTCTCTCTCTCAGCCTTCCACTTCCCAGAATTCTTTTCCTTGTCCTGCCTAGCCAATGGCCAATCAGTGATTTATTTACTGACCAATCAGCAACACACTTGATATACAGACCATCCCACAGCACTTCCCCTTTTCTTTTCTTAAAAAGGAAGGTTTTAACTTTAACATAGTAAAATTACATATAACAAAACAATTATCAAGCAAGAATTACAGTTACAATATTAAAGAAGAGATCCTATCTATCTTATATTTGTAAGTTTAAGGTTTTATATCTAACTTATCTTTTATTATAACTAAGGAAAATTGTAAGTATCTAGTCTTTAACCACATCAAAGACCTCAGAAGGATATGCTACTACCTGAGAAATGGAGAAGGATATAAGCAACTTTTAGGAGTCTTGTAGGGTAGACAGAGACAGCTGAGCCTGGACAGTCATCCAAAGTTTTCTTGTAAAGTTGGGGCATCTGTCTTCAGCCCACAGGCCTAGAGTCTCTTATTTACTTTTCTCTGTGTCTTGTAGAATGTCTGGCAGATTTCTCTGCAAAGCAGGAACCTGAAGGACCATTTTGTCAAGCAAAGTTCAGTGGTCACCTTTCTATGGGTCCTGCATGTCCAGTTGATCAAGCAGTCCAGGCAAGAACAGTTTCTTGCCCAAATGGCTATTTTTGTCAAGGTGAAGATAAACTCCATATGGAGTGTCTTCGATGCCCATCCTCCTCTCTGAAGTAAACCGGTGCCGTCAGGAGCAGACATGTCTCACTGTCCAAAAAGTCTAAACTTTTAAAACATTTTAAATGCCATATTCTGTAGGTCTTTGAAGTGTTTGAAGACTACCTATCTTTCTGAAATATATCTATGTATACCTAGAAGACTTAACTAACATGGCTACAAATATTATCATAGATGACTAACTATTAATCTATTTTTTAATTATCCATTACAATTTTAAATGAGTTACATAAACATAATACCTCAAACAAGAATAGAAATATATATACAGTATAACAAAATTAAGTTTAAATTTGTATCAATAAACTAAAATCTATAGCAATGTAAAACATTTTAAACAAGTTGTTATTCTTTAAAAGTAGGTTCATTAATCTACCCTTTCATCCTATCATATCTAAACTATCCCCTTTTTTTCTTTAGAAAGAGATTGTATTTATAATCAACCTGCTTTAAATAAAAATATTGGTTTTTGTCTGTCCCACACCAGAGGGCTCTTCTGATTTGGGACATAAGAATCTCTTAACCATTTTTTTTTTTTTGAGCAATATGTCTGGGTTTAGAGGGGGAGTGAGCCAATTCCATCTCTAAAGCCATCTTGGTATATTTGGGAATTTGGGCGTAGCTTCTCTTACTACTTCCTGCTGGAGGGGGGCGCTGTATCTTCTGGAGACAGAAAGAAAATTTTAGGATCATGGAGTAGTCCGTGAGGCTGTATATCTGAGCCAGTTGACTTGAAACCATTCTGGATGTTGAATCATCTGGGCCATGGTGTCACTGGAGACCTTTCAGGGGGTCTGGGCTGGTCAAACCTGATGTATCTTAATCTGGAACAAATCCGTAGTCTCTGGCTTTCTGTGGAAACAAAAGCAGAGACTCTTTTCCAAAGCAACATATCCTTATATCCAAATTTTGAAGTCAAGGTACCTTTAAAATATACATTTTGGCATAACTCAACAGCTTTTACAATCAAATGTTTTTCTGCAGTTACGAATATCAAAGAGAACATAATCCAGATTCTTTGTGTGGTAGCCATCTTTACGTGGCTTATTTTTTTATATTAGCGTGAGCCTATTGCTTTAAACTGCAGCCTTCTAAGCCTGAAATGGGGCAGTGGCTGCTGGCTCCGCCCACTTCAGCTTCCCAACATGGCGGTGGTCCGCTTTCCGCCAGCTCTGGGAGCCGTAACTCTCATAAATAGTGGGTCTACACTTTTACCAAAGTAGCGTGTAGCCCAGAAACCTCTTTTTTTGTTTTGTACTAGCAAAGGCTAAATCCACCACACAGTTTAATGTGCTACTTGCAGAGGCCTCATTCCTACCATACTGCAGGTCGAGAGCGCACACTAGGAACCCGCCAGTAGCTCAAACCGGCAGCTGCCGCTTATTTGAGAGAGACAATTAGGAAGCTGTTTTTAGCTCCGTTTTAGAATCTTTTTTCTAAGTTTTTAGGTGGAAACTTTTGCCACCACGTTGGACGCCATTTGTTGCTGGAGAATTTCTCTCCAGCTCCCGCCACCAAGTCCCGCCAGTCCCAGAGCCCATTTATAAAATAAACACACAAACTCTTATATTATTTAAACTGCTTGGCCATTAGCTCAGGCCTGTTATTGTCTAGCTCTTACTCTTATATTTAGCCCATTTCTATTAATCTTTACTTTGCCACATGGCTTGTGGCTTACCGGTACTTTACATCTTCCTTGTCCTGATGGCGGCTGGCAGTGTCTCTCTCTCAGCCTTCCACTTCCCAGAATTCTTTTCCTTGTCCCGCCTATACTTCCTGCCTAGCCAATGGCCAATCAGTGATTTATTTACTGACCAATCAGCAACACACTTGATATACAGACCATCCCACAGCAGTACCAGTTACTGCCTATACATGAAATTTACAAGACAGAGACTATATACATTCATTCATAGATTACAAAGGCTTTCATGGGTTAGAAGACCACCTGGGGAGTTGAAGACTATTGAGGAAGCAGAAATCACCTTCTTCAGTGATGTAGCCACAGGTGAATTACTTGTGTTCTTTCTTCCAGTAGATAGCTCTCCACAAGTATACCCATACATGTGGCCCTGGTTAAAAACAGTAGGTTACAAATAAAAGCAACAAGTCATGAAGGTGGAAAGGGATTTGATGGGCAAGAGGGAAGAAAAGAACAAGAAGGGAGATGCATGTGCCTAGAATAGATTATGTATGTGAATAATTCAGAGTGAGAGGGAAATGAGTCAAATAATACAAACTATATTTGAAAAAGCCATAGGGAAATATGTAACTTACTTAAAAATATATTGTACATTATATATATACATATATGTATAATTATATTTTCATTTCAAAATATAGAAGTGTATGTATGTGTGTGCATACTTATGTGTGTGTGTGTGTGTGTGTGTGTGTGTGTGTGTGTGTGTGTGTGTGTATGTGTCTGTCTGTTAAATGGAGTAGTTACATGATGTGAGGTAATAATGCTGCCTGCAGGAGTCATAGACTATCTAACAAAAACCCCAGGCAATAAACAGCTTCTTTTCAAATATTGTTCAGGGATGTTCAAGAGACCCACCCCAAAAAGAATGCAGGCTATTGCCATTGTCTTTGATGGCCTCCATGAACTTGAAGTTAAGGCCCTTACTATTCTGAAGGAACCACATACTTTGAACAAAAGATTTGGAGGAATTGAGCTGGTACTGACCTGGAAAGCTCTTCTCTGATGAACAGTTCCCACAGTATTGGAAGATCTACAAAAACTGTCAAATGAAAAAAAAAAGACAATCAAGAGTCCTACCCTGCTGGAAAGTCTAAGACAAGTATAGTTCTTACCCATCATCAAAGAAGTTTACTTTTTGCAGCAGAAGGAAGCTACTATAGAGAGTGACAGCTGTTCAAAATGCAGAGAGAGAGAGAGCAAGTAGCCACAGGTTGCCCGATACCAGCTGATACATATATAACACCATAGAAATATTTTAAGACTCTGAGAACTAGGCACATTAGGTAAGATAGTTTTAGAAATGACAGGTACACCATACTCATGAAATCTCTCAACATTTTGGTTGGCAAAATAAGATCTAAATAATGACACATCAGTCAACATGCCAATTTGGACAGGAGAAAATTTCACAAAGATCTACCTTGAGATGAACTACAGGGCAGTAAATAGATGCTGAAAGACAGGGAATTGGTTTTCCCTGGGACCTGTTTTCTGATAGGTTATTCAATCCCAAGTGATCAGCTCCAAACACATATATATCTGGTAACACTATTTATACATAGCAATAATAAAAGAGATTATAACTTAGAGAGGGGAATGGGGATATTAGAGGAGTTAGAGGGGGTAGATGCAGGGGTAGAAATTATGTATATATGGTATGCTTATCTATGAAATTTTAAAAAAAAAAACAAAGAAAACGAAGTTCATGAGACACATGTAGCTGAAGTTGTCTCCAGTCCTGCCCAGCACCACGGATGCTTATAAAATAATCACTCAGAAGCTTATATTAATTAAACTGCTCGGGCCTTTAGCTCAGGCCTACCGCTACCACTGACTAGCTCTTACATTTAAACTCAGCCCATTTCTATTAATCTATATGTCACCATGTGTTCAGTGGCTTTACCTGTTGTCTTTACATGCTGCTCCCTGGACAGCAGGCTGGCATCTCTTGACTCAGCCTTTCTGTTCCCAGAATTCTCTTCTCTGCTTGTCCTGCCTATACTTCCTGCTTGGCTACTGGCCAATCAGCATTTTGTTTATACAGAGCAATATCCACAGCAGACACAAAAGTTCAACTAGGTAGCTGTATCTATACTACAAAGATGGTTTAAGGCTAAAACAAATGTGGGACAGTGTGTGGTTTCCTTTATCCAGTATTGTGTCATTTATTTGTATTTCATAAAATCAGCACTGAAATATAGCTATAGTTTTTCATCCTGGCCCACAGTCAGGACAAGTCTCTCTCACCCGCCAGTCCCACAGCTGCACAGACCCAACCAAGTAAACATATATAGACTTATATTGTTTACAAACTGTATGGCCGTGGCAGGCTTCTTGTTAACTGTTTTTATATCTTAAATTAACCCATTTCTATTAATCTATAAGCTGCCACATAGCTCATGGCTTACTGGTATCTTAACGTGTTGCTTCTCATCATGGCATCTGGCAGCGTTTCTCTGCCTTAGCCTTTCACTTTTCAGAATTCTTCTCTCTCCTTGTTCTGCCTATACTTCCTGTATACTGGCCAATCAGTGTTTTACTTACTAACCAATCAGAGCAACACATTTAACATACAGAACATCCCACAGCACTTCCTCTTTTCTTTTTTTTTTAAGGAAGGTTTTAACTTTTACATAGTAAAATTTCATATAACAAAACAATTATCAAGCAAGAATTACAGTTACAATATCTAGTCTATTTGAATTTGGCAAGATTAAAGAAGATATCCTATCTATCTTATATTTGTGAGTCTATGGTTTTATAATTAACTTATCTCTTATCATAACTAAGGAAATTAGAACTATCTACTCTTTATCTACATCAAAGACCCCAGAAAAATATACTATTACCTGAGAAAAAGGAGAAGGATGCAAGCAATTTTCAGGAGTCTTGCAGGGTAGACCGAGACAGCTGGCAGCCTAGACAGTCACCTAATGTTCCTTTGTAAAGTTGGGGCATCTGTCTTCAGCCCACAGGCCGAGAGTCTCTCAGTCACTTTTCTCTGTGTCCTGTAGAATGTCTAGCAGTTTCCTCTGTGAAGCAGGAACCTGAAGGACCATTTTGTCAAGCAAAGTTCAGTGGTCACCTTCCTATGGGTCCTGCATGCCCAGTGGATCAAGAAGTCCAGGCAAGAACAGTTTCTTGCCCAAATGGCTATGTTTGCCAAAGTGAAGATAAATTTCATATAGAGTGTCTTTTCCGTCTTCCTCTCTTAAGTAAATTGGTGCTGCCAGGAGCATACATGTCTTACTGTCCAGAAAGTCTAAATTTTTAAAAATATTTTAAATGCCATATTCTGTAGTTCTTTGAAGTATTTGAAGATTACCTATCTATCTGAAATGTATCTATGTATACCTAGAAAACTTAACTAACATGGCTATAAGTATAATTATCATAGATAATTAATTAATTTATTTTTAATTATGCATTACAATTTTAAATGAGCTGTACAAACATAATACCTTAAACCATACCAATGTAAAACATTTCAAACAAGTTGTTGCTCTTTAAAAGTAGGTTCATTAATCTACCCTTTCATCCTATCATATCCCTTTTTTTTCTTTAGAAAGAGATTGTATTTATAATCAACCTGATTTAAATAATAATATTGATTTTTTTCTGTCCCACACCAGAGGGCTCTTCTGATATGGGAGACAAGAATCTCTCAAACTTTTCTTTTAGGAATATGCTTGGGTTTAGAGAAGGAGTGAGCCAATTCCATCCCTAAAGTCAGCTTGGTATATTTGGGAACTTGGGCATAGCTTCTCTTACTAATTCCTGCTGGAGAGGGGTGCTGTATCTTATGAGGACACAAAGAAAATTTTAGGATTATGGAGTAGTCCATGAGGGTGTATTGTCTGAGCCAGTTGCCTTGAAACTGTTCTGGATGTTGGATCATCTGGACCATGGTTGTCATTGGAGACCTTTCAGGGGGTCTTGGCTGGTCAAACCTGATGTATCTTAATCTGGAACAAATCTATAGCCTCTGGATTTCTGTGGAAACAAAAGCAGAGCCTCCTTTCCAAAGCAACATATCCTTAGATCCAAATTTTGAAGTCAAGGTATCTTTAAAATATACCTATTGGCTTAACTCAACAGCTTTTATAATCAAATGTGGGTTTTTTTGCAGTTAAAAGTCCCAAAGAGAACACAATCAATACTCTCTGTGTAATATACATCTTTGCATGGCTTATTTTTATACTACCTTTACTGTCTCTTTAAAGACTTTATTTTTTAAATAACTGTACATATTCCTTTTTCTCTCTCTTTCAAGCCTACGTACATTTTTACATACATTGTAAAGCATTTAAAGTCTTGTTTTATCTGAATCTGCCATATTGTGTAACTACTGCTTTAAATTGCAGCATTCTAAGACCAAAACCACGCTGTGACTGCTGGCTCTGCCCACCTCAGCTTCCCAACATGGCGGTGGTACATTTACTGCCAGCTCTGGAAGCCATCAACTCTCAGAAACAGTGGTTCCATGCTTCTATCAAAGCAGCAAGTAGTCCAGAAACCTCTCTTTTTTTTTTTTTTTTTTTTTTGGACTAGCAAATACTAAATCCACCACTCAGTGTAATGTGCCACTTGTAGATTCCTCATTCCCGCCATACTGCTGATCAAACACAAATGCTAGGAACCCGCCATAGTTGCTAAAACCTGCAGGCTGCCTCTAACTTGAGAGAGCTAACTAGTAAGCTGTTTTTAGCTTAATTTTACAATCTTGTTTCTCAGGTTTTAGATGGAATCTCATGCCCCATGTTGGGTGCCATTGTAGCTATATTTTTTCCTGCATGGCCCACAGTCAGGACAAATCTCTCTCACCTGCCAGTCCCACAGCCATTCAGACCCAACCAAGTAAACACATAGAGACATATTGTTTACAAACTGTATGGCCATGGCAGGTTTCTTGTTAACTGTTTTTATATCTTAAATTAACCCATTTCTATTAATCTATAAGTTGCCACATAGCTCATGGCTTACTGGTATCTTAACATGTTGCTTCTCATCATGGCGGCTGGCAGCATCTCTCTGCCTCAGCCTTTCACTTTTCAGAATTTTTCTCCCTCCTTGTCCTACCTATACTTCCTGTCTGGCTACTGGCCATTCAGTTTTATTTATTAACCAAACAGAGCAACACATTTAACATACAGAACATCCCACAGCATTGAAATAGGTAAAGTACTGAGCATAATATTCTTTTATATAAGTATTTTTGAGATTATAATTTAATTACATAATCTTGCCTTTTCCTTTCCTTCCTCCAAACACTGCCATAGACACTCTTCCTGTTTTATTTTAATTTATGGAGTGTGTGTGTGTATGTGTGTGTGTGTGTGTGTGTGTGTGAGTGTGTGTGTGTGTGTGTGTGTGTGTGTGTGTGTGTGCATGGACATGCATGTATGCTCACATGCAAATGTGCCTATGTCTAAAAGGTTCCATGCAAACTTCTAAAGGAGGGAACAACAAACAGTCTTGCCTAGCGATGACACTAAACCACTAAACCACAGCAACAACCAGCACAGCATGATAATCCTAAAGGGTAAAGTAGCATATATATCTTGTCAATAGCAAAGAGCACTTTAATCGGACTTAAGACCCACTTAATAAGAGTGAAATCATGGCTGGTATTGGGAACATAGCAAAATACCTAGGGCTAGTGAATTCATGGATCCTGAAGAATAATCTACAACAGCACTTTACTAAATTAGCATAATTTCTAACTACATTCTAAAACCCAAAGATAAGTTTAGCCCTCATTCCTCATTAAGGAAACCTCTCTTTGCAACAGACAGAGGCCATTACAGAAAACCACAGCAAATCAAAATATAAAATTGAGGAGCCTAATCCCAACTGATTCATCTACAACACAACTCTTCCACATAAGGCTCAGGGATTATTGAAGAAGAGTGAGTGGAAATACTCTAAGAGTTAGAGAGACAGGGAATTTGGAGGGAAATTGTGTCTCCTAGAAATGTCAGAAGCTACACCCATTAAGTCTCACCAACATGACTATCTAACCATTAGCTGAATAAGCACAACACCATTACACATGTTGTTGCATTGGAAAAGCTCATCAGAACTCAATCATACACAAAGAACTGTAAGACAACTAAAGAATGCTGAGATAGAATAGTCTTCCTCAAGGAAGAACACATGAACCAACTGGTTATACCAATGGTCAGCACTGAAAGGATGTACATTTAAGTAACTTTACACAGAATAAGCAGGTTATATTTATGTATGTATGTGTGTTGTGTGTATGTGTGTGTATATATATCTATATCTATATATATACATATATATATCTGTGTGTTTATAGAAAGATATATGCATACATATAGACATGTAACAACTATATATAAAAAAAGAGAGGCCATGAATTTGACAGAGAGCAAGGAAAGGGATATGGGAGAGTTTGAAGGTATGAAAAAAGGAGAACTGGTTTAACTATATTATAATCTGAAAAAAATAAAAAGAAACATAAAAAGAACAAATTTATCAAAGAAGACAAAATATTTTTTTTTAAAATCCTGTGTGATTTTTCTGAAGACCACTTGTTGCACAGATTGCTAAATGGTCTTATAATAAAAAACCCAGAGCTAGATGTTGGGGTAAATGTTGAAAGATCAGAGAGACAAAGGAACAAGCCACTGTTACATCTCACCTCACTAACTCCTTAGCCAATCTCTACAAATCCTTTTACTGAAAGCCTGAGTCCTCAGCCAAAAGGCCTCAGCCATACGTGCTTCAGCCAAAAAGCCTTTAGCCAAAAAGGGCTTCCTCAGCCAAAAAAAGGCTTTAATTCCTGTCTCCTCATGCCTTATATACCTTTCTCTGCCCAGTCATATTACTTGCTTCCTAGTGCTGGGATTAAAGGCTTGTGATACCCAAATATTGGATTAAAGGTGTGTGCCATCACTCCCTGGCTCTGTTTCTTTCCTAGACTGAGTCAATCTCATGTAGTGAGGGTGGCTTTGAACTCACAGAGATCCAGATGGATCTCTGCCTCCCAAGTGCTAGGATTAAAGGTGTGTGCAACAAATGTCTGGTATCTATGTTTAATCTAGTGATTTGTTCTGTTCTCTGATCTTCAGGCAAAATTTATTAGGGTATACAGTAGATCACCACAACCACTTATATAACACTGTTGAGATTTTAATTTTTATAAGAAATGTATAAAATCTTGCCACATATGTTATCTACCCTACGTTAGTAAGAGAAGTGGCAAATAAAACTTAAAATCTTATCCATGCCATTCAGAAGAAGTATACACTGTATCAGGAAAGATCAACTCAGAATATTACAGCTATGTAAATATGATCATCCTTACAGAGGAGAACCTTAGAAGGTATTTTCTGATACTGTCCACACAAAGAAAGATACTGTTTACATTTAATTCAATTCATTAGCAACATCATAGTTCAGTAAATACTTGTCATTAATGTAACATGTCTGTCCCAACAAGATCACATTTATTTATATCACCTAAGAAATGTCCTATAATGTCTATTCTCCTGTCTTTCTACATTGTATAGACTGCCGTGCTACTTACCTGGACAATTTCCAACATCAAATGGATAAATATGTATTTATTTTACTTGTTTATGTTATAAATGAAATCAGATTCTTCCATTTGTATAATTTCAAACCTACATTTGCTCATGTTAAATCATCCAGAAGAAGCATGGGTAGGTCCTGCAATCACAAACATCTAATTATTATAGAGAAGACACAAGGCACCTACAACACTGTGATCAATTATACAGTAAATAAATGAAGAGCCATGTGAACATTCTTATATTTAGTGTGGAATCAAGCACCTAAATTTCATATGAATGATATCAACTAGATAAAGTACTGGACAGGACACATTTCATACAAATTTGCTACACATGCAACCTCCATTGTCTACTGTCTGCTACCCAAGATTTACAAGGTAGCAATAAAGACTTGAATAAACAGATTCTTATTCTGGAATCTGCTAACTAGGCTTTATAAGGTAGCAATGAAGACTTACGTAAAAAGATTCTTCCTCTGGAATCTGCTACCCAGGATTTGCAAGGTTGTAACAACGACTTACATAACAGGCTCCTTAGTTTGGAATCTGCTAACTTAGTACAAGAACTTCAGTACATTAATAATAAATGTACCAACAGTTTTGATTTTCTTCATAACAAATATGAATACTTAATGGACAGAACAATAGCTGTCCAGGATGAAGTTGTTGCTACTCAGACACTTTATAAGAAAGAAAGAAAGATTATTGTTCACTGATAAAATAAGGTCTATGGAATCATGTGTTTCAAAAGAACATAAAAGGTTGCATGACTCCATGAAATCAATGGAATCACTTACAACAGAGGAGGTCCATTTGCTGAAATAGACCCTAGGTGCTCATCTGCCAGCCTTAGAAGAAACTCTCATTAAAGATGACTCAATGCCCAACTATGATAAAGAATTGCACAATTGTCCAACTATGATAAGGAATGTATAACTAAGAAGACTGAACCAATACAATATGACTATCCATGAAATGAAGAATAATTTGAGCTTTCCTTTACCCAGGGTAGCATCATGTTCTTTAATCTCACATGACTGACATCCAACTATGTAAAGCACTGCACACACATGAATTTGCTACACTCCTGGCCTAGATAACATTTCAGCTTTGATTAGAGCATCAAGTAAATATGGTACCAGCATTTTGACATAGTTTATTCAGTATTCTTAGAGAATAACTGGTCAATCACCTTTTCCAGGCTTATGTCCTTAGAGTACGCTTTCTCATTTGCATTCTCTCTGTGAATGACTTTCAATACATAACCAATTCTTGCAAAGAGATTTCATTTATTTTATTAGAATATCCTTAATTATTTGTCTTGATTTCTTCCCTAACCTTTAGTTACCATAATTAAGGATGTTACACTGAATCAATTTTGAGGATATTTGCTGTGATGTTGGCTATAATGCCTCTCTGGAACACCTGTGCATATGCATTTATATTATTTTGAACATATACTTGCCACTACAATCGTTGTATTTGGTGAATATTATGAAAATATACCACAGTTACTCATAGAACACACTGACATCATTTCTGAGTACTGAAGTTTATACATATATTTGAAGGAGAATATTCTAGTTCAATGAACTCCTATACATTTCAAAGCTTAATCTGTTCATAGCAAAGTGTTGCATGAGTACTACATTTCTTTTTTATGGGTATGAAAAAAAGTAACTTGTTTAACTCATATTTACTTTCCATCTCTCTTCAAAACTTATAAACTACCTTACTTTCACCTTACTTTTACATGGTCTATTAGGAATTAACTTTTTTCACTCTTTTTCACATTGACAAATGTAAATGTATATGTTCACTGAGGTGACAAAAAAAATCACCAAAAGACTGACTTTGTATCACCAGTACCAAAAATCTAACTAAGACCAGGAACCTATAGCAAGGGTTATTTCACCTAAATCAGGGTGATTATCTGTAACATGAATCTTAAATGGTCTTATTAATTAAAACAATCCTGGAGCTGGGTATTGTGGTGAATGCTGGAAGATCAGAGAAGCAGAACAAGCCACAGCCATCTTGCCAGTTCCTCAGTTGGTCCTGTTTCCTCAAACTGGAAGCCTCTGAGTTCTCATCCAGAATGAATCTCAGCTGAACTGCTGCTAAAAGCCTAAAAGCTTAACCAGCTTCCAGTTCCTGGTCCTCATGCATTAAATACTTTTCTGCTTCCTGCCATCACTTCCTGGGATTAAAGGGTCTTGTTACCTTGCCTGGCTGTTTCCAGTGTGGCCTTGAACTCACAGAGACCCAGGCCATCTCTGCCTCTGGAATGCTAAGATTAAAGGTGTGTGTGCCACTGTTTTCTGGCCACTAGATAGTGGCTGTTCTGTTCTCTGACCCTAGATAAGTTTATTAGGGTGCACAATATTTTGGGGAACACAATATCACCACAATTATCTATGGCCACAGAAGAAGAACACTGTGAACCTCCTCTGCCCAATGTGGTGTCATAACCTTGAATTTTATACAAGTAGCCCCAGTCTAGGTGAAGCAATGCACATGACACCCTTAAAATAATTTGGTAAAAATCCATCCTTCATCATTCACTACTATTTCCATCGAAGTGCTAAATAAACATGATACCTGTACCATGGAATAATTTATTCATATCTCCCAGAGACATAGTAGGTATGATTTGTCCCACAGTAGATCCTCTTGTGTCCTTATTTTCTGTGAATAGCTAACTCTGACAAAAATCTATTTGTTACTAAAATGGCTACACTCGAAAGAAGATAGAAAACTTTTTTTTACAAAGGCCTCCTTTTGGTAAGTCATAGAAGCCATTTTTAGCTTTCTGTGACATTTTTCTGCCTGGCTTCTGGATTCTGGTTCTGGGATACTGCAGTCTAGAAATGGGGAGGATCTGCAAGGCCTATGCACTCTGTTCTTGGTAAAGAGACACGTCCTATGGCATACTTGTTATTTCTGGTTAATTGGAGTTTAGCCAGAGACACCAGTTTTTCTCATCTGACCTGCTTTTGAGCCCTGAGGGGCCCGTTAAGACCAGGACCTGAAGAATTTGGACAGGGTTTGAACACCTAGGATGCACAACAGCTGAGAAACCGTAAGGTTGTTCCATGATACTGGTGGCCAAGCTGATGGCTTGGAGAGGCCCAGCCTCTGATGTGTTCCTGGCATCTGGATTGTGTGGAGAGGCTATATAGTGGCTTTCTAATTGTTAAAGAGAATTTTTCTTGGTCAAATTGGTGGATTTCTAAATGACTCCTCCAATTGTTGGTGTTTTCTGTTCATTCTTACTGTTTTCTGTTGTTCTGTCTCTATGTTTTGTCTTGTGTCTATACCTGTCTTCCTAGCTCAGGACCAAGGACAAGACTGATGCATGGGAGTACTGCTCCAAGATTTTTCGGCACAGAATAATGGATAATGGAATAACAGAGTTCTGTGGGCCAAGCCTGGGGTTCAATGGGCAGTTTTAAAGAAAAAAAAAAAAAGATAGGGTCAGCAGCCCTGCAGAACCACTGCACAGCTGGAACTCCAACTCCAGTGCCATGCCCTGTTGCCTCTAACTGTGGTGGCTCATGAGATTTCCCAACTTCAGGCCAAATCAGAAGGTTCCACGGACTCCCCAACCCCTTGGAATTACAACACTGGAGGAGGTATGGAAAGTCTATCTGTTTTGTGTGTATGAATATGGCCACTACATGTTTGTTTCCTTTCAATGTGTGAGCTTTCTGTGTTTTTTTTTTTTGGGGGGGGGTTATAGCTTAACTGTTTCTGCTGTAGTCAGTGATGGCCCAGGGCTCACAATTCATCTAAGCTTTCTGGTCATCAAATCTTATGTATAATAGGGATTCAAATGTTATTTGGGTATGGATAGATTTAATGCTGTTTTTTGCTGTTCTGCTTTATTGAAAAGCTGGATCTGGAATTGTGTTATGGTTCTCACTTTCCCATACCCAGACAAGCTTTTAAAGTCTCTGTGCATAGGGCCAAGAACTGTGACAGGGAGAAAAGAGCAAAGCAGAACAGCTAAAAGTATTATTGGCTTCATTTAATTGCCTTAAACTATTATATGAACTTTTTATATCTCAAGATTTTTAAGTTCAATAAATATGGTTTAAAAAATCTCTAAGATCTGCAACATTTAAAGCTTGTAACATGGGGTCACTAATTGGAAATCTATGCATAGTTAATCTTAAAGGAATCATGTGCCATGATTCCATTTGGGGATATAAACAACCTATGGCTTGCTTCCATCTTTAAGCAGCCACATGACTGACAGCCATCTTTGATTGTGTTGAAGAAGAGAGATGCCATATAGCTTCACTATTCTACTCATTAAGGGCAACCACGTGGTGTGGTCCAACCAAAATGACAACAGGTTTCCAAGATACTTTGGATAAAGATGGATTTTTGTATGACAATTCCTGTCTCATCCTGAAAACAAGGTTTATAAAAGATAGGATTTAAAATCAATGCTTGCTTTATAAGGCATTAAAATTTCACCCCCATGTGTTCATACCATGCTGACAGGCAAAATTTGTAATGTAAGAGTCATCCAGGTGGCACTGGTTTTAAAGACATGTAGGGATCATAGAGAACATCTGATGATTGTCAATGTGTGGCAGGGGACCCTAGAAGTTTCAGAGACACTGGTGCCATGTGATAGTCACCAAAAACACCAGCTGCAGTGAAGTGTAGCCAGCTGGCACCTAGAAAGCTGATGAGGCTAAGGCCAGAAAACAACTTTAGATTGCTGGGAAAGCACTAGAAGAGTTCCAGATATTGAACACTGAACTGTTTGCATTGTTGGAGCTTGGTTTTGCCTTGTGCAGATTATAGTTGTGTCCTGTATCTTCACTCTTGAAATAAAAAAGGTTCTTTATGATGACATTGCAGGAACAGAGTTGAGAGATTTTAAGCTTCTTAAAAAGAAAATTATGGAGTTATACAGAAAATGTACATTAAAAAAGGATAGTTTTTTCATTGTATAATGCTGCATTATATATGGACCAGGAAAGTAAAGTTTCCAATCTCCTTATGGACTCTATTTGTGATTTAAATTTTATTTTGATACTGAAAAGAGATTCAATTCAGAAATTATTTTTATTAGAAACTGTTAACGATGATTAAGCCTTAATTTATTTAGACCTGTACGTGTAGTCACACTAAGTACTAATGTAATAAATTAGAGGAAAAAAAAAGATTTATTTAGCCTTCTGTATATGTTTTTAAGGTATACCCTAAAGCAAATAAATAAAAACAAGCCAGGGTTATTTACCTCAGTGATTCTTAGTATATAATGGTCCTCAAACTTGTCAGAGATCTGCTGAATACATCATTTAAGATGCTGAATGTTAAAAGCTTACTGTGATAGACAGAAACTTCCATTTCCTAGGAGTGACTCCCAAGGTCTCCAAGAAGACGATAAGGCATGGCAACAACTCCACTTGGATTATGGTAATGCTAACTACCAGGAACAATTGCTCCAATGCCTTTCCTGCCACTGGCACCTGGCTAAGGCTGTGGACAAGCAGGGCACTGGAGAGTTGATTGCCCCACTTTGTCTAGACAAAGTAAGGTCAGTCATCCCATGTACTTCCTCCACAGGATCCTAGGATGACTGAGTTGGTAGTGGACTATGGACTAGTTTCTGTCATTTCAACTAATACATAAGTCATTTGGATTATGCTTCCTGCTATAAATTATCCTTCTCATATCTCTGATGGCACTGATGGCTAGGCTAACTGTAGCTTTGTCAGCTTGGCAGCAGCACACAACCAGCTCCTTCCCCCAAGGCTGCAGCCACCTTCTCAGTTCATCTAGAGATACTAGGTCTCGTATTAAAAAAAAAAAAAAAAAAAAAAAATGGTAGACAGGTTTGCCTTGCCAATAGGCTCCATATTAAAAGACAAACATATTAAAGGTTTCAGATGTAACTTTTCACTAAAAGAACATGCCTTTCAATAACAGATCTCAATAATAACTGCTTATGTCACTGGTAAATGATGAGATAGAAAGAAAAAGGTCTAAAGTCTACACAAGTTATGAAGATATAAGAAAATTATTTAAGGTATATAAATGGGTCATGACTATTTCATATTTCTTCCCCTCAAACATGCAACTGTTATATTGAGATTTCTTACTGACACCTGTTAGCTGCTGTTTCTACAATATGGATCTCAGTACAAACTACAAACAGTAATAATGCTAATATATCTAAAATGTTTATGTCTTTCTGTAAACTAAAAATTTCATGCAAACTTCAGTGAGTAAAGGGAGTCATAATACTTGAGTTCACCTGGATCACAGGTCAAACGGACTTCAGATAAGTACAGCCTATGTTCACCCACCTGTCTAGTCCTGAGGATGGAATCTCTCTCCCTTGGTCTTTAGACTCCTCCCATCCTCCAATTATTAGGACTATGGGCCAAAACTTTCCAAATGTAAGATTTTCCTTTAAGTTTCTAAACTTCTTAGTCTATGTTTTTCTCAGCATATTTCTATGTGGTTGACAGACACGATCCAGGAACCAGTTGTAGACTGTAAGCTGCTGAGCCTTGGACCTGCTGAAAGCTGATGTGAACTAGTCCATCCACTATGATTACTCCCTGTCTCTTTGTTTGAGTCAGATAACCAAATGCTTCTGATGAATGCCCAACTGTCCAGCTTCTGATTGGCCTTTCAGTCTTCCTTGGCTCTGACAACTATGACTTAGTTTCAGTTGTAAGGAATAACAGTAGAGAAGACATAGTCCCTTGTCTCCCAACAGGCTGAAATAATAAATCAAAATGAAAGTCCCTGGCATAGGGAGAAAAATGGCTACCTATAGTGTCAGCTGGCACACCAGGAAGTGGACCCAGATTTATCAACAGGTAAATTCATTAACTAAAATAGTTGCACAGTATGATATGCCTGCTTTATTTGTAAAATAAGCAGGTACTACATGACTTTAAAAAAAAATATTGTTTCTATACACACCAGGCTCCTTCTAGATAGTAACTTTGCTGTTGCTGTCAGCTATCAAAAGGCCTTTGACCCTTATGTTTCCTGACTGGGTACCATTAAGCTGATGATTATTGGATTCCAATATAAGCAGGTACTCATCACAGAGTCAACAGATGATATGGACGTTTATTTGCCATTTTCTTCCTTATATAAGGAAGTATTTTATTATTTTTTATCATTATTCTTGATAATGTAAAAATACTAATATTATAGGCATGTATCTTAAAGTATTTTAAGGATGCCTAATTTATAAGGGCCCAACTATGTCATCTAATATGTTTCATAAATTATTATTTATGAGTCTAAGATAGGACAATTGAAATATTTTAGAAATAAACATAGGTTCTAGAGGCATGTAATGCTCATTCTAAATATCCAGGAAGGAATGTCAAGGGTAATTTCATCTACACATGCATTACAATCCAAAAGCTACAAAATAATAGGATAAGGATAAGCCTTCCTCAACCCAGAGAGCTACTGTACACTTGTAGTTCATGTGAATGGCCCCAATGTGGATAAAGACCTGAACACAAGACAATGTGGATTTGGTGTCCAGGGAATTTATATCATTCTGTTTTCTTTTATCACAGCCATAACAAAACAATAAACCTGCACCAACAAATGGCTTATTTATAATTTAAGAGGACAAAAAACAAGCCATTCTCTCTCACCATAAATTTGAATCAATGCATATCCCCTAACTTTCATTCTACATGTGAATGACTGTCAGTACTGGGAACACAGATATGTGCTTTCCTTTAATAGTATTTTAAGTACATGAATGTTCTTCCTTATTACCCAATCTAACCTTTTCTACTTTCTAATCGAACTTGCTTGTATTAACATTAAGAATTTTTCATGGAAATCACACTGAAGATTCCTGATAGGCAGAAAAATAGCTATCAAAATATCAAGGAACACATTTTCAGGATACCAAATAATACTTTACAGTCATCACTGAGCTGCAAATACTAACATTAGACTTCTTTATCCTTACTATGCCCAGAGAGGAATCTCATATATATTCCAATAGCATGGCAAAAGTCTACATAAACACTGAAATGAGTATATTGAACAAATGTGGAGGTACCAATCCTCCCAGATTCATCATCTCCTACAGATTTCATCACATCTTTTCCCATAATACAGCATGACACTTGAACCCAGAACTGATTTATTTCTGAATCCTAGGTGAAGGCATCTATATAGTTCTTCACCATTCATACCTACTTTCAGATTTTGAGTCATAGTATGCTTACCTGGATTATAGTCAGGACCAAAACATAAACTTGTTTTATGTCCGTTTATTTATTAGGAAGGAAATTATTTTTTCCAATGTTATGTTCAATAACCTATGAGAATTATAAGGTATAGAATTAACATTGAGGCTGGGTGGTGGTGGAGCAGGCCTTTAATCCCAGCACTTGGGAGGCAGAGCCAGGTGGATCTCTGTGAGTTCAAGGCCAGGCTGATCTATAGAGCAAGATCCAGGACAGGGAACTACATGGAGAAACACTGTCTCAAAAAAAAAAAAAGGAAAAAAAAGAAAGAAAGAATTAACATTGAAATAAATTAAGAAAGCCTAAGTCCTGTATGCATTAAAGTCCCACATAAGACAAAGGGAGAGCAAATGTAGAGCACCTATAGCTTCAAAATCATAATCATTCAGGTATCAAAAGAGATGAGGAACTCTGTGAAGATAAGAACTAATTTAACTACATTAAATCAGCAGCAACTTCAAGGCTCAGGGAGTGCTCAGAACAACATTCATATCTCCTCACATAAAAATGTCAATATTAGTCCTAGATACTATTTATTCAAAATTCTAGGGAAACGAATACATAGTCCTTACATAATATTTTTCAATCTGGGTACTCTGGACTCCTCTTTATCTGGCTAACTGTCAAAATAAAATATATAAAATTGTACTCATTTTATTTTTTTATCTCCTATGATCTGTCAGTGTTCCTGTGTTTTCTAGAAAAAAATTCATCTTTTGTAATTACAGATTCCACAGGCATCAAATGACAAACTGAAATCAGGGAAGGTATGTGACATGGATTTCCATTTAAACTACCATGAATATCCGGCACCAAATCACATGAAGAATATAGTGAGCATTACATTATCCAGTATGGTGCCAGTCATATGTATTTCACATGACAGGCACCAATCTGAATAGAGCACTGCACACAATTCATGCAACAGAGATTTATTGAACCTCAGCCTTAATAATATTTTTTTCATTTCTATAACTCAATCAATAATATGATCCATGTTCTTTGACCTAAACCATTAAGGAACCATGGACAAAACAAATCCAAAATATCTCACAATGAATTCTCAGTAAAGAATCTCTCATGGCTCCTATTTTTCTGTGAAGAATTGATAGAGCCACAAAAGTAAGCTGTTGTAGTTTCCCACATGTTGTGCTAGAATGTCTTTTTTAAACATTCAATTTACTTTATCTGAAAGAACTTTTCTAGACATAGTATTAACACTGGACCAATGAATGTAGATCAACAAGGGACAGGCAAGGGAATCCTTTGCCTCGGTCTTTGGGAAACAGCCAGAGGGGCCTCAGGCAGGCCCCCACAGTAAATCCAGTTCAAAACTTTCCTGCAGTCAGAGAGGAAATGCCTACTCAGAGCAATTAAATAAACAAATGCCTATTGGAATAAATCATGGTGGTCTGGATGAAGAAACAGAGAGAATAGAAAATTCAGAAAAAAACATAAAGAAAATTTTTTGGCAAACTTCTATTAATTAACAAAGACCAAAATTAACAATAAAAATAAATGGTGTTTGTTGTCTGGTCTGATAGAAACAGGTACAGACGTTACCATAATTGCACCAGAATTTTGGCATCCAACGTGGCCTCTTCAGGAGGTAAACGTTCATCTGTTAGGAATTGGGATATTATCTCATGTGAAACAGAGTGCAAGATGGCTCAAATGCATAGGTCCTGAAGGACAGAGAGGAAAATTAAAACCATTTGTGGCTAACATAGCTATGAACCTGTGGGGTCGAGAACTGTTGCAACAATGGAATACTCAGATTAACATCCCTCCAACCTCAGAAACAAATCATAAACTAGTACATGTTTCTGAGAGAAATATTATAAGATATTATTCTAATGAGTGGTCACCAGCCTTCCATATCATATAAGAATAGGGCACAACAACTGATGAACTTCCAAAAACACCAAGAGCTCTACCTTTAAAATGGGTAACAGAAAAGTCTGTACGGGTTCAGCAATGGCCTTTAACAACAGAGAAACTCCAGGCTTTAGAAGAGCTGGTAGAACAACAGTTAAATACTCAGCATATTGAAGAATCAACCAGCCCTTGGAATTCTCCTGTATTTGTTATTAAAAAGAAAACTGGTAAATGAAGAATGGTAACAGACCTTAGAGCAATTAGCAAGGTAATTCAGCCAATGGGCTCCCTACAATCTGGAGTTCCTTTGCCTACTCTGTTATCAAAAGGATGGCCTCTCATAGTTATTGATTTAAAAGACTGTTTCTTTTTAATACCCTTACAAGAAAAAGACAGAGAAAGATTTTCCTTCACGGTGCCTACTTACAATAATTCTCAACCAGTTAAAAGATTTCAGTGGAGGGTCCTCCCACAGGGAATGTTAAATAGCACAACTTTGTGATAATATTTTGTACAACAGCCACTGTAAGTGATATGTAAAAAATTTTCAAAATCTATAATTTATCATTGTATGGATGATATTTTAATAGCTGACTCAATTGCAGATACTTTAGAAAGAATGTTTGATGAAATAAAGATAATTTTGCCTTGTTGGGGATTAAAAATTGATCCTGAAAAGATACAAAGAGGAGATTCTATTAATTATTTAGGATATAAAATAGAGCTACAAAAATTAGACCCCAAAAGTTGTAAATTAGGAGAGATCGACTACAGACTTTAATGAATTTCAAAGATTTTTTGGGGACATTTCTCATCTACAAACTATTGTTGGGGTAAAAAATGATGAACTGAATAATTTGTTCAAAACCTTAGAAGGTGACAAGGACTTAAATAGTCCAAGAGAATTATCACCTGAACCTGAGAAAGAATTGGCCTTGGTAGAAAAGAAAGTACTTGAAGGGCACGTGGATCGTATTGATCCAAAGCTGGATTGCATTTTGGTTAATTTACCTTCTAGGCATTCTCCTACAGGAATATTAATGCAGAGGGAAGATATTATATTGGAATGGATATTTTTTACCAAATAAACCAAATAAAAATTAAAAACTTATGTGGAAAAAATCTCTGACTTGATTTGGAAAGGAAAATTGAGACTTCGTCAATTGGCAGGAATAGACCCAGCAGAAACTGTCATATCTTTAACTAAAGAGGACATTGAAAAATTATGGACAGAAAGCAAGCCTTGGCAAAGACCTCGCAGTAAATTTTCGGGAGAAATTAACAGCAAATATCCCCAAAGCAATAAAATTGATCTTATAAAGAGAGCTGACTGGATCTTGCCTCAAATTGTACGGGAAAAACCCATATCTGGAGTTCATACATTTTATACAGATGCCAACAAACAAGGAAAGGCAGGTTACAAATCAGAAAATTTAAGTAAAGTGGTTCAAAGTCCTTATAATTCAGTTCAAAAATCAGAATTGTATGCTATTCTGTTGGTATTGATGGATTTTTCAGAACCTCTCAACATAACTGACTCTCAGTCAGTTACTGAGATGCTGAAAGAGTAGTATTACATATCGAGACTGCAGAATTTATTACTGATGGTTCAGAACTTCACTATTTATTCAATTACAAGATACAATCAGGAAAAAGAGTCATCCTTTACATATAACTCACATCCAATCCCATACTGGTCTGCCAGGCCCTCTAGCACAAGGCAATGATGAGATTGATAAATTATTGATAGGAAATGTGCTGGAGGCCTCAGAATTTCATAAAAAAACATCATGTCAATAGTAAAAGTTTAAAAAAAGGATTTTTCCATAACCTGGCAACAAGCCAAAGAAATAGTAAAAAAATGTCCTACTTGTTCCTTCTACAATCAAACGCCATTACCAGCAGGATGTAACCCAAAGGGTACTCAAAGGAATGAAATCTGGTAGATGGACGTGTTTCACTTTGCAGAATTTGGAAAACTGTAATATGTACACCACACCATTGATACTTATTCAGGATTTCAATGGGCAACTGCTTTGAGTTCTGAAAAAGCTGATTCTGTAATCACTCATTTGCTAGAAGTTATGGCCATCATGGGTATACCTGCACAAATCAAAACTGGCAATGCTCCATCATATGTCTGTTAAAATGAAACAGTTTTTTGCTTATTACAATATAAAGTATATTACAGGTATACCACATAATCCTACAGGTCAAGCAGTTATAGAAAGATCAAACAGAACTCTAAAGGATATGCTAAATAAACAGAAAGGGGTAACAAAAACCCCCAGATATAGACTGCATAATGCTCTATTAACTTTGAATTTTCTCAATGCCAATGAGAAAGGAACAACAGCTGCAGAGAGACATTGGATAATAGAAAAAACTACAGAATTAAATCAGCCTATATACTTTAAGGATGTGCTGACCTCAGAATGGAAACCAGGATATGTGTTATGTTGGGGACAAGGTTTTGCTTTTGTTTCTTTAGGAGAAGATAAGCTGTGGATACCATCAAAATTGATAAAGGTTCGATTTGAACAAGAGACCACTTAATTAGAGGAGGTGATAATTCATCAACCAGCATGAACATCCAATTTAAACTAACTTATACCAGTAACACATGCCTTTTCATTTAATCAGATAATAACTTGCCAAAAAGGAACATCCCCAAAATTAGTGTTGGGGAAAGGTTTTTGTTTTTATCTTTTAGGAGAATGAAGGCTAAGAAATCGGAAGAATACTGGACAAATGAGACAACTGAAGAAAAAACACAAATCATATATCCCAGGAAACAGAGAAAAATGGCCTATTGGTATATCATCTATAAAATTTTACAAGTCTTCCTAAATGTTTGTTTCTGCTCTTCTCTAAAGACATTTAACACTATTGGTCTTCTTGTAGTCTCAGTTCAATTAAAATTTAAAGCTGACTTTGGAGTTGGAGAATTTCTCTCTCTTTCTTTAAACTCAAGCCTGTTGTTAAAAGGAAAATGCAAACTCTTTGTATCATGCCAGAAGAAAAGAGCCATCTTCTGCTATAGGACTGGAGAAAAACCAAATTAATTAAGGGACTATTCTATTACTAATGTCTAACTCTTTGATTCTATTCTGATTCTTTAAACTTTTCTTAAAGTATGAATTTTATATCAAAATTTAGAAGATATATATATATATATATATATATATACATTTTAAACTTTGTTAAAATGAATGGTCATATAGGACACTAACTATTTCTAGAAAAAAAGGCTTCAATTAGCTGCATATATATGTGTTTGTATTCGAGTCTCTTATCAGTTTTCTACAGGAAATCATGGCCAGGCCTAACATCAACTGAAGTCTCCAGGAAGAAAATGGGTCCCCACAACAACAACAATTCCACGTGGACAATAATAATATCACTAAGCTGACAAACATCATCTACAGATCAGCTTTGAACTAAAAAGTGCTCAGAGCAATTTTGATAGGGCTAGCTGAGATGATCCAGTCTCAAAGACTACTTGAATAAGGACTTGAGATAAACCCTGAACTTTGGCATTATGCACAGACTGGATAACGAAGGATATAGTTACCTTTCCTAGAATTTGACAATTAACCTAAAATTTTTCTTTTCAGGATATACATACCTTTGCCTATACCCAGGAGGAAGTAATTTTAAGAATATGATGCCCACATTCCCAAAGAGGTCATGTGGGGCGGGCGGTTCTTTGGTCTTTTAATGGGTTTTGGGTCCCTGAAAATTTTCATTGTTTAGGGGGCTTGGTTACAAGTTGTTGTCAAGGGTTAGGAAAAGGGCTAAGCAAAGGAGATTAAAGATTCTTGTTTAAAAAAAAGACAAGAAAAATAAAAAGACAATTACTAGTTTTAAATACCTTACATTGGATTGTATTGTTTTATATTATATACAAATTATATATATTGAAATTGATGTTATTAGAAAATTCTATATGTATATTTCTAATTGTACCTATACCATTCATTTAACAATCTAATGCAATTTTCTAATCCTTGAATGTTATTATTACCAACTATTAAGATATAAAGAAATGAAAGTTAGTAGTTAGACATTATAAAAGAACTTGTAGTCATATTCGGTATGTTTTCAAGATTGAGCAGATATATTTTAGATAGACAAGTCATCTTCAAACCCTTCAGAGATCTACAGAATATGACTTTTAAAATGTTTTAGTAACTTAGAAAAATTTTCTTTTTGTTATGACTATGAGACATGTCGGCTCCTGGCAGTACCAATCTACTTCAGTGAGAATATGGGCATTGAAGAAACTGCATATGGAGTTAACTTTAATTGTGGCAAAAGTTAGCCACTGGACAATAAAGTATCCTCAAATAAACTGCTGACAACAGGAAAAAATGGACAGACAGGACACCAAACAAAGGACTACTCATTCTTGCCAAAACTAGTGTAGTTATGGCTTTATCAAAAGGTACCTTCTGAGGCCAGGACCATATGGCACCATCCCTGAAGTGGCCTTCGTAATCTGGAAAAGGTACAGTGCCCTTTTCTTCGAAGGCAGCTGAACAGGCAGTGGGCCGATGACTTCTGATGTGCAGTGGAACAACAGTTATTCTTGAAGAGTAACTAAACTCACACCTCTCAATAGTAGACTGGCATTTAATAGAGGATATGGAGAAGAACAGGATGCTGAGATGTAGCCACACACACACACATAGGCAAGAAGAATGGACAGCTGAATTAAAAAAAATCAACAATTTCCAGAATTTAAAATCCTGAACCATGACAGGACACTAGTGGAAATCAGGTGTTTCTGGTACATGGACTGCTCTCACCAAATGTGAGGTCGAACTACTGACCTTGTGAATGTCCTACCTCACAAATGAGTCTGTCAGATACGCTAAGCCTATAGGCTGAAGATGATGCTCCAACACTGTGGAGAAACCTCAGGTGACTGTCCAGGCAGCTGGCTGTTTCTGTCAACTCACAATTATTTTGGAAGTTGCTTACATGTACTTCTTGTTTTTATTTTTGTTAGGTAATATTATTTTCCTTGTTGGGTCTCTGAGGGAGTTGAAGATTAGTTAGTTATAGTTAAAGATTAGTTAAGATAGAAGGTGAATTAGGTACATTTTGGACTTACCAAAATAGGATAGATAATGGAATTATTTTCTCAGAATTTTTCAAATACAAATGGACTAGACATTGTTTAGGTATTTATTACTTGTATATATTATGTATAGTTACTGTAGTTTGTTATATAGTTTTTCTTATGTTAGTTATAACCTTTTTCCTTTTTTCTTTTTATTAAAATAGAAAAGGGGAAATATGGTAATATTTTATTTGTACTGAAATGTGATTTTATTTGTATGATAATAAATACAATTGCCCGGGGGTCAGAGCTATTAGAGCCATAGCAAAAGCTGGGCGGTGGTGGTGCATGCCTTTAATCCTAGCACTTTGTAGGCAGAACTAAGTAGATCTCTGTGTGTTCAAGTGTATGCCAACATTGGAGACACATGCCTTTAATCTCAATACCAACCATAGAAGACCTGGAAGTCTGTACAGACAGGCAGTGATGAGGTGGTCATGTGGTTGGGTTTACAACCAATGAGAAAGCAGAAGAGAAAGTCTTCATAAAGACAGACACACAGGAAGTAGGTCTCTTTCAGAGAGGTAGGACCACCGTGATAGTGAAGGGTAAGGTTTTTAGCTCTTAGCTATTACTCTGACTTCTTGGCTTTTATCTCTGTATTGGCTCTGTGTTTCTTATTTAATAAGAAGGTTGGTTAGTTCTACACAGTCCCTTAGCAATACCATAAAGAACTGCAAAGAGAAAGCATCACAGTTGGAGGGTCCTGGGCTCTCACTCTCATACCTGCTCTGCAGCTTAGAAATGAGGAAAGAGAAAATGCAGCCCTACAGACAGCTTTGACCTTTTCAAATATTATTTATTTTTAAGTACCTGTTCTCTCTGCCTCAGAGAATAGTAGTTTCTTCTTACTTTTATTAGTTCGTTTGAACATATGATCACGCATTGTATTAGCAAGCATTCACAAGACCCACATAGACACTTGCCAGAAAATTCCAGCATAGAAGGTAAAGTTGGAACTAATTCTCATCCATAGGTAGGAAGTTTATATCTTCTGGGAAAAGGGGAGCTGTTTTTCTTTTAGAGTATGGCCCCTACAGGGACCACCCTCTAGTGAAGACCATACATCCAAGAGTATATGGGTAACACAAACTGTACATTATGAGATTAAAAGAGGACAGAAAGTTGGGTTGATAGGGAACAGGGGACTGGATATTGTAGAAGTTGGGGAAGTGGGTGAATATAATCAAAATGCATTATAGAATGTCTTTTTAACTTTGTTAATTATTTTTTCCTGTAACAGGTAGAAATTACAATAAGAATCTTCTAATTATTCCCTTTGACAATGAGTATTGTACAGGTTGCTCAAAATGTGCTCTCAGAATTCAGGAACCCATTTCCAGTATAGATGTAGATTTATGACAATGAATCACAAAAGTTGTATTTGGTAAACCTTACTCTCAGAGTACTCAGCTATAGGTAGTAAAAATATATAGTATCTATCTAAGAAAACAAGTATATCCAACATGAAGGATGTAAACATGAGCCTCAGAAGACTCTCTATCACTTTCATTAGTTCTTCCCATACATCAAAATACATGAATAGTAAAAGTTAGTCTTCAGGATTAACAAACTCCACTGTTCTTCATTTTATACTTCTTTAGACTACATGACCTATATTCTACTTACAACATTTAATGGTTTTTCTACCCTTGAGGAAATAAATTTCTTCCACATGTATGTCCTATTAACCTATGAGCATGAATGAAGTGAAAAATGAAATAATTTTGTGTAAGCTTATATTATAGATCCATTATCTTCTACTTACACATAGAATAAGTCAATCAAAGCTATCTGTGACTATACTTTCATAATCATCCACAGACAGTATTAACTGAGGAAACTGGTGAACTTCAGTCTACCCAGAGTGGTCATATGTATTTAAACTCACCAGCACATAACTGAGAAGGGCATAGGTGATAGGTAGCCTGTGACCAGGCAAGACTTGCAGTGAAGGGACTGGGACATCAACCCAGCCACATAAACTTCGACCTAAAATATGGGATGTGCTGCCATAAGGGTGGAACAGAGATTGTAAGAGTGACCAACCAATGACTGCTCCAGCTTCAGACCCATGCCATGAGAGTTTACCCACCCCTGATACTGCCTACAGCACTAGGACCCAGATGCTGGATGTCCCAGAGACCTAGGATAGAACCAAACACAAGTGGAAAATAAAGTCAATATAATGATGCCTAAAGATATTATGCTATACGCATAGATTGATTACTACCTCAATTACCTCTCTCATTAGAGAAGCTTCCTCCAGAAACTGATAGAAACAGATGCAGAGGCCGAAAGCCAAACATTAGCCTCAGCTCAGAGAATCCCGCTGAAGAAAAGGAGGAAGGATTGCAGGATCCAGAGCATTCAAGGACACCACAAGAAAACCCACAGAATCAACTAAACTGGGCTCATAGGGAAACATCACAGAGACTGAACTGACAATTAGGGAGCCTGCATGGTACTCATCTAAGCCCTCTGCATATCTGTGAAAGTTATGTAGCTTGGTCTTCTTGTGGGTCTCCTAATGATGGACTGTTTCTGACTCTTTTCTGGGCTTGTGGGGCCCTACTCCTTGTAGTTGGAAGTTTTCCTGTGTCCTGCCTGGCCTGCGGTCTAGACAAATCTCTCACCCACAGTCCTACAGCTTTTTATAAAATAATCACTCAGAAGCTTGTATTAATTGTAACTGCCTGGCCATTAGCTCAGGCTTATTTCTGACTAGCTCTTACACTTAAATTAACCCATAATTCTTACCTATGTTTAGTCACTTACTTTTTCTCAGTTCTGCCTTGATATCTTGCTTCCTCTGTGTCTTGCTAGCAACTCCTGATTCAGCCCTTTCTCTTCCCAGAATTCCTTTATTCTGTTTGCCTTAGGTATACTTCCTGCCCGGCTACTGGTCAATCAACATTTTATTAAACCAGTGTACAAAAGCATTATCCCACAGCATTTCCTCTTTTCTGTTTAAACAAAAAGGAAGGTTTTAACTTTAATGTAGTAAAATTACATATAATAGAACAGTTATAAAGCAATAATTATAGTTACAATATCTAGTCTATTTGTATTTGGCAAAATTCAACAAAATATTCTACTTATCCTATATTTGTGAGTCTGAAGTTTCATATCTAACTTATCTTTTATCATAACCAAGGAAAATTATAACTATCTAGTCTTCAACTACATCAAAGACCCAAGAAGAATATAATATTACCTAAGTAAAGAGGAAGAGCATTATAAGCAACTTCCAAAAATCTAGAATGAAAGAGACAGCTGGCTACCTGGACAGTCATCCAAAGTTCCTCTGCAACACTAGAGCATCCATCTTTAGCCCATAGGTCTAGTCTCTCAGTCACTTTTTCCTGTGTTCAGTAGAATGTATGGAAGTATTCTTCTGTGAAGCCGGAACCTGAAAAAACATCTAGCCTTGTTTTGGCAAAATTTAGTGGTCATTTTTCCATGGGTCCTGCATGTCCAGTTAATACAACATTTTGTCAAGTAGTCCAGACAAGAACAGTTTCTTACACAAATGGCTAACTTTTGCCATGAGGAAAGTAAACTCCATATGGAGTTTCTTCAATACCCATCATCTTCTTCAAAATAAATCGGTGTTGCCAGGATTTACTTTGTTACTTGACTTCAAAATTTGGATCTAAGGATATGTTGCTTTGGAAAGGAGGCTCTGCTTTTTTTTTTCCACAGGAAGCAAGAGGCTATGTATTTGCTCCAGGTTAAGATGGATCAGATTTGATCAAGCCAGACCTCCTGAACCTTAACAGATGTTACCTATCAACAAATGTTATAGCTGGTCTACAGCTGGCATGTGAGACTAGGAAGCCTAGCATGGCTCCGTTTCTGTGCATTCAGAATCTTCAAGCTTTCTTAAGTCTATGTGGATCAATGCCCCATGCTGTGTGCCAATACAGAGCCAGATATGGTGGCACATGCCGTAATTCAACACTAGTTAAGCATAGAGGTCTGGAGGTCTGTACAGACAGACAGAAAGAGAAAAAGCTGTGTAGGAAGTGATGTAGCTGGACAGAGAGAAAATCAGATGGCAGAACAGCAAGGCATATATGCGTGGGTAGACAGAAGTAACTTGTATATGGAAGCTGCAGAGTTGGTGAGGTAAGGTTGGCTGGTGGCTTTCCCTATTTCTGTGATTTCTCTAAGGCTTTCACCCTTATATTTGGCACCATGTTTTTTTATTTAATAAGACCATTTAGAATTTCATCTACACCTCCTCATACTGGGTTGCCTTATCTAGCCTTAATACTAAGAGAGCTGCTTTTCCTACTACTGTGTGATAATGATCACTGACGTCACTTATTCATAACACCTAAGGGGATATAAATGATGCTGTCTTTCACCTGAAATATCTCACTCCTGAACCTCTGATCTAATCTTTTTCATATTTGCACTCTTTAACTGTAGGGTTTATTGTCTGAAAATGGATAGATGTAATTATCTTAAATAAGCATACTATTTACAGATGCCAAATGTCCACTTAATATCAGAGAAGAAACCAGTGGCCACTGAGAAGGAATAGCTTTGTGAGCCTTTTTCTAATCATAGAGGGAGCTACGCACATGTAGTTCATGTGTCAGGCAACAATCTATGTAGGGCACTGCAAGACAGTTTATGTGCATTTCTATATTTTCAGTCTCCATCAAACACTTCTGCTGTCAACACCATACTGATAAAGACAGTGACTTATCTTGCCCTCATTTATTTATATATACATGGGGAAAAATCAAGTAACAATTCTTCGCCACAAATTTCTCTCAAACAGTACTTTCCTCTTGCTTCTCTTTGAATGAAATTTTATCAATAGCAAAAGAGCAAGATTCTCTTTTTACTTCTCAATTTTAAAGTACATTAATGTCCTTCCTTTTTTAACCTACTCGGTCAGCTCTCAGCCTTTTCCAGCTATATCACCCAGAGATGATGAATGCTTCACATGCAAGTCATTGACTAGGACTGTCTGTATATGAAATACCTTTTCAAGATATCTGTTGCTCCTTTGCCATCATGTTGATATGACAACATCTATTATAAACTCAGAGTTATATCCACAAAAATGAAACAGTTGTACATAGTCCAATTTCACGACACCTGACTATACAGTACACTGCATACATCCTGTTGAAATTTCTAGTGGTTGATTCTGTCAACTGTATTATTATGGCAGCTTTTGATGCTCCTCTAAATAAAGTATGATACCTAAATTCTGAGTCTATTATAAGATCTAGGTAATGGAAACTACAATGGCTTTCACATGGTATGTCTAATTAAACATTTTTTAAACCTTCCTCTGTCTCTTAGATAATTTTCAGGATCAATAGGATGAGGTTGCTCTTATTTTTACTAAACTACAATAAGGACTTTTAATGCTTTTCATGTCTATAGGCACCAATTGGGGTAATTTTTTAAATTAAAGAAGCATGTGTCCTAGAACCATCAAGGATGCCCCCAAATAAATGGAAGACAACTAAATGGAAGATGCATATAAATAATCCTTACCATCTATATGAAAAAAGAAATGAAGAACTTTGTTACCCTTCATCTTCTCAGAGAAAAACTGACCACATTTAATTGATGTTCCTAGTAGCAGTGTGAAAACATGGGCTTATATATTTGCATGCTTTATGACCAATTGGTAGAACTGTTTGGGAAGGATTAAGAAGTGTGGCCTTGTTGTAGGAGGTGTGTCACTGAGTTGGACTTAGAAGTTTCAAAACCTCACACATCCACAGTTAGCTCTCTTTCTGCTCCATGCCAGCAGATCACGATGCAAGCTCTCAGCTTCTACTCCAATGTCCTGCTTGCCTGCCTGCTGCCATGATCACCAACATAATACTCCAGGGAGCTCACCCTCTGAAACTATAATTCCTATTAAATATTTTCTTTTATATGTTGTCTTGTTCATGGTACTTTATCTCAGTAATAGAAAAATAACTAAGACACCTTATATACAACAAATCCCACATATATGTATTTCACATCATAGGGAAAATATAACAAAAAAAACTTTCAGACAACAAACAAAATATGGATTTGGTACAAACAGTGTCTATCAGCTCCATCATATTTTATCATTCTTCAAGTAAAGCTTGAGTTTTTAATGCTAACTTATTTAAAAAATACCACGGTATTGTCCTGTATGTTGCATTTATCCCTCTGCATCCTCTGAATAACAAACAATTTTTACTGTTTTATTTTGCTTCTAGAGAAAGTAACTTAATCTCTCCTTTGCTCTTGTTCTGCAATATGTTTAAGAGGTAAAGAACAGACAATAATACTCGTAAGGAAGCCCAAGTTTTAAGGTCCTCAAATCCTTCTACCATTAGAGAAGTCTTCTGCAGGGTCCGTATGGATAAGC
This sequence comes from Peromyscus eremicus, assembly GCF_949786415.1. Lineage (NCBI taxonomy): Eukaryota > Metazoa > Chordata > Mammalia > Rodentia > Cricetidae > Peromyscus > Peromyscus eremicus. The sequence continues at coordinate 123,915,638 of NC_081439.1, forward strand.
CACTATCATGATCCAAGAGGAACATCAAAAGAAGAATGTGATGAGCCTTACTCTACTCAGAAAGGCACTGATTGTATGTAGTTTCACTCATCAGTGCCAATCCAAGAAGAGCACTGAACACCACTGCCTCTCAGTATGGAAGCAGTATTTCAGTAGTTTCCATCAGGACCTTCAGGTTTTATCACACGCTAAAAAGAGGATGAAAAAATATTTGGATGTAACTTATTCTAAAATCACTTTGGAATAACCAGCACATTTTAGTTTAGAATGCATTTCATTCAAAGTGCATCCCATATTGTGATTCAACCCACCTATACCTCCTGTTCCAGGAAATGTGATGACCTAATCTGACCTGGTGTAAAACATCCACATATATAAAATAAAAAAAAAAACTTCCTATATAAATATATGTAAGTAGAGAGATTTCAATGAATAAATAAATAATGCATCATAACACTTTGAAATAAATAAGAACAAGCCAAACACAAAGTCAGAAGATGAGAAAACTGTGATTAAAGCAAACAAAATTAATTAACTAGAAATGAAAAATATATTAAAGAAACAATGAAACAATGAATTGGTTCTTGTAAAAGATAAGTAAAATTGGCAAAGCCTTAGACAAACTGACAAAAAGATAGAGAAGACTCCACTACATAAATCAGAGATGGAGGGGAAAGGCTATTACAGCAGATGTCAATGAAATTCATTAAATTATTAGGACACACCATAAATTATATTCCACAAAATTGGAAAACCAAAAAGAAATAGGTGAATTTTTAGATTAATATGACTTAAGTTGGTTAAATCAAGATAAGAAGAACAAGTTAAGCTGATATATAACAGGCAACAAGATTGTAAAATAGTAAGTAACCGTCCAATATAAAAAATATCCAGGCCTAAGGGTGGGTTAAAAAAAATACAGGCCTATACAGATTCACTACTTGATTCTATAAAATTTTTTATAGAACCTTACACCAACGCTTATCAAGTTTTACATAAAAAAGTAAAGTAGAAAATGCTTTCTAAATCCTTTTGAAAAGTCACTCCTACAATGTTACCAAGGCGAGACAAAGATACAAAAAAAATAGATATAACAAATGCTAGGTTTTCACCAATTAAATGAGATCCTATGGCTTCCCTGATTACAGGCTAGCTCTTAACCAGGTTTACAGTAATGAGCATGAGTCTCTCCTTCCACCACATGGCTCAAATACGCAAGAAAGTAGTTGGTTACTTTCCTATCAGTCATGTCACTATTGCATTAGTAGGCACATCTTGCCTCAGAGGTCACTATTGCAGTTCTCAAGTGTCAGAACTTTTTCCCCCATGAATAGCACCTTCTGACACTACAATCAAGGTATATACTGTGTTCAGCAATAGGGCCTTACCATCTCAATCTAGTGGATAACCAAATGCAGTAGCAATATTGTATATTTAGGAGTCTCTAATGATACCCTGGACAACAGCTCATTGGAAAGCTTCCCACACTGGAAGGGGATTTTCACTAAACAACCTACAAACAGCTTCTGAAGTTAATACTGTTACAATATGTAGGGTATCCCTGCTCAATTCTTTTAATTTTATAAAGATATTTTACTTATTATTAATATTTGTATTTGTGTGTGTTAGCAAAAGATACGATTATCTCTTTTTACCACTGAGAGAGAGAGAGAGAGAGAGAGAGAGAGAGAGAGAGAGAGAGAGAGAGGAGATTATCTCCTTTTACCACTGGTCCTTGGTATGAAACTAAGCTTCAAATACTTGTGCAGCAAGTGCTTTTATCTTCTTAAACATCTTACTCACTCTGTAAAATTATAAGCTTAAAAAACATTATGTGTCTAATGATATTTTTTCTTTTTCATAGATCTTCAGTTTTGGATACCCCTTCACCTTTCCCCTCTCTCCCCCTTCTTCTACCCTACCATCAAAAGCACTCTTCAATTAAAATTTCTACTCCCAGTCATCTACTTTCTAATTTCATATTAAATAAATTGTATTCTACCCTCTACCTCCTTTTCCCCTCTTCCACTAATTGTCTGTTTATAACTTCAGAGCACCTATCAAGATAAATAACATACACAGTCTTCCTGACATTTTACTTTTTACTATGTCTTTCTTTGTGACCTCTAAATTGTAAGAGTTCAAGACTTTAAGAATATATAGCTCAAATAATCTTGGGAAAGCTAAGTGGTATGCATACAGAAATTCCATGTCTGATTAGGGACGTGACTGTGCATTTCTATTCAGAGGCCATATTAAATGAGGAAGTGGTAAGCCTTACCCTACTCAGAAAGGCACTGATCAAATTACTCTTCATCTTACCAGCGCCATTCTGAATACAGCACTGCAACCAATAGTCTTAATGATAAGAAACTTATACAGTAGACTCCAGAAAGATTCTCAGCTTTTATCTCACTATATGTATCCCCTAATACAATTTATCCAAAAGTTCTTTGAGGATAAACTATACATTAACTATCCCAATGACACTGAGAAGAGACTCTTCATTTGCCCTCTTTTTAGGTGAATAACTGTCACTACCAAGGTATCAAACTTTTTTTCATATCATTCAGGAAGTTAGTCTCTGATATCGTTGTGTATTCTAACCTATAACTGTTCATGAGATAAAAGTTTTGGAAACATATATCCTATATGTAGTAGTGATACAAAGGACCATGGAATTACAACCCTGTGCTATCATACTCAGCCTGTTCTTAGCCTAATAACTTATTCTGACTGTTGTGATCTGCCCCCTATTTACCAGAATGACTATAAAAGACAAATGTATAGTTTCATAATGATTTTTTATTTTCTGTGAAGCAGAAAGTTAGTCTCCCATTTTTGGGGTTGTTTCACTGTAATTATTCATGAGATGAAGATTTGACAAAAGAAATCACCACAAAGAATCATGAGTCTTGAATCAACCAAATGCACAAAAGGATCAGAGAAGGCCTGTCAAGGGTATCTTAGGGTTTTCATTGTTGTGAAGAAAGACCATGACCACAGTGACTCTTATTAAGAAAACATTTAACTGTAGTGACTCGTTTACAAATTCAGATGTTTAGTCCATTATCATTACAGCATGGAACATGAGGGCATGGAGGCAAACATGGTGTTGGAGCTGACAGTCTTTACATCTTGACTCAGGCAACAGGAAGTCAATTGATTGTCACACTGAGAGAAACTTGAGCAAGAAACCTCAAAGCCCACCCCCACAGTGACATGTTTCCTCCAACAAGGCAACATCTACTAATAGTGCCACTCCCTTTGGGGGCCATTTTCTTTCAAACCACCAGACACATACCACCATCACAATCCAAAGACCCCATCAAATTGAGAATGCGGTGAGCCTTATTCTACTCAGAGGAGTGTTTTAAGTATTTATATTTGAATAGAGTATGGTACACAACGTATTTGAAATGAACTCAATTAAAAATGCACAAGGAGCACCAAGATGGTTCAGAGGTTAAAGGCAATTATTACCAATCCTGATGATGAAGTTTGATCCCTAGAAACCTTTCTCTGACCTACACATGCACATAATGGAATGTACAAGCTTGCATGTATACATTCATTCCACAAAATGTCAATATATATGGTATAACATGCTGTGGGATGTTCTCTATGATGTGAATGTGTTGCTCTGAATGGTTAATAAAAAAAAAAAGCGTTGATTGGCCAGTAGCCAGGCAGGAAGTATAGGCGGGACAAAGAAAAAGGAGAATTCTGGGAAGTGGAAGGCTGAAGCAGGGAGACACTGCCAACTACCACAAGGAGAAGCATGATGTAAGATATCAGTAAGCCATGAGCCATGTGGCAAGGTACAGATTTATAGAAATGGGTTAATTTAAGATAGAACAGATAGCAGGAAGCCTGACAAGGCCATATAGTTTATGAGTACTATAAGTCTCTGTATGTTTATGTGAGTGGGAGAGATTTGTCCCAACTGCTGGCAGGCCGGGACATAGAAAAATTTCAACTACAAATGATGCCCAATGTGGGGCAAGAGTTTCCACAGGTTGATTATAAATGTGATTTCTTATTAAAAAAAAAGAGGGGTGATGTGATACAGATATAATAGGATAAAAGGGTAGATTAATAAACCTACTTTTAAAGAGTAACAACTTGTTTAAAAATGTTTTACATTGCTATAGATTTTTAGTTTATTGATACAAGTTTAAACTTAATTTTATTATACTGTATATACATTTCTACTCTCGTTTGCGGTATTATGTTTATGTAACTCATTTAGATTGTAATAGATAATTAAAAATACAGATTAATAATTAGTCTTCTATGATAGTCAAACTTGTAGCCATGTTATTTAATTTTTCTACATATACATATATATAATTCAGTTAGGTAGGTAATCTTGAAACAGTTCAAAGACCTACAAAATATGACATTTAAAATATTTTTAAAAATTTAGGCTTTCTGTAAAGTGAGACATGTCTGCACCTGGCAGCACCGATTTATTTCAGAGAGGAGGATGGACATCAAAGACACTCTATATAAAGTATATCTTCTTCTTGGCAAAAATAGCCATTTGGCAAGAAACTGTTCTTGCCTGGAGTGCTTGATCGACTGGACATGCAGGACCCATAAGAAGGTGATCACTGAATTTTGCTTGACAAAATGGTCCTTCAGGTTCCTGTTTCACAGAGAAAACTGCCAGACATTCTACAAGACACAGAGAATAGTGACTGAGAGACTCTAGGCCTGTGGGCTAAAGACAGATCCCCCAACTTAACAAAAAATCTTTGGCTGCCAGTTGTCTCTGTCCACTCTCACAAGACTCCCGAAAGTTGCTTGTGTACTTCTCCTGTTTGTCAGGTAATATTATATCCTTCTGAGGTCTTTGATGTAATTAAAAACTAGATAGTTACAATTTCCTTAGTCATGACAAAAGATAAATCAGATATGTAACCTTAAACTCACAAATATAGGATAGATAGGATATTTTCCTTAATTTTGCCAAATATAAATAGACTAGATATTATAATTCTTGCTTGATAATTGTTTTGTTATATGTAATTTTACTGTGTAAAAGTTAAAATTTTCCTTTTTGAAAAAAAGAAAAGGGGAAGTGCTGTTTGATGTTCTCTATGCTGTGAATGTGCTGCTATCATTGGTTAATAAATAAAGTGCTGATTGGCCAGTAGCCAGGCAGGAAGTATAGGCGGGACATAGAAAAAGGAGAATTCTGGGAAGTGAAAGGCTGAGACAGGGAGACTTTGCCAGCTGCCACAAGAAGAAGCATGATGTAAGATATTGGTAAGCCATGAGCCACATGGCAAGATATAGATTTATAAAAATGGGTTAATTTAAGATAGAAAAACAGATAACAAGAAGCCTGTCATGGCCATACAGTTTGAGTAATATAAGTCTCTGTATGTTTACTTGGGAGATGTGAGTGGGAGAGATTTGTCCTGATTGCTGGCAGGCTGGGACATAGAAAAACTTCAACTACAATAACAAGTATGGGAGTGAGTATTTATCTCTACCTAGTGCAAATCTGGTCACATGTACTTCATCTGACCAGCATGGAGATGCAGAGAATTTGGTAGATAATACCCTTAGTAAAGAGGTGCTACCTTTGTATTCTCCATTAGAGATACATTCTCATCACAACCACAATAAGTGATGCCTGCTCCCTTATATAATTTATATTAAAGATCAGAAGAATAACATACTGATGTTTCTCATTTTATTCTCTCAGAAAATATTCTCTCTCACTGTACTGTTTAGAAGATTGATTGCCAACACAAAATGAACATTTTGCCATACTTTCACGTATCAAGAAGTAATAGCTCTTTCCTTTTTCTATGATAGCCTAATTGTTTCTATATTGAAAGCATACATTTTAGTGAATTTTGAAGACATATTATTGGCAAATTCTTGACAAAGTCCTGCTAGATTAAGAGAACACATATCAAAAGTACATGTAGCCACAGCACAATTACTGCCACAAACGTTGTACTTACCAAACCTTATTCTCCCAGAGAGGACCAAGAAAGAGATAGTGACAAGAAATTTGAACCTGTCTGAAAAGTAGATTATAGAAAACATGTTGAAAGTGGCAATATTGCTCCCGCTGACACCATTATACTCTCTTGCTGTGGGATGTTCTGTATGGCAAATGTGTTGCTGATTGGTCAATAAATAAAACACTGATTGGCCATTGGCTAGGCAGGAAGTATAGGCGGGACAAGGAGAATAAAGCTGGGAAGTAGAAGGCTGAGTCAGAGAGACACTGCCAGCTACCATGATGAGAAGCAGCATGAGAAGATGCCGGTAAGCCACGAGTCATATGGCAAGGTATAGATTTATAGAAATGGATTAATTTAAGCTGTAAGAACTGTTAGCAAGAAGCCTTCCACGGCCATACAGTTTGTAACCAATATAAGTCTCTGTGTTTACTTGGTCGAGTTTGAGTGGCTCTGGGACTGGCAGGTGAGAGAGATTTGTCCTGACTGTGGGCCAGGCAGGAAAACTCTAGCTACACTCTCTAGCATTAATCATTCCTCCTAAAAATAGTATGATACCTAAACCATTAATTTGTTGATAAATCCTACGAAATGTCCACAACAGTATAACTTAACTTCCATCTATTACTCATCTGTCCTGTTCTCTGTTAACATATGCTATTGTGTTGTACTGCTTTATCCTCTTTCACTGAAATATACTCTCCCAGAAGGAAGTAACCTTGTGACTTAGAAAGTAACCAAATTTACAAGTCTCAAGAACTCCTTAACTTAGAAGATCCAGAAAACCTCTTTAGAGGGTAATTTAAGCAGTAATAATGGCTAGGAAGAGAAAATTTTCTGACCTTCCAGAGCTCCTGTTAGGAGCTCCAGGATGCAGTTCTCATGAATCTTCATTCATGCTTGGTTGGGTGGGACTTTCATTAACAGTTACCTTCAAGTTACCCATGAGTATATAAATAACTCCAAACTCTTACTTCTGTAAATACTACCAGGAACTCACTGGTTTGCTAAACTAGAGTAGGGTATAATCATTTCTTGGTCTGTTGTTGGCTGTCTGTCTGGAGTGAATAGACATAAGCTTATGCATCTCCAGGAAAAGCTACATAATAGATAGACAAAGTCTATACCATCATCTTGTGCTTAATTATTTCCCCCAAAGCAAAGAAATGGAACCGCATAGATTCTGGAAAAAAATGCACCGATAATAAAATTGTGGCACCTATATGAGGTAATTTTATTAAACTGTAAAGAAAAATGAAATTTGAAGAAAAATTGATGGATGTACAAATTACCCTAATAAGTGAAGTGACAGAGACTTGAAAGAAAAAAGTCAAAAGCCACATGTTCTCACTCACAGATTGATGCTTGTATGAAGTATATATGTCCATGTAGGTAGATCTGTGTACATGCATGTAATGTCAATAAAACCTAAATTGTAAAATAGAGACCAAGAGAGGGTAAAACAGATGATCAGGAAAGAAGAACAGGGTTTGAAAAATGGACATATGTAAGACAAAAGATGAAAAAATAGATGGGTAGCAGGGTGATGGGGGAGATGAGGGGTAACGACAGTATATTTAAACATCCTTTATTCAAAATCACATAATGATATCTAACAAAACATAAACTGAGATCAGATAAGGCCTTTAAAAATATTTCTGCATGTATACCACCCTGACAATCTTGATGACAAAAAACTGAGGAACAAGGTGAGCTTTAATCTATTCAAAATGACGCCTTACACATACATATCACGTGCCTGACGCCAGTCTGAGTAGAGCACTGAACACCACTTACTTCATAGGGAACTGATACAGATGTAGCCTTTATCTTTACTGTCCAATTTTAGTCATTAAGCTAAAGAAAAACTACATATTAACACTAGTTGACATGACAACATGGATATAAGATAGTTCACAGGGACCTAAGGGAAAATAAAGAGATAAAGGCAAAGGGTATTGAGAGAAGGATAATCAGAATTTTTCCAGTGACAAATCCCTTGATAAGTTATTCTATACCATGTAATCAGCACTATACACATGTATACATAAGCAACACTAAATGAACTCAATATGATGTGTGTGAATGAAACAATAATAATTAAAGGCAATCTCATGAATTTGACAGGAGAGGGGTCACAGGAAGAGTTTAATGGGGCAAAGAAAGGCACAAATGATGTAAATAGAGTACTTAAGTACAACACTCAAATAAAAATTGAACAAAAAGTAATTATCTGGGGAGGCCATCTTCTGAAAGCTTGTAGTGAAGGTAATTGACAGTGCACTTTTGGAATAAGGAAACACATCTCCAGTGTGTATGAAATTTCATAAAAATGACCATATCTTCAAAGTTACATCTGGTAACCTTTCCTTTTCCCAGATAGAATCAAGTTATTACAGCATGGTGTGTACTAAAGCTGTCTAAGTAGTCAAAGTACACAGATTTGAGAATGCAGAGGTGCTGCCCTAATCAACCCCTATTAGTTCCTGTAGATTTAATCAATCCTCCCAGGGCACCATGATGGCCAAGTTCTAAAACTATTTGTTCACAATTTTGAGGGATAGTAGCTACACTCAACTTTGCCTTGCATGACTCCCTTGGGTCCTATGAACTACATGATTTACGTTTTTTATATTTTGTTTCCTGCTGAAGGTAACTTGATCTCTTTCAATATATATGGATGAAATGAATAAGAGACAACATTAATCACTCTATGGAAGACTTTACAAGCCTCAACAGCCTATATAAAATACTGATAATGGAAGGCATCTCATACATCCCTGAAGCTGTACCACTATCACCATGTAAAAGCTACATCAAACAAGGAACTCAGGGAACTCATTTCAAAAAGACTTTAGTTATATGTACTAAATCAGATCATTGCTAATCTGAGTATATTACTGCCCACAACAACATTAACATGGATATTGTCCATGCCACGCACAATCTTTCATCTTTCATCACTCTTCCACATACAGTGTGGGGGAAAAAAGCAACAGAACTCAAATTGTATTTATTCCTAAATTTTAAGAAAACTCTGCTATACTGTGCTCCACCTTACATTTCTCCCTCTAGATTTTCTGATCAGGTTTCTGCTTCATTGAATAATTATTAAAACATGATGGATAAGATCACATTACTTTTATTTTTTTCTTTTATAAAACAGTTTAGTATACAACTTTAATGTCTAACTGCTTATGAGATAGAGAATAAATAATTTAAATCATCCAAAGGAAGGCTAAGTTATACAAGTAACCACAGCTCATTTAAATTCAGAGAAAACACCACTATCACCATCCAGAGACTGAAAAAAAGAATTTGGTGAGCCTTATTCTAGTCATACTACCCTAGTCACAGATATTTCATGTCACCAGAATCAGGAATGAGCAGGGCACAGAACACCATCACATTAATGAGAAAGTCCCTCACTGCCTCCATCGTTTTCAATTTTTATCTTATTCCCAACATAGTTTGACACCTGCTTCTTGATTAAAGTTATTAGAAAACCAGCTCATTGTCTTTCATCATCAGTTTTACTCAGACATATGATTCACTTGCACCTTCCTTTAATGACTAGTTGGCTAAGATAAGAAGCCTTTTCCAGTTTTGATTTTTTGAATTACCAAAGGTTTCACCAGATCTCCTAATCCAGCATGACACCTGTACCCCAAAATCATTTAATTTTAACTCCAATGAAATTTCAGCCACATTGGCCTTTACTATGCATCTCTATAGTTCCTTTGTTCTAGTTTCTGTTTACATGGATGATTGCATGTATCAATAGGATAAGATGATACTTAGTTTTTAGGAAAGAACTTACTCAGACCTTACTTTCACTAATTTTGGTGTCAATTATCTGAAGAATGAACAATTGAAATTATCTCAACTATAGTTGTATGTAGTAGAACATTTTAAGGTGTGTTAATTTTGTTTATGTTGCATTTGTTTAACTCTGTGAAGCTGTGTTACTGTGCCTGTCTAAAACACCTGATGGTCTAATAAAGAACTGAATGGTCAGTAGTAAGGCAGGAGAAAGGGTAGGCAGGGCTGGCAGGCAGAGAGAACATATAGAGGAAGAAAACTGGAAAGGGAGATTCAGGAACAAGAGAAGAAGGAGGAGGACTCCAGGAGCCAGCCACCCAGCTACACAGCAAGCCATAGAGTAAGAGTAAGATACAGAAGTAAAAGAACAGGAAAAGCCCAGAAGCAAAAGACAGCCAGGATAATTTAAGTTAAGAAAAGCTGGCTAGAAACTAAGCCAAGCTAAGGCTGGGCATTGATAAGCAATAATAAGCCTCCATGTGTGAGTTTATTTGGGTGCTGGATGGCAGGATCCCCAAAAGAGCAAAAATAACAACAGCTGTATATCTCAAGTACTGTGTACAATATCCTACAGGTATTATTGTACATATCCCCAGGATAGTTGCAGAAAGACCACCAACACCATTGAAATGTCACTAAAGATTCTGCATTTCCTTTTTATTTTATTACTTTTTTATTTACACCTACTCTGTCTATAATATTGTAAGTTACACCTAGTCCAATTGGCTGCAAGTTAACTGAATAGGACAGTACTCACAGCATTCTAAAAATACACAGTTTTCCACATTCTTTCCAATATAGTGTAATAGATGTTCTTCATAGCATTTATTTCTAAGTCAAAAGGAATTTCAACTATAATGTCCATCATTTATATCTCATTCATGAGCCTTGATTTTATTCTGGGTTTATCTCCATAATTATAAATAATGGGATTACTCTTATTATAACTTATTTTTTACTCTTCTCTAGTAGACTATGAGTTCTGAGCCAAGGACACAGGAATTATTAGTTTCATATTCCAATTACAATCCATCATGAAGGGAATTCAGAGCGGGAATTCAAAGTAAGAATTTGGAGGCAAGAACTAAAGCATAAGCCATGGAGGAATACTGCTTACTGAATTGCTCCCCATGGCTTGCCAGTCTACAAAAAATGTGAAATCACTCATATTGAGTATAGACAAGGCAACCCAGTAAGAGGGAAAGAGTCCTAAGAGCAGGAAAAGATTTAGAAACATGTGGGCTCTCATTGTTAGTAAACTCATAGAAACACCAAAGTAACAGCCATAAAATATATATGTAAAAGACCTGGTATAGACCCATGCAGGCCCTGTACTTGCTGTTTTTGTCTCTGAGACCCTATGTGAGCCATGCTTCATTGATTCAGTGGGCCATGTTTGTCTGAGAGTGGTCAAACAATGCTTGATTAACTTGAGGCCCAGACCCTACAGTGCCTGGATGGCCAGAAACCAGAGAATGGATAGCTCAAAGTCTGCTTTCTAAATATATATATATATATATATATAAACCAGAGGGCTGAGAAGACCAGGTGAGTGATCCCTCTGCCAGATGAACTTCCTCACTCCCTAGATTCAGTTCCCAAATACCCATTCCACTGGCCTTCCCTAACTCCTACCTTGTAGATGAAGTTTTCCTGTGTCCTACAACCATTCGGTCCCAAATAAACACATAGAAGCTTATATTAATTACAAACTGGTCTATGGTTCAGGATTATTGCTAGCCAACTCTTACAGCTCAAATTAACCCATTTCTATTCATCTATATATTGGCATTAGCAGTCTGCTGGCATCTTGTTCCTTGAGAGGCTAGATGGTGTCTGCTTTGACTCTGCCGCCTTCTCCCTGTATCTCTCTTGGTTTTCCCACCTGGATCTTATCCTGCCTTACCATAGGCCAAAACAGGTTCTTTATTAATTAACAAATACCAGAAATGCATATTAACAACAATGTACAGAAAGACCACCCCACTTCTCTTTTTCTGCCTAATCAAAAAGGAAGGTTTTTACTTTAAAATAGTAAAATTTTAGTTACTAATTTACTTTAAAATAGTAAAATGTAACAAAACACTTACCAAGCAATAATCACAGTTACAATATGTCGTCTATTTGTATTTGGCAACATTAAAGAAAATATTCTATCATCTATCTTATTTTTGTGAGTCTAATGTTTTATATCTAATTCATCTTTTATCATGACTAAGGAAAAGTATAATTATAACTATCTAGTCTTCAACTCCATCAAAGACCCCAGAAGGATATAATATTATTTAAGTAAACAGGAAGTGCACTGCAAGAAACTTCGATAATTCTAAAAATTAAAGAGACATCTGACTGTCTGGACAGTCACCAAAAGTTCTTTTGTGACGTTGGGCATGCATCTTCAGCCTATAGCCCTAAAGTATCTGGCAGGCTTTTCAGTGAAGCAGTAAACTTGAAGGACTGTTTTGCCTATTATGCAAAATTCATCAGTCACCTTTTTCAGTGTCCTGCAGAATGTCTAGCAGTTTCTTCTGTGAAGCAGGAACCTGAAGGACTATCTGACTTGTTTTGGCAAATTTCAGTGGTCATTTTCTAATGGGTCCTGCATGCCCAGTAATATACAACATACTGTCAAGCAGTCCAAGCAAGAGCAGTTTATTGCTCAAATGGCTAGCCTTTTCCATACTGTTATCAAACTTCACAATGAGTTTCTTCAATGCCCATCATCCTCTTTGAATTAACTGGTGCTGCCAGGAGCAGACATGTCTCATTGTCCAGAAAAGTCTAAGTTCTTAAAACATTTTAAATGCCACATTCTGTAGGTCTTTGAAGTGTCTGAAGATTACCTACCTAATTAAATATATATCTTTGTATACCTAGAAAACTTAACTAACATGAGTATAAGTTTGATTCTCATAGATGACTAATTATTTATCTGTACTTCTTAATTTCATATTACAATTTTAAATGATTTACATAATACCTTAAACAAGAGTAGAAATATACATGCAGTATAACAAAATTGACCTTAAATTTATATCAATAAATCAAAATTCTCATCAATATAAAGTATTTTCAGATTAACAGTTGCTTTTTGGATCAAAGTAGATTCAATAATCTATTGGTTTTAATAATTTCTATATCATATCACCTTTTTTTGCATTAATAATCAACCCTCTATAAATAAAAACAAACATTTATAAACAATAAACAAAACACATGGCTTAGTACCTTTTCTTAGTCCAACATTCTCATCTTACTTCCTCTGTGTCTGCTTGACAATTCTGTCTCTGCCTTTCCTCTTCCCAGCCTTCTCCTAGTCTGTTCACCCTGCCTACACTTCCTGCCTGGCTACTAGCCAATCAGCATTTTATTAAACCAGTAGGAGTGACAAATCCTTACAGTGCACAAGAGCATTATCTCACAGCATTTTAAAAGAAGAGAACAGAGTCATGGCAGACATCATCCAGCCACCCAAGGAGCAAGATGACAGCAGATGGGTAACCCCATGGCCATGTGGCAAAATATGGATTAATAAAAATGTGTTAATTTAATTTAAGATGTAAGAGCTAGCTAGCAGTAAGTCTGAGCCATAGACCAAACAATCTGTAATTAATGTAAGCCTCTGTGTGTTTATTTGGGACCAAATGGCTGCAGGACACAGGAAATATTCCATCTTTATTTGGCACAAATGCAGTGCATGTACATTCACATAAAGCCTAATAAAGTTTTTTTTTTTTAAAAAAGAGGGCTTCTAGACCCACAAATATGGGAGTCAAGTGCAGCTTCTTGGTAGCTGCAATTTTTTCAGATAGGCTCTGTTTTCTGGTGGCTAACAGAGGAACAGCTCCTTTAAGAGATGGCTTCCTGGTTAAAGCTAAAAGCATGAATGGCTCTTTCGAGTGGTCCTGCTACTGAGCACTTGTGAGTGAGGTTGTGGGCAGGTACCAAGCCACATGACTAAACATAGACAAGAATTATGGGTTAATTTAAGTATAAGAGCTAGTTAATTATACACTGGAGCAATAGGATAAACAGTTTATAACTAACTGGTTTATAACTAACTCTCTATGTTTATTTGGACTGAACAGCTGTGGGTTTGGGTGATACAGAAACTTCCATCTATACCACCTCATACCTCACCCCAATGATGTGCTCCGCCTCCCCCAACTCTTACCCTAAAGAACAACATACCTATAAAGGAATGAGAATCATGCAGAACACCAAAAAGATTGGACCAGAAAAGAAAGTCTCCGGACTACATAAAACAAAACATTAAACATAAAGGACAAAGGAAGAATATCAAAAGCTGGAAGGAAGAAAGCCAAATAACATCTAAAGGAAGACCTATTAAATGATACCTGACTTCTCAAAGAGAGACTCTAAAAGCCAGAGGGGCCTGATCAGATAGATGTCTTACAGACTCTAAGAAACCATAGATGCCATCCCAGACTAATATACCCAGCAAAACATTCAATCATCATAGATGTAAAAACAAAATATTTCTTGAAAAAGCCAAATTTAAACAATATCCATCCTCAATTCTGGCCCTACAGAAGGTACTAGACATAAAACTCCAACCCAAGAAGGTTACCTACACCCACAAAACCACAGAAAACAGGCAATAAATAAACTCACACCAGCAAACACACACCACCACCACCACCACCATCACCAATAACAGCAATAAAATAAGAAGTATGGTGATATTGTGTCCCCCAATTTATTGTGCACCCTAATAAACTTATCTAGGGTCAGAGAACAGAACAACCGCTAGATAGACATAGAGGCCAGAAAATGGTGGCACACACACCTTTAATCCTAGCATTCCAGAGGCAGAGATCCATCAGGATCTCTGTGAGTTCAAAGCCACAGTGGAAACAGCCAGGCATAGTGACACATGCCTTTAATCCCAGGAACTGATGGCAAGAAGCAGAAAGGTATATAAGGTGTGAGGACCAGAAACTAGAAGCTTTTCCGTTTTTAAGCTTTTAGCTTTTAGCAACAGTACAGCTGAGATCCATTCCGATGAAGACACAGAGGCTTTCAGTCTGAGGAAACAAGATTAGCTGAGGAATTGGCAAGGTGATGTTAGCTGTGGCTTGTTCTGTTTCTCTGATCTTTCAGCATTCACCCCAATACCTGGCTCTGGGTTTGTTAATAAGACCTTTTAAGATTCATGTTACAAAGAGGAATTAAGAATCATTAGTCATTAAAATCTTTCAATATCAACTGAATCCATTCCCCCAATAAAAAGACACAAGCTAACAGAATGAATACAAAAAAGAACTATCCTTTTGCTGCATACAAGAAACACACCTCATCACCAAACACAGACATTACCTCAGAGTAAAGGGTTAGGAAAAGATCTTCCAATCAAACAGACCAATAAAGCAAGCTGGTACAGCTATTCTAATATCTAACAAAATAGACTTCAAACCATGGTTGTAGTATTAAGGCAACTCCACATAGTTAAAAGGGAGGTTTATTTTGTGGGGTAACTTACAAGTAAAGGGATAGGTTACAGGGTCCAGAAAAGGTGTAGTGCAGTCCAGTGGTGTTCTCTGGAGAACACTGCTCAATCTACCTCCAGCGTCTAGGATCCAGGAACCAAGAAAGCCTGCACATCTGGATCTCCAGTCTTAAGGGCTCCTGTCTCGGCCCTGCCTTGTAGAGGTGACAGTTACTGAATCCTCGATGGGGATAGTACTTCCACGTCAAAGCTGGAACAGCTACCCACTACATCTCCCCCTTTTGTCTAAATAAAAATGTCCCAACCTAATACACACACACACACACACACACACACACACACACACAATACTGGTACAGCTATTCTAATATCTAACAAAATAGACTTCAAACCAAAACGAATCAAAAGAGATGTGGAAGAATATTTCATGCTCATCAAAGGAAAGATCCACCAACGTGACAATACAATTCTTAACATATATGAACCAAAGTCAAGGGCACCCACATTTGTAAAAAGAAAGATTAGTAAAGCTTAAGTCACATATTGAACCTCACACAATAGTAATGGGAGACTTCAATACCCCATTCTCACTAATGGAGAAAAATTCTCCAGCTACAAATGGCGCCCAACGGCTCGAGTTTCCACCTTAAACCTAACAATATTTAATAACCAATTCTAAACAGAGCCAAAACCAGGTTCCAATGACTGTCCAGGCTGTCAGCTGTCTCTGTCTACACTACAAGACTCCTTAAAGTTGCTTGCATCCTTCTCCCATTTCTCAGGTAGTATTATATCCTTCTGAGGTCTTTCATGTTGTTAAAGACTAGATACTTACAATTTTCCTTAGTTACGATAAAAGATAAGTTAGATATAAAACCTTAAACTTACAAATATAAGATAGATATCTTCTTTTATATTGTAACTATAATTCTTACTTGATAATTATTTTGTCATATGTAATATTACTATGTTAAAGTTAAAACCTTCCTTTTTAAAAAAGAAAAAAAAAGGGAAAGTGCTGTGGATATCGCTCTATATAAATAAAGCACTGATTGGCCAGTGACCAGGCAGGAAGTATAGGTGGGACAAGGAGAGAGGAGAACTGGGGAAGGAGGAAGGAAAGGGAGACCAGCTGGAGCCACCGCCAAGACAAGGAAGATGCATCACTGTTCATTGTAGCTGGAGAATTTTTCTCCAGCTCCCACCACCAAGTCCCGCCAGTCCTGGAGCCAACTTATAAAATAAACACACAGACTCTTACATTATTTAAACTGCTTGGCCATTAGCTCAGGCCTATCATTGTCTAGCTCTCACTTTTATATTCAGCCCATTTCTATTAATCTTTACTTTGCCACGTGGCTTGTGGCTTACCGGTACTTTACATCTTCTTGTCTTGGCGGTGGCTCCAGCTAGTCTCCCTTTCCTTCCTCCTTCCCCAATTCTCCTCTTTCCTTGTCCCGCCTATACTTCCTGCCTGGTCACTGGCCAATCAATGTTCTATTTATATAGAGCGATATCCACAGCAGTTCATGAGGGAAATTGGTCTGTAATTCTATTAATTGAGTCTTGGTATGCTTTGGGTGTCAGGGTAACTGTTGCCTCATATAAAGAGTTTGGCAGTGTTCCTTCTGTTTCTATTGTGTGGAACAATTTGAGGAATATTGGTATTCTCTCTTCTTTGACATTGTTGTAGAATTCTGTGCTGAAACCATCTTGCCTTGGGCGTTTTGCCACGTGGCAAACCCAATTCTTTGTACACCTTGAAAGAACAATACTCAACTTCATATGGAAA
Source organism: Peromyscus eremicus (assembly GCF_949786415.1). Lineage (NCBI taxonomy): Eukaryota > Metazoa > Chordata > Mammalia > Rodentia > Cricetidae > Peromyscus > Peromyscus eremicus. The sequence continues at coordinate 123,932,709 of NC_081439.1, forward strand.
AGTAACCAAAAAAAAAAGTAGGATTACAAACAGAATCCTGTACAATACAAGAACATCTGGATATATCATCATCAGTGATTTCAAGGTGTACTACAGAGCTATAGTAATAAAAACTGCATGGTATTGGCATAAAAACAGAAAAATGAATCAACGTAATTGAATTGAAGTCCCATACATAAATCCACACACCTATGGACAGCTTATATTTGACAAAGAAGCCAAAATTATACAATGGAGAAAAAAATGCATCTTCAACAAATGGTGTTGGCATAACTGGATATTGGCATGTAGAATAATACAACATGACCACAGCAATTCTTATAAAAAAATTAACTGGGGTGGTTCCCTTACAGTTTCAGAGGTTCAGTTAATTATCATCATGAAGGGGAGCATGGTAGCATGCAAGCAGATGTGGTGCTGGAGTAATAGCTGAAAGTACTACATCATTCAGGCAACAGGAAATCAACTGAGACATTGGGCAGTATCCTGAGCATTGGAAATCTCAAAGCTTGCCCTACAGTGATTCACTTCCTCCAAAAAGGCCATACCCATTCCAAAAAAGCCACACCTCCTAGTAATGCCACTCCATATGAGATTATGGGTGTGAAATACATTCAATCTACCACAGGGAGGAAAAATTGAAGGAACCAGAGGGTTTAGAGACACAAGAACACAACTCCCAGAATCAACAGACCGAGAATCATGGGGGCTTGCAGAGATCAGGGCACCTGTAGGGGTCTAACTTTGGACCCCTGTATGTATGTTTTGACTAAGTAGCTTGGTGTTACTGTGGGATTCCTAACAGTGGGAATTGGGGTTCTCTAACTCTTTTGCCTGCTTGTGGGACCCTTTTCCTCCTACTGGGTTGCCTAATCCAGCCTTGATGGAATGGGATGTACCTGGTCTTATTGTAGCTTGGTATACCATGCTTGGCTGATGTCCCTGACAGACCTTCTCTCTTCTGTAACACGAATCTTAAAAGGTCTTATAATAATAATAAAAAAAAAAAACAGAGCCAGGTATTGGGGTGAAAGCTGAAAGATCAGAGAAGTAGAACAGCCAGGCACTAGCTTACCTCTACAAAATCCTCAGCCTCAAGAGGGCAAGTTCCTGTTTCCTCATGCCTTATATACCTTTCTGTGTCCTGCCACATTACTTCCTGGGATTAAAGGCATGTGTCACCACTGCCTGGTTCTGTTTCTCTCCTGTAGCCCAGTGTTGCCTTGAACTCAAAGAGATCCAGACAGATCTCTGCCTCTCGAGTAATAGGATTAAAGGTGTGTGCCAACATTGCCTGACCTCTATGTCTAATTTAGTGGCTGGCTCTGTCCTCTTATCCCCAGGTAAGCTTTATTGGGGTACACAACATATCACCACACTATTCTGAGGGGAGGTGCTAATGGGAGTAAATCTGGGGGAGGGGGTGGTGAAAGGAAGAGATTAGGGGAAGGGTAGAGATGGGAAACTATAGTCAGGGTGTAATATATGAGAGGAAAATAAAAATAAATGAAAAATTGTAAACCAAGAGGGAGAAGAGAGAAAAAAAAAGAATGTAATCATTCAGGAGGATCATTTGAAAAAATTGCTAAAATTTCATAATATACAAATTATAAGCCAAGTGGATAACTTTTCCTAATCTTAGCAATAATAAGCTGAGAATTGTTATGAGCAAAATATTTCTGTGCTGAAAATAACTAATTTGATAAAATAATATATAAATATTGAATAGACAAGTTAACGTACATACAAGAGTCTACAGAGTCAAGACTTTCAGCAGAATGGAAAACCATTCTACTGGGTAAGAATCTTATGAATGTAAAATAGTTTATATAATTTTTTAAGTTTTTATATTTTAATTCTTAAAATTTTAATTCTTTCAATATCCTTAGGCCTTATTGGATTTAGCCATTTTCCCAGGATGTAGTTAATGTCTAAATATTAAAATGAATAAGACTCAATTATGGCGCAAAGCTGTACAAGTAACCAATCAGTATCTGATTCGATTTAAGGCCCACTCCACAAGATGGAACCCATCCCCAGCACTACTTGGGTAACCAAGAACCTGAGCCTATATAGCCCAGGGACCTAGGGTACAAACAAATACAACTGTTCTACTAGAATATAGCAATAAAATGACTCCTAATGACATTCTTTATATGAATCAGTGTCTTATTAGCCATCATCAGAGAACCTTCCTACTGCATCAGATGGGACAATACAGAAACCCACAGCCAGATAATACACAGAATATTAGAGAACATGGAATGTCTCCATCAAATCCTTCCCCGCAGGGCTCAGGGAACCCTGTGTAAGAGGAGCGAAAGGAGTGTCTTTTGTGTATACATTAAGGCTTCCACTTTAGTGTTTTTATGGGATTCCTGAATATGTGAACAAGTGGATTTCTGTTTCTATATATGTTTTGTGTGCTTTTTCTTGGGCTTCTTTTCTTTCTATTTGTTTTGTCCTGTTCTGATGTGTTCATTTTTGTTTTATCTTATTGTGTTTTATTTTATTATTAACCTTAGAAGACTGTTTTCTAATGAAAGACAGAAAGGGGATGAATCCATATAGGAGGAGAGGTGGGGAGGAAGTGAGAGGAATATAGGGTGGGGAACTTGTAACCAAAATGTTGTGGTACATAACCAAAAATAATTGCAATAGTGAGTATTATTCTGGGGCCCTCCTTTACTGTCTTACCTTCCTATCACTCATCCACATAAACGTTTTGTTCCTCATTTTCCATACCTTTACTTTCATATCAAAGCACTCAACTATTCCACTATTCTTTTACGGTTGCACCCAGGTCCTTCTCTAATAGTCCCTTAATATCTCTCTGAGATCTACAGGCATTCTAAGATAAACACACTATATTACCTATATCTCCTTTAAATTTTGTTGTCGAATATTATTTTAAGGTGTGTTATTTTTGTTTATGTTGTATTTGTGTAACTCTGTGGAGCTGTGTTTCTGTGCCTGTCTAAAACACTTGATTGTTCTAATAAAAAGGTAAATGGCCATTAGCAAGGCAGGAGAAAGGATAGGCATTGGTGGCAGGCACAGAGAATATATAGAAGGAGTAATCTGGGAGGAGAAACAGGAAGGGGAGAGAGGAGGAGGAGGAGGACTCTAGGGGCCAGCCACACAACTACATAGCAAGTCATGGAGTAACAGTAAGATTTACAGAAGAAAGAGAACAGACAAAGCCCAGAGGCAAAAGATAAATGGGATAATTTAAGTAAAGATGGCAAGAAACAAGCCAAACAAAAGCCAGGCATTTATAATTAAGAAAAAGGCCTTTATGTGTGATTTATATGAGAGGTGGTTTGTGGGCCCCCCAAAAGAGTAAAAAGAACAACAACAAATTTTTATTTTGTCTTTCTCTAGAGTTGTACATATGAATACTGTACAATTTAACTAAATTCTACAAAAAAAAGAAAGAAGACCAAGAGAGAGCAAATGAGGGTGAGAAAAAGGACACGAGATATGAAGAGGAAAACAGGTTGAGGTTGGAGGATAAAACAAGAGGATATTAGAGCTAGTAGGGAGGTAGAAAGATGAGATGTATGGAGAATCTATTAAAACACATTTCATTCAAAAGTTAAATAATGATATTTAATAACTTTTGTGCTATTTGGAAAATGTAAGAAATAATTAAAAAGAAGGGAAAAAAAAGGAATGTGAACATGTAGAAGCTCCTCTGTGATTAAAAAGTCACTTCCCAGGTCCCTGCAGCTACTCTGCACATCCTTAAAGAAGTCACATTAAATGAGGAAGTTGGTAAGCCTTACTCTACTCAGAAAGGCACTGATCAAATTGTTTTTCAATTCATCAGCACCATTCTAAATAGGGCACTGCATCCATAGCCTTATTGATAAAATGTTCATGCATTAGACTCCAGAATGCTTCTTAGTTTTCTTTAATCTCAGCTCCAATCATACGTCTTCCCTAATATAGTTTATTCAAAAGAATATATAGTTATGGTGAGATGGATGGGGGTTGAAGCTGGAGAATTAAACAGGGAGGGGGAGGGAAGAGTAGAGTGAGGGAGGAAATACAGTGAGTGACAACTAACATTAAGGACTAATTAAGGGGTTATAAGGAAATGCACCTACTACTGTAGTAGTTTCTAAAATTATGTATACATGTATGAAAGAAATTTAAATAGAGTCACCAAATAATTGGGGAAACAATGTCTTAATTAGACATCTTTCATCACCAAGTGAAACATGCAGTGTCAGGAACGGGTTACATCTAGTTAAGTCCCTGGCCAAATGGTGACAACCCCCCCCCCAACAACTTAGGCTATTGCAAAGGCTTATTATTTCTTCTCCATAAACTGATGGTAAAACCACATTTCTGAAGACAATACTTACATATCTCACTGAACAAGGAGAATTCAAACTGGTGCTTACCTAGAGCCTTCACACCCTATTGACTAGTATTTACACTACTGGAAGGTACTCTTCACAATACCAGAGGAGAAAGGTAATCATCAACCCAACTACAAAACATGTGCTATTTACATAATGACCTGCCTACATGATATGCTGGTCCAACAGTGACAAAAATGTCATGGGAGTAGTCAATTACTCTCTCAATGGATTTAAACCCTATGCTACAAGGTAGAATGGATATGCTGAATTTGGAAGTGCTGATCCTGCAGTTTTCATTACTCCTCCTATTACAGGAAGTATTGGACTCTGAACTCACTTTTCATGACTCCTTGGAAATTCCCCCTATAATAGTCTTCAATTAGTGTGACTAATTCTAGTTCTCATATTTATCATGGTTACCTAGATGAAGTGCAGGACCTATAAGCTTATTTTTGTTGTTTAGCTTTTCATTAGAAATAAACAACTCTCTTTGTCATTTTTTCTAACATATTTTGAATAAAAAATGTGAATATGTGGTAGTGAAATCATTTTAAGTAAGAATAAGTCCTATAAGTATCAAAGATCCACTTAATGTAAGGGACGGCAACTGCAGTGTATAAAATGCTACACAAGCATCATTCAGATGTCAGTATTTTGAGGAACTTTGAGTCTTACACCACAAAAAGGGAAAAATGTCACATAATAGAATTCACTAATACAGGAGAAATTCAAATAGGTGTTGCCTCAGCTAGATCTGTCACTCTTAATAATTTTATCACTATGCATCTTATAGTTTAACATTTACCAATTGACTCTACTCATAAATCCTAAGAAAGCTCCTCCAAATATATTTTAATTTGTGTCTCTGTCCAGATTCTCTTACTTCCATATGCTTACATGGATCACCATAAACATCAAATAGCTATCTTTACATTTTATGTATTTATTCTATTATACAGAATACTAGTGTTGTGTTATCAAAGTTGTAAATGTTCCTGAGTTAAAGATAGGATGAGAGATATAATCTTAGGTTAACATAGTCCCTGGGTTCATTCAATCCATACAAATACATACATACACTCAAATGCAAAGAAGGCCTGTCAAGAGTAACTGCACATATAGTACTATTAATGCCCAGAGAGAGCACATCAATTTAGGGACATAATGACCCTTATTTTACAGAGAGCAGTTGCTCATGTATTTAGATGGCTGAAACCAATGAAGAATACAACATGGCATATAGTATAGATTTTCTGAATCTTTAACTACCACACTTTCTTTTATTATAGCATCAATACATCAGCTTTCACCTGATATAATTTAATCATAAGACTTGGGAAATTATCTCACTATCCATCAAGCATTTCCCTCAGAGAATATTTGCTCACTTACTTTCTCATTCAATAATTGGTTTCTCTTACAAGGCAATGTGCTGACTACTACTTTCTTTTTGCCTTATTTTACTTTACCTTTCGTTTTCTGACCTGGAGGTATTACAATTAACAGCTCTGTAATGAATCTACCCTGAGGTTCACTGATATCAAGATGGTTACAATACATGCTGGTATAAGAGAAGGTATTTCCCATATGTCTGTAGCTATACCCAAATTTTCCTATCATTACAAACATTGTATGAGTAAAACTTACTCTAATCAGAGAAGTCATAAGATCTAATTAATCTTTATAGTGAAAAACACCCCCCCAACAAAGGCCCAGACACAGTTCCCCCAGAAACCCAAAAGAGCTGAAGAAAGAGATATCTTAAAATAAACAAAAATGAGTCAGTTGCCCCTTCCTGGAGAGGGTGAAGTCAGGTGTTTTCAAAAGAACAAAGTCAGGATGTCTGGTGGTGACTGATTAACCATGAGATGTCCCTCTCAGGAGATAACATGACCAGACCCCGGAGATAGGTTGTAAAACTCCTGACAGGGCAAACAGATAAGCTAAAAAAAGACAAAGTCCAGGCCTGGGAAAAACTGGACCAATCAAGGATGGACCCGTACTAACCCCTCCCCTCTAAAGAATTTTGTGGGTTTTGCCTATAAAAACTAACTTCCCCAAGAAAGAGGAACTCTCCTCCCTGCTTTGCTTAGTAGGGTGTGGTAGAGGAGAGTTCCCTGCTAGCTTGAACTACGCATGTGCGCTGAATCAAATAAACCTTGCTATTGCATTCTGGAGAGCTTCAGTCTCCAATGGTCTCTTTGAGGGTCCTAATCTGGGCAGAACAATAGCATCAACATGAGGGAGCTGTTTTGTACTTCTCCAGTCTCCTCCATCATGTCCTAAAACTTTCATCATATCCCTAGTAAAAAATGATTCCTACACCATCCAGATATTTATTCTAAAGACAATGAGAATAACTGCCTAAATGTTTCTCAACATGTGTTTTTCTCACAACGGATTTCACTTGTACTCTTCTTAGGTGAATGTTTGTAGAGTAAACAGGGGGAAATGCCATACTTTCATGTATTAGAATGTACCTTAATGTTCTTTTTCTTTGATATCCTACTGGTTTTTATATTAAAAACATACTACCAAAATTATTTTGAGTGTCTGATTTACAAGTGGATGGAAAGGAATTTCTGAGTTCTGAGAACACATGTACAGGGTACTTGTAGTTATACTACCATCACCATCCGTTTGTCACAAAAAAAAAACCATTACATTTTGTGAGTATTATTATCTCCAGAAATGATCCAAAAAAAGGTAAGAATAAATAACCTACAATTATTTAAGTAGGAGAAGACAGAGCATGTTAAATATAGAGTTCCTTTCCCAAGATGATACCATCTGCTTCTGAAGTTTTCAAAATGTCCACTATATTGTTCTCTGCCTTACCTCTTCCTTTCTTTGTCCTAGTCTCTGTTTATCTGAATGATGGTTTGAACCTATGGTATAAGCTTTCTCTCATTCATTTTCTTTTCTGGTAGCAACAACTTAATCTTCAAGACCATGTTCTATTTAAAGTTCATGAGTTGAAAAAAATGGGCATCTTAAGGAAGAAGGTATCCTACAGACATCAAATGTGCAGATTTTACTAGAGAAACCAATTCAAGGGAAACTACAACGTACTGACAGTACCACCCAAAGAACACTAAAACTGAGAAACATATTGTGACTTCACAGAGAGGTTTGAGACAAATGGTTTTTAAATGATTGGTCACAGAAGATAAATAGCCACTTGTAAATTTTCTAAACTGTCATTCTCCACCAGCCTCCTCTAGCTTTTCTAACATGACAGATAAAGCAAAATAATACTAAATAAGCTGATTTAATCATGTCATACAAAATAACAAATTCATTCTTTAGAATGTATTTTTGCCAAAAAGATCCCCTCAATTGTATTCACTTCATCTAATGGTTGTTATTATTAAGAGAACAACATGTTTGTTACTCTTTTTGATATAATATGTTAATAGGCCATATACTATGTTTACCTTCATCTGCTTGTAATCTGACCTGTGGATGCTAAGAATTTCCATGAAAGTAACCTTAAGAGTGTCTGGTAAGCATTTCACAGGACAGTGATGGTATTAAGGAACACATCCAAAAGTGTTCTTTTGATACATTACCCTCTCTATTCATAGATCACCTTATATATTGAACTTTCCATATCTTATATACACAGAGAGAATCCAGTTGAATGAAGCTCAATTGGCTGTCATCTGAATAAATAGGACACTGCACACAACAAGCTGAATATAGAGGCGCTAATTCTGCTGACTATGTCATTCCCTGCAACTCATGACATTCCTCCTAGAATAGCATGGTACATGAACTTTGCACTTATTTTTCAGAAGTCCTGGGGAGTGTCAAGTATAATGACCTTCACATTGAATTTATAACTCTGTATCCTGAGGTGCATACTGTTTATCTGGATATTTTCAGAACCAATAGGATAAATATGCTAACTTTTTCTTTTTTTCCTATTAGAAAGAATATTAATCTTGTCTACATTTATGTGCAATAACCTATGTGAGTTGCTGAAATGAGAAATTAAACTGAGGGAACTCAGAACCATGGAAACCAAGACCAAAAGATCAAAGAAACCTCTGAGACCTAATTGTAAATATGCCACCATTCAGATGTTAAAAGGAATGAGGAATTCAGCGTTCCTTAGGTACACAAAGAAGATGTAAAAGTTCCCAGCACCAATGTTAATGGAGTATTCCACATAAGAACATTCCTGAGTGAATGGTGCTATAGTTAGTCATCCTCATCAAAACTTAGACAAACCCATGTATTCTCTCTTACATACTGGTCCTTGAATATAATAAATAAATGTGTGTATGTCTGTGTGCCTGTGTGATTGTAATGCTTAAGCCTAAAAATGAGACCAAGAGTAGGTAAAAATAGATGATGAGGAAGGACAGTGAAGACAAAAGAACATAGGACATGAAAGAGAAGCAAAAACTAAAGGAGAGGTTAGAAAACAGAATCGGGGTAGCAGGAAGGTGGAGAAGTTAAAGGGGAAACAGAACCTACTTAAACATAATTTGAATACAATACTCATTTATAAAATTCTCAAAAAGAATTAAAACAGAACATTCCACAATTATACCTAATATTGGATATGGTAATTTAAAAAAATATAAATAATAAGTGTCAAACTGAGAACAGATAAGGCCTTTAAAAAGAGTTTCAGTACCTATACCATCCTGTCCATCTTGATGCCAAAAATATGAGGAATAAGGTGAGCCTTAATCTACTCAAAATGATGCCTTACACATACATATCACGTGCCTGACACCAGTCTGAGTAGAGCACTGCACACCACTTACTTCATAGGGAACTGACGCAGATGTAGTCTTTATCCTTCCTGTCCAGTTTTAGTCATTTCAACAAAATGATGTATGCATTATGACCTAATTCATTCTTATGTCCTATATAATAACTGACCCACAGTCCTTTACCAGGGATTTCTCTCAGTGTAGATCCTATTCTGTGTCCTATTTCTCTGTGGATGTGACCAAGAATATAACTTTGTATTCTCTTTTTTTTTTGTACTAGGAGAGTTCTTAACATTGTCAACTCTTTTACTTTTCTAACCTGTAGGATTATAATTAAGAATTATCTTCACAACAACCTGAAAACATACATGTATTCAATATTATACAAACTGGAGAGGTTATATTTATATATTCAGGAATAAATATATATATATACATTATATATGTATATGTATATATGTGTGTGTGTATGTGAGTATGTATAACAACTCAATAGGAAAAGAGTCCATGAATTTGAAAGAAAGCAAGGAGAGGTGTATGAAAGGGTTCAGAGGAAAGAAAGGGAAGAAGGAAATGATGTAATATAATATGAAAATTTATATATACATATATGTACATATATATACACACATATATATATGTAATATATATATTATATATATATATATATAGTCTCTTCACTCTCTTCTTAAAGAAGCTTATGTTTATGATAGAGACACACAACTAATGAAATCCACAACTGGTCAAAATGCAGAGAACAACTGCCTGTGGGGTACTCAGCACCAACTCAAATATTAACAATGGCAACCCTATACTTAAGTGTTGCAGGTATTTATTTGATCACACTGTGAACGCCGAGATTGCATTATTTACTAGAAAAACCTGTTTCTAGTTGTGTGGCTCTGTCTTAGCACACACCTTTAATCTAAGATTTTTCTGCTTGAATATTGTAAACAGTATTAAAGTCAACCATAGGTCAAGGGGTGGAGAAAATAACTAATTGACAGGAAATGAACAAGAAGAAACCACAGAGAGTAAAAGGGAGTCAGGAGGATGGAGAGAGAGACAGATAGGAAGTAAAAGGGAGGGGGGGACATTGAGTTGGAGGAGTCTTGTTTGAGACAGCATAAAGAAAGGTCTTTTTACGGGGACATGGGAGGAAGAGGAAGGTCAGCTGGATGCTTTCTCTGCCTCTCTGAGCTAGCAGGCTTTCACCCCAGCATCTGGCTCCTGAGTCTTATCAGTAAAATCAAATAATTAAGATTTTGTTAAAAAAACAACAGTTGGCACTCTAACATGTGGCATGATCACATGGACAGAAAAATCATGCCAGCTGCAGAAAAACTGAGAAGTCATCAGATTTGGTAACATATTTGGGAATTCCAAGGTGAGAGTTCAGTAATATTAAAAGAAAAATCTTTCCCATGAGAAGGATCAGAAATATCATAATGCCGGGTGTCAGAACCCTGTAAAATGCTACTTTAGATGGCTGGAAAATAGAAGCAGAAAATGAAAAGATAAATGACTTAAGTGAGATTGATACAATATCAATTATAATTACTATCAGTCTGGTAATTCATGTTTTACTCTTATACCATAGAGTTTTTGTGCTAAATATGAAAAGTGGACTGATAAGATACAAGTCTTAAAAAGACTTATAAGTGAAAATAAGAAAAATACTCAGACACAGACAAAAGAATTTAGATAAAAACCTATAGCACCACTGCATGAAGACACTGAAGAAGAGAGGCCCAGGGTTGTTAGAACACCAATCTTACTTTGTACAGTTACTATATAAGAACTACCAGTAGAAAATAGGCTATAGGTTATGGAGAAATTAAATGGAATTCGACAGAAATATTACATTTGAGTATTTAAGGAAGTGGTCATTTCATATGGTAAGTATTTATCCTATATAAAGCAGATGGGTGACTCATGGGTGACTCAGAACTGAATTATCCCCCAAAACTGGAAATATTTGGCAACAACAATATTGGAAACTGATCCTCAGTTACAATGGTAAGCATAGCAGAAAATGGAAGCTAGGGCCATAGAACAATAAAATAGGTCTAGAGGCATTAATATTTCCCAAGATCAATTTCTAGGAGAAGGCCAACATGCTGAATTACAATGGTAGCTTGAATTTGATCATCACACCTTGGCACTATGTTGTTTAGCAGCATTAAATGCTTGGAACAAGATAGAAGAATCAAGAAAGAAGTCTGAGTCATTTTATATATATATCACAAAAGAAGCCTTCACTATTTTTTGCAAAGACTGACTTCAGCTGTAAGTAGAATAGTATTAGATCTAGAAGTCAGACAAATATTAATCAAATCACTGGTGTCTGAAAATGTTAATTCCAAATGCAAAAGGTGATTAGGCCTTTAAATGCACAATCAGCACCAATAGATGAATTGGTTAGAAAAACGGCTGATATTGGAACTCACATTTATGATGCTACTCTGATAGAAGTAATTTCTAAAAGTTTAAAAAAAAATCAAAATGTCAGATGTTTTAATTGCGTTAAGCAAGGTCATCTAAAAAGAGATTGTAGGCAAAGCATTCCTAGAAATAATGTTTTTTTTCCCTAGAACTAATCCAAAAAGAAGGCCCTAGCCTTCTGCTGTATTCATAAGGTGTGGCAAAGGCAAACATTGGACTAATTAGTGCAGATCAACAAGGGACAGACAACATAACCATTTGCCATCAAGAAATGCCCTAAAGGGCCTCCTGCAGGCCCCAATATCAAATTCGATTCAATCATTCCCTGGTCAATGTCTGAGAACACATCCACAGAGCAGTTAAAAGATTTAATGATTGTTGTCAAAAGCAGCACTGCTCTGGATGTAATCAAAGACAGAAAAGCTTCAATAAATCAAACGAAAAATTCAAGAGAGACAAGAAAACAATTATTTTTGGTAAACTGCTGTAAATGGTCAGAGACCAAAGCTAAAAATACAAATAAACAGCACTGTACTTCATGGTTTACTAGACATAGAAGCGGATGTAAATATGATTTCACCGAAATCTTGGTATCTAGATTGGCCTCTTTAGGAGGTAAAAATTCAGCTTCTAGGGATTAGAACTTTATCTCAGGTAAGACAAAGTGCAAGATGGGTCAAGTACATAGGGCCCAAAAGACAAACTGGAAAATTAATGCATATGGGGCTAATATAGCCATGAATTTATGGGGACATGATTTATTACAGCAATGGAAAATCCAGATTAACATTCCTCCAATCTCAGAAACAAACCAAAAAATAAAGAATGCTTTTGAGAATAATATTAAAAGGTATTATCAAGAACATTCACAGACCATTCGGGTTCTACATAAGCAGGATGCAACAGTGTTGGTCTTTAAAAGTTACTGACCACCATACCTTTAAAATGGTTAACTATCAAATCTGTGTGGGTGGAACAATGGCATTTGACACTATAAAAATTATAGGCACTAGAACATCTGGTACAAGAGCAGCTAAAAGCTCAACATATTGAAGAATTGACCAGTCCTTAGAATTCTTCTAATTTATCATTAAAATGAAATCTGGAAAATAGAGAATATTAACAGATTCAAGAACCATAAATAAGATGATTCAGCCAATGGACTATTTACAGCCTTTAATTCTCTCCTTGCCTTCTTTATTAACTAAGGGATGGTCTATTATAGTGACTGACTTAAAAGACTGCTTTTTTTTAACTATACCTTTATAAGAATGGGATAAAGGAAAATTTGCCATCAGAGTGCCTACTTATAATAATTCTTAACCAGTTAAAAGATATCATTAGAGAGTTTTCCACAAGTAATGTTAAACAACCCCACCTTTTATCAATATTTTGTACAACAGCCATTAGAAATCATTCATAAAGACTTTCCTCAACCCAAAATTTATTATATGGATGATAACTTACTGGCTGATTCAGATGCATATACCTTAGAAAAAATGACAAAGAACATTTTGCCTTGCTGGGGATTATAAACTGCTTCTGAAAAAAATACAAATAGAAGAATTCTAGAACTTACTTAGGATATAAGAGAGGTTTACAGAAAATTCAAACACAAATCAGAAGAGATCAATTACAAACTCTTAGTGATTTTCAAATATTGCTAGTAGATATTAACTGGCTACAGCCTACAATTGGGTTAACTACACAAGAGCTAAGCAATGTATTTCAAACCTTTCAAGGTGAAAAGGACTTAAATAGTCCAAGAAATCAGCTGTGGTTCAGAAAGAATTGGCTCTGGCAGAAAAGAAATTACAGGATGCAAATGTGGATTGCTTGGATACAAAGCTTGACTGAATTTTTGCTATTTTGCCTTGTACTCATTCTCCTACATTAATTCTTATGTTGAGAGAAGATAATTATCTTAGAATGGATTTTTTAGCATACAGAGTAAACAAAGACCTATCAAAAACTTAGAAAAGTTTTCTATATTGATTCTGAAAGGAAAAATAAGACTTTATCAATTAACAGGAATAGAACCAGTAAAAAATTGTGGTACCTTTTACTAAGACTTAAACTGCCTCATTATAGGCAGAAAATGAACACTGGCAAAGAGACAGTAATAATTTTTTGGAGAGATTAACAACAAATATCCCAAAAGGAAGAGACTTCACTTTATAAAAAGAACTAATTGGATTCTCCCTCATATAATAAAAGGGACATCAATTTCTGGAGCCTCTTCATTCTATACTAATGCAAATAAATCAGGAAAAATAAGTTAAGTGGCTCGAAGCCATTATGATTCAGTTCAAAAATTAGAACTTTATGCCATTCTTAGATTTTCCTGAATCTCTTTACATAGTTACTCTCAATATGCAGAAAGATTTGTTTTACATGTTGAAACCACTGAACTTATTCCAGATGATTCAGAATTAACTTCACTATCTACTCAACTATAAGTAATTAAAAGTAGAAATCATCCCTTGTATATAACACATATCAGATCCCATACAGGTCTACCAGGCCCTCTAGCACAATGTAATGATGAAATTGACCAGCTATTAATAGGAAATGTGCTGGAGGCCTCAGAATTTCATAAGAAATACCATGTCAACATCAAAGGTTTGAAGAAAACAGTTTTTTTTTTAATCACTTGGCAACAAGTCAAGGAAATTATAAAGAAATGTCCTACTTGTTCTTGGTATAACCAAACTCCATTAATTGCAGAAAGTAACCCAAAAGGTGCTCAAAGAACTGAAATTTAGCAAATAGCTATTTTTTTCATCTTCCACAGTTTAGAAAATTAAAGTATATGCATCATACCATCGATACACAGATTTTAATGGGAAACTGCTTTAAGTTCTGAAAAGGCTGAATCTGTAACTACACATTTATTAGAAATTATGGTTATTGATGGATACCTGCACAAATTAAGACTGACAGTGTTCCAGCATATGGCTCTAGTAAAATGAAACTGTTTTTTGCCTATTATAACATAAAGTATATTACAGATATACTACAAAATCCTACAGGACAAGCAGTTATAGAGTTGTAATTGTACTTTAAAAGGTATGCTTAATAGACAGAAAGGGGTAAAAAGACTTAATAATTTCCATCTTTAAGTGTTCGTGGGAAGACCACTAAAGTCATCGTCCACAACTTTAATGTGGATAAATATCTCTTCTAGCTCTCTCATTTCTATGGCTCTCATCACCTACCTGCAATACAGTAACAATACAGAACTCTTATGAAACTAATCTTACAATCCATCTTCATTTCCTCTCTTAATCCCCACAGCCTAGCCTACTACCTGTTTACAAAAGAGTTTATAAAAACTAAATCCAATTAGAAAGGAACTTAATGGGCTTAGTCTTATCTTTCTTAATCCCCTAGTACTTAAAAGTTGAAGACTAGATAATCAAAATCATCTTAAGTTTAGATCCTAGGGGTATCAAATATTTAAATATTATCAGTAAAGGTATGGATATGGCAGCTGTATCTACTCCACACATATTATGTAATAGTTATAATAAATAAGGAACTTAGTGAGCCTGAATCTAAACAGAGGAGTGCTTCTGACATGTATTTCATGTGACTGGAATAAGATGAATACACTCGTGACACATTTCAGATAGACATTTTGCACCTCAGCCTCCATAATTGCTTTTAACAGAACTAGTAAAAGGTGCCAAGCCACGTGGCTAAACATTAATAAGAATTATGGGTTAGTTTAAATGTAAGAGCTAATCAATGGTAGGCCTGAGCTAATGGCAAAGCAGTTTAATTAATATAACCCAATGTGTGTTTACTTGGGGGATGCTAGTCGGAGAGACTTTTCCTGACTGCTGGCAGACCGGGACACAGGAAAACTTCAGCTACAGAAGATATGCTTTTATTCATTTTTATTTTAGAAATAAACATTATTTCTTCTTTCTAGACTGTAACTGAATGCTTTGGAGGGCATGAACAGAGAATTATCATATTAAGGTAAACTGGCTCCTGTTATAACAGGCCTGAATAAAGGCAGTAAGGTAATTTGAATGAAAGTAGCCTGGAAGCACATATATTTGAATACTTGGTCCCCAGTTAGTGGAACTATTTGAGAAAGATTAGAAGTGGTATGGCCTTGTTGGAGAAGTATGTCACTGCTAGGAGGGCTTTGAAGTTTAAAAAGCACATGTCATACCCAGTTAGATCTCTGCCTCCTACCTGAGGATAAGGACACAAAACTATCAACTACTGCTCCAGTATCATGCCTCTCTGCCTGCTGCCATGCTCTCTATTATGATGGTTATGGACTCAGCCTCTGAAACTATAAGTCTCCAATAGAATCTTCCTTCTATAAGATGCTTTGTTCACAGTGTCTTTATAGTATTAGAAAAGTAACTAAGACAGGCCATACAATGGTAACTTCAGCTATAAACAAATGATAGGCATTGTAAGATTTACTCTACTATGAATACTAGATCACATATATTTATTGTAGCATATCAGTTGGAGTGGAGCACATCACTTAACATACTTTAAAAAGGAGGAGGTGTGGTGACATATTGTGTACCCTAATAAAGTTTTCCTTGAGGATCAGAGGACAGAGCCAACCACTAGATTAGACATAGAGGCCAGACAGTGGTGGCACACACCCTTAATCCTATCACTTGAGAGGCAGAGATCCATCTGGATCTCTGTGAGCTCAAGGCCACACTGGAAACAGAGCAAGGCAATGATGGCACACCTTTAATAACAGTACTAGGAAACATGCATGTCTTCAATCCCAGGAAGTGGCATGGCTGGGAGGAGAAGGGTATATAAGGTGTGAGGAAACAGGAACTAAAGCAGTTCAGCTGAGACCCTTTCTGGTGAAGACTCAGAGGCTTTCAGTCTGAGGATTCCTAGAAACAGGATAGGCTGAGGAGTTGGTGAGGTGAGGCTGGCTGTGGCTTGCTCTGCTTCTCAGATCTTTCAACTTTCACCCTGATCGTTATCTGACTGTTTTTTTTTTTTTATTAAAAGACCATCTAAGATTCAAATAACAGGGAGGTGATGCACAATCAAGTTTCTGCATTCTTCCAGCTTTCATCACAGCACCAATAAAGCAACATTCCTATACCTTGACCTAAGTAACTCACAAGTACTAGAGAGTAACCAATCTACTCTCCTTTACTATGCATTTGGCTTAGAGATTTCCTCACTTTTGAGGAATAACTTTCACTACTAAGAAAAACAGCCTTTTCCCAGTTGCCTTTCTTGTAATAAGAAGTATATTGTTGTCCTTACTCTTTTTCTTCTCTAATCTATAGATGTTCATACTCAGACATTCTCTTGGAAGTATTCTCTTGGAAGTCACAAAGAGGTAGAATATTTATAATTTAAAATATTTGAAAACCACATTTCAGGGTTGGGTTATTGTTATATAACAGTTTCCTACAAGACTGAAGTATTCCATAATGCAGGGGAACACTTTAAGCAGGCAGGTAAAAAACACAGAACAGGGTCAGAAAATTCCTGAAACTGACCAGATTAACCAGGCCCCTCCCTGCCAGAATAAACAATGAAAACTGAGTCCTTCTTGGAGGAAGAAGAGTTCAGCTACAAAGAATATTCTCAGAAGAGTTAAGATGTTAAAACTCAAATAAGCTAAGCTTCAAAGAAGACTCTAAGAGAAGAAAAGCTGCAAAGAAAACAGATCAGTCCAGCTGCCTAGGAGAAGCAGAAACCAGTTGAGCTGCCTGGAAGAGGTTTAGATAAACTGAATCACTTAGAAAGGACAGCCTTCAACCTGCTGAGCTGTCTGCAGGATGTGCAGTGTTCTCCATGTTCCCAGATTTTGTGAGCTGTCACCCATGACAACATGGCTTTGGTGATGCAGCTATCTTTGAGTCATTTCTGTTCCTGTAAGTAACCTCCTGTAAGTAACTTTCTTCACCAAATTGACCTTTGGTGGTATCCATACTTTGTTCTGTTATGAGTTCCCTATTTGGGGTGAGTAGATAAGTGTGTTTCATCTCCCCAGAAAAAGTTTTGACATACAACAGATACACATCTCCAGTTTGCTTACCACAACACCACCAGCACAATCATCTGGATACCAGCACAGCAGGGAGACAGTAGCATAATATCTTCACAGTGCTAAAAGAAAATTGCTAGCAGATAAAAAAAAGCAAAACTATGCTTCAGAACTTAAGGAAAGACAGACATATCCAGGTAAATAAAGTCTGACATACTTATCCCCAAATCTGTCTTGTAAAAGGTGCTAAAAGAGCCTCATAAAACTAAAATAGCTAAGCAGTGCTGGTGCACACCTTTAAAACCAGCACTTGGGAGGCAGAGCCAGGAGGATGTCTGTGAGTTTGAGGCCAATCTGATCTACACAGAGAGATCCAGAACAGGCACCAAAAACTACACAGAGAAACCCTGTCTTAAAAAACAAAAACAAAACTAAAATAAATGCTAACTAAAAAGCAAGAAGAAAACACAAAAATATATAATGACTGTTAAGAGAAATTGTACTGAAAATGCTCTACCACTGTTTGAATTGTATATTAGCCAACTGTATCTTTGTTAAAAAAAGGAAAAATTAAAAATAATAATTATTTTAACCTTTTGAGAGGTAAGTGATAGAGAAAGGTATGCATTTGACATGATATAGTAAAAATGTAAACTGAACATGATAGCTAATGCCTATAATTTTAACATTCGGGAGTCTTATCAAAGGAGGATCAAAAATTATTGGCCAGCCTGACCTACAAAGGAAGACTTCATATAAAAAAAATAAAATTGGACATAGTGGTATCCCAACCCATTATCATATCACTTAGAAGGCAGGGGGAAAAGAATCAGGTATTCAAGGCCAATCTGGGTGAAAACTCTGACTCAAGAAAAATTAAGGAAAAATACAGTACAAGAGCTTTTGTTCATTTGTTTTCTTATTTCCTCTTGCACTATATTTGTTATTATTTTTAGGTTAAGACTAAGTTATTATAAATTTAAAATAGCTGTATACAAGTAAAAAAATGTGTAAGTTTCATGATAACCGATAGCAAGATTCCTCAATAGACAAGCCAAAATTATTCAGCAAGGAATTGAAACACACAACTGGAGCAAATGACTGAATGACTAAGTAAATGATATAAAAGTAACAGAAAAGAGTAGGAACTAAGTGAAAGGGATAGACCTCCACAGGAAAGGAAATGGTTATCAATGGACAAAGCAGAGTTGTGGGATACTGGAACAGGAGGATCAAGTGGGAAGAGAGAGGAAAGCAGAATACAAGGAACAAGAATACAGGAAAGGATAATTAAAATTAAGGACCATTTGAGTGGTCATTTGGAAACCTAATATAGTGGAAGCTTACTAAAATATATACATATATGAAGGTGAGCTAAATGAACTTATCAAATAACAGATGCAGAGAGCCCCAACTGGACATCTTTTATCACCTAATGAAGTTCCCAGTACCAAAATGTTTATTACCTAATTGAATTGTTGGTGAAAGGGGTCCCATGGGACTACCCAAACAAGCAAGGCTATAGGTTGCTCTCCACAAGTTGATGGCAAGGCCCTATTGCTAAAGACAACATCTACACAAATCACTAAACACAGAAGTCAAGCTGGTGCTAACCTAGAGCCTTCATCTATACAGGCTAGTATTCTTGGTAAGGAGAGGTACTCTGCACACTACCAAAGGATAAAAGTAAATATTCACCCAACTACAAATCTTTCAATCTATAAGAGTAACCTGCCTACAAAATACACTAGTGCAATGGTAGTACATAGCTTGTGGGAGAGACCAACCAAAAACTGATTTAAGGCTTACTCCAATTGTAAAGCCCATACCCAACACAGACTGGGTGGCTAAGAACCTGAGACTAGATAGCCCAGAGATCTAGGGTGAAATCAAAAGAATTTAGCAATAAAATCACTCCAATGACATTCTGTTGAACTAAAAAATGAGTGCCTTGCTCAGCCATCAGACAAGCTTTCTCCTACAGCAGATGAGAAACATATACAGAGACCCACAGCCAGATAATATTCAGAGGGCAAGAGACCTTCAAACACTCAGCCCTCAATGGGATGTCTCCATCAAATCCCTCCCATGAGGGCTCAGGGAACCCTATGGAAAAGGAATCAGAAAAAGGGTAAGAGCCAGAGGAGATGGAAGACACCAAGAAAACAAGGCCTTCTAAACATAACAAGACCAACACTTGAATGAATTCAGATACTGTGGCAGACAATATAGGGCTTGCAAGAGTCTGCACCAGATAGGGTTCTAGAGCTGAGAAGTGGACACATGTCTCCATACTTAACCCAGAACATATCTCTAATTGATAGCCACTTGCATATGAAAAAAAAGTTTTTTACAAAGAGGTCTCACAGAGAAAACAAACTACTCTTAAGGGTAGGCTCCATGCACAGCTGTAGGTAGCCAACAGAAAGTGAATTCAGTGACATCTTTGAAGGTTCATTGTTTCAGCACATTTTTTCAACCTTACAGATACTCATATATATATATATGGCTTCCAGCTTTATGTTTTTATGGTATTCCTGAGTGTGTGAATGAATAGGTCTCTGCATCTATATATGTTTCTAGTACCTTTTCTTTGTTTAGTCCTATTCCAATTTGTCTGTTTTTGTTTTGTTTTACTATTATTTCTTATATGCCTGCTTGTTTCCTAAGAAAATATAGAAATGGGTTGATCTGGATAGGCAGGGAAGTGGGGAGAAACTGGAAGGAGTGAGAAGAGGGGAAACTGTAATCAGAATACATTATATGAAAAAAATCTATTTTCAGTAAAATAAAAAAGCAACCAGAAAGAAATGCAATAGAATGAGAAATAAGTTATGAAATGGCCCAAGTAAAACCTTACCTATTAATAATTATTTTGAATGTATACATATTGTATTGTTACCTATCTGTAATTATTTTAAACGTAAACACATTGCACCAACCAATTAAAAACAAAGACTGAGTGAATGGATCAAAAAAGCAAGAACCAATTATATGTTGGCACTAAGAAATAAACTTCATATCAAATGACACTTACAGAATGCAATTCATATACAAATGGAGTTCAAAAAAACAATGAATATAAATACAAGGAATGCTATTATATAATAGTAACAGAGTCAATTCTACCATATGTAAATAAATGAAATATAAACATAAATAAATAAAATAGAAATATGAATAAAGGAAATAGAAACAGAAATAAATGAAAGAGACAAAAACACACTACAAAAGATACACAAAGCAAAGAGATGTTTATTTAAAATATAAACAAAATGAACCCATAATTAAAGAAGGAATCATTATAATAAGTATACACTACTAAATAAAACTCTAAAGAATAAAACAGCTCCTGTCACATATGCTTTGTCAAGATTGAATTGTGAAGAAACAGAAGACAGAGACTGATAAAGAAGTCATTAAACTCAATATTTTTAAAAAAGTCTCACATCAAAGAAATACCCTGGACCACAGGGCTTTGATACTAAATTATACCAAATCAGGAAAGGTATCAATTCTCCTGAAGTTATTCTGAAAATACAAGCGAAAGGAATTCTAAATGCACTATATTTGAACTATACTTATTCTAATACCTAAGTCAAAGACACAACAACAAAAATAACAAAATCCTAGAGTTCATTATCTCATATTGAAATATCTTCAGTATAATACTAACAAACTGAATCCAAAAACACATAAAGATTATTGAAGACACAGAGGTGTAGCTCACTGTCAGACTTGCTTAGTTAGCATTTGTAAAGCCATGGATTGGATTTTCTGAATCAAAAATATTATATATGCTATGACTAAGTAGGATTCATCCCAAAGATACAAGATGCCTCAACATACACAAAAACCTGCATGATCTTCTGGATAGACACAAAACAGGAATTCAATGCAATTAAATATCTCTTCATGTCAAAAATGTCAAAAAATTTTTAATAAAAATAAATTATTTCATGCTATAAGCCAAAATCCAATATTATACTAAATGAGGTTAGCTAAAAGGTTTCTTTTTAAGATAAGGAACAAGGAAGGAAATGATGTCCACTTTCACATTTATTGTATATAGCATTGGATATTTCAAGTTCAGAAATCAGGAAAGAGAATGGAATGAAAGTTGAACTGACAGTTTACAGATAACATTCTATTACAAACAGAAAACCTGAAATATGGTGATATTTTATTTGTATTAAAATGTTATTTATATGTTAATAAATAAAGTTGCCCAGGGGCCAGAGCTATTAGCAAGCCATAGGAAAGCAGGGCAGTGGTGGCGTACACTTGTAATCCCAGCACTTGGTAGGCAGAGCTGGATAAGTCTCTGTGTGTTCAGGGATACAGCCATTATTGGACACAAATGCCTTTAATCTCAATACCAAGCAAGGAAAACCTGGAGGCCTATACAGACAGGCTGTGACGAGGCGGTCATGTGGTTGGGTTTACAACCAATGAGAAGGCAGAACAGGAACACTATATAAAGACTTTAACACAGGGGTAGCTAGTTCGGAGAGGTAGGACCACTGCAGGAGGAAGGGTAAGGTTTTAGCTCTTGGCTCTGACCTCTTGGTTTTCTTCTTTGCATTGGTTCTCTCTTTCTTATTTAATAAGAAGGTTGGTTACATCTACCAATGGAATGAAAGTTGAACTGACAGTTTACAGATAACATTCTATTACAAACAGAAAACCTGAAAGATTAGAACAGATAACTACAAGAACTAGTTAATTAACTAGCAATAAAAAAAAGAAAAATCAGTGGCTTTTAAATACTACAGTGAATTATCTAACATATAAATCAAATAATTCATTTACCAAGGATACAAAAATATCAAGTAATGTATTTAACCAATGGAAGAAAAAATTGTTGCAGTGAAGAATAATAAAATCATCCTTAAAAAAATTTCAAGTGGCCCAAGGGGAAAGTGCTATGTTTATGAATCAGAACAATCAATTTTATTATGATGTTCATATTAGCCAAAGTCTACAGATTCAGTGTCAACACCATAAATTATTACTAAACTTCAAAAAATTATAAACATTACTAAAATTTATCTGAAATCACAGAAATAAATGGCCAAAACATTCTTGAACCAAAAGATCACATAAGGAGATATTATATTATGTGACTTAAAACATATCATATAGCTCTAGTAATGCACACAACATGGTACTGTCATAAAAAGCAAACATACAGACCAATAGAACACAAGGCTAGAAATAAGTATACATATCTGCAATTGATTTGTAAAAAAGGTAACACATATTCGAAAAAGAATAATTTTTTCAATAAAATGGTATCAGGAAAATGGTCATCCATCTGCAGAAAATAGAAATTAGACCCTTATTTCTTACTAGCTATAAAAATTAACACAAAATGGACTAAACACTTAAATATAATTAATGAATCCATGAAAATACTAAAGTAAAACATGGAGGAATTGCTTTAGAACACAGGAAAGGACAGTGATTTGTGTTTTGATAAAAACACTCAAAGTATTTGTCTTTCATCTTCTTTGTGTGCTGTGGGAAAATGCTTTTGTACACTGGTTTAATAAAACACGGACTGGCCAGTAGCAAGGCAGAAAGTATAGGAAGGATAAGCAGACAAGAATAATTCTGGGAAGAGGAAGGCTGAGTCAGGAGACACTAGCCCTCCATCAAGGGAGCAGCATGTAATGGCACACAGGTAAAGTCATGGAAACATGGCGACATATAGATTAACAGAAATGGGCTGAGTTTAAGTGTAAGAGCTAGTCAGTAGTAAGCCTGAGCTAATGGCTGAGCAGTTTTAATTAATATAAGCCTCTACATGTTTACTTGCGTCAGAGTGGCTACGGAACAGGCAGGACAAAGAAAAACTTCCAAATATATTTGTATATTTACCTACTTTCCTAAAGCCTGTTGGAGCCCCTCCCCATTATTCATAAACTTATATGAATACATATATGCTTAAGTTAAGCCACTTCCCCAAAAATGTATTTACATAGTACTTAAATTGCATTGTATATTATGAGCAGAAAATCATAAACTTAAGTGAAATGTAAAGATACCTTCCTTCTATCACAACAGTCACATCTTTTTTTTCAACAAATTTAAGTGCAAATATGTAGGGAAAAAAAAGACACCCAAAATCCCATTAAGAGAAGGGAGATTTTAATTTTCTTTTGCATTCTTGAGAGGAAACTGAACTTTTAAACTCATATCAGTGGAATTTTGTAAGAGAAAAAAACTTAGATCATAGGGCTGTCCCTTTCCTTCTATCAGCTTTGGAATTCCTTAGTCCTTCTGAGTTGAAATTTCTATATCTTCATATTCTGAGATACTAAATTCTTGTGCTCTGTCTTTCACTGAATGAATCTGAACTTTAAAGAACTTTTAAGAGACTGTGATGAGATTCCTAAGACTCAACCTGCTCTATCTTTAAGTGTAGTCTGTCTCTCACTTCTCCCAGAAATACTAAACATCTATGTAACATATCATCTATAAGTACTGTACAAATATTGACTTAATATGAAAAACAACCATTTTATTTCTTCCTCAAAGCAAAAATAAAAAATGATGGAACAAATATGTTTATTTTCTGAAACTTACAGGTCTATAAATCTTTGAGGTTAAACGTCTGGAAAGCACTCCATATACTAGAGCAGTTCTCCCAGTAAGTATGCCACTATCCTTATGTTATTTATTTAACTTACACGAAAGAAGAAATATATATCACAAAGACACTAATCAATATGTGTCAGAAAACCACTAAATATTTTATTACATTGCCTTGTAGTATATGTTAACCCCAAACAACAGATAAGCAGAAACAAGTGCAAAATAATTTATCATTTCATATTGTTTACTTACACAATGGCAGTACACTGGAAACCATTATGTAGATTTCTTCATCCTCACAACTAACCAGTATCCTGGTGATTTTTCCATACTCACACAGAAGTGCCAGGAGTAATGATATAGAAACACATGAGAACACATTAGGATCCTGAATGGAACAAAGAAGCAAAAAAATATGTTATTATGACATAGCATATCATATCTAAAAAAATACATTTCCTATGTAGAAGCTACAAAAGGATTTGCAGTAATCTTTTATGTTACCCATGACCCTTTATATTATTTGCAATTACCATCAGTAAAATGTTTTCCTTAAACTCAAATGACCTCAAAGGTCATGGTTACACCGATACAGGAGGAAGTCTATAGGAAGACAGAAGAAAACATACCTCATTTATGGTGGGAGAGTTCTCAGACATGGTCCTTTTGTAACTCACTGATTTTCATGATGTGCAATGAAAATTTCTTTAACTGATTCATGCAAAAAAAGTGGAGATACCATTATATAAATTGACTAATTAAAATTAAAACTGACAGGCAATAGTTAATAGTAAGCAAAGAATGATGCCACATTATATATGCTTACAAACTACTGAGCACCAACCATGAATAAATAAGATGTATTATTAAAGTGAAAAGAACTTTAAAGAATTTAGGCAATTATATATTTTTTAGATATCTATCATAATATCCTGAATAGTCATAGACTCTAAACGAGAACATACTATTATTCTGCTACATGGACATAGTATTAAATTGACTCCTAATTACTACTAGATTTGAGTATGTCTCTCTCCTCATCAGAGAAGCTTCTTGCAGTAGAGATTAACATGAAGATCCTCTACTTGCCAATGCATAGAAAATAAGAGACTGAAGAATGCTTAGTCCTAAATGGAATGTCTATGTATCCCAACCCTCCCACCAAAGCTCAGTGATCACTGTATAGATAAAGCAAACTGGAATTGAACTAGAAGATTCTCCCGATAGCTAGTTTTCACATTGTAAGCAGGTGCTATGAAATCTGCTGGGGTGGATAAGGCACCGTTGGTTTACTGGACTGTAAATTCTATGAACTAAAATATCAACCAACTAGGAAAAGTATGTCCATTGGTGCAGTAGTTTAATGACTATTATGGGTGGAAATAACTGTTCTCTGATTGGACCTGAAGCCTGTTTCTCAAGAGGCAATTCATAACTGTAATGTAAGCCCAGTGAAAACCTATAAAAGAGATTTTAGGCTATACAATAAAACTCTAAAATAGTTGTTTGTTACTAACTTACAGTTGTAAAAAAGAATACGATTCCTTTTCAGTTTCCCTCCTCTTCCCATAGTAACTACCCCCAAAAAACGCTAGGGTACTAATATAAGAAGGAAGTTGGCATTAACATTTACAATTTATTTAGTGCTGACAAGGCCAAATTTATATACTTTTCCATGTATATATTTTAGTTTGTTCTCAATTCTAAGAATCTTTTTAAGTAGCTAGTAATCTTGAAGAATCTCCACTGATTTTTGTAAATAGGTGTTTATAGCAGTTTTCACAGCAAAATCAATCATAAAATATGGTGATTTCCTAAGTATTGTGTCCCCATATATGCACAGTGCATTTAGTCTCCTAACTGGCTTTGTATGTAGATGCCATATCCTACTGAATTAATTCTTATTTGTACCAATATTAATGTCTGTGGTATTGTTTTCCTCATTACAAAGTGAGCACCTAGATGAGAGACCCAAATGCTGTACTCATTTCTTCATGAACTAGTATACAAAAGTAATTCTAAAATACTTGAGTTTTATACTTGTAAATCAAGTCACAATTAACATTACTAGCAGAGTATCACAAACATTGGTGTGACTTCTTTTGTTTTGAAACATGTGAATAAATGTATATAACCTACTCTGATAAAAATGTCACTTGCGGTTTCATCATGGTTATGTGTTCATTAATTGTTCTGACTGCTACATGGACAAAAATCAAGGCATTTTATGACCACCACATTACTACTAACTTCTTTTAATGTAGCTATAGGTTAAGCCTGATTTTAAAAAAAATTCACCCATGCAACCCCTAGTTTCAATGGAGTACTCTAGTAAATAAGCAAAAACAAAAAGAAGCACAGTAATGTTTTGATATGCCTAAGTAAAAATAAAACACTATTAAACCCAATGAATAATAAGTGAATATGTTCTCTATATTACTACCAAAGTAGTGATGGAATACTAAGATTTATAGCAGTAAATTTTACAAAATCAATTACATACTTAGCCAGTATGGTAGCTGATACATTCAAATATGTTTTCATACTTGGCACAACTTTATACAAAAAAAATAATTCTGTACATATAATAATTAAGTGAAGAAACATAAAATACATGCACAAAAGAAGGTCATTCAAACAAAAGCACTACCAGTTTTTCTGCAATATTAAATTCTTCAGCCAGAATTGTTCTGGTCATGCTTATGCCTAGAAAATGCTCCTTGTAGTATTGGCACTTGACAGGTGTCTTCTGTTTACCCAACGTGGTAGTTTCAATGTAACTGACCCTCATAGGCTCACAGTGAATGGCTCTGCTAGGAGGTGTGGCTTTGTTGGAGTAGGTAGGGCCTTGTTGGAGGAAGTATGTTACTGTGGAGGCGGGTTTTGAAGTCTCATATATGCTGAAGCCATGCCCAGTATCTCAGTCTACTTCCTGTTGCCTGTAGATCAACATGTAGCAGCTCCTTTTCCAGTGCCATGTCTGCATACACACCACCATGCTCCCCACCATGATGATGCTACTGGACTATACCTCTGAAACTGTAAGCCAGCCCTAAGTAAATATTTTCCTTTATAAGTGCTGCCATGGTCATGGTGTCTCTTTACAACATTAGAAACTGTAACTAAGACACTCAAAGTCCCTACATTTTTGAGCTGAAAACAGTTTTCAGATGCCTGAGGCTTGAGACCAGTAACTTAGTAGGTTTAACACTGATTTATGGTGCACATCTGTTTTTGCTATGATATTTCAGTATTTTAACTAAGTTGTACAACTGTTGCATGCCTAAGTGACTGAACTCAAATTAAACCATGGACACATATGTTTAGGTAGGTATCTCTTATCCATAATATTTCATAAATTTTGTCACATACTCATTGAAAGAATTTGATAGCTCTTATATGCTTCCAGAGGGAGAGAACACATGGAAATTTAGTTTTGTTTTCCATTAGAATTCAACTGACACCTCTTGTCCCTCTAGTCTTGAATTCTGGATCTTTTCACTGCAATGGGCACAACAGCTTCTGAGTACCTTTAATGAAGTATTATGCCTAAGAATGCTCTTAGTGAAACTGAAAGTAAAATATTTATATTTAATAAATAGCAAATAAATATGGCAGCATTAATTTCTATCTGCAAACCACTTTCTTAGAGCTGAGGATGCATGTCATTGTTAGGAAATATACTAAATATACACAATGATCCATGATTAAACCCATGATTAATATTTCACACTGAAAATAAAAGATACTTTCCTGTCAAGAAGTTGCTTTAGGAATAATTAATCAAAATATTAATCAATATTTTACTTTTTTACTCCAAATTCCATATATGTTAGCACTTCAGGAATTTTTTTTAAGAATTTTGCAAGACTACATTAAGGCAAAAGTTACTAGCTATATTTAGTTTTAATTTTTTTGTTATTTCTAAATTAGTTAATTAATTTTCTCCAGCATGATCAGTTTCTCCTCTGCTCCCCTCTCCTCCAAGTCCCTCACCTCCAATATATCCCCTCCCCTCCCATCTACTTCCTCTCCCTTCCTTTCTGAAAAGTCAGGCCTCCCATGTATATCAGCTTGCCATTTCATATCAAGTTGCAGCAAGACTAGGCACCTCCTCTCCTACTAAGACTGGATGAGGCAGCCTGGCAGTGGTGGTGCAGGTCTTTAATTCCAGCAGTTGGGGAGGCAGAGGCAAGTGGAACTCTGTGAGTTCAAGGCTAGCCTGATCTACAGAGTGAATTCCAGGACAGGCTCCAAACCTACACAGAGAAGCCCTGTCTCAAAAACAACAACAACAACAACAACAAAAGACTGGATGAGGCAACCCAAGAGAAGGAAAGGGTCCTAAGCGCAGGCAATAGAGTCAGACAAAGGTCCTGCTCCATCTGCCAGGAGTCCCACGATTCTGAACAGCTCAGAGACCTAGGATAGAACCAAACATGACTGGCAAAAAAGAAAAACAAAGTCAATGAAATGATTCCTAATGATATTCTATGGTACTCATAGATTGTTTCCTAGCCCAATTGTAATCGGAGAGGCTTCACCCAGCACCAGATGGAAACAGATGCAGAGACCCACAGCCAAACATTAGGTAGACCTCAGGAAATCCTGTAGAAGAGGAGGAGGAATTATGGGAGTCAGAGGGACCAACACCACAGGAAAACACACAGAGTCAACTAACCTGGGCTGATGGGAGCTCACAGAGACTGAACTGCCAACCAGAGAACTTCCATGGGACTGACCTGGGCACTCTGCATATGTGTTGCAGTTATACTGAGACTTCAAACTATGTTCTCTTAAAAAAAAAGAAAGAAAGAAAAAGAAAATTGTGGTTTTATTTATTTATTTTTCAGTTTATTTGATTTTCACTTTTTGTGTTTTGTTGCTGTTTTTCCTGAGGGATTTTTGATGACACTTTTGACAGAGAGAGAAAGAACATGGAGTTGGGTAGGTGTAGGAGGTAGGTAAGAAGTAGAGTAGAAGGATCTGGGAGGAGTAATGATCAAAATATATTAAAAAATTAAAATAAAATAAAAGAAAATTTCAGGACTGTTAATGAGTTTAAACCATTATAAATATGTAGTTCATTGGTTTACTAGAAACAAATTTAAAATTCTATATGTGTAATAATAAATTTAGTCTGGCCTTAAAAGTTATGAGTAATGTAATATGCAAAAGTCAATGTGTCTCTTATACATAAGCTATGATTAGTAAGAACAGATAATCAACCTAAAAAAAAAAACAAAACAGAACCCTTGAGAAGAAGATAGTATATCTTGACATATAAGCACAATTTTTGGCATAACTTAATATGCACTGGTATCCCTTCCAGATTTGCCAAGAGTTACCCACCAAGGACTGTTGCTCATTTATGGACACTAAGTTTATCAAGGATGTATAAGGTCTATTTGTTACTACCACAATCACAATGGGAAAAACAATAATAATAATCATCATCATCATCATCATCATCATCATCCAGTGGTCCAAAATAACAAAAAGGCTGAAATTCAAACTAACTGGATCTGGTTCCTGAATATGAAATCATTCCTTTTCACATTAGCTATAAGCATAACACATTTCTCTTCTTTGTGAAGAGAAATTGACGGTGAATTTACGAATGCTACTCTCTCCCTCTCTTTTTATATTTTGGATACAGTGGAAGGTTGTGTATAAGTAGAAAAGCATTGAACTTTTTAAAAGAGCCTAATCCTCAAGGTAAGCAATGTTTAAGAAGATTTTTACAAGTTCCAAGTGTGAAATATGACAGCATACTTTGAGAATATACTCTTTTTTAATCCATATAATAACACGTGAACCACAGGAGATCAAAAATTATCTCAATGGATTGAAAAGATAGAGCAGTAAATTTAACAAGGTGAAAATTAATGTATTTAAAAGTGAACCAACCCAATATCTGGAACAAATGTAACAAAACCAGCGAAAGTATTGCATAAGTTAAGGGGGAATGAGGTTTGACTACTCAGTAGCTTGTTTAATAAATGTAGTTAATTTCTTTTTTGTTTATTTTATTTTTATTTTGCAAGTTCACACCATGTCACAAGTGTGCTTAGGTTGTAAGCAGTGGATGAGTTTTAGTTATATCAGATATATATTAAGAATAATAAATTAGGTGACACTGTCTATTCCATCAGGCACAGGCCATAACTAATATGCTACTTATTAATGTCTCATTTTGAGATAATATTGTCAAGCCAGGTTATATCTAAAGTTTAATGATTAGGAGAATAAAAGAATCTGGAAAACTTGGTAACAGAATAAATAAGGTTTATTATTGTTGATATTTATTTATTTATTTATTTATTTATTTATTTATTTATTTATTTTGGTTTTTCAAGGCAGGGTTTCTCTGTGTAGCTTTGCACCTTTTCTGGAACTCACTCTGTAGCCCAGGCTGGCCTTGAACTCAGAGAAATCCACCTGCCTCTGCCTCCCAAGTGCTGGGATTAAAGGTATGTGCCACCACCACCTGGCAAAATAAGATTGTTTTGGGAAGAGTCTTATCAGGAAAAATATATTAGGCCTTTACTAATTTTAAGAAACATTATGTGGAAAAGAACAATACTGTTTAAGACAGATGAAATACAGTCCTAATTCACAGCTGTGTGTGGTAGCACACATCTTTAATTCCAGTCCTTGGGAGGCAGAAACAGACAGATCTCTTATGTTCGAGGCCAGCTTGGTCTAAAGAGTGAGTTCCAGGACAGACAGGGCTATTACACAGAGAAACCCTGTCTTTAAAACAAAAAAGAAAAGATCACAATCCCAATTCACATAATAAAAAACGCTAAGACAGTAGAATTTGGCTCAGTATTCAAATAAATTTTATACAGATTAGAATGGTTCAAAAGTATAGTCATGAGATTATGACTTCTGAAGTTCCATAATAACCTATATAAATGCACAGTCTCAATATTCTCGGGGTTTTGCTGTTCTTAATTTTTAATGCAAAGTGTGTTTTTATGTAGGCCTTCAACTTGTGGCATAATTGATAGCAAGTGCTGAGATTGCAGGTATTTAGTCTAATTTATACTAGTCTAGTGTATTTTGTTATCAATCATGCCCAGTAGGTTTCTGAGCATTGTATTCTGTAATTTACACACAGTCCCTCCTAATACAAAATTTTGGTAACTCCATGGAAAAAAAAAACACACACACACACAGAAAGAATTATACAAAAATAGATGTAAAACAATTTGAAAAAATGTAGATGAAGAAGCACATACTCCCTTGAATTAGGTAGGTATATGTTTAATTAGTTATGCATTTTTTATTGCACTGCTTTTTGGGTTTTCTGGCACTAAAAGGGGACTATGATTCCACAGATAATGAGAACTGTGGACAGTTCTGAACGGAAGAAGTAATTGTGATTGCAAATTGAAGCAATAAGTAGACCAGAGATAAGTATTTGGAGCTGTAGATAACAAAGGTTAAGAAGATTCCTTGGAAAAACAAGTCGAGAAATACAAAAAAGACTGTAGTACCTAAGAAATACTGTGAATAAGATAAGCATCAATAAATGGCCCACATGCTGAAGTCCAAATCTACAATGGCTTACTTGCAGATGGTATTTGCTTGAGAAATCATGAGCAGAAGGAAAAGTGGTCATTTACTCCAGTCCACAAACATAAGAGAACATAACTGAAAGTATCTAACAAAAATACAGGTAAATAATTATTAATGGATGTTTACCACGTTTATATAAGCCATTAAGAACCTATTAATGCAGTATTGTGACCAGTAAAAATCAGTAACATAATATAAATTTTAGGATGTGATCAAGTTTTATTTCCATAGCTTGACAAGCTTTCATAAGTATTCCAGAAATGTATGTTAAAGAAAGGGTTTTTGTTTCAATGAAAACACATATTTTATGGAACTGCAAAAACATCTCTATAATACTTTTTTGGTGTAGTTTAAAAAATACAGAGTAAGGAGGAAGATGGAGGAAGGACAAAGTTGTTCATGTAATGAAGTCTACCATATTAGATATTTTCATGGGTAGAATCTCTTTAAACTTCTCCTAACAATATAATAAAAGTACTATCTTCTATATATTATACAGAAGCAGAATCACAGAGACAAATACTGCAAAGGTCAGAAGAGAAAAAAAGGCATCAGGTAATCCAGGCCTCTTTGAAAAGCTTATAGAATAGTAAATAATAAAAAATAAAATGTTAATGAATAAAACCTTGATGAAAAATGCAATGCAGTGTAGAATATTGAACACAAAGTCATACTCATAAAAATCTAAAGCAAGAAAATGATTCACCAGCCACACAATGGAGATAAGAGGAAGAGAAATTAGTAGTGTCTTCCAGTCCAATTCTCCAATAATTGAGCTATTGTCATGGACTGGTCAAAAGTGGAAAATATTAAACACAAGCTATTCTGGACATAATAATGGTTATCAACTGTATTACTCAGCAACTTGCCCTCATTCTTCTCCCAGCTCTTAAGAGCAACAGCAACAACAAAACTCGGTAGAATGCACTGACCTCGAGCCCTATCCAAGGTGGAACCTGGACAAATGCCTAGAGAGGGAAATAGATCTACAGTGTTAAACTCAATGAACCGAACCAGGAGAAAAGGCCAAAGCAGAAAGAGAAATTGAGCTTTGAACAAACAAAGGAACAAAGCAGAAAGTCATTGATGAGAGCAAGTGATGAGAGGAAAAAAAACCTATTTCACAGAGTGGTTATAGAAAAAAGCAATGTAAATACATGACTGTTCAACTAGACATTTGACATCTACGTCTTTTCACAATCCTGGTGATCAAATATAGGGTCTTACATATGCTAAGCAAGTACTCTACCACTGATCTATATTCCCTGCCCTGATGCTAACAATATTATTCCAGTTGTTTTGGGAAGCATTTTGTCATAATACTCTAGCAAGTACAGCAATGAAATAACCCAGGTCCCAAGTTGCTTCTTCTAAGGGAAAAAAGTGACACAGAAAGGGAGTATAATCTGCTGTATGGCTGAGAGACATGACAGGTAGTGTCAATGTTCCAGTGTCCTGGAGACTTTCATCTAGCCTTCTTTCCAGATATAGAAACTAAGACTCAGAAAGCTTCAATGATGCCATTACTCCCATTAAAGGATCGTTTATAGTGACAGAGCATTATGAGAAAGAAAGCTTCTGCTGTGGAGAATAATGGATAATACTGAATTTAAAAACAAATAATACAAAGATTGCAAATTCAAATCTAGATTCAAAAGCCCAAAACTCCCAGAGCAAAATCATCAGACTACAGGAAGCCTGCAAAGAGAAACATTCTTTAAGATGACATACATATAACAAAGAAAACAAGATTGATTCTTCAACTCTGAATTTTTCTAAGTGAAAAAAATTCCAGAAGTATCACAGAAAAAGGGGAAAAACCCACAGATTTTCAATTTGTGTGGCCTAGTCCTTACTGTAAAAGCAGAAACAGACAAGTTATACTGAATGTGTTAATATCCTGCATGTACTAATCAGTATTTTTTATGATTTATCTGAAGCATAATTTTTTTAGATAGCTACATACAAATCTTCTGAGTCCTAAACAAGGTAGTGGAAACACTGGTAAACAGAAGGAGAAAAAGAGAAAGTGAAGTCAGGATTGCAAACAAAATGCACATACTTCCAATTTTCTACAAGTTGGGGAAAAGAAGGTTCTGTTTATACTCCATCATATTACCTTGGGTCAAGTGTGGTTAGGCTAAACTGAACTCTGAATTACTCCCAGCAGAGAGGAAAATGTTTGCTAAGGAAGAATGTGCTTGTATTAAACTGCATACCACCTGATTCTTCTAACAAAAATTACATATTATGAAACAAGTGTGATAACTCCTATAGATTGTTAGCTTTTCTGGAAAATGTTACAACACATGCTAGTTTTGTTATTAATTTTGTTAATTGCATCAAAGTAAACAATTCCAGATGGCTTGACACTCTAGATGTTTGTAGTTACTGACAGACCACTAAGATTGCAGAGTATCCTTGCAATCAAAATCCTGAGTTTCAATGTAACCACCAGAGATTTTAAATTAAAACATAAAATGGTCAACAGTACTGAGCCTGACCCAATGACAATAACAGGCTAGACTGTACTCAAATACATGAACTAGGCAAAGAAATTAAATTTCAGATCTTTTGTCTTGGGGCCAAATGTTATTTTCTACAGCATTGAAAACAGCAAATACTGTCTGGGTATAGTCATAATTGTTGTCATCAGATGCAGTGGGCATTCCAGCAAAGGAGATTCCAGCTTTCCTTTGCATCTATAACACTGATTCTAAACCACTCTGCCTGCTTACAATCTACATGATTTGACTTGCTTTTGCAGGAATTCCACTTGAGCTGCACAGTCATGCACTGTGGACTGACTCATCCCTAATAGGATTCAGAGCCAGCTGGCCAAACAAGTAAAAAGGATACTTTCTGATAGCCAACCTGGGTTTGCCTAAGGGCCTTAGCAACAGCAGCTGAAACATGATCTGGAGATGACCTGGACCAATGAGAGGCAGCTATGTCACACCAGTAGATGCATATTCATCAGACCTCCCCCCAGGGTGGGGTGAAAGGTATATAAGACTTGCCTCTTCCTGAATAAACTGCGCTTGTTTTTTCAACATTCTCCCAGAGTCTATGTGGTTTGACTCTGGGCCTATCTGGCCCCCTCCCCCAAAGAAAACCACAGCACAGGACCCTGCCACAATGCACTACATAAGACATCTGTTAAATTATATACCACCAACTTTTAGCTGGTCCCATAACATTGTATCACCTGGGGACACCATTGCAATCTCAATTTGTATTGTGTTCTTTTTTATGTTCCCCCAATGACAGAATCACCTAACAATACATTTCTCAGAACATATCCTTCTAGTCACATAAACTAATCTTGTGATAAAATTCTTGAGAGAAAGTAACTTAAAGTAGAAAAACTTTATTTAGAACCACGTTTCAATGGCCTCAGTCTATGATGGATTGGGAGTGGTTGCTTACAGGCATGCAATGAGGCAGCATACTATGGCAGAAATATGAGGCAGAGTAAAACTGCTCATTTTGTGGCAATTAGGAAATACAGATCAAAAGAAGAGGAGCCAGGGACCCAATACCTACCTAAAGGCTATGTCTCCTATGACTTGATGATCTCACTTGCTTCTACTAGAGGTTTCTTCCAATAACACCTACATCTGAAGATGAAGTCTTTAATATAGTAGTTTGAAAGACATGTAAAATCCCAACCATAACCATGTCCTAAAACTCTAGTTAGGGTGAAATTTCTGGCAGGATCTTTCTAGTACTACTTCACTGAAAGGATTCAACAAGTAATTCTATCTTTAATTTGTAATAGTCAACCTCCTCCAAAATTATAAGATATTTATAGTGTCAAAAATGAAAGCCTCTCTGGTTTTTTTTTTTTTTTTTGGTTTTTTGAAACAGGGTTTCTCTGTGTAGCTTTGCGCCTTTTCCTGGATCTTGCTCTGTAGACCAGGCTGGCCTTGAACTCACAAAGATCCACCTGCCTCTGCCTCCCGAGTGCTGGGATTAAAGGCGTGCGGCACCACTGCCCGGCTGCCTCTCTGGGTTTTATGTGCTAATTTCCATAGCCTATCCCACCTCTGCTCAAGATACTACTTCCTCCCAATATCTGAGGAGTATCAGGCTTTTTATGACAATATAGGGGGTATATAATGACTCTTGAAGTGACAATTGATGGTTCACTGTCAGCCATACTTATCTCCTGTCACCCATCAAGAACGGATATAAACCCTGGTTGAATTTCTGACCTTAGACATTCAACACCTTTATGGCTCATCCTTGGTTGAAAGTCTGTGGAATCTTTTATAAACATTTAAATCAAATGACTTTTATAGCCTAATCTGCTGTTAAAGTGAACAAAAAGATACTGACAATATTTGAGTCCACAGGAAGAAAACACTGTTAAATCCAGAAGCAATCTTTCCTCAAACCATTTCTCCACTATCATCTTTCCCACCCTGTCCAACCCCTTCACACACACACACATATCTAAGCAATCATATACTTGTCAATAATACATATTCTATAGGAAGAAATGTAGCAGACATTGTAAGGTACCACACAGTTCACCCACATCTGGAACTGAAATGCATACTCCCTCCGCAGTTACAGGTGTTTGTTGCTAGAGTTTTCCTGCCTGGCCCACAGTCAGGACAAATCTCTCTCACCTGCCAGTCCCACAACTGCTCAGACCCAACCAAGTAAGCACAGAGACTTACATTGGTTACAAACTGTATGGCCATGGCAGG
Organism: Peromyscus eremicus; assembly: GCF_949786415.1. Classification (NCBI taxonomy): domain Eukaryota; kingdom Metazoa; phylum Chordata; class Mammalia; order Rodentia; family Cricetidae; genus Peromyscus; species Peromyscus eremicus. Next base: position 123,969,166 of record NC_081439.1, read on the forward strand.
CTTCTTGATAACTGTTCTTATAGCTTAAATTAATCCATTTCCATAAATCTATACCTTGCCACATGGCTCGTGGCTTACCAGGATCTTCACATGCGGCTTGTCATGGTGGCAGCTGGCAGTGTCTCTCTGACTCAGCCTTCCACTTCCCAGCTTTATTCTCCTCCTTGTCCCGCCTACACTTCCTGCCTAGCCAATGGCCAATCAGTGTTTTATTTATTGACTAATTAGCAACACATTTGCCATACAGAACATCTCACAGCACTTCCCCCCCTTTTTTTTTTCAAAAAGGAAAGTTTTAACCTTAACAAAGCAAAATTACATATAATTTGGGAATTTGGGCGTAGCTTCTCTTACTACTTCCTGCTGGAGGGGGGCGCTGTATCTTATGAGGACACAAAGAAAATTTTAGGATCATGGAGTAGTCCGTGAGGCTGTATCGTCTGAGCCAGTTGCCTTGAAAACATTCTGGCTGTTGAAACATCTGGGCCATGGTGTCATCGGAGACATTTCAGGGGGTCTTGGCTGGTCAAACCTGATGTATCTTAATCTGGAACAAATCCATAGCCTTTGGCTTTCTGTGTGAACAAAAGCAGAGACTCTTTTCCAAAGCAACACATCCTTATATCCAAATTTTGAAGTCAAGGTATCTTTAAAATATACATTTTGGCATAACTCAACAGCTTTTACAATCAAATGTTTTTCTGCAGTTAAAAATCCCAAAGACAACACAATCCAGATTCTCTGTGTAATATCCATTTTTACGTGGCTTATTTTTTATACTACCTTTACTGTCTCTTTAAAGACTTTATTTTGAAAAACTATTTATTTCTTTATATAACTGTATATATTCCTTTTTCTTTCTCTTTCAAGCCTACGTACATTTTTACACACATTGTAAACTATTACACCTGAATCTGTTTTATTGTGAATCTATTGCTTTAAACTGCAGCAGCTGTGGCTGCTGGCTCCACCCACCTCAGCTTCCCAACATGGCCGTGGTACTTTACCACCAGCTCTGGGAGCTATCATGGGTCTATGCTTTTATCCAAGCAGCGTGTAGCCCAGAAACATCTTTTTTTTTGTTTTGTATTAGCAAAGGCTAAATCCACCATGCAGCTTAATGTGCCACTTGCAGAGGCCTCATTCCTGCCATACTGCAGGTTGAGCGAGCACACTAGGAACCCACAAGTAGCTCAAACCGGCAGCTGCCGCTCATTTGAGAGAGACAATTAGGAAGCTCTTTTTAGCTCCGTTTTAGAATCTTTTTTTTTTTCTCAGTTTTTAGGTGGAAACTCTTGCCACCACGTTGGGCGCCATTTGTAGTTAGAGTTTTCCTGCCTGGCCCACAGTCAGGACAAATCTCTCTCACCTGCCAGTCCCACAACTGCTCAAACCCAACCAAATAAGCACAGAGACTTATATTGGTTACAAACTGTATGGCCATGGCAGGCTTCTTGATAACTGTTCTTACAGCTTAAATTAATCCATTTCCATAAATCTATACCTTGCCACATGGCTCGTGGCTTACCAGGATCTTCACATGCGGCTTGTCATGGTGGCAGCTGGCAGTGTCTCTCTGATTCAGCCTTCCACTTCCCAGCTTTATTCTCCTCCTTGTCCCGCCTACACTTCCTGCCTAGCCAATGGCCAATCAGTGTTTTATTTATTGACTATTTAGCAACACATTTGCCATACAGAACATCCCACAGCAGGTGTTGGTGGCTGAAGACTTTTAGCTGAGTCCATTTCCAAAAATTGCTCACAGTTAAAAAGAGACACCTCATCCCAAATCACATCTCATTTGCTAAAACAGCCCTTATTCAATGACTGCAGTGGAAATAAAGTAAATTATGGGAGGAAGATTGATTATAGGCAATTACTTCAATCTGTGACCACCCTGCCAAGATATTTCAGATCCCAATTTTTCTTTGGGTTTGTGTGAAGCTTTTTAATGACTGCAGGAAATATAACTTCTTCCCTAATCTTGATTTTTTCATACTCTTCCAAGTACTGATCCTGAGAATCATCCTCAGTAAAATCCCTGCATGCAATTCTGTAGTTCAGAGCTTATATTTCCATAAACCAAAGCACTAATGAAAAATACAAATCTTTTTTTTCATGAAAGTTGGCAGCATATCTCCCTTTCTTTCTCCCTGACTTCTTTCTCTCTTCCTCTTTCTCTGCAACCTCTTCCTCCTTTTGTACCTCGTCTTCCCCTTTTGTTTTCTTATTACACAGACTTGAGTGAATAACCATCTTTAAGTAAAATATCACATACTAAACATACATAATTTGATACATTTCTTTAAACTGAAACAACAACAACAATATTCCCTAAATTATTTCACTAGGGTTAATTTATTCAAACCAGAAATGCTGGAAACCAAAGCAACATGACACAAATGGGAAGCAATATTTTTTTTCTCTTTGGATTCATGATGAATTTCTCTTTTGCAGTGAAAACCTTGAATTAGAATCACATTCTGAGAGCCCATGCCTTACTACTTGGTAGAAATAAAAAGGGTCCTCCAAATTTAACCTTTATGGATACTGAGAAAAATTCTATTTTGGAAAATGTTTTTCATAATGTATTTGTCCTAGTAGTTTTTGTTCTCAAAATTAAGTAGTGTTTAATAGTCTCTCTGACCTGAACGTGTACTGAAATATATATTGTACTGATTTGAAAACCATATACTTCAAAGCTTAAAATCAGTCTTGAAAAAGCTCTTAAAATGGGAGAAATTATCGATGAGAAAAATCTTTGCTGTGAGGTACTGTGTCCTATGTCTGTATTTTAAACCAGAGATCATGCTGATTTCTAAATTATTTACACTGAAACGAATCAAGAATCATCTTTCTACCTATTGTCTATGCACTATTTAATTGAAACGACAAGCCAGCAGTGGGCTGATTAAATTTTATCTGATATTCTTGTCAATCTTAAGTAATTTGCTGGTTCTGAAGAAATAATAGGCTAAGCAAAGAGATTAACCACGCAGCTTCCTATTATAGTTATTAGATAAAATCAAAACCTACTGCCTGGATATCAACTTCTCTTTTACGGTAGGACATGGTGGTACACAACTGTAATCCCAGTACTCAACATGCTGAGGCAGTAGCATTACAAGCTTAAAGACATCCTAAGTTACATAGTAATTTCCAGGCCACCCTGAACTAAAAACATAGAAAATCTTAATATATACATAATATATAGTATATGTGTTCAATAAAATCATAGTACCCATCAACAGGACCTATGCAATTGTCACCCCAATAAGGAATTAAATTCTCAAATGATTTCTCTCCAATGAGTAAACACAGAAGTAGGCAAAGTTATGAGAATCCTACAAAAAATCCATATGTAATAAGTACCTAAATAACTTTCACCCCAATAAGGAATTACCTTCTTAAACAATTCCTCTATAATATCTTTAAAAATTACTATATTTGCAGGTAACAGAAGTATAATCCTAAACAACAACAAAAAAAATTGGTTGCATCACTTTAGTGGTTAAAAAGTATGATAGAAAAAGACACAAATAAGAGGGATCTTGTTTAGAGATTTATTTGCTGTGGGATGTTCTGTATGCTGTGAATATGTGTTGCTCTGATTGGCTGATAAAGAAAATTCTGATTGGCCAGTAGCCAGGCAGGAAGTATAGGCGGGACAAGCAGACAAGGAGAATTCTGGCAAGAGGAAGGCTGAGTCAGGAGTTGCCAGCCAGTTACAGAGGAAGCAAGAAAAGGTACCAAGCCACATGACTAAATACAAATGAGAATTATGAGTTAATTTAAGTGTAAGAGCTATTCAGTAATAAGTCTGAGCTAATGCCCGAGCAGTTATAATTAATATAAGCCTCTGTGGTTACTTGGGGAACTTGAGTGGGTGAGAGTTTTTCCTGACCACCAGCAGGCTAGGACACAGAAAATCTTCCAACTACATTTATTTAATTCAATAGCAAAACATTTGACAACAATATTAGTGCCTCAAAATAACTACATATAGGGAAACAACATAGATTTTGATACAATGAAAAACGATGGACTACAAAGTGGAAACCTATGCTACTGATTGAGTGTTTTCCAAAAGAAGTCATGGCCTGAAACTTGTTACAGATTGTGAAGTGTTAAGTTATGTAGAAACTTATTCAGACTACAATGTTTAAAAGCTGTGCCTTTGGGGAGTAAGTGTGATTGGATAAGGTCATCAAAGAAGAGTACCAACAGGACTGAAAACAAATTTTTTTAATAGAAAGAATCCAAAAAACCACACAGGTGTATTTCCTGACCCTGCCATATGATGCACTGTGCCAACAAGAAAATCATCACCATGTATGGGACCTCAACCCACCAGAAATGTGAATCAAGCTTTTTTTTTCTCCATGGTGGTAAAAGTGGGAAAATACAATGTCAGAGATGAAAGTTTGTAGGTTTGGTTTAAGAAGATATTATTTGAGAAATATTATGGAAACATAAGCATCTTGTTTCTAAGAAAGAGAAGTATCAAAGAGTCTAAAACAGTTGGAAATGCTTTTTCCCTGAATAACACAAATGATGAGGGTACCAAACAGGCATAAAAACTAAACACCTAGTAAAATTTCTCAAAGTCACTCTGAAAGAAGAACAAATCAAGAAAGTGTCATGTCTGCATTTTTTGACTTAATAACTTGTGAGAAGTATGGGATAAAACAAATAAAGAATATGTGAAAACTATCTGGGAGTAATCTTGACGTCTGATACTAGACCATAAAACTAACTATATACAAACATACTTCTATATTTTGAGGTTGTTGGACTGTTAAACCATAAGCATAAACTACTTCTATAGGCAACTAAACATCAACTTCAATAAAATATAATACACAAGGAGAATCTATTCCTAGTTTACTACCTGGGTGACAAGAAGTTGCTCTTCATCACTCATTCATTTCAAAATTTGCTAAGGGCAATAATCAATAGGAAACAACCCCTCAGATTATAAACTATGAGACTGAGCATGGGTGCTCTCTCAGAGAACATATGTTTAATTAAGAAACTGTCCATTCCATGTGTAGGGTATTAGTGCAATACTTTCTTAGGAAGGTTTCAAAATTATCACAGTAACTGACTGTTCAATGCCTCCTATTATTTTCCTTTCTAAATGGTAATGCTCTAAACTTTGTATGTTATTTTTTTAACAAAATATATTAATAGATTATCATAACAACTAATCATTTATTACTCATATGTCTCTGCATCAGCTGTTGCTGAGTGAGTGAAGTTTAGCTCAAGTCAATTAAGTGGATTCTGGTCACCACTTGTCTAGTTCTGGGACCTATGGTAACAGAACTGTTACAAGAACTATGTCCTCATTCGAGTGCAGAGTAAGGAGGACATAGATATAGTCTATGCTGTAGAGGCACATTTAAAGCTTCTACTAGAGCAAGGCATTAAGTTATATCTGTTTCACTGGTCTAAACAAGGCACAGGACTAAAATTAAAATAATAATGTGTGAAATATACTTTGTAAGTAGTAATTATTATTAAGGATGAAATATGCACTGTCAGTAGTAATTATTGTTAAGGAAAGGATTCATTGTGAACAGCTGGTAGAATCTACCACCAGAATAGTTATTGAAGTTACATAGGCCTAGTTCTATCTACCAGTATATACTGGGCTATATGAGCATGGGTAAAACACCAGTTTAGCTAACGTATCATGAGAATTTGAACTTTGAGTTAGAACCCTAGATAAATTGGATGTAGGGATTAAGACATGAGTAAATATCACTTATGAGCAGAAATATAAATGAATAAGTTTTAGAACAACCAGGGAGACCCTGACATAAAGCTGTGTATTACAATGAACGTTTCACCCAAGCATTTAGGCACATGTGTCAAATTTGCAGATATGTAGCTGAAATGTAATTTACCCCTCTAATTGCAACCCTTGTGGCTGACGTCTAGTCAAAGAGAAGTTCTACAGTCCTAAAGAATGCCTAATTACAAAGTCACATTCTAAATTGTCTTAAATATACTGTAGATCTAATACATGTTCCAAGTAACATGTCATCTTTTTCTGGGCACTTCTATTATCTTTCTTCACATGTTCACCAGCCAGCTGTATTTTAACATTTTAACTTTACCTCAATTTTAACTTTTAGTTAATATTTGCTAAGTTATGCTGTACAATCTCCTCAGTCTTCATAGACTACAGAACATTATTTGGATATATTTTGGTTTGTTTTAACTCAGTATCTGTTCCTCACAGGTCATCTAGGATCTGTTTCATAGCTCCCTTACACTTATCCCCAACACTCAAACTAATGAAATTACCACTAGTTAGTAGCCATGGTGGACAGAATGTAGAATGTAGTAACATATACACTGACTCATAATCTTCCTACCTAAAAATGATATACTATGTGTCTGGTCATGTCATTGCCCTAAGCACAAAACAAACCATATATATGTTAAGCTGAGGAATATGACCCAATGGAGTGAAAGACGATAAATATTCAATGCAAGCAAACATACTTAACAAATATTGGTTCCATCCTCATACCAGAATATTTTAGCCCCTTCTCTAAAAGAGAAAAGTTTAACTATCAACTAAGCATTGCTAAAAATACAAAGTTAAAGCTCATGGTGATATGTGTACAACTCTATATTGGAAATCTTATGTTCCCAATGTGTCATGGTTAAGTCAATTGCAATAAATGTGTGTGTGTGTGTGTGTGTGTGTGTGTGTGTTCTATATGAGAAAGCAAAAGAATGAAATAAACTCTGTATCCTCTAAGAGGCTATACTAATAATGAAATCAAATTGGACAACCTATGTTTTCAGTAGGTCTCACCCTAGATTTAGGATAAATCCTGGCTTCCATGCTTTTAAGGTAACATCCTTGTCTTCTGCTTGGAAAGCCCTTGTCTTCATTACTTTTGAACTACATTTCTAGATGATGTATAAGAATATCATGAGAAACTTCCTTTCTTATAAACTAGCAGTCTGCTTCCCATCAAAAGGAAGTTAAAGTCTAATAATCATTTGAAGTCCTTGTCACACATAAATCCAGGCTTATGATCTCTTTGACAATACCTTTTTCTCTTTTGCTCAGAAATTAACTCACATTCTTATTAACTATATTCCAATTTGCTCTATGTGCCAATAACCATTTTCATTCATCTTTTCTAGTACCCCCAATCTTTCTCTTTCAACTTCACTTTGAGTACATTGAATGTATAGTTTTATATAAAAGTTTTATCTTTACTCTCTTTATTCTGAGCCTTTTTATCCAAATTAAGTATGTCACATACTTAGAACTGTTACTCTGGCAGCTAATTTACTCATATGTGAATTACACCCTTAATATGATGACTGTGCTAAGATAACATCTTAAAGTTTTAAAATATTTCAGCAGTAAGTATGGATGAGATTATATCATTGTTCTTTGTGTGCACAAAACAGAGAGTAAATTTTATTGTTCAAAGACTTATTGATCTTATTTATTCAGCCTGAAATTTGCTCTGAATTTTTTTAAAAAAATTGTGGTTGAAGATAGATTCTTCTTTCATACAATACATCTCAACTAGAGATTCCCCTCCCTCTACTCCTCTTAGTTTCCCCCTACCTTCCCTAGCCCCCAGATCCAGGCCCCCACAATTTCCTTTTCAGAAAAGACCAGGCTTCCAAAAGACTACAGCTAAACATGACAAAATGCAATAAGACAAGGAGAAAGCTCTCATGTTGAGGGTAGACAAGGCAACCCAATAGGGTGAAAAGAGTTTCAAGAGCACGCAAAAGAGTCAGATATATGCCCACTACTACTGCTTAGGAGTCACACAAAAACATCAGGCTAACAGCCATAATATATATACAGAGGACCTGGTGCAGACAGGTTCAGAATTCTGAGACTCTGTATTTTATTTTCACTCATAGTTAAAAGCCACATAATTCTCTTATCTATACTGATGCCTTTTGTAATAATTTGATAAAGGCAAATTTAATACACACAATTAATATTCCATTTTTGTACTTCTTTGGCTAAAACAGTATGCTTATTCTTTTTCTCAGGTGATTACAGATCATAGTTTAATTTATACTTTGTCTTTGACTTGACATGACTCTCCAACCCTGAAGTTTTTGCCCATTTTCTTAATCCCTATGATACAATCTTTAAAAATCAGCACCCTTATTCTGGTATGTATTTTGTGTGAGTCATGATAAATTAAGTTAAACTAATAATCTTAATTTTTATGTCTCCAGAGAAAACATAGGTTGAAATTTAATTTCCATTGAAGAAGTGTTAAAAATAGAGATATCTGAGGGAAAATTGCATCATGATGACAAAAGATTCACAACTGAGTTATAAAAGAGGCCAGGGGTGGCTTGTCTCACCATTCCATCATTTGATAATGTAGCAACAAAATGTTGCTTATGGAGAACAGAGACATCAGTAGACTCCAAATCTATTGGCCCTTTGATCTTTGACTTAGGCTTTGGAACCTTGAGGGGTAAAATTTCTCTGTTGGCAAACTGTTAAGCCTGTGGTATCATTACAGTAGTGTAAATTGAGTATGACTCTGTGAAGAGTCCAATTCAGTGTTTGAAAATAAAATTTGTTTTTCATTCTCACTGTGTTTGCTTCTGGGTTAATTGGTCCAGCAATTACTGGACTATTTGCTGGTAACTTTGGAAGAAGATAAATAAAACATGACTAATCAAAAGAGAAGTCTTAAAGCAGGTGTGCTAAGCCTGCATCTCATAGTTTACATGTGTCTGAAGGTATCTATGAATGTAGCCCCACACATTTGCTAATGACATCATACTGCAATGTGAAAAGATTGGACACCTCTTTCTTAAAGTGGTCTATGAATTATTCCCTTCATAGACCAAAAGACACAACAATGTCTAAGCTCATTCCTCTGGTAAAGTATAATTCTCTTAACATAGGAAGAGAACAGATAATGGTGAATAGTCTGCTATAGTCAGTTCCCTTCCTTTTTCCCATAGTTTTCTCCATTGTTGATATTTTATTAAGATAATGTACAGATTAGAGATATTAATCTTTCACCTCAAGCTTTCTCCAATCTTGCCTATTGCTTTGTAACTTTATTTATGACAAATTATAGTCTTTTTCCATGTAAAAATTAAATTTTAATATGAACAATATGTCAGATTACTCTTTCCTTCCTTTTGAATTTATTGCTTCTGAATTTCAGATATTCCTCGTGGAAACAAAGATATGATGTAAGAATTCTTAATCACGCCCATCCTGCCCCAGGCCTCCCATCTGGACAAGAGGTGAGTGCCTGGGCTCAGCCTAGATCCCATCCCTGGGCACCAGCCATTCTGGGGAAGACCTGCCCAACTTGGCCCCAGGTTCTGGCCATCTAGCAGGATCCTCTACACCCCCACCTGGAAGGTTCCCCTTCTCCAAGACCCCCAGCAGACCCTGCAATCTCCATGCCCTGCCCCCATACTGATCTGCCCGAGACCCCAGCCACTTCCTGAGACTTAGAGACCAGCCCCCAGTTCCCATCCTGCTGAGGACCTCCCCATCTGGACAAGAGCTCCCATCCTGCCCTGGAGCTCCCATCTGGACAAGAGAGAGAGGCTTCCTGAATCTGTCACCTCTGTCTGGACCAGGTGAACCAATAAGACCAAGAATGAATCCACAAGGAGATGGGCAGACGTCAAGGCAGAAGTACATACAACAAATTGAAGAGCAATACAGCATCACCAGAACCCAGCCGTCCTCCAACATCTAGACCTGAACATCAAAAAATGGAAGAAGCAGAAGAAACCAGCCTTATGAATAACATCATGAAGAATGTAGAGGCTTATATTGAAGGAATCTCCCTCATGAACACTGATGAAAGAATACTCAATAAAATACTGGCAAACAGACTCCAAGAACACATCAAAACATTAATCCACCATGATCAAGTAGGCATCATCCCAGGGATGCAAGGGTGGTTCAACATATGAAAGTCCATCAATGTAATACACCATATAAACAAACTCAAAGAAAAAAACCACATGATCATCTCACTAGATGCAGAAAAGGCATTTGACAAAATCCGACACACCTTCATGATAAAGGTCTTGGAGTGATCAGGAATACAGGGAACACACTTAAACATAATAAAGGCAATTTACAGCAAGCCAACAGCCAACATCAAATTAAATGGAAAGAAACTCAAAGCAATTCCACTAAAATCAGGAACGAGGCAAGGCTGTCCGCTCTCCCCATACTTATTCAATATAGTACTTGAAGTTCTAGCCAGAGCAATAAGACAACATAAGGAGATTAAGGGGATAGAAATTGGAAAGGAAGAAGTCAAGCTTTCCCTGTTTGCAGATGATATGATAGTATACTTGAGTGACCCCAAAGATTCCACCAAAGAACTGATACAGCTTATAAACACCTTCAGCAACATAGCAGGATACAAGATCAACTCAAAAAAATCAGTAGCCCTCCTATATACAGTTGACAAACAGGCTGAGAAGGAAATCAGAGATACATCACCCTTTACAATAGCCACAAATGACATAAAATACCTTGGGGTAACACTAACCAAGCAAGTGAAGGACCTATATGACAAGAACTTTAAGTCCCTGAAAAAAGAAATTGAAGAAAATGTCAGAAAATGGAAAGATCTCCCATGCTCTTGGATAGGCAGGATTAACATAGTAATAATGGTAATCTTACCAAAAGCAATCTACAGATTCAATGCAATCTCCATCAAAATACCAACACAATTCTTCACAGACCTGGAAAGAATAATACTCAACTTCATATGGAAAAATAAAAAAACCCAGGATAGCCAAAAGAATCCTGTATAGTAAAACAACCTCTGGAGGCATCACGATCTGACTTCAAGCTCTCCTATAGAGCTACAGTAGTAAAAACAGCTTGGTACTGGCATAAAAACTGACATGTGGACCAATGGAATCTAATTGAAGACCCTGAAATTAAACTGCACACCTATGAACGTATAATTTTTGACAAAGAAGCCGAAACTGTACAATGGAAAAAAGAAAGCATCTCCATCAAATGGTGCTGGCATAACTGGATATCAACATGTAGAAGGCTGCAAATAGATCCATATCTGTCACAGTGCACAAAACTTAAGTTCAAGTGGATCAAAGACCTCAACATAAATCTAGCTACTCTGAACCTGCTAGAAGAGAAAGTAGGAAGTAGTCTTGAACTCATTGGCATAGGAGATTACTTCCTAAATATAACACCAGTAGCACAGACACTGGGAGAAACAATCAATCAATGGGACATCTTGAAACTGAGAAGCTTTTGTAGAGCAAACAATACAGTCAACAATGCAAAGTGACAGCCTACAGAATGGGAAAAGGTCTTCACCAACCCCACATCTGACAGAGGGCTGATATCCAGAATATAAAAAGAACTCAAGAAATTAGACATCAAAATGCCCAACAGTCCAATTAAGAAATGGGTTATAGAACTAAACAGAGAATTCTCAACAGAGGAAACTCAAATGGTTGCAAGACATTTAAGGAATTGCTCAACATCCACAATTATCAGGGAAATGCAAATCAAAATGACTCTGAGATACCACCTTACGCCTGTCAGAATGGCTAAGATCAAAAATACTGAAGGCACCTTATGCTGGAGAGGATGTGGAGCTAGGGGAACTCTCCTCCAATGCTGGTGGGAATGCAAGCTTGTACAACCACTTTGGAAATCAATATGGCGCTTTCTTAGAAAATTGGAAATCAATCTACTCCAAGATCCAGCTATACCACTCTTGGGCATATACCCAAGGAATGCTCAATCATACCACAAGGGCACTTGCTCAGCTATGTTCATATGAGCATTTTTTGTAATAGCCAGAACCTGGAAACAACCTAGATGCCCTTCAACTGAAGAATGGATAAACAAAATGTGGTACATGTACACAATGGAGTACTATTCAGCAGAGAAAAGCAATGACATCATGAGGTTTGCAGGCAAATGGATGGATCTAGAAAAAAATCATCCTGAGGGAGCTACCCTAGACTCAGAAAGACAAACATGGTATGTACTCACTCATAGGAGGATACTAGATGTAAAACAAAGATGATTAGACTGCTACTCACAACTCCAGGGAGGCTACCTGGAAAACAGGACCCTAAGAAAGACACAGGGATGACCCAATGACAGAGAAATGAATGAAATCTACATGATCAACCAGGGCATGAGTGGGGGTAATGAAGGGCAAGGGTCGAGGGAAAGAGAGCTTAGGGGAAAGCGAGATCCCAGCTGGATCAAGAACAGAGAGGGAGAACAAGGAATAAAAGACCATGATAAATGAAGACCACATGAGAATAGGAAGAAGCAAAGGGCTAGAGAGGCCCACAGAAATCCACAAAGATACCCCCACAATAGACTACTGGCAATGGTCAAGAGACTTCCCAAACTGACCTACTCTGGTGATAGGATGGCCAAAAACCCTAATTGTCGTGCTAGAAACCCTATCCAATGACTGAGGGAACCGGATGCAGAGATCCATGTCCAGGCCCTGGTGGAGTTCCAGGAGTCCAATTGGTGAGAAAGTGGAGGGTTTGTATGAGTGAAAAATGTTGAGACCAAGGTTGGATAAAGCACAGGGACAAATAGCCAAAAAAAAGGAAACACATGAACTATGAACCAATAGCTGAGGAGCCCCCAACTGGATCAGGCCCTCTGGATAAGTGAGACAGTTGATTAGCTTGATCTGTTTTGGAGGCATCTAGGCAGTGGGACTGGGTCCTGTACTCAGTGCATGAGTTGGCTGTTTGAAACCTGGGGCATATACAGGGACACTTGGCTTATCCTGGGAGGAGGGGACTGGACCGGCCTGGACTAAATCTACCAGGTTGAAATCAATCTTCAGGGGAGTCTTTGCCCTGGAGGAGATGGGAATGTGGGGTGGGCTGGGGGGGGGGGGCGTCAGCAGAGGGGAGAACAAGGGATTCCGTGGCTGATATGTAAAATTAAATTAAATTATAAAATAAAAAAGAATAAATAAATGTGACTTTAAAAAAAAGAATTCTTAATCACTTCTTGACTATTATTTTATAAGTTTAAGGCTTTAGATATTGTACTAAATCTTTCATCTCTATATATAGTGTTTGGTAAGACCAAAAAATCTCTTATATATCCCAATTAGTCATTTGAAGAGATGGTATATCAATTCTACTTTTAGAAGAAATACCTCCCAAGCCAATGTAGATGATAAAGAGATAGCAGAAAGGTAGGGTACTACAGATGGCTAGGAGCTTCCAAATTAGCATGCATTAATTTTACAAGCAATCCAGCAGCTACTAGTCTTAATGTATAGTCATTTCAATCACAGATGTGAGAAATAGTTGCACTTTTGTGAAGTTCCTTCCCTGTGGCTACTTAAGTGTTATCCCTTGCTCCTGTTCATTTGTTAACAATGCGTCTTCTATTTTTTCTGTATTTTATAAATGAGTCAAACAATCTGATGTTTTAAAAGTGGTCATTCTTATTTTCTATAATTAAAATGCTTGATCTTCCTTGTAGACATCATTTTAGAGAAAGGTGAGATTAAAATATATATGCAATATTTTGTGTTTTTCACATGGTTAACTTCTTCCGAGACACTTCACTTGGTATATCTGAATCCCAAATATTAGTGTTCTCTCAATTATGTCTGCCACTCATTCTCTTTCAATTTATTCCATAAAACATCCATGCACATGCTTAAATTCCAAAAATGAACAATTTACAATGCAAGACTACAAATACCTCAAAGACCCTGCTACTCTATGACAGTTATAATTTCAGTCTATCTCTACAATTCAACTAGACTGAGTATCCACAACTTCAATATATTAAGGGAAAAGAAGGTACTTAGCCTGTGTTTCTTCTAAAAGCAGAGCAGAGACAATAACAATAGACACACAGGTTGAGAACCCCAAGAACTATAATAGTGGAGGATTGGGAAAAGTGAAACAGAGAAAGATGAAAAAGAAAATCAAGATTGGGGGTGGGTATATTATGAAGTTCAAAGTGACTTCAGTCTCAGTATGCAACCAAGGTGCTTCTGAACTCCCAAGTCTCAGTCTTTCAAATGCTGGGATTATAGTTTTGTACCCCCGAATCTGCCTTCTAACTAGATTTTCTAAACAGTTAATTCATAACCATGGAAAAACTTCTTAACCCTGTGTTGTACAAAAGTCCTCTAAGAAGCCATAAAGGATTTATCACAAAAAAACACCCACCTGACTAAGGATGTATCTGAATTGGTAAAGTGCTTGCCTAGCGTGCATGAAACATTGATCCCGAGCACCACAGTAAAAAGTAGTATCTACTTCAGTGACAACAACATCTAGGCTGTCTAATGGACCATATCCTCCAATGGCCAGAGGTTGCTTCTGCTGAATATTAATTCAAACTGACAGTTTTGCAACTAAGTTTGCCAAAATTAAGAAAGTAAAAATAGAAGTCACCCAGGTAAATTTGAATTTACACAAATGACAAATTTATTTAGCATAAGTTTATATTGTACAATATTTGCCACACATATATTTAAAAGAATAATATCTTATGTGAAATACAAATTTTACTGGGCAACAAGTCACTTGTCAGAAAGTAGAAGTGTATGGTGCAGTTGAAATGAGTTGCCCTGAGGCTTATAGCTGATTGCCACGGCAACAACTAACATTGAAAAAGTGAGCCAACAAGAAGTAAAGCAGTACACCAATGGTATCTATGCCATTTAAAAAGAGATCCTAAACATAATTACACAAAATATTAAGCAACTGAAAAACTCTTCCACAGGTTATGGAAACTTTATGCTCATTCTAGGTTAAATGCTACGCGAAAGTTTGGGAAGAGGTGAAAGATGGAAACAAAGTGTTTTCTAAGATGACATAGCATCAGGAAGACAGTAAGGAGAATAAGGAGGGACATCTTCCCTGAGTTCAGAAACTATGCCTGATTCATCTTTGTATTTTATAATATTTAGAATATGACTATCACAGAGAAAGGCCAGTAAATATTTACTGACTAATCATATAAATATGTGAATGGATGAAAAGATATGTATAAGACAAATATATTTTAACAAAAGAAAAACTACTAAAAATATATACTGAAGACCCGAATTGGATTATTAATTCAGACTTTTGTATGAAAACAACTGTAAAACTGTGAAATAATAGAATGTTAAATGAGGCCTTTTAACCAGAGCCTTTTCAATACTGGCATTTGAAATATATCCCCCAAACCAAGGCATTTTAATGGTTAATCACTGGTAATTATAATAATGCTTATTCTTATCTCCAGAAATTTTCTGGTAAATTATGTGTAATCAGGAATATCTTTTAGAATCATGAGCCTTGGGTTACTTATAATATTGGTATGTCTTACAAATTTATTCAAGATCATTCAACTAAATATTTACAAAGTGCTAAAATTTTAAGAAAACTGTGATCACAAAGAGGACTAGTCTGTAACAGGCATTCACAAAAGATAGTTTGCAAGTATATGGAAAAAGAAGATTCTTCTGCCAAAGGATGTGCACAGATTAGATGTTGTTTACTGGAAATATATCATATTGTTTGTTATTATGGGTTGAATTTTGTCCCTTACTTGCTCTTCAGAGAGCTCATAAGAAAAGAGTCTCTGCTAACCAAAACAATAAAATAATCAAGAAACAAACATGGGACCTAGAATGGGAATCATTGTAGAGGAAAAGGGGATCTTAAGAGAATTTTGAAGATTATAAGTTAGCCAGTAAGATCCATCATATTTTAGCTAAAAGATCTAGTGCTTTGGGATGTTTTTAATACTGTGAATGTGTTGCTCTGATTGGTTGATTGCTGTGGGATGTTCTGTATGGCAAATGTGTTGCTAATTAGTCAATAAATAAAACACTGATTGGTCATTGGCTAGGCAGGAAGTGTAGGCAGGACAAGGAGGAGAATAAAGCTGGGAAGTAGAAGGCTGAGTCAGAGAGACACTGCCAGCCACCATGATGACAAACAGCATGTGAAGATCCTGGTAAGCCACGAGCCATGTGGCAAGGTATAGATTTATGGAAATGGATTAATTTAAGCTGTAAGAACAGTTATCAAGAAGCCTGCCACGGCCATACAGTTTGTAACCAATATAAGTCTTTGTGTTTACTTGGTCGGGTCTGAGTGGCTGTGGGACTGGCAGGTGAGAGATTTGTCCTGACTGTGGGCCAGGCAGGAAAACTCAAGCTACAAATGGCGTCCAACGTGGTGGCAAGAGTTTCCACCTAAAAACTGAGAAAAGATTCTAAAACGGAGCTAAAAACAGTTCCTAATTGTCTCTCTCAAATAAGCAGCAGCTGCCGGTTTGAGCTACTGGTGGGTTCCTGATGTGCATGCTTGACCTGCAGTATGGCGGGAATGAGGCCTCTGCAAGTGGCACATTAAGCTGCGTGGTAGATTTAGCCTTTGCTAGTATAAAACAAAAAAAAAAGAGGTTTCTCAGCTACACGCTGCTTGGATAAAAGCATAGACCCACGATAGCTCCCAGAGCTGGTGGTAAACCTACCGTACTACTGTCATGTTGGGAAGCTGAGGTGGGCAGAGCCAGCAGCCACAGCTGCTGCAGTTTAAAGCAACAGATTCACAATTACACAGATTCAGATGTAATAGTTTACAATGTGGTGTAAAAGATAGGTAGGCTTGAAAGAGACAAAAAAGTGATATATACAGTTATAGAAACAAATACATAGTTTAAAAAAAATAAAGTCTTTAAAGAGGCAGTAAAATTAATATAGAAAATAAGCCACATAAAGATGAATATTACACAGAGAATCTGGATTGTGTTGTCTTTGGGATTCTTAACTGCAGAGAGATATTTGATTGTAAAGGAAGCTGAGTTAAACCAATATGTATACTTTAAAGATACCTTGACTTCAAAATTTGGATATAAAGATATGTTGCTTTGGAAAAGAGTCTCTTTTGTTCCCACAGAAAGCCAGAGGCTATGGATTTGTTCAAGATTAAGATACATCAGGTTTGACCAGCCAAGACCCCTGAAAGGTCTCCGATGACACCATGGCCCAGATGGTCCAACATCCAGAACGATTTGAAGGCAACTGGCTCAGATGATACGCTCATGGACTATTCCATAATCCTAAAATTTTCTTTGTATCCCCATAAGATACAGCACCCCCCTCCAGCAGGAAGTAGTAAGAGAAGCTACACCCAAATTCCCAAATTATATGTAATTTTACTTTGTTAAGGTTAAAACCTTCCGTTTTGAAAAAAAAAAAAGGGCGAAGTCTGTGGGATGTTCTGTATGGCAAATGTGTTGCTAATTAGTCAATAAATAAAACACTGATTGGCCATTGGCTAGGCAGGAAGTGTAGGCAGGACAAGGAAGAGAATAAAGCTGGGAAGTGGAAAGCTGAGTCAGAGAGACACTGCCAGCCGCCACCATGACAAGCCGCATGTGAAGATCCCGGTAAGCCATGAGCCATGTGGCACGGTATAGATTTATGGAAATGGATTAATTTAAGCTGTAAGAACAGTTAGCAAGAAGCCTGCTACAGCCATACAGTTTGTAACCAATATAAGTCTCTGTGTTTACTTGGTCAGGTCTGAGTGGCTGTGGAACTGGCGGGTGAGAGAGATTTGTCCTGACTGTGAGCCAGGCAGGAAAACTCTAGCTACAGTTGATAAACAAAAAGCTCATTGGCCAGTAGCCAGGCAGAAAGTATAGGGGGATAAAGAGACAAGGAGAATTCTGGGAAAGGCTGAGTTAGGAGATGCCAGTTTGCCATCCAGGGAGCTGCATGTAATGGCACACAGGTAAAGCCATGGAACATGTAACAACATATAGACTAACAAAATGGGCTGAGTTTAAGTGTAAGAGCTAGTCAGTGGTAAGCCGGAGCTAATGGCCAAGCAGTTTTAATTAATATAAGCTTCTGTGTGTTTATTTGGGTCTGAGCGTCTGCAGGACTGGCGCGTGAGAGAGATTTGTCCTGACTGTGAGCCTGGTGGGACACAGGAAAACTTCAGCTACATTCTAGATGTCTTGGGTTATTAGGAAAGATTTTCATTTATTTTTATATTTCTCCCATAAACCAGTTCTAAGTATTTGGTTAAGAAAAACATAAAATACCTTTCTGTGGGATTGAGCATAGATCCTGACAGCACTTTTCATTACTTTTGCCTACATTTTTACACAACAGAATATCTAAAGGGATGTTGTTGATTCACTCCAATGACTACACTGACATTAGGAACATTTAGGAGAATGATTCCCTACAATAATATATTTAACTTCTAATCTTGAAGATGGCATAGACTATTAATTAAAGAGAAAAAAATGGTTGAGAAAAGATTGAAAACATGGGGAAAGTAAAGGATTTCTCAGAGACAAGAGCAATAAAAAAATATATACAAAATATATACATGTTGTCTTTCTCTAAGGCTTCTGTGTTAAAAGCTATTTTCCCAATATTTTCCCTGAGTGCAATGTTACTGAATATAAAACAGGTGGACTCTGGCACAGAGGCCAAGATCTAATCCTGGCTAGTAAATGAGGACCTGCTAGAAAGTCAGTGTTTCAAATCCCCAGATACTCACCCCTGCTTCATGGAACTCAGGAAGTTTTCTCAATTTTTGTTGAAAAGTGAGAGACATTCACAATCTGCTTTATGAGAAATGTGGCAGGAAAATGGAGAACCTTTCTAAGGCAAGAGGGAGGAAATGGAGCTGCTGCTAGAAAATCACAGATGTTTGTTCTGCACACCAGAGCCACTATTAACATGTATGCCTAAGATGTTGACATGTCTAAGATAGTGTATCATTATTATAATTTTTAATTAAGTAAATAAAGCTTATTCTAGAATTTAAAACTTTCTACTTCATGGGATTTGTGAAAAAAAAGAGTAATGCCATGAAACCCAACAGATAATTTACTCATATACACTTCTGTGTAACTTTTACCATTTAGTATATGTAGGTATATTTTAGTGAATTTACTATTCAAAATGAATACACCTGTATTTATTGATTGATTGACTTTATGACTTTCTGGCAGCTTCTAAAGTGCTTAGCTGCTTTTGTGTCTTAAAGGTGATTCTGTGGCTTGTCTTACTATTACACCAGTTCATAGTGCGAACAATTTTCATTTCAATTATTTTACTCATGTTGTGGTCTATGTGAGCTAAACTATAGTGAAAATAATAATGCACCCTCTTCAAATATTTTTCTCTATGGGGAATTGAGTGGAGGTCTCTGGTTCACTACTATTTGCAGGTTTGTCTTATCATACTATACTAATGACAGCTCATCTATGTCCACAGCATGGGAACAGTTCATTTTCCTTTGCATCACCCTCCATGATCATCCGTAGTGGCAAAATACTCACCAGGGAAGTACTACATAAAGGACACTGAGTGTATGAAATCCGGAAAAGCAAATCTACTGTAGTTTTATTTCACTTAATGTTTTCACACAGATAAATAGGGTTTATGGCTACGTAGAGCAAAAAAATGGTACAGTAGTTGTACAAACTATCAAAGCTCAGTGATTGATACTGACTTGTATTACTGTGTTCACTGTAAGCTATAATAGGAATTTGTAGAGGGTGAGTACATGCATCAGGAGAAATAAGTGTGAAGTATGATAAAGAACACAGTATGTGGAAAGTATGACTTGAGAGGTGTGAAAGAAGATCGTAGAGACAGGAAGATGAGATTTGGGAGGGAGGACTCAGTGAGGAAGAAGAGAGATGAGGAAGAGAGGGAGATATTCAGGGACTAGTCTTAAAATGACACAGTAAAAGGCTTCTGTAGTTGTGTATCAAAGGATACAACAAAATAAAAGATACCTCATGTAATAGGAAAAAACATAATTCATATATCATTTAAGTGGGTACTATCCAGTATATGAAAATTTTCTATACTTCAATAACATAAACAACTTAATTAAAAATTGGCAAAGGTCCTAAGCACACATTTTGCTAAAGGAGCTATACAAATAGCAAATGACCACATTCTTGATATTACTCATTATTAGAGATGTGAAAAAAAATTCAAACAGAGGCCAGGAAAATACATAGTCCAGAAAGTAGCAGTGCTTGGTGCCCAGCCAGACAACCCGAGTTTGATCCCAAGGACTCACATGTTAGAAAGAGAAAACAAATTCTTGAAAGTTGTCTCCTGATCTATATACATACACCCTAGAATGTGCCACCCACAAAAAAAATATAGAAAGAAAAACAGAAAAAAATGTAGTATATTTTTTAAGTAAACATGGGAGGCTGGAGTTACAGATCAATGGTAAAAGTGCTTTCCTGTCATGCACAAATGTCTGGCTTTGATCCCCAGAACCAGAAAAAAAAATACATTAAGATGCCACTTCATACCCATTAAGATGAGTGTTATAAAAATAAAAATGCAAACTAAAAAATGTAGAAAATAAGTATTATTGCAGATGCAGACAAATAAGTCTTTGAATGTTACTAGTGTAAATGTAAAGTGGCAAAGCCACTGTGGAAAACACTTCAGTCATTTTTCAAAAATTCAGCAGAACTGTTGCATGATACAATCATTCTACTTCAGTACAGAACTGATTCCAATATGTTTTAGACATTTCAGCAGGCTCAAAGAATAAATTTCTCTTGAATTCTTTCAAAAAAGACATACTTTCATCTTTTAAAAATTGATTTTTTTTGTTTCCAACAATTTCTCCTGAAAGTACAGTTACATGTCAGTTATAGTTCAACAAAAACTTCAGTAGTGTAGTACAATGCACAAAGTAGACAAAAGAGGATCCATGACATCTTCAGACTCCTGACGATTCCCAATGACCCATTATGAAAAGACATACTAATCTATGAAATTTACACACACATATCTATTGTGATTTAAAAGTAGATCTTTTTTTCAGGAAACTATACAGAAACCCTCATCTCATCATGAATTCCTATTTTGGTTCTGTTTCAGAAGAATCAGATTAAAAACTGAAAGGATATCCTGCTCTGTTTAGTAGGTATAATATTTGGGAAAACTATTACACTAGACCAGATGATGAATTTACCCTAAGCATTATCTTGAAAGTACTGCAGATGAAGAACTATATTAGCAACACTAACTGACCAAACATTCAATTAAACAGTCTTGCACTGGTAGATAAGAGATGATGAATCCTAATTCTCTTCTTCGCAGAGTGCTAAATATTATTCTTCTGAATATCTTCACTACCATTAGAACACTTAAAATGTCTCATTCTTGCTCCATATACATGAGAAACCACCTAGCCGAACAATAAAGCTCATTGATATTAAGAGCATTTCTTCTCTTTTACCAAAACAGGGAATTACATGCAGAATTATTTCGTGACTTAAAAGAAGACACCTTTCTGTGGTCTATCTACCTATATGTCTGTCCATGTATTTAATTATAAAAATTGCATATACTAGCTATAAATTAAAGATCTCTCCACCTCGATGTTCAACTCCAATCTCCCCACTAAAGGGTAGCTAGCTGCCTATACCAAATCCATTTTGTAAGAAACTGATAACTAGAAGCCCATTAACAAACAGGAGAGAAAAGAACAGAGAATTTCTGATGTTGGCCAAGGAAACATAACGTTCTAAATATCTGGCCTTCCTGTAAACACACATGGCATAAAAGGAGCTATTATGAGAACTGATGAAAGTTTTGGGATTTTGGATACCTGCAGCATGTGATTTTTATTGGGAGATTTACACTGTTTATCTAGACCTCCACACTGAATATCTTCCTACTCTTTCTCACACTCATGAAACATATTTTCATGACAACAACATGGGACAGAAGGCTTATATGTACCAAATATAGAAAAATATACACACCTTGGCATAATAATAAAAACAATCATCTCCTTTAGCTACAAAAAGAAGGTCCCATGTTTTAGAAATAGTAATGGTCTTATTCGTTACTGGTTTTATGTCTGCTCCAAGACTTCCAACTCTTTTTTATAAGGTCAATTTATAAGTTGCTACCTACTACAAGCAACATTTAAGTATCAATAGCAACTCCCATACTTCTTCATAATTTTGACTAAAGATGGAGATATTTTCTCTGCTGGATGACTTGGTCCTTTCAGTTACTAAGTATAAAATCCCAGGAGATCAGATTCCCATGCCAGAATGCCATTATTTAATATCAGATGACAAAAAATAACAAAGTGTTCCATTGATCTTGTTCTTATTATCATTTTCAGAAAAGGTGAAGGAAAAATTACATACATAAAATTATTTGTTGGCAAGAATTAATATTACTTTAAAATCTATGCTTATTGCTGAAAGTAGGATAAATATGAATATACTCATATAGTCAATTTGGAATCCATACATTCTTTGGAAAACCATTATACTGTTGAATTACAACAGTATGATTGAATTCCAAGAATGTATTTCCAACACTATTTTTCTCAGAAAGAAAAAAGAAAACTCACATTTTAGACCAAGTGTAAGATCCCATCTTACAAGGAACCACTGCCTACAAAGTCCTCTATGAGACTAAAGATGGATCAGCACTGTGTCTCCTATGTGCATACCACAGAACCCTCAGCCATCTGGTCTATTATGTACAGTCTCTAAAAACGTCTAGAGTTGACTTCATAGCAGATGCAAACAGCTGGCCGTTAGGTACTTAGGGCACATCTGGTTTTTATGGGATGAGTAGCCTTTAAAAAGTGTAAGTTGAATCTTTAGTAGGAAAAAGTCAATTACAGGATTAAACCAATAGTACTCTATCTCACTGCATGTAAAATTCATCTGGGTAGAGTTGAGAAAATACCACAGTTCAGGGTTTTCCTCCATACCATACTAGAAGCTCTGGGCTGGGTCTTAGATATCCAAATTTCTTATACATTGCCCAAGTGATTTTAAACTGTAGCCATTGTTGAAAGTTACTGTTTTCGATGATGCCCAGAAGCCTTATTAAAGAATATAAAGCATATGTCTATAACCTGATTCTTAAAGGTTGCCCACATTCAAAGGTGCATTAAAGGTAGAGGATGTATCAAGAAGCAGAAAGTTTTTCTATGGTTATCTTTTTAATATCAAGCCATGCTTCCAACTAAAAGCAGCTGAATTTAAAATATTAGTGGTGACTCTCCTTTGACTCTGTAAACTGGACTACTTTATATGGCTTGCTAAAAAATTATAACCACATACTATTAAAAAGGATAGATTTTCCTCCTGTGTTCTTCATGCTGGAATTTATTTTACAAGATATGGTATTTGCCTCAGTTTTCATATTTACTGGCAAACGAGGGTTCTAGTTTTCCAAATCTATGTAAATGAAAAATAATAAAGGTAAAAATCTTACTGAAACTTTACTCCAAGTTCCCATCCACTTTCTTCTGCTGCATTAGCCTGTACTTTGGATCCAGCATGATCTCTTGACTCCTCAACAAAGTCCTGGCAAAAGGGCACTCTGCCTTCAGCAGTGATGACTTTGTTACATGGACAAAGCAGCATGTATCACTATAAAGCCTTCTAGCACTATGGTTTTCTCTGACAAATTAACGCTAACTCACTGCAGTGTTCTTAGAAAGGTTCTGAGTATGAGAAAAGCAGTGTAATAAAAGACATTAGCTGACAAAGTGCACAGTAATAAGAAACAGCTATTACTGTTGGAGACCTTGGAGCCTTTAAAGTAAAGTGATCAGGTGAAGTAGAGTAGGAGTATAGTTCCAGGCAAACATGAGAGAGTTGATTATTCTAAGCTACTGTAATCAAGACAGAAATAAGAAATAAAATAGCATGATCATACAAGAATGGCTAGAAAACAATGTGCAGAGGAGGTGGGAGAAGACAGTGGAGAAAAGACTTCTAACAGCTTGGAGGATATGAAGAATACAAGGTTAAGAAGCATAGAGACCACTGAGAAAGCTACTACAAACACCCAGACAAAAAAGGGCTGAGCCTAGGATGATAGTATTAACAGCTGAAGGCAGATAATGATAGAAAGGTGCCAAAAGGGAAGAGTCTGGTCTCTAACATGCCTTTTAAGTGTCTGGCTTCAGGAGCTGGCAGGAGGAGAGGACACATGCATTTTCTGACTCCCAGAAATAGGAATAGAGTCAGTACTTTGTTTCAGATAGGTTTTGTTTGCAAGATAAAATCGAGGACCCTCTCCACTTTAAATTTAATTTTTAGATAAATAATAAATGTATTTTTAGTGTGGAATATGTGGCAAGTACAGTAAAGAAATCCCAGCATTGTGGTATCTTATTAATGGGAGAGAATGTGAGATGGAAAGGCAGCACTAGTCCTGAGCCAAAAGAGTTCCTTTTTCAAACCAGACTGCAGCAAATAATCAACAAAAGATCTTTTCTCTTTGACACTTTATATTGATGTCTTTGCTTACTGTATCATATATATGTTAGAATTTTTCTATTTCAGGCTGATGCAGGGTAATTTATTTAATGTTGCCATAGTGAAATATTCAACTTGGGCTTAAGAATCAGTACTGTGGATGTGAGGAAAAACAGAATCTCACTGACAGCACATTTATGTACCAATTTGTTTTTTGAAGATATTCTGGTTGTATTTCGACCTAGGAAACTATGAATTCTTTAAAGATATGTCGGATTGATGTTATTTACTATATATTTAATTCTGAAAATGTTAAGCTCATGACTCATTCAATCTGCTCATTAAAGTGACATTTTTCTTCTTACCAATTCTTAAGTGTGGACTGGGGAAATGATTTTTATAGTGGCAGAAGAATTTACTATGCTGACAAAAAAGCCCTACTTCTCACAATGTGCTCTACTTTTCTAGAAAAAAAATACTACCGACTTGTTATAACTAAAGTATCTTCAAATTAAAATAGACATTTTTTTCTGTTTGTTTAGGGTATTAATACACTTTTATCAAGTTAGAAAATATAAATGTAAATAACAGGAGAATGAAACAACAACAATAAGAAATCATTGATTGACATCTATAAGGCAAGTGGAAACCATATTTCAAAATAATGGTCCTCAGAATGAGGAGATTTTGGTAAGCTGCATAACTCTGGGTTGCTAGGAAGGTAGATCTTAAGGTGGAATCTGGTGGCTACAGGCTATAATCCCAGCTAACTGGGAAGCTGAATAATAAGCTCTCAAATTCAAAGTCAGCCTGAGCTACACAAGTGTGTTCAAGGTTACTCTGAGTGATTCATCCAGAATCCTGTCTCAAAATTTAGAAAGTAACAAAATGAACTGGAGATTCAGTACAGTGATAGATCATTTGCCTATTGTACACAAGTCCCCAGATTCAGTCCTCAAAACCACCAAAGAAAGAGAGCAAGAACACAAAAGGATACATGGGAGAGCTGGGAACGGGGTGGGAGAAGGAGATAGGAGAATGGAAGTGGGAAAAAGTTTAAAAATACATCATTTAGAGAACAAAAATTACATTCTGGGGGGAAATGCAGCTTGGTCAAATTCATAAAAGCAGGACTTCACCATAAATTACCATCATATTAATAACTTTCCCTATGTTGGAGAAATAGGAACCTAAACAGGAACCCTGTGTTAGAGAAAGTGGGAGTCAGTTTATATAAATATACATATACATATATATATATTAATATTAGCAGGAGTTATTGAAAGCCAGAAAATGTAGCACTATAAAAAAGGAAATATCATTAACAGCATTTTTGAAAGATTTTTCTATGATAAAGATAATGGATTAGAAGCAAGATATAAAGGAAATGTAGAAAAACTATCTCAATGCAAACTGCTATCTGGCTCAATTCGGCTACACAGAAGGGAGTCCACTGATCAATGTGTTCTTACAATAATTACTGGATTATCATTGATTGTTAATCTTTCTATAGAGTGCAGATTAGCAAACTATTTCTAAAGAGCCAAAGAATAAGTACTTTAGGCTTCTGAAATCTACAAAGAAATATTTATTCCTACTCCTCAATCCTGTCATTGTAGGAACAGAGCAGTGATAGACAATACCAAAGACAAATGGACTTTGTTTTTTTCAACAAAATGTTATTCACAAAACCAGACAATGTGGGAGGATTTGTTTTGTGGGCAGCTTGCTTTGTCCTGTGCTAGAATATTAGATAACTCTGCTTATGAAATTCTTAAATAATTAGAATGGACCAGGTGGTGGTGGCACACGCCTTTAATCCCAGCACCCGGGAGGCAGAGGCAGGCTGATCTCTGTGAGTTCGAGGCCAGCCTGGTCTCCAAAGTGAGTTCCAGGAAAGGCACAAAGCTACACAGAGAAACCCTGTCTCGAAAAAACAAAACAAACAAAAACAATTAGAAGGGAAAGTACAATTCTATAATTCTGTTTGCCTAATTTCCTTGTTACTCAGCCAGAAAAGCTCTTATGAATAGTGTATTTGGGAAGAGGAATTTTTTTCTTAGATTTATCACCTTTGAAATAGAACTATTGCTACTATTTTTACTAATATAATTTTTAATCATAGGTTTCATTTTTAACTCATATCACTGTAATCAAGGCAATAAATGAGATAATTTAAAAAATACAGAAGTAGGGACAACTTGGAATGTATAGTGAGAGTCATTCTATTCTATCCTGAAAACACAAGGAAAGACAAAAGTAAGACCACATGCATTTTGATAACAAGTTAATTTCTGAAAGTATCTGTCAAGTACGTGGACACATGAGTTAAAGAATTACTGTTCTCTTCAGCAACTCCCAGCCAAAGAAAATGGACTACACACAATTGGTTAGCACAACTATTGATTAGGTATGAGTAAATATGGAAATGAAAGAAAAAGGAAAAAAAGTTATAGAGAACAGAGAGGAGAGAGAGAGAATATGAGTAACAAAGCAGTTTCTGGTTTAGTTTGCTCAAAGCTATAAGGAGATTCAGGGTTTTTTTTGTGAAAAACATTCATAAGAAAGTTTACAGTAGAACTGACAGCAGCATTATGATTTGAGAACTTTTATTCATCTCAGACTACTATGGAATTGGCCCAGGATCTATGCTATATACAGCGATAGCTGCCATTTGAAAGCATCTTGCAATCTTTTATAAGGAGAAAAGTCGTTTGACAACCCAGGTAATACATAGTAAAGATGGGGGATTCAGTACTAATCCTCAAGAAATTCTAGTACATATGTAAAACAAAAATACATGATACCTTTCACCAACTAAAATATTGTCAATAAAGAAATATTCATTAGTAGGGGTATGGATAAATATAAATGTACTCCCATACATGTGAGTGAAAACAATCAACTTCCTGAATAGATTGCCCCATATAATACCATGTATGTGAAAACTAACCCATGATAAATAATACTATAATAATGTTAAAAATTCTACTTTACTTCCCAAATATATTTAAATACAGTCTTAATTTTAGTAATATTTTAATTTTCAGAATTTATTTTAATATAACTTAATTTTGTCATTTTAATACTATTTTATAACATAATCCTCTAAGTTTCTCAGGACATGGGAAATGATCACAAAACAATAAACATTTACCAATGCTCTATTCAGATACAGAAATGAGGCAAATGGTCAACATTTTTACAAGAATACATGTACTATTTATGAAATTAAAATAATTTTAAAATAAGAAAAAAAGCTCTGAGAAGAATAAAGTAAAAGAGTTTTTCTTCAATAAGCAATAACATCAGAGAGGATTGTGCTGCCACAGAAGGTACACAGATGCTAGATCACAGAGACTTTTTTCCGAAGACTGACGTTTATATATAATCCATGAAAATGTAACTTTTCTGATTCTCAGTTTCTTCATTTGTGTAGAGTAAATACTAAGCCATCCCTTGTGACACCCTTAATTTAATTCTATCTTCTTTGTGACATTTATCTTTATCTAAAACAAACATTTAGTAGAGATGACTCAGTAGTTTAGATTGCTTGCTCTGCAATCATGATGATCAGAGTTTGGATCCTAATACTCATGTAAAGAAACCTAACAAATCAGGGCATGGCTTCACTCTATAGCCCATTTTTTCTGTAAACCCAGGATGGCCTTGAACTTGGGATCCTACTATTCAGCTTTCTGAATAGAAAGGATTGCATCCTTTAGCCATCAAGGCTTGCAATTCTCCTACATCTTAAATGCTAGGATTACAGGCATGAGCCACCACATCTGACTTCAAATAGGACTATAAATATATTTGACATTTTGTACACTCACCAACATACAGCTATGTTTGAGCTGGGGAGACGGCTTAGTGCATAAAAGCATATTTCAGTAAAAGCATTAAGACCTGAGTTCAAAACCTCAGCATCCATTAAATGATGGATGTATGACATGAGCATTTATGAGAGATGGAGATGAGTATCCCCAGAAACTGGTGGACACCCAGCTTGGTATATGCAGTAGAAAATCTATCTCAAGCAAGGTAAAAAAAGGACCAACACCAGAAGTTTTTCTCTGACCTGCATTTGTACTATAGCATGTGCATGCCCACATTCACACACAAATATACACAAACACACACACACACACACACACACACACACACACACACACACACACTTAAAAATATTTAAAAATCATGTATCTATATGCTATACTCAACATAGTGGACTGAATCCATACTCTGCATCAGTCTTTTCATCCATGTCATCATTTGTTAACTGTATTAATAATGGCATTGTCTTCAAATGATTAACATTTTTTTTATTTTTCCTTTTTGCTGAATAACAGCCCATGTTAGGTATTAAATTAGGTGCTGCAGATACCAAACAAATTAGATTAGCAACTCTATATTCCAGAAAACTTCTACGTCTGCTTTTTCAAGACTCCCAATTGCATTTTATATTTCATTTTCCAATCTACTACACTTCTTCTTCAGTCAAATCTACTTGATAATCACTTATGAATCAATCTATCTCTTCAAGAGGCTCAAAGCTGTGTTGAAGTATAATGAAATTATACCAAGCATACTTATAATTCAGAAGGTCAATAACAGAAATGCTTTTTGAAAGGTATAAACAAAGTATTTGAGAAATGTAAAGCATTTTAAGTATGGAGTCTAGATAAGGATCCATTAAGAAAATCACATTTCACCTACACATTGGTCAAAATGATAAGTCCATAATAACAAGGAGAGAGCATTGATATGGAAGACAGAGACTGATTCAGAAGTGGTGATCAGGAAGGTTTGACTGAAGAAGTATAACAGAATGGCAAATGAAGTTATAAAAGTCAACTAGGAGTCTTGAAAGAATAGAAGTTTAGAGAAGCTATGCTGGAATGTAGAAAAGAAAGCACACAAAAAGTCACCATCAATGCTACACAGTGAGATTACATATTTCGAGTCCACATGTTAGGACAGACCTGCTCTAGGGTTAACAGGTGGAAAATGGTATGAAAAGAATTAAATTATGAATAGGCAAGTGGTCCTCAACAAAAAGGACATTATAAAAGAAATCAATTTACATTCCCAGGTTTATGAGGTATGGTAATATTTTAATTGTACTGAAATGTGATTTTATTTGTATGTTAACAAATAGCGTTGCCTGGGGGTCAGAGCTAATAGCAAGCCATAGCAGAAACTGGGCGGTGGTGGCACATGCCTTTAATCCCAGCTCTTGGGAGGCAGAGCTAGACAGATCTCTGCTGTGGGATGGTCTGTATGTCAAATGTGTTGCTGATTGGTCAATAAATAAATCACTGATTGGCCAGTGGCCAGGCAGGAAGTATAGGCGGGACTAACAGAGAGGAGAATTGAGAGAACAGGAAGCTGGGTGAGAGAGATACGGCCAGCTGCCATCAGGACAAGGAAGATGTAAAGTACTGGTAAGCCACAAGCCACGTGGCAAGGTATAGATTTATAGAAATGGATTAATTTAAGCTGTAAGAACAGTTAGCAAGAAGCCTGCCACAGCCATACAGTTTGTAACCAATGTAAGTCTCTGTGTTTACTTGGTCGGGTCTGAGCAGCTGTGGGTCTGGCAGGTGAGAGAGATTTGTCCTGAGGTGGGCCAGGCAGGAAAACTCTAGCTACAGATCTCTGTGTGTTCAAGGATACAGCCAGCATGGAGACACACGCCTTTAATCTTAATACCAACCATAGAAGACCTGGAGGTCTGTACAGGCAGGCAGTGACAAGAAGGTCATGTGGTTGGGTTTACAACCAATGAGAAGGCAGAATAGAAAGTCAATAAAAAAGATAAACAGAGGAAGTAGGTCTCTTGCTGAAGAAGATAGCAACGGCAGTGAAAGGTAAGGTTTTTAGCTCTTAGCTATCGCTCTGACCTCTTGGGCTTTCATCTTTGCATTGGCTCTGTGTTTCTTATTTAATAAGATGGTTACATCTACATTGAGGTCTGAATCAGATGATAGACTAAGGGACAACAAAAGAAATAGTATACCACAGGGCATTCCAAGCCTTGTAGAATATGAAGTAGATATTAAGCAAGGTATTTGAGATAAAAGGTTTGATAATTTAAACATGAAGCATTTGAGTGCTAACGAGATTAAAAGGGTTAAATCAGCATGCAGAATAGTAGAGATTAAGTTCCTTAAAGTTGAAGATGCTATACAGTTTACTAGGTTTCATAACTTTGAAAAAAACAACACAGTTCAAACAACTATTCCTTTAAATTATAATTCTAAGACCCAGGATATTAACTGTAGTGCTTCCTTGAAATTTCAAATCATATTTACTTAAGGAGGAATTAATTTGTTGTCAGTGACACGCAAGAATTGAAACAGATCACTCAAGCTGTATCCAGATATGGTAATCCCAACATTCAGGAGGCTTAATCAGGAGATCATAGCAATCTATATACAAAGTACTAGATCACACATAGAGAGACTGACTGTCACAAAGTACACACATATGCACATGCACACAAACACACACACACATACATTATTGACACAAAACATCAGTCTTTAGAGATTGTTATTTGGTTTGGAATCTTATGATAGTATCATATTATTGTGATATATAAATTAAAATCCCCTTTTAAATGATAATATTTTCCACCTATGTCTATATGTCCGATATGAATAAATTAACTTTTCAAATCACTAGTAATTCCGGTAATCTTTTTGTCACTGAGGTTATTGGTGATTTAAAAAAAAAAAACTTCATGGTAATTTTTACTATTGCATCAATCAGAACATAATGTCATTACACATCAAATAAATTATGCAGTAGTATCAAAAGACTTTGCTGATTGTGAACAAAGCTAGAATTCTACAAGCCTGGTTAAGCAGCTAAAATTTTCTCATAAACTTTGGTGTGGTCTATCATAGCCTAAAATATGTCACTTTTCTCCTTGGGTGAAATTAAGTAGCAGTATCTAAAATTTATAACTTTTTTAAAGAGTTGTATGGAATATTATAAAAAAAAGTCTTACATTCAGAGTGTATCCATCTTCTGGTGCATTTAAGGTAGCTAAAGACAACCAGAGAAGGTTTGGACTCCATCTCCAAATGTATCCTATACAAAACACACAATAATGAAAAGTTAGAATAAGTAAGCTTTCCCAAAACCAAAACAAGAATAAAAGAGTTGGAAAAACTTAATCTAAAGGTATGTGAGAAAGCCTGTATATATTTTACACTAAAAATACTTAAGGAAAAAAAAATGTTGAAAAATTAAAACATGATATGGGAAAGGAGAAAAAAAATGATTTTTTTAAAGGCAAAAATTACTTGCTTACTAAGGTAACAATGATAATACCGGAAGTAATAAATTTCATTACAACAGAATATAACCAAATGAGGATTGAGAAAAAAGACAATATTACAAAAACAACAAAATGCCAGTAATTAATACATACCTAAACATAATTCTGACTCTTAAATGTCTTACATTCCAGTTAAAAGACATGGATTGGCAGATTAGATTGCATAAAGGGGGATCAAGCTATTTGTTAACTGCAACAAATGCACTTCAGTGGCAAAGGAACAGTGCTGTGGGATGTCTTTCTGTATGCTATGAATATGTGTTGCTCTGATTGGTTGATAAATAAAGCTGCATTGGCCTATGGCAAGGCATCTTAGAGGCAGGTAGGAAATCCATGGAGAGAGACAGGTAAGAGAAAAACAGAGTCTGGAGAAACGCCAGCCTGCTGCCCAAGGAGCAACATGCCAGCAGACCGGTAAAGCCATGGAACAACATGGCAAAACATACATTAACAGAAATGCATTAATTTAAGATATAAGAGCTAATTGGCAAGAAAATTAAGCCATTGGTCATACAGTTTGTAATAAATATAAGCCTCTAAGTGATTATTTTATAAGTGGCAGGGACTGCAGGGCCAGGTGGGACTGGAGGAACTCAGGACCTGAGAAAACTTTCAACTACATTTGGCTCAACTTTCCTCCTAAAACTTGAGAGAATTTAAAAAAAGATTCTAAAAAGGAGCTAAAAACAGCTTCCTAGTTGTGTCTCTCAGGCAAGCCTTGAGCTATAGTATGGCAAGTTTACAGCACATAGGCTTGACCTAAAGCATGTCAGATTCCCGCTGTAGTACAGAGGTGGCAGATTAAGCTTTTACTAGTACATATTTTTTAAAAAAAAGGTTTCTGGGCTACACACTGCTTTACCTGTTGGAGGCATAGACCCACTACTTCCTGGAGTTGATGGTAGGCATACCTCCATCATGTTGGGAAGCTGAAGTGGCCAGAGTCAGCAACCAGGGATGCTGCTTCAATCTTAGCCATGTTGCAGTTTGAGATGAACAGAAAAAGATTATAGACACACAAAAGACAGATTCAGATGGAATAAACCTCTAAATGGCTTATATTGTATGTAAAAATATACATACTCTTGGAAGCGAAAGGAGGATAGACAGTTACATAAAGAAATAGATAATTTTAAAAAATAAAATCTTTAAAGAGACAGTAAAAGTAATATAAAAAAATAAGCCATGTAAAGATGGAAATCACATAGAAAGTCTGGATTATAGTCTTTGGGATTTTTAACTGCAGAAAGACTTTTGATTGTAAAAGCTGTTGAATTAAACATATATATATATATATATATATATATATATATATATATATATAAAAGATATATTGACTTCAAAATTTATGTCTAAGGATAATTGTTGCTTTGAAAAAGAGGTTCTGCTTTTTGTTTCCAGGCTAATATGATTTGATCAGCCAAGACTCCCTGAAAAGTCTCTGAAGACACCATGCCTCAGATGATCCAACATCCAAAATCAGCTTCAAAGCAACTGGCTGAGACCATCCATGCTCTCAGACTACTATAGCCAAGATTTAACTATAATTCTTAATTTTCTCAGGATCCCCATAAGATTACCAGTGCCCCCAATCAGCAGGAACTTGTATGAGACACTACACCCAAATTCCCAATATATTGTTCATTAATGTTTATTTTTATCTAAAGGGGGTTGATTATAAATACAGTCACTTTCTAAAAAAGAAAAGGGGATATTACAGATATGATAGGATGAAAGGGTAGATTATTGAACCTACTTTTAAAGAGCAAAAACTTGTTTAAAATGTTTTTCATTGCTATAAATTTTAGTTTATTACAAATTTAAAGATAATTTTGTTATACTGTATGTATATTTCTACTCTTGCTTAAGGTATTATGTTTCTACAGATGTTTTAAAATTATAATATACAATTAAATACAGATTAATAGTCATTTAGGATAAGAAAACTTATAGTCATATTAAGTTCTTTAGGTATAAAAAGGTACATTTCAATTAGGTAGGTAATCTTCAAACACTTCAAAGAAATACAGAATATGGTATTTAAAACATTTTAAAAACTTAGCTGGGCGGTGGTGGCGCATGCCTTTAATCCCAGCACTCGGGAGGCAGAGCCAGGCAGATCTCTATGAGTTCGAGGCCAGCCTGGTCTACAAAGCAAGTTCCAGGAAAGGCACAAAGCTACACAAAGAAACCCTGTCTCGAAAAACCAAAAAAAAAAAAAAAAAAAAAAACCTTAGACTTTCTGGACAGTGAGACATGTCTGCTCCTAGCAGCACCGATTTACTTCAAAGATGATGATGGGCATCAAAAAAATCCATATGTAGTTTGATTTCCTTATGGTAAAGTTAGCCATTTGGGCAAGAAACTGTTCTTGCCTGGACTGCTCGAGAAAGAGTTGTTATTGACTGGACATACAGGACCCATGGAAAAATGACCACTACATTTTGTCAAAACAAGATGAGATGGTCCTTCAGTTTCCTTGTTTGCAGAGGAAACTGCTAGACATTCTAACAGGACACAGGGAGAAGCAACTGAGAAACTTTAGACCTATAGGCTGAAGATGGATGTCCCAATGTTACAGAGGAACTTTGGCTGACTGTCCAGGCAGCCAGCTGTCTCTGTCATTCTAGATTTTTGGAAGTTGCTTACAATGCTCTTCCTGTTTACTTAGGTAATATTATATCCTTCTTGGGTCTTTGATGGAATTGAAGACTAGGTAGTTATAATTGTAGT
Source organism: Peromyscus eremicus (assembly GCF_949786415.1). NCBI lineage: Eukaryota > Metazoa > Chordata > Mammalia > Rodentia > Cricetidae > Peromyscus > Peromyscus eremicus. Next base: position 124,003,560 of record NC_081439.1, read on the forward strand.
TTTCCTTAGTTATTATAAAAGGTAAATTAAATACAAAACTTTAGCTTCACAAATATAGGATGACAAAATATTTTCTTTAATTTTACCAATACAAATAGACTAGTTATTGTAACTGTAATTCTTGCTTGATAACTGTTTTGTTATATATAATTTTATTATGTTAAAGGTAAAACCTTCCATTTTGATTAGACAGAAAAGGGGAAGTGCTATGGGATATCTTTCTGTATGCTGTGAATATGTGTTGCTCTGATTGGTTGATAGATAAAGCTTCATTGACCTATGGCAAGGCAGCTTAGATGCAGGTGGGAAATCCAAGGAGAGAGATAGGAAAGAGAAAACCAGAGTGGGAGAGATGCCAGTCTGCCATCCTGACAGCAACATGTAATGGGATGCAGGTAAAGCCACGGAACACATGACGATACATAGATTAATAATTGTAGGTTCAGTTAAACTATAAGAGCTAAATAGCAAGAGGACTGCCATAGGCCATACAGTTGATAATTAATATTAAGCCTCTGAACGATTATTTTACAAGTGGCCATGTGACTGTGGGGCTGGGTGGGACCAGAGAAACCTTACAACTACAGAACAGGCTGAAAATTACATGTGCAAACAAACAAGAATAACCATACTAATATTCAAAAAAATACATTTTAAATAGACAAAGAAGGTCACTACATATAGGTAAAGTGGGTAATCCAATAAAAGGGCACAAGCATATATTCACGTGACATTAGTATGCCGAATTTGATAAAACAAACACTACTAAACATAAGATAATGTCTCAAAATTATATTGGGTGATGTCAATACATGATTATTACCAGAAGACAAAAGGAAAACAAGAAAAAAACTATATATAAATAAATGGACTGAACTAACATCTATAGAACACTCCAAGGAACAACAGTAGAACATATTTTTCTCAGCAGCCTAAGGAAATTTTTTCAAAATAGTCATATTTCATACAAAACAAATCTTAAAAATCACAAGATAATTGAAATTGCTTCTATTTTATCAGATCACAGCATTAAAAAAGTACAAGCCAGAACAAAAATAAACTGTACAAACACATAGTCATTAGAAAAATAAAATGTTTTGAACAGTCAGTGAGTCACTAAAGAAATTGGAAGTGGGTTCAAAAATTCTTAGACCAAATAGTGATAGGAATGAAATCTAACATACTTGAAACATATGAGAACATAATATAACAGAACATTTGGGAAATATAATGAAAGATGTTGCAAGAAGAAAAGTCTATTGCTATGACTATTTACATTTTAAAAATTAGGGACTGGTAGATGGCTCATCAGATAAAAGTGCTTGCCAAAGTCTTAATTCTGTCCATGAGAAACATCTATGAGAACTGAACCTCAGTAAGATAGCCTCATCCACCATCCACATGTGAGTTATGGCATGTGCACACCTGAGTGTTTGATATGTGCATGAGTGCACACTCAGATAAATGTGGAAAACAGCAAAGAAAATTTAAATACCATTAGTTAGACAAAAATGATAAAGAATTTTAACCCCTAAAGCACCAGAGAATACTGAGCCAACTCTAATAAAATCAAACCTGAACCAAGAATACAAAAGAACCAATGAAACAAATCATCAGTTCTATAAAAGTATAAGCATGAATGACAAAACCCTTAGACAATGTAACCAAAATATGTAGAGAAGGCACACTAAAATAATGGTAGCACAAGATTCAACCAAGATGCAGAAGAAAAGGTGAATGAAGAGAAAAGGAAAGGCAAGGAAGGAAAGAAAAGAACTGAGAGAGAGAGAAGGAAGACGGGAAGGAGAGTGAGGAGCAGGAGCAAAGTGGGGGAGAAATAGGAGGGGAAGCAATGTAGAGGGGTGAAGAGAAGAAAAAGTAGGGAAAGTAGAAGGAGGGAATAGAGTGAAGAAGGAAGCAAGTTGAAGAGAATAAGAGAGAGAAGAGAGGTAAAAAAGAGGAGAGAGAAGAGAAATAGAGAAAGGAGAAGAATGGGAGAAGATATTGGAGAGAGAAAGGGAGGAGAAAGTAAGAGCAGAGAGAGAAGTAGGGAAGGAGAGGGATGCAGGGAGGAGAGGAGACAGGAGGGTAAGGGAGAGAAGGGGAAAAGGAGAAAAGGGAAGAGAAAGGAAGTGGAAAACTACAGGGAGAGGGAGGGAAAATGAGGAACATTGAGCAGAAGGAGATGGGAGGTAGAGAAGAGGAAGAAAGGAACAGAGAAGTTGGCAGAAAGGAGAGGAAAGTGAACAAAGAAGAGAAAGTGATAGGGAGAGGATGAGGAAGTAGAAAAGAGATACAAAAGATGAAGGAGAGGGAGGGTAAGGGAAGAAGAGTGGGGGATAACAGAAAGAAGAGAAGGAAAGGGTAAGAGAAAAGAGGAGGGGAGAGGGTAAAGGAAGAGAGAGAGCAATAGGAGGAGGGAAGTGACTGGATAGGAAAAGAAGGAATGGAGAGACACAAAGTAAAGAGAAGAAACAGGGAGAGGAGTGAGTAAGACTGAAGAAAAGAGGAAGAGTAGGAAGGTAAGAGAGATAGGGGTGGGTCAGAGGGAGAGAATGGGGACAAAAATTAGTGTTCATGGAGGCTGATAAAGTGATAAAGGAAAGAGGAGCACAGAGAAATGGAATGGGTAGGGCAGAGGTAACAGGAAAAGAGAATATTTAAAAGTTGAAGAGAAAGCAGAAGGACAGGAGAGGGACAGAGAGAAGACATGAAAAGAGAAGACAAGTGGAGGCTGGAGGAGGAGAGAAAGGGAAGGTAGTGGAGAGGGAAAGAGGACTGAGGAGAGGTCTCGAGAAGAAGAGAGAGAAGAAGACCAAGGATAGAAAACAAGAGGGAGAGAGGGAGGGCAGAAGAAGAGAGAAAGAAGAAGGAGGGAAGTAGGGAGCAAGATGGAATGAGACAAAGAGGGTGGGAAAAAAGAAAAAGGGAAGGGAATAAGAAAGGGAAGGGACAGAGAAGACATGAAGAACAAGAGAGGCAAAGGACAGTGAGCAGAAACAGGGAAAAGGTAGAAGTAAAGGAGCGAGGGAGTTGGGATAGGAGTAAGGTAAGGGATAAGGGTAGGGAGGATATGAAAAAAAGGAAGGGAGAAGGAGGTAGAGGGAGGCAGAAAAGAGGTAAGAAGGGTAATAAGGAGGGCGATGGAAGGGACGTTAAGGAGGAGGAGGTAGAAGATAACGCCATGGAGGAAATGGAGAGAGGGTTAGTGGAAAGGAAACTAGGGAGGATGGAGGAACAGAGGGGGAAGAAAAAGAGTGGGGAAATGACAGAAGAGAGAGGAGGAAAAAGAGAAGAGAGAAGTGAAAAAAAGAGATAGAAGTAGGAGAAGGAATGTAGAGGGGTAGGAGAGGTGGAGGAGGGAGGGAGTGGAAAGAGAGAAAGGGGAGGAAGCTCAAGGAGGAGAGAGGAAGTTATGAGGAAGGAGAGAACATGAGATGATAAATGATAAGAACAGCAAGGAGAGAGAAAAGAGGGGAGCAAGGGGAAGGACAGGGAAAGAGAGGGAGAGGGAAAGGAGATGGAGAAGCTAAGGGGAAAGGACAAAAGAGAGAGGGATAAGGAACTGAGGTGGGAATGGAGAAGAGAAGAGGAAGAATAGACAACTGGGGGAGGCAGGGAACTGGCTAATGAGGAGAGAGAGCAGAGGAAGACAGCAGAGAGTTGAGTCAGGGAACAGGAAGAGGAGATTAGAAGTGGGAGGAACAGGGGAGGGGCAATGAAGAGAAGAGAGAAAGAATAGTAAATAATGGGGCAGGGAGAGGTTGAAGGAGATGGGGAGAGGGAGAGGAAAAGGAGAATACATAAAGAAGAAATGGAAAAGGAGGGTTAGGAAATAGAGACAGAAGGGGAAACAGACAGGCACAAGAAGAGAGTGAGAAGACAGGAAGAATAAGGCAAGGGCATATTCAAGGGAGAGGGAACCAAGAGAGAAGGGACAGAGGGGGAGAGGTGATGGAAGGAGAGAGGAAGACCAGAGGGAGAGGAACAAGAAATGGGAGAAGGGAGGAAAATTATAAGAGAAGGAAAATGGAAGAGCAGAGTTGAGAGAGAAAGGGAGAAGAGTAGAAGAAAGAGGCTGGAGAGAGAGAGAAGGGAGGAGGGAACAGGGGAGGAAAAAGAGATAAAGAGGGTCAAAAATAGAAGGAAAGGTTTAGGACCATAAATGGCAGAAGTACTATGAGAGAGGAAAAAGAGAGGGACAAGAGAAGGTGGGACAAAAGAGATGTAGGAAACTCTTTCCATCCATTCAGTAACTAAAAACTTTAACAAAAGGCCTAAGGTTAAAAGCAGGCAGGGAGGTAACAAGGTAGGAATATGGACAGATAAGTGGGTGAATGGAAGATAGTAATTTAAAAACTAAAACACCCAGGAACACAAAAAGGGCAAAACAACCAGAGAAAGAACAACATATAATTGCTATAGCTGTTTTAGAATATGTTTAGTAAGTTCTCTGGCTTATACTGGAAACTCCTTCCATAAATATGACTCATATATAAATGTTAATATACACACCGACAAAGCAAAATTAAGGCAATCAATAAATGAGTAAGAAAACAATAGGCAAAAGCTAAACAATAAAAAGTAATACCTGAAAATTGAATCTGGAGAGATCGGTCAGTGGTTAAGACTGTGTACTGCTCTTACAGAGGATCGGTTTGGGTCCCATGTCAGGTCACTCACTATGAGATCTGTGTACCTCAATTTCCAGGGTATCTGATTCCCTTTTCTGGACTCTGAAGGCAACTGCACTCAAGGGCATATACCTATACAGAGATGCATACATATACACATAATTTAACATTTTTTAAAAAGAAAAATCATAAATAACACTAATAGGTAACTGTATTTGAAGTTACCTAAGATACACACCTCTAGGCATGTCTGTGAAGGCATTTCCACAGAAACTGAGAAGAGAAGATCTATACTAAATGTACATGGCACCATTCCAGGGGATTGAGGTCCCAAAATTAAAAAAAAAAAGTAGAAAGCATGAGACTGAGAAGATGGTTCAGTTGGTAAAAACACTTGCTCTTTTTTTGTAAGAATATGAGTTCAAATCCATTCCACCCACATAAAATATTAGAAATTACTGTACATGCCTGCAATCTCTGTATTGGAGAACAGAGATGGGCAGATACTAGGAGCTTGCTGACCAGGCAGCCTAGTTGGAACAGTGGGTTTCTAGTTCAATGAGAACCCTATCTGAAAGGGAAAAAAATTACAGTTCAGAGTTATGAAGAGAGGTACTTCCACTGGCTTCTGCATATGTGTACACGGGCTCATACACCCATACACTAAGTGTACCTCCATATACACATGTACAACACGTTCACAGACACCAAAACCTGAAGAACAAAAGGAAACAAATAAGATACAAAGTCAGCTAAACAGTATCACTTACCTCTTTTTGCTTCCTGATTGTAGATGCAATATGACTATCCATACTGTGCATGTTCCTGCTGCCATGCTTTCTCTGCCAGGTAGAACTACATTTTTCTGAATATTTTCTAAATCTACACGTCTTTAATTTGCTTCTTGTCAGGTATTTGGTTGGAGCAATGACAGAAGTAACTAATACTTATGAAAAAATAAGACTATTATTATTTACAATGCCACAAAAACAAAGATAAGTGCTAAAATCAAAAAAAGAATTTTTTCTAAAATATCTCTGTGTGCATGTATGCATGTGTAAGTGTGTATAAAAATGGAGACTACACAACTTATAGTTATATATGGCAAATATAATACATAGCAATAAAAGACTAAGACAACATGGAAAGCACAGACTTCATACAAATTAAAGGAAATGGAATTAATCTCCTTCTGTAAAATACTTTCAAATTTCACTCATAGAGCAAAACCCAGCTCTCTTTAATAAGAAAAATATTGCAAGCAGTAATTTTATTCTCTGTAGCCTCAAAATTCTACAAGTACAAAGGAAGAAAGTTGTACAAAGCAAACAAAATTAAGGAGAGTGGAAATTTTAAAAAAATGGAAACAAGACAGCATAATATCCTCAGATCAGCACAGAGAAATCCACACATCAACACATGAAGACAAAAAAACAATTTTAGTGTTGAATCCCCAAATGCATAATGATTCTGTAACATTCAGAAAATTTTGCTGTCATATTGGGTAGACAGTACAGTGTGTAAATTTCAATCCCCAAAACCCACATAAAACACTCAGGGGAATAGTGCTGAATACAAATTATCCCAGCCCAGAGGAGACAGAGAAAGGAGAATCCCTGTGAGTGTCAGACAGCCTAGCTTACTCAGTGAGGCCTAGGTCCCAGTGAAAGGCACAACAAACAAGTGGACAGCTCTGAAGGAACTTTACCTGAATTTGACTTCTATGCATGTGTACACACATAGGTGAACCCTGTAACTGCACATATGTAAACAAACCACAGTAATGTTTATTACCAAATAGTAACTTTTGTGGAGTAAAAACTATAGAGAGTATAAGGAAACAAAACCAAAACCTCAAATTTAGGACTTTAACTACTGCTATCTCACTAGAAGACAAATCATACATACAAAAAAAAGAATAACTAGCAACATAATCAGCAGTGTAAAATTATTAATATATTAAACTCTAAACTACAACAGACAACAGGTTTCTTTTCTATCTTCCATTGCAAATTTATAAACATTATATATTAAATCATAAAAGTAAAAAATTCAAAAGGAGATATTTTTATGCAAAGCTTCTCTGGTCATAAAGTAATTGAGAAATGGTTAATAAAATCAAAATATATTCTGTTTTTAAGGCAAAGAAAATTTAATAACTGCAATCCTTCCACAATTGGTTGATGGTATATTTAACAAGAATAGATACACCTACCATGTAGTATGTCAGAAATTATATTGGTCCTCTCTCAAAAAGCAGGAAATCTGGCAAATGAAAAAAATAAAACATTTCCCAATGAGCTTTGTAACACTTGTTAACTGTGCATTGTAATGCTTTGACTTCTCCTGCAATTTAACCAGCAGTGTTAAAATACTTTCCAAATATTGAAAAACTTTCTTTTTCTTTGTAACTCTCCATTTTATATGAGATTACACATTTTACTAAAGGTAATACTTCATAATACAACACACAATTTGTATTTCATTGACACTGCATCTCTCTGCAAACTATGACTGCCTAGATCATGACATCTGCCCACTGCCTCCTACAGAGGACAGGGAATACATTATGCAGCCTTGTGCCATCATGTGCACTACCCAGGCCCCTCTCTCCCTCCCTTCCTTCCTCCTCAAGTTTTTTCTCTTCTGAGACAAAGTCATTATACAGCCAAGGCTTAGAGGCCTGTTATCACCATTCACCAGCAGACAACCAAGCCAGCTTCCTGATTAAACTCCCAACTCCCTTCTTTATTTTGAGAAAGTTTCTCAGAAAAGTGACAATAAGAACACACTGTCCACCATCTCACCAGAACTCAGTTTCCTCCCCATCCTCCTCCTCCTGCTACCACTTGTTTAGGTAAAGTCTCTGTAGCCCACTGTAGGGCTCAGTCTCACTATAATGGTATCCTCTTGTCTCCATCAATGAGTCCTTGGTTAACACTCCTATGGCTCCATGCTGCCCACTTAGCTAACATACCCAGTTTATTACTTTTTTTTGAGGTGTGATTTCACATATAACACAGACAATCCTCTGCCAACACGGTGCTGACAACTACTGTTGTTTATTTGCATCATCATCATCATCATCATCATCATTATTATTTTGTTTATTTCAAGACCAGGTTTCTTGGTGTAATAGCTGGGGTCCAATTGTCCTGGAACTCACTTTGTAGACCAGATGGGCCTCAAACTCACAGAAATTCCCCCTGCCTCTGCCTCCTGAGTGCTGAGATTAAAGAAGTGTGCCACGATGCTCCGCTTTTATAAAATTTATTTTTATTTTCTGTGTATATGTGTTTTACCTGAATGTACACATGTGCACCATGTGAGTGTCTGATGCCCAAAAAGGCAGAATAGGGCCTCAGATGTCCTGAAACTGGAGCCATAGACAGCTGTGAACCACCATGTGGATGCTGGGAAGCAGAACCTTGGTCCTCTAGCAAGAGCAGCCAGTGCTCTTAAGCACTGAACCATCTCTCCAGCACCTTATTATTATTTTTAACAAGAGCCCTATTATTTGACCCAAACTTACAATTTTCATCCCAAGTCTCCAGTTCCTAGTATAGAGATGGTTGATCTGTGCCAGTACTCTGCATGCCACCTCACAATGCCAGGTTTACTTTTAAATTTCTATCAAAACAATCTCACGGCCTGGTGTGGTGGTGCACACCTTTAATTCAAGCACCTGGAACGCAGAGGCGGGCACATCTCTGAGTTCAAGGCACAGCCCTGTCTATAAATCAAGGTCCAGGCCAGCCAGAGGATATATAGAAACCCTGTTCTAAAAAAAAAAAAAAAAAAAAAAAAAACCTCCCATATTTCAAATCTCAATATATACTCAATCTCACCATATTTGTACACTCAGCTCTCCGCCACAGCACCATCACACTGTCCACCATCTCGCCATGCCTAGTTTACTAAAGAAAAAAAAAATTAAGGTGAGATTTCTTTATATATCCCAGGAAGTACCCTACCATCTCCAACTAGCACTACCACACTGCTTGTCATGTCACCTTGTCACTAAGCCAGGTTTACTTTTTTGAGGGAGGGGCAGGGACAAGGTGTTTCTAAGTATCTCAGGCTGGGCTCAAACTCACTGTCTTCCTAAACATGCTGCCTTCAAGACCCTCCCTTCTGCTTCCATCCAGCTTTTTTCACCTTCCTTCTTCCTCTCTCCTCCCCTTCCCTCCCTCTCCCAGTTCTGATAGCACAAATGTGTATGCCAACCAACTGCCTGCCACAAGGCCAGGCGCCATGCCAGATTTTCTGTCGCTTTTTTCTCCCACTCTCCCCTCCCTTCCTCTTTCCCTTCCTCCCACTTTTTGTCCTCCTCCTCCCTCTCTCCTGGCTCCTCCTTCCACCACTCTCCCTCCCTTTTGAGACACTCAGGCTGGGGAACTTCATGCCCTCTCATCTCCAGTTCCCAATATTGAAGTTACACAATTGTGACACCGAATGAACTACTGCCAGTTGTAGCTAGAAGTTTTCTTGGGTCCCGCCAAGCCCCTGTGCACGACAACATCATCCATCAGCCAGTCATGGCCACTGTGCCAGGCTCTACTAAGTTTCGTTTCTTTTTCTGAAAAAACACACACAAAAAAAGTCTCTATATAAGCCAAACTAAACCTTGTGAGCCTCGCACCCTCCACAGATCTCTTCACCTCAGTGTGAGCAGTACAGCCCTGCCCCCACCACACAGATGCCCAGCATGTCACTGTGCCCATTTTTGCTTTTAATTAATTACTTTTGAGATAAGGTCTCTCTCCATAGGTCAAAAAAAGCTGACACTCACAATTCTTGTCTCCTCAGGCCTCCATTTCACAGGGCTGGAATTGTAGAAATGTTCTAACACACCGCCATGTGCCATCTCACTTTATAGCCTCCAGGCTCTTCGGCCTGGTGAGACAGCTTCACTATATATAGCCCAGGAGCGATACTCAATCTCGCGATATTTGTACTCTCGTGTCTCTACCTCCACCAATCAGTGTTTTCTTAATACTCTTGCGTCACCATGCAGTCACCCTTCTCAGCACGGGGTTTGCAACTTTTTTTTTTTTTAAGGCAACGTTTCTCTACCTAGCCCAGATCCGATTCTCCGATTCAAACCTTGCGATTTTTGTTCCCTCTGCCTATTTCCACTTCCCCGTGATAGTGTTACAGTCCTGTGCCAACACAGTGCCCACTAAGCCACCATGCCATTTAAAGGAAGATCATGATATAGATCCCAGGCTGTGCTTAAACTTGCCATCCCTACATATTTCATCCATCCCCCTCAGAGTGATGGCATTTTGCATGGACATACACCACCAAACTGTGACACTGTGCCAGTTTTACTTTTTATTTTTAAAACAAGAAAATATTTCTCTTTAGTAAAGGCTAGGATTGAACTTGTAATTTCCATTCCCTGTCAACTCCACACCTCAATGTAGGCATTATAGTCCTAAACCTTTCCACCATAGCGCCATGCCCACTTTTTTGGGTGGGGGAACAGCATTTGTTGCTGCTTTTGTTTTGGGTTTTTTGTTTATTTTGTCTTAGACAAGGTTTCTCTGTATAGCTCAGGAATCAAACTTGGAATCCTCCCTTCTGCCTCTACCCCCATATTCTGCCTCTATTTATAAATGCTCTGCCACCCCAGAGCACAAAACTAAAAACATTTATATTTGATGGAAAACTTTAAAATTTGTGAAGTACTAGTTTTTACTCTCAAACCATGAGTTAGTGAATAGTTTAACACTTAGGTGGTAGGAGAATTGAATTAAATATAGGGAGAAAGTGTAAACAATGTTTCTAGGGAAGTTAGACACTACGTTATATAAAATTAGAGAACTCTGCTTTGAGAGACAAATGGGAATTCAGATAATAAGGTTTTTAAAAAAAAATAAAATTGAACAAATGTTTGAAAAATACATAGCAGATTTACAAACAAATCTAAACAGCTGCACCCTCAGAATCCCCTTTTTTCCACTTACCGAGACAAACTTCTTCTCAGGAATGGCCTTGTGCCTGTTTAACATGCTGAAGTTTCTTATCTACAATATTCAGGAGCAAAGAGTTTTCTCAAGAAGTACAAAGCCTAACAGTCTCATTTGGTGGGTCTTAAGATCTCCCCCAAATAAATGGCTCCTAATGTGACCCACGGTCTTCTTAGGAAAACCAATTCTCTCTCTCCTCGGTAGTAAGGAACCTGGTCTCCCCAGCAAGATTAAAGTTTTGTTGTCCTGGATTCTCAGGAAGATCCTACTCATGACCTTCAAGTATTGAGATAGCCATTGAAATGGGGAGGAGGAAGAATCCTGTCCAAAGATAAGCTGCTTACTTTGTTTCAATAGCAGGGAACACATTTTACTGCATGTATTGCATTGCTGGTCTTAAAGAGCACAACTGTCTGGAAAAATAGCTTGGAGCTATTATTCGACTTTTTTCTCTCCTTGCTTGCAAATCAAATGCAAAGTCCCCAGATCCTGAGATATAAAACACTGATAGAGGCACAGGAATGTGTTGAACTATATAAACTGTGCAATAAGCCAGTCCTTATTTGGGATTTTTTTCCTTTCTTGTTCCTTTGAAAATGTGGGAGTTTGTTTGTTTTGTTTTGTTTTGGTTTGGTTTGGTTTGGTTTGGTTTGGTTTGTTTTTTGTTGTTGTTGTCGTCTGTTTCTTTTTGGTCTTTCAAGACAAGGTTAATCCATGTAGTTTTGGTGTCTGTTCTGGATCTCAGCACTGTAGTCCAGGCTGGCCTCCAACTCAGAGATCCACCTGGCTCTTCCTCCTGAGTGGAATGTAATTTAAGACTTCACATGCTAAGCATGTGCTTTATTACTGAGACATACCCTCTGTTTTCCAATCATTTGTTCACACTTCTTCCATCTTATGAATGCTAACAGCAGACAGGTTTTAGATTGGTCTCTGCTGCCTAAGGTCAAAGGACCTGAATGTAGTGTAGATTCTGAAGTTTCTTTTTTTTTTTTTAGATAGAACACTATTTTAATAATTAATTGCATGGGAAGCTCTACAAGCAAATCATGTAAATTGCTTATGACATTTTCTCTCCTTATGTCATAAACACATAATGACAGAATGTGGGAAAGTGGCAACCATAATTAAAGAGGTGAAACTCTTTAACAAACATGTTAGTTATAATTTGAATGTGTTTCCAAGGGCAAGAGTACATATATAAAAATTATGCTATATCATAATATATAGTATGTAAACTGCATACTAACTTCCGTATTTTATACAGCATAATATTCTATGTATTTGTGTGGAGATTTATAACATACACACATATATATTACTTATATGTATAATTGGCTTTTTATGTTATAATAAAAATAAAATAAGATAAAACAAAAACTAACACATTGGAATTTGACAAAACCAACAGAAGGAAAAGAGCCCAACAGAAGGCACAAGAAACAGAGACCCACTCCTTTGCCCACTAGTAAGCCCATAAAAATCCCTAAACCTGAAGCCATAATACATATGCAAAGGACACTCTCTCTACTTACCCTTCTACAGGGTTCCCTGGGCCCTGGGGGAGGAATTTGATGGAGACAGCCCATTTAGGGATGAGTGTCTCAAGGTCTCTCATTCTCTGCATATTGTCAGGCTGTGGGCCTCTGTATTTGTTCCCATTTGCTGCAGGAGGAAGCTTCTCTGATATGGCTGAGCAATCTATGAGTATAACAAAATGTCATTAGGACTTATTGTATTGCTACATTCTTTCTTTCTTTCTTTCTTTCTTTCTTTCTTTCTTTCTTTCTTTCTTTCTTTCTTTCTTTCTTTCTTTCTTATGTTTGTTTGTTTTTGAAAAGTAGTATTTGGTGTTGCTGGAGAATTTCTCTCCAGCTCCCACCATCAAGTCCCACCAGTCCCAGAGCCCATTTATAAAATAAACATACAGACTCTTACATTATTTAAACTGCTTGGCCATTAGCTCAGGCCTGTTATTGTCTAGCTCTTACTCTTATATTTAGCCCATTTCTATTAATCTTTACTTTGCCACATGGCTCATGGCTTACCGGTACCTTACATCTTCCTTGTCCTGATGGCGGCTGGCAATGTCTCTCTCTCAGCCTTCCACTTCCCAGAATTCTTTTCCTTGTCCCGCCTATACTTCCTGCCTAGCCAATGGCCAATCAGTGATTTATTTACTGACCAATCAGCAACACACTTGACATACAGACCATCCCACAGCACTTCCCCTTTTCTTTTCTTAAAAAGGAAGGTTTTAACTTTAACATAGTAAAATTACATATAACAAAACAATTATCAAGCAAGAATTACAGATACAATATTAAAGAAGAGATCCTATCTATCTTATATTTGTGAGTTTAAGGTTTTATATCTAACTTATCTTTTATTATAACTAAGGAAAATTGTAAGTATCTAGTCTTTAACCACATCAAAGACCTCAGAAGGATATACTACTACCTGAGAAATGGAGAAGGATATAAGCAACTTTTAGGAGTCTTGTAGGGTAGACAGAGACAGCTGGCAGCCTGGACAGTCATTCAAAGTTCTCTTGTAAAGTTGGGGCATCTGTCTTCAGCCCACAGGCCTAGAGTCTCTTATTCACTTTTTTCTGTGTCTTGTAGAATGTCTGGCAGTTTTCTCTGCAAAGCAGGAACCTGAAGGACCGTTTTGTCAAGCAAAGTTCAGTGGTCACCTTTCTATGGGTCCTGCATGTCCAGTTGATCAAGCAGTCCAGGCAAGAACAGTTTCTTGCCCAAATGGCTATTTTTGTCAAGGTGAAGATAAACTCCATATGGAGTGTCTTCGATGCCCATCCTCCTCTCTGAAGTAAATCGGTGCTGTCAGGAGCAGACATGTCTCACTGTCCAAAAAGTCTAAACTTTTAAAACATTTTAAATGCCATATTCTGTAGGTCTTTGAAGTGTTTGAAGACTACCTATCTATCTGAAATATATCTATGTATACCTAGAAGACTTAACTAACATGGCTACAAATATTATCATAGATGACTAACTATTAATCTATTTTTTAATTATCCATTACAATTTTAAATGAGTTACATAAACATAATACCTCAAACAAGAATAGAAATATATATACAGTATAACAAAATTAAGTTTAAATTTGTATCAATAAACTAAAATCTATAGCAATGTAAAACATTTTAAACAAGTTATTACTCTTTAAAAGTAGGTTCATTAATCTACCCTTTCATCCTATCATATCTAAACTATCCCCTTTTTTTCTTTAGAAAGAGATTGTATTTATAATCAACCTGCTTTAAATAAAAATATTGGTTTTTGTCAGTCCCACACCAGAGGGCTCTTCTGATTTGGGACACAAGAATCTCTTAACCATTTTTTTTTTTTGAGCAATATGTCTGGGTTTAGAGGGGGAGTGAGCCAATTCCATCTCTAAATCCAGCTTGGTATATTTGGGAATTTGGGCGTAGCTTCTCTTACTACTTCCTGCTGGAGGGGGGCGCTGTATCTTCTGGAGACAGAAAGAAAATTTTAGGATCATGGAGTAGTCCGTGAGGCTGTATATCTGAGCCAGTTGACTTGAAACCATTCTGGATGTTGAATCATCTGGGCCATGGTGTCATTGGAGACCTTTCAGGGGGTCTTGGCTGGTCAAACCTGATGTATCTTAATCTGGAACAAATCCATAGTCTCTGGCTTTCTGTGGAAACAAGAGCAGAGACTCTTTTCCAAAGCAACATATCCTTATATCCAAATTTTGAAGTCAAGGTACCTTTAAAATATACATTTTGGCATAACTCAACAGCTTTTACAATCAAATGTTTTTCTGCAGTTACGAATATCAAAGAGAACATAATCCAGATTCTCTGTGTGGTAGTCATCTTTACGTGGCTTATTTTTTTATATTAGCTTGAGCCTATTCCTTTTAAACTGCAGCCTTCTAAGCCTGAAATGGCTCAGTGGCTGCTGGCTCCGCCCACTTCAGCTTCCCAACATGGCGGTGGTCCGCTTTCCGCCAGCTCTGGGAGCCGTAACTCTCAGAAATAGTGGGTCTACACTTTTACCAAAGTAGCATGTAGCCCAGAAACCTCTTTTTTTGTTTTGTACTAGCAAAGGCTAAATCCACCACACAGTTTAATGTGCTACTTGCAGAGGCCTCATTCCCACCATACTGCAGGTCCAGAGCGCACACTAGGAACCCGCCAGTAGCTCAAACCGGCAGCTGCCGCTTATTTGAGAGAGACAATTAGGAAGCTGTTTTTAGGTCCGTTTTAGAATCTTTTTTCTAAGTTTTTAGGTGGAAACTCTTGCCACCACGTTGGACGCCATTTGTTGCTGGAGAATTTCTCTCCAGCTCCCACCATCAAGTCCCACCAGTCCCAGAGCCCATTTATAAAATAAACATACAGACTCTTACATTATTTAAACTGCTTGGCCATTAGCTCAGGCCTGTTATTGTCTAGCTCTTACTCTTATATTTAGCCCATTTCTATTAATCTTTACTTTGCCACATGGCTCATGGCTTACCGGTACCTTACATCTTCCTTGTCCTGATGGCGGCTGGCAATGTCTCTCTCTCAGCCTTCCACTTCCCAGAATTCTTTTCCTTGTCCCGCCTATACTTCCTGCCTAGCCAATGGCCAATCAGTGATTTATTTACTGACCAATCAACAACACACTTGACATACAGACCATCCCACAGCAATTTGGTTTTGCCATAGGTCCATGGCCTATCTAGTTGCAGATTCTTGGCCAACCAAGCAGTATCAGGTATGGTGTCCATCTTGTGGAGTGGGCCTTCATTTAAATCAGATATTGTTCAGTTACTCCCACAAGCTTTGTGCCACCATTGCACTACCATGTAGTGTAGGCATAACACCAGTGAAAATCAAAGGATTGGTGGCTGGGTTGCTGTTTATGTTTCTTCTTTGGTGACATGCAGAGAACCTTCTGGTACCAAAGATAGTAGAACATAGAGGTGATGGCTCTATATAGGCACCATCTCTGCTTCTCCATGTGCAATGAGTTGTGTAAGTGTTGTCTTTAGCAATGGAGACTTGTCATCAGTTGGTGGGAAGCAAAATTTACTATTGGCAACAGCCTGGGTTGTTTAGAAGTAACCATGAAAGCCCTTTGGCCAACAATTCAGTTAGATGTAATCTATTCCTAGTGGTGGAAGCCTCCTTTGGTGACATGGGATTTTCCAGTTGGGGCTCAATCTCCCACATTATTTGGCAATTTTATTTAGATTTCCTTCATATATATTAGGAAGCTTTTACTGTATTACGTTTCCACACTAGCCTTCAAATGGCCATTTAATTTTAGCTATAATTCTCCATAGTCCCTCCATCATGCCCTTCTTCCCTCCCACTCTCCACTTGATCTTCTCATTCTATCCTCCCACCCACCCCCCATCCACAACTATTTATTCTATTTCTCTTTCCTAACAAAATCTGTCCCCCACTAGAAACTTGCTCTATACCTTATCTCTGTAGTTTTAGAGATGGTAGCTTGGTTGTCATTGACTTAACATCTATTGTCCACACATCAGCAAATACACACCACATTTATCTTTTTGGGTTACTTCACTCAGGATGACTTTTTTTAGTTCCATCCATTTATCTACGAGGTGATGAGAAAAAGGTTAAATATATGTATATATATATTTGTATTTGTGTGAAATGTTCAGTAAATATCTATTAGGTCCATTTGTTTTGTAGTATCAGTTAGCTCCAGTATTTCTCTGCTTAGTTTTTGTCTGGATGATGTCTGTTGGTGAGAGGCAGGTATTAAAGTCTCTAACTATTAATTTGTTGGGATCAATATGTGATTCAAAGTGTAGTGATGTTTTGTTTGTTGATTTTTTTGTTTGTTTTATGAATGTGGGTGCCCTTGTGTTTGATTCATAGGTGTTAAAGACTTGCAATGTCCTCTTGGTGGAGTTTTTCTTTAGTGAGTATGTAGTGTCCTTCCCTATCTCTTCTGATTAGTTTTGTTTTGAAATCTATTTTGTCAGATATGAAAATGAGTACACCAGCTTGCTTCTTAGGTCCATTTGTTTGGAATATTTTTTCCATCCTTTACCATTTTCCATCCATTACCCTGAGGTAATGTCTATCCTTATGTTGAGGTATGTGACTTAGATGCAATGGAAGGATGAATCCCATTTTCATGTCCGTTGTGTTAGTCTGTGGGGAGTTGAAAACATTGATATTGTGGGATATCAATGACCAATGACTGTTAACTCTTGTTATTTAGTTGTTGTGGTACGTTTGCACATGTGTGTGCTTGTGTGTGTGTGTGTGTGTGTGTGTGTTTCTGTTCTTTTGATTTGCTGATCTTGGGTTACTTAGCGTTTATGTTTTCCTAGGTGTTGTAAACCTCTTTGGGTTAGAGTTTTCCCTCTAGTGCCTTCTGTATGGCTGGATTTGGAGAAAGATATTGCTTACATTGGTTTTATCATGAAATGTCTTATTTTATCCATCTATTGTGATTGATAGTAGTCTGGCTTGGAATCTGTGGTCTCTTAGAATCTGCAAGATATCAGTCTAGGCCATGGTCTTCCCAGAATTTAATGTTTCCATTGGGAAGTTGGTTGTTATTCTAATAGGTCTATCTTTATACATGATGTTTTCCCCTTGCAGCTTTCAATATTCTTTCTTTGTTCTGTAACTTTAATGTTATATGCCAAGGGAAATATCTTTTCTGAAACTTCTTTTTTTCTGAAGTTTTTTTTTTTGGTAATATCTTCCTTTGCTGCTGATGTATGATTTATGGACCATTTAAAGTACCATTTTAGTGTATAAATTTCATTGTAATTCAGTACATTTGTTATATTACATAATAACCATCATTAACAATGTCAATTCTCCATCTTTCTGTTACCTAGTGTGTTAGTAGGCTTCACGTTATTAACACCAAAAATCAGAGGCAAGAAACATACTCAGGAAAAATGGTAACTTAGTACATATTTTTGGAAACAAGAGTGGTAAATGGTGGCACATCCTGGCAAGAATATATGCATAAGCAAAATACACACATCTTGAACCAGAGCAGAGGGAGGATGGATAAGGTCCTACAATCCCTTTAAAAAGTATTCATTATAAAAGCAGTATGTATTTATTTTAGAAAGTATGGAAAATAAGGTTCAACACAAAGAAAAGAAAAGGTAGGTAAAAGAATTCTATCACTTCATTAGAAAATCAACTCTTAATGTTTTCTTTTATTCTTCTCTTTCTTTTACCCTATTTCCATATGCATACTTATACATAATGAGATAATATTCATATTTGAAGTAGTAAACTGTCTCTAAAACCTTTGAGGAGAAAAGTAAAATACAAATTATATTCCTTCATGTGGGGGCATTTTGAGCTGCTGATTGATTAAGTCATCAGATGAAAACCTTTTCTGCTGTTTTCTTTCTGCTCCTGTTATAAAAAAGTAAAAGCAACAAAGGAATAATGAACATGAGGAGAGATTCTGAATTCAACAAAATATGTCAAAACTGCTCTCCAAGTAGTGTCAGAAAGGGACATTCAATTCCTCCAAAATGGAATTGTGCAAACATATATGAATGTTATCTATTAGGTTAATGAATTATTGATTCAGAGTTCAAGATTTCTCTTAGGTTTGGGAACCTCAGCATTCTCTGCCTCAAATCTGCAAGAATTCTAAATGTCCAGAAAGAAAACAAGTATTCAGCATAAATCACACTGCTTGCAAAACACTGTGCATAATGAGTCACTGTTCTTACTAAGGAAGTAATATAAGCCCTTGAAAAATATAAGTTCCAGACTCTATATAATAACCTACTCTAGTATAGGTAGAATGTGGGTGAAAATCAATCTATCTTCTATCTATCTGTCTTTCTTTCTCTCTTTCTTTCTTTCTTTCACTCATTTGTTCTTTACTTTCTTTCTTAATCATTTATTCCTTTCTTTTTCCTCTCTTTTTGTTTGTCTGTGTTTCTTAAATTCAGTAAAAAGCCAGCATCACATTGAGAACTGATTCTTAAATAATACTTCTACTTCCTCAAAATCCAAGTTAAAAGACATCTTCAGATTCATGATGTGCTCTATAGTTAGGATTGAGATATGTGTGTAGAGTTTCACAGAGAGGATTGAACTATTAGTTCTACACCCCTGCCTCCTGTGATCCAGGCACATGCTGACTATCTCCTGAAGAAGTGGTCATAGTCTTACAAATATTCAATTCTGTGTCTCTCAAAGGAGTATTTTAATTTTGAGACACCTTTTTTGGGACATGGAATACACAAAACTAATATTCCCCCATTCAAGAATTGCTTTTTCCCTGACATTAAGATGCGCCTTTGGAAGAAGTAGGTATCTACTAGTTAATAGAGTCTTTTATGAATCAATAAAATAACACTTCTCCAGTGTTTATGCAGCCCAAGAGAAACAGTGTTTTTTGACTGTCCTTGAGCATAATGGCAGAGATATATTTCCTGTGAGAGATGTAACACCATTCTGTTGTGCAGAAGAGTTGTGGTTGGATTTCTGTCCATACTTGCTACTTCTGCTGGGCCCCTTTTTAGTAATTTAGTTCACTACAGTTGTGGGCTCTCTGTACATTCATGTGCTGCCACATGGCACTGTTTTCCTTGTCTTCTCTTTTAAGAACCAAAAAAAAACACAAAACAAAAAACAACTATCCTGTAGTGAAGTGAACAAGTTCTTAACTGAGCTAGGTCAACACTTAAAACTGGAATCACAAGGAAGGGGATCCTTAGCATAGGAAAATAGCCTGAATTCTCACTTTATTTCATTATGGAGAATATATACAATTCATTGAATCCTTGTACTTGAGGTTTCTTGTAACTATCTTCAAAGATGATAAATTAATTTGAATATTGAGACATAGAATAAACTGTTAGTGTTACAAAGCAGAATTTTAAAATGTCTTAGACAATTTAAAGCCCATACAAGCCTTCATTTCCACATCTGTAAATTGACAGTTGAAAGTAATTCTCAACTGACATTGTTTTGTAGAAAAAATGAGGTAGTTAATAAGTGTCAATTTCTCTCATTTCTCTAAATGCTCATATTTTCATAATATTGAGAACACAAAGTTTCATATCCAAGATCATTTAATACCTAAAATTGTCTTTAATGGAAGCAGAACAGAAAGTAACAAAGGGCCCCAACTTTCAGTAGGCCTCATTATATTTCATGTGACTGAATATCAGTTTCAGCTCAAACCTTAAAATTTTTTGCCATTTTATTATTATGATAGAATGACAGCCTGTTAGAAAAACCACCACATACGAAATATCACTCTTGTATGTGGGGAAGTGCTCACTAAGTACTAATTGAGTTTTGTTTTACTATGGGGTAATGACATGGGAAACAGGAACAATTACCTGGTTGAACTCAACCTATTCAGTTGAATTTTATTCAAAATGTAGTCTTTAAACCATGGTTGAATCTTAATTGTCTCAGTTTCTCATAATCATTAAACTTCTGAACATTAAATAAGGATCTAAACATGTAGTATACAGTATAGATAGAGAAATGGCCACAGTGTTTAAAGTCTTATTATTTAATATTTTATTATTCTGTGAACTGAATTTTATTTTTCTCACAGTTTAGCAAGATCAGAATTTACTGCTGTTAATAAAACAAAGTATTAAGTCAAGGGTAGGCTAGTACATTGATGATATGCTTCTGTAAAGTCATTATCCACATTCTTCTTTTGATTATAAGGGAAATTCTTTTTATTTTGAGATAACTCTAACTGCAATGTCCATTTAATATACAACATACTCCAAACTATTAAGATATCTGAGGTATCTTACAGAATTCAAGAAGAGAAAGGCTTGGGAAACCTTGTTTCAGTTCGCCATTGTCACTTTTCTTTTACCCCTGCCTCTTACTCCTCTTCTTTCCCCTCTTCCTCTGTTTTCTTCTCTCCCTAGGCCTCTTTCCCAACCCACTTTTTTCAAGCTGCCTTTCATTGCCTTGGCATCTAAAATGTTAAGGACTGTTGATAAATGGTTCAGTGGATAAGAAAACTGAGAAAAAAAATTAATGGTTCAATGGATAAGGAAACTTGCTACTCAAGCATGAAAACCTAAATTTAAATCCTAGTACCCAAGTAAAAGCTGATGAGACAATAACCCCAGTGCTGTGGGGCACAAAAAATATGACTAGGATGTGCTGGGTGCTAGCTGAGCTTCAGGTTCATGAGGAAACTTTTCTTGGGGTAATAAGGTGGAGAATGATAGAGCACAGGACAACTGACCTCCTCCTC
Source organism: Peromyscus eremicus (assembly GCF_949786415.1). NCBI lineage: Eukaryota > Metazoa > Chordata > Mammalia > Rodentia > Cricetidae > Peromyscus > Peromyscus eremicus. The sequence continues at coordinate 124,024,422 of NC_081439.1, forward strand.
TGGCTGGCCTCTGTATACACACACACACACACACACACACACACACACACACACACACATGAAAATATACACAAAGCTGAATTTTGCTAATTTAAGTTGGGACACATGACTATCTTCATCCAAGAAACTGATTAGGAGGGATGGCTTCAGATATAGACCTAAGCAGAGCCAATAAGAAGAGCCATGAGTTCCATTCATAGGTCTTTGAAGTGAGACCATACAAATTTGAAAGAAAAACTTGGCAATGCCTATTTCAGTAGTCAATCCTTCTTTTCTCTATCTTGTTCATGCTATCTCTTTATCTTTGCTTCTTTTTGTATATTATTTCTGGCATTCTCAGTTTCCATTTGTTTGCACATCTGCAGTTTTAATTTCTAGGAAAAAGAGTGACTTTTAGTTAGGATTAAATGGGACAATATGAACTAACACCAAGCACACAATAAGCTATTATATTATTCTTCAAAACCTGCTTGAGCATTCTTATTCCAGACAGTGTCTAATTTACCCCTGCTCTCTTTGCCTTACCTAAAATTTATCATTTGTTTCCACCCTTGTTGATGCATCTTGTGCCTACTTCCCTTTGAATTGTCTACATTTTCTGTTATATTGTAGTTACTTTTGGTATATCTTTCTCATCCTAGACTCATTCTCCTTAGGAGTATGGGGCATGTATTTCTGGCAGTGAACCTATTGTTATGGATGAGGTCTTCTGTAGTGCCTTACATATGCTGAGTTTTCCAGAGATGCATATTGAGCAGAATAGAAGGAATGTGCTGTGGAATGATCCTCTTGTACAGTGTAAAGATTTGTCACTCAAAATGGTTTAATAAAATGCTGATTTGTCAGTAGCCAGGCAGGAAGTATAGGCAGGGGAACCAAATTAAGAATGCTGGGAAGGGCAGAGTCAGGAGTTGCTAGCCAGACACAGAGGAAGCAAGATGAGAATGCTGTACTGAGAAAAGGTACCAAGCCATGTAACTAAACATAGAAAAGAATTATATGTTAATTTAAGTGTAAGAGCTAGTTAGTAATAAGCCTGAGCTACCAACTGAACATTTATAATTAAAATAAGCCTCTGTGTGGTAATTTGAGAAGCAGCTGCTGGGTATTTGGAAGTTGCTAGAAGAATGGAAACTTCCATTTACATATTGCGTTACAATGTGGGGCCAAAATTTCCACATAAAACCTGACAAAGATTTAAAAAGGATTCTGAACACAAAAAAGAATGTAGTCAATCATGGCTTCTTGGTAGCTGCCTTTCTCTGGTGGACTCTTTTTGCTTACAGTGAGCAGAGGTATGGCTCTTTTAAAAGACAGCTTCCTGGCTTGGTGTTAGCAGCAAAAACAGGCTTCTCTTTTAAGACATCCTACTATCAAACACTTATATAGTATTTATGAGCATCTGGAAGCATGCTATTTGGTGGTGGAATGGACCCAGAAACGTTCCAGAGGTGGAACAATAAACATGGCTTTCAGAGCTGGCAATAAATGTGTTGTCTCTCTGCCATGAGACTAGCCTCTCCAGGAGCTAAGGGGGAGGAGACTGCACCAGCAAGCCATGATTTAAGTTACACAGCAGATTTTTTTTTTCTTCCTCATGCAGACACAAAAAGTTACAGATGCACAGCAAAGACAGACTCAGACAAATAGACTCTAAACACATCACAGTGTGTTTAAAACTATTTGACACTTGAGAGAGAAAAGAAAAAGGTTAGCAAAAGTCCTTAAGAAAGGAATACAGTAAAATATATAATAGGCCATGTAAAAATGGAAAATTCACAGAGAGTATGAATACTGTATGTTATTATGTTGTCTTTAATTTTTTGATGGCTAATGAACAAATGATAATTACTGAGAAACATTTGATTATTAAAGCTGCTAGATTAAAATAACCTATTTATTTTCAAAATACCTTGACTTAAAAATTTAAATAAAAAGATATATTGCTTTGGGAAAAAGCTTCTGCTTTTGTTATGCTTTTATTTCCACAGGAAACAAGAGGCTCAGAATTCATTCTGGGTTAAGAAAATCATGTTTGATCAAGGATGATCCCCTGAAACATTCTCCAATGGGAACATTTGGCCAAGATGATCCAACTTTTCAGAAGGCCTCTGTTTCAGTTCCCTTTGAGTTCTGCATTTAGAACAGCTTCGAGGCTGCTGGATGAGATGATCCAGCCTCACAGAATTCTCCAGTCAGGACTTGACCATAATCCTAAATTTTCTCAGGGTCACCAGCTAGACACAGAGGAAGTAAGATGAGAATGTTTTACTGAGAAAAGGTACCATAATATTAAGCCTATGAGTGGTTATTCAGGAACTGACACATGGGAGAGAACCATCTGTTTACAGGTATGCATTAGGAACAGTAACTCAACATTGTATTTAAAATCAAATTTCTTCTACTCTCTGTAGTAGAAACTTGAGAATAAGATTTTTTTCTGTGGTGTTGGTATTATTTCTTGCGTATTACCAATGAAATTTTTTTGAATCAGAGGTCAGCATTGAATACTTAATAAATGTGGGACAAATGTCTCCTGGGTCATTTTAGTAGCTCACCAGTGAAAGAAAGGGAGTATTAATCAAAATTAACTCCACAAGAAGAAAGGCTTCTTTCTTATTCTTTTTTTCTTCTGTTTTGAGGATAGTACCCAGGGCTTTGCATAGGCAAACCATATATCTCTAAGCTACATCCAAGACCATGTCAAATATCATTTTTAGTTAAGTCTCTTTGGGCATCAAAAGATTACTTAGGAGTGGGCATGTTAGTTTCAAGTGTTGATGCTTTATATATAAAATGGTGTATATAGGATAATTTTCAAAATGATGTGAATTCAAGTGTTATTTGGCAAAGGGATTGATTAAATTCTAGGCTTCAATTCCTGTTTCTAGCTTCTTTTAATATGGCACAAAGATATAATTTGAAATCCATATCTTTTACTTCCTAGTCAAAGCATTTTCTGTACTACTTGGATATTTCTCAAATACCATATTGCTAAGCTTAAACAAAGTATAGCCTGCAGACCAAATCTGACCTGACACTTTTGTTTTTGCTTTTCTTTTTTTAAAACAGGGTTTCAAATATCCCAGGCTAGCCTTGACTTTGCTATGCAGCTTAAAATGACCTTGAAACCTTGATCTTCCCATCTCCTCCAGGATTACCTGCATGCACCACTACCTGCAGTTTATGTGGTGCTTGGGATGGAAACCAGGGCTTCATGCTTACTAGACAAGCACTCTACCAACTAAGCTCTGACTTCAGCCCATTTTTTTCTTTTGAATTTTTTTTTTTTTTGATTTTCAAGACAGGGTTTCTCTGTGTTGTTTTGGTACCTATCCTGGATCTCGCTCTGTAGAATAGGCTGGTCTCAAACTCACATAGATCCTCCTGGCTCTACCTCCTGGGTGCTGAGATTAAAAGCATGCACCACCACCACCAGGCTTCTTTTGAATATTTTTTATTATTTATTTTATTTTTGAGAACATAATATAATTACATAATTCCCCCTTCGCTTTCTCCCTCCAAATCCTCCAATATAGCATGGTTTCTTTTTTTCATTTTTTGTTGATACAAGCATATATATATATATTCCCAAATATAATCTGTTCAGCTTGCATAATATAACCCATATGGATGTTTTCAGGGCTGACCACTTGGTACTGGATAACTAATTAGTGTGTTCTTCCCTGAAGCCCCCATTCTTTGAAACATATTTTTAATTCCTAAAAAATTTGAATAAAGAACAATATTTTGAGGAATGTGAAAATGATAAAAAAATTTAAAATTTAGTAGTATAAATAATTGTATTACTGAACCATGTCCATTTTTACACTGTATAGGACAATTCTCATACTAAAATGGCGAAGATGAATAGCTGCTTTCATACAGAGACTGCCCGACTTGCAAAGTTGAAACTCTTCATTATAAGAATCTTTGCATAAACACTTTTTTAAGTGCTGGTTTAGATCCTTGCAACCTGAAGGGCAGTCCATGAACCAGCAGTCTCAGGGTCACCTGACAGCATGTTAGAGATGAAAAATCTCAGCTGACTTCCAGACCCAGGACTCAGCAGCTGCATTTTTAACAAGAAGCTCAGGTGATTCATGTGTACATTAAGTATGTCGTTGCACATTAAGTAAGTATTGTCACGCAGAAGACAATTAATAGGGATTTTCTCTTAGACAGTGTAGGTTATTGGAAAGAGAACAACAATGGGGTCAAATAGATATATTTAAAATTTGGTTTAAACTGGGGATTGGCTCAGTTTCCTTACCAGTAATGTGCAGATACACCTGTGCTTACCTAATAAATGTGTTTTATATTGGATGCTACATTGATTTCCTGGTGTTGCTCTAATCAATTACCAATTAAAAAAATGGTATCTTAAACAACAAAAATGCTTTCTGTTGCAGGATTGGCTCTAGAAGCCTGACATCAGATCTGTAGAGCCATTCTCCCACTGAAGACTCTAGGAGAAAATTGTTCCCTACATCTTCAGGTTCTTATGGTCCTAAGTGTTCCTTGGATATTCCCTCATTCTTTCAATCTCTGCTTCATCCTCAGATGGCTTTTCTCTGGAAGTGTCTCTGTGTATCCTCTCCCCTTTTTATAAGGAAAATAGTAGTCATTGGATCTACAGTTCCCCTAAAGCTAACAAAAAACAATCTTTAAAATATTTCTATATTTGCTCTTCTTTTTCTCTTTTTACCTTTAAGGGATAGCTTTTTGTTTTTATACTTAACATACAAAGATGCATTTTCTTATGGCATTTTCACACTTATTTATCACTATAGTTCACTCACATTCAAGACCTTTAACTACCTCTACAAAGACTGTTTCCAAATAAGATCACATTCTGAGATGCAAAGTAAATGTCTGAAAACAGGATGCAATTTAACCCTCATGTATTATACCGATATAGGTCAAATATTTAGTGTTATGTATACACTTAAAATTGGATTTTTATCTTCATTTCCTTTCTTGTGGTATTGCGGATTGAATTTATGGCCTTACTCATGTTAGGCAAGTGCTCAGCTGTTGAGTCACATCAAATGTCCTTCATTTTTATTTCTAGACACAGTCTGGCTAAATTATCTAGGCTGGTCCAGAACTCAGTTCACAGTCCACTGAGGACTGGAACTTGTAATATTCCTGCATATATCTACCAAGTAATTGAGATTACAGACAGGTCAGTTCCAATAGTACTAGTCATTCCTGTATCTTCCTTGGACTAAGAATATAGTGGGGAATTATTAAAGCAGTCTTAAAGGGTCTCTACCATCTGGGCCAAGAATTTTCTATTTTACTAGGACACATGTAACAGACTTTTATTCATGATATGCATCTTGGTGCTAACCCAGTTCTTTTTCACTTCCCTGCATTTTGGAGCAAAACTCCTTTTCAAACGAAGTAACAGATGTATGTAAATAAATAAGTCATAGGCAGAAAAGCTATACAGTGCAGTTGTTGTACTCAAAGATCTCATTCTTTTCTCTCTGTTACTGCTGTACCTGCCTGGGGAGGGTATTCATATGCTCAATAAAATTCCTATAGGCCATGACTTTTCTGTTTTACCTCCAAAGAAGAGGCTTGCCTTTACTGTGAAATGCATTTATATCTCAAGAGGAAGTAAGACAAAAACAAAATTTGAACCTTCTTTAGAGCAAATATTCACAGGTGCTAGCTTTGTGGTGAATTACGTTTGGGAGTGTCTTATCAAATAGCATGGCTCTCAATTTTCAGATTGGCGACAGACTCATTTCCCATTGCTTTTATATCTATAATAGCAATATCTCCTTTCTAAAGAAGTTCTGGGTTACATTGTCCTCTTACATTGTACTTCTACTATACAAATCTTCCGTATTCTACATTAATCATCCAATTATCCACACGTGGTGCACATTACAATTTTGAATTTTCACTAAATAGCTTTTCTTGTAGGAGAGATGGGGAAATTTCCTCAGTACTCAGCAAGCAAGTGCTGTAATTCTTAGCACAGCACCTTTCTTGGAGTTGAAACAAATCAATAGCTAAGTGTGACTGATGCTAGATTACTAACTCAATCATCTATTCTCCAAGGGAGAAAAAGGTGCAAACTTTAGTACTGAGTAGCCTGCTGAAAAAGTATGAAAGGTATCTTACTGGCAGGAAGGAATATGACAAGAAGGAGGAGACCTTGATCTTGGGAAGGGATTCTAGTTTTGTATTATTTTAATTTTATTTTGGTTAGAATTACTTTCTATTTATTTCCTGATCCTGTGTTAGAAATTAATGTTATGTGGAACATACAAACAAAGTCTCTTTTCACTTCATGTAGCATTCTAAAACGGATAAACTTGACTTTGCTATAGAGTTTTGAGAATCAAGATATGTAGTCTCTTAAAAAGGTAATACAATTGCTATCGTAAGTTTGAATGAGAAATGCCCCTCTATAGGCTTTTGTATTTGAATACTCAGTCTTCAGTTGTTGGTATTTGGGTAGGCTGTAGCATCTTTAGGACATGCAGCCTTGCTAGAGGAAGTATGTCACTGGAGCAGAGGTTTGAGGGCTTATAACCTCACCCCACTATTAATTTCCTCTCTACAGTTTCTGTGTGTGGTCCAGATGTGATCCTTCAAGCCTTTTCCCTGCCATGATGGACTCTTATCCTTCTGGAACTACTCCTGCATAGATTTGCTTTTGATAATGAACAGAAGTGTCTTTGGGAAATCCACTTTTAATATCAACAAATACAGAATTAAAGCAGTCATCATAAAGTGGTAAGATGATTCTCAATCTTGACTATACATTAGAATCATTTGGAGAGATTTTCAAAACTACTGATTTTGCTCCAGGCCCATCACCAGAGATTCCTGTTTAATTGGGCCAGGGGAAGAAGCAACTGTTTTAATAATGGATCCTCAAGTGATTCCTGCTGTCTGGTTGAGTAACACTGCTGTAAAGACATGAAATAGCTTAAAGGCTTCAGGAAGAAAGAATGTGCCTTTCAAAGGAAGGTAAAGAGTGGGTAGATAAGGAGGTTTTGGAGAAAACCATGCCTTTGAGCCCCTTTCTGATTGTTCATTTAAAAATTCCATTCCTCATTTTTACTCTCTAATTTTTGTATTCTTACTTTATTCTGTTTCTATCCATCCAATTTTCTATCTAGGATATAAATACCAAAGAAATAAATTTCATTTAAAGCAGATCCTCAAATACAATATGCATAGGGGTCATCCAGGGATCTTTCTTAAGCTGGAGATCCTGACTTTGTGTAGCACACATTTTGAATTTTGCATGTACTCTCCTATGAATGACAGTATATGGACCTCACCTTAAGTAGCAAAGCCACCTTAATGTTTAATTTCTTAGTTTTTGTTTATATATAATTATACCATATATATCTATATGCATATGCCCATGAAGGCCAGAAGACTGCACCAGATCACCTGGAGAAGGAGTTACAGGCAATTTTAAGGCACGTGATGTTGGTGCTGGGAATTCATCTGGGATCTTCTGAAAGAATGGAACATAGTCTTAAATGCTGAGACATCTCTCTAGTCCCTAGCTTTACCTTTAATCCAATAAAATTTTATAAGAAAATTATCTTTTAAAAAGTGAAACTTAATGTTCTATGTTATTGTATAGTGCCCATGAAGGAGTTTTTTTTTTAACTTCATTCTAGTGGATATCTATACTACACACACACACACACACACACACACACACACACACACACACACATCATATATTTAACATGCTTTTTATTTGCACTGCCATTCATATCTTACAACTAGCTTCTAAGTTCTGCAATGCAGTAAACATTTTTGAACTAGGAACAATTTAACTTGGTGAATGGGGTAGTGGTGTTATTTTATTTTAGCATGTGTGTTTTATCAACACATAGAAAGATGTAAAATCAGTCTCTATTGAATTATTTTTGTTATTGTTGTTCACAAACACTGCCTAAACAAATTTTTATGTACATTTTATTAAGTTGACAATATTTCTCCTATTATATATCTATCTTGAAATGATGAATGGCACGCTGGGACATTATTAATTTACATCATTAACCAGTAGAAACAATAAGGAATTGTATAATAATTTTTTATTGCACTAAGTACAAAGTTATTTTCTCTAAAATAAGCAATGTTAAGATAATCATTTTATGGATATAAATTATTTCACATTCCTTATGAATATAATCTGAGTACAAAAATCGTTATCGTATCATTTTAACAATCCATCATTGTGAAATAGCTATAAATATGCTCATAAAGATGATAAACATTAATGGAACACTAGCCAGAAGCTAATAACTCCTGGTAAGGAGCGTCAGGGAACAGTGGTACAGCCAAAATGGTTTTGGATATGGAAAATGGTAAGACTTCACAATATAGGAAATTGTGTTGCCAAATCAGTTGTCATTATTATACTCTAGGCATCTAATGTTTCAAATAATTATTTCCAAAGAGGATCCAGTAAACACAATGAATTTGTGTTCATTAGGTGATGATATTGGTCTCATATGCATATACATTATATTAATAGATATCTATATATTATAATAATATAAAATCACATATAATTAATTTTATTAATTATTAATTAAAATTAAAAATATAATAAATATAATTAATAAACACTTAATGTATATATGATTAATATATATTCTGGTAGATATGGCATAGGAAGGAAGAAAGTACTTGGGCAAAAGAGATACTTGTACTCTTGACAATTACATTGTCATGACTTATAATTAATTAAATAGGAGGAAGATGTTCAGTTGTGGAGCAGGAACTGACCTTAGTAACTTGCTGTATGAGGACCAAGAGAAGAGAGCCAGGCCCCTGAAGTATTCAAACCTTGTACACACACACACACACACACACACACACACACACACACACACACATATATATATATATACACCATGGACTTAAAAGAGTGCAGGGGGTGTTACATGGGATGATTTATAAAGAGGAAAGCGAAGGGGGGAATGATGTGATTTTAGTAGAGACTCAAAAAAGTAAAAAGTTACTTTAAAAAAAAAAAAGACTACCCAGTTACTTAGGACCCTATGGCAAGCATCTTAGATCCTGGTATTAGGACATATAACTAATATTCTGGTCTGCAATTCTACAATTATAGTAGAAAGTTCTTTGTTGGAATGGAGCTTCAACTGCCATATTAGGGTAGAGGTAAGGTGATAAGGTTGACAAGTATGGGTTTTTAAAACCAAGGTTAAGACTTTTAGTGTCCCTTTTATGTTTGGAAGCTATTGAACTTCTGCTGCTCAGAACGACAATCTCATCATTGTTAACACCATCTCCAGTTCTCTTCATCTTCTTACCTCTGCTCTCCATTGTATATGGTATGCCCCTCTACTGTCTTACCATAATGTGCTTGCAACCGTCCAAGCAATGTCTATTTCTACCTCATTAGACTGTGAATTTCTTCAGATTAATGTCTATGTTGTTCATTTCTGTATTCTGTCTGCCTAGCCCTATACCTTGCATAAGGTAGATGGTAACAAAGAGGAAAGAAACACTTGAATTAAGCATCCAAAGGCAAACAGCAATTATTTGTACCTAATTTGATGAAGGGGGTCAGTAGGGAGAGGGGCAAAATAAACTGATAGGATGAATAAATATCATCAAAGTACATTATATAAATGCATAAAAATGTCATAATAAAACCAGTCATTTTATATCGCAAATATATGCTAAGGAAACATAAGACACATTTAATTTAAATATATTTTCAAAATACATGAAGTGAATAGATATGAGATTTTTCTCCACACAGCCAGCTAATCTTATTTTCACTTATGTGTCATGAGTATTTAGTCATTTTATAACACTACACAATGTGCTTTTATAACTGCTAAAATAAAGCAATTAAGCACTCAAAGAATTTATTTTTACTCTCTACGTTCACTAGCCCCATTCTTGTCAGGTAGTACTTTACAATGAATTCTCCCAATGACCATCAACATCATGGACAAACACTATTTCTTGGTATATGGAAGAGCTGACATGTGCTGCCATTAATTTCATTTTTTTCTACTTAGAGAGAGTGGACAACATACTGTGAAAGAATTTCCACCAGCCTTTGAGTGGCTATGTGGAGGGAGGACTTCTGCCATTCCCACTTTTAGTGGGAGAAAAGGAAACAAATAAACCTTTCTTTTAGTAAACCATTAGAATTTTGATACAATTTTGATGGAAGTAAATTTTGTTCCAACTTCAGAAATATAGATGCATGGTATATTATATATTATGTATTGTCCGGTATTTCAATTGTTTGTCTATATAAACAATACTATGATGACTATTATATGATATCTTTCTGAAAATTCATAATATTTTCCTAAAGAAAAATCCTAGAAATTATATTTGAGAATTTTAAAGTTTTATATCTTACAGATTTTCTCTCCAGAAAAATAGCATCAATTTAGAGTCTCATTAGACACACTGCAGATACACACACACACACACACACACACACACACACACACACTCACTCACTCACACACATACACTATCTTTGACATGATCATGAAACTACTGGGTATCAGTTGTTCTGTAAAGTACTTGCAAATTTGGCAGGTAAAACTACATTGGCTTTAAATGTGATTCATTTTAGTAAAAAGATGAATTTAACACTGACATTGCCATTTTCAATATTTCCTTTTTATATGATTTTTTATTAAAAAATTTCTTTTATTTTATATACCAACTCCTGTTCCCCCCCTCCTCTTCTCTCACTCCCCACAACTTACCTCCATCCCACCCCCATCCTATTCCTCATAGGGGTAAGGCCTCCCTTGGGTAGTCAACACAGGATGTCATATCATGTTGGGGATGGACCTAGCCCCTCCCTTCCTGCATCAAACCGCAGGGAATGGGGTCTAAAGAGCCATTTCATGTACCCGGGGTAAGTCCTGCTCCCATTGCCATGGGACCGACAAACACATCAAGCCACACAACTTTCATCCACATTCAGATGAACTAGTTCAGTCCCATGCAGGCCCCCCAGCTGTAAGTCCAGAGTCCATGAGCTCTCATTAGCTTGGGTCAGCTATCTCTGTGGTTTCCCCGATCATTATTCTGAGCCCCCTTGCTCTTACAACCCTTTCTCCCTCTCTTCAACTGAATTTCAGTATCTTGGCCAAGTGCTTGACTGTGGTCTCTACATCTGCTTCCATCAGTTATTGGACCATGGTTTAATGATCTGAACTTAGCTAAATATATGCCTATTCAGTACCATAACTTTTATAAACACATCAGTGATTAATCTGTCAATAAAAATGTTATTTCAAGGAACTATGTGAGGGCTATAGCAGGATAACTGACTTATTACCTTTTTCCTATATATTCTTTTGCTATTTCCAGATATTTCTATACTGTGAGAAAATAGTAACACTTGATTATTTTCCTAAAATACTATACCCTATTTGGAGACCTCATTACTGTAGCCTCTGCTCACGAAAAATAAAGTCATTTCTGATTCCATACCACATTCCAAACTAATTATTGAAGGAATAGCATGCTTATAATTGGTGAAGTAAAGAGTGGATATATTCCCATTAAAATAGGAAGTCTTGATGGAACTATGTTCCAAATGTCTAGGTACATATTAGTTATTCCCTAAGTGTACGGAAACAAATGAAGAATTAAGGAAAGGTAAAAAAGGAAGGTTAAAAGTAATATAATATACATTTAGAAAAATAAGGAACAGAGACATAAACCTATTAAATCTCTTTATTTTAGAGTGAATACAAATTAATGGAACAGATATAAAGAAATAGGTACTATAAGGTTTCAAGCCCAGGGCTTTCAGTCTCCATCTAATTCTTTGACCACATTAAATATTCAGTTGGTATTTTTCTTCAGTGTAAGTGAATTCAGCTGAGAATCATTCATGTAACAGTTATTAAGCATCTGCATGCATGCTTGGATGGTGGTGGGTGTCACAAACCCAGTGGGACAGAGCAGTTCATCAAGGGAGACAGATATGAAATCAAATGAGATCTTTGATAAAGATGCATTAAAGATTATTTCAGAAAAGCCAAGGGAGCACAGAAACATTCCTACTGAGGCATTAGAGGAAGTTTCCAAAGGTGTGTAAGATATCAACAGCAAGAAGGGAAACAAAAGGATACTTTTAGATTCAGAAAATGCTAAATATTAACATTGAAAATAAAACACATGAAAAATTAACCATTGTGCTCAGTGTTTATGAGCTAAATTTGAGTACTAGCTATGTCACTATCTAGTATTTTGACTCTATAATTTGACTAAATTAATTGGTCCAAAAGAATTAAAGATATTTAATAGGTTAAAGTTAAGTTAATTTGACTTTTTTATCAAGGGGACAAGCTAGGTGATAATGGCACATGCCTTTAATTCCAGCACTCAAGAGGTTGAGGGAGGGAGATCTCTGAGTTCAAGGCCAGCCTGATCTACAAAGCAAATTCTAGGACAGTGAGGGCTACACAGAGAAACCCTGCTGCTGTGGTTCTGTATGTTAAATGTGTTGCTCTGATTAGTTAATAAATAAAACACTGATTGACCAGGAGCTAGCCAGGAAATATAGGTGGGACAAGGAGAAAGGAGAATTCCGGGAAGTGGAAGGCTGAGTAAGAAAGATGCTGCCAGCCGCCACCATGAAAAGCGAGATGTAAGGTACCGGTAAGCCACAAGCCACATGGCAACTTATAGACTAATAGAAATGGGCTAATTTAAGATAGAAGAACAAGATAATAAGAAGCTGCCACAGCCATACAGTTTGTAAGCAATGTAAATATCTGTGTGTTTACTTGATTGGGCCTAAGCAGCTGCGGGACTGGCAGGTGAAAGAGATTTGCCCTGACCATAAGCCAGGCAGGAGGGGAGAAAACGTCAGCTACACCTTGCCTTGAAAAAAAAAAAGCAAAAGGAAAAAAAATAAGAAAAAGAAAAAGAAAGAAGACAAGTAGTGATTTTAGATTGTAGAAACAGAATCTTTTAAAATATGGATTTAAAAATACGTTTTTTATAGTTATTTAGACCTAGGGAGGGAAGAATTTCACCCATGAGCTGGTCTGGCACCTCTGGCATCTTACAATTGGGCATCACTACAGTGAGTACCAGGTGGCAAAATGGGAGAGAGAGAGAGAGAGAGAGAGAGAGAGAGAGAGAGAGAGAGACTGTGGTGATATTTTATTTGTGCTCTAACAACTATAGCTTGCCTGGGGATGAGAGGAAAAAGCCAGCCACTATATGAAACATAAAGGTCAGGCAATCTTAGCACACACCTTTAATCCTAGCATTCAGGAGGCAGAAATTCATCTGGATCTCTGTGAGTTCAAGGCCACACTGGGAACAGAGCCAGGTATGGTGGCACACGCCTTTAATCCCAGCACTAGTTAAGCATAGAGGTCTGGAGGTCTATACAGACAGTCAGGAAGTGATAGAGCGGGCAGAAAAAAGAAGTGTGTAGCTGGACAAAGAGAGGAAGTAAGATGGCAGGGCACAGAAAGTATATAGGCATGAGTATACAGGAAGTAGCTCTCTCTTGGGCTAAAGATTTTCCTAGCAGTAAGAACATGGTTGGCCTGTTCTGTTTCTCTGATCTTTCAGCTTTCACCCTAATATCTGGCTCTGGGTTTTATTAATAAGACCGTTTAGCAATTCATGTTATAAGAGGTAGAACGATTACTGTGCTGGGGATAGAGGTAGATCTGAAGAGGCAAGGGTAGTGAGGAACAGGCTGAGTTAGGTGGTTTGCTTGTCACCCGGGACCATGGTAATGTCTGGGCCTGGAGTGCAGCCAAGGGTCATGAATTGGTCTCTGGGCCTGATGCAGCTGTGGGGGTCTGTATTGATGTCTGTGGCTCCTCTTACCACTGAGGGCCCTGTGGATGTCCGGAGTCTGGGCTACTACCTATGACCAAGCTGATGTCCAAGGGACCTGCCCTCATAGAGGAAATGCCAATCCAGAATTACTGTGCTGCCACCCAGGACCATGGTGACATCCAGTTCAGACTGCAGCTAGGGGCCATGTCTGAGTCTATGGCTCTGCTTCGGCTGGACTTTTGAGTTGACATCTATGGCCCCTATTGCCATAGAGGGCTGTGCAGAGGCCCACAGTTCAGGGTGACACCTGAAGCCATGTTGGTCTTAAGAGGGTCAAGCTAACACCAGGGTCATACAGACCTGGGTGGCCCATGCTGTCACCTGAGGTCATGGTGTCAGCAAGTCCCCAACTGTAGCTGTGGGGCCATATCTGGGTCCTTGGACCTACTGCAGGCAGGGTCTGTGTCGATGTCCGTGGCTTCTATTACCATAAAAGGCTGAGCAGATACCCCAGATCTGAGCTGCCACCTGGGGACATGTTGGCTTTTGGGCATCACACCATCACTTGGCTCATGCTGATCTGGGAGATATGCAATGCCAACTAGGGCCACAATGGCATCAGGGCTGGGCTGTTGCCAAGGACCATGTCTTGGTCCAAGGTCCTACTGTGGCCTGAGTCTGTGTTGATGTCTGTGGCCTGTGTTGCCACCGAAGGCCACATGGATGCCAAGATCTGGGCCTCCACCTGTGGCCTTCTTGGTGCCTGAGGGCTGTGCGGCTGCCAGGACCATATGGACTTGAGTAACATGTGTTGCCAACCTGGGGCCAGGACATTGTATGAGCCTACGCTGTGGCAGGAGTCATGTCTGGATCTGTGGACCTGCCACAGACAGAAACTCTGTTGATGTCCAAGGTTCCTGTTGCCATCTAAAGGAATGTGGATGCCCATGCCTGAAATCTGGGACCACACCTAAGGCCATATGGGGGTTCAAAGGACATGCTGCCATTGGGTCCATGCCAATCTAAGTTACCTGCTCTGTCTACCAGGACCATAGTAACATCTAAGCCTGAGCTACTGACAAAGACCATGTCTGGTCCATGGTCCAATCACTACTGGAATCTGTATTGATGTCCATGGTCCATAGCACAACTAAGGGCCTTGCAGACATCTGGGGACTGGGATACCCCTAGGGCCAAGTTAATATCCAGGGGTTGAGCCTCTTCCAGGGCCAAGAAAGTCCAAGTATCCTGTGCTGCCACTTGGGGCCATGGTGTCCTCCAGGCCTAAGCTGCTTCCAGGGAACATGTCTGAGTCCATGGCCCTATGGCAGCCTTGGTTTGTCTTGATATCCATGGCTCCTGTTATTACCGAAAGCAGTGAGGATAGGGCTATACAGAATTAGTCCTGCCACTCAAAGATTGCAGCCCTAGGAAGAACTGGCCCTGCCCTTCACCAAGTGCATCACTCTGGACAGCTTGCCTTGAACCTCCCCAGGGCAGCACACTAGAACTGTCCCTGATGGTGGAGTATAGGTGAGCTGGCCCTGAAGCAAGAGTAAGAAAGCTAGTCCCTCGGTCTGTCACATGGTCATATAGGCAAGTGAGAGATAATCCCCTTGTCCTTGGCTCCTCACCACCTACTTCAGGCCAGGAAAGCTGCTCCCAGAGGCACAAGAGTGGGAGAGTTGATCCTGACCCTCATTGGCTACAGCACTTGGGGAGAGTGGGCCTTGAACTTAGCCAGGGCAGCATAGTAGAACTGCCCCCACTGATGGAGGCACAGGTGATCTGGCACTGCAAATGAGCATGGGAGATCTGGCCCTGCCTTTCATCTGCCATTAGATCAAGTGCGTAAGGAAGAGACAACTCCTTCTACTCCTCACTGCCTGAGGTGGTTGGCCCTAATTTCATGGGCAGTAGCACTCAGGAGAGCAGGCCCTGCACCTCGCCTAGGCAGCACAGTAGAGATGACCCTGCTGACAGGGGTACAGGTGAGTGGATCCAGGGGTTATGAGAGCAGGAGGATTGACCCTGTCCCACCATCTGCCATGTGGTGGCATAAGTGAGGAAAAAAATGCCCTTAATCCCCTGCCCCATGCCATTTACAGCAGGCAAGAGAGCTGGCCCCAGGGTCACTGGAATGGGAGAACTGGCCCTGCCCCTTACTAGCTGCAGCAAATGGGAGAGCAGGCATGGCCCCTTGCCTGGGCAGCACAATAGAGCTGACCCTCTTGGCAGGGGTAAAAGTGAGCCACACTTGTGGATGTGAGAGCAAGAGAGTTGACCCCACCTCCTCTCTTATATGCCGTGGGATGACAAGAGTAAGAGAAATATGCCCCTCCCCACACATACCTAGCCACCTGTGACAGGTGGGAAAGCCAAGCACCAAGCCATGAGAATAGAACAGCTGGCCCTGCTGCTCACCAAATGCAGCAATCCAGAGAGCAGATCCTGTACCTTGCCTGGGCAAGACAATAGAGCTGTCCCTGATGGTGTGAGAGTTGGTGAGCTGGATCCAAGGGTGTGAGTGAAAGAGCACTGGGCCCCATTCCTTGCTCTCTGCTACATTGGGTGAGCTAGCCAGGGCAGTGCTGGAGAGCTCACCCAGGTGCTGTGGGATGTTCTGTATGGCAAATGTGTTGCTCTGATTGGTCAATAAATGAAACACTGATTGGCCAGTGGCTAGGCAGGAAGTATAGGCAGGACTAACAGAGTGGAGAAAAGAAAGAACAGGAAGGCAGAAGGAGTCACTGCCAGCCGCTGCCAGGACAAGCAGCATGTGAAGACTCTGGTAAGCCATGAGCCACGTGGCAGGGTATAGATTTGTGGAAATGGATTAATTTAAGCTATAAGAACAGTTAGCAAGAAGCCTGCCATGGCCATACAGTTTGTAAGCAATATAAGTCTCTGTGTTTACTTGGTTGGGTCTGAGCAGCTGTGGGACTGGCGGTAGACAGAGATTTGTCCTGACTGTGGGCCAGGCAGGAAAATTCTAGCTACACCCAGGTGGTGACAAGGGAAAGATGGCAAGCCTACTAACTCAGCTACCACCTAGGTCCAGAACCAGGCCTATGAATTGGCCCACCCCAACACTCACCTCATCTATGAATTGCTGGTGCATGTGAAGGCAACAGACCTGAAGATCCAAAGCTACAGAATCTCCATGACACAGAGCAACATCAGGATATCCAAAAGGAGCCCCAGGGAAAGCTCAGTGTTGCAGAAACCAGAGGCCTAGACCCAGACCAATGACTCTTTGGAATGAAAACTTACAAGTAAAGATGTATGGACTGTTAATACTGTGTAACTCTCTGAAGCTTCCACAACAATACAGTAGCTTTCACAATGAGATTTAAAGTTTTTTCTACTTGATTTGTTTTGTTTCGGTTTGGTTTCTGTTTTTGTTTTGTTTTGTCTCATCTTATTTTTTTTTTTTTGGTTTTACTTTTAAATTTTGTTTTGGAAAGAGGTTGCAAGGGCAGAGGGCAAAAGCAAGGGGAAAGAAGATAGATGAATAGGATTGGGATGCATAATGTGTAATCCACAATGAATCAAAAAGTTAAAATTAGAGTACTAATGATGAAATAACTTGCATACTAATGCATAAACTAATAATTCTGATCATTTAGTTATTCTGCTTTTTTCTCTCAATATCTTTTGATCAAACTTTGAGTCTTCATTATTCTGTGTAGAAGTTATTTCCACCTTTGTGGACTGCTGGAGCAAAATATCATAAACTGGGAAATCTGCAAATAACAGAAATGTGTTTCCCATCATGATGGAGGCCAGAAAGTGAAACATTAAGATGCTGGCAGATTGAGCCTCTTGAGAGTTAGTTTCTTGAGTTCTTTATATATTCTGGATATCAGCCCTCTGTCAGATGTGGGGTTGGTGAAGATCTTTTCCCATTCTGTAGGCTGTCATTTTGTGTTATTTACCTTAAGTGTCCTTTGCCTTACAGAAGCTTCTCAGTTTCAAGAGTTCCCATTTATTGTCAATCTCAGTGTCTGTGCTACTGGTGTTATACCAAAGAAGTACTCTTCTGTTCCAATGCATTCAAGGCTACATCTCACTTTCTCTTCTATCAGGTTCAGTGTAACTGGATTTAAGTTGAGATCTTTTATCCACTTGGATTTGAGTTTTGTGCAGGGCAATAGATATCAAAATACCAAATAATCCAATTAAAAATGGGTTACAGAGCTAAATAGAGAATTCTCAACAGAAGAATCTCAAGTGGTCAAAATACACTTGAAGAATTGTTCAATATCCTTAGTCATCAGGGAGATGCAAATCAAAGTGACTCTGAGATACCATCTTACGACCGTCAGAATGGCTATGATCAAAAACACAGATGGCCGGGCGGTGGTGGCGCACGCCTTTAATCCCAGCACTCAGGAGGCAGAGCCAGGCGAATCTTTGTGAGTTCGAGGCCAGCCTGGTCTACAGAGCGAGATCCAGGAAAGGCGCAAAGCTACACAGAGAAACCCTGTCTCGAAAAAAACAAAAAACAAAAAACAAAAAAAACCCCACAGATGACAGCTTATGTTGGAGATATTGTGAAGTAAGGGGAACACTACTCCACTGTTGGTAGGAGTACAAACTTGTACAGTCACTTTGGAAATCAATATGGAAATTTCTCAGAAAATTGGGAATCAATCTGCCTTAAGACATAGCTGTTCCAATCTTGAGCTTATACCCAAAGGATGCTCAATCATACCACAAAGACACTTGCTCAACTATGTTCATAGCAGCATTATTCATAATAGCCAGAACCTGGAAGAACCTAGGTACCCCTAAACTGAAGAATGGATAAAGAAAATGTGGTACATTTACACAATGGAGTATTACTCAGCTGTAAAAAGCAGTGATCTCATGAAATTTGCAGGCAAATGGATGGAACTAGAAAAAAATCATCTTAAGTGAGGTAACTCATATCCAGAAGGACAAACATGGTATGTACTCACTCATAAGTGGATATTAGGAGTAAAGTATAGGATAACCAACCCACAATCCACAGCCCCAGAGAGGCTAGACGACAAAGAGGGTGCCAGAACTGGCCATCTACTGTAATCAGATTCGTGACTACCCTAATTGTCATCAGAGAGTCTTTATTCAGTAACCGATGGAAACAGGTGCAGAGATCTATGGCCAAGCACTGGGTCAAGGTCTGGGAGTCCTCCTGAAGAAAAGGAGGTGGGATTGTATGAGCCAGGGTAGTCAAGGTCATAAGAGAAGAACTCACAGAGACATCTGACCTGAGCTCTTGGGTGTACATGGACTATGGACCAACTGTAATTGAGCCTGCATAGGACCAACCTAGGCCCCCTGCAGGTTTGTGACAGTTGTGTAGCTTGGTCTGTCTGTAAGGCTCCTATCAGTGAGATTCGGACCTGTCCCTGGCATTTATTTGGCTTTGGGAACTGTTACTCATGATGGATTACCTTCCCCAACCTTGATACGGGGGTGCGGGGGGAGCTTAGTCCTTCTTCAACTTGTTGTGCCATGCTTTGTTCAAACCTATGGGAGGAATGCCCTTTTCTGATTAGAGACTGGAGGAGGAGTGGATGGGTACAGAACTGGAGGAGAGGAGGGTAAGGAAACTGTGGTTGGTATGTAAAATAAATGAAAAATATGTTAATTAAATAAAATTTTTAAAAAGAGATTCTGTATTAGCATCAACATTGTCCTCTCACTCTAATGACATAGTGGGCAGAACATAGGATGTCTCTGGGCTTGTCTTTTACAGGGCACTCATCCTCTTCAAGAGGGCTCTACCTCCATGAAGTAGTTATCTCCAACTCTCCCACCTTGTAAAACAGTTATTTGACAAATAAATTATGGAAGGATGTATTTTTTTTTAATTTCTCCAAAAGGACTACATTAAAATAATTTATGGAAAATCCTTTTTTGTTGTTCTTCTCATAGAAACAATATCAAAATCTATTATATATATTTATCAGAATATTTTATATACTTAAACTGTTATACATTAAATGAAAGAAGGAAAACATACTAACCAGAATTAATTATAAATGAGCACATATACTTTTTATTGGATAATGTAGATTAGTCTCTATACTAGCAGTTAGTAAGATGGGAAAATGTGGACTAGGGTTATTGTTCAGATGGTAAAGTGCTTGCTGAATGAGAATCTCCAGCAATCAAGGAAAAAGTCTAGCACACTGTATGGTGATAAATTATTTGTACTGAAATGTGATTTTATTTGCATGTTAAGAAATAAAGTTGCCTGGGGGTCAGAGATTATAGCAAGCCACAGCAGAAGCCAGGCAGTGGTAGCACACACCCTTAATCCCGATCACATGACAGGCAGATCTCTGTGTGTTCAGGGATACAGCCAGCATGGAAACACACGCCTTTAATCTCAATACCAAACATAGAAGACCTGGAGGTCTGTATAGACAGGCAGTGACGAGGAGGTCATGTGGTTGGGTTTACAACCAATGAGAAGGCAGAACAGAAAGTCAATAAAAAGACAGACACACAGGAAGTAGGTCTCTTTCTGAGAAGAATGACAGCTGCAGCAATGAAGGGTAAGAAAGGGTTTTAGTCTCAGCTCTTAGCTACTGCTCTGACCTCTTGGGCTTTTAACTCTGCATTTGTCTCTGTGTTTCTTATTTAATAAGACTGTTACATCTACAACACTGGTGAACAATTCTATTCCCAGAGCTGGAGAGACAGAGACAGGAGGATCACTGTGGCAAACTGGCCAGCCAGTATAGCTTAATCAGCAATCCCCAAATCCATATGAGAGACTCCATCTCATAAAACAAGGTGTACAACAAATGAGGAATGACACCTGAGATCTACTCACCCAACAAACATACACATATTCACTCAGCCACCCATACAAACACACTCATATACACACAAATTAAGA
Organism: Peromyscus eremicus; assembly: GCF_949786415.1. NCBI lineage: Eukaryota > Metazoa > Chordata > Mammalia > Rodentia > Cricetidae > Peromyscus > Peromyscus eremicus. Next base: position 124,045,144 of record NC_081439.1, read on the forward strand.
AGAAAAAATATGTGTTTTAAATTTAGGAAGCCAGATAAAATATTGAAATGCTAAACTAGGTATTAATTTTAGAAAGAAACTAAAGATATTTCGTGTATAAACTTGATTAGCCACCAGGGTACCCAGATATTTTAGCAAATGTTCTGGCTGCATTTGTAAGGAAAATTTTTGGTGGATATTAATATATAAATTTTTTCGTTAAGTAGATCTCTTCCCCTAATGAGAATAGTCTAAAAGGAAAAGAAAGCACCACCCTGTTGATTATCTTGTATCTATCTGTAGGTTGTTAATAGAAAATGCAGAAATAGACACTTGTCAGCCTCCATGATTGCAAGAGACAATGTCTCACAGTCTCTCTTTTGCATCCTCTATTGTGTGTAGCAGAAAGGTAAGGGACGACTAGTATGAGAGTATGAAATTAGACCGTCTTTGCTGAACATGGGATATACAGTAGTGTAATTTACTGTCCATTGTTCTCCTAAAGAACATACTGAATTTCAAACTTCATCTGAAATTTCCATTAATCTTCTCACTCTGCATTATCATATTCCTTTGCTCTTTTTCTTTGGGAGTACTTCCTTAATAAAATGCATGTACTCAAATCCTTGGCTTCAATATCTCCTTATGGAAGGTTGTAGTGGGTAGCCATTCCAGCTTTGATCTGGAAGTTCCAACCCCCATTGAGACTTCGGCAACTGTCACACCTACAAGGCGGGGCCAAGAGAGGCACCTGGAGACCTGAGATCTGGATGGGCGAGCTCACGCTCTGTTCCTGGACACTGGACGGTGGAGGTGGGCCAAGCAGAGCTCCAGAGAACACTGTTGGACTGCAATACACCTTCTCCAGACCCCGCGACCTACCTATCCCTTAATTTGTAAGTTATGCCATTAAATAAATCTCCTTTTAACTACGTGGAGTGGCCTTAATAATTTCACCAATATCTGACGCTCACGTGGGGCAAATTCCAAAGGCCTGGGTGGCTCCCACCCTCAGCCTCCTCCCCAGCTAGAAGGTACTTAAACCTGCCTGCAAAGTTCCATATAACCAGGGAACGCCTACAGGGTTCCATTCCAAAAAAGGGAGAAGCTAGTCTGGTCTCAGTTCCCTAGCTTAGCCCTGAGACCAGCAAAAGAGGCACACCCCCCCCCACCCCCCCCCACCCCCCGCTTCCTGAGTGCCTGATTCCCGCCATTTTGAATCCAGCAAGCTGCAGTCAGTCAAGATCACCAGCAGGCCCTGCTTTGGAGCTGTATTAACGCCACCTGCTGGCTGAAAAGTGCTACTACACCCCCCCCAAAACCACGAAAAGTAAGCATATTGTTTCAAGTAAAAGTACTTGATAATTTTACACCTTAAAATTGACTAACAAATTTTGAATAATTCTTGTAATATGGCTGACAACATTACCTGACAAGAATTTGAAAAGCTTTTGAAAACCTTTTTGCCTGTCGGATGAATGATGTCTTCCTGGAAATATACGACCTTCCTAAGGCATATCTGGCCTGTACCATTTTGGCATTCATCGTAATAATTCACACAATGTTCAAACACTGGTTTAATAACAAGAACAAAGATGAGTCATTATTGGGACTGATACAGGCTTTAAGAGAGAGCAATGAAGGCTTGTAGAAAAAGATTCTCTCTCTGGAATCTGCTTTAAGAGATAGCAGTGAGCCGGGCGGTGGTGGCGCACGCCTTTAATCCCAGCACTTGGGAGGCAGAGCCAGGCGAATCTCTGTGAGTTCAAGGCCAGCCTGGGATACCAAGTGAGTCCCAGGAAAGGCACAAAGCTACACAGAGAAACCCTGTCTCGAAAAACCAAAACCAAAAAAAAAAAAAAAAAGAGAGAGATAGCAGTGAAAGCGTACAGAAAAAGATTCTTTCTCTGGAATCTGCTTTAAGAGATAGCAATGAAAGCATACAGAAAAAGATTCTTTCTCTGGAATCTGCTGATCAGGATTTATAAAACAGGCTTGTACCGAAAATTGATCTTATTGATAATAAATGTGAATATTTAATGGACAGAACACTAACTCTTCAGACACTATATAAGGAAGAAAGATTATCATTAATTGATAAGATAAAGTCCATGGAATCATGTGTTTCTGAGGAACATAAAAACTTCTATGATTCCATGAGAAATCTGGAGTCCCTTGCCAGAGAGGAGGTTCACTCCCTAGAACAGACACTAGGTGCTCGTTTTCAAGACTTAGAAGAAACTCTCAGTAAACATGACAAGGGACCTAATAAGCAGAAGAGCAAGCCCATAGAGGTTGTAATATCTCCAAATGGCTCTCATACAATGGCTTATCCTGTTATCATCCATGAGAAGCCAGTGGATGACACACACCCCAAGCCATATAATACATATACATTACAACCAATTTCAACAAGGGACTTTAAAAATATAAAGGAAGCAGTAGTTATGTATGGGATACACTCCATATACGTAAGACAGATGTTAAATTCGTGGTCTACCTCATATAGAATCATCCCAGATGACTGGCATCAGTTAATTTCAGCTGTTCTAGAATATAGCCAGCAGCTACAGTGGAAAAGCTGGTTGAGAGAAGAGGCAAAAAATTTAGAACAACAAGGGAAACTCAGAGGTTTTGTGATCTCCCAAGATCAAATACTTGGTGAGGGATGTTTTGCTGACAGGAATGTACAAGCCATTTATGATGAGCATACAATATCCCTACGCCGTACAGCAGCTCTAAATGCTTGGGAAAAAATTCCACAACCTGGAAAACCAACTGAGGTATACACAAAGATATTTCAGGGACCACACGAACCCTTCACTGATTTTTTACAAAGACTGAACACAGCTATAACAAGAGCTGTGTCAGATAAAGAATTAAGAAAAGTATTAATTGAGTCCTTGGTGTTTGACAATGCTAATGCAGAATGCAGAAGAATACTTACACCATTAAAGATCAGATCAGCTCCTTTGGAAGAATGGATTCAGTATATTAAACCATTTCTCAGTTACCATTATATTCCTTCTCAGGTCTTTGATGGGATTGAAGACTAGCAGTTATAGTTACAACTTAGTAGATAGAACATATTAAGTATTAGATTCAGGTTCTTTAGGATAGGACAACTTTTGAAATGATCTTTGTAACATGCCATTTACCTATGCTCTATACTTCTCTGGATTTTAGTATGTGTTTCTTGTTTGATATTGTTTGCATTGGTTGTAGTTCCATCTTATCTAGGTCATTATCCCTCATTATTCCTGGACAATATTTGATAACCATTCCTTTGTATATAGTCTTGTATTAGGTTAGAACTTTCTTATTTAGACAAAAAGAGGGAGATGTAGTGGGTAGCCATTCCAGCTTTGATCTGGAAGTTCCAACCCCCATTGAGACTTTGGCAACTGTCACGCCTACAAGGCGGGGCCAAGAGAGGTGCCTGGAGACCTGAGATCTGGATGGGCGAGCACACGCTCTGTTCCGGGACTGGACAGTGGAGGTGGGCCAAGCAGAGCTCCAGAGAACACCACTGGAGTGCGATACACCTTCTCCAGACCCCGCGACCTACCTATCCCTTAATTTGTAAGTTACGCTATTAAATAAATCTCCTTTTAACTACGTGGAGTGGCCTTAATAATTTCACCAATAGAAGGTAATGATCTAAAATAGTACATGAGCAAGAGTACTTTGTAAACTAAAAATATAGTGTTCATATGCTTTGGTTTATCTCTGACAGTCTTTCTATATGTGTGTGTTCCTGATGTACTTCCTAATTATATATGCTTTCATTCACATCAAAATAAATTTTATCTTTACCTTTAGTATAAAATACTCCAGAAATGCTGAGTGAAATGAAAAGTTGAAAAAATGATAGTGATGATGATTAAGTCAAGCAGCTATTTTGCCTAATTTCTCTTAAACCAATGAAATATTTCATTAAATTTATATCCCAATTTCAAGATTCCATGACCATTTTTACTTTTTATTGAAAATGGTTTCTTCTCTCATATACATCATGACCACAATTTTCCCTCCCTCTACTTGTCCCAGCTACCCCAGGTCTACTTCCCCTCCATTTCCCCTTCAGAAGAGAGCAGGCTTCCATCAGAGGACAGCCAAACAGGAGAAAACAAGGCAAAACCCCCTCATATTGAGGCTGGAAAAAGCAACCCAGTAGGAGGAAAAGAGTCCCAAGAGCAGGCAAAAGAGTCAGAGATATACGCACTCCCACTATTAGTACCTCTGAAAAATAATATTTAGGCTGTGATGTACATTTTACTATGTGGATAGAAGAATGTGATTTAAAAATGACTATTGGTAAGATTGATTAATAGTAAACTAACAAAAATATAGAAGACAAGATGTATTTCTGCTGTGGGATGGTCTGTATGTCAAGTGTGTTGCTGATTGGTCAATAAATAAATCACTGATTGGCCAGTGGCCAGGTAGGAAGTATAGGCGGGACAAAGAGGAGAATAAAGTTGGGAAGTGAAAGGCTGAGAGACACTGCCAGCCACCATGAGGAGAAACAGCATGTGAAGATGCCAGTAAGCCACGAGCCACGTGGCAAGGTATAGATTTATAGAAATGGATTAATTTAAGTTGTAAGAACAGTTAGCAAGAAGCCTGCCATGGCCATACAGTTTGTAACCAATATAAGTCTCTATGTTTACTTGGTCGGGTCTGAGCGGCTGTGGGAATGGCAGGTGAGAGAGATTTGTCCTGACTGTGGGCAAGCAGGTAAACTCTAGCAACATATTTCTAATAGTTATCAAAAAATACACACATGTATAAAATGATGTCTCTATACAAGGAAAAGCATCAGCAAGAACATTAATAGCTATGGTAAACGTTTTTTATTCTGATGATTCTTAAATTTTACCTGAAATTGCTCCTCTGAAGCTTTAATACTGTGGGCCATTATCACACAATAATAGAAAGTACATTTGTGAATGAAGATAGTGTCTGAGTATTTGTGACAGTTCTTTTCCTAGCTGGAGAGAGAGAATTGGCAGATGGGATCTTACCAGTGTTTGAGATAGACTTTTGTTAGACAGGCATGATGCTCCAAACTTTAGATAAAGGAATTCCTTCTCTATAATGTATATAGCTGTATCAGATGTCAAATAGATTTAACCTCTGCTATAAATATTTGTGGTTCTGGGAAAAAGGTAGATTGGTGGTCCTGAAGCAATTGATAAATGAGCCTAGAAATATGGATTATACCCTATCCAGTCAATTGCAAACACAAGTACTTGCTGAACAGATAGTTCAAGTCCTACCTTGTGAGGATTTATATGTGATCACTCACATTTGAGTTGGATATATACATTAAATCATTTCCATTTCAAATTCAGTCATGCCAGAAATGGTACTACTGTATGGATGCTGATATATTTTGTTTTTTCTTTCTCATCAATGGATTGAATAAAGGATTTATTTCAAACTGTGTTAAGTATATCACATAGGCTGATTAGCAGCATTTTCTATAATATAGCTGTGATGTAGTAAATCACAATAAGACAGATTACCTGAGTCTCATTATACCATAGAAATGTGTGCTAAATATTTGAAGAAAATTGTTCCAATTATGTTTTAAATAGAAACCTTATCTTCTCTAGAAATTATTGACTTCTAGATAATGAAATTGTGATTTACTGATAAAATATATTTTATTTAAAGAATTTCTTCAATTATTTATGTAACAGCCCTATTATAAGATCACCACTATGTAAAGGGTAGAGCATAAGAGAAAGTCTGTTCCAATCTTTATAGAGAACATTCTTTTGAAATTAACAATATTATGTATTTATTCCTTGAAATATTCATGGGTCTATAGAATTCTTGCATTAGTATTTTATTGCTGTGACAAAATAATTGAAATAAACTACCTAAGGGAGGAAGGATTTATTTTGACTTAAAGATTCAGAAATTTTAGTTCGTGTTTGGTTAGCTCCACTCTTTTCAGCCTAGAAAAGGCAAAAAAATCATGTAGTAAAGGCGCGATGGAGGAATACTGTTCACTTTATTCCAGCCAGAAAGCAGATGTAGAAATTTAAAAAGGAAATACATAGTGTTCAAAGGCATGCCCCTAATGACTGCTGTTTCCAAATAGATGCTTCTTAATAACCCATTCAACTGAGAACTAATGGAATGGTAAATTTACTGATGAAATCAATACTTTCTTTATCCAATAATAGCTCAATAATGGTACCAACTTGAAAACAAGACTTCAAGACATTAGCTCTTTTGGTGGATACTTATTTTATAACTAAACCATTACAGCTATTATCTTAAAAGTAAGGCTCTCTTATCTTGACCTATGAGTGGAAAATTGTTTAAAGTCACAATATGGAGAATAAATATGATGTGATCATACATGACTAGAATGCCAGCATGCGGGTTTGAAGCAGGAGGATCTCAAACTTGAGACCAGCTTGTTATACATAAATCTATCTCACAAAAATAATCTGGGATAAAAGTCTTATCATGATTTTTAATCAATCTCTGGTAGAATGATATAGTAGTAATGTTGCAACTCTCTCAAAATATTATTACTTAGGGATCTGGGAAAAGGGTATGCAGACCCATCTTATTATTTCTTACTTTAGCATGTGAACATACAATTATTTTAAAAATGATATGTATTCTCAAAGTTCTATCCAGTTTTTCCAGATGGTCGTATCTGAAGACAATAGGAGTGTTGTTTTCAACAGTTCATCTATGAATATCCTGCTTATGATAGAATATAATTTAAGAAATGTATCTATAAGAAATATAGCCTGATTCTAAATGGAAACCCATTTGAAATGTGTAACTCCTTTGAAAACTTGAATGTCACATAACTAATTTGCATACACTTGACTGACATTATGAATTGGATCCTCTTAATATTTATATTTAGTCCTGATCACATACCATCCATCTTTTTCTCTTTACTGATTGGCACATAGACTCTTTTTGTTATGAGAGAAAATGTGTAAGAGGATGAGAAAGGAGCAGAGTCCCAGACTGAGGAGGATCAAATTTTGTTTTTATTTATACAGGACAATATTTTTTTTATACTAAAAGAGTTCCTTGAGAAGAGACCTAATTGTTAAACCCACAACATAATCACAGGAGAACATGATAAAATTTTCTGCTTCTACAAAGTTGTCAATCATATTGGATTTCCCTTGGTGTCCAAGATTATGCAGTTATAACATGTAAAGGAACCTAGTGACTAAGCATAGAAAAAGACATTTAAGAAATGTTTCTGAATTAATATTTGTGGTGATATTGTGTTCCCCAAAATATTGTGCACCCTAATAAACTTATCTGAGGTCAAAGAACAGAACAGCCACTAGATATAGAGGCCAGAAAATAGTGGTACACACGCCTTTAATCCTAGCATTCCAGAGGCAGAAATCTGTCTGGATCTCTGTGAGTTCAAGCCCACACTGGAAACAGCCAGGCATAGTGACACATGCCTTTAATCCCAGGAAGTGATAGCAGAAAGCAGAAAGGTATTTAAGGTGTGAGGACAAGGAACTAGAGCTGGTTAAGCTTTTAGGCTTTTGAGCAGCACAGTTCAGCTGAGAGGCATCCAGTCTGAGGAAACAGGATTAGCTGAGGAATTGGCAAGGTGAGGTAGCTGTGGCTTGTTCTGCTTCTTTGATCTTCCAGCATTCACCCCAATACCTGGCTCCAGGTTTGTTTTTATTAATAAGATCTTCTAACAATTCGTGGTACAAATATTGTTACTTAAAAGACTAGATAGGAAAATACTATTCTAGGTAACTAAATGTAGTAGGATTTACATTTTAGTGAATTGAGATAACCAATGTGAAAAGTTAACAAATAAAACAAGTAGTGTCAGGTAATGAAAGATGAAGTTAACATCATTACTTTTGATTTTCATAAAAACGTATTTGTGAGAAAGTGGCAATTAGTAAATATTTTAATGATTTTTTTTAATGTGAAAACAATGGAAGATAAACTACATAGGTATCATGACAGACTAGGTGTAGTAGCACAAACGTGGTGCCAATTACATGGAAGACTTGAGGCAGGATGGTCATTTCAGACCAGATGTTTGGCAATACCCTAGGCAAGAGGTTACAATCCAACAAGAACAAATGAAAGGAATAAAAAAAAGGAAGGGGAGAAGGAAGGGAGAAAGGAAGGAAGGAAGGAAGGAATGGGAAGAGGATGGAAAGAAAAGATGGAGGTGGGGGGACGAGAGAAGGAGGAGGAAGTGTAAGTAGAGAGAAAATAAATCTCAAATCCATGATGCTTTCGTTTATATCTGGCTGGATGCCATTGTAAATTATATTATAAAAAGCAGTGAATTTCCAGGCTTATGCCTTGACCTTAGAGGCTCCTTTTTACAAGCAGCATTTGACTCCATTTTGAGTGTAAACACAGATATAAGATACCTCAATTTCTTTATATAAATATATATATATAAACAGCACAAATCTGTCTTTCACTACCTATGTGACAGACTGATAAATAACTTATTCTTAAAAATAAAAGTGGTTCTAGCATATACATTTATCAAAGTAAATTGGCACCATTATGAATACAAAGGTATATTAAATCATATCAGGAAGACCAAGCCCAAAAACTTATTAAACATAGCAGATAGACAAAAGGGTTCAACACCCTCACTAGGTCCTCCAAAGAAGAGGACACTTAACATTACAGTCATGACAGTTCCACTGAATTGTCATCTGACCAACTTTTGTTTGCATCAAGAGACCCACATGCAGAGAACTCTCTGCTGTTCCATGGGCTTCACCTTAGATCAATATCCACTGCTAACATAGCCTACTTGAATTTCCCCTTTATAAAACTATTTGCTATCCACCTACCTGTTTATCTGTCTGAACCTTCTGTCTATTCATCTACTCTATCTATCTAGACTTCACCTCTGCCCCCTGTGGTCCCACAATTTGCTTATGTAGCTAGATAGGATCCCAAGACTCAGTTCAAACATATAACCCTGAGGTTTGACTCTCCAACATTGTCTCCAGCATATCTCCACCATGGTTAGTTATCTGATATCCTCTCACAGATACTCCTTTTGCACCCTTTCAGATTTTCAATTCAGGTAGGCCTCTTTGAAACTCCATTAGCTCTGTAATAACCTCTTAACACTTTATAGTCATTCTCTAACCTATAGATATACATATATAGATATATTTACTGTGATATGTGATGCATGATATGAGCATTAAAATTAGTAATTAATATCCAAATAAAAGAACCCATATTTGCCTCAAGCAGTTATCAAGAAAATCAGGACTAACTGGAAAATTGTTGTCACTGAGACTACCTCACCTTGTGAATTTATTGTTATTCAAATAATTCTGACATTGTGAAAGACACAAATATTTTTGTGTATACTTTTTACACAGTGTATTCTCAACAATGTATCCCTTTTGATGCTTGTTTTGGAATCTTATTCACAATATGAGAATGTTTGAAAGTGGTAAGGCCCTTATAACATTAGGTCTACCTTTCTCTTACCAAGATCATATTTATTGCCAGCACCTCAGATTGTTACAAAATGAGGACACTATTTGTGTTTTAAAACTTCTACCTGCATTTCCTTCTATTTTGTTCCATATGTAGAAACACCATGAGTTATTTGGTGGTACCATCCTTGTAGACTTCCCAGTCTTTCCAAAACTATGAGCTAAAATAACTTCTCTACTTCATAAATTTCCTAGCCTCACAACACAGAATAAGACTACTAGTTTGAAAAATATCAAGAGGTTATGACTGTAGCATATAAAACAAATAATTGATGCTGGACAGATAGATTAAGTGTTAAGTGTACTAGCTGGTCTTCCAGAGGACCTGGGTTCAATTTTCAATACCCACATGGTGGCTTACAACTGAAAGTTCCAGGGGATCCTATACCCTCTTTTGGTCTCTGTGTGAACCAGGCATGCATGTGGTTTACAGACATAAATACAGGCAAAATATATATACATATAAAATAATAATAATAATAATAATAATAATAATAATAATAATAATAAAATTAAGATATTACTATTTGATACAAGAGTTTATGATTCTCTGGTGAAGAGTTTGACTTTTTCTAAAGGCAATGGGAAGTCATGCTTCAACTTGTTTTTTATATTAGGAATTAGAATGTTTTTATGTATATTATCATCATTTTAATATACCAACTTCTATTGACCACTAGATAACAGAACTATAAGAAATGGCTATTTTCTGTTATTATGTGGGTGGTAGGCAGATACATTTAGGATTATATTTTCCAGGAGCATATGAGATATACTCTTTAGCTCTGCTGTTCCTAGTTGTGAGAACTTATTAAACATTTAGCCTCTTTGAATATTCTGCCTTTTCTTCACCTCTGAAATGAAAAAAAGTAGGTATTTTCTTATATTTCTGTGAAGATAGAGTAAATTAATACAAAACTAGTTCTGATTGCATACCTGACTATAAGTATGCAATGACGAGTAGGCACATAATAAGTGTTAACTATATTATTCTTTTTGAAGATTAAGGTATATTAAAAGTAATATACTTACATATGCAAAAATGTACATGTCAGTATATTCATTTGAAGTAGAATATAGGACATACATGCTTGTATGTATGTGTGTGCATAGTTGAATGCAAAGACATGCTTCACCACTTAGTAGCTCTAGGACCTAAGGTGGGTTACTGAACCCCTTTAGATTTTCAATGTATGCTTCCAATCTGTAAAATAACGCTAATAATAATGTCTCACTCTATTAGTTTTAAGTTTGGCTTCACAATGTAGAAAACCAAAAATAATGGCAATTTTTTAAATGGAAGTTTGTTATGTGAAAGAAATATAGGGGTTAGAAGACCAGGAGAAATATGACATTTCTAAGATCTATAATGAATCAGGCCCCTCTGTCTTCATGGACTAGAGGCCCAAGGATTTGGGCTTCCATCTTCAAGTTGCTACATGATCCAAGGAGACTACTAGTTCTAATCATGCAGGCGACATTTCATATAATTGGAGAAAGAGATGTAAGGAAGCAAAAACGGCTTATATATATGATGAGGTGGTTCCCTTTAATTAATACGTCTTGAAGCCTGGCAGAATCATAATATTTCCATTTGTATGGACTTGACCAGAACTAAACATACCCACACATAGGTGACAGGGAGACTAAGAAAGTTGTTTAGTTGGCAGCATAACTACTCCTACTGAAATTTATTCTCTTCATGAAGCAAGAAAGTAGATATTTGATGGGTAGCCAGCAGGCACAGTCATGCATCCAAATAGAATTGGTTTAAAGGTTTCATGAGGTAATAGAAGCATAGCCCCCAGCTCAGTTCCTGACAGATAGTAAGTGCTTAATAAAGAGGACACGATGCATTTTCTGCCTTGAAACTATTCTGAAAACACTTAAGACTATAAAATAACCACAAATGCTGTGAGACACTATTCAACTTAAACAATGGCATTTTTACTGCATTGGGTGGCCTTAAATGGCATGAATAGAAAGTCTGTGAAGTTCAAACCTTAAAAAACATCCCTGATTTAATGATAATGGCCTTTCTTCCTGCAGAGTCAGATCACACTTTAATTCACAGCACGATGCTGAAGAAAAATGGGAAGTAGCCAATCCTTACCCTCTTTGGACTAGGGTTAAAGATCTCTTCATTTATAGATGGTGAGTCGAATCAGCCACAAAGGAGGGAATGGGCCATTTTTCTGTGAATGACCTTTTAGAACAATAGGGAAATGAAAACAAGAGAGAAAATTTAGATTTCAACAGCCATTAAGGACTAATGAGAACATGTCAATTCTATTCTTTTTGACAGGTTTATCTTAACTGTTTTAGAGTTCTCTCATAGGAATTGTTCATTTTAAGCAGATACATAAATTTAAGGTGCCTTTAATTTTAGAATTAAAAATTAAGTTCTTTACTGTACCCTGATTCAATGATTTATCATGAAGCCATTAGTTATTCTTTAATTTCATTAATGCCTAAAGGAAAATAATTTCCCAGACATAAATACAATGAGAATTATATGACCTCTTTCTCACACACACAAGTATTCATAGTCCTCATGTCTTAATTTTAATACATGAGTGGCAGACACCTTACTTTGAATAAAAAGCAAAAAGAAAAGAAAGTTACATTTGTAAATTGAATCATGCCCTGTCACTAACCTTAACCACATTAATTGGTGGCCTGCTCTAATTCAAATTTCCCTTCTGAAAGTGTTGGATGATTCATGTCTCTTTTAGTTATAAGCTTGCCTCTTGAGACTTTTATTTCTACAATACACTGTTGTCGGGCTCAGAAGTAGGGTATCATAAATAAAAACCTCTTTCTGTCAGATTTACTGGAGCAGAAATATACCATGAACATAATTTGTATGGTTTTGAAATACAAACAATAACATTATACAGCACAAAATTGATCATATTTTAAGTATCTTAAACACTTAATTTACATTCAATGAGACAGTTACTGTAAAGAATTACATATCATCTGAGTGTGAAATATGAAAGGGCAATATTAAAGAACTGAACTATGCTTTATCCTCTTGAAAAGTAAGACTCTTTTTTTATAATTTAATTTAATTTTACATATCAGCCACAGATTCTTCTGTCCTCCCCCCTCCTTCTTTCCCCCCAGCCCAACCCCCATTCCCATCTCCTCCAGGTCAAAGACTCCCCTGGGGATTCATTTCAACCTGATAGATTCAGTCCAGGCAGACTCAAACTGGCTTCACTTTTTCCTTTTCATTTGCTTTAGTTTGCTACAGTGATTTATAACATGCAAAGAAATGTTTAAATCCAAATTCCATTTAAAAACTCTCTGTTGTTTCTTCCTTTTACTTTCCTCATTCCTTGTCTCTGTTATAGTGAAAATTTAGTCACATAGCTAAATAGGTTAAGTAAATTAAGTACATTTCACAGAGATTTTTTCATGCATCAGAGAAAGTAGTTTCAAGCACCCACAAATATAGTAGAAGCAAACTAATGCAATATCCATTGTTGAATATAAAGCTAATATGAAGACTTTTCATACACAACCTGGCAAATGATGAATTCAAAGGCAACAACTTCCTGGTAGTTGACCTCCTCTTTCACCCACCTGAAGATAATCTTCCCCTTTAGTTCTGCCCCTGTTATGTCTGTTGCAGAAAGGAAGGAAAGAAGTGCAGACATTTTGAGTAAACATGTACTCTATATCCAAACTTTGGCACCACTCTCCTGTCTTTTATTTTTCAAAAATAATTTTGGGAAACTCGAATCATCTCCAGTGTTTGACTGGTAAAACTAAATAAACTGACTTGCCCAAAGTCTCAGTAACTAGGAAAAGAAAAAGAAATTGAATTCATGCCTGTTTGACTCCAGAACCTGGATTTTGAACTATGGAACTGTGCTGCCTTTCCTGAGAGTCTAACTGCTTACTAATTCCTAACTTAAAAGTAATGTGCTAAATTTCAGTTTGTCAACTTGCTGTGTTCCTCATTTCTTTTCTGGTTCAATTTGAAACTGGATCTATATTGTTTGTTGTTCTTCTGTTAATGTGTCCATGCTATTGTTTTGCCTGTTACACCAGCATGGTATCCCAATGCCAGATCTACCTCTGAAACCCAGCTACCAATACTGCAGTACTATAACAGGATGCTTTTCACATTCATTTTTCTATTTATACAGTAGTGTGTAGGTTTGAATTAGCCACACAGTGGTTCAGCACTGTATTGTGGAAGGGCCATAAGGAAGATATCATAAAATTGGCTAAAGAGAATTGACTTGCATAGAAGGCTGAAGTGAAAAATATATATGAAACTAAAATAATACTTAGAAAGACTGGTAATCAATCACTCTTAAGGAGGATAATCTTCCAGAAGAGATGAAATAAAGTCTTTTATATGGTTTCATGTATATAACAATAGTATTTCACAATGTAGTTGAATGTAAAAAAAATTTGAACTCTTTGTACCACTCAAATAACTAATATTGACAAATATGTTAATGAATTATGTGCATTATATTGCTATATTCTGACATAACATTAAAATATAGTAATTTAATATCAATTTCACAATATTTGCAAGATACACTACCATAGAAGCGAATGCTAGATGGTTTAGTATAAGGGACAGATTCTAGGGATAAGATATATTAAAGAAAACAAGATACCCCTATCACTCATACCATGGAATAGATTACATCTATATCCTGGACACAAATATGAAAATGTTATATTTCATGCATTTTTTCCTGGTCAGATAGAGTCAGTCTCCTAAAGCTAGTATGTTTACCACTTCCTGAATTATTATCATCTTATACAGTTGTCTGTCAATCAGTGTTCAAATAATTAGTCCCAAGCTCGTCTATTAATGTCAAAATTCATGGATGCTGAATTCCATTATATAAAACGGAGTAGTATTTATGTATAACCTATTCATATTCTCTTTCATATTTTGTAATACTTCCAGATTTCTTATTATACTTGGTATAATGTAAATCATATGTATATATTTGTTAGATTATATTGTTTAGACAATGAATGGATAATTTCCATAAGTCCTAATCACAGTTGAAGTGACTATTATACATAGTCTATTGTGAGGCTTCCAATCTCTACATATATAGCTCATGTTATGTGAAATATCCAATTGAATTACAAAAATTTGTAAGGCAGCCTGTGCTTTTAGCACCCTGGTTGTTCTTTTCTACCTCTTCTATTTCTTGACCTTCCAAAGACTAAGAGCTATTTTTCACCAGCACCTGTCTAATAGCAGTACTAATCCAAGGGACATTTATAATGAACCATATCCTAGACAACTGTGTTCCAGATGGATTCTGAACCAATATGAATTACTATGGAAGAGTGACTAAGATACTTCTAAAGGCAAGAAACCTACCTGGGAATGGTAGACTACAAATGGGAAGAGGTGGAACAAGAATAAGATGTAACAAAGTTGTTGAATGATCATAAGCTTATAGGAGAAGGAAAAAGAGAATTCTCAGGACAGCATTCATAGCCTATCACTCAGATTGTCTCTGGACCAATCTCATGAATTGAGAACTGTGTCCTAAGTAAAGGGATTTATCAATAAGTAAATATAAAATAAATGAATAACTTTTGGTTTTGAAGATTTTATAAGGCTTTTACTATCAGTTCAGATGCTTGTCTATAAATAGTATATAAAAATTAATAAAACATGGTCTAATTATCAGATTTGAGCATACACCAGTATTTCCACAGCTCTTGCTAAAATCTACTACACTGCAACATTTTGAGGTTTAGATTCAGTAGTTAGTGGTGGGACTAAAGAATTCACATTTCTAACAATGTTTCTCTTGGAGAAACATTGGCTTAAACAGTAAGAATAATTATCACACAAAACAAGTTGTCTCAATGACAAGAAGCTCCTTGCTAGTCTTCTGGTTCAGCTATGTCCTTGTGGGTACATATACATTTCATCTCTCATTTGGGTATTTTTTGTGCAGTGGTTTTGCCTTTGTTTCATTCTTCTCACAGCTACAAGATGTCAGGCACATTTTAGACATCATACACATGTCAAGTCAGAAGAAGAAGAACATTTTCCTTAGTGTTTATTTTATTGCTAGAAGAAAAGGAAAACCCATGACAAACTTCTCATCACCAGAATTACTTCACATTCTCAATCCTAATCTAATTGCTAGCAAAGAGAATGGGTCATAATGTTCTTTTGATGATGCATGGGAGACATCACTAGGACAGGTGCCAGCTATCTACACTTAATTTTAATTTTTTTGTCAGATTTAAGAGTAACTAGTAATTTAGATGTAGTACTTTTAGATATTTTTTTTAAATTTATTTATTAAAAAAGTAGAGTTATTTGTATTTCTATGACAGAATATCTGACAGGAACAACTTATGGAAGCAAAGACATATGTAGTTCCTGATTTCTGATAATTGCACCCCATCCTGATGGAAAAGGCATGACAATGTTCATTGTGGTGGAAAAAAACGGCAGTGTCTACTCACATGGTGACCAGAAAGAAAAAAAAAAAGCAAAAAACTCAGTAAAAACTAGGGGCTAGGCTATAACCTTCAAAGCCCTACTACTAGTTTTCAACTTTTGCAAGAGAGGGCCCTACCTTCTACAGGTTCTAGAGTCCATCCAAACACCACACTATCTACAAAATAAGTATTCAAACCATGAGATATTTGCTAATTTCCTACCTCTGTGTGTATTCCAAATAGAATAAACCATTCTGAAGATTCAAAATGCAGTAGTATAAAAATATAAAGGGGAATAACAGAACAGCAAGAGTTAAATGGGGTGGAGATGAGATATCAGCATAGAGAAGAGAATACAGGGAGACAAAATTAACTCTAAAGGTATTTTTAAAAAGTCATATTGAAACCCATGACAACTGAAGCTTCATAAACTATATGCATAAATACACATAAAAAATTAAAATGGAATTACCCTATAATAAGAAGGCAATGATTCTTTCAGACATCATAGGCTAACAGATAGAGTCCAGTGCCAGAAATGAGCTACTTCTTTTGGAGTTGATGTCCACTGAGGTCCCATAGATCCCCAAACACTGTAAATTATTGACAGTGCCCCTGGTTACCACCAGTATCTGATGATATAAGCCCTATTGTTGAAGAGACCACATAGTTATATGATAAAACATAGAGAAATCTAGCTGGAAGTCAACTAGAAACTTCATCTCTACTTGATAGCTTTCATATTGGTGGAAGGTGCTGTGCATATTATCTGAGGAGAAAATCAATCTTAGCCAGCTGAGAAATTTGTGAGCTACAAGAATGGCTAATTTGGCAAGAGAAGCACATTGGCGCAATATCTGCATGAAGGTTGCAGAACTGATATCAGGGCCAAGAACCTGTGGCTAGACAGCTCATGGGCCATAGGAGAGAACCTACTACCACTATTCTGCTAAATGGATAGAGTACTAAACTGATTCCTAAAGAATTACTGTTCTACACATAGATTAATGCCCCCTCTCAACCTTCATCAAAAAGTTTCTTTTTGCAGTAGATGGTTATTAATTCAGAGACTCATAATTGGTCAAGGCACAGAAAATGAGAGACTAGAATTCTCAGGCCTAAATAGGACATCAATATCACATTATCCCCCCCACCCCAAGGTTCAGAGATTATTGTGAAGGAGGAGGTAGAGGTATTATAAGAACCAAGAGTTCTATATAACTACGAAAGTACTGGTTTTTATATATAGAGAGATATCCACAGCACACAGTACAACATTTTCACATGTAAATTTACAGTAGTTGAGACAGCATGCACAAGACATGTGTAAGCTCAAGCCAGACAAAATCACAACATGGAAGGAGGAGTTGGGCACAAAGTCCCATTCCTTGATAAGGAGCTACTGACAATTAGTAGATCCTAGGAGAGAGAAAAATCAGTTTTACTTAAGACTGTGTCCCTTGACAGGCTGACTACATTCCAGTAGAAGATCACACATAGAAGAGTATAGTAACTGTATTTGGTGGGTTTAAAAAAACAAATACAAATATAAAACCAGCCAAACAAACAAAGTTGGGTGGTAAGGAATGATGGAGAAAATCTGGAAGGAGAGGGATGAATATAAGAATACATTATACACAATTCTCAATGAACTAATAACAAATATCAAGGGTAAAACAAGGAGTTGTGTCGGGGGAAGCATTCAGATTTATAGTGAAAGAAAATTATTTGTGTGTGCATGTGTGTATGTGTGTGTGTGTGTAGATCAAGAACATGGAAAAGAGGTAATTGATTCAGAGATTTTAGCTTGAGGGAATGTAATTTGAAAATTAATAATTTTGTGTCTCATCTAGCCCTTCACCACTTACTGCTTCATGCAAGAAGATGTATGCAAAAGAGAAAACGAGAAACTCCATCTGCTTAGAGAAAACAGGAAAACATAATGCTACCTGCACTAAGTGTAATAAATAGTATGTATTGGAAGTCACAATAACTGCCTGCTATTATCATTAGTAGGTTATAAAAGAGAAACACAACAATAACAACTAACATTTTTCTGAACAGTGCTACATTCTGCCTTAAATCCTTTATAAGTAGTCTCTTGAATCATTTTCACAAAAATCTGATGAGGTCCAAATAGCCAAAAATTCTGTGGCTGTGGGATCTATGTATACACTTTAGGGGTCTGATGCAACAATTCACATTCACGATCACTCCATTCTGCTTCTTGTGAAGGAAGTACCAATATTTTAGACACACAAGTATGAAAAGTAATGTTCTGAGTTTAAATATTACTAATATCACCCAATATATAAGGGCCAGGATAGAACTGGAATTTTTGTCTGACTTCAGAGCACTTTTCTCTCATCACTGTTTCATTTACAAACTCAAATAATACTCATATAGTACCTAGAATATGCTAGTTGTCTAGAATATGCTAGGCCCTATCCTAGGCACAGTGCATACATTGTAGTTTTAGATAAACATCTTCCTCTTCCTTGGTGTTCTGCTCCTTCACCCCTCCTAAGTTGTTTCTCCTACTAGTTTCCCCATTTCTGCCTTCATAAACATCTGTATCCTTCTAATTCTATTTCTAGAACTCCTATTTTTCCACTTCCTTGTCATGGGTGTTAGGATCCTGCCCTCACTCCTGCACATGTGCAGCTCAGGGCCTTGCGTCTTACGTCATTAGAGGGTATTGAGGACTACGTACGTGCAGCCTGATCACACAATCTGTGCCTTAAAAAGCTGGATGCAGACCCCACCCTCTCTCTCTGCCCTCTGCTCTCTGCTCCCTTCTTCCCCCACCCCACCATCTTTCTCTCTCTCCAGGCCTGGCTCTCCTCTCTCCTAGCTCCTCCTTCCTTCCAATAAAGTTCTCATAACTCTGGTAGTTGTGGCTGTGGCTCATGACTTTTCCATGCAGTAACCAGCACTGCCACCAGCACAGATTATCATCCTTTCATTGGTGCCGTGGACTCAGATAAGAGATTCCACTCACTTGGTGTCCGGGGCTGAGCGTTGTCAAAAGCCTATACCAAGAACCTGCAACTGCCCGCTACACTTTTTTCATATCACTGCTGCCACTGTGGTAAGGCATCTGGACTGTGCTTGCACCACCACATCTGCCTCCGCGTCTCCCCCCACCACAGGTGCTGCAAAGATTGGGGAGTCCCCCGCCATTTCCCGTGGCTGCTGCCTGAGCTATATTCCTCGCACCAGATGCCCGGGGGTCCTCCACTGTGTACCATGACACATTCTATCTTGACGAAGTATAGGATACTGTCCAGGCCCCTGAGGGGTCCTCCAGGTACACACACCCCAGTGCTTACCCTTATTGTGATGACGGTTTGGATAATTTGTGTTGTTAATGCTGGTTCATAGACTGCCTATTCTCAAAGATGCTTGAAATAGGAGCCTGGGATCTCATTTGTTATTTTATTTTTCTCTCTCTGTGCTGCAGTCATGGGACATAGGGGCAGATACCAGTAAATTTGGCCATTTCAGCCCCGATATTTCACAGGAATTATTTAACTTCTGCCAGTGAATGGGCAAAAAAAAAAAGAGTTACCTTATCCACAAGCTTTCTACTGAAGCTCTAAACCCTTCTCCTTCTCTATTTCTGATTCTTTCTTTGCCATGTGCAACCACTACTGTCTATCTGACTTCTGCTCTCCACTCTACAGTATTGTTTGGGCTGCTTCTGCCCAACCATGCCTCTCACTTTAACTCACCTTAACTCCACCCACTTGTTCTCAAACTGACCTGAGAAGCACAGACTGGTCTGAAAGCAGGCTAGAATCCATGCAAATAAGTTTACAGTAATCAGGATGGTTCTTTAGCCAGAGATCATTTTACATCCTGCCTTCTGGCAGGTCTTCCTAAAGCTGTCTCCAAGCCAGCAGACATCAAGGAAAAAAAAAGAAAATTCAATACATAGAGTAAAATCTGTCTCTTGTCCCCCAGACCTCCCTGACATAGGACTAAAACTTAAGCATCTTGAGAGCAAGGCTCCTGACCCCACAGGTGGAAGTTTCAGCTGTGGCATTTAAGTTGTACCTGGGGAGAGATAAAAAAAGCACAAGAACAGAACTGCCAAGGGCTGGCACATGCTGGCTCCCAAAAGCCATTGGGTCCCTGTTTTAACCAAGGGAAAAAAAAAAGGCCATGTGGGCTAGTGCATGCCCTGCCAGGCCATCAGTTGAGCCTTGTTCAGAGTGCCACCTAGAAAGAAAACCAGTCAGCTGACTGCACCCATGCACCAAGGGGCAGGGGGACAGACAGAGATCTCCAGCAGACCTCTAGGCTTAGCCACAGGCTCATTCACAGGGAACCCAGAATGCAGCATGGAAGTGATCTATTTTTTTTCCTTCTGGACACTAGAGCCACTAACCCAGTCCTAGGAATTTTGGAGTCTCACTTCTCCTCTTTTCTCTATTGTCAGCGTAGGGAGGACAGCCTTACCCCCCTCCCCAGACTTAATTGCACTTTCAGGTTCACTTAATGGAAAAATATTTTCCAGCTGAGACAGGAGTTTTCCTTTTATTGCTCCCTCCATGTGCCTCACTCCAGACCTGTCAGAAGTGCTTCTCCCTCTCATGAACACAGACAGGGCCCTGATCTCTGCCTTGTCCCTAATTTCAAAGAAATAAGTTCTCATGCATCAAGCTTTTCTCTTCCCAGTTCCCTCTTCTAATTAACTGTTCAGCTAATGGTTGCTTTGGACCACCACAGAACTCGAGTCCAGGGATCATCAAGTAAGAAACTGTAACAGCTAAAATATATTTACACCCCCAAACCCAAAAGTGTCTGGGCTCTACAAAAACATACTTTAATATAACCATCTATTACTGTTAAATACTCTCCACAATTGATCACCTGTGTCTCCTCAATGGTAAACTAGTAAAGGAAACAGGTGCCTTAAATAATCTACCTCTAATAAAGCTTATCTAAGAAAAAAAAAACTAAGCAGAGTACTAAACACTACAATGGTCACTAATTTTCTCATGGCTGCTTCTTAACATGTTCAAAAATTTTCCCAAGCTCCGGAAGTGAGCTTAAATCCATCTGGACAGCTCAGATCTACTTCAGGCTTTTTCTGTCTCACCAGCATCCTGTCAGACACAAAAGCAGCCAGAGTACCAAGCTAAGAGGGATGGACAGCTCCAGGGTAGCAGAATAGCCCACCATCCCAGGACACCTGTCTACCTCAGAAGGCCCCCCTTCCCTACCCCACTAAGAGCCAACCAATGTCCATCAAGTCAGCTGGAAGCAGTTTCTTCCAGGAGAAACGATGCCTCTATTCCTATTCACTCACTTTTTTATAATAAGCAAAAATTCTGGAATGTTAGGATAATGCCCTCACTCCTGCACAATCGAAGTTAGGGACTTTGCATCTTATATCATCAGGGGGCGTTGATGACTACATATTTGCAGTGTGATCATGAATCTGCACCTTAAAAAGCCAGATGTAGATCCCACCCTCTATCTCTGATCTCTGTTCCCTGCTCTGCTCTGCTCCCCTCTTCCCCCACCCCACCATCTTTCTCTCTTTCTAAGCCTGGCTCTCCTCTCTCCTATCCCCTCCTTCCTACCAATAAAGCTCTCTGTAACTCTGGTAGTTGTGGCTGTGGCTCATGACTTTTCCATGCAGTAAACAGCACTGCCACCAGCACCGATTATCATCCTTTCAATGGGCCCTTTTCACTTTCCTGGTATCTACAGTCATTCCAGTTACATACACTTATCTAAAGTTTTGAAGCTAGGACCCACAAATAAGAGAAAACCTGCTGTGTTTGTCTTTCTGGGTCTGGATTATCTCAACTCAGCATAATATTTTTTGTTCCATTCATTTACCTGCAAATTTTGTGATTTCATTCTTTATGGCTAAATAGTATTCCATAGTATATATGTACCATATTTTCATTATTAATTAATCAGCTAAAGGATATTTAAGCTGTTTCCATTTCCTAGCTATTGTGGATGGAGCAGCAATGAACATGGATGAACAAGCATCTGTGGAGTAGAATGTGCAGTCCTTTGGGCACATACCAAGGAGTGTTATAGCTGGGTCATATGGTAGATTTAATTTTTTTTAATCTTTTTAGGAATTCTCCATGCTCCATTTACATAAGGGCTGTACTAGTTTGCAACTCACCAACAGTAGTTAAGATTCTCCTTTCTACATATCTTTATCAGCATTTGTTTTTATTTTGATTTTTTGAGCTTAGACATTCTGACTGGGGCAAGATGAAATCTCTATGTGCATACATAGCCTTGATAAACATTTTTCAGAAAATGTAAGCAATTATTGGCAGATATTCTTCTTTCCCATGGCCCCTCATGAAATTGCGATGTGAAAATAGAAATATACTGTTCTTGTTGTGTTTTCTTCAAAGTCACAAGGCAAGTTTGTTTTCTTCTCAAAGAACCAAAAGAGAAAGAGAAGCTTGCAGAAGTGGTGGTGGTTGTGGTGGTGGTGGTGGTGGTGGTGGTGGAGGAGGAGAAGGAGGAGGAGGAGGAGGAGGAGGAGGAGGAGGAGGAGGAGGAGGAGGAGGAGGAAAGGACATTTTTAAAGCCTCTTTTTCTTTCTTTTGCAAACTTCCAAATGTTTACAGCCCATTTGATCATAGTATCACTTCCTTATTATTTTGTTGTTGCTGATGTTTTTATAATTGTTAGAGAGGGAGAGTCAGTAATATGTAATTTATGATAGAGGTATGGAGACCTTTAAATTTCAATAAAAGTAAGTTGATCGATAATTTAGAAGAAGCTGGGTAGGACCACTGGCTAACATCTAACTTATAGTTTAAGGCAAGATAAAGGGATTTTACACATCAAATTATGGTCAATAATTAGTTTAGACTTCATAAAATAGGAGATTAATCCAGGTTGTTAGGAATTAATCAGACTTAGATGAAGTCCTTTAAAAGAAGACTTGAGCTTCCTTTAAGCTTTTCCGGAAAAAATTCCTTCTAGGGCTGACCTTGAAGAAAGAGGCTGCCAAGTAGCTAGAGGGCCAAGAATCATGAGCAAAGATAGTACTGGTGCCTTTTAAGAGCTAAGTAGTGTCTGCACCATGATCACCTTTGGACAACAGCCAGGAAAGTAATGGGACCTTTTTTACTATAATATCTAGAAGATGAATTCTGTCAACAGCATACCACATCCAAGTTGAGCTTCCAATGATATCATAGCCACTGATACTACCATGATTGCTAACTGATTACACCAGTAGCAACTTATCTATACAAATTGGGCCAAGATGTTTTTTTTAACTTACCAAAACTGAAATAAAAGCACTGTGTTGTGGTTATTTTTTCATATAACAACAGAAAACCAAAACACTTAACTTCAAGTGAGTATATACATATTTCCTAGGTACTCCATTTAAGAAGGTGTTTTGTATTCTAGTAGAAAGAAACCATGGTTGAGTAAATGTGCACAAAAGAGTTAGGAAATTTGGCAATTACTGTGTAGGACACACACTGTACCTGGAACTTGTTCATGTACTGTTTTATTTCTAGGTCAATAAAACCACCTACTCGATTGCCCTTTACAGTGGCTAGTTTGTAGTTGCAATTCAATTGGTATTAATTTTTTTATAGCAGGAACACCACTTTTGTTTTATATTAATTCCCTAGATAGCCCAGACATCTCCAAAATTTTCATTTCAAGAATTTACAAGCAGCTGTTCCTTTTTCTCTGCTATCTGTCTCAATTTCTGGAACTTTATTTAGCCTCTCCTGCATTTATGGCTTATTTTCCCAATTATCTTTTATGTCTGTACTCTCTTTCACACTGAAAATCTGGTTTGATAGTGACCTTTTTCTGTGGACTACCTTGACTTCCCCAGCCTCTTGATTTTCTTAATCACAGCAAAGGTTTTTCTTATTACCTGCATGCTCTGTCTTCTCATCCTTCCATGGCAGGTGACTCTTCTGCAAGAAATGTTTATATCTATTTCCTCCACTTGAGAATTATGCTTTTAGACATAGCTCAGTTCTCATCTCTGCTTTCAGATCTTCATTCTGTTTCTTCTTCCTCCTCTTTTCTGATTGCCCCTTGAAGCTCCACCCCTGAAGGTGAGGCTAATCACTGCCTCTCACTCACCCCACAGAACAGTCAGTTCTCATTCTATAATAATCAGTAACTGTGTATAAAAATCATTTATTTTCTATATCAGAATTTCTGTGCCTCCTACTGACTGAACCCATCAGGAGTACAAATCTTATCTTGTTTATCTTTGAATTCCACGTACCTGAACATAGAGATAAAGACAAAAGTAGAATCCTCAGTGTGCCTAAGTAGCTGACTGAATGAAAAGTAACATGTAGAATGTGTAATTTCAAGATTCAGGAGAGTCTAGCTGAATCCTCATATTTCACTACAATTGCCTGGCCCTTAAAATTCTGGAGAACTTGGGAATCACTAGAAATAAGAATAGTAGATTTCACTAAAAGTTTCCAGAAAATATCATTGTGTTATTCTCTTTCTAACTATCCCCATTTTATCAACAAAAGAAATAAAATGGTAGAAATTATGATTACAAAAATGGTGAGGGCTCACTAATTTTGATCCTGATGCATTGATCTCACCCTGGTCTAAACTCCCAACACTTTCCATCTTTCTGATACAAAGATCCTCCACTAAGATAGTTGCATATAGCTTTACCTTATAGTTTCTCATGTTACGTAATGGGTACTGTTTACTTACAAAAATAATCACAACAAATTTGGCCCTGCTACTAGAAATGTTAGTTGTTCTTTTATGTTTATTTGAGATAAAATACTATTTGAAAATTTACAAAGCATTAGGGAACTTTTGGCTCATTGTCTAGTACAGTTATATGCTGATCACCATGTAGATCCCAAGGATGCAGAAATGAATATGATATAGTCCATGAGGTGAGGGTATTTATACAGTGATTGAAAGAGAGTGAAAAATCAATGAACACTGATAACCTAGGGTGCTACAGATTTTGGGAGATTCAACTGTGGCTCAGATGAAAGGCTTGTTGTACTCACCAGATTGGTTTTTTTTTTTTTTTTTTGATTGGGCAAGAGAGTTCAAGAGGTCAAACAATTGAGGCTCAAAGAAGAAAACAATTCATATGAGATCTCATGGCAGTAGAGTGACAATTCGTTTGACATCTATTCTAGGGTTCACATTGATTCTCTGCATTATCAAAGGAATCTGCAGTGTGACTTTGTAGCTCTTTTGTGGTAGACTGTGGACTATAACTAGGGAATTATACTCAAGTTTATCACAACTATAGAACTTTTGGCACTTAGATGTCTTAGAGATGAATACTTGTAATTCAAGCAGTATGTTAGGAGCCAACCACTATTAGACTTGACCAAGTATTAATGCAAGCAACTAAAAAATAATGCTCTACACTTGAGTCTTAGTAGATGCATTCAGTTTTCAGGAAATTCGGCAATTAAAAATTGGAGTTGTAAAAGTAAATAAAAGACTAATTAGTGAAGTTTTGTAGAAAGGGCCTTCACTAGCTCTAATTTCCATATTTCTGCAACATGAGTCTCTAGATCAGCAAGCAAAGTATGTAGGCAGGGAATGGAGTTCTGAATCAAAGGTCACAGGCTTTAGGTTGTCAAGCCTGCATTTCAAATACCAACCATGACATTTCCTAGCAGTGCTGTCTTAAGTTAGTTATTTTATCCCTCACTGTGTTAAATTCTTTATTTACAAACTGGGAAAATGATAACACATGTCTCAAAAATTGTGAAGATATTTATAAAGCTTCTAGTGAACAAGAAGGTACTAAATTTGTTGCAATTTTTATTGATACCTTTACCATTATGTGCCCCTTTTACTTATACATGTGATCTTGGATATTCTACATTCATTCTCTTAGTTTCTGTTTCCTAATTGATAAAATAAGTCAGTTGAAGCAGATGATTCTTAAAAGGCCTTCTCATGTTTATTATTCTAAGATTTTAGTGTTTAAAGATGCCTTGTGTCTTTATAGCTCTAATTTTTGTTTTTCATATTATTCCCTTTAAGAAAAGCCAGGTGGATGTTAATCTTTGTAGTCAAGAAGAGAAAAGCTGTGATTTGGGTACCTGGGAAGTAGATCTGATTTCCAAATGAAGATCTTCTTGCTTTGTTTATATTGAGACTCACACTCTGAAGATCAAGGAAACTGTGGCCCAAGTCCTAATGTGGTGACCTCATTAATCCAGAACAAAGTTAGAGATTATAAAGGTAAGGGAAATGTCCTTAATATTGAGTAGCATTAAACACAAGGGCTGTCCCAGGATATACTATTCTCTGCATGTCACAGGGAGCTTACTTCTCTTGCATTAATCATGAGAGCAAGTTTGTTCACATCAGTATAAACACTTTGCTAAGTGCTGTGCATCTACTATTTCACAGACTCCTTACCTCAGGTGTGTGAAATTTTCTTAGACCCATAGGTTAAGAAGGTTGATACAGAGAGGTTAAGTAATTTACCAAAGTATCTTGGCTTGGAATTGGCAGAATGATGCACAACTGAAGCTGGTTCTCACAAGGAGGCAGGTGTTTATACATAGTGCAGAGGTGAACGGTGATGAATTGCTGAATCATTAGAAAAAGTGATTATAAAATGTTTCACTTACTAAGGTAATCTGTGTCTAATACATCTTAGAATAATAATAATTATGTAATATTAAAGGAAAATATGGAGAAAAACAAGAGTAATATAAAAGAACATTGCCAATCTAGAGATCATGAAGTTTAAGCTTTGTTCCTGGATTTAAAAAGATATCCTTGTATAATTATGAAATCCTTTCCTGATCTTCAGTTTCCCAGTCTATACCAGAAGAATAATAGACATTTACAGCTTTTCTCCAGCTTTAATGTACATACAAATTATCTAAGTGTCTTGTTAAGATGTAATCATGCATTCAGAAACTCTGGGGAGGCCTCTGGGGTTCAGAATTCTATGGACCTCTCATGTGACCACAACACTGGTGATCTAGCAACCATCTTTTCAGGGGCTAGATTACCTCACATTCAACTTAAAGGTCAGCTAGTTCAGTAAACATCAAATTGCTTGACTCTATTTCCTCTTTTTCATGACACATGAGGTCTCTCCAGCTTATGTTACAGTTGCAATCACTTAAACTTTTGTCTCAGGCACATTTCAATTCCCTTAGATACAGACACTACAGGCAGTGGTGTTGCTCAAGTAGGACTGTCCTAGATATGGGAGTGGGTAACTGACCTAAAATACCAATAACTTTGTGCACTGTGAAGGTCCCAGATGTCCTTGTATGGGCATTATGCTCTGTTTGGATTTCCTGCTACAAAACTGAACTATTTCTATGATACCACAAGTTACTGTTAGATGTGCTGTTGGCTGATCCTCACCTACAGCTGACAAGGAGGGAAAAGTCAGTTTCTGCTTTCCATATGGAAATCAAGCATGTCATTCTGCCACTTGTTCATCTGGTATAGTCAGAAAGCAATGCTCAGGTCCCATTTCTCTGGAAAACTTTAGTGCAGTGAGCCGTGCAGCCCCCTTTTCAATCCTCCTCAGACTAAGTTTTTTCTCTCTCTGATAAAGTATGTTTTTAGGTCATTGAAATATCTACTAAGAAAATAAGATTTATGTCAATGCAAACCTAATTATTTTGGAAATCTTATATCCAACAAAGCTTAGGAATATTTTCGTGTAATCAGCCTCCAAATCCCATAGTAGCATGAATGAATGTTTAGTAGATCATAAATTGGCTTGTCAAATCCTGCTCTTGTTTGTTGCAATTCATTGCTTTAATTTCCTTTTAGGCACATTTTCTATTTTGACTTTTTTCTTTAATATTATTCTAACTAAAGATTTTTCTTTGCTTCCAAAACATCTTTTATCTCTCACTGGTGTAGAAATGTGCAGAGATTAGCTGAACCCTCCCCATGGGTACCACAGAAATGCACAACATTCTGGTCATTGAACCTGTCTTATTAAACTGCTCCTGTGGAGCATAGAAACCTCTCTGCTCAATTTAGCATAGGCTAGCTGAGAATCAATCCCCCCAAATAAATCTTAGCTTGGAAGTCTTCAAAACATCTTCTTGCCTTCATGAAAGCATAGATAGTCTGAAAACTCATGATAAATGCAAAGTTGATTGAAGAATCAAATTATCTTTTTGGAGTCTGAGCATATTGTAGACTATGTGCTGTATTCCTGCCTCAGTTGATCTCTGAGATCTTGGAGTAGCCCTAATCAGTGGTGGCTTAACACTGAACATATCCATGTAACCTTTAAGCTAGCCCTGCTTTATAGATAATTAGCAGCTTCTTCACTGTAACATTGGAAAATATAGTAGGTGTTTTAGTTTCTTTTTTTTATTTGTTTGTTTGTTTGAGACAGGGTTTCTCTTTGTAACAACCTTAGTTGTCCTGAAACTCACTTGTAAACCAGGCTGGCCTCAAACTCACAGAGATCTGCCTGCCTCTCCCAAGTGCTGGGATTAAAGGCATATGCCATCACACTCATCAGTGTTTTAGTTTCTAATTAATGCTAAAACACATTACTGGTAGCATGAAAATGGAAACTTACTATTTTACAGCCTTATTGAACTAAAACCAAGGTGTTGTCAGGGCCATAGTCTCTCTGAAAATTCTTAAGATAGGAATTTCCACCTAGCATCCTAATAGCTTCTATAGGTTACATGTATTCCCTAAATCATGGCCCTTAGAGCTATCTTCAAAGTTAACAATTGAGTCAAAGTTTTTTTAATAAATAAAGTTGCCCGGGGGTCAGAGCTATTAGAGCCATAGCAGGAGCACAGCGGTGGTGGCACACGCTTTTAATCCCAGCACTTGGTAGACAGAACTAGGTAGATCTGTGTGTAAAAGGATACAGCCAGCATTGGAGACACACGACTTTAATCTCAATCCCAACCATAGAAGACCTGGAAGTCTCTACAGAAAGGCAGTGAGGAGGCAGTCACGTGTTTGGGTTTACAACCAATGAGAAGGCAGAACAGAAAGACTATATAAAGACATACACACAGGAAGTGGGTCCCTTTCGGAGAGCTCTCTTGGCTGAAGAGGATCCCTGAATCAGGAAGGGTAAGGCTCTTAGCTCTGACCTCTTGGCTTTCTTCTCTGAATCGGCTCTGTGTTTCTTATTTAATAAGATGGTTGGTTACATCTACAAAGTTTTCTTTCTTTCCCTTACCTAATTCCATCTTATTCCTCTGTTTTCCACATCCAGTAATTATTTTTTGTTTTGTTTTGCTTTTTGTTTTTCAAGATAGGATTTCTTTTTTTGTTTCATTTATTATTAAGAAATTTTTCTATTCACTTTACATACCAACCACAGATCCACTCTCTTTCCTGCTCCCAGCCTCCCCCCGAACCCACTCCCCATTCTCACCTCCCACAAGTCAAATTCTCCAATGGGGAGTCAGCAGAGCTTGGCACACTCAGCTGATGCAGGTCCAAGCCACTCCTCCCTGTACCAAGGCTGTGCAAGGTGTCACATCCTAGGCACTGGGCTTCAAAAAGTCCACCCATGCACCAGGGATGGATCTCAATCTCCCTGCCTGGTGACCCCCCAAAGAGTTCAAGCTAAACAACTGTCTCATGTATCCAGAGGGCCTAGTCCAGTTCTTTGGGGGCTCCAAGCTATTGGTCTACAGTTCATGGGTTTCCACTTGTGTGGCTGGTCATCTCTGCATGTTTTCCCATCATGATCTCGATGTCAACTGCCCACAGAATCCCTCCTCTCTCTCATCCAGTTCAGCCTGGTGCCTGGTCATGCATCTCTGCATCTGCTTCCATCAGTAACTGGATGAAGGTTCTATGATGACAGTTATGGTATTCACTAATCTGGTTACCAGAGTAGACCAGTCCAGGCACCTTCTCAACCATTGCTATTAGTCCAAGATGGGGTCATCTTTTTGGATTCTTGGGAAATTCCCCAGTACCCTGCCTCTTCCTATTCCCATGATGTCTTCATTTATCACAGGATCTCTTTCCTTGCTCTCCAACTCTGTCCCTGTTCCAGCCTAAACCTCCCATTTCCTTATGTTCTCATCCACCATTCTTTGTTCTCCATTACCCCCACTCACTTCAAGTTTGCTTATGTAGATCTCATCTATTTCACCTTCACTGGGGTATCTATATGTCCCTCTTAGGGTCCTCCTTGTTAGCTAGATTCTCTGGAGTTGTGGGTTGTAGTATGGTTATCCTTTGCCTTACATCTAGTATCCACTTATAACTGAGTACATACCATGTTTGTCTTTCTGAGTCTGGGTTACCTCACTCAGGATGACATTTTCTACTTCTATACATTTGCCTGCAAATTTCATGATATCATTATTTTTTACTGCTGAGTAGTAGTCCATTGTGTACATGTGTCACATTTTCTTTATCCATTCTTTGGTTGAGGGGCAACTAGGTTGTTTCCAGGTTCTGGATATTATGAATAATGCTGTTATGGGCATAGTTGAACAGGTGTCCTTGTGGTAAGATTGAGCATTCCTTGGGTGTATGCCCAAGAGTGGTATAGCTAGGTCCTGAGGTAGATTGATTCCCAATTTTCTGAGAAACTGACATACTGATTTCCAAAGTGGCTGCACAAGTTTGCATTCCCACCAACAGTGGAGGAGTGTTCCCCTTGCTCCACATCCTCTCCAACATAAGCTGTCTTCAAGTGTTTTTGATCTTAACCATTCTGACAGGTGTAAGATGGTATCTCAGAGTCGTTTTGGTTTGCAATTCCCTGCTGACTAAGGATGTTGAGTAATTCCTTAAATGTCTTTCAGCAGCTTCATCTGTTGAGAATTCTCTGTTAAGCTTTGTAGCCCATTTTCTAATTGGATTGTTCAGTATTTTGATGTCTAGATTTTTGAATTCTTTATATATTTTGGAAATCAGCCCTCTTTCAGATGTGGGGTTGGTGAAGACCTTTTCCCATTCTGTGGGCTGTCACTTTGCATTGTTGACCATGTCCTTTGACCTACAAAACCGTCTCAGTTTCAGCAAGTCCCATTTATTAATTGTTGCTCTCAGTCTCTGTGCTACTGGTGTTATATTTAGGAAGTGTTCTCCTGTGCCAATGCATTCAAGACTGCTTCCCTCTTTCTCTTCTATCAAGTACAGTGTAACTGTATTTATGTTGAGGTCTTTGATCAACTTGGACATGAATTTTGTGCATGGTGATAGATATGGATCTATTTGCAGTCTTCTACATGTTGACATCCAGTTATGCCAGCACCATTTGTTGAAGATGCTTTCTTTTTTCCATTGTACAGTTTTGGCTTCTTTGTCAAAAATCAAATATTCATTGCTGTGCAGATTAATGCCAGCATGTTCAATTTGATTCCATTGGTCCACATTTCAGTTTTTATGTCAGTATCAAGCTGCTTTTATTACTATAGCTCTATAATGAAACTTAAGGTAAGAGATCATGATGCTTCCAGAGTTTGCTTTATTATACAGGATTCTTTTAGCTATCTTGGGTTTTTGGTTTTCCATATGAAGTTAAATATTGTTCTTTCCAAGTCTGTGATGAATTGTGTTGGTATTTTGATGGGGATTGCACTGAATCTGTAGATTGTTTTCGGTAAAATTACCATTTTTACTATGTTAATTCTACCTATCCATGAGTATGGGAGATCTTTCCATTTTCTGATATCTTCTTTGATTTTTTTCTTCAGAGACTTAAAGTTCTCATACAGATCTTTAACTTGCTTAGTTAGAGTTACCCCAAGGTATTTTATATTATTTGTGGCTATTGTAAAGGGTGATGTTTCTCTGATTTCTTTCTCAGCCCATTTATCATGTGTATATAGGAGAGCTACTGATTTTTCTGAGTTAATCTTGTATCCTGCCACCTTACTCAAGGAGTTTATCAGCTATAGGAGTTTCCTGGTAGAATTTTTGGGTCACTTTTATATACTATCATTTGTCTACAAATAGTGAAAATTTGACTTCTTTCTTTCTAATTTGTATCTCCTTGATCTCCTTTTGTTTTCTTATTGCTCTAGCTAGAACTTCAAGTACTATATTGAATATATATGGGGAGAGTGGGCAGCCTTGTCTTGTTCCTGATTTTAGTGGAATCGCTTTGTGTTTCTCTCCATTTAATTTGATGTTGGCTGTTGGCTTGCTTTAAATTGCCTTTATTATATTTAGGTATGCTTGTACATGTAACCATCTTATTAAATAAGAAACACAGAGACAATGCAAAGATGAAAGCCCAAGAGTTCAGAGCTAAGAGCTAAAAACCTTACCCTTCACTGCTGCTGCTGTCTTCTTCAGCCAAGAGAGCTACTTCCTGTCTGTTTGTCCTTTTTATTGACTTTCTATTCTGCCTTCTCGTTGGTTGTAATCCCAACCACATGACCTCCTCATCTCTGCCCATCTATACAGACCTCCAGGCCTTTCTATGGTTGGTATTGAGGTTGAAGGCGTGTGTCTCCATCCTGGCTGTATCCTTGAACACACAGAGATCTGCCTAGCTCTGCATCCTAAGTACTGGGATTAAAGGCATGTACCATCACCACCCAGCTTCTGCTGTGGCTTGCTATTAGCCCTGACCCCCAGGCAACTTTATTTATTAACATACAAATAAAATCACATTTCAGTACAAATAAAATATTACTATATATGTTCTTTGTATTTCTGATCTTTCTAGAACCTTTATCATGAAGGGGTGTTGGATTTCTCTGTGTAGCTTTGGAGCCTGTCCTGGAACTCATACTGTAGACCAGGCTGTCCTTGAACTTACAGAGATTTACTTACCTGCCTTTGCCCTCAGAGTGCTGGAATTAAGGGAGTGCACCACCACTGTCCGGCTTCCAGTAACTATTTTTATTATACTAGAATTACACTTCAGTTTTCCCCCTCAAAGACTCTGACCCTTAGCTTAATCACAACTGCACAATGCCCTATGTCATATAAGTCACAGAATTATAGGATATAGAGATTAGGATGCAAACATGTTTGGGAAAGCCCTTCTTTTTTCATATCTCATTTTTTTCTAGCTGTAGTACTCTAATTCATAATATTTGCCTATGATCCATTTTACTCTAGAAAAAAATCACTAAATTTTCTTTACTGATATAATCTTAATTCATTGAACCTACAAGGGGCTTGAATAGTTAATTACATTTTAGACTTAGCCAATTCAGCACACATCTTTCTTTTTACTACAGTTATTGGTGAAGGAGTGGAAATAAGAATTCAGATAAGTAAAAATGACTATTAGTATTTCAGATGAAAATGATGAAACTGTTGAATGGGGGCAAAGTTACTGCCTTTTGGACTCTGAAAGTGTTCTGAGGTAGAAGTTCTTCATGTTTATCATGGTTCCATTATAAATATTAAGCTTTCTGGTAGCCAGTATGTTTTCTATTTCATTTTTCAAATTTATCATGCTAAAGGAGGAAGTCAACACTTATTTGAGGTTATTTACCACATACAACAGGCAATCACAAAGGCAGTCTTGTACTCTCTGACTCCAGTTCTTTCCACTATATGGACTCCCCTGAATGACACAAGACCCAAAGTTCAAGCTCCTTCAGAGCACCAAAATAAATTTAAAAAGAATAAAATTAATGTGAAGATGATTAAATTATAAATTACAATCCAATAAATAAATAAATAAATAAATAAATAAATAAATAAATAAATAAATAAATAAATAAATAAATACATGACTGGGGTTCTAAATAAGTCTACTTGTTGCCATGTTTGATGGTGTGTTGATCCAAAGTGCCTATTATCCTTCCAGTGTTACTGAAGATTTACCTGAAAAATAATTTTGATACTTTAGTTTGGCTTTGGACACACACCATTACTGTCTTCATGATGTCTAACTTTAAGTGAGAGTCTTACTAAACATTATGAGGTATGCATATTTGTTATTTCACTTAATCTAAGCAAAATACCCTGTATTATTTTTTATTATTTTCATCATCACCTTTTTACCTTTGACCAGAAGATGAGAAAAAGAATTAAGAGAGTTAAAGTCTCTTTCCCAAGTCAAGATGAAAACCCATGCATATTAACTTGCAACTTGCTTTCTTTACAACAGCTAATCAGGGTCTCAGTATTAGAGAACATTGCACACTGTTTCCTT
Source organism: Peromyscus eremicus (assembly GCF_949786415.1). Classification (NCBI taxonomy): domain Eukaryota; kingdom Metazoa; phylum Chordata; class Mammalia; order Rodentia; family Cricetidae; genus Peromyscus; species Peromyscus eremicus. The sequence continues at coordinate 124,079,200 of NC_081439.1, forward strand.
AGCAATATTTCTCTAAGATAATAAATTTACATGTGAGGGACTGGAGAAATAGCTCATTGGGAAAGAGCACTGGCTGCTTTTCTAGGGGACTCAGGTTCAATTCCCAGCACCTATATGGTGCTGCACAGATGTCTTTAATTTTAGTTCCAAGAGATCTATTGTCTTCCTCTGGCTTTTGTGAGCATCAGGATCACACATGGTACACAGATGTACATGCAGGCAAAACACTCATACACTTACAATGAAATTAACATTAAAAAATTTTATCTGAATTTCTAAAAAGTTCTGCTTCTTTTAAATTGTTATAATATATTTACTGTTTGATTTTCTAATGTAGACCTTCATTTATGATCAATATTTTCATGATTTCCTTATGACAAAATTTTCTTTGAAGCTGTATGTCTATCAATTCAATGTGACTTTGTATTAGTAACATGTAGCACCAGGCTTAGTCTCTGTTGATCACTTGTCTTTTATTAAGTGACAAAAATTATTGTGTGTATACACACACATATATAATTTACATGTGCATACCCTATATAAAAACAGAATATACATACATGTCACCTTAACAATTGATGAATAAAAAGGGTCTATTGAAAAATATATCTGATCAGGGATAGGAAGTATCACTGTACACTTGTAAGTTCTCCCTTAAGTTAGTGAATAACTTCCACACATTGTTGTCCTAAATCAGATTATTTATTGTGATGTATGATCATCTGACTCTAGAATTTATTTTCACCCAGCAACACATTTTTTAAAAAAATTATTTACATTTTTACAACTTTTGCTTATTTTTAACATTTTTATTGCTTAATACATGCATACATTGTGTTTTAATGAAGTCCACAACCTCTTCTATCCTCTCAAAACTTTGTCTTCACAATTTCACATTTTATTTATTTATTTTTTAATTTGAAAACACACTGAGTTCACTTAGAGTTTTCTGTATGCTTGTGGATGCAAGACAATCTAAAGGAGCATAGGCAACCTTTCAGAGACCACATCACTGAAGAAAACTGACTCTTCCTTCTCCAGCAACAATTCATTGGTAATATTTTCTCAGCTAAGGATGGGACTTCATGAAATCTTCCCCTAACCATACTGTGATTAGGACTGGATTGATCTGCTATGCACTATCACCTGATGTTTTACTTCATTGTTTCAGAGAGAACAATTTATAAAAGACAGACACTTTGCCTTACTCTCCTCTTTCTAGTTATCTTATCTACATAGTATTCTCAAGTACCGATATCATCAGGGTTCATTACTGAAGGAACTGACATGAACAAAATATACCAAATGTTCCAGCTTTGAGATTCAAATCCATTCAGTCCAGCAAATATGAGTGGTACTGCCTCAGTCAGAAAATTCCCTCAGCTTATTCCACATACCATAAGATAGAGGTTGTGGTTTGAATGAATATGGCTTTCATAGGCCCTTATATTTGAATGTTTGGTCCTCAGGTGGTGGGACTGTTTAGTGAGGATAAGGGTGGCCTTGTTGGAGGTGTGTCACTGGGGGCTGGCTTTGAGGTATCAAAAGTCCACACCATTCCTAGTTAGCTATCTCTCTGCCTTATGGTTGTTGTCTCAATAAGTGATCTCTCAGCTACTGCTCCAGTGTCATGCCTGCCTGCCTGGCTTCTAGCATGTTCCCCACCATGATGGTCATGGACCTGAACCATATGACTTATGGTCTAGCCTCTGAAACTGTAAACCCCCAATAAGCCTTGGTCATGGTGCCTTAATTATAGTAGCATCTTTTTTTTTGTTACATTTTCTTGTACTTCAGTTGAACCATATGTAATGGGAGTTTTCAAAGACTCAATTAATACATAATAGTATTTTAAAAAAATAATAAAAAGTTCCCTGAGAGTAATATGGAGCAGTGTTAAAAGACATTTTACACAGAGGTTGACAACTTGAGTTCCATCCCCATCATCCACATAGTGGAAGGAGAGAACTAACTGCTTCAAGATGTCTTCTGCCCACCTGTCCAACAAGTAAATATAATAATAACTTTAGAGATTTGTTTTAAGATTTTTTTTCTAGAAACATAACTATTTTTTTATGAGTGATAATCTTTTTATTTTTATTTTGCAATACAATTCAGTTCTACATATCAGCCACAGGTTCCCTTGTTCTCCCCCCTCCGGCCCCCATCAACTTTTCCCCCAGCCTACCCCCCATTCCCACCTCCTCCAGGTCAAAGCCTCCCCCACGGACTGAGATCAACCTGGTAGACTCAGTCCAGGCAGGTCCAGTCCCCTCTTCCCAGGCCGAGCCAAGCTACCCTGCATAGGCCAACTCATGCCATGAGCACAGGACCAGGTCCCACTGCCTGGAAGCCTCCCAAATAGATCAAGACAATCAACTGTCTCAACCATTCAGAGGGCCAGATCCAGTTGGTGACCCCTTAGCCATTGGTTCATAGTTCATGTGTTTCCATTCGTTTGGCTATTTGTCCCTGTGCTTTATCCAACCTTGGTCTCAACAATTCTCCCTCATATAAACCCTCCTCATTCTCGCTAATTGGACTCCCTGAGATCCACCTGGGGCCTAGCCATGGATCTCTGCATCCAGATCCCTCAGTCTTTGGATGGGGTTACTAGCATGACAGTTAGGGTGTGTGGCCATCCCATCACCAGAGTAGGTCAGTTCGGGCTGTCTCTTGACCATTGCCAGTAGTCTGTTGTGGGAGTATCTTTGTGGATTTCTGTGGGCCTCTCTAGCACTTTGCTTCTTCCTATTCTCACGTGGACTTCATTTACCATGATGTCCTATTCCTTGTTCTCCCTTTCAGTTGTTGACCCAGCTGGGATCTCTGTCAGGGACAAGGATAGAATCTCTAGTTAGTGGAAAAATACAGACCCCCATAAGACAGGGAACTAGATCATCTTACAGTCAGGTTGCCTAGCAACAGGACATTGAGGCAGAGCCCTTGACCCTTTCACCCTGTAAACATCCTATGCAAACATCCTTAGCTTGCCCCACCTTATGCAGATGACAGCTTCTTGATCCCCCCACCCTGCAGAAACTATATAAACCCTCTTGGAGAAAAATAAAGTTGAACCTTGATCAGAATCCAGACTTGGTGTGTTTCCTTGTATCTCCTGTCCCTATCATTCCGTCCTTAGGGTGGTCGAGAACCCGTTGAAGCCCTGCAGGCGGGGCAAACTGGCGCCCAACGTGGATGAAACCACCTCTTGAGGATTCGGAACGTTGTCTCCCGGAGGAAGACCAAGGCCTTGGTGAAGTTGTTGGATCCCCCTGAAATCACCTGGTTCAGGACGCGATCCCGGAGGAGGGCGGAGACGACGCAGGTAAGAAAGTGACGAGCCATGGGACAGGCAACATCGTCATGAGATTTATTTATTTCTGGCCTAAATGAGCCCCTCAAGATACAAGGAACTAGGGTAAAGAAAAAAGATCTTAAAGCCTTTTTTGATTATATTATAGACACATGTCCTTGGTTCCCCCAAGAAGGAACCATAGATGAAAAAAGTTGGGCACGTCTCGGGGATTGTTTAGATGATTACTACAGGACTTTTGGACTAGAGAAGGTTCCCGTCACCACATTTTCTTATTGGAAGCTTATTTATGACATTCTTAGGGTCTATAAATATTCCCCTGACATACAAGAGCTTATTAATATAGGAGAAAAAATCTTCAAAGAAGCCTTTCGCTCCCCCTCTACCTGCCCTAAGACCCCCCCAAGCGCTTTCTGGTCCGCCTTCAGTCTGTCCCTAGGTTCACGACCTGCGCTCTATGGAAGAGGGGATGCTCACAACTTTTAAACCTAGGAATCCCCAGGAGTCCGCTTTTGCCCATCCTCATGCCTCTGTTAATAATTTGACCTCTAACTCCCCTCTAGATCCCACCGAGGAGGCTTCCCTAGAGAAAGGGGTGGCCCGTTACCATAATCCAGACTGGCCCCCCTGCAAAAATCTCCCCTTAACACAGGAGTCCTTGGGCCCTTTTATACCACCTCAAAAATCTCCGGCAGTTCCCCCTTCCGCAATGCCCCCTCCCTATATTTCTCCGTCTTCCCATTTTTGCGGGCATATTCTTGATGAGTTGGCTCCCCCTGTCCCAGATCTTGGTTCACTGAGACGGGCCCTCCAGGCTCGCAGGGAACATGTTGAGCTTTTAAGGGAATTGAAAACTCTTGACAAAGAACTTAAAGATCTTGCCCTTGAAGTGGTGGCTCCCGGTCCGCTAAAATCATCTCAAAAATTTAGTAAATCAAAGAGTAAGCCTCAGCCTGTCCTGGCATTTCCTGTTACCAGGAGTCAGACCTCTGGGAACTCATCCAAGGCGGCCGCCCAGAGCAGCCCCTCAGGGGGTTTGGAAGATCAAACTGAGGAGGGGGAGGAGGGGGAGGAGGGGGAGGAGGAGGAAGAGCCGTCACCAGAGGACCCCCCGCCAGGACAGATTTATCACAAATTAAATTTCCGCCTAGTTGAAAAGCTGAAATCTGCCTGTGCTCAGTATGGTCCTAAGGCTCCTTTTACATTAGCCTTGGTGGAAAACCAGAGCGAACATTGGTTGACCCCTAATGACTGGTATTTTCTTGCCCGTGCGCCTCTTTCTGGGGGTGACTTTGTCCTCTGGAAAACAGAATTTACAAAAAATTGTCGAGAAGTTGCTCAAAAAAATACTGAACAGCCGTCCTCAAAAACTTGGACATTAAAGAAACTCCTCGGCAACCCCGCTTATGATACAAATGCAGCACAGGCAAAATTCCCTCCTGGCCTCCTGGCCCAGATTCAAAATGCGGGGGTCCGGGCCTGGAAATGCCTGCCCAAAAGGGCTCGTCTACCACCTCATTAGCAAAGATTCGTCAGGGCCCTGATGAACCTTTTAGCGATTTTGTCTCTCACTTAAATGATGCAGCTGAGAGACTTTTTGGGCCGAACGAACACGAAAGCACCTTTGTTAAACACTTGGCCTTTGAAAATGCAAACCCTGCCTGCCAGGAAGTCCTCCGCCCTCGTAAAATCAGAGCAGACCTGTCTGAATATGTGAGACTCTGTTCAGGTGTTGGCGCCGCCCATGCCATGGGATTAGCTATAGGTGCTGCCCTCAGGGCTTCACAACAGCCTGGAGCCCGCACCTGTTACTTCTGTAAACAACCCGGACATTTCGCTAGGGAATGTCCCCAGAAAGGTCACAGCCTCCCGCCCTTAGCCCAGCCGGCTCAGGAGGCCGCCTCTATGAGGCCCCTGCCTTCCACTCTCTGCCCCCGCTGCAACAAGGGCCGTCATTGGGCTACAGAATGCAGGTCAAAAGTCAATTATCTCGGTCAGCCCCTTCCTCCGAGGGTGCTGGGAAAATTCCAAAGGGGCCAGCCCCTGGCCCCAGTGCCTCCAAGAGCGCACCCTGGGGCCTTGAGGTCCGCTCACCCCCTAACTCCCCAGCCTCAACAAATTCTCCCGCCCCAGTTCCATTCTCCTCCCTCCGGAGAGCAACTCCAGGCAGTGCCGGATTGGACTTGTGTGCCACCGCCGAAACAGTATTAAACTCCCTTGAAGGGGCTCAGGTCATCCCTACAGGGGTGACAGGGCCCCTACCTCCTAATGTTTGTGCGCTTGTCCTTGGCCATGCTTCTGTGGCCCTCCGAGGGGTCCAGGTCTACCCTGGCATAATAGATAGTGATTTCACAGGTGAAATTAAGATTCTGGCCACTGCTGTAAACGGCATGGTCACGATTCCTCAAGGTACGTGCCTGGCACAGCTAGTTCCTTTACCCTCCTCTGTCTGTGATAATCCCTCAATTACAAACACTCCTCGGGGGTCAGCTGGATTGGGCTCCTCGGATGCCTACTGGGTCCAGCCTGTTACTCAGGATCGCCCTACTCTCACCCTTACTATAGAGGGAAAGAAGTTTCAGGGTATCTTGGATACAGGGGCAGACACCACAGTCATTTCACAGTCTCACTGGCCGTCTGCTTGGCCACTGGTTCCATCCTTCACCGATTTAAAAGGAATTGGGCAGTCTAATAATCCTTTAATTAGTCTCACCTTAGATGCTGCAGGGCATTCTGCCGCTGACAGGCACTAGCACCCTTCTCCAGATGCCACCCGGCCACTAGCCATGTGGCGAGATCTCCTCATGGGGCGTTGGAAGGGCCCCGACCTGGTCCTTATTTGGGGACGAGGTTCAGCCTGCATTCTTGACCAGATACACTCTGCTCCCAGATGGTTACCAGAACGCCTGGTTAGAGCTGTAAATATACCTGATCAGCCCAGGAGAGATAGCCCCTCTCCTGAGGAAACTTCTTCTGTTTCAAATGCTGTCCCTCCAGCAAGCCCTCCAGGCTGTTGTCCTCACCCACAGCAACCCCCACCAGCCCTTTAGCTCTGTTATCACTCTGCTCAGAGTTCCTGTGGGGGGACAGTGGGAACTTTACAGCAAACTGTGTTTGAGACTTTTCACAGAGTATACAAGTCCCATAGTCAATCATGTTCTGGGCTGTGACACTGCTTGTCACAAATCCAGTCTGACAGCAGGGGTCATGTTTCCAAGGGCAGTGCTGAATTTTCATCCATGGTGTCAGAAAGACTTGTCAGACCTGCTGGCCTTGGTGTCACAGGTGGTCATAGCCGTGTTGGGCCAGCTTGACATAGCCTGTGGCTGGCAGGTAGCACAACAAACAGGGTAGCACCAGAGATGCCACTCAGGGCACTTAGGTCCCTTCCACCTAGACTAACCTTTTATTCCTCAGATCAATTCCTAGATCTCTAGGAAGAGAAGCCGCGCTGAGACGACTGCCTTGACAGGAGCCTGTTACTGCTATCACCTTAGCAGTCCTTCTGGGGGTTGGAGCAACGGGAACAGGCTCAGGAATTGCCTCTCTGGTCCTGTCCAACCAACATTAATCTGAGCTTTGACTGTCCATAGACGAGGATATTGCTCAATTTGAACAGGGAATTTCAGCCCTCGAGTCATCCCTTTCCTCCCTAGCTGAGGTAGTTTTACAGAACAGGAGAGGCCTGGATCTCCTCTTTCTACAACAGGGTGGTCTTTGTACTGGGCTCAAAGAGGAATGTTGCTTCTTTACAGACCACATCAAGATAGTCAGGGACAGTATGGAAGGTTAGAAAAGGACTAGAAAAAGAAAAAAAAAGAGAGAGAGAGAGAGAGAGAGAGAGAGAGAGAGAGAGAGAGAGAGAGAGAGAGAGAGAGAGAAAAGGAGAATAAGAGCTTGGGTGGTTCTAGAATTGGTTTTCCAACTTCCCTTAGCTAATAATCCTTTTTCCCTCCCTCCTAGGACCTGTTGTAGGCCTGCTCCTGGTCCTTGCCTTTGGGCCATGGGCACTTTCCTGGCTCACTCGGTTCATTCGAAGCCAAATAACAGACCTGCCAGCCAGGCAGATCCAGGTTCATTACCACTGCTTTGATATGCAGGACTCCAGGGTTGAAATTTCCCCTGATGAGAGATGCCCCACACAGACCCCTTCACTCGGGGGAGGCTGCACCTGTGTGTGGGAAAAAGGCTCGCTCAAGGCATGATTGGAGTGCAGCTGGGACTGCACAGGCTGGGGACCATGGTACCCCAAAATCCCGAGAGCCTGGATTATATGCCCTGTTGCATAGCCGTTGTGCAGTAACAGCCTTGCGCTTACCCATTTCCGCTCCCTCAAAAAACTGCACGGTCCATTGATTCCTGCGCTATGGGGACGCCTGTGGTGCTTGAGTCTGGAGAGACATTCCCTCTGGGACCTTTTTTTACAACCTTTAGAGGGATAGGGCCTCTGTAATCCTCCATGCAAAGCCTCTTTCAGAGTCCTCCTTTTAGACCATTCGAACCTGGTTTATGTTGGCCCTTAGATTTATTACTAAAAAGGGGGAGATGTCAGGGACAAGGATAGAATCTCTAGTTAGTGGAAAAATACAGACCCCCATAAGACAGGGAACTAGATCATCTTACAGTCAGGTTGCCTAGCAACAGGACATTGAGGCAGAGCCCTTGACCCTTTCACCCTGTAAACATCCTATGCAAACATCCTTAGCTTGCCCCACCTTATGCAGATGACAGCTTCTTGATCCCCCCACCCTGCAGAAACTATATAAACCCTCTTGGAGAAAAATAAAGTTGAACCTTGATCAGAATCCAGACTTGGTGTGTTTCCTTGTATCTCCTGTCCCTATCATTCCGTCCTTAGGGTGGTCGAGAACCCGTTGAAGCCCTGCAGGCAGGGCAGATCTCCAGCTCCCGCAAACTCTCTTACCCTCGACCCTCACCCTTCATTACCCCCACTCATGTCCAGGCTGTTCATGTATATCTCTTCCATTTCTCCATCACTGGGCAATCCCTGTGTCTTTCTTGGGGTCCTGTTTTCCAGGTAGCCTCCCTGGTGATGTGGGTAGTAGTCCAGTCATCCTTGTTCCACATCTAGTATCCTCCTACGAGTGAGTACATACCATGTTTGTCTTTCTGAGTCTGGGTTACCTCACTCAAGATGATGTTTTCTAGATCCATCCATTTGTCTGCAAACCTCATGATGTCATTGTTTTTCTCTGCTGAGTAGTATTCCATTGTGTATATGTACCACATTTTGTTTATCCATTCTTCAGTTGAAGGGCGTCTAGGTTGTTTCCATGTTCTGACTATTACAAAAAATGCTGATATGAACATAGCTGAACAAGTGCTCTTGTGGTATGATTGAGCATTCCTTGGGTATATGCCCAAGAGTGGTATAGCTGGATCTTGGGGAGATGGATTCCCAATTTTCTAAGAAAGCGCCATATTGATTTCCAAAGTGGTTGTACAAGCTTGCATGCCCACCAGCAGTGGAGGAGAGTTCCCCTAGCTCCACATCCTCTCCAGCATAAGGTGTCTTCAGTGTTTTTGATCTTAGCCATTCTGACAGGCATAAAGTCGTATCTCAGGATTGTTTTGATTTGCATTTCCCTGATGATTAGGGATGTTGAGCAATTCCTTAAATGTCTTTCAGCCATTTGAATTTCCTCTGTTGAGAATTCTCTGTTTAGTTCTATAACCCATTTCTTAATAGGACTCTTGGGCATTTTGATGTCTAATTTCTTGAGTTCCTTATATATTCTGGATATCAGTCTTCTGTCAGATGTGGGGTTGGTGAAGACCTTTTCCCATTCTGTAGGCTGTCGCTTTGCCTTGTTGACTGTATCCTTTGCTCTACAAAAGCTTCTCAGTTTCAAGAGGTCCCATTGATTGATTGTTTCTCTCAGTGTCTGTGCTACTGGTGTTATATTTAGGAAGTGATCTCCTATGCCAATTCGTTCAAGACTACTTCCTACTTTCTCTTCTAGCAAGTTCAGAGTAGCTGGATATATGTTGAGGTCCTTGATCCACTTGGACTGAATTTCTGTGCACAGTGATAGATATGGATCTATTTGCAGCTTTCTACATGTTGATATCCAGTTACGCCAGCACCATTTGTTGAAGATGCTTTCTTTTTTTCCATTGTGCACTTTTGGCTTCTTTGTCAAAAATTATATGTTCATACGTGTGTGGATTAATGTCAGGGTCTTCAGTTTGATTCCATTGGTCCACATGTTGGTTTTTATGCTAGTACCAAGCTGTTTTTATTACTGTAGCTCTATAGTAGAGCTTGAAGTCAGGGATCATGATGCCTCCAGAGGTTGTGTTATTGTACAGGATTCTTTTGGCTATCCTGGGTTTTTTGTTTTTCCATATGAAGTTGAGTATTGTTCTTTCCAGGTCTGTGAAGAATTGTGTTGGTATTTTGATGGGGATTGCATTGAATCTGTAGATTGCTTTTGGTAAAATTACCATTTTTACTATGTTAATTCTACCTATCCATGAGTATGGGAGATCTTTCCATTTTCTGACATCTTCTTCAATTTCTTTTTTCAGGGACTTAAATTTCTTGTCATATAGGTCCTTCACTTGCTTGGTTAGTGTTACCCCAAGGTATTTTATGTCATTTGTGGTTATTGTAAAGGGTGATGTATCTCTGATTTCCTTCTCAGCTTCTTTGACCATTGTATATAGGAGGGCTACTGATTTTTTTGAGTTGATCTTATATCCTGCTATGTTGCTGATGGTGTTTATAAGCTGTATAAGTTCTTTGGTGGAATCTTTGGGGTCACTCAAGTATACTATCATGTCATCTGCAAATAGTGAAAGCTTGACTTCTTTCCAATTTGTATCCCCTTAATCTCCTTATGTTGTCTTATTTATTTATTTATTTATTTTGGTTTTTCGAGACAGGGTTTCTCTGTGTAGCTTTGCGCCTTTTCCTGGAACTCACTTGGTAGCCCAGGCTGGCCTCGAACTCACAGATATCCGCCTGGCTCTGCCTCCCGAGTGCTGGGATTAAAGGCATGCACCACCACCGCCCGGCTATGTTGTCTTATTGCTCTGGCTAGAACTTCAAGTACTATATTGAATAAATATGGGGAGAATGGACAGTCTTGCCTCGTTCCTGGTTTTAGTGGAATTGCTTTGTGTTTCTCTCCATTTAATTTGATGTTGGCTGTTGGCTTGCTGTAAATTGCCTTTATTATGTTTAGGTATGTTCCCTGTATTTCTGATTACTCCAAGACCTTTTATCATGAAGGGGTGTTGGATTTGTCAAATGCCTTTTCTGCATCTAGTGAGATGATCATGTGGTTTTTTTCCTTTGAGTTTTTTTATATGGTGTAGTACATTGATGGACTTTCGTATGTTGAACCACCCTTGCATCCCTGGTATGAAGCCTACTTGATCATGATGGATAATTGTTTTGATGTGTTCTTGGAGTCTGTTTACCAGTATTTTATTGAGTATTTTTGCATCAATGTTCATGAGGGAGATTGATCTGTAGTTCTCTTTCTTTGTTGTATCCTTGTTTGGTTTAGGAATCAGGGTAATTGTAGCCTCATAGAAGGAGTTTGGTAATGTTCCTTCTGTTTCTATTGTGTGGAACAATTTAGAGAGTATTGGTATTAACTCTTCTTTGAAGATCTGGTAGAATTCTGTGCTGAAACCACCAGTTCCTGGGGTTTTTTTGGTTGGGAGACTTTTAATGACTGTTTTTATTTCCTTAGGGGTTATTGAAATATTTAAATAGTTTATCTGGTCCTGATTTAACTTAGGTGTGTGGTATCTATCCAGAAAGTTATCTATTTCTTTTAGGTTTTCCATTATTGTGGAGTAGAGGTATTTGAAGTATGACCTGATGATTCTCTGGATTTCCTCAATGTCTGTTGTTATGTCCCCCTTTTCATTTCTGATTTTGTTGATTTGTATGCTCTCTCTCTGTCTTTTGGTTAGTTTGGATAAGGTCTTGTCTATCTTGTTGATTTTCTCAAAGAACCAACTCTTTGTTTCATTATTTTTTTGTATTATTCTCTTTGTTTCTATTTTATTGATTTCAGCTCTCACTTTGATAATTTCCTGGCGTCTATTTTTCCTGGGAGACTTTGCTTCTTCTTGTTCTACATCTTTCAGGTGTGCTGTTAAGTCACTAGTGTGAGATTTCTCCAACTTCTTTATGTGGGCATTTAGTGCTATGAATTTCCCTCTTAGCACTGCTTTCATAGTATCCCATAGGTTTGGATATGTGGTGTCTTCATTTTCGTTGATCTCTAGGAAGTCTTTAATTTCTTTCTTTATTTCTTCCTTAACCCATTGGTGATTCAATTGAGTATTATTCAGTTTCCATGAGATTGTAGGTTTTCTGTAGTTTTTGTTGTTGTTGAAATCTAACTTTAGACCATGGTGGTCTGATAGAACACAGGAGGTTATTCCAATTGTTTTGTATCTGTTGAGATTTATTTTGTGGCCAAGTATGTGGTCGATTTTAGAGAAGGTTCCATGAGGTGCTGAGAAGAAGGTATATTCTTTTTGTTAGGATGGAATGTTCTGTAGATATCGATTAAGTCCATTTGAGTTATGACATCAATTAATTCTTTTATTTCACTGTTAAGTTTCGATTTGGGAGATCTGTCCAGCTGTGAAAGTGGGGTATTGAGGTCTCTCACTATTAATGTGTAGGGTTTTATATGTGATTTAAGCTTTAGTAATGTTTTTTTTTTTTTTTTTTTTTTTTTTTTTTTTTTTTTTTTTACATATGTGGGTGCCCTTTTGTTTGGGGCATAAATGTTCAGAATTGAGACTTCATCTTGGTGGATCTTTCCTATGATGAATATGTAATGCCCTTCTTGATTTCTTTTGATTGATTTTAGTTTGAAGTCTATTTTGCTGGATATCAGGATGGCTACACCTGCTTGTTTCTTAAGACCATTTGATTGGAAAGTCTTTTCTCTGCCTTTTATTCTTAGGTAGTGTCTATCTTTGAATTTGAGATGTGTTTCTTGTATGCAGCAGAAAGATGGATCCTGCTTCTGTATCCATTCTGTAAGCCTGTGTCTTTTTATAGGTGAATTAAGTCCATTGATATTGAGGGATATTAATGACCAGTGATTGTTCATTGCTGTTATTTTTTGGTGGTAGTGTGTATGTACTTCTCTTCATTGGGGTTTACTGCTGTGGCTTTATCTATTGCCTGTGTTTTCGAGGGTGTATCTGACTTCCTTAGGTTGGAATTTTCCTTCTAGTGCTTTCTGTAGGGCTGGGTTTGTGGATAAGTATTGTTTAAATCTGGCTTTGTCTTGGAAAGTCTTGTTCACTCCGTCTCTGATGATTGAAAGTTTTGCTGGGTATATTAGTCTAGGCTGGCATCCATGGTCTCTTAGTGTGTGCATTACATCTGTCCAGGTCCTTCTGGCTTTCAGAGTCTCCATTGAGAAATCGGGTGTTATTCTGATGGGTTTGCCTTTATAAGTTACTTGGCCTCTTTCCTTTGCTCCCCTTAATATTCTTTCTTTATTCTGTACTTTTAGTTGTTTAATTATTATGTTGCGAGGGGTCTTTTTTGGGGGGTCTAGTCTGTTTGGTGTTCTATAGGCTTCTTGTATCTTCATAGGCATTTCCTTCTTTAAGTTGGGAAAGTTTTCTTCTATGATCTTGTTGAATATATTTTCTGTGCCCTTGAGTTGGTATTCTTCTCATTCTTCTACCCCTATTATTCGTAGGTTTGGTCTTTTCGTGGTGTCCCAAGTTTCTTGGACATTTTGGCTCATGACTCTGTTGGCCTTAGTGTTTTCTTTGACTGATGAATCTATTTCTTCTCCTGTATCTTCAACACCAGAGAACCTCTCTTCCATCTCTTGCATTCTGTTGGTTGTATTTGCATCTGAAGTTCCCGATTGTTTACTCAGATTTTCTATTTCCAGCATTCCCTCTGTTTGTGTCTTCTTCATTTTTTCTATTTCCCTTTTCAGGTCTTGGACTGTTTCCTTCACTTGTTTCATTGCTTTTTCTTCATTTTCTTTAAGTACTTTATTGTTTTCTTCCAGGATTTTATTGTTTTCTTCTAATTTGTTTGCCCTTTCCTCTAGTTGTTTACAGCGTTCTTCCCATTTTTTTGTCTTTTCCTCAACACAAGACTCTATCTTCTTCATGATGTCATTCATAAGGCTGTTTTCTTCTGCTTCTTCCAATTTTTGATGTTCAGGTCTAGATGTTGGAGGAGGGTTAGGTTCTGGTGATGCTTTATTGCTCTTCATTTTGTTGTATGTATTTCTGCCTTGACGTCTGCCCATCTCCTTGTGGTTCATTCTTGGTTTTATCAGCACACTTTGTTCAGACAGAGCTGACAGATTCAGGAAGTCTCTCTCTCTTCTCCAAATGAGAACTCTGGGGCAGGATGAGTGCTTCTGTCCAGAAGGGAAGTCCAGGGCAGGATGGGAGGATGGGAGCTCTTCTCTCTCTCTCTCTCTCTCTCTCTCTCTCTCTCTCTCTCTCATCCAGAAGTGAAGTCCAGGGCAGGATGGAAGCTGGAGGCCAGCCTCTAAGTCTCAGGAAGTGGCTTGGGGCTCAGGCGGATGGGTGTGGGGGCAGGGCATGGAGATTGCAGGGTCTGCCAGGGGTCTTGGAGAAGGGGACCCTTCCCGGTGCAGCTAGAAGGGAACCTGCCTGGTGGCCAGAACCTGGGGCCAAGTTGGGCAGGTCTTCCCTGGAGTGGCTGGTGTGCAAGGATGGGGTCCAGGCCAAGCCAGGGCACTGACCTGTGGTCCAGAAGGGAAGTCCAGGGCAAGATCTGTTTTAAGATTTTTAGGTATGTGTGTGTTGTGCCTGTGTATGCCACATGTACGAGAGTGACCACTGAGTCCAGAAGATGTTGAATCCATTTGGAGCTGGAATTACAAGAGGTTGTAAGCTGCCTGACATAGATTCTGGGAACCAAACTCAGATTCTCTGGAAGAGCAGTAAGGGTTCTGAAGCATTAATCTATCTGTCTAGCCCCATGAATTTCTTTAAAGAGCAATTAACCAGGCATGTGTGAAAGGATAAGGAATATGTGACTTATTAGATTTGTCCTTTATAAAAGGACTAAGGTCAGAGAAATGACATCGTTCAGATATCATATGAAGGTCAGTCACTTAATAGTTGGCACTGAAGTATTCAAGATTAGGTAACTTGGATTATGTTAGGCACAGATTACACAGCAATAAGAAAACTGGAAGTAAAAAAATGAATATTTAGGATGTCTGTAGACTCTAGAAAGTTGTAAAGCAGAGGCTTGTTAAGAACCAATCAGAGATGTACAGGAATTAGTGCATCACATCTGCATCAGTCATGGGATAGCTGTTAGATTAGGACAGAACACTATGGAAGAGAAGGAAACCCAGCCCTGGGAAATAGGGATTATCATGCACTGAGTGAGTGATAATTGTAATTCCATGACAAGTAGTTGAGGAGAGGGAGACATACAGTCTGATTTCTCTGTGGAAAAAGGCCCACTCAGAAACTGAGACTGAGCCATCAGTTTAGGTACAAATGGACATAGTAGAGAAATGCTTGCTAGCCTATATTTACCCTATTAAGAATCATATAAAAGCTGAAATTGACAATGACCTGGGTACAGCAATTGGAACATTGGATTTGGGGGAGTCAAATTTTTTTTTATGAAGATTTGATGAGGCTTGGAAGCAGTGCTAGATAGAAGGGTCTGACAAAGTAACACTGTGTTGTTCTGTTAAACAGGAGGTATCCTGACTTTAGCTTTGATGCTTTGATCTTTCTATAGTTTGAATGTACAGGTATCTAATTTGGTGAGAAAATGGGTAGGAGGACAAATTTTTTTCCTTTATTGTAGTCATCTGCAGATGACTGCTAAGAAACTTAGGGTTTTCTGCCAAATTTCCCTGCTCAACAGGGTCTATAGCTACATATTTAGAATGACCTTAATACAACAGTAACTGGATAGTAAATAGGTTTGTAATTCCAATTGCTTAATTGAGCTTGTGTTGGAAATTATTTGTTTAGTTGTGTAATCTTGATCAAATGGGAAAGAATTAGGAAGTGTTTATGTTGTCAATGATGCTTTGAAAGAGATTAGGGCAGCAGCAACCATCTAAATGTCTTCCTCATTTTTTATTTGTTTTTGCCCTATTGAGAATTGAACACAAGGCCTTACATATACTAGTCAAGTGCTCTACCACTGAACCATACCCCAGCTCTGATGTTTTCCTTGTTCAATTCTAATTCTAGTAGTTAATTTTCATTTTCTCCAAAACTAGTTGAATCAGTTCCTAAATGAAGCAGGCTTCTCAGAGACTTGCTTACTTCTTCCCAGTCTGACTTTGTGTTATGGTTATCGAGAACATATTATTTCCCTCTGCCATACTGTGATGCTGATGTCAAAAGAAATCAAACTACTTCTGGCAGAGCAATTGGATTTTTCATTAAGAGAGAAAAGATCAAGCGACATTGCCATGGTTTTTCTTTTTGAGATAGTTGTTTCTGGTACTGAGTAAAAAGGACAAAAATTGAAGATTGTATGTCATGGTTCTGCTACTAATTGGCTGATTCTAGAGGAAGTTAAGTCAATCTCCCTGGCCTATTTTCTGCATGTGTGATGCAAAAAATACTTCATGGTTAACATGACAAATACCAGCAGTAGAAGCAGTAGAATACTATTATGCTGACATCTCATGAAGTGGCATTTTATAGTTCTAACTAAATTCATGTTCTTTATGGACCATATTTCTAATAAAGTTCTTGCTTTTAAAATACATGGTTGGCCAGAGATGTCCTATGCCTTGATTATGAGCAAGTGCTACTTTTGGGGACATTTAAACACAAATAAACATGGTACTCAAATGCCAATATTCCATGGTGTACGTTTTTATGATTGGGCTTTGTGGAAGAGAGGAAGAAGGGTCATATTATTATTTCATAACCTTCTTGAAGAAAGTAAAATCTTTGTTGGAAGTAGTTTTTAGCATATATTTTTAAGCATTGTTTTGTGGTACAAAGGTACTGATTCAGGAATTTGGACCTACAGAATAAGACACATTTAAGAATTTGATTCTGTTTGGATCTTGACATTATTTTCTTTCTATGCTAACAGGCTTGTCCTTTCTGAAACTAAGGAATACATATTTTTCTTTTTTTCTTACGAAAAAGGCAGTTTTATGGTACAATATGAATAAAATGTAAGGAGCTTATCCCAACCGAAATACTCCAGGTACATGAGGAAGTTGCTGCATATGTCATGGTCATGTAACCTGGACATTGAGAGCACTTAACTTGGATACAATTTTTATCACCCCTGCTACCATGTTCATCTTTTCTTGGTCATTTAAGCAATGAAGCTGCTTTATATTCTTACAAACAGAGTCACCTAACTGCATCAGCCACAATACAAACTAACTTATTAGAAATTTTCTGAGTATCTAGGACTTCTTTCCGTTATTGAGCCAGTTACAGAACATCATACATCCATGGGAAGACATTTGACTCCCCTCATGTCCTATTATCTTCATTTGACTTGCCTTCTCTTCATAGATTCATGAATTTTATTGATTACAATTTTTTTTAGTAAGTTTTCTTTTAGGACATTAATTATAGTGTCTTAGAGGTCTCTGGGGTTACCCAAACCAAGAAGAAAATTACAGCTCTGTTATTTAGCTGTTATGTAATATGGGGAAAGTTCATGTCACTTAATGTGCATCAGGTTTATCCCATATTAAATGAGGACAAATAATAAAAGTGATAAAGATAATATTATTTGAAGATTATTAAGATGATTAGCTAAAATATGCTTAGCATATTGAAAGTGTTAGATGAATAATAAATGCTGCTAATTTGTGCCTCCTTGTCAAGGATGTTTCCTAAGTGGATACTTGGTCTAGTGCTCCCTGTACATGGTTTCAATCCCAGTATATGTGCTGAAGCAAGAATTTGCCTAAGATTTTTGTATGTCTTTTAAAATCACATTCCATGAAATAACAGCCAATCTTTAGTTGAGGGTGCTTAGAAATACAGTGATCTATGTTAGAACTGAAAGAATATGAAGTTCTATGTGATAGTTAATGTTAGGGATGTCCATATATTTGTTCAAGTGTGTGTGTGTGTGTGTGTGTGTGTGTGTGTGTGTGTACATGTCATGTGTGTGTGCTTATGTGCTCACTCATGCATATGAGAGTGCTTCTAAATGAGATTAACATTTGGATTAGTGAACTGAGTAAAGTAAACAGTCATCACTATTGTCACAGTACACCATTCATTACACTGAAGGCTAATAGGATAAAAGGCTGAGTAAGTGATAACTCACTCTGCTTCAGTGCCTTAGAGCTGAGATACTGGACTTCTGACTTCAGATTTAAATTAGAAGCGGCACTTATACTTTCATTTCTCCTGTGTTTCTTACATTGCATAATAGATTTGAACTAACGCTGGGTATCTCCTCGATCTTCAGCTTGAAAACAGCATATCCTGGTACTTCTCAACCTTCATAGTCATATGGGATATCTCCATAATATTCTTAAAATTGTATTTCTTTCTCTTTCAACAATTTACACACTATCTATCTGTGCCCCAATGCTTTCACATATTATATAAAGCACATATGTACATGTCATAAATATAATGTATGTGTATACATGTGTGTATACATGTGTATACATGAATGGATATGAGTATGAAGATTCACATGTATAGTGTGTGCATACATGTGGAGGCCAGAGATTGGTATTAGATATCTGTCTCTTTTACTCTCTACATCATATTTTGAGACAGTCTTTACACTAAACCTCTTGATCATTGATTGGTCAGACAGGATGGCCAATGAACTGGATCTGCTCACCTCCACTGTGCTAGGGTTGTAGGCAAACACCATCACACATACCTTTTTTTGTGGGTGTTGAAAATCTGAATTCAGGTCCTCATGTTGGTAAGTACTCTACCAACTGAATCATCACTCAGATGGTTATGTATTATCTATCTATCCATTCATCTATCTCTCTGTCTGTCTGTCTATTTATCTATCTTGTATATATATAAGTATCTTTCTATCACCTATTTATTACTCAACCATCTATTTACATTCTATTCATCCCTTTTCTCTGAAGAACCCTCTGACCTAGATAGTCTAGAAAGATGTCTCATTTTTTGTAATCCTTTTTTTTTTATAGTTCTTCCAAATTTCACACTAAGATTTCTTTGTCAGGTTTCATTTTATGGCAAAATAGTAAAATTTGAGGTTGAGTATTATTCATAGATTGGGATTAATTTTTGCATCTTAATAATTTAGCAACATGGACAAAATGAAAGGGCCTGGCAGGGACCCAATACTGGGTACTACCAGTCAGTACTAATCAACGCTATCTATAAACTCTGGAATTCAGCTTTGCCTTGGATAGTTTCTTTCAATTTTTTGAAATGTCACAACTTTGCAGAGAATGCTGTTGACTTCCAGGTCAAGTTAGAAGCTTCAGCTTGTATGAAGAAATACATATATCACTGGACCACTAGAAAGACACACAGATTTCTCAATTCTTTCCAGAAAACTCTAAAGAAGATGGCATCCTCAGAGACTTAGCTTTTATACATGGAATAAGTCCCAGAGTCTATTTATAGGTAATATCTCTTAGATTATTATTCCTTCTATTTAAATTTTTGCCTATGTCTACTTATTGATATGGTATCTTACTCTGTAGCACAGATTGTCTTCAAAGTTGTGGTCTTTTTGCCTCTACCTCCCATGTACTAAGATTACTTGTGTCCAGTTAATGATACCCATATTTGCATGAGTGTTGGGTCATCTAATGAAGCATGAAAAAGCCATAGTAGCCACATCATCAAAATGTGGTGGTATTGTATTCTCCAAAATATTGTGAACCCTAATAAACTTATCTGGGGTCTGAGACAGAACAGCCACTAGATACAAAGGCTAGAAAATGGTGGCACTCTCACCTTTAATCCTAGCATTCCAGAGGTAGAAATCCCTCTGGATCTCTGTGAGTTCAAGGCCACATTGGAAACAGCCAAGCATGGTGACTCACGCCTTTAATCCCAGAAAGCGAGCCTTTAATCCCAGGGAGTGGTGGTAGAAAGCAGAAAGGTATATAAGATGTGAAGACCAGGAACTAGAAAGCATTTGGCTGGTTAGGCATTTGGCTGGTTAAGCATTTGGTTGGTTAAGCATTCAGGCTTTTGAGCAGCAGTTCAGCTGAGACCCATTCTGGATGAGGACTCAGAGGCCTCCAGTCTGAGGAAACAAGACCAGCTGAGGATCTGGAGAGGTGAGGTAGCTGTGGCTTGTTCTGGTACTCTGATCCTCCAGTTCACTCCAATACCTGACTCAGGTTTGATCTTATTAATAAGACCATCTAAGATTTCTGCTACATCAAAAAGGAATTATTTTTCATCCCTCAGTGACTACAGATCTCCAGTACATGATGGGGCCTGGAGATAATCTTCCAGGATATCCAGGATCATGCCAGGAATTTGGCTAGCATGACCTTCTGCAGGCCTTGTTTAGATAACCACAGCTGCTGTGAGTTCATGAGTATGATAGGCACCAAATGTATAAAGATAGCATTTTATAGCAGTCTTCCCCATCTTACAGTTGCTACATTGTTGAGGTTAATTTAGAGCTGAGCACTCAGTCTATTTTCTCAGCACTTTGACTGTTATGCACCTCTCCATTGGCTGTTGCCCACAGTAGAAAGAAGCATCTTTGACCAAGATCTATTGGCATCAAGTAATTTGACAGCATAAGCATTTAACAAAATAACAACAGCAGGTTCTATTCTAAGCCCATGACCTCTGCAGCTATGGGCTTTTGACAGGGTTGTGATATCAAGCATGAAATATGCTCTTGTGGAGCAGACCTCAAACTCAGTCACTAAGCAATGAGTTATACTACTCTACAATAGTCTTCTTACTTATTGCATCAGTAGGTGTATCTTGCCTGACAATTCAGTACTAAAACATTCAGCATTTAGATCTGGATAAGAAGACTGGTGTCTTTTCTCTCTTAGTAGCCTTTATAGCAAATCTGGGTACTATGAAAGCTGGCCATCATAGAGGAAGTTTTGTGGTCAGTTTAAGATTCATTTCTCTATGCCCTCCATCCAAAGTATGTGTTGTTTTCAGCAATAGGACCTTACCTTGTAGTTATTGTTAGTAACCAAGGGCAATGGAAATAACCTGTGTTATCTTGGGAGACTTCTGGGGGCTTCTTGACAAATAAGATGAATGGAAGTATCATATGCCTTGTGTAACTTTTGTCCATGTCACTTCTGAGAGTAACATTGTTCACTTATGCAGGATAATTATATTGAAACTAATTTTTCTTTTTAAAATTGTACTTTGAAATGAGCTTGCTAACTACTGTGTTTCTATAAGTCTTTACTTTTGTTTAATCCACAACATTTCCACTGAATCCTTTAATCTTCAGTATTTTCTCCTTTTCCCCTACTCTTTTACTTTGCATGTGTTTTACTATTTACTTTTTTAAGTTAAGCTGTGAGCTAGCAGAAGTACATATGGCTTTTCATATTCTCTTCTGTTGCTAGAGTTTTCCTGCCTGACCCATGGTCAGGGCAAATCTCTCTCACCTGCCAGTCCCACAGCCGCTCAGACCCGACCAAGTAAACACAGAGACATATTGGTTACAAACTGTATGGCCGTGGCAGACTTCTTGCTAGCTGTTCTTACAACTTAAATTAATCCATTTCTATTAATCTATACCTTGCCACATGGCTCATGGCTTACCGGCATCTTCACATGCTGTTACTCATCGTGGCAGCTGGCAGTGTCTCTCTGACTCAGCCTTCCACTTCCCAGCTTTATTCTCCACCTTGTCCCGCCTACACTTCCTGCCTAGCCAATGGCCAATCAGTGTTTTATTTATTGACTAATCAGCAACACATTTGCCATATAGAACATTCCACAGCACTCTTCCTTTGGACTAGCCTTCCTTTTCATTCTGTGATTTTTCCCTATACTCCTATACCATCTCTTACTTAAGACTTTCTATCCCCAGTATTGGTGAGGTGTAATGTTATGAGTTTTGCCAGAAATAAAGGCCATTATTTGTGCAAAGTATGTCTTAGAAAGGGGTTGGACACGAAATTTGTTGAGAATGTTATGACAGAAATGTGGGAAGAGAAGGAAAGCTAGAGCAAAGTCAGTGTATTTAGGAGTTGAGAATCTCTCAATATAGTGCTTTTACTATATAATGCTTTGACACACAACACAGTAATTAATACAGGTTGACACTGAACATAAACATCTTTTAAATGTAGATGTAACCAACCATCTTATTAAATAAGAAACACAAAACCAATTCAGAGAAGAAAGCCAAGAGGTCACAGCTAAGAGCATCACCCTTCCTGCTTCAGCGATCCTCTTCCTTCAAGAGAGCTCTCCAAAAGGGAACTACTTCCTGTGTGTATGTCTTTATATAGTCTAGCTGGTCTGCCTTCTCATTGGTTGTAAACCCAAACACGTGACTGCCTTGTCACTGCCTGTATGTACAGCCCTCCAGATCCTCTATGGTATTGAGATTAAAGGCGTGCGCCACCGCCGCCACACACTTGCTATGGCTCTAATAGCTCTGACCCCCAGGCAACTTTATTTATTAGCATACAATTAAAATCACATTTCAGTACAAGTAAAATACCATCACATTTCCCCATTTCTATTTTAATAAAAAGGAAAAAAAAGAAAAAGGTTATAACTAACAAAAGAAAAACTATATACAAAAGTACAATAACTATATACAATATATACAAGTAATAAATGTCTAAACAATTATAACTAACAAAAGAGAAACTATATACAAAAGTACAATAACTATATACAATATATACAAGTAATAAATGTCTAAACAATGTCTAGTCCATTTGTATTTGACAAATTCAGAGAAAATAATTTCATTATCTATCCTATTTTGTTAAGTCCAAAATGTATCTAATTCACTTTCTATCCTAATTAAACTTCAACTATAACTAACTAACCTTCAACTATAACTAACTAATCTTCAACTCCCTCAGAGACCCAAGAAGGAAATAATATTAGCTAACAAAAATAAAAACAGAAAGTGCATGCAAGCAACTTCCAAAAAATTTGTGAGTTGACAGAAACAGCCAGCTGCCTGGACAGTCACCTGAGGTTTCTCTGCAGTGCTGGGGCGTCATCTTCAGCCTATAGGCTTAGCAAATCTGACAGACTCATTTGTGAAGTAGGATGTACACAAGATAAACAGTTCAACCTCACATTGAGTAAGGGCAGTCCATGTACCAGAAACACCTGAATTCCACTAGTGTCATGTCATGATTCAGGATTTTAAATTCTGGAAATTGTTGATGGTTTTTTAATTCAGCTGTCCATTCTTCTTGGCTGTGTATATATGGCTTCATTGCATCATCCCGTTCTTCTCCACATCCCTGTATCAAATGCCAGTGTACTATTGAGAGGTGTGAGCTTAGTTACACGTCAAGAATAACTGTTTCAGGTGCTGTTCCATAGCACATCAGAAGCCATCGGCCCACTGCCTGTTCAGCTGCCTTCGAAGAAAAGGTCACTGTACCTTTTCCAAATTGTGAAGGCCACTTCAAGGATGGTGCCATGCTGTGGGATGTTCTGTATGGCAAATGTGTTGCTAATTAGTCAATAAATAAAACACTGATTGGCCATTGGCTAGGCAGGAAGTATAGGCGGGACAAGGAGGAGAATAAGGCTGAAAAGTGGAAGGCTGAGTCAGAGAGACACTGCCAGCTGCCACGATGACAAACAGCATGTGAAGATGCCGGTAAGCCACGAGCCATGTGGCAAGGTATAGATTAATGGAAATGGATTAATTTAAGCTGTAAGAACAGTTAGCAAGAAGCCTGCCACGGCCATACAGTTTGTAACAAATATAAGTCTCTGTGTTTACTTGGTTGGGTCTGAGTGGCTGTGGGACTGGCTGGTGAGAGAGATTTGTCCTGACTCTTGGCAAGCAGGAAAACTCTAGCTACTGTGCCATATTGTCCTGGCCTCAGAAGATGCCTTTTGATAAAGGCATAACCATATTTGTTTTGGCAAGAATCAGTAGTCCTTTGTTTCATGTCCTGTCTGTCCATTTTGTCAGCAATTGATTTGAGGATACTTTGTTGTCCAGTGGTTAACTTTTGCCACAATGAAAGTTAACTCCATATGCAGTTTCTTCAATGCCCATATTTTCTCTGAAGTAGATTGGTACTGCCAGGAGCCGACATGTCTCAAAAAAGAAAAAATTTCTAAGTTATTAAACATTTTAAATGTCATATTCTGTAGATTTCTGAAGGGTTTGAAGATGACCTGTCTAAAATATATCTGCTCAATTTTTAAAACATATCTAATATGACTACAAGTTCTATTGTAATGTCTAACTACTAACCTTCATTTCTTTATATCCTAATAGTTGGTAATAATAACATTCAAGGATCAGAAAATTGCATTGTTAAATGAATGGTATAAGTACAATTAGAAATATACACATAGAATTTTCTAAGAACATCAATTTCAATATATATAATTTGTATACAATATAAAACAATCCAATCCAATGTAAAGTATTTAAAACTAGTAATTGTCTTTTTCTTCTTCTTTCATTCTTTCTCTCTTTTTTTTAAAAAACAAGAACCTTAAATCTAATCTCCGTTGCTTAGCCTTTTTCCTAACCCTTGACAACCACTTGTAACCAACCCCCCTAAACAATGAAAATTATCCCAGACCCAAAACCCATTAAAAAGACCAAAAAACCACCTGCCCCACATCACCTCTTTGGGAATGTGGGCGTCGTATTCTTAAAATTGCTTCCTACTGGGTATGGGCGAAGTTATCTTTATCCTGAAAGAAAAATTTTAGGTTAATTGTCAAATTCTAGGAAAGGTAACTATATCCTTCATTATCTATTCTGTGTATAAAGCCAAAGTTCAGGGTTTATCTCAAGTCTTTATTCAAATAGTCTTTGAGACTGGATCATCTCAGCTAGTCATCTCAAAATTGCTCTGAGTACCTTGTAGTTCAAAGCTGATCTGTAGATAATGTTTGTCAGCTTAGTGATATTATTATTGTCCACGTGGAATTGTTGTTGTTGTGGGGCCCCATCTTCTTCCTGGAGACTTCAGTTGACTTTAGGCCTGGCCGTGATTTCCTGTAGAAAACTGATAAGAGACTCGAACACAAAGACATATATATGCAGCTAATTGAAGTTTTTTTCTCGAATTAGTTAGTACTCTATATGACCATTCATATCTTAACAAAGTTTAAAATGTATATCTATCTATCTATCTATCTATATATAGATAGATAGATATAGATATATTAATCTTGTAAATTTTGATATAAAATTTATACTTTAAGAAAAGTTTAAAGAGTCAGAATAGAATCAAAGAGTTGAGATTAGTAATAAAATAGTCCTTAATTAATTTGGCTTTTCTCATGTCCCATAGCAGAAGATGGCTCTTTTATTCTGGCATGATACAGGGAGTTTGCATTTTCCTTTTAGCAACATGCTTGAGTTTAAAGAAGGAGAGAGCCATTCTCCAACTCCAAAGTCAGCTTTAAATTTTAATTGAACTGGGACAATTAGAAGACCAATAGAGTTAAATTTTTAGAGAAAAGCGGAAACAAACATTTAGGAAGACATAAATTTTTTAGATAATATATACCCATATGCCATTTCACTCTGTTTCCTGGGATAGATGATTTGTCCCATTTCTTCAGTTGTCTCATTTGTCCAGTGTTCTTCAGATTCCTTACCCTTCATTCTCCTAAAAGACAAAAATGAAAACCTTTCCCAAAGACTAATTTTGGGGATGTTCCTTTTTGGCAAGTTATTATATGATTAAATGAAAAGACATGAGTTACTGGTATAAGTTAGTTTAAATTGGATGTTCATGCTGGTTGAAGAACTATCACCTCCTCTAATTAAGAGGTTTCTCTTGTTCAAATTGAATCTTTATCACTTTTGATGGTACCCACAGTTTATCTTCTCCTGTAGAATCAAAAGCAAAACCTTGTCCCCAATGTAACACATACCCTGGTTTCCATTCTGAGGTCAGCATATCCTTAAAGTATATAGGCTGATTTAATTCTGTAGTTTTTTCTATTATCAAAGGTCTCTCTGAAGCTGTTGTTCTGTTCTCATTGGCATTAAGAAAATTCAAAGTTAATAGAGCATTATGCAGTCTATTTCTGGTTTTTTTTCTTACCCCTTTCTGTTTATTTAGGATATCCTTTAGAGTTCTGTTTGATCTTTCTATAACTGCTTGACCTGTAGGATTATGTGGTATGCCTGTAATATGCTTTATATTGTAATAAGGAAAAAAGAGTTTCATTTTAACAGAGACATATGATGGAGCATTGCCAGTTTTGATTTGTGCAGGTATACCCATGATGGCCATAACTTCTAGCAAATGAGTGATTACAGAATCAGCCTTTTCAGAAATCAAAGCAGTTGCCCACTGAAATCCTGAATAAGTATCGATAGTGTGGTATACATATTTCAGTTTTCCAAATTCTGCAAAGTGAAACATGTCCATCTGCCAGATTTCATTCCTTTGAGTACCCTTTGGGTTACATCCTGCTGGTAATGATGTTTGATTGTAGAAGGAACATGTAGGACATTTCTTTACAATTTCTTTGGCTTGTTGTCAGGTTATGGAAAAATCCTTTTTTAAACCTTTACTATTGACATGATGTTTTTTTATGAAATTCTGAGGCCTCCAGAATATTTCCTATCAATAATTTATCAATCTCATCATTGCCTTGTGCTAGAGGGCCTGGCATAGCAGTATGGGACAGAATGTGAGTTATATATAAAGGATGACTCCTTTTCCTGATTGTATCTTGTAATTGAATAAATAGTGAAGTTAATTCTGAAGCATCAGGGATAAATTCTGCAGTCTCAATACTACTCTTTCATCATACTGAGAGTCAGTTACTATGTTGACAGGTTCTGAAAAATCCATTAATACCAACACAATTGCATACTATTCTGATTTCTGAACTGAATTGTAAGGACTTTGAACCACTTTACTTAAATTTTCTGATTTGTAACCTGCCTTTCCTTGTTTGTTGGCATCTGTATAAAATGTATGAACTCCAGATATGGGTTTTTCCCGTACAATTCGAGGCTAGATCCAATCACCTCTCTTTATAAGATCAATTCTATCACTTTTGGGATATTTGCTGTTAATTTCTCCTAAAAAATTACTGCAAGATCTTTGCCAAGATTCACTTTCTGTCCATAATTTTTCAATGTCCTCCTTAGTTAAAGGTACAACAATTTCTGCTGGGTCTATTCCTGCTAATTGACGAAGTCTCAATTTTCCTTTCCAAATCAAGTCAGAGATTTTTTCCACATAAGTTTTTAATTTTTCATTTGGTTTATTTGGTAAAAATATCCATTCCAATATAATATCTTCCCTCTGTATTAATATTCCTGTAGGAGAATACCTAAAATGTAAAACAACCAAAATGCAATCCAGCTTTGTATCAATACAATCCACGTGCCCTTTATGTACTTTCTTTTCTCCCAAGGCCAATTCTTTCTCAGCTTCAGGTGATAATTCTCTTGGACTGTTTAAGTCCTTGTCACATACTAAGGTTTTGAACAAATTATGCAGTTCATCACTTTTTACGCCATCATTTATTTGTGGATGAGAAATATCTCCACATAATCTTTGAAAGTCATTAAGAGTCTGTAGTATGTCTCTCCTAATTTGCTACTTCTGGGGTGTAATTTTTGTAGCTGTATTTTATATCCTAAATAATTAATAGAATCTCCTCTTTGTATCTTTTCAGGAGCAATTTGTAATCCACAGCAGGGCAAAATTTCTTTACTTCTTCAAACATTCTTTCTAAAGTATCTGCATTTGAGTCAGCTAGTAAAATATCATCCATATAATGATAAATTATAGATTTAGGAATTTTTTTACATATCACTTCCAATGGCTGTTGTACAAAATATTGACACAGAGTTGGGCTATTCAACATTACCTGTGGGAGGACCCTCTATTGGAATCTTTTAACCGGTTGAGAATTATTATAAGTAGGCACTGTGAAAGCAAAACTTTCTCTGTCTTTTTCGTGTAAGGGTATTGAAAAGAAACAGTCTTTTAAATCAATAACTATGAGAGGCCATCCTTTTGGTAACAGAGTAGGCAAAGGAATTCCAGATTGTAGAGAGCCCATTGGCTGAATTACTTTGTTAAATGCTCTAAGGTCTGTTACCATTCTCCATTTACCAGATCTCTTTTTAATAACAAATACAGGAGAATTCCAAGGGCTGGTTGATTCTTCAATATGCTGAGCATTTAACTGTTCTTCTACCAGCTCTTCTAAAGCCTGGAGTTTCTCTGTTGTTAAAGGCTATTGCTGGACCCATACAGGATTGTCTGTTAACCATTTTAAAGGTAGAGCTGTTGATGTCTTTGGAAGATCATCAGTTGTGCCCTGTTCTTGTACAATATGGATGGCTGGTGACCACTCAAAATAATGCCTTCTAATACTTCTCTCAGAAACATGTGCTAGTTTATGATTTGTTTCTGAGATTGGAGGGATGTTAATCTGAGTATTCCATTGTTGTAACAAGTCTGGACCCCACAGGTTCATAGCTATGTTAGCTACATATGGTTTCAATTTTCCTCTCTGTCTTTCTGGACCTATACATTCGAGCCATCTTGCACTCTGTTTCACCTGAGATAACGTCCCAATTCCTAACAGTTGAACATTTACCTCCTGAAGAGGCCAAGTTGGATGCCAAAATTCTGGTGCAATTATGGTAACGTCCACACCTGTGTCTACCAGACCAGACAACAAAACACCATTTATTTTTATCGATAATTTTGGTCTTTGTTCATTAATAGAAGTTTGCCAAAAAATTTTCTTTCTGTTTTCTTCTGAATTTTCTATTCTCTCTGTTTCATCATCCTGACCAGCATGATTTATCCCAATAGGTGTTTGGTTATTTAATTGCTCTGGGTAGGGGTTTTCTCTACGACTGCAGGAAAGGTTTGAACTGGATTTGCTATTGGGGCCAGCATGAGGCCCCTCTGGGAGTTTCCCGAAGACTGAGGCAAAGGATTACCCTGTCTGTCCCTTGTTGATCTACATTCATTGGTCCAGTGTTTTCCCTTACCACACCTTCTGTATACTCCAGAAGGAAGGAGCATTCTGTTGCCATTGTTCCTTGAAGAAACATTGTTTCTAGGAATGACCTGCTTACAGTCCCTTTTCAAATGTTCTTGCTTTCCACATCCAAAACATCTAACATTCCTCAAACCTTTTGAAATTGCTTCTCCTACCCACGTATCATCATGCTCATGAACTTCAACATTAAACATGTCTTTAATTCAATCTTCCAAAGGTGCAGATTTTGCCTTTCATGGCCTGATTATTGTTTTGCCTGCTGCATTCACATTCTCAAAGGCCAAAGATTCAATTATTATCTTACTAGTTCTGAATCCAGGACCATTCTCTTTACTGCTGAAGCCAGTCTTTGTAAAAAATCTGTGAAAGATTCTTTTGGGCCTTGTATAACCTTTGTAAATGACTCAGTTTTTTTTCCTGGTTCCTCAACTCTGTCCCATGCATTCAAGGCTGCCGTTTGACATAAAATTAGGGTTTGGACATCATATAAACATTGTGTTTGTGCTGAAGCATATTGACCTTCTCCAATAAGCTGATCCTGGCAGACTTGTATTCCTTTATCCCTCCACTGTTTTTCTATGATTTTAGCTTCATCTTTGAACCAAGTTAGCCACTGAAGCCTTTGACTGTGTTCAAGAACAGCTTGTGCCAGCTCCTGCCAGTCCTGTGGTACAATCCTATTATATGTTGACCAAGAGTTTAACATTTGCTTTACATATGGGGAATGCATGCCATAAGATGCTATTGCCTCCTTACACCTTTGTAAATGTAACATTTTAATTGGAGCCCAAATACTTTGTGTAGTCATTTGATCAGGCAACTGCTGTACAGTTACTGGTCAAATTAAGGGTCACTGTGTGAAAACAGGCTTTCTTTCTGTAACCCTATGATCCAATCTTGAAGCAACTTCACTGTTAGTTTCTTCTGTCTGAGTTTTTACAGGTTTAACAAGTTTTTCTAAAGCTGTCACCCTGGCACTTAAATTGACTATCTTTTTAAATAGTTATGTTTATGTTATGGATTGGTTGATTGGAAAGGCTCATAAATACTGCCTTTACATATATCACACATTTTCAAATTGTTTGTCTTCTCTGCCTTCAATATCATTCAATCTCCTTGAGGAAATCTTTATGTATCCAACAAGAACTACGAAGGGACTGAATCTACTTTGAATGGCCATAAGAAAGAGAAATACTGGAGTCTAGTATTTGATCTCCCCTAAGGATGTAAGGGTTAGGATCTGACCTTGGGTATGTCTCATGGAACTGGGCTCTTCTCTTGGATTAAAAAGATTTAAACTATATAGTGAGTCCATAGCAACAATAAATGCTTATCATATAAGATCAAATTTTTTATTTAATTAATATTTGTCCTGTACACGTGCAATGTGAGGAGCTGCTATTTATATACACACAAAAAAGAAAGTCTCATAGACCATAAACCTAGCCCTATTTGTTGCACCTCCTAAACTGTCCCTGGAATCTGCCTTCCTGCCTCTCATCTCCATTCCTTCCTCTCTAATTCAGACTCTTACGGTGACATTTTATTTGTACTGAAATGTGATTTTATTTGTATGTTAATAAATAAAGTTGCCTGGGGGTCAGAGCTAATAGCAAGCCATAGCAGAAGTCTGGTAGTGGTGGTGCACACCTTTAATCCATATCACATGACAGGCAGATCTTTGTATGTTCAAGGATACAGCCAGCATGGAGACACATGCCTTTAATCACAATACCAACCATAGAAGATCTGGAGGTCTGTATAGACAGGCAGTGACGAGGAAGTCATGTGGTTGGGTTTATAACCAATGAGAAGGCAGAACAGAAAGTCAATAAAAAGACAGATACACAGGAAGTAGGTCTCTTGCTGAGCGGAAAGACAGCAGTGGCAGTGAAGGGTAAGAAAAGGGTTTTAGCACTTAGCTATTGCTCTGACCTCTTGGGCTTTTAATTCTGTATTTGGCTCTGTGTTTCTTATTTAAACAAGACTGTTACATCTACAAATGGTGCCCAATGGCTCAAGTTTCCACCTTAAACCTGAGCACATTTAATAAGCAATTCTAAACAGAGCCAAAAACAAGTTCCTGCTTCATGTCTCATACAGGTGGCTAGACACCCCAACATGCAGGCTTGAGCTACTCTATGACAGGTTCTTGACACATGGGATTAACCTATTACTGCTGAGTTATGCAGAGGTTTCTGTAAGCCGTTCAACATGGTGCATGGTGGATTTAGTCTTTCCTAGTACAAAAAACATGTTTCTGGGCTACATGCTGCTTTGATAGACCTGCTTCTGATAGCTGATAGTGCACATGGCTCCAGACCCAGAGCTGGCAGTAAACTGCACCACTGCCATGTTGGGAAGCTGATGGGGGTGGGGCCATCAGCCACAGCTGCTATTTCAGTCTTTGTATGCTGCAGTTTAAAGCAATAGATTCATGATAAGACAGATTCAGATGGAACAAGACTTTAAATGCTTTACAATGTGTGTAAAAATGTGCTACTAAACATATGGGCAGAACTATTGTACTTAGTTGCTTAAATAAAAGATGAGTGGTGGTATTGAAGGAATAAAAGGGATAATTGAAGGCAGTGTATATATCTATTTCACTGTGTAAATATGTGGGATTCTCCAAGAATAAAAGATTAAAAATTCTTATAAAAGAATAAAAGAACAGAACACCAAATTTTTCAGTACCTTCATCATGAATTAGCTATCTCCACCCTTGAAATATAAGAAATATTTGTTGTTTATAAGCTTCTCTGAAGAAAGTATTTTTGTGAGGCAAACCTTAGGAACTGAAATTACACTGCATTTATAAAAAAGCTAAACTGTGAAAGGCTGGCTATTAAAGTATTCCATCAACAGAGAGATTTACCTAAGGAAATAGCTTAATTAAATTATGTAGTGTGTCTGGGGTTACAGGAATGATTGACAACTACTCCTCATAACCAGACACTAAGAAAAGGGGTGGAGATTCATAAAGAAAATTACAAAAGTCTGAATGTCTCTTTCTGTTTTTAAGTCCTCACTACAAATGAACTTATTACATGGCCTTTGGAGTATTTATTGTCCATGGTAGAGAATGCCAGATAAGTCTTTGTAAATAGCTATCACATTTGTCCTCTCTGTTATTATAGTCTTAATGCTTTATATATCCTCAATTATTATGTTATAATTATAATTCCTAATACATTATGGCATTTGTAGTTATACCTCACAATTAAACTATAATTCTGGAGCACTCATCATTTATTCCACACATTTTTTCATACTGGGCATTAAAACCAGGGTTTCATGCATTTTAGGCAAACCCTCTTTCATCAGCTCCCTTTTCAGTCTTTATTTTGAAGCAAGGTCTCACTAACTTGCCCAGGCAGGCCTTACAGTGACTTTTTTTCATGCATTTGTAAGAATAGTCATCAGATAGCTTCCTTTTCCTTACAGGATCCTACCATCAAAGGATACCATAAGCGCTTAACCATCAGAAAAGCAGAATGGTGGTTTCTACATTGTAATATCTTTTGTTTTCTTAGCTGTGTGCATCTCAGCCTCCAGAAATGGGTTAAATTAAGTAGTTGTTGTAAAGCTACAGGTTGATGTTATTTTCTTATGAAACCTAAATGGACTAAAATACTCATGGCTTGTTGGAATAAAAACTATAGTGATGACAGAGATGCAGATATGTATTTGTTTTTTTTGTGTAGGGGCAACATGTGCTCAGTAAGGTGGTATATCATGTTGAACTGTACAGCCAGAAAGTTTTCAGCCACTTAGCGTCTACTCTTGTGTCTGAGTGTTTCTTCATTCTTCTTTTATAGACTATGCAGAGTTAATCTTATATCTGTATTTTCAAGGCTTTCTTTCATCTGTTAACAAGAGAAATGGGTAGGCAATCCAAAAGGAAAGGTAGATACTTCTTTCTACTCAAGGTAGTGCTTTACTTCAGTTCAGGTCATCTTAGGGAAGACACTGAGGTTCCCAATGCCTAAGGGCTGATCTGTGTGTACCTGACCTCCCAGAGACTTATATGAAGCACATGATTACCTGAGTAAATGGTGTCAGTTTAAAACTATTTCTAGCAGGGCACACAACCTTCTTGGCTATAACTAATCATGTACAAACAGAACATTCATTTCTTTCTAAAGCTGAATAAGAATTAACTGTCATGGAAAGTTCTTAGAATTTTGTAAATCAGTACATAATCTTTGCCTAGGGTCAAACTGCAAGTCAGTTACCCAGAACTTAGGGTCCTTACAAGGCACAAATCTCAGTAAGGGGAAAACTAAAATGAAACACTTCCTTAGAAACTCATAACATCAGAGAAAAGAAAGAAAAGGGAAAGTATGTATAAATGGCTATGAGCTCATGTGATCAGGGCTATAATGGGGACATGTGAAAATGCTTGAGTGACACAAATGAAATGTAAAATTAATTCTGTCTGGGACAGTTAGAGAAAAATCACAGAAGGGAAATCGAATTTAAGCTAGGCATTTAGGGTTCAAGTTATGAAAAGAGAGAAGAATATATTTATCATGAATTCTTTATCTGTGTGTTTATACATCTTTTTGGTTGTGGGAATTTATATTTCAAAATTTTAATTAATATTAATTTAATTAATATTATATTAGTTACATCAAAACTATACATTTGTGGTTTGCATAGTAGTACTTACATATATATGTATGTGTGTGTACACAATGTATAGCAGGTGACCAATACACAATAACATGCTTTTGTATATATTAAAATAACTAAAAGAATACATTTAAAGTATATCAGCATAAAATGAAAAGTAAATAAGGTGAATGTTTTTATTAGCTTGATTTATTTGTTTGCTTCAAATTTTCTCTATCCAAATTTAGGAAGGTGCTTTGCATTAAAATTTTGGCTAACCTCACAACTCTGCACTGATGGTTGTTTTTTATCTCTACTATAAGGCTTTTATTTTTTCAATACGATATTTTATTAATTCTTTGATAATTTCATACATGTATACAATGTATTTTGATTCCATTTACCTCAATTTCTAACTCCAACTCCTCTCATATTCACCTTCCACCTTCCCTCTTTCTCTCAACTTCTTGTTCACTATTGTACCTATGGGCATATATTATTATATTGGTTGTGATTATAGTTCACAAAGTTCAGAGTTGATTAGAATTGTTGTTAGCATTTCCCACCAGTTACCTGTATAGCAACTTTCAGTGCTGTGAAAGCCATGAGGCAAGAAAAGCCATCACCAGTACCAAATTGATTTCTCTATGTCCTATGACCAAGTTGTGAGGTATCTTCAGTAACAGGGTCTTATCATCAAGTTCTTTGGGCAAATAGGGTATCATACATTGTTTTGTGGGTCTCCAGGACACCAATGACAAACACCTTGACGGGAGGGATCCCATACCTGGCACTGAGGTTTTTATATGGCTTCTAGGAGGAGTATTATGACCTCAATAGAGTATTGAGTGTGTGTGTGTGTGTGTGTGTGTGTGTGTGTGTGTGTGTGTGTGTGTGTGTGTGTGTGGAAGCTTATAAAATAGTAGGTTTCCATATGACTTTTTTAAATCTTCTTAGTGTTAGCTTTCCCTTCCTTCACCACCTACTCTGTTTTCCTCTACAGCTCTCACCTTACTCAAACTACCCTCCTTATATTCCCTCTTTATTCTTTATATCGTTAAGCTTTACCCATAAATGTTTCCTTTCTTCATTCCCCTCAGGAGTCAAGCTAGATTAGCCAGAATATGTTTGATATTCCCCTTTCCCTGTCTATTCTGAGTTTAATGCTCTAGAATGCTTTAAATGGTTAGCAGTCTTTTCTCTTGGTTTTGCTTAGTTTCTTGACTTTTTTGAGCCCTTTAAATCTCAAAAGTCTAGTGACAGAAAAAGAATATTCCTTAGGGAAAATGTGTTTGAAACATCATGGACAATTTCTGTTTTAATTGGAGTTAAAGAAAACCTTCTCTTCTAATAAGGCAGAGTTTTTAAAGTCTATATGCTCTGTGTCCTTTGTTTAAATAAGTAATTGAGATTGTTTATTAATTCTTATAGCTGTAGCTGAAGTTTTCCTGTGTCCCACCCGATCTGCAGCCACTCAGATTGAAGTAAACACACAGAGGCTTATATTAATTAAAACTGCTCGACCATTAGCTCAGGCTTACTACTGACTAGCTCTTATATTTAAACTCAGCCCATTTCTGTTCATCTATATGTTACCACATGTTCCATGGCTTTACCTGTGTGCCATTACATGCTGCTCCCTGGATGGCAGGCTGGTGTCTCCTGACTCAGCCTTATTCTTCCCAGAATTCTCCTTCTTTGCTTATCCTGCCTATACTTCCTGTCTGGCTACTGGCCAATCAGCTTTTTATTAAACCAGTGTATGAAAGCATCATTCCATAGCATTTCCCCTTTTCTGTTTAATTAAAAAGGAAAGTTTTAGCTTTAACATAGTAAAATTATATATAACAAAACAGTTATCAAGCAAGAATTACAGTTATAATATCTAGTCTAATTGTATTTGGCAAAATTAAAAATATGTTTTATCTATCCTATATTTGTAAGTCTAAAATTTTATATCTAATTTATCTTTTATTATAACCAAGGAAAATTATAACTATCTAGTCTTCAACTACATCAAAAACCTCAGAATGATACAATATTACCTAAGTAAACATGAAATGCTTTGTAAGCAACTTCTAAAATTCTGGTAATGACAGAGACAGCTGCATGCCTGGCCAGTTATCCAAAGTTCCTCTGTAAAGTTGGGGCATCCATCTTCAGCCCACAGGCCTAGAGTCTCTCAGTCACTTCTTCCTGTGTCTGGCAGTTTCTTTAGCAAAGCAGAAACTTGAAGGACCATTTTTCCTTGCCTTCCTATGGCTCCTGTATGTCTAGTCAGTACAACATTTTGTCAAGCATTCCAGGCAACAACAGTTTCTTGCCCATAAGGCTATTTTTGCAAGAAGAAGATAAACTCCATATGGAGTGTCTTTGACACCCATCCTCCTCTCTGAAATAAATCAGTGCTTCCAGGAGCAGATGTGTCTCATAATCCAGGAAAGTCTAAGTTTTTAAAACATTTTAAATGCCATATTTTGTAGGTCTTTGAAGTGTTTGAAGATTAACTACTAACTGAATTATATCTATGTATACCTAGAAAATTTAACATGACTATAAGTTTGACTATCACAGAATACTAATTTTTAATCTGTATTTCTTAATTATTCATTAAAATTTAAGTGAGTTATGTAAACAGAATACCTTGAATGAGAGTAGAAATATATATAAAGTATAACAGAATTAACTTTAAATTTGTATCAATAAACTAAAATCTATACCAATGTAAAACATTTTAAACAATAAACTAGGTTCAACAATCTACCCTTTTATCCCATCATATCTATGTCCTGTATATTTATAGCGTATCCCACTTTCTTTCAGAAAGAGATTGACTATGACCAATAACAATTTGTAACCAAGAACCTAAATTAAGACAAACATCCATATTCCATTTTGGGGGATGTGGGTGTAGTTTTCTAGGCTACTTCCTGCTAATAGAGGGCACTGGTAGTCTTATGGAGATCCTGAGAAAATTTGAGATAATGGTCAAGTCCTGGAAAGGCCAGCTATAACCTTTGTTAGTAGATACCATCTGTTAAGGTTCAGGAGGTCTGGCTTGATCAAATCTGATCCATCTTAACCTGGTACAAATTCATAGTCTCTTGCTTCCTGTGGAAACAAAAATCAGAGCCTCCTTTCCAAAGCAACATATCCTTAGATACAAATTTTGAAGTCAAGGTATCTTTAAAATACACGTATTGATTTAACTCTTCAGCCTTTAAAATCAAACGTCACTCTGCAGTTAAAAATCCCCAAGACAACTCAATCCAGATTCTATGTGTAATATCCATCTTTACATGGCTTATTTTTATATTACTTTTACTTTCTCTTTAAAGACTTTATTTTTTAAAACTACTTCTTTATATAACTGTCTATATTTATTTTCTTCTCTCTTCCAAGCCTATGTACATTTTTATACACATTGTAAATCATTTAAAGTCTTATTCTCTCTGAATCTGTCTTATTGTGAAACTATTGATTTGCTTTAAACTCCAGCATTACTAGGACTGAAATGGCAGCTTTGGCTGCTGGCTCTGCCCACCTCAGTTTTCCAACATGGCAGAACTACATTTACCACCAGCTCTAGGGGAGCTATGCTTTCTGCCAACTCTGGGAGGCAGTGGGTCTATACTTCCATCCAGCAGTGTGTAGCCCCAAAACATTTTCTTTCTTTCCTTTTTTTGTCTGTACTAGCAAAAGCTATATCTGTCACGATGCAATGCACTGTGTGGCTTGGAGACACCATTGTGTATCATCAGGGGAATCTGCCATGCTGAAGTTCAAGCCTGCATGCCATGAACCTGCCATAGAGTAGCTCAAGTCTACATGCCAAGGCGTCTCTGTGTACCTTGGTGTTACCATATCTCAGCACACATGAGACATGAAGTAGAAAGCTGTTTTTATTAAGTGTAATTTTACTGTTAAAACCTTCCTTTTTGATTAGACAGAAAAGGGGGGGTGCTGTGGGATGTTCTGTATGCTGTGAATGTGTGTTGCTCTGATTGCTTGATTAATAAAATGCTGATTGGCCAGTAGCCAAGAAGGAAGTATAGGTGGGATAAGCAGACAAGGAGAATTATGGGAAGAGGAAGGCTGAGTGAAGAGATGCCAGCCAGCTGCCCGAGGAGCAACATGTAATAGGATTCAGAACATGTGGCAATACATAGATTAATAGTTATGTGCTAATTTAAGATATAAGAGCTAGCTAGCAAAAGGCTTGAGCCATGGCCATGCACTTATAATTAATATAAGCCTCTATGTGTTTACTTGGGGGACGTGAGTGGGAGAGATTTGTCCTGACCGCTGGCATACGAAATCTTCCAAGTACATATAGCTGGGAAATATGATATCCAGGAAGATAGTGATATAGCCAAGATATTACAGTCAGCTGATATTAGTGCCAAGACCTGTACCAATTCTCCTATCTTCCTCTCCAGGATTATTTTCATTATACAATCTCAGGATTATAATAATTTTACTTACTTCATTAAAAGCTCTTTTTGAAATCTATCTATACTAAATATCTAAAATTCAAATAAAAATAAAAATTGGAAACCACTAATCTCTGGGTTTCTTCAGTTTGACAAGGCATTGATACCTTTGAATGTATTCTCTGTCATGTTAAGAAAATAAATTAATTGATTTCAGCTATGAAATATTTCATTTTGAGGCCCTATTTACACAGTATGCACCTCAGTAAAATGTCTTCTGAATGAACAAAAGAATGGTATATTCTTTATATAACTTCCAGAGTTGACAAGTGATATTCAAAGCTCTTTACACATTCCATATTTATAACTAATATGTGCTGTCTTCTGTTACTTTCTATCTTTGGAGTGAGACTCTTACAAAACTGATGCTGCTTTAGTATCTTCAATTTGAAGAAGAGTACCGTAAGTTAGAAGGGTGGCCATGGGTCAGAAGAGACAAAGTATTAGACAAAGGGACATGGCTATTTGAACCAGAGAACCACAAAGTCAAAGAAAATATTAGTATTACATGAACATTTCCATGTGGGAAAGAGGAAAAATGAAAACAATATACAAAACTTTTATGGAAATATGTTTCATTGAGGTAAAAGTAATTTACCCATGATTTAGGGGTTCAGAAATAGTCGCCATAAGAAGATAGTGAAAATTTAAAGTTAGTGAATTAATAAAATCTGAGCTTTTCTAAAATTTCTGGTGGGGAAAAACACAGAGGTTCATGTCCCAAGATTTAGTCTGATTTTTGTCTTCATTTAGTTTAAAAATATCCTTAAACTGTTTTATGGCTTCAATCTTAAAGATAACCACCTCACAGCCTCATGTTTTAAATGGTTGATCTTCAAACCCAGGTACTAATTTAAGAAATGGTACTATTTAAGAGGATGGGTGCTGTGGGATGTTCTGTATGGCAAATGTGTTGCTAATTAGTCAATAAATAAAACACTGATTGGCCATTGGCTAGGCAGGAAGTGTAGGTGGGACAAGGAGGAGAATAAAGCTGGGAAGTGGAAGGCTGAGTCAGAGAGATACTGCCAGCCGCCATGATGACAAACAGCATGTGAAGATGCCAGTAAGCCACAAGCCATGTGGCAAGGTATAGATTAATGGAAATGGATTAATTTAAGCTGTAAGAACAGTTAGCAAGAAGCCTGCCACGGCCATACAGTTTGTAACCAATATAAGTCTCTGTGTTTACTTGGTCGGGTTTGAGCGGCTGTGGGACTGGCAGGTGAGAGAGATTTGTCCTGACTGTGGGCCAGGCAGGAAAACTCTAGCTACAAATGGCGTCCAACATGGTGGCAAGAGTTTCCACCTAAAAACTGAGAAAAAAGATTCTAAAATGGAGCTAAAAACAGTTCCTAATTATCTCTCTCAAATGAGCAGCAGCTGCTGGTTTAAGCTACTTGTGGGTTCCTAGCATGCATGCTCGACCTGCAGTATGGTGGGAATGAGTCCTCTGCAAGTGGCACATTAAGCTGCGTGGTGGATTTAGCCTTTGCTAGTACAAAACAGAAAAAGAGGTTTCTGGGCTACATGCTGCTTGGATAAAAGCATAGACCCAGGATAGCTCCCAGAGCCAGTGGTAAAATACCACGGCCATGTTGGGAAGCTGAGGTGGGCAGAGCCAGCAGCCACAGCTGCTGCAGTTTAAAGCGATAGATTCACAATAAGACAGATTCAGATGTAATAGTTTACAATGTGTGTAAAATATACGTAGGCTTGGAAGAGAGAGAAAAAGGAATATGTACAGTTATATAAAGAAATACATAGTTTTAAAAAATAAAGTCTTTAAAGAGACAGTAAAATTAATATACAAAATAAGCCACGTAAAGATGAATATTACACAGAGAATCTGGATTGTGTTGTCTTTGGGATTCTTAACTGCAGAGAGATATTTGATTGTATAGGAAACTGAGTTAAACCAATATGTATACTTTAAAGATACCTTGACTTCAAAATTTGGATGTAAGGATGTGTTGCTTTGGAAA
The DNA here is from genome assembly GCF_949786415.1 of Peromyscus eremicus. NCBI lineage: Eukaryota > Metazoa > Chordata > Mammalia > Rodentia > Cricetidae > Peromyscus > Peromyscus eremicus. Next base: position 124,118,772 of record NC_081439.1, read on the forward strand.
GGAGACTCTGCTTTTGTTCCCACAGAAAGCCAGAGGCTATGGATTTGTTCTAGATTAAGATACATTAGGTTTGACCAGCCAAGACCCCCTGAAAGGTCTCTGATGACACCATGGCCCAGACGATCCAACATCCAGAATGGTTTGAAGGCAACTGGCTCAGACAATACACCCTCATGGACTATCCCATAATACTAAAATTTTCTTTGTGTCCCCATAAGATACAGCGCCCCCCTCCAGCAGGAAGTAGTAAGAAAAGCTATGCCCAAATTCCCAAATTATATGTAATTTTGCTTTGTTAAGGTTAAAACTTTCCTTTTTGAAAAAAAAAGGGGGAAGTGCTGTGGGATGTTCTGTATGGCAAATGTGTTGCTAATTAGTCAATAAATAAAACCCTGATTGGCCATTGGCTAGGCAGGAAGTGTAGGCGGGACAAGGAGGAGAATAAAGCTGGGAAGTGGAAGGCTGAGTCAGAGAGACACTGCTAGCCGCCATGATGACAAACAGCATGTGAAGATGCCAGTAAGCCACAAGCCATGTGGCAAGGTATAGATTAATGGAAATGGATTAATTTAAGCTGTAAGAACAGTTAGCAAGAAGCCTGCCACGGCCATACAGTTTGTAACCAATATAAGTCTCTGTGTTTACTTGGTCGGGTTTGAGCGGCTGTGGGACTGGCAGGTGAGAGAGATTTGTCCTGACTGTGGGCCAGGCAGGAAAACTCTAGCTACAGATGGGTCTAGGTATGCCATTTGCCAAAGGCCTTGAAGGTTATGTTTATTTTCACTTTCTGTATCATGCTCTTGTGCAGAGTAACATGAAGTACCTCTACCACATGCTTCTGATACCATTACCTGAATATCTGCACCATGCATTCTCTGCCATAATGAAAATGTGACCCAAATAAATATTTACTCCCTTAAATTGCTTTTGTCTGGTTCTGTGATCACAGAGACGATGAAAGAACTTATACAAAGGATTCTTTGTAGACTTTAGACCAAATTAATTTCTGAGTATAGTAATGAAATATCCATAAACAAGGATATTTTTCCTGAGTTTTTAAAATACTTTATGTCAATAGTTACATCTCAGCATCTCTATTATTATTCTCAAGCAGTTCATTTTAAATATGTTAAATATATACCATTGTACATGTCCCTGATTCTCCATTGACCCTACTTTCTTCTATTTATTTTAAGGTGTAGCATACTTCACTCATAAAATACAATCATGATATGAATATTAGTTTAAAATGAAGTTAGTTTAATATTATTTGAGGATCATAATACTGTTTTTTAGGGGCTAGTACCAATTTCTATTTCTACTAGCAGTGTATAAGGGTTCCTTTCCCCCACCGCATCTTTGCTAACATTTGCTGTTTTTCTGTTCTCTGGATAGCAGTCATTCAGCCTGGAGTGAAATGGAATTTCAATATAGTTTTAGTTTGCATTTCCTTAATAACTATAGATATTGAAATTTTTCTCATATTTATTTTTCTTCATATTAAATATGTATTCAGTTTATTTACAAATGTATTGACTGAATTAGTTGTTCCTTTAAGTATTTAGCATTTTGAGTTCTGTGATTATTTATTTAATAAATCATTTAATAATACATTACTTAATTATTATGAATAATAATCTTTCATGAGAGATTTTTGTCTCCTTTGCAAACTATCTCTCCATTCTCCTGAGTATTTTGTAAGGCAAATTGCTAAATGGTCTTATTAATAAAAAAACCCAGAGCCAAATATTGGGGTTAAAACCTGAGAAATCAGAGGAATAGGAAAAGTCATGCCAAACTCACCTTACCAGTCCTCAGTCTCCAAAGAGAACTACTTCCTATATACCCATGTCTATATGCCTTTATGTTCTGCCATCTCATTTCCTCTCTCCACCCAGCTCCATCACTTCCTCTTTCTGCCCAGCTCTGTCACTTCCTGTCTGTCTGTACAGACCTCCAGACCTTTATGGTTAGTGCTGGGATTAAAGGTATATACCATCACATCTGGCTCTTATCCCAGTGTGGTCTTGAATTCACAAAGATACAGATGGATCTCTGCCTCCTGAGTGATAGGATTAAATATGTGTGCCACCATTGCCTGACCTCCTTGTATACTATAGTTTCTGGCTTTTTCCTCTGATCCTCAGATGAACTTTATTAGGGTGCATAATATTGGGGGACAATATATCACCAAAGTATTTCCTTTGCTGTGCAGATGCTTTTTAATTTGATGCAATCTTATTTAAGATATCTTCCTATTATTTTCTAAGCTATTGAGAACCTTCTAGAAAGTCATTGCCCATGAGCTTATCTTCAGGCATTTTCTATATACTTTTCTTTAGCAGTTTTAGAATCTCAGAAATTACATCAAGGTCTTTGGCCCATTTGAATGAGTTTTCTGGGATAAGAGGCAGATATTAAGTATTAATGAATATGTAAACATCAAATTTCCCAGAATCAATTATTTTTGAAAATTCTGTGAACTGCAGAAATATGAAGTAGGAACTCAGCTGGCACTGACAAGGCTGACTCATTACAACCAGGGGCTCTGGTGGAGGTTGAAGCCAAAACTCAAGGAGTTTTGGTGATATTGACTTTTAAATGTATTAACTGTTTCCTGCAGTGAAATTCTTGTGTGCTATTGTAGCCTTCCCATCTGTTTCTTTTCCTAAGAACTTCTAACAGTGTGATTGATTGTTTATTGTGCACAACTTCCTATACATTTGGAGTATTTAGATGATATCCCCCAGATATGTGTGAAAAATAGTCACACAGTGAAAACCTGTTTTCCACAACCAGGTCTTTGTTCCTTTCTCCAATGTAATCTTAGAGATCTGCCTTCCTGCAATTATGTTCATTGGCAGGCATTTGGTCAGTGTTAAGTGTCCAGGCAAAAGTATCTCATTTGAGACATTCTCAGTCACCCAAGGACATAGAACTGCAACATGTCTGAAATTGTTGATTCACAGTCTTTAGATAGATAGAGAACAAGTGCACCCTGGGCTCACCTCGCCAGCAGATAAGAAAGTGCTGCCCCAAGCTAACCTCACACTAACAAATTCTTAACTCCTTTTACTTTCACCTTGGTTTGTTAATCAGCTTGTTATCTAACTACACTTAGGAATTCAATGTTATATACAGATTCCCCCTTTTCCCTTCTTAGGTCTCCCTAATTGATTTAAAGTCTTTCTCCCTCTCATTTTGACTCTGTTCCCTTTAAGAGTTCACTCAGACTTTTACAAGTCACCCCCTACTTGTGTCATAAATAAAGCCTGACAGTCACTGCCTGGTATAAACTCTATCTGATTTTATGACCCTGAAAGAATTCAGGTATTGTGACCTTGCTTTGGCTAGAAAATTGCTGATTGTATGTGTAAAAACTGGAGACTTCAGAGACTCCAGGTAGAACTAAGATAGAACAAAGAATAGCAGAGAAATGTAGGACAGAGCTGAAAAGAAGCTGTAGATTTAGAATTAACTTAGAACAATAAAGTGAATGAATGGAAATAATACAGCATACAGAGATTCTTTTAATATTTTTAAGATTACATTCCCAGCTGGTTATAGATTCTTGCCTAGACCCTGGGAAGAGTTATTCAGTAATGGACCCCAATAGCTCTTAATATCATAAGCCTGTTTTTCTCCAGATTATCTTTTATTCTTCATTTTGAATACATTCTTGACTCTTAAACTATATTACTTTGGTCTATGTGTCTATCTGTTTATGCGCCAGTTATATGTAACAGTACATGTATGCATGTATGGATAAAGAAAATAGTGTATACACACACATACATACACGTGCGTATACCTGCACACAATAGCATTCAATTCAAATATAAGGAAGAACATAATTATATTGTTTTTAAGTAGAATTGGAGATGTTAATTCGTTAAATTAGCCAGTTCCACAAAGACAAGTCTCATGTGTGTTCTCTGTATATAGAAAATAGGATGGGAATGGACATGAAAACAAAAGGAGGAATGTAATGGAAGGATAGGAGGGATAACTATGGGTAACACAAGGGTTACACTGTATGAAAGTGTTTAAATGTCATAGATGCATTACTCTGTAAAATCATCATGCTAATAAAATTTAAACAATAAAATAAAGGCAGAGCATACCTACAGAGAAAATTTATAAAATATTTGGGTGATTTTTATTTTCCCATAATTTAAAGGACCAAGGATATCTCCACAAACTTTACAATTCCAACAGTATGTTTGATTATGAGCTAAAAATATTATCCAAAATGTATACTATCAGAAAAAAAATGTTTAGTATCATTAATGCAGATTATCCATAACTGTGTCTCCTACAATATTTTGAAGCTCAGATGTCCAAGTGATACACACAAATAAAGAAACTGCTTTCTCAATGACCAAAATTCTCTACTCTCTTGTAAGAACAAAAGATATTCTCTACTTTTATAAACATTCCTCACAAAAGTTCTAACTATAAGAGCATTCTTGAGATATGTACCATTAGGAAAACTTACAGAACCATTCATTTTGGAAGGTTGTTCCCAGCATTTTCACTTCAAGTTCAACTTTTAAACATACATCAAATTCTTTGTTTTTCAAAATATATGAGCTATATGTAAAAGAAAATGTAAAATTCCGGGACAAACTGGATTGCCATTGATTTTTGAAATCTTAGACTCCATGTAATTTCTTTATTTTATTTTATAGATAAAAGCAGTGTAGGAATAGTCTTTGCAAAGAATACATATCTCATTAGTAACATAACCCATACTCTTATAATAATGAATCCTTTCTATAGAATTTGCAGTACTAATTAGTTTTTATCACTGACTTAACACCAAGTAAGTGCATGAGTAGGGAACTTCAATTGGGGGATTTCCCAGCATAGACTGACCTGTGGCCATTTCTGTGAAGGATCAATTTTTTGTTGATGTGAGAGGGCTTTCTGTGAGCCATGCTACCTCTGGACAGGTGGTCTTAGGTTGTACAAGAAGACTGGCTGAGCAAAAGGAAGCTAAAGTGACAGTCAATAAGTTTCTTCATGGGTTTTGCTTCAAGCCCCTGCTTTGAATTCCTGACTTAATGTCTCTCAGTGATGGACTGTAATTTGTAAGTTGAAATAAAAAGGTCATTTTATCTTTAAGTTGCTTTTGGTAATTGTGTTTATCAGGTAAACAGGAAGGAAACTAAGAAATTCTAGGGATAAAATGGGATTGTTGCAATATAAGACAGGGTGCTACAGAAGAGGTGACGATAGTAATGGTACTTGAAAACTTAGGAACAGACAAACTAATCCCTTCACTCTTTTTTCTTATGTTTTTACATTCTGTAGATAGTTCTTTCCAGTTGGATGGAGAGGCATTTCCAAATATTTGATTTAATGATGTGGGAGGAAGTATGTGTGGTTGCTTAGGGATTTTGTCTCAGCATAAGGACTTTTAATTTTTTAGGAAACAAATATTTGATTGATTATCCACCATAAAGTCTATCAGTTTTCAGTATCTTCTACATGCAAGCTTTCTCAACCCTCTTGTTTTCTTACTACTCCATTTAAATGAACAACTAAGCATTTCTAGACATTTAAACAAAACCAGCAGTATGACCAAGAAAGATAAAAATGAGAAGAGAGCTGCCTCTAGAATAAACTGGTACTTTGGGAACCACAAGCAGCATACAAAATCAAGTTAAGATTTTAGGGAATTTGGTAGATTTAAAGATATGTCCACAAAATCATTTATATTCTAAAGAAAAAGAAAAATCACCATTCATGTTTTCATAAAAAAGATCTATATGGAGAAGAGCCAACGTCTGTCAGAAGTCACATGAATGAGCTTAGAAGCAAGTATAAATCCATAAAAATCCACATGGTAGTCATATGTGTGAGGCTATAAACTGATCTCTCATGGGAAGCCTTGAGATGACTGCAACTCTGGACTATATCTTGATTGCATATTTTTGTGAGTTTTTTTCTGGTTTTTAGACCCAGAACCACCCTACTAGGTATGTATTTGGAGTCTTTGCCCACAAATACTGGGGCTAATAAATGTTTGTTGTTTAACTTTGGGAATTCCTACACATTTACAGAAAATTAACAGTGATTCAAGTAGAAAGTGGCCATTTATATAAGAAGAGTACATTTTAATTAAAGAGTGATGGGTGATGTGCCTCTGTGTGTTTACTTGGGTTTGAACAGCTGCGGGACCACAGGGCCATGGGAGCTGGGCAAGACACAGGAAAAGTTCTAGCTACAAATGGTGCCCAAATGGGGCATGATCACATGACCCTGAGATTAAGAGTCTCATGCTCTACCGACTAAGCTAGGCAGGACACAGGAAAACTTATGGCTTTTTGAAATTGAATTATAATTGTCATATTTGAATTGAGTAGCAAGATTGAATCCTAGAAAAAAAAAAAAAAAGACAAATTAGGGAAGAAGTAAGAAATTCAGTTTCTAACATGTAATTAGTAGAAAATGCACACTTTTAGGAAATATAGAAAAGACAAGTATCAGGAGAATTAAATGAGCATTGTTCTATTGAAAGGGACTAAACTTTATTAATTTGAATGTTGAATTGTTAAATTGAAAGGACAAATCAAAAGGAAGGAAAATAGTGAATTTGAGAAACCTAAATTCCTTGGAGTGCCCAGAGAAAAAGAAAATAGTTTCCAGACAAAGGATGAAAATTTCTTTTAATATACACTACACCAGATAGTAGTAATCAGTGAAGTGAAATGATGCTGTTGTGTCCTTAGTGAAAGTGACTTCACTACAGATTTCTACACCCAAGTGGTTTTACCTTGAATTTGACTTAATTGTGTCAAAACCCACCAAATATCAGTGGCTTTAAAAGTTCAAAGTATATGATATTCAGAGACCTAGCATTTTTCTATTTAATTTTCTGCCTGGTTAGAACTATGATTGTATTCTGTAAGATGATCAAATTCGTGTTCTAGATGTCAAGCTTCAAGAAGTAATGAGAAAGAAGAGGACAGATTGTTCATGTGAGCTGCATCTTCTGGACATTTTTAAAAAAGCAAACACATTATAGTGCTTCTTATATTCCATTGGCAAAATATACTTACATGAGATTTCGACCAATATCTTTCTCTAGCTAGCACTATAACCAATTAAATACTTTATGATTGTGGTAGAATAGAAAACAGACACTAACAGACTATTAGTAGTATTTACCACATAGCTATATTTTAAATGTGAGAGTAGAAAATACTATGTGATACTCAAGGACAAAAAAAAAAATCACTTCTCCAGAATCTGTCTTTGGAATGTAATATAGGAATTTAAGCCATCAAACCAAGAAATGTAAATAAAGAGGGAGTATAAATACACTAAACCTTTTAAAAAGACTCTTGTCATTTAAAAAGAAGTTTTAAAAACTTAGATTTTGTGATACAGAGTAGATCTTCAGAGAAATCAGTGGAAATAGAATAAAAAAATGGAAAACTTTATAAGGAATGATTTCAGAGAAAATGAGACTTCTTTGAATGTCATACCCTTGAATTCTTAGTATCTGAGCAATGTTAAATAGACTCAGTGGGTTGAATATATGTAATAATGATAAAGAAAGAAGAGGTCATGCATTTGCCAGGAGAACATGGAAATGAGAGGAGTTGGAGAGAAAGAAGGGTGGAAATGATAGAAATACAGTTCTCATGTAACAAGTTGTCAAAGGTGAAAGAAAAGAAGGAAGGAAGAGAAAGGAAGAATGCTGTGGATATCACTCTATATAAATAAAGCACTGATTGGCCAGTGACTAGGTAGGAAGTATAGGTGGGACAAGGAGAGAGGAGAATTGAGGAAGGAGGAAGGAAAGAGAGACCGGCTGGAGCCACTGCCAAGACAAGGAAGATGTAAAGTACCGGTAAGCCACGAGTCACGTGGCAAAGTAAAGATTAATAGAAATGGGCTGAATATAAGAGTGAGAGCTAGACAATGATAGGCCTGAGCTAATGGCCAAGCAGTTTAAATAATGTAAGAGTCTTTGTTTATTTTATAAGTGGGCTCTGGGACTGGCGGGACTTGGTGGTGGGAGCTGGATAAAAATTCTGCAGCTATAGAAGAAAAAGAAAAAATAAGTAGCAGAGGAATAAAGAAAGAAGGGAAGGGAGGGCATCTGAATGTCCAAAAAAGGAAAAAAAGAAAATATAGACAGATGATGTTCCAGTAGGGATCTAATTAAAGTATGGGGTTCTTTTGAATAGAGAAAAGGAAAGTTTGTGGTTATTCACATCTTTATTTGTTTGTTTTAGAATAGTCTTTTTTGCCTAATATGTTACTGAGTAAATTAACCTAAAGGCAATGTCATATAAAAGGGAAAATGTCATTAAGACTCTGCTGCTGTACCTTTAACTGTCATCTGTTTTCTAAGGAACATTCTTCTTGAGAGAATTGTTCATTGTTGTGTGTATGATGAGCAGAATATTCCAAGGCCAAATGACTTTACTTGAACGAAAATATGACTACTAGGTTCTGTGGATGAGTATTCTGGAATTTGCACACTGTGTGAATGAGTGAGAAAAAGGTCAAAATTTAGTGTGAACAGTGCAAAGAAGAGAACTTTGAGAAGAGAGATAAATGTTGAAAGAGGATTTTTAAGTTTTGTGTTTGGAAGCCACCAAATTAACTCCTGAATCTCCTCACAGGACATTCAGTAAAGCCAATAAAGCATCAAAAGACTTTCAATATAGTGTGACCTTGTGACAAAAATGTTCAGAAACGATGCTTCTCAGGCCCAATCTTGGACCTACCAAATGAGAAACCCTGTTGGTAGAGTCCAGAAACCCGATAGACTTTTAGTTTTTAGAAGATCCAGAGTTCTGAGTTAGCATATTTGTTGTACCCCTTCCTAATTCAGATGAGATTGCTTCTTACCCTCCATTGCTTTATAAAGAAAAAAAATGGGTAAAATGATACCTAGTTTAGAAAGCTCTTTTAAGGGTGGAATCAGATCTACTTTTACTTACACAGTGCTTGACACATGGTACATACTTTTTGGAAATTAGGTGTTAGTAGTAGTAGTTTCATTTCTATTGCCAATGCCAGTTCAGTGCTTACCAGGGGCCAAAAGCTAAACTTGTATATGCAAGAAAGCTGAGTAACAAAGTATGTTAGGAGAATAGGAGTTTGTTACTGGGCAGTCTTGTGACTATGTATGGAGGAAGGAAAGATGTGATAATAAAACAGAAAGTCTTTGAGACTGTTATCCTTCCCTATGGACAGGAGTGGTCTGAGACACACTCCTTAGAGAAAATGAATTCAAGAGATTAGCAGACATAGGACATATTCAGTTGATGATGTGGAAGCTGGAGTAGTTTGCCCTTTTGTTTTTGATTGCTTATCCGAAGTTGTTTAATTTAGCTGTTTTCAAATGGAACCCAATATGTCCAATACCTTTCTACCACACTAATTTGATGTTTTTCTTACTAACTGAAGTGCTTATTGTTAGAACTTTGCAGGAATTTCCAGTTTTCCACTCCCTTACTGTATCTATACCCAGAGTTACATCATAGGATGGTTTAGGTTGTAGGGGTGACTCTTGCAGCAGATTTTTTGGAAAGAGACAGCCTTTTTATCCCTGGTCAGATTTTTCTTACATTTCCCCGACTCTCTTCCATTTCATGCTTGCTAGGCCTTTTAAATGGAAGGATATTTCCTTATTCCTTTTTTGTGCCTTCAGATGCCAGCTCAATGTCACACACATGTTTGGCACTTAATTCATTGTTAAATGAAAGGATGAATTATACAGAGCACCAGATTTAGATCAATGAAGGATGTCCTTGAAAATAAAAGGAGTCATTCAATGTCTTTGGCATTCAGGAGCAGGTACATACAGAGACACCCACACACATTGATTGCTACGTTATGCCCTCCAGATTAGTCATTTGAAATGAGAACATTAACTGGCTGCAGTGCCTAATTTTCAACACAACTATGAAGACACAAAAGAAGAAACCCAGAATACTTTCCTAAGTTACAGCATAGCACTCAAAAGCTATTCACAAGATCTGTGAATGTGGACAGTGACCACCTGCCACTTATTAGCTACAAATGTTCTAGTTCTCCCATGTGTATGAAAATGCAATTTTTGAGAAGAAAATGGAGAGGAATTCTCTATCTGTATGGATTTTTTTTGAACTGCGTTCTGCCTCCTTAAGGTTAGGAAATCCACTATGGGCTGACCCCATTGACACTTCAGAGAATGCCTGAAGTTTATTGAGGGCAATATGTCTTTCTTATCCATTTCCAGGGACTGGACAATTATTTGAATTTCCTACTAAAGTTACATGGGAACCTGCTGGAAAGAAAACACCTAAGGGAATATATATCATAGGAGATGCAGCACATATGCAAAGGAAGAAAAGGAAGATATGTTCATGTTGCAGGTAAGCATCACTGATGTAGAAAATTCACAACTTTGAGATCCTGGTTAATTGTGCATTACCCACAGTTCAAAGGCCTCCTGCTTCTGTTTAAGTAAGCATTGTAAGTTATCTGCTTTTCAAATTACTTTAGAAGCAAACTCAAATAGAGAGCATCATCATAGCTTAGGTCTAAGGTAGCACATTAGCTTTGCCATTGCCCTGCTGATTTAATTGGCCCATTAAGCATGCTTGAGGTGTTTGGGATTGTAATTAAAGTTGTGGCGCCTGGAAAATCCTCTGTCTGTTATGTTTTTTTCTAAAATAAACTCTCCTAGCTCACCAAACTTGTGGGGCTAATTAGAGCCTAATTAAAGTTACTTGTTTCTATTTTAAAATCTGTCCACTGAGAGAGCCTCAAGGCAGGAGGAAACATATTTTTAAATTGACAGTTCTAAAAATGCTTGCCACTCTGGTTCCTGAGCTGCATTGCTCTGATTCATGCATTGATTTATTTCCAATGAAAATGAAGGCCTACCTCCTTTTTTTCCTTGAAGCTCGGTACCACTCAGCCCCTTCAGATTTAGCTGTATGAAAGGATTTGTTTGATGAACAAACAAGCTTTCTTTTTGTTATGCATCTTCCAGCTGGAGAGGCTGACCCCTGCACTCAGAGGGGAAGTTGTCCAGGAAAATGCTCCTGACAAAATCAGGGCCAGAGAGCACAGGAATCAGTAAAACATTAAATCCACAAAGGATGTGGGCATAATGTCTGTGGATGACTTATTCTAGATGTGTCTCTGGGTGCTTTGTACCTGATTTTACTTCAATGTAAAGGATAAACTGATGGACTAAGTATCTTGTATAGTGTATTGTACAAATAAAGAATCAGGAAATAAAGACATGTCAAATTATGTCCCTGAGTACCAGCCTCTCTCCCTTGAGCATCTTTATCTTCAAAATGGAGTGATAATACCTAGGTTGCCACTTACCTGAGTTGGAAGGTATATATAGATGAGGTATCTGAAAGCTTTTTATAAAATGTAAACCGACTTTCATAGATAGGTCTCAGAAGAACTGTGTTCCTTTTAATATCTTTAATTATTAACCTTTTTCAGGATAATGCTTTTATATACTTTATGTTAGAGCTAAGTGAAACACAAGGCTTAACCTTCTTCCCTTGGCCCAAGTATTCTTTTTATAAGGGAATACTCTGTTGTATGTTACTAAAATAAGGTTAAAACATAGTAAGTGAGCCAATATGATTAGAGCTTGTATCTTAATCTTTCCCTGGCTCCTCTTTTTATGTGACCCTGCTTTTATGTGTGTGTGTGATTTATATTCCTGTATGTCTCTGTGTGTAAATGTGTGCCTATGAAAGTATGCACACATATGTACATCTGCATTTAGAGGCCAGAGGTTGATATAAGTTGTGTTTTTCAATTACTATCCACCTTATTTTTTGAGACAAAGACTCTCACTAACCATGAACTTTACCAATGTATCTAGACTGGTTGACCAAGAAGTCCTGGGGATTCTCTTATCTTTGCACCTCTAGTCCTGGATTACAGGTGCATACAGATATGTGCCTGACATTTTACATGGACATTAGGAATCTGAATGTAGATCTTCAGACTTACACAACAAACACCTGAGACTGAGCCATACTCCATCCCCTTGTGACCTTAAATTACTAACAACTTAAACAAGACATGCTTATTTAACAGAAATGTCTCTCATAGGCCCATATATTTGAACACTTGGTACCTAGTTGGGGTTTGCAGAGTTGTCTATTTATTTTTCTATTGGCATGAGAAAACATCATGACCAAAACAATTTATAAAATAAAGTGTTTAATTTGGAGCTTATAGTTTCAAAGGGTTAGAGTACATGACCATCATGGCAGGTAGCATGGCAGCAGGTAGGCAGGCATGGTGCTGGAGCAGTACTGAGATCTCACATCTTGAGAGACAACCATGAGGCAGAAGGAGATAACTGGGAATGGTGTTGGCTTTTGAAACCTCAAAGCCTGACCACAGTGACACATTTCCCAACACGGCCACATCTCCTAATCCTTCCCAACTGGGGATGAAGTTGTGACTAGCCAGCTTCCAGCTCCTGCTACCATGTCATGTTTTCCTTGCCTTGGTGGACTCTATGCCACTGGAACCATATGTTAAAATAAGCTCTTTCTTTCTTAAGGTGTTTTTGGTTTGTGGTGATACTTTATTTGTGCTCTAACAAATAAAGTTTGCATGGGGATCAGAGGAAAAAGCCAGCCACTATATTAAATAAGGTCAGGCAGTGGTAGCACACTACTTTAATCCTAGCATTCAGGAAGCAGAGATTCATCCGGATCTCTGTGAGTTCAAGGCCACACTGGGAACAGCCAGGTGTGGTGGCATATGCCTTTAATCCCAGCACTAGTTAACCACGGAGGTCTGGAGGTCTGTACAGACAGACAGGAACTGATAGAGCTGGACAGAAAGAAGAAGTGATGTAGCTGGGCAGAGAGAGGAAGTAAGATGGCAGGGCACAGAAAGATATATAGGCATGAGTATACAGGAAGTAGCTCTCTCTTGGGCTGAGGATTTCCTAGCAGTAATAACTTGTGGCTTGGATTGTTCTATTACTCTGATCTCTCAGTTTTCATCCCAATATGTGGTTCTGGGTTTTTTTTTATTAATAAGACCATTTAGCAATTTGTGTTATATTGGTTCTAGTTTTTTATCTCAGCAAGAGAAAAGTAACAATATACAAGCAAATTCTCTTCTAGGCCAATCTGATTTCTTGGGCATTTTCATATCACACACCAAAATCTCTCTACCTTTACTTTCTCTTTTTGCCATAGTTAATACAGTCAGAATGGACACAGGGCCTGGATATAGGTAAGTTGAGTAAAGTATCCAGGACATAAAATTTAAGGAAACTTCCATTCTCAGTATTGTACAAATTCAGAAGTAGTATCTGAAAATAAGTCCCTCTTTAGATTTATTCCCTTGGTACCCTACTCAAATTACATACCTTTTCTGTGACATACTATCATATATTTTGTAATAATATATGCCTCATACATCTTAAAACATATTTGCAAACATTTTTGAAGGGCTACTGCTCATCAGTTTCTGGCTATGCCCTTTTTAAAATTTGGATATCTGTTACTTATGTGAACTGTGGCAGTTTTATATAGTATATACCACCCTAGTATAGAATCTAGATTATAAACTAAACAAAAATAGTTACTTACAAATTATTGATTGCATACTGAAAGGCAGATCTGCAATTAGCAACTTCACATATATCATTTCTAATCATCATAACATCTCTTTCTTAATAAGGGAACTGTAACTCAGAGAGGTTTAATTCAGGTTAACAAAGTCAACATTCTTTTTATGCTAGTAGAAATGGTTAGATTGATTGTAGCAGGCAGGAGATGGATGAAATTCCCATTGGCTTTGTTCATTTGTGTCATCATGTAGAAGGCTCTAAATAAAAACCCCAGGAGTTTTAAATTACAGTAAAAGATCTCTGATAATTTGATTAGGAATGAGACTGAAATTTGAGGCTAAGCTCAATGATATGGAAGATAAGCACCTATATTAAAAGTATGATATGGGACTGAGATGGCTCAGGGATTAAGAACACTGGCTGCTCTTGCAGAAGACATGCATTCAGTTTCCAGAACCAAGAGCAAGTGGCTCACAGCCATATATAATTCTAGTTCCTGTTGTCAGAGTTTTACATGGGGAGCACAGGATCCCAAATAACCACAGAGACTTATTATTAATTGTAAATGCTTGGTTCATAGGTTAGGCTTGTTATTAACTAGCTCTTACCTCTTAAATTATAGATATTAATGTAAAGAAAATTATTTCAATACAATAATAGAAGAAGAATCCTCAAATACAGAGATATCCAACTAAGTACAAAGGACACACAGAATATCAAACAGACAGGGACAGAAATTTAACTCCTTGTGACACATTATAGACAAAACACTGAAAACACAGAACAAAGAAAGGACATCAAAAGTTGCAAGAGAAACAGAGTAAGTCCCATATAGTGGCAGGCCCATCAGAATAACTGATAAAAACTTTTAAATCCAAAGGGGATTGGAAAAATATATCACAAGCTCTGAAAAACCACAAGCTAAATATAAAAAAATGAAGGACCATTGAAAAGTTTCAATGATAAAAACAGAATATTAGAATTTATGGCCACTAATCCAGCTCTACAGAGGATATTGGATGAAATACTTTAGATTGATAAAAAAAGATAAATACACCCAAGTGATCAGAGGGCAAAAATAGTATCAGAATAGTTAGTCAAAAGAGTTCAAAATAAGCAAAATATAGGAAATCATACAAATTTTTCAATAACTCTGATTATTGATTATCTTAATTCCTCAGTGAAAAGACACAGATTAATATATTTGATTAGGGAAATATGATTTGTCTTTTTGCTATTTCTGTGAATCATATGTCACTATCAACAATAGATATGACTTTAGGGTAACTGGAAGAAGAAGGGAATCCCAAGTAAGTGGAACCAAGAAACAAACAAGTGTAGCTATTCTAATATCTAACAAAATAGATTTCAAACTAAAACTAGTCATAAGAAATAATGAAGACTAAGTCTCACTCATTAAAGAAAAACATATCCAGAGGATACTGCAATTTTAAACACATAACAACACAGCAAGTCCATTTCACATAAGAAATAGTATTAGATCTAATGTCACATATATCATTTCTTAAACAGTGATAGTGGGTGACTTCAATACCTCATTTTTAATATCCTACTCATCATATGGAAAATAATAAACAGAAAAACATTGGAATTAAATGATGTTATAAATAAAATGGACCTAACAAACATCTACAGAACATGCCACTAAGTAATACACATTTTTCTCAACATCCCCTGGATTTTTCTCTAAAACTCTACCATGTATTAACAAAAAATACAAGTAGAAAAAAATGAAATACCTTCTTACATTTTATCTGGCATATCTCTGAGAATTTTGAAATCTTCCTTAGAATTTTTCCATATACAGAACCCTTCCCCTCCCTGATGTACTATTGTCTACTGATGGATTCTGGGGTAAGGACTGTCATTGTCCTCAGTTATGTGCTCACAGGTGAACCCGCCATGCTCTAGTTGCAGGAGCCTATCATGTTCCAAAGTTACAGGCATGAGCATATTCTTGGTTAAATTCAGTTGATCACAAAACAAAATATAACACATAACTATGGAAAAGGGATTTATAGAGAGGAGGGGTTTGGTAGAGATGGGAGAGAACTAAGAGATGGTCAGATGTGAGAGTCATTAACATGCATTATATACATATATGCAATTTTCAAAGAATAAATTTAATAAACTTTTTATTTATTGTTATTTTTTTTTGGAGCTGAGGATAGAACCCAGGGCATTGTGCTTGCTAGGCAAGCACTCTATCACTGAGCTAAATCCCCAACCTTATTTAAGTTTTTTATACAGTATATTTGATATTATTTTCCCCACCTCTACTCCTCCCAGATCCTCCCTACATTCCTACCTACCTACTCAACTTTATATTGTTTAATTCTCTAAAGAGTAAAACAAAACAACAAAAATAAAAACAGAGAGAGAGAGAGAGAGAGAGAGAGAGAGAGAGAGCGAGCGTGCAGGACCAGAGAAACCTTCCAGCTACAGATAGATAGATAGATAGATAGATAGATAGATAGATAGATAGATAGATAGATAGATAGATAGGAATCACAATTATACTCTGTAGACGAATTTCTAAATGGTCTTATTAAATAAAAAAACGCAGAGCCAAATATAGGGGTGAAAGCCTTAGAGATCAGGAAAATGGTGATAGCCACCAACTGTACCTCTCCAGCTCTACAGCTACCAAAAGTAAGCTACTTCCTGTCTACCTGTGCCATTATTGCTTTGCTGTTCTGACAACTCATTGGCTCTTAGACCAACTACCTCACTTCCTTGTCACTGTCTGTCTGTACAATCTTCCAGGTCTCTATGGTTGGTACTGGGATTACAGGCATGTGTCACCACGCTTGGTTGTTCCCTAGTGAGTCCTTGAACACACAGAGCCCCTGCCTGCCAAGTGATCTGATTAAGGGCATGTGCTACCACTGCCTGACTTGTGTTAATGGCTTGCTATTTCCTCTGATCTCCAGGCAAACTTTATTTATTAACATACAAATAGACTATCACCACATTTCAGCACAAATAAAATATCACCACAATACTCCACTGGAGAAAACTGATTTTCCCATTCCAGAAGATATAAATTGCAAATAGCTTCTTGATTAGGGATAGGAATTCATGTTCATATTCACTTTTCAGAGCTGGAATTTTGTCTGGTTTGTACCTGTGCAAGTACTGTGTGCTTGCTCACAGTTACTGTGAGTTCATATGTGTATCATTCCTATTGTCTCTGGAAGATGCTCTTTCCTTGAAATATTCATCATTTCTGGCTCTTACAATCTTTCCACCTCCTTTCCAGAATAGATCCCTGATCCTTAAGGGACGGGGTTTGATGAAAACATTTCATTTAGGTTTGAGCGCTCCATAGCAATATGACTAGTGCTATAACCATAGATCAGAGCATGGACCAATCCTGATCAGAGAAACATCTTTTTGCAGTATAAAAACAAAACAAAACAAAAAAAAAACGAGCATTTTTATTTACAAAAAAAATTATATTATTACAGATTTCGCCTTTACACAATTGGCAAAGAAAATCTTTTATGTTCATTTGTAATAGAAACCATATGTTGGAAGTAGATCTGGGGAAGAGGAAAGGTCAGGGGGAACTAAGAGGAGAGGAGGGAGGGGAAACTTTGGTTGGGATGTATTGTATGATGGAAGAATCTATTTACAATAAAAATGACAACAAAACAACAAAGGGACCATATGTTAACAGGATAAAGAAAATAAGAAACCAAATCTGAGCCACTTCTCACAATTACCTTTCTCTGTAAGTATAAATACATTTCAAGGCAGATATTTTTCTTGTAAAACACATGCAATGAAAATATGAAATATGATGATTGGATATTCCAAGCAGCATTTCTTAGGAATAAGTGTACTTGAGTATGTTTTTTACTATCATTGCAACCTAGGAATTATGTAGTGTATATAATTATTTTATTTACAAATAAATAAAAAAATATTGTGGATATTTTTCATATAATTATTTCAAGAAGATAGCTGAAACATGAGTTCAGGAGATGGAGAATTGGTGTCAAGAATGAATTTTTTTAGGATATAAAGTCAATCCTAGTGTATATATTTGTTCATTACAAGAAATTATTCACTTTATTTGGGGTTCTAGATTTCTAAGACAGTCCTGAAAATTAGATTGCTTCACTTCTGTTCCACAAACTCTATAGAATTCTCATCAATTAAGTAGGTAAGACCTGAGGATATAGACAGTAGCTATGGTACAGTCACTTCTGAGATTATCATGCATAATGTATACTCCACTGTAGCAGTGTAGAACTGTATATCCCCATTGATTTTGAGCATGTAGGTAACTTTGTTGTGCAAAGTACAGAAGCTAGTATGTGAAAGTGGCTTTTAGAAGCTGAGTTATCCCTGGCTGACAGCCAACAAAACTAGGCTCCTGTGTCCTACAACTGTTCAGAAGTGGAATCTGCCAGTAACCACAGAGAGCTTGAAAGAAGAGGGAATTACAATCCCTGGTAAATACTTTATTTGAACTTGTTCAAACCAGGATCAGAGAACACACCAAATGCATATTTTCACATATGAACTACAGAAACCGTAAACATATTTGTGCTTTTTCTCTGCTGTGCTGTTTGTGATTCATGTTGGTTATCAACAGAAAACTAACACAGATTTTGTTATTTAGAAATAGGATACACTATTGTGTATGCTTATAATATAAATGCACAAACTGTGGGGATAGCTTTGGAACTAAACAATATAAATTGTTAGGAACAATGTTGACTGAAATTAAAGGAAAGCTTAAACTATCTTTGATGTGAATTATAGTAGAATTCTGGCCATTGGGAATGTTGAAGAAAAGACTCAGAAGAAATTGAGGAAGATGTTGCTAGAAACTGGAAGAAGGATGAAATAAATTTACTGAGGTCTTTTGTGTATCTTATATTTATACCACTTCCTCAGTTTAGACCAGCAATTCTCAACATGTAGGCACAACCCTTGTGGGAAAACTCTGCCCCCAAAAATTTACATTATAAATTCATAAGAGTAGTAAAATTACAGTTTAAGTAGAAACAAAAATAATTTTATGGTTGAGTCACTACAGCATGAGGAACTGTATTAAAGGATCACAGCGTTAGGAAGGTTGAGATTTACTGGTTTAGACTAACCACATTGCAGAGGCTCAAAAGATACACACCATTAAATAACAAAGCTCAGAGTATAAAAATATTGCTGGCTCTAAAAACATGTCTTTGTGGATTTTTAATTCTAGCAAAATTTTTAAACCTACTCAAGGTAAACTAAGTTCATAATGACAATGAATATTCTCTGGCTTTCCAATACACCAGGTAGCATGGTTAAACATTATTGTTCTACCTTTAACATATTAGCCTTTAGATAAAGCAATAAGACAACAGAAGGTGATCAAGGGGGTAAAAATTAGAAAGGAAGAAATCAAAGTGTCTTTATTTGCAGATGATCTGACAGTATTCACAAGTGACCCTAAATATTCCACAACTGATAAACACATTGAGCAAAATAGTTGGATACACATTAAATTCACAAAATGCAGTAGCCCTCCTATATACAAACGACAGACTGTGAAAGAAATGAGGTAAACAACTTTCATAATAGCCTCAAATAATATAAAATATATTGAGGTAACTCTAACCAAGCAAGTGAAATATTTGTGTGATAAAACTTGATGTATCTGAAGAAAGAAATTGAAAAATATACCAGAAGATGAAAAGATCTCCCATGCTCATGGATAGGCATAATCATCATAGTACAAATGGGCATCCAACCAAAAGCAATCTACAGATTCAATGTAATCCCCATCAAAATTTCAACACTATTCTTCACAAATCTTTAAAGAACAGCTCTCAGCTTCATATGAAAAAAAGCAACAAGGATAAGTAGTAAAATAATCATGAAAAATAAAAGAAAATAAAAATAAAAGAACCACTACAGGTCCGACATCCTGATTTCAAGCCACACTACAGATATATAGTAATAAAAACAGAATGATATTGGCATAAAAACAGACATGGTCATCAACAAATGGTGCTGACCAAATTGGTTGACTGCATGTAGAGGAGTAAAAATAGATCCACATTTATCACAGTGCATAAAACCCAAGTACAAATGTATCAACAACCTCTACATAAAACTGGATACACTGAACCTTATCTAGTTAAAAAATGGGATACAGACCTAAACAGGGAGTTCTCAAAGAGGACTCTCAAATGGCTGAGGAACACTTAAAGAAATGTTCATCATCCTTAGCCACTAGAGAAATGCAAATCAAAACTACTTTGAGTTTCCATATTACACCTGTCAGAATGGTTAAGATCAAAAACACAAGTGACAGCTCATGCTGGCAATGATGTGGAGCAAGGAGACCACCCCTCCATTGCTGGTAGGAGTGTAAATTTGTGCAGTCACTTCTAAGAGGTATAGAAGAGGTAAGAAGCTCTTAGAAGCCTATTCTTTTCTAATGATAGACAAAAGGTGAATGTTTCCTTATGGGAGGGGTTGTGAAAAGGAACTGGGAGAAGCAGAGGGAGGAGAAACTGTAATCAGAATATATTGCATGAGAACATAATCTGTTTTTAATAAACAAGGAAATATTAACTTTATTTTCTTCTTTTATTTATTTATTTCTATTTTTGAGATCATAACACAGTTGCATAATTTTCCTCTTCCCTTCTCTCCAAACCTTCACACACTCTTTCAAATTCATAGCTTCTTTCTCTTCAATCATTTCTCTGTCTCTGTGTCTCTGTCTCTGTCTCTGTCTCTGTCTCTGTCTGTCTGTCTGTCTGTCTGTCTGTCTGTCTGTCTCTCTCTCTCTCTCTCTCTCTCTCTCTCTCTCTCTCTCTGTGTGTGTGTGTGTGTGTGTGTGTAGCTATTCCTAAATATATAAATAACAACCTAAGAATGGGATTCTTATGACACTTACTGGCTTATAAAAATTTATTCACTTAGATATCATAATAAAAATTGGATTTTGAATCCCAAATGCCAGTAGTTTGTCCATTGAAACATTACCCTGCAAAGATCCAGATATTCTCTCTGGCCCCTCATTTCAGAATAACTAAGCCATTTGCAGTGATTTACTCAGTATCTAGCACCTCATGACACCCTCTTCAGGTTTGGTATAGTAACTTCCTTTTAAAACTCCTCATCACTCAGATTATCAGATCTCTCTCTTTTTCAACCTGTGATTTTTGCCTTGATTTCTGGTTCTCAGTATGTCCTATATCAATTGAAAGAAGAACTGTATAAGTAAAACGTCTTCAAGCTTGTTCCTGATTCTGAGGTCTTCTAAATGCCATTGGTCCTGCTATTGTTATTTTTCATCTTAATTCAGTTTCACTGGTTCTTCAATGATAACATAATGCATTAAATTAAGTCTTTATATATATATATATGCTTTCATCCATTATGGATACAGTGATTAAATATTTGGTGAGTACCTTTTTTTAGAGGTCTGAGGCATAGCAGTTAAAAATACTTGTGTCCATTGATTTTATATTCTACTAGAAATGAATATAATAATTAATAAGTAAATTATATAGTATGGAAAATAATTATAAATTGTTAGAAAAACTAATATAACAGGGAAGGAGATAGGGGCTACTGAATCAGTGTTTCTATTTTGTATAGGATATTTAGGAAATGACTAAATAATAAAGTAGCGATTGACTGGAAACCTAAAGTAACTGAGGGATTAAATGACAGAGACATATGGAGGACAAATGTGAACAGAAGTAATAGTTTAGTGCAAGAACTATAGCATGATTATGGTGACATTTTAGAAAGGAAGAAAAATTCAAAACCCTTAAAAAATGAATGATAAAGAACATTAAAAAGTGAGGTTCCAGAGCAGGTTATGCAGGGCACTTGTTTTCTTTCTCAAAAGAAATTTTGATTAAAATCTAACTACATTATTTCCAACCTTCCCTTCCCTCCTTCTAACCCCTCCCATGTCCTCCATTCTCTCTCAGTTTCTTCTCTATTATTGTTGCACATACAGACACAGAGAGAGAGATGAACACACATATATACACACGTGTTTAAATATATAAATTCAACCTGCTTATTTCAACTATTGTTGCTTGTGTGTATATTATTTCATGACTGGTCTCTTGGCATTGGATAATTGGAGTTAGGGGGCTCATCCCTGAAGCAAATAGAGACCATTAAAGCAAACCACAAATGGTCAAAATGCAGAGATCAAGAGACTGTGTGGTCCTCAACTACAATGGTTACATCTATAACACAACTCCTGTATCTAAGGCTCAGGTAATATCTTGTAATAGGGGGGAAAAGACTGTTAAAAATCATATGAATTTTTCTGTGAAAATATGAAATGATGGGGAAGATACAAACATGATACCTGAACAAGATGACAGTCTAAACAAGACCTGGACAATGGTAACACCAATAGACATGTTAATGTAGAAGGGGGAAATCTTATGGGGTCTCAACCCCAGGCAAAGAATTACAATCAACAAATGGTTGATGAGAGATAGAACTTTGACTTCTACTCTGAGGAAGAATACACTATTGGAAAGCAAGCACTGAAACAGGAACTTTAGTTAAGAGGCATTTGCAGTAATCTGAGTGAAAATAACACTGGCTGCAATCAAAGTACTCACAGTGAAGATGGTGCTTCCACCAGTAATTAATGTCTACTTTAAACTATATTCAATTGTGCTCTTTGGGATCATATGCATGTTATAGACATGCACTAGATGTATGTATTTGCATCTTTGATAGTATAAGTATTATAAAGGGAAAGAATGAGTCTAAATATAAAGGCTACTGCATTGTGTTGTCAAGCCAACTGACAAAAGTAACTGCCTCCACCCTGAAATTAGGTAAACAATAAAATCTTTGATGAGGCCTCCACCTGACAGTTGAACATAGTGCATGAGAAAAAGTTTGTTCTTTCTATTCCAAAGATCAGTTTGGCATGGTAATCCAGTGTGAATAAGTAGATATGGTTTTCACTATTGTTAGAATTTTGGAAAAGTTTTAAAAACAGGTTATAGGATTCAAGTTTGTAAACCATGCAAATAAGTTGAATCACTGTTTTGTGAAGAAACATGTTGATATGAATAAAATCTTAAAAATCCCTGAACTTCAAGTTGATCTGGATTATTTTGATTCAGTGCTTTTACTTGTTGCCAGCAATTCCATGGGAAACCTTTTTTTTTTTCTTAAGAAGTGTGAAACCCATTGCTGAAAACCCTCTTTGATGTTTAAATTACTATATGTCAAAAGTGGAAATCAAACTGTAGCTCTTTCACATTTTAGGAAGAGAGTGAGAACTGAGAAAACCTTGAGACCTCTGTAGTGATCATCAGGTCTATTTAAATACTTTCCACCAAGCTCTGACTACAGCTCTGACTTACCTGCAAGAAGGGCTATGGGAAGAATTTAGCATTGTATAGCCATTACTGAAAAGATGAATTTCATCTTTTACTCTCGAGCTAATCTACGTAACTGGGAAGCAAAGCAATACAATGAAAAATAAAACCAAGAAAACTTGGCAAGAGATAACTCAGAATATAAGAAACATAGAAACATATATTTTAGGAAAAAAGAACAACTCAAAAACAAAAGGTGTGGGTTAAATCATCAGGATTTTACTAATTTTTTAAAATACTTATTTTTGTTTTATGTGTATAGGCATATTGCCTGCATATATGTCTGTGTACCACATGCATGTCTGATACCCATGGAGACCAGAAGAAGCTGTGGTATCTCTTGAAACAAGGTAGAATTGAAAGTGAGCTGCCATGTGTTTTCTGGGAACTGAAACTTGGTTATCTGAATGAGCAAACAGAGCTGTTAACCACTGAATCATGTCTCAAGCCTCAATTTTACTTATCTTAACAGTAATTTTAAAAAATAATAAAACTAAATAACAAAGCTCACCAAAATACAAATGAATAAAAACAAATACTTGAATTTGAGAGGACCTTAATCTCACATAGAAACATAATATGATTCACAAAAGTTGTGGTCATACATACAGACATGACATAAAGAACAATATGAAACAATTTCCAAGATGTCTGAAATTGTGTTTAGTCACATTCAAGGTTATACAAATATTAAATGCTCTGATCATTTAGAGAAAATAGTAGAAATGAGCTTTGCTTTGTTCACTTAGAAGGTATTGTTTTAAATTTATCTATTTTGTTTTGTGTGCATATAAATATTTACCTGCATGCATGACGAGTGTATGGGGCTGTCCTTAGAGGTCAGAAAAGAGTGTTGGATCTCCTGTAATTAGGCTTAAAGAGGATTGTGTACTACCATGTGGATTCTTGGAACTGAACGCAGGTCCTCTGGAAGAGCAGCAAATGCTCTTAATGACTAATCAGTTCTCCGGTCCACACTTAGAAGGTTTTGATAGCCTCCATTTAATAATGCAGTATTTAGCAGTGTCCATGTTGTATGCCAGACAGGGTGCATACTACTGGAAATTCAGCTATGAGTAACACTCTCACATACATAGAATAGGACTTCTGGATACAATATAAAGTCCAATTTTAAAGTTTCTAATAGCCACATTACAAAATATAAAAGTAGTAGGTAGGGTTTATAAAAATATGTTTTATTTAAACCAATATATCAAGCATGTTATCATATTAAAACATGTCATAAATAGAAAACAAATGCTGTGGATATTGCTCTGTATAAATAAAATGCTGATTGGCCAGTAGCCAGACAGGAAGTATAGGCAGGACAAGCAGAGAAGAGAATTCTGGGAACAGGAAGGCTGTGCAAGCAAGACGCTGCCAGCCGCCACCATGAGAAGATGTTAAGATACTGATAAGCCAGGAGCCACGTGGCAACTTATAGATAAATAGAAATGGGTTGGTTTAAGATATAAAAATAGTTAGCAAGAAGCCTGCCATGGCCACACAGATTATAAATAATATAAGTCTCTGTGTGTTTACTTTGTTGAGTCTTAGCAGCTGCAGGACTGGCAGGTGAGAGAGAGTTGTCCTGACCATGGGCCAGCCAGGAAAACTCTAGGTACACACACACACACACACACACACACACACACACACACACACACACATATATTCTATCATGACCATTGTGCCTATACTAGATTTCTATTTGGACTAAATATATTTCAAGTGCATAATAGCCACTGATGATGAGATATGGGAAGGACAGTTATTTTAAAAAATGGCACTCATAAAATAGCCACTGTGGTGTGGATATTTCACTATCACATACAATGGAGGGAAGAGAGATTATTTTAAAGACCGGTCATTTTTACTTTTTGGATAACCATTCAAAATAGTGTTATCTATTTATAGATTCCATTATGTTTTTTATTTTTTATTTTCCCTTATCCAGCTATTGAACATCAAATACAAAAAATAACTTCTGTAATGTTGGTCTTGGTTGGAAATTTGAATAAGAGGTGTCTTGGACTAGAGAAAACCACCTGTATTGTAACTGAGGAGGCATTTTTAGAGAAGACTGAGCTGTTAGGCAGTGGATGGAAAGGTTCAACTTTAATGTGGGCTGCACCTTCCGACAAGTGGCCCAGATAAATAAAAGTTCCAATTCATTGTACATATGACTTCAAGTGCAAGATCTGCATAATGCCAAGCCAGCCAAAAGAGGGACACAAGCAGTTTCATCTCTAGCTGAGGAGCTACTTTTAACAAATGGCTGCTGGGGGTGGGCAAGAATCAGTTTTCTTCGGATATTGTCATTGATACCCTGCCCATGCTCCAACATATCAGTTGATTTAAAAAAAAATTATACAAACCACATATCAATGTCATTTTTATTTTTTATATATATTGTTTACATCCAAAAAACTAGTTTCCTAAAATACATTCTTCATTTCTACTTTTTATATTTTCTTTAATTGAAATAGATTTTTTTCATGTAATATATTTAGATTAAGGTTTCTGCTCCCCCAACTCTGCAATCCTCCCCACATCTCCTTCCATTCAAATCCACACCCATGTATCACTGGTAGCACTAAGTGAACTCAGTGTGTTTAAAAAAAGAGCAAGCAGTAAATGGGAGCAAATACAGAGATTCCCTGCTGGACAATGTACAGAGAATGAGAGACCTTACAGCACTCAGCCCTAAATGGGATGTCTCCATTAAATCTCTCCTCTCTGGGCTCAGGTAGAAAGATTATAAGAGCAAGTGGATCTAGAAAACATCAAGGAAACAAGGACTAAACACAGCAGGACTGTTGCACAAGTGATCTCACAGAGAGTGTGGCAGCATGCACAGGGCATACAGGAGTCTGTGACATACAGGGTCCTGGTGTTGAACAAAGTGGACAAAAACACCATCCCTAACCCAGAAAGTGTCTCCAATTGATAACAGTTCACAAATAAAAATTAGTTTTAGGATTTCCATAAAAACACAAAATTGGAAGCCATAATGTATACACAAAGGACTTGTAAGGGAAAAAGCCTTAACAAAACATTGTGAGACAAATAACCTCCAAAGATGTTTGTTTTGTGTTGGCTATCTACTGCTGGGCATGGGGCATGCCCTTAAGAGGCTTAGTGGATTTGTATATCCATTAAGACTTCCATCAAAATGTACTCACCTACTTTTTGTTCCTTTTGAATGAGAGCTCCTTAGGTTAGATTTGTTGCTGTGAGCCTCTGCTTATATGACACTCAGTTTCTTTAGCTCTTCAGTGTGGAATTGATATCAGCAACTCTCCAGAAAGCTTCCAGGATTTCAATGCCAGATTAGAATTGCGGGGGCATCAAGTTTTCTGGGCTGAGCAGCTCTCAAATTTTCTGTTTATTCATTGTGCAGACAGGTAATGTTGGGCATGCATACACATATAAACACACACAGACACACAGACATACACACACACAGACACACACACACACACACACACACACACACACACACACACACACACAGTATTAGTTCTGCTTCATAAAATCTCCTACATCTCTTAATTGCGCTACAGCAACTTTAATTCCATAGCAATAACCTGGTGTTTCTGCTAAAATTTAGATTCAAATTCAGTAGTTCTTGGATGGGTTTTTATGCTTCTTTCCTGGGTATGGTGATACTAGCCCAGGAACCACACTTTAAGAATCAAGAATTAATGTCAATCAATGTTTGCCCAGAAATTCAAAACCTCTTATAGATATTTAAGCAGATACATGTAATCCTGGGAATTTTATGTTCTCATAATCCTTACATTGGAGCAAATGTCAGAAAATTGAGGAAAGCAGAAAGCTATATATATATATATATATATATATATATATATATATATATATATATATATATATATATATATATATAATGATTAATCACGTTTTTAGAATGATGTAACATCAAAGCAAGATGGCTTAAAAGCCAGGGAAAATTCATGAGTTCCATCTACTCCTACTTCTTAACATATTTTATTTTGCATTCCAAATTTCATATAATTTCAATGTCAAGAAAATATGGTGAGTGTAATTTCCAGGCCTCTAGATCCCAAAAAATAAGTTATGGGAATTGAGTAACCTTTGCCACATTATATTCCCTCCTCAATGTTTGATCTTTGTCTCTCTGATTTTGACTCTCACTCCCCTGCCGACTTTCTGTCATCTCTGTCTCTCTCTGTCTCTGTCTTACACACACACACACACACACACACACACACACACACACACACACACTTGTGGTGGTATTTGAGGTTAGCTGTGGCTTGTTCTGTCTCTCTGATCTTCCAGTATTCACCCCAGTAACTGGCCCCATGTTTGTTTTTATTAATAAGAACTTTTAAGATTCATGCTACACACACTTTGACTCATTATTAACTACTGTCTTTTCAAGAACTTGCAAGTCACCACTAAAGTCTGTCAACTTTGCTTTACATTTTTTCTTCCTTTCCATTCACGTTGTAATTTTTTCTGACCATTAGTTTTTTATATTTAAATAATAACAGCAGCTTTTTGAGCTACTTGAGATTATTAGTTGCCAACTCCCATTCTTCATCCTCCATGTTCTGTTTTTATTTATATTTTCCCCCATCATTACTACTAGAACCTAAAAGAGTTACCACGATCTGAATTTATTCTGTCAAAGACATCATCTAATTTTAAAACCTGACATTATAAAGAACATTGTTTAAAACACCTGCTCAAAATAAGTGTTCATAAAGACATTCTAGAATAAATGAGAGATAACTGACACATACATGGGCTAGTGAACAGAACACATATGTTTTTTTTTCCTTCTCACTATCTTCCTGGGTGATTTTAGAAAAGTCACTTTCCATCTCTGAGCCTCTTTACTTCCTAATATAAAGTTGGGTATGTTCACTAAGCTACAGATTTTCTAGTATGTTTTTGTTTGTGTTCTTCATTAACATATATTATTTTCTTTTGTTTGAAGACTGAATGCATGTTAAACTTACTCAGAAGTATGAGTTTCAAACTGGACATTGTGGCTTGGCTCATGGTGTAATCCCAGTAATCCTGAGGCAGAGCCAGGAAGATTGCCATAAATTCAAAGCCAAGTTGGCTTACATAATGAGTTTAAGGCCAGCCTGAACTAAAATGAGACCATGCCACAAAGCAAAACAAAACAAAGCAAAAACGAAAAAAAAAATCCCATTATAACAAACAGAAAAAACACTGTCTTTATTTGACTATAAAATATATAAGAGAGTTTATTCAGTTTTTTCATAAGGATAAATAATTACGCTCAGAGACTGGAGAAATAAATCATGTGTGTTCATGCCATATGTATTTTGAAATAATTTGTCATGGAAAGGGTGTATACTTTAGACCTTTTATCAATTTAACAAATATGTTTCATAAAATCCTTAAGGGAAGAAATATTTGTCTTAGTCCATGTTTTTGAAAGTTTCAACCAATAGTGCTTGGCTCTTCCAATTCTGAGTCTGTAGTGATGCAAGAATATCATGATGCCATGAGTATATGGCAGAGGCTACTCAGGCTTTGATAGATAGGATACAAAGAGAACAGGCAGAGAGTAGCCTAGCACAGAAACAACCACCAAGGACATGCTCAGTGACTTCATTTGTCTAGCTATACACCAACTTCTAAATCTTCTTCAGTATTCTCAAACAGCACCATAATCTCTCATATTGTCCAGCCCTTAAGTGATTCTTATAGTGTTACAATTCATATTCAGTCTGGAACAAAGCCATACCCAGTTATTTTACAAAGTTATCAGCAAAGAACTGACAATAGACTCTTGATTGACAAAAAGAACTTGTGCAATAGCATGTGCTTTGCTAGACTGAGAACTGAAACTATTCGAAGGTGTGTAGATTACTTATTGATTAACATGTCTGAAAAGTATTTCCTCTATGCTTAATAATCAATTTGTTTATTTTTCCTAATGCCAGGTGCTAACTGTTGACATTGGTAAGAGTATGTTTCAGGCTGGTATCTGACTACAAATAACACCAGGGAGAGTTTTTATTATTTATAAAAGAACAGATGCAGTAATAATAAATCTCTTTAGAAGATTGACTTTTGAAGTCATGCTATTCATGCTGTACAGTTCATGAGAAGGTTGATGTAGGAGTTTTCAGATCACCTAAGGCAAATAGGAAAAATTCTATCATTTCTAGACTCTTTAGTCACATATTGCATCCCAGCATGAGTGTTCCCTGTATCTCTTTCATCAACTGATGTATTAATGTTAAGAATTAATCATACATTATTTAATTGTCTGAATATAAGCATCCTTCCCAATCTTATGTTATAGTATTTAGAGATGCGATTATTAAATGGTGATTAATGACTTTATTGAAGAGGCCTGAGGAAACATGTTTACTTCTCCATGCACATGAGAACAGTCTTTGATTAAATGAGCCTCCCCAGACAATGAATCTGTTGGCAACTTGACCTAGCACCTCCCAACCACCAGGACTGTGAGAAATAAATCTCCTTTGTTTGTAATCTATCTGACCTCTGTTTTTATTATCACATTCTAAATGAGCTAGGACATATGATTAATATAAAAAACAGTTTCTGTTATGTACATTCAGAACTCTGAGGTCAGCTGATGGTTATAGGGATGCATGATGAGTGTGTTTTTCTTATCTGCTTGGCCATTGTGTACCCACTTTCTACACATTGTAAATAGAAACCAAACATTAAACTAAAAATTGAAGAGGTTATACTGGCCACCATTACCACTTGAACACCCAGAACACACTTACAGAATACACTGTTGTGCACATTGCCTTTGAGCTCATATATTTTTAACATTTTCTGTTTGTATAGGCTTAATTACTAAAGGACTTCATGA
The DNA here is from genome assembly GCF_949786415.1 of Peromyscus eremicus. NCBI lineage: Eukaryota > Metazoa > Chordata > Mammalia > Rodentia > Cricetidae > Peromyscus > Peromyscus eremicus. The sequence goes on from NC_081439.1 coordinate 124,148,650, forward strand.
ACTAGAGAGTTACAAATTATTATACCACGAAGATTTTTGGTAGCTGGGACTTTTGAGAATATAAACGCCAAATGTTTTACACCCCTTAATTTCAGTTATTCTGAGAAATATTCTCCAAAGTGCAGTGACTTGTAGCCTCTCTCATCTTTTTAGAGAAGCTATTGCGTTGCACTAAGAAATATCAGGATGGGAAGAGAATAGTTCTTTGGAGTAAAAGCAGGGAGATCATGCTAAATAAAAAAGAAAAGACTATTTGACATTTCTAAGGGTAAACTAAATGATACAAAATGTCAACAGGAAGTAATACTTTATCTCATAGTTATTTGATTTCTGTCTTCAATTCAAGAATGCATTTTTCTTCATCTTTGCCCTGTGAGAAAACATTATATTGAACATTTCACCAACAATGTCAATTGATTCAGTGGTTATTTAGATATTTTAACAGTAAGCTTGTAAGAAAATATTGGCTATTTAACTACAATCTGGAAATAAACCAAGCCAGACTGAACAGCAAGTGTCTAAATAAAGACAAAGCTATTTTCACCTTTTAAAGTTTCTCCCTAAAGTGTGCATCTTTGTTCTGTATTTTTTAGATTCTGTCTTTGTCTGCTTGGCATCTTTTAATTACAAAGCTAAGACAATGGGCAAAGTTGTTTATATCTCTTTTCTACTATTCAATTTTATGGGTCAGAGAAAACCACACTAAGAGAAATATTACATGTTCTAAACTTTTGTATGTGGATACACTCATATGTGTGTACATACATACATATTACATAAAGGTAGGAAGGGAACTATGACACAGGAAGAATACAACAAGAGGGATGAGGATGTAGGAATGAAAATTAGTAGTGAAATTCATGTGCCATGAGAACACAAGGGAGGGTCATTTGTCAGAAGGGGATCAGGGAGGGAAGAAGGGAGGGAGGGAGGAGGGAAGTGATGTATAAATAAACACAAAGTTCAATGATATTTATGTATGAAAATGTCATAAAGGAATGTAATTTAGCATGTGAATCAAAAACTCACAAAAAATTAAAACTCTTTTGACAAATGCTTCAACTTTGAATCTATCACCTTTGTTATATAACTCCCATACAACAAGCCCATATTGTCTATCTTAAATCACCCTAAACCAGATACCAGACAACTAAGACCATTTATATATCCCAGAGTTTAGTAATGTTATTAAAGTTCCTCAACAATAAACTGTTTCCATAGACTTCCTGAAAAACACAATAAAGGCTTTGGACCATGTTTCTCCCTCACTTCCCATTCTGGTGCTTCCTTATTAGGACTTGCATAGTCGAAATCACTATTCTCTCCATGTAAATTTCTCAGTCACATCCATAGACTGAAGTTACATGGGTATATTTTAATATAATCTTACATGCACATTTATTTAGCATTTTACCTGTCTCAGTCCACTGTAAATGATCTTGTCAAAGTCATCAATTATCTCCATGTGGCTAAATTCAATGATCAAATCTCATTCCCCAGCTTTTTTGAGCATCCAAAAATATCTTGTCTGGGGAGTACCTCATTTTATAGTTTCTTTTGTTGCAAGGGTAGCATTGTAGGGAGATAATAGAGTGCTTTACTTGATTCAGGCATAAAATTTAAGGGGAATTCCAGAAACTCAGTTAATACAAGATATATTTCAATGCAAAACTTAAAAAGTCTAACTGGATTAACAAATGTCTATGACAAATAAAACATCAAATTTTAAATACAGATGGGATTTGATAATGCTTACCAAATGACAGAGGTGAAAGGGAGCTTGAAGCTCTTTACAGGTGCCTATGGGTTTCAATGTAAGTGTAGGTTAGCATGTATATACATAATTATCTTTATATCCTATTTTCTATGACTTTCTTTGGATTTGCAATTATAAAAATGCTATAGAAAAAAGCAAGGTAGGCTGATTTTAGAAATAAAGACATAACGTTCTTTAATACTTGAGTATATGCTTGTAGGAAGTTGCCAATACATACAAAATAGTAATGATTCTTGCAATGGAGGTGTAAAATTGTGTGAATAAAGTGCATTATTGGCTTACCTTGTTTCCCAAAAGAGTCTTCTTCATTAAAACTTGCTCTATTGTACTCTTTCCCTTTCTCTCTCTTCCTAATTCTCTCTTCTAATACAAATGATAGATAGGTAGTTAGATAATAGTAGATGATACATATAGAAGATAGGTAATACATTTCTAGGAAGACTTATGGGTGTATTCTTAAGGTACTCTTGTGACTTTACTCATTTTGTTCCCAGCTTTCCTAGATATACTAATGTCATTTTGATCTGTTGTTAGGGGAATACCACCAGATATTATAAAACTCAGTAGAAAAGGGCACAATTCTATCCAGATATTGCATGATATCTAGCTAGAACAGCGTTAAACAAGATTCTCTTCTCAAGTTGATTCTTCTTTGTATTGCCCCATGAGTTTTACCTTGGTGTACTCTAGCTACAGAAGGAAGACAATGGCATCTAAAGAAGCAGTCACAGCAACCATGCCCTCAATTTAAGAGAACATGAGAGTTTCTCCTATTAATTCACATCTGTATACCACACCTTCCTAAATCTCATAGTGGTCATTTTTCAGTGGACTGTAGTCAAGGACACATTGTTAATCTATCAAAATATCTCAACCATCTCAAACATGTAATTAAAATTTCTTGAGGTTAAGCAAAGTGAATAATGTCACACTTCACTGCAACATTTACATATAACAATTTCATTTCCAACTTATTTCTATAACATGACAAAATTTGTCCATGAGTTTTCACTTTAGTTACACAAAGATAAACCAAATATCCAACAGCATAATATAATAGCTGGGTGATGTTTACAATGCACTGTAGGAACTGGGCACCAGAGAGGCTATTGGCCTGGAATAGAGGTACAGTGGAAAGTGCACATATTGCAGGAAATGAGCACTAGAAAACTTACATACACCAAAGGAGCATTGAAGGAAATGCTCACATTGCATGATTGAGGCAGATGCTATCTACACTACATTAGCCTGAAGAGAAAGCAGACAAAACCAAGCCCCAATTATTTTCTTCAAATCTGTATCCCCAGCACCCGCTATTGGCCAAAAATAAGCTAACACTAACTGGAAAGAAAAATATTTAAAGAATCCATTTTAATTTTCACAGAGCAAGAACAACAACAACAACAACAACAAAAACCAGGTTGTTTTGGAACTAAAAAGCAAAAGCAATATCCTCAGTTTTGCTTGAATGTAACTACTTTTCTATTGTAGCACTGCTTTCACACTGGGCTCAACTTCTAAGACCTCTTCTGTACTTTGAAAACAGTCATATAATGCTTCCTCATGCTTCATTTCCTGCTTCTCACACCCAGCTATCCATTGTCTCCATAGGGGAGAGCCCTAATTTCTATAGTGAAAGTAAGATAATGCCATTTCTATATTTAGGACTTTAATTGGCTTTCTTTCTCTTTGAAATTAATGGTATATAAATTTACCAGGATTTATAAAGCATTGCATGATCTGATACATAGATCTCTCCCTCAGCCTTCTTTATCTCTTCTTATTTTTCCACTCAGTCCCTGCCTCATAAGCCTTTATACCCTTCAAGAAGTCTATAGTTTGTCGATGTAACTGTCTTATTAAAATAGAAACACAGAGCCAAATGCAGAGTTGAAAGCCCAAGAAGTCAGAGCAATAGCTAAGAGCTAAAAACCCTTTCTTACCCTTCAGTGCAGCCGGTGTCCTTCCCCTCTGAAAGAGGCCTACTTCTTGTGTGTCTGTCTTTTTGACTTTCTGTTCTGCCTTCTCATTGATTATAAAACCAACCACATGACCTTCTTGTCACTGCCTGTCTATACAGACCTCCAGGTCTTCTACGGTTGGTATTGAGATTAAAGGCATGTGTCTCCATGCTGGCTGTATCCTTGAACATACAGAGATATACCTGTCATGTGATCGGGATCAAAGGTGTGCACCACCACCACCACTTCTGCTGTGGCTTGCTATTAGCTCTGACACCTAGGCAACTTTATTTATTAACATACAAATAAAATCATATTTCAGTACAAATAAAATATCACCATATTTCCTCTTTTCTATTTTAATAAAAAGAAAAAAGTTATAACTAATACAAGAAAACTATATACAAAAGCACAATCACTGTATACTATATATACAAGCAATAAATACCTAAACAATGTCTAGTCCATTTGTATTTGACAAATTCAGGGAAAATAATTCCATGATCTATCCTATTTTGTTAAGTCCAAAATGTACCTGATTCACTTTCTAAGTCATTCTTTTCTCTATTTATTATTATTATTATTACTATTATTATTATTATTATTATTATTATTATTATCATTATTAATTAAACTTATTCATTTACTTTATATTCCAACCAGTTTCCCCTGTCTCCTCTCTTCCCATTCCTTCCCACAACCTCCTCTTTGCTAAGCCTCCCAATCCACTCATCATTCTTTTCTGTTCAGAAAAGGCCAGGTCTCCCATGGATATAAACAGATTGTGGCATAATAAGTTTCTCCTCCCCTTGTGTTAAGGCTGGGCAAGACAACCCAGTATGAGCAATAGGTTCCTGAAAGACAGTCAAAATGTTAGGGACAGGCCTTACTCCCACTACTAGGAGTCCCACAAGTATATCAAGCTACACAACTGTCACACATATGTGTGGTCTTTCTTATTGAAGAATTTATTCACTTGTTGGTTTATCTGGCTTGAAACACACACTTCATTTTGAATTTTTTTCACATGGCTTACATTGTGTCACCTTGCTTGAGATCATATATTGTCTCTTTAGCAAATATCTAGATCCCACTGGGCCATTCACTATCCTGTTCCTTTATTTTCCTCCATACTACTTATTACAATTTAACCTACTCTACATACGTATGATGTAAATTCATAGAATTTGTAACATTTTATTTACTTATCTAGTGTTACCCTTCTCTCATCACTAGATAACAAACCAAAAGAACAAGAACTTTATCTAGCTTATTCACACATGGCTTGTAATTGTTACTAAATAAGTAAGTGAATTAAATTATGATCTATACCTCCATTTTTCTTTTTTGAGATTATAATATAATTACATCATTTCTCATTTCCCTTTCATGCCTCCAAAGCCTTCCATATACCCCTCCAAAATTCATGGCCTTGTTATTCACCAATTGTTGTTTCATACACCTATGTGTATGTATGTGTATATATATATATATATACACACACATATATTTTTGTAACTATGACTTGCTCTGTCTGTACAATGCCACCTGCATGCATGATTTCAGGGCTGACCACTTGACATTAGGTAACCAATTAGTGTGCTCCTCCCTGGGGAGGACCACTTCTCCCTCTCTCAGCATTCCTTAGTTGCCTACAATTATTTGTATAGAGCTGAGGTCTCATGGTCTTTCCCCCATCAACCCCAGCATGCTCATTGTTGTTGTCCTTATTCAGCATATGTGTAGGCAGCAATGCTGATGAGGTTTTATCAGTATAGTTTCTGACATTACTAGTCAACATGGACTCACAGCAAACTCCCTTACCTAATGACTCATAGTATTTCACCCCTCTCTTCTTTTTAATGTTCCTCACATAGTTAGGCCTTAGTTATTGGTAGTAACCTGGAAAATTAATATCTTGCATCATTATGAAATATTTTGACAAATAGTTGTCACCAAAGAATCATACTTGACCACTCATCACAACACAGTAAAGGAGTGCACTCTGTTATCCAACTTCTAGTGCATGCTTAAGCTCTGTCTACAATGTCACCCATAAATGGTTATCCAATGTATTTTTAAATATTTCCGTTAATATTTCTGTTAAGGAGGGAACTAAAAAATTGAAAGCTATTCCTACTGCTTGTCTAGGATACTTTTAAATTTCACTTGATTTAGGAATCCAAGAATCATAGCTTAAAACCTTTCTTGGCTACCTACAATTTCTTTGGTCTGAACCAAGTTATCTAGAATGTGTGAACATCTAGTTTTCATCTATAAAATGGGGATATCTGTCTTTACCATGTAAAGTAGTTGGTATACTAAATGAAAAAAAGTATATAAACATCTAGTGTAGTATCTGGCATAGAGACAGTACTGAATAAATAGCAGTGGGATGATATTCCTCTCATTCCAAATTTTATTTCTGCATATGTCATATGTATATTTCTATAAATTCAGAGCAGGCAAAATAAAAATGTAATTTCAATACACCTGTCTGTTAGATGATTAAAATAAGCATATTAAAAATATTTCCAAATGTGCTGTCAGGTAGCAATGCAATTCCTTTGAGTATCAAATGAATATGAGACACTTGTGCTGTGGTATGGTCTGTATGTCAAGGGTGTTGCTGATTGGTCAATAAATAAATCACTGATTGGCCAGTGGCCAGGCAGGAAGTATAGGCAGGACAAGGAGGACAATAAAGCTGGGAAGTGGATGGCTGAGAGACACTGCCAGCCACCAAGATGACAAACAGCATGTGAAGATGCTGGTAAGCCACGATCTGCGTGGCAAGGTATAGATTTATGGAAATGGATTAATTTATGCTATAAGAACAGTTAGCAAGAAGCCTGCCACGACCATACAGTTTGTAAGCAATATAAGTCTCTGTGTTTACTTGGTTGGGTCTGAGCAGCTGTGGGACTGGCAGGTGAGAGAGATTTGCCCTGACTGTGGGCCAGGCAGGAAATCTCTAGCTACAAATGGTGCCCAAAGAGTTTGTAAGAGTTTCCACCTAAAACCTGAGCAAAAGGATTCTAAAACAGAGCTAGCCGGGCGGTGGTGGCGCACGCCTTTAATCCCAGCACTCGGGAGGCAGAGCCAGGCGGATCTCTGTGAGTTCGAGGCCAGCCTGGTCTCCAAAGTGAGTTCCAGGAAAGGCGCAAAACTACACAGAGAAACCCTGTCTCGAAAAACCAAAAAAAAAAAAAAAACTTGCACCACTAAAACAGAGCTAAAAACAGCTTCCTAATTGTCTCTCTCAAATGAGCAGCAGCTGCCAGTTTGAGCTACTGGTGGGTTCCTAGCATGCATGCGCAACCTGCCATATGACAGGAATGAGGCCTCTGTAAGTGGCACATTAAGCTGTGTGGTGGATTTAGCCTTTGCTAGTACAAAACAAAACAAAACAAAACAAAACAAAACAAAACAAAACAAAACAAAAAAGATGTTTTTGGGCTACATGCTGCTTGGATAAAAGCATAGACCCACCATAGCTCCCAGAGCTGGCGGTAAGCATACCACCGCCATGTTGGGAAGCTGAGGTGGGCGGAGCCAGCAGCCAGAGCTGCTGCAGTTTAAAGCAATAGATTCACAGTAAGACAGATTCAGATGGAATAGTTTACAATGTGTGTAAAATATACGTAGGCTTGAAAGAAACAAAAAAGGTGATATATACAGTTATATAAACAAATACATAGTTTTAAAAAATAAAGTCTTTAAAGAGACAGTAAAATTAATATAAAAAATAAGCCACGTGAAGATGAATATTACACAGAGAATCTGGATTGTGTTGTCTTTGGGATTTTTAACTGCAGAAAAACATTTGATTGTAAAAGCTGTTGAGTTATGCCAAAATGTATGTTTTAAAGGTACCTTGACTTCAAAATTTGGATATAAGGATATGTTGCTTTGGAAAGGAGACTCTGCTTTTGTTCCCACAGAAAGCCAAAGGCTATGGATTTGTTCCAGATTAAGATACATCAGGTTTGACCAGCCAAGACCCCCGGAAAGGTCTCCAATGACACCATGGCCCAGATGATTCAATATCCAGAACGGTTTGAAGGCAACTGGCTCAGACGATACACCCTCATGGACTATTCCATAATCCTAAAATTTTCTTTGTATCCCCATAAGATACAGCACCCCCCTCCAGCAGGAAGTAGTAAGAGAAGCTATGCCCAAATTCCCAAATTATATGTAATTTTAATTTGTTAATGTTAAAACCTTCCTTTTTGAAAAAAAAGAAGAAAAGAAAAAGGGAAGTGCTGTGGGATGGTCTGTATGTCAAGTGTGTTGCTGATTGGTCAATAAATAAATCACTGATTGGCCAGTGGCCAGGCAGGAAGTATAGGTGGGACAAGGAGGAGAATAAAGCTGGGAAGTAGAAGGCTGAGAGACAGACACTGCCAGCCGCCAAGATGACAAACAGCATGTGAAGATGCCAGTAAGCCAGGAGCCATGTAGCAAGGTATAGATTTATGGAAATGGATTAATTTAAGCTATAAGAACAGTTAGCAAGAAGCCTGCCACGGCCATACAGTTTGTAAGCAACATAAGTCTCTGTGTTTACTTGGTTGGGTCTGAGCGGCTGTGGGACTGGCAAGTGAAAGAGATTTGCCCTGACTGTGGGCCAGGCAGGAAAACTCTAGCTATACACTTGACTGATTTTATTTGACTAGGGATGTGGTGGGTTTTTTTTTATAAAAATGAAAGGTGTGTCATTGTTCACCTTTGAAGATTTTGGTTTCTAAATCTCTACTTCATGTTTATCTTATGATGCTTTTATGAGGTGACTATCCCAACAGATATATCAGTCTCTTTGCTTTTATGTGATGTATCAAGAGACAAAGCTTAAATGCTTTGCTATAGAATAGACTATTTAGAAGTGACTGTTGCTTAGGAAAACTGAAGAGTTCAGGACATATATAGGAGACGACAGTTATTGCAAATAGCAGCATTATGTGGCTTATGTATTTATAGTAATTTGGAAAAGGAGGTAATCTTACCGAAACTGACAACTTCAGGCACTATAAGTTCCTGATACACAAATAGCTATGACCCAGAATGACATTTCTATGCAAATATACAAGACAATTTAAACTGTTTAAACAAAAACTTGGAAATGAGTATAATCTTGTAACCTATTTATATAGAGTAATAAAAAGTAGAAGCAATGCTATCCATGACCTGATGCCTAAAGCTTTCAAAACGTGGTGTACTGATACAATTGGACATCATTTGACCATATGTAGGAATGAAATCTGATAGACCATGAAGTAATTGGAGCAACATGAATGAACTTTGTGAACATTATGATAAATGAATCTTCTATCACCTGTTCTTAAACTCTATTCCCCTTTATCTGCCAGAGTATGTTGTGGAATATTAGTTTAATATATGTTACATTTGTTTATACTGTGGAATATTTGTTTAATGATGCAAAGATGTGTTGCATTCTTTTATGTTGCATTTGTTTAACTCTGTAAAGCAGTGTTATTTTGCCTATCTAAAACACCTGATTGGTCTAATAAAGAACTGAATGGCCAATAATAACTAAACAGGAAAAATAGACAGGACTGGCAGGCAGAAAGAATAAATAGGAGGACAAATCTAGGCTCAAAAGTAGAGGAAGAGCAAGAAAAGGAGGAGAAGAGGACACCAGGGGCCATCCACACAGCCACACAGCCAGTCATGGAGTAAGAACTAAAGATATATAAATATAAATATATATATATATATATATATATATATATATATATATATATATATGTAAAAAAGCTCAAAGACAAAATGTAGTTAAAGAGAAATGGGATAATTTAAGTTAGAAAAGCTGGCTGGAAACAAGCCAAGCTAAGGCTGAGCATTCATAAATAAGAATAAGTCTCTGGATTTATTTGGGTGCTGGGTGATGAGCCCCCAAAAGTGTTTAAAAAACCAACTATGAGAGTAAATATGTACAATAAATCTTTTTATACGTTCAACTATATCTTGGTTCCTACTTCCTAGAAAATTCAGACTGAGACTCTTTGGTGTAGCCAAACAAAATCCAAGATTCCAAAGATTTGTCTATCACCACTATGTATTTCCCACCAGAACTATCAAGAATAGTTCAGTGAGGTTACTAACTACTGTCTGAAGGTACCTTATTCAAGTGCATGTGTAGACCTATGTAAATAATGACAATTTTGTAGAAAAGAACAACCTCTTCTGTCTAAATCTAATAAGATCAATATTAGCCATGCATTTGGTGAAAGGAGTGAAATGAACCAGTAAGGAATATGCTGGTCAGTAGAACTCTGAATCTTTGATTTCTATGAAATATTCCTTGAGATTTAAGTAGATTTAAGCAAAGTTCTTACATTTTCTTCACCCCAACCTTTAGTGTGTGTGTGTGTGTGTTGATGTTCACGTGTGTATGCACCCACTGATAGAGGCCAAAGGTGAATGTTGATTATCCTCCATAATCCCTTCTCTTCTCTTCTCTTCTCTTCTCTTCTCTTCTCTTCTCTTCTCTTCTCTTCTCTTCTCTTCTCTTCACTTCACTTCTCTTCTCTTCTCTTTTATGTATGTGTGTGTGTGTTATATATGTATGTATAGATGTGTGCACATATGCATACAGGCACACATGAATGTGCTGTGGGATGTTCTGTATGGCAAATGTGTTGCTAATTAGTCAATAAATAAAACACTGATTGGCCATTGGCTAGGCAGGAAGTGTAGGTGGGACAAGGAGGAGAATATTGCTGGGAAGTGGAAGGCTGAGTCAGAGAGACACTGCCAGCTGCCATGATGACAAACAGCATGTGAAGGTGCCAGTAAGCCACGAGCCACGTGGCAAGGTATAGATTTATAGAAATGGATTAATTTAAGCTGTAAGAACAGTTAGCAAGAAGCCTGCCACGGCCATACAGTTTGTAACCAATATAAGTCTCTATGTTTACTTGGTCGGGTCTGAGCGGGTGTGGGACTGGCAGGTGAGAGAGATTTGCCCTGACTGTGGGCCAGGCAGGAAAACTCTAGCTACATGAATGTGATTGCCAAGGATCAATTTTGAGTGTCTTCCTCAATCACTTTATTTCTTACCCTGTTAACAGAGTCTTTCTCTGTATTCTGAACTCACAGGTTCAACTAAGCTGGCTGGCCAATGAGATCCAGGGACATACTTGTCCTCATCTCTCCAGAACTGTGATTATAGATGCATACTCCTGAAGCTGACTTTTTATGTGGGTACTGAGTATCTGAATTCATGTTGCCATGATTACAATATAAGCATTTCCTGACTGAGACATTTCTCTAGCCACAGAGGATGTCTTTTTACCCTCACAATGATGAAAGAAGTTCCTGAGATTAAATTATTTCACTCTAAATGTCCCAAATGAGAACATATACATTGATACATGGAATTTTATACTGTGTTTCAAGTAGTAACAAGCAAGAGGTAATTTTTAGAATGTACAGAGTACATGAAGAAAAATTAGATTTCCCAACATGACATAGATAACACACCAAATCAAAAGATAATATAAATCTATGATGCTTGGTTTATATTTTCGCCTATTTTTTTTAACAGGAAGATCTTTTGTGAAGTCTTCCCCAAAGACATGCTGAATTTTAGAACTAAATAGACTTTAGTAAGCATTTAATGTATGCCAAATTCCCTATTAGCAGTTACAGTGTTTCCCAAACTTGTAATCAAATGGAGACACATATGAAAATAATGGTTGGACCAAGATTTTACACAGAGTGTTACAAGTGAGAACAAGCAGAGATTGGTTCTGAAATTAATTTTCTATAAACCCTTTCAAAGCAAGTGTTTTTAACTAGCTTGGTATACAAACTGAAGTAAAGCTTAACCAAAGCTTATATTACATGAAGCCATCATGGAATGAAGAGTAGCACAAAAATAAAGTCGGAATTACAATTATGAGAAACAACAAACGATGGGGCTGGTGAAATGTCTCAGTATTTAAGAGCAATTACTACTCTAACAGAGAACCCAGATTTCATTACCAGAACCCAGGTTAGACAACACAGAACCTCTTGTAGTTCCAGCTCGAGAGAATCTAATGCCTTCTCTGTCTTCTTTAGGCTCCTGTACTGACACACCTCTACACAGACATATACAAATTAAAAATAAAACAAATACATTTGAAAAAGACATAGTGAGTTGTTTTGGTGTCAACTTCAGTTCATAAAGGAGTAGATGTGAGTGATGCTCAGAGGTATAAGAGTGACAAGTCAGGCTTGTCCTTGTGCTAAGTTAAAAAGTATACATAGTTTGTGGGCAGCTAGGAATTACTGACACACATTTAAGCACGTTTTCAGGATGTTGACAGAATATCATTTATGTGATTCTTTAGAGTAATATAACTAATTTGAAAATCTGAAATGTCTTGAACCTATTTGCAAAACCTTATGCAGTATATGACACATTTACATACTAGAGAGAACGTCTGCGAAGAAAGTAAACCTTTTCAGATATCAGTTTTCTCATTTATAAAATGAATATGACCTCTGAGCTTCTCCCTATCCTAGACTTCTATGATTCTGTTCTTTAAAAAAACATATTTATTTGCTCAGGGATGTTGTACATGCACATGCCAATGCATGCATGAGGGGATCAAAGGATAACTTTTCAGGAGTCACTTCTGTCCTTACTCATTGTGTTTTGAGGCAAGGTCTCTTGTTATTTCTGTTGATGTGCTCTATAGTCAAGCTTCCAGGTGATTTCCCCTGTCTCTGCCTCCCATCTGGCCCAAGAGTGCTGAGGCTAGGATTGCAGACAAGAGCCAGACACCCCATCTGGCATTTCTGCATGGATTCTGGGGATCAAATTCATGTCATCAAGCTTGCATGGCAAGCACTTTTACAGTTTAGCCATCTCGCTGACCCTGATTAGTTCTTAATAACTTGTCTAAACACAACTTAGGTGATAGCTTTGCTATGAAAATGTACTTAACCTTTAATTTGAAGTATGCAAACAATTAGCAATTTAACTTGATGGTGCAATCAAGGTTTCAAAGTAGATTTATTTAAATTGAATCAACTGTATGGATAAGACTTTTCTACTGTCTGTAAGCCAGACTATTCAGCTTATATATTTTTTAACTCATTTTTTGGATTTGCATTTGAAATCTGATGTCTATTTTGCCTTGGTCTCAATTCCTCAAGAAGCAGTAATCTCTCAGGCTGGCTGATATTTAAACATGCTAGAAATTCCTTCACTGAATCTTACTCATTCTATTTGCTGTCTTGGTGGATCCTGGGAGGCAGTCCAGGCAGGCAGCTGCCTAATCAAATGCTGCATCATGTTTTACAAAGAGGTTGTTTCCAGTTAACCATCTCTTTAGTGATGATGATTTCTTCAGCAGATCATAACTGTAAAATTAAACCCCAGGGTTGTGGAAATAAGTGTCTTGTCTATGTGGGAAGTCATACAATTAAATCACTTGTGATTAAGAAGGTTCTGAGTAGTCTTATCATCTAAACCACCCTCTTCTTCAAAAATGAGAAATGGTTTGGAACAACTTCTCATTTAAATTCTTAGTGTCATGACTCTTCTTCATACCTAGTCTTCCTAAATCCTTGATCAGCATTGTAGACTTCACTTTTTGTAAAACTGATTTTTTGCCAGTTTAATTATCTTGATAACTACAGTTGAGCTGAAGGATGTAACCTTGTGTGGGTGTACTGGCACGGTATTCATTTAGCTCATCCTAAAGGTCTTCTTTGCTCTTTAATACTGATCATCTATTTAAAACGTTTATGTAAAATTGTTCAACATTGAGTCAGCAGCTTTTATTGAAGCTGCTATTGTTCTTACTTCTGAGATTAGTAAGACATATTATTTGCTTTGAACAGTTCATTCGGTTTGTGGTGGGTGGACACTTTAAAAAGCAAGTACAGTTTTATATGATAAGTATTATAAAAGGGAATGTATGTAGGGATAAAACAAGGGAGCAATTACTTCCCCCAGTGATATAAGAGATCAATAAAGAGGAAAATGACACTTGAGCTAGCCCTGTGATTGGAAGGAGAGGCAGGGCAGGATATTTTAGGGATGATAATGACCCAAAGTTATTGAAGCATACACAGGTATGCAGGGAGTGCTATAGTTAGAGTTTATGGAATTTGGATATAAAGTGAGCTGGTGATAAGATTGTTGAGGATATAGTTCAATGCATATGGAGTTTGTTGTGTTTTTTTTTACCACTGTAACTAAATACTAAAGGCAATAAATTATCAAAAGAAAACATTCATTTTGTGTGTGTCTTTGTCACTGTGTGTGTGGAGTATTGTCTGTGTGCAGTATGTACACATATATATGCAGATATGTACACATGTGTTTGCACATGGCAGAGTGGGGTTTACATCAGATGTTTTATCTAAATTGTTGTCTGCCTTTGTTTCCTGAGACAAATTTTTTCATCATACCTGAAATTCATCAATTAGGCTAAGCTGGATGGCCAACAGGATTCAAGGATCTACCTGTCTCTGCCTTCCTCCAAAGCTGGGGTTTCATTACTTTTTACCTGTGTTCTGGTAATCTAAACTCAGGTAGGTCCTCATATTTTACAGAGTGAGTTGTCTTGCCAGGTCCCAAAATCTTCATTCTGAGTTATACTTTTGGAGGTTTTAGGTCACGTGACAGGCAGCGAATCATGATGAGAACACACAATGTTAAAAATGTAATAGTAAAAAAAATTGACAGATGAGAATGACAAAGTGTTTTAAAACCTTCGGGGTAGAAAGGATAATGGGTACCTTAGGTAAATTAAGCTGAATTTCTAGGCATCACTAAGGACTCCCCTGAAAATAGTGTTCATATATTTCAAGGGAATCAGTTAAATAATACTGTGCTTAACTACTATTATAAGTATAGAGTCATATTTATCAGGATCAGGATTTTCTCACCCAAATACAACAGAGGCAATTCCTGTTGAATCTATTCAGGCTTTTCAAACTCTTTTTTTTTTTTGTACTGAGGTAGTCTTCCATTTACCTCAAAGCTCCCATATGGATTCGAGGGACTTGCAGAGTACCCCACAGGCTAAATAAGAAGGCCTGTTTTCATTAAAAAACTTTATTAGAGCACTAATAAAGTACAAGTAGGATATACTCAGGTAGGATGTACTCAGAAGCATATTACCTGTTACACTGTGTGTGTGTGTGTGTGTGTGTGTGTGTGTGTGTGTGTGTGTGTGTTTATGGTTTTGTGGTTGCATATGTGTGTGCATGTGGATGTACACATGTGCATACATTTATGAGGGGACCAGAGGTTAACCTCAGCTGTCATTCCTCAGGTGCTGTCTATCTTGTTTTTTGAAACTATGATCTATTAATGGCCTGGAACTTACCAAGTGGTTTAGGCTGGCTGACCAGTAAGTTCCAGCAATCTGGAGATTCTGCCTCTACAGAGCTGGAGTGGCAATATGAAGCAGCTTTTTTTTTTTTTAATTTTTTTTGTAATGCAATTAAGTTCTACATACAGGCACAGATTCCCTTGTTCTCCCCCCTCCCGCCCCCCTCACCTTCCCCCCAGCACGCCCCCCATTCCAATCTCCTCCAGGGCAAAGCCTTCCCCACAGACTGAGATCAACCTGGTGGACTCAGTCCAGGTAGGTCCAGTCCCCTCCTCCCAGGCCGAGCCAAGGGACCCTGCATAGGCCCCAGGTTTCAAACAGCCGACTCATGCAATGAGCACAGGACCTGGTGCCACTGCCTGGATGCCTCCCAAACAGATCAGGCCAATCAACTGTCTCACCCACTCAGAGGGCCTGATCCAGTTGGTGACCTCTCAGCCATTGGTTCATATTTCATGTGTTTCCGTTTGTTTGGCTATTTGTCTCTGTGCTTTATTCGACCTTGGTCTCAACAATTCTCTCTCATATAAACCCTCCTCATTCTCGCTAATTGGACTCCCAGAGATCCACCTGGGGCCTAGTCATGGATCTCTGCATCCAGATCCCTCAGTAGTTGGATGAGGTTTCTAGCATGACAATTAGGGTGTTTGGCCATCCCATCACCAGAGTAGGCCAATTCGGACTGACTCTCGACCATTGCCAGCAGTCTGTTGTGGGGGTATCTTTGTGGATTTCTGTGGGCCTCTCTAGTACTTTGTTTCTTCCTATTCTCATGTGTTCTTCATTTACCATGGTCTCCTATTCCTTGTTCTCCCTCTCTGTTGTTGATCCAGCTGGGATCTCCCACTCACCCAAGCTCTCTTTCCCTCGACCCTCGCCCTTCACTACCCCCACTCATGTCCAGGCTGTTCATGTAGATTTCATTCCATTTCTCTGTCATTGGGCGATCCCTGTGTCTTTCTTGGGGTCCTGTTTTCCAGGTAGCCTGCCTGGTGATGTGAGTAGCAGTCCAGTCATCCTTTTTCCACATCTAGTATCCTGTTATGAGTGAGTACATACCATGTTTGTCTTTCTGAGTCTGGGATACCTCACTCAGGATGATTTTTTCTAGGTCCATCCATTTGTCTGCAAACCTCATGATGTCATTGATTTTCTCTGCTGAGTAGTATTCCATTGTGTATATGTACCACATTTTGTTTATCCATTCTTCAGTTGAAGGGCATCTAGGTTGTTTCCATGTTCTGGCTATTACAAACAATGCTGATATGAACATAGCTGAACAAGTGCTCTTGTGGTGTGGTTGAGCATTCTTTGGGTATATGCCCAAGAGTGGTATAGCTGGATCTTGGGGGAGATGGATTCCCAATTTTCTAAGAAATCGCCATATTGATTTCCAAAGTGGTTGTACAACCTTGCATTCCCACCAGCAGTGGAGGAGAGTTCCCCTAGCTCCACATCCTCTCCAGCATAAGGTGTCTTCAGTGTTTTTGATCTTAGCCATTCTGACAGGCATAAGGTGGTATCTCAGAGTTGTTTTGATTTGCATTTCCCTGATGATTAGGGATGTTGAGCAATTCCTTAAATGTCTTTCAGCCATTTGAGTTTCCTCTGTTGAGAATTCTCTGTTTAGTTCTATAGCCCATTTCTTAATTGGACTGTTGGGCATTTTGATGTCTAATTTCTTGAGTTCCTTATATATTCTGGATATCAGTCCTCTGTCAGATGTGGGATTGGTGAAGATCTTTTCCCATTCTGTAGGCTGTCGCTTTGCTTTGTTGACCGTATCCTTTGCCCTACAAAAGCTTCTCAGTTTCAAGAGGTCCCATTGATTGATTGTTTCTCTCAGTGTCTGTGCTACTGGTGTTCTATTTAGAAAGTGGTCTCCTATGCCAATGCGTTCAAGACTACTTCCTACTTTCTCTTCTAGCAGGTTCAGAGTAGCTGGATTTATGTAGAGGTCCTTGATCCACTTGTACTTAAGTTTTGTGCACGGTGATAGATATGGATCTATTTGCAGCCTTCTACATGTTGATATCCAGTTTTGCCAGCACCATTTGTTGAAGATGCTTTCTTTTTTCCATTGTGCACTTTTGGCTTCTTTGTCAAAAATTATTTGTTCTTAGGTGTGCGGATTAATGTCAGGGTCTTCAATTCGATTCCATTGGTCCACATGTCGGTTTTTATGCCAGTACCAAGCTGTTTTTATTACTGTAGCTCTATAGTACAGCTTGAAGTCAGGGATCGTGATGCCTCCAGAGGTTGTTTATTGTACAGGATTCTTTTGGCTATCCTGGGTTTTTTGTTTTTCCATACGAAGTTGAGTATTATTCTTTCCAGGTCTGTGAAGAATTGTGTTGGTATTTTGATGGGGATTGCATTGAATCTGTAGATTGCTTTTGGTAAGATTGCCATTTTTACTATGTTAGTTCTGCCTATCCATGAGCATGGGAGATCTTTCCATTTTCTGACATCTTCAATTTCTTTTTTCAGGGACTTAAAGTTCTTGTCATATAGGTCCTTCACTTGCTTGGTTAGTGTTTCCCCAAGGTATTTTATGTCATTTGTGGCTATAGTAAAGGGTGATGTATCTCTGATTTCCTTCTCCGCTTTTTTGTCCATTGTATATAGGAGGGCTACTGATTTTTTTGAGTTGATTTTGTATCCTGCTATGTTGCTGAAGGTGTTTATAAGTTGTATCAATTCCTTGGTGGAATCTTTGGGGTTGCTCAAGTATACTATCATGTCATCTGCAAATAGAGAAAGCTTGACTTCTTCCTTTCCAATTTGTATCCCCTTAATCTCCTTATGTTGTCTTATTGCTCTGGCTAGAACTTCAAGTACTATATTGAATAAGTATGGGGAGAGCAGACAGCCTTGCCTCGTTCCTGATTTTAGTGGAATTGCTTTGAGTTTCTCTCCATTTAATTTGATGTTGGCTGTTGGCTTGCTGTAAATTGCCTTTATTATGTTTAGGTATGTTCCCTGTATTCCTGATCGCTCCAAGACCTTTATCATGAAGGGGTGTTGGATTTTGTCAAACGCCTTTTCAGCATCTAGTGAGATGATCATGTGGTTTTTTTCTTTGAGTTTGTTTATATGGTGTATCACATTGACAGACTTTCGTATGTTGAACCATCCTTGCATCCCTGGAATGAATCCTACTTGATCATGGTGGATAATTGTTTTGATGTGTTCTTGGAGTCTGTTTGCCAGTATTTTATTGAGTATTTTTGCATCAATGTTCATGAGGGAGATCGGTCTGTAGTTCTCTTTCTTTGTTGTATCCTTGTTTGGTTTGGCAATCAGGGTAATTGTAGCCTCATAGAAGGAGTTTGGTAATGTTCCTTCTGTTTCTATTGTATGGAACAATTTAGAGAGTATTGGTATTAACTCTTCTTTGAAGATCTGGTAGAATTCTGCACTGAAACCATCTGGTCCTGGGATTTGTTGGTTGGGAGACTTTTAATGACTGTTTCTATTTCGTTAGGGGTTATTGGACTATTTAAATAGTTTATCTGGTCTTGATTTAATTTAGGTATGTGGTACCTATGCAGAAAATTATCCATTTCTTTTAGGTTTTCCAGTTTTGTGGAATAGAGGTTTTTGAAGTATGACCTGATGATTCTCTGGATTTCCTCAATGTCTGTTGTTATGTCCCCCTTTTCATTTCTGATTTTGTTGATTTGGATGCTCTCTCTCTGTCTTTTGGTTAGTTTGGATAAGGGCTTGTCTATCTTGTTGATTTTCTCAAAGAACCAACTCTTTGTTTTATTAATTTTTTGTATTGTTCTCTTTGTTTCTATTTTATTGATTTCAGCTCTCACTTTGATAATTTCCTGGCATCTATTTTTCCTGGGAGACTTTGCTTCTTCCTGTTCTAGAACTTTCAGGTGTGCTGTTAAGTCACTAGTGTGAGATTTCTCCAGCTTATTTATGTGGGTGTTTAGTGCTATGAATTTCCCTCTTAGTACTGCTTTCATAGTGTCCCATAAGTTTGGATATGTGGTGTCTTCATTTTCGTTGATCTCTAGGAAGTCTTTAATTTCTTTCTTTATTTCTTCCTTAACCCATTGGTGATTCAGGTGGGTATTGTTCAGTTTCCATGAGATTGTAGGTTTTCTGTAGTTTTTGTTGTTGTTGAAATCCAACTTTAGACCATGGTGGTCTGATAGAACACAGGAGGTTATTCCAATTGTTTTGTATCTGTTTAGATCTGTTTTGTGACCAAGTATGTGGTCGATTTTAGAGAAGGTTCCATGGGGTGCTGAGAAGAAGGTATATTCTTTTTTGTTAGGATGGAATGTTCTGTAGATGTCGATTAAGTCCATTTGAGTCATGACATCTAAATATGGGTTCTTAGGATAAACACAGAAGTCCTCATGATTGCACATAAAGCACTTTTTCAGTTATGCTACTTCCTCACTCCCTATCTATTGCACTTGTCATGCTGCAATAGCAGAGCAAAGTAGTTGTAGAAGAGACTGTATAGTCTAGAAAGCCCCAGTGTTTATTATATTTTCCTCAACAATGATTCTTTGTGGGATAGGCTAATCTACTTTATCCTTCCTGTGGATATTTCCCCAAACTGTGGCTTCAAAGAGTATATCCATCTGTGCCCAATGAAGGAAAAGCACTTTACAATCAGAAATCTGAAAACATTTTACCTCTGCTAGATCCCTCAGTAGTTAAAAGTCATGTACACAGCATATTTTTGTTTAACTAATCTGTGTTAAATGTAATATATTTGTATTTGTTCTACACATATTCAGGCTACTGTTATAAGGACAGGAAATATAAGCATATAATTGTATTCTTGTTTATACCACTATTTTATCATATCATGTATATCTATCATATTTTCTCAGTGAAAATAACAACTTCATCTAATGTATACTACCTTCATATCTTTGAATAATACTCAGTGTGAAACTTTGTATTTAATAAAATTACATGTGAGTGTACATTTGGAAAGCAAATTCAGAATTCTAAAAATCTGCTGAAATTTTTGTAGTACTTTTATTTTACATAACACTTTGTACGGTAAGTCTTTAAATAGCTCCTGTTTCTTGCTCTAGTCATTACTGACATTCATCTTGAATTTACCCTTCATTCAGCAGGCATCTGATCAATTAACCTCTCAGGTGTACACTTTGGAAAATGGTGTGACATTCACCACCTTTTCAAGGCTTAGAAAAGTGAGATGAGTATAAACGCTCAAGTGCTGTAGTTACAATATGGATGAAAGAACTTTGTTTCCACATTTAGGAGGAACTACCGACTGGACAGGAAAAAAGGAATATGACCTGGGGATATGGAGAATGGCTTGCTATAATGAGAATATATACAAAAGTAAAACAAAGATGCCAAAAAATGGGAGGAGAAGACTCTTTTACAGGCCAAGTAATGATAATTTGGAGGTGACTAATAAATTTTCTATGAGCAGGATGAACTATTAGAGTGTCAGGTGAAATTAGTGTTCTCGAATCTTGAGAAAAGAAGGATTCTTAACTAACACAAAAAGGAAAAATAGGTACTACAGTGTAGGCATCACTAGCCAGAGCTTGGTATTTCTGTGGTACATGTGACTTTTTGTGTGTAATCTGTAGAAACGATAGATACTGAGTAGTTTTCTGGGCCTTGAATTTATACACCCAGGTTGCTTGCTATTTGGAAAAAGAAAGGTCAGCTGCTACAAGAGATATATAATTACAATTCCTTCCAGAAGGGGGTTTCATATACTGAAACCCCAGAACTGCCATACTTAGGGAATACCACCTTTATAAAGATAGCTAATGTTAAGAGCCATCATAAGACCTGAAAAATGCACATATAGAAATGACGTGTTTATAAGAGGGGGAAAGAACACACCATACCCTCTTTCTCAAGCCATGGGAGGACACAGAAAGAAGGAAGTCCTGTAAAAAACAGGAAAAGTGGCCTCACTACAGCATTAAATAAGTCTTCTAATGTCACAATCTGTGACTTTTGGTGTCATGAACTTTGAGAAAATAAATTTTTGATGTTAAGCCACATATCTGTAGTATTTCACTATAGCAACCTAAGTAAGAGATAGTAGATAATTAGTGTAATATGGTAAAGATGTTTGTCCATTATTTTTATTAAAACATTGTATTTCTCTATTTTTATAGTATATGAGGGATTTTCCTGCCTGTATATCTGTCTACCACTTGTGTGCCTTGTACCCATGGAAGCCAGAAGAGAGATACAGATGGTTGTGAGCAGTCATGTGGGTGTTGTAAATTGAACCTGGCTTCTCTGCAAAAACATCCAGTGCTCTTCACCTCTGAGCTATCTCACCAACTCCTTGCATTTGTCAATTCTTAAAGTCATATTGAAATTAATCCCCAAAGTTACATATTAGTGGAATCTTGAGGTGGGACCTTTGGGAGGATATTAAGATTAGAGAGGTTATGAAGATGGAGCTCTCATGATGGCAATTAGTGGCTTTATAAGAAAAGGAGATGAAAATCACCGTAAAAAGTGTGCTTTTCATCCACCATGTTATATTGTAGCTAGGGCAGGAGTATTTAAAGCAGATGCTGACCAGATGCTTGCACCACCCTCTTTAACCTCTCAGCCTCAAGAAGCATAAGCCAATGTGAGCCAAATCAGCTTCTATTCTGCACAAATTATCTAAATTCTGGTGTTTTCTTAGAGTAACAGGAAAATGAAGTAACAAATAATGTCTTCTAAATGAGGATTAATGACAACTAAAGTGAGACACAGAAGAATGAAACTATAGTTTTCTGTCTGGACTAATTATGCATGTTTACACTGGTCTTCCTGCATCTAGGACATCCTACAAATTGTTGATTCAAGGTTATCTTTCTGAACCAAGTCACATTCACAGACTGTTGTGGGCTACCAATACAGAACAGCAGTTATAAGATGAATGCTAGTAGTTTGGATATGCAATTTCTCTCAGATCATTGTGTGACTTGATTCTTGTGTTGAAATCATTTGAAGGTAAAAATAACTCATAGGAGTTGAGGCATAGGGCAAGATATGCGGTTGCTAGTGACAAGCTCTAAAAGGAGATTGTGGGAACCAAGACCTCTACTTCATTTCAGTTCTCTTCACTGTCTGGGGTTGTTGCTGGTGTCCAAACTGATAGCCTTGTTTAAATTGGACAGAATATGTATGTATGCTATCAGCAATGAGCCAAAATAATGATTTGAGCCTTATTCTCCCCTTTCAAAATTTATTTTCTTATATCATAGAACCAAGTTTCAGTGTGAGAAAACATTAAAACCAACCACCTTTATTTTTTCCAGATCTCAGTATTTAAAGATTTGTTATATCAAAAGATTTTTTAATTAATGTTCCATTTATTTAAGTGAAAGCACTGAGTCATCATGTAGCTAATTGTTGCTGGTGCCTGTCTCTGATTTCTGCAAACCTCCTACCACATCACATGAACTGAATTTTTCTTTTATGACACTGAAACAGCAGTTCCAATATCAAAGAGCATCACCAACCAAAAGATTATAAGGTGGGTAGGACAAGGACTGATAGCTATTCTTAAGCCACCAGAATAGCAAGAGATTCTACATCTTCCTATAGAGCTTTGCCACCCTAAGGAGTATGGCTTGGAAATGTATTTATTACATTTTATTCTTGAACTTTGGTTCTATGATACAATAAATAAATTTTGAAAGGGCAGAATAAGGCTCAGATAATTACTTTGGCTCATTGTTGATTGAATAGGTACATACTCAACTGCCTGGTCTTCATCTAACAGTCACACATCTGCTGTGGGATGTTCTGTATGTCAAATATGTTGCTCTGATTGGTTAGTAAATAAAACACTGATTGGCCAGTAGCCAGGCAGGAAGGATAGGTGGGAAAAGCAGAGAAGAGAATTCTGGGAAGTGGAAGGCTGTGTCAGAGAGACACTGCCAGCCGCCACCATGACAAGCAGCATATGAAGATGCTGGTAAGCCACACGCCACATGGCAAGGTATAGATTTATAGAAATGGATTAGTTTAAGATATAAGAACAGTTAGCAAGAAGCCTGGCATGGCCATACAGTTTGTAAGCAATATAAGTCTCTATGTTTACTTGGTTGGGTCTGAGTGGCTGCAGGACTGGCAAGTGATAGAGATTTGTCCTGACTATGGTCCAGGCAGGAAAACTCTAGCTACACACATCATGTATATATAATGCTTTGCAGTTGATGGAATCCCTTCCCCAACATATACACTATTGACTGTGAGTCTTCTAAAAGTCTTGTGAAAAGACAAGGACAAATATTTTTCAATGTCTTATCCGTAGGGGCAATGAGGTTTGTCAAGATTATATGCTTCATTCAGTGTCTCAATGCATGAAAATGCAAAGTACTTAACAGATTTGAAATTGTTCAAGAGTACTAGGGCCCTTATCCTGTATGGTTCGCCAAGAAATATTCTGAGAAAATATAAAAATCTGTTTTTAAGTGCAAAATTTAGAAAATATCAAATATGACCTTGTACATACCAACAAATGTGAAATATTGGTTTCTTTATTTCATTCAGATGAGATGCAAAAGAAGATAATGTGGTAGTATTGTGTTCCCCAAAATATTGTGTACTCTAATAAACTTATCTGGGGTCAGAAAACAGAACATCCACTAGATATAGAGGCTACAAAATGGTGGCACACATGCCTTTAATCCTATCACTTGGGAGGCAGAGATCCATCCAGATCTCTGTGAGTTTAAAGCCACACTGGAAACAGCCAGGCATGGTGACTCACGCCTTTAATCCCAGGAAGTGAGCCTTTAATCCCAGGAAGTGAGGGCAGAAAGCAGAAAGGTATATAAAGTGTGAAAACCAGGAACTAGGCTAGTTAAGCTTTTAGGCTTTTAGCAGCAGTTCAGCTGAGATTCATTTGGATTAGGACTCAGAGACTTCCATTCTGAGGAAACAGGATCAGCTGAGGAATTGGCAAGGTGAGGTGGCTGTGGCTTGTTCTGCTTCTCTGATCATTCAGCATTCAACCCAATTCCTGGCTCCAGGTTTTATTTTATTAATAAGAACTTTTAAGATTTGTGCTCAAGATAAAATATTCATTAATAAAAACTGCTTTGAAGTATAATGCTTGCATGTCCTATTTAAGTATTAAAAGTTGCCAGTTGTTCATAATCACCATGACTCACATTTTGAGCAAAGACTAATTTGATTATGATTCATAGTGACAATTTGGTAGATACAATGACACTGAAATAAAATAGGTGATTTATTCACAATAAGCTTTGGCTACTTACTAGCACTCTGGACTAAGGATTAGGCTCACCAGTAAGCCACTGAACATACTGTGATTGTTGAACATACTGTGACTGTTGACAAAATATCCAATAATTTTTTTGTCACCTGCAAACAAATACAATTTGGTAAATATGCAACTTTTTCTTTATTTTGTAGTTATCCAAGGAAGCAGAAAAAATTAATTATGGTTAAAAATTGCCTTTAGAATAAATGAAAACAGTGAAACTTTTAAATGGATGGTTATACCTATATTTAAAAGGAGATAAGGAAAGATATGAAGCTTAAAGAAATATAATCTGCTCAGGAGAAGGAATTAGGAAAGAAAACATCAATAATATAATTTGGTTTTGTGGAAACAGTTTGTGGGTACCATCTTGTAGTAAAACATGATTTCACACAGTCTGTCTTCTATCACCATTTTCCCCAGAAACAACAATTGTGAACAATTTGGTATATGCATTCTAGCTATGTACTTGTATGAATGGGCATTTTTATATCAATTGGGCTTCATATGTCATTTTTCTCAGTGATATATTATAACTAAATAACATATTAGAGATCATCCTATGCCAGCCCACACATTACTGAGTTTCAAAATAACATTTCAAGGTCTATTGTGTATAGTACAGAAATTTTCTTAGCCATAAGTTAATAGACACTTGAGTTGTGCCCCAATAATAACACGGTACACCTTTTGTTGCATGCCTCATTTTTGAAAAAAACAAAACAATTATTATGTGGCGAGGGGACTTTTTTTGGGGGTCTAGTCTGTTTGGTGTTCTATAGGCTTCCTGTATCTTCATAGGCATTTCCTTCTTTAAGTTGGGAAAGTTTTCTTCTATGATCTTGTTGAATATATTTTCTGTGCCCTTGAGTTGGTATTCTTCTCCTTCTTCTACCCCTATTATTCGTAGGTTTGGTCTTTTCATGGTGTCCCAAATTTCTTGGACATTTTGGTTCATGACTTTGTTGACTTTAGTGTTTTCTTTGACTGATGAATCCATTTCTTCTATTGTATCTTCAACGCTAGAGATCCTCTCTTCCATCTCTTGCATTCTGTTGATTATACTTGCATCTGAAGTTCCCAATCGTTTTCTCAGATTTTCTATTTCCAGCATTCCCTCTGTTTGTGTCTTCTTCATTTTTTCTATTTCCCTTTTCAGGTCTTGGACTGTTTCCTTCATTTGTTTCATTGATTTTTCTTGATTTTCTTTCAGTATTTTATTGTTCTCTTCCAGGACTTTATTGATTTCTTCTAATTTGTTTGCCCTTTCCTCTAGTTGTTTACAGCGTTCTTCACATTTTTTTGTCTTTTCCTCTACACGAGCCTCTAGCTTCTTCATGATGACATTCATAAGGCTATTTTCTTCTGCTTCTTCCAATTTCTGATGTTCAGGTCTAGGTGTTGGAGGAGGGCTAGGGCCTGGTGATGGTGTATTACTATTCATTTTGTTGTATGTGTTTCTGCCTTGACGTCTGCCCATCTCCTTGTGGTTCGTTCCTGGCCTTATTCGCACACTTGGTTCAGAGCTGACAGATTCAGGAAGTCTCTCTCTCTTGTCCAGATGGGAGCTCTCTTGTCCAAGTTGGAAGTCCGGGACAGGATGGAAGCTCTTGTTCAGAAGGGAAGTCCGGGGGAGGATGGGTGCTCTCCTCTCTCTCTCTCTCTCTCTCTCTCTCTCTCTCTCTCTCCTCCAGATGGGAAATCCACGGCAAGATGGGAGCTGGGGGCCAGCCTCTGAGTCTCAAGAAGAGGCTTGGGGCTCAGGCGGATGGGCGTGGGGGCAGGGCGTGGAAGGGTAGTGAAGGGCGAGGGTCGAGGGAAAGAGAGCTTGGGTGAGTGGGAGATCCCAGCTGGATCAAAAACAGAGAGGGAGAATAAGGAATAGGAGACCATGGTAAATGAAGACCACATGAGAATAGGAAGAAACAAAGTGCTAGAGAGGCCCACAGAAATCCACAAAGATACCCCCACAACAGACTGCTGGCAATGGTCGAGAGACAATCCGAACTGACCTACTCTGGTGATGGGATGGCCAAACACCCTAATTGTCGTGCTAGAAACCTCATCCAACTACTGATGGATCTGGAGGCAGAGATCCATGACTAGGCCCCAGGTGGATCTCTGGGAGTCCAATTAGCGAGAATGAGGAGGGTTTATATGAGAGAGAATTGTTGAGACCAAGGTCAGATAAAGCACAGAGACAAATAGCCAAACAAACGGAAACACATGAAATATGAACCAATGGCTGAGGGGTCACCAACTGGATCAGGCCCTCTGAGTGGGTGAGACAGTTGATTGGCCTGATCTGTTTGGGAGGCATCCAGGCAGTGGGACCGGGTCCTGTGCTCATTGCATGAGTTGGCTGTTTGAAACCTGGGGCCTATGCAGGGTCCCTTGGCTCAGCATGGGAGGAGGGGACTGGACCTACCTGGACTGAGTCCACCAGGTTGATCTCAGTCTGTGGGGAAGGCTTTGCCCTGGAGGAGATTGGAATGGGGGGCGGGCTGGGGGGAAGGTGAGGGGGGCGGGAGGGGGGAGAACAAGGGAATCTGTGGCTGATATGTAGAACTGAATTGTATTGCAAAATAAAAATTAAAAAAAAAAAAAAGAAAAAAAAAAAACAAAACTAAATACTTTGAAACAAAATTGAGATTTTTAAAATAATCTTTGCATTGAAAAATTTATGGAGACCCTGCCAAATTGCCCTTCTAAAATACTATCATTTGTCTTAGTCCCCAATAACATGTGAAACTAATCACTCATGGTAGTAAATATTATTATAACTTTAAAATTTTATCATTAAAATAGACAAAAGATTTTTGTGGTCTTAACTTTAATTTTATAATTAAAATTATAATAACATGGTTTTGAGTATTTGTTGCCCTTATAATCTTTCTATGAAGTAATTTTTATACTTTTTGCCTTTCCTACTGGGTGGTTTTGCTTTCTTTGTCTTAGCTTGCTAGAAGCTGTGGAAAGATTCTGATAATTGATCTATCCATATTTTATATTTTACATATTTCTTACCTACCTTATGGATTTAACTTTACTTCATGATGCCTGTTGTTAAGTGGTAAATGCTTACATACTCAAATGCACTGAGCTTTAATTGTAGCCTTCTAGGTTTTGTGTTTTGCAACAACAGCACATTTAAATATGAAAAAAAACTTTTTCTGTTTTTTTCCTAGTATATTTAAATTTTCATAGCTATACTTTACCAAATCCTTAATCACAAAATATTTATGTAATTTAAATTTTGGACAGTCTTAAAATGAGATGGATAAAAGATGCCCTAAGGTGATTTGATAAATATTTCATTCATATCTCAAGTATTTGCCATGTATCATATTACTCTATGGGCTCATGTTTGGCTTTAGACTTTATTTTCTCTTTCATTATTTTTTAGCCTTGTGAGAGTAGTGTACTCTTTTCACTACTATAATTTCATGCATTGGGCAGCTTTTAACTTCCAATATATTATATGAAGTAATTATTTTTATTCACTATTTTAAATAAAGTTTGGAATTAATCTATGCATTTCTATTACAAAAGTAATATAGTTTTGAAAAATGGGATCTGATAAAGTTTATAGTTTATCTTGCTATAGTTCCTTTTTCACTTCAAAACTTAAGTATTTGTGCATTTATTTCATCTTCATTCTTTCTACAGCCCTGTATTGATCTGTAACAAAACTTTTGCATCTTTATTGATTTAAAAATCTGATGCCTGCTTAGGGAACAATAGAAACAAACAGGTAATTATGATACTTGCACTGCAGCAATTCTTATAACTTCTGTATATTAAAGTTCATAATCAATAGAGTAAAAAAGTAACCTAGAACATGAGAAAAGTATTTTAAAAGAGTATGTTAACTGAAGTAGTCACACAAAGACAAATATGCTTGATTTCTCTTATAAGGGGTATGCAGAGCAGTAAAATTTATAGTAACATAACATAGCATGATAGGAAGGAGTCATTAGGGCTCATGGATATTGAGTATTTGTTTACAGAATTTCAGGTTGGCAACATTAAAAGAGTAAGGTGATTGGTGGCAAACAATGCTACTTCATCATACATTTAAGTATTCAGATATCCATTTTTGTAGGTGACATAGATGACTTCCTGTTCATAGATAAACACTGGGAGTACCTAGAATGTTAAGCACACAGGGTTGTTCCTTGAAAGAAAGGAATGCAATACCTGTTATCTTCCCAAAGGACTGGTAGCAGACGTACTTTCTAGCCTGGTAAACTTTGCACTATCTGTGTGGCCAGAGACCACATTGGACCCTCCCCCAGATCCTTATTATAGGACTGTTTTTCTCCATCAATCTACAGTAACCATTTTTATAGAAGTGTCATATGTACTTTACAAAGAGTTTTGATGTAGTCTCATTCAGTCTCTATTTAGCTAACTTTGTTCCTCAAGGAAATTTATGTATGCCTTATTGTGAACATGGGATTGAGTCAATTATCATCAGAAAATTTTTCACCAAATTGTGCTGTATTTAAATATGCTTAAAATAAACCACTCAGGGTCAGTCTCCAGAAGTTTGAATCAACATTGACTACTGAGTTATGCTGAGTAGAACTGTTTTCCTGCCAGCCATGGATCATTTCTCTGCAGGCTTGTGAAGGTTATAGAGATCCCTGTACATTTTACATAATGTGTTGTGTTACAAAAGACAAGACACTGGATTTTGGCTTAATACTCAAGTCAACTTTTTATTTGTTTAGTATTTCTCCCTCCCATCATCCCTTAGCCCTCCCTCCCTCCCTCCTTCTGCCCCCTTTATGCTTTTGGTTTTTGAAATAAACTCACTATGTAGCTCAAACTGGCCTTGAACTTGTCATTCACCTGTCTCAGTCTTCTGAGTGATGAGATTATAATTGTGTGCTATGATTTTCCCTAAACATCTATAATTTATATGTTTCTTTCTTTTTTTGTAAGTTTTTGATTTCACTTTATTTGTAACAACTACATTCCTTTTATCACTCTCCAAGAGAATTATAACCAGAAGCTGAGAAAGAATTGGCCTTGGTAGAAAAGAAAATACATGAAGGACACGTGGATTGTATCGATCTAAAGCTGGATTGCATTTTGTTTATTTTACTTTCTAGGCATTATCCTACAGGAATATTAATGCAGAGGGAAGAGAGTATATTGGAATGGATATTTTTACCAAATAAGTCAAATAAAAAATTAAAAACTTATGTGAAAAAAAATCTCAGACTTAATTTTGAAGGAAAATTGAGACTTTGTCATTTAGCAGGAATAGACCCAGCAGAAACTGTCATACCTTTAACTAAAGAGGATATTGAAAAATTATGGACAGAAAGTGAACCTTGACAAAGAGCTTGCAATAATTTTTTTGGGAGAAATTAACAGCAAATATCCCAAAAGAGATAGAATTGATCTTATAAAAAGAGTTGATTGGATTTTGTCTCAAATTGTATAGGAAACCCCGTATCTGGAGTTTGTACATTTTATACAGATGCCAACAAACAAGGAAAGGCAGGTTACAAATCAGAAACTTTAAGTAAAGTGGTTCAATGTCCTTATAATTTAGTTCAAAAATTGGAATTGTATGCTATTCTGTTGGTATTAATGGATTTTTCAGAAACTTTCAGCATAGTTACTGACTCTCAGTATGCTGAGAGAGTGGTATTACATATTGAGACTGCAGAATTTAACCCTGAGGTGTCAGAATTAACTTCACTATTTATTCAATTACAAGATATAATCAGGAAAAGGAGGCATCCTTTATATATAACTCATATCCAATTCAATACTGGTCTGTCAGGCCCTCTAGCACAAGGAAATGATGAGATTGATAAATTATTGATTGGAAATGTGCTGAAGGCCTCAGAATTTCATAAAAACATCATGTCAATAGTAAAGGACTAAAAAAGTATTTGTCCATAACCTGGCAACAAGCCAAGGAAATTGTAAGGAAATGTCCTACTTGTTCCTTTTACACTCAGATGCCATTACCAGCAGGATGTAACCCAAAGGGTACAGAGTAATGAAATCTGGCAGATGGATGTGTTTCACTTTGAAGAATTTGGAAAATTGAAATATGTAAACCATACCACTGATACTTATTCAGGATTTCAATGGGCAACTGCTTTGAGTTCTGAAAAGGCTGATTCTGTAATCACTCATTTGCTAGAATTTAGGTCCATCATGAGTATACCTGCACAAATTAAAACTGACAATGCTCCATCACATGTCTCTGTTAAAATGAAACAATTTTTTTGTAATATAAAGCATATTACAGGTATACCACATAATCCTACAGGTCAAGCAGTTATAGAAAGATCAAACAGAACTCTAAAGGATACGCTAAATAAACAGAAAAGGGTAACAAAAACCCACAGAAATAGACTGCATAATGCTTTATTAACTTTGTATTTTCTCAATGCTAATGAGAAAGGAACAACAGCTGCAGAGAGACATTGGATAATAGAAAAAAAACTACAGAATTAAATCAACCTATATGCTTTAAGGATGTGCTGACCTCATCATGGAAACCAGGATATGTGTTTCGTTGGAAACGAAGTTTCGGTTTTGTTCCTACAGGAGAAGAAGATAAGGTGTGGATACCATCAAAATGGATAAAGGTTCAATTTGAATGAGAGACCTGTTAATTAGAAGAGGTGATAGTTCAACAACCAGCATGACCATCCAATTTAAACTAACTTATACCATTAACACATGCCTTTTCATTTAATCAGATATAACTTGTCAAACGGGAACATCCCCAAAATTAGTCTTGGGGAAAAGTTTTTGTTTTTGTCTTTTAGGAGAATGAAGGCTAAGGAATCTGAAGAACACTGGATAAATGAGACAACTGAAGAAAAAGGACAAATCATTTATCCCAGGAAACAGAGTAAAATGGCCTATTGGTATATCATCTATAAAATATCATAAGTCTTCTTAAATGTTTGTTTCTGCTCTTCTCTAAAGACATTTAACACTATTCGTCTTCTTGTTGTCCCAGTTCAATTAAAATTTGAAGCTGACTTTGAAGTTGGAGAATGGCTCTCTCCTTCTTTAAAGTCAAGCATGTTGTTAAAAGGAAAATAAAAACTCCCTGTATCATGCCAGAAGAAAGATCCATCTTCTGATATGAGAAATGAGAAAAACCAAATTAATTAAAGGACTATTCTGTTACTAATCTCAATTCTTTGATTCTATTCTGATTCTTGAAACTTTTCTTAAAATATGAATTTTATATCAAAATTTACAAGATATATATGTACATTTTTTTATTTTCTTTTTTTAATTTAATTTAATTTTATTTTATTTTACAATACAATTCAGTTCTACATATCAGCCACAGATTCCCTTGTTCTCCTCCCTCTCGGCCCCCTCTCCTTCCCCCCAGCCCACCCCCCGTTCCCACCTCCTCCAGGTCAAAGCCTCCCCTGAGGACTGAGATCAACCTGGTAGACT
Organism: Peromyscus eremicus; assembly: GCF_949786415.1. Classification (NCBI taxonomy): domain Eukaryota; kingdom Metazoa; phylum Chordata; class Mammalia; order Rodentia; family Cricetidae; genus Peromyscus; species Peromyscus eremicus. The sequence continues at coordinate 124,180,483 of NC_081439.1, forward strand.
CAGTCCAGGCAGGTCCAGTCCCCTCCTCCCAGGCCGAGCCAAGGGACCCTGTATAAGCCCCAGGTTTCAAATAGCCAACTCATTCAATGAGCACAGGACCTGGTCCCACTGCCTGGATGCCTCCCAAACAGATCAAGCCAATCGACTATCTCACCCATTCAGAGGGCCTGATCCAGTTGGGGGCCCCTCAGCCATTGGTTCATATTTCTTGTGTTTTCATTTGTTTGGCTGTTTGTTCCTGGGCTTTATCCAACCCTGGTGTCAACAATTCTTGCTCATACAAACCCTTCTCTTTCTCACTAACTGGACTCCCGGGGCTCCACCTGGGGCCTAGCTATGGATCTCTGCATCCAGTTCCCTCAGTCATTGGATGGGGTTTCTAGCATGACAATTAGGGTGTTTGGCCATCTCATCACCAGAGTAGGTCAGTTTGGGCTGTCTCTCGACCACTGCCAGCAGTCTATTGTGGGGGTATCTTTGTGGATTTCTGTGGGCCTCTCTAGCACTTTGCTTCTTCCTATTCTCATGTGGTCTTCATTTACCATGGTCTCCTATTCTTTGTTCTCCCTCTCTGTTCTTGATCCAGCTAGGATCTCCCGCTCCCCCAAGCTCTCTTTCTCTTGACCCTCGCCCTTCATTACCGCCACTCATGTCCAGGCTGTTCATGTAGATCTCATTCCATTTCTCCATCATTGAGTGATACCCATGTCTTTCTTGGGGTCCTGTTTTCAAGGGAGCCTCCCTGGTGATGTGAGTAGCAGTCCAGTCATCCTTTGTTTTACATCTAGTATCCTCCTATGAGTACATACCATGTTTGTCTTTCTGAGTCTGGGTTACCTCACTCAGGATGATTTTTTCTAGATCCATCCATTTGCCTGCAAACCTCATGATGTCATTGTTTTTCTCTGCTGAGTAGTATTCCATTGTGTATATGTACCACAGATAATAATAATGGTCATATGGAATACTAATTCAAAAAAAAGGCTTCAATTAGCTGCCTATACATGTCTTTGTGTTTGAGTATCTTTAGGAAATCACGGCCAGTCGTAACATCAAATGAAATCTCTAGGAAAAAGATGGGACCCCACAACATGAATAATTCCACATGGACAATAATAATACCAGTAAGCTGACAAACATCATCTACAGATCAGCTTTGGACTACAAAGTGCTCAGAGCAATTTTGAGAGGGCTAGCTGAGATGATCCAGTTTCAAAGACTACTTGAATAAGGACTTGAGATAAACCCTGAACTTTGGCATTATGCACAGACTGGATAATGAAGGATATAGTTACCTTTCCTAGAATTTGACAATTAACCCCCAATTTTTTTTTCTTTTCATAATAAAGATACCTTTGCCCATACCCAGCAGGAAGCAATTTTAAGAATACAACGCCCACATTCCAAAAGAGGTGGTGTGGAGCAGGTAGTTTTTTGGTCTTCTCATGGGTTTTGGGTCTGGGATAATTTTCATTGTTTAGGAGAGTTGATTACAAGTTGTTGTTAAGGGTTAGGAAAAGGGATAAGCAAAGGAGATTAGGTTTAAGGTTCTTGTTTTTAAAAAAAGACAATTACTAGGTGTAAATACTTTACATTGGATTTGATTTTTTATATTGTATACAAATTATATATATTGAGATTTATATTACTAGAAAATGCAATACATATAATTCTAATCTTGTTCAAGATATTGTACTTATACTGTTCATTTGACAATGTAATGCAATTTGCTGATCTTTGAATGTTATTATTACCAACTATTAGGATATAAAGAAATGAAACTTAGTAGTTAGACATTACAATCAAACTTCTAGTCATATTAGATATGTTTTCAAGATTGAGCAGATATATTTTAGATATACAGGTCATCTTCAAATCCTTCAGAGATCTACAGAATGTGGCATTTAAAATGTTTTAATAACTTAGAAAATTTTTCTTTTTTGTTATGATTATGAGACATGTTGGCTCCTGGCAGTACCAATCTACTTCAGAGAAAATATGGGCATTGAAGAAACTGCTTATGGGGTTAACTTTCATTGTGGCAAAAGTTAGCCACTGAACAACAAATATCCTCGAATGGACTGCTGACAAACAGGACAGATAGGACATGAAACAAAGGACTACCGATTCTTGACAAAACAAGTGTGGTTGTGGCTTTAACAAAAGGCTTCTTCTGAGGCCAGGACAATATGGCACCATCCCTGAATTGGCCTTTGCAATCTGGAAGAGGTATAGTGCCCTTTTCTTGGAAGGCAGCTGAACATGCAGTGGGGCAATGGCTTCTGATGTGCAGTGGAACAGCAGCTGAAACAGTTATTCTTGAAGAGTAACTAAGCTCACACATCTCAATTGTAGACTGTCATTTAGTAGAGGGATGTGGAGAAGAACAGGATGCCGAGATGAAGCCACACCCACACAGAATCAAGAAGAATGGACAGCTGAATTCAAAAGACATCAACAATTTCCAGAATTTAAAATCCTGAATCATGACATGACACTAGTGGAATTCAAGTGTTTCTGGTACTTGGACTGCTCTCACCAAATGTGAGGTCGAACTCTTAACCTTGTGTACATCCTAGTTCACAAATGTGTCTGTCAGCTATACTAAGCCTATAGGCTGAAGATGATGCCCCAACACTGTGGAGAAACCTCAGGTGACTATCCAGGCAGCTGGCTGTTTCTGTAAACTCACATTTTTTTTTGGAAGCTGCTTACATACATTTCCTGTTTTTATTTTTGTTAGGTAATAATTCCTTCTTGGGTCTCTGAGGCAGTTGAAGATTAGATAGTTATAGTTAAAGTTTAGATAGTTATAGTTTTCCTTGTTAAGAATTTTAGAAAAGAAACTCACTAAAGAGTAAGTGTATAAATTTGAAAGACGTTATATGAGATAGTTCTGTTAGTAATATAAGTTAGGATTGAAAGTGAATCAGATACATTTTGGACTTACCAAATAAGATAGATAATGGAATTATTTTCTTTGAAATTGTCAAATGCAAATGGACTAGACATTGTTTAGATATTTATTGCTTATATATGTGATATATAGTTATTGTACTTTTGTATATAGTTTTTCTTTATTAGTTATAACTTTTTACTTTTCTTTTTATTAAAATAGAAAAGGGAAAATATGATGATATTTTATTTGTACTGAAATGTGATTTTATTTGCATGTTAATAAATAAAGTTGCCTGGGGATCACAGCTAATATCAAGCCATAGCAGAAGCCAGGCAGTGGTGGCACACATCTTTAATCCCGATCACATGACAGGCATATCTCTGTGTGTTCAAGGATACAGCCAGCATGGGGACACATGCCTTTGATCTCAATACCAACCATAGAAGACCTGGAGGTCTATACAGACAGGCAGTGATGAGGAGGTCATGTGGTTGGTTTTACAACCAATGAGAAGGCAGAACAGAAAGTCAATAAAAAGACAGATACACAGGAAGTAGGTCACTTTCAAAATGGATAACAGTGGCAGCAAAGGGTAAGAAAGGGTTTTTAGTATCAGCTCTTAGCTACTACTCTGACCTCTTAGGCTTTTAACTCTGCATTTGGCTCTGTGTTTCTTATTTTATAAGGCTTACATCTACATTATGTGTCTGCTGTACTCTCTCTTGGGATGGGAACTTGTGCAGTTGTTGTTTTTTTCCCCATTATGTGTCAGCATGGTGTTATTGTCATTGTTCTGGTCTTGCTTATGTCCATTTTATTTATTCATTATTTTACTTTATAGGTTTGGACATTTTCTATGAATATATGTCTGCACATCAAACACATTTCCGATGGCCTGCAGATGCCAGAAGAGCATGTCAGAGACTCTGGAAGTGGATTTAGTGATTGTTATAAGCTTCCATGTGTGCTGGGACTTGAACCCAGGTCCTCTGGAAGAGCAACCATTGTTGTTAAACACTGAACCATGTCTGCAGTCCCTATGCTTTTATTTCTATGAGAGACTTTCACAGAAAATGTCCCAGAATTCTGGCTCTTACACTTGTTCATCCTCATCTTTAGGGATGTTCCTTGAGCTATAGAAGAAGGAGCTATGCTGCAGCTTATTCACTTGAGCTGGGCATCCCATCATCCATTGTTTTCTGTATTTTGTCCAGTTGTGATCTTCTGTAATGGTCTCTTGTTTGCTGATCCAAGGACATACTGTCATGTAGGAGATCAAACTAGGAAGTATCTTTCCTACTTGGGGACCAGAGATAGCAGAGATAATACTTCTGGTCTTAGTGGAAGTGTGGAATTCTGACAGGAAAAAGGGATTCAAGGACAAAAGAAATCAAGAAAATGAATAAGCCAAAGATATATTACATATATGTCTATGAAAGATATATGATATATAAGATAGATATATTTATAAATATAAACATACCAAAGGTGTGTATATATATATATGAAAGTTATATATCTATCACACAGAACATGCTATACACTTCTGATCTAAGGACATAGGTTGTGAAATATTATTTTAAGGTGTGTTATAATTTTTTATGCTCTGGGACATTTGTTTAATGAAGCAAAGATGTGTTGCATTCTTTTATGTTGCATTTGTTTAACTCTGTGTAGCTGTGTTACTCTGCCTGTCTAAAACACCTGATGGTCTAATAAAGAGTGGAACAGCCAATAGCAAGGAAAGAGAAAGGATAGGCAGTGCTGGCAAGCAGAGAGAAAAAAATAGGAGAAATCTCGGAGGAAAGAAAGGAGCAACAAGAGAGGAGAGGAGGACACCAGGGACTACACACTCAGCCACCCAGCCAGCCACGGAGTAAGAGTGAAAGTAAGATATACAGAAGTAAGAAAAGGAAAAAAAAACAGAGGCAAAAGTTAGAAGGGATAATTTAAAGTTAAGAAAAGATGGCTAGAAACAAGCCAAGTTAAGGCCAGATATTTATAATTAAGAATAAGCCTCTGTGTGGGATTTATTTGGGATCTGGCTGGCAAGCCCCCAAAAGGCCAAAGATCAAAAGAGCCAAAGAGTAAAAAACAAAAAACAACTACAGACATACTCTTTTTTTGTTTGTTTGTTTTGTTTTTTTTTTTTTTGTTTTTTTTTTTTTGCTTTCAATATACCCCTACTGCAATTTTCCCTCCCTCCTCTCCTCCTATTCCCTTCCATATACCTCCACTTTCCTACAGATCCACTCTACCTTAATTTCCCTTCAAAAAAGAGTAAGCCCCCCAAAGACACCCACTGAACACATGGCATAACAAGATACAATAAGACTAGGCACAAACCCTCATATCAAAGCTGGGCAAAGCAATCTTGTAGGAGGAAAGGAGTCTCAAGAACAGGTGAAAGTGTTAGAGATATCCCTGCTTCCATTGTTAGGAGTTTCACAAAATCACAGAGCTGGCCTTAGTAGCATGGATGCAGGAGAGCTGGTCCTGCTCTTCAAAGCTGCAGCACTCCTTAGAGTGGCCTTGTACTTGTAACATGGTAGAGTGGGTTGTGGGAGAGCTGGCCCCACTTCTTATTGGCTGCTACACTTGGATGAGCTAGTCCTGCCCCTCTCCAGGGCAGTGCTGGAGAGCTTGGTCCTGTTGTCCTGAGTGAAGGAAGTCTAGCCCTGTTGTTGTGATCCCCACCAAAAAAGCTGGTCCTGCCCCTGCCCCTTGCCAGCTGTGACAGGTAGGAGAGCTAGCCCCACCCATTGCCTGGGTAGGGTGGGAGAGCTTGCCCTGGTGGTGTGGGTTCAGGAGAGCAGGTGGGCTGACCAACTCAGCTACCACCCAGGCCCAGATCTTGGGCTTTGAGTTGGCCCAGCCCAACATCTTTCCCATCTATGAGCTGCTGGAGTGAGTGAAGGGGCTGTTCCGGCAGAACCAGAGCTGTGGGATCTCCATGATATAGGGCAACAACAAGTTAACAGAGAGAAGGAGAAAAGCTCAGGTGGGCATCCAGTATTGATAGTGCAGCAGAAGCCAGAGGCCTCAATCCAGTTCAATGATTCACAGCAATGAACATCTGCTAGTAAAGCTATCCTGGCAAAAGTGCATATTATGTGACACACTATGACACACTGCAGCTTCCATCGAGAGATTTTTTTTTTTTTTTTGTGGGTTAGGTTGCAAGTTCTGAAGGCTGATAGGGAGGGAACAGGAAATGAATGGGATTGGGGTGCATGATGTGAAATTCACAAAGATTCAGTAAAAAGTTAAAAACAAAGCAAAAACCCTACCAAGCTAACAACCGTAACATATATGCAGAGGACTTAGTACAGACCCATGCAGGCTACTTGGTTGCTGCTTCAGTCTCTGTGAGCTCCTATGAGCCCTACTTAGTTAATGTCTGTGGGCCATGTTCTTCTTTGTTCTAGACCCTTCTGATTCCTACAATTCTTCCTCACCTCTTCTGCGGGGCTTCCTAAGCTCCAAGAAAAGGAACATGACTGAGATCTCTCTGCCTATGTTTGGCTGTGGGTCTCTGAATTTTCTCTCATCAGCTGCTGATAGAAGGCTCTCTGATGATGGTTGGGCTAGGCACAATGATCTATGAGTACATAAGAATATCACTAGGAATCATTTTTCTTGATTTGTTGTTTCTATCATAGATATCTGGGCTATCCAGCCTCTGGTTCCTGATCATCCAGGCAGTGTCAAACATGGGCTGCCTCTCCTAGTGTGGGCCTCAAATTAAGACAAGTCATTGGGTGGCCCTCCCACAAATTCTGTGTCTCCATTGGACCAATACATCTTTCAGGACGGACTGTAGGCCAAAGTTTTTTATGGCTGGATTGGTGGCCATGTTTACATGGGATGGTTCAGGTTCCAAATTCTCCATTACTAGGCGTCATCAATAAGGTCACCCTCAGACAATCCTGGGGGTTTGTGTAGCACTGTGTTGTCACCTCATCTCCACAAATGCCCTCCAATTCCAAGTTGTCTATCCTCATATTCTCTCCTTTAATTCCTTCCCTGCACAACTGATCCCTCCTGCTCCTATTCCTACCTGCCCCCAGTCTACTTGCAAAATCTATTCTATTTCTCCTTCCCAAGGAGATCCATGAGTCCCCCACTTGAGCCCTCCTTGTTACTTAGCCTCTCCGGGTCTGTGGATTATAGCATGATTACCATTTACTTAACAGCTAATATCCATTTATAATTGAGTACATACTGTGTTTTCCTGGGTCTGAGTTATTCCACTCAGGATGATTTTTTCTAGTTCCTTCCATTTGCCTTCAAATTTCACGATGTCAATTTTATCATATGAGTAATAGTCAATTGTTTAAATGTATCACATCTTCTTTATCCATTCTTTGGTTAAGGGACATCTAGGTTGTTTCCAGGTTCTGGCTGTTATGAATAAAGCCACTATGAACATACTTGAGCAAGTGTCTTTACATCCATAAGACACAGGAAATAAATAATCTCATAACAGCAAAACCAAAAGAAGGGAAACACACACACATACACATCACTGCCGCCACCACCACCACAACCACCACCATCACCACCAGCAGCAGCAGCAGCAGTAACAACAACAAAACAGTAATTAACAATTATTGGTCACTGATCTCTCTCAATATCAATGGACTCTATTCCCTTATAAAAGATAGACTAGCCGGGCGGTGGTGGCACACACCTTTAATCCCAGCACTCGGGAGGCAGAGGCAGGCAGATCTCTGTGAGTTCAAGGCCAGCCTGGTCTCCAAAGCGAGTTCCAGGAAAGGCGCAAAGCTACACAGAGAAACCCTGTCTTGAAAAACCAAAAAAAAAAAAAAAAAAGAATGAAAAAATAAAAGATAGACTAACAGAATGGATGGGAAAACAGGATCCAGCCTTCTTCTGCATCCAAAAAAACACACCTCAAAATCAAGAATAAACACTACCTCAGGTTAAAGGGTTGGAAAAAGATATCCCAAACAAGTGGACCTAAGAAGCAAGCTGATATAGCTATCCTAATATCTAACAAAATACACTTCAAACCAAAATTAAAAACAGATGGAAAAGGACATTTCATACTCATCCAAAGAAAAATCCACCAAGATGATGTCTCAGTTCTGAACATCTATGCCCCAAATGCAAGGGCACCCACATTTGTAAAAGGAACATTACTAAAGCTTAAACCATACATTGAACCTCACAGTTTAATTGTGGAACACTTCAATACTCAGCTCTCACCAATGGACCTGTCATTCAAACAAAAACTAAACAGAAATACTGGAGCTAACAGACATTATAACTCAAATGGACTAAGAGGCATCTACAGAATATTTCACCCAAATTGAAAAGAATATACCTTCTCAACACCTCACAGAACTTTCTCCAAAACTGACCATAGACTTACTCATAAAGCAAGTCTCAATAGATAAAAGAAAATTGACATACTCTTTCTAAGATTGATTTCATTTATCTTTACACCAGTCTGTGGTTCTTACATATTTCAAGACATCTCAAAGGTCCAATAACAACTTTATGTTTGAAAACATATTAATGTTCTGAGAAAGACATTGTACAAAGAATTTTTGTCCTAATAGCAAACAATTTATAATAATAACATTTATGTTACTCATTACAAATAAAGATGATTATATAATAGATTATGATGGTTATTTTATATGTAATTTCCCTTTTTAATAGTACTAATTTTATCATGTATGTGAATAGTTGCTGTATTTGCAACCATATTTATGTCAATGACTATATATTTATTTTAACTTAGCATTATGTAACATTTATCAGTTGTTAGACACTGTTTTAGTCATTTTAAACATCATTTATCTATTTGATTTTCAGGAAAATCCTAAAAGGTTGGTACTGGTACTATGATAATTTTATAAGAAGGTAATTAAAACACAGCTCAAGATAACAGATCCAATAAGTGGCATTAGACAGATTTCAGACCCCCTGCTTTGACTCTGGAATTCTGGCTCTCAGTGTGCGTGAAAAGGTGATTTTCAGTAATTTCTTCATAATGAATAACACATGAGCTTTATTTTATGATACCTGATACTAGCTAGATCATAGAAAGATGGTACACCTTCTGTCTGAGAATTGATCAAAAGTGAGAGGTCAAAAATCTAAGAAATGAAAATCTGACTTTAGCAGGATGCCGAAGACTAGCTTTGTGAAGTGGGACTGGACCATGGGACTGGGAAGAGCTGCGAGGAGAACATGGTAGTAGCCTGCCAAGGAGCCAGAGAATAGCTATGTGATGGAGAGGAAGGTAGAGCTATCAACCAGACTGTGCAGAGAAAAAGCAGCAGGTGTGAGGGAGGAGTGAGAGAGAGAGGCACGATATTCCAGCAGCGTCCATCTGTTGTCTTGTTGCTTGTCTGCGAGTAGAATTTCACCAGTGACTTCTGAAAGCCCTTCACCTTACAGCATACTGTTGTCAAACAATGATATTCTTTTTTTTTTTTTTTTTTTTTTTTTTTGGTTTTTCGAGACAGGGTTTCTCTGTGTAGCTTTGTGCCTTTCCTGGAACTCACTTGGTAGTCCAGGCTGGCCTCAAACTCACAGAGATCCGCCTGTCTCTGCCTCCCAAGTGCTGGGATAAAGGCGTGCACCACCACCGCCCGGCCAAACAATGATATTCTTACAAGGGAGAAAGTAAAGCTGGCTTGATCAATTAGTGCTTCTCTAGGGAAATAATTTCCCTTTCAAAAACTCTCAAAATGCAGGGCAGTCATCATCTTCATTGGAGGACATCACAGCGTCTAAAGCTTTGATTGTTAGTGATTAAATCCACTCTCTATGTCTTCTCAAACCAAAAGCAATCAAAAGAAACTGCAGACAGGAAAACCATGGCCTAGAAAGCCCCTACTTAGATGATGCCAGCAATATCTAGCTTTGCAAGGAGTGTCCCTGTATGAATGCTGAAAAAGAACAGCAGTTCTTTTTAAATGAAGAAACTACTTGGATTAACCCTTTGGATTCTCTTTTTAATAATGTTGCTTGCTTGTTTGTTTTCATTTGTGCTTCCTTTGACCAGACTGCCTCCACTAGTCTATTAGTTAAATATGATTTGTTGAGGGAACTTGCCCTGCAAGTTAGGACAAGGAAGGCCACTTATCTCCCTCCTTGACACTTTCAAAGCCAGGTGGCCTACCCTTGAGCAAATCATTGAACTTTCTAAGCTTCTCTCTTATGCTGTGGGCTTCTGCAAAGCATGCTGTGCTTTCTCAGTGAAATACCCACTCAAGTACAAAGAGTCAAGATGTGAAATCCTTTAAGCCTGCTGTGCCTGTTGCTTTCTCCACATCTTCAAATCAGCCTTTAAGATATTAGTTGAGAAGGGTGCACAGACTTACAGACAGGCCTCTTATTAGCCTTCAGGTGAGTGACAAACCATTGTACCTCAAATCAATTCTTAGTTCCTATTGCAAAAAACAAAAACAATGAACTTGTAAATGGGCTCTTGCTGGAACTGGACATCCCCACAACATTTTCCTCCACTTTGCCTCAGACCCAGAGCTTAGCTTACTAAGTCAAATTACTACTCTGATTTATGCTGGCATCATATTACTTTTATTTCATTTTTCTTAAGTTCAATATGCCAAAGAGGAATTACATTTGCCTTTCATTTGATTAACTGTTGAGTCACTTCACTGTTTCTTATCTTTTTGTTGTTGTTGTTGTTGTTGTTTTTTGTTTTTCGAGACAGGGTTTCTCTGTGTAGCTTTGCGCCTTTCCTGGATCTTGCTCTGTAGACCAGGCTGTCCTCGAACTCACAAAGATCCACCTGCCTCTGCCTCCCAAGTGCTGGGATTAAAGGTGTGCACCACCACTGCCTGGCTTTTTTTTTTTTCCCCCGAGACAAGGTTTCTCTGTGTAGCTTTGCACCTTTCCTGGAACTCACTTTAGATGTATCTTATCTTAAACCAACAGAAAAAAATGTATTTCACATAGGAGCTCATAGATGTGTTACAGGTAGTTGAAGCACAAGCACAAGTCCTAAGGAGTTGACAGGAACATGGGTTAATTGATTTCAGTATGTTTTAAAGGTCAATGTACCTTCCTTTTTGCTTCCAGTCACCAGGTCAAAGTTCCTCTAAAGTAATGGGCAATTTTGGATTTACCAGGTCTCCTTAAATCCTGACAAAATGTGTTAAATCTGCCCCAGGTTTCTCTTAACAAAGTGACAGCAGGTTTTAATCTTCCTGTACATACTGCAGCAGCTGTGCAAACATTTCATTAACAAAAGAAAAGTGGGAAGCATTAAACCTGTGGGTAATTTGTGTAGAGCATTTGATATTAGAAGACTTTAATATGTCCCAAAGTGAGGGCTAAATCTGTGCAACTTAAATTTTGCCTTGTTTAAAAAATCCTGGGTAGTCATCACAAAGAAATTAAATTCTATCTAGGGAATTAAAAAAACATAAGAAGAGACTGTGAATTAGTATTCAGCACCACAGTTTTCAAAAGCAAAAGCATATGTGGCAGAAATAATAAAACAAAGTAACTTCCAGGTAAAAATTTACATCCTGAATAGGAAAGCTATAACAAGTGAGGTAGGCAAGGCTTTAAATGAAAAGAAAATTAAAATAATATTGACATTGACATGCTGTCCTTCATAAATTTTTGAAATTATGTTGGCATCTCTTCTCAAATATAAAATTGTTCAAAAGATAGCTAGAAAGTTGACACTGGAACTCTGATTTGTCTTGGTTTTATTGCCATTAAATTAAATAGATGTATTTATAATTATTTCTTAGTTTTCATTGTTACGAGTTTTAATACATTGCTGACATTTTATTAGAGGATTTTGATATCAGAGTATTTGCCTATGGATTTTAAGGACAAATCCTAAATGCTATTCTATTTCATTTTTATTTGAACATAATTCACAGTATGTAAAAATAGAAATGTTTAATTCCCTATCTCAAAGATACAGGCTACTGTAAATTTACATTTTTCTCTTCTTCAATCAGTTCTATCTAATCTAAGAGTAGAAAAAAAATCACATTTCCTTAAGTCTTTGCATCATCAGTTTGATATCTTATTACTGGTACTCTGAACAGTTCATTGTACTGTAGTTCTTTGCATATATGTTATTCTACCACTCCCTAGTGAACTACTGAAGACTAACTTTGGGACTTAACTGAAGTCAAGTGCACTCACCACCAGTTCTTGGTTGTAAATGAAGCTCCTTGATGGACTTTTGTCCTGTTGAATATTTTTATGGTTGTTTTGGTGATACAGTCTTTAATTGTTTTTCTTTTTAATTAAAATATAATAACTGTACACTATATGACTATAGCTTCTTATTCCCAACTGTGTACTTGACCTGGATAAGAGTATGGGATTGAGAAATAAAAGCAACTACAACGACAATGAAAATGAGTGCTACCTTCAAAGAGCCTACATTTTAGGAAGGAAAACAACACACTAAAAGCAAACATATTTAACAGACTTAATTTAAAATATTTTGTATTAATTTTGGATTAAATTAATTTGTATTTATTTTAATAAGTCTCTTTAAAAGAAAATTTCTTGAGATTGATGTTAGAAGTTTCAGTATCAATAATTGTCCTTTATTCTTTGTAGATAATATTAAGTTTATTTCACAGACATTGTTAAATTTCTCCAAGGTATCATGCCTGTGCACCTAAGAACCTGCCACTGGGGAGACTACATAGAGCTAATACTTTCTAAGATTTTCAAATTTCATTTTTCTTAGTTATGATACTTTACCACTTCGGTGACTTAAGGCCAGACATGATTCTGCATGTCTAGAATGGGATCCAAGAGAATGACTTTGAACGAGTGCCTTATCTTTCATCACATGCGTGCACATAGACAGGACAAAGTGATTCTGATATAGGTGATCCACAGAATAGAGACAGAAAAACCTTATCTCATTCCTGCTCAGACTCACTGCCTGCCTGGTTCATTTTCAAAGTAAGAGCATTTAGTCTCAAGAAGTGACACTTCTTGGAAGCAATGTATGGAGAAGATACCCCAAAGGGAGTGACATTTGAGCTACCCCTTAAAGGATGAAACCAGAAGAATCACAAATCTCTCCAACAGAGAAAATGGGGGGTGAGGTGGGGTCAAAAGCTCCAGGGATGAGAAGGAGCACATGCAGTCATAGGCTGGAACAATACAAGAGATTGGCAATAGTGATTAAATATTATACACTTCTTATAGATAAGTACTGTTTGCACCTACCTGGATTATTGCAAAACAGACACATATTTGAGCCTCAAAGCAATACCCACTTCTGAAATACAGTCCAGTTTGCTGGCAATGCACATGTATTTGATGAAGCAGGAAGGGTGCAGATGTTTATCTGTCATAAGCCATAATCAAGGAAAGAAAGTTACAATGTGCTAAAGCATTGCAAGTTCATTTAATCTCTGTATATTTTGCATTTAATAAATCATTGCAAACATCTTATTGCCATGATTTTCATTAAATGTGCTTACAATTTCAGCAAATGTTAGAGCCCCTTCTGAGACTGTCCTAATTTTTCATCTCACTGTGTAAGGTGAGTGGGACATTTCCTTTGGAAAGGTGTCTTCATCTCTTAGTTAGAAATTATTCCAAGAAGTTTATATTTTGCTTTATGGCTCCATAATTTTGTGTGTACAATTTTTTCCTATCAGTGTTTTGATTTCGGCTTTCAAAGTTTATAAATGCTGTGTGTTGCAAATGTTTGTGTAATTACTGGAGATTGTTAAGTAGACAGAAATCAATTTTCATGAAATCCTTGATCCATGGAATTTTTGACACACTTGCAATGTAACAAGATAGACTTTTAAATACAAGTAAGTGAAGTGCTCATTTCAAATCCACTACACAATGAAAACTCACTAATGCTGAGTTATACAATAACTCCTACAACCCTGTGACATAGAAACAACTGTTATTCGTATATAGACAGAAAAACTAAGGCATGGAAGGGACATGTCAGGAGATTAATATTTAGTCCATGTGAGTTCCTCTAGTTTTTGCCAAAAATGTGGATACAAAGAAGTATGAATACCCTTGATACAAAGAAAATTCTGTGATTAAAACAAGTTTGTTCATGGGGCTGTTGGCTTCACCCTCCAGAATCTAGGTGGTCTGGTTTGCCATTATAGAAGGTTAGGGTTAGTTCGTTATCTTTTGTAGTTATGTACTCAAATTTCTGAGTGCATTATGGATTTTTCAAATTATATTGGTCAGCCTCTCAAATTCTGGAGACAGAGTGCCTGAGTTTGTATTATAGAGCTTCTTTTACATGTTCTGTATGTTTTTAGGACTATTGTCTAATGTCTTGGTCCCTTAGGTTTTTTATTTTGGATATATTGATATTACAGGCTTATTGAGATTGGAATATGCCAGAGTAGAAAAAGGTATTCAGTATGTGTTAGTTTTCAGTAAGTTGCTCTCACTGTTCTTTTAATTTATTCCCATTTTGGCCACTAAGATTTTGTGATGGTAACTAGGCTTTTTGTGTAACCCACCCCAAATTGTCTTCTCTGTGCACACCAGAAGCAGTCATGTTTGCTTAATGAAGTTTACATTTTGCATTTTATTATGCTTTGTATTTGATTTATATTTACTTGCTTTTCTGCCACTGAGCAGTGTCTCTGCCTAGTATATAGATGTCAACCATTCAATTGCAAAGAACATTGAGGTCAGGTAAAATGTTTGCCTATTTCTGCAGCAAGTTCTTGTTACACAATTCAGAAATATGGAAGGGTTTTTTTTTTCCTACGGAAGATGCTCCAGAATGAGTGAGAAACACGTGTATATCAGTGAGTCATAAGAATTCTGTAAAGGAAAGACCAGCCCCTGTAGCTAGAGTTTTCCTGCCTGGCCCACAGTCAGGGCAAATCTCTCTCACCCACCAGTCCCACAACTTCTCAGACCCGACCAAGTAAACACAGAGACTTATATTGGTTACAAACTGTATGGCCGTGGCAGGCTTCTTGCTAACTGTTCTTATATCTTAAATTAATCTATTTCCATTAATCTACACCTTGCCACATGGCTTGTGGCTTACCGGTACTTTACATCTTCCTTGTACTGATGGCGGCTGGCAGTGTCTCTCTGACTCAGCCTTCCACTTCCCAGAATTCTTTTTCTTATCCCACCTATACTTCCTGCCTAGCCAATGGCCAATCAGTGATTTATTTACTGACCAATCAGCAACACACTTGACATACAGACCATCCCACAGCAAGCCCCCATCTCCCATCCCGCCCTGGACCTACCATCTGGACAAGATGTGAGTGCTTGGCCTCATACCCAGAGAGGCCTGCCCCTAGGTCCCATCACTGGGCACCAGCCATTCCAGGAAAGACCTGTACAACTTGGCCCCAGGTTCTGGCCATCGGGCAGGTTCCCCTCCACCCCCACCTGGAAGGTTCCCCTTCTCCAAGACCCCCTACTGACCCTGCAATCTCCATGTCCTTCTCCCACACCCATCTTCCTGAGACTCCAGCCACTTCCTGAGACTCCATCCTGCCCCTGAGCTCCTATCTGTACAAGAGAGCTTCCATTTGGACCAGAGAGAGGCTTCCTGAATCTGTCAGCTCTGTCTGGACCAAGAGCACTGATAAGACCAAAAATAACTCCAAAAAGAGATGGGCAGACATCAGGGCAGAAGTACATACAACAAAATGAAGAGCAATACAGCATCACCAGAACCTAGCCCTCCTCCAATAACTAGACCTGAACATCACAAAATGGAAGAAGTAGAAGAAAGCAACCTTATGAATAACATCATGAAGAGGCTTCTATAGAAGCCTTCTATAGAAGAAATCAAAAATGAAATTGAGAAAAAAACAAACAAAAATGGGAAGAACGCTATAAAAAATAGAGGAAAAGGACAAATAAAGCAGAAGAAAACAACAAATCCCTGAAACAAAATCATGAAAAAGCAAAGAAAATGATGAAGGAAACAGTCCAAGACCTGAAAAGGGAAATAGAAAAAAATGAAGAAGACACAGAGGGAATGCTGTAAATAGAAAAACTGAGTAAACAAACAGGAACTTCAGATGCAAGTATAATCAACAGAATGCAAGAGATGGAAGAGAGGATCTCTGGCATTGAAGACACGGTAGAAAAAAATAGATTCATCAGTCAAAGAAAACAATAAAGCCAACAAAGTCATGACCCAAAATGTCCAAGAAGTTTGGGACACCATGAAAAGACCAAACCTACAAATAATAGGGATAGAGGAAGGAGAGGAATACCAACTCAAAGGCACAGAAAATATATTCAACAAGATCATAGAAGAAAACTTTCCCAACTTAAAGAAGGAAATGCCTATGAAGATACAAGAAACATATAGAATACCAAACAGACTAGACCCCCCAAAAAAGTCCCCTCGCCACACAATAATTAAATAATGAAATGTACAGAATAAAGAAAGAATATTAAGAGCAGCAAAGAAAAAAGGCCAAGGGACTTATAAAGGCAAACCCATCAGAATAATACCCGATTTCTAAATGGAGAATTTGAAAGCCAGCAACACCTGGACAGATGTAATGCAGACACTAAGAGACCATGGATGCCAGCCTAGACTAATATACCCAGCAAAACTTTCAATCATCAGAGATGGAGTGAACAAGACTTTCCAAGACAAAGCCAGATTTAAACAATACTTATCCACAAACCCAGCCCTACAGAAAGCACTAGAAGGAAAATTCCAACCTAAGGAAGTCAGATACACCCTCGAAAACATGGACAATAGATAATGCCACAGCAGTAAACCCCAAAGAAGAGAAGTACACACACACTACCACCAAAATATAACAGGAATGAACAATCACTGGTCATTAATATCCCTTAATATCGATGGACTTAATTCACCTATAAAAAGACACAGGCTTACAGAATGGATATGAAAGCAGGACCCATCTTTCTGCTGCACACAAGAAACACTCATCAAATTCAAAGATAAACACTACCTAAGAATAAAAAGTTGAGAAAAGACTTTCCAATCAAATGGTCTTAAGAAGCAAGTAAAATAAACTTCAAACTAAAATCAATCAAAAGAGATCAAGAAGGGCATTACATATTCACCACAGGAAAGATCCACCAAGATAAAATTTCAATTCTAAACATTTATGCCCCAAACACAAGGGCACCCACATATGTAAAAGAAACATTACTAAAGCTTAAACCACAGATAAAACCCCACACATTAATAGTGGGAGACTTCAACACCCCAATTTCACCACTGAACAGATCTCCCAAATCAAAACTTAACAGAGAAATAAAGGACTTAACTGATGTTATGACTCAAAAGGAATTAATCGATATCTACAGAACATTCCATCCTAACAAAAAACAATATACCTTCTTCTCAGCACCCAATAGAAACATCTCCAAAATCAACCACATACTTGGCCACAAAGCAAATCTCAACAGATACAAAACAATTGGAATAACCTCCTTCATTCTATCAGACAACCATGGTTTAAAGTTAGATTTCAACAACAAAAAAAAAATACAGAAAACCTACAATCTCATGGAAACTGAATAATGCCCAACTGAATCACCAATGGGTTCAGGAAGAAATAAAGAAAGAAATTAAAGACTTCCTAGAGATAAAAAAAATGAAGACACCACGTACCCAAATTATGGGACACTATGAAAGAAGTGCTAAGAGGGAAATTCATAGCACTAAATGCCCACATAAAGAAGTTGGAGAAATCTCATACTAGTGACTTAACAGCACATCTGAAAGCTCTAGAACAAGAAGAAGCAAAGTCTCCCAGGAAGAAGAGATGCCAGGAAATTATCAAATTGATAGCTGAGATCAATAAAACAGAAACAAAGAGAACAATACAAAAAATTAATGAAACAAAGAGTTGGTTCTTTGAGAAAATCAACAAGATAGAAAAGCCCTTATCCAAACTAACCAGAAGACAGAGAGAGAACATCCAAATTAACAAAATCAGAAATGAAAAGGGGGACATAACAACAGACAATGAGGAAATCCAGAGAATCATCAGGTCATACTTCAAAAAACTCTACTCCACAAAACTCAAAAATATAAAAGAAATGGATAAATTTCTGGATAGGTACCACATACCTAAGTTAAATCAATACCAGATAAATTATTTAAACAGTCCAATAACCACTAAGAAAATAGAATCAGTCATTAAAACTCTTCTAACCAAAAAAAGCCCAGGACCAGATGGTTTCAACACAAAATTCTACCAGATATTCAAAGAAGAGTTAATACCAATACTCTTTAAATTATTCCACACAATAGAAACAGAAGGAACATTACCAAACTCCTTCTATGAGGCTACAATTACCCTGATTCCTAAACCAAACAATGAAGCAACAAAAAAAGACAACTGCAGACTGATCTCCCTCATGAACATTGATGCAAAAATACTCAATAAAATACTGGCAAACAGACTCCAAGAACACATCAAAACAATTGATCAAGTAGGCTTCATCTCAGGGTTGCAAGGGTGGTTCAACATATGAAAGTTCGTCAATGTAATACACCATATAAACAAACTCAAAAAAAAACCCACATGATCATCTCACTAGATACAGAAAAGGCATTTGACAAAATCCAACACACTTCATGATAAAGTTCTTGGAGTGATCAGGAATACAGAGAACATACCTAAACATAATAAAGGCAATTTATAGCAAGCCAACAGCCAGCATCAAATTGAATGGAGAAAAACTCAAAGCAATTCCACTAAAATCAGGAATGAAGCAAGGCTGTCTGCTCTCCCTATACTTATTCAATAAAATACTTGAAGTTCTAGCCAGACCAATAAGACAACATAAGGAGGTTAAGGGGATACAAATTGGAAAGGAAGAAGTCAAGCTTTCCCTATTTGCAGATGACATGATAGTATAGTTGAGTGACCCCAAAGATTCAACCAATGAACTGATACAACTTATAAACACCTTCAGCAACATAGCAGGATACAAGATCAACTCAAAAAAATCAGTAGCCCTCCTATATACAATGGACAAACAGGCTGAGAAGGAAATCAGAGATACATTACCCTTTACAATAGCCACAAACGATATGAAATACCTTGGGATAACACTAACCAATCAAGTAAAGGACCTATATGACAAGAACTTTAAGTCCCTGAAAAAATATTGAAGAAGATGTCAGAAAATGGAAAGATCTCCCATGCTCATGGATAGGCAGGATTAACATAGTAAAAATGGCAATCTTACCAAAAACAATGTACAGATTCAATGCAATCCCTATCACAATACCAACACAATTCTTCACAGACCTGGAAAGAATAATACTCAACTTCATATGGAAAAACAAAAAACCTGGGATAGCCAAAAGAATCCTGTACAATAAAACAACTTCTGGAGGCACCATGATCTCTGACCTCAAGCTCTACAATAGAGCTACAGTAAAAAAAAAAAAAAACCCAGCTTGGTACTGGTATAAAAACTGACATGTGGACCAATGGAGTTAAATTGAAGACCCTGACATTAATGCGCACACCTATGAACGTATAATTTTTGACAAAGAAGCCAAAACTATACAATGGAAAAAGCATCTTCAACAAATGGTGCTGGAATAACTGGATATCAATGTGTAGAAGGCTGCAAATAGATCTGTCACCATGCACAAAACTTAAGCCCAAGTGCATCAAAGACCTCAACATAAATTCAGCTACTCTGAACCTGCTAGAAGAGAAAGTCGGAAGTAGTCTTGAACGCATTGGCATAAGAGATCACTTCCTAAATATAACACAAGTAGCACAGACACTGAGAGAAACAATCAATCAATGGGACCTCTTGAAACTGAGAAGCTTTTGTAGACCAAAGGATATGGTCAACTCAACGAGGCAAACCGATAGCCTACAGAATGGCAAAAGGTCTTCACCAACCCCACATCTGACAGAGGGCTGATATCCAGAATATATAAAGAACTCAAGAAATTAGACATCAAAATGCTCAACAGTCCAATTAAGAAATGGGCTATAGAACTAATCAGAGATTTCTCAACAGAGAAAGCTCAAATGGCTGAAAGATGTTTAAGGAATTGATCAACATCCCTAATCATCAGGGAAATGCAAATCAAAATGACTCTGAGATACCACCTTACACCTGTCAGAATGGCTAAGAACAAAAACACTGAAGACAGCTTATGCTGGAGAGGATGTGGAGCTAGGGGAACTCTCCTCCACTGCTGGTGGGAGTGCAAGCTTGTACAACCACTTTGGAAATTAATATGGCGCTTTCTTAGAAAATTGGGAATCAATCTCCCCCAAGACCCTGCTATACCACTCTTGGGCATATACCCAAGGAATGCTCAATCATACCACAAGGGCACTTGCTCAGCTATGTTCATATCAGCATTGTTTGTAGTAGCCAGAACCTGGAAACAACCTAGATGCCCTTCAACTGAAGAATGGATACATAAAATGTGGTACATATACAAAATGGAGTACTACTCAGCAGAGAAAAACAATGACATCATGAGGTTTGCAGGCAAATGAAAGGATCTAGAAAAAAATCATCCTGAGTGAGGTAACCCAGACTCAGAAAGACAAACATGGTATGTACTCACTTATAGGAGGATACTAGATGTAAAACAAAGATGACTAGACTGCTACTCACAACTCCAGGTAGGCTACCTTGAAAACAGGACCCCATAAAAGATACAGGGATTGCCCTAAGACAGAGAAATGGATGAGATCTACATGAAAAACCTGAACGTGAGTGGGGGAAATGAAGGGCAAGGGTCGAGGGAATGTGATCTTAGGGGAGCGGGAGATCCCAGCTGGATCAAGAACAGAGAGGGAGAACAAGGAATAAGAGACCATGATAAATGAAGACCACATGAGAATAGGAAGAACCAAAGTGCTAGAGAGGTCGCAAGAAGTCCCCAAAAATACCTGCACAATAGACTACTGACAATGGTCTAGAGAAAGCCCAAACTGACCTACTCTGGCAATAGGATGGCCAAACACCCTAATTGTCATGCTAGAAACCTCGAAACTAATATGGTGGTATTGTGTTCCCCAATATATTGTGCACTCTAATAAACTTATCTGAGATCAGAGAATAGAACAGCCACTAGATATAGAAGCCAGAAAATGGTGGCACACACATCTTTAATCCTAGCATACCGAAGGCAAAGATCCATCTGGATCTCTGTGAGTTCAAAGCCACACTGGAAACAGCCAGGCATGGTGATACATGCCTTTAATCCCAGGAAGTAATGGCAGGAAGCAGAAAGGTATATATAGTGTGAGGACCAGGAACTAGAGCCTGGTTTTTCTTTTAGGCTTTTAGCAGCAGTTCAGCTGAGATTCATTCTGGATGAGGACTAAGAAGAGGCTTCCAGTTTGAGGAAACAGAATCGGTTAAGAAGTTGGAGAGGCGAAGTTAGCTGTGGCCTGTTCTGTTTCTCTGATCTTTCAGTGTTCACCCCAATACCTGGCTCCAGGTTTGTTTTTATTATTAAGACCTTTTAAGATTCGTGCTACAATTGTTAATTGATTTCTTTGCATTTATTTTGTTCCACAAGAAAGTAAAATTTTAAAAATCAAATCATTTATGAGGAACAGGAAATGATTGTCTTAGTGTTTATATAGTTTTGAAATAGGCATGTAGTTGTATATGTTGATTTAGCAGCCATGCCAAAATGAAAAAAAATGGTGATATAGCCCATTTATAATTTGTTATTCTGTGCAGTATCAGTAGCCATTATGTCCTCTGTCATCCTGAATTAGATAGTCCATTCTCCTAGATCCACTAGTATCAGTGAATAGAATAATCTGCCAAATACTAACCCAGATAGCATGTGCAAATATTGATGTCACGGCAGTTTACTCTTAGCTTATCTACTCTCTCCATCAAGTGTTTTAATAACTTCCTTATTGCTCCTGGATTCAAGCACTTAAAGCCTGTCTCTCACCATGCTTGTCCTTTCTATCTTAACAGCAGGATGAACCTAGAATAAACTTGGCTTATTCATCATTGAGCATTTATCATAGACCTAATTGTTCATGATAAGGATACTTGTAGTACACTTAGCATATAATAGGCCCTATATCAAGTGTTTTCTGCACATTACACAATACAGATCATCAATATTCCATGTGGCAGTTATGTTTTTTATACTTCTCCAGAAGTATAAAATTAAGAAATTAGAAGAGAGTCTACTGTCTATCCCAAGAACATGCTAAATCGAACTCATGTTTTCTGCACTCCATCATTCTCTCATTTCTTTCACATATGCAGCTAATCATGTTTATACTGCTCAAAGTGCTAGTTCTCCTAGTAATTTATAGTTTCCAACAGTCTATTATGTCAAAATATATGTAAAAGATATTTTGATCTGTTAATTTATTATTGTTGTTGTTTTTCCAAGCAGTAATTCTGTACCAACTGGGAAGATTGTATTTTTATCTCTTACATCCAAATCTGTTAACCTCTATTGCTGTGGGATGGTCTGTATGTCAAGTGTGTTGCTGATTGGTCAATAAATAATTCACTGATTGGCCAGTGGCTAGGCAGGAAGTATAGGCGGGACAAGGAGGAGAATAAAACTGGGAAGTGGAAGGCTGAGTCAGAGTCACTGCCAGCCACCACCATAACAAGCAGCATGTGAAGACGCAGGTAAGCCATGAGCCACATGGCAAGGTATAGATTTATGGAAATGGATTAATTTAAGCTATAAGAAAAGTTAGCAAGAAGCCTGCCATGGCCATACAGTTTGTAATCAATATAATTCTCTGTGTTTACTTGGTTGGGTCTGAGTGGCTGTGGGACTGGAGTGTGACAGAGATTTGTCCTGACTGTGGGCAAGGCAGGAAAACTCTAGTTACACTCTATTTTTCTCTTTGTAAATTTGTCCATTTGCATTACTTCATCTGAATAAATTAAGACATTTGTTTTCATCTGCCTGCTTTCTTTCACTTAGTATGCTGTTTTCATGGTTAGTTTATGTTGTATCAGACATCAAAACACACACACACACACACACAGTATGAGTGTGTGAGTGTGTGTGTGTCTGTGTGTGTGTGTGTGTGTGTGTTGGTGGGTGTGTATGGTGTGATATATGTGTGGGTACATGCTTCTCACAGTACACATGTGAAGATCAGAGAACAACCTATGGGGTTGGTTCTCTCCTTCGACCATGTGGGTCCTATACACCTAATTCAAGTCAACTGAATCATTTTGCCATCCTAGAATTTGTTTTTCAGGATAAATAATACTCCAGTGTTTTTGCAAGTCACATTCTGGTTATTTATTTATGTTGATGGACAAATGTGGTTTGTATAATTCTTTTAGATATTATGAATAGTGATATTATAAACATTCATGTTAAAATGTGTTTAGTTCTTTACTTCACACATTGTTTGTGTATGTACTTAGCAGTAGAATTACTTGAACATGTGGTAATTTTATTTTTAACTTTGTAAGGAACTGTCATACTGTTTTCATATTCTGTGTTCTAATTTTTCCACATCCCTGTCAGCAATTAATTTTATTTTTGACAAAAGCTATGCTAATGAATATCAAGCTGTATTTCATAGTATCTTTGGTTTACATTTCCATTATGGTTACTAATATTGAGTCACTTTTTCTGTGCTCATTAACCATTTATGTAAGTTCCTTTGAGGAATGTCCATTGATAAGTTCCTTACCAATTAAAAGAATTGTAAAAGTCTTTTAAATATTTATTGTACTATATAAGAAACATTAACTATATGAAGAGAACTGTTAATCACTGGGAGGGATAAAATTATGGGGGTTATGACCCTCAATTAGATAAAATGCTAAAATACCTAAGAGGAAAACTATAAAGATGAATAGATAAAGTTTTAAAAAAGTATTCTCCCAAGGCAGTAGAGAAAAACTATGTCTCTTTCATGTGTGTTGAGAGGTAATCAGCTCCTATGAAATCAATAACCTTGGAGATTGAGTTTTAGAAGAAGAATTGGATTTCAACAAGATTGAGCAAGAGAGAGAACAGTCAGACAGAAGGTAAGGCAGAATGAAAAAAATAGGCTGTAGGAAAATTTTGTGCACCTGCACCTAGTTCATTCTGTCTACAAATATTGGACAAGGGTTTGTGGTAGATGTTCTTGAATATCAGAATAACAAATTTCTAATTAATAAGCAGTATGAGTTTGTGATAATTTTTGAGAAAGATAGCAATCTAAAAAGAACTAGATCTCAAATCTTTCTTAATTTTCATGCTTTTGTTGAGCTGTATGTCTTGTAGCCTCTAGTTCTCTGTACCATTCAGGCATCCAAAAAATGAATTGATAGAACAAAAGCTTTTGCACTATTCTCCTTTCTGATACGTTGTTTATCTCCACACAAAGACTATCAGTGAATTTTTAGCAGTGTAACTCTCTGTATAATTATTTTGTCAAAGCTACCAATGCTTTTCTAAAATAATGAATTGGTTACCTGAGCATGTCTTTTATTCCACTGGATTTTATAGGAACTACAGCTGTTTTATAAGAGTATGTCTTTGCTGGAACAATTAAGGAAAATGGTGCTATTATAAACAGAACACAGGAGTCCAAAATAGGCCTCAATCATTTTTCTGGCTGCAGATATAAAACTGTAGTTAGTTCCAGCCTACACTCTGTTCAGTCTTGCAATGTTAGATGTGAATAGCTGTATTTTTTGTTTTGAAAATTGAAATAATTCACATTGAAATCAACACAAGCAAGCAACTAAATCACCAGATTAAGTGACATATTTTTCTTCCCCCACAGAAGAAGATTGTTTGTGGTTTCTGAGAGCAGTAGAAATTAAAGCACTGGTGAGCTTTTTCAGTGGTTGAAGTGGCCTCAGCTTCTTATTATTTAAGAATAAACCACAGGGCAATTTGTATATGTCTGTAACACTTTAAAACAGCTTAGAATCACTGCAAAATGTCAATATTGCTGTCACATAAAAGCATTATTTTAAAAAATAGTAAGAAAAAAAGGTTCAAAAGTTACAAATAATTGCTGTGCCTAGTTGGAGATGCAGATCATTACATTTATTAAGTCTTAACACTTTTCTAGACACTGAGCTAGACATTTTATGTGTTATTCCTTTCAGTATCCCCATAGTATAGGTATTATGTTCTTAAATTTACAAAAGGGTCCACAGCTACATAGAATTAACACTTATTTGTGTTTCCTAATGGCTGATTCCAGAACCTATGACTTAGCATGATAAATAACATTTCCTCACTCCTGTCAGTGTATCTAATTCTACCAATAGTGACATTCCCATACCTGTTGTAACTGATGTGCATGGCATAAAGGAATTATTCTGAAAAGTATTCTCACCAACTTCTGGGACCTTGGGGTTTTTCAATCAGATCTTCTTCTTCTTGTAGGTAGCAATAAGAACCTATCTAGTTCATTGGAAATTCCACTAGCCAAAATGTAGACACATAGATCTACTTAATTAGAAATGAGCAAGGGTATATTATGTAATGATACATTAAGGGGGAAGGAGAAAAAGCAGGCACTGACAAACAACAGAATTCTTTGTGTAGCCCATTGTTCACCATTTCAAATTTCATGTTGCTCTTCTTTCCCAACATACACCACTATATATATATATATATATATATCATAGTTTAGAGTATCCCCAAATACCACATGAGGTAACATTTCATTCTAGCCAATAAATCCATATGTCTTTACATGGCTCTGTATATGAAATAACAAGAGAAAGTATACATTCTAGGACAACAACACATGGACTACAGTGTTACTATATAACAATTGTAGCATGAATCTTAAAAAGTCTTATTAATAAAAACAAACCAGAAGGGAGGTATTGGGGTGAATGCTGAAAGATTAGAGAGACAGAACAAGCCACAGCCACCTTACCTTGCCAATTCCTCAGCTGATCCTATTTCCTTAAACTTGAATCCTCTGTCTCCTCACACAAATGGATCTCAGCTGAACTGCTGCTCAAAGCCTCAAGCTTAACCAGGCCCTAATTCCTGGTCCTCACACCTTATATACTTCTCTTTTCTGAAAGGAAAGAGGAGCAGTGGATGGGGGGGTGGTCACTGAGAGGAGTGGAGGGAGGGGAAGTTGTGGTTGGGATGTAATGTATTAGAGAAGACTAAAACGTTAAGTAAAATGCAATTACATCATTTTCCCCTCCCCTTTTCTCCCTGTAACCCCTCTTAAGTCCCCCACCTCCAAATCCTACCAATGTCTCTCCCACTGTCAAATTGGTAGCCTCTACTTCCCTACATACATATATGCAGATATACATATGTGTGTATGTATGTATTATTGCTTGTGGGCCATAGCTGGTATTTTACCTTGTCACATGGTTCAGGACCCTCTGAGTTGATTTGTAGAAGTAATAATTTATCTCTGTATTGGGAGGGGATAATCAATATAGCTACTCAGGCTCCTGCAAACAGCTGAAGTTCTTTAGAAAATATCAAGGGCCTAAAACTTCAGAGTCTCTCTTTGACTCAACATCTAAGAATTATATTATTCTGTGAATCTCAATTTCCTCACTGAGCTTCCAAAAGGAGGGGCAGTTTGCAGTATGACAGACCTAGGATGATCTAATTTCATTATTCCGAAAATAGTGGAGTCCTACCAATTCCTAAAGGATCTACTCTTCAGTGTCCAGTTCCACCATTCTTACAGCATTCCCATGAGGAATTTGCTTCCTACCATTAATTTTTTTCTGAAACTTCTGATGAGTTACTAAAGAAGCCATTCCATTAAGAAGTACAAGAACTGGCATTTTAATCTTGCCTATTTGTCTGACAGCTTGGTTTTATTGCACTACACTGCACAGTGCAGTGTTCCTCACTATATTCTATCACTCGATCATTTATATGACACACAAAACAAGAAAATAGAATACTGCTGTTTTCAATGTTATCTGGAAACACAAAGGTCAGGTGATACGTTTCCTTTACATCATGCATATGTGTGAATGACCAAGAAAACCTTACTGATATTGATTTTGGTATTACAAATAATTTTTTTTTGTTTTTTTCAAGACAGGGTTTCTCTGTGTAGCTTTGTGCCTTTCCTGGATCTCGCTCTGTAGACCAGGCTGGCCTCGAACTCACAGAGATCCGCCTGCCTATGCCTCCCGAGTGCTGGGATTAAAGGCGTGCGCCACCACCGCCTGGCTACAAATAAATTTTTGTGGTAGTAGAATTTACAAATAATAAGTATCTATTAAGTCTTCATTGATCTGAGTTTCCAGTGTATTTTGAAACTCAAATGTAAAAATTTAATTTCATACAATAGAAGAGCAAAGAGGAAAGGGAGAAGGGATAGATATATGGATAACATGAAGGTTTGAGAAGGTTCCATTCAGTATCCAAATTTAATGAAACCTAGTTTACATTACACAATAAACACAAATATAAATGTATACACAGAAACACATATATTTGCCAATTATAAAATGTAACTTCATTATTATATTTTTCATTATTTAAGACAATTTTAAATTCAAATATATTTGATTATATTCTTCCCCTCCCCCAAGTCCCTCCAGATCTTCTCCTCTGCCCACCCAACTTTGTTTTTTCTCAAAAAAGAAATAAAATCCCAATAAAACAAATCCCTCAAAACCAAGAAAACAAAATAAAACCACATCCAAAAAGGAAAAACAAACAAAAAACCATCAAAATGTAACCAAATAAAAGTACATAAAAAAAAATGTGGAGTCAGATTATAAGTTGGTCAACTATTCCTGAACATGAGGCCTGCCCTGTATTGGCTGATTTACCCAGTGTCACTCCATTGTAGAAAACTGATTTTCTCTCTCTCAGCAGGAATAATTGACAGTTCGGTTGTTAACTTTTACCCTAATGGCTAGATTTTCATTCATTCATTTATTATTTTTTTAAATAACACAATCAAATATAATCTATAAAACGAAGACTATCACATTGAAGTTTATGGTGATATTTTATTTGTAATGAAATGTGATTTTATTTGTATGTTAATAAATAAAGTTGCCTGGGGGTCAGAGCTATTAGCAAGCCATAGAAAGCTGGGCGTTGGTGGTGCACGCCTTTAATCCCAGCACTTGGTAGGAAGAGCTAGGTAGATCTCTGCGTGTTCAAGGATACAGCCAGCATGGAGAGACACACCTTTAATCTCAATACCAACCATAGACCTGGAGGTCTGTACAGACAGGCAGTGACAAGGCAGTCATGTGGTTAGGTTTACAACCAATGAGAAGGCAGAACAGAAAGTCTTTATAAAGACAGACACACAGGAAGTAGGTCTCTTTCGGAGGTGTAGGACCACCGCTGGAGGAAGGGTAAGGTTTTTAGCTCTTAGCTCTGACCTCTTGGCTTTCTTCTTTGCATTGGTTCTGTGTTTCTTATTGAATAAGATGGTTACTTCTACAGAAGTTGTACAAGATAAACCAATAGAAAGAAAAGAGCCCTGAAGAAGGCACAAACATCAGAGACCTGCTCATTTGCATACTCAGGAGTCTCATTAAAAAAAACCCACTAAACTGGAAAGGGATTTATTTCATTGTTTTTATTGGAGCTCTTTGAGGTTGTTTCATCTTATTAGTTAAGGTAGTAAGATTAACAAAAATGAGTTGGCAATATGATCACTTAAAACATGAGTAATTGTTTCTTTAGTTTCCACTATATTAAATAAGAGAATTGAATGGACTGATATATAAGAGTAGCTCTAGATGTAACTGTATTAGCTTTTCATGGTAGCCATAATAAATTGCATTCTTGCTGATTAATACTGCTATATATGCGGAAGAGCTATATTCCACATAAAGAGTATGGTTTAGGTAATTCTATATATTTTTAGACATTTTTAAAATTCTTCTTTAATGCAATACATCCAAACTGTGTTTTCCCCTCCCCCTACTCCTCCCGGCTTCCCCTCCCAGGCTCTTCACTATATCCACTCCTCCTCTTCAGAGGAGAACAGGCCTCCCAGGGGTATCAACTGAACGTAGCATAACAAATTACAATAAGACTAGGCACAAACCCTCATATCAAGGCAGGGCAAACAACCCAGTGTCTCTTTGAATTTTTGTGTTGATGATTAATTGTGTATTTGGAAAATATGGAAATATAGATCTAGAATAGATAATGTTGCCTACTATAGGCTTGATTTCATGCTTGTTTTATTCTAAAGACCTTAACAAGATTAAAATTATCTGTCTAACTGAATCAGCAACAGACTCCAAAATTAAATGACTGAATAAATACAATGACCTCCTTTTCTTTGTAGCTATTATATACATATACATGTTTTACCTGCATACCCAATTTCTAGCAATCATTTTTTTCTCTTTCTGATGCCAGATTTATCTTTACTTGTATTTTCCCATTAGTTACACTATGAAAAAAAATGATTATGGATTATGAAACTGCCAATATCCTGACATCTGGTTTCATATATTCAGACCAATTAAAACTGCAGCATAACTAGTAGGTTTCTATTCCACCAATCAGCTACATCACATTTTAGATTACTATTATACCTGTAGCCTCAATTACACCTAATAGTTATTTTTCTCAATTTATACAGCAAGTTTGTAATCCACGCTTGTCTATTACCATTACCCTAAGCTCCTAAGAGAAATTTGTGTTCATCTCTACAATAAGTAGGGACATTTCTATGACTTTTCTCTGAAATTTCCATATCAGCTTTCAGAACATACTATCTAACACTGATAAACTACCTGGTTGTTAAGAACCATTCAGAATTGACTAGATGTGGTAGATATTTTTAGAGGGCATTCTCCAAGGTGATGTCTTATCTCTATTAATGATAGTAAGTAGATGTTTCTTACACACGCACTGCTTATTTAAAGATGTGACTTTCACCAGAATGTAGGTGCAATAAGAGTGTAAAGAAAATCCCGTGGATTTAGGAAGAATCAATGCCATGCTAATATAATCACAATGTCTAGTCAGGTAGAAAATGAGCTTTCTAGAATACCGGATATAGAAGAAAATTTCTGTGCATGGTGTTATTTATGGCTGAGACAGGAGAATTATGAGTTTCTGCACAGCCTGGGCTAGATAATTAAGCCCTGTCTCAAAGTTAAAGCGATGGAGGGAGGAGAAAATGAAAGAATATGTTATAGCCAAACTATATCCTATTTCTGCATTCTTAATGAAGATATGTTAAGATGGATATTGCACCCTAAAAGCAACATCCTATGGCCATATATGCATTAGATATTGGAGAAGGAACCAGAAAGCATTTTCAAAATTCATTTTTTATAAAATAAAGAGAATTATTCATTGTCACTTTTCAAAACGACCATTAATAAAATCCATGGACACAATAAAACAAGGTGCAAAGTGGAGAACTGAGTGGATAAAAAAACCCACCATCTTTTGTTGTTAAATTTTGATCCTTCTTTTAAGGTTTAATTTAAATAATATTTAAATAAAAATTACAAATTGCAAAATACATGATAAAGTAATAAAATGTTAAATTTGAAATGTAGTTAAATCAATACCTGTGAATTTAACTAATCATAGCTTGTGCTTTCTTGGGATTTAACAAAATTAGTGGAATAGTTTTCTTTAGAATCATCCAACAATATAGCTCTGATTCTCAATAATATTACTTATTGAACTGTAATTTAGTGACATTGTTTCTGGAAGCTGAGAAGTCGTACTCAGGGTTCTTCATCCAATATTTTAGATTTTCATTTATAGAAGAGAATGATACACAAAATTGCCTGATAACTGCTAGCTCATGATAGTAGTATCATAAGCTAACAGGAAATAAGCATATATTCAAAATCAATGCTGAAAAATAAGAATATATTTTTTTTTCTAAATCTCAAGCCATGGAGTGCACAAAAAGGCTAAAATGTCCAGTTACTCCTGATCAAAGTTCCATGGGTCCTGTACTGGAAGCAAATAAGCCCTGTCTGGCTTAGCTCTCAATTGCAAACAAGCCCTGTCTGGCCTAGCTCTCAATTTGGTGTTCTCCTTCAGTAATATATAATGGCCAGCATGGAGTAGATGATGGTTAATGTCTTTTAACGTCAAAAGTTGAGTTGTCTGAATTCAAAAAAGATGATAGCAAAATAAAGTGAGAGACTGATCCCCAGAAGTAATTACAAGGCAGATAAATGAAAAGTCCTGTATTTGGGTCCAGAAAAAAAAAGTATACAGCTAAAAAAAGGCAGATTATATCAGTTACAAATGATTAGTAAGATTGATGGTTAATAATTTTAGGATTATAAAATCATAAGTGGATATACTATATTATGTATCTATTTACAACAGTAATCCAAATACTTCTTCAAGTAAACCAGTTCAGAAGTATATTCAGAGAAAGATGATAGTACCAGTTTCGTATGCTGATACAACTCTATTAAGTCAAAAATAGGCTTTTGGTGTACCAAACCAACTTTTAGCTATCTCATGAAAAATAATGGAGAAATTGAAGATGGTTGTTTGAGGAAAAGTGTGGGAGAACACAAGATTTGCCTTCAAATATGTAGAACGCTGTTTCCATACTCAGATGTCTTTCCTATCTTTTTCTACTCTCTTGTATTCTGGCATCTGATTGAATTCACCCAGTGTCTGATATTGCACTGGTGGAAGAGAAGCAAGCCATAGCATTAAGCTTGGATTTTCTGGCAGCTATACTACTTTCCTTATGGTCATAGGTACTATTAGGTTTCTTTCTCTTTGATCTTCATCTTTCTCCAGACTCTTAGCTCCAAGGTCTTTTCACTCCTTCTTTCTGCTTCATTAACTGCTGTGAATGTACCATCTGTTATCTGTCAGACTAGTATGGAATAAATGTTTAAAATGTAGAAAATAGACTAAACTATGGGACAGGAAAAATTGCTAACAGTAAGGTTATGAGCTTAGCCTCAACATTTTGGCACTAGAGTTCCTTTCAAATAGGACTATTTGATAGAAGGAGACCAGTAGGAGGAAGATTAGATACAAGAGAGAGTAATGAAGGGCAAATCTGTGTAAAGTACATTTATATTCAAGGATAGCAATGTCATAAGGAAAGGATTATTTTCTTACATTTACTAAAGAATTTTTTTAATTGAAAGGGTTATATCAGATTGTAGAGAGCTCTTATCAATGGGAGGGTTCAAGAAGAACACTAGGCTTTTTTTCTCTTTGAGGAAAGAAATGTGAGCACAGATGGGAGTTAAGAATAGATAAAATGTCATTTAACATGATGTAAGAGACAATGAATCATTTTGGAATGCTTTATTTCTTCTCAATTTCCAGAGTTTTCCAATGCAAAGTAAGCAGAATTCACAAATTGAGTAATGAGCCATGCCATGTAACTGGTCTCTCCTCTCTTTCCTGAGCATCATGTGTGAGTGGCATACTAACACATACACTAGGTGAAAGGTTAAGAACAGGCTAACTGCTGTCTCTACTTTTCTAAACACAATTAGAACATCAGATGTTTGCCTATTCTTGGGAATCCTTATGATTTCTTATAGCCCTTTTCTCCCACACTTCCTTTTCCTTCTTCCCTCTTAATTCTTTCCTCCCTCCCTCCCCTTCCTCCCTCCGTCCCTCCCTCCCTCCCTCCCTCCCCTCCCTCCCTCCCTCCCTCCCTTCCTTCCTTCCTTTTCAATATTGTCCAAACTATCCTTGTATAAA
The DNA here is from genome assembly GCF_949786415.1 of Peromyscus eremicus. Taxonomy (NCBI): domain Eukaryota; kingdom Metazoa; phylum Chordata; class Mammalia; order Rodentia; family Cricetidae; genus Peromyscus; species Peromyscus eremicus. The sequence continues at coordinate 124,213,002 of NC_081439.1, forward strand.
GCTTCCATTTTAGAGATTTGGGGAGGGGCAAGACTGTATTTAAAAAGAAAAATAAAACACCTCAAATAGTCTTATAAGAGAGAAAGGCAGGCAGATCTAATAAAATATTCTTCTCTTATTTACCTCAACTAATTTCTACATTTTAGAATTTTTCCTTTTTATGGGCCAATGCATTCAGCTTTCTTAAAGCCCCTCCTTCACTCTTTGTTAATCCGTTCTTCAGCTTTCCCCATGGTTTTCAAATTCTGAAACACCACCACTAAAGCTATTTCTTTGTATCTGATTTTTACTGCCTGTTCATTTTCTTGAATCTCTTCCATAACGTCGAAGATGACACTTATTGAACAAAGGGAAATATGTATGAATTAAGATAAAACTTAAGAGGGAAGAGTAGATAAACAGAGCAAAATCAGGCAAAAAAGGAGCTAGGCATGAGAACAGAACTGAAACTGTGTATATGTGGATGTTGTTCCAGAGTAATTAAAGCAAGTGGACAACAGAGCTTGGTGTGCTGAGATTTTGTTTCCTGAAAACAGTCCTTGCCATTAGTAGTTCTCTCTCCTGAGCCGTGGGATGCATAATATTAAGGCTGGTCCCTCTAATATTATACAAGACATTTTCTCCCTCAACCCCATTTCCCCTCCTTCTCCCCACCTGATCCTCTCATTCCATACTACTCCCAGTCCACCCACAAAATCTATTGCATCTTCCCCCAGTTCCTTCCTCTATATATAACCTCTCTGTGTTTTTGGACTGTACCTTGATTATCAGCTATTTAATGACTAATGTCCACTTATGAATGAGTACATACCATATTTGTCTTTCTGGGTGTGGGTTACCTCACTCAGGATGACTTTTTTTTCTAGTTCCATCCATTTGCCTGAAAATTTCATGTTGCCATTTTTTTTAAAGTAAGCTGAGTAATACCATTGTGAAAATGTACCTCATTCTTTATCCATTCTTTGATTAAGGGACATCTAGGTTGTTTCCAGTTTCTGGCTATTATGAATAAAGCTGCTATGAACATAGTTGATCAAGTGTGATTATAGTAGGATGGAGTGTCTTTTGGGTATATGCCCAAGAGCAGTATAGCTGGGTCTTGGGGTATATAGATTCTTAATTTCTGAGGAACTGCCACATTGATTTCCATAGTGGCTATACAAATTTTCATTCCCACCAGCAGTGGAGGAGTGTTTCCCTTGCTCCACATCCTTGCCAGCAGGAATGTTTTTTACCTTAGCCATTCTGACAGGTATAAGATAAAATCTCAAAGTAGTTTTGATTTGCGTTTCCCCAATGGCTAAAGATGTTGAACATTTCTTTAAGAGTTTTTCAGCCATTTGATATTACTCTTTTGAGAATTCTCTACTTAGATTTGTATCCCAATTTTTAATTGGATTATTTGTTTTTTTTTGTTATCTAGTTTCCTGATTTCTTTATATATTTTGGATATTAATCTTCTACTGAATGTGGAGTTGGTAAAGAATGTTTTTCAATTCTGTGAGCTGCCACATTGATTGACCAAATGATGGTATCATTTGCCTTACAGAAGCTGTTCAGTTTCATGAGGTCCCACTTATTAATTGTTGATCTTAGTGCCTGAGCCATCAGTGTTCTATTCAGAAAATCTTCTCCTATATCAGTGTGTTCAAGACCATTCCCCATTTTCTCTTCTGTCAGATTAAATGTGCTGTGGGATGTTCTGTATGTTAAATGTGTGGCTTTGATTGGTTAATAAATAAAACACTGAATGGCCAGTAGCCAGGCAGGAAATATAGGTGTGACAAGGAGAGAGGAGAATTCTTGGAAGTGGAAGACTGAGGACAGAGATGCTGCCAGGTGCTGCTATGAAAAGCGAGATGTAAGGTACCAGTAAGCAACAAGCCATGTGGCAACTTATAGATTAATACTAATGGGTTAATTTAAGATATAAGAACTAGATAACAAGAAGCCTGCTGTGGCCATAGAGTTTATAAGCAATATAAGTCTCTGTGTGTTTACTTGGTTGGGTCTGAGCGGCTGCAGGATTAGTGGGTGAGAGAGATTTCTCCTGACCATGGGCCAGGCAGGATTGAAAAACTCTAGCTACAAAGGGCACCCAATGTGGAGCAAGAGTTTCCACCTAAAACTTGAGAAAAAAGATTCTAAAATGGAGCTAAAAACAGCTTCCTAGTTGTCTCTCTCAAGTTGGTGGGTTTGTGGCATGCGTGTTTGACTGGCAGTATGGTGAGGATGAGGTTTCTACAAGTGGCACATTATGCTGCATGGTAGATTTAGTCTTTGCTAGTACAAAAAAAAAAGATTTCTGAGCTACATGATGCTTTGATAGAAGCATAGAACCACTGTTTCTAAGAGTTGATGGCTCCCAGAGCTGGCAGTGGCCCAGAGCTGGTGGTAAACGTACCACCACCATGTTGGGAAGATGAGGTGTGTGGAGCCACCAGCCAAAGCTGCTATTTTAGCCCTAGTAATGCTGCAGTATAAAACAATAGATTCACAATAAGATAGATTTAGATGGAACAAGAGTGTAAATGCTTTACAATGTGTGTAAAAATGCATGTATGCTTGAAAGAGAGAAAAAAAGAAATATATACAGTTATATAAAGAAATAGACAGTTTTTAAAAATAAAGTCTTTAAAGAGACAGTAAAGGTAGTATAAAAAAGGAGCCACATAAAGATGGATATTATACAGAGAATCTGGATTTTGTTGTCTTTGGGATTTTTAACTGCAGGAAAACATTTGATTATAAAAGCTGTTGAGTTAAACCAATATGTATATTTTAAAGGTACCTTGACTTCAAAATGTGGATGTAAGGATATGTTGCTTTGGAAAGGAGGCTCTGTTTTTGATTCCTCAGAAAGCCAGAGGCTATGAATTTGTTCCAGATTAAGATATATCAGGTTTGACCAGCCAAGACCCCCTGAAAGGTCTCTGAAAGGACACCATGGCCTAGATGATCCAACATCCAGAACGGTTTCAAGTCAACTGGCTCAAACAATACAGCCTCACAGACTACTCCATAATCCTAAAATTTTCTTTGTGTCCCCATAAGATATAGTGACCCCCTCCAGCAGGATGTAGTAAGAGATGATAGGCCCAAATTCCCAAATATACCAAGTTAGCTTTGGAGATGGAATTGGCTCACTCATTCTCTAAACCCAAGTGTATTGCCAAAAAAAAAAAAAAAAAAAAAGGTTGAAAGATTCTTGTGTCCCATATCAGAAGAGCCCCCTGGTGTGGGACAGAGAAAAACCAATATTTTTATAGATGCAATCTCTTTCTAAAAAAAAAAGGAGATAGTATAGATAATGATAGGATAAAAAGGTAGATTGTTAAACCTACTTTTATAGAGCAATGACTTGTTTGAAGTGTTTTACATTGGTATAGATTTTAGTTTATTGATACAAATTTAAAGTTAATTTTGTTATACTATATGTGTTTTTACTGTTGTTTAAGGTATTATGTTTATATAACTCATTTAAATCGTAATGGAACAATTAGTCTTCTATGATAATCAAACTTATAGTCATGTTTTTTTCTAGGTATACATAGATATAATTCAATTAGGTAGGTAATCTTCAAACACTTCAAAGACCTACAGACTATGGCATTTAAAATGTTTTAAAAATTTAGACTTTCTAGACAATGAGATATGTCAGCTCCTGGCAGCACCAATTTACTTCAGAGAGGAGGATGGGCATCGAAGACACTCTATATGGAGTTTATCTTCACATTGGCAGGAAACTGTTCTTGCCTGGACTGCTTGATCGACTGGACATGCAGGACCCATAGAAAGGTGACCATTGAATTTTGCTTGGTGAAATGGTCCTTCAAATTCCTGCTTTGCAGAGGAAACTGCCAGACATTCTACAGGACTCAGAGAGAAGTGACTGAGAGACTCTAGGCCTATGGGCTGAAGATAGATGCCCCAACTTTACAAAAGAACTTTGGATGACTGTCCAGGATGCCAGCTATCTCTGTCTACTCTTGCAAGACTCTCTAAAGTTGCTTTAATCCTTCTCCCATTCCTCAGGTAATATTATATCCTTCTGAGGTCTTTGATGTAGTTGAAGACTACATAGTTATAATTTTCCTTAGTTATGATAAAAGATAAGTTAGATATGAAACCTTAGACTCACAAATATAAGATAGATAGGATATCTTCTTTAATTTTGCCAAATACAAATGGACTAGTTATTATAAATAGACTAGATATTGTAACTGTAATTCTTGCTTGATAATTGTTTTGTTATCTGTAATTTTACTATGTGAAAATTAAAACCTCCCGTTTTGAAAAAAAGAAAAGGGGAAGTGCTGTGGGATGTTCTATATGTTAAATGTGTTGCTCTGATTGGTTAATAAATAAAACACTGATTGGCCAGTAGCTAGGCAGGAAACATAGGTGTAACTGACAAGGAGAGAGGAGAATTCTGGGAAGTGGAAGGCTGAGGAGAGAGGCTGCCAGCCGCCACCATGAAAAGCGAGATGTAAGGTACCAGTAAGCAACAAGCCATGTGACAACTTACAGATTAATAGTAATGGGTTAATTTAAGATATAAGAACTAGATAACAAGAAGCCTGCTGTGGCCATAGAGTTTATAAGCAAAATAAGTCTCCGTGTGTTTACTTGGTTGGGTCTGAGCAGCTGTGGGACTAGTGGATGAGAGAGATTTGTCCTGACTGTGGGCCAGGCAGGAATGGAAAACTCTAGCTACATAAATGTATCTTGTTTATTTATTTTGTGGGTCTTTGTTCCACTTGACCTTGAATTTTGTGCAAGGAGAGAAGTATAGATCTTTGCGTTCCTCTACATGTAGCCATACAGTTTGACCAGCACCATTTGTTGAAGATACATTCTTTTTTCTAGATTGTATTTCTGGCTCCTTTATCAAAAATCAGTTTGCCGCAGGTATGTGGATTTATGTCTAGTTCTTCCAGTCAATTTCCTTGATCAACAATAGAGAGGTTCTAAAGAGGCAAGTTTATAACACTAAGTACCTACATAAAAATGCTGGAGAGACCACATATTAGCAACTTAACAGTGCACCTTAAAACTCTAGAACCAAAAATAAATAAATAAATAAGCCCACAAAGGAATGAATGGCAAGAAATAATCAAACTCAGGCCTGAAATCAATAAAATATAAACAAGTAAACAAGTAAACAAAAATGATACAAAAAAATCAATGAAAAAAAGAGTCAGAAAAGGGCTTCACTGTAATCTAACAATTTTGTTACTTTGATCTCTGATTTCTAAACTCCAGAACATTTCTCTTGCTTATATCTAGTGTAATATTCTATTATAGCAGTATGAAGTAAGAAAGAAATGAGCAAATAAATATATTTTGGTTCATCCATTTAATAAAGCATTATCCATACATAAACAAAACCTAATTAATATATGTAAATTTGTGGATAAATCTTAGCATACCTACTCCCTAGTGTGTTGTTCTGTTTATAGTAAATTTGAAAAAAATAATTTATTCTAAAAGCCAGATAGTTATTTGCCTACTGAGAAACTGCCTACTCATTTTAAGGAGAAATCTTCTGAACACTAGTTATAGTTTCCTCTTCTTCTAAAACAAGTTCTTGCTGTGGGATGTTCTGTATGGCAAATGTGTTGCTGATTAGTCAATAAATAAAACAGGAAGTATAGGCGGGACAAGCAGCAGAATAAAGCTGGGAAGTGGAAGGCTGAGTCAGAGAGACACTGCCAGCTGCCATGATGACAATCAGCATGTGAAGATGCTGGTAAGCCAAGAGCCACGTGGCAAGGTATAGATTTATAGAAATGGATTAATTTAAGCTGTAAGAACAGTTAGCAAGAAGCCTGCCACGGCCATACAGTTTGTAACCAACATAAGTCTCTGTGTTTACTTGGTTGGGTTTGAGCGGCTGTGGGGCTGGCAGGTGAAAGAGATTTATCCTGACTGTGGGCCAGGCAGGAAAACTCTAGCTACAAATGGCATTCAATGTGGTGGCAAGAGTTTCCACCTAAAAACTGAGAACAATTCTAAAACGGAGCTAAAAACAGTTCCTAATTGTCTCTCTCAAATGAGCAGCAGCTGCCGGTTTGAGCTACTTCTGAGTTACTGGCATATGCACTCGACCTGCAGTATGGCGGGAATGAGGCCTCTGCAAGTGGCACATTAAGCTGCATGGTGGATTTAGACTTTGCTAGTACAAAACAAAAAAAAAAGAGGTTTTGGGGCTACACGCTGCTTGGATAAAAGCATAGACCCACCATAGCTCCCAGAGCTGGTGGAATACCAAGGCCATGTTTGGAAGCTGAGGTGGGCGGAGCCAGCAGCCACAGCTGCTGCAGTTTAAAGCAATAGATTCACAATAGGACAGATTCAGATATTATAGTTTATAATGTGTGTAAAATATACGTAGGCTTGAAAGAGACAAAAAAGGTGATATATACAGTTATAGAAACAAATAAATAGTTTTAAAAAATAAAGTCTTTAAAGAGACAGTAAAATTAATATAGAAAATAAGCCACGTAAAGATGAATATTACACAGAGAATCTGGATTGTGTTGTCTTTTGTGGGAGCCCGTTCTCGGGTTCCTCGTGGCTTTACCCAGCAGGTCCTCATAGAGGATGATTAGGACCACGGGCCTAAGTGCAGGTGTCTGGGATGGTCTGCACTTGGCTGTGCTGGGGGAGGAGGTCTTTTGCTCCACCCCTTGGTGTCTCTATAAAAACCCTGGGGCAGAGACAGTCGGGGCCCGTTGGAATAGGTTCCAGGCCCTCTCGAGGCTATTCTTTATTTTCTATCTGTTTATCTCCACGATATTCTCCGCAATAAATCCTATCTAATATTTCCTGCTGTTCGCACTCAAGAAAACTCTGGGGAACTGTGGGGGTGGTTGGGTAAACGCCCCACAGAATGGCGCTTGAACAGGGACTAAAGAAAAAAGAAAAAAAGACTAAAGAAAAAGGGGGGACTAAAAAAGGGACTAAAAAAAGGGGGGACTAAAGACAAAGTAATAGGGACTAAAGATAAAGGAAAATAATAGTTTTATTACAGAGTTTTTGGAGAAAGTGCTGAGTTCAGCCCTGCCAGTGGATAAGGCATGCAGGTGTTATGGAAAATATATATTTTTTATATATATTGAGAGGCAGGGGTTTTATCCTTGAGAGAAAAGGAAAGTGGACTGGAAGGATGTCTGATGCTGCAGCGAAATTCTTTTCTGTCAAAATTTTCTATCTTCTATCCCTTTCTCAATTTCTATCTGTGAAAAATAAGTATAAGGCATAGGGTAGTAAAATAGTGTAGGAAAAACTTGGAAGTGTAAGATCGTGTAGGAAAAATAAGTAAGGCAACTAGACAGAAAAACTCTTCAATTTTCTAACTTTGGGGGCTCTGAATGCAAACTGGGGAAAAAAATCTTTCTTTGGGCTTTATGGGTAGTAAAAAAGCTCTTCTCTGAGCTTATGGAAGCTTTTGTCCTGGGGACAGCTGAAATGCTAAGTCCAAGCAGCAGGAGAAAGTGATTTCTCCCTGAGGCAAAAATGGGGGTGTAAAAAGCCAAAAATTTTAAAGTTGGGAAGTTTTGGGAAAAGTTGGTCTTTCTCTCTTGGGGGGGGGATCTTTCTCTTAACTAAAAGCTTTTCTTGGAAAATTTTGGGGGAAAAACTCTCTAAAAAGCCTTAATCTTTCTCAAAAGGGCAAAAATTAGAATGACCTGAAGATATTAGTATGGGGACCACCTGTGATTAGCTCAAAGGGAAAACAACAAACCTCTTAAGACAGCAAAACCTAAGTTCTTTCAAGCTTTAAAAATCCTCCCTGCAATGCAGGAGGCAGGGACAAGTTCCTAAAAACCTCTCTTCTAAGCTCTGTCTCTTCAAGCCAGTAATAGACAGTGGGTCAGAGTACCTGAGGGAAACGCTTGGGACAGTGTGGGTAAAGAGCTATAGAGAGCCCAAAAGGGCAGGAAACTTTACCCGAGAAAAGCAAAAAAGCCAAGCTTTTCAGTTACAGCGGAGATGAGGCATCAAGGGTTTTGTTTCTGAGTGAGCATTTCAGAATGAAAGGGTGCTCCTAATCTCCTAATGCAAAGATCCCCTGAAGCAGTGCAAACTGTTAGCATTGTATCCTTGCTTCTGACCAAAAACCCAGAGGCGACTGGCCAGTGGCTCTGAGTTGGAGTGCATTTCAGGGATACTAGGGTTCCTGAAATTGTAAACTTTCTGGAGCACAGAGCTGAGGCAGGAAGGTGCAGGACCCAGGGGAAGATTGCTAATGAACAACAAAAGCTAACGCCAGTGGGAACAGCACAGTTGTCCACTTTCCTACAAGTCCCGAGTTGATAGGTCCACAGCTGCAAAAAGACATCTGAAAAAAGCTTTCCTATCAGAGAAAGGACCTTTCTGGGGAAAACAGTAAAGCTGAACTGTGTCTGAAGCAGTTGTGCTGCTGAGTCAGAAAGCTGTCTGGGGAAAGAGCCTAGCCAGGGCAAAACAGAACTATCCAGGAGTAAAGCTTTCTTTTCTATCTGAGAAAGCATCTCTTTGAGAAAAGCTTTGTTTCAACTGACTCCTGTGAGATGAGGGGGAGTGTAGCCCTGAGGAGTGATTGCCTCTGGCATAAGCTCTGTCCTTGAGCACCCAGACAAGCAAATGCAACCCACTGGGGGACTGGACCAGGTGAAGGCCTGATGAGACAAAACACCTGTCCTAATGGGAGTTTAGAAATGGCAAAAACCTCCCTTGTTAGATTTTCAGTCTGTACGCAAACCACACAGACCCCAAAACAGAAACGGACTAAAGCCTCTACCTTCAGCAGCAGGGAAAGCCACCACTGTAGTGTTGGAAACTGTTTCTGGGGTAGAGGGAATAAACTGAGACCAAACTGGGAACTGTCTGGGAAAAAGACTCTGAAGAAACAGAAGAGACATAATCCTCCCCAGAAAATGCATGACCTGTGAAAGCTGCTAAGAGTTTGAGGCAGATTGTGGGGGGGGGAAAGCCCCTACCTCCAAAAGCAGCTAGCAGAGGTACAGAGCTGCAGACAGATACCTGAAGCTCTGCATCTGGGGGGGAAGGAACAAGCAAAATGAGAATAAAATCAGTGGGAGAAAATCTCTCTGAAGGAGCTATGGAAAAGCTGTTGTAAATAATCTTGTTTTTCACTGACTGGCTAAGACAAACGCAAGCCCCTAGGAAAGTTGCTATCAGAGATTGTCCACCTCAATGCGTGCTAATGAGGCAGGTGCAGTTCTGATTTGGGGGCCAGTGTCAAATGAAGGAGAGACACTTGTTAAAGCCAGCTGAGAGACCAGAAACCTCCCAATGTGCCATAGCTGAAAATGTAAAATGCTTGTTCAAAATCTCCGTTGCAAAAGCAAAAAAACATTGTTCGAACCTCCCAGGCAAGAATTTGTAAGCAAGTCTGATAAAAAAAAGAATTTAGAAGGTGACTCTCAGACCCAAAAAGAACGATGGGAAATGACTGATATAAGGGACTGATATGGGACTGATATTATGGACTGATATAAGGGAAATGCATTCTGGGAAAGGTAGTTTTTCCGCTAAAGGTGGCGACATTGCCCTGAAACACTTGTCAGCTTGAAAATACGTTCATGGTAAACTTAAAATACAGCTTTTAAAAGAATAAGGAGGAAAATCATGTAAGAGTTTAAGTGTCAGTTCCAATGAAAAACTGAAAGGATACGGAACTAGGTGCTTCGCAGTTTGGGGCTCCGTTGGTAAAATGCCTTATTTACCCTAATGGCTGTGCAAAGTTTTTACAGTAGTTGGATAACAAAAAGCTACCTATAAGAGCAAACAAGCCACTTTAAAATCCTTAAAACAAGGGAAAGCAGTTTATACACTGAACGTTGTCTTAGATATGAAGAAACTTATGTTGAAATTAAAAGTTATTTACCTCTTGAACAAACAGCCTGCAATGAGTGATTCCTTTGCAAAGCTAATTAAGGGGATAAGAAACAGGCATTCAAAAAGAAATGACTGCTTTATAGATGGGAAACAAACTTCAGAAAATCTAGCTGTCTTACAAAAGAGTTGCTTCACCTGAAAGTTCCTTATTAAAAAATCAATGCTAAATATTACAGCTGCTAATAACATCAGGAGTTAAAGCTAATGAAGTGAAAATACTAAATACAGTTCGGAGCTGTGCCACTTGTGGCTTTACTTGCTCCTTTAGAAAAATACTTTATATCACCTTATACCTGTGCAGTATTTGGTGAGGAGCTTTACAGCAGCTAAATATGGTAATTTCACCCTCAGGGTGAAGTGAAGTTTTTCAGTAATAGAAACGTTTGTCTGAATTGAAGCACTTAGGGGAACTATTATGAATTTGGGTGAAGGGACAGCCTCTAGTTAAAAACTGTCTACCGCTGACAGTGCATCTCTACCAGTTCCGGAATGGCAGAGAGAACTGGCAACTTTGGAGTGTGGCGTCATCCTAGGAAGGTTACAGTCCCCTAGCAACAACTATCACAATTCTATAACAACAACACTCACTAAATCCTAGTGTTTTATAGCAAAGCTGACTATAAACTCTAAACTTTAGAAATGATGTACGTACTTCCTGTCTAGTTAAGAGAATCTTTCTAATAGAAATAGTGATAATAATTAAGAGTAAGAAGTAGAAAAAGATGAAAATAAGATGTGAGTTTGTAGAAATGCTGTCTTGTTAGATCTGTGTTAAGAAATCTTTAGGGTTATTACTGTATGTCTTGAGACTACCTTAGATACTTCTTGCAAGCTTACATTCTTAAAGGAACTCTATAGATCTATTTTTACAAACTTATATAGGGCTACTATTAGCATATATTTAACTTCACAAACACCTAAAAATTTCTTAACACAGATCTAACAAGACAGCATTTCTACAAACTCACATCTTATTTTCATCTTTTTCTACTTCTTACTCTTAATTATTATCACTATCTCTATTGGACATGAGTGGGGGTAGTGAAGGGCGAGGGTCCAGGGAAAGAGAGCTTGGGTGAGTGGGAGATCCCAGCTGGATCAACAACAGAGAGGGAGAACAAGGAATAGGAGACCATGGTAAATGAAGACCACATGAGAATAGGAAGAAACAAAAGTGCTAGAGAGGCCCACAGAAATCCACAAAGATACCCCCACAACAGACTGCTGGCAAAGGTCAAGAGACAGTCCGAATTGACCTACTCTGGTGATGGGATAGCCAAACACCCTAATTGTCGTGCTAGAAACCTCATCCAACTTCTGAGGGATCTGGATGCAGAGATCCATGACTAGGCCCCAGGTGGATCTCTGGGAGTCCAATTAGCGAGAATGAGGAGGGTTTATATGAGAGAGAATTGTTGAGACCAAGGTCGAATAAAGCACAGAGACAAATAGCCAAACAAACGGAAACACATGAAATATGAACCAATGGCTGAGAGGTCACCAACTGGATCAGGCCCTCTGAGTGGGTGAGACAGTTGATTGGCCTGATCTGTTTGGGAGGCATCCAGGCAGTGGCACTGGGTCCTGTGCTCATTGCATGAGTCGGCTGTTTGAAACCTGGGGCCTATGCAGGGTCGCTTGGCTCGGCCTGGGAGGAGGGGACTGGACCTACCTGGACTGAGTCCACCAGGTTGATCTCAGTCTGTGGGGAAGGCTTTGCCCTGGAGGAGATTGGAATGGGGGGTGGGCTGGGGGGAAGGTGAAGGGGGCGGGTGGGGGAGAACAAGGGAATCTGTGCCTGTATGTAGAACTTAATTGTATTGCAAAATAAAAATTAAAAAAAAAAGAAGTAAAGATGCTAGTTGTAAATGTAAGTTTAAATAAGAAATAAGATGGAATGAACATAAGTATATAAGAAGCAATAAGAAATATATTTGCTAAAGTAGTTCTATAGTTTCCTTAAAGAGTATAAATAAGTAGATGTTAATACATTATATGTGAGTTTGTAAAAAAGTGTAAATGTTGAATGTGAGTCTAAATGCTTTGCAAGGAAAAAAAAGTTATATGTGAGTTTGTAAAAAAGTGTATATGTTAAGTGAGTCTATTCTTAATGTATATGGTTGAAAGAACCTGAGACACAGAAGGAAGTGTCCTAGTAGACTGCAAAGTAGTCAGTCTGAGCAGTTTTCAAAAGCGCCAGAAGCCGCTAAGAAGCTAAGAATGGCGGACTCGAGAACCAGCACAAGGCATCCGCAGCTGAGATCCGTGGAAAATCAACACAACACAGAAAAACCTGAGCTAACATCAAAAACGGTGCGGTTCAGAATACTACTGTACCTAAAAAAGAATAAGTTCAGAGACGCTTGTTTGAACAAAAATTGTTAACTGCAAAAAGTTTTGGTTGAAAAACGTCTCTTCATATTTTGAAGTGAAAGCCTAATACCAGAATTTACTTGTTTGAACTTTTTGAACTTAAAATGAGGTAAAACTACAGAAAGATTTTGGTTCTGGATTTCTTCATATTTGGAAGGCTCGTACCAGTATTTATCATTTGAATTCTAGGACTTAATGAACTGAACAATAGATTTCATTGCAATGGGACAATTTTGAGTTTACTTACAGTAATGACCCAGAAACTGTTTTCTGGGACTGGTTTTGTGTTAAAAATGGAACAGTTTGAAGAAATTTATTATTTCTACCTAGAATCAAGATGCAGTTTTGTGTATGCATATATGCTTTATTAATTGGTGATTCATGAATTGTTTTGTGGAACTGTTTATGTAAAAATGAAATTACTTATGGAACTGGTTTTGTGTTACAAATGGAACTGTTTAAACAAAAGTTTCGGTTTTATAACTAGGCTTGAGATTTTGCTTAAAAAATTATAAAAGGGAGAGTTAATATTCCTTAGTCTATTTAATTTAAAAAATATTTTCTTTGAGCGGATTAATGTCATGTTTTGTTAGTAAGAAATGCAAATGGGGTATACTAAGAGACTACTTTTAAAGTGTGTAAAGAGTTTTATTAAGAAACTGCTTTTGGATGTTTTGCTAAGTTTTCAAAGTGTTAATGGTTAGATTGAGAAGATTGCTTTTCAATATGGGTTTGTAGGAATTGTATGAGTTTGGGTTATTCTAACTAAGTTTGAGATTTTTGTTTAAAAAATTATAAAGAAAAGGAGGAGTTATGAGATTGAATTATGTTTGCAGAAACCTATTGATATTAATGCACCCTGGTTTTGTGGAGTTAAGGAAATATTTAAGTTTGATGTCAATACATCCAAGTTTTTCCTATGTTCTGTTAGCAAGAAAATTCAAATGATTGAGTTAAAGTTGTAAGAGGGAGAAAACTGTTAACTATATATAGCACCATATATGCTAATTCAAATGGTTCTGTTAAGAGTTTGCTTTGAGTTGTAAGATTGAGAGAATTGTGGCTATGTATAGCAATGTTTATGTTAACCTGTTAATGGTAATGATGAAGCTAAGGGATTCTTTAAGTTTGTAGTCGCCTTAAGAGTTTTTGGTTTAGAAAGGGCTTGAGGCAGCTAAGACTGCTGTAGTCACCTTGGACCTAATTCAAAAGAGAAATGCCATCTTTATCATCCTCTACTCCTATACTGGGAGGTGTAACAGCTATGGAGATTGCTGTAAGCCATTAATAGTTATTTTTTTATATATTAAGAAAGGGGAACCTGTGGGAGCCCATTCTCGGGTTCCTTGTGGCTTTACCCAGCAGGTCCTCATAGAAGATGATTAGGACCACGGGCCTAAGTGCAGGTGTCTGGGATGGTCTGCACTTGGCTGTGCTGGGGGAGGAGGTCTTTTGCTCCACCCCTTGGTGTCTCTATAAAAACCCTGGGGCAGAGACAGTCGGGGCCCGTTGGAATAGGTTCCAGGCCCTCTCGAGGCTATCCTTTATTTTCTATCTGTTTATCTCCACGATATTCTCCGCAATAAATCCTATCTAATATTTCCTGCTGTTCGCACTCAAGAAAACTCTGGGGAACTGTGGGGGTGGTTGGGTAAATGCCCCACAGTCTTTGGGATTTTTAACTGCAGAAAAACATTTGATTACAAAAGCTGTTGAGTTATGCCAAAATGTATATTTTAAAGGTACCTTGACTTCAAAATTTGGATATAAGGATATGTTGCTTTGGAAAGCAGACTCTGCTTTTGTTCCCACAGAAAGCCAAAGGCTATGGATTTGTTCCAGATTAAGATACATCAGGTTTGACCAGCCAAGACCCCATGAAAGGTCTCCGATGACACCATGGCCCAGATGATGCAACATCCAGAATGATTTCAAGGCAACTGGCTCAGACTATACAGCCTCACAGACTACTCCATAATCCTAAAATTTTCTTTGTATCCCCATAAGATACAGCGCCCCCCTCCAGCAGGAAGTAGTAAGAGAAGCTACGCCCAAATTCCCAAATTATATATAATTTTACTTTGTTAAGGTTAAAAGTTTCCTTTTTGAAAAAAAAAAAAGGGGAAGTGCTGTGGTATGTTCTGTAAGGCAAATGTGTTGCTGATTAGTCAATAAATAAAACACTGATTGGCCATTGGCTAGGCAGGAAGTGTAGGCGGGACAAGGAGGAGAATAAAGCTGGGAAGTAGAAGGCTGAGTCAGAGAGACACTGAAAGCTGCCCTGATGAGAAACAGCATGTGAAGATGCCGGTAAGCCAAGAGCCACGTGGCAAGGTATAGATTTATAGAAATGGATTGATTTAAGCTGTAAGAACAGTTAACAAGAAGCCTGCCACGGCCATACAGTTTGTAACCAATATAAGTCTCTGTGTTTACTTGGTCGGATTTGAGTGGCTGTGGGGCTGGCAGGTAAGAGAGATTTATCCTGAATGTGGGCCAGGCAGGAAAACTCTAGCTACAATTTCTGGCCTAGTTTTGAAAGACTTTCAACATAATCAGTCTTTATAAAGTATCTTAAAACACATTCATTCAAGATCAAGTACTGTCTTGTTTACGATGTTTCAATAGCACTAAGATACATCACTAGACTTAAGAAAAGCAGCAAACTTTTTTTCCATATTTTTCAATGACTCTGTACTAAATATCATAGCACTTCACTGATTTGTAACTATATATTTATTTAAATGATTATCTCATTACTCTATATATATCTTCACTTGTACATTTACTAGCCCTCAAATCTAATAAATTCTCTTTTGGTCTCTATTGCTGAGCACACAGTCAGTGATTAATAATTATTTGTCAGATACTTTTTTCATTTTACCTATTTGTTTAAATACGAGTTTATATAGAAACAAACACATCATATTTATACATGGTAATGAATTGTCATAGCATTAAATGATACTCAGGAAGAAATACAGAATATTACTTGTCTGTCCCTCTAAACTCCTATGTGCCTCTTGATTTTTGGGGGGTGATTATTTATTATAGATACTATATAATCCTTTGTCATATGTGTTGGGGTAAAGATTTCATCCCAATCTGTAGACTGCTTATTCATTTAAATTATGGTGTTTTTTTTTCCTGTATAGTAGCTCTTTTAGTTTTATTAGGTCCCATTTATCAGTTGTTCATTTTATCAGTTGTTCAATGGCCTATGCCATTGAAGTTCTGTTCAGAAAGTCTAGTGCCTATAAGTTAAAGCATATTTCCCACTTCCTCTTCTGATACACTCAGCATATTTTTATTAGGTCTTATATTGGGGTCCCTGATCTTTGAGAGTGTTTCCAGAGGAATACCTGTCCTGAATTAAGGTAGTATCACTCAATACTCAGGCGTTCAGAGAGCTTTTTTTTAAAAAGATATCTACTAGTATATATACTCTCTCTGTCTCTGTCTCTCCATCTCTCTCTCTCTCTCCCTCCCTCCATCCTTAGTTACCTCCATTATATGAGCTGTTCTACTCTGCCATGCACTCTTTGTCATATTATACTAACATTTTTGAAAACATGAACCAATATAAATATTTGCACTCTTAAGTTGTTTTTCTCAGGGACAAATGTTTTATTAAACAGATACCTATATTATGGTTTAGTCCTTCAATGAAAAAAAAATCACACATATGACAAAGGGTCATATAGTGTCTATAATTAATAATCATCCCCCCAAAATCAAGAAAACTTATAACCATAATTAAAAATTGAGGAATGGAACTAAACAAGAAATTCTCAAAAATATAGAAATTTATGAGAAATATTTTAAGAAATATTCATCCTCCTTAGTTATCAGGAAAATGTAAATTAAAACTACTTTTGGATATTATCTTACCCATGTTAGAATGTCTAAGTCAAAAAAACAAAACAAAGCAAATGACAACAAATGCTGGCATGGATATGATGAAAGAGGAACACTTATTTACTGTTGGTGTAAGTGTTACAGCTCTGAGGGGAATGGCTTCCCCAAAATGTTACATCTCTGAAGGGAAAGGTTTCCCCAATGGAAATGTTACAGCTCTATTGGGATGGGATGGGGGGGAGGTTTCCCCCTTGCAAGTGTTACAGCTCTCCAATGCAAGTGTTGTTTCCCCAGTGCAACTGTTACAGCTCTGCTCTGGTTGGGGATGGTTCCACCAATACAACTGTTACAGCTCTGAAGGGAAAGGTATCTTAGCAGTCTGGAGCCATGAAATACCATTGACACACAACACAACAAACCTCACACAAGAGAGTTATTGGGAGGGAAGAAATCAAGAGAGTGGCTTACTCTCCTTGTGGAGAAGCAGCAGAGAGCCAAATGGAAGACAGGGTTTATATACTGTTTCTTGTGGGTGGAGCTTTCCAGAGTGGACATTTCCAGGGTGAGGATTGGTGGGGTTATAATAGAGCTTGGCTGCCCACTTCTGGAGGGGCTGGGTCCCTTATGGCTAGAGTGTTCTGTGGGTGGATCCTGGCAGTTGGAGGCCTCAGGGTTTGGGCCTGTCTACTCCTGCACCTCAAGGGGCTTGCAATTGGTAGACATGAAAACTGGTGAAGTCACTGTGGAATTTATGTGGAGGTTCCTCATACATATAAAAAGATCTACCATATGATACAGCTATACCACTGTAGTATACACTCAAACACTCAATATATTACAACAAAGATGCTTGCTTATCCTTCTTCATTGCTGCCGTATTCACAATAGGCAAGAAATGGAAACAACCTACAGATATGTCCCTCAACTAACAACAGATAATGAAAAGGTTTTACATATATACAATAGAATGTTCATAAACTGGAAGGAAAATGAAATTATTAAAATGAATAGCAGATAAATAGATGGAGCTAGAAATAATTATTCTGGGTGAGGTATCCTAGGTCTAGAAACACAAATATCTCATGTTTTCTCTCATGTATGAATGCTAGTTTTGATTACTAAGATATATATTTTAAATAGGAATAACCATAGAAAGTAAAAGGTTAGTTGCCAGAGTATGTGGGAAGTCAAGGGAAGAGACACAGGTGATATGAAGGGGGATTGGAAATAACAGAGCAAGAAGGGATAAATGAGGTGGGGGATGAGATATCAGATGTCTTATATAGTTTTCTATTGCTGTGGATTGATACCATGACCAAATCAACTTATAAAAAAAAGCATGAAATTGTGGCCTTGTGTACAGTTTTTTAGAGTGAGTCCACTATCATTGTGACAGGAAGCAGGTGGGCAGCTTCTTGTAGGCTTGGTGCTGGAATAGTAGCAGGGGCCTGACTAACTGGGAATGATGTGGGCCTTTAAAACTTCAAAGCCTGCTCCCAGTATCACAGCTCCTCCAACAAGGCCACACTTTCTAATCATTCTCAAACAGTTCCAATCACTGGAGACCAAGTATTCAAATACATGAGCAGATGAGAGCCATTCTCATTCAAACTACCACAGCATGATAAAGAAGGGGTATTGCAGAGATAATTAACACTAAAGACCTTTGAAAAAGCCAAGTGGAAATCTACCACTGTAGAATCTTCTTAAAATCTATACATAAACATATATAAATGGAGTTTAAATGGAATAATCCTATAATGGAGGGTGGTTCTTTTCCCAGACACCGTTGGCTATCAAAGAAAAAGCCTAGTGCTAGGCACAGGTTACCTCTTTTGAAGTTATTGATCATTATGTTCCCATAGACCCCCTCATAAACATTATAGTATATTGCCAATGCTCTTGATTACCCTTCAGAACTTGATGACAACACCATATTGCTGAAGATAACACATACTTGACTCATCAGTCATGAATAAATCAAGTTGGTGCTAACTTGGATATTTTGGTTTTTTAGTCTTACCTAGTAGTAAACCTCACCAGCTACAATAATAATTGGCTTAGCAATATTTACCCAATGGTTAAATAGTGTCATAAATATTAAATGATTAGCCAACTACTTTCTGATTAAATTAAAAATTCAATTCACAAGACAAAAACCCATGCTCAGCACAGTTAATTGAGTCAAAAGCCCATGGATGGCTGGGTGGTGGTGACACATGCCTTTAATCCCAGCACTTGGGAGTCAGAGCCAGGCAGATCTCTGTGAGTTCAAGGCCAGCATGGTCTACAGAGCGAGATCCAGGATAGGTACCAAAGCTACACAGAGAATCCCTGTCTCAGAAAAACAAAACAAAACAAAAATCCAAAACAAACAAACAAAAAATAAACAAACAAACAAAAAACATGAATGGCTACATCATAGACCCTAATGGAAAACTCAATCCTATTATTCTGTTACATGGACACAATGTTAAAGTGCCTCCTAGGTTCTTATCATCATTACTTTATATTAGTAGATCTATCAACCTCCATCAGAGAAGCTTTTTGTTCTTTTGCAGTAGATAGTGACTAATACAAAGAATCATAACTAGTCAATGTGCAAAGAATAAGAGACTGTGAACTACTAAACTCAGAGTGGGTCATTCACATCACATTCCTGTCTCTGAAGGCTCAGAGATCATCAGGAAAGAAGGATAAGAAAAATTATAAGTGCCAGAAGTAATGGATATCTACAGAAACACAGTGTTTTCCCAACATGGCAGGGCCATTGCATGGACTCGTAGCTATGATTACTTGCACAAGATAAAGTTAGGTAAAATCCCACCATGAATTCAGATGGGGCTCATGAAGTACCACCCCAAGCTAAAGGGCTAGTGGCAATTGAGTTTGCTTCATGGATATAACCCTTGAGAGACTACTCATGCTAAAGTAGATGGTATACACCCATGCACACACAGGCAACATTTAAGTGGATGCTGTGTTTTTATGGTTTTTGGGGTTTTTTTTTTTGTTTTTTTTTTTATTTTAAATAACATATAAAGTTAGGAGTAAAAAGGAATGAGGTTATATATAGGAGAGAAGTAGGAGGGGAGGGAAACGGAGGTGTATTTGATCAAAATACATATAAATTTGTGAAATTACCAAACACTAAAATTTAAAAAAAAAATTGTTGAATATATTTTCTGTGTCTTGGAGCTGGAATTCTTCCCCTACTTCTATCCCTATTATTCTTAGGTTTGGTCTTTTCATACTGTCCCAGATTTCCTGGATTTTTTTGTTAAAAAATAATGGATTTAACACTTTCTTTGGTCAATGAATCTGTTTCTTCAATTTTATCCTCAACGCCTGAGATTCGGTCTTCCATCTCTTGTATTCCATTGATTAAGCTTGTATCTTCAGTTTCTATTCATTTACTCAGATGTTCCTTTTCCAGAATTCTCCCGATGATTTGTTTTCTTTATTATCTCTATTTCAATTTTCATGTTTGAACTGTTTCCTTCACCTGTTTGATTGTTTTTTTTTTCTTGGCTTTTTTGGTTTTCTATAAGGGCTTTATTTATTTCTTCTATTTTTTGTTTGTCTTTTCCTCCATTTCTCTAAGAAAAGTTTTTATTTCCTTTTTAAGGGCCTCTATCATCTTCATAAAGTTATTCTTAAGGGCATCTTCATCTGCTTCATCTGTGTTGAAATGTTCAGGTCTTTCTGTTGTAGAACCCCTCATTTCTGGTGGTGTCATATTGCTCTTTATGATCTACCCATTTCTTTCTCTGATTCGTACAGGTGGATCTTATGCCTCTGGAGATCTCTCTTCTTCCAATCAGTGCAGGTGGGGCCAGTGGCTCCTGTGGTCACTGCTGCCGAGAGGGTGGTTTGCTCTTCCCAAAAATTTAAAAAATTTTAAGTGGAATTTTTCTATGTTTGAAATACATTTTGAAGTATCAATGAAAATGGATTTTCAATATTTATGAATGTTTTAAGGTTTCAATAGGCTACCACCTAAGAATTGCTTTCTTAATTTCATTTCTTATAATTCTATTTTTGAATATATATTTAGGAACACTTTAAGCCTACATGTGTCATAGAAAATAGTTGAAGTAGCCCTTGGGAAAAGCATCATAATATTGGTATTGCAATTTTAATGCATACATAATTGAATGGGAGTGAAGAAGAACCACAAGTTTGTGTTTCTTATTACATAAAATCTGCTGATATAATACAAGCCATTATAATTATTATATTTTGTTATTGCCATAATGATGTGGTCTTGTGTGGCATTAATAAAAAAATTCTCCATGCCTTATAGATGCCCCTACCTTCAAAACATGTCAGTTCATTGAAGCATAGTTCACTTTTTCCCATTGGAATAGATACTCCCAAGGAAAAGTAACACATTTAGGCTAATTTTGCTTTGTGGCAAAAAATTAAGCCCTGGTGGTAATGAAAAGACAAAGATCTGAAAGCAATTTTGTCAATGTGTTGTTTTAAGCAAAGTACTCCTTCCTGTCCAGCAAATCTATTTTTATTATTTAAAAGTCAGCAAAAATGAAAGTAATACAATGGTTTTGATTCAAATAAACCTTAGGTGGAATTTCCCATAAATGATGGAACCATATTGTAAATTTAGTGAGTTCTAAAATTGGAAATTTCCTCCTTAATTAATCATAAAGTATACAGTGAGAAATGTAATAGTCTTTATGTAAAGAAAAAGTATGATGGAGGAGTATTTAAAGTGAAAGGCATTACTGATTATTAGTATTACTAAATATTATATAATGATCTATTGTATTTAAATGAAGAATCAATATTTATAAGTGTTTTTACTAAATATAGCACCTTTTATTTTCCATCAGAGTAAATAGAAAACACAGCTAAGAGCTGTCATGATATTCCTTGGAGGGTCAGGTGGTAGATAAAGAGAGATGTAAGTTTAAGTGAAGGGGGGTATATTATTCCATGATGATAGCAGCTTACCAAATAAAAGAGATATTTTCAATAAATACCTCTGCTTTAAAATATCTGACTGCTTTAAAAATTCAACTGCCACTTACAGTTGAAGAATCATTGCTTTTCTTCATTCATATGTTCCCTTTATATAGATGAGTATGCAACAATGATTCTTCTTGATAGAACATAAAATTTATTAAATGATTCTGAGTTTACTGTGGATGTTACAGAAAAAAAGTCTTGAAGTTTATTTTGCAAACATTATGGTTTGGAATTTGTGAAGAAGAAAATGTAAAGTACATATTTCACGATAATTATCAATAGTAGGTCTTTGATGTTGACCAGTGTTTAAAATAGTTGTTTCTTAGTATCTTTAAACAACTGAGGATATTATCTGCAAATTATTTTATGAATTATTACAGAGTCATACAATTTTGGAATTTACAGCAGCTTCGTGAGTAATTTTGTTTTTTAACAATTACTAGTGAAAATAAATGCTCTTTTGTAAGAATATTACAAAAACTAATTTAATATGAAATAATCCTAATGCTTGTCTCTAGTTTAATCAGTGGAGGCATTTACAAATAATGATGATATAGAGAGAATGAGTACTAGACTAAGAATTAGCAAAGTTATAGTTTTAAATAAACCATCCAGTTACTCACTCTCAAAATCCCTTACTTGTAATATAAAAATGCAAAAAATTAATAACATCATTATGCCCATAGATTAATGCATCTCTCAATCCTCATGAGAGAAGCTTCTGTTTGCAATTGATAGTGATAAGCACAAAGACTCACAAATGGTTAAAGTGAAGAGAATTAGATTGTGGAATGGCCAATACTAAATAGGACATCTATAGTTCACTGCCCTGCAAGGTTCAGTAATTGTTGTGGAAGAGAATGGAAAATAATGTATGAGCCAGAAGAGTATTTGTCTAAAAGGAAAGAGTACCTTTTGAATGCAGCATGGAAGCCATACATATGAACTCACAATAGTCGAGACAACATTCACAAACCCACAGACCAATTAGGGCATGTAGAGGGGAGACGTGTATAAAGTCCCATTCTGTATGAGGAGTTATTGGCAATTGTTAGCTGCAGGAAGAGGGAGAATAGATTTTCTCTAGGAATGTATCCCATGGTAAATTGACCATGCTCCAGTGGAAAGCCACACATTCATGAATATTTGGGCAGCACAGATTATCCTGATGGTTTAATATTTTTTAAATTGGAAATAAAATTGAGTATATGTGGGAAGATTTAGAGTGAGAGTGAGAGTCACTGAACATGATCAAAACATGTACAAAATTCTTAAGTAATACATAAAAATATTTTCAAATAACTAGATTAATCCTAAGAGTCTCTGTAGACTTAAAAAATTTCTTAGTTCAATGGTTCCATATTCTATAAAATGAGTTATACTAAAACAGTAATTTTCAAGTTGTTTCAATTGTAGAACCATTTATTCAAGTAAGCCTCATAAAGGAGCCAATTTAACACCAATCAAAACATAGCTGTTTTGATTAAAGGCTGGAGGAGTTGTCTAACCCATTGTTATTGCAGTCTACTTCCACTACCCTGTGTAGTCCATTATAAAGCTCTTTGAATCTACTGGTTCAATATTTTCTATTACTTCCACTTTTGAAGCACTCACTTATTCATATTATTATAATAGATAGCATTTTATTTGCTATTACTCTACATAAGTGATTATTACTACCAAATAAAATAAATGTGTTAATTATTATATTTAAAACATGAAAGTCTCTTTTCTCTTGATTTTTTATAATCTCATTGTTTGAGAATTTCATATATGCATATTGTAGCACAAAACTTAAAATGTTCTTATTAATAAGATCAAACCCAAGCCAGGTATTCAGGTGAATGCTGGAAGATCAGAGAAGCAGAACAAGCCATAGCCACCTCACCTTGCCAGTTTCTCAGCTGATCCTGTTTCCTCAGACTGGAAACCTCTGTATTCTCATCTGGAATGAATTTTAGCTGAACTGTGCTGCTCAAAGCCTAAAAGCTTAACCAGCCTCTACTTCCTGGTCCTCACTCCTTATATACTTTTCTGCTTTCTGCCCTCACTTCCTGGGATTAAAGGCTCACTTCTTGGGATTAAAGGCATGTATCACCGTGCCTGGCTGTTCCCAATGTGGCCTTGAATTCACAGAGATCCAGAGGAATTTCTGCCTCTGGAATGCTAGGATTAAAGGCGTGAGTGCCACCATTTTCTAGCCTCTGTGTCTAGTGGCTGTTCTGTTCTCTGACCCCAGATAAATTTATTAGGGTGCACAATATTTTAGGGAACACAATACCACTACAGCATATAACATGTTTTAATCAAATCTAATTCTGTAGTCTGTCTCCTTAGTTTGTCCCATATTCCACAACACTTTACTTTCACAATTTCATGGGTTCTTTCCTTTTAGAACAAAAAAAAAAAAAGAAAAAAAAAACAACTCACTGAGTTCACATAGTTCTATCCATATGTGCCTGTGTTGGGGACCATCTATCCCTCAGGAGTCACATTCCTGAAGAAAACTGGTTGTCCCTCCCTCAGCAGCCACCAGTTGTCAATAGTTCCTCAACTAGAGGTAGGGTTTCATAAGGAGCTCTCACATCAATGTTGAGATTTTGGTTGGCTTGATTTCTTATGGGCCTTGTACATGTAGTAACGGCCATTGTTAGTCCATGTGTACAATGGTCCTGTGATGTCTAGCATATACTATTTCACTGAACAATCACTTTGGAATATATGAATATATGCTGATTGTTTTCTGTCAACTTGATATATATTAGAGTCACCCAGGAAGGGGGAACCTCAGTTGAAGAATTACCATCATCAGGTTGGTCTGTAGATAAGCCTAGGGGATATTTTCTTGATTAATAATTGATGCAGGGAGGCGCAGGCTACTATGGGCAATGACAGTCCTAGGCAGGTGGTCATTTGTTGTATTAGAAAGCATACAGAGCAAGCCAGTAAGCAGAATTCCCCCACAGTCTCTGCTTCATTTCCTGCCTCCAGATTCCTGTCTTGAATTCCTACTGTGGCTTCCCTTAGTTGTACTGTAAAATGTAAGTTGGAATAAACCTCCTCTTGCAAGTAGCTTTTGGTCACTGTATTATCAGTGCAACAGAAAGCCACTTCAGGGATGGTGCCATATTGTCCTGGCCTCAGAAGATGCCTTTTGTTAAAGCCACAACCACACTTGTTTTGTCAAGAACTGGTAGTCCTTTGTTTCATGTCCTATCTGTCCTGTTTGTCAGCAGTCCATTCGAGGATATTTGTTGTTCAGTGGCTAACTTTTGCCACAATGAAAGTTAACCCCATAAGCAGTTTCTTCAATGCTCATATTTTCTCTGAAGTAGATTGGTACTGCCAGGAGCTGACATGTCTCATAGTCATAACAAAAAAGAAAAATTTTCTAAGTTATTAAAACATTTTAAAAGCCATATTCTGTAGATCTCTGAAGGGTTTGAAGATGACCTGTCTATCTAAAATATATCTGCTCAATTTTTAAAACATATCTAATATGACTACAAGTTCTATTGTAATGTCTAACTACTAACGTTCATTTCTTTATATCCTAATAGTTGCTAATAACAACATTCAAGGATCAAAAAATTGCATTACATTGTTAAATTAATGGTATAAGTACAATTAGAAATATACATATAGCATTTTCTAACAATATCAATTTCAATATATATAATTTGAATACATTATAAAACAATCCAATCCAATGAAAAGTATTTAAAACTAGTAATTGTCTTTTTCTTTTTTTTTTAAAAAAACAAGAACCTTACATCTAATCTCCTTTGCTTAGCCTTTTTCCTAACCCTTGACAACAACTTGTAATCAACCCTCCTAAACAATGAAAATTATCCCAGACCAAAAACCCATTAAAAAGACCAAAAAACCACCCGCCCAACACCACCTCTTTGGGAATGTAGGCGTCATATTCTTAAAATTGCTTCCTGCTAGGTATGGGTGAAGTTATTTTTATCCTGAAAGAAAAATTTTAGGTTAATTGTCAAATTCTAGGAAAGGTAACTATATCCTTCGTTATCCAGTCTGTGTATAATGCCAAAGTTCAGGGTTTATCTCAAGTCCTTATGCAAGTAATCTTTGAGCCTGGATCATCTCAGCTAGCCTTCTTAAAATTGCTCTGAGCACTTTGTAGTGTAAAGATGATCTGTGGATGATGTTTGTCAGCTTAGTGATATTATTATTGCCCATGTGGAATTGTTGTTGTTGTGGGGCCCCATCTTCTTCCTGGAGGCTTCAGTTGATGTTAGGCCTGGCCGAGATTTCCTGCAGAAAATTGATAAGAGACTCGAACACACAGACATGTATATGCAGCTAATTGAAGCCTTTTTCTAGAATTAGTTAGTACTCTATATGACCATTCATATCTTAACAAAAGTTTAAAAACAAAATTAATATAGTAAATTTTGATATAAAATTTATACTTTAAGAAAAGTTTAAAGAATCAGAATAGAATCAAAGAGTTGAGATTAGTAATAGAATAATCCCTTAATTAATTTGGCTTTTCTCCTGTCCCATAGCAGAAGATGGCTGTTTTCTTCTGGCATGATATAGGGAGTTTGCATTTTCCTTTTAACAGCATGCTTGAGTTTAAAGAAGGAGAGAGCCATTCCCCAACTCTAAAGTCAGCTTTAAATTTTAATTGAACTGCGACTATTAGAAGACCAATAGTGTTAAATTTCTTTAGAGAAGAGCAGAAACAAACATTTAGGAAGACTTATAAAATTTTATAGATGATATACCAATAGGCTGTTTTTCTCTGTTTCCTGGGATAGATGAGTGTTCTTCAGATTCCTTAGCCTTCATTCTCCTAAAAGACAGAAACAAAAACCTTTCCCCAAGACTAATTTTGGGGATGTTCTTTTGGCAAGTTATTATCTGATTAAATGAAAAGGCATGTGTTACTGGTATAAGTTAGTTTAAATTGGATGTTCATGCTGGTTGATGGATTATCACCTCCTCTAATTAAGAGGTCTCTCTTGTTCACATTGAACTTTTATCAATTTTGATGGTACCCACAGCTTATCTTCTCATGTAGAAACAAAAGCAAAACCTCATCCCCAACGTAACACATATCCTGATTTCCATTCTGAGGTCAGCACATCCTTAAAGTATATAGGCTGATTTAATTCTGTAGTTTTTTCTATTATCCAATGTCTCTCTTCAGCTGTTGTTCCTTTCTCATTGGCATTGAGAAAATTCAAAGTTAATAGAGGATTATGTGGTCTATTTCTGGGGGTTTTTGTTACCCCTTTTTGTTTATTTAGCATATCCTTTAGAGTTCTGTTTGATCTTTCTACAACTGCTTGTCCTTTAGGATTATGTGGTATGCCTCTAATATGCTTTATATTGGAATAAGCAAAAAACTGTTTCATTTTAACAGAGACATATGGTGGGGCATTGACAGATTTAATTTGTGCAGATATACCCATGATGGCCATAACTTCTACAAATGAGTGATTACAGAATCAGCTTTTTCAGAACTCAAAGCAGTTGTCCATTGAAATCCTGAATAAGTATCAATGTTATGGTGTACATATTTCAATTTTCCAAATTCTGCAAAGTGAAACACATCCATCTGCCAGATTTCATTACTCTGAGTACCCTTTGTGTTACATCCTGCTAGTAATGGGGTTTGATTTTAGAAGGAACAAGTAGGACATTTCTTTACTATTTCTTTGGCTTGTTGCCAGGTTATGGAAAAATCCTGTTTTAAACCTTTACTATTGACATGATGTTTTTTATGAAATTCTGAGGCCTCCAGCACATTTTCTATCAATAATTTATCAATCTCATCATTGCCTTGTGCTAGAGGGCCTGCCAGACCAGTATGTGATCGGATGTGAGTTATATATAAAGGATTACTCCTTTTCCTGATTGTATCTTGTAATTGAATAAATAGTGAAGTTAATTCTGAACCATCAGGGATAAATTCTGCAGTCTCAATATGTAATACTACTCTTTCAGCATACTGAGAGTCAGTTACTATGTTAAGAGCTTCTGAAAAATCCATTAATACTAACAGATTAGCATACAATTCTGATTTTTGAACTGAATTATAAGGACTTTGAACCACTTTACTTAAATTTTCTGATTTGTAACCTGCTTTTCCTTGTTTGTTGGCATCTGTATAAAATGTACAAATTCCAGATATGGGTTTTTCCCATACAATTTGAGGAAAGATCCAATCAGCTCTCTTTATAAGATTAATTCTATCCATTTTGCGATATTTGCTGTTAATTTCTCCCAAATCATGACTGCAAGCTCTTTGCCAAGGTTCACTTTCTGTCCATAATTTTTCAATGTCCTCCTTAGTTAAAGGTACGACAATTTCTGTTGGGTCTATTCCTGCTAATTGACGAAGTCTCAATTTTCCTTTCCAAATCAAGTCAGAGATTTTTTCCACATAAGTTTTTAATATTTTATTTGGTTTATTTGGTAAAAATATCCATTCCAATATAATATCTTCCCTCTGCATTAATATTCCTGTAAGAGAATGCCTAGAAGATAAAATAACCAAAACACAATCCAGGTTTGGATCAATACGATCCATGTGCCCTTCATGTACTTTCTTTTCTGTCAAGGCCAATTCTTTTACAGCTTCAGGTGATAATTCTCTTGGACTATTTAAGTCCTTGTCACCTTCTAAGGTTTTGAACAAATTATTCAGTTCACCATTTTTTACCCCAACAATAGTTCGTAGACGAGAAATATCTCCACATAATCTTTGAAAGTCATTAAGAGTCTGTAGTCGATCTATCCTAATTTGCAACTTTTGGGGTCTAATTTTTGTAGCTCTATTTTATATCCTAAATAATTAATAGAATACCATCTTTGTATCTTTTCAGGAGCAATTTATAACCCCCAGCAAGGCAAAATTTTCTTTACTTCTTCAAACATTCTTTTTAAAGTATCTGCATTTGATTCAGCTAGTAAAATATCATCCATATAATGATAAATTATAGATTTAGGAAATTTTTTATGTATCACTTCCAATGGCTGTTATACAAAATATTGACATAGAGGTGGGCTATTCAACCTTCCCTGTGGGAGGACTCTCCATTGAAATCTCTTAACCAGTTGAGAATTATTATAAGTAGGCACTGTGAAAGCAAATCTTTCTCTGTCTTTTTCTTGTATTGAAAAGAAACAGTCTTTATATCAATAATTATGAGAGGCCATCCTTTTGGTAACAGAGTAGGCAAAGGAATTCCAGATTGTAGAGAGCCCATTGGTTGTAAGGTCTGTTACCATTCTCCATTTACCAGATTTCTTTTTAATAACAAATACAGGAGAATTCAAAGGGCTGGTTGATTCTTCAATATGCTGAGCATTTAACTGTTCTTCTACCAGCTCTTCTAAAGCCTGGAGTTTCTCTGTTGTTAAAGGCCATTGCTGAACCCATACAAGCTTGTCTGTTAACCATTTTAAAGGTAGAGCTGGTGGTGTCTTTGGATGATCATCAGTTGTTGTGCCCTGTTCTTGTATAATATGTATGGCTGGTGACCACTCATTAGAATAATATCTTCTAATATTTCTCTCAGATACATGTGCTAGTTTATGACTTGTTTCTGAGGTTGGAGGGATGTTAATCTGAGTATTCCACTGTTGCAACCAATCTCGGCCCCACAGGTTCCTAGCTATGTTAGCCACATATGGTTTTAATTTTCCTCTCTGTCCTTCTGGACCTATACATTCGAGCCATCTTGCACTCTGTTTCACTTGAGATAATGTCCCAATTCCTAACAGTTGAACATTTACCTCCCAAAGAGGCTAAGTTGGATGCCAAAATTCCGGTGCAATTATGGAAAAGTCCGCACCTGTGTCTACCAGATCAGACAACAAAACACCATTTATTTTTATTGTTAATTTTGATCTTTGTTCATTAATAGAAGTTTTCCAAAAATTTTCTTTATGTTTTCTCCTGAATTTTCTATTCTCTCTGTTTCATCATCCTGACGAGCATGATTTATTCCAATAGGCATTTGGTTATTTAATTGTTCTGAGTAGGGGTTTCCTCTGCGACTGCAGGAAAGGTTTGAACTGGATTTGCTATTGGGGCCTGCATGAGGCCCCTCTGGGAGTTTCCTGAAGACTGAGGCAAAGGATTACCCTGTCTGTCCCTTGTTGATCTACATTCATTGGTCCAGTGTTTTCCCTTACCACACCTTCTGCATACTCCAGAAGGAAGGGGCATTCTGTTGCCATTGTTCCTTGAAGAAACATTGTTTCTAGGAATGACCTGTTTACAGTCCCTTTTCAAATGTCCTTGCTTTCCACATCCAAAACATCTAACATTCCTCAAACCTTTTGAAATTGCTTCTCCTACCCACATATCATCATGGTCATGAGCCTCAACCTTAACAGTGTCTCTAATCCAATCTTCCAAAGGTGCAGATCTTGCCTTTAATGGCCTGATTATTCTTTTGCATGTAGCATTCTCATTCTTAAAGGCCAGAGATTCAATTATTATCTTACTAGCTTCTGAATCCGGGACCATTCTCTTAGTGCTGAAGCCAGTCTTTGTAAAAAAATCTGTGAAAGATTCTTTTGGGCCTTGTATAACCTTTGTAAATGACTCAGTTTTTTTTCCTGGATCCTTAACTCTGTCCCATGCATTCAAGGCTGCTGTTCAACATAGAATTAGGGTTTGGACATCATATAAACATTGTGTTTGTACTGAAGCATATTGGCATTCTCCAAAAAGCTGATCCTGAAAGACTTGTATTCCTTTATCCCTCCATTGTTTTTCTATGTTTTTAGCCTCATCCCTGAACCACATTTGCCACTGGAGCCTTTGACTGGTTTCCAGAACAACCTGTGCCAGCTCCCGCCAGTCCTGTGGTATAATCCTATTGTATGTTGACCAGGAGTTTAACATTTGCTTTACATATGGGGAATGCATGCCATAAAATATTATTCTCTCCTTAAACCTTCGTAAATCTAACATTTCAATTGAAGCCCAAATATTTTGTGTTGTCATTTGATTAGGCAACTACTGTATGGTTACTGGATAAATTAAGTGTGACTGTGTGAAAATAGGCTTTCTTTCTGTAACCTTATGATACAATCTTGAAACAACTTCACTGTTAATTTCTTCTGTCTGAATTTGAATTTCTCTATGATTCATTTTTACAGATTTAACAAGTTTTTCAAAAACTGTTATCCTGGCACTTAAATTAACTATCCTTTTAAATAGTAAAATGAGGATAAGCATAGTAATAAAGTGTATAATTCGATCAACATTAGTCTTCTCATATTGTTGTTCCATTGTCAGACTGCCTAAAATTGCAAACAAAGCCCAATTTTCTTCCAATGTACACTAAAAACCCATTTTTTAATGTGAAAAAAATTCTCTTTTAAATAGTTTCCTTTAAAATATTTGATATATTAAGTGACTTACCAAGTCTGCATAGAAAGTAGAAATCCGAGGGAATTTCAAAACAGCCACCTTGTGTTCGAGGTGTAAGTCTAGAGAGAGAGAGAGAGAGAGAGAGAGAGAGAGAGAGAGAGAGAGAGAGAGCATAGCCACAAATTCTGCCTAAGAGCTTAATCAGCCACGTGTTCCCACTTGAGCTGAGTCAAGCCTTGGCTCCAACTTCCTTAAGCCCTGGCCACGTGCATTGCCTTTACAGGCAGGGTTCCTGTTCAGCAGGGGCCCTGTTCGGCAGGACAGGCCTGAGTTGTTTGTAGCACCGGCTTTAAGCAAGTAACTCCAGCTGCAGCTAACCGCTTGGGGCTATGGTCATTTTGGCCTGAGGCCAAGCCGCCCTGGGCCCGGGCTAGGGAGCCAGCCGCCACCCAGAGGGGAAACCAGACCTGCCACCAAGCCAAGTCAAGTGGTTTTTAATGGATTCTTGTCACGCTGGGCACCAAATGTAGATGTAACCAACCGTCTTATTAAGTAAGAATCACAGACCCAATGCAAAGAAGAAAGCCAAGAGATCAGAGCTAAGAGCCTTACCCACCTGCTGCAGCTAGCCTCTTAAGCCAAGAGACCTCTCCGAAAGAGACTTACTTTCTGTCTGTTTGTCTTTATATAGACTTTCTGTTCTGCCTTCTCATTAGTTGTAAACCCAACCACGTGACTGCCTCATCACTGCCTGTCTGTACAGACCTCCAGACACACATTGGAGCATGTGTCTCCATGCTGGCTGTATCCTTGAACACACAGAGATCTACCTATCTCTGCCTACCAAGTTCTGGGATTAATGGCATGTGCCAAGAACGCCCAGCTCTGATATGGCTTGCTATTAGCTCTAACCCCCAGGCAACTTTATTTATTAACATACAATTAAAATCACATTTCAGTACAAATAAAATACCACCATAGTACATTTTAGGTATATATTCCCCAGGTTAATTATATCGTTCATTTGCACGATTTTTGGGTTAATTGTCCTAATAGAAATATGTAAGGCATGTGGAAAAGTATTAGAACAGCAAATTAAAATATGTTTACTGTTCTCAATCCAACAGCATGACAATTTACATGACATTTCTTTTGTTTCTTAGAGCATTACAGACTATTTTATCTGGGGCAGAAAGCAGTACAGAGATTTTGAGGAAATTTAAATTACATTTTCAAATGTCAACAATGTCATATGACAAAATGAAAAATATAAATAACGTAATTAATTCACAAAAAGATAACCATTAGAATCCATCTTATTTTACTAATATATTTCAATGTCATTGGGAGACACCTTTTTTCAGTATTCTATATGACTTTGTATTGAAATGTCTATAGCTGATTTTAGCAATTTAGAATGAATGTGACAGGACTAAAATCTCTCTCAAATGCAGCTGTTATTTCTTATTTAATTAAAACTGTCCAGGAGTGCTAAATTCTCATCACAAATGGGTTTTTCAGAGCTAGGATTTTACCTGCCTGATGCAGTGTAAATTTCACAGTATCTGGGATGTCAATACTTGAAGATGGTGTTTGATATATCATTAGGATCATGCAAAGGTATTTATTAACAGTCATGGAGAGAAATGTTGTGGTGGTATTGTGTTCCCCAAAATATTGTGCACCCTAATAAACTTATCTGGGGTCAGAGGACAGAACAGCCACTAGATAAACATAGAGGCCAGAAAATGGTGGCAAACATGCCTTTAATCCTATCACTTGGGAGGCAGAGATCCATCTGGATCTCTGTGAGTTTAAGGCCACATTGGAAACAGCTAGGCATGGTGACACACACCTTTAATCCCAGAAAGCGAGCCTTTAATCCCAGAGAGTGATGGTAGAAGGCAGAAAGATATATAAGGCGTGAGGACTAGGAACTAGAAGCATTTGGCTGGTTAAGCATTTGGCTGGTTAAGCTTTTAGGCTTTGGAGCTACAGTTCAGCTGAGACCCATTCTGGATGAGGACTCAGAGGCTTCCAGTCTGAGGAAACAAGATCAGTTGAGAAGTTGGCCAGGTGAGATTAGCTGTGGCTTGTTCTGTCTCTCTGATCTTCCAGTGTTTACCCCAATAAGTGGCCCAAGGTTTGTTTTATTAATAAGAACTTTTAAGATTCCTGCTACAAAATGTGCCATTTTCAGACTTCTTTCCTTTGAAGGCAATAACATAAGAAAAGGATGAAAAGATTTCAATCACAATATAACAGAGTTTGGGTTAGAATAAAACTGTTTTAATTAATTTGGCATAATAGATAATTTTATTATAAAATATCAAATACAGAAATGCTGCAGAAAATTTTACAATGCTCAGATACACTGAAAACAAGCAATAGTGCTTTGTTACATATTTACTATTTACTCCAAAGAAATTTCTTAAGAAATACATTTAAATTTTTCTTTTCAAATGCTTTCCTAGAAATGACCATAAGTCTAAAGTTGAGCTGATTGTAGACTATGCTTTTTAAATTTAATATGCATTCTTGAAGTTATTGTTTATATAATATATTGTTTTATTCATGTAAAATGTACATAAATGGTAAATCTCACTTTTTATAGCAGTTTGCCTTCCTTCTACTGTATTATTTGGTATTTCTATAATATTTAGCATGTCCTGTTTTCTTATTTTCTTTCATAACTTTTCCCCTAGCTTCCTAAGATCTAATATTGCCTTCATCCATCTCTATATTTCCGTTTGCACACTGATTAGGGAAAGAAGTGGCAAAGTTAACAAAATAAGGAATTGTATATAATCCTGAGGATGCTTATACAGTGCCTAAGAGGCAAAATGAACTTATTAATTCTGAGGAACAAGCTAAAGCAGCTGTTCTCTGAGGAACAAGCTAAAGCAGCTGTTCGCAGGTCAGAAGGTAAAACAACTGTAGCAGATACCCATTCACTAGGAGCTGCGGCTTTCTTTCTTTCTTTATTTTTTTTAAAAAACTTTCCTTTTACATACCAACCTCTATTCTGCCTCCCTCTCCTCCTCTCACTGCCCCACCACCTTTCCTCATCCCACCCCCACCCTTGTCATAGAGGGTAAGGCCTCCCTTGAGTAGTCAGCACAGGCTGGCATACCAAGTTGGGGCCAGACCTAGCCCCTCCTCCTTGCATCAAGGCTGTATAAGGCATTGCACCACAGGGAATGGTCTAATAATCCAGTTTGAGTACCCAGAATAAGTCCTGGTACCTCAAGGGGATGGGGAGAAATCTGAAGATAGGAGCTGTGGCTTTCAATAAAGGAACATGGTTTCTGCCAAACCAAGAAATTGCAGGACATAAAAGCCAAGCTAATATGTGTGGAGCATTATAGAGAAGAGTAGGGAATGGTGTGTGTGTGTGTGTGTGTGTGTGTGTGTGTATACTAAATGCATAAATAGAACCCTCTCAGTCTGCAAGTTCCAGTATTGTCTCATTTCTCAGCCTAAGAATTTCACTATCCAATGGCTGGGATTCCATGTCATAAGGGTCACTTTTTTTTCATCTAAGGTGGTAAGGGTGTGAGAGTAGGGTAGACCTGGATAAGGAAGAATACTTGTCTTGTCATTGGGCCTATGAGAATACTTTTTACTTTAGCTATCCTTCTAGTAGTAGAATTTGTTTAGTTGTCTTCATTCTGAAAGCTGGGCTACAGCTTTTTAGACACAATCAGTTTATTTCTTAGAGATCATCTACGTCAAGCTTGCATTCAGGCTTTGAGATCCTTCATTTTTGTTACTACTGTTTCTTCCCTTTTCTTGCTTTTAGACTGAGGGATTTGTTGCATCTCTCTCTATATATATATATATATCTATATATATAGATATATATATATATATATCTATTTAAATTATTCAAAAATTTGAGATTATAAAACAATTACATCATTTACCCATTCACTTTCTTCCCTCCAAATACTCCTGTATTACCTTCCTTTTTCTCTTTAAAATTTATGGGCTCTGTTTTCATTGATTGCTGTTACATACATATATGTACATGAATATATGTATAAATATATTATACATATTCCTAAATGCATAAGCAGAAACCTGCTCAGTCTGTATAATTTTACTTGTACACATGTTTTCATGAATGGCCATATGATATTTGATAATCAATTGGCATGCTCTTAAAGCCAAATGTATTTGCACATGTTAGGAAGCAGAGGAAAGCTTTTGTGCAGCATCATCATTGATCATAATGAGCAGAAGTTTCCTGGTGATTATTTGTGCTCTATAATTCTAGGAGGAGCATTTCTGTCTTACTTTTAGGCTCAATTGCCATTTCATCTACCTTTGCTATTTGCTTTTATATCCAAGGTATTTTGACCTTATTTGGCTTATTTTTTATTTATATTTATTTCACCTTGATTCAGATGATTTTTTTTTCATACCACAAGGGAATGGAAAGCTATTATTCTTCTTTTTGCAGTTTCAATTCTATTTTAAGCTTTTTTATAGTTGTCTCCTAAATCACATTTTGCTCTTTGCTGTCTCCACTCAATGGATATGTCCACAATTTCTTCAGTTAGTCATATTTCACCATCTCTCACTATGCTTATGGCCAGATCATGTCACTTGCTGGTCCATCTCCTCAGCTTGCGGTATTTGGGGAGTTGCCTGGAGACAACTTTGGGGCATTTTTCCTCTGTTTATCTAGGATGGCAACTGAAACCACTGTAAGATTATTTTTTATGGAAATAATGTCTTCTAATATGTACATTTAATTGCCGCCAATTTATGGGGTAAATAAAGATCTTACTTTGAGATTTTAAATAATGAAAAATACATACCATAATATAAGCCAATATGGATGTAACTTGTTCGTACTTACTATAGGAACCTAGAATACTTTTATAATATTGATATTGCTAGTACAACTGTAGAAGAAAATCAGTACTGAGGTCTCATTGTTTATATTAACCAGGCTTTTTAAATGATAATTTTTAAAATTACGAGACTCAACTGAATGATGATGGTGCATGCCTTTAATCTCAGCACTTGGGAAGCAGAGGTAGGCAGATCTCTGTGAGTTCGAGGCCAGCCTGGTCTATAGAACAAGTTCCAGGAAAAGCTCCAGAGATACACAAGAAACCCTATCTCAAAAAGCAAATAATGATAATAATAATAGTAATAATAGACTCATATGCTTTTGCAAGAATAAAACAGATATTCTTTTGCAGCTCACTGTTTCTGTCCGAGAGTATTATAGATGGAAGTTTTACTATGTCGTGCCTAGCCCACAGCATCTTATAAAATAATCACTCAGAGGCTTAACATTAATACAAACTGTTTGGTCTATGGCTCAGGCTTACTGCTAACTAGCTCTTTTATCTTAAATTAACGCATTTCTATTAATCTATATTTCACCATGTGGCTGTGGTGTTACCAGTCTGCTGACATGTTGATCCTTGGGCATCAGGCTGGTGTTTCTCCAGACTCCACTCTTCTTTATCTCTGTCTTCAGTTTGAATGTATTGCCTAATCTTATCTTGCCTTGCCATTGGTCAAACAGGTTCATTCATAAACCAATGAGAGCAACACATACAGCATACAGAAAGACCATCCACAGCAGAGTATTGTGGTTGATATATTGTGTACCCTAATAAACTTATCTGGGGGTCAGAGAACAGAACATTCACTATATTAGACATACAGGCCAAAAAATGGTGGCACACACACCTTTAATCCTATCACTTGGGAGGCAGAGATTCTCTGGATCTCTGTGAGTTCAAGGCCATTCTGGGAACAAAGCCAGGTCTGGTGGTACACACCTTTAACCCCCGCACTTGAGATCTCATGTCTTTGCTTGGGAAAGACACACTTCTTAAATTCCAATAGTAGTTAACCTTAAAGATCTGGACGTCTGTACAGACAGATAGGAAGTGATGTAGCTGGGCAGAGAGAGGAATTGATGGCAGGAAGCAGAAAGTTATATAAAGGCATGAGGACCAGGAACTAGAGGATTTTAGCAGCAGTTCAGCTGAGATCCATTTGGGTAAAGACTCAAAAGCTTTCAGTCTGAGGATCTGTGGAAACAGGATTGGATGAGGAGTTGTTGAGGTGAGGTTGGCTATGGCTTGTTCTGCTTCTCTGATCTTTCAGAATTCACCCCAGTATCTGGCTTCAGGTTTTTTTTAAAATAAGACCATTTAGTGATTCATCTTACAGAGTATACTATATTTCTCTTTGTTTTTCCAGTAACATATGCCTTTTAATACAGCAACATGCTCATAACATCTGAACAAAAACAGCACCTCTTTCATCACAGATCTCAATCTGGCACTTCAGGTGAAACAATGTTCTAAATCTTTGACCTGTATCTTCTGTAGCTTACTTTCATGTTTCTAAGTAATAGTAAGGTGTTTATATGCTCACAGTATGCATTAGTTACTTTTCTGTTCCTATGATAAAATACCATGATCAAAATAACTTAAGAATGTGTTTGTTTTGCTTACAGTTCTAGAGTGCTAGTATTTATACTCCATAATCAAAATCTTCATAGCAAAAATGGAACTCAGAAGATTTATGTAGTCTGAAACTTACTAAAGTCAGTCCACCAATTAAAAGGATTGCCCATTACACACCCAATATCCCCCAGGTTAAGTATATCTTTTATTTGTAAGACTTTCAGGGCTATTTGTCTTAATAGAAATATGTAAGACAAATGGAAAAGTATTAGAACAGCAAATTAAAATATGCTTACTGTTTTTAGTCCAACAGCATGCCAATTTATATGACATTTATTTTGTTTCTTAGAGCACAACACACTATTTTGTCTGGGGCATATAATGACAGAGAAGGCAAGAGATGGCATAACTTAAGTAGAAGTAAGCTGCCTGATCACATTGTTTCCACATCCCAGCAGAGGAGAGAGAGAGAGAGAGAGAGAGAGAGAGAGAGAGAGAGAGAGAGAGAGAGAGAGAGAGAGAGAAGGTAGTGGGTAGAGACTATAAATCCTCAAAATGGTTATACTTCCTTATAGCAAAGCTCCAGCTCTAAAAGTGAACATGTTCTCTCCAATACCACCACCAACTGGGGACTGAGTGTTCAAATACATGAGCCCATGTGGCACATTTTTCATTCAAACTAATGCACAGTACTTAATATTTTTCAGTGTTAGATGGTAGACATATTCTCCCTAAGGAATGTATAAATACAGCACTCTGGCCCCATATCTATGGACAATTTGTTTTCATTCCCTTGATCCCCAAATACTATCAGAAAATTTTGGTTTATTAACCATCATCTTTATAAGAACTCTTTACAAAAGGACTAAAGCCCTATATCTTAACTGCTGTAAATTTTTCCTTAAATTGATAATTGCTTTCATTTTTCATTTCCTTACTTTTCAATATAGTCATTATTTTCCCCAAACTCTTCTAAATAACCATGGTTTTTCATTATACATCAATAATTCTACTAGTTTCATTTTTCTTTCTTCTTGGTACTTCTGCCCTCCAGTTTGATGTACATTGGAATTCCATTCTTTCCATTTACTTTCATCTTAGGGATTTTTTCCATGATCTCCTGGATTAGATTTCCTAAAGTGATTTTCTTCTGAGTTAACTGTTTTTTTTTCCCTCATACTATTCAGTCAACTACTTTGTGGATGCAAAGAGCTCTTGCTGTTTAAGCGAGGGTGATCTGATATTTTCTACCTATTTTAAGAACTAACACACTATCACTTTTCTCATACTCCACTGACAAGAAAAAAATCACAGGCCAGCAGAGAGTCAAGATCAAGAAATTACAAGAGAACCTGGGTGCCAAGAATTATGGTACTTTCTTTGCTGCAAATGGAACAGGATACTTGAGTAACTGTTGTTTTCAGGGTTTTTTTTTTTTAGGCCCATCCCTTTTCAATCTAGCACATACTGTCCATTTCCCTACTCTTTATAGTTATATCTTCTTGCCTATTCTTTCTTTATACTATCATTTTTCTCGAGGATTTTTGAAGGGGTAGTGATAAATGTATGCTAGGTTAAACCACTGTTTTTAAAGTAGGTTTCTATTTCTTTGTATGTTTTAAGAATGAGTTTTACTTTACCTAAGCTGTTTTGGAACTTGATACTTCTTCAAGAATGACCTTGAATTCCTGTTCCTTTCACCACTAACTTTCAAATGCTGGAATTAAAAACATGAACTGTCATGCTCAGGATCCCATTTGTGTGTGTGTGTGTGTGTGTGTGTGTGTGTGTGTGTGTGTGTGTGTGTGTGTGTAAACAGTATCTCCAATTATTACCCTTTTAGAAACAATATTCCAGAAACACAGTGATTTATTTCACAAAATACCAGTATTTTGCAGCAGGCTGTTTAGTGAAGAGTTTATAATAAAAAAAAAAAGAGAGGAAGTAACCAAAATGTTTCTTAACAAGGAATTGATTTTGTAAATGATGTCCCATTCATAATAAGGAAGCTGTGTTCCAATTTTCAAAAACATAAGGCAGTTTTGTTCTGCTGAGCCAGTCAGTAATGAATGACCTTGGATAAGATACTTAACCTTCTGTATTCTTATTTTTTATAAAAACATGAACAATAGTATTAGCCAATTCACTTTATAATGCCCTTAGAATATGGACTGTCATATAGGAAATGCCATATGAATGTTTTCCATCATCATTTTTAATCATCGACTTTCAGATAACAACATGTAAATGTTAATGAATTTTCAGAAAAGTTTTCATCATTTGGTTTAATTGCATTCTTTAAAATTGTATTGCATTTCTTAGCATGCTTTCTGTGTCAATTGAAGTACTATGTTCAATAAGGCACTGGCATTTGATAAGGGGCAGACAATAGGAAACATGTACTGGGAACATAAGTGCCTACTTATTTCAGAACATTACTGACTCCATAAACATTTCTTAGAGCAGATGTTTAGTAGTACATCTGACCTTTGGGGAGAGAAAAATATGTATTTATGCAGAAGGCATATTGCCAACCTGGAAATCATCCTTGAATAAATTCATAGTTAAGTTGCTTGATTTTTGTATTATCACAATGAAATAAGGAAACATATAAAATTGACTATAGTGTTCTGAATCACAGCTAAAAAGTACAGACAAAAATCTTTGTTAATTCCTATGTTCTTGGAAGGGTCAGTTAATAGCCCATGCTTTTGCAATTGCTGAGTCTCTGACCGGTAAATGCATTAGACACTTCAACACTGAATGCTGGATTTAAGATCCATGTTCATGGCTTCTAAAATTCTGTTTTATGTTCACTTATGCAATAGCTTCATGAATTCATTGTGGTAGTTTATTCTCACTTTATCGATAAGAGAATAGACATTCCTGATGAAAAGTACTTGTGATAATGAAATCATGTAAATGATAAAATCAAGATTTTAATCTTGATCATTATTTGTTTCAGGTATTAAAAATATATATATCAATCTGCAGCAGCCATTTGTGTTTTAGGTTTTCACACACACATATGTGTGCATGTAAATGTGTGTGTGTGTATGTATGTATGTGTGAGGGTAACTATGTAAGTATCAATCACTTGAGGAAAATACTTAATATAATTTCTAGGTAACCTAGTTAAGCTATGCTTAGTTTTGTACGCAAGTGTCAAATATGATTAGCTATACCCTGTATCATTTTGCATGCATTTGGCAATAGTAAGTAAGTCTTTATTTTACTTGCTTCTTAACAAGCTTTTGATGTTTTCAAGAAACTTTGTTTCTTCATATCATACCTATTTTAACCTACATTTCTGTAACAGCATGCTATATTTCTGAACTTTTATATTACTTATTTGAATAAGTATATCTTCTTTGAGGAGGTTTCTATTGAAATATTTTACGTATTTTTACTAACCTCCTTCAACTGGCACAATAAAAAGGTCTTGGAAAACAGTTGTATTCAATGGAATTCAAATGAGTAGAAAGCAATCCTTGTTCCATATATTTTGTTAAATTAAATAAGGAGAAAATGACTAAAACAGAAACCATTATATGTAATAAGAGAAATGGTTGTTGTGTGTGTAGTGATATTTTATTTGTGCTCTAGTAAATAAAGTTTGCCTGGAGATCAGAGGAAAAATCGAGCCAATAGAAGTAAACACAAAAGTCATGCAATGTTAGCAAATGCTTTTAATCCTATCAATTGGGAGACAGGGATCGGTCTGAATCTATTTGAGTTTAAAGCCGTATTGGGAACAGAGACAGACATGGTGGCACACACCTTAAATTCCAACACTAGTTAACTATGGAGGTCTGGAGGTCTGTACAGACCAGAAGTGGCAGAGCTGGTCAGGAAAAAGAATTGATGTAGCTTGACAGAGAGAGCAAATCAGATATCAGAACAGCAAGTCATATAGGCATGGGTAGACAGGAAGAATCTTGCCTTTTGGAAGCTGTGGAGTTGGAGAGGTGAGGTTAGCATGTGGCTTTTCCTATTCCTCTGATCTCTCTCAGGTTTTCACTCCTATATCTGGCTCCATGTTTTCTATTAATAAGACTGTTTAGAAATTCATGTACAGTTCTGACACCATGATTATCCATAATGTTTTAACAGAACAAAGTATATATTGTGTTGTCCTAGAAGTGATTATGAGGTTTGAGATAATCAGGGAATTTGATGAAAGATGGCACGCAATAGCAGCAGTAGCAAAGGTTGTGAGAACACATTAAACATATCTCCTTTAGAGATGGCAGAAAGGAAGCAAGAAGTGAAGAGTGAACTAGTGGATTATGCAGATGAGGTTAATGATATGTAGCACTGTGGGTCTGGTTAAGGTACTTATCAATGATGTTCCGAGAAGTAGGAGATGATGTTTGTCAGACAAATAAGTTGGCAAAGTTTAAGGAGAATCGAAATGACAGCAGTAGAAAATAAATTGGAAGAATTAAAGCCAGAGAGATATATTATAATGGGAAAGTGATACTTAAATTATTCATCACAAATATAACATTTAAGTAATAAACATAGAGTAGAGAAGTGAGCATTTCGCCATATAATTGTTTTCTTCCATGAGGTAATTCTAAGTAGAGGAAAATTTAATAGTACAATCTCAAAAGCAACTATATAGGGAAGAATTTTGTAATAAAGCAGGAAATTACCTTTCCACTCTCACCCTCAACATATTTTCAACATCTGAAATAGTTGATATCAAGAATGTTTTACTCATATCACAAAAGCAACACATGGGGCACTCTAAAGACATTTTATTGAGGGTAATATCTTGAATTCATACAGAACCTTGGTCTGACTTCTGAAGTTTTAGAATATGCATGTAGTCATATTAAATAGCAAACAAGTACACAAATAGCTAAATGACATTGATATGATTAAAGCCAAAGGTTTTAGGGGTTTGAATGAGAATTTCTTCCACAGTGTTGGCCTCTGGTGGCAATATTTGGGGAGGCTTAAGAAGAGTGGCCCTGTTGGAGGAATTATATCCATGGGGGTGGGCTTTGAGAGTTTAAAGACTCAGTGTCACTTCCAGTTTGTGCTTTTGACTTCATGCTTTTGGTTTAAGATATAAGCAACCAGTTTTTGCCAACATTTTGCTACTTACTACCATACATCTCCACCATGATGGAATTTTATCCCTCTGGCACTTTAAACCAAAATAAACTATTTTAAGTTGCTTTGATCATGTTGTTTTATCACACCAAGAGAAAACATATCTAATACACTTTCTATACCTAAATTCTAAATGCTATCAGTAAGTGAATTTTCTAAGTATCTTATCTAGTACATGGATACATATACATTGCATGGACCAATAAGTGATGCAAATTGGGAGGATTCTGAGCAGAACTGGAAAGGAAGTGAAGGATTCAGGCCAAGACAGATGGGAGAGAATACACTTGGATTTTCTTATTCTTCTACAAAACAATAGTCACTAATTAGCACAGAAAATATAGTATTGTTATGTTTCTGTTGTTTTTAATTATGATGGTAAAAATGATTTCCAGCTATATGTGTTACATGTACATACTGTTTACTTTCATACACATTATCTATGCTCAATCTAAGCATTCTCATCTTTTTTGGTTTTATTTTTATTTTTAATCATCTATTTATTTCACATCCCAACTGCAGACCCTCCCATTTCTCTGCCCCCTACCTGCTCCCCCCCAATACCTTCTTCATCTGTCTCCCTCCAGGAAAGGGCAGGTCTCCCATGAGCATCAATAAAACATGGCATATTAAGTTGCAATAAGACTAATCTCCTCCCCATGTATTAAGGCTAGGCAAGGTGACCCAGTATGAGGAGTAGGGTCTCCAAAGCAGGCAAAAGAGTCAGAGATAGTTCCTGCTCCCACTGTTAGGAGTCCCAGAGGAGTACCAAGCTAAACAACTATAACATACATGCAGAGTGCCTAGGTCACTAACATGCAGACTTCCTGGTTGTCCATTCAGTCTCTGTAAGTCCCAGCAGTCCGCCTCAGCACTCTCCCCCTTTGTGACCCCCACAACCTGATCTCTCATGTTCCCCATCCCCTCCTACTGTCAATATGTTCAAAAAATATGATATTTCCCCTTTCCAGGGAGATCTGGGTGTTCCCCCCATAAACCTTCCAAATGGATGGAACTAGAAAAAACCATCCTGAGTCAGGTTACCCAAACCAAGAAAGACAAACATGGTATGTACTCACTCATAAGTAGATATTAGCTGTAAAATAAATGATAACTATGCTACGATTCACTGTCCCAGAGAGACTAAGCATTCTCATCTTCAACTTAACTCTGAATACTCTCCTGATTCAACATATAGATTTGATAATGTAATTAAATTCTTTTTTCTTAAGAGTATCCAAAGAAACACTAGTTTGGAGTTCTTGTTCAGGGAAGCATAGAGACAAGTGATGGTATCAGCAATGGAGGAAAGGTAAGGATTTTCAAAAAATGACCAATATGTGTAAGTGACTG
Organism: Peromyscus eremicus; assembly: GCF_949786415.1. NCBI lineage: Eukaryota > Metazoa > Chordata > Mammalia > Rodentia > Cricetidae > Peromyscus > Peromyscus eremicus. The sequence goes on from NC_081439.1 coordinate 124,256,418, forward strand.
TCTTGATATTGTGGTCAAGGCAAAGGAGCTGCTCAGTAAGATTATCCAATATCCTTAGGGACTTGAGAATGATGGTGCCTTCTGTAGTTGTAGCAGCAATCACTAGAGTATATAAATTCAGGTCTTTCTTGTATAGCTTCTTGCTTATGTACTATATGTCTTTAACAATGTACACATACTTCCACATAAATAAATACTTGTAGTGTATTTTATTCTTCAAAATCATTTAAATCCATTATATTGTTGATTTCAAGTAAAACTGTGTTTGGAAGATTACAGTACCAAACTAGCAATGCTAATTACCTGGGTCAGATACAAAAATTGTGAAAGTTGCTTTTTTAATATGATAAACTTTTGTATATCAAAATACTAGATTTCATTTTGTTATGTCATTTAAAGTAGATATACTAGATTCACATTGAGTTGTGCATTCTTATGTTATCCTAGGTCTTACTCCACCTTCAAATATCAAACACACACACAAAATTTAGAATGATTTAAATTGATTTCTTTTAAGGGTTTATCTAAATCACTACACATGTATGCGTATTTTGCTTCCACATATATGTGTGTACCATATGCATGTCTGGTATTCATGGATGTCAAAAGAGGGCACTGACTGGGTCCTCTGGTTTTCTAGTTTGAGATGACTATCAGCTGAGAAGCTCTGCAAGAGTAGTAAGTGCTCTTAATCACTGAGCCATGTTCTTTATCCTCTTTACATTGTGTTTTGATCATTACTTAAAGATCAAAGACATTTAGCAACTGAATAACATTCTATTAAATTATGTCTACATTTTTCTAAATCAATTATTATTTTATATATTTTAACTATAATTAGTAATACAACAAATATTATTCTTGATATATCATAAAAAGATCAAAACTTGTCATTAAAAATGTATGTATGCCATTGACCTGAGATTCTTCTGGCAACTAAGGAATGTGAGAGTGGAAGAAGTAATCTTCCCCAGAGAAAATCACACCAATTTGTTATCCAATATGAAATAGCCCTGAAAACTTATATTCACATGTGGCTGTAACATAAAGAAAAAGTATTGAATTTTAAATAGAGAAAGGACTTAAACATTGGAGGGTTTGGAGCGAGGAAAGGGAAAGGGGAAATGTTGCAACTATATTTTAATATCAAAAAATAATATTTAAAAATAAAATAAGAAAGAAAGAAATCTATCTTTACATTTTTTAAGGCTGGTCATGATGGTATGTATCATAAATTCTAGCACTTGGGTGACAAATGCAGACAGATCCCTATAAGTTCTAGTCCAGTCTGGTCTACATAGCAAGTTTGAGAAAACCCAAAATTACATAGTGAGACTCTGTAATTTTTCTCAAAACAGAAAAATAAAACCTAACAAACAAACAGACAAACAAATACAGAAAAGAAAAAGACAGAAAGAAAAAGGAAAGGAAAAAATGTATCTATAGATTAAGAAATTTGAATTTGTGAATAGATACAAAAATTAAACTTTTCAAAAAAAAAAAAAAAAGAAAGAAAAGCCAGGTCAGCACTCAGAAGGAGGGGCAGGAGGATCTCTTTAAGTTTGAGGCCAGTGTCGTCTACAGAGTGAGTTCCAGGACATGCTCCAAAGCTACACAGAGAAACACTGTCTCTAAATATATATATAATAAATATATATATATATATATATATATATATATAATAAAAAATAAAATTTTCATAAGCTGTATTTAATTCGGATGCTTAGAAAGAATATAAAATGAGAAATTAAAGCAACAGTATTATCTAGGCTTTAAACACTTGAGAAAAAAAAATACTTGCTGTGATGGACAATTTTGTTTGTCAGCTTGCATCTGCAATAAACTGAAATCCAAGATTCCAGGTATGCCTATAAGGGATTTTAAAAATCAGATCATTTGAATTAGAGAACCAACCTAAATCTGGGACACACTTTCAGGTGGCAGCCCACATAAAAGGACACTGAATAAGGAAACTTTACTTTTTATCTGCTTACCCTCACTCAAACTGGCATGTTTCTCTGTTCTGCTAATACTTATACTGTCAAACTGACAGACTCTTTTTCTTTGATTCTTAGTGTTACACACACACTCACAGATGTGTATATATCTACATAAATATATAAATAGAACTTGCTGAGTCCATTTTAGTTGTTTGTATTTATATGGTTTCAGAGCTGACTACTTTGTATTAGATAACCAATTAGGGGGATCATCACTAGGAGAGGCTTACTCCCTTTTCCTAGCAGTCATTAGTTTTCTATAGTTCTTTGTCTAGCATTGGGGTCCCATGAAATTTTCTCCCTTCCACATTAGCATGTCTGATGTTACCATTGTTATGGTCTTGCTTATGCAGCCATTTCTAGGAGGCACTGTTTCACAACAGAGTTCCTGGTATTTTAGCTCTTAAAATCTTTCTGTCCCCACTAAGTAAGCAAACAGTCAATCAAAAGAAGAAATCCACAGAATGGGAGAGAATCTTTGTCAGCTATGCATCTGACAGAGTATTAATATCCAGATTACACAAGAAACTCAAAAGCAAAGTGCAAAGGAACAACTGACTCAATTAAAAATGAGCTAGAGATCCAAACAGAGATATCAATAGAAGAAATAATAATAATTGCTAAGAAATAAAACAATTAAGGAAATGAAAATTAAAACAACTTTGAGATTTCATCTCACCACAGTCAGAACAACTGACAACAAATGCTAATGAAATTACGGAGAAAGAAGAACCCTCATTCACTGTTGGTGGAGTTGCAAATTCTTGCAGACACTTTGGACATTAGTATGGAGAAATCAGAAAGGAGAAGGAAAATAATGTGTTTATATCATAATCTCAAAAATAAAATAAAAGTAAAGAAACAAATAATGCATTTAAAAATAAATACTACACTAAAATAAATCTACCATATGGCCCAGCTATACCACTTTACTGCCAAATGAGGAAAGGATGTATTTGGATATTTCTGAAGGACAAGCATATGGAAACTTCCTTGAAAAAAGGAAGAAATATGTTATGGAGGCACAAGGGGGTTATTGAAACTTCAAATCATAAAATTATAAAAATAAAGGAATGATGGATTCATATGTGGTGGTTGACACTTCTTTGCCTAATCTCTCATGCAACAGGTCTCCCTCCCTCCCGTGTGTGTGTGTGTGTGTGTGTGTGTGTGTGTGTGTGTGTGTGTGTTTGTGTGTGTGTGTGTGTTTTCAATAGTTTCTAGGGGATGATCTATGCTCTTTACTTCTCTTAACACTTTATTAATATTTAATAAATGTAGTCACCACAAAACCAAAAAAACAACAATAAATAAACTGCTATCAGTGTTCTCCACGTCCAATATCATTAAACATCTTGCTTTATACCCTGAATGTACATGAGGAAAAAGATACTAAGTGTGGCTCCTGACAATGTCCTTTGTAGGATATGAATCTTAAAACATAGAAAGACATAATGAAAGAGCTTTGCATAATGGACAAATGCTCGTAGGAGCACACAGTTCACATGGAGGGTTATAGTCACCACTTAATATATGTAATTATCATTTTATAGGGTAAAAGATGAAAAAAAGAGCTTTAGCTTTTATGAATTAAGATTAGTCAGAGGAGGTACAGAGTTAACGTGTACATGGTATTTTACATTTATAAGAGGAGATATGGCTAATTTGAATTCATTTATGAACATTGATGAAATTTATACAGTTTGATTTGTGTTGATAGATCTACATTTCTTGATTATAGTTTGTATTTCACAATAGCTGATTGTAGAACAGTAATAGAATAGTTTTTAACCAACTGTACTGTCACTCTGTCACTAAGGTTTTATTACAAGCAATATAAAAGTATGTACTGTAGAAAGTATTTCATTTAGATAAATATTTGCTCTGTTATTCTAACAAGATGCACTGTTTTCTTCTTCTATGGCTTGTCTCCACAAGTGGGAAGTTGAAATGAGCACTGCTTTCAAAGTAATAGCAGAAACGTTGACATAAGTAAATTTGCCACTTGGCTGAACTTATTTATAAAATTCACAAATTAATTGGTAGAGTTTCTACTTCACTGCCTGGTTACATGTGGGTCAGTATTCATGCTTACCAAGAGCATATTAATATGACAGTTTATGGTAAATTTCTTCTTTGGGGATAACTGTCAAAAAGCAAAGACATATTTGTGTACACAAATCAAATGCATGTATTTACATGTATGGCTAGACGTGCTTGACATTTTTATATATATTTGGTTGAGATTCTCTTCATGATGTTCCCTATAAATACTGTAAAACAGCATGTTAAAGGAAAAATGGGGGTGTGATTGTCTTTTCAGTGTGTGCATCATTTGGACTACAGTTATTACACTCTCCTCTTTGAAATACCAAGTCAGAGATCTCAAGTTTTTGTCTTCAAGGAATTAAAAATTCATTGAGAAAATAGCATTATAGCTATTATTGCAGTTGTGTTATAATTAGTACCATAGTATTTTGTGCTACTGTCAAAGTAAAGGTGATAGCAAACATATATCATCAGCCAGAGAAAAGATTCTGAGAAGTTTCAGATAGCAAAATAAGGTGAAAATAAGTGTGGCATGTGAATGACTAATTAAATATGGGCAAGCCTATACTCTTCCACAAACACATAGAACTTGCCACTAATATTACATACACATATACATGTACAAATACATAGAGACACAAGGATATGCATACACACACAAACATAGCACTGAATTCTAAGAAATGATCCTAAACAGCAAGAATAGTTAAATCTCAAGTAGTGACTCTAAATTGTAATACAGAGATTCCTGTACCAGAGTGCATTGGGAAGAGCCAGAAAGACTTATGTGTAATAATCTATTTCTTAATTTATAGCTAGTATATTTTTAAAAAAGATAAGGCCCAAGTGAGAAAGTGATCTTATACATTGAACTAGCAAAAACATAAAATAATTTCACATTGCAACAGATAGAAATAATGACAAGTATTGAAATCTAACTTAGTGAAACTGTACAATCATCTCCAACCATAAGTTTGAAAAGAGACAGACACAGAGTAGAACATGCTGGATAACTCCATTCATGTTAAAGTCAAAGGTAGGAAAAGAAGTTAGGATGGTGTGATCATGGTATATGTATAGGTTAGTTCCTATAAGGCCTTAAAACAAAACAAAATAAAGACCAAAAAGGAAACAAAGGTCATTAAAATTTGTTTAGAGTCCCCTTGGGAAGGAAACACAAAGCATTTTGTAAGGGAAATATTTTGTGACTGGTTGCATAAAAATTTCATAGGAAAAAAAAAAAACAACAATCCTAAACATGGAATTATTTCCATGAAAAAAGTATGGGAATAAGGACTAGAACAGGAGGATCATGTAGGGAGGGAGAGGGAAGAGGGGAACAGGGGAGGAAATACAGGGAGAGATGCCTAAAATTAAGTACCATTTGAGGGGTAGTATGGTGGATTAGTCAGGTTCTATTGCTGTAAAGAGACACCAAGACAAAAGCAACTCTTTTTTTTTCATTTTTCTTTATTAAGAAATTTTCTACTCACTCTACATACTACTCACAGATCCCACCTCCTCCATCGTCCCATCCCCCAGCCCTCTTTCCCAAGCCACCCCGCATTCCCACATCTCCCAAAGCAAGGTCTCCCATGGGGAGTCAGCAGAGCCTGGCACACTGAGCCTAGGCAGGTCCAAGCCCCTTCCCACTGCACAATGGCTACAAAAGGCATCACATCACAGGCACCGGATTCCCAAAAGCCTGCCCATGCAGCAGGGATGGATCCCGATATCTCTGCCTGTGTGCCCCCAAAACAGTTAGAGCCAAACAACCATCTTCCATATCCAGAGGGCCTAGTCCAGTCCCATGGGGGCTACACAGCCACTAGTCTACAGTTCGTGGGCTTCCACTAGTGTGGCCAATCATCTCTGCATGTCTTCCCATCATGATCTCAAAGGCCCCACCTGCAGAATCCCTCCGGTCTCTTATCAATTAGATTCCTGGAGCTCAGCTTGGTGCCTGGCTGTGGATCTCTGCATCTGCCTCCATCAGTCACTGGACAAAGGCTCTATGATGACAGTTAGGTTATTCGCTAGACCAGTCCAGGCACCCTCTGGACAACTCCCAGAAGTCCAAGGTGGGTCATCCTCTCAGATTCCTGAGAGCCTCCCCAGCACTCTGCCTCTTCCTATTCCCATGATGTCCTCATGTATCATGGTACCTTCCTCCCTGCCCTCCCACTCTGTCCCTGTTCCAGCTAGACCCTCCCATTTCCCTATGTTCTCATGCCCCACTACTCACCCTCTGCCACCCCCCACCCCACATCCAGTCGTCTCATGTAGATCTCATCCACTTCTCCTTTGCAGGGTCATTCATATGTCCCTTCTAGCCGGGCGGTGGTGGCGCACGCCTTTAATCCCAGCACTCAGGAGGCAGAGCCAGGCGGATCTCTGTAAGTTCGAGGCCAGCCTGGGCTACCAAGTGAGTTCTAGGAAAAGGCGCAAAGCTACACAGAGAAACCCTGTCTCGAAAAAAAAAAAACAAAACGAAAAAAAAAAATATGTCCCTTCTAGGGTCTTTCCCTGTTAGCCTCTCTGGAGCTATGAGTTGCAGTCTGGCCATCCCTTCCCTTACATCTAGTATACACTTATGAGTGAGTACATACCATGTTTGTCCTTCTGAGTCTAGGTTACCTCACTCAGGATGATATTTTCTAGTTCAATCCCATTTGCCTGCAAGTTTCATGATATCACTGTTTGTTTTGTTTTGTTTTGTTTTGTTTTGTTTTACTGCTGAGTAGTACTGCATTGTGTGTATGTGCCACATTTTCTTTATCCATTCTTAAGTTGAGGGGCATCTAGGTTGTTTCCAGGTTCTTGCTATTATGAATAATGCTGATATGAACATTGTTGAGCATGCATCCTTGTGGTAAGATTAAGCATTCCTTGGATATATGTGCAAGAGTGGTATAGCTGGGTCTTGAGGAAGACATTCCCAATTTTCTGAGAAACCACCATACTGATTTCCAGAGTGGCTGTAAAGTTTGCATTCCCACCAACAGTGGAGGAGTGTTCCCCTTGCTCCACATCCTCTCCAACATAAGCTGTCTTCAGTGTTTTTGATCTTAGCCATTCTGACAGGTGTAAGATGGTATCTCAGAGTTGTTTTGATTTGCATTTCCCTGATGACTAAGGATGTTGAGCAATTCCTTAAATGCTTTTCAGCCATTTAAGATTCTTCTATTGAGAATTCTGTTTAGCTCTGTAGCCCATTTTTTATTGGCTTGTTCAGTAGTTTGAAGTCTAGCTTTTTGAGTTCTTTATGTATTTTGGAGATCAGCCCTATGTCAAATGTGGGGTTGGTGAAGATCTTTTTCCCACTCTGTAGGCTCTCATTTTGTCTTATTGACCACGTCCTTGGCTCTACAAAGCTTCACAGTTTCAGAAGGTCCCAATTATTAAGTGTTGCTCTCAGTGTCTGTGCTACTGGTGTTATATTTAGGAAGTGGTCTCCTGTGCTGATGCATTCTGAACTACTTCCTACTTTCTCTTCTATCAAGTTCAGTGTAACTGTGTAGCATGAAACTTAGAAGGTCTTATTAATAAAATCAAACCTGGGAGCCAGCTATTGGGGTGAATTATAGAAGATCAGAGAGACAGAACAAGCCACAACTAACCTAACCTCCCAACTCCTCAGCTGATTGTAGCTAGAGTTTTCCTGCCTGGCCCACAGTCAGGACAAATCTCTCTCACCTGCCAGTCCCACAGCAACTCAGATCCAACCAAGTAAACACAGAAACTTATATTGGTTACAAACTGTATGACCATGGCAGGCTTCTTGCTAACTGTTCTTACAGCTTAAATTAATCCATTTCCATTAATCTATACCTTGCCACATGGCTCGTGGCTTACCGGCATCTTCATATGCTGTTTGTCATCGTGGTGGCTGGCAGTGTCTCTCTGACTCAGCCTTCCACTTCCCAGCTTTATTCTCCTCCTTGTCCCGCCTATACTTCCTGCCTAGCCAATGGCCAATCAGTGTTTTATTGATTGACTAATCAGCAACACATGTGACATACAGAACATCCCACAGCAGCTGATCCTGTTTCCTCAAACTGGAAGCCTGTGTGTCCTCATCCAAATGGATTTCAGCTGAACTGCTTCTAAAAGCCTAAAAGCTTAACCAGCACTACTTCCTGGTTTTCATGCCTTATATACCTTTCTGTTTTGTGCCATCACTTCCTGGGATTAAAGGCTTTTGTTACCACATGGGGCTGTTTCCAGTGTGGCATTGAATTTACAGAGATCCAAGCAGATCTCTACCTCTGGAATGCTAAGATTAAAGGTGTGTGGGCCACCATTTTCTGGCCACTATATCTAGTGGATATTCTGTTTCTGACCCAAGATAAGATTATTAGGGTGCATAATATTTTGGGGAACATAATATCACCACATAACTGCATTTATGTTGAGGTCTTTGATCCACTTGGACTTCAGTTTTGTGCATGGCAACAGATATGGATCTATTTGCAATCTCCTGCATGTTGACATCCTTTTATGCCAGCACCATTTGTTGAAGATGCTTTCTTTTTTCCATGGTACTGTTTTGGCTTCTATCTCAAAAATCATATGTTCATAGGTATGTGGATTAATGTCAGGGTCTTCAATTCAATTCCATTGGTCCACATGTTGGTTTTTATGCCAGTACCAAGCTGTTTTTATTACTATAGCTCTATAGTAGAGCTTGAGGTCAGGGGTCGTGATGCCTCCAGAGGTTGCTTTATTACACAGGATTCTTTTGGCTATCCTAGGTTTTTTTGTTTTTTCCATATAAAGTTAAGTATTGTTCTTTCGAATTCTGTGAAGAATTGTGTTGGGATTTTGATGGGCATTGCAATGAATCTGTAGATTACTTTTGGTAAGATTGTCATTTTTAATTCTACCTATCCATGAGCATGGAAGATCTTTCCATTTTCTGACATCTTCTTTGATTTCCTTCTTCAGAGATTTAAAGTTCTTATCATACAGGTCTTTCACTTGCTTAGTTAGAGTTACCCCAAGGTATTTTATATCATTTGTGGCTATTGCAAAGGGTGATGTTTCTTTGATTTCTTTCTCAGCCCATTTATTATTTGTATATAGGAAGGCTACTGATTTTTTTTAGTTAATCTTGTATCCTGCCACCTTACTGAAGGAGTTTATCAGTTGTAGGAGTTCCCTGGTAGAATTTTTGGGGTTACTTATGTATGCTATCATATCGTCTGCAAATAATGAAAGTTTGACTTCTTCCTTTCCAAATTGTATCCCCTTGATCTCTTGTTGTCTTATTGCTCTAGCTAGAACTTCAAGTACTATGTTGAATAAGTATGGGGAGAATGGACAGCCTTGTCTTGTTCCTGATTTTAGTGGAATTGCTTTGAGTTTCTCTACCTTTAACTTGATGCTGGCTGTTGGCTTGCTATAAATTGCCTTTATTATGTTTAGGTATGTTCCTTGTATTCCTGATCTCTCTAGAACCTTTTTATCATGAAGGGGTGTTGGATTTTGTGAAAGCTTTTTCAGCATCCAATGAGATGATCATGTGGTTTTTTTTTTTCTTTCAGTTTATTTATATGGTGGATTACATTGACAGATTTTTGTATGTTGAACCATCCTTGCATCCCTGGGATGAAGCCTACTTGGTTATGGTGGATAATTTTTTGATGTGTTCCTGGATTCAGTTAGCCAGTATTTTATTGAGTATTTTTGCATCAATGTTCATGAGGGAGATTGGTCTGTAATTCTCTTTTTTTTGTTGCATCTTTGTGAGGTTTGGGTATCAGTGTAACTGTAGACTCATAAAAAGAATTTGGTTATATTCCTTCTGTTTCTATTTGTGAAACAATTTGAAGAGTATTGGTATTAGCTCTTCTTTGAAAATCTGGCAGAATTCTGTGCTGAAACCATCTGGTCCTGGGCTTTTTTTTTGGTTGGGAGATTTTTAATGAACATTTCTATTTCCTTAGGGGTTATTGGTCTTTTTAAATAGTTTATCTGGTCTTGATTTAACTTTGGAATGGGGTACCTTTCCAGAAAATCATCCATTTCTTTAAGATTTTCCAATTCTGTGGAGCACATTCTTTTGAAGTATGACCTGATGATTCTGTGGATTTCCTCATTGTCTATTGTTATGTCTCTGTTTTCATCTGATTTTGATAATTTGGATGCTCTCTGTGTTTTTTGGTTAATTTGAATTAGGGCTTGTATATCTTGTTGATTTCTCAAAGAACCAACTCTTTATTTCATTGATTCTTTTTATTATTCTCTTTGTTTCTATTTTGTTTATTTTAGCCCTCAAATTGATTATTTCCTATTGTCTGTTTCTCCAGGGTGAGCTTGCTTCTTCTTGTTCTAGAGCTTTCAGTTGTGTTGTTAAGTCACTAGTGTGAGATTTCTCCAACTTCTTTATGTGGGCTTTTAGAGCTCTGCTTTCATGGTGTTCCATAACTTTGGGGATGTTATACATTCATTTTCATTGAATTCTAGAAAATCTTTAATTTCTTTCTTTATTTCTTTCTTGACCCATTGGTGATTCAACTGGGCACTATTCAGTTTCCATGATATTGTAGGCTTTCTGTAATTTTTGTTGTTGTTGAAGTCTAACTTTAAGCCATGGTGGTCTGATAAGACACAGGAGTTATTTCCTTTTTTTTTGTATCTGTTGAGATTTGATTTGTAACTAAGCATGTGGTCAATTTTGGAGAAGGTTCCATGGGGTGCTGAAAAGAAGGTATATTCTTTTGTGTTAGGGTGGAATATTGTGTAGATATCTATTAAGTCTATTTGAGTCATAATGTCTGTTAGTTCCCTTATTTTTCTGTTCAGTTTCTGTCTGACACACCTGTCCATTGGTGAGAGCGTGGTGTTGAATTGTCCCACTACTAGTGTATGGGCTATGTTGTGCAATTTAAGCTTTAGTAATGTTTCTTTTACAAATATAGGTGCCCTTGTATTTGGGGCATAAATATTCAGAATTGAGACTTCATCTTGTTGGATTTTCCCTGTAATAAATATGTAGTGTCCTTCCTGATCTCTTTTGATTGATTTTAGTTTGAAGTCTAATTATTAGATATTAGGATAGCTACACCACCTTGCTTCTTAAATCCATTTGATTGGAAAGTCTTTTCCCAGTCTTTTATTCTGAGATATTGTCTATCATTGAAGGTGAGGTGTGTTTCTTGTATTCAGCAAATGGATGGATCTTGTTTTCATATCCATTCTGTTAACCCATGTCTTTTTATATGTGAATTGAGGCCATTGATATTGATGGATATTAATGACCAGTGATTGTTAATTCCTGTTATTTTTGGGTGGTAGTGTTGTATGTTTCCCTTCTTTGGTATTTTTTGGTGTGGGACTATCTATTGCCTATATTTTCATGGGTGTATCTAACTACCTTAGGTTGTATTTTTCCTTCTAGTGATTTCTGTAGGGCTGGATTTGTGGATAAGTATTGTTTAAATTTGTTTTTATCATGGAATATTTTGTTTACTCCATCTATGTTGATTGAGAGTTTCGCTGGGTATAATAATCTGGCTTGGCATCCATGGTCTCTTATTGTCTGCATAACGTCTGTCCAGGACCTTCTGGCTTTTAGAATCTCTATTGAGAAGTCAGGTGTGATTCTTTTGGGTCTGCCTTTATATGTTACTTGGCCTTTTTCCTTTGAAGCTCTTAATATTTTTCCTTTTTTCTGTATGTTTTTTGGTTTGATTATTATGTGGCAAAGGGACATTTTTTTGGATCCAGTCTATTTGGTGTTCTGTAACCTTCTTGTATCTTTATAGGCATTTCCTTCTTTATTTTGGGAAAGTTTTATTCTATGATTTTGTTGAATACATTTTCTGTGCCTTTGAGTTCATATTCTCCTTCTTCTCTCCTTATTATTCTTAGTTTTCATGGTGTCCCAAATTTCCTGGACATTTTGCTCATGATTTTGTTGACTTTAGTGTTTTCTTTGACTGAAGAACTTATTTCCTCCATTGTATCTTCAGGGACAGAAATCTGCTCTTCCATCTCTTGCATTATGTTGGTTATGCTTGCACCTGTAATTCCTGTTTGTTTACTCAGATTTTTCCACTTCCAGCATTCCCTCAATTTGTGTCTTCTTTTTTGCCTTGATTTCAATTTTCAAATCTTGAACTGTTTCCCTCATTGTTTAATTGCTTTCTTTTGGCCTTCAAGGGATTTATTTATTTCTTCTCATTTTTTGTTTGAATTTCCTCGAATTCTTTAAGAGAATTTTTTATTTCCTCTTTAAAGATCTCTATCATCTTCTTAAGGTCATTTTTAAGGTCGATTTCTTCTGTTTCTTCTGTGTTGGGATATTCAGGTCTTGCTGATGTAGGTTCTGATGGAGCCTATATTGGGGTTTTGTTGCTAGAGTTTTCCTGCCTGGCCCATGGTCAGGGCGAATCTCTCTCACCTGCCAGTCCCACAGCTGCTCAGACCCAACCAAGTAAGCACAGAGATTTATATTGGTTACAAACTGTATGGCCTTGGCAGGCTTCTTGATAACTGTTCTTACAACTTAAATTAATCCATTTCCATCAATCTATACCTCGCCACATGGCTCGTGGCTTACCAGCATCTTCACATGCTGTTTGTTATCATGGTGGCTGGCAGTGTCTCTCTGACTCAGCCTTCCACTTCCCAGCTTTATTGTCCTCCTTGTCCCGCCTATACTTCCTGCCTAGCCAACAGCCAATCAGTGTTTTATTGACCAATTAGCAACACATTTGCCATACAGAACATCCCACAGCAGGGGGTTTTTTTGTTGTTGTTTTTGTTGACTATATTTTTGCAGTGTTGTCTACCCATCTCTTTTTCCAATTGGTGCAATTGGTGTCTGTGTCTGAGGGAGGTTCTTTTTTCTAATTGATACTCTTGGTCCAGTGGGAGCTCTTAGTCTAGTCAGTGCTGATGAACTCTTTGTCTAAGGGAGGAGCTCTTAGTCCAATTGACTCTAGTGGGCTCTGTCTCAGGGAGTAGCTGCAATCTTAGTATGTGGGTGGGTTGGGAAGGGTGGGGCTTGTGGGTTACTGTGTCTGGTGGGGGATGGTGGTAGTCTGACCTGTCTGCAGTAGGTCTGCCTACCGCCTGGCCTGAAACTGGGACTGCAATGGGTGGTAGTGTAGGGGCACAGGGTTGTGGCCCTGGGCCCATAGCCTAGTTGCTAGGGTGTTCAGGTATGAGGATAAAGACTCACCACTTAGTCTAATTGGGTGCTGACAGGCTCTGTCTCAGGGAACAGTTCAACTAACACAACTCTTACAAAAGAAAGCTTTGGGGGTTTGATTACAGTTTCAGAGGTTTAGTTTATTATCATCATGAAAGAGTGAATGTGAATGGAGAAGTAGCTCAGAGTGGCTGGAGATGTAGGTCAGAGTTCTACATCAGGATCTGCATGCAGCAGGACAAGACAGATAGTCAGTGGGCTTCAAAGCCCACCCCCAGCAACATACTTCCTCCAATGAGGCCTCATCTACTCTAACAAGTCCACACTTTCTATAACAAGTCTACATTTCATAATCTCTTCCAAGCATAATTACTCCCTGGTTACTAGGCATTTAAATATATGATCCTATGAGACCATTCTTATTGAAACCATGAAATATGGAAATCTAATGCAGAAGCTTCCTAAATATGAACATATATGAAGGCTACTTAAATGAAGTTGCCAAATAATGGCAAGACAGAGCCCCAACATAACATATTGTCACCAAAAGAAGCTTTTAGTACAGGGAACAGGTTACTTCTAGTTGAGTTGTTGATCAAAGGGGTTCCATTGAAACCCACAAAGAAGCCAGACTATTGCAAAGGTACAGGTTACTCTCTATAAGTTGATGGCAAGTCCTTACTGATGAAGAGAGCACCTACACATCTCATTAAGTACATGGACATGTCAAGCTGGTGCCAAACTAGAGGCTTCATTCCTTTGAGCTAACATATTTGGTATAGGAAGTTATTCGACATATATGTTTATATTTTAGGAAGCTTCTACTGTATTAGATTTCCATATGTGGTAGTTTGAATAAGAAACATAAACTCCAGCTCATTCAAAAACCCTTTGTTTTACAATGATGCCCTGTGGTGGTATTGTGTTCCCCAAAATATTGTGCACACTAATAAACTTATTTGGGGTTAGAGAACAGGACAGCTACAATATTAAATATAGAGAATAGGCAGTGGTAGCACATGCCTTTAATCCTAGCATTCCAGAAGCAGAAATCCCTCTGGATCTCTGTGAGTTCAAGACCACATTGGAAACAGCCACGCATGGTGATTCACGCCTTTAATCCCAGAAGGTGAGCCTTTAATCCCAGGAAGTGAGGCAGAAAGCAGAAAGATATATAAGGTGTGAGGAATAGAAACTAGCTGCATTTGGCTGGTTAAGCTTTCAGGCTTCTAGCAGCAGTTCAGCTGAGATTCATTCTGGATGAGGACTCAGAGGCTTGCAGTCTGAGGAAACAGGACCAGCTGAGGAATTGGTAAGGTGAGGTAGCTGTGGCTTGTTCTGCTTCTCTGATCTTCCAGCATTCACCCCAATAACTGTCTTCAGGTTTGGTTTTATTAATAAGAACTTTTAAAATTCCTGTACATCTGGTGCCAAATGTTCGTGGTATGAATTCATGAAAAAGCTGCTTGCCTGTGGCCTTGCGGACCCCTGCTCAGACCTAAGCTACCCTCAGCCAGTCGTGGTGAAGCACAACGGTTGCTGAAGGAAGCAGAGGCAGGAGGATTCTAAGTTTGAGCCCGGCCTAGGAGGCTTCCTAAAGAGAAGCTTCAGCCAAGGCCGAGCCACAAACGTTTGTGGTGGTGGTACCATGGAGGCAGAAGCTGCTGCTCCACATTGCTGGTTACTTCTGATCATGTTAGTGACTGTGGTGATGCTGCTACCTGGGATGAAAGGCTTACTACTGCTTGTTCAGAGAAGAATTGCCAGGACCATGATGTTACAAGAAAGCATCGACAAAGGTCAGTTTGGAAAAGTTTGGTAAGACAAATTGTGGGGAGAAATTGCTGTGAAGATTTTCTCTTCTAGGAAAAACATTCATGGTTTTGAGAGACAGACATTAATCAGACTGTGATTGCTCCAGACCACAGAGGAGGCACAAAAAATGTTTTTAGGGAACCATGACCACACCAAACAGTGACTTTGAAATTTTCAAAAATGTGACAGGATCCCACAATGATGATCCCAGTATGTTAAAGCCATTAACACCACGGAAAAATCGACTTTGCACTACAAACTGTTCAGTACAATTTTGAGATGGCTAGCTGAGATGATCCAGCCTGACAGACTACTTGAACAAGGACTTGTGACAAGCCCTGCACTTTACCGTTATGCAGAAACTGGACAAATGATACAGCTGACTCTCTTAGGACTTGACAACACAAAATTTTTCTTTTCAGGATTTCCTAAAGATGTCTTCACTCCCAGAAAGAAGGAAGTAATTTTAAGAAAACAACACCCACATTCCCAAATGGTGGGGTGGGTGGTTTTTGGTCGTTTAATGAGTTTTAGATATTGTCATTGTTTATGATGGTTGTTACAAGTTGTTAATTGTTAGTAGTCAGGAAAAATCTGAACAAGGAGATTAGATTCAGTGTTTTTGTTGGAAAAAAAGAAAAAAAATATATAGATATGTGTAGCATGAGTCTTAAAAGTTCTTATTAATAAAATCAAACCCGAGGCCAGTTATTGGGGTCAATGCTGGTAGATCAGAGAGACAGAACAAGCCACAGCTATCTCACCTTGCCAGTTCCTCAGCTGGTCCTGTTTCCTCAGACTGGAAGCCTCTGAGTCCTCATCTAGGAAGAATCTCAGCTGAACTGTGTTGCTCCAAAGCCTGAAAGCTTAACCAGCCAAATGCCTAACCACCCAAATGCTTCCAGTTTCTGGTCCTCACGCCTTATAAACCTTTCTGCTTTCTACCACCACTCCCTGGGATTAAAGGCTGCTTTCTGGGATTAAAGGCGTGAGTCACCATGCCTGGCTGTTTCCAATGTGGCCTTGAACTCACAGAGATCCAGAGGAATTTCTGTCTCTGGAATGCTAGGATTAAAGGCGTGTGCTAACATTTTCTAGCCTAAGTATCTTGTGGCTTTTCTGTTCTCTGACCCCAGATAAGTTTATTAAGGTACACAATATTTTGGGGAACACAGTACTACCACAGATATGAGGTAGATCATCGAATCTACTCTGAGGAAAAAAGATAAAGAAATATTAGGATAAATGGGTAGATCATTTAATCTACACTAAAAGAAAAAAAGGGGAAGATATAAAAATGACAAAAGGTAGATTACTGAATCTATTATGAAAAGAAAAAAACTTTTAAAAAGGAACTACTTGTTTAAAATAGGATAAGTAATGAATTTTTTGTCTGAGTTTATCAAATATTACTGGACTGGACATTGTTAATATATTAATGGAGTTTTTTTTTGTCTGAATCTGTCAAATGTTAATGGACTAGACACCATTAATGTAATCTTGACTGTGTATATTGTATATACTTATTGGATATAATTTTTCTTGTATTAGTTATAAGCTTTTTTAAATTTTAGACGAAAAAGGGGAAATGCGGTGGTATTGTGTTCCCCAAAATATTGTGCACACTAATAAACTTACCTGGGGTCAGAGAACAGGACAGCCACAATATCAAATATAGAGGATAGGCAGTGGTAGCACATGCCTTGAATCCTAGTACTCCAGAGGCAGAAATCCCTCTGGATCTCTGTGAGTTCAAGACCACATTGGAAAAAGCCAGGCATGGTGATTCACGCCTTTAATCCCAGAAGGTGAGCCTTTAATCCCAGGAAGTGAGGCAGAAAGCAGGAAGATACATAAGGTGTGAGGAATAGAAACTAGCAGCATTTGGCTGGTTAAGCTTTCAGGCTTCTAGCAGCAGTTCAGCTGAGATTCATTCTGGATGAGGACTCAGAGGCTTGCAGTCTGAGGAAACAGGACCAGCTGAGGAATTGGTAAGGTGAGGTAGCTGTGGCTTGTTCTGCTTCTCTGATCTTCTAGCATTCACTCCAATAACTGTCTTCAGGTTGGATTTTATTAATAAGAACTTTTAAGATTACTCTACAGTGCCACGTCTGCAAGATATGCTAGTGCAATTGTGGTACAAAGCTTGTGGGAGTAACCAAAAATGTCTAATTTGTCTTAAAGCCTACTCTTCCATGATATTGAACCCATACCCAAAACTACTTGTGTGACCAAGAACCTGAGAATAGATAGTCCTGGGGCCTAGTGTAAAACCAAATACTACTGTTCTTATATATAAATATAGCATTAAAATAAACCCCTTAATGACATTCTGTCATACACATAGATCAGTGCCTTGCTCAGCCATTATCAGAGAAGCTTCCTCCTACAGCAGGCGGGAACAAATACAGAGACCCACAGCCAATTTGCAGACAGTAAAAGACCTCAGAACAATCAACCCTAATAGGAAGTCTCCATCAAATCCCTCCCATCAGGGCTCACGGAACCCTGAAGAGAAGACTAAAAGAGTGTAAGAGCCAGGAGAAATGGAGGGCACCAAAGAAATAAGGCCCTCTATATCAACAATCTCAATGCACATATGAAGTCACAGAAACTTAGCAGCACACACATGGTTTGTACAAGTTTGCAACAGAAGAGTCCTAGAACTAAAAGAGAAGTATAAACATGCACCCATCCCTAACCCAGAAGCAATCTCCAACTGATAACCACTTGCCAGTGAAAATTTAGTTTCTTCCAAGGGAGTCTTACTCTGGAAACAAACTACTCTTAAGTTCAGCCTGCATGCCTGGCTATAGATGGCCAACAGAAAACAAGCTCAATGGCATTCTTGGAGGTTCTTTGTCTCATAATGTCATGTCAGAGATTATATTTTTCTTTATATATTTTATTTGTACTGTCATTTATTTATGTATTTATTTTTTCTCTCTCTTAATCCCACAGATTCTTTGCATGTACATTATACCTTCCAGTTTTGTGGGATGTTTTTTTTTGGATTATTGAGTGTGGAAACTTGTGGGTCTCTGTCTATATCAGTTTCTCATACTTGGGCTGTTTTCCTTTTTTTATCCTGTTTTCTCCAATTTGTTAGTTTTTTGTTTTATTTTATTATTATCCTTTAGAATCTGTGCTTATTTTCTAATGAGAGACAGAAAGAGGATGGATCCAGATGGAGGGAAAGTAGGGAAGAAGTGGAAAGAATAGAAGAGGGGGAAACTGTAATCAAGATATACTATATAAGGAAATAAAACTATTTTCAATAAAAGGAATAAATAATATATAAAATAAGATAAAAATAAATTATCCACTAAAGTCACAAATGAGAAAGAGCTAGGTTGTGTAACTATTTATCTGCATAGCAAGTGTCGAAATGTCAAAACACATATAAAGTGATCTAGAAAAGACTATATAATAATATGTTTGAAATAATAAAGATGGTATGGTATAAAGAACATTTTTTAAAGATCATAATGAATGAACTAGAGAGTGTTTGATAGAGAATATGCAGAATATCAGTTAAATAGAAAATAGTGTATATACAGATAACTTTGTCAACACCATTGCAAAACTGTAATAGGCATAAATAGAATGCTATACACATGTATACATCTAAAACACACAGGTACCAACAAAAATTCGCATGTACACACCTAAATATACAAATGTATATGGTGAGATATTGTGTCCCCCAATATATTGCATACCCTAATAAAGCTTATCTGAGGATCATTGTAGACAAAATTCTAAACAGTATTATTAAATAAGAAACAGAGAGCTAAATACAGAGTCAAAAGCCCAAGAGATCAGAGCACTAGCGAAGAGCCAAGACCGTCTTGTCTTACCACCTGGCTGCTGGCACCAGAGAGAGAGAGACTTTCTTCCTGTGTGACTTGTCTTTTTATTGCCTTTCTGTTCTGCCTTCTTATTGGCTCTAAACCCATCCACATGACTTCCTTGTCATTGCCTGTCTATACAGACCTCCAGGTCTCTATGGTTGGTACTGAGATTAAAGGTTTGGGTCATCATGCTTGGCTGTGTCCTCAACCACACAGAGACTGTGCCTGCCATGTGATGGATTAAGGGCATGGGCTACTACCACCTGAATTCTGTTCCTGGCTCACTAATGACTTCTGATCTTCAGGCAAACTTTATTTATTAATATACAAATAAAATCACATTTCAGCAAAATTAAAATATCACCACAGATCAGAGGAAAAAGCTAGCCACTACATTAAACATAGAAGTCAGTCAATGGTATTCCAGCATTAAGGAGAAAGAGATCCATTCAAATCTCTGTGAGTTCAAGGCCACAGTGGGAACAGAGCCAGGCATGCTGGCACACACCTTTAATCCCAGTGGAGAACCTGGTGGAAAGAGGAGACTAAGAATATAGAACAATAGTGTAGGGCTCACAGTATGGAAATTTTCCAGGATCAACTTCTTAGAGAAGGTGATTATGCTGATATACAAAGACAATCTGTATATGATGACCACACCCTAATTCTAGGCCACATGGCAGCCATGAATGCATGGGACAGAATCGAAGAAGTAGGAAAGAAAATTGAGTCATTTACAAAAGTTATACAGGACCCCAAAAAAACTTTCACAGATTTCTTGCAAAGGCTGTGTTCAGCTGTAAATAGAATGATACCAAATTCAGAAGCTAGCCAGATAATAATTAAATCTCTGGCTTTTGAGAATAATAATGCAGCATGCAAAAAGGTAATTAGACTGTTAAAGACAAGATCAGCACCCTTGGAGGAATGGATGTGGGATACAATTAATACTGAATCTCATGATCATGATGATATGTGGATAGGAGAGGTAATTTCCAGAGGATTAAAGAAAAATAATAATGTCAGATGCTTTAATTTTGGTAAACAAGGCCACCAAAAAAGGGACTATAAACATGGCATTCCTACAATGTTTCTTCAAGGAACAATGGCAACAGAATCCTGCTCCCTTCTGGATTAGGCAGAATGTGTGGTAAAGGCAAACAATGGACTGATGAATATAGATCAACAAGGGACAGACAAGGTAATGCTTTGCCCTTGCCATTGGGAAACTCCTTGAGGGGCCTCTCACAGAACCCCATGGCAAGTTCAGTTCAGTATTTTCCTGCCATGGTAAAAGAAACCTCGTCTCGGAGCAATTAAATAACAAAATGCCTATTGGAAAAAAAAACATACTACTTGGTGTGATAGGACAGCTATAGCAAGAGAGAACAGAAAATTCAGGAGAAACCCCAAAGCGAAATTTTTGGCAAACTTCTCTAAATGAACAAAGACCAAAATTAATATTTTGAATAAGTGACATCCTCATGGAGGGTCTTGTAGAGACAGGTATGGATGCAACAATAATTGCACTAGAATCTTTGCATCCAAATTGGACTCTTCAGAGGTAAATGTTCAGCTGTTAGGGACTGGAACATTATCTCAAGTGAAAAAGAGTGCAAGATGTGTCGAATGTATAGGGCCATAACAGAGAGGAAAATTAAAACCATATGTGGCTAGTATTGCTATGAATTCATGGGGCCGTGATATATTGCAACAATATAATACTCAAATTAACATTCCTCCAACCTCAGAAACAAACCATAAAATAACATGTAGCTGGAGATTTCCTGTGTCCTGCATGGATTGCAGCTGCTTAGACCCACGTAAACACACAGAGGCTTATATTAATTAAAACTACTTGGCTATTAGTTCAGGCTTAGAATTGACTAGCTCTTACACTTAAACTCAGTCATTTCTGCTAATCTATATGTCACCACATTTTCCATGGCTTTAGCTGTGTGCCATTATTTGCTGCTGCCTGGGTGGTGGGCTGGTATGTCCTGACTTAGCCTTCCTCTTCCCACAATTATCCTTGTCTGCTTATCCCACCTATACTTTCTGCCTGGCTACTGGCCAATCAGCATTTTACTAAACCAGTGTACAAAAGCATTATCCCGCAGTACTAACACATGTTTCTGAGAGAAATATTAGAAGATATTATAAATAGCAGTCTCCAGCCATCCAGATTATACAAGAACAGGACACAACAGCTACTGATCTTTCAAAGACATCAACAGCTCTGCCTTTAAAATGGTTAACAGATAAGCCTGTATGAGTTCAGCAATGGCTTTTAATGACAGAGACACTACACACCTTGGAAGAGCTGGTACAAGAGCAGTTAAATGCTCAGCATATCGAAGAATCAACCAGGCCTTAGAATTCTCTTATATTTGTTATTAAAAGAAATATGGTAAATGGAGAATGGTAACAAACCTAATAGCATTTAACAAGGTAATTCAGCCAATTGGCTCTCTACAATCTGGAATTCCTTTGCCTACTCTGTACCTAAATTATGGCCTCTTATAGTTATCAATTTAAATGCTGTTTCTTCTCAATGCCTTTACAAGAAAAAGACAGAGAAAGATTTGCCTTCACAGTGCCTACTTATAACAATTCTCAGCTGATTAAGAGATATCAATGGAGGGTTCTCCCACAGGGAATGGTAAATAGCCCAACACTGTGCCAATATTTTGTATTACACCCAGTGGAAGTAATATGTAAACAACTTCCTAAATCTATAGTTTATCATTACATGGATGATATTTTACTAGCTGAGTCAAATGCAGATAACTTGAAAGATTGAAGAAATAAAGAAAGTTTTGCCTTGTTGGGAATTACAAATTGCTCCTGAAATGATACAAAGATTATATTAATTATTTAGGATATAAAATAGGTTTACAAAACATTACACCCCAAAAGGTAATATTAGGAAAGATCAATTACAGATTCTCAATGATTTTCAGAGATTATTCAGAGACATTTCCCATCCACAGACTGTTGTTGAGGTAAAAAATGATGAACTGAATAATTTGTTAAAAACCTTAGAAGGTGACACGGACTTAAATAATCCAAGAGAATTATCAGTTGAAGCTGAGAGAGAATTGGCATTGGTGGAAAAGAAAATATAGGATGCACATGTGGATCATGTGGATCCAAAGTTTGATTGCATTTTGGTTATTTTAACCTCTAAGCATTGTACTATAGGAATTTTAATAAAGAGGGAAGATGTTATATGGGAATGGATATTTCTACCAAATAAACAGAGTAAAAAATTAAAAACCTATGTGGAAAATATCTCTGACTTCATTTTAAAAGGAAAATTGAGACTTTATCACTTAGCAGGAACAGACCCAGCAGAAATTGTCATACCTTTAACTAAGGAGAACATTGACAAATTATGGGCAGAAAGCGAACCTTCGCAGAGAGCTTGCAGTAATTTTTGGGGAGAGATTAACAGCAAACATCGGAAAAGTGATACAACTAAACTTGTAAAGAGAGCTGATTGGATCCTGCCTCACATTGTACAGAAAACACCAATATCTGGAGCCAGTACATTTTATACATATGCAAAAAAACAAGGAAAGACAGGTTACAAATCAGAAAGTTTAAGTAAAGTGGTTCAAAGTCCTTATACTTCAGTTCAAAAATCAGAATTGTATGCTATTCTGATGGTATTAATGGATTTTTCAGAACCTCTCAACATAGTTACTGACACTCAGCATGCTGAAAGAGTGATATTACATATTGAGACTGCAGAATTTATCCCTGATGAGTCAGAATTAACTTTGTTATTTAATCAGTTATAAGATACAATTAGTAATATAAATCATCTGTAATATATAACTCACATCTGATCCCATATGCATCTGCAAGGACCCTAGCAAAAGGTAATGATGAGATCAATAAACTGTTGATAGGAAATGTGCTGGAGGCTTCAGAATTTTATAAAAACATCATGTTAATAGTAAGAGTTTAAAAAATGATTTTTCTATAACCTGGCAACAAGCCAAGGACATTATAAGGAAATGTCCTACTTGTTCTTTTTCCAACCAGACTCCAATACCAACAGGATGTAACCAAAAGGGTACTCAGAGGAATTAAATCTGGAAGATGGATGTGTTTTATTTTGCAGAATTTGGAAATTTGAAATATGTACATGACACCATTGATACCTATTCAGGATTTCAATGGGCAACTGCTCTGAATTCTGAAAAGGCTGATTCTATAAGCATGCATTTACTAGAAGTTATGGCCATCATGGTATACCTGTACAAATTAAAACTGACAATGCTCCAGCATATGTCTCTGGTAAAATGAAACAGTTTTTTTTTTTTGCTTATTACAATATAAAGAATATTACAGGTATACCACACAGTCCAACAGGCCAAGCAGTCACAGAAAGCTCAAAACAAACTCTAAAGGATATGCTAAATAAACAGAAAGGGGTAGCAAAACCCCCCAGAAATAGATTACATAATGCTCTGTAGATGTAACCAACCGTCTTATTAAATAAGAACCACAGAGCCGATTCAGAGAAGAAAGACAAGAGGTCAGAGCTAAGAGCCTCACCCTTCCTGCTTCAGCGACCCTCTTCAGCCAAGAGAGAGCTCCGAAAGGGGCCTACTTCCTGTGTGTATGTCTTTATATAATCTAGCTGTTCTGCCTTCTCATTGGTTGTAAACCCAAACACGTGACTGCCTCGTCACTGCCTGTATGTACAGCCCTCCAGGTCCTCTATGGTATTGAGATTAAAGGTGTGCGCCACCGCCGCCACACACTTGCTATGGCTCTAATAGCTCTGACCCCCAAGCAACTTTATTTATTAACATATAATTAAAATCACATTTCAGTACAAGTAAAATACCACCACATTTCCCCTTTTCTATTTTAATAAAAAGGAAAAAAAAGAAAAAGGTTATAACTAACAAAAGAAAAACTATATATAAAAGTACAATAACTATATACAATAAATACAAGTAATGAATGCCTAAACAATGTCTAGTCCATTTGTATTTGACAAATTCAGAGAAAGTAATTTCATTATCTATCCTATTTTGGTAAGTCCAAAATGTACCGAAATTCACTTTCTATCCTAATTAATCTTCAACTATAACTAACTAACCTTCAACTATAACTAACTAATCTTCAACTCCCTCAGAGACCCAAGAAGGAAATAATATTAGCTAACAAAAATAAAAACAGAAAGTGCATGCAAGCAATTTCCAAAAAATTTGTGAGTTGACAGAAACAGCCAGCTGCCTGGACAGTCACCTGAGGTTTCTCCGCAGTGCTGGGGCATCATCTTCAGCCTATAGGCTTAGCATATCTGACAGACTCATTTGTGAAGTAGGATGTACACAAGGTAAACAGTTCAACCTCACATTGGGTAAGGGCAGTCCATGTACCAGAAACACCTGAATTCCACTAGTGTCATGTCATGATTCAGGATTTTAAATTCTGGAAAATGTTGATGGTTTTTTAATTCAGCTGTCCATTCTTCTTGGCTGTGTATATATGGCTTCATTTCATCATCCCGTTCTTCTCCACATCCCTGTATCAAATGCCAGTCTACTATTGAGAGGCATGAGCTTAGTTACTCTTCAAGAATAACTGTTTCAGCTGCTGTTCCATAGCACATCAGAAGCCATTGGCCCACTGCCTATTCAGCTGCCTTCGAAGAAAAGGGCACTGTACCTTTTCCAGATTGTGAAGGCCACTTCAGGGATGGTGCCATATTGTCCTGGCCTCAGAAGATGCCTTTTGATAAAGGCATAACCACACTTGTTTTGGCAAGAATCTGTAGTCCTTTGTTTCATGTCCTGTCTGTCCATTTTGTCAGCAGTTGATTCGAGGATACTTTGTTGTCCAGTGGCTAACTTTTGCCACAATGAAAGTTAACTCCATATGCAGTTTCTTCAATGCCCATATTTTCTCCGAAGTAGATTGGTACTGCCAGGAGCCGACATGTCTCAAAAAAGAAAAATTTTCTAAGTTATTAAAACATTTTAAATGCCATATTCTGTAGTTCTCTGAAGGGTTTGAAGATGACCTGTCAAAAATATATCTGCTCAATTTTTAAAACATATCTAATATAAATACAAGTTCTATTAAAATGTCTAACTACTAACTTTCATTTCTTTATATCCTAATAGTTGGTAATAATACCATTCAAGGATCAGTTAAATGCATTGTTAAATGAATGATATAAGTACAATTAGAAATATACATATAGCATTTTCTAACAATATCAATTTCAATATATATAATTAGTATACAATATAAAACAATCCAATCCAATGTAAAGTATTTAAAACTAGTAAATGTCTTTTTCTACTTTTCTTTTCTTCCTTTTTTTTAAAAAACAAGAACCTTAAATCTAATCTCCTTTGCTGAGCCTTTTTCCTAACCCTTGACAACAACTTGTAACCAACCCCCCTAAACAATGAAAATTATCCTAGACCCAAAACCCATTAAAAAGACCACACTACCTCTTTGGGAATGTGGGCGTTGTATTCTTAAAATTGCTTCCTGCTGGGTATGGGCGAAGTTATCTTTATCTTGAAAGAAAAATTTTAGGTTAATTGTCAAATTCTAGGAAAGGTATCTATATATATTAATCTTGTAAATTTTGATATAAAATTTATACTTTAAGAAAAGTTTAAAGAATCAGAATAGAATCAAAGAGTTGAGATTAGTAATAGAATCGTCCCTTAATTAATTTGGCTTTTCTCCTGTCCCATAGCAGAAGATGGCTCTTTTCTTCTGGCATGATACAGGGAGTTTGCATTTTCCTTTTAACAACATGCTTGAGTTTAAAGAAGGAGAGAGCCATTCTCCAACTCCAAAGTCAGCTTTAAATTTTAATTGAACGGGGACTATTAGAAGTTAAACAGTGTTAAATCTTTTTAAAAAAGCAGAAAGAAACATTTAGGAAGACATAAAATTTTTTAGATAACATACACATACGCCATTTCACTCTGTTTCTTAGGATAGACGATTTGTCCCTTTCTTCAGTTGTCTCATTTGTCCAGTGTTCTTCAAATTACTTAACCTTCATTCTCCTAAAAGATAAAAACAAAAACCTTTCCCCAACACTAATGTTCCTTTTTGGCAAGTTATTATCTGATTAAATGAAAAGGCATGTATTACTGGTATAAGTTAGTTTAAATTGGATGTTCATGCTGGTCACCTCCTCTAATTGGGAGGTTTCTCTTGTTCAAATCGAACCTTTATTAATTTTGATGGTACCCACAGCTTATCTTCTCCCGTAGAAACAAAAGCAAAACCTTGTCCCCAATGTAATATATACCCTGGTTTCCTTTCTGAGGTCAGCACATACTTAAAGTATATAGGCTAATTTAATTCTGTAGTTTTCTCTATTATCCAATGTCTCTCTTCAGCTGTTGTTCCTTTCTCATTGACATTAAGAAAATTCAAAGTTAATAGAGCATTATGCAGTCTATTTCTGGGGGTTTTTGTTACCCTTTTCTGTTTATTTAGCATATCCTTTAGAGTTCTGTTTGATCTTTCTATAACTGCTTGACCTGTAGGATTATGTGCTATGCCTATAATATGCTTTATATTGTAATAAGCAAAAAACTGTTTTATTTTAACAGAGACAAATGATAGAGCATTGTCAGTTTTGATTTGTGCAGGTATACCCATGATGGTCATAACTTCTAGCAAATGAGTGATTACAGAATCAGCTTTTTCAGAACTCAAAGCAGTTGCCCATTGTAATCCTGAATAAGTATCAATAGTGTGGTGTACATATTTTAATTTTCCAAATTCTGGAAAGGGAAACACGTCCATCTGCCAGATTTTATTCCTTTGAGTACCTTTTGTGTTACATCCTGCTGGTAATGGCGTTTGATTGTAGAAGGAACAAGTAGGACATTTTTTTACTATTTCTTTGGCTTGTTGCCAGGTTATGGAAAAATCCTTTTTTAAACCTTTACTATTGACATGATGTTTTTTATGAAAGTCTAAGGCCTCCAGCACATTTTCAATCAATAAATTATCAATCTCATCATTGCTTTGTGCTAGAGGGCCTGCCAGACCAGTATGTGATCGGATGTGAGTTATATATAAAGGATGACTCCTTTTGCTGATTGTATCTTGTAATTGAATAAATAGTGAAGTTAATTCTGAACCATCAGGGATAAATTCTGCAGTCTCCATATGTAATACTATTCTTTCAGCATACTGAGAGTCAGTTACTATGTTGAGAGCTTTTGAAAAATCCATTAATACCAACAGATTAGCATATAATTCTGATTTTTGAACTGAATTATAAGGACTTTGAACCACTTTACTTAAATTTTCTGATTTGTAACCTGCCTTTCCTTGTTTGTTGGCATCTGTATAAAATGTATGAACTCCAGATATGGGTTTTTCCCATACAATTCAAGGAAAGATCCAATCAGTTCTCTTTATAAGATCAATTCTATCGCTTTTGGGATATTTGCTGTTAATTTCTCCCAAAAAATTACTGCAAGCTCTTTGCCAAGGTTCACTTTCTGTCCATAATTTTTCAATGTCCTCCTTAGTTAAAGGTATGACAATTTCTGCTGGGTGTATTCCTGCTAATTGATGAAGTCTCAATTTTCCTTTCCAAATCAATTCAGAGATTTTTTTCCACATAAGTTTTTAATTTTTTATTTGGTTTATTTGGTAAAAATATCCATTCCAATATAATATCTTCCCTCTGCATTAATATTCCTGTAGGAGAATGCCTAGAAGGTAAAATAACCAAAACGCAATCCAGCTTTGGATCAATACGATCCATGTGCCCTTCATGTACTTACTTTTCTACCAAGGCCAATTCTTTCTCAGCTTCAGGTGATAATTCTCTTGGACTATTTAAGTCCTTGTCACCTTCTAAGGTTTTGAACAAATTATGCAGTTCATCATTTTTTACCCCAACAATAGTTCGTAGATGAGAAATATCTCCAATTAATCTTTGAAAGTCATTAATAGTCTGTAGTTTGTCTCTCCTAATTTGCACCTTTTGAAGTCTAATTTTTTGTAGCTCTATTTTATATCCTAAATAATTAATAGAATCTCCTCTTTGTATCTTTTCAGGAGCAATTTGTAATCCCCAGCAAGGCAAAATTTTCTTTACTTTGTAGCTAGATTTTTCCTGCCTGGCCCACGGTCAGGACAAATTTCTGTCACCCGCCAGTCCCACGGCTGCTCAGACCCGACCAAGTAAACACAGAGACTTATATTGGTTATAAACTGTATGGCCGTGGCAGGCTTCTTGCTAACTGTTCTTACAGCTTAAATTAATCCATTTCTACAAATCTACACCTTGCCACGTGGCTGGTGGCATCTTCACATGCTGTTTGTCAACATGGCAGCTGGCAGTGTCTCTCTCAGCCTTCCACTTCCCAGCTTTATTCTCCTCCTTGACCCACCTATACTTCCTGCCTAGCCACTGGCCAATCAGTGATTTATTTACTGACCAATCAGCAACACACTTGACATACAGACCATCCCACAGCATTACTTCTTCAAATATTCTTTCTAAAGTATCTGCATTTGAGTCAGCTAGTAAAATATCATCCATATAATGATAAATTATAGATTTAGGAAATTTTTTACATATCACTTCCAATGGCTGTTGTACAAAATATTGGCACAGAGTTGGTCTATTCAATATTCCCTGTGGGAGGACCCTCTATTGAAATCTTTTAAATGGTTGAGAATTACTATAAGTAGGCACTGTGAAAGCAAATCTTTCTCTGTCTTTTTCTTGTAATGGTATTGAAAAGAAACAGTCTTTTAAATCAATAACTATGAGAGGTCATCCTTTTGGTAACAGAGTAGGCAAAGGAATTCCAGATTGTAGAGAGCCCATTGGCTCAATTACTTTGTTAATTGCTCTAAGGTCTGTTACCATTCTCCATTTACCAGATTTCTTTTTAATAACAAATACAGGAGAATTCAAAGGGCTGGTTGATTCTTCAATATGCTGAGCATTTAACTGTTGTTCTACCAGCTCTTCTAGAGCCTGTAGTTTCTCTGTTGTTAAAGGCCATTGCTGGACCCATACAGGCTTGTCTGTTAACCATCTTAAAGGTAGAGCTGTTGGTGTCTTTGGAAGATCATCAGTTGTTGTGCCCTGTTCTTGTATAATATGGATGGATGGTAACCACTCAGAATAATGCCGTCTAATATTTCTCTCAGAAACATGTGCTAGTTTATGATTTGTTTCTGAGATTGGAGGGATGTTAATCTGAGTATTCCATTGTTGCAACAAGTCTCGACCCCACAGGTTCATAGCTATGTTAGCTACATATGGTTTTAATTTTCCTCTCTGTCCTTCTGGACCTATACATTCAAGTCATCTTGCACTCTGTTTCACTTGAGATAATGTCCCAATACCTAACAGTTGAACATTTACCTCCTGAAGAGGCCAAGTTGGATGCCAAAATTCTGGTGCAATTATGGTAACGTCTGCACCTGTGCCTACCAGACCAGACAACAAAACGTCATTTATTTTTAACGTTAACTTTGGTCTTTGTTCATTAATAGAAGTTTGCCAAAATTTTTTCTTTATGTTTTCTCCTGAATTTTGTATTCTCTCTGTTTCATCATCCTGACCAGCATGACTTATTCCAATAGGCATTTGATTATTTGATTGCTCTGAGTCGGGGTTTCCTCTATGACTACAGGAAAGGTTTGAACTGGATTTGCTATTGGGGCCTGCATGAGGCCCCTCTGGGAGTTTCCTGAAGACTGAGACAAAGGATTACCCTGTCTGTCCCTTGTTGATCTACATTCGTTGGTCCAGTGTTTTCCCTTACCATACCTTCTGCATTCTCCAGAAGGAAGGGGCCTTCTGTAGCCATTGTTCCTCGAAGAAACGTTGTTTCTAGGAATGACCTGTGTAGCTTGAGTTTTCTTGCCTGGCCCACAGTCAGGGCAAATCTCTCTCACCTGCCAGTCCCACAGCCACTCAGACCCGACCAAGTAAACACAGAGACTTATATTGGTTACAAACTGTATGGCCGTGGCAGGCTTCTTGCTAACTGTTCTTACAGCTTAAATTAATCCATTTCCATTAATCTATACCTTGCCACATGGCTCGTGGCTTACCGGCATCTTCACATGCTGTTTGTCATTGTGGCGGCTGGCAGTGTCTCTCTGACTCAGCCTTCCACTTCCTAGCTTTATTCTCCTCCTTGCCCCGCCTATACTTCCTGCCTAGCCAACGGCCAATCAGTGTTTTATTGATTAATTAGCAACACGTTTGCCATACATCCCACAGCAGACCTGTTTACAGTCCCTTTTCAAATGTCCCTGCTTTCCACATCCAAATCATCTAACATTCCTCAAACCTTTTGAAATTGCTTCTCCTACCCACATATCATCATGCTTATGAGCTTCAACATTAAATGTGTCTCTAATCCAATCTTCCAAAGGTGCAGATCTTGCCTTTAACGGCCTGATTATTGTTTTGCATGCTGCATTCGCATTCTCAAAGGCCAAAGATTCAATTATTATCTTACTAGCTTCTGAATCCGGGACCATTCTCTTTACTGCTGAAGCCAGTCTTTGTAAAAAAATCTGTGAAAGATTCTTTTGGGCCTTGTATAACCTTTGTAAATGACTCAGTTTTTTTTTTCCTGGCACCTCAACTCTGTCTCATGCATTCAAGACTGCCATTCGACATAAAATTAGGGTTTGGACATCATATAAATGCTGTGGGATGTTCTGTATGTCAAATGTGTTGCTGATTGGTCAATAAATAAAACACTGATTGGCCATTGGCTAGGCAGGAAGTGTAGGCGGGACAAGGAGGACAATAAAGCTGGGAAGTGGAAGGCTGAGTCAGAGAGACACTGCCAGCCGCCATGATGACAACCAGCATGTAAAGATGCTGGTAAACCACGAGCCATGTGCAAGGTATAGATTAAATAAAATGAATTAATTTAAGCTGTAAGAACAGTTAGCAAGAAGCCTGCCACGGCCATACAGTTTGTAACCAATATAAGTCTCTGTGTTTCCTTGGTCGAGTCTGAGCAGCTGTGGGACTGGCAGGTGAGAGAGGTTTGCCCTGACCGTGGGCCAGGCAGGAAAACTCAAGCTACATATAAACATTGTGTTTGTGCTGAAGCATATTGACCTTCTCCAATAAGCTGATCCTGCAGACTTGTATTCCTTTATCCCTCCATTGTTTTTCTATGTTTTTAGCTTCATCCTTGAACCAAGTTAGCCACTGAAGTCTTTGACTGCGTTCAAGAACAGCTTGTGCCAGCTCCTGCCAGTCCTGTGGTACAATCCTATTATATGTTGACCAAGAGTTTAACATTTGCTTTACATGTGGGTTTGCATGCCATAAGATACTATTTCCTTCTTAAACCTTCATAAATCTAACATTTCAATTGGAGGCCAAATATTTTCTGTAGTCATTTGATCAGGCAACTGCTGTATGGTTACTGGACAAATTAAGGGTGACTGTGTGAAAACAGGCTTTCTTTCTGTAACCTTATGATCCAATCGTGAATCAACTTCACTGTTAATTTCTTCTGTCTAAATTTTTACAGGTTTAACAAGTTTTTCTAAAGCTGTCACCCTGGCACTTAAATTGACTATCTTTTTAAATAGGAAAATGAGGATAAGCATAGTAATAAACTGCATAATTCGATCAACATTAATCTTCTCATATAGTTGTTCCATTGTGAGACTGCCTAAAATTGCAAACAAAGCCGAATTTTCTTCCAATGTTCACAGAAAACCAATTTTTTTAATGTAGAAAAAATTTCTCTTTTAAATAGTTTCCTTTAAAATAGCTGATATGTTAAGTGACTTACCAAGTCCGTGTAAAACAGTACAAGTCCAAGGGAATTTCAAAACAGCCACCTAGTGTCCGAGGTGTGAATCCAGAGAGAGAGAGAGAGAGAGAGAGAGAGAGAGAGAGAGAGAGAGAGAGAGAGCAAGCACAGCCACAAGTTCTGCCTAAGAGCTTGAATCCAGCCACGTGTTCACGCTTGAGCCTAGTCAAGCCTTGGCTCTGCCTACCTTAAGCTCCAACCACTTGAGTTGGCTTTACAGGCAGGGGCCCTGTTTGGAAGGGCAGGCCTGAGTTGTCTGTAGCACCCGCTTTAAAAAAGTAGCTCAAGTTTAGTCCGGCCTGAGGCCAAGCCGACCTGGGCCCAGGCTAGGAAGCTGGTTGCCCTGGCGGGAAACTGGACCTGCTGGCCACCCAGACGGGAAACCGGATCTCCCGCCAAGCTAAGTTAAGTGGTTTTTAATGGATTCTTGTTACAATTGGGCGCCAAATGTAGATGTAACCAACTGTATTATTAAATAAGAAACACAGAGCCGATTCAGAGAAGAAAGACAAGAGGTCAGAGCTAAGAGCCTCACCTTTCCTGCTTCAGTGATCCTCTTCAGCCAAGAGAGAGCTCCGATAGGGACCTACTTCCTGTGTGTATGTCTTTATATAGTCTAGCTGTTCTGCCTTCTCATTGGTTGTAAACCCAAACACGTGACTGCCTCGTCACTGCCTGTATGTACAGCCCTCCAGGTCCTCTATGGTAATGAGATTAAAGGCATGCACCACCACCGCCACACACTTGCTATGGCTCTAATAGCTCTGACCCCCAAACAACTTTATTTATTAACATACAATTAAAATCACATTTCAGTACAAGTAAAATACCACCACAATGCTCTATTAACTTTGAATTTTCTCAGTGGTAATGAGAAAGGAACAATAGCTGCAGAGAGATATTGGATAGTACAAAAATATATAGAATTAAATCAGCCTATATACTTTAAGGATGTGCTGACCTCACAATGGAAACCAGGATTTACATTGGGGACAAGGTTTTACTTTTGTTTCTACAGGAGAAGAAAAGCTATGGATACCATCAAAATTGATAAATGATCAATTTGAACAAGAGAGACCTCTTATTTTGAAGAGGTGATAGTTCATCAACCAGCATGACCATTAAATTTTAATTAGTTTATACAGATAACAGTTGCTTTTCATTTGGTCAGATATAACTTGCCAAAGGGAACCTCTCCAAATTTAAGCTTGGAGAAGGGTTTTTGTTTTTGTTTTTTTTTTCTTTCAGGAGAATGAAGGCTAAGAAATTTAAGAACACTGGACAAAGGAAACATCTAAAGCAAAAGGACAAATAATCCAGAGAAACTATCCCAAGAAAAAGAGTAATTGGCCTACTGGTATATCATATACAAAATTTCGTAAGTCTTCCTAAATGTTTGTTTCTGCTCTTCTCTATAGACTCTTAACACAAATCGTCTTTATGTAGTACCAGTTCAATTAAAAATTACAGCTGGCTTTGGAGTTGGAGTGTGGCTCTCTCCTTTTCTAAACCCAAGCTTGATTGTTAAAAGGAAAACCTAAAATCTCTGTTTCTTTTCAGAAGAGCCACCTGACATGGGACAGAAGAAAAACCAAAATTAAGGGACTAATCTATTGCTACTAATCTCATAATTCTTTGGTTCTATTTTGATTCTTTAAAACTTTTCTTAAGGTATGAATTTTATGTCAAAATTTATAAGATTAATATATATGTATATTAAACTTTTGTCATGATATTTATGGTCATATAGTGTACTAACTAATTCTAGAAAAAAGGCTTCATCTAGCTGCCTGTACATGTTTTCATGTTTGAGTCTCTATCAGTTTTCTGCAGGGAATCATGACCAGGCCTAACAGCAAATTTGAAGTTTCCAAAAAGATGATGAGGCTCCACAATGACAATTCCATCAGGACAATGATAACATCACTAAGATGACAAATACCACCCAAATATCAGTTTTGGACTACAAACTGCTCAGGACAATTTCAAGATGGCTAGCTGAGATGATCTAGCTTCACAGACCACTCGAGCAAGGATTTGATATAAACCTTGTACTTTCCGTGATTCTGTGTCTCAGGAAGCCACACTTGGCCCAATAAGACCTGGCAGAATCTGTTTCTCAGGAAATTACTGGCATCACATGTGGATGGGTATTGGGGTACGGAGTGTGTCTTGTAGATTGCAGGGTTCAGTGGGGGGTTCTAGTGAGGGTACCTGCCCTCAGGAGTTTTCCCTGCTGGCTGGCAACTGGGGCAGCGTTGGGTAGGCTGAATCTACTTTTAAAAGGCAACTACTAGTTTTAGATATTTTACATTGGATTGAGTTTTTGTATATTGTATATAAATTATGTATATTACTAGAAATTTGAGATTGATTTATATAGATATGATAAGATTAAAAGGTACATTATTGAATCTACTTTTAAAAGGCAAGCACTAGTTTTAAATATATTACATTGGATTGGATTTTTGTATATTGTATACAAATTATGTACATTGATAGCAAATTGAGATTGACTTTATTAGAAAACACTATACATATGTTTCTAATCTTGTTCAAGTTATTGTACCTATACCATATATTAAACAATGTAATACAAATTGCTAATCCTTGAATGTTATTCTTACCAACTATTCAGGATATAAAGAAATGTAAGTTAGTAGTAAGTTATTACAATCGAACTTGTAGCCTTATAAGGTATGTTTCCAAGGTCAAGCAGAGACACATTTTAGGTAGACATATCATCTTCAAACACTTTAGAGAGCTACAGACTGTGGCATTTAAGATGTTTCAATAACAGATTTTTTTTTCTTTTTTATGACTATGAGACATGTCTGCTCCTGGAAGCACCAATCTAACTCAGAGAAGATGATGGACATTGAAGAAACTCCACATGGAGTTTACTTCTACTGTGGTAAAAGTTAGCCACTAGGCTAGAAAGTGCCCTCGCATCAACTGATGACAGTATGCTGTTCAAAATGGACAAGCAGGACACAACACAAGATAATGTAGGAATTTCTTTAGAAAATCCTGCTTGCTAGATGAGTCTGTCAGATATGCTAAGCCTGTAGGCCAAAGATGATGCTCCCAATATTGCAGAGAAACCTTGGGTGACTGTCCAGGAAGCTGGCTGTTTCTGTCATAACTCATATTTTTTGGAAGTTATTTGTTTGCAGTTCCTGTTTTACTAGGTAAGATTATTTCCTTCTTGGGTCTCTGAGGAAGTTAAAGATTAGATAGTTGTAGTAATGATTTTCCTTGTTAAGAAATTCAGAAAAGAAACTCACTAAGAGGTGTTAAATGTATAAGTTTGAAAGATATCATAAGATAGTTTTCTGTTGGTAATATACTGATTCTTATCCATCATTACTATTTTAAATTAAGCATAACATTTCACTATCAGTTTTTGCTATTTTTGTGAAATTTGACTTTTTGTCTTGGTTTATGCTGTTTTAAACTTTTATGTGTAGATAAATCTGATATTGTATTAAAAATAACTACATCTTGACCTGGGGAAATGTCTCAATGGATAAGAACACTTGGCACATTTTGAGATGAGCCAGGCTCAGGTTCCAGCATCCAAGTCCAGGAGCCTCAAATACCTGTAACTCCAGCTCCATGGGCACCCACAACATCACACACACACACACACACACACACACACACACACACACACACACACACTTAATTTAAATTAAAAAGTAAATTTTAAAAATAACTTCATCTGTTGGAAACACACATGACCTGAAATGAAGGATTCGGTCATTTGATGAATTGAGGGATGTGACAAAAGATAATAGTAGAGCTTTGCAGGTGAAAATGGAGTGTTTGGGGAATAGGAAAATTATTACCATAGCAAATGATTAGTGAGTCACTCTGGGTTTGTCAGACTTGATTCTTGTCCCTGAGATTTACAAAAGGAAATAATAAATAGCATTTAGAAGCTCTCCATGTTGTTTCTTTTCAAGCAGTTTCCAATGTATTATTAATGCCCTTTAATGGTGTTTAACAGGAATTGCTAGAAATTCTGAGGTTTTATCTACTATGTACATTTGCACTATGTTTTATTTTTCATTTTATATTATCCATTCTAATGGGTTAGATTTTACTATATTCTATTGTGATTCTAAGGTTGCACATATTTACAACTGATTGTATTAGACTAAAATTTTACATATCTTCTAAACTTATGATCTCCCCCTCCTCAAATTTTATATCTAACTTTTAATTATCAGGCTTACCTCATTTATCTATTGATATAAGAACATATTTTAA
This sequence comes from Peromyscus eremicus, assembly GCF_949786415.1. NCBI lineage: Eukaryota > Metazoa > Chordata > Mammalia > Rodentia > Cricetidae > Peromyscus > Peromyscus eremicus. The sequence continues at coordinate 124,292,413 of NC_081439.1, forward strand.
ATACTCTAGACTTTTAAGATACCCATGAGACTCCTTTTGCCAAAACAAGAACCTTGTTCCAGTGATGCTTTGCGTTTTCATATATTTTGGAACCAAAAGAATTTGCATGAGTTTAGCAAATTTATTAAAATTTGATATAAAAAGTAAAATAAATTAATTGTACTATACATTTCAATCAATTTTCACACTAGCTTAACTTTGAGGTGGCAAAGATCACAATCCCCAAAAGTTTCTTGGTGCTCCTATAATGCCCACGCATGAGACCCCTCCTCCAACAAGACCACCAAGGAACCAACTTCCCATGTAAGATCAAAAGGTTTTGTTTATTCTGGCCTAGGCAGGGACTTCCCTAATACCACTTTACAGTAGGTAAAAAGAGAGAAGGTCCCGAGCACTCACTTTAAGGGGTTTATATAGGACAGGTTCACGTGCAGAATGTTACATATCTCAGGGGCTAGTGATGAGGTAAACATAAGGTTACTAATTGCTAACAAGATTCAATGTATCTATAGAGACACAAATTTTTATTGCCTATGTCTTACTTTTGTTGATACATTGAGATTTATTGTTGTAGTCCTATACTCTTTTGAGTTCAACTTCTGGTCAATTGTGCTCATTACTCCTCATATCTTGTTTTGCCAAGTCTAGAATACATAGATTTATTGTCCTAGCCTTATCTTTCCTATAGGTTCAACTTTTGACCATTTCAAAAAGACAAAAAAACAGAAAAACAAAAAAACAAAAAAGCCGGGCGGTGGTGGCGCACGCTTTTAATCCCAGCACTCGGGAGGCAGAGGCAAGTGGATCTCTGTGAGTTTGAGGCCAGCCTGGGCTACCAAGTGAGTTCTAGGAGAGGTGCAAAGCTACGCGAGAAACCCTGTCTCGAAAAACCAAAAAAAAAAAAAATTGCTGGTCAGCAAATACCTCTGGAGGAAGAAAGGGGAAGAGGAAGGAACGTCTTTAAAGATGGCTACTAATTTCTCTCTTTCACTCCTTTGTAGGCACCGTTGTTTTCTTGCTTGTCACTTTAGTCACTTATCTGATTTATGTCAAAAGAGTTAGTTTGATGACTAACTTAATATAAATGAAATTACATGGAAGACTCTGTTTTTTGACATAACTTTCATCCATATTATTTTGAGATTCGGTCATATTGTTTCAGATATCCAGGAGTAGTTAAATTGCATTTCACTCTTTACTTATTTAACTACTAATAAACATTTGGCTTGTGTCTGTTTTACTATTCCAGATAAAACTATCATGAATGTCCACAAACAAATAATTATTACTCCTACAAAGTATGAGTGATCCAGTTGATCTACAACTTCACCAACATTTCAGTTAGCCAATTCATTGAATGTCGAGTCCTGCTTGACCTGTTGTACGGGTTCTGAAGGAGGGAGTGTGGAACTGGGAAGTGCTAGCTATGAAATCTAGACTTAGATGGGGAAAAAGACAGAGACACAGGATAACTTCAGGAGGTTCTGGGTGAATACTAGAGACACCAAGTTTTATTACTCACAGCCTTTATATACCCAAAAGCAAGGGGGGCAAAAAGACCACCCATTTTCAAGAACATCATGGTTCAAGTTACAAAGTACAGTCAAGTGTAAACACTGCCTTAGTACTGAAGACATCTGGTGATCACGTCTTATGGCAAAGCATCCTGTAATAAGGCTTTGAAGTATAAGACACCTGATAACCATGCCTTTGGCCAAAACATCCTATTATGCAGCCTTGCAGGGGAAACAAGCTCTGACTCTCTGACCTTGAGTCAAGATGAAAATAAGCCACAAACTGGGATCTCTTTGGGCCCCCATAACTGAATGTGCATGGGTATCTTATTTTGAGTTTTGTTCCCATTTCTTCAAAGTTGGTTAAGACATGAGCACAGATTACATGATCATGCTGCACACAACTTATGTGGTCACACAGCACATGAATTACATAGGACATAAAGCCCTGGGATGACTAAGCATCTTGCAAGCACATATGAGGTCATGTAGCTGGGAAGTGGCTGGGAATTCTAACATTGGTGACACTGAACATCTTTTTCTTTTGTTCATTGATGAATCATATATTTTATATTTCAAAATTAATATGTAATAATTTTACCATTTTATTTGGTTATGGGTGTTATCAGAGAAATATAGAAGTTTTATACATAATATTTTCCCCTAGAATGTAGATTGCAGTTTTAATCTCTTAGCAATACCTTTCCAAGACCACATGTTTTAATAGTGATAAAGTCCAATCTTAATTTTTCCTTTGATTTATGCCTTTTGTATCCTGTGAAAGGAGCATGCTTACTCCAAGATTATGAATATTTTTCTTCATATGAAGATTTGAGCCTGTTATCATTGGAATAAATTTGGATCCATTGTTTATATTCAGAAATATTCTGTCTTATGTCATGAATCCTTTTTGTCTTTCCCTATTAGTTCTACTACATTTTTGTAGATTCTTTATGGTTTTATTTTATGGTTTATTTTACAATGAAAATAATGCCATTTGTGTACAATATCATTTTAACTTATTGTTCTATAATCTCTTTGCCTTATATTTCTTTTCTTGCTTTTTAGATCACAGAATAGGACATCAAGTATAAAGTTGAACATTTGTGGGGACTTATTTTTATTGTAGGTTATGTTGGATGATTATAATTTTCATCATAGCACTGTTTAAGGACTTGGGTTATAGAGCCTTTCCTACTAATAGAAAGTTTTTGATTAGTAAATTAGTTTTTAGCCTTAGAAAAATCAGGGAATATATACTTTCAAGACATATTAAAATGTTGTTTTATAGTTTTTTGGTTTACAAAACTTAGTGACCCAGATAACATAAAATGTTTCTAAGGATATGGAAAAGGGAAGACTCATAAAGTTAATACTCAGGATAAAATATGACATAGTTATTCTGGAGAACACTTAACTCTAGTTTGCAAAATTAACAAATATGTGTAGCTATTAAATATATATCTTCCAAGCACTTGTTCTAAAAGACTCTCACATAAGTCTAAGTATAAATTTGTACACACTAATAGTGACTTATAAGGTAGCTGCTCATTATGAGGGGTTGAGTAAATAAAATGTATTGGCTGCATACTAGTAAATATTCCACTGGTTAGAACAAATAAACTAGATATACTTATGGCAATGTGAATAAAGTTGAAAAATTTAGCACCGAGTATAATAAAAAAATGAAATGAATTCTACAGTATGCCTTTTATGTAAATTAAGTCAAGGCCTTATGCTTATTACAATGATGACAAAACATTCAGTAAAGTAAGAACATTATTAGCTCAACATTATTAAATTAAATTTTTAATTTAAAATAATGTGATGAACTAAATTTCATGAAATATTAAATTATGGTTTGGGTATATTCTAATATATTCAATGGCATCCAATTTATTTTGAAAATATCATCAAAACACATTCTAATGGGGTGCATAAATACACTGATGTTACAACAGAACAACGGCTGTAAAAAGGAAGTGTCTAATTTTGCCAGTGAACTTTTCTTTCTTTCTTCCTTTTTTCTTTCTTTAAAACCAATTCTTCTTAATAATACTGTGTAACTTCCATAATAAGAGAGATAACTTTTTCTTAAAAACAATATAAATAATACAATTACATTGAACAAAATAACTACAAATTAGTACAATTACCAATATTCTTTTTTTAGGTCACAGAAACCAAATAATCCAATAGAATGTAGTCTAAGAGAATACATGTATTTCAGTGACCAAAATCATTTAGCCATTGGTAAAGCAACTTCTTTGCTTACTGAAATAGCCATTCTTTAAATGTAGGTCTTTATCATTCTTTGGAGATGATAATTACTGTTATGGGCATAGACTATTAACTTTGACAGTGGTTATCACTGTAATATTTAGAAAAAGCACACAATAAAGTAAGATACTTTGAATATAGAGTAAAATTATTATTTAGGTCAATCAAGAAATATTTAGAAAAGTAGATGTACTAAATAAAAGTGAAATGTTACTAGCAGACTATGATGAGCATGAGAAAATTCTGCCATAATAAAAGAACCAGGAATAGCCTTTACATGGGGAAAAGAATGTATAAAGGTACTAGAAAACATCATGACATACTAATAATAACTCTGAACTAAAATTATAAAAAATGTCATTTTCATATAATTAAGGAAGAAATTAACTGAAGATAACCAGTTGAACCAATCAGGAATATGACATATATTCATTTTCACATTTCTATTAGAGCTACTTAAACATTTGAGTCTTTGATAATTATTAAGACATAGGAATTTTTTGCATTTCTATATGCTCTTACACAGTGAATTATAAACAACTGTTTTTTTTTTTTTTTTTTTTTTTTTCGAGACAGGGTTTCTTTGTGTAGCTTTGCGCCTTTCCTGGAACTCACTTGGTAGCTCAGGCTGGCCTAGAACTCACAGAGATCCGCCTGGCTCTGCCTCCCGAGTGCTGGGATTAAAGGCGTGCACCACCACCGCCCGGCTTATAAACAACTGTTTTTATCAAATCTCACCATCTTTAAAAATTGCTATCTGTTAAGACTGTAAACTTCATATTTTGTGGATTTTGAGCTCAGTATTGATTTTACCTTTATAATTATGTACCATGAATCTATTAAGTTCTCAAAGAAATATTTCCTATTTAACTGAGAACCCTATGCTTGTTCAGTTTTGTAGTGGTTTTGATTCTTTGGAATATTCCACTCTATGACATTATCTATTTTTAAATGTAAATTCTTAGATAATTACAATTTTTTGTCAGACATGTGCATGTGTTTAAATAATGTAATTTCAGATTTCAGCCTTCTTGGTTTTTCATTCTAGACTCTAAAGAGTAAAAATAACCCAGAATTGCATGTAATTTCCCTTGAGTATAGAGATTAGGTCCTTATTTCAACCCTCAAAGAAGGAGAAAGTTGTAAATTCATCTATTTCAAGACCGAACTTTTAATGATGGGTAGAGATGCATGGCTTGTTCAATAGTCTGAGGCATTTTTGCTGAATGAGGTAAAAAGAGAGGTGTTGTTTGTTGTTTTCTCTGTCTCTTTTCTATTTGTTTGGCAGTTGAAGTAGCTGGATCTTTCTATTATTGCACATCAGAGAGTTTGAACAAATGCTTCATGTTGCTTAGTTGCTTGCTTCTGATAGAAATTTCTTTGATAATTTTTTTCTTCAGCCAAGTGTTGAGATGCACGTATGATTTTAGGACAAAAACAAAAAAAGAAACAAGCAAAAAACCCCAAAACAATCCCTAAGTTCAATGATCACTAGACCAACTTTGTTTGAATTTATTTCAGTCTCATAAGTTAGGCAAAAGGAGAAGACTGAGGGTTCAGGTTTTCTTTCATGATGTTGTTGACACCTTAGATGCCTATTCAAGTATTTCCCATCTCCTTTTCTTTCTGAGAAAAACTTCATTATGTTCAGATTCCAAATCATATGATGCATTTTTTAACTTCATCACGATCAATTTATATCTGATGAAGAATATACTTAGCAGTGGGGGTAAGGAGACTCAATTTTTTTCTCTTTCTTTTTATTACTCCATATTCCAGTATACGTGAATTTATATTTTACATTTGTACTATGCTCTTGTTGGATGTGGCACCAGGAACTACTATAACCATTTGCTCACTATCTGGAGAATGATGCCAGAATATGGAAGAGTGAAGAACCAAAGAATCATAGAGTGAAGCTTAAGAACTGTAACTATAGAATGACTATGATTTATTGTTATTTACAAAATGCCATTAAGTTCTGAGCTAATTTGATTCCAAGTATTTTGTTCTTTAAACATCTGTACCCACCTGATACACTAAAAATAAGAATTGAAGTTTGCTACTTGGTTGCAGTGGCTAAAGATCAAGCTATCAATAAATGTGATGCTGTCAGCCATGTCTTTTAAGTATATAATTCAATCTATTTATGGAGAGAAGGGATAATTAATGGCTGCAGGGTTTGGGGTTTTCTAAATTCCCTGAACAAATAGAATGAATAAAAAATCACGTTCTATTTCTTCATTTCAATATTTCTATTATCAAACAAAGAACAACCAGACCATCTATTAGTGAAAGAAAATATATCAATTTGCCTTAAATTTGAAAAGAATGTGGAAGGAATGACAGACCTTGGAGCACTAAGTCTTAAATAGGGTGTCTTCATCAAATTCCTCCCCTCAGTATGGTGATATTTTATTTGTACTGATTCTTCAAACCCTTCAGAGTTCTACAGAATATGGCATTTAAAATATTTTAATAACTTAAAAAATTTTTTCCTTTTGTTATGACTATGAGACATGTCGGCTCCTGGCAGTACCAATCTACTTCAGAGAGAATATGGGCATTGAAGAAACTGCATATGGAGTTAACTTTCATTGTGGCAAAAGTTAGCCACTGGACAAAAAAGTATCCTTGAATCAACTGCTGACAACAGGACAAAATGGACAGACAAGACACAAAAAAAAGGACTACTGATTCTTGCCAAAACAAGTTATGGCTTTATCAAAAGACATCTTCTAAGGCCAGGACAATATGGCACCATCCCTGATGATGAAAGCCCTGTATTCCACCTCCAGGACCACAAAACAAACAAACAAATGAATAGCATCGTGACCTTAACTTTTCTTGATGATAGACATTTCACTACAGATTCTTTTTTTTTTCATGAATTTCAAATTTCACCACCACCACCACCACCACTACCAACAACAACAACAAAATTACACAATAATAATGAATAATGATATAAGATAAATGTTGTGGGGATTATTAGAGGATGTTTTGAACAATTTTTAGACAAAATATTTGAAAATTTGTTGTACAGGAACAAATTCCAGATTAATCAATGACATTGAGAATACTATTTTCATATTAGATTTTTATCAATAATTTTAAGAAGATAAGCATATGCCTTAGGTTACTGAAAGTAATCATTAAACATCTTGACACCTCCACTACTGCCATCTTATAAAGGCTTCAGTAGAGTGTGGTCCGTGAGCCAGTTCTAGTCTATTACCTGCTCACACATTACTTTTGTGAACTAAGTAAAATTAAAAAAAAATAATATTTGAAAATCCTGAAGGTTTAAATACATGAAAATTATATACAATTCAAGATTTGGAGGGATTGCTCAGTGGTTAAAAACATTTGGTGGTATTATAGAGGACTTGAGTCTAGTTTCGCACAACCACATGATGGTTTACAATCATGCATAATTGTCGTACCAGGGGATCTGATGCTTGAATCTGACATCTTCCCAAACAAGGCACACACATGGTACCCATACATACATGCAGGCAAAACACTCATGCACATAAAATAAAATAATTAACAAAAATTATACAAAATTCAAAATGAATTGTTTTTAAGTAGTTTTATTAGAATATTAACATACATAGTTGGTTATGTATTGTCTACACTGCTTTTGTGTAATAAGAAGCCACAGCAACACTTTTATTTATTGAAACACATGGCATTGGTGTGGAAGCCGTGCTACTGACCTCTAGTTTCCTCTGCCTCAATTATTCTTGTAGTGATAAACATGGCTCACTCACCATTGTGTAATATTATTCCTAGTGACACATGAGCAAATGAGAACCAAAGAAAGGATACTCGCAACATTCAACTTGGTGAACCAATGAGTTTTATTGGGGTTGTTTCACCATAGTATAGGTGAGAGATTTCTTCTAGGAGCAAAAGTGACTTAAAAGTAGCTGTATCACCAGAAAGTCACCTCATCCTGGGTGACAACGCACCAAAGCTGCAATCCTAGAGATCCTAGAGTTCAGTGCTCAATTTGTATGTAGCTCAATGGATTGGAGAGTATTTCTTGTAAGCAGCCCAAGTGGTCTTAGCCTCTCCCAGGTAGCTTATTCTTTTTCTCAGCTGATTTTTGTCTCTACGAGGCAACTAAGCTGTTTTCTGCTTCTTCCAGGGAGCTGGCTTGTGCGAGAGTGTCCAGCATCAGGCTTTACTGCTTATATATGCTTGATAGGAGGGGACTAAGGTATCTGGTCAGGGGCCCCCAAAGCCTTTGAGTTCTCTATTTCCTGAGCTTAAGAAGCTCCCTGAAGGATTAAATGTTGTATTTCACTTCAGAAAACCCTATGCAGTGAGCTTCCCTTTAAGGTTTTATCTTGAAGGAAATTATTTATATAACATCTTTTCTTCATCTGTTTCAGGCCATATTATCATGGGGTCTTTCTTGAAAACTCTATAAAGTTGAAACTGCTGTTCCTATCCTAACATTGGCATTCATAATTTCTATTTTGTGATTTATTTTCTGTATCATGCTTATAAGGAGTTGGCATCTTCAGTATAATTTACTTACAGTTTGGGTCTCACAAAATAGAAATTTGCTTTTTTGTTTAGTTTGGTTTGGTTGCTGGCCAGACACACAGGAATTTTTCAAAAACCATTGATTAAATGAATTCAGGAGTTGATGAATAATAAAGTTATTTAATAATTGATGTAAGTTAGATATTTTCTGTATTTTAGTTATCTTTAATTTTCAAATAACCATTCAGTGTAGAACTCAGTAGCCCCACTGGTGAACACTTCATCATTCAGAAAAAGATCATCCAGAGTAGGAGAGGTTTTCATCAGGCAATCCTAAGGTGGCTTAGTCTCTCTGCTATCTCAGAATATTTATATACTTAAGATATTTTCTTGGTTTTGGGAATGTTTTAAACTGGGACAGACAATGCTAGTCTTTTTTCAGTCAAGTAAATCTGGTTCTATAGCAATTCAAAAATAATTTAATTTCAGAAAGAGACCTCTAAATAAATCATCCACTAGGCCTTGAGATAGCAAATATGCTTATCATGCTGCCATAAGTACCACCTGTCAGAGTCATATCAGAGATGATGGCTATAAAATAAATACAACACAGAGTTAAAGAGAGCCATAGAGATAGACTGCGTTGCTAAGACCTAAAAACTAGTGCAAGTGAAATATTTTGTGGTATAAAGATGAAAATAATAACAGTCATTACGGATCAACACTGCTCCACTTAGGGACTCAGATTGCATTTGCTGTGAGGACTGAAGAATCTGATTTTAGAGTTGGTAATTTTGTAGCTACACAAGGTTACTTTATGACACTGTGCAGCAATAAATAGTGTTTGAGAATCAAATATTGTATTTATTTGTTTCCCTTTCTTCTGGGCAAATAAAATGGCAACTGTTCTTACCAGGGATGTCAAAGTGAAGTTATCTAAATGTGGTTTCTATATTATCTTTTGACAGTAAATATTCATTAGACAAGTCAAATACATTCATGGGGTAATACCCATGAGTGATTCTGATCTCTTGTTTTACATTGAAATCTCAGTGGGTTGGAAAAGTCTCTCAGTGGTTAAGAGCAGTGGTGACTTTTCCAAAGGAACATCTTTGATTCCCCACATCCACATGGCAGGTCATGGAAATCAGATGACATCTTCTGGCCTCCACTAGCAGTAAGCACACAGTGGTGCACAGATATATACATGCAAAAAAAATCCATACACATAAAATAAAAATAAAAAAAGTCTTAGAGACATAAAATATACCTATGATTGTAGCACTGAGAGGTTTTTCTATAATTACTCCCTGGGATAGTCTGGGCATTGGTACTTAAGAAATTTTCCTAGGCAGTGGTAACATGATTAAGAGCCATTCCTCTAGAACTATATATTAGTTGCTTTTCTGTTGCTGTGCTAAAATACCATGGCCAAGGCAACTTACAGAAAGAAGATTTTATTTGTGCTTTCAGTTCTAGTGGGATAAGAGTCTATCATGGTTCAGGAGTATGACGTCACAGACATAAATGTCAGGCATGATGGCAAAAACAGGAAGATGAGAACTCACATCCTTGACTGTAAGTGTGCCATTTAGAGAACTGGAAGTAGGGTAAAGCTTTAACCTTGTAAATCCCATGCCCAGTGATGTTAAGGCCACATTTCCTGAACTTTCCCAAACAGTGTTACCTACTGAGGACTAAGTATTCAAATTCTGGAACCTATGGGCGACATTCCTCATTTAAACTACCACAAGCTAGATATTCACACTAAAAGACAAATAGCAAATCTGTGTGTAAATTGGGATTATCTTGCTGTACAACATAGTTCTAGTTTGTGCTGCAAAATGAAAATCCCAGTTACTACATTTTCTTGGAGAGTGTCTTTGATTAACTCTAAATTTATTCTTTTCTCAGGCTTCAGGTTGTGTTGTAGCCTATGTGATAAAAATGGCTATAAACTAAGATGAAAGGTGAGGAATTCAGTAGTGTCATAAATTGGTCTCTAAACTACGAAGAACCAAATATTCATTTGAAGCAATTTCATTTTTTTTTTATTTTACAATACAATTCAGTTCTACATATCAGCCACGGATTCCCTTGTTCTCCCCCCTCTCGCCCCCCTCCCCTTCCCCCCAGCCGACCCCCCATTCCCACCTCCTCCAGGGCAAAGCCTCCCCTGATGACTGAGATCAATCTGGTAGACTCAGTCCAGGCAGATTCAGTCCCCTCCTCCCAGGCCGAGCCAAGCAACCCTGCATAAGCCCCAGGTTTCAAACAGCCAACTCATGCCATGAGCACAGGACCCAGTCCCACTGCCTGGATGCCTCCCAAACAGATCAAGCCAATCAACTGTCTCACCCATTCAGAAGGCCTGATCCAGTTGGGGGCCCCTCAGCCATTGGTTCATAGTTCATGTGTTTCCATTTGTTTGGCTATTTGTCCCTGTGCTTTATCCAACCTTGGTCTCAACCATTCTTGCTCATATAAACCCTCCTCTTTCTCACTAATTGGACTCCCGGAGCTCCACCCTGGGCCTAGCCGTGGATCTCTGCATCCAGATCCTTCAGTCATTGGATGGGGTTTCTAGCACGACAATTAAGGTGTTTGGCCATTCCATCACCAGTGTAGGTCAGTTCGGGCTGTCTCTCGACCATTGCCAGCAGTCTATTGTGAGGGTATCTTTGTGGATTTGTGTGGGCCTCTCTAGCACTTTGCTTCTTCCTATTCTCATGTGGTCTTCATTTACCATGGTCTCCTATTCCTTGTTCTCCCTCTCTGTTCTTGATCCAGCTGGCATCTCCTGCTCCCCCAAGCTCTCAAATCATGTGTTCTTTATGGGATCAGAGAATTGGTTAGGAGAAGAGAAGGTAGCAACCAGCTTGGAACTTTCTTTGTGAGCTACGTACCATGCTAGATGGTTTTCATTTTCATTCATTTTAACCCATGATCATGATATGTCGTCTCTGTAACCTTGTGACTGAGGAGTTGTTTAGAATACTAAAACCAGGACAATATAATCAACTTATACACGGTATCAGGAATTCTACTGAACAGAAACAAAACTGAAGCTTTTTAATAACTTTTTTTCATCCTTATAGAATCTTTGTACATACACAGAAAAGTATTTTACAACTATGGTTTCAAAATAAATCATGTATTAAGGAAATTGCTTGGAAAAATGAATATTTAGACTTGAAAAACCTAGATTTTATTTTTGATATTATAGTATAATTACATGTTTCTCCCTTCCCTTTCCTTCCTCCAAACTCTTCAATATACCCATCCTTGCTCTTTTTCAAATGCATGACCTCTTTTTCCATTAATTGTTATTATAAGCATATATGTTTGTGCATATACAATCCTAAATGTAAACTGCTCAGATTGTATAATGTTACTCTTTTATATGTTTTCAGGTATGACCATTTGGAATTGATACTCAATTGGTGCACTCATCCTTAGGGAAGACTATTTCCCCTACTCTCAGCAACGTTAGTTGCCTATAGTTCCTTGTGGGCTTTCCCCCATACACTTAAAGGTACATCTATTGGCGTCCTTGTTAAGCTCATACTTAGGCAGTAAAAATTTATTGTTTTTATTTTATTAGTATTATTTGATATTACTAGTATGCACAACCTCACAGCAACTCCCTGAAACTCTAGACTAGAACAATTTTAAGAAAAAAAATACATTGAAAAATATTTAATTAAATCATAAATATTTGTACCACATATAATGACATTTTTCTTTTATTAAAAATAGAATTTTTTCATACAATATATCCTGATTATGGTTCCCCTCCCTCTATTCCTCCACATTTCTCCCTACCTCCCCTCCTATCCAGATCCAATTCTTTTCTCTCTCTGATTAGAAAACTAAAAAATTAAAAGGGATAGTAATAAAATATAATACATTATAATAAACTAAAAGCAAACACATCAGAATAGGATGAAACAAACAAACAGAAGGAAAAGCACTCAAGAAAAGGCACAAGAAGCAGATAAAGACACAGAGACCTACACATTTGCACATTCAGGAATCCCATAAATGACAAAATAAGAAGCCATAATATATACACAAAGAACCTATAGGGTACAACAAAGCAGAAAATAATTAAATAAAAATTTTTTTTTTTTTAAATAAAAATTTTATAGAAGATAAAATAAAGGAAAAAAGATAAAAATCCTGAAACACTATGAGACAAGGAACCTCTGAAAAATTGCGTTGATTTCATTTTCTGTTGACTGGGCATGTAGCCTACTTTTAGGAGTAGTTTGTTTTAAGCAAAGGATAATCAGACTACAAGCCACAGCTCCAGAGAAGCTAGCTAACAAGGAGGACCCTAACAGGGACACATGGATTGCCCTGGGAAAGAGAAATAGATGAGATCTCCTGAGTACATTAGGGGTGAGGGGGACAATAGAAGGTAGGGGATGGGGGATGAGAACATACAGGAACAGGATGGTCGAGCTGGAACAGGGATGAAGTGGGAAAGCAATGAAAAAGATATCTTGATAGAGGAGACATCATGGGGATAGGGAGAAACCTGGTGCTAGGGAAGTTCTGAGGAATCCACAAGGATGGCCCCAGCTTAGACTACTAGTAGCAGTGGAGAGGGTGCCTGAACTGGCCTACCTCAGGTAATCAGATTGGTGAATACCCTAACTGTCATCATAGAGCCTTCATCCAGTAACTGATGTAAGCAGATGCAGAGATCCACAGTCAAGCTCCAGGCTGAACTCCAGGAGTCCAGTCAAAGAGAGAGAGGAGGAATTCTATGAGCAAGGGGTATCAAGATCATGATGGGGAAACCTACAGAGACAACCAAACCAAACTAGTGGGAACTCATGAACTTTAGACCAACAGTTGTGGAGCCTCCATGGGACTGGACTAGGCCCTCTGCATAAGTGAGATAGTTGTGTAGTTTGTTCTGCTTAAGGAGCCCCCAGGCAGTAGGATCAGGGTCTATCCCTGATGTATGAGCTGGCTTTTTGGACCCCAGTACCTATGATGGGACACCTTGCACAACCTTGATGCAGGGGGAGGGGCTTGGACCTGCCTCAACTGAATGTACCAGGCTTTGTTGAGTCCCTACAGAGGAGGAAGTGGGGGGTGGGTTGGGGAGGAAAACCTGGGGGCAGGGGAAACAGGAGGAGGAAAGAGAGGGAGATCTGTGGTTGGTATGTAAAATGAATAAAAAATGTCTTAATAAAAGTAATAATAATAAAGAGTAGTTTGTTTCCCCAGTGAGAATCCCATGAAGAAAACTAAATTTTCATTTGAAAGTGGTTATCAATATAAGATAGCTCGAGGTTCAGGATTTGGGCCTGTGTCCACTGCTTTCATCTCTAGAACTCCATCTGGTGCAGACCCATGAAGGCCCTGTGCATGCTGCCTCAGTCTCTGTGAGTTCATATGTGCATTGATATGGTTGATTTAGAGGACCTTGTTTCCTTGGTGTCCTCCATCCCTTCTGGCTCTTATACTCTTTCTGCCTCCTCTTCCTCAGAGTTTCCTGAGTCCTGAGGGGGAGGGATTTGATGGAGACATTCCATTTAGTGCTGAGTGTTCAAAGGTCTCCCACTTTTGGGTAATATCTGGATGTGAGTCTCTGTATTTGTTCCCATCTACTGCAGGGAGAAGTTTCTCTGATGATGGCTGAGCAAGGCACTGATGTGTGAGTAAAACAGAATGGTGTTATGAGTAATTTTATTGTGATGTCTTTTTTTTTAAAAAAAAACAGTAGTACTTGGTTTTTCCTTAGGTCTCTGGGCTTTCTAATCTCAGGTTGTTGGTCTCCCAAGCAGTGTCAGTATGGGTGACATCTGGTGAAGTGGGCCTTAAGTCAAATCAGATATTGGTTAATTACTTCCAAAGACTGTATAGTGACTTTTAGTTGTAGAACTTAAATTACAAGAATAAAGTAAAGTGGTGACATAATACAAAAATCAAACGTTGAAAGGACAGGTGATAAAAAACAAGGAGTAAAACTCAATATATTAAGAAAAAGCAAAAAGTAAGAAAAAATTGATTCTTCAAATTAAGATCACTCTATATAGACCAGGCTGGCTTGATTTTTGCTATTCTTCTGTCTCATCTTCTTGATTGTTCAGGTTTTTAGGGTATGTCACCATATTTGGCCAGAAGTGATTTTTTTTTTTAAATTGTGACTTCAAAGGTTACTGGTCAAATAAAATGTAGGAAAATAGAAAATCTTATGAAACAAATATCTGAAAATATGAAACAAATCTTGGAAAACATTTTCAGGAAGTAAGGTGTGTGTGAGGGTGGTGGGAACTAGTTCAGCAGCTGGTGAGTGATTCATTACCAAAACCACACCAAAATAAGGAATGAATCCAGTAATTAGAAAGGAAATAGCTTGCCATTGGAAGAACTGATGATGGATTGTAGTATACAAACAATGTGTGAAGGTGGATTTGGAATGAAAGGTGCTTTTCTAGTAAAGGAAGTTCTATTTGAAAATCTGCATGGTCACTGCTGATATTAAGCACTATAAAACTAAAAGGGCACGAAAGCATTTATGTCATGAAATATTCATCCTGAAACCTCAGACATGGAGGGCAGAGCCTAAACTCACCTAACCTTTCATTGGGGCTGTGCATGAGTTTAAGTTATAGCTAGTATTGCTTAACTATAAATGTTAACCCTTGGGTGCTTTCTTGCCACCCAGAATCTGCAAGAGTTTTATTAACTTTGAAAGAGTAGTCTGGGCATCTAGGGAATTTATAGAAAAATTATTTTCTGAAGAAATTTACATAAGTGACAAGGGATTGTCAATTTATATCAAAAATGAACTATTTATAAACTCCAAATGGCATTTAAATCTAAGAATGTCTTAAATAACACATTTTTGGGAAATTCTTATGAATAGAAAGAACTTAGTAGAGCTACTTTCAATGTGAGATATTCGTGTGTACATAATAAAAACAAACTATTTAATAGTCTTTATTTTTCTTCTTTTCTTTAAATTTGTAGGTAACACTGTTATAGTTCACAGATTTATGTATAAATTAAGCTCTTGTTTCTTCATCCAAGCATATTCTGACTGAGACCACATGCCTTTGAACCATTAAAATGCAGACACTCCCTTAACCCAATAGAGGAAGCATTATGCTAATTGGATTATGTGTAATTTCTTTTCCATTCCAATCAGACTCAAGCTTAGAGATTTCCATTCCTTCAGTCACATTTCTGGTGTTTTCTTTACCTGTTATCTCCCTGGAATGTTCCTGTCAATTTTCTTCATCCTCTGTCACAAAGTGGAGAGCAGCTCCCTCTTCTTTTCCTTTATCAGCATACTTAATATAATATTACTAAAGTCTGTAAGAACCTGAGGTTCTTGGTTTCAAATAATTACACCACATATGATCAAATACTTTGCTTACCTCTCTTAACATAGTGAAACAGTAAATAGTCCTTGACTGTATATTAAAGTCTGTAAATGCTTATCTTGGCAAAATCTACCTCTGACAGCTTGATAAATGGAGTGGACTTGTACAGGTGCCAAGTTAGCAGCCTGGCAAAGAGAAAAGATTAGGCTACATTTTTCTGTTGGATGTCTGTATGTGGCAATACCCTAAACCTATAATATGCTAGAATGACACCCTGAAACAAATGCATGGGTTTTAACTAAGGTTGAATAAACAAATGATGAAATTCCGAGTGGCTCCCTTCTGTGAATTTGAAAGTTGGCACTTGAATTTAACTCTGACATGAATATGTATTCTAGAGTATTACAACTTGGTTTACTTTGTCTCTTAAAGTTCAAAGAGGGCAATCAACATCATTACAAATTGAATATGGCACACAGTGGGCACATATTCCTGCTTAACAGCCAGTCGGAATTAGAAAGAGTAGTGTGTTTTAAGGATGATTTATATAATGCTACATCTTGTACTGAAAGTAACTTAAAACACTAGAAAACAGTATTTTACATATGTGTCTTAAATCCCCTCAGAATGTGTAAACATTGTGTTGTCTTACCACAGCAGCAGGTAAATTCTATGTGGATTACTGTGATGTAGAATTTCAGGTTCATAAGGCTTTACACAACAAATTTATTCAGAAGAAAGAAAGAGGGTACACTAGAAAATCTTAGATATTTGGATATTTGTCTCTAGTGTTGCTGGGATAAATGAAACATATGCAAAATAAGAAAACAAAGCATTATTCAAGTCATGCCTTTTTTGTTCCCAGGCAGCATCAATGACTCCTGGTATATTCCTGGTCAGGGATATAATGTTCTTATTGCTATGGTCTTTCATTATTTGCTTTCCCAGTGTGGGCTTCTACTTGACTGTGTGAGTGATGGAGCAATTGTTCATTTTTATTTTTAGTATAATGTATCAGAATGGGAATTATTATTTGTCTCTGTTTGGACCAAGTTTGGTATATGTGTTCTCTGAACTCAAATTAATTATTTAGTACAAGTTGGATAAAATATATGAAGTCTTTCACTTATCATTTGTTGCTTAATTTGCTTGTTTGAGTTTGGCTCTGTATTATACTGATGTTTATGCTTAAGGTTCAAAATTTATACTTATGTTTATTGGTTTGTTACATGACTATTTGGTTGAGTAGCTCATATCATCAAGATATATTTTACTGTTTCTCTCTTTCCTCAGATGAAGTCTAACTTATATATTCAGAGAGAATACTATGCAAAAATTATGTTGTTTAATGTCTTTATTAAAACATTAAAATTTTTAAATTCACAGAGGACTTACACATATAATCCAAATGTTCTTTTCTCTTATTTCTTCAGAATAGCCATATTCTCCTTTATAAATTCTAACCAATGTTTTTCCATTTTTGTGACTTTACTTAAGCTACCTAAAGTTAAAACATCAGATATGGGAACTAAAAATTAAATATTTTTCTATTCTTTCAACTCCACTTATACTTTTAGTTCTTGTAACTTTATCTTTATTATGCCTAATTATTAAATTTGGTATTCAATGCAAATGAGAAAAGCTATGAAGAAAATACATTTCCATAAAGTCTGTTTTCAGTCCGGCAACTTAACATAAGTGTTGTATTTTTACACTGTATGAAAATGTATTGCTCTGATTGATGTAATAAAAAGATGAATAGCCAATAGCAAGGAAGAGGTTAGGAGGGACTTCCAGGGAGAGCGAGCACTCTGAGAAGAGAGGCAGAGAAGCTAGCCAGAAGCAGACAAGTCAGACACACAAAATGGGATAGAGATAAAAGCCATATGGTAGAACATAGATTCATAAAAATATTGGTTAATTTAAGTTGTAAGAGTTAGTTAGAAACAAGCCTAAGCTATAGGCTGAGATTTCATAATTAAGAAGTCTCCATGCCATTATTTGGGAGCTGGCTGGCAGAACAGAGAAAGACTCCTTACACACCAGCTGCAACCTTCCTTTCCCCTTGCCAAGATCTCCCATGGATCCCACAGACCATACCATCCTAACCTCCCTCCCCCCATTTATCCCTGTATCTCAGCCCACAACTCCATCAGCCACCCCCTCCAGACCTAATCCCCCAGTCTCAAGCCCTGCTTTGCAGCAGAAAGCCCATGGCAGACTTTCCTGCCCCCTGCTCCTATCTCTTGTGGATTCTACAGATCTTCTCCTTCTAATCTTCCTCTCCCCACTTGTTGCTTTGTCCCAGACTCCAACTTCAGCAGGCACCCCCTGCTAACCAAAGGGTCCCTCCCCCCATACCAACAAGTAAGTTGAAAGCAGACACACACCTCTCCTACTGCTCCTGAGATCCAGTCTCCCCCATTCATATCCCACCATCTCATTCTCAGCTCTGTAGCAGGAAACATGCTGTGGTCTCCATTTCCTAACTGACTCTATCCCCAATGCATCACAAAGACTATCTCCTCCAACCTATTTTCCCCCAAGTTTTCTTAATATCCCAGTGTCTAATACCAGCATATGTTCCCTGTGAATACACCAGATGAGCAGGACAGGAAATCAGGCAAAACACAGCAATCACAGTCTTCAAAAATCAGAGAGGATACAGAAACTAAGGGACAAAAAAACTTACCCAATAAAAACAAACCCAGAAATCAGCACCTAGACCTATAATCATCCCAACTCAATGTTAAGACACTAACATAAAAACACAATCAATAGGAGTGATGACAAAAGTATGTGTCCACTAGAGCCCAGCTATCCTTGCACAGCAGGCCCTGAATATTCAAACATAGGTGAAGCACAAGGAAAAGACCTTAAAACGGCTTTTAGGATTATGATAGAGGTCCTTAAAAAGGAAATGAATAAACTCCTTAAAGAAATTCAGGAAAACACTAAGAAACATTGTAAGGAAATAAATAAAATTGTTCAAGACCTAAATTGGAAATAGAATCAATAAAGAAAATCCAAACTGAGGAGATAAAAAATTTAGGAATTTAAACAGAAACTACAGAGGCAAGCTTGACCAACAGAATATAAGAGATAGAAGAGAGAACTCTTTCCGAAGTTGCATCTTGCAAGCTATTTGATCATAATGATGAGAAAAGGAAGTAGTATTCTATTAGTTCCAACAGTGGGATCATTGCTGTGACAAACATGACAATTTTGGAATTGTGGACTGTAAATATCTTAGAATGCTACAAGAAAAGCTGACTGAATCATTCCTGTGGGAGTCTGAAAAACAAGAATACTGTGATAAATACATACTATGGCATGCTGGCTTTATGAGGTTTCAGAGGGTACAAGGACTCCACTGGGAACTGAGCTAGAGAACATTCATATGTTAGATCCTGGCAAAAAGTTTGGCTTCATTATGTCCATGTCCTGAGAAATTAAGAGAGGCTGAATTCAAAAACTATTGGATTGATTCATTAGGCAGTGTAAAATTAAAAGATAGTACACAGGCTATATCTTGGTTGCTGTTCACCAGTTTTATTCAGGTTTACAGTAGAAAGAGCAAAACATGATGCAGAAAGATAAGAGAAATAGGATATTTGATTGGGAAAGGTACGTGTGGGCAAGCATTTCAGATAAGAGAGTGCTGATGACAAAGCATCTATAATTGTTACAGAATTTAACACCATTAAAGAAAAAAAACATGGCACAGGGCAAGGAGAAAAGTATATCCTAATGGGAAGGCTCCTACCTATCAAAGGCTCTATTTAGTGAAAATGCAAATTCATTTCAATGGAGATAGCCAATAATAAGAATAAAGCTGAAGGAGTTTCTTTTTTTAAAACAACAACCTTTGCAAGTGTTCCACCAGGATCAGCAAACAGGGGGCCAATGCAACTGTCAACTAAGGATGTCATGCTAAATTTCAACTGGCAATGGAACTTATAAGCATCGTACAGGGCCTTACATGCATAAAAGATTCAAGAGTAAGGGGTCGTGGATGTTTGTGTCAAGGTTCTTAAAGACTATTGAGGCAGAAGAAAATGTGGCACAGATGTGAAGAAAATGTGTGCATATCTGGAAAAAGAACATTATGTAATAGGGCTATATAGTTAGCAAAACTTTGTTCTTGTAACA
This sequence comes from Peromyscus eremicus, assembly GCF_949786415.1. Lineage (NCBI taxonomy): Eukaryota > Metazoa > Chordata > Mammalia > Rodentia > Cricetidae > Peromyscus > Peromyscus eremicus. The sequence continues at coordinate 124,312,208 of NC_081439.1, forward strand.
AAGCAGGAACATGTCTATTGCCTGTGAATAGCAGCAAAAGTAAATAGTGTTGTAGGAATTGCTGGAGCAAAGTAGACAAGTAGGAGGATGTGAGATCAAAGTGAAGAGGCAGGAGACTGCAACAGTTCCCTGAGACAGAGCCTGCCAGCACCCAACTGGACTAAGAGCTGAGTCTTTATCCTCATACCCAAAGACCCCAGCCCCTAGGCTTTGGGCCCAGGGGCACAACCCTGTGCCCCTACATCTCCACCCATTGCAGTTCCAGCTTCAGGCCAGTTGGCAGGCAGACCTCCTGCACACAGGACAGACCACCACCATCCCCCATCACCCTGTAACTCAAGCCCCACCTCCCCCAAATCCCACTCACCCTCCAAGACTGCAACTGTTCCCTGAGACAGAGCCTGCCAGCACCCAACTGGACTAAAAAGCCAGTTGGCAGGCAGACATCCTGCAGACAGGTCAGACTACCACATCTACCACATGGTAAGACGGCAGCTACTCCCTGAGACAGAGTTCACTAACAACAGTTGGACTAAGAGCTGCTCCCAGCCGGGTGGTGGTGGTGCATGCCTTTAATCCCAGCACTCAGGAGGCAGAGCCAGGAGGATCTCTGTGAGTTCGAGGCCAGCCTGGTCTACAAAGTGAGTTCCAGGAAAGGTGCAAAACTACACAGAGAAACCCTGTCTCGAAAAACAAAACAAAACAAAAAAAAAAAAAGAGCTGCTCCCTAAAACGAGAAGTCCATCAGCATTGACTAGACCTAGAACTCCCATTGGATCAAGAATATCAATCAGACCAAGAGAGGCTCCCACAGACACAGACACCGCTTGCACCAAGTGGAAAAAGAGATGGGTAGATTCCAGTGCAAAAATACAGTTATTAACATAAAAACATATATGGCTCCATCAGAACCTACATCAGCAAGACCTGAACATCCCAACACAGAAGAAAAAGAAGATATCGACGATAAAAATGACTTTAAGAAGATATTAGAGATCTTAAGAGAAGAAATGAAAATTTCCCTTAAAGAAATCAAAGAAAAGTCAAACAAATAAAATGGGAAGAAATCGGTAAATCCCTTGAAAATCAAGAGAAAGCAATTATACTATTGAGGGAAACAGTTCAAGATTTCAAAACTGAAATGGAGTCAATAAAGAAGACACAAATTGAGGTAATGCTGGAAGTAGAAAATCTGAGTAAATGAACAGGAACTACAGATGCAAGTATAACCAACAGAATGCAAGAAATGGAAGAGCGGATCTCTGGCATTGAAGATACAGTAGAAGAAACAGATTGATCAGTCAAAAAAAAAAAAAAAAACTAAAACCAACAAAGTCATGACCCAAAATGTCCAGGAATTTTGGGACAGCATGAAAAGATCAAACCGAAGAATAATAGGGATAGAAGAAGGAGAAGAATACCAACTCAAAGGCACAGAAAATATATTCAACAAAATCATAGAAGAAAACTTTCCCAACCTAAAGAAGGAAATGCCTGTAAAAGTACAAGAAGGTTACAGAACACCAAATAGACTGGATCCAAAAAAAAAAGTCCCCACGCCACATAATAATCAAACCACTAAACATACAGAATAAAGAAAAAATATTAAGAGCTGCACAGGAAAAAGGCCAAGTAACATATAAAGGCATACCCATAAGAATAACACCTGACTTCTCAATGGAGACTCTAAAAGTCAGAAGGTCATGGGCAGATGTTATGCACATACTAAGAGACCGTGCCAACCCAGACTATTATACTCAGCAAAACTCTCAATCAACATAGACAGAGTAAACAAAATATTCCATGATAAAACCAGATTTAAACAATATCTCTGCAGAAATCCAGCCCTACAGAAAGCATTTCAAGAAAAAATCCAAACTAAGGAAGTTAGATACACCTATGAAAACAGAGGCAATAGATAGTCCCATACCAACTAATACCAAAGAAAGGAAACATACAACACTACCACCCCAAAATAACAGGAATTAACAATCACTGGTCATTAGTATCCATCAATATCTATGGCCTCAATTGACATATAAAAAGACACAGGTTAACAGAATGGATATAAAATAAGATCCATCCATTTGCTGAATACAAGAAACACAACTCAACTTCAAAGACAGACACTACCTCAGAATAAAAGGCTAGAAAAAGACTTTCCAATCAAAAGGATTTAAGAAGCAGGCTTGTGTAGCTATCCTAATATCTAATAAAATAGACTTCAAACTAAAATCAATTGAAAGAGATCAGGAAGGACACTACATATTTATCACAGGGAAAATTCAACAAGATGAAGTCTCAACTCTGAATATTTATGCCCCAGATACAAGCCACCGGCATTCATAAAAGAAACATTACTAAAGTTTAAATTGCTCATCAAACCCCATACACTAGCAGTGAGAGACTTCAGCACCCCACTCTCATCAATGGACAGGTCTGCCAGACAGAAACTTAACAGAGAAATAAGGAAACTAACAGACATTATGACTCAAATAGACTTAATAGATATCTACACAATATTCCACCCTAACACAAAAGAATATACCTTCTTTTCAGCACCCCATGGAACCTTCTCCAAAATCAACCACATGCTTAGTTACAAATCAAATTTCAACAGATAAAAAAAATTGAAATAAACTCTTGTGTCTTATCAGACCACCATGGCCTAAAGTTAGACTTGAACAACAACAAAAATTACAGAAAGCCTACAATCTCATGGAAACTGAATAGTGCCAAATTGAATCACCAATAGATCAAGGAAGAAATAATGAAAGAAATTAAAGATTTCCTAGGATTCAATGAAAATGAATGTACAACATTCCCAAATTTATGGGACACTATGAAAGCAGTGATAAGAGGGAAATTTCATAGCTCTAAATGCCCACATAAAGAAGTTAGAGAAATCTCACACTAGTGACTTAACAACACAACTGAAAGCTCTAGAACAAGAAGAAGCAAACTCACCCAGGAGAAACAGATGCCAGGAAAAAATCAAATTGAGAGCAGAAATCAATAAAATAGGAACAAAGAGAACAATACAAAGAATCAATGAAACAAAAAGTTGGTTCTTTGAGAAAATCGACAAGATAGATTAGCTGTTATCCAAATTAACCAAAAAGCAGAGAAAGCATCCAAATTAACAAAATCAGAAATGAAAAGGGGGACATAACAACTGAAAATGAGGAAATACAGAGAATCATCAGGTCATACTTCAAAAACCAATACTCTACAAAATTGGAAAATCTGAAAGAAATGGATGATTTTCTGGATATGTACCCCATATCTAAGTTAAATCAAGACCAGATAAACTATGTATATAGACCAATAACCCCTAAGGAAATAGAAACAGTCATTAAAAGTCTCCCAACCAAAATGAGCCCAAGGACCAGATGGTTTCAGCAGAGAATTCTGCCAGATTTTCACAGAAGAGCTAGTAGCAATACTCTTCAAATTGTTCCACACCATAGAAACAGAAGGAACATTACCAAATTCTTTTTATGAGGCTATAGTTAGCCTGATACCCAAACCACACAGAGATTCAACAAAAAAAGAATTATAGACCAATCTCCCTCATGAACATTGATGCAAAAATACTCAATAAAATACTGGCTAACTGAATCCAGGAACACATCAAAAAAATTATTCACCATGACCAAGTAGGCTTCATCCCAGGGATGTAAGGATGGTTCAACATACAAAAATCTGTCAATGTAATCCACCATATAAACAAACTGAAAGAAAAAAAACCAATGATCATCTCATTGGATGCTGAAAAAGCCTTTCACAAAATCCAACACCCCTTCATGATAAAGGTTCTAGAGAGATCAGGAATAAAAGGAACATACCTAAACATAATAAAGGCAATTTACAGCAAGCCCTACAGCCAACATCAAATTAAATGTAGAGAAACTCAAAGCGATTCCACTAAAATTAGGAACAAGACAAGGCTGTCCACTTTCCCCATACTTATTCAATATAGTACTTGAGGTTCTAGCTAGAGCAATAAGACAACAAAAGGAGATCAAGGGGATACAATTTGGAAAGGAAGAAGTCAAACTTTCATTATTTGCAGACGATATGATAGCATACATAAGTAACCCCAAAAATTCTACCAGGGAACTCCTACAACTGATAAACTCCTTCAGTAAGGTGGCAGGATTCAAGACTAACTCAAAAAAAATCAGTATCCCTCCTATATACAAATGAAAAAGCGGCTGAGAAAGAAATCAGAGAAACATCACCCTTTACAATAGCCACAAATGATATAAAATACCTTGGGGTAACTCTACCTAAGCAAGTGAAAGACCTGTATGATAAGAACTTTAAGTCTCTGAAGAAAGAAATTGAAGAAGATATCAGAAAATGGAAAGATCTCCCATGCTCATGGATAGGTAGAATCAACATAGTAAAAATGGCAATCTTGCCAGGCGGTGGTGGCGCACGCCTTAAATCCCAGCACTCGGGAGGCAGAGCCAGGCGGAGCTCTGTGAGTTTGAGGGCAGCCTGGGCTACCAAGTGAGTTCCAGGAAAAGGCGCAAAGCTACACAGAGAAACCGTGTCTAGAAATACCAAAAAAAAAAAAAAAAAAAAAAAATGGCAATCTTACCGAAAGCAATATACAGATTCAATGGGATCTCCATCAAAATCCCAACACAATTCTTCACAGACTTGGAAAGAACAATGCTTAACTTTATATGGAAAAACAAAAAAAACCTAGGATAGTTAAAAGAATTCTGTATAATAAAGCAACCTCTGGAGGCACCATGATCCCTGACCTTAAGCTCTACTATAGAGCTATAGTAATAAAAAGAGCTTAAAAACCGAATCTAACCCAATCAGGCCTGTCAAATTTTTAATATGAAGAACAGATGTGTTGTCGAACAGTTCTAAAACTTCTGGTAGATTCTTATGACACAATAGAGAGCCAAAGCAATAGATACATATATCTGGTCATCAGTTTTATAAAACCTCTGTTCAAGATTAGGATTATCAGGCCAATAATCTCTAATTTCTTGGCTAATTATGTATTTTTACTTCTAAAATTTTGACAGTTTTTAGGTAAAAGAAGGAGAATGTTGCATGTTGGTTTTTGACACTATAAAAACAATATAAAGAAGATCTATAGATAATTCAATTATGCTGAAAATGAGAAGTCACACTTCTCAGTCAAACAAATGTTAACTGAAGATCAATGTGTGAGGTAATCCAGACTTGCTCTACTGAGAAAAAAATAATCAAACCTTTTCTGTGTACTTGGTAAGCTAATGAACATATTTTAAAATAAAATTTACTCAGGATGACAAAAAAAAAGACCAAAGTGAAGAGGCAGACAAAAAGAGAATTTTGTGTTCTATTATAAGGCCTTGTATTCAAAGCAGTGAGTATGATATAAGTGATCAAATTTCAGGCAACCTATAAAAATACAGCCAGCAGGAATTTTTGGCAAATTAAAAGTTGGATATGAAAGTAATATAGAAGACAATGAAAACTTTGCAGATTAAAATTAATTAAAATAATATCATTAACCAAAAATACCATAGAAGGTGATGATTTATTTGGAGAAATCAGGACTTTGCTTAAGGTATATTAATTTGGATTTATAAAATATACATCAGTAAATAACTGTATGTAATTATTAAGAGTTTAGTATTAGGTTGGGCATGGTGGGGCATATCTTTAATCCCAGCAGTTGAGAGGCAGGGGTAGAGGCAGGTAGTTATCCGTGAGTTCAAGGTCAAACTGTAGTGAGTTCGAGGCCCACACATAGCTAAATTGTGAGACCTTGTGTAAAAGAAACAAAGAATTTAGCATGGAATTTCAGTAGGAAATATAAATGCAACAGTCATCACAATGTAAGTAACTTGGAAAGCCCTAATAATGAATGGCATGATGTCAGGGTAGACTAAAAGTAAGAAAACAATATTCAAGGATCAATACTTCAGTATTTTAATATTTGGAAATAAGGGATATGAGGAAGACTCAACCACAGAGACCCATTAAAATTAAGCAAAACGGTATGGGTATTTTCCAAGAAATCAATTAATAATAGTATACTAGGAAAGAGACAACAATCAAATATTTCCACTTCTATTGAAGGATCAAGTAACAAGACAAATAAGAACATAGCACAGGATAGAAAAACAAGGAAGCAATTTGTTAGCAGTACATAGCTGCCTCAGGGAATCAAATATTTTCATCAGATAACAGTCATGTTATATCAAAAGAAGGAATGTAGAAATTGATATTCATCCAAACGTTGAACCCAGGTTACATGGCTCCTAACAACAATTGATAAATATTTTGCTTAAGCACTTTCAGTATAATTATTCTCTATTATCTTAGCAATGACAAACAACCATTCCCATTTTTGGTGAAGTGCTCATGTTCCCTTATGTTGAATATGTAGACATATTATTTCCTATTCATCATTTAAAGTTCTGCCTTTGTGGTCACAAAATATAAATTACTATTGCAGATGTCACTTGTAGTATTTTTAAAAGCTTATTTTTTTTTCTTTACTTTCACTAGACATAAACGTTTTGGGGATAGCAATTGTGCATGTGATGAACATCCGAAAGTAGCCACTACCCAGGTTCATGAACTCTCTGCTTTAGTCAGTCAGTCTCCTTCCACTACTCTATTCTCCAGTGACACATGATATAAAAAAGTACTCTTTTATTTTGGTTTTTTGAGACAGGGTTTCTCTGTGTAGCTTTGCATCTTTCCTGGATCTCTCTCTGTAGACCAAGCTGGCCTCGAACTCAAAAAGCACTCTTACGTTCATATCATTGTTCTCTACTATCCACTATAAATACTACTCCTCTCCTCCAGATTACTGTTCTGACTTGCTGTGGCTCACTCTTTCCATGTTTCATATGTCTACTACCAAGCTTCTGTAAGTCCTTTATAAGAAACAATCAAAGGTCTGAGTTTTATTATTTTCAAGACTGGACATTTGATCTCTAGCTCTAAACTAAGTGCCCAATCAGTAAAACCCAGGCACTTTCCTAGTACTCCTATCAGTAAGTGATAAATCCAGTGCTACTCCAAATTCCATCCCATAGCCAGTATTAACCCACCCTGAAAATGAGTTCAGCATATAATGTCAGAAAATATAATTATCCCATTATAAAACAGTATTGCTTCAAAGTCACTCAAGTATCCATGATGATGAATTTATCAGAAATATAAAATTACCTGCCACTCACAGGTAAGAGAATGTTTCAGAAAAAGAAAAAGCATTAAGCAAAATTGAGTGGCTAAAAGTCACCAATTGTCTAATTTTCCGTACATCCACAGAAACCTTCAGAGGACTCATCAAGGTCAGATTTCCACTGGTTAGCTTTGATTTGTAAATGATGCACTTTGGACACATTGAACAATATGTATCAGTTAATTTTTTTCATGTCTTTCCAAAGTTTATTAGAATACCACAATCAATTTTAATTGTATACTTAATTTGGCCAGTGGTGAGGAAGAACAAATGCAATCTGAAGAAGTTCTATGCTGCATAAAATATTCTCTTATATTCTTTTCTGATAGACTGAATATTCCCCCATCTCAATGTTCACTGTTTGAAATGAAACAAAAATCTCCCTTGTATAACTTTTTGTAAATTACATATATCTTTCTGTCTTGCTGTGCTAATGAATGCTTTTCTCTGTAAGGAATGATCTTGCTACTTATAACCTTATATCATCTTATATCTGCTCATCAGGTCCCAGTCTTAGAACAGTCAATCTCCTTGTTCCACATCCAATATTTACAACACTTTACTTTGAACTAAATAGGCTCTCAGTGTTGATACCTAAGTTCTGATTTAACCAGACATTAGTTCCTTTAATAACAGTATGTCATAAAGGAACATAAACATTAGAGCAGAAACTATACATGCTACTGATGTTCTCCCATTCCCAAAGCACCCACTATTCCTTTACTTATTATATTCCTATTGTCTTATTCATCTTTCATTTGCTGTGATAGATCACTCTAGTATAAGCAATTCATTACACTTATCATTAAGATTAGTAGACTCTCTGAACCCAACATGTCCTGTATGTTCACTCCATTTGTACACATTGTAGGAGCTGGGAAACTAAGGGAAGGAATTAAATGAAACACAGTACCCACTACAGAAAAAGCAGATACAGAAAGTATTGATGCCAATGCACTAGCCAGCATGTTAATATTCTGGGAGCACAGTGAGAGATCACATAACACAGGTAAATATAATCAAAAAGAGCTTCATGAGAAGATGATACATAAGTTGATTTTTGGAGACTAAGCAAAGACTAGACAACATCAATGGGTCAATTACCGGACTATATGGGAAAACCAACTGGAGGTATAAAGTGGAATGTATGAAGAATTTCAAGCCGGGTGGTGGTGGTGTACACCTTTAATCCCAGCACTTGGGAGGCAGAGCCAGGCGCATCTCTGTGAGTTTGAGGCCAGCCTGGTCTACAAAGTGAGTTCCAGGAAAGGCACAAAGCTACAAAGAGAAACCCTGTCTCAAAAAAAAATAAAAGAGAGAGAGAATTTCAAGCGCTTTAGTATTGCTATGCTTGGTGGTTAATACTGATCATCAACTTGACTGTTACCTGGGAGAGAAGCCTTTTAACACAACCATAAGGGTTTGTATATATTATGTTAGTCTGTGGGCAAGCCTTGGATGAATCATCCAGGTTGGGGTAAATGATGTGGGAAGACCCACCTTAACCCCATTCCATTCACTGGAATCCTACATTAAATAAATTAAGTGAGCTGAACAATAGCATTCATGATTCTATGCTTCCTTGCTGTGTGTGAAATGTGCCTTAAGTTCCTCACCATGAAGAAATGTATCCTCTTGAATTTTTAGAGGAAATAAATCTTTCCTTATGTTGATTTTGTCACTGTAGCAGTGAGAAAAGTGATTAATACATATTCAAGCATGGGTAATACATTGCTACATAGGGCAAAAGATGGGCCAAGATGACATTGAGGAGGAAAGAAAAAAATCATCTCAAATGTTCAGGGGTGATTTAGTACAGAGGTAGAATTTAAAACTCATATTGCTTTTAATATATAGCAATGCTATAAAACTGCTTCAACAGACTTTTGTAGGCAGGGTTTTCTGTCCCACCAGTCAGTTCTCTCCTGTCAGTCAGCTCCCAAATAACCACAATGAGACTTTCTGTTAAATACAAATGCTCAGTACATAACTTAAGCTTGTTATGTACTGAGCATTTAAAACTAAAATTAACTCTTAAAACTAAAATTAACCAATAATTCTTATCTATGCTCTAACATGTTGTGGTAACTTTTTTTTTTGACATAGCATGTTCATCTCCTGCCTCCTCTGTATCTCACTGGTGATTCTGCCCTCCTCTTCTTCCCAGTGTTCTCTCAGTCAGGTTCTCCTACCTAATCTTTTCCTGCCTAGCTATTGGGCAGTTGGCTCTTTATTAAACTAATGAGAGTAATGCATATTCACAGTATACAAAAGGATTATTCCAAAGCATTTACTCCTTTTTGTTGAATTCAAAATTTAGTGCTAACACAGTAAAATGATATTGCCATTTCTTTTACCATTTATTATAAAACAATACTCAGAGATAAATATCAAAGATAAAAACCCAAAATAATCACAAGCAACCATGACATATACTGTCATCATCCACTTCCTGCCTCAAAAAGGCCACTCAAGCCCTTTAGCCCACCACATCCTTTTCCAAGGGCCTTTATTTATCTTGTCCCAAGTCTGTCAGGGAACTCCATGATCCATTCTGGCCAGCTGCATGTGAACCTCGCCTCCTGAACCAAGTGCTCTATTCCATTGGACATCAGACCACAACCTAGACAAAATTCCCATAACATTTCTCCCTTTTTATCTAATTAAAAAGGAAAGATTCTAACTCTAACACAGTAAAATTATATACAATAAAAGTAATTATCAGGTGTTGTCAAAATACAAAGGAAAGACATTAACCTAAAAAAAAACCTATATACAACAAGAACAATTATCAAGTAATAAATGTATTAACAATGTCCAGTCAATTTGTAGTTGGCATTTTAGAAAAGTTACTCCATCATCTGTCTTTTCCTGAAGAGTCCAAAGTTTCCTATCTAATTATGTTTTACCATGATTAAGGAGAACTGTAACTATCTAGTCTTCAACTCCACCAAAGACCTAAGTATTATCTAAGTAAACAGAAAGTGTAGAACAAGAAACTTCTAAAATTAAGAAAAAGAACAGAAACAGCTGTCTGCCTGGAGAGTAACCCTAGGTTCCTCTGTGATGTTGGGGCATCCAACTTCAGCCTACAGGCCTAGAACATTTGACACAATTCTGAGAAGTAGGAATTTTGAAGGATTATCCCATCTGGTCTTGGCAAAGTTCAGCAGTCACTTTTCCTGTTGCCCTCATTGCCCAGTTTGGACAGCATAGTGTCAACAGTCGAGACAAGGGCAGTTCGTTGCCTAAATGGCTAGCTTTTATCACAAAGAAAATAAACTCCAAATGGGGCAGTGGTGGTGCACACCTTTAATCCTAGCACTCAGGAGGCAGAGGCAGGTGGATCTCTGTGAGTTCAAGGCCAGCCTGGTCTACAAAGCAAGTTCTAGGACAGGCTCCAAAGCTACACAAAGAAACCCTGTCTCAAGAAAACAAAAAAAAAAAGAAGAGAAAAAGAAAATAAACTCCAGTATGGAAGTTCTTTGATGTCCATCATCCTTTTTTGAAGTAGATCAGTGCCTCCAGGAGCAGACATGCTTCATTGTCAAGAAAAGCTTTATGTTATTAAAACATTTTAAATGTCATATTCTATAGGTCTTTGATGTGTTTGATGATCACCTATCTATCTAAAATATATCTCTGTATGACCTTGAAAACATACCTAACCTGACTATAAGTTTGATAGTTATGGGTGATCATTAACATGTATTTATTTATTATTTATTATCCTAAATATCTTTCAAGGACTAAAACTTTATATTGCATAATTAAACAAGCTGTATAGATATAATACCTTAAACAAAATAGAAACATCTGTACAGTATAACAAAAAATCACCTCAAATTTGTATCAATATAAAAAAACCTTAAACAAAAGTAGAAACATACACACAGTATAACAAAAATAAATTTAAATTGTTATCAATATAAAAAAATCCATACCAATGTAAATTTTTTTGAGATTAATAGTTGCTTATGGGATTAAACTCGATTCAATAATCAACCCTTTTTTTCCTATCATTCCTGTACACCCTCTATAGTCCATGATTTTTCATGTTTTAATGTACAAATAAGTCACCCATAGAGCTTCTTTAAAATGAAAATTCAATAATAACTCCTGTAGATAGTGTGCTTCCTCAGATCTAGGTAGTATTTAGGTAGACAGATTTCTACAGATGACAGCTAACTCTGATATTGGTATCAGCCAGAGCATGCCAAAAGTGATCCTATCTACAAAAACAAGTTTAGTCCCAAGATATAGAGTAATCATCTCTTATTAATGGCTAATACATTTCAAATATTCCAATAGATGCTTAAAAATACAGTACCAAAGCATATATAGTGTTTTTATTAAACTATATAGTCTATTCATATGTATATGGTAATGTTTAGTTTATGAACTAACCCAGTAAATGATTAACAGCAATAATTCAATAAAATAAAATGTTATAGTAATATGCTCTAATAAAATTTCTGAATCATTTATTTCTGGAATTGTCTTTTTTATATCTTCGGACCATAGTTACTACCACAGGTAAGTAACTGGAACTCCAGAAAAGGAAACTGTAGATAAAGGGGACTATTGCAATACTGGTTTTAAAGCCTGTGTTTCCAATCCTATCTCCTTTCTGAAAGCCAACATTAACTATTCATTTTCCTACCAAAAAAATATCTCCTGAATGTCCCACAGGTACCTCAAATTCAAAAAGCTCGGCATCAAACTATCATTTTTCCGTAAACCAAGTTAGTACTAGCTAATAATCCCTATTACAGTGCTGACAGCTACCCAATGAGTTTCCCTAGTAGTCAAGGTAAAACCTAGTACTCACATGATAATCTATCAGACCTCAGAGTAACCTAGGGATTCTCACCTCTACTATGGTGAGAATTCTATGCTCAGTGTTATGTATTTAGTTTAATGTTCTTCAAAGTTCCCCTTTCACTTACTAACCTGTCTGTCATGGTGCTACAGTGTTTCATGTCCCTCCTTTCTTCAAACTCAGTGAATGCCATTTCAATTTCATTATGTACTGTTCTTATAAGAACAATACTAGTTGTTATATTTCCACTGAGTGGGCTGTAGTCTGGTTAAACTCTGAACTCACAAAAAGAGAAATGCATGTTTTCTATTCCAATTCTAGTCTCTTCAGTGCCTAATATGATATCTGACCAATAAGGAAAATGATATTCAAAGAAATGAAATAAAAGAAATGGCACAGGACAGTAACTTACGCTAAAGAAAGTCACATATTTTGGATGTATTTTGATATACACAGATATTAATCAGAAAGGTGATTATCTAAAAGATAGAGGAAATATTCCAATGTTCATTAATAGGAATCCAGTATAAACTTATGAACTAATCACATGTATACATGATAAAATGGTTCAGTTGCCAAATATTTGTAGCAGGAATCTTAGAAGGTCTTATTAATAAAATCAAACCTGTAGCCAGGTATTGGGGTGAAGCTGGAAGATCAGAGAGACAGAACAAGCCACAGCTAACCTCACCTGGCCAACTTCTCAGCTGATCTTGTTTCCTCAGACTGGAAGCCTCTGTGTCCTCATATCTGAATGGCTCTCAGCTGAACTGTGCTGCTCAAAACCTAAAAGCTTAACCAGCCAAATGCTTTTAGTTTCTGTAACTCACACCTTATATACCTTTCTGCTTTCAATCATCACTCCCTGGGATTACAGGGTAGCTTTCTGGGATTAAAGGCGTGAGTCACCATGCTTGGCTGTATCCTTGAACAGATGGATTTCTGCCTCTGGAATGCTAGGATTAAAGGCATGTGCTACCACTGCCTAACTAAGTATCTAGTGGCTTTTCTGTTCTCTGACCCCAGATAAGTTTATTAGAGTACACAATATTTTGGGGAACACAATACCACCACAAATATTCTATATTTAAATGTCCAGTTTCACACATAGCGACTTTTGATTAAATGGATAGTGCTGGAAATGCTATTTCTCAGAAAATCATAGGAGAAAAATGAGAACTTTTTCTACTTAGAATCAATCAGACTAATCAGGTAAACAGATTACTCAATGTATTCTTACTTAAAAACTATTTGTTTTTATTATGTAGTAATTTCTTCCTTTTTTTTCCTCCCCAAAACTTTTAATTTCCATTTACTTCCCTAAATCTGAGAAAAACAAATAGTTTTTAAGTAAGAATACATTGAGTAATCTGTTTACCTGGTGAGACAGTTGATTGGCCTGATCTGTTTGGGAGGCATCCAGGCAGTGGGACCGGGTCCTGTGCTCATTGCATGAGTTGGCTGTTTGAAACCTGGGGCCTATGCAGGGTCCCTTGGCTCAGCATGGGAGGAGGGGACTGGACCTACCTGGACTGAGTCCACCAGGTTGATCTCAGTCTGTGGGGAAGGCTTTGCCCTGGAGGAGATTGGAATGGGGGGCGGGCTGGGGGGAAGGTGAGGGGGGCGGGAGGGGGGAGAACAAGGGAATCTGTGGCTGATATGTAGAACTGAATTGTATTGCAAAATAAAAATTAAAAAAAAAAAAAAAAAAAGGTAGCCAAACACTAAAGCATGTTTTTTTTAAGTGCATTACTAAATTATGTGTAATTCTTAAACTCTTTATTAAGTGTCTTAAATTGCAAGATCTGTTCATATCTGCTTACACTTATCTCCTAAAAATAGTGCCTTCAAGTTCTCTTGTGCATTACCAATGGTAAACAAGTAACCTTCTTGTTGGTGGACTTTATCTTGGCACTATAATGAGTGTGGAAAGAATTTTGAATAAAGCAGAGTAGTTGTGCTGGCTTTTCATCTAAAATTCAAGTGAAATGGAAAGAAATATAAATAACAACAAATGACTCAGGCTAAGAGCCATTTGAGTAGAGCTCTAGCATTAGTATTCAGATCTTTTTGAAGGTGTTATAGTTTACTGGAAAGAAAAACAGACTGAATATGAAGATTCATTCAAGTCTTAATTCCACAATTTATTTTATGTGACCTTGAGCTTTTTTCTGAACTCAATGCAATGTATTCATCTGTGCCAAAGGGGAAATAATATATTTTCACCACCATATATTATTAGATATTTGAAATATTTTATCAATTGTAAAGCATTACATACTGTCTATGCTAGTGTAGCTAAGCAATGTGCTTCTCATCTTCTGATTGGAGCCATCTAAAGAATAATTCAAATTGATGGAGATATATAGCTCAGTAATAGGAAACTTGCCTGGAGTGTAGAAGACCCTAGGTCCAATCCCCAGACCTGAAAAACAAATAAAATGGAAGAAGGCAGTAATTCAACAGAATAGTAATGTAGTGATGATTTAACAAGTAAAAGTCCCAAGCTAGTATTACAAAATTATATACTTAAGGTCAATCCTCTTCCATCCACTATGCATAGGTTGATCATTATGGCACATGCCAGTAACAGAAGGCTGAGTGTGGACTATGAAGGTTATTGGAGGCTGGCTAAAAAGCAATTTGTAAATCAGTAAATGCTTAAAACCTACTGAGAAGATAGTGAAACCCACAGCTGCATGAAATTGGAATTGTTAAATACCAAATTGTTTGTGAATAAAGATTTTAGAAAATGTGCTGTGATTTCTGGTTCAGTGATTTCATAAAGCCAGCTATGGTTTTCAAGCAAACCACTTGACCATACTTCATATCATTACTGTGAAGAAGTTATCCCATTTGCACACTTTCAAAGAATTGAAACGATTATGACAGAGCATCATGCAATGAGTCTTCCAAACAACGTGCTTGAAAGGAACATTATTTTATTCTGATAGAGTGTAATTTGCTCCATTCTCTTTAAAGCAAGCCTTTCCTTTCAAGGATATGGTATTGGGAGTCTTAACTTTTCCTACTAATCTAAAAAAAAAAAAAGAGCAAATTTAAAAATACAACAATAAATGCAAGTTACCTACCTTTAGTAAATCAATGTCCTTCCTGTCTTCTGCTCCATGAAGTATAATTATTTATAGGTGTTCTAGAGCAGAGCAGCTGATTATTTAGTGGAAATGTCAAAAAAATAGAATAGGGTTTCTCAAACAATAATGTATGTAGAAATCACCAGGAGAGTAGGTGAAAATACAGATTCTGACAGTGTATGAGCTGGGCTGACATGCTGCATGTCCAATAATCAACAAGGGGATGCAGATCCTGATAGTCTGGATCATATTTTGAGTATCAAGATATTCCATCTGTATTTACTCTCATATGACTTCTGGATCAATTACCTGTAGCAAGTGTTAAAAATTTAAAATTCCATCCTCCAGATGCAATTATTCCTAAGGGTAGGCAAAGACTCATCATTACACATTTGGGCAGTATAAGAAGTCTTCTATTCTGAATCACAGTTTACATGATGTCTGGTCATAACAGGAAACAGCTTCAGAGATGAAATAATTGATGGTGTAAACTTTGGGTACATAAGCTACACTAATAAGCCCCAAAGACATTCCTTGAATTTTGAATGCTGAAGAAAAACTTCCCAAATAGAAGTGTGTCTTCTCATCACCTGTCATCCTTGAATGTTCAGACATTTCATCAGAAAAATCCTAATTACACAACTCTCTTCAGATCCCCACATCCCAATAAGACTTCAGCTGCATACTGCTCATTTGCTGTGGGCCTTGGTGTTCTCTCTTGTGCTAGAAGACCACACCAGTAGTAACTTACTTATATTAATAACACTTTCTGGGCATTTAAAAATGACTTTGCTTCCACACATCTTTTCCTCGAATTACTAAGTCATTTGGTTTGTTTCTTTCCATTTGATTAGCAGAATCCCCTTCTTTATGTTTTCCTCTCAAACGATCTTCAAGCAGATCAGCAGAAAAGAAAAAAAAAAAAGAAAGAAACAGACAAACAAATTCAATAGATTCTAAGTCACTTCTCAAACTCCTACAAAGTTGCTTTTACAAAGAGGCAATAGGTAAAACACAAAACCCACATAGCACTTAACTTATATTCTTCTGATTCTTATTCACACGTCAGAAGTATTAGTATAAAGGGGGCCTTGTTCCAAGCAGGAGTCATATTGGAAACTATGTAACAAGTTCCCTTGGCCAACTCACAATAATTTTGACATAAAATATGATGATGCTTTTCTTTAATACGTTGCACTCATTTCTATTCCCCCAGAAGACTATATCTAAAAGTAAAATGTATGCTTATTTTGGTGTTATATCCCAATGAATATCCTAACATAGATTTATATTATCTTGAGGTTTTGGTATGAAGAAATTTCTTTAGGGGCATTATATAAATCATTTACCAGCTGATAAATTACAGTCTTGAAATTATCTCTATGTAAGAATCTCAATGAATTGTTATTGGAACTGCTTCACAACTAACTTTGGAATTTCAAGTGAACTTGTTGAACATATTAGATAAAATCCAGTTATATTTCATGTTTAGCTTTCTTTTAACTTAACATAGATAAATATATAATAGTGAGGAGATGTTAAAACAAGTAAGCTATTGAGGTTCTTTTCTCCACTAGTACATGATTGTTCATGTACTGACACAATGTTTATGGCTGGTGGGAGGTGAGCAATGCCATCAAGTCCATCCATGGCCCAGGAATAGGTATCTGGATCCCATCATCTACTATCCCTGTGACTTGGCAATGCTGTTTAAGACTTGGATTTATGGACATTTTATAAAGTAATGAAATTAAGAATTACATCACAAAATTAACAATGGTGAGAATATTTACACCAAAGAAACCACCAAACACTACAAATTGTTTTTTTTTGTGATATTTATCCCCTTCTTTGTCTCCTCCTCCTCTTTCTTTTTAGAAAAACTGTTTACCATGATAACATGATTAGGTGTATGTTATATTGTTTTATCTCTCATTTCTAGTTTCCTCATGTGTAAAATGAGGCTAATAGTAGCTATTTTGCCTTGCACAGGACTGTGGTATAAAATGAGCTCTATAAAAGTCATAATTAAACCTATTAAACAGTTAAATAATATTTTATCTAGTATTGATAAGTATGATAAATAAATAAACTCTTGTTTACTGTTAGTTGGTATGAAAATTAGTGCAGCTCCCTATGGAAATCAGCATGAGGGTTCTTGCCAAAACTCAAAGCATGATATTAAATAGCTACACTGTGGTGGTTTGAATAAGAGTGGCCCCAATAAGTTCATATAATTGAATGCTTAGTCACCAGGAAGTGTCACTATTTGAAAGGATTAGAAGGATTAGGAGGTATGACCTTGTTGGAGGAAACATGTCACTGGTGGTGGGATCTGATGTTTCAAAAGCCAATATCATCAGGCCCAATCTTTCTCTGTCTCTCTGTCTTTCTCTGTCTCTCTCTCTCCTCTATCTCTCTTTATCTCTATATCTCTATATCTTTCTGCCAGTGTATGAGTATGTAGAACTCTCAGCTCCCTCTCTAGCACCATATCTGACTGCCTGCCACTATGCTCACTGCCATGATAATAATGAGCTAACTCAGTGAAACTATAAGCAAGCCTCTAAATAAGTGTTTTTTATTGAGTTGCCTTGGTCATGGTATCTCCTCATAACAATAGAACAGTGACTAAGACATTTGTCATTCCTGAAGATAAAGCCAGGAGAATCAAAATCAATATACAACAGAGATCCTTACAGAGAAATAATTACTGCTGTGCTATTCACAATAGCCAAGATGTGGAGTCAGCTTAAATATCAATCAACACATGAATGCATAAAAATAATGTGATCCTTATAAACAATGACATTCTAGTCACTCAAGAAGAATGAAATTGGGACTGTAGAGACAGTTCAGTGTTTAAGAGCATTTACCACTCATGCAGAGGACTGGAATTTGGGTCTCACCTTCCTTATTGGGCAGCTCACAACCACCTTTAATTGTAGTTCCAGGGGATCTGATGAACTGTTCTGGACTGTAAAAGCAAATTTACATGTACACACACACATACACACACACACACACACACACACACACACACACACACACACGAATGTACATAAATATATTTAAAACTTATTCTTCAAAAGAATGAAATTGTGCAATTTGCATGAAAATTAAAGATATCATGTTAGGTAAAATAAGCCAAACACAGAAAGAATATGTCATTTTTCTTCTTGTAAGCTCAACCTGGATTGTAGACATACACATAATTACCTGTATGTGATAAAACAATAGAAGGGGAACTATTTGGAAAGAGTGAGGGGAAACAGAAGGTAATTAAAGATGAATAGAGTCAAAATCTATGACAAACTTGAATAAAATGTTTTTATGAGACTCATTAATCTGTATGATTATACACTAATATAAATTATTTTAAAAATCAAAATTTGCATAAGATTACAGAGTTTTCTTGATTAAATGTATCAAAATCTGACAAATAACTAAAAGAGTGTCAAAGAATTCTGGATGGTCTGTTGATTCACTAGCAGAGATTAGATAAATAATAAAATAAATATATACTTGACTCATAAATTATTTTCTATTTATTTAAAAAGATTATTTTCTACTTTATTTCAGGAAATATTTTTGTTCTTATCAAGATTTTTTGTGGCTTAAGTCACTTGAAAATAATAAAAAATTTAAAAGTCATTTATTTCACTTAAGGTTTGTAAAATCTTAGGCATTTTTAAAAATTTTAGTTTTCACATATATTACTTTTATAAAACATTTTAGCATTCTTTAAAAAAGTAACTTTCATTTAAACATTCAAAATAGCTTCTAAATAATTGAACTCTGGCGAAATTTAAATAAGTCATAAAAGCTTAAATTACAAAAATATTAAAGAAATCTTGGCATTCCTGCCTTCTCTGTACTTGTCTTTGTGCATGCAAAGAATTAATACAGAGATTCCCTGGGAACCCACGGGCCACTCTAGCCAGGGAAGCATGTAGGCCTACTGCAGATCATCACCTCTCTCTACATTTCTTGAAGCCAAATATCTCAGTCTAATCCCTAGCTCTGTAGCAGATTACCTGCTATGTCCTCTCCTCAATCTTTTCTCTAATTACCAGGAAACTAAGCAGATCCTGGTGGAACACTCTACTTCCCTCCCTCTTGTCATTAATCTCCTAGCCCTTTCCCATTCCAAAGTGTCAGCTGCCAATATCTAGAAACACATTTTGTCTGGAAACCCCAGTGGCCATCATATTACGATCCTAGAAGAATTTTCTACCAGGCAAACCATATCTACCATATACTCCTAAGAATCAGGAAAGGCAACAGAAACCAAGAAACAAATATTCGACACAACAAAGACAAGACTAAATATCAGTACCTAGAATTAAAATCTTCCCAATCCCAAATGCCTAGATGCCATCAATAAAGCCAAAAGCAATAACAGAAAGGAAACTATGTCACTACTAGACCCAGGAGCACTACCACAGCAGGTCCTGAGAATTTCAATATAAGAGAAAAACAAGAAAAAGACCTTATAATGGCCTTTATGAATATGATAGAAGTCATAAGAAGAAAATGAATAATTCCTTTAATCTGTGAAAACACAAAGAGTGGAAGAAAATGAATAAAACAATTCAAGACATGGAAGTAGAAATAGAATCAATAAAGAAAACCCACACCGAGAGAGATCTAGAACTTAAAAATTTAGGAATTCAAACAGGAACTATAGAGGCAAGCTTGAGCAACAGAATAAAAGAGATGAAAGAGAGAAATTTTATGTGTTAAAGATAACGATAGAAGAAATGGATACATCAGTCAAAAAATGTTAAATCTAAATGCCCTCTCATTTCCACTGACAATTACCTTCACAACAGTGTGATAGACCCATGAACACATAAGCCAAAGCTATCAACATTTGTCAAATAAACATATGTCTATTATTCATTGATTGTAACCCATACTTGTCTTGTTGCTGTGACAAAATAGCATGGCAAAAGCAACTTAGGAAGAAAGGGCTCATTTTGGCTCCTAGTATAAGTATATACTGTTCATCACAGTGGAGAGAGGCAGCTGCTCACATTCCATTTAAATTAGGAAGTAGAGGGAGATGAATGCTTGTGCTCAGCTCAGTTTTTTTTCCTTTTTACTCAGTCTGGAAACTTAACCTATGGAATGGAACAGCATTTAGGGTGGTTCTTCTTATGCTAATTAATCTAATCTAGATAAACCTTCACAGGCATGCCTTAAAAGTCTACCTAATCTAGGTAATTCCTCATGGGAGATAAACCCAGAGGTTTGCCTGCTAGGTGGTTTTAGATACTGTCAAGTAGATAATAAATATTAATGATCACATCTGTATCTAGTAGCATAACTTTATAACTAAAGGAAATGTGGGTGAGAGTAAGGAAGATATGATCAAATCATAAGTTCTGATATCCTGATTTGTTTCAACACTTACTTATGCTACTTTCTTCACAAACCTGAACAAAGAGTAGGGTACATAAACAAAGGCTCTTGCTTAGGGGATGCCATTTGGGACCCCAGGCATATTATGACTTAGCTAATTACTTTAACTGTAGAGGAGAATTGTTTCTTATGTTTTCATAGTATATAGGACAACTAAATATTTGAAGTACAATAAAATTGTGAAATAATTAATATAAAACAAAGCAAAACAATCAAGCAAATACTTTTTCAAAATAGCCTGACAATCACAAGCTTACCAGAGTGTTCTTATATACTTTTGACTTAGAATAATTTATTCCTTCCTTCTGTTACTATTTTAAAATTAACATCTTTATTTGGAATAAAACATATACAGTTCTTTTCTGTGATCTCTAATTAAATACAGAGACTTCATAGTAACGAAGGACTAATCAGAAAACATCTTTAGTCACTTAGAGATTTCAGGAAAATTCAGCACCTTTGCTTCTTTTTAATCTTTTTTTTTAATTTAAAAACACATATCTTGGAGATCAATTTGTATTGACTTAAATTTTCCAAGTATCTGGATGACTAGTTACAGCAACAAAATTCAAATTTGGAAATTTGTGTTGCAAGATGACATGACAGTATACATAAGTGACCCAAAAATTTCAACCAAAGAACTCATACAGCTTATAAACACCTTCAGTAAGGTGGCAGGAAACAAGATTAGCTCAAAAAAATTAGTAGCCCTCCTATATACAAAAGACAAATGGTCTGAGAAAGAAATCAAAGAAACACCCCCCTTTACAATAGCCACAAATGATATAAAATACCTTGGGGTAATTCTAATTAAGCAAGTGAAAGACTTGTATGGCAAGAAGTTTAAGTCTCTGAAGAAGGAAACTGAAGATCTCAGAAAATGGAAAGATCTCTCATGCTCATGCAATGGTAGGATTAACATAGTAAAAATGGCAATCTTAACAAAAGCAATCTATAGATTCAATGCAATTCCCATCAAAATCCCAACACAATTCTTCACAGACCTGGAAAGAACAACACTCAACTTCATATGGAAAAACAAAAAATCCAGAATAACCAAAAGAATCCTGTATAATAAAACAACCTCTGGAGGCATCCATAATCCCTGACTTCAAGCTCTATTATAGAGCTACAGTAATAAAAACAGCTTGGTACTGGCATAAAAACTGACATGTGGACCAATGGAACTGAACTGAAGACCCTGACATTAATCCACACACCTATGAACATATGAGTTTTGAAAAAGAAGCCAAAACTATACAATGGAAAAAAGAAAGCATCTTCAACAAATGTTGCTGGCATAACTGGATGTCAACTGTAGCTAGAGTTTTCCTTCCTGGCCCATGGTCAGGGCAAATCTCTGTCACCCGCCAGTCCCACAGCCACTCAGACCCAACCAAGTAAACATAGAGACTTATATTGCTTACAAACTGTATGGCCGTGGCAAGCTTCTTGCTAACTGTTCTTACAGCTTAAATTAATCCATTTCCATTAATCTATACCTTGCCACATGGCTCGTGGCTTACCGGCATCTTTACATGCTGTTTCTCATCGTGGCAGCTGGCAGTGTCTCTCTGACTCAGCCTTCCACTTCCCAGCTTTATTCTCCTCCTTGTCCCGCCTACACTTCCTGCCTAGCCAATGGCCAATCAGTGTTTTATTTATTGACTAATTAGCAACACATTTGCCATACAGAACATCCCACAGCAGTCAACATTTAGAAGATTGCAAATAGATCCATATTTGTCGCCATGCACAAAACTCAAGCCCAAGTGGATCAAAGACCTCAACATAAATCCAGATACACTGAACTTGAGAGAAAAGAAAGTAGAAAGCAGTCTGGAACAAATCAGCACAGCAGACTGCTTCTTCAATATAACACCAGTAGCACAGACAGACAGAAACAATTAATAAATGGGACCCCTTGAAACTGAGAAGCTTTTGTAGGGCAAAGGACACAGTCACTAAGACAAAACGACAGCCTAGAGAATGGGAAAAGATCTTTACCAACCCCACATCTCACAGAGGGCTGATATCCAGAATATATAAAGAACTCAAGAAACTAGACATCAGAATACCCAAAAATCCAATTAAAAAATGGGCTATAGAGCTATAGCTCCACTCTTAAACTGACCCTGTGACCCTCAGAGGCATGGTTCACAATAGTAGCTTCTTTTCTATAGCTGGTTTGTGTTATCTTATCAAGACAGACTCTATTTACATTTCTATTGATCTACTTCCAAAATCTGTTGAAACTCTGTCACTGACACTAAACATTTCTATTCATTCTGATATATGTGTGTGTGTGTATACATATATATTGTGTGTGTGATATGAGAATTAAAATTAGTAATAATATTGGAAAAAAATAATCTGTTTTTATTTCAACCACGTTAACAAACAAAGTGGTATTATCTGGCAAATTTTTGTTGCCACTAAATCCTAATTACCATGAGAATTCATTGCTATTTAATACATTCTGCCATTGTAGAAGGATGTGGGCATGTATGTTTTTGTTTCTGACATAGAGCATTCATGACAGAAGAGAAAGTAGGCAGGAATAGGGTTAGTCTCAGTATCATACTAGTACCATAAACAAATCTACAAGAACAGAGGTATAGACTTCAAATATAAATTCACCATGCAATATTTATATAACATTTTATAAAAAGCAATACTTCAATACTTAATGAATAGTGAAGGATATGCTATTTATAGAGTCTAAAATTACACTCATATTCATACCAATAAATATGAAAAATTGAATATAAGAGTTATGCACCTGCCATTTAGTATGTGAAGAAAGTTATTATAAAAGGTTGAAACATGTAAAAAATCTTTGCTAAGGCTTTTCTTTTTTCTTCTTATTTTGTAGAACAGTTTGCAGATAAAGCTATTTTCAAATAATGGAGATTTTAAAACACAAAGGCTCAACTGTACTATTTCATGAGGAATTCTGCACAAGTATTCTATTTTTAGAAGAAAGAACCTGCAGAAAGGATCAAGAACATCCATGATTACAATTGTTGCACATTGCTTCAAGGGACTCAAGTGATTTGAATATCTGTTTGAAGAAAAGAAAATGTCATCATGTCTGTCTAAACAAAGAAAAATATGACATGGCAAATAATGATTTGTTGCTCAAAAGAGTAAAAGTACCTCAAGCTGAAACCCCATATTAATGTTTTCTTTATATTTTATACTCCAAGGGAATAAAGCTGCCCAGGAGAGAAAGTAGAAGTCACTTGGTCATCCATGCCAGAATGTTGCTCTTAGATCCATTGCTACCCAGCTATGAAATCTTAAGCCAATTGCCTAGTCTTTTTGAATATTGGTTTCTCCATCTCTAAAATAATATCAAAATCAGGGCCAGGGAGATGGTTTAGTAGGTAGTGACACCTGTGCACAACTCTGATGACGTGAGCTTGATTTCTAGATCCCACAGAGTGGTAGTAGAGAATGTCTCCCAAAAGTTGCCCTCTGACATACACATATGTGTTATAGTACCTATGTGTCTGCATTTTCTCACACACACACACACACACACACACACACACACACACACACACACACACACAAAATGAATGAATGAATAAATATTTTTAATTTGATTTACCTGGGTTGTTATCATTGTCAAATAAAATTATGGCTACAAAATGCTTTATAAATCCCAAAGTTCCATGCCAACAAAGTTTAATACATTCATTTACTAAATGAATTCTGAGTGAAAGAGGACTATGGATATATGAACAACAACAATAATATTAATGTCAATGTTTGTGAGTCCTTTATTCTTCACCAGATTCTGAATTCTATAATCATATATTTCCTCCAAGCTACAGAATAAGAGATAGAAATGATTAAAGAAGATAAAGTATATATAAACATAAAAATTCAATTTGCTGGAAATTAGCTACCTGAGAATAAGACAAATAAATAAGGCTCAAGTAATAATTAGACATGTGATAGAAGAAAATTTCTCTGGACTATAAAAGAGTTTGCTGACTAAAAAAGTTCATTATGTTTCAGGTGAACTTAATGTAAAGAAAATAATGTCTAGACTTAGCCTGGTGACATTTTTTAGTTACCTGAATGAAGAAAAAATTCTACATATAGCTCAACAGAAAAAGCAGACAACTTACAAAGAAAGGAAACCAACATGTTATGAAATGTCTTTTCTGAAATATTGAGCACAGGAAGAAAGTAAAGCTGTCTTAAGAGCTGTGAAGTAAAAGGTTATAACCTCAATATTCTTTCCCAAGTTCGTTGATAAAATATTCTTTCCCAAGTTCATTGATAAAAGTTGCATTCCACCATAAAGAAATAGTAGCCCTGAACTTTTTTGCTTTGAATACCAGAACAGGCAAAGATATTGTTAAAAATATAATACAATTTAATGATCTATCTGGAATATAAACCAGAAAAAACTGAAGGATAATAAAGTTAAATAAAATAATAATTTTATATAGCAAATTACACTTGTAGTGGTACAAAAAACAAGAAATTTATAGAAATAGCCATAGTATATTTATTGGACCTCAACAAAGATAGGTAAGACAGATATATCAGGGAGCTCTTTCAAAGTATTTGATAATCAGACCTAAATAGACTTTTAATGATCTCTTCTGTATTCACATGACATATAAATACATCTATTCCTCTTCAATCAATTTGTAGTTTCAAAACAAATCAAATCAAAATCTCATAGGAAAAGCCAAATTGAAATTTATATTTTTATAGTTATCTGGAAAGATATTTGATGCTGATAATAACTAGGAAACATTTGAAGAGAAACTAACTCAAAGATATTGACTCACCACATATTAAACAAACTATAAGCTGGGTGGTAGTGGTACACGACTTTATTCTAGCACTTGGGAGGCAGAGGCAGGTGGATCTAATTGAGTTCAAGGCCACCCTGGTCTACAAAGCGAGTTCCAGGACAGCCAGTACTGTTACACAGAGAAACCTTGTCTTGACAAACAAAAACAAAAACAAAAAAACAAAAAAAAAAAATAAATAAATAAAACAACAAAAAACAAACCATAAATGATGGGCATTACAGAGTTTTATAACAACATCAGAATCAGCAGTCAGATAAATTAAGTATAAAGATTTGTCTGGGGCAGGGTGCTGGAAAAGCTCCCAGGATTCCACAAGGATGACCCCACCTTGGACTAGTGGCAACGGTGAAGAGGGTGCCTGGACTGGTCTACTCTGGTGACCAAATTAGTGAATACCCTGTCATCATATAGGCTTCATCCAGTTACTGATGGAAGCAGATGCAGAGATCCACTGCCAGGCTCCAGGCCAAGTTCTCGGAATCCAATCGATGAGAGAGAGGAGGGATTCTGTGAGCAGGGGACATTGAGATCATGATAGGAAAACATGTAGTGACCACCAGCCACACTAGTGGAAACCCATGAACTGTAGACCAATAGCTGTGGAGCCCTCATAGGACTGGACTAGACCTCTGGATAAGGAAGACAGTTGTTTAGCTTGAACTGTTTCAGGGGCCCCTAAGCAGGGGAATCAGGATCCATCCCTGGTGCACGGTTGGGCATTTTAGAGCCCAATGCCTAGGGAATGACACCTTGCCCAGCCTTGGTGCAGCAGGGAGGGGCTTGGACCTTCTTCAGCTGAGTGTGCCAGGCTCTGCTGACTCCCCATAGGAGACCTTGACTTGGGGGAGGTGGGAATGGGGGGTGGGTTGGGGGAGGCTGGAGGTGGGAAGAGGGGGGATCCATGGTTGGTATGTAAAGTGAATGGAAAATTTCTTAATAATAAAAAATGGCAATAAAAAAAGATTTCTCTGCAGATATTTTTATTCTAAAAACAACACATTTGAAATCAGATCAACGAAGAAAGAATATTCCTTTAAACAAAGTGAAATTAACTACTTGGAAATGACAAGTGTATCCTTATATAAATTATAAATTTCAGGTAGATTAAAGAAACAAATGATATTGAAATTTTAAAGAAAATGTAGATAAATGTGCAATTTATCACAATTTTCCAAAGTATAATTATATTAAGATCCAAGGGGCCTAATGTTATTTGCATGATATAAAGGAATAGTTTTGAATTCATCCTTGTTTTGGACTAATGTTTGTAACTCTCTCCATTTCTTATGTTGAACTCTTATCATCCAATGTGATAATATTAACAAGTGAGGCCTTTGAGACCTAATTAGAATTAGACATGGCCATAAGGAAAAAGCCCTTGTCAATAGGATCATTGCCCTTTGTAAGAGTCAAGAGAGAACTTCCTTTTTTTCTCTACTTTGTGCCAGGTGATGATATAACAAAAGTCAACATTCTCCAAAACAGAAGTGGCTCCTTTCCAGAATTCGACCATGCTGCTATCCTTACAGCATCATGAACTGTGGGAAATAAAATTTTGTAGCTTATAAATTTATAGTGCTTTTCTATTATAGTCCAACTCATGGACTTCTCTATAGTCATTTTTTTTTCCTTTCAGACAAAATAGGTGACACTAGACATAGTTTAGTAAAGTGATTTACTTATATGTTTTGGTTTGTTTGTTTTGCTTTGATTTGCTTAATTTTTAAAAATTTGTTGGAGTCAGGATCCCACTATGCAACATAAGCTACACCTAAAATCACTGTTCAGCTCAGACTGGCATCAAAATTATCAGTTACAATCATGAGGTACCACACATTACAGATCTATTTGTTTCATTTCTGTGCATTGCAATTAATTAACTTCTATATTTGAAAAATGTGTCTTGTAGATATTAGCTCCTATGATATATAAATTTATGTACATAATCTCTTCAAGATGTAAATGTCAGTTTATTGGTGGAGGATGCATTTATGTTTCCCAACCAGACTGTAAATGCTACCAATGCAAAAACCTCAATTATTTCCTGCACTGCACTGTGTTAGGTAAAATGCTCTAATAATTCAAAAGAAAAACACAAAAGAAGGCAAAGAGTTTGAACCTTGTAGATGAAAATACTAATAATGACTATTTCCTTAGAGTAGATGAATAAATGTATACTTTTAATCTCTGTAAATTTAAAATGTTCCAAATAAATCTACAAAAAGTGAACAAAATGAGCAGGACAATTCACAAAAATATATTGAGTGCTCTATGATATTTCATAACATATGTTTTATTGATTTGAGAATAATTTAAATAAAACAGTAAAAACTTATAAATCAGCACATGACTTTACTAAAGTCTTGTGGGTTTTAAATTTTATTTTCTTTTTTAACGAATTCAACAGCATGGTATTCAAGTGTAGATTTCTTTATAATGCTATGGTAGTTTGATTGTGTCAGTGTCTGAGGTATTTTTATGTTGCTGAAATAAAAGGCCCAAATAAAAGCATCTGAAAGGTAAAAAGCAATTATTTTAGCTTACACTTCAAGAAGAATAATGTCCATTGTGGTGGGGAAGACATGACACACAGAAAGAGAATAGTGCTTCCTAATCCTTAGCTCACTGTCTCCTTTTTATGCAGTCCAGGATATTCCAACTAAGGAGTGGTCTTTTCTACAACTGAAACTGATCTCCCAACATCAATAAACATAATAAAGACAATCCTTCACAGATCTCCTCACTGGCGAACCTTAATCTAGATGTGTCAAGAGGATTATCACCTGGGTGATTTTTAGATTCTGTTAAGTTGACAATTTACACTGATGATCACACTTAGTAAAGATTAAATTGCAAGGATTTGTTTTTTTTTATTTTATTTATTTTATTTTATTTTATTTTATGATTTAATTTAATTTTACATATCAGCCATGGATTCCCCTGTTCTTCCCCCTCCCGCCTCCCCAGCCCACCCCCCATTCCCATCTCCTCCATGGCAAAGTCTCCCCTGAGGATTGAGTTCAATTTGGTAGATTCAGTCCAGGCAGGCCAAGTCCTCTCCTCCCAGGCTGAGCCAAGTATCCCTGTATAAGGCCCAGGTTCCAAATAGCCAGCACATGCACTAAGGACAGGTCCTGGTCCCACTGCCTGGATGTCTCCCAAACAGATCAAGCTAATTAACTGTCTCACTTATCCAGAGGGCCTGATCCAGTTGGGGGCTCCTCAGTTATTGGTGCATAGTTCATGTGTTTCCATTTGTTTGGCTATTTGTCCCTGTGCTTTTTCCAACCTTGGTCTCAACAATTCTCACTCATACAAACCCCCCTCCTTCTTGCCTATTGGACTCCTGGAGCTCCACCTCGGGCCTGGCCATGGATCTCTGCATCCAGTTCCCTCAGTCATTGGACGAGGTTTCTAGCATGACAATTAGGGTGTTTGGCCATCTTATCATCAGAGTAGGTCAGTTCGTACTGTCTCTCGACCATTGCCAGTAGTCTATTGTGGAGGTATCTTTGTGGATTTCTGGGGACCTCTCTAGCACTTTGCTTCTTCCTATTCTCATGTGGTATTCATTTATCATGGTCACTTACTCCTTGTTTTTCCTCTCTGTTCTTGATCCATTAGGGATCTCCCGCTCCCCGAAGCTCTCCTTCCCTTGACCCTTGCCCTTCATTACCCTTACTCATGTCCAGGTTGTTCATGTAGATCTCATCTATTTCTCTGTCATTGGACAACCCCTGTGTCTTTCTTTCAGTCCTGTTTTCTAGGTAGCCTCCCTGGAGTTGTGAGTAGCAGTCTAGTGATCTTTGTTTTACATCTAAGATCCTTTCATGAGTGAGTATATACCATGTATATCCTTCTGAGTCTGGGTTACCTCACTCAGGATGACTTTTTCTAGATCCATCCATTTGCCTGCAAACCTCATGATGTCATTGTTTTTTTCTGCTGAGTAGTATTCCATTGTGTATATGTACCACATTTTATTTATCCATTCTTCAGTTGAAGGGGATCTAGGTTGTTTCCAGGTTCTGGCTATTACAAACAATGCTGATATGAACATAGCTGAGCAAGTGTCCTTGTGGTATGATTGAGCATTCCTTGGGTATATGCCCAAGAGTGGTATAGCTGGATCTTGGGGGAGATTGATTCCCAACTTTCTAAGAAAGCGTCATATTGATTTCCAAAGTGGTTGTACAAGCTTGCATTCCCACCAGCAGTGGAGGAGAGTTCCCCTAGCTCCACATCCTCTCCAGCATAAGGTGTCTTCAGTGTTTTTGATCTTAGTCATTTTGAAAGGTGTAAGGTGGTATCTCAGAGTCATTTTTATTTGCATTTCCCTGATGATTAGGGATGTTGAGCAATTCCTTAAATGTCTTTCAGCCATTTGAGTTTCCTCTGTTGAGAATTCTCTGTTTAGTTCTATAGCCCATTTCTTAATTGGACTCTTGGGCATTTTGATGTCTAATTTCTTGGGTTCTTTATATATTCTGGATATCAGTCCTCTGTCAGATGTGGGATTGGTGAAGATCTTTTCCCATTCTGTAGGCTGTCGCTTTGCCTTGTTGACTGTATCCTTTGCTCTACAAAAGCATCTCAGTTTCAAGAGGTCCCATTGACTGATTGATTCTCTCAGTGTCTGTGCCACTAGTGTTATGTTTAGAAAGTAATCTCCTATGCCAATGCGTTCAAGACTACTTCCTACTTTCTCTTCTATCAGGTTCAGAGTAGCTGGGTTTATGTTGAGGTCTTTGATCCACTTGGAGTTAAGTTTTGTGCATGGTGACAGATATGGATCTATTTGCAGCCTTCTACATTTTGACATCCAGTTATGGCATGATACAGGGAGTTTGCATTTTCCTTTTAACAACATGCTTGAGTTTAAAGAAGGAGAGAGCCATTCTCCAACTCCAAAGTCAGCTTTAAATTTTAATTGGACTGGGACTATTAGAAGACCAATAGTGTTAAATCGTTAGAGAAAAGAAGAAACAAACATTTAGGAAAACATAAAATTTTTTAGATAATATATACCCATACGCCATTTCACTCTGCTTCCTGGGATAGATGATTTGTCCCTTTTCTTCAGTTGTTTTATTTGTCCAGTGTTCTTCAGATTCCTTAACCTACATTCTCCTACAAGACAAAAACAAAAACCTTTCCGAAAGACTAATTTTGGGGATGTTCCTTTTTGGCAAGTTATTATCTGATTAAATGAAAAAACATGTGTTACTGGAATAAGTTAGTTTAAATTGGATGTTCATGTTGGTTGATGAGCTATCACCTTCTCTAATTAAGAGGTTTCTCTTGTTCAAATCGAACCTTTATCAATTTTGATGGTACCCACAACTTATCTTCTCCTGTAGAAACAAAAGCAAAACCTCGTCCCCAATGTAACACATAACCTGGTTTTCATTCTGAGGTCAGCACATACTTAAAGTATATAGGCTGATTTAATTCTGTAGTTTTTTCTATTATCTAATGTCTCTCTGCAGCTGTTGTTCCTTTCTCATTGGCATTAAGAAAATTCAAAGTTAATAGAGCATTATGCAGTCTATTTCTGGGGGTTTTTGTTACCCCTTTCTATTTATTTAGCATATCCTTTAGAGTTCTGTTTGATCTTTCTATAACTGCTTGACCTGTAGGATTATGTGGTATGCCTGTAATATGCTTTATATTGTAATAAGCAAAGAACTGTTTCATTTTAACAGAGACATATGACGGAGCATTGTCAGTTTTGATTTGTGCAGGTATATACATGATGGCCATAACTTCTAGCAAATGAGTGATTACAGAATCAGCTTTTTCAGAACTCAAAGCAGTTGCCCACTGAAATCCTGAATAAGTATCGATAGTGTGGTGTACATATTTCAGTTTTCCAAATTCTGCAAAGTGAAACACGTCCATCTGCCAGATTTCATTCCTTTGAATACCCTTTGGGTTACATCCTGCTGGTAATGATGTTTGATTGTAGAAGGAACAAGTAGGACATTTCTTTACTATTTCTTTGGCTTGTTGCCAGGTTATGGAAAAATCCTTTTTTAAACCTTTACTATTTAC
This sequence comes from Peromyscus eremicus, assembly GCF_949786415.1. Classification (NCBI taxonomy): domain Eukaryota; kingdom Metazoa; phylum Chordata; class Mammalia; order Rodentia; family Cricetidae; genus Peromyscus; species Peromyscus eremicus. The sequence goes on from NC_081439.1 coordinate 124,343,666, forward strand.
ATGATGTTTTTTATGAAATTCTGAGGCCTCCAGCACATTTCCTATCAATAATTTATCAATCTCATCATTGCCTTGTGCTAGAGGGCCTGGCAGACCTATATGGGATCAGATGTGAGTTATGTATAAAGGATGACTCCTTTTCCTGATTGTGTCTTGTAATTGAATAAATAGTGAAGTTAATTCTGAAGCATCAGGGATAAATTCTGCAGTCTCAATATGTAATACTACTCTTTCAGCATACCGAGAGTCAGTTACTATGTTGAGAGGTTCTGAAAAATCCATTAATACCAACAGAATAGCATACAATTCTGATTTTTGAACTGAATTATAAGGACTTTGAACCACTTTACTTAAATTTTCTGATTTGTAACCTGCCTTTCCTTGTTTGTTGGCATCTGTATAAAATGTACAAACTCCAGATATGGGCTTTTCCCATACAATTCGAGGCAAAATCCAATCAGCTCTCTTTATAAGATCAATTCTATCGCTTTTGGGATATTTGCTGTTAATTTCTCCCAAAAAATTACTGCAAACTCTTTGCCAAGGTTCACTTTCTGTCCATAATTTTTCAATGTCCTCCTTAGTTAAAGGTACAAAAATTTCTGCTGGGTCTATTCCTGCTAATTGACGAAGTCTCAATTTTCCTTTCCAAATCAAGTCAGAGATTTTTTCCACATAAGTTTTTAATTTTTTGTTTGGTTTATTTGGTAAAAATATCCATTCTAATATAGTATCTTTCCTCTGCATTAATATTCCTGTAGGAGAATGCCTAGAAGGTAAAATAACCAAAATGCAATCCAGCTTTGGATCAATACGATCCATGTGCCCTTCATGTACTTTCTTTTCTAACAAGGCCAATTCTTTCTCAGCCTCAGGTGATAATTCTCTTGGACTATTTAAGTCCTTGTCACCTTCTAAGGTTTTGAACAAATTATGCAGTTCAACATTTTTTACCCCAACAATAGTTCGTAGATGAGAAATATCTCCAAATAATCTTTGAAAGTCATTAAGAGTCTGTAGTCTATCTCTCCTAATTTGCACCTTTTGGGGTCTAATTTTTTGTAGCTCTATTTGATATCCTAAATAATTAATAGAATCTCCTCTTTGTATCTTTTCAAGAGCAATTTGTAATCCCCAGCAAGGCAAAATTTTCTTTACCTCTTCAAACATTCTTCCTAAAGTATCTGCATTTGAGTCAGCTAGTAAAATATCATTCATATAATGATAAATTATAGATTTAGGAAATTTTTTACGTATCACTTCCAATGGCTGTTGTACAAAATATTGGCACAGAGTTGGGCTATTCAACATTCCCTGTGGGAGGACCCTCCATTGAAATCTTTTAACTGGTTGAGAATTATTATAAGTAGGCACTGTGAAAGCAAATCTTTCTCTGTCTTTTTCTTGTAACGGTATTGAAACGAAACAGTCTTTTAAATCAATAACTATGAGAGGCCATCCTTTTGGTAACAGAGTAGGCAAAGGAATTCCAGATTGTAGAGAGCCCATTGGCTGAATTACTTTGTTAATTGCTCTAAGGTCTGTTACCATTCTCCATTTACAGATTTCTTTTTAATAACAAATACAGGAGAATTCCAAGGGCTGGTTGATTTCTCAATATGCTGAGCATTTAACTGTTCTTCTACCAGCTCTTCTAAAGCCTGGAGTTTCTCTGTTGTTAAAGGCCATTGCTGGACCCATACAGGCTTGTCTATTAACCATTTTAAAGGTAGAGCTGTTGATGTCTTTGGAAGATCATCAGTTGTTGTGCTCTGTTCTTGTATAATATGGATAGCTGGTGACCACTCAGAATAATGCCTTCTAATATTTCTCTCAGAAACATGTGCTAATTTATGATTTGTTTCTGAGATTGGAGTGGTGTTAATCTGAGTATTCCATTGTTGTAACAAGTCTGGACCCCACAGGTTCATAGCTATGTTAGCTACATATGGTTTTAATTTTCTTCTCTGTCCTTCTGGACCTATACACTCGAGCCATCTTGCATTCTGTTTCACCTGAGATAATGTCCCAATTCCTAACAGTTGAACGTTTACCTCCTGAAGAGGCCAAGTTAGATGCCAAAATTCTGGTGCAATTATGGTAATGTCCGCACCTGTGTCTACCAGACCAGACAACAAAAGACCATTTATTTTTATCGATAATTTTGATCTTTGTTCATTAATAGAAGTTTGCCAAAAATTTTTCTTTATATTTGCTCCTGAATTTTCTATTCTCTCTGTTTCATCATCCTGACCAGCATGACTTATTCCAATAGGCATTTGATTATTTAATTGCTCTGGGTAGGGGTTTCCTCTATGACTACAGGAAAGGTTTGAACTGGATTTGTTATTGGGGCCCGCATGAGGCCCCTCTGGGGGTTTTCCGAACACTGAGGCAAAGGATTACCCTGTCTGTCCCTTGTTGATCTACATTCGTTGGTCCAGTGTTTTCCCTTACCACACCTTCTGCATACTCCAGAAGGAAGGGGCATTCTGTTGCCATTGTTCCTTGAAGAAACATTGTTTCTAGGAATGACCTGTTTACAGTCCCTTTTCAAATGTCCTTGCTTTCCACATCCAAAACATCTAACATTCTTCAAACCTTTTGAAATCGCTTCTCCTACCCACGTATCATCATGCTCATGAGCTTCGACATTAACCGTGTCTCTAATCCAATCTTCCAAAGGTGCAGATCTTGCCTTTAATGGCCTGATTATTGTTTTGCATGCTGCATTCGCATTCTCAAAGGCCAAAGATTCAATTATTATCTTACCAGCTTCTGAATCCGGGACCATTCTCTTTACTGCTGAAGCCAGTCTTTGTAAAAAATCTGTGAAAAATTCTTTTGGGCCTTGTACAACCTTTGTAAATGACTCAGTTTTTTTCCTGGTTCCTCAACTCTGTCCCATGCATTCAAGGCTGCTGTTCGATATAAACTTAGGGTTTGGACATCATATAAACATTGTGTTTGTGCTGAAGCATATTGACCTTCTCCAATAAGCTGATCCTGGCAGACTTGTATTCCGTTATCCCTCCACTGTTTTTCTATGTTTTTACCTTCATCCTTGAACCAAGTTAGCCACTGAAGCCTTTGACTGGGTTCAAGAACAGCTTGTGCCAGCTCCTGTCAGTCCTGTGGTACAATCCTATTATATGTTGACCAAGAGTTTAACATTTGCTTTACATATGGGGAATGCATGCCATAAGATACTATTGCCTCCTTAAACCTTCGTAAATCTAACATTTCAATTGGAGCCCAAATATTTTGTGTAGTCATTTGATCAGGCAACTGCTGTACGGTTACTGGACAAACTAAGGGTGACTGTGTGAAAACAGGCTTTCTTTCTCTAACCTTATGATCGAATCTTGAAGCAACTTCACTGTTAGTTTCTTCTGTCTGAGTTTTTAAAGGTTTAAAAGGTTTTTCTAAAGCTGTCACCCTGGCATGTAAATTGACTATCTTTTTAAATAGGAAAATGAGGATAAGCATAGTAATAAACTGCATAATTCGATCAACATTAATCTTCTCATATAGCTGTTCCATTGTCAGACTGTCTAAAATTGCAAACAATGCCCAATTTTCTTCCAATGTACACAGAAAACCCATTTTTTTTTAATGTGGAAAAAAATTTCTCTTTTAAATAGTTTCCTTTAAAATATCTGATATGTTAAGTGACTTACCAAGTCCTCGTAGAACAGTACAAATCTGAGGGAATTTCAAAACAGCCACCTCGTATCCGAGGTGTGAGTCCAGAGAGAGAGAGAGAGAGAGAGAGAGAGAGAGAGAGAGAGAGAGAGAAAGAGAGAGAGAGAGAAAGAGCACACAAGAACCGTAGCCGCAAGTTCTGCCTAAGAGCTTGAATCCAGCCACGTGTTCCCGCTTGAGCTTAGTCAAGCCTTGGCTCTGACTACCTTAAGCTCCAACCACGTGCATTGGCTTTACAGGCAGGGGCCCTGTTCGGCAGGGCAGGCCTGAGTTGAGTTGTCTGTAGCACTGGCTTTAAGCAAGTAGCTCAAGGTTGGTCCGGCCTGAGGCCAAGCCGACCTGGGCCCAGGCTAGGGAGCCAGCCGCCCTGGTGGGAAACCGGACCTGCCGTTAAATGGTTTTTAACGGATTCTTGTCACGTTGGGCACCAAATGTAGATGTAACCAACTGTCTTATTAAATAAGAAACACAGAGCTGATTCAGAGAAGAAAGCCAAGAGGTCAGAACTAAGAGCCTTACCCTTCCTGCTTCAGCTATCCTGCTTCAGCCAAGAGAGCTCTCCGAAAAAAGGGGCCTACTTCCTGTGTGTATGTCCTTAAATAGTCTAGCTGTTCTGCCTTCTCATTGGTTGTAGACCTAAACGTGTGACTGCCTTGTCACTGCCTGTATGTACCACCGCCAGGTCCTTAAAGGCGTGCGTCACCACCGCCACGCACTTGCTATGGCTCTAATAGCTCTGACCCCCAGGCAACTTTATTTATTAACATACAATTAAAATCACATTTCAGTACAAGTAAAATACCACCACAAGCAACATTTGTTGAAGATGCTTTCTTTTTTCCATTGTACAGTTTTGGCTTCTTTGTCAAAAATTATATGTTCATAGGTGTGCTGATTAATGTCAAGGTCTTCAATTTGATTCCATTGTTCCACTTGTCGATTTTTATGCCAGTACCAAGCTATTTTTATTACTGTAGTTCTACAGTAGAGTTTGAAGTCAGGGATTGTGATGCCTCCAGAAGTTGTTTTATTGTACAGGATTCTTTTGGCTATCCTGGGTTTTTTGTTTTTCCATATGAAGTTGAGTACTATTCTTTCCAGGTCTGTGAAGAATTGTGTTGGTATTTTGATGGGGATTGCATTGAATCTGTAGATTGATTTTAGTAAGATTACCATTTTTACTATGTTAATCCTGCCTATGCATGAGCGTGGGAGATTTTTCCATTTTCTGACATTTTCTTCAATTTCTTTTTTCAGGGACTTAAAGTTCTTGTCATATAGGTCCTTCACTTGCTTGGTTAATGTTACCCCAAGGTATTTTATATCATTTGTGGCTATTGTAAAAGGTGATGTATCTCTGATTTCCTTCTCAGCCTGTTTGTCCATTGTATATAGGAGGGCTACTGATTTTTTTTTGTTGATCTTGTATCCTGCTATGTTGCTGAAGGTGTTTATAAGTTGTATCAGTTCCTTGGTTGAATCTTTGGGGTCACTCAAGTACACTATCATGTCACCTGCAAAAAAGGAAAGCTTGACTTCTTTCTTTCCAATTTGTATCCCCTTAATATCTTTATGTTGTCTTATTTCTCTGGCTAAAACTTCAAGTACTATATTGAATAAGTATGGGGAGAGCAGACAGCCTAACCTCGTTCCTGATTTTAGTGGAATTGCTTTGAGTTTCTCTCTATTTAATTTGATGTTGGCTGTTAGTGTGCTGTAAATTGCCTTTATTATGTTTAGGTATGTTCCTTGTATTTATGATTGCTCCAAGACCTTTATCATGAAGTGTGTTGGATTTTGTCAAATGCCTTTTCTGCGTCTAGTGAGATGATCATCCTTTTTTTTTCTTTGAGTTTGTTTATATGGTGTATTACATTGACAGACTTTCGTTTGTTGAACAACCCTTGCATCCCTGAGATGAAGCCTACTTATCATGGTGGATAATTCTTTTGATGTGTTCTTGGAGTCTGTTTGCAAGTATTTTATTGAGTATTTTTGCATCAATGTTCATGAGGGAGATGGGTCTGTAGTTCTCTTTCTTTGTTGCATCCTTGTTTGGTTTAGGAATCAGGGTAATTGTAGCCTCATAGAAGGAGTTTTGTAATGTTCCTTCTGTTTGTATTGTGTGGAACAATTTAGAGAGTATTAGTATTAATTCTTCTTTGAAGATCTGGTAGAATTCTGTGCTGAAAACATCTGGTCCTGGGCTTATTTGGTTGGGAGACTTTTAATGACCAATTTTATTTCCTTGGGGTTATTGGACTATTTAAATAGTTTATCTGGTCTTGATTTAACTTAGGTATGTGGTACCTATCCAGAAAATTATCCATTTCTTTTAGATTTTCTAGTTGTGGAGTAGGGATTTTTGAGGTATGACCTGATGATTCTCTGGATTTCCTCATTGTCTGTTGTTATGTCCCCCTTTTCATTTCTGATTTTGTTAATTTGGATGCTCTCTCTCTGTCTTTTGGTTAATTTAAATAAGGGCTTGTTTATCTTGTTGATTTTCTCAAAGTCCAACTATTTGTTTCATTATTTTTTTGTATTGTTCTCTTTGTATTTTATTGATTTCAGCTCTCAATTTGATAATTTCCTGGCATTTATTCTTCCTGGGATACTTTGCTTCTTCTTGTTCTAGAGCTTTAAGTTGTGCTGTTAAGTCACTAGTGTGAGATTTCTCCAACTTCTTTATGTGGGCATTTAGTGCTATGAATTTCCCTCTTAGCACTGCTTTCATAGTGTCCCATAAGTTTGGGTATGTGATGTCTTCATTTTCATTGATCTCTAGGAAGTCATTAATTTCTTTATTTCTTCCTTAACCCATTGGTGATTTAGTTGAGCATTATTCAGTTTCCATGAGATTTTAGGTTTTCTGCAGTTTTGTTTTTGAAATCTAACTTTAAACCATGGTGGTCTGATAGAATGCAGGAGGTTATTCCAATTGTTTTGTATCTGTTGAGATTTGCTTGTGGCCAAGTTTGTGGTCAATTTTAGAGAAGGTTCCATGGGGTGCTGAGAAGAAGGTATATTCTTTTTTGTTAGGATGGAATATTCTGTACATATCGATTAAGTCCATTTGAGTCATAACATCAGTTAAGTCCTTTATTTCTCTGTTAATTTTCGATTTGGGAGATATGTCCTGTGGTGAAAGTGGGGTGTTGAAGTCTCCCACTATTAATGTGTGGAGTTTTATATGTGGTTTAAGCTTTAGTAAAGTTTTTTTTTACATATGTGGGTGCCCTTGTGATTGGGGCATAAATGTTCAGAATTGAAACTTTATCTTTGTGGATCTTTCCTGTGTGAGTATGTAATGCCTTTCTTGATCTCTTTTGATTTTAGTTTGAAGTCTATTTTGCTGAATATTAGGATGGCTACACCCACTTGCTTCTTAAGACCATCATATTGGAAAGACTTTTCCCAGCCTTTTATTCTGAGTTGTATCTATCTTTGAATTTGAGGTGTGTTTCTTGTATGCAGCAGAAAGATGGGTCCTTCTTTTGTATCCATTCTTTTAGCCTGTGTCTTTTTATAGGTGAATTAAGTCCATTGATATTAAGGGATATTAATGACCAGTGATTGTACATTCCTGTTATTTTTTTGTGGTAGTGTATGTGGATGTGCGTGGGGGCAGGGCATGGTGATTGCAGTATCTGCTGGGGGTCTTAGAGAAGGGGAGCTTTCCTGTGAGGTTGGAGGGGATCCTGCCTGATCCCCAGAACCTGGGGCCAAGTTGGGCAGGTCTTCCCTGGGATTGCTGGTGCCCAGGGATGGGATCTAAGGGCAGACCTCTCAGGGTCTGAGCCCAAGCACTCACCTCTTGTCCAGATGGGAGGTCCAGGGCGGGATGGGGAGAAATTGCAAGGATTTGTAATCCACTCTAATGCATCCTAAGCAGACTCATGTATCCAGGTATAAGGGAACTAACAAAATTTAGCATTTTTGCCTTCCAAACTGAAGAAGATCCAGTGTTTTGAAGCTACACACTGCAACAGAATTTTTCTGAGGATGTTCATATATTACCACAAATTCAGTGTTCTGAACCAGTACTTGATTGTTCTTTCATTTGCACAGGAATCGTCTGTGGGTTTTATTTAAATGATGGTTCTACTACAGTAAGTCAGAGGCAAGGCCTGAGATTCTAGCTTTCTCTTTCTTTCTTTCTTTCTTTTTCTTTTCTTTTTTTTTTTTTTTTGGTTTTTCGAGACAGAGTTTCTATGTAGCTTTGCACCTTCCCTGGAACTCACTTGGTAGCCCAGGCTGGCCTCGAACTCACAGAGATCTGCCTGGCTCTGCCTCCCAAGTGCTGGGATTAAAGGCGTGCGACACCACCACCCGGCAAGATTCTAGCTTTCTAACAAGCCCCTATGTGATGCTGATATATGCAGGTCCATGGCTAGTTTAGCATACTCAGAAAAGCAGGACTATAGTATACATACTATTTTCAAAATGATTTCATATACAAGCTCACAAATATACATATTTATAGGTATTTTGTTGTGCTAATTTATATTAATAGAAAATAGGAGATTTATAGTTTACATAAACAAAACAAATAACAATAATCTGGAAATGTGTGGGAAGATACATTGGTATACCTAAATTTCATCCACAAACCAGGTAGTTATACAAAATTAATTATCACACTGTGAATTTGAAAATTCTATATCGTATAATGTATACGTATCAAGGGACTATTTTACAACTTGAGTACAAATTACAGGAAAATTATTACTTTCTACATTACTGAAGTTATTTGACTAACATTATTCATTGATAGTCAGTGGGACCATGGTATTCACATTTTGGATACACAATGTTATTATTAGCTATAAGTTAGCATGATTTCTAAATTGACATGAAAGCATATTCCTGAAAACTATTTACATTTGCAGTAGATTAAGAGAACTTGCTTAACTGAATCTGAAAAGAGTTTCTCAAAATCAAGCTGGATAGAAGGTGTATTTTTTTAAAGGAACTATCCATATATATATGATGGTTCTATGAGCTTTCAAAGCTGTGAAATTGGCTATTGTGCATCAAGTCTATTTTCTGAAAGCTATGCCAAGTTCTAGTGCAATTTCCATTGCTTTTCTGCTAAACTTACCACTTCTAGTCAGACCAATTTAAATTTACTATAATCAAGATTCTATTCTTTTCCCTCTTCCATGTGACCACCTTTTAAATTCACTTGGCTCACCATTCTTGCTGTGATAAAGATGTAGGATTCCAGCCTTCATTTTGAGATCAAATTCTAAATATTGCTTTTGATTTCAGAATCACTTTTGAAATCATTTTCTGTAATTAGAGAATTTTTATTTGGGCTTATTTGTCAAGTGTTCTACTCTCATTTCTCATAAAGTGGAAAACAAGATTTTTCCCTCCATTTTACAACTATTCATTAACACAGCTCCCATTTCAGATTTATTATCAAGCCCAGAAGTCTGTGTTCAGAATAAGGCATACATTATTCCTTTTACAGCAAGTACCATGTGTGTCAAAAGGCAATAAGTATGTTTTTATAACCAAAAGACAACTATACTTTTCTGAGAAAACATAATTTGGTGCTGTGACTATGCTTCTGTACCAAACTAGCAGGACATTTCATAACAGCATATGGAACCAGTAATTCTTTGGAGTGGAAATTCTTACACACATGACTTGCAAGTTATGCAAATGTTATAAGTACATACTATCATTTTTCGCTTCCTGTTGCCATTTTTGTCTAATTAATAAACAAACGAAGCTGGGTTTAAAAGCCAGGCAGTTTGTCCATAAGATGCAACCTTAATCATGATACTATCTTGTTTCAAGTAAATGCTCTTTGTATCAGCTAGGTCAGTCCATTCAGAAAGATAGCTCAAAGCAATTTTTAGCACCTACATGAATGAGTTTATTAAGGCTCTGATTTTAACTCCTAGAAGTTAAAAGAATTCAAGTTAGTAAAAGACAGCATGAATTTATAATCGTTTTATAAAATGTCTCCCTTAAATATGCCTTGAAAAATTTGAATTTGTGGTTTAAGATGACTGTAAGAAAAATAATTCCAATTGTAATTTATAGCTATTAAATCTACCTCTCCAATGCATTTACAGCTAACATATTTGTTTCAGGGACCTTCAAAATAGCAGGTGCACAAACTTACACTGATTGAGACTTCTGCAAATTTACACAATGCTAATTCAACGCTAATGAGGACCTTTTTCCATTGAACTTGAAACATTTGCCTTGGCTGGTCAGCAATAGTCCAGCAAGTGTAACACAGCCATGACCTGATTGGACCACAATAGGGCTTTCTTTCTTTTTCTAAATTGAAAATAGATTCTTTTCTCATAAAACGTATCCCGATTATAGGTTTGCCTTCCTCTACTCCTACCAGTTCTTCTTCAACTATCCTCTTTCCCCCTCCGGAACCACTGTGTTTCTGTCTATCATTAGAAAAGAACAGGTTTCTAAGAAAGGTAACAACCAACATGACAAAGTAAAATATAATAAGATGAAATAAAAATTATCATATAGAAGTTAGACACAGCATCCTACCAGGAGGAAAAGAATCCCAAGAGCAGGCAAGAGAGTCAGAGACTCACTTATTCTCATAGTCATTAGTCCCATAAAAATACTAATCTAACAGCTATAACACATGTGCAAATGACCTGATATAGATCCATATAGGCCCTGTGATTGCTACTTGCATTTCTGTGATCTCATATGTGTCATGTTTAGTTGATTCAGAGAGCATTGTTCTCCTGGTGTCCTCCTTCCCCTCTGGCTCTATCAATTTTCTGCCTCCTCTTCTGTGGGATTCCCTGAGCTCTGAGGAAAGGAGTTTGATGGAGCCCTCTAAGTTAACTCTCCTTCCACATAATGTTTGGCTGTGGTTCTCTGCATCTGTCCCCATCTGTCGATGCTGGAAGCCTATGCAATGACAACTGAATAAGAAACTGATCTATGAGTATATCAGAATATCATTAGGCATCATTTTATTGATTTTTTTTTAGACCAGTCATGTTAGGCCTTACCCTAGGTCTCCGGTTCTTGGTTACCCAAATAGTGTTGCACATGGATTCCTTTTCGAGGAGTGTGTCTTAAGTCAAATCAGATATGGGTTGGCTACTCCCATACTTTCTGTGCCATGATTGCTCTAGCATATTTTGCAGGCAGGATATATTGTTGGTCAAAGGTCTTATGGTTTCTTTATAAAAAATATGTCCATAGGTGTGTGTATTTATGTCTTGGTCTTCAATTTAATTCTGTTGATCAGTTTGTCTGTTTTTTTTTTTTTAATTTTTATTTTGCAATACAATTCAGTTCTACATATCAGCCACAGATTCCCTTGTTCTCCCCCCTCCCGCCCCCCCTCACCTTCCCCCCAGCCCGCCCCCCATTCCAATCTCCTCCAGGGCAAAGCCTTCCCCACAGACTGAGATCAACCTGGTGGACTCAGTCCAGGTAGGTCCAGTCCCCTCCTCCCATGCTGAGCCAAGGGACCCTGCATAGGCCCCAGGTTTCAAACAGCCAACTCATGCAATGAGCACAGGACCTGGTCCCACTGCCTGGATGCCTCCCAAACAGATCAGGCCAATCAACTGTCTCACCCACTCAGAGGGCCTGATCCAGTTGGTGACCCCTCAGCCATTGGTTCATATTTCATGTGTTTCCGTTTGTTTGGCTATTTGTCTCTGTGCTTTATCCGACCTTGGTCTCAACAATTCTCTCTCATATAAACCCTCCTCATTCTCGCTAATTGGACTCCCAGAGATCCACCTGGGGCCTAGTCATGGATCTCTGCCTCCAGATCCATCAGTAGTTGGACGAGGTTTCTAGCACGACAATTAGGGTGTTTGGCCATCCCATCACCAGAGTAGGTCAGTTCGGATTGTCTCTCGACCATTGCCAGCAGTCTGTTGTGGGGGTATCTTTGTGGATTTCTGTGGGCCTCTCTAGCACTTTGTTTCTTCCTATTCTCATGTGGTCTTCATTTACCATGGTCTCCTATTCCTTGTTCTCCCTCTCTGTTTTTGATCCAGCTGGGATCTCCCACTCACCCAAGCTCTCTTTCCCTCGACCCTTGCCCTTCACTACCCCCACTCATGTCCAGGCTGTTCATGTAGATCTCATTCCATTTCTCTGTCATTGGGCAATCCCTGTGTCTTTCTTGGGGTCCTGTTTTCCAGGTAGCCTGCCTGGTGATGTGAGTAGCAGTCCAGTCATCCTTGTTCCACATCTAGTATCCTGTTATGAGTGAGTACATACCATGTTTGTCTTTCTGAGTCTGGGATACCTCACTCAGGATGATTTTTTTCTAGATCCATCCATTTGTCTGCAAACCTCATGATGTCATTGTTTTTCTCTGCTGAGTAGTATTCCATTGTGTATATGTACCACATTTTGTTTATCCATTCTTCAGTTGAAGGGCATCTAGGTTGTTTCCATGTTCTGGCTATTACAAACAACGCTGATATGAACATAGCTGAACAAGTGCTCTTGTGGTGTGGTTGAGCATTCCTTGGGTATATGCCCAAGAGTGGTATAGCTGGATCTTGGGGGAGATGGATTCCCAATTTTCTAAGAAATCGCCATATTGATTTCCAAAGTGGTTGTACAAGCTTGCATTCCCACAAGCTTGCATTCCCACCAGCAGTGGAGGAGAGTTCCCCTAGCTCCACATCCTCTCCAGCATAAGGTGTCTTCAGTGTTTTTGATCTTAGCCATTCTGACAGGCGTAAGGTGGTATCTCAGAGTTGTTTTGATTTGCATTTCCCTGATGATTAGGGATGTTGAGCAATTCCTTAAATGTCTTTCAGCCATTTGAGTTTCCTCTGTTGAGAATTCTCTGTTTAGTTCTATAGCCCATTTCTTAATTGGACTGTTGGGCATTTTGATGTCTAATTTCTTGAGTTCCTTATATATTCTGGATATCAGTCCTCTGTCAGATGTGGGATTGGTGAAGATCTTTTCCCATTCTGTAGGCTGTCGCTTTGCTTTGTTGACCGTATCCTTTGCCCTACAAAAGCTTCTCAGTTTCAAGAGGTCCCATTGATTGATTGTTTCTCTCAGTGTCTGTGCTACTGGTGTTCTATTTAGAAAGTGGTCTCCTATGCCAATGTGTTCAAGACTACTTCCTACTTTCTCTTCTAGCAGGTTCAGAGTAGCTGGATTTATGTTGAGGTCCTTGATCCACTTGGACTTAAGTTTTGTGCACGGTGATAGATATGGATCTATTTGCAGCCTTCTACATGTTGATATCCAGTTTTGCCAGCACCATTTGTTGAAGATGCTTTCTTTTTTCCATTGTGCACTTTTGGCTTCTTTGTCAAAAATTATTTGTTCATAGGTGTGCGGATTAATATCAGGGTCTTCAATTCGATTCCATTGGTCCACATGTCGGTTTTTATGCCAGTACCAAGCTGTTTTTATTACTGTAGCTCTATAGTACAGCTTGAAGTCAGGGATCGTGATGCCTCCAGAGGTTGTTTTATTGTACAGGATTCTTTTGGCTATCCTGGGTTTTTTGTTTTTCCATATGAAGTTGAGTATTATTCTTTCCAGGTCTGTGAAGAATTGTGTTGGTATTTTGATGGGGATTGCATTGAATCTGTAGATTGCTTTTGGTAAGATTGCCATTTTTACTATGTTAGTTCTGCCTATCCATGAGCATGGGAGATCTTTCCATTTTCTGACATCTTCTTCAATTTCTTTTTTCAGGGACTTAAAGTTCTTGTCATATAGGTCCTTCACTTGCTTGGTTAGTATTACCCCAAGGTATTTTATGTCATTTGTGGCTATAGTAAAGGGTGATGTATCTCTGATTTCCTTCTCCGCTTTTTTGTCCATTGTATATAGGAGGGCTACTGATTTTTTGGAGTTGATCTTGTATCCTGCTATGTTGCTGAATGTGTTTATAAGCTGTATCAGTTCCTTGGTGGAATCTTTGGGGTTGCTCAAGTATACTATCATGTCATCTGCAAATAGGGAAAGCTTGACTTCTTCCTTTCCAATTTGTATCCCCTTAATCTCCTTATGTTGTCTTATTGCTCTGGCTAGAACTTCAAGTACTATATTGAATAAGTATGGGGAGAGCGGACAGCCTTGCCTCGTTCCTGATTTTAGTGGAATTGCTTTGAGTTTCTCTCCATTTAATTTGATGTTGGCTGTTGGCTTGCTGTAAATTGCCTTTATTATGTTTAGGTATGTTCCCTGTATTCCTGATCGCTCCAAGACCTTTATCATGAAGGGGTGTTGGATTTTGTCAAATGCCTTTTCAGCATCTAGTGAGATGATCATGTGGTTTTTTTCTTTGAGTTTGTTTATATGGTGTATCACATTGACAGACTTTCGTATGTTGAACCATCCTTGCATCCCTGGAATGAATCCTACTTGATCATGGTGGATAATTGTTTTGATGTGGTCTTGGAGTCTGTTTGCCAGTATTTTATTGAGTATTTTTGCATCAATGTTCATGAGGGAGATCGGTCTGTAGTTCTCTTTCTTTGTTGTATCCTTGTTTGGTTTGGGAATCAGGGTAATTGTAGCCTCATAGAAGGAGTTTGGTAATGTTCCTTCTGTTTCTATTGTATGGAACAATTTAGAGAGTATTGGTATTAACTCTTCTTTGAAGATCTGGTAGAATTCTGCACTGAAACCATCTGGTCCTGGGCTTTTTTTGGTTGGGAGACTTTTAATGACTGTTTCTATTTCGTTAGGGGTTATTGGACTATTTAAATAGTTTATCTGGTCTTGATTTAATTTAGGTATGTGGTACCTATCCAGAAAATTATCCATTTCTTTTAGGTTTTCCAGTTTTGTGGAATAGAGGTTTTTGAAGTATGACCTGATGATTCTCTGGATTTCCTCAATGTCTGTTGTTATGTCCCCCTTTTCATTTCTGATTTTGTTGATTTGGATGCTCTCTCTCTGTCTTTTGGTTAGTTTGGATAAGGGCTTGTCTATCTTGTTGATTTTCTCAAAGAACCAACTCTTTGTTTCATTAATTTTTTGTATTGTTCTCTTTGTTTCTATTTTATTGATTTCAGCTCTCACTTTGATAATTTCCTGGCATCTATTTTTCCTGGGAGACTTTGCTTCTTCCTGTTCTAGAACTTTCAGGTGTGCTGTTAAGTCACTAGTGTGAGATTTCTCCAGCTTATTTATGTGGGCGTTTAGTGCTATGAATTTCCCTCTTAGTACTGCTTTCATAGTGTCCCATAGGTTTGGATATGTGGTGTCTTCATTTTCGTTGATCTCTAGGAAGTCTTTAATTTCTTTCTTTATTTCTTCCTTAACCCATTGGTGATTCAGGTGGGTATTGTTCAGTTTCCATGAGATTGTAGGTTTTCTGTAGTTTTTGTTGTTGTTGAAATCCAACTTTAGACCATGGTGGTCTGATAGAACACAGGAGGTTATTCTAATTGTTTTGTATCTGTTTAGATTTGCTTTGTGACCAAGTATGTGGTCGATTTTAGAGAAGGTTCCATGGGGTGCTGAGAAGAAGGTATATTCTTTTTTGTTAGGATGGAATGTTCTGTAGATGTCGATTAAGTCCATTTGAGTCATGACATCAATTAAGTCCTTTATTTCTCTGTTAAGTTTCGATTTGGGGGATCTGTCCAGTGGTGAAAGTGGGGTGTTGAGGTCTCCCACTATTAATGTGTGGGGTTTTATATGTGATTTAAGCTTTAATAATGTTTCTTTTACATATGTGGGTGCCCTTGTGTTTGGGGCATAAATGTTCAGAATTGAGACTTCATCTTGGTGGATCTTTCCTGTGATGAGTATGTAATGCCCTTCTTGATCTCTTTTGATTGATTTTAGTTTGAAGTCTATTTTGCTGGATATCAGGATGGCTACACCCGCTTGTTTCTTAAGACCGTTTGATTGGAAAGTCTTTTCCCAGCCTTTTATTTTTAGGTAGTGTCTATCTTTGAATTTGAGATGTGTTTCTTGTATGCAGCAGAAAGATGGGTCCTGCTTTCGTATCCATTCTGTAAGCCTATGTCTTTTTATAGGTGAATTAAGTCCATTGATATTGAGGGATATTAATGTCCAGTGATTGTTCATTCCTGTTATTTTTTGGTGGTGATGTGTGTGTACTTTTCTTCGTTGGGGTCTACTGCTGTGGCTTTATCTATTGCCTGTGTTTTCGAGGTTGTATCTGACTTCCTTAGGTTGGAATTTTCCTTCTAGTGCTTTCTGTAGGGCTGGGTTTGTGGATAAATATTGTTTAAATCTGGCTTTGTCATGGAATGTCTTGTTCACTCCATCTATGACGATTGAAAGTTTTGCTGGGTATATTAGTCTAGGCTGACATCCATGGTCTCTTAATGTCTGCATTACATCTGTCCAGGACCTTCTGGCTTTCAAAGTCTCCATTGAGAAATCGGGTGTTATTCTGATAGGTTTGCCTTTATATGTCACTTGGCCTTTTTCCTTTGCTGCTCTTAATATTCTTTCTTTATTCTGTACGTTTAATTGTTTAATTATTATGTGGCGAGGGGACTTTTTTTGGGGGTCTAGTCTGTTTGGTGTTCTATAGGCTTCCTGTATCTTCATAGGCATTTCCTTCTTTAAGTTGGGAAAGTTTTCTTCTATGATCTTGTTGAATATATTTTCTGTGCCCTTGAGTTGGTATTCTTCTCCTTCTTCTACCCCTATTATTCATAGGTTTGGTCTTTTCATGGTGTCCCAAATTTCTTGGACATTTTGGTTCATGACTTTGTTGACTTTAGTGTTTTCTTTGACTGATGAATCCATTTCTTCCATTGTATCTTCAACGCTAGAGATCCTCTCTTCCATCTCTTGCATTCTGTTGATTATACTTGCATCTGAAGTTCCCAATCGTTTTCTCAGATTTTCTATTTCCAGCATTCCCTCTGTTTGTGTCTTCTTCATTTTTTCTATTTCCCTTTTCAGGTCTTGGACTGTTTCCTTCATTTGTTTCATTGATTTTTCTTGATTTTCTTTCAGTATTTTATTGTTCTCTTCCAGGACTTTATTGATTTCTTCTAATTTGTTTGCCCTTTCCTCTAGTTGTTTACAGCGTTCTTCACATTTTTTTGTCTTTTCCTCTACACGAGCCTCTAGCTTCTTCATGATGACATTCATAAGGCTATTTTCTTCTGCTTCTTCCAATTTCTGATGTTCAGGTCTAGGTGTTGGAGGAGGGCTAGGGCCTGGTGATGGTGTATTACTATTCATTTTGTTGTATGTGTTTCTGCCTTGACGTCTGCCCATCTCCTTGTGGTTCGTTCCTGGCCTTATTCGCACACTTGGTTCAGAGCTGACAGATTCAGGAAGTCTCTCTCTCTTGTCCAGATGGGAGCTCTCTTGTCCAAATTGGAAGTCCGGGGCAGGATGGAAGCTCTTGTTCAGAAGGGAAGTCTGGGGGAGGATGGGTGCTCTCCTCTCTCTCTCTCTCTCTCTCTCTCTCTCTCTCTCTCTCTCTCTCTCTCTCCTCCAGATGGGAAATCCACGGCAAGATGGGAGCTGGGGGCCAGCCTCTAAGTCTCAAGAAGAGGCTTGGGGCTCAGGCAGATGGGCGTGGGGGCAGGGCGTGGAGACTGCAGGGTCTGCCAGGGGTCTTGGAGGAGGAGATCCTTCCCGGTGGGGCTAGAAGGGCACCTGCCCAGGGACCAGAACCTGGGGCCAAGTTGGGCAGGTCTTCCCTGGAGTTGCTGGTGCCCAGGGATGGGGTCCGGGGCAAGCTAGGGCACTCACCTGTGCTTCAGAAGGGAAGTCCTGGGCAAGATGGGAGCTGGGGGGCCTGGCCTCTAAGTCTCAGGAAGAGGCTTGAGGCTCAGGCGGATGGGCGTGGGGGCAGGGCGTGGAGACTGCAGGGTCTGCCAGGGGTCTTGGAGAAGGGGATCCTTCCCAGTGGGGCTAGAAGGGCACCTGCCCGGGGAGCAGAACCTGGGCCCAAGTTGGGCAGGTCTTCCCCGGAGTGGCTGGTGCCCAGGGATGGGGTCGGGGGCAAGCTAGGGCACTCACCTGTGCTTCAGAAGGGAAGTCCTGGGCAAGATGGGAGCTGGGGGCCGGCCTCTAAGTCTCAGGAAGAGGCTTGGGGCTCAGGCAGATGGGCTTGGGGGCAGGGCGTGGAGACTGCAGGGTCTGCCAGGGGTCTTGGAGAAGGGGATCTTTCCCGGTTGGGGTAGAAGGGCACCTGCCCGGGGACCAGAACCTGGGCCCAAGTTGGGCAGGTCTTCCCCGGAGTGGCTGGTGCCCAGGGATGGGGTCTGGGGCAAGCTAGGGCACTCACCTGTGCTTCAGAAGGGAAGTCCTGGGCAAGATGGGAGCTGGGGGGCCTGGCCTCTACGTCTCAGGAAGAGGCTTGGGGCTCAGGCGGATGGGCGTGGGGGCAGGGCGTGGAGACTGCAGGGTCTGCCAGGGGTCTTGGAGAAGGGGATCCTTCCCGGTTGTGGTAGAAGGGCACCTGCCCGGGGACCAGAACCTGGGCCCAAGTTGGGCAGGTCTTCCCCGGAGTGGCTGGTGCCCAGGGATGGGGTCGGGGGCAAGCTAGGGCACTCACCTGTGCTTCAGAAGGGAAGTCCTAGGCAAGATGGGAGCTGGGGGCCAGCCTCTAAGTCTCAGGAAGAGGCTTGGGGCTCAGGCAGATGGGCGTGGGGGCAGGGCATGGAGACTGCAGGGTCTGCCAGGGGTCTTGGAGAAGGGGATCCTTCCTGGTTGTGGTAGAAGGGCACCTGCCCGGGGAGCAGAACCTGGGCCCAAGTTGGGCAGGTCTTCCCCGGAGTGGCTGGTGCCCAGGGATGGGGTCGGGGGCAAGCTAGGGCACTCACCTGTGCTTCAGAAGGGAAGTCCTGGGCAAGATGGGAGCTGGGGGCCGGCCTCTAAGTCTCAGGAAGAGGCTTGGGGCTCAGGCAGATGGGCGTGGGGGCAGGGCGTGGAGACTGCAGGGTTTGCCAAGGGTCTTGGAGAAGGGGATCCTTCCCGGTTGTGGTAGAAGGGCACCTGCCCGGGGACCAGAACCTGGGGCCAAGTTGGGCAGGTCTTCCCCGGAGTGGCTGGTGCCCAGGGATGGGGTCGGGGGCAAGCTAGGGCACTCACCTGTGCTTCAGAAGGGAAGTCCTGGGCAAGATGGGAGCTGGGGGCCGGCCTCTAAGTCTCAGGAAGAGGCCCAGTGTGTCTGTTTTTATACCAATATTTCTATAGCTCTGAGTACAACTTGAAATTGGGAATGGTGCAACCTTTAGCACTTTTTTTTTTATTGTTCGGGATTGTTTTAGCTATCCCATTTTTTTTTCATATGAAGTTAAGAATTGTCCTTTCAAGGCCTGTGAAGAATTGTTTTGGAATTTTAATGGGGATTGCACTGAATTTGTAGACTGCTTTTGGTAGGATGGCCATTTTTACTGTTAATCTTACTGGTCCATAAGCATGGGAGATTGTTCCATCTAATATCTTCTTCAATTTTTTTTCTTCAAAGACTTGAAGTTTTTATCATATGTCTTTCACATGCTTGGTTAAAGGTATACTCCAAGATATTTTATATTATTTCAAGCTATTGTGAAAGATGTATTTTCCCTGATTTCTTTCTCAGTACATTTGTCATTTGTATATGGGAAGGCTACAGACTTTTTAGTGTTGGGGTGTTAATCTTGTATCCAACCACTTCACTAAAAGTGTTTATCAGATGTATTGATTCCCTGTTGAAATTCTTAGGATCACTTACGTATACTATTATAATCTGCAAATAATGATACTTTATCTTCTTCCTTACTAATTTGTAGCTCCTTGATCACCCTTAACTATATTACTGCTCCAGCTAAGACTTCAAGTACTATATTAAGGAGGTATGGAGAGAGTGCACAACTTTGTCTTGTTCCTGATTTTAATGGAATTATTTTGAGGTTCTTTTCCTTTAATTTGATATTGGCTATAGGCTTGAAGTGAAATGTCTATTAGGTTTAGATATGTCCCCTGTATCCCTAATCTCTCCAGGACATTTATCATGAAAGGATGTTGGATTTTTGTCAAATGCCTTTTCTCTTTCACATGAGATTATCATGTGTAACATGAATTTTAAAATGTCTTATTAATAAAAATCCTGGAGCTGGATATTAGGGTGAAAGCTGAAAGATCAAGGAGCAAGCCAGCCATGTCTTACCTCTAGAAAATTCTCAGCTCAAGAGTGCATGAGTTCCTGTTTCCTCAGACTGAAAACCTCTGAGTCTTCACACAAAATTGTCTCAGCTGAACTGCTTAAAAACAGCTAGTTTCTGGTCCTCATGCCTTATATATCTTTCTGTGTCCTGCCATATTATTTCCTGGTATTAAAGGCATGTGTGCTTCCCAGTTCTTGGATTAAAGGTATGTGCCACCACTGCCTGGCTCTCTTTCCAGCATGGTCTTGAACTCAGAGATCCTGATTGATCTCTGCCTCTGGAATGCTAGGATTAAAGGGGTATACCATCACTGTCTGGCCTCTAGGTCTAATCTAATGGCTGTTCTGTTGTCTGATCCTCAGACAAGTTTATTAGAGTGCACAATATATTGGGGGACACAATATATCACCACAATTATGTGAGTTTTTCTCTTTCAATTTGTTTATATGGTGAATTACATTGACTGATTTTCATATATTGAACCATTCCTGCATCTCTAGGCTGAAGCCTATTTGATCATGGTGGATGATCTTTTTGATGTGTTCTTAGATTTGAATTGCAAATATTTTATTCAATATTTTTGCATCTATGTTCAGAAAGGGAAACTGTCCTGTAATTCTCTTTGTTTGTTGGGTCTTTGTGTTGTTTAGATATCAGGATAACTGTGGCCTCATAAAATGAATTGGACGATGTTCATTCTGGTTTTGTTTTCTGGAATAATTTGAGGAGTATTGATGTTAACTCTTCTTTGAAAGTCTGGTAGAATTCTGTACTAAAACCATCTGGTCCTGCCCTTCTATTGGTTGGGAGACTTTTAATGACAGCTTCTTTTTCACTAGAAGTTATAGGTCTATTTAAATTGTTTATCTGTTTTTGATTAACTTTGGTAAGTGGTAACTACCAATCCATTTCTTCTATATTTTCCAACTTTTTGGAGTACAGGTTTTTAAAGTGTGTCCTTAGGATTCTCTGGATTTCCTCTGTATCTGTTGTTATGCCCCCCTTTTCATTTCTGATTTTGATCATTTAGATAATTTCTCTCTGTCTTTTAGTCAGTTTAAATAAGTTTGTCTGTCTTGTTGATTTTCTCATAGAACCAACTCTTCGTTTCATTGATTCTTTGTATTGTTCTCTTTGTTTCTGTTTTGTTGACTTTAGCTCTCAGTTTGATTATTTCTTGCAGTCTATTCCTCTTGGGTATGATTACTTCTTTTTGTTCCAGAGCTTTCTGGTGTGCTATTAAATTGATAATATGAGATCTCTCCAATTTCTCTATATAGGCACTTAATGCTATGGAATCCCCTTAATATCACTTTCTTTGTGTTTCATAAGTTTATGTGTGCTGCATACCCATTTTCCTTGAATTCCAGAAAGTCTTTAATTTATTTCCTTCTGTCTCGACCCATTTTTTCATTCAGTAGAGAACTATTCACTTTCCATGAATTTTTAGTTTTTCTGTTGTTTCTGTTGTTGATATTTAGCCTTAATCCATTGTGGTCTGATAGGATGCAGGGAGTTACTTAAATTTTCATGTATCAGTTGAGACTTGTTTGGTGTTTTAATATGTGATCAATTTTGGAGAAAGTTCCATGAGGCACAGAGAAGAAGGTATACTATTTTATGTTTAGGCGAAATGTTATGTAAATATCTGTTATATCTGCTTGGTTTATAATGTCTGTTAGCTCTAGTATTTCTCTGTTTGGTTTTTGTTTAAATGATCTATCTATTGGTGAGAGTGGGATATTGAAGTCTCCCATTATCAGTTTATGAGGGTCAATATATTGTTTAAGCTATAATAGTGTTTCTCTTATGAACTTAGATGCCATTGTGTTTGGGGCATGTATGTTAAAAATTGAAATGGCATCTTGGTAGATTTTTTTCCTTTGATAAGTATGTAGTGTCCTTCCTAATTTGAGTTTTTAAGTCTATTTTGTTGGATATTAAAATTGCTACATCGGCTTGCTTCTTGGGTCCATTTGCTTGAAATATCTTTTTCCAAATCTTTACCCTTAGGTAATGTTTATTCTTGATGTTGAGGTGTGTTTCTTGGATACAGCAGACAGATGGATTCTGGCCTTTTTTTTTCATCCATTCCACTTGTCTGTGTCTTTTTATTTCAGAATTGAGACCACTGATATTGAGAGATATCAATGATCAATGATTGCTGATTCCTGTGATTTTGTTGTTGTTAGTTGTGGTCATTGTGTAAGTGTGTTTGTGTGTTTTCTTTCTATTCTTTTGATTTTGCTAGTGCTAAATTATTTTTTCCTCTGTTTTCATGGGTGTAGTTAACCTCCTTGAGTTAGAGTGTTCTTTCTAGTATCTCAAGTATGGCTGGATTTGTAGATAGATATTGATTTAGTTTGACTTTTCTATGTATCTTTCTAGGCCCTTCTGGTTTTAAGAGTCTCCATTGGGAAGTCAGGTGTGATTCTAATAGGCCTGCCTTTATATATTACTTGGTCTTTTTCCCTTGCAGATTTTAATATTCTTTCTTTGTTCTGTATGTTTAGTGTTTTGATTATTATGTAGCAAGGGACTTTCTTCTCTGATCCAATCTATTTGGTGTTCTGTATGATTTTTGTAACTTTATAAGCATCTCCTTCTTTAGATTAGGAAATTTTTCTTCTATAACTTTTTTGAAAATGTTTTTCAATAAGTGTTTGGCCTTTTGCTTGTTTTCTTCTCCTTCTTCTATACCTATTATTTTTAGTTTTTGTCTTTTCATAGTGTCCCAGATTTCCTGGATGTTTTGTGCTAGATATCTTTTAGAAGCAACAATGAGGAAGCAGGGAGTGCACAGGTAGTGAAGCTGGGCTACAAAACTTCAAGGTCCATAAACAGTGAATCTATTCTTCTAGTGAGGCTCCTATAGGTTCTACCATCTTCTCAACTAGGTAATGATTATTCAAACAAAAATGCCTATGAGAGGCCATCATTTCACATTCAGAACACAGTGTAGCCAGCAAACAATTGTTTGGCCACACAAGTATACCTCAAAAGAGATTTGAGGTGAATAGCCAAAAGGTTAACTGACATTTATTAATTTGTATAAGTGTGTGTTCTTTATTCTTTTCTGTATCTTTGAAACATGTCATAAAGACTAATAAACATTTTAAATGCAAAGATATATCTTTTCATGAAAGCAGAAAACAATATTTCCTACCTGGGCACAAAAGACATACCTGGCTACATGGTTTGTCGTTTGTGGCTTCAGGTTAGTGATAATAGTGTAAACATTATTTTGCCTCTAGTGGTAAGCATTGGGTTACCATCCAGGATCAACAATTTTAATTTATCTGATTCTCCCAAATTGACATTCTTATTCCATATGTACTGATCAAAGACTGTTTTTCCATTACAAAATGTTGTCTGTCCCCAGACAGACCCAGCACAGGACCTCTCTGGGTATAGAGCACATATCTTTCCTATAATTATAATGTGCTGCATTTCCCATCACATATTTTAAGGATTCTTGTGAGCATCTGTTTTTATTTTCATTTCTTTCCTCTCAAAACTCTCTTTGATAAAAGCATATTTAATTTCTTGTTTCATAGAAATAAATAATTGAATGGTTTGATACTCCCTATTCACTTCTAATTCACGCTGTTCCTAGTGAATTGATATAATCATTCAGAACTGATTGTGTTTTTTAGAAGGTATGTATTTATGTAGGAGGGATTGAGATCTATGGATTAAAATATCCACACCTCATCAGAAATACAGCATTCTATTAAAACAGAATGGAACAAATTGGCCAAACACAGCTGAAATTCCAGAGAAAGATTATAATAATTTCATAAAGCATGTGATGACAACTGCTGCACAAGTTTGCTACTGCTACCACAAATCCCAACTGAAATGGTTTACATGTGTGAATGTTTTACATACTTATTATTTCTTATAGATCAATTTAATTTTGGTGGAGGAGAGGGACATAATTGGTGGTGAATATAGGACACTCAAAATAAGTACATAAGCCATGATGAGCAATGTGCCGCCAACTGTGTTATTAACAACCAGAATGTCACGTTACCCTGGCAGTTGCATTTTCCTTTACGCCTGCAAATGAAGGAAGATTCAAGGAGAAAATCTGCATAGACTTCCTAATGTGCTCAGCCAGCATTTCCAGTCTTTTCTACCTTGTTCTCCACACCAATAAAACCTAATTTAATGGCTTAATTAGTTTGAGTCAATTTGTCATTTGCTACTGAAAAGAATCTTGACTACTGAATCTCTGTAACTGCAGCCAAAAGCAATACCAAATAAAGGTCTGATTTTGTATTTCAGTAAGAAGGAGTATATATAAAAATTAGAATCTCTGGCATTATATAATTATAAATCAGTTTTGAATGTTTTGTTATACATGCTATAGCCTTAAATATGAATTAATACTGGTAAATTAATTTGGAAAAGTAATTATTTTAATAACCTTTTTTATTTTTTTGTTTCTTTATTAAGAAATTTTCTACTCACTCCTCATGCTATCCATAGACCTCCTCTCCTCCCTGCTTCCTCCTCTTACCCCCAGCCCTCTTTCCCAAGCCACCCTGCATCCCCACATTCCCCAAACCAAGGTCTCCCATGGGGAGTCAGCAGAGCCCAGCACACAGAGCCTAAGCAGGTCCAAGCCCCTTCTCACTGCAACTAGGCTGTGCAAGGTGTCGCACCACAGGCACTGTATTCCCAGAAGCCTGCCCATACACCAGGGACAGATCCTAATCCCCCTGCCTGGGTGCCCCCCAAACAGTTCAAGCCAAACAACCATCTTCCTTAATAAGCTTTTTTAAAACATTAAGCTTTCTTCTCAACTTGCTGACTAGGGCATCCTTCCTCATATTGTCTTGCTGGTACCTCTCCTTTCTTTCATTTATGTACTATTACTAGGACCTCATTCTCCCCACTATGAGGTGTATGTGTGTGTGTGTGTGTGTGTGTGTGTGTGTGTGTGTGTGTGTGTGTGTCTGTGTGCGTGTGTGTGTGTGTGTGTGTGTGTGTGTGTGTGTGTGTGTGTGTATGCGTGCATGCATATAAGGATTCACACATTTACATGCATAGGTAAAAAGGAAGTTACTTGACTGAGCTTTTTCTCAGATTATATGCTTTCCCCTTATGAAGCAAAGCTCTTTCCATCACCTATTTTTTTTTTTCTGGAGGAAAGCAGCTAATTTACCTCATAGGGAATAGAATAAATATCATTTCTACATTCAACTAAACAGGAAATAGTAACACATCATGCTTTCATGCAGTTCTTCAAGCTATCCTGTCCCTACCCCTCAAGCTGTTATATGCAGATGGAGTCGGAAGTCACAAAAAAAAAAAAAAAAACGGAAAATAACATAACAAGGAAACTAAAGCTTGGAAAGGCATCCAAACTTCCTCATGAGAATATACACTTCTTCCAGAGACAAACACACAGGCTTTGGTTTACTCCATAAATTTCTATTGTTATCTTTAGAAGCTTAGTATATTTTTGAAGACACGGTTACTCTTTGCATTTACCTTCAAATTCTTATATATTTTGCTCAGCTTACTCTGAGAAAATTAGGAACATGCCAAATAACATTTCGCTTGAAGATGGCAGTAACATATGATGTGGGGCTCATAATTCCTGAATTAGCTAGTATGTGGACTCTTTCTTCATTCAGTGTTCCATTGACTGAAAGCAATGTGTCTCTACAGAGGCTTCACCGAATCTCTAATGATGTGATGAAATATAAGGACAGGTATTTTCTTTGTTATTGCCTTTTAACATTTTTTAAAATATATTTTGCACATTTTACTTCTAAATGACTGTTTTCACTATCTAGGCCCTTTAAGATAGACAATTTGGCTTTTAAATTGATGTAAGTATAATCTGTAATATTTTTGATCATGTAGGAAGTAGAAGTAAAGAGACACCAATGTGTGCCTTTAGTCACTGAGATTAAGATTCCTGAGACTGAACTAGAAAACAAAGGTCAGATAACTACCATTAGTAAACAATCTGAAGAATTATGAGAGGAGACACAAAAAGATATAGAATTATTTTAGATGGGGGGGATGGTGGTTAATTTAAAAATAAAAATCCTGGTGAGAGAGTTTTTATCCTTTAGTAAATTACTACATAGTCCTAGAGAGGTTGGTAGCAGAGGAGAATGTAAGAGGATAGCATCATTAGTGTTCACCTCTCCCTCCCTCTCCCTTTTTCCTTCTCTCCGCTATATCTTTCACATTAGAGCATCTTGGCACTTTCTAAATGTCTTTGTGGTCTTAAATTTATGTAACTTGAAAATAAAACGTGATTCAGAAATTTAATAGTGCCACAGCTCAATATATTTACGGCTCTTATAATACCATTATACTATATTATAGTTTGTATTATTCAACAAATTTATTAAAATGATAGTGTAGGTGGATAGCCTAAGTAAACAGAACATTCCAACAGCACAAGAAATGTTTAGGAGGCTGTACTGGCTGGTTTTGTGTGTCAATTTGACACAAGCTAGAGTCATCAGAAAGGAAGGAGCCTCAGTTGAAGAAATACCCCCATGAGATCTAGCTGTAAGGTATTGTTCAATTAGTGATGGAGGGGGCAGCCCATGGTGGGTGGTGCCAGCCCTTGGCTGGTGCTCCTGGGTTTTGTATGAAAGCAGGCTGAGCAAGCCAGGGGAAGCAAGCCAGTAAGCAGGTCTCCTTCACAGCATCTGCATCAGCTCTTGCTTCCAGGATCCTGCCCTGTTTGACTTCCTATTCTGATAACCTCCAATGATGGACAATGATCTGGAAGTATAAGCCAAATAAACCCTTTCTTCCCCAGCTTTCTTCTTGGTCATGGTGTTTCATTTCAGGAGTAGAAACCCTAACTAAGACAGAGGCATTTAAATCAAAAGTCTGAGGAGTTTGCAAATGACTGACAGAAGTAACTTCCTTCCTCTGGAGATAGACGGCATTTTTTTAGTGAAGTCATCAGTAGGGTATACTTGTCAAATATTAGGACTGAAAACAAGTAGAGGTTCCCAGTGACATCTGGGTAGCATAATATATTGTGGCAAGAAATTTCAGGATCCTGATTTTGAAGTTAGTTGATGTCTGAGTTTCCATTGCATCTTTTCCTTCTGGAAATACTAGAAATTGAACCGAACTTAGGACTAAGTGATTTCCAGAAAAATAATTTGGCATTGAACCTTATCCTCAGCCCTTCTATTTTTTCTGCAAAACAAGAGTAATAATATAGACTATTGTAAAAATTTTAGATGATATGAGGAAAGTTTTTTTTTTCTTTTTTGGTTTTTCAAGACAGGGTTACTTTGTGTAGTTTTGGTGCCTGTCCTGGACCTCTCTCTATAGACCAGATTGGCCTCAAACTCACAGACATCAGCCTAGTTCTGCTTCTAGAGTGCTGGGATTAAAGGCGTGCACCACTACCACCTGGCGAGAAACGCTTTTGATGTAATGATTATTATCATGAAAGGGTAAATGATTACTTTTGATCCATGGCAACAACAGAAAGAAATATGGGAGGCATAAAAACTCATTCAAGGAAGCTAGACAAGGTAAACTGTCCATAGGATTTAAAAAAAGAAGATATGAAGCTAGTTAGATAATATAAGTAATATCACAGATAATGAAACATAACCCTGAATGTAGGTGTATTTGAGCTGTTAATTGGGTTGTGTATTTTAATCTATGTAAAATCTCATTGTCTGCATCTTCACCACACTTTCTTCTGAACTCTCAAGATATAAGAACCATACACAGCATTAGGCTCAATTCACCAATAGGAAGAAAAGCACCTGGCATTGTCTCAGTAACCCTGCTTTATTCAAGCCTTAGAAAACGTATCTAGAGCAATTTTCTAGTTCTTTGCGGAACTTTACATGGATTTTGGAGATAAGAAGATAAACACTGTGTGGTGATCTAGCATTTTAGGTACTCCTCTTTCTTACTAATGATCTAATCTCTTACCTCTTGTTGAAATTTAGGTTAGCTATCCAAGGCTCATTTTGTTCCCTTTTAACTCCAGTGTTGTCAAAAATCAAGCCTGACAACGATGCAGCAAATTTGTCTACTGAATGTTAAATTCCCATCTTACACATTTGTTTTCAACCTTCAGAAATCAGTTGCATATGAAACAACTAAGAGAGGTTGACTTATTATTAGGCCAGTGGTAAACAGATTTTTACAAGCTTTACTTTTTTCTGTGTAACAGTTCCATTATCTCTCCAGCAAATTATAGAGTTTCATGTACTGAGCAAAATGGGTATATTGTTCTCATTTAGACACTTTTACTTTCAATAAGAAATCCAGCTCAAAATAGGATTCTGAATAAGCTTGCTTGAACTATTTATAAAAAGTACACATTTAAGGACATTTTAATGTATATTTACCTCTCTGCACTTGTATTCTTCCATACAGGAGCCAATTTGTGTTCTGTCCTGATAATTTAACAACATGCCTCCAACATGAGCATTGCTTGTCACTTATGACATTTATTCTTTCAGGAAATAATGTATCCCCACTGCTTATACCATTAACTACCCTTCTATCTTCAGATAAAATAACTGGTTATTCTTACAAAATGGTATTTGGGCTATGATGAGAAAGAGAAAAGTATCAATTTACATCTAGCAGTTGGCCTGGTATTATCATTATGTATTAGAGTTGCTACTGGATAACCTGGTACTCCTTACTGTGCCCTGATATTTTCCTAGGGATTTAAGCACCTTAGCATCATGTTATGATCACAATGAATCACCACAAAAGAACATCATTCAATAAATATGTTTGCACGATGGAAAAAACAAAACAAGACAAAAAACATTACCATTGTCTGTACCCCAAACTACCAAAGGTTCTCTTATACAGGTAAATATGAGTTATCTAATGCTTTTTTCCCCTAAACATAGCTTTTGTCACATTCAGGTTTGATTTCCTTCCAGGGGAATGCAATTCATTCAAATACACAGTCTGCTTCCTAATAATATTCAATAAAGAGTAAAGTCCTGATTCTTTAGTTCCTCCTCCAATTGCTGGCACAAATTCATATCCTTTTCAAATAAGTCCTTTCTACAACTCATCTTGCAGTGAGTAATAAACAAAATTCCTCTGGAAGATGGTGTGTCCTTGGTTGTCTTTGAGTGAAAGGCAGTGATAGAAATGGTGGTTTTACTGAGATTCACCTGAAGTACTGTGTGTTTTGGACCAGGTCCTTCAGTTTAGTCATACTGTTTGTATCTGAAATTCATGCTTCTGTTTGAATTGCCACATTTCTGAAAAGCTAGTTCATTCTGAATTGAACAATGATCTATTACTGAAGCCTTTCAGAATATTTTTCCCCTAAAAATAAACTCCTTTGGAATATTTCTGCTACCTGATCACATTTGCATTATGATTTTGTAACTTGTTTTGAAGCCTTATAATATATGTTTTAAAGGTCTATCAACTATTCTAGTGTCTTGAGTGCTGTTTTTTATAAGAAAAAAGTCCACAGTGAAAAAATGAGTGCATGTCCAACAGACTGTCATTGTCACAGTTGTTGGATGAACAAGCTTTCTTCCCAAGTCTTACTTTATATGTTCTAGAGAATAATTCTGTTTAGTTTCATCAGTCCAGACTCTGAAGACCTTGTTTGCTGCTTGGTTAGTGATTCTCAACAATAAACCAACCTTTGAATTAACTTTTGATTCTTTAGGTTAAATGAGCAACATACTTACATGTTACCCAGTGCTCATGGGATGTTCTTCTTTCATGATTAAACCTCTTACAAGCTTTGAACCTATCTTTATTAAGTAATTTCTTGTAAACATAAATTATATGCATGTTTTTAACTGGAAAGGTTTCAACATGGACAATTTGGAATTGAAGTGGCTACTTGTGGTAGTTTTCCCAAACAATCAAGATAATACATTTGAGGAATACAATAGAAAAAAAATAGAGAAACTTTCATGAGGACACATGCAATGTTTTTACCTACAAGATCATTTTCTTCAACGTGAGTGAAAGCCTCTACTTTTGGATCTATCAATGAATGCTGATTTCTTAAATATATGACTTGACGAAATTGTCAAGGGGCTAAGTTATGTCAAAACATGCTGCATGGCGTTCTCTCTCTCTCATGTGTGTGCATGTATGTGTGAGTGTGTGTGTGTGTGCATATAAAGTTTTTTTATTTGCAAAATTCCCTGCTTTTGTTGCATAAAAAACTTAATTATTATTTTAGAATAACAATTTCATATTTGTCAGGAGCTGACTTTCTTTCAATTTACTTCTTCTAGTTCTTTTATTTCCTTCCTTTATAAAATTGTGAAGCATAAGTGATCAAAAACCATTTCATATATGCATGTGCCCTAGAGATAGCTACTCTAGACTATCAATATTATCCAAAGGTAAAACAAAACAAAGGAAAGTTGCTAAATTATATTTCCCTTTTTAGACACTAAAAAGTATATTTACATAATAATTTTTGTTACTATAGATACAAGATAATTAGAAAATTTTTAAGTTTCAAGATAAAATAAGATATATAATGTAATTAAAAGTCTTCATGAAATTATTTTGCCCCATAAAAAATAATGTTAGCCTAAAAGTTTGGTTTGTTCATGACTAAGGTTAATTTTTTGTAATTCAAATATCATCTGTTTCGTATAACAGTTTCATTAGTTAAAATTTTATCATTGGATCTACAAATTATTTAAATATAAAACCTATATATTCAAGATTATGTTGAATAAATATTTACGGCAACTGGTATCCTTTTAAAAGGGTTATTTTATGATACTCTACATAACTTAAGATGTAGATTTAAAATACTGAATACCAAACATATAAATTTATTATTTCAGATTAAGTAGGCCAATAGAATATACAAATTTTCTAAAATAATATTTTAGTCCATATGTGTGCTGCCATATATTTTTATCTATATGAAATCATAATCTGAAGTGATTGCTCATAGAAATAACAACAAAATAATTATAAAATTTTCCCCTATATTTCCTGGGTCTGGGGTGAAAGAAATAGGTTACTTTGACTAAAGATGACAATTATTATAAATTATTATTATTCCAGATATAATAATTAAAAGTTGTACAAACATGTCAAAAATCATTAGCATCAATTCTTTAAATGTGAACATTTATCTATTATTTACTTATTTATTTATTGACTGTGTGTGCATGCATGCCATGGTGCATATATGGAGGTAGGAGGATGACTTATACCAGTTAGTTATCTCCTTCTACCACATGGGATCCAGATATCAAACTGAGGTCCTTCAGCTATGTTTGATGACAAGCACCTTTACTTGTTCAGCCATCTTATGAGCCCCAGTTTCTTAACAATAAAGTTTTTTAATATAATCAGAAAGTAAATTAGTGTAGAATTTTTAAAAATATTTTGATAAATTAAATGTACTTTAAGGATAAAATTAAGTGTGTGTGCATGTTTGTATCTACATATGAGGTGTTTTTTTGGTGTGTGTGAATGTGTATGTCTGTGTTTTGGTACGTGAAAGCACACACATAAAAGTATGTATTAAATTATTTGCTGCAAATACTGGATAAATCATGAATATTTTGAAGCTAGGAGAGAGAAATATACCAAGAATAGTGAAAGTTTAAAGCAGATTAAAAAAGACATATATGGGACAAAGTTCAAGGAAAATAGAAAAAAAAAGAAACTAACAATTCCATCTTGTAGTATGTAGGGACTGATGATATTTGACAATAGAAATTTCCTACTATAAAAAGAGTACAGATAGCATGGAGTTGAAGAGTATGGGAAAACCGAGAGTTTGTAGACAAGACATGAATCAATCTTTCTAAATAACTTTTGGAACTAGAATTATAATGTACAGTAAGTGTGGGTAATAACAAATTTACAGTATATATAGCTAAATTACTTCTTACTGATGCTTATTTAAAATATGCAGTATGGTCCCTCTCATATGTGGCTGCTAGCTTTGAAATTTTAGATATGTTTGTTTAAATTGAGATATCCACAGAAGACAAGAAATTAGCAAAGGGTCAGGGGGGTTAGAACTCAAGGGAAGGCTGTTATGGAATAATCTTTTTTTACATTGTGCAGATATATCACTCTGGTTGGTTTAATAAAAAGCTGAACAGCCAATAGCTAGGCAGGAGGAATAGCAGGAACTTCTGGACAGAGAGAGCTCTTGGAAGAAGAAAGGAAGAGTCACCAGCTAGACACAGAAAGGGATCAGGAGGTGCAATATGGAAGATAGGTATTGCCACATGACAAAATGTGGATTAATATAAATGGGTTAATTTAATTTATAAGGGCAGTTGAGATAAGCCTAAGGTAAAGACCAAACTTTCATAATTAGTAAGAAATCTCTGTGTCATTATTTGGGGGCTGGCTATCCAAAATTAGTCTGACAAGAAAGCTTGGTACATATGGCACCTAACATCCAGCCATATATATCCACATACACCTGAGAAAGTTAAAAAATAAAAAAGTTCAAAACACAGAATCAAACACAGCTTCCTGGTATGGCTTACTGTTGACAAAAGTTTCTCTAATAGGCTTGGCATACAGAGGCTAGAGCCAGTAGCCACATTTTGTCATGTGACATTACCTATCTTCCATATTGCACAAGCACCATGTGCTAAGCTGAGCCACTGGCAGCTGACATGGCAGTTTAAGATTTGTCTCACACAATCTGAGAATGCTGCAAATGCTTAGTAAAGACAGATCCAGACAGGATAAAACCTCTAAATAGGTTACAGTGTGTTTAAAAGTGTGCATAAGCTTAAGAAAGAAAACAAAATGGGTATAGAAGTCATAAAATAAAAGTAAATAATTCATATTATAAGTAACAAAAAAAGAATAAGCCACATAAAGATGTGAAATATCCAGGGAGTCTGGATCCTGTATGCTATTGTATTGACATTAAATATTTTATTGCTGATGAGCAAACAATAGCTAATGAGAGACATTACATCATTAAAGCTACTAAATTAAACCAACCTATATATTTTAAAAATGTCTTAACTTCAAAATGGAAGTAAAAAAATATGTTATGATGGGGAACAGACTATGTTTTTGTTTCCACAGAAAATGAAAGGCTGTGGATATATTCAAGGTTGATAGAGATTAGATTTGATTGGGTACAAGCCCCTGAAAATCCTGGCTACAGATATCAAGAAGTAAACCTAAGAAAAACTATATGACAGGTGACATGTATGTTACCTGCTCAAACATAAAACAAAACATCATCTTTACCTGTCTTGTGTATAATGCCCAGTCCATACTTCTGATAACATAGATATTTATGTTACCTATAAAAGTTTGTGTGTTTTCAGAGCAAAGGGACCAGACACCAATGAAAACAGGTGGCCCAGGTGATCCAGCTTCTCAGAGTGCCTCTGTTGCAGTTTTCTCAGAGTTCTGCACTCAGAACAACTTTAAGGCTGCTAGCTGAGATAGTCCAGCCTCATAGAGTATTCTAGCCAGGACTACAGATAAGTTTTGCACTTTTCCATTGTATAGAGACTGAACAATAAATGATACAGTTAGATTTCCCAGGACTTCACCATTATCCCAATTTTCTCAGGATTCACTGAAAAGATTCCAGTACCCCCAGACAAGAGGAAGCAGTCTAGAGAACACAATGACTACATTCTCAAGAGGCAGAGTGGGTGGTCTTTGGTCATTTGGTGGGTTGTGGATGTTTTCTATCATTTAGGAGGGTTAGTTACAAGTTGTTATTGGTCATGGTCAGAGAGAAAGTTAAATAAAGGAGTTCAAATTCAAGGTTATCTTTTTAAGGAGAAAAGGGAGGATATAATACAGAAATGATGATATAAAAGGGTGGATTGTTGAGTCTACTTTTGAACAATCACCAGTCCCACATATTTTACGTTGGTATGGATTTTTGTATACTGACACAAATTTAAGTTTACTTTTGTTATATTGTATATATGTTTCTAATCTTGTTTTAAGTATTGTACATATGCAGCTCATTTAAAAATATAATGTATAATTCTAGTCCTTAAAACTATTACTATAAACTATTTAGGACATATATTATTACAATATAATATTACAAAATATTAGGATTGAGAAATACAGGTTACTATTTAGTCTTCTATAACAATCAAACTTATAGCCATGTTAGGTATGTTTTAAGATTAAACAGGGATATGTTTTAAATAGGTTGTCTTCAAACACTTCAGAAACCTGCAAAATATGGCATTTAAGATATTTTAACAACATAAGGCTTTTCATGGCAGTGAGGCACATCTGCTCCTGACAGCACCAATTTACTTCAAAAAAGGATGGTGGGCATCAAAAAAACTTCCAGTGCAGTTTGCTTTCATTGTGGCAAAGTTAGCCACTAGGCAAGAAACTGCCATTGCTTCGACTGCTGACAGTATACTGTCCAAGCTGGACAAGCAGGACACAAAAGAAGGCAACTGCCAAACCTTGCCAAGACAAGGTAGGAGAGTCCTTCCAAATTCCTGATTTACAAAAATGTCTGTCAGATATTCTAGGTCTGTAGGCTGAAGATGGATTCCACAATATTGCAGAGGAACCTTGGGTGACTCTCCAGGCAACCAGCTGTTTCTGCTATTTCTATAGTTTTGAAAGTTGTTTTCTCTTCACTTCCTGTTTACTAAAGTAATATTTTAACCTTCTTGGATCTCTGATGGAAATTGAAGACTAGATAATTATAGTTTTACAGTTTTTCTTGTTATCAAATTCAGAAACAAAATTTACATAGGAGATGTAAAGTTTATAAGGATGAGAGACATAAAATCTTAAAATGTTTATATAAAAATGTTTGGAGGTCTAAAAAGATACTTGTAAGATGGTAATACAAGTTATAATAGAAAATGATTTAGGTGTAAAACTTTAAATTCATCAAGATAAGATAGATAATTGAGTATTTTCTCTGAATATGTCAAATACAAATGGACTGGACTTGGGAATGTAATTCTTACTTGATAATTATTCTTACTGTATATAGTTTTACTATGTTAGAGTTAAAATCCTTCGTTTTTATTTAGAAAAAGATGGAGAAATGTTGTGAAATAATCTTTTTGTACTCTGTGAAGATGTGTCCCTCTGATTAGTTTAATAAAAAGCTGAACAGCCAATAACTAGGCAGAATTTTCAGGGTAGAGAAGATGCTGGAAAGAAGGCAGAGATGCCAAGAGACGTGGAGCAAGCAGGATGGGCAATATGGAGATGAGGCAATAAAAGTACAAGGTAGAAATGGGTTAAGTTATAAGGGCTAGTTAGAAACAACCCTAAGCTATCAGCTAAGCTTTCACAATTTAATTATGTCTTATTAATTATTAATACAATAATATTAATATTGTTATATTATATAATTAATTATATTATATAAATATTATATTATACAATTATATAATATTAGTATAATATAAGTCTTCATGCCATTATTGGGGAGCAGACAGTCCTGACGAAAACATCTGCCCATAGAAAACAGATATGTCTATATGTTTTACTTGGTATTTTTTCCTTCTAGACAGTAAGCAGCACTCCTCCATGGCCTCTGCATAAGTTCTTGCCACCAGGTTCCTGCCCTGCTTGAGCTCCTGCCTTGGCTTCCCTCAACTGACTATGAAAGGGGATGTATAAGCCCAATAAATCCTTTTCTCCATGTTATGGTTCTCTCATGGTTCTTCATCACTGCAGTATTAACCCTATCTAAGGCAATAATCAAAACACTAAATGTACAGAAGAAGCAAGAAATAAAAAAATCACAGAATAAATCAAAGAGAAGAGGGAAAGCCCATACCATAACAACAAAATAACAGGTACCAATAGACACTTGCTCATTGTTAACAATATTACATTAATGGTTGCAGTTCTTCCTATAAAAAGACACAGACTGGATTAAAAAACAGGGTTCATGCTTCTGCTACATTCAAGAAACATATCTCACTGTCAAGGATAAAAATCACCTTAGAGTGAAAGGATGGATGAAGGTATTCTAAAACAGTGGACCAAGATTTGAGCAGTTATAGCCGTTTTAATGTCCAAAAAATGAACTTCAAACCAAACTAATCAGAAGAGACAGAGAAGGACACACTACACATTCACTGTACTGTTTGGGCATTTTTTTTTTGTCTTATTGATCTGTTGCTTTTTTAATTTAATTTCTGTTTTTATGTGTGCTTCTTGGTTTTGTTCGTAAAAAGAGAAAGACGGAAAAAGAACATAAATATGGGTGATTTAGGGCAGTAGGGAGGATCTGGGAGGAATTGGGGAAAGAAAAAAACATGATTAAAATATATTGTGTGAAAAAACTTTTTCAAATTAAAACAGACAAAATATTATATAATAGTTTATATGGCATTATACTACAAAGCTAATTCAGATGTGATCAAAAGATAAACAGATGGTATAAACTTTTTTTTTTTTTTTTTTTTTTTTGGTTTTTCGAGACAGGGTTTCTCTGTGTAGCTTTGCGCCTTTTTCCTGGAACTCACTTGGTAAACCAGGCTGGCCTCGAACTCACAGAGATCCGCCTGGCTCTGCCTCCCAAGTGCTGGGATTAAAGGCGTGCGCCACCACCGCCCGGCTGGTATAAACTTTATAAGCAAATAGTGAACAATTGTATATGAGGCTTTGATCATCTTCAAATTTGAATATCTCTAAGGGTTTTGAACACAATCTCCATGAATAGCAAGGAACAACTCTAGAATTAAATATTCTCCCATAAAAAGGAATTCCTGTCATTCATAACAATGTGGATGAATCTGAAGTACATTATAGTAAATATAATAACAAGACAAAGACAAAATTACTTGTACAATTTATATGTGGAATCTGACACATCAAGCAGAGATGTGGAGAAAAGAAAAATAGTTACTGGGAGGAGGGCAAGGTAATGAAAAAGTGATGTTGAATAAAAGGTACTATGTATCACCATACAATCAGTAGGTAGTGACCTATTCAAAATTGTTTATCTAAGTTCGGTGCAGTAAAGGAAGATGCAACTCAGCAGTGGTAGAATTTTATGCATGAATGTCTCTGTAGAAATATAGAAGCCACAAAACCAACATAAAGTTCTCTGGAAATTGTACTGACATTAGTTAGATGAATTTTACTTTCATTTTAGTCTAGATACTTTTATTGTTTGATGACCTTGGGCTAGTTAGCCTTGTACTTCATTTACTTTGTAGGGTTATTGTAAAGGTTGTAGATAGTATCTTCATTACTGTAGTGCCTGGTTCATAATCAATGGTGAACCATGTCTCTTTATGGTACTCTAATATTAATACTTCACTTCAGCAAATACAGAATTTTGTCAGTGTGAAATAAATGTGTATAACAAGCCAGTATCACATTTAGTTTTAATACTTGACATGTCTGATTTATTCATTGATTTGAATATGTATTTTCTGAGTGTCTAGTGTGTCCCAAACACTATTATGAGTTCTATGGAAAAGTAACAAATGAAAGACGAATATTTCTACCTTCTCTTGAAGGTTACTGCCTACTTAGTTGAGGTAAACATTACATAATAATGAAATGTGCTGCCTAGGCCACTGTGGTAACTATAATGTAACCTAAGTGAGAACAAGAAAGTCAATGAGGTTGTTATGATATTTATTCAGGATAAAATGACTGTTGCTAAGGACAAGATATTTGCCAGAAATACTCCTATCCTCCATGAACTTGCAGGGTAGATCCCATAGTGTTTTCTGACAATGTGTGAATGGGGCATGAGACAAAGTAGAATAAAAGAACAGCTGAAATTTCTGGCCTGAGTAGTCAGAAGAAAGAATTATCACTACTGCATATAGTTTACGTTTCATATCTGACCTGGGAAATATACAGTGCTTATAAGACATCCAGGGGAGACTGAATGTGTCTGCATAGTTGTTCTTACTATATATTAAATGTAATTATGCTCCATGAAATTTTGGGGGCAAAATTATACTGAAAATTATTTTTTGCCTCAAATTCAGGTTTAATCAGATAGGCTAGATTTTTAATTAAGTCCAGCCACTCTACAATTATTCCTTTTGTGTGACTCCTATGAACTTCAAAACTACCTAAAAAAAAAAACTTGTTGGAAAATTCATGTATTTAGAGTATTACATATTTCTTTTGTGTGAGCTATTCATTTTGAGAATCTACTGGGCTCCATCTGACAGTGTGACAGCGGACATATTCAGTTGGATCTTTTTGTCACGTTGAAAAATTAAATATCAATTGATTTTGAGTATATACTGTGTACCAGATCTAACATGACTTTAATTTCCAATTATTTACTATTACTGTCTTCCATAGTCTTAGTTATCAGTGCTTCCTATGCTGCCATTTGGACAGATGAGAAAACTCAGTAGCAGAGAGGGGAGATTATCTTCCTAGTGAAGAGGCAATAAGCAAGGAAACCTGCAGTTCCCCCACAGTAGATTCAATTACAACTCCACAACTCTCAGACACTGTGTTGGCTGGCATACATGCTCAGTGAGGTAGGCATACAACAATGGCATATTATTCTATCCAAAGTGTCAGTGGCCTCCTCAGTCCATGTTAAGGAAGTTAACAGATCTGTTGTCTCCTTAAAGTCAAGGTCAGTGTCATTTATCTGAAATGTTTATGATGTCAAATTAAAGTCTCTGAATCAGAAACCACCCCTTTGCTATCTTTCAAACAGAGACAGTAATGCAAGATATTATTCCAGCATGTATTTTGGCTCCACTAATAATTAGAGATTCGGAATACATGGTGGTAGTAGTAGTGTTTTATATTGCACAAATTTCTAAAGGTCTTGTAAAAAAAAAAAAAAAACCGGGAAAACGAAGCCAGATATTGGGGGGAAAGCTGAAAGATCAGAGAAGCAGAGCAAGCCACAGCTACCACCTCTTACCTCACCAACTCCTCAGCCTGAAAAGCTTCAGCCAATAGGCCTCTAGCAGAATGAGCTTCCTCAGCCGAAAAGGCTTCTAGTTCCTGTGTCCTCGCACTTTATATACCTTTTTCTGCTCAGCCATTATAAGAGTATATGACTCCCAAGTACTGGAATTAAAGGGGTGTGGCACCACTGCCTGGCTCTGTTTCTCTCCTAGACTGAGTCAATCTCATGTAGTCCAGGGTAGCTTTGAACTCACAGAGATCAAGATGGATCTCTGCCTCCCAAGTGCTAGGATTGAAGGTGTGTGTCACGATTGCCTGGCATCTATATTTAATCTAGTGGCTTGTTCTGTTCTCTGATCTTCAGTCAAATTTTATCAGGGTACACATTGTATCACTGCAGTTTTAGCCTAGTTTGTTTCCTCCTAACTAGACATAAACTTTTCAGCATAGAAGTCCAAGGAAGAAATCTAACTAGTCTCTGACTTGTCAGGAAGACTCCAATGGAAGCATTTCAAACCCAGATTTCCAGGCAGAGGCCATATTCAATCCCTCTTAAATATGTTAGAGGGAGTTGTCCTGCCTTTGTGACAACATTTTTTAACTGCATTTGATTCTCTTGGCTGTTATATCAGGTAGCAGTGAAAAAGACAAGCAACAGTCACACACCTGTAGCTGTCCCTTATTAGATCCCCAAACTATGCAACCACAGCCCTATTCTACACACTAACTTTTGAAATTGGAAAGTGGCAAGAGAAAAGACAGCGTTTAGCCATAGGACATTCAGTTTGTTATACCCTATCCCCCAGAATCCCCTCTCCAAAGCTTCAAACAAGTGATCTGTCTTTGATCCCTTTTCACCACTCAAGCTTCATGCTTTATCAGTTCTTGTCTGGATGAATAAAATAGCCTTTGCTTTCAAAAGCAAGTATCTTTAATTTGTTTTAAGAGAATGCCTCACTCTCAAATTATTGGGCTCATCACAAAGAATGAGATTAGTTTGCATTACACACCATAGGATCCACAGTTTATCCAAAGGATTTTGAAAAAGTGTTGTTCAGGCATAGTTCAAAAATCAAAAGTGCCAAAGTTGCGTGCTCCCAGGCGCTTCATTTGCTCTGAAATGTAAGCAGTAGTGCGGAATTGTGCCCTGGGAGAGAAAAATGCTAGACTGTGGCTCATGTGTAGGGATGCTAGGACCCAGGCAATGAGTCCAAACAGAGCCCCACTCATACTTCTCTTCAAACTGCGTCAGCTGAGAGTCTGAGAAATTCTCAAATGTATCCCATGAATCCCTGCAACTGTTATACTTCAGTTATGTGGCTTTTGAGTTCGTGAATTTTTCATTGACCCAGCAATAGGCGCTATACAAATCAGGCTGTTTTGTTTCCCATAACAAAATACATCTTTGAAATTTAGATTCTCACCAGTGTTCCTATAAGGAATAAATTAAATGTCAAACATTGAAAATTGAGAGGTTTGAAACAGAAAATCTTAGATGATAATTACTATGTATTTGTTTAAAGAAGTGTCATTTCTTCTTGAAAACACCTTTGTGTCACTTTTTTTTAGCATTTACCCTGTTGAAAATGCTACTCAATGACTGAACTGTTTAGTATTACCTGTATAAACCCTCAATTGACCCATACAATACAATGGGTATTTCAGCCCTTTTATTTGTTTCTTTACTAGAGGGCTGCAGATTACTAAATAGCTCTATACATTCAAGGATTTAGAATTTCCTGTGAGTAGCTGATACTCACAAAAAGACATTGAGTGCAAGTATTCCTCTGAATTGCTAATTCATCTCTGTGTTTCTTTAGACTGTTTTTGATGATATTCAATTTAAAGGATACTCTGGCAAACACATCACAATTTATATTTTTTCAAATACTGGAGATATATTATTTATGATAAATCAATATTGATATTCTTTATTATACTATATATATAGTATACTATTTGTCTATAATGTTTTAATAAAAAATCTTACCTAGACTTTCATTACACTTGAGAAATCACCAAAAGTTGTTTTAAAGTCCTAATATAGCTATGTGTGAACTTTCCAAGAACAAGTCAGACACCTCTTCCTGCTACTTTATGCATAAATTATCCTATCAAAGAGCTAGTATTTATTCTGAGCTCTTTGAAATTCTAATCACTTGTAAACACCTCCCTGGGCCAGTTGTCTTTTGAAATTGGGATTACTTACAATGGGCTATTCATAAGTATGGAAATACACAATGTGGAATGCCACTGACTGATTTAGGAACACTTAAAAATTCATTGTTCTATTTTATTTAACGGAAATTTAAATGTTTGGTAATGATTTTAAAAAGACCTTGCAAGTTTCCTTATTTTAGTATTAACACTTTCTAATATTGTCTGGGTAGGCTAGATAGTTTTTCTTTAAACAGATGTGTTACTCATGAATCTTACAGTGGAAACCTTCTGAAATTATAAAGTTAATTTCTCTGGATTTACTCTACTAGGAGGATGAGTGTGCAGTTACAGAAAGGAATAAAAAAATCATACCTGCACACTTGCATGCACATACTTCTTTTTCTTAAAAATATATATACAAGTCTTTCTAGACTTAACTGACATCAAATCTATATTCCATTTAGCACTCTTTAAGTACATTCTTTTTCATCTCTGCCTTGATTTCTTCTTCTTGTAGTTTTGCTCCTGGCCCTGTATGTAAGTTGCAACCATCTCTATTTTGTTACTTGGTACAGAAGCAAATTTGAATTACTTCATTTATGTTTATCTAGGATGCTAATAGGAAATATCAGAAAATCCTTTACTTACAAAAAGTCTCATGTTACTCTCCCCTTATGCCATGAATATTTTTTGATGTTTTAGTTCTCAACTATCATAATCCATAGCTGCATAGAATCTCATGATTCTGTGGAATTACTTATTCAACACATTAATGCTTTGGTCATATTAATGCATTGGTCACTTTTTGAAAGATAACTTACTTTATAGCTCCAACTTCCACCCAATTGACTTGTTCTAACAGGCAACCATACCATTGACATTGTAATCATCATACTCTATTTTTATGACTTTCCATTGATTATAGGTAGAAGGCAACACTTATGTAGAAAAGCCAAAACTTGTTCCTGCCTTTACTTATTTACAGACTGACCCCAAATTACCTTTCCAGTCTTCTGTTCTTCTGACCACCAAGAGAATTCCTCTTACTGGAACCTTAAACATATGCTTATATCTGCTACACTCATCTTTTTCTCATTTTATTTAGGTCATCTTTATTTCTGATCTCTATGCCCAGACTGCTTTAATCATTTTATCACAGCTACCATATATTCTTTGGCCATTTTTCTCCTCTGAAGTGAGTATCTAACATCTCTCTGATCTACATTAGGAATTTTGAAATATCATTTTAACTCTTTAGCTATGTATATACATCTCACATTTAGTGTAGAATTTTTAGGGCCCCCAACAAGGA
The DNA here is from genome assembly GCF_949786415.1 of Peromyscus eremicus. Lineage (NCBI taxonomy): Eukaryota > Metazoa > Chordata > Mammalia > Rodentia > Cricetidae > Peromyscus > Peromyscus eremicus. The sequence goes on from NC_081439.1 coordinate 124,385,798, forward strand.
CTGTACCGGATATTTCCTAATGTTCAGAAACCACAGGACACATGGATTTGATTAGGATAATTTTAACTATTTATATGAAAGTAAAGATAATAAATTAAGATAATAGGTTTTTAATACAAATATGATGTTTTTCTTTGAGTAAATATATGTATATTTGAAAGTATTGATATGTATTTGTATATTTCATAGTTCTGTGGTATGGGGGTTCCTTCATTAATTGTTCTCTTTTTCACTTTTCTGGCCTCTAAATTTTTGGGCTGCTTTAAATATAAATATATTGAATGAATTTTTTGGGGGGAGGCGGGTTTCAAAACAGGGTTTCTCTGTGTAGTTTTGGTGCCTGTCCTGGATCTCACTCTGTAGACCAGGCTGGCCTTGAACTCACAGAGATCCACCTGGCTCTGCCTCTAGAGTGCTGGAATTAAAGGCATGCACCACCATCTGGCCTTAGAGGATTTTTTTTTTTGGTTATTGAATGAATTCATAAAAATATATTCACAAGATTTGCTTCATTGTCTATAATGAATTTAGAACACATCTAACTATTCTACTACTAATATTCATTTTCACTTCACCTGGCATTTTTATTATTAACTTAAGTCTGTATCATGACCCATAAGTTGTGTTTTAAATATTTGTTTGAATGATTTAGTTTAACAACTTTTAAGGACTAGCCTGAAACCCTGTTGTTTGCTCCCTCTTATACCACAACTGAAGCAAGAGACACACCTGAAACTTTAGGAAACATCTCCAAATGAGTTATGTAGTGTATATTAGGCTTTTCATATTAAATATGAGAAAGTGCTCTGGAAATAGTAGTCAATTGCTTATTCCTTTGTTAGATATACTCTACAAAAAGTGAGTACTTATACTGACACCATTTCATACAGCCAAACTTAGTATGAATGTGTTAAAGACACAATTTACATAATGTTGGACTATACAATAATCAAATATCTTCACATTTTTTAAATGACATGATACATAATATTAATGACTTCTTTCAAAAGAAAAAGTGATTCCATGATATATTTACAAAGCTTAAGACAACTTAGAAATTGTTTTGGCACTCTTCAATGAATTTTCTCTTTTCTGAAAAATCAAGATCTGTTTGGTTCCATATTTGAAGAAAAGAAACGAAGCATTTGATTTTGCTTCACTTAATGATTCTAAACTTAAAATTTTATTGCTCTTTATTGTGCTATACCATTCTTGGGCATATACCCAAGAAATGCTCAACCACACCACAAGAGCACTTGTTCAGCTATGTTCATATCAGCATTGTTTGTAATAGCCAGAACCTCGAAACAACCTAGATGTCCTTCAACTGAAGAATGGATATATAAAATGTGGTACATATACACAATGGAATACTACTCAGCACAGAAAAACAATGACATCATGAGGTTTGCAGACAAATGGATGGATCTAGAAAAAAATCATCCTAAATGAGGTAACCCAGACTCAGAAAGACAAACATGGTATGTACTCACTCATAGCAGGATACTAGATGTGGAACAAGGATGACTGGACTGCTACTCACATCACCAGGGAGGCTACCTGAAAAACAGGACCCCAAGAAAGACACGGGGATCGCCCAATGACAGAGAAATGGAATGAGATCTACATGAACAGTCTGGACATGAGTGGGGGTAGTGAAGGGCGAGGGTCGAGGCAAAGAGAGCTTGGGGCAGATTCCAGCTGGATCAACAACAGAGAGGGAGAACAAGGAATAGGAGACCATGGTAAATGAAGACCACATGAGAATAGGAAGAAGCAAAGTGCTAGAGAGGCCCACAGAAATCCACAAAGATACCCCCACAACAGACTGCTGGCAATGGTCGAGAGACAGTCCGAACTGACCTACTCTGGTGATGGGATGGCCAAACACCCTAATTGTCGTGCTAGAATCCTCATCCAACTACTGAGGGATCTGGATGCAGAGATCCATGACTAGGCCCCGGGTGGATCTCTGGGAGTCCATTTAGCGAGAATGAGGAGGGTTTATATGAGCGAGAATTGTTGAGACCAAGGTTGGATAAAGCACAGAGACAAATAGCCAAACGAACCGAAACACATGAAATATGAACCAATGGCTGAGGGGTCACCAACTGGATCAGGCCCTCTGAGTGGGTGAGACAGTTGATTGGCCTGATCTGTTTGGGAGGCATCCAGGCAGTGGGACCGGGTCCTGTGCTCATTGCATGAGTTGGCTGTTTGAAACCTGGGGCCTATGCACGGATGCTTGGCTCGGCCTGGGAGGAGGGGACTGGACCTACCTGGACTGAGTCTACCAGGTTGATCTCAGTCTGCGGGGAAGGCTTTGCCCTGGAGGAGATGGGAATGGGGGATGGGCTGGGGGGAAGGTGAGGGGGGGCGGGAGGGGGGAGAACAAGGGAATTCGTGGCTGATATGTAGAACTGAATTGTATTGCAAAATAAAAATTAAAAAAAAATTTATTGCTCATTAATGATTCCACACTGGAATAGTTTAAGAAGTCATTAGTCTTCCTAGACATTGGTAACTTTGGAGTAACTTTGTATAGTTTTCTGTGAAAATTCAAATTTTAAGCAATCAATGCATGAAAGTCAGTCTACAGTATTAAACACCAAACACCATTTTCTGATTGAAATTCACGGTTCTTTTCAAATTATAAATTTGGTAATATTACAGAAACTACCATTTTAAAGACTTTGTTTCAGATTTCTGAAAATAATTGAAAAATAAGCTTTCAATACTCAGTTAACATTTAATCACTAGAGTTTTTACTAGATAAGAATCAGTATCAAGAATGATAAGATAGAAACTATCAAGCTGTAACTGTTGCCTGCTGCTCTGTCTAATATTGTAGATGCTGACCTACTTGAATTATAATCCAAATTCTTTTTCTTTTATAATTGGCTTTTTGTTACAGTATTTTACCTCACCAACAAAAAAGTTACTAGTACAACTGGCTTTCTACCTCTACCTGATAGCAATGACAACATGTTGAATTCTTTTCCTTCTAGCAGTGAATCACAAGGAGCCAAGAAAAACTGAAGTTTTAACTAGTAGTCACAGGCTCAAAACATATTCCTCAAAGTACTCAAATTTAAGAAAATTCCTCTTGCAGTTAGGCTTTTGCAGGGTGATAAATATGGATTTTAATTCTTCTACATGAAGCCATCCAGTTTGAACATAGCTGTTTGTTGAAAATGCTGTCTCTTCTCTTGTCCAGCGTGTATTTTGGCCACTTCGTGAAAAGTAAAATACTGTTTTTGTTAGTATATCTCTATACTAAAACTTGAAATCAGGGTTGATATCTACAGCAGTTTCTTTATTACTCAGAATTGTTTTAGCTATCTTGGTTTTTGTGTGTTTGTGTGTATATGTATTTCCATAGAAGGTAAAACATTGTCCCTTCAATTTATGTTAAGAATTGTGTTGGAATTTTGATGGAGACTGTATTAAATCTGTAGATTGCTTTTGGTAAGATGGCTATTTTCCACTACGTTAATCCTATTAATCCATGAGCATGGGATCTCTTTCCACCTTCTGATGTCTTCCTCAATATGATAATTTTTTTATTATACAAGTCTTTCACTCACTTGATTAGAGTTATACCAAGGTATTTCTGAGGTGATTGTGAAAGGTACTGCTTTCCTGATTCATTTCTCAGCATTTTTGACATTTGTATGTATGAAGGCTACTGATTTATGTGTGTTAGTTTACTACTTTACCAAAAGTGTTTATCACATTGAAAGTGTTTATCAGCTGCAAAATTTTCTTTGTGGAGTTTTTAAGGTCTTTTATGAATTAATTTTTTTATGAATTAAATTTTATCATCTGAAAAGAAAGATAATTTGATTTCTTCCTTTCCTATTTGTATTCCCTTGATCTCCTTCCATTTTCTTATTGCTTCAAGTACTACATTGCATATGTATGGAGAGAGTGGACAGCCTTGTCTTGTTCCTGCACAAAAATATATTTCAAATATGCAAATAACTTCATCATAAGATCATATTTCTTGAATATTATAGAACAGAAAAATGGGAAATAGGCTTGAACTTATTAGCACAGACAAAGACTTTCTGATAGCACACATAGTAATACTAACAGTTAATAAATGGGACCTTATAATTTTGAAAATTTTCTGTGCTGCAAGACATTATCATTCAGTCAAAATGGCAGGTTTCAGCATGGGCAAATATTTTTACCAATTACACATTGAATAGAGGGTTAATATTCAAAACATATACATAACTAAGACAAACCAAAACAACAACAACAAAAAACATAGATATCAAGAGAACAAATAAATCTATTAGAAATACCATGCAGAATTCAACATAGACATCTCAAAATATGATACACCAATGGCTGAGAAACATGTAGAAAGAAGTTCAATATACCTAGTCATCAGAGAAATGCAAATTAAAACTGCTTTGAGATATTGTTTTACCAGGGTCAGAATGGTCACAATAAATAAAACAAATGACAGCTCATGCTAGTGGGGATTCAGGGAAAGGGGAAAACTTATGTATTGCTTGTAGGAGTGTAAACTTGTACAGTCACTATGCACATCAGTGGGAAGTTCCTCAGGAAACTGTGACTCAATCTACTTTAAGATCCAGCTATACTATTCTTGAGCATCTACCCAAAGGAATCTATGTAGTCAGAAGATCTCCTGTTTCTTGCCCAGTCCTGCACCTGCTTATAAGATAATTACACAGAGGCTTATATTAATTACCAATTCTATGGCCTATTGGCTCAGGCTTCTCTCTAGCTAGCTCTTACAAGTTAAATTAACCATACTTGTTAATCTACATGTTGCCACGTGGCTGTGGTATTACCAGTCTGCAGGCATCTTGTTGCTCCTTGGGTGGTGGCTGGCTTCTCTTTTACTCTCCTTTCTTCTCTCTCTTTCATTCAAATGTACTGCCTAATCTTATTCTGCTTTGTCATTGGCCAAACAGCTTTATTTATCAACCAATCAGAGCAACACATTTTCACAGCATACAGAAAGACATCCCACAGCAACTCTAAATTCTAATACAGAGATATTTGCACATCCATATTCATTACTTCTCTATTCATAATAGTCAGAAATTAAAAACAGCCTATATATCCATCAACAGATGAGTAGATATTGAAAATGTGGTACTTTCACACAGTGGAATAGTATTCAGTTGTTAAGAAATATGGAATTGTGAAATTTTCAGGTAAATTGGATGGAGCTAGGAAAAAAAAAACATTCCTGAGTAAGATAACATAATGCTCAAAAGAGAAATATTGTGTTTTTTCCCATATATGGATGTTGAATATTAGGTTTAAGTTTTCTACTTGTGTGATACAATACAAATAACCACAGAAATTAGTTACCTAGTAAGAGGCTAGGGGAGAGGAGAGGATCTCCCAAAGAAGGGGAAATAGAATATATTTATACTGAAAGACAAAAGCAGAACTAGAATGGGAGGAATAAATAGGGTGCAGATGGGAGAGATGGGTAAAGGAGGAGATGTGGGGGGTGGCAACTAATACTAAGGCCATTTGAAAAAAAACCTATGGAAATGGACTGTTGTAAAAGTTTCTAAAATACATTCATATATGCAAGGAATTAAATGAGTCACAAAATAATAGGGGAGGGATTAGCCAACTAGACATCTTATGCCAAAAAAAAAAAAAATCTCTGTTGTCAAGAATAGGTTACAGATCCCTGGGCACCAGCCATTCCTGGGAAGACCCGCCCAACTTGGCCCCAGTTTCAGGCCATCAGGCAGGGCTGCCAGGAAGGTTCCCCTTCTCCAAGAACCCCATCCCAGCAGACCCTGAAGTCTACACATCCTGCCCCCAAACCCATCCACACAAGACCCTCCCCAACTTCCTAAGGGTCAGAGACCAGCCCACAGCTCCCATTGGGACCAGAGGTGAGTGCCTAGGGTCATACCCAGAGAGGCCTGCCTCTAGGTCCCATCCCTAGGCACCAGCTGTTCTGGGGAAGACCTGCACAACTTAGGCCCAGGTTCTGGCCATTTTACAGGCCCCAACGACAAGGTTCCCCTTCTCCTAGACCCCCCTCCCCCCAGACTCTGCAATCTACATGGCTTGCCCTACACCCATCCGCCCTAGACCCCTGCCACTTCTTGAGACTTAGAGACCAGCCCCCAGCTACCATCCAGCCCAGAGCTCCCATCCAGGCCAGAGGCTTCCTGAAATGCCAAATCTGTCAGCTCTGTCTGGATCAAGAGCACTGATAAGACCAAGAAAGAAGCCACGAGGAAATGGGCAGACATCAAGGCAGAAGTACATACAACAAAATTAAGAGCAAAGCAGCATCAACAGAAACTAGCCCTCCTCCAACAGCAAGATCTGAACATCACAAAATAGAAGAAGCAGAAGAATGCAACCTTAAGAATAACATCGTGAAGATGCTAGAGACTTTTAAAGAAGAAATCAAAAATGAAATTGAGGAAAAGACAAACAAAAAATGGGAAGAACGCTATAAAAAAATAGAGGAAAAGACAAATAAAGCAGAAAAAAAAAATAAATCCCTGAAAGAAAACCATGAAAAGGCAATTAAATAGATGAGAGAAACAGTCCAAGACCTGAAACGGAAAATAGCAAAAAATGAAGAAGACACAAACAGAGGGAATGCTGGAAATAGAAAATCTGAGTAAACGAACACAAACTACAGATGTAAGTATAACCAATAGAACGTAAGAGATGGAAGAGAGGATCTCTGACATTGAAGATACAATAGAAGAAATAGATTCATCAGTCAAAGAAAACACTAAAGCCAACAAAGTCATGACCCAAAATGTCCAGGAAATTTGGGACACCATAAAAAGACCAAACCTACGAATAATAGGGAGAGAGGAAGGAGAAGAATACCAACTCAAAGGCAAAGAAAATATATTCAACAAGATCATAGAAGAAAAGTTTCCAAACTTAAAGAAGGAAATGCCTATGAAGATACAAGAAGCCTATAGAACACCAAACAGACTAGACCCCCCAAAAAAGTCCCCTCACCAAATAATAATTAAACAACTAAATATTCAGAATAAAGAAAGAATATTAAGGAAAAAGGCCAAGTGACTTATAAAGGCAAACCCATCAGAATAACACCCGATTTCTCAATGGAGAGTTTGAAAGCCAGAAGAACCTGGACAGATGTAATGCAGACACTAAGAGAAAATGGATGCCAGCCTAGACTAATATACCCAGCAAAACTTTCAGTCATCATAGATGGAGTGAACAAGACATTCCAAGACAAAGCCAGATTTAAACAATACTTATCCATAAACCCAGCCCTAAAGAAAGCACTAGAAGGAAAATTCCAACCTGAGGAAGTCAGATACATCCTCAGAAACATGGGCAACAGATAACACCACAGCAGTAAACCCCAAAGAAGAGAAGTACACACACACTTCCACAAAAAAAAAAAATACAGGAATGAACAATCACTGGTCATTAATATCCCTTAATATCAATGGACTTAATTCACCTATAAAAAGACAGGCTAACAGAATGGATGCAAAAGCAGGACCCATCTTTCTGCTGCATACAAGAAACACACCTCAAATTCAAAGATAGACACTACCTAAGAATAAAAGGCTGGGAAAAGAATTTCCAATCAAATGGTATTAAGAAGCAAACAGGTGTAGCCATCCTAATATCCAACAAAATAAACTTCAAACTAGATAGATTCAATCAAAAGAGATCAAGAAGGGCATTACATACTCATCACAGGAAAGATCCACCAAGATGAAGTTTCAATTCTGAACATTTATGCCCCAAGCACAAGGGCACCCACATATGTAAAAGAAACTTTACTAAAGCTTAAATCACATATAAAACCACACACATTAATAATGAGAGACTTCAATACCCCACTTTCACCACTGGACAGATCTCCCAAATCTAAACTTAACAGAGAAACAAAGGACTTAACTGATGTTATGACTCAAAAGGATTTAATTGATATCTACAGAACATTGGATCCTAACAAAAAAGAATATACCTTCTTCTCAGCACCCCATGAAACCTTCTTTAAAATTGACCACATACTTGTCCACAAAGCAAATCTCAACAGATACAAAACAATTGGAATAACCTCCTGCATTCTATCAGACCACCATGGCTTAAAGTTAGGTTTCAACAACAACAAAAACTACAGAAAGCCTAAAATCTCATGGAAACTGAATAATACTCAACTGAATGACCAATGGGTTATGGAAGAAATAAGAAAGAAATTAAAGACTTCCTAGAGATCAATGAAAAAGAATATACCACATACCCAAACTTATGGAACACTATGAAAGCAGTGCTAGGAGGGAAATTCATAGCACTAAATGCTCACATAAAGAAGTTGAAGAAATCTCATACTAGTGACTTAACAGTGATTTGAAAGCTCTAGAATAAGAAGAAGCAAAGTCACTTAGGGAGAATAAACACCAGGAAGTAATCAAATTGAGAGCTGAAATCAATAAAATAGAAACAAAGGAACAATACAAAAAATTAACAAAACAAAGACTTGGACCTTTTAGAAAATCAACAAGATAGACAAGCACTTATCTTAACTAACCAAAAGACAAAAAGAAAGGATCCAAATTAACAAAATCAGAAATGAAAAGGGGGACATAACAACAGACATTGAGGAAATACAGAGAATCATCAGGTCATACTTCAAAAACCTCTACTCCATAAAACTGGAAAATCTAAAAGAAATGAATAATTTTCTGGATAGGTACCACATACCTAAATTAAATCAAGACCAGATAAATTATTTAAATAGTCCAATAACCACTAAAGAAATAGAAATGGTCATTAAAAGTCTCCCAAACAAAAAAAGCCCAGGACCAGATGGTTTCAACACAGAATTCTACCAGATCTTCAAAGAAGAGTTAATACCAATACTCTTTAAATTGTTCCACACAATAGAAACAGAAGGAACATTATCAAACTCCTTCTATGAGGCTACAATTACCCTGATTCCTGAATCAAGCAAAGAAGCAACAAAGAAAGAGAACTACAGACCGATCTCCCTCATGAACATTGATGCAAAAATACTCAATGAAATACTTGCAAACAGACTCCAAGAACACATCAAAAGAATTATCCACCATGATCAAGTAGGCTTCATCCCAGGGATGCAAGGGTGGTACAACATAAGAAAGTCTGTCAATGTAATACACCATATAAACAAACTGAAAGAAAAGACCACATGATCATTTCACTAGATGCTGGAAAGGCATTTGACAAAATCCAACACCCCTTCATGATAAATATCTTGGAGAGATCAGGAATACAAGGAACATACCAAACATAATAAAGGCAATTTACAGCAAGCCAACAGCCAAAATCTAATTAAATGGAGAGAAACTCAAGTGATTCCACTAAAATCAGGAACGAGGTAAGGCTGCCCACTCTCCTCATACTTATTCAATATAGTACTTGAAGTTCTAGCCAGAGCAATAAGACAACATACTGAGATCAAGGGGATACAAATTGGAAAGGAAGAAGTCAAGCTTTCCCTATTTGCAGATGACATGATAGTACACTTGAGCAACCCCAAGATTCCACCAAGGAGCTGATACAGCTTATAAACAACTTCAGCAACATAGCAGGATACAAGATCAACTCAAGAAAATCAGTGGCCCTCCTATATACAATTGATAAACAGGCTGAGAATGAAATCAGAGACACATTACCCTTTACAATAACCAAAAGTGATATAAAATACCTTGGGGTAGCTGTTACTAAGCAAGTGAAGGACCTATATGACAAGAACTTTAAGTCCCTGAAAAAAGACGTTGAAGATGTCAGAAAATGGAAAGATCTCCCATGCTCATAGACAGGCAGGATTAACATAGTAAAAATGGCAATCTTAACAAAAGCAATCTACAGATTCAATGCAATCACCATGACAATCCCAACACAATTCTTCACAGTCCTGGAAAAAATATTGCTCAACTTCATATGGAAACACAAAAAAAACAGGGTAGCCAAAAGAATCCTGTACAATAAAACAACCTCTGGAGGCATCACGACCTCTGACCTCATATGATTTTTGACAAAGAAACCAAAACTGAACAATGGAAAAAAGAAAACATCTTCAACAATTGGTGCTAGCATAACTGGATGTCAACATGTAGAAGGCTACAAATAGATTCATATCTGTCACTGTGCACAAAACTTAAGTCCAAGTGGATCAAAGACCTCAACATAAATCTAGTTACTCTGAACCTGATAGAAAAGAAAGTAGGAAGTAGTCTTGAATGCATTGGCATAGGAGATCACTTAATATATATAACACTAGTGGCACAGACACTGAGAGAAACAATCAATCAATGGGACCTCTTGAAACTGAGATGCTTTTGTAGAGCAAAGGACACAGTCAACAAGACAAAGCAACAGCCTACCGAATGGGAAAAGATCTTTACCAAATCCACATCTGACAGAGGGCTTATATCCAGAATATATAAAGAACTCAAGAAACTAGACATCAAAATGCCCAACAGTTCAATTAAGAAATGGGCTATAGAACTAAACAGAGAATCCTCAACAGAGGAAACTCAAATGGCTGAAAGACATTTAAGAAATTGTTCAACATCCCTAATCATCAGGGAAATGCAAATCAAAATGACTCTGAGACACCACCTTACACCTGTCAGAATGGCTGAGATCAAAAACACTGAAGACAGCTTATGCTGGAGAGGATGTGCAGCAAGGGGAGCACTCCTCCACTGCTGGTGGGAATGCAAGCTTGTATAGCCATTTTGGAAATCAATATGGCGCTTTCTTAGAAAATTGGGAATCAATCTCCCCCAAGACCCAACTATACCACCCTTGAGCTCAATCATACCACAAGGGCACATGCTCAGCTATGTTCATAGCAGCATTGTTTGTAGTAGCCAGAACCTGGAAACAACCTAGATGCCCTTCAACTGAAGAATGGATAAAGAAAGTGTGGTACATATACACAATGGAATACTACTCAGCAGAGAAAAACAATGACGTCATGAGGTTTGCAGGCAAATGGATGGAATTAGAAAAAATCATCCTGAGGAAGATAACCCAGACTCAGAAAGACAAACATGGTATATACTCACTCATAGGAGGATACTAGATGTAAAACAAAGATCACTAGACCCACACCTATCACATTGAAGGAAATAAGAGTTTATTTTACAGCCAAATTTGAATGACAAAGGCTCAGGAAGATGAAGTTAGGTTGCAATAGGGTCCATGTTCCAATGTGGAATGAGTTTTATAATAGCATAATAATGTTATAAATCAAGGTAATTTTAGAATATATCCTTGCATATATCAGGTAAGGAGTTACAGCCAGGTAGCTAGGCTTCAGATAATACCTGAAAACATTTTTAGCTCTTCCATTGATAGAGAAAAGGACTTTTGTTAATTTAATAATTCCAAAGTTTTTTAATATGTTTATTAGGATGTTAGATTTGAACTAAAACAAGGCAAGAAATGGCTGGTTGGGTGTCTAAAGATTGCTGAAGAGAAATTGTAAATTAGACCCTGAAATTACAACATTTCAACCTCTTCACATTCACCTCTCTTGCTTGCTTCATGATACTGGCTAGAGTTTCCAGTACTTACATGAAAGTGGTGTCATGGGTTAATTTTTTCTCCCTCCCAACATTCTTATGTTGATATCTGAGTTCTTAGTATTTCAGAATGTGACCATATAATGAGACATAGTCTTTACAGAGACAAGTTTAAAAATGACATCAAAGTGTGTCTTAATCCAATTTAATTGCTGTCTTATTCCAATGAGAAAATTTGGAGTGTGATGTATTCACAAGAAACAGAAGATGAAGATCTAAGAGGATTATAGCCATATGTACAATGCAAGGATAGAAGTTACTTTATTTGTGTCTCCTTCAGAAAAAAGCTACCTTTATTTCAGACTTCAATAAGCCTTTAAGAGAAAAAAAATCCATGGTGTTGAATCTACCTGGTTAGTGGTATTTTTTTTTTTATACTAAGCAAACTAATACAAGTAACAAGAGAAGACAAACTAGTTTTGGGTTAGATCTTAAGAAGAAAATAGTCAGTCTGTAATCAGTTAAATGACTTCAGGGCCAACTGACAAAAAACATATAAGTACAGGATGGCAGTATTTCAAAAAAGCATAGATTAATCAATATTTGAAGAGGATTGAATCTGGAGTGTAGATCCTCACTGTGATGATTATTTTCCATCTCCAATTTAACAGGTTTTAAAATTATCATGGAAGTACATAGGCTATGTCTATGAGAGCATTTCCCAAGTTGTAGTTCACAGGAGAAACCCACTCTGAATATGCGTGGGACCATTGATAGAGTTGAGTTCCACAGGAATTGTAAGGAAAAGGCAGACTTAGCACCAGCATTCAGGGTTTTCTTTTCTTTTCTTTTTGAGATTATAATATAATTACATCTTTTCCTCCTTACCTTTCCTCCCTCTAAGCCTTCCCACATACCTCTCCATGATCTCTTTCAAAGTCATGGCAATTTTCCAGTAGTCATTTATATATATACAGATAGATATAGATAGATAGATAGATAGATATACAGATAGATATAGATAGATAGATAGATATGTACATACATATATATTCCTAAGTATAACTTATTCTGTAGGTATAATGTTATTTGTATGTAAAATTTTGGGGCTGACCATTTGTTATTGGATAAACCAACTTCTCCAGCTGTCAGCATTTTTTTTCCAATAGTAAAAAAAGTTTACTAATTCCTATACAACAATAAAGACATGAAGCTTCAAGAGAATTTTTGTGAAGAGCTTTATATTAAGACATAGCAAGGTTTCTCTAAAAGTCACTTATCACAGCACTGCATATTTACTCCTAACAGCCACAGGCTAATAAACTCAGTTTATTTGAGGAATATGTTTTCATTCTATCTTTGGACAAATGGATAATCTACATGGTATATCAACATAGTTATAACATTCTAGAGCTACAAATGCAAGGATTTTATCTCTAAAACTCTACTCACTTATTTTTATTTATTTGTTTGCTTTTTCATTTTTCTTTATTAAGAAATTTTCTACTCACTCCACATACTACCCACAGATCACACCTCCTCCCTCCTGCCACCCCCCAGCCCTCTCTCCGAAGCCATCCCACATCCCCACATCTCCCAAATCAAGCTCTCCCATGAGAAGTCAGGAGAGCCTGGCACACTGAGCCTAGGCAAGTCTAAGCCCCTTCCCACTGCACCAAGGCTGTGCAAGGCGTCACACAACAGGCACCTGATTCACAGAAGACTGCCCATACACCAGGGACAGATCCCAGTCCCCCTGTCTGGGTGCCCCCCCAAACATTTTGAGCCAAACAATTGTCTTCCATATACAGAGGGCCTAGTCCAGACCCATGGGGGCTCCACACCCACCAGTCCACAGTTCATAGGGTTCAACTAGTGTGGCCAGTCGTCTCTGCATGGCCTCCCATCATGATCTCCACATCTCTCGCCTGCAGAATCCCTCCTCTCTCTCATCAGTTGGATTCCTGGAGTTCAGCCTGGTGCCTGGCCATGGATCTCTGCATCTGCTTCCATCAGTCACTGGAAAAAGGCTCCATGATGACAGCTAGGTTATTTGCTAGACTGGTCACCAGAGTAGACCAGTAAACACATCCTCTTGACCATTGCTAGCAGACCAAGGTGGGGTCAATTTGTGGATTCCTGAAAGCCTCCCCAGTACCCTGCCTATTCCTATTCTCTTGATGCCCTTATCTATAGTGGTATCTGCCTCCCTGCCCTCCCACTCTGTCCCTGTTCCAGCTTGACCCTCCCATTTCCCTATGTTCTCATGCCCCACTCCTCACCCTCTGCCATCCCCCTACACCCAGTTCGCTCATGCAGATCTCATCCACTTCCCCTTTAAAGGGTCATTCATGTGTCCCTTCTAGGGTCTTTCCCTGTTAGCTACTCTCTCTGGAGTTGTGGTTTGGAGTCTCGCCATTCCTTTCCTCACATCTAGTATCCACTTATGAGTGAGTATATACATTTGTCCTTCTGAGTCTGAGTTACCTCACTCAAGATGATATTTTCTAGTTCCATTGATTTGCCTGCAAATATCATGATATCATTTTTTTTTTTACTGTGGAGTAGTACTCCATTGTGTATGTGTGCCACATTTTCTTTATCCATTCTTCAGTTGAGGGGTATCTAGGTTGTTTCCAGTTTCTTGCTATTACAAATAATGCTACTAGGAACGTAGTTGAGCATGTGTGGTAAGATTGAGCATTCCTTGGATATATGCCCAAGAGTGGTATAGCTGGGTCTTGAGGAAGACTTATTCCCAGTTTTGTGAGAAACCTCCATACTGATTTCCAGAGTGGCTGTACAAGTTTGCATTCCCACCAACAGTGGTGGAGTGTTCCCCTTGCTCTACATCCTCTCCAACAAAAGCTGTCTTCAGTGTTTTTGAACTTAGCCATTCTGACAGGTGTAGGATGGTATCTCAGAATTGTTTTGATTTGCATTTCACTGATGACTAAGGATGTTGAGCAATTCCTTAAATGCCTTTCAGCCATTTGAGATTCTTCTGTTGAGAATTCTCTGTTTAGCTCTATAGCCCATTTTTTAATTGGATTGTTCCATATTTTGAAGTCTAGCTTTTTGAGTTCTTTATATATTTTGGATATCAGCACTCTGTCAGATGTGGGGTTGGTGAAGATCTTTTCCCACTCTGCAGGCTGTTGTTTTGTCTTATTGACTGTGTCCTTTGCCCTACAAAAGATTCTCAGTTTCAAGAGGTCCCATATATTAATTGTTCTCTCAGTGTCTGTGCTACTGGTGTTATATTTCGGAAGTGGTCTCCTGTGCCAATGCATTCCAGACTACTTCCTACTTTCTCTTCTATCAACTTCAGTGTAACTGGATTTATGTTGAGGTCTTTGATCCACTTGAACTTCAGTTTTGTGCATGGAGACAGATATGGATCTATTTACAGTCTTCTGCATGTTGACATCCAGTTATGCCGGCCCCACTTGTTGAAGATGCTTTCTTTTTTCCAGGGCACATTTTTGGCTTCTTTGTCAAAAATCTTATGTTCATAGGTGTGTGGATTAATGTCAGCATCTTCAATTTGATTCCATTGGTTCATGTGTAGGTTTTTAATGCCAGTATCACACTGGTTTTATTAATATAGCTCTATAGTAGAGCTTGAGGTCAGGGATCATGATGCCTCAAGAGGTTGCTTTATTATACAGGATACTTTTAGTTAGCCTAGGTTTTTTGTTTTTTCATATAAAGTTAAATATTTTTCTTTCCAAGTCTGTGAAAATCGTGTTGGGATTTTGATGGGGATTGCATTGAATCTGTAGATTGCTTTGGTATGTTAGCCATTTTTACTATGTTGCTTCTGCATATCCATGAGCATGGGATATCTTTCCATTTTCTCATATCTTCTTTGATTTCTTTCTTCAGAGATTTAAAGTTCTTATCATACAGGTCTTTCACTTGCTTAGTTAGAGTTATCCCAAGGTATTTATATCATTTGTGGCTATTGTAAAGGGTGATATTTCTCTGATTTCTTTCACAGCCCATTTATCATTTGTATATAGGAGGGCTACTGATATTTTTGAGTGAATCTTATATCCTTCCATCGTACTGAAGGAGTTTATCAGCTGTAGGACTTCCCTGGTAGAATTTTTAGGATCACTTTCGTATACTATCATATCATTTGCAAATAATGGAAGTTTGACTTTTTCCTTTCCAATTTGTATCCCCTTGATCTCTTTTTGTTGTCTTATTGCTCTAGCTAGAACTTCAAGTGCTATGTTGAATAAGTATGGGGAGAGTGGACAGCCTTGCCTTATTCCTGATTTCAGTGGAATCGCTACATTTGAGTTTCTCTACATTTATTTTGATTTTGGCTGTTGGCTTGCTGTAAATTGCTTTTATTATGTTTAGGTATGTTCCTTGTATTCCTGATCTCTCTAGAACCTTTATCATGAAGAGGTGTTGGATTTTGTCAAAGGCTTTTTTAGCATCCAATGAGATGATCACATGTTTTTTTTCTTTCAGTTTCTTTATATGGTGTATTACATTGACATATTTTCATATGTTGAACCATCCTTGCATCCCTCGGATGAATCCTACTTATTTATGGTGGATAATTTTTTGATGAGTTCCTTGATTCAGTTAGCCAGTATTTTATTGAGTATTTTTGCATCAATGTTCATGAGGGAGGTTGGTCTGTAATTTTCTTTGTTGCATCTTTGTGTGGTTTGGGTATCAGTGTAACTGTAGACTCATAAAAAGAATTTTGTAATATTCCTTCTGTTTCTATTTGTGAAACAATTTGAAGAGTATTGGTATTAACTCTTCTTTGAAGATCTGGTAGAATTCTGTGCTGAAACCATCTGGTCCTGGGCTTTTTTTGGTTGGGAGACTTTAATGACTATTTCTATTTCCTTAGGGGTTATTGGTCTGTTTCTCCAGGGTGAGCTTGCTTCTTCTTGTTCTAGAGCTTTCAGTTGGGCTGTTAAGTCACTAGTGTGAGATTTCTCCAACTTCTTTATGCGGGCATTTAGAACTATGAATTTTCCTCTTAGCACTGCTTTGATGGTGTCCCATAAGTTTGGGTATGTTGTATATTCATTTTCACTGAATTCTAGGAAATCTTTAGTTTCTTTATTTCTTCCTTGACCCATTAATGATTCAATTGGGAATTATTCAGTTTTCATGAGATTGTAGGCTTTCTGTAATTTTTGTTGTTATTGAAATATAACTTTAAGTTATAGTGGTCTGATAAGACACAGGAGTTTATTTCAATTTTTTTTTTAATCTGTTGAGATTTGCTTTATGACCAAGCATGTGATTGATTTTGGAGAAGATTCCATGGGATGCTGAAAAGAATGTATATTCTTTTGTGTTAGGGTGGAATATTCTGTGGATTTCTGTTAAGTCAATTTGAGTCATAACTGTGGGGTGGTTGGTTTTTTTGGTCTTTTAGGTCTTTTAATGGGTTTTGGGTCTGGGATAATTTTCATTGATTGGGGGGTTGGCTACAAGTTGTTGTCAAGGGTGAGGAAAAGGGCTGAGCAAAGGAGATTAGATTCAAGGTTCTTATTTAAAAAAAAAGGGAAGTGCTGTGGGATGTTCTGTATGGCAAATGTGTTGCTGATTAGTCAATAAATAAAACACTCATTGGCCGTTGGCTAGGCAGGAAGTGTAGGTGGAACAAGGAGGAGAATAAAGCTGGGAAGTGGAAGACTGAGTCAGAGAGACACTGCCAGCTGCCACGATGACAAACAGCATGTGAAGATGCTGGTAAGCCACGAGCCATGTGGCAAGGTATAGATTAATGGAAATGGATTAATTTAAGCTGTAAGAACAGTTAGCAAGAGGCCTGCCACGGCCATACAGTTTGTAACCAATATAAGTCTCTGTGTTTACTTGGTTGGGTCTGAGAGGCTGTGGGACTGGCAGGTGAGAAAGATTTGTCCTGACTGTGGGCCAGGAAGGAAAACTCTAGCTACAAATTGTTGTTGTTGTTGAAATCTAACTTTAAGTTATAGTGGTCTGATAAGACACAGGAGTTTATTTCAATTTTTTTTTTATCTGTTGAGATTTGCTTTATAACCAAGCATGTGATTGATTTTGGAGAAGGTTCCATGGGGTGCTGAAAAGAATGTATATTCTTTTGTGTTAGGGTGGAATATTCTGTGGATTTCTGTTAAGTCAATTTGAGTCATAACGTCTGTTAGTTTCCTTATTTCTCTGTTAAGTTTCTGTCTGGCAGAACTGTCCTTTGGTGAGAGTGGGGTGTTGAAGTCTCCCAATACCAGTTGTATGGGGTTTGATGTGTGATTTAAGCTTTAGTAATGTTTCTTTTACAAATGTATGTGCCCTTGTATTTGGGGCATAAATATTCAGAATTGATACTTCATCTTTTTGGATTTTCCCTGTGATAAATATGTCATGTTCTTCCCAATCTCTTTTGATTTATTTTAGTTTGAAGTCTATTTTATTAGATATTAGTATAGCTATACCAGCTTGCTTCTTAAATCCATTTGATTGGAATGTGTTTTCCCAGCCTTTTATTCTGAAGTAGTGTCTTTCTCTGAAGTTGAGGTATGTTTCTTATATGCAGCAAATGGATGGATCTTGTTTTCATATCCATTCTGGTAACCTGTGTCTTTTTATAGGTGAATTGAGACCATTGATATTGATGGATATTAATGACTACTTATTGTTAATTCCTGTTATTTTTTTTTGGTGGTAGTGTTGTATGTTTCCCTTCTTTGGTATTTGTTGGTATGGGACTATCTATTACCTGTGTTTTCATGGGTGTATCTAACTTCCTTAGGTTGGATTTTTCCTTCTAGTGCTTTCTGTAGGGCTGGGTTTGTGGAAAGATATTGTTTAAATCTGGTTTTATCATGGAATATTTTGTTTACTCTGTGTAATTTGACTGAGAGTTTTGCTGGGCATAACAGTCTGGGTTGGCATCCATGGTCTCTTGATGTCTGCATAATGTCTGTCCAGGACCTTCTGGCTTTTAGAGTCTCCATTTTGGAAGTCAGGTGTTATCCTTACGTGTCTGCCCTTATAGGTTACTTGGCCTTTTTCCTTTGCAGCTCTTAATATTTTTTTTCATTATTCTGTATGTTTAATGGTTTGATTATTATGTGGCTAGGGGACTGTTTTTGGAACCATTCTATTTAGTGTTCTGTATTCTTCTTCTATCTTTATAGTCATTTCCTTCTTTAGGTTGGGAAATTTTTCTTCTATGATTTTGTTGAATATATTTTCTGTGCCTTTGAGTTGGTATTCTTCTCCTTCTTCTATCCCTATTATTCTTAGGTTTGGTCTTTTCATGGTGTCCCCAATTTCCTGGACATTTTGGGTCATAACTTTGTTGGCTTTAGTGTTTTCTTTGACTGATGAATCTATTTCCTCTACCATATCTTCAACACCAGAGATCTGCTCTTCCATCTCTTGCATTCTGTTGGTTATACTTGCATCTCTAGTTTCTGTTCATTTACTCAGATTTTCCACTTCCAGTATTACCTCAGTTTGTGGCTTCTTTATTGTCTCTATTTCAGTTTTCAAATCTTGAACTGTTTCCCTAACTTGTTTAATTGCTTTCTTTTGGCTTTCAATGGATTTACTGATTTCTTCCCATTTTTTGTTTTACTTTTCCTCAATTTCTTTAAGAGAATTTTTCATTTCCTCTTTTAAGATCTCTAATATCTTCTTAAAGTCATTTTTATGGTGAATATCTTCTTTTTCTTCTGTTTTGGGATGTTCAAGTCTTACTGATTTAGGTTCTGATGGAGCCATATTTGTTTTTATTTTGTTGACTGTATTTTTGCACTGGCGTCTATCCATCTCTTTCTTCACTTGGTGCAAGTGGTGTCTGTGTCTGAGGGAGCCTCTCTTGGTCTGATTGATACTCTTGATCCAGTCGGAGCTCTTAGTCTAGTCGATGCTGATGGACTCTTTGTCTCAGGGAGTAGCTCATAGTCCAATTGGCGCTAGCGGGCTCTGTCTCAGGGAGTAGCTACTGTCTTAGCCTGTGGTAGATGGTGGTAGTCTGACCTGTCTGCAGGATGTCTGCCTGCCAACTGGCCTGAAACTGGGACTCTTAGTCCAATCAGGTGCTGTTGGGCTCTGTCTCAGGGAACAGTTGCAGTCTAGGAGGGTAGGTGGAATTTGGGAGATGTGGGGCTTGGGTTACAGGGTCTGGTGGGGGATGGTGGTAGTCTGACCTGTGTGCAGGAGGTCTGCCTGCCAACTGGCTTGAAACTGGGACTGAAATGGGTGGTGGTGTAGGGGCGCAGGGTTGTGCCATTGGGCCCAAAGCCTAGGGGTTGGGGTGTTCAGGTATGAGGATAAAGATTCACCTCTTAGTCTAGTTGGGTGCTGGCAGGCTCTGTCTCAGGGAACAGTTTCAGTCTCCCAGTGCTGTCAGCATTCTTTAGTTGCCTATAGTTCTTAGTATGTGGTTGAGGCTTCCTGGGCTTTTCCTTGTCTACTTTAACATGTCTATTGATATATCACCCATGTTTAGCTCATATTTGGGCAGTCATGTTGGTAAGACTTTATGGACATAGCTTCTGACATTTCTAGGAGACACAGTGTCACAGTGAACTTCCCAAAGTAACTAATACACATGCAGAGGTGATAATTGATTTCCATGTCCAATTTAACAGGTTTTAAAATTACCATGGAAGTACATAATTGGCTATGTCTATGAGGGCGTTTTCCAAGCTTTAATTCACAGAAGAAACCCACTCTGAATATGAGTTCCACCTTCAGAATGAGAGGTGAAAGAGGGCAATGATTTTGTGAGGAGAGTTAGAGAAGTGCTTATATATTGTGGTAACATTACTCGATGGAACAGTAGAAAAACTGGTTCAGATAGCTCCAAAGAAGCAGCACAATTTATGATCTTTTATAGATACAAGGTTTGCTTTATCTATGGCTAGCAGCTGTTATGTGTAATTTTGCAGGATATGCAAAGCAGTCAGGCTCTACAGGACTAAGAATAGACTGTTGAAGACTGTATTTAAAGCAACTGAATATGTTAAAGTTTGTGTCTGGTGCCAGTGAGCTTTGAGCTGATGTTCTTAGCCTGCTATAAAGTGAACATTGAAATGGCTATACATTGAGTCCATTTAACAACACATATAATGTTTGCTCATGGGTTTTTCAATTGGTCTTAATGTGTTGAAGAAGTTCCTTCACACACATTTAAGTTTGTTGTATTTAATCTTAAAAATTTTTAGATTCTATCTAATATTTTTTCTGTGTCTTTGAAGATGATAATGTAGATTTTGTCCATTTTCTCTGATATAAAATCAAATAATTGAATTGATGTTCAGGTGTTAATTCAACCTTGGCTTCTTAAAATAAATGTCACTTGATTGTGGTGTAAAATGCTTGCTATGTGTTTCAGGATTTGATTTGTTAGTATTGTTTGAGAACTTTTGTAACTGAGTATAATCGAAACTGAGTAGTAGTTCTCTTTCCTTTCCATATATTTGTCTGGTTTGTATAATAGATAACAGGCTTCATAGAATGAGCTGGAAAATATTTCGTTGTCTCATATTTCAAATAATCTTGTGGATAACCAGCATGAATTCTTCTTTAAATGTTTGGTGGAAATTTCTAGTTGAAGGCATAAGGGTCTAGTCTCTCTCTTTGAGGGACGTTTGTAATCATTGAGCAATATGTCTAAGTTTTTATTTGTACTTAATTTGTGTATATTCTATCTTTTACACGTGTATGTTAGTGTTATGTGCATGCATCTATATGTTCATGCTCATATGTATGTAAGCATGTATGCATTTCTGTGTTTCGTGTTTCATACAGAAACCAGAGTTTGAAGCTGTATGCTTTCTCAATTGCTTCCTACCTTTTATTTTATTAAGGCAGAGTTATTAACTAAACCTGGAGCTTGCCAATCTGGCTAGCCTTACTAGCTTGCATGCCTGGTGGATCCTTTGTTTCTGCCTTCTGAGTGCTATGAATCCAAGCTGCCCACATATCTGCCTGGTGTTTATACAGGTACTGAAGATCTGAACTCAAGTCTCTGTGCTTGCATGGAAAGTGCTTTATACACTGAGCCATCTTTCAAGCCTTGTACACATATTTCTAGCTCTTTGTTTCTTTTCTTCATAATATATATTTATATTTTAATTAAACTATGACTACATCATTTTCCCACTTCCCTTTCCTCCTTCTAATTCTTCCCATCTACTTACTGACTTTTCTTTAAAATCATGGTCTCCTTTTTATCATACACACACACACACACACACACACACACACACACACACACAAACACACACACAGAGATATTCCTAAATATATAAATACAACCTGTTCAGTGAGTATGATGTTACCTGTTTCAGGGCTGATCACTTATTTTTGGATATATCATGCTTTGTAGTCTATGTCTATTTAGGCATATGCCCATTGCATCTGGTTTCTACATTACATAATTGTAAGGCCTGCAGTACTTCCTTATATTCTTTTAAAAGTTTTGGCTACCCTGTTTGTTAGTGGTGCTATCTCTTGCTTCTGATTTGTGTATTTTCTGTCTTCCTCTTATTGTTTTTGCAGTCTAGGTAAAGTTTTATCAATTTTTGCTCTATTCAAAGAACCAACATTTTAGTTTCATTGATTTTTCCATTCTCTATTTCATTGGATTTTACCTAAATCTTAACTATTTTTTTCTGATTGATTTGTATTTAGTTTGGTATAATTTTTCTAGTTTTCTAATGTGGAAATTTAGGATATTTATTTATCTATTATTTTTAACTAAATTAAATGTATATGTTAAAATATATTATATGGCTCCACCAGCTTTTTCCAGCCTAACTTGCACCTCCTAAGCCTCAGTGCCCCAGGGTCTTTCTGCTGCACTGGGTGCAACCAACCTTCATTTCCCTAAGGCAGGGCTCAGCTCAGGTCAACACTATCAGCCCAGTCAGGCCAGTAAAGCAGTCCATAGAAGTCCCTGGACCCCTGCCAGAGGGGATAGGTGTGGGCCCCTACAACAACCACTAGGACTCCAGAGAACAGTGAGCTCCACCCTCAGATCAGGCTCTGGACTTACCTGCAGGGGAGAGTGGGGCTCCTGGACATCTGCCACTGGCCGGAAGGCCAGTGCTGCGGCAGTCTGGAGCCCATCCCTGGGCCATGAGGTTCCGGATGAAGCAGGGCGGGGACACACACACATTATACATGTATTATGTATATGTTTATATAATGAATTTTGGCCCCTTTCCTGTCTCTCATCCCCATCCCCCACCCTTGGGAACACTTTTTCTCAAAGAGTCCCCCACCTACTTTCATTTCTTTTTTATGTGTGTGGACCTCAGAGTTTAATTACAGGTTTTTTGCCTGAGCATGAATGGGAGGTTATTTAACAGTAAGAGCAACTTAATCAGTGGCTACATCACTGAAAAAAATGGCAAGCCCTTCAACAACAACTGTTAATTACAAATAGTCTCTCAGAAAGGTGAAAGCTTTCTGGGCCCCTCCTTAATCTATGATGACACTTTAAGTAGCCTAATCTTGTACAAGTCTTTTGCACATAAGCCATAGCTACAGTGAAGTTTTGAGTACAATAGCTATTTCCTGTCCAGAAATCTTTTTTTCATGAACATCTTCACACCCTCTGTTTCTTTTCTTTTTCTTCCCCCCCCCCACAATGTTTTCTGAATGATGGTGTGGGCTGGTATAGATATCCCATTCAAGGCCATCATGACACTCAGAAATTTGGCGAGTTATGGGTTTCTGTCTTAACCTTTGCATGCTGCAGTAAGAAGCTTTTCTGATTTAGTCTGGGTTCATTACTAATCACTTAAACATAAATATTTAGGAGTCAGTTTGATAACATGATCATTTAAGAAAAATAGCAAAAGCATAAGCAGTAGGATTCCTCCTAGGATGTTATAGGGACTATAATAGCATCAAGAGCCACTGGCTATACTATTTTGTAAGCTTATTAAAATATAATCTTAAAAGAAAGGCTTGAATGGAGGTACCATTCATGGATAATAATGTTCTTGCTAGAAGCCATTTGTGATAAAAAAAAAAAATCCCAGTTCCAGCTGTTGTCCATCCTTACAAGCTGATGGCCTTGGAAGCCCTAGAGACCCCTCAAACAATACAGGTTATAAGCATTGGTCTTGGTTGTCCATCAGAACTTGATTGTAAGACCTAATTGCTAAAGATAATGTACACTTCAGTTATAGAACAAAAAAACCAAATGGAGCTGACAGTGGAAGCTTACTTTGTAACAGCTAACCTTCCTAGTGCCATGTAGCTTTTGTAGACTATTTAATATGATTATTTCAGATTTAGCTTTGGTAGGTCACATGTATCAAGAAATCCATCCATTTCTTTTAGGTTTTCCAGTATGATTGAACACAGATTTTTAAACAATGTCCTTGTGAGTCTCTAAGTTTTTTCTGTGTCTCTAGCAGTGTCTCCCTTTTAATTTGAATCTCTCTCTTTTTCAGTTAGTTTGGCTAACTGTTTGTCAGTCTTGTTGAAATTGTCAAAAAACTAACACTTTATTGCACTGATTCTTTGTACTGTTCTGTTTGTTTATTTGTTTCTATTGCTTCATTTATTCTACTGTTTTATTGATTGAAGCCCTGAGTTTAAAGTCCAATTTATGAATGTAGCAATTGCAGCTTTCTTATGGTTGGTGTTTACTTGACAAATTTACTTCTATACTTTTCTTATAAACCTATTTCTTCTATTTTTGTCTTTGAACCTGATATGTGTATCCAATAAAGGCAGCAGAGAAGTGTATTTTTTCTAAAATATTGGAGACATATTTCCTATAAGATTGTTGAAATTCTTCATTTAATTTTATTTTTGAGGTGACTGAATTTGTTGTGTGTAAAATTAATTTATTTTTTAAAACTACCAGTTTTATTCCCGTGTGTTTCATATCTTTCTGTCCTGTTCTTGATTTAGTGTCTTTTTTTAACTTTAGAGAATATTTTCTATAATAACACATAATTATTTTAATAACTGAAGTAAATATGTATATATGTTGTATATACAAAAACATTACTTTTTAAAAAATAGTATATCATAGCAATATTTTTCAGATTTTTCTTTTTAATGTGATGAATGATGGGGATCTTGTTAACTCCAAATTTTCAGTACATTTCCTTTTGTTATTTTAATGAATTAACTGGCACCTTCATTTGATTGAAAGCTTATCATCACATCTTCCTTTAAGTTGATAAAAACTAAAATATTTTATGGTTCCTTTACTTCATTGAATATATTTACGTTAGCAGCTTTCAAGTCCTGCACTTATTTTCCTGCAATGGCAAGGTCTACTTCCATATTTTAAACGTATTTTGTTCACCTTTTCACATATTTTCTAATATGTGGTTGAATAGTGAGCCTTTAAAATAATGTATTATACACCCAACTCATTTGGTATGGGATGACAAAGGGTACTACATATACCCAACAATTCAGAAATATGAATTCAAACATCTCTAGATATGAATGTATACCATTCATGCATGATGCTGTTCATTTATTCATTGGATTTTATTGTTCCTTTTTAATTTTAGTGACTTGTCTGTAATAGTTAAATAGAATTGATTGTGGTGGTATTGTGTTCCCCAAAATATTGTGCACCCTAATAAACTTATCTGGGGTCAGAGGACAGAACAGCCATTAGATAGACATAGAGGCCAGAAAATAGTGGCACACATGCCTTTAATCCTATCACTTGGGAGGCAGAGATCCATCTGGATCTCTGTGAGTCTAAGGCCACATTGGAAACAGCCAAGCATGGTGACTCATGCCTTTAATCCCAGGAAGTGAGCCTTTAATCTCAGGAAGTCATGTCAGAAAGCAGAAAGGCATATAAGGCGTGAAAATCAGGATATAGAAGCTTTTGGCCTGGTTAAGCTTTTAGGCTCTGAGCAACAGTTCAGCTGAGACCCATTCTGGATGAGGACTGAGAGGCTTCCAGTCTGAAGAAACAGGATCAACTGAGGAACTGGTGAGGTGAGGTGGCTGTGGCTTGTTCTACTTCTCTGATCTTCCAGCATTCATCCCAATACCTGGCTTCTGGTTTGATTTTATAAGAACTTTTAAGATTCCTGCTACAATTTATTTCACCAAAAGACACAATCTATGAAGTTGAATTTATTTCACCAAAAAACACAACCTATGAGGTTATTGGAAGAACTGTTTTAAAAAAAATACAGTCACTGTGGCAACAATGGCTGATTCATTTTAACCAATTTCTCTGTTTTTAGTTTTATTTTTTTCCCCTTTATCTCTCTGTCAGGCTGGTTTATCTTTATTAGATCATACTCATTCCTTTATAAAATTATTTTTACATCTTTATGGAATGCAAATTACTCCATGATTTGATGCAATTAAAGTTGTGTACCTTTAATAATACAATTTATATTATTTTATTTTTTATTAAATATTTTTTATTTTATAATTAACTTAATTTCACATATCAGCCATGGATTTCCCCCATCCTCCCTCCTCCCACCCCCTAGGCTTCCCCCCCAATCCACCCCCACTCCCACCTCCTCCAAGGTACTGTCTTCCCTGGGGAGTCAGCCCTGCCCTGCCTAGTAGACTTAGCCGAGGCAGGTCCAGTCCCCTCCTCCTTGCACCAAGGCTGAGCAAAGTGTCTCAGCATAGGCCCTAGGTTCCAAAAAGCCAGCTCATACACCAAGGACAGGTCCTGGTCCCACTGCCTGGGGGCCTCCTAAACAGTTCAAGCTCATCAACTGTCTCACTTATCCAGAGGGCCTGGTCCAGTTCGATGGGGGCTCCTCAGCCATTGGTTCACAGTTCATGTGTTTCCACTAGTTTGGCTATTTGTACCTGTGCTTTTTCAAAACATGGTCTCAATAGCTCTTGCTCATATGATCCCTCCTCTCTCTGGTTGATTGGACTCCAGGAACTCCACCTGGAGCTTGGCCATGGATCTCTGCATCCACTTCCATCAGACACTGGATGAGAGTTCTGTCATGACAGTCAGGGTGTTTGGCCATCTGATCACCAGAGTAGGTCATCTCAGGCACTCTCTTGACCATTGTCAGTAATCTACAGTGGAGGTATCTTTGTGGATTTCTGGGGACCTCTCTAGCACTCTGCTTCTTCCTATTCCCCTGGTGTCTTCATTCATCATGGTATCTCCCTCCCTGTTATCCCACTCTGCTCCTGATCCAGCTGGGACCTCCCATTCCCCTAAGCTCTCTTTCCTCTGACTCTTGCCCTCCATTACCCCCACCCTCACCCCCAGTTTGCTCATGTAGATCTCATCCATTTCTCTGTCATTGGGCGATCCCTGTGTCTTTCTTAGGGTCCTCTTTACTAGGTAGCCTCCCTGGAGTTGTGAGTTGCAGTCTGGTTATCCTTTGCTTTACATGTAGTATCCACTTATGAGTGAGTACATACCATGTTTGTCTTTCTGAGTCTGGGTTATCTCACTCAGGATGATTTTTTCTAGTTCCATCCATTTGCCTGCAAACCTCATGACTGTCATTGTTTTTCTCTGCTGAGTAGTAATCCATTGTGTATATGTACCACATTTTCTTTATCCATTCTTCAGTTGAAGGGCAATTAGATTGTTTCCAGGTTCTGACTACTACAAATAATGCTGCTATAAACATAGTTGAGCATGTGTCCTTGTGGTATGATTGAGCATTCCTTGGGTATATGCCCAAGATTGGTATAGCTGAGTCTTGAGGGAGGTTGATTCCCAATTTTCTAAGAAAGCGCCATATTGATTTCCAAAGAGGCTGTATAAGTTTGCATTCCTACCAAGAGTGGAGGAGTGTTCCCCTTGCTCCACATCCTCTCCAACATAAGCTATCTTCAGTGTTTTTGATCTTAGCCATTCTGACAGGTGTAAGATGGTATCTCAGAGTCATTTTGATTTGCATTTCTCTGATGATTAGGGATGTTGAGCAGTTCCTTAAATGTCTTTCAGCCATTTGAGATTCTTCTGTTGAGAATTCTCTGTTTAGCTCTATAGCCCATTTCTTAATTGGACTGTTGGGTATTTTGATGTCTAATTTCTTGAGTTCTTTTTATATCTGGATATCAGCCCTCTGTCAGATGTGGGTTTGTGAAGATATTTTCCCTTTCTGTAGGCTGTCGTTTTGTCTTTTTGACCATGTCCTTTGCCCTGCAAAAGCTTCTCAGTTTCAGGAGGTCCCTTTTATTAATTGTTTCTCTCGGTGTTTGTGCTACTGGTGTTATATTTAGGAAGTGATCTCTGGTTTCATTCTGATTCATTCTAGACTACTTCCTACTTTCTCTCCTATCAGATTTCTAAGTAACTGGAATTACATTGAGGTCTTTGATCCACTTGGACTTAAGTTTTGTGCACAGTGACACATATGGATCTATTTGCAATCTTCTACATGTTGACATCCAGTTATGCCAGCACCAGTTATTGAAGATGCTTTCCTTTTTACATTGCATAGTTTTGGCTTCTTTGCCAAAAATCATAGGTGTGCAAATTAATGTCAGGGTCTTCAGTTTGGTTCCATTGGTCGACATGTCAGTTTTTATGTCAGTACCAAGCTGTTTTTATTACTGTAGCTCTATAGTAGAGCTTGAAGTCAGGGATCATGATGCTGCCAGAGGTTATTTTATTGTACAGGATTCTTTTGGCTATCCTGGGTTTTTTTGTACATAAGTGAACCTAAAAATTTGACCAAGGAACTCATACAGCTTATAAACACCTTCAGCAATGTAGCAGGATACAAGATTAACTCAAAAAAATCAGTAGCCCTTCTATATACAAATGACAAAGGGGCTGAGAAAGAGATCAGAGATACATCACCATTTACAATAGCCACAAATGATGTAAAATACCTAGGCATAACTATAACTAAACAAGCGAAGAACTTGTATCACAAGAACTTTAAGTCCCTGAAGAAAGAAATTGAAGAATATGTCAGAAAATGCAAAGATCTCCCATGCTCGTGGATAGGTAAGATTAACATAGTAAAAATGGTACTCTTAGGCCGGACGGTGGTGGCACATGCCTTTAATCCCAGCATTCGGGAAGCATAGCCAGGCAGATCTCTGTGAGTTCAAGGCCAGCCTGGGCTACCAAGTGAGTTCCAGGAGAGGTGCAAAGCTACACAGAGAAACCCTGTCTCAAAAAAAAAAAAATGGTAATCTTACCAAAAGCAATCTACAGATTCAAGGCAATACCCATCAAAATTCCAACACAATTCTTCACAGACCTGGAAAGAACAATACTCAACTACATATGAAAAATTTATTTTATTTTCAATTTTGTTTTTGTTTTATTTTTAATTATGAAAGCTTCGTCTTAACTCGGGCTTTTTTTCCCAATTAGCTCTTATAACTTAATTGACCCATTTTTTTAAATTTACATTGTGGCATGTGACTCTGTTACCTCTGCTTAGTATGGCACATCCTAGTTACTTCAAGTATGCTGGCAAAATACACTCACCTAGATTCCTTTTCCTCTTTCTCTTCCTGGAAGTCCTGCCTATACCTCCTGCTTAGCTATTGTATTTGTATTGTGTTTGGTGTTTGTGCATGACAAAATTCTCATATGGTGATAAGAGGAATAATTTCAGAAGTTGGTTCTTGCCTTCCACCTTGCTAAGGAAGGGTCTCTTTTATTTCCTGGTCTTTATTTTATTTTATTTTTCTGAGTGAATATATCAAGGTGGAGACTATTCAGCTTCCCAGATAGAAGTCCCTACAGTATTTTCTAGTTTACATACTTAAAGCCAAAATTTGTTATTTTTATTTGTGTACCTCTGCATACATGTTTCTTTTTTATTATTCTTTCTATTGCTGAGAGTTTTGTAAATGTATATAATGTATTTTGATCAAATTTTCCTATGTTTCCTCACCAATTACTCTCTTGTCCTCCCACCATCTTTCCCTCCCAATTTCATGTGCTCTTTATCTTTCAAACCCACTGAGTCCACTTATTGCTGCCTGCATGTGCATGGTTGTAAGACCATCTACTGAAGCACAGGTGGCCTCTCAGGGACCACATACCTGAAGAAAACTGACTCCCACTCCCACAGAAGCTATCAATTAATAATAGCTCCTTAGCTAGGTGTGGGATTTTATGATCCTTTCCCCTATCTGTGTTGGGATTCTTGTCAGCTTGATCTTGTACATGCAGATACAGTCACTGTGAGTTTGTGAGTGTACAGTGGCCCTGTTATGCTTGACAAATATTGTTTCAATGTAGATTTAGCTAACCATTACATCTATCTTGATCCCTTGAGCCTTGAGAATAGGGGCTGTGATATATATGTCCCATTTACTTATTAACACTCTGCAATCTATTTTTCTTTACATGTTGATGGTGTCTTTTGTTCTTTCTTCCATGCTGCCTACAGACAAGCTGGCCATTGAGTTTTTGAGTTTTTTATTAGTTACATTTGTTCTTTGACAATTTCATACATGTACATAATATATTCTGACAACTTTCATCCCAACTTTCACCCATATTCTCACTACCCCTGCTTATCCATGCTTTCCAACACAAATCTCATTCTTATTTTCAAGTCTATTTATTTGGTTTTATGAGCCACTGAATTTAACCAAGATTGTTTCTGTGACCATTAGAGCCTGGAAGTACACAACTGAAAACAAGGATTCCCCTTTATCCAAGAATCCATCAATAGCCAACAGTTCAACAAGGAGGGATAGGGTACTGTGAGCCTCTCTTCCATCCATGACTGATTGATTACATGGCTAGTTTTATAAGGGGCCATTCCTGAAAACCACAGTTGGTGTGAGTTTAGGATTGCAATGGCTATGTCAAGTATGAAGATAACATTTTGCAATCCTTCACCTTTTGCTCCAGCTCTTATATACTTTCTGCTCTTTCTTCCATGATTCCCCTGGAAGGTGGTAAAAATGTTTGGTTTAAGGTTAAGCCTTCATCTGTGGTACCTTCAGAAATAGTTATCCTCTAGTTTTGAAAAGTAGTCAAGAAGAATGATAAGAATCTATGTTGTTTCAGGGAGTCTCTGGCTCCTCCCTGATCAATTATTGTGGTAGTATCCCATAACCAGAACTAGAAATTTTGATTAGTAACCCACTGCTTCTAGAAGAAGCATTTTCTAGCTATTCAGGGTAACTCCCTTTAATGTTGCTTTATATATATATATATATATATATTCATTTTGGTAACAAGATTGTATGTTCCATATAGCTTTTTCATATTCCCTTCACTTTGTTAGTCATATGGCTTTTAATTGCATTTTATTTGCATTTCCTTTGTCAAAAGCAAACACTTGAAGGAAAATATATCTTTAACTTATTTTCAGATTATCTATGAATTACATTCCATATTTGCAAAAGAACTTAAAAAAATTAACAGTATAAAACATTATAAAATTGATAATTCAACAATGGTCAACCGATAGTTACATTATCAATGTTTGAGATATTAAATAAAAATATAAATCTACCTAATAATAGTCATAGTCATCAAGACTAATATATACTCTGTGGGGATGTATTATGTCCCGCCAATGTACTGTGTTACCCAATAAAATTTATCTGAGGATCAGAGGAAAATCCAGCCACTATAGTAAACACAGAAGTCAGGCAATGGTAGCACATACCTTTAATCCTATCACTCTGGAGACAGGAACCTGTCTGGATCTCTGTGAGTTTGAGGCCACATTGGGAATAGAGCCAGGCGTGGTGACACACACCTTAAATTCCAACACTAGCTAACCATGGAGGTCTGGAGGTCTATACAGACAGATAGGAAATGACAGAGCTGGGCAGGAAGAAGAAGTGATGTTGCTGGACAGACAGCAAATGATATAGCAGAACAGAAAGGCATATAGGCATGAGTATACAGGAAGTAGGTCTCTTTGAAAGCTGTGGAGTTGATGAGTAGCTGTGGCTTTTCCTATTCCTCGGATCACTCAGGTTTTAACCCCAATATCTGGCTCCACGTTTTTATTTAATAAGACAATTTAGGAATTCACCTATAATACTCAAATACACATAGAACTTCCTTTCATATACTTTCAACCCTGTTGTCTATCAGATTTGACACAGAAACTAAGAAACCAAATTTTACTTCTAACAATGAATAGAGAAATCCCAAGAGTAAATCTGACTTACCTCCTTGAAGTCAGGGGTCCATGTCTCCAAATTCCAATTTAGGGTGTGGCAATTAATTGTTTTTTAAACATTCTGCACAAACTAATTATTTATCTGCCATTAGATGAACTCCCTGAAATAGGCTTGATTTCTCTGCCAAGCACCTCTGTAGTGACTTGTGGGTGGATATGTTTAATTAATGAGGCCATATTCTTAGTGTTCAGTAAAGCAGCAAAAGATGACTGTTATGGGAACATAAAATGTTAGCAACTGTCTCCTGTCTATGCAACTTTCTCCCCTTTATCTTGGCTAGTTACGTTCTTTGACAGGTCTAGGCTAGACTTATTCTGGGATTAGCTCCCAATGTTCTATAGAAATTATATCTTATGATCTTTAAAACATTTCTGCTAAAAGAATGACTTTAACATTGACTGGATACTGTTTTGCCTTTCTGAATTGCTTTTGCTCAATGTGGCCTGGACTAATATGTACTGTGATGCTTATTGCTTGCTCTTAGCCATGTATTAGTAAAGATATTGCTCTTGACCTTAGCATATTATGTCAAAGACTTATTCAGCAATTTTCTGCTTTCTAATCTGACCATGCTGCATTGTGGTTTATATAGTGACTAATTTCGCTCTTCATAATTAAAATGTGAAAGGCTAGTTTTGAAGGAGAAGGCTTTCCCATCTGGAGAATATACTTAAAATAGATCGATTTGTATAACATCTGGTATCTTCTTGGGAAACAGTATTAAGCATTTTCCAGATGTGACAGCTATGAAAGTAAACTGCACTGCTCTGATCTCCCTTCAAGAGAGTCTACTGCAGGGAGCATAGCAGATTAAGAGCCTCTAACTGCTACACTTTTGCATTTACTATGGCACTTGCTTCAGGGCCACAGTTTTCCCAGGAGCTGTAGCCACACAAATACTAAACACAACAGGTGTATCATTTCCAGGACATCTATACTTGATACAGGCAGGGCTCCTGTAGTACCAAGCTTTGCATGGAGTCATTTCATTGGTAAAGCTGAGAATTTTTTGCATATTGCAATAAAATAACTGAACTACAATCTGAAACTTTTTCCTATTGATAATCCACTCCCTTACCCACAACCCCACCAGATTCTCAGAGGATTCAAATTGGCACAGCAGGAATCAGGAGTGTTTCTGGTCCTCACATCTTATATACCTTTCTGCTTTCTACCACCACTCCCTGGGATTCAAGGCTCACTTTCTGGGATTAAAGGCATGTGTCACCATGCCTGGACGTTTCCAATGTGGCCTTGAACTCACAGAGATCCAGAGGGATTTCTACCTCTGGAGTGCTGGGATTAAAAGTGTGAGTGCCACCATTTTCTAGGCTTTGTATCTAGTGGCTGTTCTGTCTCTGACCCCAGATAAGTTTATTAGGGTGCACAATACTTTGGGGAACACAATACCACTACAAAGAGTCATAATACAAAATAATGTAAAGATTGATTTTATAACTTAGGCATTTATTGCTTGGCTGGAAAAAATAATCCATTCTTCAGTGAAATATGAGGTAAGGACAGTCCTTAGGCTGGTTACTGAAGATTTTACTAGCATTTTCCTGAGATGATATCATGTTAGGAAGAGTATATTTTCTGGACTAAAGATTCTGCCATTTGGCCAATAGTGGGCAATGCCAAAAAGAATATTAAGTAGACAATCATAAAGTAGAATTGATTCCCTATAAAAGAATTTTCAAAAGTAAGTGCTGTGGGATGTTCTGTATGGCAAATGTGTTGCTAATTAGTCAATAAATAAAACACTGATTGGCCATTGGCTAGGCAGGAAGTGTAGGCCGGACAAGGAGGAGAATAAAGCTGGGAAGTGGAAGGCTGAGTCAGAGAGACACTGCCAGCCTCCACGATGAGAAACAGCATGTGAAGATGCCAGTAAGCCACGAGCCATGTGGCAAGGTATAGATTAATGGAAATGGATTAATTTAAGCTGTAAGAACAGTTAGCAAGAAGTCTGCCATGGCCATACAGTTTGTAACCAATATAAGTATCTGTGTTTACTTGGTCGGGTCTGAGGCTGTGGGACTGGCAGGTGATAGAGATTTGTCCTGACTGTGGGTCAGGCAGGAAAACTCCATCTACAAATGGCGTCCAACGTGGTGGCAAGGGTTTCCACCTAAAAACTGAGGAAAAAGATTCTAAAATGGAGCTAAAAACAGTTCCTAATTGTCTCTCTCAAATGAGCGGCAGCTGCAGGTTTAAGCTACTTGTGTGTTCCTAGCGTACGTCTTATGGTGGGAATGAGGCCTCTGCAAGTGGCACATTAAGCTGTGTGGTGGATTTAGCCTTTGCTAGTACTAAACAAAAAAAAGAGGTTTCTGGGATACACGCTGCTTGGATAAAAGCATAGACCCACGATAGCTCCCAGAGCTGGTGGTAAACATACCGTACCACTGCCATGTTGAGAAGCTGAGGTGGGCAGAGCCAGCAGCCACAGCTGCTGCAGATTCATAGCAATAGATTCACAATAAGACAGATTCAGGTGTAATAGTTTACAATGTGTGTAAAAATGTACGTAGGCTTGAAAGAGACAAAAAAGGTGATATATAGAGTTATAGAAACAAATACATAGTTTTAAAAAATAAAGTCTTTAAAGAGACAGTAAAGGTAGTATAAAAAATAAACCACATAAAAATGGATATTACACAGAGAATCTGGATTGTGTTGTCTTTGGGATTTTTAACTGCAGAAAAACATTTGATTGTAAAAGCTGTTGAGTTATGCCAAAATGTATATTTTAAAGGTACCTTGACTTCAAAATTTGGATATAAGGATATGTTGCTTTGGAAAGGAGACTCTGCTTTTGTTCCCACAGAAAGCCAAAGGCTATGGATTTGTTCCAGATTAAGATACATCAGGTTTGACCAGCCAAGACCCCCTGAAGGTCTCCAATGACACCATGGCACAGATGATTCAACATCCAGAATGGTTTCAAGGCAATTGGCTCAGATGATACAGCCTCACAGACTACTCCATGATGTAGATGTAACCAACCGTCTTATTAAATAAGAAACACAGAGCCGATTCAGAGAAGAAAGCCAAGAGGTCAGAACTAAGAGCCTTACCCTTCCTGCTTCAGCTATCCTGCTTCAGCCAAGAGAGCTCTCCGAAAAAGGGGCCTACTTCCTGTGTGTATGCCTTTTTATAGTCTAGCTGTTCTGCCTTCTCATTGGTTGTAAACCTAAACACGTGACTGCCTTGTCATTGCCTGTATGTACTGCCCTCCAGGTCCTTAAAGGCATGCGCCACCACCACCACGCACTTGCTATGGCTCTAAAACTCTGACTCCCTATCAACTTTATTTATTAACATACAATTAAAATCACATTTCAGTACAAATAAAATACCACCACATTTCCCCTTTTCTATTTTAATAAAAAGGAAAAAAAAAGAAAAAGATTATAACTAACAAAAGAAAAACTAACTATATACAATATATACAAATAATAAATGTCTAAACAATGTCTAGTCCATTTGTATTTGACAAATTCAGAGATAATAATTTCATTGTCCTATTTTGTTAAGTCCAAAATGTATCTAATTCACTTTCTATCCTAATTAATCTTCAACTATAACTAACTAATCTTCAACTCCCTCAGAGACCCAAGAAGGAAATAATATTAGCTAACAAAAATAAAAACAGAAAGTGCATGCAAGCAACTTCCAAAAAATTTGTGAGTTGACAGAAACAGCCAGCTGCCTGGACAGTCACCTGAGGTTTCTCCGCAATGCTGGGGCATTATCTTCAGCCTATAGGCTTAGCATATCTGACAGACTCATTTGTGAAGTTGGATGTACACAAGGTCAATAGTTCAACCTCACATTGGGTGAGAGCAGTCCATGTACCAGAAACACCTGAATTCCACTAGTGTCATGTCATGATTCAGGATTTTAAATTCTGGAAAATGTTGATGGTTTTTTAATTCAGCTCTCCATTCTTCTTGGCTGTGTACATATGGCTTCATCTCAGCATCCCGTTCTTCTCCACATCCCTCTATCAAATGCCAGTTTACTATTGAGAGGCGTGAGCTTAGTTACTCTTCAAGAATAACTGTTTCAGCTGCTGTTCCATTGCACATCAGAAGCCATCGGCCCACTGCCTGTTCAGCTGCCTTCGAAGAAAAGGGCACTGTACCTTTTCCAGATTGCGAAAGCCACTTCAGGGATGGTGCCATATTGTCCTGGCCTCAGAAGATGCCTTTTGATAAAGCCATAACCACACTTGTTTAGGCAAGAATCAGTAGTCCTTTGTTTCATGTCCTGTCTGTCCTGTTTGTCAGCAGTTGATTTGAGGATACTTTGTTGTCCAGTGGCTTACTTTTGCCACAATGAAAGCTAACTCCATACGCAGTTTCTTCAATGCCCATATTTTCTCTGAAGTAGATTGGTACTGCCAGGAGCCGACATGTCTCATAGTCATAACAAAAAAGAAGAATTTTCTAAGTTATTAAAACATTTTAAATGCCATATTCTGTAGATCTCTGAAGGGTTTGAAGATGACCTATCTAAAATATATCTGCTCAATTTTTAAAACATATCTAATATGACTACAAGTTCTATTGTAATATCTAACTACTAACAATCATTTCTTTATATCCTAATAGTTGGTAATAATAACATTCAAGGATCAGAAAATTGCATTGTTAAATGAACGATATAAGTACAATTAGAAATATACATATAGCATTTTCTAACAATATCAATTTCAATATATATAATTTGTATAAAATATAAAACAATCCAATCCAATGTAAAGTGTTTAAAACTAGTAATTGTCTTTTTCTTTTTCTTTCTTTCTCTCTTTTTTTTTAAATAAGAACCTTAAATCTAATCTGCTCAGTCTTTTTCCTAACCCTTGACAACAACTTGTAACCAACCCCCCTAAACAATGAAAATTATCCCAGACCCAAAACCCGTAAAAAGACCCTAAAACCACCCACCCCACACCACCTCTTTGGGAATGTGGGCGTCGTATTCTTAAAATTGCTTCCTGCTGGGTATGGGTGAAGTTGTCTTTATCCTGAAAGAAAAATTTTAGGTTAATTTTCAAATTCTAGGAAAGGTAACTATATCCTTCAATATCCATTCTGTGTATAATGCCAAAGTTCAGGGTTTATCTCAAGTCCTTATTCAAGTAGTCTTTGAGACTGGATCATCTCAGCTAGTCATCTCAAAATTGCTCTGAGCAACTTGTAGTTCAAAGCTGATCTGTAGATGATGTTTGTCAGCTTAGTGATATTATTATTGTCCACATGGAATTGTTGTTGTTGTGGGGCCCCAACTTCTTCCTGGAGACTTCAGTTGATGTTAGGCCTGGCCGTGAATTCCTGCAGAAACCTGATAAGAGATTCGAACACAAAGACATATATATGCAGCTAATTGAAGCCTTTTTTCTAGAATTAATTAGTACTCTATATGACCATTCATATCTTAACAAAGTTTAAAATGTATATATATCTGTATATATATTAATTTTGTAAGTTTTGATATAAAATTTATACTTTAAGAAAAGTTTAAAGAATCAGAATAGAATCAAAGAGTTGAGATTAGTAATAGACTAGTCCCTTAATTAATTTGGCTTTTCTCCTGTCTCATAGCAGAAGATGGCTCTTTTATTCTGGCATGATACAGGGAGTTTGCATTTTCCTTTTAACAACATGCTTGAGTTTAAAGAAGGAGAGAGCCATTCTCCAACTCCAAAGTCAGCTTTAAATTTTAATTGGACTGGGACTATCAGAAGATCAATAGTGTTAAATCTTTAGAGAAAAGCGGAAACAAACATTTAGGAAGACATAAAATTTTTTAGATAATATATACCCATACGCCATTTCACTCTGCTTCCTGGGATAGATGATTTGTCCCTTTTCTACAGTTGTCTTATTTGTCCAGTGTTCTTCAGATTCCTTAACCTTCATTCTCCTAAAAGACAAAAACAAAAACCTTTTCCCAAGACTAATTTTGGGGATGTTCCTTTTTGGCAAGTTATTATCTGATTAAATGAAAAGACATGTGTTACTGGTATAAGTTAGTTTAAGTTGGATGTCCATGTTGGTTGATGAGCTATCACCTCCTCTAATTAAGAGGTTTCTCTTGTTCAAATCGAACCTTTATCAATTTTGATGGTACCCACAACTTATCTTCTCCTGTAGAAACAAAAGCAAAACCTTGTCCCCAATGTAACACATACCCTGGTTTCCATTCTGAGGTCAGCACATCCTTAAAATATATAGGCTGATTTAATTCTGTAGTTTTTTCTATTATCTAATGTCTCTCTGCAGCTGTTGTTCCTTTCCCATTGGCATTAAGAAAATTCAAAGTTAATAGAGCATTATGCAGTCTATTTCTGGGGGTTTTTGTTACCCCTTTCTGTTTATTTAGCATATCCTTTAGAGTTCTGTTTGATCTTTCTATAACTACTTGACCTGTAGGATTATGTGGTATGCCTGTAATATGCTTTATGTTGTAATAAGCAAAAAACTGTTTCATTTTAACAGAGACATATGATGGAGCATTGTCAGTTTTGATTTGTGCAGGTATATACATGATGACCATAACTTCTAGCAAATGAGTGATTACAGAATCAGCTTTTTCAGAACTCAAAGCAGTTGCCCACTGAAATCCTGAATAAGTATCGATAGTGTGGTGTACATATTTCAGTTTTCCAAATTCTGCAAAGTGAAACACGTCCATCTGCCAGATTTCATTCCTTTGAGTACCCTTTGGGTTACATCCTGCTGGTAATGATGTTTGATTGTAGAAGGATCAAGTAGGACATTTCTTTACTATTTCTTTGGCTTGTTGCCAGGTTATGGAAAAATCCTTTTTTAAACCTTTACTATTGGCATGATGTTTTTTATGAAATTCTGAGGCCTCCAGCACATTTCCTATTAATAACTTATCAATCTCATCATTGCCTTGTGCTAGAGGGCCTGGCAGACAAGTATGGGATCGAATGTGAGTTATATATAAAGTCTGACTCCTTTTGCTGATTGTATCTTGTAATTGAATAAATAGTTAAGTTAATTCTGAAGCATCAGGGATAAATTCTGCAGTCTCAATATGTAATACTACTCTTTCAGCATACTGAGAGTCAGTTACTATGTTGAGAGGTTCTGAAAAATCCATTAATACCAACAGAATAGCATATAATTCTGATTTATGAACTGAATTATAAGGACTTTGAACCACTTTACTTAAATTTTCTGATTTGTAACCTGCCTTTCCTCTTTTGTTGGCATCTGTATAAAATGTATGAACTCCAGATATGGGCTTTTCCCATACAATTCGAGGCAAGATCCAATCAGCTCTCTTTATAAGATCAGTTCTATCGCTTTTGGGATATTTGCTGTTAATTTCTCCCAAAAAATTACTGCAAGCTCTTTGCCAAGGTTCACTTTCTGTCCATAATTTTTCAATGTCCTCCTTAGTTAAAGGTACAACAATTTCTGCTGGGTCTATTCCTGCTAATGGACGAAGTCTCAATTTTCCTTTCCAAATCAAGTCAGAGATTTTTTCCACATAAGTTTTTTATTTTTTATTTGTTTATTTGGTAAAAATATCAATAGTTCATAGATGAGAAATATTTCCAAATAATCTTTGAAAATCATTAAGAGTCTGTAGTCTATCTCTCCTAATTTGCACCTTTTGGGGTCTAATTTTTTGTAGCTCTATTTTATATCCTAAATAATTAATAGAATCTCCTCTTTGTATCTTTTCAGGAGCAATTTGTAATGCCCAGCAAGGCAAAATTTTCTTTACTTCTTCAAACATTCTTTCTAAAGTATCTGCATTTGAATCAGCTAGTAAAATATCATCCATATAATGATAAATTATAGATTTAGGAAATTTTTTACATATCACTTCCAATGGCCATTGTACAAAATATTGGCACAGAGTTGAAACATTCCCTGTGGGAGGACCCTCCATTGAAATCTTTTAACTGGTTGAGAATTATTATAAGTAGGCACTGTGAAAGCAAATCTTTCTCTGTCTTTTTCTTGTAACGGTATTGAAAAGAAACAGTCTTTTAAATCAATAACTGTGAGAGGCCATACTTTTGGTAACAGAGTAGGCAGAGGAATTCCAGATTGTAGAGAGCCCATTGGCTGAATTACTTTGTTAATTGCTCTAAGGTCTGTTACCATTCTCCATTTACCAGATTTCTTTTTAATAACAAATACAGGAGAATTCCAAGGGCTGTTTGATTCCTCAATATGCTGAGCATTTAACTGTTCTTCTACCAGCTCTTCTAAAGCCTGGAGTTTCTCTGTTGTTAAAGGCCATTGCTGGACCCATACAGGCTTGTCTGTTAACCGTTTTAAAGGTAGAGCTGTTGGTGTCTTTGGAAGATCATCAGTTGTTGTGCCCTGTTCTTGTATAATATGAATGGCTGGTGACCACTCAGAATAATGCCTTCTAATATTTCTCTCAGAAACATGTGCTAATTTATGATTTGTTTCTGAGATTGGAGGGATGTTAATCTGAGTATACCATTGTTGTAACAAGTCTCGACCCCACAAGTTCATAGCTATGTTAGCTACATATGGTTTCAATTTTCCTCTCTGTCCTTCTGGACCTATACACTCGAGCCATCTTGCACTCTGTTTCACCTGAGATAATGTCCCAATTCCTAACAGTTGAACGTTTACCTCCTGAAGAGGCCAAGTTGGATGCCAAAATTCTGGTGCAATTATGGTAATGTCCGCACCTGTGTCTACCAGACCAGACAACAAAACACCATTTATTTTTATCGATAATTTTGGTCTTTGTTCATTAATAGAAGTTTGCCAAAAAATTTTCTTTATATTTGCTCCTGAATTTTCTGTTCTCTCTGTTTCATCATCCTGACCAGCATGACTTATTCCAATAGGCATTTGGTTATTTAATTGCTCTGGGTAGGGGTTTCCTCTATGACTGCAGGAAAGGTTTGAACTGGATTTGCTATTGGGGCCCGCATGAGGCCCCTCTGGGAGTTTCCCGAAGACTGAGGCAAAGGATTACCCTGTCTGTCCCTTGTTGATCTACATTCCTTGGTCCAGTGTTTTCCCTTACCACACCTTCTGCATACTCCAGAAGGAAGGGGCATTCTGTTGCCATTGTTCCTTGAAGAAACATTGTTTCTAGGAATGACCTGTTTACAGTCCCTTTTCAAATGTCCTTGCTTTCCACATCCAAAACATCTAACATTCCTGAAACCTTTTGAAATTGCTTCTCCTACCCACGTATCATCATGCTCATGAGCTTCAACATTAACCGTATCTCTAATCCAATCTTCCAAAGGTGCAGATCTTGACTTTAATGGCCTGATTATTGTTTTGCATGCTGCATTCGCAATCTCAAAGGCCAAAGATTCAATTATTATCTTACTAGCTTCTGAATCCAAGACCATTCTCTTTACTGCTGAAGCCAGTCTTTGTAAAAAATCTGTGAAAGATTCTTTTGGGCCTTGTACAACCTTTGTAAATGACTCAGTTTTTTTTCCTGGTTCCTCAACTCTGTCCCATGCATTCAAGGCTGCTGTTCGACATAAACTTAGGGTTTGGACATCATATAAACATTGTGTTTGTGCTGAAGCATATTGACCTTCTCCAATAAGCTGATCCTGGCAGACTTGTATTCCTTTATCCCTCCACTGTTTTTCTATGTTTTTAGCTTCGTCCTTGAACCAAGTTAGCCACTGAAGCCTTTGACTGGGTTCAAGAACAGCCCGTGCCAGCTCCTGTCAGTCCTGTGGTACAATCCTATTATATGTTGATGAAGAGTTTAACACTTGCTTTACATATGGGAAATGCATGCCATAAGATACTATTGCCTCCTTAAACCTTCGTAAATCTAACATTTCAATTGGAGACCAAATATTTTGTGTAGTCATTTGATCAGGCGACTGCTGTACGGTTACTGGACAAACTAAGGGTGACTGTGTGAAAACAGGCTTTTTTTCTGTAACCCTATGATCCAATCTTGAAGCAACTTCACTGTTAGTTTCCTCTGTCTGAGTTTTTACAGGTTTAATAGGTTTTTCTAAAGCTGACACCCTGGCACTTAAATTGACTATCTTTTTAAATAGTAAAATGAGGATAAACATAGTAATAAAATGCATAATTCGATCAACATTAATCTTCTCATATAGCTGTTCCATTGTCAGACTGTCTAAAATTGCAAACAAAGCCCAATTTTCTTCCAATGTACACAGAAAACCCATTTTTTTTTAATGTGGAAAAAAATTTTTCTTTTAAATAGTTTCCTTTAAAATATCTGATGTGTTAAGTGACTTACCAAGTCCTCGTAGAACAGTACCAATCCAAGGGAATTTCAAAACAGCCACCTAGTGTCCGAGGTGTGAGTCCAGAGAGAGAGAGAGAGAGAGAGAGAGAGAGAGAGAGAGAGAGAGCACACAAGAACCGTAGCCGCAAGTTCTGCCTAAGAGCTTGGATCCAGCCACGTGTTCCCGCTTGAACTTAGTCAAGCCTTGGCTCTGACTACCTTAAGCTCCAACCACGTGCATTGGCTTTACAGGCAGGGGCCCTGTTCCGCAGGGCAGGCCTGAGTTGTTTGTAGCACTGGATTTAAGCAAGTAGCTCAAGGTTAGTCCGGCCTGAGGCCAAGCCGACCTGGGCCTGGGCTAAGGAGCCGGCCGCCCTGGCGGGAAACCAGACCTGCCAGCCGCCCTGGCAGGAACCCGGACCTGCTGCCAAGCCAAGTTAAGTGGTTTTTAATGGATTTTTGTCACGTTGGGCACCAAGTGTAGATGTAACCAACCGTCTTATTAAATAAGAAACACAGAGCCGATTCAGAGAAGAAAGCCAAGAGGTCAGAACTAAGAGCCTTACCCTTCCTGCTTCAGCTATCCTGCTTCAGCCAAGAAAGCTCTCTGAAAAAGGGGCCTACTTCCTGTGTGTATGCCTTTTTATAGTCTAGCTGTTCTGCCTTCTCATTGGTTGTAAACCTAAACACGTGACTGCCTTGTCATTGCCTGTATGTACCACCCTCCAGGTCCTTAAAGTCATGTATCACCACTGCCACGCACTTGCTATGGCTCTAAAACTCTGACCCCCAGGCAACTTTATTTATTAACATACAATTAAAATCACATTTCAGTGCAAGTAAAATACCACCACACCATGATCCTAAAATTTTCTTTGTATCCCCATAAGATACAGCGCCCCCCTCCAGCAAGAAGTTGTAAGAGAAGCTACGCCCAAATTCCCAAATTATATGTAATTTTACTTTGTTAAGGTTAAAACCTTCCTTTAAAAAAAAAAAGGGGGAAGTGCTGTGGGATGTTCTGTATGGCAAATGTGTTGCTAATTAGTCAATAAATAAAACACTGATTGGCCATTGGCTAGGCAGGAAGTGTAGGCGGGACAAGGAGGAGAATAAAGCTGGGAAGTGGAAGGCTGAGTCAGAGAGACACTGCCAGCCTCCACGATGAGAAACAGCATGTGAAGATGCCGGTAAGCCACGAGCCATGTGGCAAGGTATAGATTAATGGAAATTGATTAATTTAAGCTGTAAGAACAGTTAGCAAGAAGCCTGCCTTGGCCATACAGTTTGTAACCAATATAAGTATCTGTGTTTACTTGGTCGGGTCTGAGGCTGTGGGACTGGCAGGTGATAGAGATTTGTCCTGACTGTAGGCCAGGCAAGAAAACTCCATCTACAAGTAATAATGGTTACAAAATAAGAGCTGAAGGTATTTTTGGGTACAGTTTCACAGAAAGAAAAT
Source organism: Peromyscus eremicus (assembly GCF_949786415.1). NCBI lineage: Eukaryota > Metazoa > Chordata > Mammalia > Rodentia > Cricetidae > Peromyscus > Peromyscus eremicus. Next base: position 124,429,190 of record NC_081439.1, read on the forward strand.
TGTATTTGCTCCAGGAATAGCCTCTGCCTTCTTTATTTGTTGGCAACTCTTAAACTAGCTTTGAGTCCCAGAAAATTCCATGTTAGGCAATGTTATTTGTCTCCCCAAAGTTCACCACTTTGCCTATATTCATTCCAACATCATCTTTCCTTTTAATCCTTCTACTTTTCTTTCCTCAAATATTAGCTCTATGTGTCAACCTATTTTAATATACACATGAGCATACATGAGAAATATTGTATTCATAGAAACTCTAAAACAGTGTACTCAAGTTTTCCTTCTGTCTTTAGTGTCATTCTCTCTTATATTTTACTTTTCCAGACACTAAAAGTTCAGGATACCAAATTATTCTCCATTTCTGATGCATATATTTAAATATTTTATTGATTTGTATTACATATATTTGTATTTAATATGTTAAGTATATGTATAAGTTATGCTTTTATATTTGATATATATTCTACATATGAGTGAAATTTTTTATTTGTTGTTCTTCTTTTTACCCTCTCATTCTTCTCTGTTGTAACCCCCTCTGTTTAGACTTTTTTGTCTCCTACATAGTCCCTTTTATATATTTATATCATATATCTATATTTATGTCATCTACATCTATCTATACAGATATGTTTAAATCAGATTTCACCTGTGGAACAAAACATTAAATATACGCCATTCTGCGTTTAGCTTATTTTATTTTACTATAATGATCTTAAGCTCAATTTATTTTCCTGAAGATATTATAATTTCATTCTTTATTTATTCATAATTTATTCATGGTTGAATAAAATTCCATTGTGTATACAGACCACAATTTCTTTATCCATTCCTCTGTTGAAGGGCATATAGGGTTGTTCAATATCCTTACTATTGTGAATAATGATGCCATAAACATGAATATTTGCATGTTTTGTGATATATTGACTTAGCTTTTTGTGTATGTACCCCAAATTGGTCCAACTGCATCATATAGTACTATGGTAGTTTTAGTAGTTTTTTGGATTCCCTAATAGTGATTTGTAGCTTAAGTTTTTCTGCCTGGCCCACAGTCAGAGCAAATCTCTATCACCTGCCAGTCCCACAGCCTCTCAGACCCGACCAAGTAAACACACACAGAGACTTATGTTGCTTTCATACTGTATGGCTGTGGCAGGCTTCTTGCTAACTGTTCTTATAGCTTAAATTAATCCATTTCTATAAGTCTATACCTTGCCACGTGGCTCGTGGCTTACCGGCAACTTCACAAGCTGTTTCTCATCGTGGCAGCTGGCAGTGTCTCTCTGACTCAGCCTTCCACTTCCCAGCTTTATTCTCCTCCTTGCCCCGCCTATACTTCCTGCCTAGCCAACAGCCAATCAGTGTTTTATTGATTAATTAGCAACACATTTGCCATACATCCCACAGCACTTCCCCCCCTTTTTTTTTTCAAAAAGGAAGGTTTTAACCTTAACAAAGTAAAATTACATATAATTTGGGAATTTGGGCGTAGCTTCTCTTACTACTTCCTGCTGGAAGGGGGCGCTGTATCTTATGGGGAAACAAAGAAAATTTTAGAATTATGGAATAGTCCATGAGGCTGTATCATCTGAGACAGATGCCTTCAAATCGTTCTGGATGTTGGATCATCTGGGCCATAGTGTCATCGGAGACCTTTCAGGGGGTCTTGGCTGGTCAAACCTGATGTATCTTAATCTTGAACAAATCCATAGCCTCTGGCTTTCTGTGGGAACAAAAGCAGAAACTCTTTTCCAAAGTAACATATCCTTACTTCTAAATTTTGAAGTCAAGGTACCTTTAAAATATGCATATTGGTTTAACTCAACATCTTTTACAATCAAATGTTTTTCTGCAGTTAAAAATTCCAAAGACAACACAATCCAGATTCTCTGTGTAATATTCATCTTTACGTGGCTTATTTTTTATATTAATTTTACTGTCTCTTTAAAGACTTTATTTTTTAAAACTATGTATTTATTTCTATAACTGTATATATCACCTTTTTTTGTCTCTTTCAAGCCTACGTATATTTTACACACATTGTAAACTATTACACCTGAATCTGTCTTATTGTGAATCTATCGCTTTAAACTGCAGCAGCTGTGGCTGCTGGCTCCGCCCACCTCAGCTTCCCAACATGGCTACATTTACCACCAGCTCTGGGAGCTATCGGGGGTCTGTGCTTTTATCCAAGCAGCATGTAGTCCATAAACCTTTTTTTTTGTTTTGTACCTGCAAGGGCTAAACCCACCATGCAGCTTAATGTGCCACTTGCAGAGGACTCATTCCGCCATACTGAAGGTTGAGCGCGCACACCAGAAAGCCACAAGTAGCTTAAACTAGCAGCTGCCGCTCATTTGAGAGAGACAATTAGGAACTGTTTTTAGCTCCGTTTTAGAATCTTTTCTCAGATTTTAGGTGGAAACTCTTGCCCCACGTTGGGTGCCATTTGTAGCTTAAGTTTTTCTGCCTGGCCCACAGTCAGAGCAAATCTCTTTCACCTGCCAGTCCCACAGCCTCTCAGACCCGACCAAGTAAACACACACAGAGACTTATGTTGCTTTCATACTGTATGGCTGTGGCAGGCTTCTTGCTAACTGTTCTTATAGCTTAAATTAATCCATTTCTATAAGTCTATACCTTGCCACGTGGCTTGTGGCTTACCGGCATCTTCACAAGCTGTTTCTCATCGTGGCGGCTGGCAGTGTCTCTCTGACTCAGCCTTCCACTTCCCAGCTTTATTCTCCTCCTTGCCCCGCCTATACTTCCTGCCTAGCCAATGGCCAATCAGTGTTTTATTGATTAATTAGCAACACATTTGCCATACATCCCACAGCAGTGATTTGCATAGTTACTGTGCTCTTTGAAATTCTTTTGAACAGTGTAGAAGTGCTCCATTTTCTCTTAATCTTTCTCTGCATTTGTTGTCATTTTTTTTAGAGCATCCGTTATCACTGGGATGAGACAGAGTAATGATATAGCCTAATTTGCTTTTCCCAGATGGTTATTTTTTCATATTTTATTGAGCATTTTTATTTCTTCTATACCAATTAAAATTATTAGATTGAATGAAAACAATCTTTCACATTTATGCTGTCTGTAACAACCCAGATTTGAATACAAAAAAACTGACAAAGTTAAGAAGTAAAACAATTGAAAGATACATCTATTCCTGGGTAGTAGATATATATATATATGTATATGTATATATATGTATATATATATGTTTCCATGTATATATTATATATTACCTCAAAAACAATTGCTATTTTTGAGAATAAAGAGAAAATATACACAAACATCCTAGGAAGAGTAAATCTGTGCAACCAAAGTGGCAAATTGCAGTAGCAACAGTAGGCATTACTTAGATTCTTGTTGCAGGGAACACTGTTGATTTGTGTATCTGTTGCTGTCCCTTTAGGTTTACTGTGCTACTCTTGTTATGATTGTTTCTCCATGGCTGTAGCCAGCAGATGACTGAGTACTGATGATATACTAGTGGCAGGTCCTTTTTGATCATCATGGAATTTTTTAAGGAACAATCTTCCATTAATCTGTCTGACAATAACTCATAAGTGCTCTTCTGTATGAAGGCCTTTATAATAAAATTTTATTCATTGTTTTTCTTCTTTCACAAATGCCAGAATGCATTCTAGTCTCATATCTTACTACCTATGTTTGCTTCCTTAGCACTGCATCTTTTAAAGCATAACATTGATGTCTATTCTTATCTTGATGTCTGCTTTTCTGGTCCCAAGCAGGGAAATAAGGCTCTGAAAGATCTAGAAATTAGTGTTTGTGATTGTTAATATTATGTATCCTCTTGACTGGGCTAAGATATGCAAACACCTTGTCAAGTATTATTTCTAGGCAAATTTGTGGGGGTGTTTCTAGAACATATTAACATTTCAGTCACCTGAATAGAAAATAAGATATAAACTAACTTTTCTTCAATCCTACAGACAATGGTTTGGTACAGTATACAGCTAAATTAGTAGATAATTATAGTACCTGCTGTAGTAGAAAAAGGCAGATTTGTTTGGTAAGACACAGTGGACCTGACAAATAACTTATGAGTCAGGACAAGTTTTCTGAAGAAGGCAGTAAGCTTTGCCCAGCACCTCTTCAGTCACATGAAGACAATGAGGAATGACACTTTGTAGACAATGTGGACTTATACAAAAAGCTTTCTGAAGAGAGAGTATAAAGTTTGGAATTAATGTCAACATCATTACTTGTATTGATTTCTGGTAGGCTGGGCCCTGACTGTGTGTGTAAATCAAGAGCTTCAGACTGGAGCTAGAGAGAGGGCTCAGCAGTTAAAAGCACTTGTTGCTCTTGCTGAGGACTCAGGTTCAATTCCCAGCACCCACATAACTGCTGACAACTGCTGGTAGCTCCAGTTTCAGTCAAGTGACTCTACTTGCTAAGACATCTTCCTGCACCAAACTTTAAGCTATCCATTGGCTAAATTTTTATGATACAAAATTCTAGAAATTGTTTAAACTTACATCTATTTGAACAATCTTTTCATTCACAAGCATTGATACTTAAATTTAAATTTTTCCCAATCATTAGAAATCTCTATACAAATGGATAGTCTTCTGTTTCTAACACATTCACTATTTTCCTTTTTACCTTGATACCAGGCAAAGACATTAAAATTTATTAGTCTTCTTGTAGAATTTTCTAGGAATGAGTCATTCAGCATATTGTATTATTATATGTTATGAAACAATATAGCAACATTTTGAGGAAATTGATCCCAAAAATTTCATAAGAAAGCAAAAAGACAAAGGATTAAACAATGCTAGGAAAAAGTTCTACCCAAAGATTTGAATAAATCTTACTACATAAAGGGTCAGGATTAATGTATTCATCCTTCTCTTTACCAGTATTTCTCATCAGTAATTTTATAGTACCTTAAGCACTAGAATAGTGAATATAGAATAACTGAATATATATATATGTTATAGATAATATACATATAATTTGAATATATATGTAAGACACTAATAATGGACATAGTTATAGATATGATAAATTAACAATTATAAAAGATACAGTTCAGAAATGAAATAAACAGTACTTTTGTTCTGAAGTCAGAGAGCTATACCTATATTCACTTTAGGTCTGGGTCCAAGATACAGGGTTGTTATGGGAATTTGTTGGCCTCTTTACTGCATTCTAACACCATGAGTATTATATGGTTATGTAGTTACATTGTTATTCATGAACACTGATTGTTGTGAATCCTTTGTCATTCTGCCTATAGTAACTTGAATGTCATACATTCATTTATTGTATAGTCTTTGTCATTCTTATTTATATATTTCCAAAGTTATGTGATCTCCCTAGTACATACTTTTTAAAATTTTTACATCTCAATTTGTAGCCTACTTTATATTTGTTGCTTAAACTTTTGAGGTTGAAATTTTATATTGCTAAGACTTAACTTTGAATTAGATAATTCATAGCAGTTCCAATAAAATTGAAAATAAAATCTTTCATTGGAGAGAAAAATTATGGAAATCAGTATCCTTCATATTTCCTTTTTTATTCTCTCCCTTGACTACAAAATTTTAGTGATTTCCATTTTATCACTTTTGTGCTTAATATATATATGCCACATATGCTTGGCACAGAAAAATTTATGAAGAAAAAAAGGTTAACAATCTCTCTGCTCTGAAATCCATCTTATTTACCTTATTTTGCACCAAAGTTACCTTAGAGATAAAATGCGGAATCACTTCTTAAGTAATGATCATTCTGAAGATTTTTAATTTTTATATATTTTTTTAATTTTTAACCTTTTTTCATTGTTTGAGAATCTCAGTTATATATAAAATGTGTTTTGACAAAACCCACCCTCTATTTCTTCCTTTCCAATTTCTTCCCTATCTCTTCCACATGATTCCTTCCCAATTTTATATGCTCTTTTTTTATTTAAGAAATTTTTAATTCATTTTACATACTAACCACTGATCCTCCTCTTATCCCCCTCCTACTCCCTCCAGCTTTCTCCTACCCCTATCCACTCCCCATTTCTCCTCTAGAAGAATAAGGCCTCCCTTGGGGAGTCATCCAGTAACTGATGGAAGCAGATGCAGAGATCCACAGCCAAGTGCCAGCCTGAGCTCTAGGAGTCCAGTCATAGAGAGGGAAGAAAGATTATATGAGCAAGGGTGGGGGGCATCAATATCATGATGGGGAAATCCACAGAGATATCCAAACAAGGCTCATAGGAATCCATGAACTTTAGGACTGACAGCTGTGGAACATGCATGGGACCAGACTACGCCCTCTGCATATGGGAGACAGTTGTATAGCTGGACCTGTTTGAGGGGCTCCTGGCAGTGGGATCAATATCTATTCCTGGTGCATGAGCTGGTTTTTTTGGATCCCATTATCTACGGTGGGATGCCTTGTTCAGCCTTGATGCACGGGGGAGGTACTTGGTCCTGTCTCAAATGAATATTATTTTTTAATTTAACATTTTTTAGAATTTCATAATGAGTACTCTTTTAAGATATTTCAATCCTTCTCTTCCTACTCTACCTCCTCTTATGTCCCCTCCTCACTCCCTCTCAATTTCACAACTTTTTCTTCCATAACTATTACTGTTATACACACACACACTATGTCACACATACATATTTAAAACACATACTGAGTCCATTTCATGATGTGTCTATGCACATGTGTTTATTGATGACCAGTTGAGGGACAATTTATCAGGGGACCTGTCTCTGGAGTAGACTTCTTCTCTATTAGCAGCCATTGATAAGCTGTAGCTCTTTATCTAGGGGTGGAGTCTCTTGAAATTTCTCTATCTGTGGTGGCATCTTATCTGGTGTAATTATTCAAGTCTTGTTTAAGCAATCATATTATTAAGATTTCATGGGTGCAGTGTCCTCATCATGTCTAGAAAACTCTGTCCAGCAGCAGGTGTCCAGAGCCTCTGCCTCTGACAGTCTTTCTGCTATTTATTTACCAATGTTATTTACCAGGCACAAGAAAACATGAGGTACAGCAGAACCTACTATTAGAGTTTTTGTTAAAGAAGGGAAAAGATAGATGTGAGTAGACCTCCAGGAAAGGAACATATGGAGAGAGGGGGGGAGTGGGTGGAGTCTACTTTTATAGGTCACTCCAGGCATGTGCTATAGGCTTATATATGTAATCTATGCCATGCATGCATATAGATTACCTAACTATGCTTTGCTTGTATTATGTAGGACATAAGGCCCTGGAGTGAATGAGCAGTTTGCCTGACTGCTGACAGCACATATGTGGTCATGTGACTCCAGAAGTAGCTAGAAATAATAATATTCCACCTTTTTTGTTATTATAAAAAGTAAGGGGTTAAGGGTGATGGGTAAATGGGAATGGGGTGCTGTGTCTCTTGGAACTGCTTCCAGCTGACTTGGTGGGCATCAGTTAATTTTTTGGAGGTGGGGGGGCTTTTTCTGAGGTAGCTGGTTGTCCTGAGGTAGTTGACTCTCTTTGCTGCTGTTCTGATTCCTGTGCAATCATCCAGTTCTGCTTGGATCTGACAACTTGGGCCCAAGAAGATGCTGGTGAGGCAGAAGATTCAGTTTCGATTTTTTTTTTCCCTAAAACCTGGTACTTGGGGAGGGTGCAAGAGGAGATGATGGAGGTCCCTGAGGGTTCCTAGGATGAGGGAGGGGAATCCCAGGACCAGGAAAGTTTGAATAATACTTATTTGAAGTGGATCTGACCTGTCCAGGTAGCTCCAAGCCAACTCCCTAAAGCTCAGAAGAATTTTTAAGTTTACAAAGGAGACAAATTTTAGACATATTAAGAAGTGACCAAAGGGAATTTAAGAACCTGAGCTTGTAGCAGTGATATTATAGTGTTTAGTACTCTGTTATCAGAATTTTATCGGTTAGTGTTAAAATTATAGAGTCCTATAGTAAGAGAGAGGGAGAGAGGAATCTGGAACATGCTTTGTTTTTCTATTATTATCATCAATTAAGCTTCCTATCTTCACCTGAGCCAAACCTTAAGGCATCTGTTTCCTTTCATTATCTTGGTATCAATTCAGTATCCAGGAGACACAGGTGATTGATTACTGAGGGCATTTAACAGTAATAAATTGCTATATTAAGGTCTGTTTTGCAGAGTCCAGACCCTTTTGAGTCTGGAGATGTGAATACCTCTGGAGTGTTACTGTTTCTTACTGCCTGTATATATTTTATGATCCTTGTGCTTCTGGGGGTATAACAGTCAACTGAGTAGTTAATTAGAAATTTGAATATGTTATTAGTGACAGGAATGGAAACTGATGAAGCAAAATGTGATTGGTAGAGACAGGAGAATTCAAAGAGTGAATCAGGAAGAAAGACATACGGGGTTTCCAATCCAGTGGGGTTGAGTACGATTGTGGGATGAAGTCTCATTCTTCTGGAATCAGAGATGAGGCAATTGATCTCCATGTCCTCTGGAATTTAAGAGAGCTGAGTCCTGTTTACATTACTGTGTATGAAGAGGAATTTCCTTGGGGTGGGGTGGGATAAAAAGATTTAGGTGAGATAGGTGAATACTGTGAGGGAAGCCCTCAAGCTTAGTAGTTCTGAGAATTATAAGAATTACCTTGCCAGGCGGTAGTGGCACATGCCTTTAATTCCAGTACTCGGTGCATCTCTGTGAGTTCTAGGCCAGCCTGGTCTACAGAGCAAGATCCAGGACAGGCAACAAAACTGTACAGAGAACCCCTGTCTCGAAAAACAAAACAAAACAAACAAACAAACAAAAAAGAATTACCTTAAAGGGTCCCTGACATTTAGGAGGGAGGAAGGAAGGTTGCTGGCCCTGGAGGGGGTGGTTAAGAAGGACCTGATCTCTGATGTTGATTGGGGGTAGGCAGGGATTGTCATAGAGCCAGGGTAGAGAATGGTCAGCAAACTTCCATAGGAGAGAACAGAGGTGATAGAGTAAGGGGTCGAGCAATTTGTCAGGTATGAGAGAAGGTTTGGATAGAAGGCTGGGGTTAGAACTGGCCTCCCATACATGAGTTCAAATGACACGATTGAAAGGGGTTGCTTGGGAAGAGCCTGGAGCCTGAAAAAGCCAGAGGCAATAGTTTTACCTAGTCAAGTTGAAGCTCCTGTGACATCTTAATAATGTTTTTTAAAGAGCAGTTAGTCCATTTTACCTTCCTTGAGGACTGAGGATGGTAAGGGATATGGAAATGCCAAGGGATGTTAAGAGCTTTAGATAGGGTTTAGGAAATCTGGGAGGTGAACTCTGGGACATTATCAGACTGGAGAGAGGCAGGGATACCAAATAAGGGATAATCTCCCAAAGAAGGTGAGAGACTGTCTGAGCTCATTTGTTAGAAATTGGGAAAACTTTCACCCAGCTTGAGAAAAAATCCAGTAGGACCATGAGGTATTTAACCTGTCTGACAGTGGGCATATGGGTAAAATCAAGTTGCCAGTCAGTCCCTGGAAGGGAGCCCCTAGCCTGGTAGGTAGGAAAAGTTTGGCTCTGATATTTGGAATTGGGATCTGACTTTTGACAAATTTTACATGAGGCAGTAATAGTTTTTAAGATTTGTAAGTCCTCAGGGGTGAGCTGTAGGTGGGCCTTGACAAAATGAGAAAGGACCTGACTATTACAATGAAAGAGCTTGTATAGATAAGACAGAATTTGCCAAGTGGCAAGGGGTGACTGGAGGATGTGGGTTGTAGTGTATGGATTCCCTGTGGTGGGTGGGATGGCTGGAGGGTTGCTGTCCTAGCTGCCTGATTGACCCTGTTATTTCCCTTGGAGATGATGGAGCTGTTGGTCTGATGAGACTGGCAGTAAATAATTCCTATAATTTTGGGGAGATAGGAGGCCTTTAACATGACCATTATTTGGCTTGAGTTAAATATGGATCCTCCTTTTGCCATGAGAAGCCCATGCTCTTTCCAGATGGCAACATTGGACAGGAGTATTTGAAAAGCATATTTGTAGTCTGTATAAACATTTAGGAATTGTTCCTGTGCCCATTTTTAAGGTATGGGTGAGAGCTACTAGTTCAGCCTGTTGGTTAATAGAATGAGCAGGTAATGTCTGTGCTTCAACAACCCCAATATCTGACACTATGGCATAGTCTGCTCTATGGGTCCCCTCAGGTAAAAAGTAGCTGCCATCTGTGTACCAGGCATAAGTTGCCTGAGGCAATATGCCCCCCTGTATGTGTGAAGGATGGGGCAATACTTCCTCTAGGGTTTCAGTGCAGGAATGAGAAAGAAAATAGTCAATATTAGGTTGAGGGAGAAGATTTGAGATATTAAGGGATGGGCAAGTTTTGAAAGTAAGTGTGGCATCTTCCACTAGTGCCACTTGGAGGGAAAGAACTAGGGAAGGAGGTAAAGTGTGTAAGCCTTTATAAGTTAAGAGATGGGACAGGTTATGGTGAAAGAAGACAATAATAGGTGACCCAAAGTTTAGCTTCTTTGGTTCCTGAATAAGGAGCTCAGCAGCTGCTAAGGCCTAGATGCAAGGTGCCCATCCCTGACTGGTAAGGTCTAGCTTCTTTGACAGATATGCTACAGGTGCAAAGGAGGGTCTCAGCTGATGCCCTAGAGTTCCCAGGGCAAAGCCCTCCTTCTTTGCTACATAGAGGGAGAAGGGCCAGGTTAGATCTGTGAGGTGAAGTGCTAGGGCCTGGAGAAGAGCCTGTTGGAGATTCTGGAAAGGTTTAGTAACAGGGTGAAGGAGGGGCTCATGTGGGGAGCCCTGAGCTGCCTCATATAAGGGGCGAGCAAGGAGAGAAAAAGATAGAACCCAAGACCATGGGAAGCCAGCTATTCCTAGGAAAGACAGAATCTCCTGTTTAGTAGAAGGGACTGTAAGAGACTGGATTAGATATTTTCTATCTACAGTAATAGACCTGTGGGTTGGAGTAATAGTTAGACTCAAATAGGTGACCTGGGGAGTGGACAGCTGAACTTTAGAAGGTGATACCCTGTAACCTTGGCTGGATAAGAAATTTAGGAGAGCAGAGGTGTTAGTTTGGCTAACCTGTAAGGACAGTTAAGAGATGGGACAGGTTGCCGCGGCAGAAGATGGTGGTGGGTGACTCAAAGGTTAGTTTCTTTTATTCACAAATAAGGAGCTTAGCAGCTGCTAAAGCATGTATGCAAAGTGCCCATCCCTGAGTGGTGAGGTCTAGTTTTTTTGACAGGTATGTTCCAGGTGCAAAGGAAGGTCCCAGCTGGTGCTCTAGGGCCCCAAGTGCATATCCCTCTCACACAGAGGGAGAAGGGATGAGTTAGGTCTGGGAAATGAAGTGCTAGGGCCTGGAGGAGAGTCTGTTGGAGTTTCTGGAAGGAGGAGTTCATGCAGGGAGCCAAGAGCTGCCTCATATAAAGGGTGAGCAAGGAAAGAAAAAGATGGAACCCAAGATCATAAGAAGCCAGCTATTCCCATAAATGATAGAATCTTCTGTTCAGTAGAGGGGACTAAAGAGACTAGATTAGGTGCTTTCTAAATAAAATAATAGCCTTATGGGTTGAGGTAATGGTCAGAACTCACCTGACCTAAGGAGTGGACAGCTGGATTTTGGAAGGTGAGATTCTATAACCCTTGATGGACAAGAAATTTAGGAGAGAAGAATTATTAGTTTGGATAATTTGTAATGATGGGCTGCAGAGTAGAATGTCATCTACACACTGTATGAGTTTAGAGTCAGGGAGAGACAAAGAGTAAGTCAGAGGCTAGGGCCTGACTAAATAGGTGTGGGCTGTCTCTGAATCCCTGTGGCAAGATAGTCCATGTCAGCTGCATGGACAAGTGACTGTCAGGGTCAGTCCAGGTGAAAGAAAAGATATTTTGACACAGGGCTGAGAAGAATAGAGAAGAAAACGTCCTTGAGATCTAGAACTGAGAAATGCGAGGTTCCTGAGGGGACAGTGGAGAGGAGTATATAAGGATTGAGGACCACATGATAGAGGGGGACCACTGCAGAATTAATGATCTGGAGGTCTTCAACCAGGTAATAGGTACCATTAGACTTCTTAACTTCAAATATATGAGTGATAAAAAAAAGAGGTTGGATGAAGTAGATTTTTCTTAGAAGGTCAGAGATGATAGGTTTAAGTCTCCTAAATCTCTGGAGTAAGAGAAGGTACTGAGCTTGGGTAATGTATTAGGTAGGGTCCTGTAACTGAATAACAATGGGGGAATAGTGCTTAACAACAGAAGGGTTTTGGATGTGCCAGACTTGGGGTCCACCTGAGAGGCTGGCAAGGGAAATTATGTTAGAGCTAGTGGGGTGGGTGGCTAGGAGGAAGAGGAGAGGAACTGCTGGATGAGTCTTGTGTCAGGTGAATGGGGGAAGCAAATGAATTGGAAGCTCCTACCTTGTCTAAAAACATCTCTTCCCATCAGGGGCATAGGGCAAGTTGGCACAACCAAAAATCTGTAGGAAAGAGTGATACCTTTGAAAATACAATTAAATGGTGAGGTCTGGTGCAGTGGGTAATGCTGTCCCCCTACCCCAACAATAGGGAGAGGAGAAGGGGAGATGGTTCCCCAAAACTCCCTCAGTACTGAGTAAGTAGCCCCAGTACCCATGAGGAAGGAAATTTATCACCCTGATACTGTAATGGCTACTCAAGGGTCCTTGTGGGAGATAACAGTTGTTAGGCTGGAGACTGGGCACCTTCAGTTATCCATGGCCAAGCCTAGAAGGTTGGCTGGAGGGTGGTCTGTGTTTGAAGTTCCCATGCCTTGATGTATACAGGGGCATTCAACTGACCAAAGTGCTTCTTTGGACACAAACCAGGAGGCCCACACCAGACAGAGCAATTAGGAGCCCAATGGCCTTCTTAACCACATTTAAAACAAGGACCTGGGGCCCCCTGGGTTGCTGGTCAGATGGCCTTAGCTAGCATTTGGTATTTCTGTTTATGGGCTTTCTCATCTCTCCCATGGTACGCCTTAAAGCCAGCACTAAGACTTCTGCCTGTGGCGTCAGGGGTCCTCTCTCCAGATGCTTAAGCTTGGCCCTAATGTTGGGGAAGCTCTCTGAAAAGAAATGTGTCATAAGGAGTTGTCTGTCCTCTGGACTTTGAGGATCAAGATTAGTATATTGTAAGAGGGCCTTGGTAAGTTGTTTTAGAAATTGAGATGGATTTTCTTGTCTGTCCTGAACTATAACTCGAAACTTTTCATAGTTGACTGGTTTGATGGCAGCCTTACAAAATCCTGCTAGGAGAAAGGTCATAAACTGATCCCCAGCTAGAGAGCCACCTAGGGCATTATAATCCCACTGTGAATCTCAGTTGGGGACCATTCCAGCTCTGGGAGGATGTGCTGCATTAGTCTGGTGGACCTCATCTGCATGTATCCTAGCCTGTTCTAAAACTCATCTGTGCTCCTCAGGAAGTAGGTTGTTAGTTAGGATCATGTATATATCATGAAAAGTGAGATTATAGGATTGGGTGATATATTGAAATTCTTTAATAAAAGAGGTAGAATCAGACATATAAAAACACATATTTTTTTCTATCCTAGAGAGTTCTGCTAGTGAGAAAGGGACATGTATGTAGATGTAACCAACCTTCTTATTAAATAAGAAACACAGAACCAATGCAAAGAAGAAAGCCAAGAGGTCAGAGCTAAGAGCTAAAACCTTACCCATCCTCCTGCAGTGGTCCTACCTCTCCGAACTCACTACCCCTGTGTTAATGTCTTTATATAGTGTTCCTGTTCTGCCTTCTCATTGGTTGTAAACCCAACCACATGACCGCCTCGTCATGGCCTGTCTGTATAGGCCTCCAGGTTTTCCTTTCTTGGTATTGAGATTAAAGGCATGTGTGTCCAATAATGGCTGTATCCCTGAACACACAGAGACTTACCCAGCTCTGTATACCAAGTGCTGGAATTACAAGTATACGCCACCACTGCCCTGCTTTCCTATGGCTTGCTAATAGCTCTGACCCCTGGGCAACTTTATTTATTAACATACAAATAACATTTTAATACAAATAAAATATCACCATACATGTACCTTAACCAGTCTATCCACCTTGGCTACCTCTTGCAAAGGGAAGACAGCCACTGGGTTGATTTGACTGGGGTGGGGTTCCTTAGCAGCTCCAGAACATGTGACAAGAGGAGTAAAGGTGGGATCCAGAGTTGTATGGTTGGAGTGGCCCAGTACTGGAGAGGAAGAAGGGGCTGGGGGAGCTGAAGGAACAGTCGCTGGAGGACAAGAAGGAGTGGGAGGTCAGAAAGGCAGGAGTTTATTAGCAGGGTCTAGAGTAGTAGTGAGAGCTTCCTCTGTTTTGGGTTGCATAGCTACGAGCATGTAGGTAGGTGAGTAGGAGTGAAGGAGAGAGGGTTTGACCTAAGATAGAAAAAGGCTTGGATATAAGGTAATTCTTTCCATTTGCCCATTCAGGGTCCAAGTAGCCATTAAATAGCCATTTTTATTCTTATCTAAGGTATACTTAGGTCATTTTTTAGAGCAGAAGTGGATAAGCTTAGAAATCTGTAAGTAGGGCATTAAGCTGAGAAGTCTGAGGGTTTCTAAAAGGCATCCTAGAGAAATTATGGGGCTTATGGGATTGGAGGCCTTGTTTCCCATGGCTGCAGCATAGAAATGAGAACAAAATAAATGAGATTCAACAACTTTAATATCTCAGGTGTCCTGGAGATCAAGCAAGGATTGATTAAGAATGGCACAAGTCGCACAGTGTTTCTTTGAGCAAAGAGGAAGGGCCAGGGATATAGCCTGAAGGACAAGAGTCTGAAAGACAAGAAAGGAACAAAAATGAGGCCTCAGACAGTAGTCGTGGGGAATGGCTGGGGGTGATAATGATAGGCTAGGCTGACCATAGCCAATAAAGACCATGGATGGGGGTGTGGTGATATATTGTGTATCCTGATAAAATTTGACTGAATTGATCAGAGAACAGAACAAGCCACTAGATTAAACATAGAGGTCAGACAGTGGTGGCACACACTTTTAATCCTAGCACTCAAGAGGCAGAAATCTGTCTGGATCTCTATGAGTTCAAGGCCACCATGGATTACATGAGATTGACTCAGTCTAGGAGGGAAACAGACCCAGGCAGTGGTGGCACACACCTTTAATCCCAGTATTTGGGAGTCACACAGTCCTTTAATGGCTGGGCAGAGAAAGGTAGATAAGGCATGAGGAGACAGGAACTAGGAGCCTTTTAATCTGAGGAAGTTCATTCTGCTAGAGGCCTATTAGCTGAGGCTTTTCAGGCTGAGGAGTTGGTGAGGTAAGAGTTCATGGCTGTAGCTTGTTCCTTTGTCTCTCTGAACTTCCAGCATTTACCCCAATATCTGCCTCTGGGTATTTTATTAAGATCATTTAGGAATTCATGTTACACGGTGGTACCCCCACTTCCAAGGACACCAGAGGGATGCCAGGTGATTAATGATCATTCCCACAGGTCCAGGGAAATGTTTACAATGACTGGTAAAGGAAAAATTCACCAATCAAAGTAGTCAGTGTAATGTGAAGTGATCCATTAGCTGGTCAGATGGAAAGTGGGCAGTTGTAGATGAACCAACCTCAGTTTAGGATCCTGGTGCAGGTGCGCTGAGAGAGCTTGTTTCTTTATAGCACCAATGTTATTTATTTACCAATGTTATTTATCAGGCATGAGAAAACATGAGGTACAACAGAACCCACTATAGGAGTTTTTGTTAGGGAAAGGAAAGAATAGATGAGAGTAGGCCTATCAGAGAGGAGCATGTGGAGAGTGAATGGGGATTGGGTAGAGTCTGCTTTTATATGTCACCTTGCACGTGCACATACAGGCTTGTATAGCTGTGCCACGCATGCACATAGATTATATGACCACACTTCATGAATGATTAGGTGACCATGCTGACCATGCTGCACACAAATTATGTAGGATGGAAGGCCCTGGAATGACTAAGCATTTTGCCTGACTGCTGACAGCACATGTGCAGTCATGTGACTCCATAAATGGCTAGGAATAATAACTCGTTCTACCTAATCTTTCATGATGTTCCCCAAACCTTAAGTATAGAAGTTGTGTTGTAGTTATTCCAATTGGAGCTGTTTATTCTGATAATTTGATATGTCTTGTACAACTGGGTATATATTATAGGGTCCTGTGAGGCTCCCTTAGGGAAGGGGATGAGTGGGTACAGAGTCAGTGATACAGACTCTGGGAAGATGGTTGAAAACAACAAGCTCCACTTATTAAGGAAGAGACAAGCCTTAAACACCCTCCAGCCTGCTTCAGGGGAAGGTCTGATGAATATGCATCTGCTGATATGACATGGCTACCTTTCATTGGTCCAGGTCATCTCAGATCATGGCTCAGCTGCTGTTGCTAAGGCCCTTAGGCAGACCCAGGTTGGCTGTCATGAAGTATTTTATGCACATGATCTCATTACAGGTTTGGGCCAGCTGGCCCTCAGGCCTGTTAGGGCTAAGTCACCTCACAGGTTGGATTATTGATTCCTTTTCTACACTTATAGTAATAGACCTATAATTCAATAATCTATTTTATAGAAGATAGATTTTTTTCATACAATATATTCTGGTTATGGTTTTCCCTCTCTCAGCTCCTCTGAGATCTTCCCCATCTACCCTCCCACCCACATCCACAACCTTTCTGTCTCTCCTTTGGAAAAAAAACCAGGCATATAAAGAATAATAATAGACTAAAAGGAGATAAAACAAAACAGAAAATCAGAATAGGATAAAACAAAGAAACAGAAGAAAAAGAACCAAAGAAAAAGCATAAGAAACACATACAGATACAGTGATGTGCACACACAAGAATCCCATAAATAAATAAAACCAGGAACCATAATATATGCACATAGGACCTGTAAGGGGAAAAAATCCTTGACAAAACATGAGACAAAGAACTTCCAAAGATGTTACTGAGTTCATTTTGTGTTGGCAAAGGAAGTTCATTCTACTTCTGGGCATGGGATCTGCCCTTAAGATTAGTTTGTATCCCAATTAAGACTCAGTTTGAAAAAAACTACTTTTTTATATGTGAGAAGTTATCAATTGGAGATAGCTTCTAGGGTAGGGATGGGGGTTTGTGTCCCCTTCTCCTCTCAGCACTAGGAACCCATCTGACATAGACCCATGCAGGCACTCTACCTACATGCTATCACAGTCTCTGTGAGTTCATAAGTGTAGTGGTCCTGCTGTATTTGGAACGTCTAGTCTTCTTGGTGTCCTCCATCCTCTCTGACTCTTACACTCCTCCTGCCTCCTCTTCTGTAGAGTTACCTGAGCCCTGAGGGAGAGGTTTGATGGGAACTTTCCATTTAGGACTGAGTGTCCCAAAGTCTTTCACTCTCGGCACATTGTCTGGCTGTGAGTTTCTCTATTTCTTCCCATCTGCTGCAAGAGGAAGCTTCTCTGAAGATGGCTGAACAAGAAACTGATCTGTGAGTATAGCAGAATGTTGTTAGGATAACGCAAGCAATATTAGGTCCAGCTTATATTGCTTGCTCCCAGGGTCCTTGGAAGAGTCTACCAACCAGCTGAGGATTCTAATCTGAGGGATATTCAATAAATCTAAGCACACTGAGTTCTTTAGTCCATTCACTTTATTCTTCTATGGCGATTCTATCCGCACAGTTTCTTTTCTGCTCTCTTACTTAGCTCCTCTCTGTCCCTCCTGCTCTCAGTCCCTTCTGCTGTTCTCTCATCATTCTACCTAGTTCTTTCCATCTCAGTCCTCATCTTTGTTCATTTCCATCAGTCCTCCCAGTGCTCTCAGAGAACCAGTATATACACCCACACAGTAATTCTTTGGTAAAGCAATGTGAGGCTTGAAGTTTTCAGGGTCTCAGAGAGAGGTGATAAGGACCCACACATAAAGCAATTAATTGTCAGCTTCCAATTACAACTCAAAAGGGGAGTGACTAAAGGGAAGTTCTCTGGTAGGGTCAACTAAAGGCTAAGACCAATTAGCGAATTTATGTGCTCAAACTATAATCTAGAAATGGCTAGGTAGAATGGTAGGGGTCAGTAAGTCACAAGAAAGTAAACTGTCTTTGGCGGCGCCACTTTTCCCACTCATCCCAGCTGCAGCTGCTTTCTGATAGGGAGGGGGACATATGCTAGTTGGCTAAGCAACCTATGTCAGAGCATGTAGTATTTGGTTAGTAAAAGCACTTTCACTCAGAGTAATTGCTGAGGAGAAAAATCTAGGAATAGCACCTGGCTAAGGAGGAATAAAAACTTAATTTGCACAAGAAAGAAGCTTGGCACCTATCTCCTGCCTGGCCTTGTAAGCAGTCTCCTTGGGTCAGTGGGAAGTAACTGCCTTAACTCAGTATCTAGAAAATGGCTAAAAAATCCTCCCAGGAATGTGAGCAGTAAATCTCTTAAATTATGGTCTTGTGTAAATAACCTGGGGTGAAGGTAAGCGGTTGAGGATTTAATTGTTAGTGGTTCTTTACTCTATCTTTGAATGAGATGAGCTAATATTTATCTATGTGCAGTTTTGTCCTTGGAAAAATGTATCTTTGTTGAAATACTTTTGTCCGGAGAATGGCTCTGGCCAGATATATTCCCCTACTCTACAATCTTTGTGGATTGTATGGATTGTAGCTCATGTACTGAATACTTAACAGCTAAAATCCACATATAAGTGGCTACATATTATATTTGTCTTTCTGGATCTGAGTTAACTTCATCCATTTACCCACAGCTGGGGCAGTTGTCCAATTACCCCAAATGTATAGGGAAAGTTGTGCCAAAGATTGAGATGCAATCGTGAGATTACATGTACACATAACATGGAGATGCATGGTAAATGGGGAAAACCATAGCTGTTATTGCACAAGAAGTTTACAAGAGACAGCCAGTTCATTCAAAAGGCAGTAATCCCATAAGACCTTGTATGATGGTTTCCTCTAACAGAACCCTTAGTTCTGATAGGTTGATCTTCTGAACTCTAGTTGTCACTGCTGTACACTCTCATGGACTTTTACTACCAGCGGCTCTCAATATTAGGAGTCATTTTATTGAACACTTTTCTTGTTGTTAAGAACAGTAGTATTTTGCTTTTCCCTAGGTCCCCAGCTGTCTAGTCTCTGGTTCATGGTCACTCAAGCAGTATCAGGTTTGGCTTCCATCTCATGGAGTAGGCCTTAAGTCAAATCAGATATTGGTTGGTTCCTCTCACAAGATTTGTGCCAACATTACACTAGCATATCTTGCAGGCAGGTCATCAATGTAGCTCAAAGGGTTTGTAACTGAGTTGGTGGTTACTTTTCTCCTTATGCAGAATACCTTCTAGTAACATGAATAATAGTCAGTAGGGATGAAGTCTCTAGATAGGCACTATCTCAACTTCTATATATTTAGTGAGGTTATATAGGTGTTTTCAGCAATAGGACCTTACTATAAGTTGTGGAGAGCTACCAATAGCCTGGATAATAGCCTGCATTGTTTTGGGATTCCCATGGGGTCCCTTTGTCCAACAACTCAATTAGATGTAACCCATTCCTTGTCCTGGAATCTTCATTTGATGATGAGAGATATCCAGTTGAGGCTCTGTTTCCATGGTTATTTGATGATTTCATTTAGGTCATCTTCATACATGTATATATTTCATGAAGCTTCTCCTGTGTTAAGTTTCAATATGATCGCTCAAATGATCCTTAGTTTTAGCAATCCCTTTCCATATTCCCTCCCTTGCTTCCCTTTTCCCCATCCCTGTTTGATCCTCCCATTTCAGCCCCCTGACTCCATCCATCCATAACTACCTATTCTATTTCCCCTTCCTGGGGATAACTATCCCCCCCATATTCCCCTACTCTACAATCTTTGTGGATTGTATGGATTGTAGCTCATGTACTGAATACTTAACAGCTAAAATCCACATATAAGTGGCTACATATTATATTTGTCTTTCTGGATCTGGGTTAACTTCATCCATTTACCCACAGCTATGAACATGATTGAGCAAATGTCTCTATAGTAAGAAGCAACATCATTTGGGTATATGTCCAAGAGTGGTATAGCTACATTTTAAGGTCAATCTATTCCAAGAATCCAGAAGAACCTCCATACTTTTTTCCATAGTGGCTGTATAAGTTTGCACCCCCACCAGCAATGGAAGAGTGTTCCCCTTACTGCCCATCAGGAAGATTTAAGCTATCCAGTGGGAAGATGAAGACCCAAGCTTCAGTCTGAATCAGAAATACTCTTAACTACTGAGACATCACTCTGGTCCCCAGTGTCTTGGTATTGCAATCATATGAGAGGAACCATTGGAAGAAATTGAGCCAAGGCTGCACAGAACATTGCTGTACTACTTTATTATCTTTGAGACTGAATATTGATTTGTAACTATTTTTAAATTTTAAAGTAAAAAATGTTTGTTATAAACCAGAAGAATTTTTTCATCACACTCCATCATTTCTACATAATAACTAAACCTTAAGCATGTCATTATATGTTTTTTCCCATCTACTCTACTACTGCTATGAAACAACTGCCATCATTTCTTTAATTGCTGTCATAACTAGTTATTTAGGACCTTAGCTCATATTTAAATCCCCTTTCAGGCCAATTTATGTGGGACATCTTATTCAGCCTTGAAGTAGGGGGAGGGGCTTGGTCCTAATTTTTCTATTTATATGTTTTCAATCATTTATAAACTTCTCTATTCAATGTCTGTTGGTTCAGTGTCTTCAAACAAAAGTGGAGCTCAAGTATTTGCATATGTACTGAACATATACAGATACTTTCTTGTCATTTTCCATATTATAGCATAAAATTACTTATATAGCATTTATATTTGCACTATATATTAAAATAACCTAGATATAATTAAATAAATATGGAAAGGTGTGCATAGACTACATTCTATATAATAGACTTGAGTATCTAAGAACTTTGATATCCAAAGAAGTTCTTAAAACAAAATAGTCAGTGGAGACTGATTGACAGCTATATGTTTTAAGTATTCTAATATGTTATAAGAATATGCCATATCCTAATGTGATCTAAGAATAATATACCATGTGTATTTCCTGAGTTTAAGGTATACATTTTTAATTTTCTAAAACTTACTTATCTTTTGTTTTGTTTTAAAAAGAATATTCAATCACTCATATAAACAAACTAAAAATATCTAATATGTTTATTAAAAACACATTTATTAAAAATAAAACTACTATAAAAGTAAATTTGTTTCATAACTTTGGAGCTGATGTATACATTTAATATCTTTCAGAGGACCTGTGTCCACTTCCCAGAAGCTACATGGCTGCACAGAAGCACCTATAACTCCCATTCCAGAAAACCTAATATACTCTTCTGGCATATATGGGCACCAAGATTGGATATGGTACACATACATACATATATGCAGTGAAAACACTAATATACATAAAGTATAAAACTATGGAGCAGAATATATAATGATTCTAAATCATTTTCAGGTGGGGCAGATTTGGGAACAGAATAATGTAGATGTAACAGTCTTATTAAATAAGAAACACAGAGCCAGATGCAGAATTAAAAGCCTGAGAGGTCAGAGCAGTAGCTAACAGCTGATACTAAGAACCTTTTCTTACCCTTCGCTGCTGCTGTTGTCCTTCCCCTCAGAAAGAGACCTACTTCCTGTGTATCTGTCTTTTTATTGACTTTCTGTTCTGCCTTCTCATTGGTTGTAAACCCAACCACATGACCTCCTCATCACTGCCTGTCTATACAGTCCTCCAGGTCTTCTATGGTTGGTATTGAGATTAAAGCTATGTGTCTCCATGCTGGCTATATTCTTGAACACACAGTGATCTGCCTGTCATATGGTGATATTTATTTGTACTGAAATGTGATTTTATTTGTATGTTAATAAATAAAGTTGCCAGGTGGTCGGAGCAGAAGCCAGGCGGTGGTGGCACACACCTTTAATCCCAATCACATGGCAGGCAGATCTCTGTGTGTTCAAGGATACAGCCAGCATGGAGACACATGCCTTTAATCTCAATACCAAACATAGAAGGTCTGTATAGACAGGCAGTGACGAGGAGGTCATGTGGTTGGGTTTACAACCAATGAGAAGGCAGAACAGAAAGTCAATAAAAAGACAGATACACAGGAAGTAGGTCTCTTTCTGAGGGGAAGGACAACAGCAGCAGTGAAGGGTAAGAAAGGGTTTTTAGTATCAGCTATTAGCTATTGCTCTGACCTCTCGGGCTTTTAACTCTGCATTTGGCTCTGTGTTTCTTATTTAACAAGACTGTTAACATCTACAGAATAAATTTTAGTTTATCATCATTATAGGGTATAAACTATCCAAATGGTTTATATTATTAGGGCTGAAACATAAAAGAGGTTCTCTTGAGTTATAACCAATATGTATAACAAGCAAATAGTTTTATTTAATGCTGGTATTATAGCATTTTAACAATCTTATATTAAATTTAAACTTATCATATATTTCCTTTACTCACAAGACTCAACAGCATTGATTATTTCTGACTGAATTCTCCAAACACAACACTTAAATACTATTGATAATGCTATAGTCTGTTTTTGTTAACTTGGTAATGTGGAGAAATATCCAGGCAGGACAAAGTTTTACAAGGTTTTCCTCCTTTATTTGTAATCCTTTTCATTTATTGTCTCTGATTCAGGAATGGCATCTGCCTTTATTGGTGATGTGAGGCAGAAATGAGATAATTAGCAACTTGATGTATGCAGGAAACTTCTAGCTCTGCTGTGTCACATTGTAACATGAGCCTAGAGTAGTTGCTATGGTAGCGAAAGGTTTCCTGCTGCAAAGCTTGTTTTTGAAACTATTTTTACAGATGACTCAGAAACTAAGCTTAAATATTTATAACCTATTCATTGTATTGCAGAACTAAAAGTGTCCATAGAAACAATCTAGTCCAACCACTCCATATTTTAGAATTTGAAAGTTTGTCCAAATAAGGTATAAAATGAAACAAAATAAAACCAACTTCACACAAATTCACATATACTATCTTGAAATTGAATCACAGGATTGATAATACCTAGCTATTGCTTTATATTATTAATACAAAGTATTTCATTTCCTTCAGTTTTTTCCTTTGAAGAAAAATATTGTCATTTAATTTGTTACAGTAAGGACACATATTTGACTCATCAGTAGAGTGTTCTGTCCCAGCACTACAAAAAACAAAAATTTTATATGTCGTTCCAGTATTCCTTTTATCAGGAAAATAAAGTGATAAGATATGTTATCTTTGTAAAAATACATGTCACTGTTTTTATGAAAAGTACTTATAAATAGGGACTAGTAACACCTCATACAATACAAAAATAAATTTTTATTATTTATGGAAAGTTATATGAGTTTTTATATGAATGAATGAGTAAAATGTTATAGTAATATTTTTTCCTAAAAAATAAAAAAAGATCAAAATTATGTATTCTTAAACTTTTGTGTCTCATTCAAAAGAAGTTTGGACATATTTCCTGTGTATAAGTAAAAACAAACAAACAAAAGCCTTTCCTGATTTAAAGCATGAAAATAGAATTGGAGAGTTTCCAGCAGCTGGACATCAGGTAAGAAACCTGCATGCAGGCTGATTCAACACTGCCTCCACCCCCTGGACTCTTTTCCCCAAGACCCTCTCAGCCACTCAACCCCATCCACCTAATCATCCTCCTCAAAGCCAGCCCTCCCCTGAAACTCCAGCAGACTCCATAGGCACAGGCACAATCCATACAAGTTGAAAGAGCAGACTCCATAGGCAAAGATACAGCCCACACCAGTCAAAAGAACAGGAGAATATACTAATTCTAAGGCACTGAAACTCCCACAAACCTTACCAGAGACAACCTTACTGAATCTGAAGACCAGCAAATCAGCACAGAATACTGAAAATGAGGGAATACTGGAAGTGGAAAATCTGGGTATGCAAACAGGAACTACAGATGCAATTATCATCAGCAGAATACAACAGATGGAAGAGAGAATTTCAGGCTTGAATATATGACAGAGGAAATAGATTCATTGGTTAAAGAAAATGTTAAATCCAGAAAATTCCTAACACAAAACATCCAGCAAATTTGGGACACCATGAAAAGACCAAACCTACAAACAATTAGAATAGAAGAAGAAGAATTCCAGCTCAAAGGTACAGAAAATATATTCAACAAAATCATAGAAGAAAACTCTACCAACCTAAAGAAGAACATGCTGATAGAGGAGGTACAAGAATCTTACATAATACTAAATAGACTGGACCAAAAAAGTTTCCTTACCACATAATATTCAAACAAGTAAACATACATAATAAAAAAGAATATTATGAGTTGCAAAGGAAAAAGGCCAAAAAACATATAAAAGCAGACCTCTCAGAATTACAACTGACTACTCAATGGAGACTCTAAAAGCCAGAAGGTCCAGGACAGATGATTTGTAGACACTATGAGACCACAGATGTTAGCTCAGACTATGTTACCCAGCAAAACTTTCAATCACCATAGACAGAGAAAACAAGGTACTCCATGACCAAACCAGATTTAAACAGTACATATCCACAAATCCAGCCCTACAGAAAGTACTAGAAGGAAATCTCCAACCCAAGGAAGTTAACCTCACCCACAAAAACACAGGCAATAGATAATATCACACCAGTAAAACCTAAAGAAGGGACATGCACACACACACACAAACACACACACACACACACACACACACACACACACACACACACACACACACACACCAAGCCCCCCCCCAAAAAAAAAATAACAAGAATTAACAGTCACTGGTCATTAATATCACTTAACACCAATGGACTCAATTGGGCAATAAAAAGATACAAGTTAACAGATTGGAAACAAAAACAAGACCCATCCTTCTGCTGTATACAAAAAACACACCTAAACTTCAAAGACAAACATTACCTCAGAGTAAAGGATTTGGAAAAGATTTTCCAATCAAATGGACCTAAGAAGCAAGCTGGTGTCACTATCCTAATATCTAGTAAAATAGACTTCAAACTAAAATTAATCAAAAGAGATTGGGAAGGACATTACATATATTCATCACAGGAAAAATCCATCAAGATGAAGTCTCAATTCTGAATATTTAAGCCTCAAATACAAGAACACCAACATTTGTAAAAGAAATATTACTAAAGCTTAAATCACACATCAAACCCAAAACATTGATAGTGGGAGACTTCAACATCCCACTTGCACAATGGACAGGTCTGCCAGACAAAAACTTAACAGAGAAATCAAGGAACAAGCAGATGAACTCAAATGAACTTAACAGACATCTACAAAACATTTCACCCAAACACAAAAGAATATACCATTTTCTCAGCAATTCATGGTACCTTCTCTAAAACTGACCATGTACTCTGTCGGAAACCAATCTCAACAGATGCAAAAAATTTGGAATAATCCCCTGTATCTTATCAGATCACTATGGGTTAAAGTTAGAGTCCAGAAACAATACAAACTACATAAAGCCTACAGAATCATGGAAACTGAACAACTCTCAACTGAGATACCACTGGGTCAAGGAAGAAATAAAGAAATTAAAGACTTCCAAGAATTTAATGAAAATGAATGCACAACATACCCAAACTTATGGGACACTATAAAAGCAGTACTAAGATGAAAGTTCATAGCACTAAGTGCCTACATAAAGAATTTGGAGAAATGTCCCACTAGCAACTTAACAGCATACCTGAAAGCTCTAGAACAAAAAGAAGCAAACTCATCCAGGAGAAATAGATGGCAGGAAATAATAAAACTCAGGGATAAAATCAATAAAATTGAAACAAAGACAACAATACAAAGAATCAATGAAACAAAGAGGTTTTTTTTTTTAGAAAATCAGTAAGATAGATAAACCCTTATTCAAACTAACTAAAAGAAAGAAAAAGAAGATCTAAATTATCAAAATCAGAAATAAAAAGAGGGACATAACAATAGACACTGAGGAAATCCAGAGAATCATTAAGTAAAAATCCTGTACTCTACAAAATTAGAAAATCTAAAAGAAATGGATAATTTTCTGGATAGGTACCAAATACCAAAGTTAAATAAAGACCAGATAACAATTTAAGTAGACCTATAACCCCTAAGGAAATAGAAGCCATCATTAAAAGTCTCATAACCAAAAAAAAAGCCCAGGGCCAGATGGTTCCAATGCAGAATTCTACCAGAATTTCAAAGAAGAGTTAATACCAATACTTCTCAAATTGTTCCACACAATAGAAACTGAAGGACCACTATCAAATTCTTTTTATGAGGCAACAGTTACCCTAATATCCAAACCATACAAAGATGCAACAAAGAAAGAGAATTACAGACCAGTCTCCCTCATGAACATTGATGCAAAAATAATAAAATACTTGTAAATCAAATCCAAGAACACATAAAAAAATCATTCACCATGATCAAGTAGGATTTATCCCAGACATCCAGGGATGGTTCAACATATGAAAATCTGTCAATGTAATCCACTATATAAACAAATTGGAAGAACAAAACCCACGTAATCATCTCATTAGGTGCTGAAAAACCTTTGACAAAATCCAATACCCCATCATGATAAAGATCTTGGAGATATCAGGGTTACAAGGAACTTACTTAAACATAATAAAAGCAATATACAGCAAGCCTACAACTAACATCAAATTAAATGGAGTGAAACTCAGAACTCTTCCACTAAAATCATGAACAAGACAAGGCTGTCCATTCTCCCCATGTCTATTCAATAGCTACAGCAATAAAACAACAAAAGGACATCAAGGGGATACAAATTGGAAAGGAGGAAGTCAAACTTTCAGTATTTGCAAATGATATTATAGTATACATCAGTGACCCCAAAAATTCTATCAGGGAATTCCTACACCTGATAAACACCTTCAGTGATGTGGCTGGATACAAGATTAACTCAAACAAATCAGTAGCCCACCTATATAAAAAACAATAAACAGGCTGAAAAAGAAATCAAGTAAACAATACCCTTTACAATAGCCACAAATAATACAAAATATCTTGGGGTATCACTAACCAAACAAACTTTATGTGACAAGAACTTTAAGTCTTTGAAGAAAGAAACTGAAGAAGATATCAGAAAATGGAAAGATCTCTCAGGCTCATGCATCAGTTGAATTAACAGTAGTAAAAATTACAATCTTACTAAAAGTAATGTACAGATTCAATGCAATCCCTATCAAAATTCCAACACAATTCTTCACAGATCTCAAAAGAACAACACTCAACTTCATATGCAAAAACAAAAAACAGAGACAACTCCATGGCCACAGGTGTCACCACAAGCCACTCAGGCCAGCATGGCCCTAGTATCTGTATGTCCCTCAGACCCCAACATGGTCACAGGTAGTAACAAGAAAGCTGGCCATTCTTGTGGCCTTCGGTGGGAACTTGTGCCATGGACATTAACACAGATCTTGGCTGCAGTATAACCACGGACCCAGGCATGTCCTTTAGCAGCCTCTAGGGTCTAGATGTCACCATGGCCCCAGGTGACTGTTCAGGCCTCTCTAATAGGCATCACCCGAGCTGCAAGGTGGCCCTCAAACAACAACATGGCCCCAGGTGTTAGTCCAGACCTCATACATCCACACAGCCTTCAATGGTACCAGGAGCCATGGATATCAACACAGACCCTGGCTGCCATAGGGTCACAGACACAGACACAGCCTCCAGCTGCAGCCTAGGCGTGGAAGCCACCCATGACCTCAAGTGGCAGCATGATCTTCAGGCACTGTTATGGAGTCCTTTGGTATCGGCCTATATCCTGGGCATCTGCACATCCTTCTGTGGTAACAGGAGCCATTGATGTTGACAAAGACCCAGGCTGGTAGGGACACAGATCAAGACATGGCATAAGGCAGCAACTTGAGCCTAGTCAACACCCTGACAATGAGTGGCAAAGTAGACTTACTTAGATTAGCATGCCTTGGCCATGGCATGTCTCTTGGGCATCAACATGGCCACAGGTGGTGGCCCAGAGACTGGGCATCTGTGTGGCCTTTGGTGGTGACACAGGCTATGTCCATCAACACAGACCCTGGATGTAGTAGGACCATGGACCTAAACATAGTCCTCAGGAGCAGCCTGAGTCCAGATGCCACCATGGTCCTGAATGGCAGTGCAAGCCACTCAGATCAGCATTACCGTGGCTGTAAGGTGGCCCTCAGACACCAACATGGGCCCAGGTGGGGGCCCAGACTCCGGGGACTCACCTGAACCTCGATGGCAACAGGAGCCTTGGATATCAACACAGACTCTGGCTGCAATAGGATCAAAGACCCAGACATTGCCCTGAGGCAAAAGCTCAAGCCTGGACATCTCCATGGCCCTGGGTGGCAGCCCAGGTCACTCAGATTGGGGTTGGCCTTTGTGGTGGCATGGCCCTGAAGCACCAGTGTGGCCACATGTGGCCACCCAAACCTCAGGATCCTCATAGCCTTTGGTGATGACATGAGCCATGGACATCAACACAGACCCTGTCTGCACTAGGGTCATGAATCCAGGCATGGCCCCTAGCAGCAGCCAAGGACTGGATGTCACCATGACACCAGATGGCAAGCAAGTCTCCCACATTAGCCTGTTCCTCAGCACCTTCATCTCTTTCCATAGAACACGAATCTCTCTTCCCATATCCCTCTATACATTTGCTCACCATTATGAAACCCAAATGCCCCATGCAGCAAAGCAATGGGCAGGCCCGTAGTTTCTTTCTGCCCACTGAGGACAAACTACCCAGGGCTGGTGTGTATGAGTTTATCTCTATCAATCAATATCTGAGTGAATTATTAAAGCTACACTCCACCTCAGTAATTTCTTGACTTCAAGGGAGATATTGACAACAGACAGGTTTAAAGTTCATACTATACTGCTGGCAGTAAACTAGGGTGTGGTCAATGTGTTTTCCTATAATATTTTGAGGGAATACTTCTAGTGAATATTATGGTAAACCAGAAAATTTGGTGCTATTTTCAGATTTGGAGCACTTTCGTTTGTTAATCATATTATATTTTCACAACTAACCTTTTTTAGTATCTTTTCAGTTTAAAGTTACAAATAGCTTTTTTAAACATCTGTTTTAATTTTTATAGATGAATAGAACTTCATTTCTATATAAGGCCATTGATTTTATTTGATTTTTGTACTGTCTTTATTATGAAATTCTTTCAAAATACTTATAAAAGTGTTGAAAACCTATAATTGGGACCCTATTTCAACATAATTTTTGGTTTCATTTAAATTCTCTCTCAGCTCCGGACTTAAGATTCATAGAAATGTGTATGCTTCAGTGTTTATTCTGAATAAATAAGGTGCTGATAGTCATGTCTTTGAACTTTTTATAAATTTTATGTCTTGGGTTCCTTGGAGTAACACACACATGATTTTCAAGCAGATACAGTGTCCACTAAAAAATAATTTGAAATTAGATGCCTTGTGAAAAACCAATCAGTAGATAAAACAAGTCTGATGACATTTCTGATTAAAATAATCATTCATAATGTATGGGAAGGTTCCCTGAAGTTTATCATCTGATAAACAACCTTCTGAACATCTCACATCTAGGGACTGGTTTGAAGAATGCCATTATCTACATCTATGCTTTTTCTCTTTCCTGAAATATTTTCTCTTCTAGATATACAATAAATAATGACAAGGGTGTGAAGAAAAACTGTAGTGTTTAAGTAATTAAAGAAGAATTCACTAAGGGAAAGCACAAAAATATTATTAAAGGATTCCCTAAGCTAAGATTTTATTTCTTGGAAATAATGTATATTCAACATTTGAGAGATTCAATAAAAAGTAAAAAATGTTTAAAAGACTGGGACTCAATGCAAAATTTAATTACTGGATGTTCTCAAAGGCATCCTGAATTAGAGGCAGAAGGAAAATTAGTAAAGCGAGCTATTGCTGGTTTCAGGACTTGGTGTCATACTAGTATAGAAGTCTCAATTATATTTTTATAGAACTTCAAGATTATTCCATGATAGCTCTCCAAAGGTGCCACCAAATCAAGTGGTTGATGTGTCAAAGCCAAGTTTGTTCTTACTGAAATAGTGATGACTACTACAGTTGAGTTTGTTACATTTTGAGCAAGGACAATATAATCAGTAAATTCCTGAGGTTTTCAGCATTATTTACTTAGAAATTGTAGTTTTACATTTCTTGTTGCTATGGTTAAATGCCTATATAAAGCCAATTAAGGAAGGATTTATTTGGCCCCAAGTTTGGGAGAATAGTCCACCATGGTTGGGAAAGCATGGGGTCAGAAACAACACTAGCTGTGGCAGAAGGAGCATGAAGTAGCAGACTGCATTGTAGACTCAGGATACAGAGAGAGGGGAATGCCTGTGCTTCATGGGCTTTCTCATTTTATCCATTTTTATTTTGTCTGCAACCTAATTCAATAGGTTGGTACCACCTACATTCAGGGAAATTACTCATAAACACATCCAGAAGCATATTACCTAGCTGATTCAAAATTTAATCATTTTGAAGGAATCGTGATGGAATATTGAGGATGATGAGCATAAAAAAAATTTTAATTTGCATATTACCTTTAGATCATAAGGTTTTTTTCTCTATAGTTATTCTGGTAATCAGAAATAACTTTGGAAATAATTGGGCTCCAATAAAAATTAAAATGTTTGTATCATTTATATTTGGAAGAAAAACTAAACAATATCATCTAAAGTGCCCAATTAATAGTCAGAATTTTAAAATAATGGTGTAAATAAAGTCTGTAGAAATTATGTATAATACACACAGGAAATGAATAAGTATTCATTTAAAAAAATCACTAATCTTTCATAACAACAATGGGAGCACATATTCTATGAAACAATACTCCTACTTAATTGGTTTTGGACAAAAGTACAAAGCCAATTCAATAAGGAAATGAAAGTCCCTTTAGAAATGTTTTTAGAATAAGTAGATATCTACATGCAAAGAGTAAAGTTGGATCTTTTTAACATACTATGTTCGAAAATTAACTGAAAATACATCAAATTCCAAAATATAAGAACAAATGTTTCAAGGTTTTAGGACAAAACAGGAATAATTATCTGGGACTTTAAATTAAGTAAAGAATATTAAGATATTGCAGCAAAATTATAAGCAAATAAATAGAAAATAGATAAATTCAGTTACATTAACATTTAAACTGATACTTCAATGGACACCATTGAAGAAAGGATGAAACAATTCAAAGCGGTTCTCCTTTCCAGAGAAGCGATAAGGAAAGATCATGAGCTATAAGGTTCCTCATGTGATATAGAAATATAGGATATAGATATAATAGGATAAAAGGGTAGATTATTGAACCTACTTTTAAAGAGCAATGACGTGTTATATTGCTATGGATTTTAGTTTATTGATACAAATTTAAAGTTACTTTTGTTATACTGTATTCATAATTTTACTCTTATTTAAGATATTATGTTTATGTAACTCATTTAAATTGTAATGGATAATTAAGAAATACAGATTAATAGTTAATTATCTATGATAATCAAACTTGTAGTCATATTAACATTTCTAGGTATACATAGATATAATTCAGTTAGGTAAGTAATCTTCAAACACTTCAAAGACCTACAGAATATGGCATTTGAAATGTTTTAAAAACTTAGACTTTCTGGACAGTGAGACATGTCTGTACCTGGTACCACTAATTTACTTCAAAGGGAAAGATGGGCATTGAAGACACTCCATATGGAGATATCTTCTTTTTGGCAAAAATAGCCATTTGGGCAAGAAACTGTTCATGCCTGGGTGGCTTGACAAAAATGTTGTATTGACGGGATATGCAAGACCCATAGGAAGGTGACCACTGAAATTTATGAGGGAAAATGGTCCTTCAGGTTTCTGCTTCACAGAGGAAACTGCCAGACATTCTACAGGACACAGAAAAAGTGACTGAGAGACTCTAGGCCTATGGGCTAAAGATGGATTCCCCAATGTTGTGGAGGAATGTTGGATGACTGTCTAGGCAGGCAGCTGTCTCTGTCATTCTAGATTTTTGGAAGTTGCTTACAGTGCTCTTCCTGTTTACTTAGGTAATATTCTATCCTTCTGAGGTCTTTTATGTAGTTGAAGACTAGTTATAATTATGGTTTTCCTTGGTTATGATAAGAGATAAGGTAGATATGAAACCTTAGGCTTACAAATATCAGATAAATAGAATATTTTTTTAATTTTGCCAAATACAAATAAACTAGATATTATAACTGTAATTTTTGCTTGATAACTGTTTATTATATGTAATTTTATTATGTTAAAGTTAAACTCTTCCTTTTTGATTAGATAGAAAAGGGGAGGTGTTGTGGCATGTTCTATATGCTGTGAATGTGTTACACTGATTGGTTGATAAATAAAATGCTAATTGGCCAATAGCCAGGCCGGAAGTATAGGTGGGGCAAGCAGATAAGGAGAATTCTGGGAAAGGAAGTTGAGTCAGGAGACTCCAGCCCACTGTCCAGGGAGCAGCATGTAATGGCACACAGGTAAAGCCATGGAACATGTGGAGACATGTAGATTAACAGAAATGGGCTGAGTTTAAATGTAAGAGCTAGTCAGGGGTAGGCCAGAGTTAATGGCTGAGCAGTTTTAATTAATATAAGCTTCTGAGTGATTGTTTTATAAGCGGCTGTGGGGTCTGTAGGGCAGGGCAAGACCAGAGAAAATTTCCACTACAAATCCAGGTGGGCACAGGAAAACTTTCAGCTACACTCATAAGTGAAAATGAGTGAGAATTAGGTCAGTGCCTATGTGATTGGTGGTATAGTGGCTTTGGACACAGAGTGATCTAGGATGCAGTCTCACTCATATTTCATGAAATAGTCTATTAGTGTGATGAGCAGAAGCAGAGACATAAAATCTGGGGTGTCTTTCCTTGTATTTTCTCAACTTTATTTTGGGGAGACTACATGTCCTAGGTGGCACTTCGAACATGAAAAATTGTTCAATCACATACAGCACAATGTTAATTATTCATTTCAATAATACAATAATTCAATAATACAAGGAAAGTTACTACTTTTATGAGAAGAAAAAAATCAAAAAAATTGTTTAAAAAATTTTAATTGTTTTAAAACAAGATAAAGTTTCACTTTCTGATTATTTTCTCATATTTTTCTACCAAAATAAGATCTTACAGCTGTGAGTGACATTTTTCTCATAAAATGAATCTTATCACACATCATTTAGCCTATGGAAAATGCAGCATAAATTAAGTTTTTTTACAAGTAAAAGAATGAATACAAAGAAACTATTCTCAAAAGGTTGTATATTAAGTTTATGCAAAATGTTGAAGGCAGGCAAATACAGACAAACAGAAAACAGTAGACACTCAGGGCTGTGTGGTTTAGGAAAGATGAACAATAATTGCTAACTATGCTAGTGGCTTCTGTTTGGAGTGATAAAAAACCCTACAATTGCTCGAATTGTTGGTTGAAATATTCTGTGAATATACTAATTACATTGAATAGTAAGGTTTACGTGGGTGAAATGAATGTTTAAGAAAATATTCTCTCAACAATGCTATGCTTTTTTATAGTGTTGTATGTTAGGTAACAATGGTAGACACACTGTGTGACTGGAAGGATTCCACAATACTGGATTTAATGATGAAAGAGTTTCTTTGAAGCAAGGACTTCAGGCTTTTTCTGATCCACATTCTGATGATAGCACAGTGGCAATTTACCACAGCAAATGTCTTACATTAGTGCTATTCACAATCTGGTAATAACAAAAATAATTTTGGAATATATGAAATATTGGAATATATGAAAATATTATCTTCAGTTTCAATGGCCTACCCTAGAGCATGTATTAGGGGCCTTAAGGTTTCAGGATTTTTTTTTCATTCTTCAAACACTGAAAAAATAATCTGAAGGATATTTCTTTCATACTATTTAGCTCTTGATGTTTACCCTATAGGAAGTTTAAAATGAGAAAATGGAAGTCAGGTATACTTATATTTTATTTATACGGAGTTAATTGTGTTCTATTTAGTGAATAGCATTGATAATTTTCACCAGTACAGATGTTCAAGTAGCCACCACTAGAATATAGATGTAGAGTTTGGGTGCTCTATATTCCTGTAATCACAGCACAAGGGATGCCTAAGCAAGAAAATGGCCAGTTTGAGGCCTGACTGGGCTACATAGTAAATCTCTAAATTGAAAAAAAAAATATGACAGGCTGGAGGGATATCTCTTTAATTAAGAGAACTTCCTGCTAAATGATGAATATTTAATTATTAATGCTTATGAATAAAACTTCTACTTATCTTCAATATATATACATGTTTGTTACCACTTGATAAATATCTATAAAATAACAATATACTCATGTTACTCTATATTATTAATTAATACCACAGAAGAAAGTTTGAATATTGAAAAGCATTCATATTTACTGTGATAGATGGAGTAATCCAATATTTTAATTCTTTGCAGAGTTTGGATATTATCATTGTGATTGGTTTCTATGAGGACTCACTTTGTTCACTTTGAAGAAACCATTTTGTAAATACCCAAATGTGCCAAAGACATAGTCAGTTATTTTAAAGTAAAAATGGTATCTATGGAGAAAAATGGATAATTCAGCTTAGCTTATAGCCCAGTAAAACAAAAGAGCTCTTCCCTATTCCAACCATTTCACCTTCTATGTACTCTTCACATGTTAAAGAGAATAGTAAAGACTTACATCTTCATGTTCAAAATTAATTATATTTACAATGCTATTGGCACCTAAGAAAAACCCTAATACCAGGCACAAGAATCCCCCTTTTGAGTTGTTGGTAAAGACATTCCCATTGCTATTGTCCTTGGTATGGCCCAAGAGGTTGAAGGTTAGTTCCTATTGCTAAAGATGCCATGAACTTCAGGCACAGGGCCAGAGTACCATGAGCTGGAATGAACCTGAATGCTTCTTCCCTGAGGACTAGAATTCATGGTACCAGAAAGTGTCATAAAAGCTTCCAGAGGACGGATGCAAACAATAGTCCTACTCATATGTGATACCCATGGATCACAGAAATGACCAGGATGGCATCATAATCTTAAGGGTGCAGTGGTGGCATGTATGCCTTGGTGGTAACTAATAGCTCTCTAACTGGACTTAAGGCCCATTCAACAAGATGGAAATCAGGCCTGATACTGAAAACCTAGCCAACTGCCCAATGCTAGTAAAGTCATGGATCTTGGAGGATAAACTACAACCACCATTTGAGTAAACCAGAATCACTTCTAACTGCATTCTAAATAACAGTCCTTATACTGACAGGTAAGTGTAGTCCTCACCCTTTGTTAAGAACATTTTTCTTTGAACCAGAGGGAGATCATTATGGAAAACCACAACTAATACAAATGCAGAGTTGTAGGGTTCAGTTCTATTAAATATATCTACAAAACACTCTTGTGCCTAAGGTTTAGGGACCATTGCTAAATAAGATGTAGAAAGATGGTAAGAGACAGAGAGGATCAGGTAGTTTGCTGTGAGAATGATCTCATAATAATGTCAGAAGCTACCCATAAAGCCTCACCAACATGATTGTCTAACATGAGCTAACAAGGAAAAGCATAGATATGACAAAGGGAATGGGGCAAAGCCCAAGATGCCTCAATTACATACAAAGAACTAATGGCAACTAAGGAAAACTGAGAGTAAATGAAATAGTAAGGAAGAGCATACCAATTTGTTGTCCAATATCAAATAGTCATCCCTAAAAGCATACATACAAAGTAACATTACACAAAGCTGATTATTCTTAAGAATGTATATGTGTATACATATACATATATGCATCTAACAACAATTTAAAAGAAAATGATTTGGAAAGAGAGCAGGGAGGAATATATGGGAGGGCTTGGAGGGAGGAAAAAGAAGGAGAAATGATGGCATTATATTATAATCTCAAAAATAAAAAAATGAAAAACAAAAACAAAACAAAACAAAAACTAAACACTCAAATGTGCCAAAGATACACTCAGTATTTTTAAGTAAAAATGATATTGGGGGGACTATGGCTAATTAATCTTATAGCCCATTAAGACAAAAGTTCTCTTGGGAACATGAGAGATTGCGATGGTCGAGTTGAGGGAGGGATGGGAAGAGAGAGCAATGAAAGAGCTACCTTGATGGAGGGGGCCATTATGAGGTTAGAGAGAAATTCCCAAGAATCCACAAGTATGGCCCCAGCTAAGACTCCTAGCAATAGTGGAGAGGGTGCCTGAACTGGCCTTCTCCTGCAATCATATTGGTGACTACTCTAAGTCTTATCATAAAACCTTCATCCAGTAACTGATGGAAGCAGATGCAGAAGGCCACAGCCAGCTCCAGGAGTCCAGTTGAAGAGAGGGAGGAGAGATGATATAAGCAAGGGAGTTCAATATCATGATGGGGAAATCCACAAAAACAGCTGACCTATGCTACTGGGAGCTCAAGGACTCTGGGTCAATAGCTAGGGAGCCTGCATGGGACTGATTTAGGCCCTCTGCATGTGGGTGACAGTTATACAGCCTCACCTGCTTGCAGATCCACTAGCGGCAGGGCCAGTATCTGTCCCTGGCTTGTGAGCTGGCTTTTTGGAACCTACTCTCTATGGTGGGATATCTCACTCAGACTTGATGCAGAGAGGAGGAGCTTGGTCCTCCCTCAGCTTGATGTGTCACGCTTTGTTGACTCCTATGGGAGATGTTACCCTTTCTGAAGAGTGAGTGGGGAGTGGAAAAGAAGTGGGGGGGGGGTGGAGGAAGGGGAAACTGTAGTTGGTATGTAAAATAAATAAAAAAGACAAAACCTCTTCCTTATTCCAACCATTTTGCATTCTGTGTACTTTTTTTTAAATTGAAAATAGATTTTTTTTTCATTCACTATTTCTCATTATGGTTTTTTCCTCCCCAAACTCTAAGATCCTCCCCACCTCTCTACCCATGCAAATCTACATCCTTTGTTTTCCTCTCTCATTAGAAAACAAACAGGCGGCCAGGCGTTGGTGGAACATGCCTTTAATCCCAGCACTCAAGAGGCAGAGGGAGGTGAATCTCTGTGAGTTCAAGGCCAGCCTGGACTACAGAGTGAGTCCCAGGAAAGGCACAAAGCTACACAGAGAAGCCTTGTCTCGAAAAACCAAAAAAAAAAA
The DNA here is from genome assembly GCF_949786415.1 of Peromyscus eremicus. NCBI lineage: Eukaryota > Metazoa > Chordata > Mammalia > Rodentia > Cricetidae > Peromyscus > Peromyscus eremicus. The sequence continues at coordinate 124,466,359 of NC_081439.1, forward strand.
AAAAAAAAAAAAAGGAAAGGAAAGAAAACAAAACAAACAGGCACCTAAAAATAGAAGATAAAATAATAACCAAAAAAAAAAAACAGAGTAAGACAAAAAAAACAACAAAAATTAGAAGAAAAGGACTCAGATTCAAAGAAAAAGCACATCAAGTACATATAGACAAAGAACAAACAGACACATACATTTAGAAATACAGAAAACTCAATAAAAACAATATTAGAAATCATAAAAAAAGCCTAAACAAAGCATTATAAGACAAAAATCCTCCAGAAACACCATTGAGTTTGTTCTGTGTTGGCCATCTACTGTTTGGAGTGCTGCCTGCCCTTAAGTGTGGTTTGTATACCCAGGAAAAGTCCTTTGAAAAAATTGACTTTTACTATGGGAGCATTTTTCAGCTGGAGAATGCTTCTATGTTAGGAATAGGGGATTGTATCTACTTCTACTCTCAATGTTGGGACCTCCATCTCGCTCAGACCTGTGTAGGCCCTGGGTATGTTGCCACAGTCTCTGTGAGTTAATAAGTTCAGCAATCCTGTTGTGTTCAGAAGGCCTTGGTTTCTTGGTGGCTTCTATGCCCACTGTCTCTTTCAATCTTTTCTCCTCCTCTTCCACACAGTTCCCTGGGCCTTGCAGGAGGTATTTAATAGAGACATCCCATTTAGAACTGAGGGTTCTAAGGTTTCTTTATCTTTGCACATTGTTTAGTTGTGGTTATCTGCATTTATTTCCATCTACCTCAGATAGAATCTTCTCTGATGATGGATGAGCAAGTTATTGATCTATGAGTGTATCAGAATGCCATTAGGAGTCATTTTATTGCTATGTTTCTTTAGCAGACTGCTAATACTTGATTTTTCCTTAGGCCCATGGCCTATATAGTCTCAGGTTCTTAGACACCTGAGCAGTGTTGGGGATGGGTTCTATCTTATAGACTGGACCTTAATTTGAATCAGATAGTAGTTGGTTACTCCCACAACATTTGTGTCATTATTGCATAAAATATCTGGAAGGCAAGTTACAGTTGTAGATAACAGGGTTTGTATCTTGGTTTGGCTTTACCTTTTTCCTTTGGTAGCATCAAGTGTACCTTCCAGTACTAGGAACATTAGTAGGAGTAAAAGCTCTAGTTAGGCACCAGTTCAACTTCTCTGGGTTTAGTGAGTTATGTAGGTATTGCAATAGAGCCCTGTTTGATCCTCCTACTCTAGATTTCTAACTGAAAACAAAAATGAAAATCTAATCAAGACAGTGTAAATTCATTTGTATAGTACTTGTGTGTATGAACATATATGCATATACGTGCTGTGTTTTGATTCATCTTCAGGCAATAGCATTTATCTCCAATTGAGTTGTACTACCAATGCAACCATTCAAACAGCAAAATGGCAAATATTCTTACTGCTTTTGAGAACATAGAACTGACCTTGTAAATACCCTGAAAAAAATCTTTGGTACTTCCAGAAGTCTAGACACTATACATTGAAAAATAAATATCTATAGGCTTGCAAAATGGACATGATTCATTAATAAAGTTAAATTTTGATTGGTAAATATTCAGTAATGTGAATTAATACAAGTGACTATACACATCTCTCAGATATTCCATATTTTATACATGAAGAATTTCTATTCTGTCAAGTCATCCTCCTTATAATTTAAGTTAAGACCATGTGAGTAAGGTAGTATTAATAATAGTGATTATGCACATATCAATATATCCTTCTTTACTTACATATATGTATAGTCTTTAATCTTATTAATATATCAAATACAAGAAAAGTGAACTATTCCATATCGTCTAATCCAGTGTGAATCTAAAGGATTCTAACAGCTATCATTTGGTTCATTCAGTCATAAATTAACAAAGTCAAAATTGATTAATTCCATTTTTGTCACCGTTGTGTCCTTAATCATCATCATTTTCTTAAGCAATTTTTAGCTTATATAAATTATTAATAGTGGGAAATTCATTTGAGGGTTTACCCAAAGAATATTTTATTAAAAATGAAATATGAATTTGAAAAAGTTAATTGGCTTCTTTAGAGACATATTAAGGTTTAGTTTTCCATAACTCCACTTAATCTTTGGAGAGCTATGATATTGTCCTCCTGATGCTAAACAGAATTGAATGTGGCATAAGTGTTTGATTGATCTAATATTTTGTGAATTTTTAAATAATTTTCTCAGAATAAGTAATGTCATTTTTGCCATGATTCATTATTCATGGTTATATGCATAATTGATGCTTGTTGAGAAGCAGCATAAATATATGTGACTATTATGTACAATGACTTAATTTTGTAATGTGGACACTGATCTATATACAACTTTGAGATTCTCATTCTACATTATGACTATTACATTATTTTGTTTCAGCTAAACTCTGAATATAGGTTTTATTGTGGTAGGAAGAGCAATGGGTAGGATAGCATTCTTCAAATCTGGCAAACAGTTTAATTTAGAGAAATTGTCTTTTCTGGGTCTTAGATTCTTTTTCTTTTTTTTTGGGGGGGGGGGTTTCGAGACAGGGTTTCTCTGTGTAGCTTTGCGCCTTTCCTGGAACTCGCTTTGGAGACCAGGCTGGCCTCGAACTCACAGAGATCCGCCTGGCTCTGCCTCCCGAGTGCTGGGATTAAAGGCGTGCGCCACCACCGCCCGGCTAGATTCTTTTGTTATAAAATGATGAAGTTAAGTAAAATGAACTGAAGTTCTTGTAATCTGTAATTTTGTGAATATAATGAGTGAAGAAGGGAACTTCTAACATTCAACAACAAAATTAAACCAGAAGCTAAAAATATAATCTATCACTATGCTTTTTAATGCTACCAGTAAGATTTTGTGATACAGATTATGATTGCAGTTATATATGATTTCATTTTGGATACTTATTAATTTTCTATGTGATATTTTGTATACACTTACCTTTGGCTATGTGTCTGCCAATGTGAGAGGTCCATTTAATGCATAAAGAAATGTATTACTAAACTAAAAATATACAAATATTCTTTTCTTTTAAAATATTAATCTACTAGCCTAATAAGAATGTATTCTCAACTTGAAAGCATCAATAATAAAACATCAAAAGTTATTAAAATAAGTTAAGAATTTATAAGTGTTTTCAAATGGACTATAATATAGAAAAATTATGAGATATTAAAGTGACTATAAACCAAAGGTCTATAATAAATAATGCTGGTGTCCATATGAGAGGAGTAGCAGATGGCAATTGATTTCAGGGGATCACCCCACCAGGAAATGAAACCCTGATGGGCAAATCTCAAATAGACAATGCTCCAGGACCACAGACTCAAGAATGTCATTTGCTTTTGCTGTGCCTTTACATGTTTGCCACTGCCATCTTTCTCTGGTATATGGTATGGTGTGAATGGGTGTGGGGAGATCCCCACTGCCTGTAATGTAGTGTCCTTATCTCATGGAAATATCCTATTCTACTGGGCATTTTTATCTGTGAATTATTATGAAGATGATTTCTTCCTAAGCTTTCCTGTCTAATTGATGATAATAATGTTAGCTTAAATAGAGTTTTGATGATGAAAATTAAAATAAGGAAGTATCATACAGTTAGAACATATGAATTTCTATTGAGGAGCCATATAGACTGTGGCTTAGGTTAATGGTTAAAAAATAATAATTGAGTCTCAGGAGCTAGGTTAGCATGAATTCTTTCAAACTTAATATTGGGAGATGGGTTCACAGGTTTCAGAGTGAATCATAACCAAAAAGAAAGCTTTAGAATGACCCAGGTTGGATTAAGATATTTTGATAATAGCTTTAAGGTTAGGGATAAAAAACAAAGTAGTTCAATCATTACTGGCTGATATACTGTCATTGAAAAGAATTGGTTGTTGATCAAAGATGATGTCTAATTCCTTATACACATTTCTGCCCTCTATCTCCTGATATGAAAAACTATTGATGAGTGGGTATGCACACCAAAGATTTAAAGTAGAACTGACTATTTTCATGTATAAAAGTTTAGGTTTGTGATTCCTTTAAGATTCCTTATAAGATTACCTTTCAAGATAAGTAATAAAGTGATTGATCCTTTCTTTGTAACTGCAAAATGCAGCCTGCCAGTAAAAGAACTGACAGAGAAGAATATCTTGCTTGCTTATACTCTGTTAATCTATAACAATTTGATTAGGTATGAATGTATGTGGGTTCTTGGGGATAATTTGTTTTTCCCTTTTAATATGTAGAACATTTAATCATATAAGGGATACAGATAACAGGTTGTTTTTTTTTTTTTTTACTTGTATTCGTTGTAATCATTCACTTGAAAAATAGAATATAACCACATTGTAATTTTTATATTGCTTGAAAGATTTTTCTGGAATACATAAGCTGTAAAGGAAAGAATAAAGATAGAAGGAAAACATCAATAATGAGAGAATAAGGAAGAATAAAGAGAGATAGAAGGAACATTTCTAGATAGAGATAAGAAAAGAGAATAAAGAATATAGAAGAAGAAAGCAGGAAACCATCAAGAGACTGTGTGAGTGTCTTTTCCCCTTACCCCTCAGATAAAAAAGTCATAGTATGCCAACTCTCTGGATTCCCTTTGAGCCCTGTGCTGCTTGAGGCTGGTCATCAGGTAGCAAAATGATAATGTTCAAAGTTTTTACTTAACAAATTGAGTCACTGAATAGAATGTTGTCCCATTTCAATATGCAATCTTGGCTACCAAAAAAGTTTATTTAATTAATATTGATACAGGAAACTTCCATCTGACCCTAGGAATGTTGTTTTTTTCTAGATACACCAAGAGTGTTCTTCATGCCCCAGATTCTATCCATTAATGAATCAGGCATGTATATTTTTATACATATTATTATTACATAAATGTGGGAATTTAATTTCCAATATAATTTTACTTAAGAAGAACAGTACACATTTTCATAACAGTAATCAGTGTTTTGAGCACTGTTTAGAACTGTCCTAAACAGATAGCAATACTAGTCAAATAGAAATAAAAAGTCACATGACCACTAGCATCGATAATATCTTTTAGAACACAATAGCTACTGTTTCAGGACACAGAGGGATTTTAAATTTGGGAAATGTGGGTCAACCAGATGATTCAGTGAGTAAAAGATTTTGCTGCTAAGCCCAATGACCTATATTCATTCCTGTCACCTACACAGAGAGAGCAGAGAGTTGACTCATGCAAGTTGTCTTCTGATGTCCACATGGATACCACAGCTCAATCCCCTGTCACACAAAATTGTTATAAAATATATGAATGGAATGACTTTTCTTAGTTTTTATTGATCTAGGCACAAAATATTTTATAATATGACTTTGAGGAGCAAGAACTACAGCATTATCTACAAGGACATTTCAGGAAGGAAAGGAAAAAGGTGGAGACAGAAACATTTCCTGAAATCATTTCTAGACAGGCATGGTGACACATATCTGTAATCTTAGCAGGAACATCAGCAGTTCAAGGTCATCCTTGGCTACACAGCAAGTTGTTTTCCAGCCTGGGCTACATGAAACACTGAAAAACAAAAGATTAAATAAAAAGCAAAACAAATAATTAATATTTTATGTGCTGTTTTAAGATGAGAGCATTGCAAATCACAGTTGTGTATTCATATTATGCTTTATTGTATTTTCAAGGAAATAAAAGTATTGTTTCAGATTACTAGAAAAAACCTGAGTAAATAAATTTCAGTATTTAGAAGCAGTTATCCATAAAGTAACAAAGTTCTAAACTGACAAAAACAGTTAGATTTAAAAAATAAAGTAATTGAATGAAATTAAAAAGCTTCTCCATTGGAGGGAAAATGAGTTTTCTCCAATAGAGTGACACTGTAGGTATATCAAACACTACAGGATGGGACTCATGTTCAGAGGTAGCTAACCAACATATAATAGACTCCACATATTTTTGTGTATGCTTATATTTGGCTGCAGTTTATGTTATTGGATTATTTTGTTTTCTTGGTTTAGAAATTTTTTGTTGTTGTTTGGATTTTTGTTTGTTTTTTGAGAAAAAATTTAAAGTTAGGTAGGTATGGAAAGGGAAAGGATCTGGTAGGAGGGGAAGGATATAATCAAAACATACTCAAATTTTAAAAATGTTTTAAATAATACAAATATGATAAATAAATAAAAAGAAAGAAAAGCTTCAAAGCAAAGGAAACATTCAAGGGAAAAGACAGTCTAGAAGATGGGAGAAAATTTTTCTAGCTAAACATCTGACAGATGGTCAGTGTTGAGAATGTACTGAAAATATTCAAAGTCAATACCCCAAAGTTAAATAACCCAACAAATAAATGGGCTAATGAAATGGAAAACAGTTCTTAGAAGACCAAGTACAAAATGCTAAAACGTTTATGAAAAACAGTTCAGCATTCTCACCAATCAAGAAAATATAAATGTATGTTGATAGTCCAACTTACTTCAGTCTGAAATGCCATCATTATGAAAATAACAACAAATCCTAGCAAGGATATAGAGAAAGGGGAACCCACGTACCTGCTGACAAAATGTCAAATTAGTCCACTCATGAAAATCAGTATGGGAATTCCTCAAAACACTGAAAATAAGCCAGCTATATAGCTGAAGTACTCTAAGTCAACACAAAAAAGAAACACTGGCACTTTGATATTTGTGACAGGGATGTTCACAACAGCCAAGTTATGGAAACAGCCTAGGTGCATGTCAAGAACTGAATGAATTAAAAATGTAAATACAATGAAGTTTTATTCACTCATAGAAATTAAATCATGCCATTTACAGGAGTTTGGATGTGGTAGAAGATTATCATATTAAGCAAAATAATCCAGGCTTAATTTAGAACATCAAACCTCATATTTTTTCTCATCTCTGTGTCCTTTTAGTTTTATGTAGATGCATGAAATTAAATATATATGTATATTTTTTCTTTTCCTTTATATTATTGAAACTTGCTTATTTTCTCTTCTTTCTATTCCACCATCTTCATTTCATTCATTATTAACTTTTTGCTTCATAGTTTACAATATTTTTGCCATTTTATTTTCTGCTGTCATTGGTTATATAGTGATTGACTTTAACTGAGTTTGTTTTTAATAGCTAATTTCTTTTGATATTGTTTTTTGGTGGTCTTTTTTTTATCTCTTAGTAGTACATGGAATTAAGATCTCAAGAGAAGATTGCTCATTAAAAAAGCTCTAAAATAAAATAATAAGTGATATCTATTCCAACAGAAATATGATTTTGAACACAGAAACACGCACACAGAAAAGCATGAAATATCAAAACAGTATGATTGCTGGGGTCCAGCCTCAGCAGTTTCAGGGGTCCGAAGGACAGGATACCTGGTAGGCATAGTAACAACTCAGAGAGAGTACTTATGCAAGCTGACAGGTCACTTTGGGCTTCTGTAGTTGCTAAGTAACTTCTGCTGAAGCTTCTGTTTTTGTCTTGGTAACCTCAGTCTTTTATTTTCATGAGCAAGGGGAGACAGAAAGAAAAGGGGAACTCACCCAATATGGAGTATTCTCATGATTCCAAAGGTTATTCTTAGAAAATCACCAATATATTTTTCATCATCTTTGATTAAACACAGAAACTATCCAAAGCTAAACACCAAAGCAAGCTATTTTTACTATTAATGATTATATAATTTTCTGAGCACTTGACCTATTGGCTAGCAACATGCAATTTCACAAAAAACGGTAAAAATAAGAACAATGGTTAATGTACCAATCATTTCCTTCTCACACAGCCTATTCTGACCTCAAGACCACTGTAGCTGCCTAAGTTCCTCCTCAGCCCTTGGCAAATACCAAGCCCTGTGACTGGTGGGCCACAATGACTTTATCCTTCTTATCCCAACAGTTCTAAGGAAGACCTGATCCAATTTTCAGAGCTTCCATGAAAGGAAGCTCACCTTTCCTGGAAGCTCTTTTCAATCTAGGAACCCAATAAAATGTGCAGCATTCACTCCAACCACTGCCACATTTTCTCCACACTCCTTCAGGATGAAACAAAATATCTGGATTAAAGTTTTCATCTCCCTTTCTTGGTGGAGGCCACCATTTTCCTACTATTCTAGGTTCCCACACTACTCATTTAACATCCCATCTATATGTTATTCCACCCACAGTCTTCAGACAATACCCCTTAGGGTCTCAAGTTTTACAGGATGCCCTTGGAATATCCTCAGAAACTGAATTATTCATCATGGCTAAATTGAGTCCAGTGCACTGATATACATCCTACCATGTGCTACAGTTGACCACACATTCGGTACAGTTTATCCAAGCCTGAAAAGCTTCCCCAGTTGCAGGTTCTTTCCCACGACCTGCATAACTGCATTGATATCAGCCTGGGTGATTATCTATGTATACTCTCCCTTGAAATTTGTTTCATTCCCACCCCATTTTACAGAAAGTACTGTTGATCTAGGAACACAGAACATGAAGATCAGATAGAAGAAAGATTAGCATCATAAGAAGTAATTATATGGAGGAGAACATGACATGTGCATGTCATAAAGCATGACCTTGTGACACGTAGGCATTTCTGCCTTGGTCCTCTAGAGGCATGCTGAGCAGGAGATCCTGAGGGTAACACGCAGAGGGTTGGCAGTTCACAATATTGGGTCCCTCATCTCCAGTTTTGTTGGCAGACGTCAGGCATCTTATATGCCGTCCCCGGCACATGATTAATTTAAAAGATCACAATTCCATTTACTGAATTCAAATTTGAAAGTGAGGTTTAGCTTATTCTGACTATAGTAAAATTCAAAAAGAAAATAATTACTTAAACATGGAATTTTTAACCAAAAAGGAAACTACTCATTCTCAGATGATCCTCATTGAATACAAATAATGATTTTGCATTGATTAAAATATTGAAGAATGAGTCTAAATTACTGTCTGATCAAGCTACTAGTGAAATACTGCAATTGATAGCTGCTAGGGGAGGGAAAATCCAATGGAGTATCACTGGAAATTCCAAACATACTCCAAGACAGGCTCCATGCCCAGGAGTAGTTGGCCAATCTACATAGAACTTCTTTTTTTGTGTGCTTTTTTTCATTTCATTTTGTCTCATTATTTTTTATCTTATTGAAAATTTTCTTATGTGTTTGTTCTGATTTTCCCTTTTTGGTTTTTGTTTAGTTGAGGCATTGGAAAAGTGTCACGTCCGCCTCGACCAGCAAGGATGACGCGACGCCAGACTCTTCTCTAAGCAGTTTATTCAGGAACCTTGAACAATCTTCTGACCCCGGGGATAGTCTTTTTCTTCTTCTCTCTCTCTCTCTCACTCTCACTCTCACTCTCTCACTCTCCTCTCTCACTCTCCTCTCTCACTCCCACAGTCACTCTCACAATCACCCTCCCAGGAAAGCCAGCCCACGCCCTTTTATAGCCACTGGGCAAATCAACCCCGTGGTGCCACGTGGACAATGCCGCTAGGGTCAGACACGTGCAAGCAAGCCAGATTAGGTCCAGGTGTGCAGAAGCAAGCCAGATCCTAGCCTTAGCCAAATAAGGAGCACCTGCCATCGGGAAGGCAGAAGCCAGACGCTGCGCCATCTTTGAGGCACGGCCGTGCACAGCTCTCTACAGAAAAGAATATAAAATCAGGTGATTAGGGAGGTAAGGAGGATCTAGGAGTAGTGGGGAAAGGAATAGAGCATGATCAAAATATATTACAAATACAATGACATGTATATTACTTCAAATTACTAAACAATGACAGAATTTAGAGGAACAATATGCCTTAAGTCCAAGAGTCCATGAGCAGCATAACCTCTACTTGTTGGATTTAAAAATGAAAAGAGAACACAAAGTTAAGTGAGTGGGAAAGAGAGCATGATATGGGAGCAGTGGGTGTGTGAATATAATTGAAATGTATTAGACAAAATCATCAAAGAACTAATAAAACTGAGGAAAATATATTGTATTCTTTCTGAACCTGCTATTATCTTTGGTAGTTGTCTCATGCCTCTTGCATTTCCAGTATCCTGTAGTCTCCACTGAAACTGAAAGTGTACCTCTACCAGTATTCCCTCCTGGCCTCTTTTCAAGGACTTGGACTGTGTCATATGGTGTTAGGCCTTAGCTGTTCTTAATGAACTATCTTACAGCTTTCATGTCTTCAAAAGCAGTAACACTTGGGAGACTCTTACATATTGCCAAGTTTACAGCCAGCTTGAGATACAGTCTTGCCCCCACCCCACTTTGGACCACAGCTTCTGCGTAATGACCCTGAGGAAATACTTCTCAGATTTTGCCTCATGATGCTGATCTCTTATTCATCACAGCTGTTTTCTCTTTTGTTGGTTTGTTTGTTTGTTTTTTGCTCCAGCTAACTAGTATCGTTTGTCCCACTGAAGCAAAGTTTTCACTTAAGTGGCTTTTGTCTCTTGTTAATAGCAGATGATTCTGCACATCCTGCTTATTAGTAACCATATTCTTAAACTAAAATATCATATGAACAATCCAATAGAGTCTTTGCATCCCTCTGAAACTTCACAAACCAGACCTCTATTGTCTTGATTTCCTTTAGCATTCTATCTTTCTTTATCTTTCATGTTCTCACAGAATGACCCACTGAATCCTGAAAATTCAAAGGCTTTTCCAACTAAAAATTACTCTTGTTTCCACAATGCTTTCCCAAACAACATAAGCAGGTCCATCACAGCAGCAATCCAACTTTTCTGACATCAACTTCTGTTCTAGTGTGAGAGCCAAAGTTACAATTTAAGTTTTAATTACTATGTCTTACAGATCCATGAAACTAAACTGACTTTGATCTACAAGCCCTTTGCCCAAGGACAGATAGTTCCTGAAATGCTGGAGGCTATTGTTTATGGGAGATAAGTTACGTGTTTTCACTCCCCTAAACAAGTTTGTTTGACACATTTGCACCAGAGAAGCTTGATCACATGTGGGTAGGAGGTTCATAGTCAGGAAATATGTCAGGATATATGCTTGCCCCTGACTGGATGTAGGCTGGAGGTCAATTAGGGTGTATGATTACTCCTGATTGGACCTGATGGGAAGTTCTTAAGCCAATGTAAAACTTGATTCAGAGCCATTTTTTTTCTGGGAAACCAGACATGGACCTGGCCAGAGCCCATCTACCTGGCTAGAATTTAATTAAGGTTTGCTTGAAATTTTGCTTTAAATTGTGGTAGTAGTCTTATTCTTGATCGATGGGATTAACACTAGTATGTTTTTCTGTCATTCTATGACTAAAATAAGTATGAGAGGGATGGGTTCATTTAGCTTACATTTCCAAATCACAATCCATCATTGAGGAAAGTCAGAGTAGGAACTCAAGGTATGAACCTGGAGGCAAGAACCATAGAAGAAAGTTGCTGTGATAGTTTGAATGTAATGGGCCCCCATAATCTCAAGGGGAGTGGCACTTTTAGGAGGTGTGGCCTTGTTGGAGTATGTGTAGCATTGGTGGAGGAAGTGTGTCACTGTGGAGGCAGTCTTTGAGGTCTCATATATGCTCGATACCTTCCAGTGTCATAGTCTACTTCTTGTTGTCTATAAGATATAGGAATCTCAGCTAATTCTCCAGCACCAGGTCTGCCTGCACAGTGGCTATGTCCCACCATGATGATAATGGACTGAAACTCTAAACTATAAGCAAGCCACTCAAAATAAACCTTTTCCTTTATAAGAGTTGCCATGGTCATGATGTGTCTCCACAGCAATAAAAATCCTAAGAAAGTTTATTACTGAGTTATTCTCTTAGGTTCATGCTCAGCCAGATTTCTTATACATAACAGGTCCACCTGGACTAGGGATGTATCAATCAGATTGAGCTGGGTGTTCCCACATTAATTAGCAATCAAAAAAAATTCCCCATAGCTCTCCCCATTAGAAAATCTGGTTTAGCAATTCCTCAATTGACTTTTCTTCTTCCTAGGTATGCCAAGTTTGTGTCAATGTGGCAGTAAAAACTAGTGGATACACTTTGTTAGTACAATCCCTAGTGTGGGCAAGAGCTACAGACTGGTAGAGCTACATGCATGTTATTTCAAGGGCCTCTCTAGGATTCTCAGGAATGAAATCAAGGCACCAAGATGCTGTGGAGATAGCTTTGACCACAGAAAAAAGCTCAGAGCCAGGTCACAGGCACAAAACAGCCAAGGAGAAAGAACAACATGGAGTCTTGGAGGCTCGTCTTCTAGACAGGAGAGCCGTGAAGGTAGAAGAAGAGTGTATCAGAAGATAGGATTTCTGAACAAGGTGTCTGGAAATGAAGATGACAATTCCCAAGGACTGAAGGGCAAGCCTAAGAAGTTGGTAAGAGTCTTAAAATTCAAGGCTGTTTTCTTCTTTATTTTGGACTAACATTGGATCAGTTATATTTACAGTCTTTCATAATTCTCATTTTTAAAATCATTACATTTTGACATATAACACATTTGATTTTACAGGTTCACAGCTACAGAGAAATTTGTCTCACAATAAATTTTATTTAAACAAGTAAGTTAACATTCTAGACTTAACATCTTCTAGCTCATAATACAAAATGTTACGATTGGTGGGGGGTGTTGAAATTAAATGTAGTTTTCATGTGAAGAGATACGAATTTGGAGAAGTATGGGTGGAAATCTGTGGTCTAAATACTTTTGCCACACTTGGACTTAGTTACTTTTCTCATTGCTGTGACAAAATACATGACAATAAGGAACTTAAAGGAGGACGTGCTTATTTGGGCTCACAGTTGTAGAATACAGTTCGTCTTGGTGGAATTCAATGATCACACTTCATCCACAATAAGGAAGCAGAAACTGATGAATTCTGTACTTTGCTAGATTTTTCCTTTTTATGCAGTACACAGCCCCACTCAGTGGAATAGTCCTTCCCACATTCAGGGTAGGTCTTCTCATCTCACTAAACCTAACCTACATAAGAGCTAATAGATCTTATAGCAGACTAACCTAATATAGATAATCCCTCTCCTGCATGTCCAGACACTTATCTCTTAACTGATCCTTTATCCCTGTCAAATCTGCAATCAAAATTATGCATTACACACCTAGATTCATATGTTGACATTTTCATCTCCAAGTTGATGGGGTGACAAAGAATTACTCAACATGAACTAGATTAGTGTCTTTATAAAGAGTCCCAAGAAAGATTCTTCACATCTGCTACTACTCTAGGACATATTAATATGGCACTGTCTATAATTCAGAAAATAGCTTCCCATCAAACACCAACTGTGTAGGTAACTTGATTTGCATTTCCAGCTTCAGATTTTTGCTATTGATAAACCACCTAGTCTATGATTGTTACAGAAGCTCCAATTAGGACATTTAACCTGAAAACTATTAAAAAGAAAACATCAGTGACTGGAGAGATGGCTCAGAGGTTAAGAGCACAGGCTACTCCTCTAGAGGACTGGGATTCAATGAACCCATGTGGTGGCTCACAACCATCTGCAACTTGAGTTCTAGGAAATGTGACCCCCATCATCTGGCCTCCAAGTGCACCAGGCATGTAAATACTTTACAGACATGCATGCAGGCAAAACACCTACAACACATAAAATAAAATTAAAAACTTAAAACAACAACAAAAACACTGATTTGAGAGGGTTGTAGGAAAGTAATGTCTTTAAGGGAACTGAAGATTTGCTTTAAGTCAGGGGATTGAGAATGTTAGAGGAGATTAGTGATTGTGGTGTCAGAGTTCTAGAAGCATTGATATGTTGATAGTTACATAGCAAAGGACATTAAGTGCTGTGTGAAGGTACACTGCAAAGACTACAGTGCTCTCGAAAGCACATAACCTAGAAGATGACAACGAACAGTGGACAGGTAAGAAAGGGTAGACATATTCCCAAATGTGGCTAGGTTTTAAGGGTGTCTAAAGTTAACAACAGTGATTTGAAGCTATGTTTGTGCATTTTTTTTCTTTTACTACAAAGATAAAACATGTACTATATAGTGGATACCAGTGAGATCTAAGATATCTGCTATATATGCCTCCTCTTACACAGAAATTTGCTCAACGTTTGGGTTTTGATGGTCTAATTTGTTTACATAGTGTGTCTATGGTGATCAAAGCCATGTTTTGAGGCACTATCAAACTGGAAGGCGGTATAGCACATAAGTTGATATACATGTTTTATAGTACATAAGTTGGACAGATTAAGAAATTTTTGTCATTCTCACTGCTACAGAACACAATGAGTTCTTATAAATTAGATTAGTGTTCTTATAAATGTAATCCCAGAGAGATCCCTGTCCACTTTTTATATCCCAGTATAAACTAGCAAGACACAGTCTGTGGATCAGAAAGTAGTTTCTCATCAGCCATCGAATAGCAATCCAGACAAAGCTAGAAATTTCAGATTGGGGCAACAATCAGGTGATGTCCTTTAAATATGTTTCAATGGTAGAGACCTTTTATATGTTATTATTGTCCAGTCTCACAATTCCTTCTGAAATAAGCATTTAATGTGTTACTAACTATGTGCTGAACTATACTTCTTCAAACATAACAAAAATTTTACGTTTTTTAAAATACAATTTTGTCACTAGATCAATGAGTATATTAAAATTATGTCCACTAACTAGAGCAATAAGATTCTTGTAAACAAGTCAATTCTTCACAGCTCAAAATTGCAATATACAACTCTGTCATTCTTCACCTTTTTATACTTCGATTGCAAGTTTTGAGGGGTGATTTTATAAAACTTAAGTGTTCATTACATGAAAAATAATTTATGTAATAAAATATATATTCCATTTTATATAATTATTTCTGACAATTTGAAATGTCAAGTCCTTTGTCATATTATTTAATTTTCACATTTATCTTGTGATATATATATATATATATATATATATATATGTATACAGGTATATAATTTATACCTATTATGAAGCAAAATTCTAATTTGATATCCTTGCTAAAATGTTGACAATTAGTATTTTAGTAATGCTTATATAATTGTCTACCATTATCCATTGATTATCATAGTTTTGTTAATTGTCTAGTAGGTTCTGTCATTTTGTGCATTTTCATCTATTTTTCCTATAACTTCTTTTATTTCTCTCCCTGCTAATTATTGTTGCTTTATGTTATATTATTATATTTCAGTCTCATTTGTGAGATTCTTTCAGTTCTAGGACACCACACACACCCACACATACACACACACACAAAAAAAAAGCACAGAATCAACTAACCTGGGCTCATAGAGGCTCACAGGGAATGTACTGCCTACCAGAGAGCTTGCATGGGACTGACCTCGGCACTCTGCACATATGTTACAGTTATATAGCTTGGTCTTCTTGTAGGACTCCTAACAGTCAGAGAAGGGGCTGTCTCTGACTCCATTAACTGCTTCTGGGACCCTTTCCTCCTGCTGGTTTGCCTCATCCAGCCTTCGTAGGAGAGGAGGTGCCTAGTCTTGCTGCAACTTGATATGCCATGGCTGATATACATGGGAGGCTTGCACTTTTCATACTAGAAAGCAGGAGAAACAAATGCATTGAGGGGAGGAGGGTTGTTGCAGGGAGAGACTAGAAGAAGGGGAAACTGTGATCAGGCTGGAAAAGATAATTGATTAATAAAAAAAAGGACCAGTTTGGGTCAATATTTTCAGGACTTTCATGTCTATAAAATAATTTTATATTTTTTTACAATGTGCCTGTCTTCTTATTCTTTTGTCAAAAGACGTTTTGTTATCTGAAAACAAGACTATGATTGAAATATTTATTTTAGTATCTAAAATATTATAGACATAAAGACAGGAAACACAGCTTATTTATGTTTATATTTACTAAGGATCTCCAGCAAGAATAAAATAGCATTCATGTATGTATGAAGGCATTACATTGCTGACTATACTTCTGCATTACATTAGTTTAATGTTATTTCTGCATCAGTTATTTCATACTTCTATTTTATAGAAATGTACTGTGAAGTTATGGGATTATGAAAAATATTAAAGAGGAATGAAATATCTCTCTGACATTAATAGACTCATATACTTCTTAATGTGATAGAGATATAGCTTTGCCTTAAAAAATGCAAAGGTGTTACTAGTTATTCTCTTGACATTTAGAAACTGCTTCTCTTATGTACTTATTGCTTAAAGAGTATAGTATATTACTATGGACAAAAAATGGCAAGAGTCAATAAAATTATACATACAATAGTCTCTGTGGTTCTAAAGTTCATAGACTAGTATAAAAACAAATGTAATGATGATGTAATATGTGTTATTTTTTATAGAATTTATACAAAATGCTCTGAGATAATAATGAAGGAAGTAATTATTTTTGATGATAGATAGATGTTACAAATGAACTTAGCTTTAAGCTAGATATCTAAGAGTGAATAGAAATTTAGCAGAGTGAACCTATCAAGAGTGAGACTTGCTGGGCAGTGGTGATGCATGCCTTTAACCCCAGTACTTGGGAGGCAGAGGCAGGTGGATCTCTGTGAGTTCCAGGCCTGCCTGGTCTACCGAGTGAGATCCAGGACAGGCACCAAAACTACATACAGAAACCCTGTCTCGAATAAACCAAAAAAAAAAGAAAGAAAGAAAGAAAGAAAGAAAGAAAGAAAGAAAGAAAGAAAGAAAGAAAGAAAAAAGAAAAAAGTATGAGACTTAACATGAGTATTAATTTGTTTAAGAAGTACCAACTGCTTCCTAAATCTTCGAGGGCTAACTCTAGCTACTGGAGCCAAGCAATGTAAAGATTGGCAAAACCCAACCCCTTATTAAATCTATATCCTGGTCAAAGTAACATATATGAAACGATCAAGGGAATGTAATCTGATTGCAGTTAGTAAATGTGCTCTATCCAAGAAAATGGAAAGAGTGTTCTGGAGTGACTGTGAATGGTAGGGCACTATCTTTTTTTTGAAGTATTAAAACATTATACTTTTATATAAATATTTCTTTGATATAATTTCTGATCTTGATCATCTGAAAGGATGATCTTTTTATACAGCCAAATAGAAGCAATATGTTCTAGAATTCTTTTTTTTTTTTTTTTTTTTTTTGGTTTTTTGAGACAGGGTTTCTCTGTGTAGCTTTGTGCCTTTCCTGGAACTCACTCTGTAGCCCAAGTTGGCCTTGAATTCACAGAGATCCGCCTGCCTCTGCCTCCTGAGTGCTAGGATTAAAGGCATGTACCACCACTGCCCGGATAGAATTCTACTTTTTAAGAAATTTTTTTATTCATTTTACATACCAATCACAAAACCCCCCTCCTTCCTCCTCCCACCTCCCCAAAGCCTTTCCCCCTCAACCCACTCTCCATTTGTTCTAAAATTCTATTTTTTAAGAAATTTCTTATTCATTTTGGTATGGCACTATCTTAAATAGAATGGTTATGTGAAGACTCTAAATAAATAAGAGGAATAATGCAATAAAAGATTATGGAGAAGAGCATTAGTGGGAAGAAGGGATACCAAGTGAAAGGCTGATAGAAAAACAGTAATGAGCAAATCACTTCCTATTATTAGAGATGTATAGAGATTTAAGAATTAAAATAAACACCTCTAAATTCTTTCTTTTCATCTATTATTAATGCAAATTATATGGCTGCAAGTGAAAGCCCCTGTGGATAGGCCAAACTCCAATCCTTTGAAAGATTAAAAAGATGTCTTTCATGACAGACTAAGTGTAATGTGGATATGCTTTTAATCATGTCATGTGGAAGCCTTCTCCTCCAGCCTCCAGTAATTTGTAGATGTTGTTGATCCCACTATCAAGTACCTTTACTTTAATTTCTGAGGAGGAGATAAATTTTGTATACTAAATTCAGAGAATAACATATTTTCAGTTTGAGCTAATAGGGCTTCTGGAAGAGAAGCTATAAAGATGAAAAATAATTAAATTCTTACAACAATTTTATCTCTTTCAAATTTTCCTCAGTTAGTCATTTCTCTTATTTGTTCAACTAGAATAAAATATTTTGTAAGTACAGTTTTATAAACAATAGTGATAATAGTTCATATGTGCCAAGGAGAATAAAATCATTTTTTTTCTTTCAAACTTTGATCTTTACAGGTATGACTATTTGGCTTCCTTTGGAGGCAGAGCAACAGAAAAAATGATAGGACAGATGCCTGTGAAGGAGGCAGAGAGCATAGACCCAGGGCTGAGCAATGTCAACAGACTGCCCCTGGGATTTCCAAGGCCAATCATCCAGGCAAGTTCCCCATACCAGAACAATAAGTATTCATTACCTTCCCAAGGTTCTCAGTTCCAAGGATTTCAACAGCTTAGCAAAATCTCACCAAACAATTCATCTACTGATATGAAAACCTTTAACTATCAATTGTCAAATGTCAGTAATGACACCCAACAATCCAAAATCAGCAATCCCCAACCAAATGTGTCAAATTCTATTCGCCCACAATTCAACTGCACACAATCAATTCAAGACAAAATGATGGTGAATAGAGCCACCAGCTCTTCTCAGCTGACTCCACCAACAATGACAGAAGCAGAAGAGAAATCCTGCAATACATGGAAGAATATTAGAAAATCATATGTACAGAAAAAGGTGCCAGTTCGAAAAGTGTCTCAATTTGTTCCTGATCAAGCATCTGAGAGGAAAAGAACAACCCCTCTCAACCATGGACATGCCTTCCAAAAGTCAAAGCCAATCAATGGTATCCACACTTGGTCATATAGGGACAGAGTGATTCACCTACTGGCACTTAAAGACTACAAGAAATCTGAACTTCTTGTTCAACTGCAAAAAGATGGCATCAAAATAAATGACACCAATTTTCTTGGAAAAATACTGCTGCAGGTGGCTAATTTGAATGCCACTACTTTGTCATATACTTTAAAAGACAGTGTCTTCAAAGAGGTCCAGAGAGATTGGCCTGGTTATAATGAGGTAGACAAGCAGTCATTGGATTTGGTGCTATCCAGAAAACTGCGACCGTTTCATAAAGCTACCAAGGCCACCCCTTGCAAAGAATCATCTGTAGTTACTAAAATAGATGATGCATCATCCTCAAAGGATCATTTTCACTACTTGTCTAGTATTGATACTTTAATGAAAAACAAAGGTGGACTCTTTCCCCCTAAATCTGCTGTACAGTTAACATCAAATGACCAAGTAAGTGGTAACAGTGAGAAATCTTTAATTCTGCCATGTTCTGCAACTACTACCAAATACATCCCTTTACCATTGCCTACCACCCATCTGCCAATATCAAATTCACCACTGCTCGTGAAATGCAACCATAATGTTTACAGTACTCCAGAACGATCTGGGACTCAAAATCCATCTGACAGCATCAATCATGACAGTGGCATGTTTGAAAGAGAGATGAATAAACACACTTCTTTTGAAGCTTCATCTTGTGCTTCAGTTCAAAAAAAGTATTCAAAGCCAATAGAAATACAGAATTTCGTGCCTGAGAAGTTCAAATGTACATTTGCAAAGCGAAAAACAACCATTCCAAATTGCATTCCCAGCCCAATGGAGAAACAAAAGATAGATTTTAAAAAACAAGATGAAAGTATGAAGTCAACTTCAAACAAGGAAGTTAAAAAAGTTTTCCCTGACTCTGGGAAGACATATTTTACACCTGGGACTCCAGATTATTTGGCTAACTATTCCATCATAGTTTCCTCTGACCAACGTCAGAGTTATGAGAAGGAATTCAGGGCAGATTATAATGAATATCAGGCCATGTACAACAAAATACAGATTTCATGCACACCAATCATTGATTTAGATTCAGAAAGAAAGGCCTTTTCTCCAGCATCAAAAGAATATCAAGATATTACTAAAAAAATTTCAGTAGCATATCAGAAAATGCGACAGCTTAATCCTAAATTTTGTGAAGAAAAAGATAGATGTGTGTTTCTTTACAACAAGCTGGTTTACATTAAAAAGTTAATAAATGATTTTGACCAGCAAGAAGTAAAGTCAATACAATAATGGAAAGTTTGAACAAGAATAAACTTCGCTCATTGAAATTCCAGATAACTTGCTCTAAAATTCTAAAGGGATGGCACTTGCAAGTGTTTTGAAACTTGCAACAGTATTTAAATTTAGTTTGTTTTTTTTATAATTTTTTTTGCGTTCTTACAATTCTGAAGCTTCATTTTATGATTCTTTAACCTTCAATATTTGTGCTTCCAGTACATATTTCATAATGTTATGAACCCAATGTCTATGAAATAAAATTGTACACATATAAAAATAAAATGAGCAAGTTGAAATACTTTTGGATAAGCAGTCTCTCTTCTTGGACAGTCTTAATTCAAGTTAATTATTCAAACAGAGGTTTAGAACTTTACACCTAGTACTGCTTCTTATCTTGGGAAAACACCAGCTACAGTCAAATACCTAAAGATTTTGAACTATGGGGGATGTCTTAGAGTTACTATTGCCATCATGAAACACCATGACTAACACAAATTGAGGAGGAAAGAGTTTATTTGGCTTATGCTTCCAAATTACTGTTGGTCAGCAAAGGAAGTCAGGACGGGAAATCAGACAGGTCAGGAACCTGGAGGCAGGATCTGATACAGAGGTCATGGAGGAGTGCTATTTACTGGCTTGCTCCTATGGCTTTGCTCAGCCTGCTTTCTTATAGAACCCAGGACCACCAGCCTAAGTATGGCCACACCCACACACAATGGACTGGGCCCTCCCCCCATGAATCACTAATTGAGAAAATGTGTACAGTCTGATCTTATGGAAGTATCTTCCCAATTGAGGCTCTCTACTCTCTGATGACTCTTGCTTGTATTATGTTGACATAAAACTAGCCCATACAAGGATTTAAATTATTTGTATTCAAAGTACTACTGCCATTCAAATAAAATGCCTTGTATTTACAAATCTGAATTCTGAAATGTTTCCCCAAAGTTGCATCCTTTAGTTAATGTCTGTATTTACCATCCAAAAGAAAATTGATACATACCAAAGAAAGTAAATAATCATTATATAGTCAAGGAAGCCTATTAAGAAAACAAGCAATTGTGAACTCATTACCAAGTTTAGGAGTAAGCACACTTTCTCCACCACTGAAACAACCATGGTATGGCTCTAATCTAGTTTGTTTCTTTCAAGGTTGTGAACATTCCTCAAGTTTACACTGATCTTTGTTTTCCTTTTAATATATCTGCTACGATTTAATTTGAAGTGTCCCTCAAAAACTCACATTTGAATGCTTCTTCCTCAGACAAGTAGTGCTATATTGGGAGGCTGTGGAAACTTAATAAGAGTCAAAACTGACCTTGTAGATATAGGTCATTAAGGGTGGTCCTTTAAATGTTACCGAGTCCTTGGTTCCTGTCTAACTCTGCACTTGCTGGATCATCATTTTATGAACAGCAGCTACCACATAGTCTAACTGCTGGGAATAGAATGTCTCTGCCATTGTTGCTGCACCATGATGGAATAAAACTGTGAACCCAACTAAACATTTTTCCCTTAATTTTTTTCTGTCAGGTAATGTGTTCACAAAGATATAAAATTAAATAATATAACACATGTTTAGAAGCATCCTGAAAATTATCATTCATACTTTTTTTCATTTTTTTGTTGAAAATAGGTTCTTTTCTCATAATACATCTGAACCACAGTTTCCCCTCCCTCTTCTCCTCCTACCCCCCCACCTTCCTTCTCCCCCAGATCCACACATCCTCCATTTCCCCTTCAGAGAAGAACATGCCTCTAAAAGATGCTAGACAGACAAGACAAAACAAGATACAATATGACAAGGTGAAAGTCTTCATATCAAGGCTTTATAAGGCAACCCATTATAAATATGCTGTTATAATACACAGTTGTTGGTTCTGACTTTCAACCAATCTTACAGACTAGGATTTATACTATTTTGTTTTCTTTGTTGAGACAAGCTTTCTCTGTGTAACAGACTTGGCTGTCCTGGAAATTGCTCCATAGAGCAGGCTGGGCTCAGACTCATAGAGATCCACCTGCCTCTGCCTCCTGAGTGCTGGGATTAAAGATCTGTGCCACCACTGCTCAGTTTATACTTTATTTAAAAAAGATCCCTTATTATTTCAGGGTATATCTTTTAACATTGTAATCTTAAGATTCTATCACAGGAATGATCATTTATATCTAAAATAAAATATTTGAAAATTTAGAATTTTATATTTAATTAATATATTCTCTAAAGTGTCAGTCCTATAACAGTTAAGAAGCAAAAATAATTCTCGTTTTTAGTAGTACTCCTTTTAAACACAAATTATTAGAGCATCCCTTTAAACTCTACATGAGTAAGAAGTCCATTTCCTTCTAGTGTATAGTATATAGTTTATTTTAGATAGTGTACAGTCTATTTGAACTTTTGTAAAGTCAAAAAGGAACTCTCAAATCAGGCCTTAAACCACTGTATTACAGGAAATAAATTTTGTTTTTTGTTTCACTTTTTTTTCTTTTCTATTTCTTTTTATTTCTTCTTCACCCATACAGTACATCCCAACGGCATCCTCCTCTCCAAGTCCCCACCACCACCTCCCCTCTTTCCCAGATCCATTGCTCCTCTGTTTTCCTTCAGAAAATAGCAGGCCTCCAAGAGATACCAACCAAACACAGCATAACAAGATGCAGTAAGACTAGAAACAAACCCTCATATCAAGGGTGGTCAAAGCAACCCAGAAGGAAAAGCATCTCAAGAGCAAATAAAACAGTTAGAGACATTTTCTCTGTACCCCTGGCTATCATGGAACTCTTAGGACATGATTTTTGAAAATTTTATACCTTTTGCTTAAATATTTTTCTTAAAATAAGTATAAATCAACATCACCAACATATTTATTGGCTTGTGACTGATTAAATACTTCCTTCACTTTTAGAATGAAAATAGAATTTTTACTTACTGAATGATAATATTAACATATCTCATTCTAGAGTCATTAAAAGTAAGAATTCCTTCAGGCTACATACTTATTTGTTAGCATTAATATTTATATTCCATATAAGTGACCTTAAAATTATTGATATGCTTAATAAAATCTCTGTGCTGTTTCTGAAAGGGCAAGGTAGCTTACTTTGCTTGACAAGCCATATGATTTATATCTTATTTTTGCCAAGATGAGATTTTTGGCCAGTGCCATCCAATGTATAAGCTCAAGAAGCTTCATCTGACAGTCCAACTTATGAAGTCTCTACAGACATCTCACTGTGGTTGATATATTGTATACCCCAATAAAACTTACCTGGGGATCAGAGCCCAGAACAGCCACTATATTAGACAGAAGCCAGACAGTGGTAGCACACATGCCTTTAATCCTATCATTTGGGAGGCAGAGATCCATCTGGATCTCTGAGTTCAAGACCATACTGGGAAGAGAGCCAGGCATGGTAGCACACACCTTTAATCCCAGCACTCAAGATCTCATGTCTTTGCTTGAGAAGGACCCATGCCTTTAATCCCAGGAAGTGATGGCAGGAAGCAGAAAGGTATATAAGGCATGAGGACCAGGAACTAGAGGCTTTTAGTGGCAGTTCAACTGAGACACTTAAAGGTGAGGACTCAGAGGCTTTCAGTCTGAGTATTTGTGGAAACAGGATTGGCTTAGGAGTTGGTGCGGTAAGGTTGGTTGTGGCTTGTTCTGCTTCTCTGATCTTTCACTTTTCACCCCAATATCAGGCCTAGGTTTTTTATTAAGATTTGAAGGTTCATGTTACATCTCACAGTTCATATGTACCCTACCTGAGGATTTCCTCAATAGGAGATAGGTTGTCTGAGAGTGGAAAATGACATATATATTTACTGGATTTTAGTAGCTTTATCTAGTGAAGGGGAAGGACAGGTTGGGAGTGTCACATTTTAACAATACAAAAAGTGACATATAGATATAAGACTACATAGTCGTTAAATACATCAAAGTGTGGATACAGCCTAAACTCTCAGTAAATGGAGGCAGAAACATCGTTCTTACATGAGGGTTTCTGATGCAGTTTTAAGGAAAATTTTACCAAAATAGTTTATGTGCCTAGCAATGGGTTGGGTGCTTGAGAAAATTGATAATGGTTATTGATTTAGGACAATTCCATGAGTTAAAAATTAATGAAATGCATTGCTGTAATAAAGAGGGCCTTGTAAATTCTGGGGATGCAGGAAAGGTAAGGAACAATATTTATAAAAATTGACTTCCACAGAGTTTGCTCTTGGTACTATGCTAAATTATTCACCTTAATTTTTTGGTTTAGTTCATTTTCACAGGAGCTGTCTCTACAGGAAAACAGTCTTCAGGCCATAAACATTGAGGGGAGAGGGAAAAAGTGATTGGGGGTATTTTCTGCACACACTGTTAACATATTCACTTGGACAAGAGGAAGACTTTACCATTCCTCTGAGCCTCGTCATTACCATGGAGCTGAGCCATTGTGGTCTTTGACATAGTCATGTTCATGTCAAACAATACACATTCATCAGATTCTGTACAAAAACTAAGTTAGGTACACAGTAATTTTTATAGCTGTTCAATTCTATTCTAGTGAACATGATAGAATATTGAAACTTCTTGTTCTTGGATTAATTTGTGCACAATAACCATCTTATCCTCTTTTTCTCTACTTTCCCTCAGCAACTGGTTGATAATATTCTGCTATCAACTTCTGTGAGATCAGCATTTTTAGATTCACATAAGACTAACTAAAAATAGTTTGAATATTGTCACTATAATTAAAAAATACATATGTGAGATGTTATATGTGCTATTCTGTAGCAGGCTTTCTTTTGGGCTACCAACCAGCTCCCAAATCACAACACAGAGGCTTATTATTAGACATGAATGCTCTGTCTTAGTTTATGCTTATCCCACTAGTTGTTATAACTTAAATTAACCTATTTATGTTCATCTACATTTTGCCTTAGAGCTTTATACCTTTCTTTCATTCTGCATGTCTTACTCCATGTCTGTCTGTCTGGCAGCTGCCTGGCTGGCTCTGGGCATCTCCCTCTCTTTCTCCATAGTTCTCTCTCATTCTCTCTCCAGCCTAGATGATTCCTCCTATTTATTCTCTATTCCTCCAGCTTTACCTATCCTTCTACTGCCTGGCTATTGGCCATTCAGATTTTTATTAGACCAATCAGGTGCCTTAGGCAGGCAAAGTAAAACAGCAACACATCTTTCCATAATTAAACAAATTCAGGATAAACAATTCTAACACACCTTTATACAGTTAAAATAATATTTCACAAAATAAACAAATGTAATAAATCTTTACATAGTTAAAGTAATAATCCACAACACTATTCAACCAGATCTTATCTTTAAACAATGCACACAAATTGAAACAATGTAGTTTACATAGTAACATATATTTATTATTTTTAAGTACAAAATTATAAAGTCGTTAGAATGCACTAAGTCAAAGTAGAAATGCTACTGATAGAGATTTTAAATGACCTGGGAATAAACACAGAAATAACTGTTTCTACTACAGCATTGTGCCAAGAAACAAGCTATTGTATTCAAAACCAGATTGCTTCCTGACTCTGCTACTTTCTGCAAAATTTGAGACATTTTACTTTAGTATGTCAGATTAATTTTCCTGCATATACTTTTGTAATAATAATGCATCATAAAGTTTTATATTTGGTACAAGGATAATATGCATTTCAAGAGAGCTGATTTTGTTACTATTTCTTTCACAGTTAGATAAAAGCAACAAAGATGGGTAAGTATAGATTGTACATCAGTAGCCAGTGGAATTGGCTCCATATTTTTCCTTGGAATAAAAATATTTACAATGGCTTGGTAATCACACTGAGACAGTAAAGATTGCATCATAGAAAAAATCAAATAGATTGATGCACTTAGTTGTATGATGTCTCTGAAGTCAATCTAATTTTGTGAAAGGAAGCTTCCTTAGAGTTACACAGATAAAAGATTGAAAATAATTCTCATTTTAGTTTATGACCAAAGAATATACAAAGAATAAAAGCTAGACATTTTTGTACACTGACTCATCTCTTTGGTGCAGTGTGGTAAGGATGAGCATCTCATTGAGTAGAGATCAAGGATCTATTTCCTTTGCTGAATTTTCCCAAGTAAGCCATTTGATAGGGACATATTGACATGACTATGTAGTATTGGCTGTATTAGACAGAAAAGATAGCATAGATATTATGTGTTGGATAGCATGACAGATTTTCTACTAATCATATATTTTTAAACTATCAAATAAGGGAGTGTAACTGCTGAAAGAGACAGTGTAGAGAAATAAGCAAATAACTTGTGCTGTCTTGGAAAAGTGGTGACATTTATGGTGTAAGCAAAAATCAAAATGACCTATCTGAGATATATTTGCTGTACATCTTTTCATTTTTTTAATTAATTAATTAATTAATTTATTTATTTATTTATTTATTTATTTATGAGTTTTTCGAGACAGGGTTTCTCTGTGTAGCTTTGTGCTTTTCCTAGAACTCACTCTGTAGCCCAGGCTGGCCTCAAACTCACAGAGATCCACCTGTCTCTGCCTCCCGAGTGCTAGGATTAAAGGTGTGCACCACCACTGCCTGGCTTCATATTTCTATTTTTAATTTAAGTTTACATTATTTTCATTTTGATAATTGTGGTTGATATATTGTATACCCCAATAAACTTATCTGGGGGTCAGAGAACAGAACAGCCACTATATTAAACATAGGTTTAGGCAGTGGTAATACATGCCTTTAATCCTAGCGTTCAGGAGTCAGAGATCCATCTGGATCTCTGTGAGTTCAAAGTCACACTGGAAACAGCCAGGCATGGTGACATGTGCCTTTAATCCCAGGAAGTGAGGGCAGGAAGCAGAGAGGTATATAAGGTGTGAGGACCAAGAACTAGAGACTTTTAAGCTTCTAGGCTTTCAGGAACTAGAGCCCTTTTAAGCTTTTAGGCTTTCAGCAGCAGTTCAGCCAAGATCCATTCTGATGAGGACTCAAAGGTTTCCAGTTTGAGGAAACACAATTGGCTGAGAAGTTGGCGAGGTGAGGTTAGCTGTGGCTTGTTCTGCTTCTCTGACCTTTCAGAATTCACCCCAATATCTGGCTCCGAGTTTGTTTTTATTAATAAGACCTTTTAAGATTTGTGTTACATCTGAAATGTGGTGATATTTTATTTGTATGTTAATAAATAAAGTTTGCCTGGAGATCAGAGAAAATAGCAAGCTATTCACAAAAGTCAGACAGTGGTAGCACATGCCCTTAATTCGATCACTTGGCAGGCAGGGTCTCTGTGTGTTCAAGGTTGTACTGGGAACAGAGTCAAGCATGGTGACACATGCCTTTAATCCCAGTACCAACCATGGAGACCTGGAGGTTTGTACAGATAGGCAGTGACAAGGAAGTGAAGTGGCTGGGCTAAGAGCCAATGAGAGGGCAGAGCAGCAAGGCAATAAAGGCATGGGTAGACAGGAAGTAGCTCAACTTTTGATAGCTGCAGAGCTGGAGAGGTAAGGTTGGTGGCTATCACTATTTCCCTGATCTCTAAGGCTTTCACCGCTATTTTGGATCTACATTTCTTATTTAACAAGACCGTCCAGAAATTTGGCTACAGACAATTACATACATCATATTCATTTTACCATTGCCTGCTCTTATACATTTTCTGCTCATACTGACTCATTTCTTCCCAAGTATTCCTATTCCTACCTCAGGTTTTTATTTTAGTGCATATTTTTTATAAATAACCACATCTAATATGTGCTAGTGAACATGATGGCTATTCCATATCCAGAAGATAGTTATATAATGTTCTCCTCTATCCTATGACTCTTAAAATTTTCCTGGCTACCCTTCTATAATGTCTTCTGGGACTTAGATGAAAGTATATAGCTTTCAATTTAAAAAATTTTATTCAATTAATACTTTTTTGTTTATTTTACACTCTGACCACAGTTTTCCCTCCCTTCTCTCCTTCCATTTCCTCCCCCCACCAGCCTCCCATCTACCCCTCTCCCCATCCACTCCTCCTCCATCTTTGTTCATAAAGGAGCAGGCCTCTCATGGGCTTGAACAAACATGAAGCATCAATTTGAGGTAGGACTAACCTCCTACCCCTGCATCAAGGCATGGCATCAATTTGAGGTAGGACTAACTTCCTCCCCTTGCATCAAGACATGGGCAACAAGTTCCCAAAAGCAAGCTAATCTCATGGGACAGTTCTTTACCTCACTGCTAGGAGCCTTACAAAGAGACCAAGTTATACAACTACTACTCACATGCAGAGGGCCTAGGTCAGTCTCATGCAGGCTTCCTAACTGTTGGTCCACAGTCCATGTGCTCCCATAAGCTTGGGTCAGCTATCTCTGTGGGTTTCTAATCATGATTTTGACCCCCTTTGCTCATATAATCCCTCTTTTCTCTCCTCAACAGGACTCCAGGAGCTTGGCCCAGTGCTTGGCTATGGATCTCTGCATCTGCTCCCATCAGTTAATGGATAAAGGCTCTCTGATGACAATTAGGGTAATCACCAATCTGATTACATTAGATGGCCAATTCTGGCACTCTTTCCACTATTGCTAGAAGTCTTAGCTGGGGTCATCTTTGTGGATTCCTGGGAGTTTCACTGGCACCAGGTTTCTCCCTAACCCCCAAATGCACCCTACATCAAGATGTCTCTTTCATTACTCTCCCTCTCTGTCCTGTTCCCAACCAACCTCCTGCACCTAGCCTGAACAAACCTTACCCTCAAGTTCCCATTCCCTCATCCCCCTTCACTGCTGCCTCCAGTTTATCCAGGAAATCTCTTCTATTTCCCCTTCCTAGGGAAATCCATAAACCCCTCATTGGGCCTTCTTTGTTATTTAGCCTCTTTGGGGCTGTGGATTTTGGGTTAATTAATCTGTACTTTATTCCTAAAGTCCAATTATTAGTGAATACACACCATGTTTGTCTTTCTGAGTCTGGGTTTCCTCACTCAGAATGATTTTTTATAGTTCCATCCACTTCCCTGCAAATTTCATGAGGTCATTGTTTTTTACAGCTGAGTAACACTCCATTGTGTAAATGTACGTTCTCCTTATCTGTTCTTTGGTTGAGGGGCATCTTGGTTGTTTCCAGGTTATGACTATTACAAATAATGTTGCTATGAAAATAGTTGAGAAAGTGTCCTTGTGGTATGATTGAGCATCCTTTGGGCTTATGCCCAAGATTGGTATAACTAGGTCTTGAGGTAGATGGATTCCCGATTTTCTGAGAAGTTACCATACTGATTTCCAAAGTGGCTGTGCAAGTTTGCACTCCCTCAAGCACTTGAGGAGTGTTCCCCTTACTACACACCCTTTCCAACATAAGATGTCCTCAGTGTTTTTGATCTTAGCCATTCTGAGAGATATAAGATGGTATCTCAAGGTCATTTTGATTTGCATTTCCCTGAAGACTAAGGATGTTAAACATTTCTTTAAGAGTTTTATTTTTGGTCATTTAATATCCTTCCATTAAGAATTCTCTGTTTTGATTTGTATCCCAATTTTTTCATAGGATTATTTGTTTTTCCAATGTCTAGGTTCTTGATATCTTTATATATTTTGGAGATCAGCCCTCTGTCAGATATAGAGTTGGTGAAGATCTTTTCCCATTCTGTACACTGCTGTTTTGTCTTATTTACTGTATCCTGCAATTTTCTACATATTGACATCCAGTTATGCCAGCACCATTTGTTGAACATGCTTTCTTTTTTTCAATTGTATAATTTTGGCTTCTTTGTCAAAATTCTGGTGTTCATTGGTATATGGATTATTGTCAGGATCTTCAATTTGATTCCATTGGTCAACATGTAAATTTTTAAGTCAATATCAAGTTGTTTATATTACTATAGCTCTATAGTAGAGCTTGAAGTCAGGGATGGTGATGCCTCTAGAAGTTGCTTTATTGTAAAGAATTCTTTTAGCTATCCTAGGTTTATTATATTTCCATATGAAGCTGAGTATTATTCTTTCAATGTCTGTGAATAATTGTGTTGGGATTTTGATGGGGATTGCATTGAATCTGTAGTTTGCTTTTAGTAAGACTGCCATTTTTATTATGTTAGTTCTACCTATCCATGAGCATAGGAGATCTTTCCGTTTTCTGATATCTTCTTCAATTTCTTTCTTCAGAGACTTAAAGTTCTTGTCATACAGGTCCTTCATTTGTTTAGTTAGAGTTATCCCAAGGTATTTTATATTATTTGTGGCCAATATCAAGCTGTTTTTATTATTATACTAGAGCTTGAAGTTAGGCATGGCAATGCCTCTGGACTTCTTTAATTGTAAAGATTTGTTTTATCTATCATGGGTTTTTTGTTTTTTCCATGTGAACTTGAGTACTATTCTTTCCACTTTTGTGAAGAATTGTGTTAGGATTTTGATGGGGATTGCATTGAGTCTGTAGATTGCTTTTGCCATTTTCACTATGTTAACCCTATCTATACAAGAGCATGGGAGATCTTCCCATTTTCTGATATCTTCAATCTCTTTCTTTAAAGACTGAAAGTTATTGTCATTCATGTCTTTCACCTGGTTGGTTAGAGTTATCCCCAAGATATTTTATATTATTTGTGGTTATTATAAGAAGTGTTGTTTCTCTGATTTCTTTCTCAGCTCATTTATCATTTGTACATAGGAGGGCTACTGATTTTTTTGAGTCTTATATTCTGCCACATTACTGAAGGTTTTCGTCAACTGTTAAGAGTTTCCTGGTAGAATTTTTGGGGTCACTTATTATGATATCTGCCCGGTCCCGCGGGCCAGGTTATTTGATGAGACCCGAGGAGGCACCTCCTGAAAGATCAATGGGAGCGAGAGAGAAAGGAGACCAGGCGCGTAAAGGAGGACAGAGACATTCTGAGTTGCGTCGAGGTCTCCGTTTATTGACTGGGTGTTGAGGCTTATAAACAGGGCTTCAGGCAGGGAGGGGGAACAGGGGAAGCAGGAGAGAAGGATGGAAAATTCCTAAGGGAGGGTGAGGTCGCTTTGGTCCCAGGCCCCTGCAGCTGGTTGATTAGCAGGTATTCCAGGAAGTTGTACAGCCCGCAGTTAGGCCAGGAACTTCCTGCCTTTGTAAGGTTTGATAAAGTAAGGACACTGCTGTCCGGAATCGGTCCCCAACAGTTCCCCCTCTTTTCTCAAAAATGGACTAAATCCATGTGACCGGGGTGGTCCGAGAGAGTCCCTGTCTTAGGCTACACAGGGGGCTTCCCACGCTCGGCAGCATGCCGTGTTGAGCCGGTCTCGGGCGACCTCTGTATGCTGTTGTCTCCGGCGTGGGCCCTGTACTATTCCCGTCATTGAGCACCCTCTAGCAGGACCATGGGGACGTTAGGGCCTTAGGACACTGAATCTGAGTCCTTGATGGGGCTCCTGGCCGGCCTCCTCGGAATCTACTCTGTGACAATGAATCGAGACGTGTTGTGGTAAGGCCAAATCAATCTGATTTTTGATAAACTGAGTCAACCACTGAAAGGCCCAGGGACCAAAGGTCAAACCACCCGTGCTGATTTTCAAACTCCCTTTTTCTTTGAGCCAGCTTTTCCCTTAATTTTTCCATCGATTTCCTGACAATACCAGTATGGTCGGCATAAAAGCAGCATTATCCCTTCAAGGCTGCACTTAATCCCCCCTCCTTTAAAAATAGTAAATCCAGACCTCTTATGTTTTGTAACACAACCTCAGAGAGCGAGGTTAAAGATTTCTCCAGAGCAGAAATGGATCTTTCTATGGCCTCTAGGTCAGTAGTCATAGCCATTTGTAACTGCATAAGGTGGTTGCTCTGCACGAGGGCAGTAGTTCCTGTACCAATTCCTGCAGTGATGCCCCCAATACCTAGCAAGAGGGCAATAGTCATAGACACAGGTTCTCGAGTGTATCTGCCTCTCTGCTCAAAGAATTCCATATCGGAGACTAATTGGACCAGAGCATAAGAGTTTTCCCATTATCAATGGCAAAGCGAGCTTCCCCTTATTTAGTTTTTGCCATCTGCAAGTGTGTCATGGGTTCAGAGGTGGATATTGGAATTCTAGCATCCTCAGTTTAGTGGTACCCAGACATGAATCCTCATTTAGTTAAGACATCAGTGATATAAGAGCCAACAGTAATTAGCAGAAGTACAGGGCCAAAAGCCTTGTGATGGCTGACAGAGTTCCTTATCCTCAAGCAACTTGGAACTTTATCTCAGGTTCCCTATGACAAGAAATTCCCTTTCGATCTAACATTCTGGGGTGGGGGGGAAACAGGGGCGATGTTTTCTCTCTTCTGTAATTACTTCCTGCTGACATTGGGACGTTGTTGTCAAGGCCCTGGAAAGCCAGAATGTTAGTCAAAGACAAGAGGGAACGTTTTATTGACCAGCTGAAGAGATGGTATGCATATCGGCTGAATTGGTCCATATCAGCTTTCACCAAGTTCAGGGCTCATAGTCATTTGCAGTAGGTTGTCACCAGCAAATGATGCTTGGATGTATCTGTCAGCCAAGTGGAAACCTGTTGAGACAGATATAAACTAGGAACAGGAGTTAAAACTTATGAACTCATTTGGAACTTTTAGACCCATAGTCTTAGTAATTTTAGTATTATCAATTTGCCCTGAAATCCATAGTCTTTTCTATCTAGAGAACCAAATATAGATTGGACTGAAATTTCCTTGGCCCAATGAAAAACATCTGTAAGTCTATATTTAGAACCTGTTTATCTATTTTAAAGAGACTTATAAGCTTTAATTAATTAATCCATTGATCAATCAATTACTAAGCTGAGAAAGCTATAGCTAGCCCAGTCATCAATGTCATCAAAGATCTGAGAAGGATAAACTTTACCTGAGTGCAGACTTTTAAGTCTATTTAAAAAACAACATAGATTATCCATTACCCAAACTGCCATCATCCCAGGCTCCTATAGTCTTCATAGTGTTGGCAGGACAGGTGTCAGGACAGCATTGTCCACAATTCAGGTGGCATCTTCTTGTTGTTGTTTCATATCTTTTTTGGAGACCTTGGGAGTCATTGCTAGGAGCTGGGGAGCTCAGAGTCTCTGTTTGCTATAGTAAGCTTTTTATCAAATAATGTAAATGCCATATTCATCAGATCTTTCACAGGTTTGAGGACCATTATCTATTAAATGTATCTGAGCCAAACAAATCTAGGCGTAATCTTGAAAATATCTCTAAGTTTGGTAACAATAACCAGGGCAATTTGTTCTCCTATAGATATATTAGTCAAATATACCTCTCAGGTTTTTTTTATATTAAAATAAAACAGTTTATGCTTTAAACTAGTATCTGAATAGCCAGATGACTAGTATTAACTTGTATTCCTTAACACAAAGGACATGCAAACTCAGACATTCAAAACCAAACATACATGTGGCCACATTTTTCATTCATACCTGTAGAGTAGACAGACATTTTTACAACTATGACCCTTTGGAGTTTCAATGTAACAGCAGAATAGCAAGACAAAGAAATATGAAACATGTTTTTGTTTTTTTATATATATCTCAAGTCATTTTTTATAAAATATTATATTTTATCTTAACCAACAATAATTTGAAACCAATTCTCTTAAATGATGGCAAGTATTTGTAACCCATTGAACTCAAATGACCAAAACCCATGTAAATTTTTATTTTTCCTGTGGAAACAAAAGCATAATTTTCCCAGTATCTTGAACTGGTAATTTAACATTTCTTTTTAAGCAATATCAGGACAGAGAAGGGTTAACAAGAGAAGCTGCTGGCCGGCAGAAGAGACCTTGAAGTTATCATAGTAAAGGAAGGGAGGGTCAGATTCTCTCTTTAGTGTTCACACAGTTTTTGTCAATTGCAGGCAGTTCCCCATTGCCCTGTCCAAAGCTTCCATCTTTGCCCGCCTGTACCAAGAGCACGCACCCCCACCCTCGTGAGAGCAGCCAGCTGGCTGCAGTCCTGATAGCAAGAGAGCTAGGGAGGGATGGAGATGGCCTTTGTTATGCCTCTCTTTCCTCCTCTTCCTCTAGGAAAATAAGGGAGGTTAGTAAACAGAAACAAATAACATCTACACAGACAATCCAAGAACTGGAACATTAGCACTGAGACGACGGCCTCATTCACAGCCAGCAAGCCCCTCTTGCAGTATGCAAGCCCCACCTGGCAGGAGCTACCTGTTTATCTCAGTTCAATCGGGGAGTGGGGGTGGGGAACTCAATTCCCTCTATTGTGGCTCACACATCCTTCCAGTGGGCTAGGCAAAGATCTAGTAGAGAAGAAGGGAACTGTCCCAGCGTCCGTCACAGTCAAGTCAGCAATGAGAGCAATTAATACATTACACACAAGACCAAGGGCACACAAAAAAACTTTGCCCCAACAAGACAACCAACAAAGCTCCAAGAACAATGACAGCCTGACGTGCTCTGGGGGGGGGGGGTAACCCTCCAGGCTCAATCACATCAAAAACAATCCAGACTCGAGGATCTCTGTCTTTGATCAAACAGACATCAGGGGCTTCCACATCCCTGTCAGTCAGACATGCACCTTTTTTTTGTTGTTGTTTTGTTTTGTTCATACACTTTATTATTCTGTGACAGTTCTCTCTCTACACAGCTTCTATTCTGCTCTCATGTCTAGCTCCTTTCTTGACTGATTTCTCTATATTTATCTACCTCTAGGTTCTATCTTAATTCCTTCATATAGTTCTGACCCTTCTAGGTTCTCATCTATCTAGTTCTTTCCCCTATCAGCTCCTCTCCCATCTCCTTCTCTCTCATCTGGCTCTTCCTCATCTTGTTCTTCCCCATCTGGCTCTTCCTCATCTTCCATCTCGTTCCTCTAGTCCTCTCTTTTAGCCCTTCGATCTAGTTCTTCCCCATCTCAGTTTGTTCCTCTCAAGTTCTTACCCATCTAGTTCTTCCATTCTCTTTTTTCTTTTCCTTTCTGTGCCCTGGAAGTCCCGGTATATAAAAGGGAGGGTCCAAGCTAAACT
Organism: Peromyscus eremicus; assembly: GCF_949786415.1. Taxonomy (NCBI): domain Eukaryota; kingdom Metazoa; phylum Chordata; class Mammalia; order Rodentia; family Cricetidae; genus Peromyscus; species Peromyscus eremicus. The sequence goes on from NC_081439.1 coordinate 124,501,256, forward strand.
GTGTAAAGCTATTACTTAACATCCACCTCTCCTAGGCGGTGTCTCCTTGTGGAATTTACCTTAAGTCAGGAGACTCGCCTGTGGGTGGTTATCACCGTTAGTCCTCGGAAGTTGGGTGACCACCTGGGTGGTGTTTCCTTGTGTCCTTGAAAATGGCTAGGGGAGATATCTGATTCCAGAGAAAGCCTTTCCTGGGGCTGTTCTCCAAATGCCTGGAATGTGTATGTCTAGAGAGTGATCAGTGCACATTGTTAGCCCTTCTTAGGGAAAAATCAATTGGGAAAACTATGAAGGCACACATGATTTTTATAACAGAATACAGCTGATATATAACAAGCCAAGTAACACCAAAAACTCCTTAGGATTTGGCTTCCTCTGGAGGAATTCCCTGATTCCTCCAGGTAGTGACTTTGCCATAACCAGCTGAGTTTTTATGATATATTCCTGCGGCCTGCAGCAGTTCCCCTTTTTTCGTTTAGTTAAACAAATTTTTTTTTTCTTGGAAGAGAAGGAGAGAGTAAAGTAACAATGATCATAACAAAACATAACAAAAAAACCACAAAATGGCTCTGACAAATTCCCGGGACAAAATACAAGGTGGCACTTCCTCCCATTGTGGGGGAAGATACCCAAAGATGCTCCTAAACCAAATCGTCACCTCTGAGGTGGCCTTAGGGCTCTGGGACGTCTCCCTTCGCCGCCAGGTTCACTGTCCGGACACGTCTGCCCCAGTGAGAGCCTGCAAAGTACAAATCGGTCGACCGGTACAAAACAAAAGTAACATGACAGAGACACAGACAGGACAGAGAGCGCTCTTACCGGTAGATGTCAATAAACCTCTGGACCCTTGGGTGTCAGGCAGGGGGAGTTTGAGAGAAAATCCTCTGCAAGGGCTAGTAAATGTGAAACACGCCCATCTCTCTGTTTTCTTTAGAACATCTCTAATCACACCATTAAAAACTAAAAAAGGCATCCGGGACATTTTCCCCATCTCTGATTAATTTGTTAATATCTTTTCCAACCTCGTTCCAAGTCAGAGGGTGAATTCCTGGTCCATTAATCACTAACCAGGGACATTTCTCCTCCGCATATTGGAAGAATTTTATCAAATCCTTTTTCTTAACTCTTATTCCTCTCTCCCTAAGATTACCTTTTCATCTCCTTTAGAAAAACAGCCTCTTTAGATAAATTTTTGCCCATGATCGATGGGACGACATACTTACCTCAAGACTCTCCCGCGTTGCACGAGTGATGCGGTCCGGGCGTCTCTACCCTGATCCTCTCCGGGGCCCCTTCCGTTGTCCGTCGTCCGGCAGGTCACCGTGCCTCGAGCCCCACGTTCGGGCGCCACTTGCCCGGCCCCGCGGGCCAGGTTATTTGATGAGACTCGAGGAGGCACCTCCTGAAAGATCAATGGGAGCGAGAGAGAAAGGAGACCAGGCGCGTAAAGGAGGACAGAGACATTCTGAGTTGCGTCGAGGTCTCCGTTTATTGACTGGGTGTTGAGGCTTATAAACAGGGCTTCAGGCAGGGAGGGGGAACAGGGGAAGCAGGAGAGAAGGATGGAAAATTCCTAAGGGAGGGTGAGGTCGCTTTGGTCCCAGGCCCCTGCAGCTGGTTGATTAGCAGGTATTCCAGGAAGTTGTACAGCCCGCAGTTAGGCCAGGAACTTCCTGCCTTTGTAAGGTTTGATAAAGTAAGGACACTGCTGTCCGGAATCGGTCCCCAACAGATATCATATTATCTATAAACAGTAAAAGTTTGACTTCTTCCTTTCCAATTTGTATTCCCTTGATCCCCTTTTGTTGCCTTATTGCTCTAGCTAGAACTTCAAGTACTATACCGAATAGATATGGAGAGAGTGGACAGCCTTGTTTTGTTCCTAATTTTAGGGGAATTCCTTTGAGTTTATCTCCATTTATTTTGATGTTGGCTGTTGGCTTGCTGTATATTGTTAGTTGTATTCCTGTTCTCTCCAAGACCTTTATTATGAAGGGGTGTTGGATTTTGTCAAAGTCTTTTTCAACATCTAATGAGATGATTATGTGGTGATTGTTCTTTCAGTTTGTTTATATGGTGGATTACATTGACAGATTTTCATATGTTGAGCCAACCCTGGATCAGTGGGATAAATTCTATTTGATCATGTAGAATGATGTTTTTATGTGTTCTTGGATTCTATTTGCAGGTGTTTTATTATTTTTGCATCAATGTTCATGAGGGAGTTTGGCCTATAATTGGATATCAGGGTAACTGTTGCCTCAAAAAGAATTTGGTAATGCTCCTTCTGTTTCTATTGTGTGGAGCAATTTGAAGAGTATTGGTATTAGCTCTTCTTTGAAATTCTGGTAGAATTATGTGCTGAAACCTCTGGCCCTGGGCTATTTTTAGTTGAGAGACTTTTAGTGATGGCTTCTATTTCCTTAGGCATTGTGGATCTATTTAAAATGTTTATCTGGTTTTGATTTAATTTTGGTATGTGGTACCTATCAAAAAAATTGTCCTTTTCTTTTAAATTTTCAAATTTTGTGGAGTACAGAGTTCAAAATATGGCCTAATGATTCTCTGGATTACTTCAGTGTCTGTTGTTTTGTCCCCATTTTCATTTCTGATTTTGTTAATTTGGATATTCTCTCACTGGCTTTGTGTTAGTTTGGATAAGTATTTACCTATCTTGTTGATTTTCTCAAAGAACCAACTCTTTGTTTCATTGATTCTTTTTATTGTTCTCTTTATCTGTATTTTGTTGATTTCAGCCCCCAGCTTGATTATTTCCTGTCTTCTACTCCTCCTGGATGACTTTGTTTCTTTTTGTTCTAGAGCTTTCAGTTGTGCTGTTAAATTGCTAGTGTGAGATTTCTTCAAATTCTTTATGTAGGCACTTAGTGCTATGAACTTTCCTCTTAGCACTGCTTTCATAGTGTTCCATAAGTTTGGGTATATTGTGTATTCATTTTCATTGAATTCTAGGAAGCCTTTAATTTCTTCCCTGACCCAATGGTAATTCAGTTGAAAGTTGTTCAGTTTCCATGAGTTTGTAGACTTACTGTAGTGTTTGCTGTTGTTGAAGTTTAACTTTAAGCCGTGTTGATCCAATAAGATACAGGGGGTTATTCTAATTTTTTTATATCTATTGAAATTTGTTTTGTTTTTGTATAATATTAAAAGTCCAGCCTTAATATTATAACTTCCCTAGGGCCCAGAAAAGATGCTACCATTAGAGCAGGAATGAATCCAGATGCATGAAGCTCTTTTGTCCAATTTGTTTATTAATCTGCCACCATCATTCAGTCACCTGTTTAACTCTCTCAAATCTCTTAATTCTCTTAATTCCACCGTCCTTTTCTCAGGACTGGTTTGTACCCTATTCCGAGCAGCAACATCTCATGTTTTGTATACCACACAAATTTGTAGGGTCCCCACAAGAGGCTTCTTGGCAATTTTATTTGCAACCCAAAAGGGGAGAGAGAAGAGTGGAGTCAGTTAGCAGTTGGAATAAATCAATAAAGGAATTTATGTGCTAGAGATATATCCTTATTGTGGTTAAGTGAAAGCATTACAAGTCTATCATAAATGTGTTCAACTATAAACTTACAGGTGATAGGGAAGGGAATATCTGTAGGTTACCAAAAGTTAAAACTGTCACTTTTTTCCTCTGCTGCCAGTTTTCTGACAGGGCGGGGGAGGAGTACTGATAGCTAGTCAATCTGCATCACAGCTTGAAGCACCTGGTGAGGGGAAACCTTTTTGATCTAAGAAGTTCTCTGGGGTGGTGAGAAAGAGGGAAAGACCTTGATTTGCACAATAAACAAAGCTTGTTCTAAAGGACAGGTGCTTGGCCTGTAAGACTGGTTGTCTCTGAAAGGACAAGGATGTTTTACCTTAGTTCTGGGGTGGGGGCAGGGTGGTTTCAGGCATCTAGCAGATAACCTGGTAGCTATCTGTTCCTTGCTTGTCTTTTAAGGTTTTGTTTGGGGTTGTCTCTATCTTAGGAAGTAGCTCATGGAGGATATTTGCAAAAAGCAGATACCCAAAACAAATGCTAAAGAGTGGCCTGGAGCTCAAAGGCAGAAGGTTCTGTCTACATGGATTATCCAGGTACTTTGAAATAGAGGTTCACACACACATACAAATTTTAGGAGAATTATGAGTGCTAGGAATTCATAGCAAGGCACAACTGCATTTTAAGCTACATAACACCAATATTTCCTGCTAATTGGTTTCCCACTCAACTGACCCTTGGCCTGGTCAAAGTATAGCATATAATATACAGCTGGAATTCTATTTCATATTAGAATTTTGGTTTGCCTGTGGTTTACCACAGTTTGTGACCCAGTATATGGTCAGTTTTAGAGATTCCAGGAGGTGCTGAGAAGAATGTATATTCTTTTGTGTTTGGGTGAAATGTTCTGTAAATGCTTATTAAGACCATCTGAGGCATAAGATCTGTTAGTTCCCTGATTTCTCTCTTAAGTTGCTGTCTGGCAGACCTGTCCATTTGTAAGGGTAGGGTGTTGAAGTCTCCCACTATTATTGTGTTGGGTTTGATGTGTGATTTCAGTTTTAGCAATGTTTCTTTCCATACTTATTCAGGATTTCAATGGGCAACTGCTTTGAGTTCTGAAAAAGCTGATTCTGTAATCACTCATTTGCTAGAAGTTATGGCCATCATGGGTATACTTGCACAATCAAAACTGACAATGCTCCATCATATGTCTCTGTTAAAATGAAACAGTTTTTTGCTTATTACAATATAAATCATATTACAGGCATACCACATAATCCTACAGGTCAAGCAGTTATAGAAAGATCAAACAGAACTCTAAAGAATATGCTAAATAAACAGAAAGGGGTAACAAAAACCCCCAGAAATAGACTGCATAATGCTCTATTAACTTTGAATTTTCTCAATGCCAATGAGAAAGGAACAACAGCTTCAGAGAGACATTGGATAATAGAAAAAACTACAGAATTAAATCAGCCTATATACTTTAAAGATGTGCTGACCTCAGAATGGAAACCAGGGTATGTGTTACGTTGGGGACGAAGTTTTGCTTTTGTTTCTGCAGGAGAAGATAAGTTGTGGGTACCATCAAAATTGATAAAGGTTCGATTTGAACAAGAGAAACCTCTTAATTAGAGGAGGTGATAGTTCATCAACCAACATGAACATTCAATTTAAACTAACTTATACCAGTAACACATGCCTTTTCATTTAATCAGATAATAACTTGCCAAAAAGGAACATCCCCAAAATTAGTCTTGGGGAAAGATTTTTGTTTTTGTCTTTTAGGATAATGAAGGTTAAGGAATCTGAAGAACACTGGACAAATGAGACAACTGAAGAAAAGGGACAAATCATCTATACCAGGAAACAGAGTGAAACGGCACATGGGTATATATTATCTAAAAAAATTTATGTCTTCCTAAATGTTTGTTTCTGCTTTTCTCTAAAGATTTAACACTATTGGTCTTCTAATAATCCCAGTTTAATTAAAATTTAAAGCTGACTTTGGAGTTGGAGAATGGCTCTCTCCTTCTTTAAACTCAAGCATGTTGTTAAAAGGAAAATGCAAACTCCCTGTATCATGCCAGAATAAAAGAGCCATCTTCTGCTATGGGACAGGAGAAAAGCCAAATTAATTAAGGGACTATTCTATTACTAATCTCAACTCTTTGACTCAATTCTGATTCTTTAAACTTTTCTTAAAGTATAAATTTTATATCAAAATTTACAAGATTTATATATATAGATATATAGATATATATATACATTTTAAACTTTGTTAAGATATGAATGGTCATATAGAGTACTAACTAATTCTAGAAAAAAGGCTTCAATTAGCTGCATATATATGTCTTTGTGTTCGAGTCTCTTATCAGTTTTCTGCAGAAAATCACAGCCAGGCCTAACATCAACTGAAGTCTCCAGGAGGAAGATGGGGCCCCACAACAACAACAATTCCATGTGGACAATAATAATATCACTAAGCTGACAAACATCATCTACAGATCAGCTTTGAACTACAAGGCGGTCAGAGTAATTTTGAGATGACTAGCTTAGATGATCCAGTCTCAAAGACTTCTTGAATAAGGACTTGAGATAAACCCTGAACTTTGGCATTATACACAGACTGGATAATGAAGGATATAGTTACCTTTCCTAGAATTTGACAATTAACCTAAAATTTTTCTTTCAGGATAAAGATAACTTCGCCCATACCCAGCAGGAAGCAATTTTAAGAAAACGATGCCCACATTCCCAAAGAGGTTGTGTGGGGCAGGTGGCTTTTTGGTCTTTATAATGGGTTTTGAGTCTGGGATAATTTTCATTGTTTAGGGGGGTTGGTTATAAGTTGTTGTCAAGGGTTAGGAAAAAGGCTAAGCAAAGGAGATTAGATTTAAGGTTCTTGTTTAAAAAAAAAGAGAAAGAAAGAAAAAAGAAAAGAAAAGAAAAAGACAATTACTAGTTTTAAATACTTTACATTGGATTGGATTGTTTTATATTGTATACAAATTATATATATTGAAATTGATATTGTTAGAAAATGCTATATGTATATTTCTAATTGTACTTATACCATTCATTTAACAATGCAATTTTCTGATCCTTGAATGTTGTTATTACCAACTATTAAGATATAAAGAAATGAAAGTTAGTAGTTAGACATTACAATAGAACTTGTAGTCATATTAGATATGTTTTAAAAATTGAGCAGATATATTTTAGACAGGTCATCTTCAAACCCTTCAGAGATCTACAGAATATGGCATTTAAAATGTTTTAATAACTTAGAAAATTTTTCTTTTTTGAGACATGTCGGCTCCTGGCAGTACCAATCTACTTCGGAGAAAATATGGGCATTGAAGAAACTGCATATGGAGTTAGCTTTCATTGTGGCAAAAGTTAGCCACTGGACAACAAAGTATCCTCGAATCAACTGCTGGCAAATGGACAGACAGGACCTGAAACAAAGGACTACAGATTCTTGCCAAAACAAGTGTGGTTATGGCTTTATCAAAAGGCATCTTCTGAGGCCAGGACAATATGGCACCATCCCTGAAGTGGCCTTCACAATCTGGAAAAGGTACAGTGCCCTTTTCTTCGAAGGCAGCTGAACAGGCAGTGGGCCGATGGCTTCTGATGTGCAATGGAACAGCAGCTGAAACAGTTATTCTTGAAGAGTAACTAAGCTCATGCTTCTCAATAGTAGACTGGTATTTGATAGAGGGATGTGGAGAAGAATGGGATGCTGAGATGAAGACATATATACACAGCCAAGAAGAATGGACAGTTGAATTAAAAAACCATCAACAATTTCCAGAATTTAAAATCCTGAATCATGACATGACACCAGTGGAATTCAGGTGTTTCTGGTACATGGACTGCTCTCACCCAATGTGAGGTTGAACTGTTGACCTTGTGTACATCCTACTTCACAAATGAGTTTGTCAGATACGCTAAGCCTATAGGCTGAAGATGATGCCCCAGCACTGCAGAGAAAACTCAGGTGACTGTCCAGATAGCTGGCTGTTTCTGTCAACTCACAAATTTTTTGGAAATTGCTTGCATGCACTTCCTGTTTTTATTTTTGTTAGCTAATACTATTTCCTTCTTGGGTCTCTGAGGGAGTTGTAGATTAGTTAGTTATAGTTGAAGATTAATTATAGTTGAAGGTTAGTTAGTTATAGTTGAAGATTAATTAGGATAGAAAGTGAATTAGATACATTTTGGAGTTACCAAAATAGGACAGATAATGGAATTATTTTCTCTGAATTTGTCAAATACAAATGGACTAGACATTGTTTAGGTATTTATTACTTGTATATATTGTATATAGTTATTGTACTTTTGTATATAGTTTTTCTTTTGTTAGTTATAACCTTTTTCTTTTTTTCTTTTTATTAAAATAGAAAAGGGGAAATATGGTCGTATTTTATTTGTACTGAAATGTGATTTTAATTGTATGTTAATAAATAAAGTTGCCCGGGGGTCAGTGCTATTAGAGCCATAGCAAGAACGTGGCGATGGTGGCGCATGCCTTTAATCCCAGCACTTGGTAGACAGAGCTAGGTAGATCTCTGTGTGTTCAAGAACACAGCCAGCATTGGAGACACATGACTTTAATCTCAATACCAACCATAGAAGATCTGGAAGTCTCTACAGACAGACAGTGACGAGGAGGTCATGTGTTTGGGTTTACAACCAATGAGAAGGCAGAACAGCTAGACTATATAAAGACATACACACAGGAAGTAGGTTCTTTTTGGAGAGCTCTCTTGGCTGAAGAGGATCGCTGAAGCAGGAAGGGTGAGGCTCTTAGCTCTGAACTCTTGGCTTTCTTCTCTGAATTGGCTCTGTGTTTCTTATTTAATAAGACTGTTGGTTACATCTACAGGTGGTAGTGTGTGTGTGTGTTTCCCTTCTTTGGGTTTTGCTGGTGTGAAATAGTCTATTGCCTATATTTTGTGGGTGAGGTTAACTTCCTTGGGTTAGAGTTTTCCTTCTAATACTTTCTGTAGGGCTGTATTTGTGGATAGTTATTGTTTAAATCTGGTTTTCTAATGGAATATCTTGTTTTGTTTGTCTATGATGATTGAATGTTTTGTAGGGTATAATAGTCTGGGGTAACATCCATGGTCTCTTATTGTCTGCAAAATGTCTGTCCAAGAAATTCTGGCTTTTAGAGTCTCCACTGAGTAGTCAGTTGTAATTCTGATAGGTCTGCCTCTATGCGTTACTTGGCCTTTTTTTTTGCAGCTCTCATTCTTTCTTTATTCTGTATGTTTAATGGTTTTAATATTATGTGGCATGGAGACTTTTCTTGGATCCAGTATGTTTTGTGTTGTGTAAGCTTCTTGTATCTTCATAGCTATGTCTTTCTTTATCCTGGGAAAGTTTTCTTCTACGATTTTGTTGAATATATTTTCTGTATCTTTTAGCTTGAATTCTTCTCTTTCTTCTATCCCTATTACTCTTAGATTTGGTCTTTCCATGGTGTCTCAGATTTCCTGTCTATTTTGTGTTAAGAATATTTTGGATTCAATATTTTCTTTGACTAATGAATCTGTTTCCTGTAGTGTATCTTCAAACCTGATATTCTCTCTTCTATCTCATGTATTCTGCTGGAGATGCTTGCATCTATATTTCCTATTTGCTTACCCAGATTTTCCATTTCCAGAATTCCCTTGGTTTGTGTTTTCTTTAGTGCTTCTCTTTCAATTTTCAAGTCTTGAACTTTTTTTCACCTGTTTGCTTGTGTTTTCTTTGCTTTCTTGAAGGGTTTTATTGATTTCTTCCAATTTTTTGTTAGTCTTTTCCTCAGTTTCTTTAAGGGAATTTTTTATTTCCTCTTTCACAGCCTCTACCATCTTCATAAAATTGTATTTAAGGTTGTTTCTTCTGCTTTACCTGCATTGGGATGTTCATGTCTTGCTGTGGTAGGACCACTGGGTTCTGACGGTCCATATTGCCCTTTATGTTGTTGAATGTATTCTTACCCTGGTGTTTACCCATCTGTTCTTCCAACTGGTGTGCATTGTGCTTGTGCCTATAATGGCTATTGTGCTGTGGGAGAGGGCTGTCCATTGGAAGGGTGCTAGAATAGGTGGGGTTGGGTGGCAGAGTGGGTCTTGTGGAAACATAGTCCAGTGGGTGACAAGAGTGGTGGTGTGGCCTGCCCACAGGTCTGTCACCTGCTGGTTGGCTGTTGAAGTCTGTACCACAGTAGTGCAATTCCATCAGAGTTGGGAACAAGGCCCAGTTGCCTTGCTGGGGTTGATATGGGAGTGGGAAGGGCAGGAAATTTTCCCTGTGGCTTAGGGCCCAAAGATTGGGTCATTTTAGCTGGGAGAACAGTTACTCACCTATTTTTCCAACTAGTGTAGGTAATGCTTATGCCTATTGGGGCTGCTGATTTTGCCAGGAATGGTTGGACAAGGAGAAGATGCTAGGGTAGGTAGGGTTGGGCAGTGTAGTGAGTCTTGAAGGAAAAGAGTCCAGTGGGTGGCAATGGTGGTGGTGTATCCTGTCCACAGGTCTCTTACCTGCTGTTAGATGTCAATTTTTATGACTAAAAATTCAAGAGTCAACTTATTCTTAGTGTTTTCAGCAGGTGTAGGACTCTCCATTAAATGTCATACCAAAAAGCTAAACAAAGCTTTCCCAATACAGACTCACAATAGCACTAGACTATGAACATAAATATAAGAGACAGTTTGGGTACATGTTCTGCTGTGGATATTGCTCTGTATAAATAAAATGCTGATTGGCCAGTAGCCAGGCAGGAAGTATAGGCAGAACAAGGAGAGAGGAAAATTCTGGAAAGTGGAAGGCTGAGGCAGAGAGACACTGCTAACTGCCGCCATGACAAGCGAGATGTAAGGTACTGGTAAAAGCCACGTGGCAAAGTATAGATTAATAGAAATGGGTTAATTTAAGATAGAAGAAGTATATAACAAGAAGCCTGCCACATCCATACAGTTTGTAAACAATATAAGTCTCTGTGTGTTTACTTGGTTGGGTCTGAGCCACTGCAGGACTGGTGGGTTAGAGAGATTTGTCCTGACTGTGGGCCAGGCAGGACCAGAAAAACTCTAACTACAATGTTCATTTAGTGAAACATTAGAAATACATTTTCCAGGAGGACCTGTTACCTCTGCACAAGGTATGTTTTGTTATTATATTTTAAAAAATTATCTTGAGATTATAAACCGTAAGTTTTTGATCACATTTAAAGTATCAAGTATGTAAGACCTCAAATCCAATCATAAAGTGAATGGTTATGCCCCTAACAGAACTGTGCCACTATTTCAACAGTGAGTACATGTACTGAAAGCTTGCTTTACAATTCATGTGGTACATAGCTTGGTAAGACTGTCAGTGACTTTTTTCTACCTACTGCATCCTCTATCTGCACAAATTTTAGCACCTCCTGATGCTATGATTGCTAGTAAGCAAGTCACACAGCCCAGTTAGATCTTTATTTCTCTGTGTTCTATATCCTAATTATTCTGTGTCTTCAGCAACAAGGTTTCACCATCTAATTCTGATGGTATAACCAAAATTAATAACAATAACCTGTATTGATTGGAAAGCTTCTGAGACTTTTTGGCTAACAACTCATAGGGAAGTATCCTATACCTGGAACTGGAATTTTTGTTTAAAAATGAATAGCTTCTGGGGTCAATATTATCAAACCATATAGGATACCTCTGTTCAAAACATTTCAAATCATATTTTCAGTTTATGTAGTAATTGGATTCCATATTTTCCATATGTATTTAGTTGTGGTTAACTTCCTTTTCAACCCCCACTTTCTTCCTCCTCATGCCCATATCCTCATCTAAAACTCTCTATATCTAGTATCTCCTTCTAACCCACTATAGTTTCATATCATATGTGTTTGACTTCCTTGCTTCCTAAAGACATTATCTCATACAGACAAACCTCATGAATAATTTCTTACTCTCTGTCATCTACACATATTTAGTCCAACTTAAACACATAAATCTGAAAACTTTTAATTTAGAATCTGCACATGAGAATCAACATACTAATCTTTCTGGGACTACATTATCTCATTAAGTGTAATTTTTCCAGTTGCACCATCTTTCCTACAAATTTTATTTTTATATAGTAATTAACAGAATTCCTTTTTATATGTATATTTATAACCTACTGCATCCATTTAGTGTTGTACCTTGGTACATATGTTGATTGCCTGTAGCTCTTCAAATAAGAATGGGACCTCATGAAATTGTTCCCATCCATGATGGCATATCAACTGATGCTGTAATTGTGCAAGTTTTGTTTAGGCAGCCATAGTGGCATTTCATGGGTGAAATTTCCCTGACTTGTCTAGAAGATAGAATCTTACAACAGAGATTCTATTCCTCTGGCTCTTACAATTTTTTTTCTGCCACCTCTTTCAAGATGTTCTCTAACCTAAGTGTAGGGTTTGTATTTTAGATGTGTCAGTTGGAGCTGGGAATGTCACTATTACTGACTCTGTGCAGTTTGAGATGTCTGTTATGGCCTCCATCTGTTACAAAAAGAAGCTTCTTCAATGATGAGTTAGAGTTATACTTATCTGTGGGTATAAGTATTTAGAGAACAGAAAAAAAATTCTAGTTTAGGAAAGTGGCAGAAGTAGACTCTCTCCTAGGGTCAGTGACCTCTCCAACTACAGGTATTTTACTAGAGTTACAGTGCCAGAAGTGAATTCCCTCCACTTGAGCAGGTCTTAAGTCCAATTTGACAGCTTTTGGTAATGCCCCAAAACAAAAGTGTCACTGTTGCACCATAGGGGATATCTTGCTTGTAATTGTTGTGATTCTTTAGATTTATAGCTATGTAGAATTATCAGTTTGTTTTTCACCACTGGTACCTTTTTTATATATTTTCTAAAAATTATTTATTATTTAACATCCTGGTCACAGTTTCCTCTTCCTCTCCTCTTAGTCCCTCCCCCCACTTCCCCTCTGACCTCACATTGACTCCGTCTCCATTTCTATTCAGAAAAAAAATCTCCTATGGATATCAACAAAACATACCAAGTTGCAGTAAGACTAAGCACCTCACCTTGTATTAAGGCTGGGCAAGGTAACCCAATATGAACAACAGGGTCCCAAAAGCCAGGGAAAGAATCAAAGACAGCCCCTGCTCCCACTGTTAGGAGTCCCACAGGAAGACCAAGTTACACAACTGTAATATATATGCAGAGTACCTAGGTCATTCCATGAAGGCTCCCTGGTTGTCTGTTCAGTCTCAGTGAGCACCTATGAGTCCAGGTTAGTTGATTTTGTAGGTTTTCTTGTGATGTCCTTGACCCTTCTGGCTCATACAATCCTTCCTCCATGCATTTAGCAGGATTGCTTGAGCTCAGTCTAATGTTTGGCTGTGGGTCTCTGCATCCATTTCCATCAGTTCATGGATGAAGCCTTTCTGATGACAATTGGGCTAGGCACCAAACTATGAGTATAGTAGATTTTTGTTAGGCATCATTACACTGACTTTTTTCTCCAGCCATGTGTGGTTCTATCTAGGTCTCTGGGCCATCCAGCTTCTGGGTTCTGGTGCTCCTGGCAGTGTCAGGGGTAGATTCACCTCCATGGCATGGGTCTCAGGCTGGATCAATCATTGGTTGGTCACTTTCACAATCTCTGTGCCTCCCTTAACCCAGCACATCCTATAGGCAGGACAGGCTGTAGGGTGAAGTTTATGTGGCCAGGTTGATGTCCCAGTCCCTCCTCTAGAAGTCTTGCCTGGTCAAAGGAGAAGACCAGTTCAGGTTACATATCCTCTATTGCTGGGAATCCTATCTCACATCATCCTCGGTGATTCCTGGAGGTTTTGTTTGCATCAGGCTTCTACCTGACCCCAAAATGCCCCCCTTTCAAGTCATCTCAATCAGTACTCTCCCACATGATCCCTCATATTTCCATCCCCACCTGCCCCAGTCCACCCATGAAATCTCTTCCAATTCCCCTATCCAGAGAGAGTTGAACATCCCCCCTTGAGTCCTCCTTGTTATCTTGCCTCTCTGGCTCTGTGGATGGTAGCACATTTACCCTTTACTTTACAGTTATTATCCCATGTATAAGTGAGTACATTAGGGAAAACATCTTCACCAACCCCACATCTGACAGAGGACTAAATACATAAAGAAATAATAAAATACATAAAGAAATCAAGAACCTAGACATCAAAAACCAAAATAATCCCATGAAAAAAAATGGGATACATATCTAAACAGAGATTTCCTAACAGAGAAATCTCAAATGGCCAAAAAACACTTAAAGAAATGTTCAAAATCCTTAGACATCAGGGAAATGCAAATTAAAATGACTCATTTCAATCAGAATGGCTAAGATCAAAAACACAAGTAATAGCTCATGCTGGTAAGGATGTGGAACAAGAGGAATACTCCTCTGTTGCTGGTGGGAATACAAACTTGTACAGCCGCTTTGGAAATCAATATGGCAGTTTCTCAGAAAATTGGTGACAAATCTCCTTCAAGACCCAGGTATATCAGTCTTAGGCATATACCCAAAGGATACTCAGTCATACCACAAGGACACTTGCTTAACTACATTCATAGCAGCATGATTTGTAATAGCAAGAACCTAGAAACAACCTAGATGTCCTTCAAAACACACACACACACACACACACACACACACACACACACACACACAAAGGATAAAGGAAATGATACATTTACACACTGGAATATTACTCTGCTGCTAAAAACAATGACACCATGAAATTTACAGACAAATGGATGGAACTTGAAAAAAATACACTGGTAGCTTTAGTACCTCCTTCTGGAACTATGAGAGCTAGTACCTAGGGAAGGGGCTCCAAGATCAGTCCTAACTTGATTCCTCCAAGTTCTATGCTTAAAGTATGTGGTGTCTTCAGCAATAAATTCTTATCTTCAAGTTCTGAGAAGCAATCAAGGCAATGACAATAGTCTGTATTGTTTGGAGAATCCCTTGGACTCTTGATCAACAACTCAAAGGGAGCTTCCCTTTGCTTGGCACGACACACCACCACCATTGATATAATTTCTCACACAAGGCTTAACCACCTATACTCCCTTAGCAATGCCACTGTTTGAGAACTGTGTGTTCAAATACACCAGTCTATGAGGGACATTTTTATTCAAACTATTACTTGTGGCTTATGATTTTTCTTTTACAGTTTTTAGTACCCTTTCATTATGACTTGGGGAATTTCTTTCTTGTCATGTCTACTTAGTGTTTTGTGGGCTTCTTGTATCAGTATCAGTTTTCTTAATTGGGGCAAGTATTCTTACATGATTATATTGAAGACCTGTTCTATGCCATTGAACTAAAATTCTTCTATACCTGTAATTCATAGCTTTGGTATCTTCATGGTGTCCCTAAGTTCCTGCATATTCCTTGTGTGTATTTTTAAGTTTTTAGTATTCTTTTTTTGAGGAATCCAATTCCTCTACTTTATCTTCAAGTCCTGCTATTCTACCTTCTACTCACTCTAGGTTCTATTTAAGGCTTTACCCTGAGTTTTCCAATTGAATTATTAAGCATTTCTGTTTTACCTTCATTTTAGCTTGGATTTTCTTTAGCATTTATTTCTCTTCAGTGAATTATGGTTTCAAATCATGAATTGTCATCACTATGTCATTCATCTGTATATTGTGTTTTCTTGGAATTCATCCAAGAGATTATCCCTCACATCTTTATGTGCTTGTCCTTTTAAACTCATTGAATTTTGATCATATTTGTTTTCCTTTTTAAATGCAATGTCCTGGGGTCCATATAGATAATTCTCACTGGAAAACTGCTGTGGGCCGCAGGAATATATCATAAGAACTCAGCTGGTTATGGCAAAGTCACTACATGGAGGGATCAAGGATTTCCTCCAGAGGA
Organism: Peromyscus eremicus; assembly: GCF_949786415.1. Taxonomy (NCBI): domain Eukaryota; kingdom Metazoa; phylum Chordata; class Mammalia; order Rodentia; family Cricetidae; genus Peromyscus; species Peromyscus eremicus. The sequence continues at coordinate 124,516,673 of NC_081439.1, forward strand.
AGTCAAATTCCAAGGAGCTTTTTGTGTTACTTGGTTTGTTATATATAAGCTGTCTTCTGTTATGAAAATCATATGTGCCTTTGTAGCAGGAATCTTAAAAGTTCTTATTAATAAAATCAAACCTGAGGCCAGTTATTGGGGTGAATGCTGGTAGATCAGATGCAGAACAAGCCACAGCTATCTCACCTTGCCAATTCCTCAGCTGGTCCTGTTTCCTCATACTGGAAGCCTCTGTGTCCTCATATCCTAATGGCTCTCAGCTGAACTGTGCTGCTAGAAGCCTGAAAGCTTAATCAGCCAAATGCTTCCAGTTCCTGGTCTTCATGCCTTATATACCTTTCTGTTATCTGCCATCACTCCCTGGGATTAAAGGCTTGCTTTCTGGGATTAAAGGCGTGAGTCACCATGCTTGGCTGTATCCTTGAACAGATGGATTTCAGCCTCTGGAATGCTAGAATTAAAGGCGTGTGCTACCACTGCCTAACTAAGTATCTAGTAGCTTTTTTGTTCTCTGACCCCAGATAAGTTTATTAGGGTACACAATATTTTGGGGAACACAATACCACCAAATGCCTTCATAGTTTTCCCAATTGATTTTTCCTTAAGAAGGGCTAACAGTGTGGACTGATCACTCTCTGGACATACACATTCAAGGTATTTGGAGAACAGCCTCAGGAAAGGCTTTTTCTGGAATCAGATATCTCCCTTAGCCACTTTGAAGGACTAGCAGTAATAATAGTCCACATGAAAGTCTCCTGATTTAAGGTAAATTCCACAAAGAGACACCACCTAGGTCAGGTGGATGTTAAGTAATAGCTTTATACAATTTAGCTCAGACCCTCCTTTCCTACATCCTTTCTAACTTTATAGACCTTTAACTTCTCACCTAACCACTTCTAGGAATATATAGATAGCCCTCTGCATTGATAGCTATGCTCAGCCAGAACCCCAGTTCAAGCTTCCCTGTAATTTTCATCATTGGCAGCATCTGGCCAGGTTCATCCCCAATTGGAGGAAAGTACCTTAGCAGAGATACTTCTGTACTCTCTAGAACAGACTTAACCATCCAGGCTACCTGTTTGAAAAGGCCTAGCAGATGTGCCAATTAAGCCTTACTTCCTCCTTTCCCAAACCTTACCTCCAGTTCCAGATCTCCCTTTAACTATCACCAGAGGTATCTAGCTGTACACAGGTTGCCTAGCGACTGAACACACTTTCCCCCACCCTGCAGAAAAACAGCAGATAGCTTGGACAGATAGGAGCCACAGGAAAAAAAGACAGAGCAGAATAGAAGCTCTGTAGAGAGAGAACTATCACAGAATAAAAAAGTGTATGAACTAAGGAGTTTTGTGTACATAGATTCATTTCTTTTCATCAAAGATTAATTATTAGCTGGTTGTAGATTCTTCCTGGACCCTGGGAGGGGACTATCGAGGGGCTGGACCCCCGTAGTCCCTGATACCTGGTGGCATGCCCCGGCCAGCGGGGTGTCAACGGGGGCGACCCACCTGTGGGAGAGAATGAGAGGAACGGGGGGGGGGGGGCGGGGGGGGGAGACACGAAAGGACGACAGCAAGACAGTGTGTTCTGATCAAGCTGCAAATTTTATTCTCCTCAGCAAGGCTTATGTAGCATGGGAGGGGGAGGGAAGGAGGGAAGGGGTGCATGACGTGCAGTACGTGCAGGTGAAGGGGGACGTGCAGGTGAAGGGCTATGTGCAAGTCATGCAAGTCGTGAGGCTGCTAGGTGGTAAGGTCACTGGTCAGGGCCCATTGTTCTGTTGCTATGCAACCTGACCTGCCTGACCTGTTCCTTATCTTTGGTTTAGGGTAGGGGCTTGTTCTCTGACTTAGCTAGTACTTTTCCATGGTCCATGTTTGGTCCCTGACAGTGGCACAAATAGATTTAACTGTTTAGGTACTCAGCAGACTGATAGGAAGTAAGTTTTGGAGCATATCCAGGGAGAGAGGTATCGCTTCACAGGTTGCCCAGTTAGAGGCTCAACTCTTCGAGAGGTGCAATTTTTGGAGACCTCTGGATTATAAACTACAATCAGTCCTTACTGAAGGATGCTGCAGATCCCGGGGACACTGATCCCCCTGTTTGGAGTGGTGAGTAGCCATGAACTAACCCCCTACCCCTAAAAATAGTCAGAATGAGTCTGAATTGAAACAGCTTCTCATAGAAGTTACAGGACACAGGCTTAAGACAAACGGCATTTCAGTCAGCTCCAGTCTGTTTACAGACTTAGATAAGAAAGCAACAGTCTATCTTAATCCCATAAGGCCTCAAAAACAAACAAACAAACAAACAAACAAACAAACAAGCAAACAAAAAATACATTAAGGAGAGATTTAGGAGACCCCTGAAAGCAGCCAACCTTATAAAATTGATTTACTGTCAGACTCTGATAAGCGGCAGAGATTTTAACCCCTCCCTTTTAGGGAGAAACCTGCTGTTCCTTCATTCAGGTCTTACAAGGAGGTAACACAAAATTATTCACACTACAAGACCTCCTGAGAGTGTAAACTAGCGCTAATGAAGTTCACTATGTTCTCCATAGTAGCAGCAGCGTCCTGCCACAAAGTCTTTTTTTTGCTAAAACTATTGGAATCTAAAGGCTAACTTGAGCTTTAAACTTCTCACTCCAGCAGACAACTAGGAGCTCATTCCAGCAGCCTAACACAAGCCTCACAGCCAGAGCCAGTTTAAAAACTAATGGCAACTCCCAGCTCTCCTAAAAAAGTGTCCTTTTCTCTCTGATAGATTCACAACATGCCCCCATGTTTGGGCATGCCCGGCAGACCTAGACACTTCCGCCTAGCCAGTTCTGGGTCAAAATAGCCAGTTCCGGGTCAAAACACCTCTCGTGACCAGGACCCCATGGCTTTGCATGGTTGCATAAAGCACACAGTGCAACCATGTGATCTACGTGCATGCCTGGAGTAGCCACATGAGCCTGTGTACGCATGCACAACCCAGCCTTTATAAGCCGGCAGCGCCATATTCCTGGCTTCCCTTCTTATGCATGTGTCTTTCTGCTGGCTTGTAATGTCTGTCTCTCTCTCTCTCTCTCTCTCTCTCTCTCTCTCTCTCTCTCTCTCTCTCTCTTATCTTAATAAAACTGTTAGTGGATTCTGTCATGTTTCATGACATTTCCTTACAGGGTAAGAGCGCCACCAAATAACTAACACTCTCTCTTTCCTCTTTTTGGGTTGACTTTTAAGTTCTTGGTAATTTACAAAAATCTTGGCCAAGTACAAGAACTTCAGTTAACCCATTTAAAAAAATAGGTCCTGGTTAGGGGACATCCTACTACGACATATATGGATTCATCAGACCCCTGAAAATGTTTGGGGGTTGGAATCCTAAACATCTGCCTTCTTCTCTCTGAACCTAACTATTTGCTATCTGCATCTCAGCTCATTTCGGCCTGAGTCATCTCCACCCTTCCCCTCACCTTGCAATTCCCGGTGGCTATCTGGCTTGATACAGACTGGACAAACTGGCTGCAGCTGCTATTAAAAAAAAATCCTCCTCTATTTTAGTTTTTTACTGTGCTTATCTCATTTCATGATACACCTTAAAGGAGTTATTAAATTGTTATTCTCCTCATATACTGTATTTTTGAATAAGAGTTCATGTTTCTATATTAAAATAACTTCAGTACAAACTTAATATTTTTAAGGCTAAACATGACAGATATAAAACCTAAGTTCTAAGTTTATAAAGACAACTAACTTATAAACTTATTGTTAAGAATAAGTTTACTGCCAGGTGGTGGTGGCGGCGCACATGCCTTTAATCCCAGCACTCAGGAGGCAGAGGCAGTCGGATCTTTGTGAGTTCGAGGCCAGCCTAGTCTACAGAGCGAGATCCAGGAAAGGCACAAAGCTACACAGAGAAACCCTGTCTCGAAAAACAAAAACAAAAAAAGAATAAATTTACTTTAATTAAAGCTAATTAAAAAATAAAACTTGTTGATTAATTGGCTGACCTAAACTGTAAACTGTTAAGGATAACTTGTACTTAAGCTATAAGCTAATAGAGATATTCATTACTTAGCCCCCTAGCATTTAAAATGTTCAAGCTTTGGACAAAACTGCCATACCCCTTATTGCCAGGGTTTTGTCCAAACTATGCTTTGAGATAATTTAGATTCTATTTCCATTTACCAGGTTTAAAGATAATTTGCCTTACTAGCCAATTTCAAGTAAAAGATAGCTCACCTAACAGATTTCAAAATGACCTTTTACTGTTCCTTTACTTTACATTGGCTATTCTCAATAATCAATCACTTATTTCTCCTGACAAATTTAATACATAGATGCTTTTGGATATAAAGTTTTTATAGGGATAGAAAGGTTTTGATATAGAGAATGTTTAAGAAAGTTAAAAAATAACTTATGATATATCAATTGTCAGTTATTAGGATAGATCAATGTAACACATAAACATCTAGATATGTTATAAATGATACATTAATCTCAGTAATAACCTAGAGATACTGAGGATGTATGCTTATTAGATCTATGAATAAAGTTTTAATTGAGGTCTGAGATATATAAGCTTTAGGAATGGACTTATATGCCTTAATACAAGAGTCTGTGGACCTCCCCAGAAGGGACATTGGGGCTAAATATAGGCTGTAGCTCTTCTGCTGTACAAGGTATAAAAATTGTCCCAGTAAAGGTTGATCCTGACTTTACTAAAGAAATTAAGATTATTATACAGCCCTCTACAAAAACAACTCAGATTCATGCAGAGCCGTGCCTAAGGGAGCTGCTGGTGTGGATTCCAGTGATATGAACTTCTGGATTCAGGAAATTAAATATTCCAAACCAACTAAACACTTAAAATACAAAGGAAAAATAATAGGCTTGCTAGAAATAAGTATGGTTGTTTCTTATATTTCAGGAAAAGATTTGCCAAGTACTTAAGATGACTATTACTCCTTTGTCTCTTATAGGCCTAGGTCAATATAATACTATTGCTAGCAGCTCAAAAATATTAAGATGGTCAGATAGATAGAATTATGACCTATTCTGCCCACATGTCATCTGCCATACCTAACACACTATGGGAAAGAGACATACTGTAACAAATGGGTGTATAATTAGTCTCTGCTATGAACTAATATCATCTCAAATGCATTAGATGGGTTTTAAACTTAAAGGAACTTGAGTAAAAAAGCTCAAGGCATAATTGAGCCCATTATTCCAGAAATCATAAATGATAGACATGGTCTAGGTTATCAAGATTTGTCCTAGGAACCACTATCCCCCTCACTGCTGACCACATTTCAGGTAAATGTGATGCTCCTATCTGGGTTAAGCAATGGCCTTTAAATGCTGAGAGAATTGTAATTGCTACCTGTCTGGTGGAGGAAAAACTTAAATATTGGGCATATAAAGCCCCCCACCAGCCCTTAAATCACCCCAATATCTTTTTATTTAGGAAAATCAGGCTTATAGACTGTTACAAGACCTTAAGAAATTAAATACAATTTATTAAAGCCAAGGGGAAACTCACAGCCTGGCTTCCCATCTCCCACGGCCATCTCCAGAAACCAAAAAATAATTGTCATAAATATAAAAGATTGCTTCTTTACCATGCCTCCTCACCCTAAAGATTGTCAGCATTTCAAATACTTTCAGCTTGCCTACTCACCCTGCCATCATGGAGGCCAAAGCCAACATACAGAGCAAGAAATACGAGTTCTGTTTATCCAGGACTCATTCTTTCAACAGAGTTCCTCATTTTTTCCATACAGATTAACTTTCAGAACTAACTGTCAGTTATAGCTTCCTCATAGTCACACAACCTTATATATATATTACAATAATTTTATTGTACAGATGATATTATATTTATGTCAAACTATGAAACTTAAGAGTCTATAGAATGGCAAATAACTGTACAGGATATACTGGCACCTTTTAGTGCTGTGGGATGGTCTGTATGTCAAATTGCTCTGATTGGTCAATAAATAAAACACTGATTGGCCAGTGGCCAGCCAGGAAGTATAGGTGGGACTAACAGAGAGGAGAAAGGAGAGAACAGGAAGGCTGAGGGAGTCACTGCCAGCCGCCACCATGACCAGAAGCATGTGAAGATTTCGACAAGCCACGAGCCATGTGGCAAGGTATAGATTTATGGAAATAGATTAATTTAAGCTATAAGAACAGTTAGCAAGAAGCCTGCCATGGCCATATAGTTTGTAAACAATATAAGTCTCTGTGTTTACTTGGTTGGGTCTGAGCGGCTGGGGGACTAGCGGTAGACAGAGATTTGTCCTGACTGTGGGCAAGGCAGAAAAACTCTAGCTACACCTTTTCTTATGTCTGCCCAACAATTACAAATTCTCTCCCTATGGAAGCTCACCCATATGATTTATGGTTATGAAATAAGAAGTAGTATACCATATCTTTCACTGCTTTTCAAATTTAGGAATGCCTAGAACTCATATATAGACAACAGCCTTACACATACTTCAAGAACTCTTAAGAACTGGTGCTTAATTTTTTATATCTCCCACTACAGGCATTCCTTATTACCCCCAGGCCAAGCCACAAAGTTACACCTAAGCCTCCACGATCTTCTCACTGGTATTTGAAAAGGTCCTGATGTTTTCACACTGTCAGGAAGAGGATATGCCTTCATGTCTTCACAGGACATTGACCATTGACCTGCCTTTATGAATCCTGGATTGCCTGGTCACACCATATACTAGGCAGCTGCAGGACAAAGGTGCTCTAAAGCTACCAGACTGAACATAGGCTGTTATTTACCTCTAGATTCTTAAATATTGAGCTTTGAATATGAATAAATTGATACAACTCCAGATCCTTTTGATGAACTGTTCATCAATATATAAAACTTATAGAAATATGATTAGAAGTAATAATTCTGTTCTAAATATATTTTATTAATTTTTGTCAAAAGATAAATGAGACATGAGAGATATGTGAATGACACATTTCAGATTTCATTCTCTGGCTATCCTGATGTTTTGTTGAGGCTCCAAGGATTCATAATTTTGCTCTGACAAAATTTACCACTGTTATATTACTAACATGTCTAAGCTTTTGTCTATTAAGAAGGTTCTTATAAGCTTCAGGAGATCAAAATTTGCCAAGGCTCACAAGCCAAGAAGGACTGGGAGGAATGCAACCTAACTACAGTTCTTATCTCCCACTTACAAAATTTCTTTTTCTTCTATGGGTGGGAGAGGAGCCTTCCCTCTACCTGGCCTGGTATCCCCTTCTCTCATCTACTAACCATGCATTTAATATTCCATAGGTACACCTAAGAGAAAAGTTTCCTCTTTAAAACTCCTCATCTTTAAAACTCTTTGGCTGCATCTTCTACCATTAATACATATATTTGTTTCCAGCAGAAATTCTAATCATTTAAATAGTTACAGGTTTTCATCCTCTGGACCACAGACATGTCGTCTAGCTGCAGGTCTGCACTCCACCCTCCAGCCCACACCAATGTGCTGTCCAGCCCAGCCATGCTTCATGCCCTCCAGCCCACAAGACAGAAAATTCTGCTACACTGCATGTCTCACAGAGCCTGAAACAGCCTGCACTTCCTGAGTTTCCACTGCATTACAGGTCTCAAGACCCCCAGCTTCGCCTCATATCCACAGGAAGTAATCATGAGAGATTTCTACAGCACCCTTTGTCACGTACCCTTTTTCTGAACTGAACTCTCCAGGCCAGGGGCTGGACTGCCCTTAAAAAGTGCTCTATTATTAATTGTATAAGTTCTGCCCATAATCCTGAATTGTATGTAGTATCAGATATTCTTCTTAGGTACTTATGAAAATTGTTCTGTAAGTCTTGCTATGTATATCCTGACACAGGTTATTACTGTTTTCTCGTAGCTAATAGTTTAATATTACATTGATTACAAATTTGAATTAGGTAAGCTTCAGTTGCAGACTTGGTCCCACAGGTGCTCATGACTTACTCAGGTAACTCTTTAACTATGCCTCCTTAAAATACAGGTTAACCAAATTAATACCACTAACCAAAGATTAATAGATAGAGTTAATGTTCCAAACTAACCATTTCTTTTTGATAAGTCACAATCACAGTATTCAGACACTTTTGTCCATACTATGCCATACTAGCTAATGATAGATTTTTTTATATTACTCCTATGCTCCCTTCTTGAGATAGACATATTCTAACTATATACAACTATACCTATTAGATGGTTATACTAATCCTCAGCCTGCCACCTATATAGGATATTGATTATAAATATATATAGTATTGATACAATATTGATTAAATATCATTATTAATTAATCATTGCTTATCACCTTTCAGTCATCTCCAAATTGAAGTTTACTACATATTCACTGTCCTGGAGAGAATGAAAACTTATTATTTTTTTTTTTTTTAGTTTTTCGAGACAGGGTTTCTCTGTGTAGCTTTGTGCCTTTTCCTTGGACTCACTTGATAGCCCAGGCTGGCCTCGAACTCACAGATATCCGCCTGGCTCTGTCTCCTGAGTGCTGGGATTAAAGGCGTGCGCCACCACTGCCCGGCCGAAAACTTTTTTTAACTAAACGAAAAAATGGGAACAGAGGATAACAATGATAACAGCCCACGTGCAAGTCTCCTGACTTAAATTCCACAAGGAGACACCGCCCAGGTGGGTCCCAACTTTCAAGAACTACAGGAAACACTGCCCCACGTTGGGAGCCAGATCTTGTATAATATTAGAGGGACCAGCCTTAATATTATACATCCCAGGGACTCAGGAAAGAGAACTACTAATGGTGAGGACTATTTTTGGAAATAGAATCTCAGAACACCGAGCTCTATAGTTCACTTGCTTTAAATCCTCTGGCACAACATCCTTTATACACAGCTTCAGTTCTGTTCTCATGTCTAGCTCCTTTCTTGCCTGATTTCTCTCTATACTTATCTATTGCTCCCTCTAAGTTCTATCTTAATTCTCTTGTCTTAGTTCTGCCTCACCTAGGTCCTTTTCAGCTTGTTCTTACCCAGCTAGTACTTTCCTATCTGGTTCTTCCTCATCTTCCATCTCATTCCTCTAGTACTCTATTCTAGCCCTTCAACCTAGTTCTTCCCCATCTCAGTTTGTTTCTCTCAAGTTCTTACCCATCTAGTTCTTCCATTCTCTTTTCTCTTCTCTAGGCATGATAAGAATCACATTGAGAGGCAATAATCGTTAATTATCATTTGCAACCCCAAAGGGAAGTGACCAATGGGGAACTGGATTAAATAAAGGCTAAATTCGGGTAATATCTAAGAAGAGGGATCTTATGTGCTCAACTATTTAACTCTTAAACATAATTAATAGAAAATGTTAAGAATCTATAAGTTGCTAGGTCAATGGGAGAAAATAAAACTTTCTTCTTTTTTCCTGTGGCTTCTATCTGTCCAAGCTATCTGCTGTTTTTCTGAAGGGTGGGGGAAAGTGTGCTCAGTTGCTAGGCAACCTGTTTACAGCTAGATGTCTCTGGTGATAGTTAAAGGGAGATCTGAACTAGAGGTAAGGTTTGGAAAAGGAGGAAGTAAGGCTTAATTGGCACATCTACCAGGCCTTCTCAAACAGGCAGCCTGGATGGTTAAGTCTGTTCTAGAGAGTACAGAAGTATCTCTGCTAAGGTACTTTCCTCCAACTGGGGATGAACCTGGCCAGATGCTGCCAATGATGATAATTACAGGGAGGCTTGAACTGGGGTTCTGGCTGAGCATAGCTATCAATGCAAAGGGCTATCTAAATATTCCTAGAAGTGGTTAGGTGAGAAGTTAAAGGTCTATAAAGTTAGAAAGGATGTAGGAAAGAAAGGTCTGAGCTAAATTGTATAAAGCTATTACTTAACATCCACCTGACCTAGGCAGTGTCTCTTTGTGGAATTTACCTTAAATTAGGAGACTTTCATGTGGACTGTTATTACTGCTAGTCCTTCAAAGTGGCTAAGGGAGATATCTCTTTCCAGAAAAAGCCTTTCCTGAAGCTTTTCTCCAAATACCTTGAATGTGTATGTATATAGAGTCCATACTGTTAGCTCTTCTTAGGGAAAAATCAATTGGGAAAACTATAAAGGCACACATGATTTTCAAACAGAAGACAGCTGATATATAACAAGCCAAGTAACACCAAAAGCTCCTTGGAATTTGGCTTCCTCTGGAGGAAATCCTTGAAGCCTCCAGGTAGTGACTTTGCCATAACCAGCTGAGTTCTTTTTTTTTTTTTTTTTTGACAAACCACGAAATGTGTTTTAATAAAGAAATGAAAATATTGAGCTGATTTAAAGAGAAATCTTGAAGGTAAAGAATACATTAACAGAACAGAAAAATATCACAAAGATGCTTCAATGACAAATCCTAACACACAGATTCATACCATATTACCTGATATGTAGATCACCTTAATAATTTCACCAACTATGTAGACATAATAAATTAATTTAAGTTATAGATCTCAAATAAGCACACAGACATTTTTACAGTATTTACATAAATTCTACTTAAGAAACTATGAACATAATCTATTTGCAATAGCATTCAAAAGAATTGTTTAGGAATAAGCTTTATCAAGGTAAAGAATAAAGATAATAGATATGCTAAACACTATTGAAAATGTAGAAGATAAAAAACAAAAGGAAATTCAGTTTATGTTCATGATTTGAAATCATTAATATAATGAAAATAATGCTTTACCAAAAATTTTTAGAGACTCAGTGTAGTTTCTGTCAAAAATTCCAATGTCATTTTCACAGATATTGGAAAAATAATCAATGAAATTTTGAATTCATAGTGGAATAAAGTTCCCAGATCTTCAAAGAAGAGTTAATACCAGCCGAGTTCTTATGATATATTCCTGTGGCCCACAGCAGAAAACATTTATAAGACTAATGAGCTTTTTTTGAGGGTGGAGTGGGTCATATTCTTTGTGATATTTCAATGTGGCCTAAGCATATGGACTTCTTTCACTGGTATGTGTCATATATGAAATTCTATCGGGCTTATGTGCAATGGAATTTTGGTTCTATTTTCTTTGGTGCCCAAGCTTGTCTGATTTCCTATCATATATGAAGATTTGTTAAGCCAATCTTTTGCATACTCAATGCTGAGATTTTAATGGAATGACTTCAAATTTATGGTATCTAAGAAAATGTTCAAATGTGATTCCTAGCTATGTCTGCCTTGGCTGGCATACAGGCTATACTATTCAATTAGGCCTGGAAGTTTAAGTATGACATCTTAAGGCTGGGATCTGGATCAAACACCACGCTGGGCTAGTGTGGTAGTCTGGGCTGGTGCAGAGGTGGTGTGACACAAGTTGTGCCTTCTGAAAATATAGGAATAACAGAGGCAAATGTGGAGCTTGGACCCTCAGCTGCACTGGACTGGCACACCAACTAGTCCTGGTAGTGTGGGATGGTACAGATAGAAGAGTTTTTGGGAAACTCACCAGGCTGAACCAGTGCACACGCTGCATGTCCTCAGCTAGATATGAGAGTATAGTCATTTTCCTTTGCACACTCTGTTCAAATCTTTGGTCTGTTTTTTTTTTTTAATTCAGTTGTTAGTTTTCATATTGTTTGGCTTTTAAGTTCTTTGTAAGTTTTAGATTTTAATTTTGCTAGGTATGTAGTTGGCAAATATTTTTCTTTCATTCTTTAAGCAAGGTATTCACTCTATCAACAGATTTTTTTTCTAATGTCATGAGGTTTATCTGCCAAATAACAACCTTATTTCTCATCAACATGAGTCCTATATGGAAAGCCCTCACTTATGTCTATATCTTCAAATATACTCCTTGCTTTTTCCTCTCAGAATTTAAGTGTTTTAGGTTTCTATTGAGGTCCTTGACCAATTTGGAGTTGACTTTTTTATGCAATGTGAAATGTAAGGTTTTAATTTTATTCTTTTAAGTATAAATATCCAGTTTGCTCACTAGTATTTGTTAAAGATGCCACCTTTCCTCCGGAGTATTTTTTTTTGACATTTTTGGCATTTTGTTAAAATCAGATGGCTAACATCATGTGGACTTACACCTGAGTCCTATAGTCTTTCATTTGATCTACATGTCCATTTATAGTCTCAAATTATGTTACTTTTATTACTCTGTCTCTGTATAACTCAAAGTCATGTCTGCTGATACCTCCACAGGTACTCTTTTAGATCAAATTTTTTGGTTCCATACAGCCTTTTGTGCCTCCATGACTTTTGAGTAGTTTTTCTACTTGTGTGAATAATGGTACTGGAATTTTTATTTGCTTTGCACTCAATACATAGATTATTTTTGGTAGGATGGATATTTTTACAGGCAAAAAGCAAAGTTTCCTTCTATCTCTTTTTATCTGGTTTGCTGCTGGGGCTTACTGCCCACACTTAAGTTGAGTCTTCCCAATTAAAACAATTTGATCAAGAACATCACTCACAGGAATACTCAGTGATGTGCCTTTCAGTTGATTCTATATCCATTCAAGTCGATAACCAAGATTAACCATCTTGGTTTTATGTTATGATTAGGCATCATTTTTAACTATCAATGTATTTAATAATAAAGTCAGATAACATTAATCTGAGTTCTTCCTTTGATCCAATTGTTCTATCTTTGAGCTTTGTTATATTCTATTTATTTTTTAAAAAATAATTGTATGATCTATTGTTTGTGAATCCATTTTTCCACTAAGTGTTTTAGTTGACTTACTAATTTTATTTTTAAATTCTAGCTTCCATTCCATTTGGGTTTTCTTTAGTAGTTCTATTACTTTATTGAATTCTATTTACATTTCCTAGATTGACTTCCTTATTTTATTCAGTTGTCTGCATATGTTATCTTGGAATTCATTAAAGAGTTTATTGGTGCCCTCTTTATATACATTCAAGTATTAAATTTTGTCTTTGAATTCTGTGAAAATAACTATTTTTTTCTTTTGTTTTTTTTTGCCTGAAATTTATCTAAGTATCTTTCATGAAACACTTTTGCTATGGAGTTGGTAATTTTGTGGGGAGGCATGGTGACATGGTTTTTCTGTTATTTGTGGTTTTGAATTGAGACTTGCACATCTGGAGTTAGTTTGATGTTTAAATCTTTCTCGCATACACGGTTTCAGTGAGTGACTGGATTAGTACTTGATGTCCCTTCATCTAAGCTGGTCTTGGCTATACTGGATGATGCTTGCAGGTCAGCTGTGGTGATGCTCAGTGTTGATTCTGAGGTTGGATAACTGTTGTGAACCCTACTACAGTAGGGTAGGATGTAGCTTCTGACTTCTTGAAAGTGTTCTACATAGTGTATAGGTGCTGGGAGTTTTGCATGACTTCCATCTTCATGAAAGAGGATCTTGAGTATTAGCAGGCTGGTAGCAAGTACTAGAGGAATATGCTGTATGTCTTGAAACTCAGATAAACCCAGTCAGAATACCCAGGGGCACAGCAATAGTTGGTAGATATTTAAAAGGAGATCAGCATGAGTTAATGGTCTCTTAAATTTTCCAGTCAGATTTCTTGTGGGATTTGGCACATATCTGAAAACAGGTAAAGGCACAGGTTAACATATGGTGGATCTCTGACCTCATACTGAATCAATTGGAATCCCCAGGTGTCTCAGCAGAAGCCCATAGATGGGGACAAAAATAGAGTAATGGGTTACAGGTCTCTGATCAAATGTGAGGTCAGAAGGAGCTTGGTGGTAGGAAATGGAATAGAAAGCCAGGTTGCAGATATCTGACTTATTTCTGACTTAGTCAGAGTTCTCTCATTCATGACAGAAGCCTAGAAATGGACAAGATCTTTGCAAGCTAGGTTGTGTGTCTCTGCTTGCAAATGAGTCAGATTCCTTAATCTCAACAGGAGACTGGAGACAGCAAAAGGATAAGCAAATAGGTCTTGTAACTCTGACTTTGTTTTGAGTCAGTCTTGTTCCCCAGGGGTATTGACAGAAATCTAGAGATGAGAGAAGATAAAGAACATGTCTCTTTAGCCATTCTTTGGTTGAGGGGCATCTAGGTTTTTCCAGGTTCTGGCTATTATGAAAAACACTGCTATGAACATAGTTGACCAAGTTTCCTTGTGGTATGATTGAGCATCCCTTGAGTATATGCCCAAGAGGTGTATCATTGGGTCCTGAGGTAGACTGACTCCCAATTTTATTTCCAAAGTGGCTGTACACTCTGCAACAGTGGCAGAGTGTTCCCATTGCTCCACATCCTCTACAACATAAGCTGTCATCTGTGTTTTTGGTCCTAGCCATTCTGACAGGTGTAAGATGATATCTCAAACTATGTGAATTATCTTGGGTTTTGAGAATAGGTAGGACCCTAAAAATGTAACTTATAATTGTCCAGAGTCTGGCTATGAGACAGCAGTGGCAGTGGTGTAGAGAGAGATGGCTGTGTAGAGCTATGTCAGAACTGCTACAGAATGTGAGTGAAGTGTGTGTGTCAGTGTGTGTGTGTGTGTGTGTGTGTGTGTGTGTGTGTGTGTGTGTGCTGGCTGAGAGACGAAGAAGAAGTGAGAAAAGTATGAGGGATTGAATGGGTGAAAGAGGGAATGAGTAAAGAATGAGTGAATAATCTAGAAGTATGTATGTGTGAGAAAGCTGTATGTAAGAGGTGCTGTTATGTAGAGAAGCTATGCCTAGGAACTGTGTAAAGTGCTGTATGGTGAGAGAGCTATGTAAATCAGATGTTTAGCTGTGGCTGTGTGGAGGTTTGTAAGTGTGTGGAGGGAAGGAAGATGAAGCTGTATAGAAAAGGTATGTAGAAAATTAATGTATGTAAAAGAAAGATATGTAGCCACATGAAAAGATGTATGTATGTAAAGATATGTAGCTGTATGCAGCAGTGTAGAGATATGTAGCTGTGTAGAGACAGAGTCAAAGACCATTCTTAAGATGAAGTAGAAGAGAAAGTTAACATCAGAAAGCATGTGTGTTTTCTTATTTCACCAGTTTTAGAGAGATTAAAACTTATTTCTAAATACCTTCAGATGGAAAAAAAAATCTAGCCTTCAGATAGATAAGGATTTTTCCTAAGCCCTCACCACCTTACTGGATTTTCTTGCATTACCCTGGAGGTGGCCTTGGAGCAGGTTCTCCTTAAGGACCCCAATATTACTTCTTACTTTCTCTTCTATGAGGTTCAGTGTAGCTAGATTTATGTTGAGGTCTTTGATTCAATTGGATTTGAGTTTTGTACTTGGCAACAGATATACAATGGAGTACTACTCAGCTGTAAAAAACAATGGCACCATGAAATTTGCAGGCAAATGGATGGAATTCAAAAATATCATCCTGAGTGAGGTAACCTGGAATCAAAAAGACCACCATGGTGTGTACTCATTCATAAGTGGATACTAGATGTAAAGCAAAGGATAATCAGACTACAACTGAGAGAACCAGAGAAGCTAGGAAACAAGGACTTATGGATCACCTTGGAAAGGGGAAACAGATGAGATTTCCATGAGAAAACTGGAGACAAAGGGGGCAACAGAATGGAGGGGATAGGGGATGAGAACATAAGGTGTAGATGAATTTCTAAACATTCTTATTAAATAAAAAACACAGAGACAAATACAGAGTTAAAAGCCCAAGAGATCAGAGCAGTAGCCAAGAGCCAAGACTACCTTTAGCTTACCACTCACTGTACCGCTTCCCCTGAAGGAGAGTTTCTTCTTGTTTGACTTGTCTTTTTATTGCCTTTCTGTTCTGCCTTCTTGCTGTGGGATGTTCTGTATGGCAAATGTGTTGCTAATTAGTCAATAAATAAAACACTGATTGGCCATTGGCTAGGCAGGAAGTGTAGGCAGGACAAGGAGGAGAATAAAGCTGGGAAGTGGAAGGCTGAGTCAGAGAGACACTGCCAGCCTTCACAATGAGAAACAGCATGTGAAGATGCCGGTAAGCCACAAGCCATGTGGCAAGGTATAGATTAATGGAAATGGATTAATTTAAGCTGTAAGCACAGTTAGCAAGAAGCCTGCCACGGCCATACAGTTTGTAACCAATATAAGTCTCTGTGTTTACTTGATTGGGTCTGAGGCTGTGGGACTGGCAGGTGAGAGAGATTTGTCCTGACTGTGGGCAAGGCAGGAAAACTTTAGCTACACCTTCTCATTGGCTCTAAACCCAACTACATGACTTTCTCATCACTGCCTGTCTATACAGACCTCCAGGTCTCTATGGTTGGTACTGGGATTAAACGTTTGTGTCACCACGCTTGGCTGTGTCCTTGACCACACAGAGACTCTGCCTGCCATGTGATCGGATTAAGGGCATGGGCTACCACCACCTGACTTCTGTTCCTGGCTCGCTAATGACCTTTGATCTCCAGGCAAACTTTATTTATTAACATACAAATAAAATCACATTTCAACACAATTAAAATATCTCCACGTTAAGGGAACAGGATGGTCAAACTGGAGCAGGGAGCGAGTGGGAAAGCACTGAAAGAGCTATCTCAATAGAAGGAGACATTATGGGGTAAGGGAGAAACCTGGTGCTAGGGAAATTCTCAGGAATCCACAAGGACAACTCCAGATTAGACTACTAGCAATAGTGGAGAGGGTGCTTGAACTGGCCTTTCTCAGTAATCAGATTGGTAAATACCCTGTTGTCATAGAGCCATCATCCAGTAACTGATCGAAGCAAACGCAGAGATCCATAGCCAAGCACCAGGCCAAGCTCCAGGAGTCCAGTCAAAAATAGAGAAGGGGTATTATATGAGAAAGGGGGGGGGTCAAGATCATAATGGGAAAATCTACAGAGATAACTGAACCAAGCTCATATGAACTTAAAAAATTTAGACCAACAGCTGTGGAACCTGCATGGAACCAGACTAGATCCTCTGCATATAGGAGACAGTTGTGTAGCTTGGTCTTTTTGAGGGGGGCTTGGCAATGGGATCAGGATCTATCCCTGGCAAATGAGCTGGCTTTCTAGAGCTTATTACCTATGGTAGGATACCTTGCTCAGCCTTGATGCAGAGGGGAGGGGCTTGGTCCTTCCTCCAGTGAATGTACTAGGCTTTTCTGACTCTTCATGGAAGGCCCTATTCTTTCATGGGAGGTTATGGAGGGTGGGTTAGAGGGAGAAACCTGGGGCAGTGGTAGCAGGAGGAGAGATGAGAGGGGGATGTGTGGTTGGTGTGTAAAATAAATTAAAATTTTTTAAATAAAAAATGAAAGAGGATATAAAGCTAAAAAAGAACATGTCTCTTACTTCACAGTGTCAGGGTTGTTCTCATTTTTATTTTGTATAATGATTATTGATTTAAATAAATGATTAAAATGAATTTTGTGTCATATGCAATTTATCAAATTTTTCTTCATTATTTTGTTAATGAATTGTTCATGAATTTTACAACTACAGTTTCAATTTTCACAAATATGTGAAGTATTTGTTGCTACTGTGCTCTTTGGATATTGCTGAAAAATTCCTAATGCTATGATATTGCATGCAGAAGGCCTTGGCTGGTTGGGCCATGATGGCCTGGTGGGTGAGGGAGACACGCCATGCAGATGCTGCAGCAGGCTGCAGTGTGGAGCAATGGCAAGTCACTCACACCATACAGATACATGTCTATGTGGAAAGTCTATGGGGGGAGGGGAGAGGGACTGGAGGGAAGGAGAAAAAAGAGAAAGAGAGATTGAGAGAGAGAGAGAGAGAGAGAGAGAGAGAGAGAGAGAGAGAGAGAGAGAGCACACAGAGGTGCATACCTCATGGGAATAGAAAGAAAGGAGGGGGGAGGAGGAGTTTTCTCTTTTTTTTTTTTGATTTTCGAGACAGGGTTTCTCTGTGTAGCTTTGCGCCTTTTCCTGGAACTCACTTGGTAGCCCAGGCTGGCCTCGAACTCACAGAGATCTGCCTGGCTCTGCCTCCCGAGTGCTGGGATTAAAGGCGTGCGCCACCACCACCCGGCTGAGTTTTCTCTTAAAGCGGGCTTTATGTAAGACCATATCAGAACACTGGGTGGTATATCACAAATTGATAAATGGTCTTATTAATAAAAATCCCAGAGCCAGATATTGGGGTAAAAGCTGTAAGGTCAGAGAGGCAGAACAGCAAACCACTAGTTCTTACCCCTATGAAATCCTTCACTGAAAGAGAGTGAGCTCCTCTGTCCATCTGACCTTATCACTTTATCTCTCCACCCAGCCCTTTCAATTCCTGTCTGTACAGACCTCCAGACCTCTATGGTTAAGTAGTGGATAGCTCTTCCTTCTGATTTTCAATCAAGCTTTATTTGTTAGAGCACAAATAAAATATCACCACATTTCCCCTTTTTTGTCCAAAATAAAAAAAATGTAACTAATATAAGAAAATTATAAAGAATAAGTACTATAACTATATACAATATATAGAAGAAATAAATACATTAACAACAATGTCCAGTCATTAGCATTTGACAAATTTAGAGAAAATATTCCATTATTTATCCTATTTTTGTGAATCCAAAGGAATGTATCTAATTCACCTTCTATCCTAATTTGCATTACCAACTCAAAACTATGTTTTGATGTCTTTCAAATTTATATACTTTATAACTCTTTAGTGAGTTTCTTTCTGAATTTGTTAACAAGGAAAACTATAACTATCTAATCTTCAACTCCCTTAGAGACCTAAGAAGGAAAATTAACTGTGTAAGCAGGAAGCACAAACAAGCAACTTCCCAGAAATGTGAGAATGATAGAAGCAGCTGGCTGCCTGGAAAGTCACCCTAGGTTTCTTTGCAACATTGGAGCATCCATCTTCAGCCTACAGGCCTAGCATAACTGACAGACTTTTCTGTGAAGCAGGATTTTCTGAAGGGCTGTCATACTTTATCTTGGCAAGGTGCAGCAGTTCTATGTTTTATATTCTGCTTGTCCATTCCAGACAGCATACTGTCAGCAATCAATGCAAGGGCATTTTCTTGCCCAGTGGCTAACTTTTGCCACAAAGAAAGTAAACTCTATATGAAGTTTCTTTAATGCCCATCATCTTCTCTGAAGTAGATTGGTGCTGCCAGGATCAGACATGTCCTACAGTCATGAAAAATTATGTTATTAAAACATCTTAAATGTCATATTCTGTAGATCTCTGAAGTGTTTGAAGATGATCTGTCTATCTAAAATATATCTCTGCTTGACCTTGAAAATATACCTAATATGACTACAAGTTTGATTGTAATTACTAACAACTAACCTGCATTTCTTTATCATCCTAAATAGTTGGTAATAACTTTCAAGGACTGGAAAATTACATTATAGCTACAATACCTTGAACAAGATTAGAAATACATGTACAGCATTTTCTAACAAAATCATTCTCAAATTTGCATCAATATACATAATTTGTATAGAATATATAAAAATCCAATCCAATGTAAAATAGTTAAAAATAGTAGTTGCCTTTTAAAAGTAGATTCAATAATCTACCTTTTTGTCTTATCATATCCATATTCTCTCTTTTCTCTTTTCAGAGTAGATTCAGTAATCTACCTCTTATCTATATTCTCTCTTTTTTTTTTCAAACAAGAACCCCAAATCTAATTTTCTTTGTTTAGCTTTTTTTCCTGACCATTATCTGCTGTGGGATGTCCAGTATGTTGTGAATATATGTTGATATGATTGATTGATAAATAAAACACTGATTGGCCAGTAGCCAGGCAGGAAGTATAGGATAGGTGGGACAAACAGAGAAGAGAGGCTGGGAGGTGGAAGCCGGGAGTAGATGCCAGCCTGCCATCCAAGGAGCAACATGTAAAGGCAGCAGGTAAAGCGATGGAACATGTGACGACATATAGATTAACAGAAATGGGTTAATTTAAGATATAAGAACTAGATAACAAGAAGCTTGCCATAGCCATACAGTTTGTAAGCTATGTAAGTCTTTGTATGTTTACTTGATTGAGTCTGAGTGGCTGCAGGATTGATGAGTGAGAGAGATTTGTCCTGACAGTGGGCCAGGCAGGACTGGAGAAAACTTCAGCTACAATTATAAACTAACGGCTTGTAACCACCCATCCTAAACAATGACAATTATTCATAGCCTATTGAATGACCAAAAACCACCTACCCCACCTATTGGGAAAGTGGCTGTCATGTTCTTAAAATTACTTCCTGCTGTCTGGGAACATTGGGATCTTTAGGGGATCCTAAAAAGAAAATTTTTGGGTAAATTGTCAAGTCCTGGGTGAGTTAGCTGTATCATTTGTTGTCCAGTCTCTGCATAATGTGAAAGTGCAGGGCTTGTCTCAAATCCTTGTTTAAGTAGTCTGTGAAGCTGGATCATCTCAGCTATCATCTTGGAATTGTCCTGAGCAAATTATAAAACAAAGCTGATCTTTGGGTGGTGTTTGTCATCTTAGTGGTATTGTCATTGTCTTGATAGAATTGTCATTGTGGGGCCCCATCATCTTTTTCGAGACTTCAAATTCACTGTTAGGTGTGTTCATGTTTCCTTTCAGAAAACTGATAGAGACTCAAATCCAAAATCACGTACAAGAAGCTAGATGAAACCTTTTTTCTAGAATTAGTTAGTACTCTATATGACCATTAATACCATGACAAAAGTTTAATATACATATATATATCTTATTAATTTTGATATATAATTCATACCTTAAGAAAAGTTTAAAAGTGTCAAAATAAGACCAAAGAATTATGAGATTAATGCCAATAGAATAGTCCCTTAATTTTGTTTTTTCTTCTGTCCCATTTCAGGTGGCTCTTCTCACATGATACAGAGAATTTGCATTTTTTAACAAGCATGCTTGAGTTTAGAGAAAGAGAGATCCGTGCTCCTACTCCAAAGCCAGCTTTAAATTTTAATTGAACTGGGACTACATAAAGAGAACAAACATTTAGGAAGACTTATGAAATTGTATCCTGTTAGATATATGATATACCAATAGGCTAATTTACTCTTTATCTTGGGACATTTTTTCTGTATGATGTAACATGCATCTAAAAAGGTCTTATTAAATAAAAAACATGGAGCCAGAAATTTGAGTTAAAGCCTTAGAGAGAACAGGGAAGTAGGGAAAGCCACAAGCTACCCTCACCTCACCAACTCTGCAGCTTCCAAAGAGAATGACTTCCTGTCTACCCAGGCTTATATGCTTTGCTTTTCTGCCCTCTCATTGGCTCTTAGCCCATCTACCTTGCTTCTTCTTCCTACACAGCTCTGTCACTATCTGACTGTCAGTACAGACCTCTAGGTCTTTATGGTTGGTACTGGGATAAAAGGCATGTGTCACCACACTTGGCTCTGTTCCCTAGTGTGGCCTTGAACACACAGAGATCCTGCCAGCTAAGAGATTAAGTTGAGTGCTGCCTGACTTCTTTGTTTACTTAAAATGGCTGGCCTTTTCCCCTGGTCTCCAGGCAAGCTTTTTTATTAATTCACAAATAAAATATCACCACATTTCCCCTTTTTTGTCTAATAAAAAATTTTAAAAAGTAATAACTAATATAAGAAAAAATATATATGATACGTACAATAATTCTATACAATATATATAAGCAATAAATATACCAGCAATGTCTAGTCCATTTGCATTTGACAAATTCAGAGAAAATATTCCATTGTTTATCCTATTTTGGTGAGTCCAAAATGTACCTAATTCACTTTCTATCCTAACTTATGTTACCAAGAGAAAGCTATCTTATGATGTCTTTCAAACATATACACTTAATGTCTCTTAGTGAGTTCTTTTCCTGAATTTCTTAATAAGGAAAAAAGTAATTATAACTATCTAATCTTTACCCCCTCAGAGACCCAAGAAGAAAATAATATTACCTGGTAAAGCAGGAAATACAAACAAGCGATTTCCAAAAAATGAGTTGACAGAAACAGCCAGCTGTCTGGACAGTCATCTAAGGTTTCTCTGCAATGCTGGGTCATCATCTTTGGCCTACAGACTTAGTGTATCTGACAGATTCATTTGTGAAGTAGGATGTGCACAAGGCCTACAGCTTAACCACATATTTGGGGCAAGTATTCCATGTACCAGATAAACTTGAATTCTACCAGTGTCCTGTCATAATTCCAGATTTTAAATTCTGAAAATTGCCTGTGTTTTTGGAATTCAGCTTTCCATTCTTCTCAGCTTGTGGGTGGCTTAATCTCCTTTATTAAATGCCAGTCTACCATTGAGATTTTAGACTCCATCAGCCTAGTTACTCCTTCAAGAATAACTGTTTTAGCTACTGTTCCACTGAATACCAGAAGCCATTGGTCCACTGCCTCTTCAGCTGCCTTTGAAGGAAGGTGCACTGTACCTTTTCTGGATTGCAAAGCCACTTCAGCAATGGTATCACATTGTCCTGGCCTCAGAGGACTCCTGTTGCCAAAGCTGCAACCACACTTATCTTGGCAATGATCATTAGTCCTTTGTTTTGTGTCCTGTTTTTCCATTTTGGATAGCATACTGTCAGCAGTTCATGTGAGGCACTTTGTTGCCCAGTGGCTAACATTTGTCACAATGAAAGTTAACTCCATATGCATTTTCCTCAATGCTCATATCTCCTCTTAAGTAGATTGGTACTGCTAGGAGCAGACGTGTCTCATAGTCATAAAAAAAGAAAAAAATCTATGTTATTAAAACACTTTCAATGCCATATGCTGTAGATCACTGAAGGGTTTGAAGATGACCTGTCTAAAATATATCTCTGCTTGACCTTGAAAACATACTTAATATGACTGCAAGTTCGATTGCAATGTCTAATAACTTTCATTTTTTTATACCCTAATAGTTGATAATAATACCATTTAAGAATTAGCAAATTGCATTACATTGTTAAATGAACTGTATAGGTACAATATCCTGAACAGGATTAGAAAAATATGTACAGCATTATATTACAATATCAATCTCAATATATATATAATTTGTATATAATATATTAAAATCCAATCCAATGTCAAGTATTTAAAATTAGTAGTTGTCTTTTAAAAGTAGATTCAATAATCTACCTTTTTATCTATATCGTATCTATATCCTCTCTCTTTTTTTCAGAGTAGATTCAATAATCTACCTCTTATCTATATCCTCTTTTTTCTTTTCTTTTTTTCAAACAAAAACCTTAAATCTAATCTCCTTATTTAGCCTCTTTCCTGAACATTAACAATAACAACTTGTAACCAACCATCTTAAACAATGACAAATATCCCAAACCCACAACTCATTGAAAGACCAAAAACCATATGTCCCACCTCTTGGAAATATGGGCATCATGTTCTTAAAATTATTTCCTGCTGTTTGTGGGCAAAGGCATTTTTGGGGGATCCTGAATAGAAAAATTTGGGGTTAATTGTCAAGTTCCAGAGTTGTAGCTGTATCAATGTTGTCCACTCTCTGCATGATGAAAAAGTGCAGGGATCATCTCAAATCCTTGTACAAGTAGTCTGTGAAACTGGATCATCTCAGAGAGCCATCTCAAAATTGTTCTGAGCAGCTTGTAGTCCAAAGCTAATCTTTTGGAGATGTTTGTCAGCTTAGTGGTATTATTATTGTCCATGTGGAATCATCCATGTGGGGCCCCATCATCTTTCTGGAGACTTCAAATTCGATGTTAGGCCTGGTCATGATTCCCTGCAGAAAACTGATAGAGACTCTAACACTAAAACATGTAGAGGCAGCTAAATGAAGCCTTTATTCTAGAATTAGTACTCTATGTGACCACTAATATCATAACAAGAGTTTAAATATATATATTAATCTGATGAATTTTGATATAAAATTCATACCTTAAGAAAAGTTTAAAGAATCAAAATAGATCCAAAGAATTGATATTAGTAGCAATAGAATGGTCCCTTAATTTTGGTTTTCTTCTGTCCCATATCAGATGGCTCTTTCTTCTGAAATGATACAGAGATTTTGCATTTTACTTTTAACAAACATGCTTGGGTCTAGAGAAGGGGAGAGTCATTCTCCAACTCCAAAGTCATCTTTAATTTTTAATTGAACTGAGACTACAAAAGACCATTTGTGTCAAGTGTCTATAGAGAAGAGCAGAAACAACCATTTAGGAAGACTTATGAAATTTTATATGTGATATACCAATAAGGGAATTTACTCTTTTTCTTGGGACAATTTTTTCTAGAAGATTTGTCCTTTTTCTTCAGATGTTTCATTTGTTCAGTGTTCTTCAGATTCCTTAGTCTCCATTCACCTGGAAAACAAAAGCAAAAACCATTCTCCAAGCCTAACTTTGGGGAGGTTCCATTTTGGTAAGTTATATCTGATTAAATGCAAAGCATTTGTTAATGGTATAAGTTAGTTTAAATTGGATGGTCATGCTGGTTGATGAAATATCACCTCTTCTAATTAAGAGGTCTCTCTTGTTCCAATTGAAACTTTATCTATTTTGATGGTATCCACAGCTTAACTTCCCCTGTAGAAACAAAAGCAAAACCTCATCCCCAGTGTAACACATATCCTGGTTTCCATTCTGAGGTCAGAACATCTTTAAAGTATATAGGCTGACTTAACTTTGTAGTTTTTTTCTATTACCCAATGTCTCTCAGCAGCTGTTGTTCATTTCTCATTAGCATTAAGAAAATTCAAAGTTAATAGAGTTTTATGTAATATATTTCTGGGGGGTTTTGTTACCTCTTTCTGTTTATTTAGCATATCCTTTAGAGTTCAATTTGATCTTTTTATGACTGCCTGACCTGTAGGATTATGTGGTATACCTGTAATGTGCTTTATACTGTAATAAGTGAAGAACTGTTTCATTTTACCAGAGACATATGCTGGAGCATTGTCAGTTTTAATTTGTGCAGATATACCCATGATGGACATAACTTCTAGCAAATGAGTGATTACAGAACCATCTTTTCAGAACTCAAAGTAGTGCCCATTGAAATCCTGAATAGGTATCAATAGTGTGGTGTACATATTTCAATTTTCCAAATTCTGCAAAGTGAAACATCCATATGCCAGATTTCATTCCTCTGAGTACCCTTTCGGTTACATCCTGCTGTTAGCAGAGTCTGATTTTAAAAAGAACAAGTAAGCCATTTCCTTATATTTTCCTTGGCTTGTTGCCAGGTTATAGAAAAATCCTGTTTTAACCTTTACTATTGACATGATGTTTTTTGTGAAGTTCTGAGACCTCCAGCCATTTCCTGACAATAGTTTATTGATCTTGTCATTACCTTGTGCTAGAGGACCTCACAGACCCGTATGGGATCAGAAATGAGTTATATGTAAAGGATGCTTCTTATTTCTGATTATATCTTGTAACTGAATAAATAACAAAATTAATTCTGACTCATCAGTGTAGATGTAACCAATCTTCTTATTAAATAAGAAACACAGAACCAATGCAAAGAAGAAAGCCAAGAGGTCAGAGCTAAGAACTAAAACCTTACCCTTCCTCCTGCAGTGGTCCTACCTCTCCGAACTAGAACTACCCCTGTGTTAAAGTCTTTATATAGTGTTCCTGTTCTGCCTTCTCATTGGTAGTAAACCCAACCATATGACCACCTTGTCACGGCCTGTCTGTATAGGCCTCCAGGTTTTCCATGCTTGGTATTGAGATTAAAGGCATATTGTCCAATAATGGCTATATCTCTGAACACACAGAGACTTACCCAGCTCTGCCTACCAAGTGCTGGGATTACAAGTGTATGCCACCACTGCCCTGCTTTCCTATGGCTTGCTAATAGCTCTGACCCCTGGGCAACTTTATTTATTAACATACAAATAACATTTTAATACAAATAAAATATCACCATATTTCCCCTTTTCTATTTTAATAAAAAGGAAAAAAGAAAAAGCTTATAACTAACATAAGAAAAACTATATACAAAAGTACAATAACTATATACAATATATACAAGTAATAAATACCTAAACAATGTCTAGTTCATTTGTATTTGACAAATTCAGAGAAAATATTTCCATTATCTATTCTATTGTATATAATTCACTTTCTATCCTAATTAATCGTCAACTATAACTAACTAATCTTCAACTCCCTCAGAGACCCAAGAAGGAAATAGTATTAGCTAACAAAAAAAATAAAAACAGGAAGTATATGCAAGCAACTTCCAAAAACTTGTGAGTTGACAGAAACAGCCAGCTGCCTGGACAATCATCTGAGGTTTCTCCACAGTGTTGGGGCATCATCTTCGCCTATAGGCTTAGTGTATCTGACAGACTCATTTGTGAAGTAGAATGTACACAAGGTCAATAGTTCAACCTCACATTGGGTGAGAGCAGTCTATATACCAGAAATACCTGAATTCCACTAGTGTCATGTCATGATTCAGGATTTTAAATTCTGGAAATTATTGATATTTTTTTTAATTCAGCTGTCCATTCTTCTTGGCTATGTGTGTATGTGGCTTCATTTCAGCATCCCATTCTTCTCCACATCCCTCTATTAAATGCCATTCTTCTGTTGAGAGGTGTGAGCTTAATTACTCTTCAAGAATAACTGTTTCAGCTACATCCCCATTGCACATCAGAAGCCATCGGCCCACTGCCTGTTCAGCTGCCTTCAAAGAAAAGGGCACTGTACCTTTCCCGGATTGCAAAGGCCACTTCAGGGATGGTGCCATATTATCCTGGCCTCAGAAGATGCCTTTTGATAAAGCCATAACCACACTTGTTTTGATAAGAATCAGTAGTCCTTTGTTTCGTGTCCTGTGTGTCCTGTTTGTAAGCAGTTGATTCGAGGATACTTTGTTGTCCAGTGGCTAACTTTTGCTACAATGAAAGTTAACTCCAATTGCAGTTTTTTCAATGCCCATATTTTCTCTGAAGTAGATTGGTACTGTCAGGAGCTGACATGTCTCATAGTCATAACAAAAAAGAAAAATTTTCTAAGTTAGTAAAACATTTTAAATGCCATATTCTGTAGATCTCTGAAAGGTTTGAAGATAACCTGTCTATCTAAAATATATCTACTCAATCTTGAAAACATACCTAATATAACTACAAGTTCTATTATAATGTCTAACTACTAACTCTCATTTCTTTATATCCTAATAGTTGGTAATAACAACATTCAAGGATCAGAAAATTACATTACATTGTTAAATGAACGGTACAATTAGAAATATACATATAGCATTTTCTAACAATATCAATTTCAATATATATAATTTGTATACAATATAAAACAATCCAATTCAATGTAAAGTACTTACATTTTTCTTTTCTTTCTTTCTTTCTTTCTTTCTTTCTTTCTTTCTTTCTTTCTTTCTTTCTTTCTTTCTTTTTTTAAAAAATAAGAACCTTAAATCTAATCTCCTTTGCTTAGCCCTTTTCCTCACCCTTGACAACAACCTGTAACCATCCCCCTAATCAATGAAAATTATCCCAGACCCAAAACCCATTAAAAGACCAAAAAAAAACCACCCGCCCCACACCACCTCTTTGGGAATGTGGGCGTCATATTCTTGAAATTGCTTCCTGCTGGGTATGGGCGAAGATATCTTTTATCCTGAAAAGAAAAATTTTAGGTTAATTGTCAAATTCTAGGAAAGGTAACTATATCCTTAGTTATCCAGTCTGTATATAATGCCAACGTTCAGGGTTTATCTCAAATTCTTATTCAAGTAGTCTTTGAGACTGGATCATCTCAGCTAGCTCTCTCAAAATTGCACTGAACACTTTGTAGTTCAAAGCTGATCTGTAGATGATGTTTGTCAGCTTAGTGATGTTATTATTGTCCATGTGGAATTGTTGTTGTTGTGGGGCCCCATCTTCTTCCTGGAGACTTCAGTTGACGTTAGGCCTGACCGTGATTTCCTGCAAAAAACTGATAAGAGACTCGAACACAAAGACTATGTATGTGGCTTTTTAGAATTAGTTAGTACTCTATATGACCATTTATATCTTAACAAAGTTTAAAATGTATATATATATATATATATATATATATATATACATATATTAATCTTGTAAATTTTGATACAAATTTCATACTTTAAGAAAAGTTTAAAGAATCAGAATAGAATCAAAGAGTTGAGATTAGTAATAAAATAGTCCCTTAATTAATTTGGCTTTTCTCCTGTCCCATAGCAGAAGATGGCTCTTTTCTTCTGGCATGATACAGGGAGTTTGCATTTTTCTTTTAACAACATGCTTGTGTTTAAAGAAGGAGAGAGCCATTCTCCAACTCCAAAGTCAGCTTTAAATTTTAATTGAACTGGGACTATTAGAAGTTAAATAGTGTTAAATCTTTAAAGAAAAGAAGAAACAAACATTTAGGAAGACATAAAATTTTTTAGATAACATATCTATATGCCATTTCACTCTGTTTCTTAGGATAGACGATTTGTCCCTTTTCTTCAGTTGTCTCATTTGTCCAGTGTTCTTCAAATTCCTTAATTTGGTTACATCTACAAATGGCGTCTATTGTGGTGGCAAGAGTTTCCACCTAAAACCTGAGAAAAGATTCTAAAATGGAGCTAAAAACAGCTTCCTAGTTGTCTCTCTCAAATGAGCGGCAGCTGCCGGTTTGAGCTACTGGCGGGTTCCTAGTGTGCACACTCGACCTGCAGTATGGCGGGAATGAGGTCTCTGCAAGTGGCACATTAAGCTGTGTGGTGGATTTAGCCTTTGCTAGTACAAAACAAAAAAGAGGTTTCTGGGCTACGCGCTGCTTGAATAAAAGCATAGACCCACCATAGCTCCCAGAGCTGGTGGTAAATGTTGGGAAGCTGAGGTGGGCAGAGCCAGCAGCCACAGCTGCTGCAGTTTAAAGCAATAGATTCACAATAAGACAGATTCAGATGTAATAGTTTACAATGTGTGTAAAAT
This sequence comes from Peromyscus eremicus, assembly GCF_949786415.1. Taxonomy (NCBI): domain Eukaryota; kingdom Metazoa; phylum Chordata; class Mammalia; order Rodentia; family Cricetidae; genus Peromyscus; species Peromyscus eremicus. The sequence continues at coordinate 124,545,441 of NC_081439.1, forward strand.
ATACGTAGGCTTGAAAGAGACAAAAAAAAGGTGATATATACAGTTATTTAAACAAATACATAGTTTTTTTTTTTCTTTTGGTTTTTCAAGACAGGGTTTCTCTGTGCAGCTTTGCGCCTTTCCTGGGACTCACTTGGTAGCCCAGGCTGGCCTTGAACTCACAGAGATCCGCCTGGCTCTGCCTCCTGAGTGCTGGGATTAAAGGCATGTGCCACCACCGCCCGGCCAAATACATAGTTTTAAAAAATAAAGTCTTTAAAGAGACAGTAAAATTAATATAAAAAATAAGCCACATAAAGATGAGTATTGCACAGAGAATCTGGATTGTGTTGTCTTTGGGATTTTTAACTGCAGAAAAACATTTGATTGTAAAAGCTGTTGAGTTATGCCAAAATGTATATTTTAAAGATACCTTGACTTCAAAATTTGGATATAAGGATATGTTGCTTTGGAAAAGAGTCTCTGCTTTTGTTCCCACAGATAGCCAAAGGCTATGGATTTGTTCCAGATTAAGATACATCAGGTTTGACCAGCCAAGACCCCCTGAAAGGTCTCTGATGACACCATGGCCCAGATCATCCAACATCCAGAACCATTTCAAGGCGACTGGCTCAGACGATACACCCTCACGGACTACTCCATAATCCTAAAATTTTCTTTGTGTCCCCATAAGATACAGCACCCCCCTCTAGCAGGAAATAGTAAGAGAAGCTATGCCCAAATTCCCAAATTATATGTAATTTTACTTTGTTAAGGTAAAAACCTTCCTTTTTGGAAAAAAAAAGGGGGGGAGAAGTGCTGTGAGATGGTCTGTTTGTCAAATGTGTTGCTGATTTGTCAATAAATAAAACACAGATTGGCCATTGGCTAGGCAGGAAGTATAGGCGGGACAAGCAGGAGAATAAAGCTGGGAAGTGGAAGGCTGAGTCAGAGAGACACTGCCAGCTGCCACGATGACAAACAGCATGTGAAGATGCCAGTAAGCCACGAGCCATGTGGCAAGGTATAGATTTATAGAAATGGATTAATTTAAGCTGTAAGAACAGATAGCAAGAAGCCTGCCACGGCCATACAGTTTGTAATCAATATAAGTCTCTGTGTTTACTTGGTCGGGTCTGAGTGGCTGTGGGACTGGCAGGTAAGAGAGATTTGCCCTGACCGTGGGCCAGGCAGGAAAACTTTAGCTACATATCAGGGATAAATTCTGCAGTCTCAACATGTAAGACTACCCTTTCAGCATAGTGGGCATCAGTAACTATGTTGAGTCATTCAGAAAAATCCAGTAAAGCAACAGAATAGCATACAATTCCAATTTTTGAACTAAATTATAAGGAATTTGAACCACTTTATTTATACTTTGTATCATAGGCAAGGGGCTTTTTAGTGAATTTATGCCACAAACATTTGGTCGCCAGATTTAACATAAATTACTAAATGGTCTTATTAATAAAAAACCCAGAGACAGATCAGAGAGGCAGAGAAGCAAGCCACTATTTCTTACCCCTACAAAATCCTCCACCAAAAGAGAATAAACCCTTCTCTCCACCCCAACTTATCACTTCCTCTCTCCACCTAGATCTATCACTTCCTGTCTGTCTGTGAATACCTCCAGACCTCTATGGTTAAACAGTGGCTAGCTCCTCCTTCTGATTTTCAGGCAAGCTTTATTTGCTAGAGCACAAATAAAATATCACCACAGGGCAGGCCAGTGTATTATTTCCTTATTGATTCCAAGAAGTGTGTCTGAATGCTAAGCCTGAGTATAAAATGAAAAAAAAATCATATATTGTCTATCTTACAGTTTCTATTGCTGTAAAGAGACACCATGACCATGGCAACTCTTACAAAGGGAAAACTTTAAATGAGTTGACTTGTTTACATTCCAGAGGTTTAATTCATTATCAGCATGGTAGGAAGCAAGGCAGCATGCAGGCAGACATGGTACTGGAGAAGGAGCTCAGAGTCCTTATATCTTGATCGGCAAGAAACAGGAAGTAGTCTGAGATACTAGGTGTAGTTTTAGCATATACGAGACCTCAAAGCCTACCTCCACTGTGATACACTTCCTCTAACAAGGACCCACCCACTCCAGCAAAGCCATACCTCCTAATAGTGCCACTCCCTTTGGGGGCCATTTTCTAATAAACTAAAAATTTCTGAGATACTAACTGAATAAATATTTATTATATTCTGTGGTGAACAACCCCAAACTATTATACAATGATATTCAAACATACTGCTTTTTCTCTCTTTAGCAAGTTATGACAGATTTTGAGTAATGTCAAAAGTTGATGCTTTCTTTGTAAAATCTAGCATCAGAGTTTTGTAAATAATTCCTAATTTAACTCAGACTGTAATAAATTAAATGACAGTTTTTAATGTCCTCCTCCAAGTACAACTTCATTTAGCATTGTTATCTCCTTGTTAGTTCAACAAGGAACCTCTTCAGTGAACTGTTCCTCCTTCTCTCAGCAAGATAAGATATCACAATTTGACTTAAAATCACCATTCTCAGATCCATGTCCTCATTTGCTATATGTCTAATTAGGCACTTGCTTGAGACAGAATTGGTTTTTCTTGCTCATTAAGGATGTTGAACCTGAAGAGTTTTTTTCTGTCTTTGCTTTTTCCAACACCTCAAATTAACTACTACCAAAAAATAAAACAGAAGAGAAGCAGGGATGTCTTGCCTACTTGTTCCAGTAAATTTTTCTTAAAGAAACTCAAATAATGAGTGAATTTTAAATTGAAACAAAGTACTTGGCACAGTTACACTATGGAAAACCTGCAATTACTCTTTTGAGTCTATTTTGTGGATTTTCTAGCCTTTGATAAGGATAAATTAGGTCCAACATGGAGATGATAATTGGTAACATTTGCTTCTTGTGAAGCTATGAAAGAAAGTCAATTGCTTAGGTATAGCAGATTTCTGATATCTTTAATCTGCATCACAAAATAGAAGCATGTGTAAATTGTATAAATTTATTTTAAACAGTTTAGCATTGAAAGCTATGTCTTTGCTGGGCTTCTGATGCTTATTCCTGGAAACTAGTATAATTAAATTCATAGTACTTTTTAAGTGATTAGAGTTTATAAGATTTTATGTTTGTATATGCTTAATTTCCTGACTACAGTTTCATCAACTCAGTAATAGATGAGTATAATATGCCACACAATGTATTAATTTAAGAGATCACTTTGGGGCATTAAACTTTTGGTATTTATCTGTGAAACTGAAACCATGTTCAAAACATATTGCATGAAATTTTTTTTCAATAATAAAAGAAACATAATAAGTAGGCCTATACAATAAGTTATTTAATGGTACAGCAGCTTGGGATTTATAATAAAACACATGAGTTAGCAGCACAGAAAATAAAAATCAAAAAGCTTGTTTGAGGAACTGAAGTACCGAAGATCTTTGAAAGCAACCCAAAAAGAAGAAAAAAATCACCTACTCATAACAGATAAAAGAATAAAAACAAATTTTGTTGTGGTTTATTATAAAAACTTTAAATCAGCCGGGCGGTGGTGGCGCACACCTTTAATCCCAGCACTCAGGAGGCAGAGCCAGGCGGATCTCTGTGAGTTCGAGGCCAGCCTGGGCTACCAAGTGAGTTCCAGGAAAAGGCGCAAAGCTACACAGAGAAACTCTGTCTCGAAAAACCAAAAAAAAAAAAAAAAAAAAAGAAAAAAAAAGTGAAATAAAAACTTCAGCAAATATTACCAATTTCACATTTTTTATGATGTCATATTGCCTCTTGGAAGTAGTGTAATGAAGACGACAGCCGAGTTAACTTAAGGACTCCAGAGACTGGCATTATATTTCTTTACTAGCTTTTCCCAACAGTCATTTTTCCCTGTCTCTGTGTCAGATTCTTCTGAAATGATCTTGAAAATAAATGTTTCTACATCATGATGAATTGTATTAAATACTCAGTACTCATTCATGAGTACTATTCATTATTTTTAAGGTCATTGCTGGAGTGTCTCTGAAATACTCCTTAAATCTTTTACAAAAGAAAAAAAAACAGGCAAACTCCATAGAAATGATACAGTCTAGGGTTCTTAAAACATGTTCATTTTCTTTTCCAGTTAAAGAATTAAAAGGCAAAAATATGTGAAGCAGAGAACTCTCAAGCACTACAGACAGAATAAGCAGTCGAAGGAAGGCATTTATTGATTTATTTATTGGGGTGAAGAAATACATGCACATTTATCTATCTGACTTACTTTAAAAGTCTAGTTCTGGTTTGGTTAATAAAACTTTCAAGAAAGGTAGTATAATGTCTCTGGCATTGTTATTTTTATCTAAGATGACTTAATTATTTGAGGTATTTTGTGATTATATGAGAATTCTTAAAACTAACTTTTCTGTGAAAATGATATGAAGTTTTACAGGGTTTATATTCAATTTACAGATTTATTTGTATAGTATGGACAATTTGATAATATTTATTATTCAATTCTATGAACAATATAGTAGCTTTCCAGTTATTGTTTAATCTTCCATTTCAAACATGAATGTTTTAAATTTTAAAGTTTTCATCTAGAGATTCTGCCTCATTAAATAAAGTGAAAAGTAACCCAACTCTTTAACATTTTTCCTCAAATGCATTCCAATACATTTTTGGGAGAGGGAGGCTAATTTTATGGAGTCCTGTCCTCCTAAAATCCTTCTTGATTAAACCATTGTCAGTATACAGAAATGCCACACTTTTCATATTGGTTCTGTATAACTTTATTGAATTTATTTGTTGGATTAGTTTTATAATAGAAGGGTTAGACTGGCTACATATAAGAGCATGTTCTCTGAAAAGAGGAGCAATTTAATTAGAATAGCATTTATTTTTTCTTTTATCTAATTTACTTGGCTAGAATTTAGAGTATAAAGTTGCATAAAAGTGGTAAGATTGCCAGGAGTTTGAAGTCACCCTGGCCTACATAGTAAGACTGCTTCAAAATGAAATGAAAAACACAAGAAACAGTGCCAGAAGGAAGAGGTAAGAATAGTCAGACTAGTATTTTCCTTCTCTTAAATGGAAACCTTTCCACACTGTTTATGATGGTTCTTTGGCTTAATATAGATGGACTACATTGTCTGGAGCTATATTTATTTCATACTTAATTTTGTGATGATTTTTTGAAGTAACATTTATTGAATTTTGTCAAAAGCTTTTGTTGCACACATAACCCAAATACACATAGTGAGAAGAGAAATAACTGTTTAAATATACAATCCTCAGACTATGTATGCTTCTCTTGCAAGAACTGCTTCTTGCTTTTCCTTCTGATACTCTAACTAAAGAGCTTCTTTCAAAGAATAGTTGCAACTTGTGTATAACTGATCTAGTTGACAGTATGAACCTGGAAGGGTATGGCCTAAAATTGAGGAGGACTAAAGTCACATGCAATAGTCTGATGTAGAGCATTAGACAATTTATATTCTGGGAGTTAAGCAAGGTCAGATGAGTTTAGGCTGTATAGACTTATAAGGACAACCCATGCTTAGAAAACTTTTTGATTAAAAAAAGTAATCTGCAATGTGCAATCTGAAGCAAACCCACTCCTACTTACTACACCTAGAAGGGGCACAAAAGCACAGTCCAGAAACAAGCCATTCTATGTAACTGGGTTACCAGACTCCTATCTTATTCATTTGGAGTTTTCTCATAAGCATTCAGAAATCTCCTCACACAGCTTCATTCATGGTCAGTGTTCCAACCATGGGGAAAAGAGAATTTTTGAGAGGGTTCAGTGAAGTATACTCATTTCTACCATTTTCCTTGCTATGCTTGTTTGTATTATTTAGAATTATATTATTAACTTAAATAGATATTATATTCAAAAACTTTAAATGTCCACTAACCCAAATAATCTCTTCACTAAACTTTTTCTTCAGAAAATATTTTGCAGTTTTTTAAATGACTTAGTTTTGTTCCATATATATTCAAATTATTCTTTTTTTTTTTTTTTTTTTTTTTTTTTTTTTTTTTTTTTTTTTTTTTGGTTTTTCGAGACAGGGTTTCTCTGTGTAGCTTTGCGCCTTTTCCTGGAACTCACTTGGTAGCCCAGGCTGGCCTCGAACTCACAGAGATCCGCCTGGCTCTGCCTCCCGAGTGCTGGGATTAAAGGCGTGCGCCACCACCGCCCGGCTATATTCAAATTATTCTAAATGATTTACCACATCATTAGAGATTGCACCTATAGCTGGGACCAAATTGATCTCTTAAACAGAAAATTATGTGTTCCCAGATTAGCAAAGCATTGAAACTTCAAACAATATTTTTCTTTTTTTCTTTTTTTTTTTTTTTTTTTTTTTTTTTTGTTTTTCGAGACAGGGTTTCTCTGTGTAGCTTTGCGCCTTTTCCTGGAACTCACTTGGTAGCCCAGGCTGGCCTCGAACTCACAGAGATCCGCCTGGCTCTGCCTCCCGAGTGCTGGGATTAAAGGCGTGCGCCACCACCGCCCGGCTCTCAAACAATATTTTAATGAGGATGTCGATTGACACAGCCCTAGAAAACCTTTAGTGGATACCTTAAATGTAGACATAGACATCCTCATTTCAGCACTTACTCTTCTACATTAAATAACATGGTAATTAAAAAAAAAATGGGGAAATTGCCCTTAAGGCATATTCTATGATTTTCATTCTACATCAGCCTGAATATACAAAACTCAGGAACAATCTAAAATGTCAATCAATAATGGGATGATTTATGGATGTCTTATTTATTTTATATTTTTGTGTATATCTCAAATAACAAATTAAATTAAACTAATAAAGATAGGATGAAGAAGGGAACCACTGGTGTAACATATAGTATCTAGCTGGGTGGTGGTGGTGCAGGCCTTCAATCCCAGCACTCAGGAGGCAAAGGTGTAGCTAGAGTTTTCCTGCCTGGCCCACAGTCAGGACAAATCTCTATCACCTTCCAGTCCCACAGCAGCTCAGACTGAAACAAGTAAACATAGAAACTTATATTGCTTACAAACTCTATGGCCGTGGCAGGCTTTTTGCTAACTGTTCTTATATCTTAAATTAATCCATTTCTATAAATCTATACCTTGCCATGTGGCTCATGGCTTACTGGCATCTTCACATGCTGCTTGTCATGGTGGAGGCTGGAAGTGTCTTCCTAGTCTCTCAATTCTCCTCTGTGTTAGTCTTGCCTATACTTCCTGCTTGGCCACTGGCCAATCAGTGTTTTATTTATTGACCAGTCAGAGCACATACAGACCATCCCATAGCACTTCCCTTTTGCTTTCTTTCTTTCTTTCTTTCTTTTTTTAAAGGAAGGTTTTAGCTTTTACACATCTCCAAATTCAGCTTGGTATATTTGGGAATTTGGGCATAGCTTCTCTTACTACTTCCTGCTGGAGGGGGGTGCTGTATCTTATGGGGACACAAAGAAAATTTTAGGATTATGGAATAGTCCATGAGGGTGTATCGTCTGAGCCAGTTGCCTTGAAACAGTTCCGGATGTTGGATCATCTGGGCCTTGGTGTCATCAGAGACCTTTCAGGGGGTCTTGGCTGGTCAAAACTGATGTATCTTAATCTGGAACAAATCCATAGCCTCTGTCTTTCTGTGGAAACAAAAGCAGAGCCTCCTTTCCAAAGCAACACATCCTTCCATCCAAATTTTGAAGTCAAGGTACCTTTAAAATATACATTTTGGCATAACTCAATAGCTTTGCAATCAAATGTTTTTCTTCAGTTACTAATATCAAAGAGAACATAATCCAGATTCTCTGTGTGGTAGCCATCTTTACATGGCTTATTTTTTATATTACCTTGAGCCTATTGCTTTAAACTGCAGCATTCTAAGACTGAAATGGCTCTGTGGCTGCTGGCTCCACCCACTTCAGCTTAACAACATGGCGGTGGTACATTTTCTGCCAGCTCTGGGAGCCATCAACTCTCAGAATTAGTGAGTCTATGCTTCTATCAAAGCAGTGTGTAGCCCAGAAACTTCTTCTTGTTTTGTACTAGCAAAGGCTAAATCCACCATGTAGCTTAATGTGCCACTTGCAGGGGTCTCATTCCTGCTATACTGCAGGTTGAGCACACATGCCAGGGACCTATCATAGTAGATAGTAGCTCAAACACACAGGCTGCTGCTAACTTGAAAGAGACAACTAGAAACTGTTTTTAGCTCCGTTTTAGAATCTTTATACTCAGCTTTTAGGTGGAAACTCTTGCCAACCCATTGGGCACCATTTGTAGCTAGAGTTTTCCTGCCTGGCCCACAGTCAGGACAAATCTCTGTCACCCGCTAGTCCCACAGCAGCTCAAACCAAACCAAGTAAATATAGAGACTTATGTTGCTTACAGACTGTACGGCCATGGCAGACTTTTTGCTAACTGTTCTTATATCTTAAATTAATCTGTTTCTATAAATCTATACCTTGCCATGTGGCTCGTGGCTTACTGGCATCTTCACATGCTGCTTGTCATGGCAGTGGCTGGCAGTGTCTCCCTCCACCTTCCTATTCTCTCAATTCTCCTCTCTGTTAGTCCCATCTATACTTCCTGCCCGGCCACTGGCCAATCAGTGTTTTATTTATTGACCAATCAGAGCACATACAGACCATCCCACAGCACAGAGGCAGGCGGATCTCTGTGAGTTCGAGGCCATCCTGGTCTACAGAGCAAGTTCCAGGAAAGGCTCAAAGGCTCAAAGCTGCACAGAGAAACCCTGTCTCGAAAAAACCAAATATATATAAATGCTGGTCCACCAGTAAATAAGCATTTTGATATCAATAAAGTGTGATTCAGATTATTATTAATCATAGATATTCAAAATGTGAACATGAGCATGTAATCAATGCTGTTGACTTAGTCCATCATTAATATAAGAAATAAGCACAAGCAAAATATCATTTTAGAGAGCTGTCTGCTTGTTGAGTTGGCATGCTTATTGAGTGAAAATTACTGAATTGTTATCTTGAGACATGATTTTTTCAGGTTCTTATAAGGTAAATTTTAATAATTATCCATATTAGAAAAGCTTTGGGATAATTTTCATTAAATAAAGAATACCAATAATTTTCATGAGGAAAAAGCAGAAATAATAGAGATTCCCTGTTACATAAAATATTGCCTCAAATAGTTTAAGATAATAAGAACAATTTAGCTAAAATAATGAAGAAAGTAGTCAAATGAAGACAAATTTCCTTAAATGACCAAATACACACCTGCATAGGACTTCAGGATCATAAAATTTAAGACATTTTCCTAAAGCCAGAGAGAAGCTGTGGTAAGACAGCTTGGAAGAATAGGGAGGAAACACATGATTCAATTCTCATTGATAATGCTAGCTGTGATTTTTTTGTCTAAGGCCTGGCTGACTCAACATTGCCTCTAAAATGTGACTAAGAAAAACAAGAGAAAGAATGAAGATAGTTTGATGATTTTGTTGTGTCTTTTCAAGGATCAAAGCATAATGTTTTTGTTTTCTTCATATATATCAAAATTATGCAAAACTCATCCCTCCATACAAATTTTGTATTTTACAGAAGACATCTGGTTTCTGATGCCTTAATATATGACTTGTAACCTCCATTACTATGAGAAATATATTTGCATACTTTATGAATTATCTGATCTCTGGGTTTTTTATACTAACACAGACAATCCAGACAATCCAAGAGATGGAGTATTTGGATTTTTCTAATCTCTTCTGTGGAAGCCATCAAGGGTAAACATAGCTGAGCATATTTGTAAATACACACACACACACACACACACACACACACACACACACACACACACACATATATATATCTTCTAAATAGCTATACAGTTGTTTTAAAATTCTTTAATAAAATTTAATTTTTCAAACTAAAATGTTCTCTATCTCCATATGTGTTTGGTGATATTTCTACAACTTCCATTATATTGTTCCATTTGTATGATTTTTTTAAATCTTTTTTACAATAATGTTTTATTTTCTTGTGTATTTAATTTCTCTCTCATGATTTTTATCTTAAGTTTTTTTTAACTGTTTTACTTTTATATACGAATGATACAATCAGCTTGTTTAGTTCCAGATGTAAACCTATTTGCTTTATTTGGATTGTTTTATATTAATGAAGAAATAATTCTGTGAGAGTGATATATTTACAAAATAGAATTTTTCTCTTGTAGTGATATATATATATATATATATATATATATATCTAAAGTGTAATTATATAAAGGTTTTATTGTAAAGATAAATCTCAAAATAAAATATTATACCTATCTAGGTACTAGTCCTCATGCTTTCCAGCAGTTTCTCTTCTCAGTCTTTCTGGGATACAAGAAGCAGACATTTGGGGATGCTTGCTTATGCTTTACTTGTCTAATTATGTACCTCTAAATCTAATTCCATACCTAACATTATGCTGTGCTTAATTCTAAAACACAGGTTTGGAGTGGTAGATCAGCAGCTAAGAGCACTTGATGCTTTTCCAGAGGACCTAAGTTTTATTCCCAGAACCTACTTCAGGTGGCTTACAACCTCCTTTTTACTCCAGATCCAGGAGATCATTATGGCTTCCTTGGACACATACATGGCACACACATATGTACATACATACATGTGCATGTGTGTGCATGCACATGCACATGAGTGTGTATGTAAAAATAAAATAAGAAATTTTAAAAATAACATGAAAATAATATACATCCACCTAAGTCTAGAGATTCAATATCACTGTCTTTCACTTACACATCTCAGGCAAGCACTGTGCCACTGAGTCACTTCTCCAGAACACCTGTTTCCTTTAATTTTTTGCATTAACTTAAATGCCAAGGCATGAATGTTAAATATATATATATATATATATATATAGTTTGCCCTGTAGTACACAATATGTGTTTATATTGTAGAATGTATCTCTCCAAAAATTCATAATTTCATTGTAATGAAAAATTACAACCTTTCTAACTTTAAAACATATTCACTATGTTATATCATCTATCATCACTGTACTGTGTAATACCATACTAGCTTCTAGCTCTTATTTCATATGACTGAGTACCTATTGATGTCAACTTCTCTCAATCCATCTCTTCTTTTACTGTTCTCACCCTCTAGTAACCACCACTTTACTCTCAACTTCTATGTGATTAACTTAGTTATATTCCATGTAAAAGTAATATTATGTGACATTTGTCTTTCTGTCCTTGGCTTAATTTACTTAATATTATGACCATCATTTCTATCCATATGGGTTAGGAAAATGACAGGGTTTTATTTTTCTGTGGCAGGAGAGTATTAATAGTAATTATTGTGAAACTAAGTAGGGAGAAGGGGCAGTGAATCTGACACAATTATGTTTATAAGATAATTTTGTTAGTATAATTGAATTTGAACAGTTCAAGTTTGAAAAAAACTTACTAGACATTGTAAATAGAATCAAAAGTTTTGCAAATAGTTGAGATAAATGAAAAGCAACAACACTTCATAATTATGTTTGATGGAGAGCATGTAGGCTGTAGATTGTTATCCTTTAAAGACTTAGTCAAGATGTTAATCCTTGTCAAAATAGATTTAACAGATTGCCAAGAATTCTCATAAATGAAACTAAATTAACATATATATAGCACCTTTTTGAATGTCATAACCTATTTTTTATGTGAGAATATGGTAAGGTAGAAATATTTAAAGTTTAGACTAAGGATATAGCTCAGTTTGTGAAACACTGACTTAGCATTCACAAAACCCTTGGATCAATCCCCAGAATAGTTGAAAAAAAGAAAATAATAACAATGAATAAAAGTAACTACAGAACAAATAATATACATGGGAACTTTAATTACTCATTTTTATATTGTTAAATTGGCTATACTAAATTATTTAACATGGGCTTTTAAGCTATATAGTGTTATATATCAAAATAATAAAATATAAATAAGTGCTTTGGTTAAGTAATTTTTCTACTCAGACTTCAACTCATTCAAATTATGTTTAGACACAGAGCTTCCTTATATCTATTGTATCACACCAAGAGTGCTGACAATGTAGCACTTCCTAAAAGCTATCTAATGCTTCTGTAATTGTTCTCCAATCAACTGACAAATATCGTATGATTCATGCTATTAGTAGTTCTTTCCTCACTGTGAGTACATGTGTGTTAACTGCTTTGCAGATCTCTCAGTGTTGTTACTAGAATATCAGTATAGACTCTGTCCTTATCTATGTTGAAGTAATGTTAAGATAATCAAAGTTTATTACAAAGTAAATTATATTGTCACATGTGGAATATTATTTTAACTAAGCAAAGATGTGTTATATTTGTTTATGCTGCAGTTGTTTAATGATATAAGGATGTGTTACATTTGTTTGTGGTGCATTTGTTTAATTATGTGAAGATGTGTTGTATTTATCTCATCTAAGGCACCCAAATGGTCTAATATAAAGCTGAATGGTCAATAACTAGGTATGAGGATAGGCAAGGCTGGCAGGCAAAGAGAATAAGTAGGAGTAGAAATCTAGGCCCCAAAAAACAAGAAAGGAGAGAATGAGAGAGAAAAAGGGGGATATGCCTGGGGCCAGCCAGGCAGCTGCCAGACAGCAGACACAGAGTATGACATACAGAAAGAAAGGCAAAAAGCCCCAAGGCAAAATTTAGACAAAGATAAACCAATTAAAATAAAAGCTAAGGTAAGACCAAGCATCATAACTAATTAGAAGCCTCTGAGTCATGATTTGGAAGCTGATTGGTGGTCCAAAAGAGAAAGCCTGATACAGTCATGGACAAAAGAGACTACTGCACAGTCTACATTTTAGATAAGCTATGATTTTCTAAAATCTGGAAAATAATCAAATTTTTTTTCATGAAGAAATGTGTCCTGTCCAGATGATTGACAGGGATATTTGGATTGACTCTTACAAGAGGGAGCAATGACATGTCTTTATTATTTATTAGAAACACTTTGGCTATGCTTGAATTTCATAAGGTTTAATGATCTTATAGCCAGATTGAGATAATGATAAATAAGAGCTCCATGGCTAAGGTTCCATTGTTTTGACCAGAAGTTGAGTCCAGATTCCTTTATCTCATGAACTATTGATTGTGATGGAGACCAATGTCATCAAATTATGGTAGCATCTAACTACATAGCATAGCAAAAATAATTTAGGGGCTGGAGAGATGTCTTAGTAGATAATAGCATTTTATGCTCTTGCAGAGGATCTTGATTCAGTTCCCAACATTCACACAGTTTCTCAAAATCATCTGAAATTCTAGTTCCAGGGGATTCAATGCCCTCCTCTGGCCTCTATGGAAACCAGATATTCATATGATATACATGTGTCCATGCAAGTATTCACACATATTCATAAAATGAAAATTAATATATCTTAAACAACATAATCTAAAATTAGATTTATGTAGGTATTTCCTTTTCCCACCATATTGTCCCCTCAGGGAAACTGTATGGAACTTTTGTTCATTCTAATAGCCATGAATTTTTTTTTTTTTACTAATATCAAATTTATGGTCCATTTTTCTGTTTCTAGACTTTTTGGTACAAATAACTTTTAATTTATTTATTCCTTATTCATTTTTAGTTCCAATAAAAATTAATGTGTTTCATTGTTATATCTTCATATATGACATTATACTTTGTTCTTATTTGCCATAACTGCCCTTCCCCGTCCTCCCCTTCCTCTTGCTTGTATCCATTCTTCTCCACAAATTGTCCCTCTTTTTCCTACCTTGTCACACACATTCCATAATGTACCAGAACTCCAGCCTTCCATTTGGACATGTTCTTCCATTTTCACAGTCCATTTTCTATTTTCATGTGACACACACGTAACTGTTTGTCATGACATGGGTGTGTGGGTTTACATGGGTCCATGGAAAGAAGACTCAGCGGCATCTTAAGAATGTATATAGCTAACCCAACTCTGTCCCAGTTGCCAGCCAGCATGCAAAACTCCTGTGGGAAGCCTCTCCCCCCCCCACACCAGATCCTGCAATCTACATGCCCTGCCACAATACCCATCCGTCTGAGACCCGAGCAACTTCCTGAGTCATGGAAACCAAACCACCAGCTCTCAATGGACCAAAAAGTGAGTGACTCTGCACATACCCAGAGTGTCCTGCCCCTAGGACCCATCCCTGGGACACAAGTCCTCAGGAACCCTCACCCAATTCTGTCTCAGTTGATGGCCAGCAGACAAAACTCTTGTGTGAAGGCCTGCCTCCCAAACCCCCCCACCACCAGACCTTGCAGTCTACACACTCTGCCCCAATACCCTTCTGTCTGAGACACTAGCAACTTCCTCTGTCAAGGAAACCAAACTGCCAGCTCTCATTGGACCAGAAAGTACTCATTGGAGCAAAAGTAACCTCCTGAGACAGGGAACCACCAGCCCTCATTAGACCAAGAGTGGCTTTCTGAGACATAGAATCTGCCACCTCTCATTGGACCAAGAGAGGCTTCCTGAGACACAGAATCTGTCATTTCTTACTGGGCCAAGAAACCTGATAAGACCAAGAGTGGCTTCATGAGTCACAGAATTGACTAGCTTGGGTTGACCCAAGAGCAGCTCACTGAGACACAGAATCTGCCTGCTCCAACTAGACCAAAATCTAAGATTGGACCCAGAAGGGCCTCCTGAGACACAGACACAACAAGCACAGAGTGGACCAATAGCAACTTGCTCAGATACAGGCACCTATTTTACCTATTAGAGGAAGAGATGGCCAGAAGTCAAGGCAAAAATACATACAACAACATAAAGAGCAATACAGTATTACCAGAATCTAGCACTCCTCCAACAGTAAGTCCTGAACATCACAATGTAGAAGAAGCAGAAGAAAGCAACCTTAAGAATAGCATTATGAAGATGCTAGAGGCCTTTCAAGAAAAAAATGAAAAATGAAATTGAGGAAAAAACAAACAAAAAATTGGAAGAAATTAATAAAGAAATTGAGAAAAAGACAAACAAAAAATTGGAAGAAATCAGTAAGGAAATAGAGAAAAAGACAAATAAAAATTGGAAGAAATCAATAAATCCCTTAGAGAAAGCCAAGAAAACCATGAAAAGGCAATTAAACATGCGAGGGAAACAGTTCAAAACATGAAAAAGGAAATAGAAACAATGGAGAAGACGCAAACAAAAGGGATGCTAGAAATAGAAAATCTGAGTAAACAAACAGGAAACACAGATGCAAACATAACCAACAGAATACAAGAGACAGAAGAGAGAATCTCTGGTGTAGAGGATACAATAGAGGAAATAGTTTCATCAGTCAAAGAAAATACCAAAGCCAAAAAAGTCATAACACAAATGTCCAGGAAATCTGGGACACCATGAAAAAGCCAAACCTAATAATAATAGAGATAGAAGAAGGAGAAGAATACCAACTCAAAGGCAAAGAAAATATATTCAACAAGATCATAGAAGAAAACTTTCCCACCTTAAAGAAGGAAAAAAACCTATGAAGATACAAGAAGCCTATAGAACACCAGACTAAACCCCCCAAAAAGTCCCCTTTTCATATAATAATTAAACAACTAAACCTACATAATAAAGAAAGAATATTAAGAGCAACAAAGGAAAAAAGCCAAGTGACTTATAAAGGCAAACCCATCAGAATAACACCCAACTTCTCAATGGAGACTTTGAAAGCCAGAAGGACCTGGAAAAATGTAATGCACACACTAAGAGACCATGGATGCCAGCCTAGACTAATGTACCCAGTGAAACTTTCAAATACTGTAGACAGAGTGAACAAGACATTCTAAGACAAAACCAGATTTAAGCAATATCTATCCACAAATTCAGCCCTACAGAAAGCACTAGAAGGAAAATTCCAACCTAAGGAAGTCAGATACCCCAACAAAAACACAGGCAATAGATAACCCCACAGCAGTAAATCCCAAAGAAGAGAAATACACAAACACTACCACCAAAAGACAATAGGAACTAAAAATCACTAGTCATTAATACCCTTAATATCAATGGACTTAATTCACCTATAAAAAGACAGGCTAACAGAATGGATACAAAAGCAGGTCCCATCTTTCTGCTGCATACAAGAAACACACCTCAACTTGAAAGATAGACACTATCTCAGAATTAAAGGCTGGAAAAAGTCTTACCAATCAAATGGTCTTAAGAAGCAAGCTGGTATAGCTATCCTAATATCCAAAAAAATAGAATTCAAACTAAAATCAATTAAGAGATCAAGAAGGATATTACATACACATCACAGGAAAGATCCACCAAGATGAAGTTTCAATTCTGAACATTTATGCCCTCAAAACAAGGGCACCACATATGTAAAAGAAACATTACTAAAGCTTAAATCACACATAAAACCCCACACATTAACAGTGGGAGACTTCAACACCTCACTCTCACCACTGGACAGAGCTGCCAAATCGAAACTTAACAGAGAAATAAGGGGTTTAACTGACGTTATGATGCAAATGGACTTAATCAATATCTACAGAACATTACACCCTAACAAAAAAGAATATACCTTCTTCTCAGCACCCCATGGAATCCTCTCTAAAATCGACCACATACTCGGTCACAAAACAAATCTCAACAGACACAAAATAATTGGAATAACCTGCTGTATTCTATCAGACCACCATGGTTTAAAGTTAGATTTCAACAACAACAAAAATTACAGATAGCCTACAATCTCATGGAAACTGAATAATGCTCAACTGAATCACCAATGTGTCAAGGAGGAAGTAAAGAAAGAAATTAAAGACTTTCTAAAGATCAATGAAAATGAAAATACTACATATCAAAACTTATGGGACACAGTGCTAAGAGGGAAATACATAGCACTAAATGCCCACATAAAGAAGTTGGAGAAATCTCACACTAGTGAATTAACAGTACACCTAAAAAATCTAGAGCAAGAAGAAGCAAAGTCACCCAGGGGAATAGAGGCCAGGAAATAATCAAATTGAGAGCAGAAATCAATAAAATAGAAACATAGAGAACAATACAAAGAATCAATAAAACAAAGAGTTGGTTCTTTGAGAAAATCAACAAGATAGACAAGCCCTTATCAGACTAACCAAAAGGCAGAGAGTGAGCATCCAATTCAAATTAGCAAAATCAGAAATGAAAAGGGAGAAAAAACAACTTACAGTGAGGAAATCCAGAGAATCGTCAGGTCATACTTCAAAAACCTGTACTCCACAAAATTGGAAAATCTGAAAGAAATAGACGATTTTCTGGATAGGTACCACATACCTAAGTTAAATGAAGACCAGATAAACTCTTTAAATATACCAATAACCCCTAAGGAAATAGAAACAGTCACTAAAATTATCCCAACCAAAAAAAAAAAAAAAAAAAAAAAAGCCCAGGACCAAATGGTTTCAATGCAGAATTCTACCAGATCTTCAAAAGAGAGTTAATACCAATACTCTTTAAATTGTTTCACATAATAGAAACAGAAGGAATGTTACCAAACTCGTTCTATGAGGCTACAGATGCTCTGATTCGCAAGCAACATAAAGATGCAACAAAGAAAGAGAACTATAAACCAATCTCCCTCATGAACATTGATGCAAAAATACTCAATAAAATATTGGCAAACAGACTCCAAGAACACATCAAAACAATTATGAACCATGATCAAGCAGGCTTCATCCCAGAGATGCAAGGTTGGTTCAACATATGAACATATGAAGGTCTGTCTATGTAATACACCATATAAACAAAATGAAAGAAAAAAAAAACCAACAACACATGATCATTTCATTAGATGCTGAAAAGGCCTTTGACAAAATCCAACACCCCTTCATGATAAAGGTCTTGGAGAGATCAAGAATACAGGGAACATACCTAAACATAATAAAGGCAATTTACAGCAAGCCAACAGCCAACATCAAAGTAAATGGAGAGAAACCCAAAGCAATTCCACTAAAATCAAGAACAAGACAAGGCTGTCTGTTTTCCCCATATTTATCCAATATAGTAATTGAAATTCTAGCTAGAGCAATAAGACAACAAAAGGAGATCAAGGGGATACAAATTGGAAAGGAAGAAGTCAAGCTACCACTATTTGCAGATGACATGATGGTATACATAAGTGACTCTAAAAATTCAACCAAGGAATTCCCACAGCTGAAAAACACCTTCAGTAATGTGGCAGGATACAAGATTAACTAAAAAAAAAATCAATAGTCCTCCTATATACAAGTGACAAATGGGCAGAGAAAGAAATCAGAGAAACACCACCCTTTACAATAGCCACAAATAATATAAAATACCTTGGGGTAACTCTAAGCAAGCAAAGTATCTATATGACAAGATCTTTAAGTCCCTGAAGAAAGAAATTGAAGAAGATATCAGAAAATGGAAAGATCTCCCATGCCCATGGACAGGTAGGATTCATATAGTAAAAATGGCAATCTTACCAAAAGCAATCTACAGATTCAATGCAATCTCCATCAAAATCCCAACACAATTCTTCACAGACCTGGAAAGAACAATACTCAACTTCATATTGAAAAACAAAAAACCCAGGATAGTGAAAAAGAGTCCTGTACAATAAAACAACCTCTGGAGGCATCACAATCCCTGACTTCAAGCTCTCCTATAGTGCTACAGTAATAAAAACAGCTTGGTACTAGCATAAAAAGTGACAGGTGGAGGAATGGAACCAAACTGAAGACACTGACATTAATTTGCACATGTATGAACACCTAATTTTTGACAAAGAAGTCAAAATTGTACAATGGAAAAAAGAAAGCATCTTCAACAAATGGGGCTGGCATAACTGGATGTCAACATGGATCCATATCTGTCACCATGCACAAAACTTAAGTCCAAGTGGATCAAAGACCTCAACATAAATCCAGTTACTCTGAACCTGATAGAAGAGAAAGTAGGAAGTAGTCTTGAACACATTGACACCAGAGATCACTTCCTAAATATAACACCAGTAGCACAGACCCTGAGAGAAACAATTAATAAATGGGACTTCTTGAAACTGAGAAGCTTTTGTAGGGCAAAGGACATCATCAATCAGACAAAACAACAATGTACAGAACATGAAAAGATTTTCACCAACCCCACTTCTGGCAGAGGGCTGATATCCAGAATATATAAAGAACTCTAGAAACTAAACATCAAAATACCTAACAGTCCAATTAAAAAATGGGCTATAATGCTAACCAGAATTTTCAACAGAAGAATCTCAAATGGCTGAAAGTCATTTAAGGAATTTCTGAACATCCTTAGTCATCAGGGAAATACAAATCAAAATGACTCTGAGATACCATCTTATACAAGTCAGAATGGCTTGTATAATACCCAAGGACTGCTCAACCATACCACAAGGACACATGCTCAACTATATTCATAGCAGCATTATTTGTAATAGCCAGAACCTGAAGAATGGATGAAGAAAGTGTGGTACATATTCAAAATGGAGCACTACTCAACAGAAAAAAACAATTACATCATGAGGTTTTCAGGTAAATAGATTGAACTAGAAAATATCATTTTGAGTGAGGTAACCCAGACCAAGAAAGGCAAACATGGTATGTACTCACTCAAATGTTGGTGCTGGATGTAAAGCAAAGGATAACCAGACTGCAACTCACAGCTTCAGGGAGGCTAGCTACTAAAGAGTACCCTAGGAAAGACACAGGGATCACCTAGTGATGAAGAAATGGATGAGATGTATATGAGCAAACTGGATGTGATGGGGGTAATGAAGGGCAAGGGAAAGGGGAAAGAGAGCTTAGGTGAGCGGGAGGTCCTAGCTGGATCATGAACAGAGTGGGAGAACAAGGAAAGGGATATCATGATAAATGAAGACACCACGGGATTAAGAAGAATCAGAGTGCTAGAAAGGTCCCCAGGAATCCACAAAGATGACTCCACTATAGACTACTGGCAATGGTGGAGAGGGTGCCTGAGCTGACCTACACTGGTGATCAGATGGCTGAACACCCTAACTGTCATGATAGAACTCTCATCCAGTGACTGGTGGAAGCAGATGCAGAGATCCATAGCCAAGTCGCAGGCAGAGCTTCAGGAGTTCAATTGATGAGAGAGCAGAGGGATTATATGAGCAAGAGATATCGAGACCATGATTGGAAAAAGTACAGAGACAACTACCCAAGCTAGTTGAAACACATGCACTGTGAAACAATAGCTGAGGAGCCCCCATGGTACTAGAATAGGCCCTCTGGATAAGTGAGACATTTGTTTAGCTTGAACTGTTTAAGGGGTCCCCAGCAGGGAGACTGGGACCTGTCTTTACTGCATGAGCTGGCTTTTTGGAACCTATTGCCTATGCTGACATACTTTGCGAGGCCTTGGTGCAGCCAGGAGGGGCTTGGATCTGCCTCAACTCAATGTAACGGGCTCTGCTGACTCCCCAGGGGAGACCTTGCCTTGGAGGAGGTGGGAATGGGAAGTGGGTTGGGGGGTAAGTCTGGGGGGTGAGAGGAGGGAGGATAGGGGAATCCATGGTTGATATGTAAAATGAATAGAAAATCTCTTAATAAAAATGGTTATCCTTTACTTTATATTAAGCATCCATTTGTGAGTGAGTTTGTACCATGTTTATCTTTCTGAGTCTGTGTTACCTCACTTAAGATGATATCTTCTAATTCCATCAATTTGCCTGGAAAATTCATTATGTCATTGTTTTTTAGAGCTGCATAGTACTCTATTGTGTACATCTATTGTAGCTAGAGTTTTCTTGCCTGGCCCACGGTCAGGGCAAATCTCTCTCACCTGCCAGTCCCACAGCCTCAGACCCAATCAAGTAAACACAGAGACTTATATTGGTTACAAACTGTATGGCCATGGCAGGCTTCTTGCTAACTGTTCTTACAGCTTAAATTAATCCATTTCCTTTAATCTATACTTTGCCACATGGCTCGTGGCTTACCAGCATCTTCACATGCTGTTTGTCATGGTGGCGGCTGGCAGTGTCTCTCTGACTCAGCCTTCCACTTCCCAGCTTTATTCTCCTCCTTGTCCCGCCTACACTTCCTGCCTAGCCAATGGCCAATCAGTGCTTTATTTATTGACTAATCAGCAACACATTTGCCATACAGAACATCCCACAGCAATCTATCACAATTTTTTTCATCCATTCTTTGGTTAAGGGGCATCTAGATTATTTCCAGGTTCAAACAGATGCAGAGATCCACAGTCAAGCACCAGGAGTCCAACTGAGAGGGATGAGATATTCTATGAGCAAGGGTCATCAAGATCATGATGGGAAAATCTACAGAGACAGCAGAATCAAGCTAGTGGGAGCTCATGTACTTTTGACTGACAGCTATGGAGCCTGCATGGCATTGGACTAGGCCCTTTGTATATGTGAGAATGTTGTATTGCTTGGTCTGTTTGGGGGGCTCCTGGCAGTGGGATCAGGATTGATCCCTGTTGCATAAGTTAACTGTTTGGAACCCTTTGCCTATGGTGGGACACCATGCACAGCCCTGATGCAGGGGAAGGGGCTTGGACCTGCATCAACTGAATGTATCAGGCTTTATTGACTCTTCATGGGAGGCCTTACCATTTTGAAGGAGGGTATGAGGGGTAGGTTCAGGGGAGAAGGCTGTGGGCAAGTGGAAGGAGAGGGATCTGTGGTTGGTATGTAAAATGAATAAAAGTTTTCTTAATTAAAAAAGTGAGGAAATGAAAGTGGAGGATATGGATTACACACAGTCTCTCTAAAATAAACTAATTAGATAAAGTATACCATTGTCTAGTAAAATTATCCAGTTTCTAATTGCCAAATACATTAATAAGAGAAGATACTACTATGTACACACAAGTAAATTTTAAAATATTTGTATTAGTTCTGCAAATTACATACACTGAATTTTGATCATATTCATACACAACTCTTCCTCTTATATTCTCACACTTGCCTATACCTTCCTGCACCTCTCAACTTTGTATCTTCTTTTTTCCTGTTCTTAAACAATAACCTACCAATTTTAATTTTATACATAAGTCTGTATACTTTTGGGTGTGAGGCCATCCTCTGGATCATGGTATACCTATCAGGAATCCCATCCTTTGGGAAAATTGACTCTCCATCTCCCAGAAACTAGCAACTTTACATAGCTCCTCTGTTTGTGGTAGCACTCATGAAGAACTTCCTACTTCAATCAGTTTTTAATGTATTTTTGAGAGTTGAGTTCAACTCATTTGTTCAGTATGTGTTCAGGGTACAGTGTAATAGATAAAAGTAATATTCAAAAAGTAAATTTTCTTAAGAGGGCAGTGCCTCTGTTTAAATTAGTCACCAGGACTGGCAGTAAATTATAGGCCTATAGGCAATGATTAGGCCATGCTGTCTCCATTTTTCTACATGGCTTTAAAATTTATAAATATAAGAAAGGTAACTAGCTAAAGGCCTGTCTTCTGCTATGGAAAGATGTCATAACAAAGCCTTCCTGGAGGTAGAATGCTCATCACACATTGCAACTGCTAGCATCCTTGACTTTGAACTCCTAACCTGTGGTAGTTAGAAAAGTAATGTTTTTATCTTAATAAAACAATGAAACCAAACATTTTATAAAGTAGCACTATTAATATCATTCAAGAGAATCTACATGTAACAATATAAACACATCTTTAAAACTAGTGCTTGGCAGAGAAAATGTGAAAATACATGTTGTGGAAAAAGAAAATACATGAAAACACAAGGTGCTAGTTTGGTAAAGAGAGAGAGAAATAATCAAGTGAGAGAAAGACAAGAGAGTGTAACATGGGTGAATATGATAAAAATCTGCTTTGTATGTATAAAAATACCATAATGAATATCATGGCTGCATATGAGTAACATGTTAATAAAACTTCTAAAAATAGAGAGATTATGGATATATAACATGTCTTTTTTTTTCCTTTTTCTTTATTAAGAAATTTTCTACTCACTCTACATACCACCCAAAGATTCCCCCTCTTCCCTCCTCCCACCCTTGAGCCCTCCCTCCCTAGCCACCCCACATCCCCACATGCCCCAAATCAAAGTCTCTCATAGGGAGTCAGCAGAGCCTGGCACACTGAGCATAGGCAGGTCCAGGCCCCTCCCCACTGGACCAAGGCTATGCAAGGCATCACACCACAGTCACCAGGCTCACAGAAGCCTGCCCATGTACCAGGAACAGACCCTGATCCCCCTGCTTGGGTCTCCCCAAACAGTTCGAGCCAAACAACTGTCTTCCATATCCAGAGGGCCTAGTCCAGTCCCATGGGGCCTCCATAACTACAAATCCACAGTCCATGGGCTTCCACTAGTGTGGCCAGTCATCTCTGCATGTCCTCCCATCATGATCTTGATATCCCTTGCCTGCAGAATCTCTCTCATCAGTTGGATTCTTGGAGCTCAGCCTGGTGCCTGGCCATGGATCTCTGCATCTGCCTCCATCAGTCACTGGACAAAGGCTTTGTGATGATGGTTAGGGTATTACTAGACTGGTCACCAGCATAGACCAGTCCAGGTACCTCCTAGACCACTGCCAGTACTCCAAGGCGGGGGTCATCATTGTGGATTCCTGAGAGCCTCCCTGGCTCACTGCCTCTTCCTATTCCCATGATGCCCTCATCAATCATGGTATCTTCTTCCCTGCCCTCCCATTCTGTCCCTGTTCCAGCTCGACATTTCCATTTCTCTATGTTCTTATGCCCCACTCCTCACCTTCTGCCACCTCCCCACTCCCAGTCCACTCATGTGGATCTTATCCACTTCTCATTCACTGGGCCATCCATGTGTCCCTCCTAGAGTCTTTCCCTGTTAGCTAGCCTCTATGGAGTTGTGGTTTGGAGTCTGGCCATCCCTTCCCTCTTATCTAGTATCCACTTATGAGTGAGTACATACTGTTTGCCCTCGTGAGTCTGGGTTACCTCAATCAAGATGATATTTTCTAGTTCCATCTATTTGCCTGCAAATTTCATGACGTCATTGTTTTTTACTGCTAAGTAGTACTCCATTGTGCATATGTACCACATTTTCTTTATCCATTCTTCAGTTGAGGGGAATCTAGGTTGTTTTCAGGTTCTGGCTATTACAAATAATGCTGCTATGAACATAGTTGAGCATGTGTCTTTGTGGTAAGATTGAGCATTCCTTGGGTATATGCCTAAGAGTGGTATAGCTGGGTCTTGAGGAAGACTTATACTCAATTTTCTGAGAAACCTCCATACTTATTTCCAGAATGACTGTAAAAGTTTGCATTCCCACCAACAGTGGAGGAGTGTTCCCCTTTCTCCACATCCTCTCCAACATAAGCTGTCTTTAGTGTTTTTGATCTTAGCCATTCTGACAGGTGTAAGATGGTATCTCAGAGTTGTATTGATTTGCATTTCCCTGATGACTAAGGATGCTGAGCAATTCCTTAAATGTCTTTTAGCCATTTAAGCTTCTTCTGTTGAGAATTCTCTGTTAAGCTCTGTAGCCCATTTTTTAATTGGATTGTTCAGTATTTTGAAGTCTAACTTTTTGAGTTCTTTATATATTCTGGAGATCAGCCCTCTGCCAGAAGTGGGGTTGATGAAGATCTTTTCCCGTTCTGTATGTTGTTGTTTTGTCTTATTGACGATGTCCTTTGCTCTACAAAAGCTTCTCAGTTTCAAGTAGTCCCATTTATTAGTTGATTCTCTTAGGGTCTGTGCTACTGGTGTTATATTTAGGAAGTCATCTCCTCTGCTGATGTGTTCAGGACTACTTCCTACTTTCTTTTTCTATCAAGTTCAGTGTAACTGGATTTATGTTGAGGTCTTTGATCCACTTGGACTTTAGTTTTGTGCATGGTGATAAATATGAATCTTTTTGCAATCTTCTACATGTTGACATCCAGTTATGCCAGCCCCACTTGTTGAAGATGCTTTCTTTTTTCATGGTACTATTTTGGCTTCTTTGTTGAAAATTGTATGTTCATAGGTATGTGGATTAATATCAGGGTCTTCAATTCAATTCCATTGGCCCATGTGTTGGTTTTTATGCCAGTACCAAGCTGTTTTTACTACTATAGCTCTATAGTAGAGCTTGAGGTCAGGGATTGTGATGCCTCCAGAGGTTGCTTTATTATACAGGATTCTTTTAGCTGTCCTAGGTTTTTTGTTTTTCCACATAAAGTTAAGTATTGTTCTTTCCAAGTCTGTAAAGAATTGTTTTGGGATTTTGATAGGGATTGCACTGTATCTGTAGATTGCTTTTGGTAAAATTGCCACTTTTACTATGTTAATTCTATCTATCCATGAGCATGGGAGATCTTTCCATTTTCTGATATCTTCTATGATTTCTTTCTTCTGAGACTTAAAGTTCTTACCATAAAGTGCTATGGATGAGTGATTGATAAATAAAACACTAATTGGACTGTAGCCAGGCAGGAAGTATACGTGGGACTAGCAGAGAGGAGAATTGAGAGAACAGGAAGGTGGAGAGGGAGAGACTCCAGCCTGCCATCCAGGGAGCATCATGTAAAGGCAAGAGGTAAAGCCACAGAACATGTGGTGACATATAGATTAACATAAATGGGCCGAGCATAAGATTAAGAGGTAGACAATGGTAGGCCTGAGCTAATAGCCAAGCAGTTTAAATAATATAACTATCTGTATGTTTATTTTATATGTGGTCTATGGGACTGCCAGGGCTTGGCAGGACCCAGAGAGAAAAACTCTAGCTACAAATGGCACAGAAAGCCAGAGGCTGTGTATTTGTTCCAGATTAAGATAAATCAGATTTGACCAGCCAAGACCCCTGGAAACGTCTCCAATGACACCATGTCCCAGATGATCCAACTTCCAGAATGGTTTCAAGGCAACTGGCTCAGATGATACACCCTCATGGACTACTCCATAATCCTAAAATTTTCTTTTTGTCCCCGTAAGATACAACATCCCCATCCAGCAGGAAGTAGCAAGAGAAGCTATGCCCAAATTCCCAATTATACCAAACTGGCTTTGGAGATGGAATTGGCTCACTCCTTCTCTAAACCCAAACATATAGCTAAAAAAAAAAAAAAAAGATTAAGATATTCTTTTGTCCCATATCAGAAGAGCCCTCTGGTGTGGGACAGATAAAAACCAATATTTTTATTTAAATCAGTTTGATTATAAATGCAATCTCTTTCTAAAGAAGAAAAGGGGATATAATATAGATATGATAGGATGAAAGTGTAGATTATTGAATCTACTTTTAAAGAGCAACTTGTTTAAAATGTTTTACATTGCTATGGACTTTAGTTCATTGATACAAGTTTAAACTTAATTTTGTTATACTGTATATATATTTCTATTCTCATTTGAGATATTATGTTTATGTAACTCATTTAAATTGTAAGATAATTAAGAAATACAGATTAATAATTAGTCTTCTATGATAGTCAAACTTATAGTCATGTTGTCTTCCAGGTATACATAGATATAATTCAATTAGGTAGGTAATCTTCAAACACTTCAAAGACCTAGAGAATACGGCATTTAAAATGTCTTAAAAATTTAGACTTTCTGGACAATGAGACATGTCTGCTCCTGGCAGCACTGATTTACTTCAGAGAGGAGGATGAGCACCAAAGACACTCTCTATATAGTTTATCTTCACCTTGGCAAAAATAGCCATTTGGGCAAGAAACTGTTCTTGCCTGGACTACTTGATTGACTAGACATGCAGGACCCATGGGAAGGTGACCACTGAACTTTGCTTGACAAAATGGTCCTTCAGGTTCCTGCTTCACAGAAGAAACTGCCAGACATTCTACAGGACTCAGAGAAGTGACTGAGAGACTCTAGGCCTGTAGGCTGAAGACAGATGCTCCAACTTTACAAAGGAACTTTAGATGACTGTCTAGGCTGCCAGTTGTCTCTGTCTACCCTGCAAGACTCTCGAAAGTTGTTTGCATCCTTCTCCAATTTCTCAGGTAATAGTATATCCTTCGGGGGTCTTTGATGTAGTCAAAGACTAGATAGTTGTGATTTCCTCAGTTATGATAAAAGATAAGTTAGATATAAAACCTTAGACTCACGAATATAAGATACATAGGATATCTTCTTTAATTTTGTAACTGTAATTCTTGCTTGATAATTGTTTTGTTATATGTAATTTTACTATGTTAAAGTTAAAACTTATATTTTGAAAAAAAAGAAAAAGAGGAAGTGTTGTGGATGATTGATTGATTGTGGATGATTGCTAGCAAAATGATGTGTTGTTTTTGGTTTAAAGATGTTTTAACATAAAAGTTTGAAAAAAATATATTTGACATATTTATTCTTGCCAGAGGTTAATGTTAGAGGATGGGAAAAACTTGTTTGTTAGTACGAAAAAATATTCCTGTCTTTTTGAAGTATAAATAAAGACAGCTGGAGCCACATACACACACACATACACACACACACACACACACACACACACACACACACACACACAAAGAATGTATATTGCTGTGGGATGTTCTGTATGGCAACTGTGTTGCTCTGATTGGTCAATAAATAAAACACTGATTGGCCAGTGGCTAGGCAGGAAGTGTAGGCAGGACAAGGAGGAGAATAAAGCTGGAACGTGGAAGGCTGAATCAGAGACACTGCCAGCCTCCACAATGACAAACAGCATGTGAAGATGCCGGTAAGCCACAAGCCACATGGCAAAGCATAGATTTATGGAAATGGATTAATTTAAGCTATAAGATCAGTTAGCAAGAAGCCTGCCACGGCCATACAGTTTGGAAGCAATATAAGTCTCTGTGTTTAATTGGTTGGGTCTGAGCGGCTGTGGGACTGGTGGGTGACAAAGATTTGTCCTGACTGTGGGCTAGGCAGGAAAACTCTAGCTACAGTATATAGCCTTTCATGGCTGCAGGGGAGTCCAGCCTCAAAGGACTAAAGCACTATCCCTTTGCCTAGGGAATATTTATTTCTCTCTACAGTTTAGCCAGTTAATTTCTGTGCCTTTAAAGCAACCTAAAAAGAGCTCCCAGAGACAAAATGCCAAGTGCAAATTACTTGATTTCTCAGGCACCAAGGTTTTCTGTGTTTCCTAAACCAAGTTTTGAATAGGCGTTTGATCCTTGGAAGACTCTCTGATCCTTAACTCTCAGACAAGATTCACATATGATAAGAGAAACAAAAGGTAAGAAAAACAAAAGGTATGGCTAAACAAAGGAAGGATTAGGGCTAGGTGCTACTCTCTGGAACCAGGCCAGGAGCTCAGGAGAAGTATACTACACCGCACACACACACACACATACATACACACACACACACACACACAAAACTTTATATTTCAATTGTGCATGTGATAGAAATATGAAGTAATTATCTTTCTGAATCTAGCCCATGCCACTTAAAATATGCTGTGGGATGGTCTGTATGTCAAATGCTCTGATTGGTCAATAAATAAAACTTTTATTGGCCAGTGGCCAAACAGGAAGTATAGGCAGGACTAACAGGGAGGAGAATTGAGAGAACAGGGAGGTGGGTGGAGATACTGCCATCCACCGCCATGACAAGCAGCATGTGAAGATGCCAGTAAGCCACGAACCACTTGGCAAGGTATAGATTTATAGAAATGGATTAATTTAAGATATAAGAACAGTTAGCAATTAGCCTGCCACGACCATACAGTTTGTAAGCAATATGTCTGAGCGACTCTAGGACTGGCGGGTGACAGATTTGTCCTGACTGTGGCCTAGGCTGGAAAACTCTAGCTACAAAAATATTTTCAGTTCTATATATTTTTCTGTGTATTTTATAATTCATTCTTTTCTGCTGATAAAATCCATTTTATACATGTACCAAAATTTTTTTTTTCATTTGTTGGTTGATGAACCTCTAAGCTGGATTCCTATTGTGATTCTTGCAAAGAACTTTGGTACAGTGGATATAAATGCACAAGTGTCTCTCTCATGTTCTTATTTAGATTCCACAGTGTGTATACTTAGTAATTGTATAGCTAGGTTGTTTTATAGCTCCCTTTTTAAGTTTTGTACGGAGCTTCCAAATTTATTTCCATAGTGACTACATGAATCCCCACTACTACTACTTCCTTTTAAGCATATTAAGTTAATAAACCTATTTATTATAGCATAACTTTGGTGCTTTAAAGTTCTTTAGAAATTACAAATATTAATCATATGTCAAATACAAAGGTGGTAAAGATTTTCTCCCATTCTATAGGTAGTCTCTTCCATTTGATGATTGCTTTATTGAAGCCTTTTAATTTTATGGAATCTTATTTGTTAATTCATGGTATGATTTCTTCTGTTATTGAGTTTTTAATGATATTATTGCTTAAACCTCTGTATTAAAGTGTTTTCCTCTAGAAGTTTAAGAGTTTCTGGTATGAAATTCTCATCTTTGATTCATAGTGAATTAATTTTCATGTAACTTAAGATATATGGATATATTTTATATTTAATTGCATGTGTGTCTATACAAGAGTGTGAATGCCTGCTGAGACTAGTGTTAGTTATTTCATGGTGGTCTTACCCTGTGAGGAAATGTGACAAAACATGACAAAATCCATTAATAAGAGTTTTATTAAGATGAAAGGGACAGAGAGTGCCCAGGCCTGTGGAAGACACGTGTGTAGAGAAGAAGAGGAGAGAGAGAAAGCTGGGAATACAGCACTGGCTTATAAAGGCTGGGCATGCACAGGTTGACATAAATACTCCATGCATGTGCGTAGATCACATGGCTACGTTATGTGCTTATGTAACCATGCAAAGTCATGGATCCTGGTCACACGAGATGCCCTGACCTGGAAATGGCTATCTTGACCTGGAACTGGCTAGGCGGAAGTGTCCAGGTCCACTGGGCATATGCAAACATGCCCAACCATGGGCGTGTGTTGTGAACCCATCATCCCTGACTCTTCCTTTTAAAAAAAAGAGAAAAAATTGTGGTTGAGTGGGTATGGGGCGACGTTTCTCTCAAAGACTGCTTCTGGCTGAATAGTGAGCATCGGTTGGCTCTTGGGGGAAATGGGGAGGGTAGCTTGCGAAGTCCTGGGATGGTGGTGGGGAGGTCCTGGAATGACGTTCTGCCTTCCCATTGTTCTGCAGCTGTCCATCCATGCTATGGTTGGGAACCTTCTGTTTAACAAGATACTGTTGACATAGAAAAAGCGCCTGGATATTTTTGATGGTCCCTTTTGTCTCCTGCACTGTGAGGCCCTGGTTGGGAAATGAAGGGGTGATATCTTATTCCTCTGGAATTGGTGACAAGGCAGTGGATCCTAATGTCCTCTGGAGCTTGAGAGTAAGAGGCCCTGTTTGTTTTATTGTATATGAAGAGAGATTTTTCTGGGATGGAGGTGAGATAAAAGGTTTTAGATGAGACAAGTGGAACCAGTGAGGAAAGCCCTTGAGTTTAGCAGCTGTAGGAGTCACAAGAATTACCTTGAAGGGTCCCTGCCACTTAGGGGAAAGGGGTGAAGGGCACTGGCCTGGAGGGAAGAGAAGAACCTGATTCCCAATGTGTATTGGAGGTGGACAATTATTGTCACACAGCTGAGGTAATGAATAGTCTGCGTAGCTCCATAGGATAGATCTTAGGTGACATAAAAGAGGAGTTACCAGACTATCTGAAACAGTTGGAGGGTTGGATAAAAGACCTGGTGTTAGAACTGGCCTTCCATACATTAGTTCAAAGGGAGAAATTGAAAGTGGCTTTTTAGGAAGAGCCCTGAGCCTGAGAAGAGCTAGAGGCAATAATCTTACCCAGTCAAGATGAAGTTCCTGTGACATCTTAGTAAGAATAGTTTTAAAGACCGGTTGGTACGCTCCACCTTTCCTGAGGATTGAGGACGGTATGGGATATGAAAATGCCAAGGAATGTTAAGAGCCTTAGCTAGTGTCTGAGAAATCTGAGAGGTAGACTCTGGGCCATTGTCAGACTGAAGAGAAGCAGGAACCTCAAACCAAGGAATACTTTCTCAGAGAAGGAGGTCTGTAACTGTCTGAGCCCACTTATTAGAAACCGGATATGCCTCCACAAGAGGAGAGGCTGGCAAGGGAAAAGAACTGTTAGAGCCAGTAGAATGAGTGGCTAAGAGAAGGAGAAGGGGAGCTGCTGGCATGTCAGGGATGAGTTGAATGTGTGGAGCAAAAGAAATGGATGCTCCCACCTTAGCTAGACGATCCCTCCCCATTAAAGGTACAGGGCAGCTTGGCACCACTAAGAATGTGTGTGAGAGAGGGATGCCTCTGAAAATGCAATTAAGTGGTGGTGTCTGATGAGGTAGGTAAGGCTGTCCCCCAACCCTGACAATAGGGAGACAAGCAGGAAAGGTGGGCCCCCAAACTCTCTCAGGACAGAATAGGTAGCTCCGGTGTCCAAAAGTAATGAGATGGGGCACCCATTTACTTTTATTATTACCCTTGGTTCACTGTGTGAGATGGGAGTGGCCGGGGCAGAAACCAGGCAGCGTCAGTCCTTGCTGTAGGCCAAGCCTAGAAAGTCAGCCAGAGGGTGGTCTTCCTCTGGCGTTCCTATGTTGCTTGGGACATTAGGACAGTCAGCTGACCAGTGACCCTTTTGGCAACACTTTGGACAAGGCCTTGTTGGTGCCCTTTGTGGGGTGGTTGTGCAATCCCGGGCCCAATGGCCTTCTTTCCTGCACTTGAAACAAGGACCAGATGGCTTTCAGGGAGCTGGTTGGATGGTGCTTGCCAGCATCTGACAGTTCCTTTTCTGGGCTTTTTCATCTCTCCCATGGTACACCTTAAATGCTATTGCCAGCACATCTGTCTGTGGAGTCAGAGAACTGTTCTCCAAACATTTAAGTTTATCCTTAATGTCAGGGAAGCTCTGTGAGACAAAGTGGGTCATTAGCAGCTGCCTGCCCTCAGGGCTCTCCAAGTCTAAGGTAATGAACTGAAGTAGAGCCTTGGTGAGCCACTCTAAGAAGTGAGACAGATTTTCATCCTTATCCTGAATTATCATTTTTAGTTTTTTATAGTTTACTGGTTTTAGGGCAGCCTTACGGAGACCTGTCAGGAGACAGGTAATAAACCTATCTCTGGCTAGACAGCCATCCTGGGTGTTATAGTCCCAGTGTGGTTCTTGGTTAGGAACCATCTCAGCTCCTGGGGGGTGTGAAAGGTTAGTCTGATGAATGTCCTCTGCATAGGTCCTAGCCATTTCCCATACCTGCCTGCGCTTCTCAAGAAGTAAGTTATTAGAAAGTATCATGTATATATCATGAAAGGTGAGACTATAAGATTGAGTTATATATTGAAACTGTTTAATAAAGGAAGCAGAATTAGAAGTATAAGAACCCAGCTTACTTTCTATCTGAGAGAGTTCTGAGAACATGAACCTTAATCAGAGGTTCATTAGCAAGATCTAGAGTCAGAGATTCCAGAGTCAGAGAATCCTCCACTTTAGGTATAGCTAGGAGCATATGAGCAGGAGAGAAGAAATCTAGAAGAGACGGTTTAGCATTGAGAAAGAAGAAAGCAACTCTTTTCATTTCCTGCACCCTGACAGAAATTAGATAACTCCCGTAAAATATCGGGATCTAAGGAACTGCTCAGCAGCCATTTTTTGTTGTTTTCTAAAGCATATTTGTGCCATTTCTTAGTACAGAGATGGATCAGCTTAGGAATCTTTATTAAGGCATTAAGCTGAGAGGTTTTAAAGCTTCAAGAAGACAGCCTAATGGAGACGAAGGACTAATATGGGTGGAAGCCTTGTTTCACATGTCTGCAATGGAGAGGCAGAAAAATAAAAAAATAAAAAAACAAATGTAATCCAGAGCCAAGGCCCCAGGCATCCTCAAGGCCAAGGATGGATACCGGGCACAGGCCGTTAATTGGCTCATCAGCTACAGAAGCGGGGGGGGGGGGCGCCACATGAGGCAAGGGTTCCCTGGGAATCTGTACAGCGTTTGCCGCTTCATCAAGCCGGATGAATGTGTCGCCCTCACGTGGCCCCCAGGATGCACCCAATGGCAGTGGTCCCACTGCAAGAAATATCTCAGGCTGCAGACATGGGAGATGGCTAGAAATTTAGGCCTGCAATAAGGCCGACCATAGACAATAAAGACCGTGGCTGGGGGTTCGCCTGTTTCAAGAATACTTGTGAGGCACCAGACACTCAACGGTCATTCTCACAGATTCAGGAAACTGTTTACACTGGCCGAAAAGTGGGAGGACTCACCAATCGAAGAAAGCAGTGTTGGATGTAATTTATGTGCGGCCAGGTGAATGGATAGCGGTCTGTCGCGTATGGAGCAGAGTCCCCGGTTGTGTGCAGCAGTCCCCGATTTATGGGTTTCCAGGTGTAGGGTGCTCAGAAGCACCCGCTTGTTTCACGACACCATATGTTAGTTATTTTGCTGCGCTCTTACCCTGCAAGGAAATGTCATGAAACACAACAGAATCCTCTAATAAGAGTTTTATTAAGATGAAAGGGACAGAGAGTGCCCAGGCCTGTGGAAGACACATGTGTAGAGAAGAAGAGGAGAGAGAGAAAGCCGGGAATATGGCACCGACTTATAAAGGCTGGGTGTGCACAGGTCGACGTAACTACTCCATGCATGTGCATAGATCACATTGCTATGTTGCGCGCTTATGTAACCATGCAAAGTCATGGATCCTGGTCACACGAGATGCCTTGACCCAGAAATGGCTATCTTGACCTGGAACTGGCTAGGCAGAAGTGTCCAGGTCCACCAGGCATATGCAAACATGCCCAACCGTGGGGGCATGTTGTGAACCCATCAACTAGAGCCATCAGATACCCATGAAACTGGAATTACAAATAGGTGTGTACAATCTGACATGACTATCCTAAATCAAACTAGCATCTCCTGGAAGAACAAGCTCTCTTAGCTACTGAGTCATCTCTCTAGTCCCATGATTCCCTTTAGAAAATGTATGAATATCTGCTGTGGGATAATTCTTTTGTACACTGGTTTAATAAAAAGCTGATTGGCCAGTAGCCAGGCTGGAAGTATAGGTGGGATAAGCAAACAAGGAGAATTCTAGGAGAGGAAGGCTGAGTCAGAAGATGCTAGCCTGGAATCTGGGGGGCAGCAAGTAATGGCACACAGGTAAAGCCTCAGAACACTTGGCAACATATAGATTAATAGAAATGGTCTGAGTTTAAGTGTAAGAGCTAGTCAGTAGTAAGCCTGAGCTAATGGCTGAGGAGTTTTAATTATTATAAGCCTCTGTGTGTTTACTTGTGTCTGAGTGGCTACAAATATCCTGTTATGACAACTTTTGGAGAGGCTGTCCTTGAATGTATGTTATCTTTTACATCAAAGCCTAGATGGCTATCACTACCTAGACTTGTTCTGGTATCTTCTATTCCATTGTCTTACAATTCAGTTTTTATTTATTTGATGTGTATGAGTTTTTTGTCTGCATGTATGCATGTGTACCGTGTATGTGCCTGACACCCTGAGAGGTCAGAAGAAGGAGTCAAATTCCCTGGAACTGAAGTTACAGATGGTTCTAGTCTGCCATGTGGGTGTTGGACCCAGGTCCTCTGCAAGGACAAGTGTCCTTCATCACTGAGTGATCTCCCCAGCCCCTACAGGAGAGTTTTTAATGGTAATACCATAGTACTAATCATAAATTTGCTGAATTAATGGCTATGTTGTCTAAAGTGATGTACAGATTTAATGGACTCTCCAAGGAAATTCTAATGTCATTCTTTCAAGAAGTAGAAAACATAATCTCAATACCAACATGGATGTCCAAAACCACCCACAATAGTTAAGGCAATATTATATGAAAAGATCAATGCTGGAAATATCATAACAACTGATCACAAACCATCCTACATTATCATACTTCTAGTTTCTTCAGACTTTTTATTATGAAGAAATATTGGTGTTTTCTACCCTTATTGACTTTATGTAATTTTTTCTCCTAAGTCTATTTATGAACTGTTATATTTATTGATTTCTTTATGATGAACCATCTTTGTATCTCTGAAATGAAATGGGCTTGTTTATGGTATGTGATCTTAACATACCCTTGAAATTGGTTCACATGAATTTTATAGAGAGTTTTTTTCTACGTTCATCAAGCAAATTGGCCTTTTGCTTTCCTTTGGTATTGTGTCCTTGTCTAGTTTTGGTGTCACTGATGGATGATGACTTCACAGAATGAATTTACTAGTGTTCTTTATATTTTTACTTTATGATATGATTAGGAAGTGTCATGTATGTTTATCTTTCTTTGAATATTTAATAGCTGTAGTTGAAATTTTCTCTAGTCCACCCAGCCCCACAGTCGGGACAAATCTCTCCCACCAATGTTCCAGAACCACTTGGTCCCAAGTAAACGCGCAGAGACTTATATTACTTACAAACTGTGTGGCCTATGGGTCAGACTTCTTGTTAGCTAGCTTTTATAATTTAACTCAACCTATAACTATTAATCTATGTATCACCACATATCCCATGTCTTTACTGCCATCCCATTATCTGTTGTTCCTTGGACAGTGGTTTGATGTTTCCTCCCACTCTCCTTTTTCCTCTCCCTGTCTCTCTTGGATTTTCCTGCCTGACTCCATCCTGCCCTATCATAGGCCAGTGCAGCTTTATTTATTAGCCAAGGGGAATAACACACATTCACAGCATACAGAAAGACATCCCACAGCAGATAGTATTCAGCAGTGAATGTGTATAGTCTTGAGTTTTACTTTGCTTGTTGACTGTAGAAATGAAGACTTCAGTAAATCAATTCAATGAATCAATATTCCCTTCTCTGGTACTCCCTCCATCACAGGCAATGGCCCCTTTTTACTTTTTTGATTTCTGTGGTTAATCCAGGTTATACACTCACATCTGAAGATTTGGAACTAGGAAACTCCAAAGAGAAAGAATATATAACATTTGTATTTCTGGGTGTGTGTTACCTCACTCAATGTGATCTTTTCTAGTTATATACATTTATATGAGAAGTTCATGATTTCACTTTTCTTTACATCTGAATAATTTTCAGTGGTGTATGTGTACATTTTCATTATTCATTCATGAGCTGAAGGACATTCAGGCTTTTTCCATTTCTTAGCTATTAAGCAGCAATGAATGTGGCTGAACAAATACATGTGGAGTAGCATGTTGAGTTATTTGGGCATATGCCAAGGAGTAGTCATATGGTAGATTTATTTTTAGGTCTTTGAGAATTCTCCACACTGGCTTCCATAGTGGCTCTACCAGTTGGTAATCCTACCAACAGTGACTAAAAGTTCTCTATCCTCACACCCTCTTCAGTATTTGTTGGCAATAGTTTTGTTAATTTTGCCATTCCACCTAAAGTAAGAGGAAATCTTGGTTGTTTTGATTGCATTTATCTAATTGGTAGGGATAATGAACATTTTTGAGATGTTTCTTAGCCATCTCTGTTTCTTCTTTGGAGAATTCTCTGTTCAAGTCCTAGGCAATATTTTTTTTTAATGGCTCATATGATTTTTTGATTATTTGCTTTTTGAGTTCTTTATATATTCTGGATATCAATCCTTTTTCAGTTATTATAACTGGTAAAAATTATCCCCCATTCACCTGGTTGATATTTCTTTAGCTGTACAGAGCATTTTGAGGTTTATGAAGTCCTACTTGTCAATTGCTGGCTTTAATTTAGCAAATGGAGTCCTATTCAGAAAGTCTTTTCCTATACGTATATAATGTATGGTACAGCCTACCTTTTCTTCTAGAGTTTCAGATTTTGGATTTGGATCTTTGATCTATTCTGGTTTAGGTTTTGTACAAGGCAATAGATGCAGGTCTAATTTCATCATTCTACATGTGAACATCAAGGTTTCCCAGCAACGTTTGTTTAAGATGGTTTCTTTTTTTCCAGCTTATGTTTTTTGGCATCTTTGTGTAACATGAATCTTAAATGGTCTTATTAATAAAAACAAACACAGAGGCAGATATTAGGCTGAACGCTGAAAGATCAGAGAAACAGAACAAGTCACATTCAACCTCACATTTCCAACTTCCAACTTCTCAGCTAATCTTGTTTCCTCAGACTGAAAACCTCTGAGTTCTCATCCAAATGGATCTCAGCTATACTGCTGCTAAAAGCCTAAGAGCTTTAAAAAAACCTCTAGTTCCTGGTCATCATGCTTTATATACCTTTCTGCTTCCTGCCATTACTTCCTAAGATTAAAGGAATGTGTTACCATGCCTGACTGTTTCCAGTGTGGCTTTGAACTCACAGAGATCCAGATGGATCCCTGCCCCTGAAACGCTAGGATTAAAGGTATGTGTGCCACCATTTTCTGGCCTCTATGTCTATCTGTTCTCTGACCCCAGATAAATTTATTAGGGTGAAAAACATCATAAGGTAGTTTTCTGTGGTAATACAAGTTAGGATAGAAAGTGAATTAGGTACATTTTGGACCTACCAAAAAATAGAATACATAATGGAATATTTTCTCTGAATTTATCAAATGCAAATGGACTAGACATTGTTGATGTATGTATTGCTTGTACATATTGTATATTGTTATTGTAGTTATTCTATATAGTTTTTCTTATATTAGTTATAATTTTTTATTTTTATTAGACAAAATAGAGGAAACATGGTGATATTTTATTTGTATGTTAATACATGAAGTTTGCCTGGAGTTCAGAGGAAATAGCAAGCCATTAATACAAAAGTCAGGCAGTGATATCACACACCCTTAATCTGATCACTTGACAGGCAAGGTCTCTGTGTGTTGAAGGTCATACTAGGGAACAGAGCCAAAAGTGGTGACACATGCCTTTAATCCCAGTACTAACCATAGAGACCTGGAGGTCTGTACAGACAGGCAGTGACAAGGAAGTGAAGTGGCTCGACTAAGAGCCACTGAGAGGACAGAAAAGCAGGGCAATATAGGTGCAGATTAGACAGGAAGTAGCTCACAGTTTGGAAGTTACAGAGCTGGTAAGGTAAGGTGGTTGGTGGCTCCCACTACTCCCCAATTTCTAAGGCTTTCACCCCTATATTTGGCTCCATATTCTTTATTTAATAAGACTGCATAGAAATTCATCTACATATTTGTCAAATATTAAATGGCTGAAGTTAAATGTACCCATATTTGGGTCTGATTTTTTTCATTGATCTACATGTCTACTTTTGTGCCAGTGCTGTATTGTTTTTATTACTATAGCTCTGTGATATATATTTTATAATCAGGAATGATAATTCATCCA
This sequence comes from Peromyscus eremicus, assembly GCF_949786415.1. Taxonomy (NCBI): domain Eukaryota; kingdom Metazoa; phylum Chordata; class Mammalia; order Rodentia; family Cricetidae; genus Peromyscus; species Peromyscus eremicus. The sequence continues at coordinate 124,583,561 of NC_081439.1, forward strand.
GTCTTCTTTTTGCTCAGTACTGTTTTGAATATATAGGGTATTTTATGGTTCCATTTGATTTTCAGGGTAGTTTCATTTCTATTTCTGTGAAGAATAAGCTGGAAATTATGATTGGCTTTACAATGAATCTGTAAATGGCTTTTGGTAAAATGATTATTTTCAGATTATTAATTCTACCAATCCATGAGCATAAGATGTCCTATGCATATAACAATACTTAGTGGGTGAACAAAGAGACCATGAATTTGAAAAGGAACAAGGAGTGTCATGTGGAGAGTTTGAAGGGAAGAAAGGGAAAGGGAAACTTATGTAATTATTTTACACTTTAAAATAAAAGAAGTAAATGGGAAAAAACCATAGAGGAAAGTACTGCAAATAGACTTCAAGAAACAGAAGGAAGAATAACAGGAATGGAGAAAAGGTACATTTAAAGATAAAGAGAAAAAAGTAAAAGGAGCCTGACCATAATGTCTACAAACTTTAGAATGTTTAAAAAAATAGACAAAACCTTAGAACTCACAGGATAAAAGAAGTATCTGAGGGGCTAGACAGATGTCTCAGCAATTAAGGGTACTTGATTCTCTTTAGAGGACCCAGGTTCAAGTCTCAGCATCTATGTCAGTAGTTCAAACCCATCAGTAAGTCCAGTTCCAGGGAATATGATGCCTCTTATAACTACCATGAGCATTGAGCATGAACACAGTGCACAGGCATACATGCAGGCAAAATACTCACAAATATAAAATAAAAAACCTAAAAATAAAGAAGTAGAGATAAAAATGAAAAGCATAAAGAAACTATTCAACAAATATATTGCCAAAATTTTCTGAACCCTATAGAATAAACTTGACATTCAAACCTAAGAAGTATTATAATATCAAATATATATGGCAAGAAAATATCAGTGTAAAAATCATGTGTCTCATCTTAAAGGTAATCAACCAAAGATATATTCTGGAGCCATTTTGAAAAACCATGGACCAGAAACACAGATTTCAGTTACCTCAAATTCTACATTTTAATGTGGAAGCAGTTTCAAGAAGTTTTAGAGTTCTTTATAACAATAAAAGTCATGAATCAAGGTAAGTTTAAAAGATGTTGGGGATACATGAAAGATGTGGTTACAGAAAGATGGGGGTTGTCTATAAGCCTAAGATACAACATGATAGTGTTTTTAGCTTTTGTGTTTGTAGAAACTAGTTGTCTGCTAAGCCAATAGATTACAAAGGTTTTTATTCATTAGACATAGGATGTTAGTTCAGATACAGAGATGGATAAAGAATGGCTGTTCCAAAGGGCAAGCCAGGCCAAGATAGGTAATTAGTCTCTGTACCTGCAATATTCTTATCTTTCCACAGTACTGAAATTCTAATCAATCAATCAGTCTCTGCAGACACAGCTTCTTTTTTAAAGTTTCATTCACAAGAATAATACATTTTTTGACACATTCCAGTCTAGCCTGGAATTCACAATGTAGCCCAATTTGATCTCATCAAACATCCTCTTGCTTCTGTTTTTTGAGTTCTAGATTACAGGAATGAACAAGAATAACCATGTCTAACAGAAAATATCCTGGGCTGGTCTTGAAATTGTTATGCTGCCAAAATGGGCCTTTAACTTTTGATTCTCCTGCAGCTACCTCCCAAGTCATCCTCTAAAACTGTAAGCCAGCCCTAATTAAATGTTTTCCTTGATAAGAGTTGTCTTGGTCATGGTATCTCTTCACAGCAATAGAAATCCTAACTGAGACACCTGGCTAAGGTGACAGACTGGATAGAATGTTTCAGTGTTCTTCCAGTAACTCATTCTTCACTTCCATTCAGTGTTGGAGTTATAGATTTATGTAGCAATACATATCTTTTCACATGGATTCTGAGTACCTTACCTAAGGTCCTCATGTTTGTACAGCAATCTCTCTTACCCAGTGAGCAATCTCCCAAATCATTGGAGATTTGTTAGTTTGTTTGCTTAGTAGTGGTAGGAATGAAATCCAAAGTCTTATCCATGTTCTGCAAACACTTTTCTGCTGATATTTATGATCTTAAGACTTTTAACAGATATTTTAAATGACAAAGAGAACAGTATCAAGAATGAACTCATTCAAAAACTGTTACTATGTTGATTCATGTGCAATATAGGTCTTTTCAAGGACTCCTACAATAAATTATCACACACTGGGTGCCAGAGAACAACAGAAATGTGTTATTTTCTAGTTCTAAAAGCTAGAAGTTTTGTTAGCAGAGCCATATTGCTTCTGAAGGTTTGTGGGAAGGGTTTCTTTGGTGTCTGTCTCCTAGTGTCTATAATGTTCTTAAACTTTGAATTTTATTAAGGATGAGATTGGAAAAAATAAATAAAAACTCTTTATGTTTTTATTTCAATAGATGCTGAAAATTTTAGAAAGCACTGGCTGTTTATAAGGAATTCCTAAGGAAGGAATTGCTGAATGTAGTTGTTCCTGCTTATTATGCAAATTTCACTCATTAGGAATTTGTTTTACACTTTTTGCCTCTCTAGTGCTATCCTGTTTCTTAAGCAGCAAAGTCATGCTGAATTAATCAGAAAAAAAGGAGACTTTGAAGAATTTTTTTTTTTTTTTTTGGTTTTTCGAGACAGGGTTTCTCTGTGTAGCTTTGCGCCTTTCCTGGAACTCACTTGGTAGCCCAGGCTGGCCTCGAACTCACAGAGATCCGTCTGGCTCTGCCTCCCGAGTGCTGGGATTAAAGGCGTGTGCCACCACCGCCCAGCGACTTTGAAGATTTGCCATACATAAAAAGCAAAATTTAGTAAAAATTAACAAATTCACTTTGAACATTAAATGAATTAGTTTATAATCATCAAATAAAACAAAATACTTTTTATTTTTTATTTTGTATGATGAGATGCCTTTCTGTAGTTTAACATTGTATCTTGCAATGACATTTATATGACTATTCAGGTTCTCCATTCACACCACTAGGTATTTCAGTATCAAGAGCCTTTTGTTTTAATTAAAGGACTTATCTGATCCCTACAATCTCCCTGATTATTAAAATTCATTTTAAATTATTTTCACTTTAGTCCTCTACATAAATATAATTTTACTCCCCAAAGGAATAATATTTAATTGCATGTGTTAATAAAAATACATACTCTCTAATGTTAGCAAAGAATCTAAACATAATCATAGTTCAAACATTATTTTAAAAAACAGTTTGCAGGGACTAAATAATTGCAGAACAATTAATCAAAAGAGGTCCAAGAAGACACTGCAAAATAAACAAAGAGGAATGAATAAACATCTTTCTTAACAGTAACAACTTTAATTCTCCAAAAAATACTAACATATTGGATTAGAAAACAGGATCTATCTTTCTGCTGCCTCCAAAAAACACAAAAGGAAGGATAAAGATATTCTAAGCAAATGGAACTAATAAACAAGCAGGCATAGCAGTTCTAATAGATGAAAAAACAAACTTCAGAACAAAAACTAGTAAGAAAATATAAAGAAAGGTACTGTGTGGGTAATAATCCCTGTAAAGCAGCTATGACTGCAGGGACCTATTGACAGATTAGAATTTCAGATTCTAATATTTCAGATGCAGAGGCTAATTCCTTCATCAAGGTCTGGTTCTATCTTCCAGAAAAGCAATTCCTTGCCCAACTCTGTGCCTGAACTAACATCTGGCAACTAAGAGATTAAAAAACTTTTGGAATCTACTAACTTTCAGACCACTAGCCTCTACAATTCCAAAAGTTAAGAATGTCATCAGATAACATTTTGAGCCTGTAGACAAGCTTCTTTCACGTTGCTGTAACTGCCTCACTGATGTACCCACTGTTGTGCAAATTTTAGATGGTCTTTTAATAAAAAACCCAGAGCCAGATATCAGGGTGAAGGCTGAAAATTCAGAGAAGCAGAACAGCCAGCCACTAGTTCTTATGTCTACAAAACTCAGCCTAAAGATAGTGAGTTCCTGTTTCCTCATGCCTTATATACCTTTCTTTGCCCAGATATCAATTCCTGGGATTAAAGGAGCATGCTCTTTCCAGTACTGAGATTATAGGTGTGTGCCACCACTGCCTGGCTCTGTTTCCAGTGTGTCCATGAACTCACATAGATCCCTCTGGATCTCTGCCTACTGAGTGATAGGATTAAGGGTGGTTGCCACCACAGCCTGACCTCTATGTCTAATCTAGTGGCTGGCTCTGTCCTCTGACCCTCAGGAAAGTTTACTAGGGTAAGAATAGATTCAAATATAAGCACAAGGAAAATTTTAATAAATTTAAAAGAAAAACCTCAGGTCAAGCAAACTGTAAAATCTCAGCAGCCACCTGGAGAAAGAGAATGTAGAAGAGAAAGAAGAGCTGGTGTGAGGTTAGACACATGGAGGCTAAGAAGCTACATGGCTAGCAGGGAGTAGAAAAGTAAGTAATGATACAATTTAGAGAAAAACTAATGTAAAAATGAAATAGAAATAATAAAAGAATTGACAACGCAAATGGATGGGTCTTTGCCAACATTTAAAAAAAAACAAACAAAAAACTAGGGCAAACTTTAACCTAAGATTTCTAAGAAAAAAAGTGATGTCTGAGATTAACAAAATCCTAAATAAAAGAGAAGAATTTTTTTTCCAATTTTAAATAAATGTGTGGTAACAAATTATTGAAGCTTCATGAAATGAAGAATTTCTAAATGGAAAGAAAGATTACATAAAAGTAAGTAAATAACAAATTAGAAAAGACTTGAAGCAAAGTGTTTGTGTCAATAATTTCCATATTTCTCTCATATTTCTCAAAACCATATTGGTTTTCTTGTGAATTCCTTTAAATTTCTAAGTAGGAAGAAATGCTTTTACAAACTATTTTAGAAAGGAGAAAAAGGAGAGGACACTTTTTTTTAACCACATTCAGTGACTCATAATACCTTGAACAGTCAAACTAAAATATACAAAAACAAAAGAAAGGCTATTGAGTAATATCTCTTTCAAGATGTGCTGGTGCATTCCTTTAATCTGAGTACTTGGGAGGCAGAGAAAGGCAGATCACTGTGAGTCTGAAGCCATTCTGGTATACATAGAAAGTTCTAGGCCAGTCAAGGCTACATAATGAGATTGAGTTTCAAACCAACAAAAATTCAAAGCATATCAACAACAAAAAATAATATCCTTCATTTCTATCTCACATTGGTAGGGCAAAATATCTGAAAAAACAACTTTAAAAACAGAAATACTGATTTGGCTTCTGGTTTCTGATGGTTCTGTCACTGTCTTGCTATTTCCATAGCTATCTAGTCAATGATAAAGTAGGAACATCATGATGGAAAGGTGTGGTAAAGAAAAGCTTCTCACTTTACAAAATCCAGGGAGCAAATAGAAGGAAAACAGGTCCAGGGATGTTATATACCCTACAAAGGCAGTCAATCCCCAATAGACATTTAAATAGTGAACTAGTTAAGGGATTCATGCATTGAGGAAGTTAGCAGATATATGGTCAAATAATCCTTCTGTAGTACTATGAGCTGGAGACCAACATGTCATAGCCACATCACAGTGTGAGTCATTAATCATAAGAAGCTCAGCAACCAAAATGTAGGCAGATATTAAAAAAAGGAATCAGAAGTCTAACCATGATTTTGCTACAATTCAACCTTGATTTGACATCTAAAAATCAACTACAAAGGAGAGGAAAAAACTTTACTAATTATTTTAATAATTATAAGAAAACTTATACAGATAGGGGTACAGGAATATGGGGGGAAATCATAGGGTGCAGAGGGAGGGTTGACCTTAAGAAAGGGTGTGTAAAAAAAACCCATAAAGAATCCTACTATCTCCTGACCCAATTAAAAACATATATAATTGAGGGATATTAGAATAACTGTGGCATAAAAGAAGGAGAAAAAACACTGGAGGCTTAAAGGATTAAGCAGAAACGAAAGCTGGGGAATGGAGAGAAGTGGAAGTTATTGACAATTAATAAAAGCTAAAGATGGATTAAAAAGCCCCGTGGAAAAACACTCATTAGCAAGCTGATTTAAAAATACATAAAACTTAAAAGAGCTCAAAGGTACTTACTCTGCATGAACAGGAAATATCAGTCCCAGAAGACAAGGGTTATTAAACAAAAATCACAGTATAAGGCATGAAATGCTTCTCTATGTGTTACTGGTCAAGGAAGCCTCAGAGATCTCCAAAACAGCATAAGCTCCTGACATTGCCATTGGTTAACAACCACAACTACATGGTAAGACACTCTTGCTGAAGACAGTATGCACTTTTGCAGAAGGATGTAGAGAAGTCAATTTCAAAGTGACCTAGAAATTTTCTTCTTATGGGTTAATTTTTGTAGTTCAGGAAAGTGCTATATAACCTGCTATGGTAAAAAATATATCAGTGGTCTTATCCAGTGCTGGACCCTTTATGCTACAATACTGATCTGACAGGCAAAAGTGAGTTTACTGGTATAATAGGGGCATAACTAGGGATAACTAAAGATGTTCTGACTATATTTGAGAACTGCTCCACAAGAGGGAATTTCATGCCTAGTCTTATAGTCCTGGTCAAAATTCCTTAGCTGTGGAGGTCATAGAGTAGAACCTATGGAGACCCTAAGATAAAGCACATACCTATGGATGTCATGGAGTGAAATCTAGGAAGACCTTATAGTAGAGCTTATTATTGTTATATGACTATGTTGTCAAATGGCCTTCCAAATATTTATGTTTATGCCTATATGTTTGGGTAGCTGTTGACCTTGGTCAGAGAAGTTCTTTTTGTACCAAGCAACAATCAATGCAGACTCATATCTAGTTGAAGTGTGAATAATAAGAGGCTCTGAGCACTCAGCTCTATGTGGAGCCTCCTTATCAACCTCCCACCCTTTACCAAGGCTCAGGAAACATCCTGAAAGAGGTTGCAAAAATGTAATAGCCAGAATGTAGGCAGGAGTTCTGTAAGGTTCTGTCTTCTGGAAATGACATGACTGGTACATTCATGAACTCACAGCTGCTGTAGCCCCCAATCATCAGGAAGTAGTATGAAAAGCTACACCCAAATTTCCAACATATTGTTTATAATGTTTATTTTTATTTAAAGGTAGTTGATTATAAATGTAATCTCTTTCTAAAGAAGAAAAGGGGATACAGATATGATAGGATGACTGCTAAGCTGCATGGCTAGGATGAAAGCAGCAGCAGCCCTGGCAGCTGGCTTCACTCTACTTAGTTTTTCAACATAGCACAGGTACCAAGGAGTCACACTTATCTCCCCAATTTTGGGAAGCAGTATTAAGTAGTGTTCACCTGTGTTTTTAAGCTCGAGGCTACAATCCAAAGTCTGCAGGCAGTGGCTGGAAGGAGCCTCTTTGTATTGCAGCCAGTGAGAGACCATATGAGCCCACCATGTTGTTGCTAAAGCCTGCCACAACCAGGAGATGGGTCGCTGTACTACGGCCAGTAATGAGAGACATGAACGAGAATCTCTTTTTAAGTTCTTTCATGTTTTAGGTGGAAATGCTTGGCCCAAGTTGGGTGCCAATTGTAGGTGGAAGTTTCTTAGTCCTGCTCAGCCCCATGGTCTGGAAAAATCTCTCCCACCTGCGATCCCACAGCTGCTTATAAGATAATTATTCAGAGGTTTAATATTAATTAATTCATGCTACACATAAAAAAATCACACAAAAAACATGAGATGTTGAAATATCAAAACTAAAATTATAAAACTCTTACTGAAAAACAGAAACATGATTTTGCAGCTATAATTAGGTATGAATTTCACAGATAAATATCAATAGTATAAACAATAAAAGAAAGTTATTTAAGTAGAATTTCATGAAAGTGAAAAATGAGTATAATTCAAAGAATATTACAAAAACCAACTAATAGAGTGGGAGAATATTTTTTCAAATAATGTATACAGTAATAATTATATTAAGAATATGTACAAAACTATCACTCAATAACAAAAAATAAACTATAAATATGGGCTAAAATTTTCAACAGAAGGCTGGCAAGATAGCTCATTGGGTAAAGGCTCTTGCTGCCAAACGTGATGACCTGTTTGGTATCAGGAACCTACATTGTGGAAGGAGAAAGAGACCCCTAAAAGCTATTCTCTCTCTCTCTCTCTCTCTCTCTCTCTCTCTCTCTCTCTCTCTCTCTCTCTCACACACACACACACACACACACACACACATACACACACACACACACATACACACTCACTGAAGATGCACAGCTGTGCACATGTGGCAAGCATATGCAATACACTCAATAATAACTTACTTTTTAATTCAATACAGGTGTCTTTGAAGAGAATTAAACAAGTAGTCAATAAGCCTTTAAAAAGATAATCAGAATAATTATTCATCAAGTAAATGCAAAGCAGAATTATAGCGACATGTAATATAACACTGAGAGAGCAGAAATACACTCATTTCTCCTGAGAGCACTGGGTGGGTGTTAAGCACTGTTAAAGCACTGTTAAAAATCTATTCAGTTTACTATAATGTTAATGATTTTTTTTTAATCCTTAGTGACACCATTATTTCTGCTGTTTATTTTCCTGTGAACAAGCAAAGACTTGGGTCATGGGGCAATGTGATTTCCTAATTAGCAGCTATTGGACTTTCCCTTGCTATTCTATTTGCTTTAAGCAAAAGCACAACTGACCAAACAGCCAGCTAAATTCTCCTTATGCCAGCACCAGCCATTTGGAACATTTCAGACACATTGAGAAAACTACCCTATATATGTAACTGGTTGCCCTGGCTCCTGAAGGTGTAGCATAACTTCAAATAAGGTCATCTGAAACAGTTTATGCTAGATTTTTGCTTTCACAAGCTTTGATGGACTCCAGATGGCCAAACAACTATTTCTTTTTTGCCCAAATGGATAGTATTTCTACACATAGTAGGACTGTTGTGACTAGCGTTAAGAAGCAAGGCTATGATTGGTCTGTGACACAGCCTTAAATGGCTGTGATTCCTGCTAGGGGGCAAGACTGTGATTAGTTGAAGCACATGACTGTGATTGGTAAAGAATAAATAGCTTTGATTGATATGAATTCCTTCTTTAGTTAAAGAAGCAGGTTGTTCCATTGGTCTGAATAAAAGGCTTTTCTCACTTACTTATAATAGTATGGGGTGAGCTAGTAACATGAGGAAAGAAGCAATATTCCCAATAAAGCAATGACAGGGGATTGCAGTGATAGTAATTGCTATCATCAGGCTAAGCTATAAAAGGGCAAAGTAAGTAATTGCCTTGACAGCTAAAGAAGTAGTTGAGCAGTTTGAATTCAATGAGGGTAGGAAGATGGCCAGAAGAACTAGATAAGAGAAGGCTGAAGACTGAGCCTGAATATGGCAAACAGGCTGTAATGAATCCTGGAAAAACAAAATGAAACAAAATTGCAATTCCAGTTCTAAAATGTTCTAGATAACTGCCAAGCCTTTAAAATTAAGCATATCAGATCTAAGTCACATGAGCTGTAACACTAGATAGAATCATGAGCTGTAACACTAGATAGAATCAAGGGCTGAAAAGTTTTGACTTCCTGAGCCTGCACAAAAGATAACATTGACTGCCATGAAGTGATATGGAATTCTGATATGTACGGGCTGCTTAGAAGATTGTAGCTATACTATCAGCAGCAGTCAAGGTCTGAAGAATATGGTGATATTTTATTTGTACTGAAATGTGATTTTATTTGTATGTTAATAAATAAAGTTTCCTGGGGATCAGAGCTAATAGCAAGACATAGCAGAGCTGGGCATTTGTGGCGCATGCCTTTAATTCCAGCACTTGGTAGGCACAGCTAGGTAGATCTCTGTGTGGTCAAGGATACAGCCAGCATTGGAGACACACACCTTTAATCTCAATACCAACAATAGAAGACCTGGAGGTCTGTACAGACAGGCAGTGACAAGGCGGTCATGTGGTTGGGTTTACAACCAATGAGAAGGCAGAACAGAAAGTCTATATAAAGACAAACACACAGGAAGTAGGTCTCTCTTGGCTGAAGAGGATCACTGAAGCAGGAAGGGTAAGGCTCTGACCTCTGACCTCTTAGGCTTTTATCTTTACATTGGCTCTGTGTTTCTTTCTTTCTTTCTTTTTTTTAATAAAAAAAATTGTATTTACTTAGAGGCATTCAGATTGTCAATAAAACAGCTGCAATTTTTTTCCAATTACAGAGTGGTATTCAGTTAACAGAACAACAATTATCTTCGTATAAGCTGCATCATAGACAACTGAAGATGAAAAAAAATAAACAACAACAAAAACAAACAAACAAACAAAAAAACCCTACCGTCCCCATATATAACTAATTTGTGCTGTGCACCAACAAGAACCTGCTTTAAATTTCCATGCCAATTTACGACCCCCAGACTGTACCAGGCAAGGTTAGTGGTTATTGAGAATACCACCAGGACAGGGCTATCTAAAGACACGTTTGGTAGTGTGTTAACTGTACAAAAAAAGACACTGTACAGTTTAAAAACAAATCTTTCACAGCCTTACATTTCAATTTTTTTTCTTTAAAAGGAGTGAGTTGTGTACAGGGGGTTAAATACTTTATAGATAAGAAAAAAAAACTGTGCTAGAACCAACTTATTCATCATCATCATCTTCTTCATTTTCATCTTCCTCTTCCTCCTCTTCCTCATCCTCTTCATCCTCCACCTCATCTTCCTCTTCCTTCTTTTTCTTGCTCTTTTCAGCCTTGACGACCCCCTTCTTTGCTGCATTGGGTTTTCCTTTAGCTCTGTAAACAGCAATATCCTTCTCTTACTTCTTCAGCTTGGTAGCCTTCTTCCCATAGGACTGCTTTTCGTCCTCATCGGTGTTGGTCCACATCTTCCCCAGTTTTTTTGCCACATCCCTGATGGACAAGCCAGGGTACTCTCCTTTGATTTTGGGGCAATACTCAGAACAGAACAAGAAGAAGGCTGAAGGAGGCCTCTTGGTTGCATTGGGGTCCTTGAACTTTTTGGTCTCCCCTTTGGGGGGATGTAGGTTTTCATTTCTCTCTCATAAAGAACCTTGTCAGCCTTTGCCATGTCTTCAAATTTCCCCTTTTCTTTAACAGACATGGCCTTCAGCTCTGAGAAGTTAACAGAAGCATCTGGGTGCTTTTTCTTGTGTTCCTCCTGGCAAGTTTGCACAAAGAATGGATATGAGGTCATTTTGCCTCTTGGCTTCTTAGGATCTCCTTTGCCCATGTTTAGTTGATTTTCCTCCGCGAGGCACTGAGCGCTTGCCCCGGCGCTGTCTCTATGGAGCTCAATGTACTGCAATGGCTGTGGCTCTGTGTTTCTTATTTAATAAGACAGTTACTTCTACAGAAGAATCTCCATATTCTAGACCCATACAGGAGATATAACAACTATAAGGCTATAAGTCCTGATACGGGATGCCTAAACTCACCAGTATTATAACACAATAAGTTTTCTCCTGCTGCCTTTCCTACTTGCCTGATGTTGTAGGTGACTGTTGGTAAGTGCTGACTGAAGTAAAAGCTACCAGAGATCTGCACTTTAAATGATTCTTGCTTGACCACCATTTCTACCCTGGTAGAACAAAAGGACATCTAGGCAAGTGACTGTGAACAATACTAGGATGACTGTCATGTATCCTAAATGATAAATTTTACCTAAAATGTGAAGAAACAAGAAAATATATTCATAATTGGCAGGACCCCACTATAGTGGTTGATCCTCTATAGAAAAGAGATTGAAAATTCCTTAAAATATTAAATACACAATTTTCTTAGGACCCAACTTTTCTCCTTAGAGTTCAATCAAAATAAATAAACATAAATTTTCAAGCACTTGCCATGAATGTTCCCAAATAAAATTTATAACATAGAAAATAATAACAACTCAATAGCCATAAACTACAAAATAGGTAAATAAAATTGTATATCCATGTTGATTGCTATTTAATAATAAAAAAGTATAGTATGGATTCATGATACAATATGGTAAACTTTTGAAGTCATAATGTTAAGTGATGTCATTTAGAAAAAAAGTCAAATGGTTTATGGTTTCATATACAGGAAGCATTCAGGATAGATAAATTTATGAAGAAAATATTGCTTATTGTTGATGTGCAGGATTAGAGAGTATAGGAATTGAACACTAATCTGTGTGGTGTTTCTTTATGAAATGATGAAAATTTTCTAAAATTTTGATAATGTTTTTACAAACTGTGAATATAGTAAAACAAACTTTTAAATTGTTTCATTTATATGTGCGAATTGTATGTTATGTAATCAACAACTCCATAAACATAAAATGTATTTTGATATGTGCTCTGGAATAATCTTTTTCTATGCTATGAATATGTATTACTCTCATTGTTAATAAAAAACTGACATACCAGTAGCCGGGAAAGAAGTTAGGTGGGAAAGCCAAACTAAGAATGCTGAGAAGGAGAAGGGTGGAGTCAGGAGTCACCAGCCAGACTCAGAGGAAGCAAGATGAGAATGCCTGACTGAGAAAAGGTACCAGCCAGGTTGCTGAACATAGATAAGAAATATGAGTTAACGCCGGGCGGTGGTGGCGCATGCCTTAATCCCAGCACTTGGGAGGTAGAGCCAGGCGGATCTCTGTGAGTTCGAGGCCAGCCTGGACTACCAAGTGAGTTCCAGGAAAGGCGAAAAGCTACACAGAGAAACCCTGTCTCAAAAAAAAAAAAAAAGAAATATGAGTTAATTCAAGCATGAGAGCTAGTTAGTAATAAACCTGAGCTACTGACTGAGCATTTATATAAGCTTCTGTGTGGTAATTTGGGAAGTGGCTGCTGGGTATTTTGGGGTTCCTTGTGGGACAGAAACTTCTGCCTACATGTGGCACCCAAATGTTTGACAAGAATTTCCACTTTAAAACCTGACAGAGCTTAAAAAAGGATTCTAGACACACAAGAACAGAGTCAAGCATAGCTTCTCAGTAACTGCTTTTTCTTGGGTCAGCTTTGTTTGTTGGCAGGAAGCAGAGGTGCAGCTACTTTAAGAGAAGGCTTCTTGACTCAGCATTAGCAGCAAAAATGGGCAGTTGTTTTAAGAGGCCTTGCTACCAGACAGTTGCATTGTGTTTATGAGCAGCTGGTGGTATCTACTCAGTGGTGATATAGACCTAGAAACTTCTCATAGTGGGGTGATAAATGTGGCTCTCCCAAGTACCTCTGCCATGAAGCTAGATGTTCAGGAAGCCAAAGAATGTGGTGGAGCCAGCCACCAATGCCACTGCTATACTACTATAGTCCTAGCCACACCACTGATTAGAAGCTTAAAGATTCATATGGTTGGAAAAAGATAAAAGATATTCAGTAAAGACAGATTCAGACAAAAAAAATCTCTAAATGGTTTACAGTGTGTTAAAAATATACATAGGCTTGGTAGAGTAAAGAGAAGTATAGACAATCATAAAAAAGAAATATATAGTTTAAAAATAATAAAGTCCTTAAAAGGGGAGTAAAGTAATATAAAAAAAAGTAAAGATGGAAATACACAGTCTGAATAGTGTGTGTTATTGTGTTGTCTTTGAAATGTTTGAATATTAAGGAAGGAGCCATAGATACTAAGTGACATTTGATTATAAATGTTATTGGATTAATCCAACCTATATATTTTGAAAATGCCTTGACTTCAAAATTTAAGTCAAAAGACATGTTACTTTGGAGGTGAGGTTATTCTTTTGTTTTCACAGGAAATGAGAGGCTGTGGATTCATTCTGGGTAAGGAAAAATAGATTTGATCAAGGAAGACCCCTTGAAAAATCTCTGATGCAAATGGATGGCCTAGATGTTCCAGTGTTCCAGAGCATCTATGTTGTAGTTTTCTCTGAGTTCTGCATCCAGAACAGCTTCAAGGCTGATGACTAAAACAATCCAGCCTCACACAATTCTCCATTCAGGACTTGACCTTAATCCTAAATTTTCTCAGGGTCCCCCAAGTATTACCAGTACCCCACTCAGCAGGAAGTAGTCTAGAGAACTACACCCACATTCCCAAAAGTAAATTATGAATGTTTGTCATCATTTAGGGGGGATGGTTACAAGTTGTTATGTATAATCATCAAGGATAAAGCTAAACAAAGGATATTCGATTGAAGGATTAGATTTCTGAAAAGAAAAAGGAGGGATATAGAAATGATAGGATAAATGGGTAGATTATTAAATATAATTTAATCCAAAAAACAACCACTAATCTTACATATTTTACATTGGTATGGATTTTGGTTTATTGATACAATTTTAAAGTTAATTTTGTTATACTGTATGTGTCTTTCCACTCTTGTTTAGGGCATTATGTTTATGCTGCATATTTAAAAATGTAATATAAGAATGGGGGTAAAGGCTTGCAGGGAGTGGGAGGAGGAATAGGAGGGGAATCTCTGGTTAATATGTAGAATGAGTGTAAAAATTTCTTAAAAAAACTTTAATGGCCATAAAATAAAATAATTTTACATAAAAATGTAATGTATAATTCAGAAATACAGATTAATAATCATCTTAATAGCAAACTTACAGTCATATTAATTAGGTTTTCAAAATCATACATAGATATATTTCAGATTGATAGTCAATCTTCAAACACTTCAATGACTTACAGAATATGGTATGTAAAATGTTTTAAAAACTTAGACTTTCCTCAACAGTGAGACATATCTGCTCCTGGCAGCACCAATTACTTCAAAGAGCATGATGGGCAATGAAGAAACATCATGTACCATTAGTTTCCTTTATTTCAAAAACTAGTCATGTGGCAAAGAACCTGTCTTTGCCTCAATTACTGACATTTTTGGTCCAAACTGGACCAGCAGAAAGATGACTGTCAAATTTTGCCAAGATAAGGTAGGACAGTCCTTGAAAATTCCCTGCTTCACAGGAAAGTCTGTCAGACATGCTAAGCCTGTAGGCAAGAGTTAGATGCCTCAACTTTGCAGAGAAACTTTGGGTGAGTGTCCAGGCAGCCTGAGGTCTCTGTGATTAGGTAACATTTCACCCTTCTGGGCTCTTTGATAGCGTCGAAGACTAGATAGTTATAATTATAGTTTTCCTTAGTTATGATAAAAGACAAATTAGATATAAAACTTTAGACTCACCAAAATAAGATAGATAATTATTTTCTCTAATTTTGCCAAATGCAAATGGTTAGATAGGGTTACTGTAATTCTTAATTAATAACTACTTTTGTTGTATATAGTTTTACCATATTAAGAGTAAAATCTTCCTTTTTAATTAGACAATAGGGGGAAATGCTGTGGAATAATCCTTTTCTACACTATGAATATGTATTTCTCTCATTGGTTAATTAAAAGCTGAAGGACCAGTACCTAGGCAGGAAGTTAGGTGGGAAAGCCAAACTGAGAATGCTGAGGAGAAGGGTGGAGTCAGGAGTCACCAGCCAGAGGAAGCAAGATGAAAATGCATGACTAAGAAAAGGTACCAAACCATGTGGCTAAACATAGACAAGAAATATGGGTTAACTTAAGTGTAAAGCTAGTTAGTAAAAAGCCTATGCTACCAGCCGATCGTTCATAATTAATATAAGCTTCTGTGTGGTAACTGTGAAGTGGCTGACAAGTATTTGGGGGTTGCTGGTGGGATAGAAACTTTCTCTTACAGATATGTTTTATATATCATGTTAAAGGTGATCAAATGGAGGAAAAAGGACAAGAGATTATAGATTGCTATGGAAAATTTGTCAACATGCTGCATATTTCCAGGTTTCTAAGTAATCATATTATTTAGTATGCATCATTCAGAAATTACATGCTCAATATTTCTTTGGAGTGATTCAATAGGGCATTTTGATCTCAACATGATTTTGAAGTGTAAAGTTTGGATACATTTAGTCACTAAGTATATTGTAGGACCAGGCTTTCTCAAGCAGTCTGTGATACATCAGAACTTCATAATCAAGTCTTAAATGAAAGTAGTACGTAAGTATATTACACCTAGCCAAAGTATCTATAATGTTGATGACTCTAATACAGTATGGTTAGACACAAACTTTAACAGACTAAAGAACAATCTTAACTTCAAAATAGAACTTTAGTCTTTATTTGAGACAATTTATTCTAGTTGACAATAAAGAAAGAAGTCATAAGGAATTTTTCTTCTTTCTTATCTTTACTGTCTGATGACAGTGGAAGGAAGGGCAGTGTAAACTGGAAATATTTCTTTGTCTTTGTGATATCAGACTTACACAGAGCTCAGAGAATATCATGGAGCCATTAAGTTGCATTTTTCTTGAAAAGAAATTACAGTACTAAGGATTCCAGAAAAGAATAGTAGAAGAGAAAATCATCCTATCTCAGCTACATAATTTTCAAGTAATTTAATCTCTAAGGGAGATATCACAGCCCAAATCTACAGCATTGCTGTGACATGTGTATACAAGATGTGCTGCTACAATAGCAAGAATATTGCTTATGCCAACTAAAGAGGGTAAAATTATGGCCCTTCATGAAAAGGTGGAGTATCTGCTCTCTGTTTCTCCCACTGACTAAAGTAGCTTATTTTCATATATGTTAACAATGGCTTATAGCCAAGAAGAGCTAACAAAAATCACTTATATCATATGTTGATACATGGGACAATATAAAAACTAATTTTGTTTGAATTTAAACAAGATCTGTAGTTAAATGAGGAATCAGAACGTATCAGTACCATTCAGCAATATTTTACACAGTAGTTCAGTATAAAATTGATGTTAAGACACATAAAAATATTTAACATCTGCAGGCATCAGACAAATATAAATTAAAACTACTTCAAGATTTTCTCTTATGGCAGTCTGAATGGCCAAGATCAATAAAACAAAAAATAGCTCATATTGGCAAGGATAACAAAGTGACCATTTATCCATTGCTGTTGACACTGCGAACTTATACTATCACCATGGAAAGCAGTGTGGAAGTTTCTCAGTAAGCCATGAATAGATTTACCTCAGTATCCAATTATATGACTCCTGGGTATGTACATGAAGAACTCTACATTCTACTATAGAGAAAATTGATCATCCATGGTCATTGCTACTCTATTTATAGTAGACAGAATGCAAACAGGCTAGATGCTTATCAACTATGAATAATAAAAATGTGGTACATTTACACAATTCAGCTGTTAAGAATAAATGAAATTTGTGGGTAAATTGATGGAGTTAGAAAAAATCATTCCAAGTGAGGTAACACAGATCCCAAAAGATAAAATATTGCATACTTTCTCTTGTATGTGGTTATTAGCTTTAAGTGTTGAAGCAGAATGACCACAGAGTTTAGGAAGGTAGTGAGGGACCAGGGCAGTGAGGGGATCATCCAAGGAGGGGAAAATATAATAGAATACAACGCTATAAAGAGAAAAATGATAAAAGGGGAAATAAGAAGGATTAAAATGGAAGAGGCTTCCACTTTGAACACTGGTACTGTAGAAGTTTCCTAACATATATGTGTGTGGGTATATATGTGTGTGTGTGTGAGTGTGAGTGTGAGTATGTAAGGAATTTAAATGGAGCCACCATATAATGGGGAATAGAATGCCTCAGCTAGATGCCTTATGCCACCAAGTAAAACCTCCAGTGTCAGAAATTGGTTATATCTTGTGGATTAATTGGCAAAGTGTTCCTGTATATGCCCCCACAACCTGACGGCAAGCCCCTAATGCTGAAGGTATACCTTACTTATGTTATCAAACTTGGAATAATTGATTGGTATCTAATTAGAAGCTTCACCCCCATTGTCTAGTGTTCATGGTGCTGTAAGGTACATTATACATTACTAGAGGAGAAAAGAAATCATCAGTATCTCCTAGCTATAAGTCCTGTAACCCACAATAGCAGCCTGCTTGCAAAATATCCTGGTGAAATAAGTAGTATAAATACTATGAGAGTAATCAATCATATTTGATTGAATTTAATACCCACTCCATGAGTTTGAACCCATATGTGGCACTGCTAAAGTGGACAGTAACCTGTGACTTGATATGTCATATGCTCTAAGAAAAAAACTATTATTATTCTGGTAAAGGAATATAACAATAAATTTACTCCTAATGACATATTGCTATACACATAGATCAGTGCATTACTCAATTTCATCAGTGCAGCTTCTTCTTGCAGTGTAAGAACTAACACAGAGACAGACCCACAACTGTATGATGCACAGAGAATGAACAACGTTGAAGCACTCAGCCCTAAATTGGTGGTCTTTATCAAACCCCTTCACTCAAGACTCGGGGATCTATGCTGAAGAGTAGGCAGAAAGATAAGAAGAATCAAAGGTGGTGGATGATTCCAAATAAACAGCATCATCCATGTAAAACATAACTGATCCACAATTGAACTCACAGAGACTGACAGGATGCAGAAGACCTATAGAAGGGGAAGGAAGTAGACACAAATTTTCTGCCCTGTGAAGAAGATATTTGCAATTGATACCTGCTGGCAAAAGGAAACATCACTTTTCTTCAATGATTGTCACTAGGTATATCCATCACACTCCAGGGTAGGGGTAGGCTTCATGCCCAGGGATAGAAGGCCAACACAAAGCACACTCCATGGATTTCTGTTCACGTTTCATGTTGTTTTAATTTTTGTCCTCCTGTGGTTTTTGTTTGTATGTTTTGATTTTTTTTGTTTTGAGAGAGAGAGAGAGAGAGAGAGAGAGAGAGAGAGAGAGAGAGAATGAGAACATAATTTCATTGGGTAGGAAGGTGAGGAAGACCTGAATAGAGTTAGGGAAAGGGAAAGAATATGATCAAGTATTGTATAAAAACAATTAAGTAAAATATTTTTAAGTAATTTTAATGGAGGCAAGAGATACAGAATACATCAATGACATTACTTGATGTATGATCTAAACAAATATAGAACAGTGTTAAATACAATTTTAGTGGAGCTTAATACATAATTATATATTTTCTAGAAGCTACATTACAAACATAAAAGGAACCATATGTAACACACTTAAATTTTAGCATATAGGAGGCTATGGCAGAAGGACTGTGAGCTTAAGGATATGCTAGGTAACACAGTGAAGAAATAATATCTTTTCTAACCCAGTACATATAAAATGTTAGCAGTTAAGCATATACTAAATAGAAAATTCAACATAAAATTTCTATTTAATATTTTTTTATTAATTTTTTATAATATATCATCAAATCAAAGCTGTTTTTAGTATTATATTGCATTTTTATTATTTAAGAGAATTTCAAATTTAAAAATACGTTGACCATATTCTTCGCATCCCCCAAGTCCTTAATAGATCCTGTCCCTATCCATACCCACCCATCTTTAAGTTCTTTATAAAAAACAAACAAACACAAACTCAATACAACAAAATCACACAAGACCAAGAAAATACCACTCAAAAAGAAGAAACAAACAAACAAACAAAACACCAAACTGTAACCAAATAAAAACACATAAAGAAACTCAGGAGTCTATTATATGTTGATCATGAGGCCTGCCCTGGATTGGTTGATGTACCTAGTGTCACTCTGTTAGAGAAAACTAATATGTCACTCACTCTATTGGAGAAAACTGATGTCCCTTCTCTTAGCAAATATTAAGTGGCAGTTCAGTTGTTAACTTTTTCCCCAGTGATTAGGATTTCATTCATTTATTCACTTATTCATTCATTCATTTGGAAAGTATAATATGTTAAAACAAAATTTATCAAAGTTGGACAAAGCAAACCAACAGAAGAAAAACTGCCACGATAAAGCACAAAAATCAGAGACTCATTGAGGAATCCTGTGAAAACATTAAACTGGAAGCCATAGTATATTTGCAGAAGACCTGTTACTGACCCATGAAGGCCCTGTGCTTGCTGGTTTCATTTCCATGAGTTCATATATGCATTGATTCTGGTTATTTAGAGGAATTTGTTTCTTTGGTGTCCTCCATCCCCTCTGGATCTCATACTGTATCTGTTTCCTCTTCTGTAAAGTTCCCTGAAGATAGGGATTTGATGGAGACATATGATTTAGGGCTTAATATCCCAAGGTCTCTCTCCCTCTTTGTGTGTGTGTGTGTGTGTGTGTGTGTGTGTGTGTGTGTGTGTGTAATGTCTTATTTTGGGTCTTAGTATTTGTCCTTATCTGCTGCAGGAGAAAGCTTTTCCAATGATAGTTGAACAAAGCACTGATCTATGAGTCTAGAAGAATATCACGAGAAGTCATTTTATAACTATTTTTTTTCTTTTTTTAAGAAAAAGTATTATTTTGATTTGCCCTAGAGCCACGGACTACCAAGTTTCAGGATCTTGTTCACCCAAGCAGTGTTGGGTATGGGCTCCATTTTGGGGAGTAGGCCTTAAGTAACATCAGTTATTTGTCAGTTACTCCCCAAAATTTTTTGCCATCATTGCTATGAAAAAGTCCTAGGTTTCATTATATTTTATGTATGTCCATTACACAAATGCCTATCAGTGATCAGGCTTCTTAAAAGTGGAGCCATTGTGTGATTGGTGAAGATCTTTTCCTATTCTGTAGGCTACTACTTTGTTATATTAATAGTGTCCTTTTCCTTACAGAGGGCTGTAGCTGAAGTTTTCTTGATCCTGCCTGGCCCATGGTCAGTACAAATCTCTCCCACTCATGTCCCCCAAGTAAACACACTGAGACTTATATTATTTACAAACTCTATGGCCTAATGGCTCAGGCTTCTTGCTAGCTGTTTTTATATCTTAAATTGACCCATTTCTATTAATCTATAAGTTGCCATATGGCTTGTAGCTTACTTGTATCTTAACATGTTGCTTCTCATCACTGCTGCTGGCAATGTCTCCCTGCCTCAGCCTTCTACCTCCCAGAATTCTCCTCCTCCTTGTCCCATCTACACTATCCTTCCTGCCTGGCTACTGGCCAATCAGTGTTTTATTTATCAATCAATCATAGCAACATGTATTTACAGCATTCAGGACATCCCACAGCACTTCCCCTTTTCTGTTTTTTGAAAAAGGAAAATTTTAACTTTAACATAGTAAAATTACATATAACAAAATAATAATCAAGCAAGAATTACAGTTACAATATCTAGTCGGTTTACAATATCTAATCTATTTGTATTTGGCAGAATTAAAGAAGATGTCCTATCTATCCTATATTTGTGAGTCTAAGGTTTCATATCTAACTTATCTTTTATCATAACTAAGGAAATTATAACTATCTAGTCTTTAACTACATCAAAGACCTCAGAAGGATATAATATTACCTGAGAAATGGGAGAAGGAGGCAAGCAACTTTTGGGAGTCTTGCAAGAGTAGACAGAGACAGCTGGCAGCCTGGACACTCATCCAAAGTTTTTCTGTAAAGTTGGGGCATTTGTTTTCAGCCCACAGGCCTAGAATCTCTCAGTGACTTTTTTCCATGTCCTATAGAATGTCTGGCAGTTTCCTCTGCAAAGCAGGAACCTGAAGGACCATTTTGTCAAGCAAAGTTCAGTGGTCACCTTCCTATGGGTCCTGCATGTCCAGTCAATCAAGCAGTCTAGGCAAAAACAGTTTCTTCTGCAAATGGCTATTTTTGTAAAGAAGAAGATAAACTCCATATAGAGTGTCCTCGATGCCCATCCTCTTCTCTGAAGTAAATTGGTACGGCCAGGAGCAGATAGGTCTCACTGTCCAGAATGTCTAAATTTTTAAAATTTTTTAAATGCCATATTTTGTAGGTCTTTGAAGTGTTTGAGGATTAAATACCTAATTGAATTATATGTATATATACCTAGAAAACAACATGACTATAAATTTGACTATCATAGAAGACCAATTATTAATCTGCATTTCTTAATTATCCATTAAAATCTAAATGAGTTACATAAGCATAATACCTTAAAGAATATATATATATATATATATATATATATATATATATATATATATATATATATGAACAAAATCAACTTTAAATTTGTGTCAATAAACTAAAATTTATACCAATGTAAAACATTTTATACAAGTTGTCCTTTAAAAGTAGGTTCAGTAATCTACCCCTTAATTCTAAACTATCCCCTTTTCTTCTTTAGAAAGGGATTGCATTTATAATCAACCTGCTTTTAAATAAAAATACTGGTTTTGTTCTGTCCCACACCAGAGGGCTCAGTTCTTTGCTGAGGACATCCTACAGCAGAGGACTGATTTCCAAAATAGATAAAGAACTCAAGAAAGTAGACATTAAAAAAGCAAATAATCCAGTTTAAAAATAGGCAACAGATCTAAACAAGAATTTGTCAATGAAAGAATCTCAAATGGCTAAGAAACACTTAAAGAAATGTTCCACAACCTTAGCCATCAGGGAAATTAAAATCAAAATGACTCTGAGATTTTATCTTACACCTGTCAGAATGGCTAAGATAAAAACCACAAGTGACAGTTCATGCTGGAGAGGATGTGGAGCAAGGGGAACACTCCTCCATTGCTAGAGGGAGTACAAACTTATACAACCATTTTGGAAATCAATATTGTGGTTTCTCAGAAAACTGGGGATTTATCTACCACAAGAACCAGCTATACCACTCTTGGTCATATATCCAAAGGATGCTCAATCACACCACAAGGATACTTGCTCAACCATGTTCAGTAAAGGTTTATTCATAATAGCCAGAAACTGGAAACAACCTAGATGCCCCTCAGCCAAAGAATGGATATAGAAAATGTGGTACTTTTACACAATATATTATTACTTAGCTGTTTAAACAATGGCATCATGAAATTTGCAGATTAATGGATAGAACTAGAAAAACACCATACTGAGTGAGATAATCCAGGCCCAGGAAGATAAATATTGAGAGTCACTGTTAGCAAAAGTCCATGAGAGTATACTGCAGTGACAACTAGAGTTCAGAAGGTCAACCTATCAGAACTAAGGGTTCTGTTAGAGGAAACCATCATGCAAGGTATTATGGAATTACTGCCTTTTGAATGAACTGGTTACATCTTTTTATAAACTTCTTGTCTAGTAACAAATATGATTCTCCCCATTTACCATGCATTTCATTGTTATGTGTACAGTAATCTCACAATTCCATCTCAATCTTGGGCACAACTTTCCCTATACATTTGGGGTAATTGGATAACTGTCCCTCACTGTATTTATTTTTTTATTAACATACATCTGGCCATACAACTGAACTTTGCTTGACAAAATGGTCCTTCACGTTCCTGCTTTGCAGAAGAAACTGCCAGGCATTCTACAGGACACAGAGAGAAGTGACTAAGAGACTCTAGGCCTGTGGGCTGAAGACAGATGCCCCAACTTTACAGTGAAACTTTGGATGACTGTTTAGGCTGCCAGCTGTCTCTGTCTCCTCTCTCAAGACTTCCAAAAGTTGCTTGCCTCCTTCTTCCATTTCTCAGGTAATATTATATCCTTCTGAGGTCTTTGATGTAGTTAAAGACTAGAGAGTTATAATTTCCTTAGTTATGATAAAAGATAAGTTAGATATGAAAACTTAGACTGACAAATATAAGATAGATAGCATATCTTCTTTAAAATTGCCAAATATAAATAGACTAGATATTATAACTATAATTCTTGATTGATAATTGTTTTGTTATATGTAATTTTACTATGTTAAAGTTAAAACTTTCCTTAAAAAAAGGAAAAGTGCTGTGGATATCTGTATGCTGTGAATATCTTGCTCTGATTGGTTAATAAATACAGTGCTGATTGGTCAGTAGCCAGACAGGAAGTATAGGCAGGACAAAGAGAGAAGAGAATTCTGGGAAGTGGAAGGCTGAGTCAGGAGATGCCACCAGCCTCCACCATGAGAAGTAAGGCATAATGTACCGGTAAGCCATGAGCCATGAGGCAACTTATAGATTAATAGAAATGGGTTAATTTAAGATATAAAAACTAGATAACAAAAAAGCCCAAGCCATTAGGCCAAACAGTTAAATAACATAAGCATCTGAGTGTTTACTTGGTTCTAAATAGGACTAAAAAAAACCTTCAGCTACAGGGAACAGAGGCTGTCTCTAACTCTTTTATTAGTGTTTGGGACCCTATACCTCATACTTTGTTGCCTTGTCCAGCCTTAAAACAAGGGAAGGTGCTTAGCCCTACCACAACTTAGTACATTATGTTTTGTTGATATCCATGGGAGGCCTGCACCTTTTTGAACAGAAATGGAGGAGGAGTAGATGAGGAGGCAAAAGGGAGGTTGGTGAGGGAACTGGAAGAGAGGAGGCAGGGAAAACTGCATTTGGGATGTAAAATAAATTTAAAATTAGAAAATTGGAGCCTTTGAATATGTTATTGCATTTCTGTTTGTTGTTATTCTTCCTTAACATTTTCTAATGTTTGTCATTGCTATCCAGGTACTGAGTGATTTACTATGGAATAAGACCAAAGCACAAGCACCTGAGTCTCCAACCACAATTCTTATTATATAATATGAGATCAGAAGTTTAGAGTAAATTGGTATAGTATTAGAATAATTACAAAGATTGACTTATAATGAAATAAACACAAAGAAATTGTGAAGTGTAGTTCAGTCTGTTCTGACTAAACTTAGTCTCTAAGTAAAGATTGCAGCAGACTTAAAAAAAAAAGATTGCAGCAGAAAGAAATTTTAGATGAATTAAAAGTTAAATCTTTGTCAAAATTCAGGTGTTCATAACTCTGTGGATTAATGTCAGGATCTTCAATTTGATTCCATTAATCCACATGTCAATTTTTATGGCAACACCTGTTTTTTGACAAGGAAGCCAGAACTGTACAATGGAAAAAAGAAAGCATCTTCAACAAACCGTGCTAGCATAACTGGATGTCAACATGTAGAAGACTGCAAATAGATCCATATCTATTTCCATGCACAAAACTCAAGTCCAAGTGGATCAAAGACCTCAACATAAACCAGTTACATTGAACTTGATAGAAGGGAAAGTAGGAAGCAGTCTTAAATTCATTGGCACAGGAGACCACTTCCTAAATATAACATAGTAGCACAGACACTGATAGCAACAATGAATAAATGGGGCCTTCTGAAACCGAGAAACTTTTGTAAGGCAAAGGACATGGTCAGTAAGACAAAACAACTGCCTACAGAATGGAAAAAGTTCTTCACCAACCCTACATGTGACAGAGAGCTGATCTCCAAAATATATAAAGAATTCAAGAAACTAAACATCAAAATGCCAAACAATCCAATTAAAAAATGGGCTACAGAGCTAAACAGAGAATTCTCAACAGAAGAATCTCAAATAGCTGAAAGACATTTAATAAATTGTTCAACATCCTTAGTTATCAGGGAAATCTAAATTAAAATGACACTGAGATACCATCTTAAACCTGTCAGAATGGCTATAACCCAAAACACTGATAACAGCTTTTGTTAAAGAGGATGGGGAGCAAGGGGAACACCCCTTTACTGTTGGTGGGAGTGCAAACTTGTACAGCCACTTTGAAAATCAGTATAGTGGTTTCTCAGAAAATTGGGAGTCAATCTACCTCAGGACTCAGCAATACCACTCTTGGGAATATACCTAAAGAACACTCAATCATACCACAAGGACACATGTTCAACTATGTTCATAGCAACATTGTTCATAATAGCCCAAACCTGGAAACAACCTAGATGCCCTTCAACTGAAGAACGGATAAAGAAAATGTGGCACATATACACAATGGAGTACTACTCAGCAGTAAAAAGCAATGGCATCATGAAATTTGCAGGCAAATGGATGGAACTAGAAAATATCATCCTGAGTGAAGTAACCCAGACTCAGAAAGACAAGCATGGTATGTACTCACTCATAAGTGTATATTAGATGAAAAGCAAAGGATAACCAGACTATAACCCACAGCTCCAGAGAGGCTAGTTAACAAGGAGGACCTCTAGAGGGACACATGGATCACCCTGGGAAGGGGAAATGGATGAGATATTGGTGTGAGGGGGGCAATGAAGGGTAGGGGATGGGGGCTGAGAACATAAGGGAACATGATGGTCTAGCTGGAACTGGAATCAAATGGAAAAGCAATTAAAGAGAAACTATGATAGAGGGAGACACCATGGGATAGGGAGAAACTGGGTACTAGGGAAGTTTCCAGAAATCCACAAGGATGACCCCACCTTAGAGTACTAGCAATAGCAGAGAGGGTGTCTGAACTAGCCTACCCCAGTAATCAGATTATTAATACTCTACCTGTAATCATAGAGCCTTCACCTATAGTAACTAATGGAAGCAGATGCAGAGATCCACAGCCAAGAGCCAGCCGAGGTTCAGGAGTCCAGTCAAAGAGAAAGAAGAGGGATTCTATAGCAAGGGGCATCAAAATCATGATGGGGAAACATACAGAGGCAACCAAACCAAACTAGTGGGTACTCATGAACTGTGGACCAATAGCTTTGGAGCCTCCATGGGATTGGACTAGGCCCTCTATATAGGTGAGACAGTTATGTAGCTTGATCTGCTTAAGGGACCTTTGGCAGTGGGATCAGGATCCATTCCTAGGACATGAGTGGGCTTTTTGGAGCCCACTGCCTAGGGTGGGACACCTTACACAGCCTTGGTCTTGAGGGAGGGGATTGGACCTGCCTCGACTGAGTATATTAGGCTCTGCTAATTCCCCACAGGAGGCCTTGCCTTGCAGGAGGTGGGAATGGGGGTTGGGAGGGGAATCTGTAGTTGGTATGTAAAATGAATAGAAAATTTCTTAATAGAAAAAAAAAGCTAAATCTAAGGTTTTGTACTTATACACAGCATATACAGTTGAAGAATTTGTTGGTATATGCTTGAATATGTTTTATATGTTAGTAGAAAAATATAAAATCAGAGTACTAAAATTTATGAATGATTTACAACTTGATTATAAAGGTATGGAAATAAGAGCAAGAAAACGAAATAAATATCTTGTTCCATTCTTCAAATATCTGGCACTGCTGTAGTTTGAGACTAAGTAAGAGGGTTTTGGTCAAGAGTAAACTGTCTGTGTCCCTCGCTAGTTGCTCTGGCTACTGCTTTCCTTCATGGTGATGACATGATAATTCACACAGCTGGGTGGCTCTGTGAGGTAATTAGTAATGCCCATGAAGCCCTGCAGATTTGTTGAAAGCTTGCTTGAAAGGGAAGGAATAGAGTTACTGTCAAGAGATATTTGGCAGTTCTTTCTTCTTGTCATAACTTCTGCAATAACTTTACTCATGGATAAGAATGTAGATTTTAAAACAAGAGAACTGCTGCTTATTGCAATTATAATCTCTTGGACTTTCCTGCTCCTGATTTTGATAATATTCTTCATAAAATTATGCATCGCTTTCTTCCTGTCTTTTCGTAGAAGAAGGATTCCTTCCCACTTTCATTAAATAGAATGTGGCCACATATCAACAACTCTGTGAAGAAAATTTACAAATCACAAGACACACAGGTGAGTTTCTAGTCATGTTATATGTAAACCGTGAAACTTTGTATTTCCCTGAGGTTAAAGGGAAGCAATTTCTGGGAAGTTTGATAATGTATTATCAATGTGAAAATAATAGGGAAGTGGTAATTTTGGTGTCTAGCTCAAGTTGAATTGTGGAAAAGGAAGGTAAGAATGTGAGGGAGAAAATTGATTGCATGTAAATCATAGAAAACATTTAATATATTCAATATATACATTTAATATATTTAAACATTATATATATATATATATAGGTGTATATGTAATATATACTAATACATGTATTATTTAATTATATTAATATAATACTAATATATTTAATATATTATCTACATATTGGTATATATAATACAATATATATTAATGTATAATATATGTACTAATACAAGTCATTTTACAAGTAATTGAAACCTTCAGAACATGTGAGAAAAACACTGAATTTTTAATTTTTACAAGACTTTCAAAGTTAAAAGATAATTTTGACAACATTATTAAGTTGTCTTATAGGAAACTCAAAGAGGAATAAAGGATGTTAACAGCTAATTATTAAATGATATAAGACAGTACTAATGAAAAGGGGAATTTTTTTGTTTATTGCCCTTAGGAAGTGTTAGACAGAAAGATTAATAGTGTTTGAATGGCACTGATTTTATATATGTATAAATATGATTTTAAAAATTTACCATCACTTTGTAAAGAAGTGAGTGTATTTTAGGAGTCGATTGGAATGTAACCAACTTATAATAAAAATATTGTACACTAAATTGAGTAAATATTGAGTATGTAATATTTTATTTAAAGTGAAATGAGACACATTCTGTATTTATTTTTTTCAGGCAAACAATTATGAAATCTGAATAAAAAGATCTCACCATCAGATGTTCCTTGGATCCATTTATTAAGTATTAATGGGGTTGAATCTTAGAGAATTTAGATTCAAACCAATAAGTATAAGTTTAGAAAGTACAATTTCAGCAATTAAAACTAGTGAGTTAGAAAAAAATATCTATTCACACAATTCTAAGAAACTCTTTTTGATAGTTGTGGAAATCAAACACAAACCTATTGGTTAGGTCTAAATCCTTTTATTTATTATAGTCATTTATTTATTGAGAGTTTCCCACTAACTCTGATTTGTTTCCTGTATGTACTATTGTAATTGCTTTGTTTAAGTCCCTAACTTTGAACTAATTCATATACCCCATGCTTAGGAATAAATTGAATCAAGTCAATAAGTATGTTGAAGATTCAGTGAGAAAAAAATCCTTTTGAGATTATTTAAAACAGTATTTGTGGTGCATGCCTATGTTCATTCTTCTACATTAAGATATCCATGTTGACCAGCACCATTTATTGAGGATGCTGTCTTTTCTTATGTGTATTTCTGACTTATTTATCAAAAATAAGGTATCCATAGGCTTGTAGATTTACAGCTGTGTCTTCAGTTCAATTCCATTGATAAACATGCCTATTTTTTTATGCCAATACTATATGCATGTGGTTTTTATTACTATACCTCTGGAGTAAAACTTTGAATTGGGAATGGTGAGACCTCCAGCAGTTATTTTATTGTACAGTATTGTTTTCTCTATCCTGTGTTTTTTGTTTTTCCATATAAAGTAGAGGATTATTCTGTCTGTGAAGAATTGTTTTGAAATTTTGATGGAGATTGCATTGAATCTGTAGATTGCTTTTGGTAGGATGGCCATATGATGGTTCCTCAGAAAGTTGGGAATCAGCCGGGCGGTGGTGGCGTACACCTTTAATCCCAGCACTCGGTAGGCAGAGCCAGGCGGATCTCTGTGAGTTCAAGGCCAGCCTGAGCTACCAAGTGAGTTCCAGGAAAGGCGCAAAGCTACACAGAGAAACCCTGTCTCGAAAAACCAAAAAAAAAAAAAAAAAAAAAAAGTTGGGAATCAATCTACTTTAAGATCAAACTCTACCATTATTGGGTTTATACCCAAAGGATGCTTCATCGTACAATAAGGATTCCTACTCAACCATATTCATTGCTGCTCTATTCATGATAGCCAGTTTGTTATGAAGAGACAACATGACCGTGGCAACTCTTATCAAGAAAAGATTTAGTTGAGTGTGGCTTGCTTACAGCTTCAGAAGTTCAGTCCATCATGGCAAGGAGCATGGCAGCATGCAGGGAGGCATGGTGCTGGAGAAATAGCCAAGTGTCCTACATCTTGCAGGCATCAGGAATTTGGCTTACTCACTGGGCAGTATCCTGAGCATAAGAAACCTCAAAGTCCACCCACACAGTGTCACACTTCATCTAGCAAGCCATACCCATTCCAACAAAGCTATACTTCCTAATAGTGCCACTCCCTATGAGTTTATGGGATTATGGGATTATGAAGTCCAATTAGATTCAAACAACCACATTGCACTCCCTGGACCCCATAAGCTTATAACAATATCATAATACAAAATGCATTTAGTCTAACTTCAAAAGTCCCCATAGTCTATCATAGTGTCAATAATGTTAAGTTCAATGTCTTTTCTGAGATGCATGACAATCTAACTGTAATCATCTGTAGAAATTCAAAATAAAAAGATTATATACTTCCATCATATAATGGCATAGGATATACATTACCATTGCAAAATGCAGGGAAGGCAGCATAATGAGGAAATGCTGGACCAAAGCAAGACTGAAAACCAGCTGGGCAAACTCCAACCTCTTCATCTCCATGTCCGATGTCAAAATGCTCTCCACTTTTCCAATATCTTTTAGCTTTGTCAACTGCAACACATTTCTTTCTCTTGAGTTGGTTTCATTCCCTGTTAGCCACTATCTTCAGCAGGCATTCCACAACTCTGGCATTTTTAACATCTTGGGTAATTACAAAATTCCACCTGGCCAGTATCTTGGATAAGCTCATGATCTTCCTTCAAAGGGCTTGTGTCACTTCTCCAGCTCTCCCCTCTGCAATACACACATCTCATCTTCTAGGCTCTAGCTGGCTTCACTCCACTGCTACTGCTGTCCTTGGTAGTCATCCTATGGTATAGGCATCTTCAAAGCACTGGAGTCTTTTGCTGAAACTTGGCTTCACTTTAACCAGTAGGCTATCATAGGCTCTCATCATGGTGCCTAGCCTCAACTTCCTTGTATGACCCCTTCAGTCCTGAGACTTCAATGGCCAGGGAGGCTACACCTTCAACAATTGCCTATCCTGGCCTCTCACAGTGCCAAGCCTCAGGGGCTCTCCATGACCCCTTCATGCCTTCAAAACCATTATCACCTGGGAGACGCACATTGCCAAATCTGACTGACAGCAGGAGTTACAACCTTGGCCACCTCTGGAACACAGCTTCTGTACACTGTCAGGAAACACTTACCAAAAGATTCCATCCCAGTGATGCTGTTCTCTTCTTAATCACTGCTAATTTCTTAGCTCCAGCTGACTTGCATCAAGTATCCCAGCAAAGCAAAATTTTGCTTTAGTAGTTCTGGTATCTTGTTACACACATTTGATTTTTCAGCTCCAGGTAACCAGAATCACAGGATCTTAACTCCTTTCTACTATCCTTAACTCTAAAGCCAGAATCATGTGGACAAAGCTGCCAATTTTCTGTTGCTTACTGGGGCTGGAATGTGCCCCCTAGTTTAATTACATCTTCAATGAACAAAAGAATACAGACTACAAATCTATTCAGTGGTGAATAGAGCATTGTTTCCTTTTCTTTTTTTTTCATTTTTTTTATTAAGAAATATTCTACTCTCTATACATACCACCCACAGATCCCACCTCCTCCCTCCTCCACCACCAGCCCTCCCTCTCAAGCCATCCCACATCCACATCCCCACATCCCCCAGATCAAGGTCTCACACAGGGAGTCAGCAGAGCCTGGCACACTGAGCCTAGGCAGGTCAAAGTCCCTTCCCACTGCACCAAAGCTGTGCGAGGCATCACACCACAGGCACTGGGCTCCCAAAAGCATGCCCATGCACCAGGAATGGATCCTGATCTTCCTGCCTGGATGCCCCATAAACAGTTTGAACCAATCAACCATCTTCCATGTCCAGAAGGCCTAGTCCAGTCCCATGGGCGCTCCACAGCCAGTAGTCTACAGTTCATGGGCTTCCACTAGTGTGGCCTCTCATCTCTCATCATAATCTCGACATCTCCAGCCAGCAGAATCCCTCTTCTCTCTCAATGATTGGATTCCTGGAGCTCAGCCTGGTGCCTGGCTGTGGATCTCTGCATCTGCCAACACCAGTCACTGGACAAAGGCTCTATGGTGACAAGGTATTCACTAGACCAGTCACAAGAGTAGACCAGTCGAGGCACCCTCTGGACCACTGCTAGCAGACTAAGGTGGGGTCATCCTTGTGGATTCCTGACAGCCTCCCAAGCACCCTGCCTCTTCCTATCCCCATGTCCTCATCTATCATGGTATCTTCTTCCCGGCCCTCCCACTCTGTCCCTTTTCCAGCTCGACACTTCCATTTCCCTATGATCTCATCTCCCACTCCTCACCCTCCACCCCCTTCCCCACTCCCAGTGCGCTCATGTAGATCTCATCCATTTCTCCTTTGCAGGGCCATCCATGTGACCCTCCCAGAGTCTTTCCCTGTTAGCTAGCCTCTCTGGAGCTCTGGGGTGCAGTCTGACCATCCCTTCCTTCACATCTAGTTTTCACTTATGAGTGAGTACATACTGTGTTTGTCCTTCTGAGTCTGGGTTACCTCATTCAGGATGATATTTTCTAGTTTCATCCATTTGCCTGGAATTTCATATTATCATTGTTTTTTACTGCTGAGTAGTACTCCATTGTGTATATGTATATGGATGTATTTTCTTTATCTATTCTTCAGTTGAAGGGAATCTAGGTTGTTTCCAGGTTCTTCCTATTATGAATAATGCTGATATGAACATAGTTGAGCATGTGTCCTTGTGGTAAGATTGAGCATTCCTTGGGTATATTATGCCCAAGAGTGATATAGCTGGGTCTTGAGGAAGACTGATTTCCAACTTCCTGAGAAACCGCCATACTGATTTCCAGAGTGGCTGTAGAAGTTTGCATTCCCACCAACAGTGGAGGAGTGTTCCCCTTGCTCCACATTCTCTCCAACATAAGCTGTCTTCAGTGTTTTTGATCTTAGCCATTCTGACAGGTGTAAGATGGTATCTCAGAGTTGTTTTGATTTGCATTTAACTGATAACTAAGGATGTTGAACAATTCCTTAAATGTCTTTCAGCCATTTGAGATTCTTCTGTTGAGAATTCTCTGTTTAGCACTATAGCCTATTTTTAATTGGATTGTTCCATATTTTTTTTTTTTCGAGACAGAGTTTCTCTGTGTAGCTTTGCGCCTCTCCTGGAACTCACTTGGTAGCCCAGGCTGGCCTCAAACTCACAGAAATCCGCCTGGCTCTGCCTCCCGAGTGCTGGGATTAAAGGCATGCGCCACCACCGCCCGGCCAGATTGTTCCATATTTTGAAGTCTAGCTTTTTGAGTTCTTTATATATTTTGGAGATCAGCCCTCTGCCAGAAGTGGGGTTGATGAAGATCTTTTCCCATTCTGTAGGTTGTTGTTTTGTCTTATTGACGATGTCCTTTGCTCTACAAAAGCTTCTCAGTTTCAAGTGGTCCCATTTATTAATTGATTCTCTCAGGGTCTGTGCTACTTGTGTTATATTTAGGAAGTCATCTCCTCTGCTGATGTGTTCAGGACTACTTCTTACTTTCTCTTCTATCAAGTTCAGTGTAACTGAATTTATGTTGAGGTCTTTGATCCAATTGGACTTGAGTTTTGTGCATGGGGACAGATATGGATCTATTTGCATTCTTTTGCATGTTGACATCCAGTTATGCCAACACCATTTGTTGAAGATGCTTTCTTTTTTCCCTGGCATAGTTTGGCTTCTTTGTCAAAAATCTTATGTTCATAGGTGTGTGGATTAATGTCAGGGTCTTCAATTTGATTCTGTTGGTCAATGTGCCTTTTTTATGCAAGTACCAAATTGTTTTTATTACTATAGATCTATAGTAGAGCTAGAGGTTAGGGACCATGATGGCTTCAGAAGTTGCTTTATTATACAGAATTCTTTTAGATATCCTAGGTTGTTTTTCTATATAATGTTCAGTATTGTTCTTTCCAACTCTGTGAAGAATTGTGTTGGGATTTTGAAGGGGATTGCATTGAATCTATATACTGCTTTTGATAAGACTGCCATTTTTACTATGTTAATTCTACCTATCCATGAGCATGAGAGATCTTTCCATTTTCTGATATCTTCTTCAATTTCTTTCTTCAGGGACGTAAAGGTCTTGTCATACAGGTCTTTCACTTGCTTAGTTAGAGTTACCCCAAGGTATTTTATATTATTTTTGGCTATTGAAAAGGGTGATGTTTCTGTGATTTCTTTCTCAGCCCATTTATCATTTGTTTATAGGAGTGCTACTGATTTTCTTTTTGAGTTAATCTTGTATCCTGCCACCTTACTCAAGGAGTTTATCAGCTTTCGGAGTTCCCTGGTAAAATTTTTGGGGTCACTTATGTATACTATCATATTGTCTGCAAATAGTGAAAGTTTGACTTCTTCCTTTCCAATTTGTGTCCCCTTGATCTCCTTTTGTTGTCTTATTGCTCTACCTAGAACTTCAAGTACTATGTTGAATAAGTATGGGGAGAGTGGACAGCCTTGTCTTGTTCCTGATTTTAGTGGAATCACTTTGAGTTTCTCTACATTTAATTTGATGTTCGCTGTCAGCTTTCTGTAATTACCTTTATTATGTTTAGGTATGTTCCTTGCATACCTGATCTGTCTAGAACCTTTATTATGAAGGGTGATGGATTTCATCAAAGGCTTTTTCAGCATCTAATGAGATGATCATGCGGTTTTTTTCTTTCAGTTTGTTTATATGGCGGATTACATTGACAGATTTTCATATGTTGAACCATCCTTGAATCCCTGGGATGAAGCCTACTTGGTCATGGTATTTAATAGTTTTGATGTGTCCCTGAATTCGGTTAGCCAGTATTTTTTTGAGTATTTTTGCATCAATGTTCATGAGTGAGATTGGTCTGTAATTCTCTTTCTTTGTTGCATCTTTGTGTGGTTTGGGTATCAGGGTAACTGTAGTCTCATAAAAAGAATTTGGTAATGTTCCTTCTGTTTCTATTGAGTGGAACAATTTGAAGAGTATTGATATTAGCTCTCCTTTGAAAATCTGGTAGAATTCTGCACTGAAACCATCTGGTCCTGGGATTTTTAGGTTGGGAGACTTTTAATGACCATTTCTATTTCTTTGGGGGTATTGGTCAATTTAAATAGTTTATCTGGTCTTGATTTAACTTAGGTATGGGGTACCTATCCAGAAAATTATCCATTTCTTTCAAATATTCCAATTTTGTGGAGTACAGGTTTTTGAAGTATGACCTGATGATTCTCTGAATTTCCTCATTGTCTGTTATTTATTCCTTTTCATTTCTGATTTTGTTAATTTGGATGCTCTCTCTTTCTGCTTTTTGGTTAATTTGGAAAAGGGCTTGTCTAGCCTGTTGATTTTCTCAGAGAACCAATTCTTTGTTTCATTGATTCTTTGTATTGTTCCCTTTGTTCCTATTTTATTGATTTCAGCCCTCAATTTGATTATTTTCAAGCATCTGTTTCTCCTGGGTGAGTTTGCTTCTTCTCTTTCTAGAGTTTTCAGGTGTACTGTTAATTTACTAGTGTGAGATTTCTCCAACTTCTTTATGTGAGCATTTAGACCTATGAATTTTCCTCTTATCACTGCTTTCATGGTGTGCCATTAGTTTGTGTGTGTTGTACATTCATTTTCATTGTATTCTAGGAAGACTTTAATTTCTTTCTTTATTTCTTCCTTGAACTTTGGTGACTCAATTGGGCATTATTCAGTTTCCATGAGATTGTAAGCTTTCTGTAACTTTGTTGTTGTTGAAACCTAACATTAAGCCATGGTGGTCTGATAAGATACAGGAGATTATTTCAATTTTTTTTATCTGTTGAGATTTGCTTTGTGACCAAACATGTGGTTGATTTTAGAGAAGGTTCCATGGAGTGCTGAAAAGAAGGTATATTCTTTTGTGTTAGGGTGGAATAGTCTGCAGATATCTATTAAGTTCATTTGGGTCATAATGTCTGTTAGTTCCATTATTTCTCTGTTAAATTTCTGTTTGGCAAACTTGGCCATTGTTGAGAGTGGGGTGTTGAAGTCTCCCACTACTAGTGTATAGGGTTTGATGTGTGATTTAAGCTTTAGTAATGTTTCTTTTACAAATGTAGGTGCCCTTGTATTTGGGGCATAAATATTCAGAATTGAGACTTCATCTTGTCAGATTTTCCCTGTGATAAATATGTAATGTCCTTCCTGATCTCTTCTGATTGATTTTAGTTTGAAGTCTATTTTATTAGATATTAGGATGGCTACACCAGCTTGCTTTTTAAATCCATTTGATTGGAAAATCTTTTCCCAGCCTTTTATTCTGAGATAGTGTCTGTCTTTGAAGTTGAGGTGTGTTTCTTGTATGCAGCATATGAATGAATCTTGTTTTTATATCCATTCTGTTAGCCTGTGTCTTTTTTTTTTTATTTTGCAATACAATTCAGTTCTACATATCAGCCACGGATGCCCTTGTTCTCCCCCCTCCTGCCCCCCTCACCTTCCCCCCAGCCCACCCCCCATTCCCACCTCCTCCAGGGCAAAGCCTCCCCCAGGGACTGAGATCAACCTGGTAGACTCAGTCCAGGCAGGTCCAGTCCCCTCCTCCCTGGCTGAGCCAAGCCATCCTGCATAGGCCCCAGGTTTCAAACAGCCAACTCATGCAATGAGCACAGGACCCGGTCCCACTGCCTGGATGCCTCCCAAACAGATCAAACCAATCAACTGTCTCACCCAATCAGAGGGCCTGATCCAGTTGGTGACACCTCAGCCATTGGTTCATAGTTCATGTGTTTCTGTTCGTTTGGCTGTTTGTCCCTGTGCTTTATCCAACCTTGGTCTCAACAATTCTCGCTCATATAAACTCTCCTCATTCTCGCTAATTGGACTCCCAGAGATCCACCCGGGGCCTAGCCATGGATCTCTGCATCCAGATCCCTCAGTAGTTGGATGAGGTTTCCAGCATGACAATTAGGATGTATGGCCATCCCATCACCAGAGTAGGTCAGTTCGTGCTGTCTCTCGACCATTGTCAGCAGTCTGTTGTGGGGGTATCTTTGTGGATTTCTGTGGGCCTCTCTAGCACTTTGCTTCTTCCTATTCTCATGTGGTCTTCATTTACCATGGTCTCCTATTCCTTGTTCTCCCTCTCTGTTGTTGATCCAGCTGGGATCTCCCGCTCCCCCAAGCTCTCTTTCCCTCGTCCCTCGCCCTTCACTACCCCCACTCATGTCCAGGCTGTTCATGTAGATCTCATTCCATATCTCTGTCATTGGGCGATCCCCATGTCTTTCTTGGGGTCCTGTTTTCCAGGTAGCCTCCCTGGTGATGTGAGTAGCAGTCCAGTCATCCTTGTTCTACATCTAGTATCCTGCTATGATTGAGTACATACCATGTTTGTCTTCTGAGTCTGGTTTACCTCACTCAGGATGATTTTTTCTAGATCCATCCATTTGTCTGCAAACCTCATGATGTCATTGTTTTTCTCTGCTGAGTAGTATTCCATTGTGTATATGTACCACATTTTGTTTATCCATTCTTCAGTTGAAGGGCATCTAGGTTGTTTCCATGTTCTGGCTATTACAAACAATGCTGATATGAACATAGCTGAACAAGTGCTCTTGTGCTGTGGTTGAGCATTCCTTGGGTATGTGCCCAAGAGTGGTATAACTGGATCTTGGGAGGGATGGATTCCCAATTTTCTAAGAAAGTACCATATTGATTTCCAAAGTGGTTGTACAAGCTTGCATTCCCACCAGCAGTGGAGGAGAGTTCCCCTAGCTCCACATCCTCTCCAGCATAAGGTGTCATCAGTGTTTTTGATCTTAGCCATTCTGACAGGTGTAAGGTGGTATCTCAGAGTTGTTTTGATTTGCATTTCCATGACTAGGGATGTTTAGCAATTCCTTAAATGTCTTTCAGCCATTTGAGTTTCCTCTGTTGAGAATGCTCTGTTTAGTTCTATAGCCCATTTCTTAATTGTACTGTCGGGCATTTTGATGTCTAATTTCTTGAGTTCCTTATATATTCTGGATATCAGTCCTCTGTCAGATGTAGGGTTGGTGAAGATCTTTTCCCATTCTGTAGGCTGTCACTTTGCCTTGTTGACTGTATCCTTTGCTCTACAAAAGCTTCTCAGTTTCAAGAGGTCCCATTGATTGATTGATTCTCTCAGTGTCTGTGCTACTGGTGTTCTATTTAGGAAGTGGTCTCTATGCCAATGCATTCAAGACTACTTCCTACTTTCTCTTCTAGCAGGTTCAGAGTAGCTGGACTTATGTTGAGGTCCTTGATCCACTTGGACTTAAGTTTTGTGCACGGTGATAGATATGGATCGATTTGCAGCCTTCTACATGTTGATATCCAGTTTTGCCAGCACCATTTGTTGAAGATGCTTTCTTTTTTCCATTTTGCACTTTTGGCTTCTTTGTCAAAAATTATATATTCATAGGTGTGTGGATTAATTTCAGGGTCTTCAATTCGATTCCATTGGTTCACATGTCGGATTTTATGCCAGTACCAGCTGTTTTTATTACTGTAGCTCTATAGTACAGCTTGAAGTCAGGGATCGTGATGCCTCTAGAGGTTGTGTTATTGTACAGGATTCTTTTGGCTATCCTGGGTTTTTTGTTTTTCCATATGAAGTTGAGTATTATTCTTTCCAGGTCTGTGAAGAATTGTGTTGGTATTTTGATGGGGATTGCATTGAATCTGTAGATTGCTTTTGGTAAGATTGCCATTTTTACTATGTTAGTCCTGCCTGTCCATGAGCATGGGAGATCTTTCCATTTTCTGACATCTTCTTCAATTTCTTTTTTCAGGGACTTAAAGTTCTTGTTATATAGGTCCTTCACTTGCTTGGTTAGTGTTACCCCAAGGTATTTTATGTCATTTGTGGCTATAGTAAAGGGTGATGTATCTCTGATTTCCTTCTCCGCTTCTTTGTCCATTGTATATAGGAGGGCTACTGATTTTTTTGAGTTGATCTTGTATCCTGCTATGTTGCTGAAGGTGTTTATAAGCTGTATCAGTTCCTTGGTGGAATCTTGGGGTTGCTCAAGTGTACTATCATGTCATCTGCAAATAGGGAAAGCTTGACTTCTTCCTTTCCAATTTGTATCCCCTTAATCTCCTTATGTTGTCTTATTGCTCTGGCTAGAACTTCAAGTACTATATTGAATAAGTATGGGGAGAGTGGACAGCCTTGCCTCATTCCCTGATTTTAGAGCAATTGCTTTGAGTTTCTCTCCATTTAATTTGATGTTGGCTGTTGGCTTGCTGTAAATTGCCTTCATTATGTTTAGGTATGTTCCCTGTATTCCTGATCGCTCCAAGACCTTTATCATGAAGGGGTGTTGGATTTTGTCAAATGCCTTTTCTGCATCTAGTGAGATGATCATGTGTTTTTTTTTCTTTCAGTTTGTTTATGTGGTGTATTACATTGATGGGCTTTCGTATGTTGAACCATCCTTGCATCCCTAGAATGAAGCCTACTTGATCATGTTGGATAATTGTTTTGATATGTTCTTGGAGTCTGTTTGCCAGTAATTTATTGAGTATTTATGCATCAATGTTCATGAGGGAGATCGGTCTGTAGTTCTCTTTCTTTGTTGTATCCTTGTTTGGTTTAGAAATCAGGGTAATTGTAGCCTCATAGAAGGAGTTTGGTAATGTTCCTTCTGTTTCTATTGTGTGGAACAATTTAGAGAGTATTGGTATTAACTCTTTTTTGAAGATCTGGTAGAACTCTGCGCTGAAACCATCTGGTCCTGGGCTTTTTTTGGTTGGGAGACTTTTAATGACTGTTTCTATTTCGTTAGGGGTTATTAGACTATTTAAGTAGTTTATCTGGTCTTGATTTAACTTAGGTATGTGGTACCTATCCAGAAAATTATCCATTTCTTTTAGGTTTTCCTGTTTTGTGGAATAGAGGTTTTTGAAGTATGACCTGATGATTCTCTGGATTTCCTCAGTGTCTGTTGTTATGTCCCCCTATTCTTTTCTAATTTTGTTGATTTGGATGCTCTCTCTCTGTCTTTTGGTTAGTTTGGATAAGGGCTTGTCTATCTTGTTGATTTTCTCAAAGAACCAACTCTTTATTTCATTAATTTTTTTGTATTGTTCTCTTTGTTTTTATTTTATTGATTTCAGGTCTCACTTTGATAATTTCCTGGCGTCTGTTTTTCCTGGGAGACTTTGCTTCTTCTTGTTCTAGAGCTTTCAGGTGTGCTGTTAAGTCACTAGTGTGAGATTTCTCCAACTTATTTATTATGTGAGCATTTAGTGCTTTCATAGTGTTCCATAGGTTTGGATATGTGGTGTCTTCATTTTCGTTGATTTCTAGGAAGTCTTTAATTTCTTTCTTTATTTCTTCCTTAACCCATTGGTGATTCAGTTGGGTATTATTCAGTTTCCATGGGATTGTACGTTTTCTGTAGTTTTTGTTGTTGTTGATTGTAGGTTTTCTGTAGTTTTTGTTGTTGTTGAAATCCAATTTGAGACCACGGTGGTCTGATAGAACACAGGAGGTTATTCAAATTGTTTTGTATCTGTTTGGATTTTTTTTGTGGCCAAGTATATGGTCGATTTTAGAGAAGGTTCCATGGGGTGCAGAGAAGAAGGTATATTCTTTTTTGTTAGGATGGAATGTTCTGTAGATATTAATTAAGTCCATTTGAGTCATGACATCAGTTAAGTCCTTTATCTCTCTGTTAAGTTTCAATTTGGGAGATCTGTCCAGTGGTGAAACTGGGGTGTTGAGGTCTCCCAGTATTAATGTGTGGGGTTTTATATGTGATTTAAGCTTTAGTAATGTTTCTTTTACATATGTGGGTGCCCTTGTGTTTGGGGCATAAATGTTCAGAATTGAGACTTCATCTTGGTGGATCTTTCCTGTGATGAGTATGTAATATCCTTCTTGATCTCTTTTGATTGATTTTAGTTTGAAGTCTATTTTGCTGGATATCAGGATAGCTACACCCGCCTGTTTCTTAAGACCATTTGATTGGAAAGTCTTTTCCCAGCCTTTTATTTTAAGGTAGTGTCTATCTTTGAATTTGAGATGTGTTTCCTGTATGCAGCAGAAAGATGGGTCCTGCTTTCATACCCATTCTGTAAGCCTATGTCTTTTTACAGATGAATTAAGTCCATTGATATTGAGGGATATTAATGACTAGTGATTGTTCATTCCTGTTATTTTTTGTTGGTGATGTGTTTGTACTTCTCTTCATTGGGGTTTACTGCTATGGCTTTACCTATTGCCTGTGTTTTTGAGGGTGTATCTGACTTCCTTAGGTTGGAATTTTCCTTCTAGTGCTTTCTGTAGGGCTGGGTTTTTGGATAAGTATTGTTTAAATCTGGCTTTGTCATGGAATGTCTTGTTCACTCCATCTATGATGATTGAAAGTTTTGCTGGGTATATTAATCTAGGCTGGCATCCATGGTCTCTTAGTGTCTGCATTACATCTGTCCAGGTCCTTCTGGCTTTCAAAGTCTCCATTGAGAAATCGGGTGTTATTCTGATGGGTTTGCCTTTATACGTACGTCACTTGGCCTTTTTCCTTTGCTGCTCTTAATATTCTTTCTTTATTCTGTACGTTTAGTTGTTTAATTATTATGTGGCGAGGGGACTTTTTTGGGGGGGTCTAGTCTGTTTGGTGTTCTATAGGCTTCTTGTATCTTCATAGGCATTTCCTTCTTTAAGTTGGGAAAGTTTTCTTCTATGATCTTGTTGAATATATTTTCTGTGCCCTCTAGTTGGTATTCTTCTCCTTCTTCTACCCCTATTATTTGTAGGTTTGGTCTTTTCATGGTGTCCCAAATTTCTTGGACATTTTGGTTCATGACTTTGTTGGCTTTAGTGTTTTCTTTGACTGATGAATCTATTTCTTCTACTGTATCTTCAATGCTAGAGATCCTCTCTTCCATTTTTTGCATTCTGTTGATTATACTTGCATCTGAAGTTCCCAATCGTTTACTCAGATTTTCTATTTCCCGCATTCCCTCTGCTTGTGTCTTCTTCATTTTTTCTGTTTCGCTTTTCAGGTCTTTAGCCTGTGTCTTTTTATGCGTGAATTGAGACCATTGATATTAATGGTTATTAACAACCAGTGATTGTTAATTCCTGTTATTTTTGGTGGTAGTTTTGTATGTTTCCCTTCTTTGTATTTGTTGGTGTGGGACTATCTATTGTCTGTGTTTTCATGGGTGTATCTAACTTCCTTACATTGTATTTTTCATTCTAGTGCTTTCTGTAGGGCTGGATTTGTGGATATATAATGTCTAAATCTGGTTTTATCATGGAATGTTGTTTACTCCATCTATGTTGATTGAGAGTTTTGCTGGGTATAATAGTCTGGGTTGGCATTCATGGTCTCTTAGTGACTGCATAGATGTTATTCTTATGAGTCTGCCTTTGTATGTTACTTGGCCTTTTTCCTTTGCCACTCTTAATATATTTTTCTTTATTCTGTATGTTTAGTGGTTTGATTATTATGTGCCAAGGGGACTTTATTTTGGATCCATTGTAATTGGTGGTCTGTAACCTTCTTTATCTTTACAGGCATTTCCTTCTTTAGGTTGGGAAAGTTTTCTTCTATGATTTTGTTGAATATATTTTCTGTGCCTTTGAGTTGGTATTCTTCTCCTTCTTCTATCCCTATTATTCTTAGATTTGGTCTTTTCATGGTATCCCAAATTTTCTGTACATTTTGACTCATGATTTTGTTGGCTTTAGTGTTTTCTTTGACTGATGAATCTATTTCCTCTATGGAATCTTCAATGCCACAGATTCTATCTTCCATCTCTTACATTTTGTTTGTTATGCTTGCATCTGTAGTTCCTGTTCATTTACTCAAATTTTCCACTTCCAGTGTTCCCTCAAATTTGTGTCTTCTTTATTGTCACAATTTCAGTTTTCAAATCTTGGACTGTTTCTCACACTTGTTTAAATGCTTTCTCTTGGCTTTCTTTAAGGGATTTACTGATTTCTTTCCTTTTTTGTTTGACTTTTCCTCAATTTCTTTAAGGAAATTTTTTCACTTCCTCTTTAAAGATCTCTATCATCCTCTTAAGGTCATTTTTAATGTCAATTTCTTCTGTTTCTTCTGTGTTGGGATGTTCTGATCTTGCTGATGTAGGTTCTGATGGAGCCATATTGGTTTTTATGTTGTTGGCTGTATTTTTGCACTGGTGACTACTCATCTCTTTCTCCACTTGGTGCAAGTGGTGTCTGTATTTGAGGGAGGCTCTCTTGGTCTGATTGATACTCTTTGTCCAGTGGGAACTCTTTGTCTAGTTGGTGCTGATTGTCTCAGGGAGCAGCTCTTAGTCTAATTGGCACTAGTGGACTCTGGCTCAGGAGTAGCTGCAATCTCTGCATGTGGGTGGGTTAGGAGGGATGGGGGTTGTGGGTTACAGGGTCTGGTAGGGGATGATGGTAGTCAAACCTATCTGCAGGAGGCCTGCCTATTGGCTTGAGACTGCCACTGCAATGGGTAGTGGTGTTGGGGCACAGGGTTGTGCCCCTGGACCCCACTTAGACAAAGACTCACCTCTTAGTCCAATCTGGCACTGGCAGGCTCTGTCTCAGGGAACAATTTCAGTCTCGGAGGGTGGGTGGGACTTGGGAGGGGTGAGGCTTTGTGTTACAGGGTCTGTTGTGGGATGGTGGTAGTCTGACCTGTCTGTAGTAGGTCTGCCTCTGCTGACTGGCCTGAAACTGGGACTGCAATCGGTGGTGGTGTAGGGGTACAGAGTTGTGACCCTGGGATCAAGGCCTAGGGGCTGGGGTGTTTGGGTATAAGGATAAAGACTCACCTCTTAGTCCAATTGGGTGCTGGTGGGCTCTCCAGCATTGTTTTCTTAATTACTGTTACTTATTAATTTTCTCTTATTTTCTACCCCTCCTTCCATCTGGTTATTTTCCCCCAATTTGTAACATTGTCTTTCCTGCTTCTCCTCATATCTCTACAGATTTTTCATATTGAAAGTACAGTGTGTATCTTTCTGAGGTTCTCAGGTTATTTCTAACCTTAGATACCATCCTCTGTACTGCAGTCTCTTGCACTTGTCACTAAGCACATCTTAATTGAAATGCTGTTCCTTCTTTGACTGATTCTCTGTTTTCTACATTTCAGAGCTTTTCATCCTGCCCGCTGCCCCCTAGTGTAATATGAATCTTAAAAGATCTTATAATCAAAAACCCAGAGCCAGATATTGGGGTGAAAGCTGAAAGATCAGAGAAGCAGAACAGCCAGCCACTAGTTCTTACCTCTACGAAATCCTCACTCTCACAAGAGAGTGAGTTCCTGTTTCCTCATGGCTTATATACCTTTCTCTGCTCTGACATATTACTTCCTGGAATTAAAGGCATGTGTCACCACTGCCTGTTTCTGTTTCTCTCATGTAGCCCAGTATGGCCTTGAACTTACAGAGATTCAGATAGATTTCTGCCTCCAGCTTGATAGATTTAAAGGTGTGTGCCACCACTGCCTGACCTCTTTGTCTAATCTAGTGACTGTCTGTGTCCTCTGATCTCCAGGTAAGCTTTATTGGGATATATAATATATCACCACACCCCAGTCTCTCCTTTCTTCCTTTACTTCTTTCTTTTCTTTTTTCCCTTGATTTCTTTCTCCTTTCTTTCATTGAAAGAAATTGTCCAATATCATTTATCTCAGAGAATGCATGCTTTGTATTACAAGCTTATTCCCAAAAAGACTGGAAAAGTAAAAACAAAAGACATGAGTGTTATCAGACATCTTCAGCTCTGTTAATTATTTCTTAAAAGTCTAACCCCTTAATGTTGTTACA
This sequence comes from Peromyscus eremicus, assembly GCF_949786415.1. Classification (NCBI taxonomy): domain Eukaryota; kingdom Metazoa; phylum Chordata; class Mammalia; order Rodentia; family Cricetidae; genus Peromyscus; species Peromyscus eremicus. The sequence goes on from NC_081439.1 coordinate 124,627,890, forward strand.
CTGGAAATATGTATCCAACACTTAGATTTTAGGGATGCATTCAGTTCACCATGGGTACATTGCTTTTGGTACAAGATTGCATTTGGTACAGGAATAGATACTTATCCAGAAACATATTTGTTCTTAATTTTTGAAGTAAAAATATAAACATTATTTAATAGCTGATATCCTTCAATAAACCATTTGAAAATATTTTACAAAGAGTCACACACCTCTTTGCTGTTTCTTTTAGTATTTCTAAGAATATTTTAAAAATTTTATAATTAATTTAATTTTACATATCAGCCACCGATTCCCCTGTCCTTTCTTCTCCCATCAACCCCCCGCCCTCCCACCAATCCACCCCCCATTCCTACTTCCTCCAAGGCAAGGACTCCCCTGGGGATTTGGCTCAACTTGGTAGATTCAGTCCAGGCAGGTCTAGTCCCCTCCTCCCTTCACCCAGGCTGAGCAAAATGTCCCAGCATAGGCCCTAGGTTCTAAAAAGCCAGTTCATGCACTAAGGACAGGTCCCAGTCCTACTGCCTGGGGGCCTTCTAAATAGTTCAAGCTAATCAACTATCTTACTTATCCAGAGGGCTTGATCTAGTTCCATGGAGGCTCCTCAGCTATTGATTCATAGTTCATGTTTCCACTAGTTTGGCTATTTGTCCCTGTGCTTTTTCCAATCATGGTCTCAATATCTCTTGCTCGTGTAATCCCTCCTTGCTCTCGCCAGTTGTACTCCTGGAGATCCATCTGGGGCCTGGCCATGGATCTCTGCATCTGCTTCCATCAGTCATTAGATGAGAGTTCTATCATGACTGTTAGGGTGTTTGGCCATCTGATCACCAGAGTAGGCCAGCTCGGGCTTTCTCTCAACCATTGCCAGTAGTCTATTGTGGAAGTATCTTTGTGGATTTCTGGGGACCTCTCTAACACTTTGCTTTTTTCAATTCCCATGGGGTCATCATTTATCATGGTATCCCTTTCCTTGTTCTCCCTCTCTGTTCTTGATCCAGCTGGGATCCTCAATCCCCTAAGCTCTTTCCCCCAAATGTTGCCCTTCATTATCCCCCCCTCACATACAGTTTGCTCATGTAGCTCTTATCCATTTCTCAGTCATTGTGCAATTCCTGTGTCTTTCTTAGGGTCCTCTTTACTAGATAGACTCCAGGGAATTGTGAGTAGCAACGTAGTCATCCTTTGATTTACATCTACTATCCACTTATGAGTGAGTACATACCATGTTTGTTTTTCTGAGTCTGGGTTACCACACTCAAAATGATATTTTCTAGTTCCATCCATTTGCCTGCAAACCTCATGATGTCATTGTTTTTTATCTGCTGAGTAGTACTCCATTGTGTATATGCACCACATTTTATTTATCCATTCTTCAGTTGAAGGGCATCTACTTTGTTTCCAGATTCTGGCTATTACAAACAGTGCTGATATGAACACAGCTGAGGATGTGCCCTTGTGGTATGACTGAGCATTAATTGGGTATATGCCCAAGAGTGGTATAGCTGGGTCTTGGGGGAGATTGATTCCCAGTATTCTAAGAAAGTGCCATATTGATTTCCAAAGTGACTGTATAAGCATGCATTCCCGCCAACAGTGGAGGAGAGTTCCTCTTGCTCCACATCCTCTCCAGCATAAGGTGTCTTCAGTGATTTTGATCTTAGCCATTCTGACAGGTATAAGGTGGTATCTCAGAGTCATTTTGATGTGCATTTCCCTGATGATTAAGGATGTTGAGCAATTCCTTAAAAGTCTTGCAGCCATTTGAGTTTCCTCTGTTGAGAATCCTCTGTTTAGTTCTATAGCCCATTTCTTAATTGGACTGTGGGGCATTTTGATGTCTAATTTCTTGAATTCATTATATATTTTGGATATCAGTCCTCTGTCAGATGGGGGTTGGTGAAGACCTTTTTCCCATTCTGTAAGCTGTTGCTTTGTCTTGTTGACCATGTCCTTTGCTCTACAAAAGCTTCTCAGTTTCAAGAGGTTGCATTTCTTAATTATTTCTCTGAATGTCTGTGCTACTGGTGTTATATTTAGGAAGTGATCTCCAGTACCAATGCATTCAAGACTACTTCCTTCTTTCTATTCTATCAGGTTCAGAATAACTGGATTTATGTTGAGGTCTTTGATCCACTTGGACTTAAGACTTTTGCACGGTGATAGATATGAATCTATTTGCAGCCTTCTACATGTTATTATACCAGTACCAAGCTGTTTTTATTACTGTAGCTCTATAGTAGAGCTTGAAGTCAGGGATTGTGGTGCCTCCAGAGGTTGTTTTATTGTACTGGACACTTTTGGCTATCCTATGTTTTTCTGTTTTTCCATATGAAGTTGAGTATTGTTCTTTCCAGGACTGTGAAGAATTGTGTTGGTATTTTGATGGTTATTGCATTGAATCTCTAGATTGCTTTTGGTAAGATTGCAATTTTTACTGTGTTAAATCTGCCTATCCATGAGCATGGGAGATCTTTTCATTTTCTGACATCATCGTCAATTTCTTTTTTTCAGAAACTGAAAGTTCTTGTCATATAGGTCCTTCACTTGTTTAGTTAGAGTTACCCCAAGGTATTTTATATTTTTTGTGGCTACTGTAAAGGGTGATGTATCTCTGATTTCTTTCTCACCCTATTAACTGTATATAGGAGGGCTACTGACTTTTTTTGAGTTAATCTTGTATCCTGCTATGTTGCTGAAGATGTTTATAAGCTGTATGAGTTCCTTGGTCAAATTTTTGGGGTAACTATATCCTTCATTATCCAGTCTGGGTATAATGCCAAAGTCCAGGGTTTATCTCAAGTCCTTATTCAAGTAGTCTTTGAGACTGGATCATCACAGCTAGTCATCTCAAAATTGCTCTGAGCACTTTGTAGTTAAAGCTGATCTGTAGATGATGTTTGTCAGCTTAGTGATATTATTTTTATCCACATGGAATTGTTGTTGTGGGGCCCCATCTTCTTTCTGGAGACTTCAGTTGATGTTAGGCCTGGCCATGATTTCCTGCAGAAAATTGATAAGAGACTCGAACACAAAGACATATATAAGCAGCTAATTGAAGCATTTTTTCTAGAGTTAGTTAGTACTCTATATGATCATTCATATCTTAAAAAAGTTTAATATATATATATATATATATATCTGTATATTAATCTTGTAAATTTTGATATAAAATTCATGCTTTAAGAAAAGTTTAAAGAATCAGAGTAGAATCAATGAGTTGAGATTAGTAATAAAATAATCCCTTAATTAATTTGTTTTTTTTCTCCTGTCCCATAGCAGAAGATGGCTCTTTTCTTCTGGCATGATACAAGGAGTTTGCATTTTCCTTTTAACAACATGCTTGAGTTTAAAGAAGGAGAGAGCCATTCTCCAACTCCAAAGTCAGCTTTAAATTTTAATTGAACTGGGACTATTAGAAGACTAATAATGCTAAATTTCTTTAGAGAAAAGCAGAAACAAACATTTAGGAAGACTTATAAAATTTTTTAGATGATACACCCATACGCCATTTCACTCTGTTTCCTGGGATACACGATTTGTCCCTTTTCTTCAGTTGTCTCATTTGTCCAGTGTTCTTCAGATTCCTTAACCTTCATTCTCCTAAAAGATAAAAACAAAAACCTTTCCCCAAGACTAATTTTGGGGATGTTCCTTTTTGGCAAATTATTATCTGATTAAATGAAAAGGCATGTGTTACTGGTATAAGTTAGTTTAAATTGGATGGTCATGCTGGTTGATGAACTATCACCTCCTCTAATTAAGAGGTCTCTCTTGTTCAAATTGAACCTTTATCAATTTTGATGGTACCCACAGCTTATCTTTTCCTGTAGAAACAAAAGCAAAACCTCATCTCCAATGTAACACATATGCTGTTTTCCATTCTGAGGTCAGCACATCCTTAAAGTATATAGGCTGATTTAATTCTGTATTTTTTTCTATTACCCAATGTCTCTCTACAGCTGTTGTTCCTTTCTCATTGGCATTGAGAAAATTCAAAGTTAATAGAGCATTATGCAGTCTACTTCTGGGAGGTTTTGTTACCCCTTTCTGTTTATTTAGCATATTCTTTAGAGTTCTGTTTGATCTTTCTATAACTGCTTTACCTGTAGGATTATGAGGTATACTTGTAATATGCTTTATATTGCAATAAGCAAAAAAACTGTTTCATTTTAACAGAGACATATGATGGAACATTGTCAGTTTTGATTTGTGCAGGTATGCTCATGGTGGCCATAACTTCTAGCAAATGAGTGATTAGAGAATCAGCTTTTTCAGAACTCAAGGCAGTTGCTCATTGAAATCCTGAATAAGTATCGATGGTAAGGTGTACGTATTTCAATTTTCCAAATTCTGCAAAGTGAATCATGTCCATCTGCCAGATTTAATTCCTCCGAGTACCCTTTTGGTTACATCCTGCTGGTAATGGCGTTTGATTTTTGAAGGATCAAGTAGGACATTTCTTTACTATTTCTTTGGCTTGTTGCCAGGTTATGGAAAAATCCTTTTTTAAACCTTTAATATTGACATGATGTGTTTTCATGAAATTCTGAGGCCTCCAGCACATTTCCTATCAATAATTTATCAATCTCATCATTGCCTTGTGCTAGAGGGCCTGGCAGACCAGTATGGGATTGAATGTGAGTTATATATAAAGGATGACTCCTTTTCCTGATTGTATCTTGTAATTGAATAAATAGTGAAGTTAATTCTGAAGCATCAGGGATAAATTCTGCAGTCTCAATATGTAATACTACTCTTTCAGCATACTGAGATTCAGTTACTATGTTGGGAGGTTCTGAAAAATCCATTAATACCAACAAAATAGCATACAATTCTGATTTTTGAACTGAATTATAAGGACTTTGAACCACTTTACTTAAATTTTCTGATTTGTAACCTGCCTTTCCTTGTTTGTTGGCATCTGTATAAAATGTACAAACTCCAGATATGGGTTTTTCACATATAATTCAAGACAAGATCTAATCAGCTCTCTTTATAAGATCAATTCTATTGCTTTTGGGATATTTGCTGTTAATTTATCTGAAAAAATTACTGCAAGCTCTTTGCCAAGGTTCACTTTCTGTCCATAGTTTTTCAATGTCCTCATTAGTTAAAAGTATGACAAATTCTTCTGGGTCTATTCCTGCTAATTGACAAAGTCTCATTTTCCTTTCCAAATCAAGTCAGAGATTTTTTCCACATAAGTTTTTAATTTTTTGTTTGGTTTATTTGCTAAAAATATCCATTCCATTATAATATCTTCCCTCTGCATTAATATTCCTGTAGGAGAATGCCTAGAAGGTAAAATAACCAAAATGCAATCCAGCTTTGAATTAATATAATCCACGTGTCCTTCATGTACTTTCTTTTCTACCAAGGCCAATTCATTCTCAGCTTCAGGTGATAATTCTTTTGGACTATTTAAGTTCTTGTCACCTTCTAAGGTTGTGAACAAATTATTCAGTTCATCATTTTTTACCTCAACAATAGTTCTTAGATGAGAAATGTCTCCAAATATTCTTTGAAAGTCATTAAGTGTCTGTAGTCGACCTCTCCTAATTTGCACCTTTTGGGGTCTAATTTTTTTGTAGCTCTATTTTATGTCCTAAATAATTATTAGAATCTCCTCTTTGTATCTTTTCAGGAGCAATTTGTAATACCAGCAAGGCAAAATTTTCTTTACTTCTTCAAACATTCTTTCTAAAGTATCTGCATTTGAGTCAGCTAGCAAAATATCATCCGTATAATGATAAATTATAGACTTAGGAATTTTTATGTATCACTTCCAATGGCTGTTGTACAAAATATTGGCACAGGGTTGGGCTGTTCAACATTCCCTGTGGGAGGAGCCTCCACTGAAATCTTTTAACCAGTTGAGAATTATTGTAAGTTGGCACCGTGAAGGCAAATCTTTCTCTGTCTTTTTCTTGTAAGGGTATTGAAAAGAAACAGTCTTTTAAATCAATAAGTAAGAGAGGCCATCCTTTTGGTAACAGAGTAGGCAAAGGCATTCCAGATTGTAGAGAGCCCACTGGCTGAATTATTTTGTTAATTGCTCTAAGGTCTGTTACCATTCCCCATTTACCAGATTTCTTTTTAATAACAAATACAGGAGAATTCCAAGGGCTGCTTGATTCTTCAATATGCTGAGGATTTAACTGATCTTCTACCGGCTCTTCTAGAGCCTGGAGTTTCTCTGTTGTTAAAGGCCATTGCTGAACCCATACAGGCTTGTCTGTTAACCATTTTAAAGGTAGAGGTGTTAGTGTTTTTGGAAGATCATCAGTTGTTGTGCCCTCTTCTTGTATAATATGGATGTCTGGTGACAACTCATTAGAATAATATCTTCTAATATTTCATTCAGAAACATGTGCTAGTTTATGATTTTTTTCTGAGGTTGGAGGGATGTTAATCTGAGTATTCCACTGTTGCAACAGGTCTCGACCCCACAGGTTCATAGCTATTTTAGCCACATATGGTTTTATTTTTCCTCTCTGTCCTTCTGGACCTATACATTCGAGCCATCTTGCACTCTGTTTCACTTGAGATAATGTTCCAATCACTAACAGCTGAATGTTTACCTCCTGAAGATGCCGAGTTGGATGCCAAAATTGTGGTGCAATTATGGTAATGTCAGCACCTGTGTCTACCAGACCAGACAACAAAACACCATTTATTCTTTTTGTTAATTTTGGTCTTTGTTCATTTATCGAAGTTTGCCAAAAATTTTTCTTTATGTTTTCTCCTGAATTTTTTGTTCTCTCTATCTCAGCTCTTTCATTAGCCTCAGCAGACTGATTTATTCCCTTAGGCATTTGATTATTTAATTGCTTTGAGTAGGGGTTTCCTCTACGACTGCAGGAAAGGTCTGAACTGGATTTGCTGTGGGGGTCTGCCTGAGGCCCCTCTGGGAGTTTCTCAAAGACTGAGGCAAAGGATTACCTTGCCTGTCCCTTATTGATCTGCATTCATTGTTCCAGTATTTTCCCTTACCACACCTTCTGCATACTCCAGAAGGAAGTGGCATTCTGTTGCCATTATTCCTTGAAGAAACATTGTTTCTAGGAATGCCCTGTTTACAATCCCTTTTCAAATTTCCTTGCTTTCCACATCCAAAACATCTAACATTCCTCAAACCTTTTAAAATTGCTTCTCCTACCCACATATCATCATGGTCATGAGCCTAAACTTTAACTGTGTCTCTAATCCAATCTTCCAAGGGTGCAGATCTTGCATTTAATGGCCTGATTTTTCTCTTACATGCTGCATTCGTGTTCTCAAAAGCCAACGATTCAATTATTATCTGACTAGCTTCTGAATTTGGGACCATTCTCTTTACTGCTGAAGTCAATATTTGTAAGAAATCTGTTAAAGATTCTTTTGGGCCCTGTATAACCTTTGTAAATGACTCAGTTTTCTTTCCTGGTTCCTCAACTCTGTCCCATGCATTCAAGGCTGCTATTTGACATAAAATCAAGGTTTGGATATCATATAATCATTGTGTTTGTACTACAGCATATTGGCCTTCTCCAACAAGCTGATCCTGGAAGACTTCTATACTTTTATCCCTCCATTGTTTTTCTATGTTTTTAGCCTCATTTTTGAACCACATTTGCTACTGGAGCTGTTGTCTGGGTTCCAGAACAGTATGTGCCAGCTCTGCCAGTCCTGTTTTATAATCCTATTATAAGTTGACCAGGTGTTTAACATTTGCTTTACATATGGGGACATGCATGCCATAAGATGCTATTGCCTCCTTAAATCTCTGTAAGTCTAACATTTTAATTGGAATCCAAGTATTTTGTCCATTTTCTTCACCAGGTACCTGCTGTAAGGCTACCGGATAAATTAAAGGTGATTGTGTGAAAACAGGCTTTCTTTCTGTAACCTTATGATCCAATTTTGAAACAACTTCACTGTTAATTTCTTCTGTCTGAATTTGAATTTCTCTATAATTCATTTTTACAGGTTTAACAGGTTTTCTAAGACTGTTAGAAAAGAAATTTCTTTAAAATATCTGATATCTTAATTGACTTACCAAGTCTGCGTAGAACAGTAGAAAAATGAGGGAATTTCAGAACAGCTACCTAATGTCTGAGGTATGAATCCAGAGAGAGAGAGAGAGAGAGAGAGAGAGAGAGAGAGAGAGAGAGAGAGAGAAAGCAAGAAAGTGGAGCCACATGTTCTGGCTAAAAGCTTATATCCAACCATATGTTCCCACTTGAGTCAAGTTGAGCCTGGACTCAGGCTTCCTTAAGCTCTGTCCACTGCAATTAGTTGTAGCTCTGGCAAGGCAGGCCTGAGTTGTTTGTAGCATTGGCTTTAAGCAAGTATCTCCAGCTGTGGTAACAGCTTGTAGCTATGGTCAGTCGAGCCTGAGAACTAAGCCGAGCTGGGCCCGAGCTAGGGAGCTGGGCCGCCTAGGTGGGAAACTGGACCCGCTGCCAAGCCAAGCCAAGAGGTTTTTAATGAATTCTTGCCATGTTGGGCGCCAAATGTAGATGAACGGTCTTGTTAAATAAGAAACACAGAGCCCATGCAGAGATGAAAGCCCAAGATGTCAGAGCTAAAAACCTTACCCTTCACTGCTGCTGTTGTCCTCTTCAGCAGGAGAGCTATTTCCTGTTTGTCTTTTTTATAGACTTCCCATTCTTCCTTCTCATTGGTTGTAAACACAACCACATGACCTCCTCATCACTGCCTGTCTGTACAGACCTCCAGGTCTTTCTATGGTTGGTATTGAGATTAAAGGCATGTGTCTCCATCCTGGCTGTATCCTTGAACACACAGAGGTCAGCCTAGCTCTGCCTCCCAAGAGCTGGGATTAAAGGCATGCACCAACACCTCCCAGTTTCTGCTGTGATTTGCTATTATCTCTGACCGCCAGGCAACTTTATTTATTAACATACAAATAAAATCACATTTCAGTACAATTAAAATATCACCATATTTACCCTTTTCTATTTTAATAAAAAGAAAAAATGAAAAAGGTTATAACTAATATAAGAAAAACTATATACAAAAGCACAATAACTATATACCATATATACAAGCAATAAATACCTAAACAATGTCTAGTTTATTTGTATTTGACAAATTCAGAGAAAATAATCCCATTATCTATCCTATTTTGGTAAGTCTAAAATGTACCTAATTCACTTTCTATCCTCACTAGTTTTCAACTATAACTAACTAATCTTCAACTGTAACTAACTAATCTTCACCTCTGTCTTTTTTCTCAGAGAGGCAACTTTATTTATTAACATACAAATAAAATCACATTTCAGTACAATTAAAATGTCACCATACACATGTACTGAGAAGGATTAATAAATGTTAGGTCATGTAGCTGAAATCCTTCTGTATGGCAAAGGATACCATCATTTGGGCAAAAGGCCTCTTTAGATTGGGCAAAAATCTTATGAACTACACATCTTATAGAGGGATATTATGTAAAAAAAAATAAAGAACTGAAAAAGACCCTGAACATCAAGAAAACAAATACTCCATCAAAAACTAGGATACAGAAAGTAAACAGAGGGTTCTAAAAGACGAAACACAAGTGGCTGAGAAAAACTTAAAGCAAATTTTAACCTTAGCCACCAGGAAAATGAAAACTAAAACATCTTTGGGATTTCATTTTATCTAGTAGGAATGTCCAAGATCCACAAAATAAATGACAGCTCATGCTCCTGAGGATGTGTGAAAAGTAACACTCACCAATTCCTGGTGCGAGGGCAAACTTGTACAATAAATGTCAGGAAGTTGGAATTAGATCTACCTTAATATCCAGCTATATCATTCTTCAGTATACACCCATATGACTTTATATCTTACTACAGAAATACTTCTTTATCCACATTCATTGATGCTCTATCTAGTATGAGATCTCTCCAATTACTTTATGTAGGCACTTAGTGCTTTGAAATTTCCTTTTAGCACTGCTTTTATTGTGTCCCATAAATTTGAGTATGCTGTGCATTTATTTTCACTGAATTTTAGGAAGTCTAACAGTTGAGCTATCACCAAGATACATAGAACATAATAAAATCACACACTCAAGACTAGTCAGAAACAAACATGCACTGGCCATGTATATTTACATGTTTAACTGAGCCTGATGCAATTTTGTGTAGCTCCATGTCTCCAACAAAACGTACAGGCATAGATCCATACATACATATAAAAGAGATAAAACTTGTCCTACCTCCACTAGTGTTGGGAATTTAGGAGAAGAGTATCTTGTGAGTTATTACATTTAAATTTTGTGGGCACAGCAGTGTTGCATCAGGACTGGCTGTTGGCTTTCCTATATGAGAAAGGCAAGGAAAGAGGAAGAGGATAGGGAGGAGTTCAATATAGAAGATGGGACTGACATTTAGGTAGAGCTTGTGGTATTAGAGAAGAAGGAGGGGCAGCAGAAGAGAGGAAGGCAGGCAAGAGGGAGAATGTTGTCCCTCAGCCTTTGTCATGGAGGTGGAGAAGGTAGAAAGGATGTGAAAAGAGAAGAAGGCTAGCCACTAGGTAGAGTATGTGATAGTGAAAAAGGGAGAGTGGCAGATAGTGTTCCTGGAAGGGATGCTAGTGCCAGTGACCCAAGAAGCTCAGCCAGGATGGAGAATTCAGGGTCAAAGTCGCTAGATGAAAAGGCATCTGGAGCCTCCCCAAACCTGGCCAACAAAAAATATTTGAAAGATTTGTAACAGTCAGTGGAATGCTTCTTCACCCATCCCTCCCATTGAACATGAGTCCACTGACTTCTGATTCTCCCTCCCCAGATTGTCTCATGCCAACAAAAAGTAGCCAGATTTGAACTGGCACCCATATACCCAAAATGGTCAGAATGTTCAATTGTAGCTTCTGACTCATACACACACACACACACACACACACACACACACACACACACACACACACATATATATATGAGAAAGCAAGATCGAGAGAGAGAGAGAGAGAGAGAGAGAGAGAGAGAGAGAGAGAGAGAGAGAGGAATGGGGCTATCTGGACTGTGCAAGGGCAAGTCATGGGCTCTAACTGAACAGATATTACCTCAGAGTAAAGAGTTGAGAAATAATGGACTTAAAAAACAAGCTGGTGTAGCTATTCCAATATCTAATAAATTAATCAAAAGAGTTAGGGTGGATACTTCACACTCATCAAAGGAAAGATCCACCAAGATGATCTTTCAATTCTTAACATCTATGCCATGAACACAAGGGTACCCACGTTTAAACATTACCAAAGCTCAAACCACACATTAACCCTCACAGTTTGATAGTGGAAAACTTCAGCACCCCACTCTCACCAATGGACAAGTCATCCATAGAAAAACTAAACAGAGAAATACTCAAGCAAACAGACATAAGAAACCAAATGAACCTAACAGATATCTACAGAACATTTCACACAAACAAAAAAGAATACACCTTCTCAACACTTCACATAACATTCTCCAAAACTGACCACATACTCAGTCACAAAAAGTCTCAACATATACAATAAAATTGAGATAATGCCCTGAATCCTATCAGACCACCATGGATTACAATTGGATTTCAACAACAGTAGAAACAACAGAAAGCCTACAAAATCATGGAAACAGAACAACTCTTTACTGAATGACTGCTAGGGTCAAGGCATCCACTATCTCAGGCACTGTGTAGAAATTTGGGCTCCATATTGGGCATCAAATATACCAGGTTTTTTCTATTAGGTCATCAACCAGCTCCCAAACCATGACAGGGAGACTTATTATTATTAGTTTTGAATGATTGCTTAGCTTAGTCTTGTTTCTGGCTAGATCTTTTAACTTAAATTAACCTGTTTCTCTTTATCTACCTTTTGCCTTGGGGCTTTTTACTTTTCTTTCATTCTGTATATCTTACTTGCACTGTTTCTCATGTCTGGCTGGCTGGTGGCACCCTGGCTGGCCCCAGGCATCTACCTCTCTCTATCTTCTCCTCTCTTCTATCATTCTTTTTGCACCCTGGCTGGCCCCAGGCATCTCCCTCTCTCTATCTTCTCCTCTCTTCTATCATTCTTTTTGAGCCTAGATTTTTCCTACATATTCTCTCTGCCTGCCAGCCTCACCTATTCCTCTCCTGCTGTGGGATGTTTGGTATGGCAAATGTGTTGCTCTGATTGGTCAATAAATAAAACTGATTGGCCAGTGGCCAGGCAGGAAGTATAGGCAGGACAAGGAGGAGAATAAAGCTGGGAAGTGGAAAGCTGAGTCAGAGAGACACTGCCAGCTACCACGATGACAAACAGCATGTGCAGATGCCGGTAAGCCACGAGCCACATGACAAGGTATAGATTTATAGAAATGGATTAATTTAAGCTGTAAGAACAGTTAGCAAGAAGCCTGCCATGGCAATACAGTTTGTAACCAATATAAGTCTCTGTGTTTACTTGGTCGGGTCTGAGCAGCTGTGAGACTGGCAGGTGAGAGAGATTTGTCCTGACTGTGGGCCTGGCAGGAAAACTCTAGCTACACTCTCCTGCCTAGCTATTGGCCATTCAGCTTTTGATTATAACAATCAAGTGCCTTAGGCAGTCAAGATATAAAATACAACGCATCATTACAAATTTAAACAAATATAGCACAAACAAGTGTAACAAATCTTTACATCATTAAACAAATGCAGAATAAACAAATGTAACATATCTTTAAATAGTGAGAATAATATTCTACAACAATCCTGAGTGAAGCAAACCTGATGCAGAAAAATGAATGTTTTCTCTTATATACGAATGTTAACTCTTAAGCTTTCAATATGTGTGTTTCAAACAGAATTACTATAGAGGTTAGGTACCTAGTAAGAGACCATGAGGGAGGAGAATATCTTCCAAATAATGAGAAACAAATACAATGTTATAGAGAGGTATAGGGGAACCTAGAATAGGAAGATTGAATAGTGAAGTGGGTGGGAGATTAGGTAAAGGAGGGAACAGAAAAAAGGACAAGTAATAGTAAAATTCATTTGACAAATGATATGGAAACTGACTACTATATAAGTCTCCCAAAATACAAACATCTATAGAAAAGAATGCAAATGGAGTCATCAACTAGTAGGAGAAACAATGCCCAAATAGAAATCTTATACTTCAAATAAGAGCTCCAGTGTCATGAGTGGGTTACATTTTGTCGAGTCATTGGTGAAAATGGTCTCATGGAATCCTTCAAATATCACAGGCTATTGCCAAGATTATTGATTTTCCTCCACACCTTATTTATGTCATCAAATATGGATAAGTATAGCTGATACTTAACTAGAGGTTTCACCCTTATTTACTATCTTTCATTTCCTAGAAGTTACTCTTCACACTACTGGAGGAGAAATATAATCATCAATATCACCTAGATATATATCCTGCAACTTAAATCAACAATGTGCCTTCAAGATATACTGGTGTAGTATTGACATGAATGTTATAAACATAATGGACTTCTTGTTGACTGAATTTAAAGCATATTCCCTAAATGGTATCTATATTTGGCACTGCAAAAATGATTATGAACCTAAGACTACACAGGTAATGTGCCCTAGGGGAAAACCTAACACAGTCATTCCGCTAAAGGATCATAGCAATTAACATAGCAATTATACACTCCTGATTGCTATGGGATATCATTCTGTATGCTGTCAACATGTGTTGCTCTGATTGGTTGATAAATAAAATGCTGATTGGAAAGTAGCCAAGCAGGAAGTATAGGCAAGGCAAGCAGATGAGGAGAATCCTGGGAAGAGGATGGGCTGAATGAGGAGACCATCCAGACACAGAGGAAGCAATATGTCAAGGCAGAACTGAGAAAAAGTACCAAGCCACATGGCTAACGATAGATAAAAATTATGGGTTAATTTAAGTGTAAGAACTAGTCAGTAAAAATCCTGAGCTAATAGTCAAGCAGATATAATTAATATTAGCCTCTGTATGTTTACTTGGGGGACATGAGTGGGAAAGATTTGTCCTGACCACTGACCAGCCAGGACACAGGAAAACTTGCAACTACATTTGGCTGCCCAATGTGGAGTAAGAGTTTCCATCTAAAACCTGAAAAATCTTTTAAAAAAAGATTCTAAAATGGAGGTAAAAAAGCTTCCAGTTATGTCTCTGAGGAAAGCCATGAGCTACAGTATGACGGGTTCACAGTGGTGTGTGGGCTTGACCTGCAATATGGTGGATTTGTGCTGTGGTACACAGAGGCATCTCATAAGATGCACAGCCACTTGCATGGTGGATTTAGCTTTTGCTAGTACAGAAAAAAAAATGTTTCTGGTTTACACACTGCTTTGAATGAGGCATAGATTCATTGCTTCCAAGAGTTGGTAGAGTGCATGGCTCCCAGAGCTGGTGGTAAATGTACCACTGCCGTATTGGGAAGCTGAAGTGGGCAGAGTTAGCAGCCAAGATTTCTGCTTCAGTACTAGCCACTGCAGTTTAAAGCAATAGATTCACAATTAGACAGATTCAGATGAAATAAAACCTAAACATTTTGCAGTGTGTGTAAAAATGTACATAGGCTTGGAAGAGAGAGGAAAATGAATATAGACAGTTATATAGAAATAGTTTAAAAAATCAAGTCTTTAAAGAGAAAGTAAAAGTAATAAAAAATAAGCCACATGAAGTGGTAAATCACACAGATCCTGGATTATATTGTCTTTGGGATTTTTAACTGCAGAAAGACATTTGATTGTAAAGGCTACTGAGTTAAACCAATATGTGTATTTTAAAGGTATCTTGGCTTCAAGATTTGGATCTAAGGATATGTTGCTTTGTAAAGGAGGCTCTGCTTTTGTTTCTACAGGAAACAAGAGGCTATGAATTTGTTCCAGGTTAAGACACATCACATTTGATCAGCCAAGACTCCCTGAAAGGTCTTCAGTGGCACAATGGCCCAGGTGATCCAACATCCAGAATGTCTTCAAGGCAACTGGCTTAGACAATGCAGCCTCACAGACTACTACAGTCAGGACTTGACAATAATTCTTAATTTTGTCAGGATCCCCATAAGATTTCCAGTGCCCTCAACCACAGGAAGTAGTATGCAAAGATGTGCCCAAATTCCAAAATATTGTTTATGAATGTTTATTTTTATTTAAAACAGGTTGATTGTAAATGCAATAGCTTTCTAAAGAAGAAAAGGGGATATAGATATGGAAGGATAAAAGGAGAGATTACTAAATCTACTTTTAAAGAGCAACAACTTCTTTGAAATGTTTTACATTGCTATGGATTTTAATTTATTGATACAAATTAGTTAATTTTGTTATACTCTCTGTATATTTCTACTCTCATTTATGTAACTCACTTAAATTGTAATGGATAGTTAAGAAATATAGATTAATAATTAGTCATCTATGATAATCAAACTTACAGTCATGTTAGTTATGTTTTCTAGGTATACATAGATATATTTCAATTAGGTAAGTAATCTTTAAACACTCCAAAGACCTACAGAATATGGCACTTAAAATGGTTTAAAAACTTAGCCTTTCTAGACAGTGAGACACATCTGCTCCTGGCAGCACCAATTTATTTCAAAGAGAAAGACACTCTATATGGAATTTATCTTCTTCTTGGCAAAATAGGCACTTGGGCAAGAAACTGTTCTTGCCTGAACTGCTTGACAAAATGTTTCATCAACTAAACATGCAGGACCCATGGGAAGGTAACCTCTAAACTTTGCAAGATTAAATGGTCCTTCAGGTCCCTGATTCACAGAGAAGACTGCCAGATATTCTACACAACACACAAAGAAGTGATTAAAAAACTCTAGGCCTATAGGCTAGAAGCCTCAATGTTGCAGAGGAACTTTGGGTGACTGTCCAGGAAGCCAGATGTCTCTGTCATTCTAGATTTTTGTAAGTTGCTTATAGTGTCCTTCCTGTTTACTTAGGTAATATTAGATCCTTCTGAGGTCTTTGATATAGTTGAAGACTAGATAGTTATAATCATATTTTTCCTTGGTTATAAAAGATAAATTAGATATGAAATTTTAGACTCACAAATATAAGATAGGTAGAATGTTTTCTTTAATTTTGCCAAATACAAATAGACTAGATATTGTAACTGTAATTCTTGCTTGATAGCTGTTTTGTTATATGTAATTTTACTATGTTAAAGTTAAAACTTTCCTTTTTAATTAAACAGAAAAGGGGAAGTGCTGTGGGATGTCGTTCTGTATTCTGTGAATATGTGTTGCTCTGATTGGTTGATAAATAAAGTCATGATTGGCTAGTAGCTAAGCAGAAAATATAGGCAGGGCAAGCAGACAAGAATTCTGGGAAGAGGAAGGGCTGAGTGAGGAGACCAGCCAGACACAGAGGAAGCAAGATGTCAAGGCAGAACTGAGAAAAGGTACCAAGCCACATGGCTAAACATATATGAGAATTATGGGTTCATTTCAGTGTAAGAGCTAGTCAGTAATAAGCCTGAACTGATAGCCAAGTATTTATAATTAATATAAGCTTCTGTGTGCTTATTTGGGGAACATGAGTGCGAGAGATTTGTCCTGACTGCTGACTGGCTGGGACACAGGAAATCTTCCAACTATACCTGATGTCATACTTCTATACCCATCAATCAGTGCCTTGCTTGATCTATATCATAAAAACTTCTTGAAGTAGATGACAATTAATACAGAGACTAACAACTAACAATGTGTATAAAGTGAGATACTTTGAAGCATGCAGTCATAAGTGGGATGTCTTCATTAAAGCCCTCCCTCCCTTCACAGATCAGGGGTCTATGTGAAAAAAGAGTCAGAAAGATTGTAAAATGCAGAGGTGATAGATGACTACAAGGAAACGGTGTCTTCTAGACACAACAGAACTGATGTACAGACATATGAACTCACAGAGACTGTGGTAGCATGCACAAGATTTGTACATGTTCACAATAGATTTGTTCTCAGCATTGAAAGGAGGAGACTGATACAACCACTCCCACACCAAACCAAGAAACCATATGCAATTGATACCCATTTACAATGAAAAAATTAGTTTTCTCTAACGGAGCCTCACTGGATACATCAACTACATTCCAGGGCAATCCCTATGCCTGGGATTAGTTGGTCAACACACATGGACTCCATGTTTTTTGTTTATTCATTTTCTGGCATTTCATTATTTATTCATTTATTTTTTATGTTATTCATCTTTTGATGGTTTCTTTTGATTTTCATTTTTGCATTATCATCAGGTTTATTTTTGTATTTGTTTTTGTTGTTACAATAGAAAGATACAGAACAGAAAGTTAAGCAAACAGTAACATGACAATAATCTGGGAGGATTTAGGGGAAAAGAAACACCAAAATAGAGTGTATGAAAAAATTTAAATAAAAGTAAACAGTTTAATCAAATTCTACAATAAAGTACAGTAATACAAATATGGTATATCAAACAACAGAAAAAATACCTCAGAACAAACAAAATGTGGGATGGTTTTTAGAATCTTTCTCTGTGGTTTAAGGAGTGCCACTGAGGGTCTCTGCCATTGCATGAAACTGTGAAAATGAAAACTGGATTAGATTAGAGAACTCAGGATGTTGGAGGTGCCAGAGTTGTGGGACATCTGCTGTGATGAGCTGAATAAAGGGCATAGAATCAGCCCAAGAGACAGAATTGTACTGCATTCAGTAAAAGAAATTCAAAGGATGGAGCCATTTAAGACCTTTGCTATTGGACATGGAGCTTCAGAATTTGGAGTTTGCCTTCGTGGTTTTCAGTCTTGCTATAGCCTAGTATTTCCTCACTCTGCCAGCTTCCCTTACTTTTGGCATTGTAATGTATATTTTGTGACATTGTATGTTAGAAGTATGTGATTTACATTTTGCTTGCAGATGATGTTTGTAGCTGGAGTTTTCTCTCCAGGTCCTGTCGAACCCTGGCAGTCTGACAGCCCACTTATAAAATAAACACAAAGATGCTTATATTATTTAGAAACTGTATGACCATGGCAGGCTTCTTGCTAACTGTTCTTATATCTTAAATTAACCCATTTCTATTAATCTATACCTTGCACTTGGCTCGTGGCTTACCGGCATCTTCACATGCTGCTTGTCATGGCAGTGGCTGGCAGTGTCTCCTTCTGCCTTCCTGTTCTTTCTTTTCTCCTCTCTGTTAGTCCCATCTATACTTCCTGCCTAGCCACTGGCCAATCAGTGTTTTATTTATTGACCAATCAGAGCAACACATTTGCCATACAGAACATCCCACAGCACTTGTTTACAAGTAACATATTGTCTTTAGTCTCAGAAGAGACTTTAGACTTTTAAACTGTACTTTGTCTGAAAGAATATGGAGATTTTTTATTTAAGAAATTTTTTATACATTTTACATAGATACCACAGATCACCTTCTCTTACTTCTTCCCACTTCCCCCACCCACCTTTACCCCAACTCACCCTCCCATCCAGTCCTCTGAAAGGGTAGGGCCTCCCATGAGGAGTCAGCAAAGCCTGGTACATTCAGTAGAGGCAGGTCCAAGCCCCTCCCTCCTGCATCTAGGCTGATGGGCTCCAGAAAGCCAGTTTATGTATCAGGGATAGATCCTGATTCCACTTCCAGGGGCCCCTCAAATAGACCAAGCTACACAACTGTCTCCTGTATGCAGAGGGCTTAGTCCGATCTCATGTGGGCTTCATAGCTGTTAGTCTAAATTTCATGATTTCCTAGGAGCTTGATTCAGTTGTCTCTGTAGACTTCACCATCATGATCTTGGGACCTCTTGCTCATAGAATCCCTTTTCCTTCTCTTCAACTGGACTCCTGGAGCTTGGCCAGGTGCTTGGCTGTGGATCTCTGCATCTGCTTCCATCAGTTACTGACAAAAACTCTATGATGACAGTTAGGGTATTCACCAATCTGATTACTAAGTTAGGCCAGTTCAGACACCCATAAGTGGATATGAGATGTAAAGCAAAGGATAACCTGACTACAACCCATAGCTCCAGAGATGCTAGGTAACAAAGGGGATCCTAAGATGGATGCATGGGTTGCCCTGGGAAGGGGAAATAGATGAGATCTCCTGAGTAAGTTAAGGGCAAGTTGGGGTAATATAGTGGTGGAGATGGGGGATGAGAAAATGAGGGAATAAGATGGTTGAGCTGGGGGAGGGACAGAGTCTGAAAGCAATGAAAGAGATCTTTTGATAGAAGGAAATATTATGGAGTTAGTGAGAAACCTGGTGCTAGGGAAATTCCCAGGAATCCACAAGGATGACCCCAGCTTAGACTAATAGCAACAGTGGAGAGGGTGCCTGAACATGGAGATTTTTGAAGTTGGACTAAATACATTTTGCATTTTGATATGGCCATAAACCTATATCAAGGGAATTAAAGGTAGCACTTTGAAAGAAAATGGACCCTATACTTGGTCTACAATTGGTGGAACTGTCAGGGAATGTTTTGTAGGTATGGCTTTGTTAGAGGAGGTGTGCCACTGGGGTAAAGTGGGGGGTTGAAATTTCAAAAGTTTATGCCATTTTGTTCCCAGTTAGCGCTCTGTCTCATACTTGTCTTTCAAAATGTAAGCTCTCAGACACTGCTCCACCACTGCCATATCTGCCTACCAGATGTCATGTTCCTTTCCACAATGGTCACAAATTCTAACCCTCTGGAAAACCCACACCATCCCATTTACCTCTTTTTTTGGCCTTGCACTTTATAGACCAAGATGTAAGCTCTCAACTACTGCTCCAGCACCATGTTCCTTTCCATTATGGTCATGGATTCTAATCATTTGGAAATGTAAGTCTCAAATAAGTGCTCTTTTATACGTTGCCTTGATCATGGTGTCTTATCACAACAATAGAGTAGTAACTATGACATACTGCTACTGTATTCACAATAATGACGTGTCCTTACATGATGAGGTCTCCTGTATATCCTAAGGTCTCTTCTGGACTTGAAGATGATGGTAATGTCTGATAGATATCTCTGGAGATCTGCATAGCTGTGTATGAGTAGTTAACCTTGTTTGTGGACATTTATTCTTCAGTGATGTCTAGTGTTAGGATACTGGTCTTGAATCCCTTCTTCACATCTTTACTCTCACAGACATCCAGCCTACTATTTGCCTTGGCTTCATAGTAATTGATGTCTTCTTCCTTGACATTGTCTCTCCAGAAAGTAGCTAAAATTTTCTCCAGTCCTGCCTGGCCCACAGTCATGACAAATCTCTCTCACCCACCAGTCCCACAGCCACTCAGACCCAACCAAGTAACACACACAGACACGTATATTGCTTACAAACTGTAGGGCCATGGCAAGCTTCTTGTTATCTAGTTCTTCTATCTTGAATTAACCCATTTCTGTTAATCTATATGTTCCACGGCTTTACCTGCTGCCTTTACATGCTGCTCCCTGGACAGAGGCTGACATCTCTTCCAGCTTCCACCTCCCAGCCTCTTTTCTCTGTTTGTCCCACCTATCTTATACTTCCTGCCTGGCTACTGGCCAATCAGTGTTTTACTTATCAATCAGTCATAGCAACATATATTCACAACAAACAGGACATCCCACAGCACTTCCCCTTTCCTGTATATTTAAAAAGAAAGATTTTAACTTTAACATAGTAAAATTACATATAACAAACCAATTATCAAGCAATAATTACAGTTACAATGTTAAAGAAGATATTCTATCTATCCTGTATTTGTGAGTCTAAGGTTTCACATCTAACTTATCTTTTACTGTAACTAAGGAAATTATAACTATCTAGTCTTTGACTACATCAAAGATCTCAAAAGGATATAATATTACCCAAGAAATGGGAGAAGGAAGTAAGCAACTTTTGGGAGTCTTGCAAGAGTAGACAGAGACAGCTGGCAGCCTGGACACTCATCCAAAATTTCTCTGTAAAGTTGGGGCATCTGTCTTAACATTTTTCTTGATTCTACTCTTTACTTCATGTTTCATTTTCTAAGCATTATTCAACATCAAATTTATAACAGGATTATTTCTTCAGAATCCACCATATTTTTTCATGAAACCTTGAGAATATAGAGAAATGAATGTATTTTAATATATAGACATATCTGCCTACCCATTTATATATTCCCTTATTTATCCATTCATAGGTCTATTATTTTAATGAGCACCACAGGGAGAACACTTGGCAATTTTCCATCTCCACCTATCTCATGAAGCAGATTGATACATGAAATTTCACCATTTGAGAATCTTTCTTATAAATGCTTGCTCTGAAACGAGTAGTTTAAATTGTAAAGAATCATGCAAGAGGCAAAGAGCTGTTTTTCTCTATATAACCAACTTTATTTTTTGAGTATGCTTCTACTCTGCATACCATGTCAGCTCTTGAGAATTTGTTGTATGAGGATTCATTATCCTTTCTTCTTATTTCACTTTGATTTATATTGAGAAAGCCATAGTTGGTTGTATGAAGTTTATTTTCAGATGTGGAAGAGTTTCTTTCTTTATCAACTGTAGAAAAGAAAAGGATGTTCCTGGCACAATTTATTCCTTCTCATGCTGTATTGGAATAAAAGGAATTCTACTGCTTTTCTCTTAAATGAGGTCACATTGGGTTTATGTCAAAGCAAAGACTGTCAAGGTTTCACAATATCTATGTTATAGCAAAGAAAATTGACTGTGAAAACACATTATTTGATCCATTATTGACTTTTTCACTGGCTTAGAGCATTATAATGATAATTATTCTTACCAAGCTGAAATTTAAGTTTTCCCCATTCATTTCATTTTTTAAAAAAATTATACATGAGTAACGAATTTATATTTATTTCACCCACTCAACTCTTCCTGTTTCTACCAACTCCTTCTAAATTTCATGACTTCATCTTTAATTATTATTTACATATATATACATTATATTATTATTTACATACATATACATTATATATATATATACAACTATAATTGCATACAGACTGCTGAATCAATTTAGTGTTGCTTATATTTACATGTGTTTAGAATTTACCTTAATCCCTAGAGAATGCTGATTCTTCTCTCAGGAGCCATTTATTTTCCATAGCTCTTGATCTAGAAATAAGGCCTTATTATATCTTTCTATTCATATGTGCATATAAATGTGGTGATACATTGTTTCCTCCAATATATTGTGCACCCTAATAAAGTTTGCCTGGGGATCAGAGGACAAAGCCAGCCACTATATTAAACATAGAACTCAGGCAGTGGTAATGAGTGGTAATGCATGCCTTTAATCCTAATATTTGGGAGGCAGACATCCATCTGGATCTCTGTGAATTCAAGGCCACATTGGGAACAGAGCCAGGTGTTGAGACACACACCTTACATCCCAACACTAGTTAACCATAAAGGTTTGGAGGTATACCAACTATTTAAGATATAAAGAAATGCAAGTTCATAGTTAGTCATTACAATTGAACTTGTAGTAATATTAGCTATATTTTCAAGGTCAAGCAGAGATATATTTTAGATGGACATGACATCTTCAAACACTTCAGAGATCTGCAGAATATGGCATTTAAGTTGTTTTAATAACATAGTTTTTTTTTCATAGTTTTTTTTTAATGACAATGAGACATATCTGCTCTTGGCAGCGCCAATCTACTTCAGAGAAGATGATGGGCATTGAAGAAACTCCATATGGAGTGTACTTTCATTGTGACAAAAGTTAGCCACTGGTCAAGAAAGTGTCCTTGCATTAACTGCTGACAGTATGCTGTCCAAAATGGACAAGCAGGACACAAAACAAAGGACTGCTGATGCTTGCCAAGACAAGTTAGGAAGGCTCTTTAGAAAATCTTGCTTCACAGATGAGTCTGTCAGATATGCTAAGCCTGTTGGCCAAAGATAATGCCCCAACATTGCAGAGAAACTGCAGGTGAATGTCCAGGCATCTGGCTGTATCTGTCATAACTCACATTTTTTAGAAGTCATTTGTTTGCACTTCCTGTTTTACTAGGTAATGTTATTTCCTTCTCAGGTCTCTGAGGTAGTTGATGATTATGTAGTCATAGTTTTTATTGTTAAGAAATTAGAAAAAATACTCACTGAGAGGTATAAAGTGTATAAATTTGAAAAACATCAAAAGATAGTTTTGGTAATGTAAATTAGGATAGAAGGTAAATTAGATACAATCCTTTGGATTCACAAAAATAGGAAAGATAATGGAATTTTTCTCAGAATTTCTCAAATGCAAATGATCTAGACATTGTTGGTGTATTTGTTGCTTGTATATATTGTATATAGTTATTATACTTATTGTATATAGTTTTTCTTATAGTAGTTATAACTTTTTAATTTTAGATTAAAAAAAGGGAAATGTGAGATATTGTGTTCTCCAATATATTGTGCACTCTAACAAAGCTTGTCTGGGGATCAAAAGACAGAGACAGCCACTACATTAAACATAGAAGGCAGACAATGATAGAACTTTCCTTTAATCCAAGTATTTGGGAGGGAGAGATCCTTCAGGATCTCTGTGAATTCAAGGCCACACTGGTAACAGAGCCTGGCATGGTGGCACCTGCCTTAAATTCTAATGCTAGTTAACCATGGAGGTCTGGAGGTCTGTACAGACAGACAGGAAGTAACAGAACTGGGCAGAGAGAGGAAGTGAGACTGCAGAACAGAAAGGCATGTAGGTGTGAGTATACAGGAAGTAGATTGTAGTCAGAAGTTTCTCCAGTTCTACCAGGCCCCTGAAGTCCAGTGGCCCACTGATAAAATAATCACCAAGAAGCTTATATTAATTATAACTGCTTGGTCATTAGCTCAGGCTTATTACTGACTAGCTCTTACACTTAAATTAACTCATAATTCTTATCTATGTTTAGCCATGTGGCTTGTACCTTTTCTTAGTTTTGCCTTGAGATATTGCTTCCTCTGTGTCTGGCTAGTGACTCCTGACTCAGCCCTTCCTATTCCTAGAAATATTCTCATCTGCTTGCCCCACCTATACTTTCTGCCTGGCTACTGGCCAATCAACATTTTATTTATCAACCAATCAGAACAACACATATTCACAGCATACAGAACATCCCATAGCACTTCCCTTTTTCTGTCTGATCAAAAAGGAAGGTTTTAACTTTAACATAATAAAATTAAATATGACAGAACAGTTATCAAGCAAGAATTACAGTTACAATATCTAGTTTTTGTATTTGGCAAAATTAAATATTTTTCATCTATCCTATATTTGTGAGTCTAATGTTTCATATATAATTATCTTTTATCATAACCAAGAAAAATGATAACGTTCTAGTCTTCAACTACATCAAAGACCTCAGAAGGATATAATATTACCTAAGTAAACAAGAAGTGGAGATCAACGAAAATGAAGACATCACATATCCAAACCTATGGGACACTATGAAAGCAGTACTAAGAGGGAAATTCATAGCACTAAATGCCCACATAAATAAGCTGGAGAAATCTAACACTAGTGACTTAACAGCACACCTGAAAGCTCTAGAACAAGACGAAGCAAAGTCTGTGAGGAAAAATAGATGCCAGGAAATTATCAAAGTGAGACCTGAAATCAATAAAATAGAAACAAAGAGAAAAATACAAAAAATTAATGAAACAAAGAGTTGGTTCGTTGAGAAAATCAACAAGATAGACAAGCCCTTATCCAAACTAACCAAAAGACAGAGAGAGAGCATCCAAATCAACAAAATCAGAAATGAAAAGGGGGATATAACAACAGACATTGAGGAAATCCAGAGAATCATCAGGTCATACTTCAAAAACCTCTATTCCACAAAACTGGAAAACCTGAAGAAATGGATAATTTTCTGGATAGGTACCACATACCTATATTAAATCAAGACCAGATAAACTATGTAAATAGTCCAATAACCCCTAACGAAATAGAAACAGTCATTAAAAGTTTCCCAACCAATAAAAGCCCAGGACCAGATGGTTTCAGTGCAGAATTCTACCAGATCTTCAAAGAAGAGTTAATACCAATACTCTCTAAATTGTTCCACACAATAGAAACAGAAGGAACATTACCAAACTCCTTCTATGAGGCTACAATTACCCTGATTCCTAAACCAAACAAGGATACAACAAAGAAAGAGAACTACAGACCGATCTCCCTCATGAACATTGATGCAAAAATACTCAATAAAATACTGGCAAACAGACTCCAAGAACACATCAAAACAATTATCCACCATGATCAAGTAGGATTCATTCCAGGGATGCAAGGATGGTTCAACATACAAAAGTCTGTCCATGTAATACACCATATAAACAAACTCAAAGAAAAAAACCACATGATCATCTCACTAGATGCTGAAAAGGCATTTGACAAAATCCAACACCCCTTCATGATAAAGGTCTTGGAGCGATCAGGAATACAGGGAACATACCTAAACATAATAAAAGCAATTTACAGCAAGCCAACAACCAACATCAAATTAAATGGAGAGAAACTCAAAGCAATTCCACTAAAATCAGGAACGAGGCAAGGCTGTCCGCTCTCCCCATACTTATTCAATATAGTACTTGAAGTTCTAGCCAGAGCAATAAGACAACATAAGGAGATTAAGGGGATACAAATTGGAAAGGAAGAAGTCAAGCTTTCCCTATTTGCAGGTGACATGATAGTATACTTGAGCAACCTCAAAGATTCCACCAAGGAACTGATACAGCTTATAAACACTTTCAGCAATATAGCAGGATACAAGATCTACTCAAAAAAATCAGTAGCCCTCCTATATGCAATGGACAAAGAAGAAGAAAAGGAAATCAGAGATATATCACCCTTTACTATAGCCACAAATGACATAAAATACCTTGGGGTAACACTAACCAAGCAAGTGAAGGACCTATATGACAAGAACTTTAAGTCCCTGAAAAAAGAAATTGAAGAAGATGTCAGAAAATGGAAAGATCTCCCATGCTCATGGACAGGCAGGACTAACATAGTAAAAATGGCAATCTCACCAAAAGCAATCTACAGATTCAATGCAATCCCCATCAAAATACCAACACAATTCTTCACAGACCTGGAAAGAATAATACTCAACTTCATATGGAAAAACAAAAAACCCAGGATAGCCAAAAGAATCCTGTACAATAACACAACCTCTAGAGGCATCACGATCCCTGACTTCAAGCTGTACTATAGAGCTACAGTAATAAAAACAGCTTGGTACTGGCATAAAAACTGACATGTGGACCAATGGAATCGAATTGAAGACCCTGACATTAATCCGCACACCTATGAACATATAATTTTTGACAAAGAAGCCAAAAGTGCACAATGGAAAAAAGAAAGCATCTTCAACAAATGGTGCTGGCAAAACTGGATATCAACATGTAGAAGGCTGCAAATAGATCCATATCAATCACCGTGCACAAAACTTAAGTCCAAGTGGATCAAGGACTTCAACATAAATCCAGCTACTCTGAACCTGCTAGAAGAGAAAGTAGGAAGTAGTCTTGAATGCATTGGCATAGGAGACCACTTCCTAAATAGAACACCAGTAGCACAGACACTGAGAGAAACAATCACTCAATGGGACCTCTTGAAACTGAGAAGCTTTTGTAGAGTAAAGGATACAGTCAACAAGGCAAAGCGACAGCCTACAGAATGGGAAAAGATCTTCACCAAACCCACATATGACAGAGGACTGATATCCAGAATACATAAGAAACTCAAGAAATTAGACATCAAAATGTCCAACAGTCCAATTAAGAAATGGGCTATAGAACTAAACAGAGAATTCTCAACAGAGGAAACTCAAATGGCTGAAAGACATTTAAGGAATTGCTCAACATCCCTAATCATCAGGGAAATGCAAATCAAAACAACTCTGAGATACCACCTTACACCTGTCAGAATGGCTAAGATCAAAAACACTGAAGACACCTTATGCTGGAGAGGATGTGGAGCTAGGGGAACTCTCCTCCACTGCTGGTGGGAATGCAAGCTTGGACAACCACTTTGGAAATCAATATGGTACTTTCTTAGAAAATTGGGAATCCATCTCCCCCAAGATCCAGCTATACCACTCTTGGACATATACCCAAGGAATGCTCAACCACACCACAAGAGCACTTGTTCAGCTATGTTCATATCAGCATTGTTTGTAATAGCCAGAACATGGAAACAACCTAGATGCCCTTCAACTGAAGAATGGATAAACAAAATGTGGTACATATACACAATGGAATACTACTCAGCAGAGAAAAACAATGACATCATGAGGTTTGCAGACAAATGGATGGATCTAGAAAAAATCATCCTGAGTGAGGTAAACCAGACTCAGAAAGACAAACATGGTATGTACTCACTCATAGCAGGATACTAGATGTGGAACAAGGATGACTGGACTGCTACTCACATCACCAGGGAGGCTACCTGGAAAACAGGACCCCAAGAAAGACACAGGCACCGCCCAATGACAGAGAAGTGGAATGAGATCTACATGAACAGCCTGGACATGAGTGGGGGTAGTGAAGGGCGAGGGACGAGGGAAAGAGAGCTTGGGGGAGCGGGAGATCCCAGCTGGATCAACAACAGAGAGGGAGAACAAGGAATAGGAAACCATGGTAAATGAAGACCACATGAGAATAGGAAGAAGCAAAGTGCTAGAGAGGCCCACAGAAATCCACAAAGATACCCCCACAATAGACTGCTGGCAATGGTCGAGAGACAGCCCGAACTGACATACTCTGGTGATGGGATGGCCAAATACCCTAATTGTCGTGCTAGAAACCTCATCCAACTACTGAGGGATCTGGATGCAGAGATCCATGACTAGGCCCCGGGTGGATCTCTGGGAGTCCAATTAGCGAGAATGAGGAGGGTTTATATGAGCGAGAATTGTTGAGACCAAGGTTGGATAAAGCACAGAGACAAATAGCCAAATAAACGGAAACACAAGAACTATGAACCAATGGCTGAGGGGTCACCAACTGGATCAGGCCCTCTGAGTGGGTGAGACAGTTGATTGGCTTGATCTGTTTGGGAGGCATCCAGGCAGTGGCACCAGGTCCTGTGCTCATTGAATGAGTTGGCTGTTTGAAACCTGGGGCCTATGCAGGGATGCTTGGCTCGGCCTGGGAGGAGGGGACTGAACCTACCTGGACTGAGTCTACCAGGTTGATCTCAGTCTGCGGGGAAGGCTTTGCCCTGGAGGAGATGGGAATGGGGGGTGGGCCGGGGGGAAGGTGAGGGGGGTGGGAGGGGGGTGAATAAGGGCATCCGTGGCTGATATGTAGAACTGAATTGTATTGCAAAATAAAAATTAAAAAAAAAAAAAGAAGTGCATTATAACAGACTTCCAAAAATCTAGAATGACAGAGACATCTGGCTTCCTGGACAGTCATTCAAAGTTCCTCTTCAATGTTGGGTCATCCATCTTCAGCCTAAATGCCTAGAATTTTTAGTCACAGTTTTTTCTGCAAAGCAGGAACCTGAATGACCATCTCACCTTGTAAAGTTCAGTGGTCACTTTTCCATGGATCCTGCATGTCCAGTCAATACAACATTTTGTCAAACAATCCAGGCAAGAGCAGTTTCTTGCCCAAATGTCTATTTTTTGCCAAGAAGAAGATAAACTCCAATGGAGTGTCTCTGATGCCCATCTTCCACTTTGAAATAAATTCGTGCTCTCAGTAGCAGACTTGTCTCATTGTCCAGAAAGTCTAAGTTTTAAAACATTTTAAATGTCATGTTCTGTAGGTCTTTGAAGTGTTTGAAGATTACCTACCTAATTAAAATATAACTATGTATACCTAGAAAACAACTAACATAAGTTTGATTATCATAGATGACTAATTATTAATCTATATTTCTTAATTATGCATTACAATTTTAAATCAGCTGTACAAACATAATATCTTAAACAAGAGAACAATATATAGTATAACAAAATTAAATTTAAATTTGTATCAATAAACTAAAATCAATAACAATGCAAAACTTTTCAAGTAAGTTGTTACTCTTTAAATTTAGATTCAATAATCTACCCTTGTATCCTATCATATCTATACCCTACCCTCCTTTTTTCTTTAGAAAGCTACTAATTATGAACAACAACAATTTGTAACCAATCTCTAAACAAAGACAAATATCCATCATCCTGTTTTTGGGAATGTGGGTGTCATTTTTTAAGCTACTTCCTACTGATTGTGGCTGCTGGTAGTCTTATAGGGATCCTGAGAAAATTTGAGATAATGGTCAAGTCCTCAGAAGACTGGCTATAACCTTTGTTGATAGGTGCCATCTGTTAAAGTTCAGGATGTCAGGCTTGATCAAATCTTATCCATCTTAACCTGGAACAAATCCATAACCTCTTGCTTCCTGTAGAAACAAAAGCAGTACCTCCTTTCCAAAGCAATATATCCTGAGATCCAAACTTTGAAGTCAAAATTATGTGTATATATATATATATATGGAATTTTATTATATGTTTGTGTATATATGCATATATATACATATGCATATACCGATATATATATATATATGTATATATATATATAAAAGTAACTCAGCAGCCTTTACAATCAAATGTCTTTCTGCTGTTAAAAATCCCAAAGACAACACAATCCAGTTTCTCTGTGTTGTATCCATCATTATGTGGCTTATTTTTTATATTTCCTTTACTGTCTCTTTAAAGACTTTATTTTTTAAAACTATTTTTTTATATAACAGTCTGTATTCATTTTCTTCTCTCCTCCAATCCTATGTACATTTTTACACATAATGTAAACCATTTAGAGTTTTAGTCCATCTGAATCTGACTTATTGTGAATCTGTAATTCTTCTCTGACCAGGAGAAACTTTAAACTGTTAAGCTCCATGTTTAGGAGAAACTTTAAACTGTTAAGCTGCATGTTTAGGGCTGAAGCTGCAGCCTTGGTTGCTGACTCCACCCACCTCAGCTTTTCAATAGGGCAGAGGTTAATTCATTGCCAGCTCTTGGAGCCATGCTCTCTGCTGACTCTGGGAGGCAGTGGGTCCATGCCTCTATCTAGCATTTTGTAGCCCAGAAACCTCTATTTTTATTTTTGTACTAGCAAAAGCTAAATCCACCACATAGTGTATGGCATGGCTTGGAGATTTCTCTTTGTACTGTGCAGTGAGAATCTGCCATGCTGTAAGTCAAGCCCACATGCCACAAAACCACCATAGTGTAGCTCAAGCCTGCAGGCCACGACTGGCCTGAGAGACACACCAGGAAGCTGTTTTAGCTCCATTTCAGAATCTTTTTAAAATTTCTCTCTAGTTTTAGGTAGAATCACTTGCCACCACATCTGGGCGCCATTTGTATTTGAAAGTTTTTTCAGTCCTGTCAGGCCCTTGCAGTTCCATGGCCTGCTTATAAAATAATGACTTGGAAGCTTATATTAATTATAACTACTTGGTCATTAGCTCAGGCTTATTACTGACTAGCTCTTACACTTAAGTTAACCCATAACTCTTATATATGTTTAGCCACATGGCTTGGTAACTTTTCTCAGTTCTGCCTTGTCATCTTGCTTCCTCTGTGTGTGGCTGGTGACTCCTGACACAGCCCTTCCTCTTCCCAGAATTCTCCTCATTTGCTCACCCTGCCTATACTTCCTGCTTGACTACTGGCTGATCAGCATTTTATTTATCAATAAATCAGAGCAACACATATTCACAGCATGCAGAACAATATCTCAGAGCAGCAGATCTCTTTGGAGGCTGAGGGCTGGTAAGGAGAGGTTGGCTGTGGTTTGTCTTATTCCTCTGATCTCTTGGTTTTAACTCCAATATATGGCTCCAGGTTTTTTATTAATAAGACCATTTAGCAATTCATCTTACACATAAACTGTTATTTTTCAGGATGCAGATCTTTTTTGGTAACCAGATTTTGTAAGATTTCATGAGTTCTGCTTCCTTGTTATATATAGAAAATACACTCTTACAGGAAATACATTGGTTGTCTGGCCCTTACTACCTTTCTTCCCCCTCTTCAATGATATTCAGTGAGCCCTAAGCATAGGGGTTATTGCAATCTGGTGATTTGTTCTCTGTATTTTTACAAGTTGTGGATTTATGCTAATGCTACATGTCGTCTGAAAAAAGAAGCTTCTTTGATGAAGAGTGAAAGCTACACTACTGTGTGAATATAAAGATAGGTATTTAGATTGCAGTTGGGAATTATGCTGGTTTAGAAAAGTGACTGTGAATATCACTCTGTATAAAAAAAAAATGCTGAATAGCCAGTAGCCAGGCAGGAAGTATAGGCGGGACAAGCAGATAAGAAAATTCTGGGAACAGGAAGGCTGAGGCAGGGAGACACTGCCAGCTGCCACCACAAGTAAGTCATGAGCCATGTGACAACTTCTAGATTAATAGAAATGGGTTGATTTAAGATATAAGAACAGTTAGCAAGAAGCCTGCCATGGCCATGCAGCTTGTAAGCAATATAAGTCTCTGTGTGTTTACTTGGTTGGATCTAAGTGGTTGAGTGACTGGCAGGTGAGAGAGATTTGTCCTGACCGTGGGGCCAGGCAGGACTGGAGAAAACTCCAGCTACAGTAGGTTCCTTCTATGGTCTATTGTCTCACTGGTTATGGGCACTTGGCTAGGTTTAACAATACCAGGCATGAATTTTCTCCTATTGAGTGGGCTTAAAGTTCAATGAGATGGCTGTTGTTTACACCCAAGATTTTAGTGCTACTATTATACTATTGGAGATATCTTGCCAGGTGTGTATGCCATTGTTGTGGATTGTAGGCTTTAAATCTTGATAGAACCATTGATTGCATTTTTTCCACTTTCAGGTTGCATAGCACATTTAATTACTATGAAAATTAATCATCACAGAAGAGGCTTCAAGTTCAGTTATAGATTGATTTCTACAGTCTTGTCTCTGAAGTGTATAGCGTCTTCATCAATGAGGTTTTACCTTCAATTTGGGAGGCAATCAAGGGTAATGCCATTAGTATACATTATTTTGTGAATCTCAGACTACCCTGATCAAAACAAATAGATGTATATCATTGCCGACATGGTGGTTGTGTTATATGGTCTATGGTTCTTGGAGGGAGCATTAACACCCCAAGTTGTGTAACTTCATTTAAAAACTATATATATATAAAATGATATAATACATATGTATTTTCATGTAAACATAAAATAATATATTTTTATGTGGCTTCTCCAAACATTCTTAGTGTTATTTATACCACCTCCCTTCCTCTCTCCTTGCGTTGTCCTGCTTTCCCCTTCTATTTTATAATATTAGAGGGACCAGCCTTAATATTTTACATTCCAGGGGCTCAGGAAAGAGAACTGCTAATGACGAGGACTATTTTGGGAAATAGAATCTGAGCACACAGAGCTCTTAGTACAGTCATTTATTCTTCTAAATCTTCTTTGTCCTCTCATGTCCTTGGAGTCCTGGTATATATATATATATATATATATATATATATATATATATATATATATATATATATATATATATATATATATTTACAAGCAATAATCCCTTGGCAGTGCAAGGTCAGGCTTCCAGTGTCAAATGAAGGGGTCATAAGAATCACAAAGATGGGCAGTAATTATTAATTTTATTTGCAACCCAAAAAGGAAGCAACTAATAGGGAAATGAATTAACTAAAGGCTAAATTCGAGTAATGTCTAAGAAGAGGGATCTTGTGTGCTCAACTATAATTTAAAATGTGATTGATAAAAAAATGTTAAGAATCTATAAGCTGCTAGGTCAATGGAAGAAAATAAAACTGCCTTCTTTTTTCATGTGGGTCCTATTTGTTCAAGTTATCTGCCATTTTTCTGCAGGATGGGGCAAAGTGTGCTCAGTGCTAGTCAACCTGTGTACAGCTAGATGCCTCTGGTGATAGTTAAAGGTAGATCTGGAACTAGAGGCAAGATTTGGGAAAGGAGGAAGTTAAGCTTAATCGGCACATCTACCAGTACTTCTCAAATGGGTAGTCTGGATGCTTAAGTCTGTTCTTAGAGAGTACAGTGGTATCTCTGATAAGGTACTTTACTCCATATGGGGATGGTCCTGGCCAGATGCTGCCAATGACAACAATTACAGGGAGGTTTGAACTGAGGTTCTGGCTGTGCATAGCTGTCAGTACAGAAGGTTATCTAAATATTCCTTTAGTAGAGGAGAAATGGTACCCAATAAATGATGGAAAAGCTACAATAGCACACAAGAAATGCATAGCAGGAAATGGCTAATAATCAAAAGCCAAATATCACCAAGACCCTTCGAGCCTCAGTTTGACCTCTAGAAGGCCCTTGCCTTCTTCCAGGTATTAGTTTTGTCATAATCAGCTGAAATCCTACTTTATATAATTTTGTGTCTTCTAGCACCTTTCCAAGCTAAAGCTCCCCCATTTCTTCCTTCAGAGCACATGTGTCTTACAATTCCTTTCTCCAGGTCTCCCCCACAAAGGTGAGATTTTTATTTTTTGTGATTAGCAAAATTTTGCAGCCATAGCAATTGCTTCTCTTGCCTAATATTAACCTGGGTTATGACTTTTTAATCTAACAATTAAGGAGAGATCTCTACATGGATTTTGCTAGTACTTTCATCCTAAAGTAAGTCTAAGTAATTTCCAACTCACCATCAGCTATCAGTTTTAGATTTCATCTGCGTCAACCTCATCAGTACTGAGCATATTCTGTATTTTTGATTGTATTTCCAGAACTTTATTATGTGAACACTGAGGTCCTATCATATATTTGGAATCAATGGTGTTAGAACAGTAAAACAACAAATAAAAATGTAACACACTTTGTAGCAGGAATCTTAAAAAGTTCTTATTAATAAGATCAAACCTGAGACAGGTATTGGGGTGAATGCTGGAAGATCAGAGAAGCAGAACAAGCCACAGTCGCCTCACTTAGCCAATTCCTCAGCTGATCCTGTTTCCTCAGACTGGAAGCCTCTGAGTACTTATCCAAATGAATCTCAGCTGAACTGTGTAGATGTAACAGTCTTATTATTAAATAAGAAACACAGAGCCAAATGCAGAGTTAAGAGCCCAAGAGGTCAGAACAGTAGTAAGTGCTGATACCAAAAACCCTTCTTCTTACCCTTCCTACCACTGCTGTCCTTCCCCTCAGCAAGTGACCTACTTCCTGTGTATCTGTCCTTTTTATTGGCTTTCTGTTCTTCCTTCTCATTGGTTGTAAACCCAACCACATGACCTCCTTGTCACTGCCTGTCTATACAGGTCTTCTATGGTTGATATTGAGATTAAAGGCATATGTCTCCATGCTGGCTGTATCCTTGAACACACAGAGATCTGTCTGCTATGTGATCTGGATTAAAGGTGTGCACCACCACCACCTGGTTTCTGCTATGGCTTGCTATTAGCTGTGACCCCCAGGCAAATTTATTTATTAACATACAAATAAAATCACATTTCAGTACAAATAAAATATCACCATATTTCCTTTTCTATTTTAATAAAAAGAAAAAAGGAAAAAGTTATAACTAATAGAAAAACTATATACAAAAGTTCAATAACTATATTCCATATATACAAGCAATAAATACCTAAGCAATGTTTAGTCCATTTGTATTTGACAAATTCAGAGAAAAAATTCCATTATCTATCCTATTTTGATAAGTCCAAAATGTACCTGATTCACATTCTATCCTAAATTATATTACTAACAGAAATATCTTATAATGTCTTTCAAATTTATATTCATACAACTCTTAGTGAGTTTCTTTTCTGAAATTCTTAACAAGGAAAACTCTAACTATAACTAACTAATCTTCACCTCCCTCAGAGACCCAAGAAGAAAATAATATTACTTAATAAAAAATAAAAACAGGAAGTGCATGCAAGCAGCTTCCAAAAAAATGTGAGTTTACAGAAACAGCCAGCTGCCTGGACAGTCACCTGTGGTTTCTCCGCAGTGTTGGGGCATCATCTTCAGCCTATAGGCTTAGTGTATCTGACAGACTCATTTGTGAACTAGGATGTACACAAGTTTAAGAGTTCGACCTCACATTTGGTGAGATCAGTCCATGTACCAGAAACACCTGAATTCCACTAGTGTCATATCATGATTCAGGATTTTAAATTCTGGAAATTGTTGATGTTTTTTTTAATTCAGCTGTCCATTCTTCTTGGTTCTCTCTGTGTGTGTGGCTTCATCTTGGCATCCTGTTCTTCTCCACATCCCTCTATTAAATGACAGTCTACCATTGAGAGGTGTGAGCTTAGTTACTCTTCAAGAATAACTGTTTCAGCTGCTGTTCCACTGCACATCAGAAGCCACTGGCCCACTGCCTGCTCAGTTTCCTTTGAAGAAAAGGGTGCTGTACCTTTTCTGGATTGCAAAGGCCACTTCAGGGATGGTGCCATATTGTCCTGGCCTCAGAAGATGCCTTTTGTTAAAGCCACAACCACACTTGTTTTGGCATGAATCAATAGCCATTTGTTTCATATCCTGTCTGTCCTTTTTTTCAGCAGTCAATTTGAGGATACTTTGCTATTCAGTGGGTAACTTTTGCCACAATGAAAGTTAACTCCATATGCAGTTTCTTCAATGCCCACATTTTCTCTGAAGTAGATTGGTACTGCCAGGAGCTGACATGTCTCATAGTCATAACAAAAAAGAAAAAAATTTCTAAGTTATTAAAACATTTTAAATGCCATATTCTGTAGATCTCTGAAGGGTGTGAAGATGACCTGTCTATCTAAAATATATCTGCTCAATCTTGAAAACATACCTAATATGACTACAAGTTCGATTGTAGTGTCCTACTACTAACTTTCATTTCTTTATATCCTAATAGTTGGTAATAATAACATTCAAGGTTCAGAAAATTGCATTACATTGTTAAATGAATGATATAAGTACAGTATCTTGAACAAGATTAAAAATATACATATAGAAATTTCTAACAATATCAATCTCAATATATGTATAATTTGTATACAATATAAAACAATCCAATCCAATGTAAAGTATTTAAAACTAGTAATTGTCTTTTTTTCTTTTCTTTTTTTTAAACAAGAACCTTAAATCTAATCTCCTTTGCTTAGCCCTTTTCCTAATCCTTAACAACAACTTGTAACCAACCCTCCTAAACAATGAAAATTATCCCAGACCCAAAACCCATTAAAAGACCAAAAAATTAACCTCCCCACACCACCTCTTTGGGAATGAGGGCGTCATATTCTTAAAATTGCTTCTTGCTGGGTATGGACAAAGGTATCTTTATTCTGAAAAGAAAAATTTTGGGTTGTCAAATTCTAGGAAAGGTAACTATATTCTTCATTATCCATAATGCCAAAGTTAAGGATTTATCTCAAGTCCTTATTTAAGTAGTCTTTGAAACTGGATCATCTCAGCAAGCCCTCTCAAAATTGCTCTGAGTACTTTGTAGTCCAAAGATGATCTGTAGATGATGTTTGTCAGCTTAGTAATATTATTATTGTTGTGGGGCCCCATCTTCTTCCTGGAGATTTCAATTGATGTTAGGCATGGCCAAGATTTCCTGTAGAAAATATTTTTCTTGGAACAGATGATTTGTCCTTTTACTTCAGTTGTCCCATTTGTCCAGTGTTCTTCAGATTCCTTAACCTTCATTCTGCTAAAAGATAAAAACAAAAAAAATTTCACCAAGATTAATTATGGGGAGGTTCCCTTTTGGCAAGTTATTATCTGATTAAATGAAAAAGCATGTGCTGCTGGTATAAATTAGTTTAAATTGGATGGTCATGCTGGTTGATGAACTATCATCTCTTCTAATTAAGAGGCATCTCTTGTTTAAATCGAACCTTTATCATTTTGATGGTATCCACAGCTTATCTTCTCCTGTGGAAACAAAAGCAAAACCTCATCTCCAATGTAACACATCCTGGTTTCCATTCTGAGGTCAGCACATCCTTAAAGTATAAAGGCTGATTTAATTCTGTAGTTTTTTCTATTATCCAATGTCTCTCTGCAGCTGTTGTTCCTTTCTCATTGGCATTGAGAAAATTCAAAGTTAATAGAGCATTATGCAGTCTATTTCTGTTTTTTTTGTTACCCTTTCTGTTTATTTAGCATATTCTTTAGAGTTCTGTTTGATCTTTCTATAACTCCTTGACCTGTAGGATTATGTGGTATACCTGTAATATGCTTTATATTGCAAAAAGCAAAAAAAAAAAAACTGTTTCTTTTTAACAGAGACATAGGCTGGAGCATTGTCATTTTTAATTTGTGCAGGTATACCCATGATGGCCATAACTTCTAGCATATGAGTGATTACAAAATCAGCTTTTTCTAAACTCAAAGCTGTTGCCCATTGAAATGCTGAATAAGGATCAATAGTATGATGTACATGTTTCATTTTTCCAAATTCTGCAAAGTGAAACACATCCATCTGCCAGATTTCATTCCTCTGAGTACCCTTTGGGTTATATCCTGCTGGTAATGGAATGGTGTCTGATTGTAAAAGGATCAAGTAGGACATTTCCTTACAATTTCCTTGGTTTGTTGCCAGGTTATGGAAAAATCCTTTTTTAAACCATTACTATTGACATGATGTTTTTTTTTATATGAAATTCTGAGGCCTCCAGCACATTTCCTATCAATAATCTATCAATCTCATCATTACCTTGTGCTAGAGGACCTGGCAGACAATTATGGTATCAGAGGTGAGTTACATATAAATGATGACTCCTTTTCCTGATTGTATCTTGTAACTGAATAAATAATGAAGTTAATTCTGAAGCATCAGGCATAAATTCTACAGTCTCAATATATAATACCACTCTTTTAGCATACTGAGAGTCAGTAACTATGTTGGTAGGTTCTGAAAAATCCATTAATACCAATTGAAAAGCATACAATTCCAACGTTTGAACTGAATCATAAGGCTTTTGAACCACTTTACTTAAATTTCCTGATATGTAACCTGCCTTTCCTTGTTTGTTTGCATCCATATAAAATGTATGAACTCCAGATATGGGTTTTTCCCATACAATTCGAGGCAAAATCCAATCAACTATCTTTATGAGATCAATTCTATTGCTTTTGTGATATTTGCTGTTAATTTCCCCCAAAAAATTACTGAAAGCTGTTTTCCAAGGTTCGCTTTCTGCCTACAGTTTTCAAAGTCTTTCTTAGTTAAATGTATGACAATTTCTGCTGGGTCTATTCCTGCTAATTGACGAAGTCTCAATTTTCTTTCCCAAATCAAGTCAGAGATTTTTTCCACATAAGTTTTTAATTTTTTGTTTGGTTTATTTGCTAAAAATATCCATTCCATTATAATATCTTCCCTCTGCTTTAGTATTCCTGTAGGAGAATTCCTAGAGGGTAAAATAACCAAAATGCAATCCAGCTTTGGATCAATACAATCCATGTGTCCTTCATGTACTTTCTTTTTTACCAAGGCCAATTCTTTCTCAGCTTCAGGTGATAATTCTCTTGGACTATTTAAGTCCTTGTCACCTTCTAAGATTTTGAACAAATTATTCAGTGCATAATTTTTTACCCCAACAATAATTTGAATATCAGAAATGTCTGCAAATAATCTTTGAAAGTTATTAAGTGTCTGTAGTCGATCTGTCCTAATTTGCACCTTTTGGGATCTAATTTTTTGTAGCTCTATTTTACATACTAAATAATTAATAGAATCTCCTCTTTGTATCTTTTCAGGAGCAATTTGTAAAACCAGCAAGGCAAAATTTTCTTTACTTCTTCAAACATTCTTTCTAAAGTATCTGCATTTGAGTCAGCTAGCAAAATAGCATCCAT
Organism: Peromyscus eremicus; assembly: GCF_949786415.1. Lineage (NCBI taxonomy): Eukaryota > Metazoa > Chordata > Mammalia > Rodentia > Cricetidae > Peromyscus > Peromyscus eremicus. Next base: position 124,666,600 of record NC_081439.1, read on the forward strand.
ATAATGAGAAATTATAGACTTAGGAATTTTTTGACATATAACTTCCAATGGTTGTTGAACAAAATATTGGCACAGGGTTGGGCTTTTCAAGATTCCCTGTGTGAGGACCCTCCATTGAAATCTCTTAACCAGTTGAAAATTATTGTAAGTTGGCACCGTGAGTGCAAATCTTTCTCTGTCTTTTTCTTGTAAGGGTATTGAAAAGAAAGTCTTTTAAATCAATAACTATGAGAGGCCATCTTTTTGGTAACAGAGTAGGCAAAGGAATTCCAGATTGTAGAGAGACCATTTGCTGGATTACTTTGTTAATTGCTCTTAGGTTTGGTACCATTCTCCATTTACCAGATTTCTTTTTAATAACAAATACAGGAGAATTCCAAGGGCTGGTTGATTCTTCAATATGCTGAGCATTCAAGTGCTCTTGTACCAGGTATTCTAAAGCCTACAGTTTCTCTGTTGTTAAAGGCCATTGATGAACCCATGCAGGCTTGTCTGTTACCGTTTTAAAGTTAGAGGTGTTGGTGTCTTTGGAAGATCATCAGTTGTTGTGCCCTGTTCTGGTATAATATGGATGGCTTCTGACCACTCATTAGAATAATACCTTCTAATACTTCTCTAATACTTTATGGTTTGTTTCTAAGGTTGGAGGGATGATGTGGGATGGTCTGTATGTCAAGTGTGTTGCTGATTGGTCAGTAAATAAATCACTGATTGGGCAGTGGCTAGGCAGGAAGTATAGGCACGACAAAGAGGAGAATAAAGCCGGGAAGTGGAAAGCTGAGTCGGAGAGACACTGCTAGCCGCCGTCAGGACAAGGAAGATGTAAAGTACCAGTAAGCCATGAGCCATGTGGCAAGGTATAGATTTATAGAAATGGATTAATTTAAGCTGTAAGAAAAGTTAGCAAGAAGCCTGCCACGGCCATACAGTTTGTAAGCAATATAAGTCTCTGTGTTTACTTGGTCGGGTCTGAGTGGCTGTGGGACTGGCAGGTGAGAGAGATTTGTCCTGACTCTGGGCCAGGCAGGAAAACTCTAGCTACAGAGGGATGTTATTCTGAGTATTCCATTGTTGCAACAGGGCTCAACCCCACAGGTTCATAGCTATGTTAGCCACATATGGTTTTAATTTTCCCCTCTGTCCTTTTGGACCTATACATTCGAGCCATCTTGCACTCTGTTTTACTTGAGATAATGTTCCAATTCCTAACATTTGAATGTGTTCCTCCTGAAAATGCCAAGTTGCATGCCAAAATTCTGTTGCAATTTTGGTCACGTCATCACCTGTATCTACCAGACCAGACAACAAAACACCATTTATTCTTATTGTTAATTTTGGTCTTTGTTCATTTAAAGAAGTTTGCAAAAAATTTTTCTTTATGTTTTCCCCTGAATTTTCTGTTCTCTCTGTCGCAGCTGTTTCATCACCTCGAGCAGCCTGATTTATTCCATTAGGCATTTGGTTATTTAATTGCTCTAAGTAGGGGTTTCCTCTATGACTGCAGGAAAGTTCTGAACTGGATTTGCTGTGGGGGGTTTGCCTGAGGCCACTTTGGGAGTTTCCCAAAGACCAAGGCAAAGGATTACTTTGCGTGTCCCTTGTTGATCTAAATTTGTTGGTCCAGTGTTTTCCCTTACCACACCTTCTGCATAGTCCAGAAGGAAGGGGCATTCTGTTGCCATTGTTCCTTGAAGAAACATTGTTTCTAGGAATGCCCTTTTTACTGTCCCTTTTCTAATGTCCTTGATTTCAACATCCAAAACATCTGACATTCCTCAAACCTCTTCAAATTGCTTCTCCTATCCACATATCATCATGGTCATGAGCCTCAACATTAACTGTGTCTCTAATCCAATCTTCCAAGGGTGCAGATCTTTCCTACATTGGCCTGATTATTCTCTTGCATGCTGCATTCGTGTTCTCAAAAGCTGAAAATTTGATTATTATCTTGCTAGCTTCTGAATTTGGGACTGTTCTATTTACTGCTGAAGTCAGTCTTTGTAAGTAATCTGTGAAGGATTTCTTTTAGGCCCTGTATAAACTTTGTAAGTTTTCTTTCCTTGTTTCTCAACTCTGTCCCATGCATTCAAGGCTGCCATTTGACATAGAACTAAGGTTTGGATATCATATAAACATTGTGTTTGTATTGCAGCATATTGGCCTTCTCCAACAAGGTGATCCTGGGAGAATTGTATACCTTTATCCCTCCATTGTTTTTCTATGTTTTTAGCTTCCTCTTTGAACCCCATTTTCCACTGCGGCTGGTTCCAGAACAGCATTTACCAGCTCCTGCCAGTCCTGTGGTATAATCCTGTGACCAGGCATTTAACATTTGCTTTACATATGAGGAATGTATGCCATAAGATACTATTGCCTCCTTAAACTTTGTAAATCTAAAATTTCAATTGGAGTCCAAATATTTTGTGCATTCACTTGACCAGGTAGCTGCTGTATGGTTACTGGATAAATTAAAGATGATTGTGTGAAAATAGGCTTTCTTTTTGTAACCTTATAATCCAATACTGAAACAATTTCACTGTTAATTTCTTCTGTCTGAATCTGAATTTCTCTACAATTCATTTTAACACATTTAGCAGGTTTTTCTAATGCTTTTATCCTGACACTGAAATTGACTATCTTTTTAAATGATAAAATAAGGATAAGGAAAATAATAACGTTCATAATCTCATCAACATTAATCTTCTCATGTAGTTGGTCCATTTTCAGACTGCCTCAAATTTTGTCAAACAAAGACCAATTTTGTTCCAATGTACACATAAAACCCATTTTTTTTAATGTGGAAAAAATTTTCTCTTTTAAATAGTTTTTTCCTTAAAATATCTGATATCTTAATTGACTTACCAAGTCTGTGTAGAACAGTTAGAAATCTGAGGGAATTTCAAAACAGCTACCTAGTGTCTGAGGTGTGAATGCAGAGAGAGAGAGAGAGAGAGAGAGAGAGAGAGAGAGAGAGAGAGAGAGAGAGAGAGAAATCAAGGAAGTGTAGCCATGAGTTCTGGCTAAAAGCTTAAATCCAGCCACATGTTCCCTTTTGAGCTCCAACCAGACCACGTGCGTTGGTGTTTCTGTGTACCCATTGTAATTACACTCAAGTGCAACCAACTGGTAGCTCCAGCAAGCCTGAGTTGTTCATAACACTGGTGTAGCTATGGCTGGTAGCGCCTGGGGCCTAGACCAAGCTAGGCCCAATCTAGGGAGCCAGGCACCCTGAGGTGGGAAACCGGGCCTGCCGCCAAGCCAAGCCAAAGAGTTTTTAATGAAGTCTTGCCGTGTTGGGCACCAAATGTAGATGTAACAGTCTTATTGTTAAATAAGAAACACAGGGCCAAATGCAGAGTTAAGAGCCCAAGAGCTCAGAGCAGTAGGAATAACTGATACCAAAACCCTTCTTTTTACCCTTCCTGCTGCTGCTGTCCTTCCCCTCAGCAAGTGACCCACTTTCTGTGTATCTGTCTTTTTATTGACTTTCTGTTCTGCCTTCTTATTGGTTTTAAGCCCAACCACATGATCTCCTTGTGAATGCCTGTCTATACAGACCTCCAGGTCTTCTATGGTTGGTATTGAGATTATAGGCATGTGTCTCCATGCTGGCTGTATCTTTGATCACACTGAGATCTCTTTGCCATGTGATCTGGATTAAAGGTGTGTGCCATGACAGCCTGGCTTCTGCTATGGCTTGCTATTAGCTCTGACCCCCAGACAACTTTATTTAATAACATGTAAATAAAATCACATTTCAGTATAAATAAAATGTCACCATAGAACTGCTTCTCAAAAGCCTGAATACTTAACCAGTTAAAAGCTTCTAGTTTCTGATCTTCACACCTTATATACCTTTCTGCTTTCTGCCATCACTCCCTGGGATTAAAGGCTCACTTCTTGGGATTAAAGGCATGTGTCACCATGCCTGGCTGTTTCCAATGTGGCCTTGAACTCATAGAGATCCAGAGGGATTTCTTCCTCTGGAATGCTAGGATTAAAGGTGTGAGTGCCACTATTTTCTAGTGGCTGTTCTGTTTTTTGACCCCAGATAAGTTTATTAGGTTGCACAATATTTTGGGGAACACAATACCATCACAACACTTCTGAGATGTCTAAGTATTTCTTCAGGAATTTGAGTGTATGAGGGTGCAGTGGTAGAGAGTAGCCATATCCCCCTATGTCTCAGAAGCTGCAGAGTTCACAAAAGTTAAACTTCTCACAGAAATACTCTACCTTGATTGTTATTATATCACTTGGAAAATTTTAAAGCTACCTTCACCTAGGGGCTCTTTCTGTCCTCTGTTTTAACTAATCTGGTACTGTGCTCATTCATGGAGGTTTGACAAAGTAGAGTAATATTAACATATAACCAAATATAGAAAATGTGGTATTTCATTAAGGTTCATTCTTAGGGTCATAGGTGTCAAATCATTTTGGATTTGAAGAACCAAGTGAACAATATCCAAGGACTTTGGCAAAGGAACCTGTTGTATAGCCAAATTGGTATCACTGAGAGAAAGGATGAGACAGTAAGTGTTTCCACATAATTTGGATAAGGTCACAATAGTATGTTTTTTTCAGAGTAAACTGATCAGTGTCCCAATTGCTGTTAGGTTTTGTTTTGGAAGTTAATTTTTGTGTTCATGTCCAATATACAACTTTAAAAGTAACTGGGTCACAGATTCCCTTGTTCTTCCCCCCCCGCCCCCACCTTCCCCCCAGTCCCCCCCCATTTCCATCTCCTTCAAGGCAAAGACTCCCCTGAGGATTGAGTTCAACTTGGTAGATTCAGTCCAGGCAGGTCCAGTCTCTTCCTCCCAGGCTGAGCCAAGTGTCCCTGTACAAGCCCCAGGTTCCAAACAGCCAGCACATGCACTAAGGATAGGTCCTGGTTCCACTGCCTGAATGCCTCCCAAACAGATAATAATTTTAGCTTTGAGATACATGCACTTCTTGTACCCCAACTTGTATGAAAAAATTAGGAAAGGTATTGTACAATGGAAGATTTTGAGGGAGGAATGGAAAGGGAGAAAGACACATATTACTCTTTTGTAGTAACAAAAATGTTTCCCTACTACAAACTTAATTTTATTTCTAACTTAGTAAGAAACAACCTTAAGTGGCCACAATCTTGTCCTTGTGTCTCATGACCACATCCATGAAAATGAGATTAAAAACTTGTTAGAAATGCATGGAAAGACATGTAAAAGAGAAAAATGCTAAAAAAAAAGTGACTTGGCAACAGTCTGAAGATGTTTTTATATGAGGGTGTCTGTTAACTAATTGATTATTTGTGCAGGTTTCTAGACTGGAATGAAAATTTTTCTGTGTGCCATGAAATTTTCATATGATTATCTAATTGGTTAGATGCAGTCCATGTGAATATATTCAGATGATTTATTATATGATTTCCTTTAGAGTCAATGTGAGAGATAACTTCATGAGTAGAAAATAAACTATTTCTTTCACAAAATCTAAATTTATAGTTTTAATTAGATGTGATGTAGCTGAATTTCTAATTGGTCTTATTAAATAAAGAACATGGAGCCAAGAGTAGGGGTGAAAGCCTTAGAGATCAGAGAAATAGTGAGAGCCACCAACCACCTTACCTCACCAGCTCTGTAGCTTCCAAAATGCAAGCTACTTCCAGTCTAACCTGAACTTTTGTTACCTTGCTTTTCTGCCCTCTCATTGACTCTTAGCCCAGCTACCTCACTTCCTTGTTACTGCCTGTCTGTACAGACCTCCAGGTTTGTACTGGGATTAAAGGCGTGTGTCACCATGGTTGGCTCTGTTGGCCTTGAATACACAGAGACTCTGCCTGCCAAGTGATCAGATTATGGGCATGTGCTACCATTGCCTGTCTTTTGTGTTTACCTGAAAATGGCTTGTTATTTCCTCTGATCTCCAGGCAAACTTCATTTATTAACATACAAATAAAATATCACCACATTTTCCCATTTTTGTCTAATAAAAATAAAAAAATAAAAAAGTTATAAATAATTTAAGGAAAACTATATACAATAAGTACAATAACTATATACAATATATACAAGCAATAAATACATCAACAATGTCTAGTCCATTTGCATTTGACAATTTTAGAGAAAATATTCCATTATCTATCCTATTTTGGTAAGCCCAAAATGTACCTGATTCACTTTCTGTCCTAATTTATGTTATTAACAGATAACTATCTTTTAATGTCTTTCAAATTTATACAGTTTACACCTCTTAGTGAGTTTCTTTTCTGAAATTTCTTAACAAGGAAAATTGTTACTACAACTATCTAATTTTCAACTCCCTCAGAGATCCAAGAAGGAAATAATATTACCTAGTAAAACAGGAAGTGCAAACAAGTGACTTCCAAAAAATGTGAGTTGACAGAAACAGCCAGCTGCCTGGACAGTCACCTGAGGTTTCTCCACAATATTGGGGCATCATCTTAAGCCTACAGACTTAGCATATCTGATATACTTATTTGTGAAATAGGGTGTACACAAGGCTTACAGCTAGACCTCACATTTGGTTTGATTATTCCATTTACCAGATAAACCTGAATTCCACTAGTGTCCTGTCATGATTCAGGATTTTAAATTCTGAAAATTGCTGATGTTTTGGAATTTGGCTGCCTATTCTTCTCGGCTTGTGAATTGCTTCATCACAGCATCCCACTCTTCTTGGCATGTGCGTGGCTTCATCTCCTTTATTAAATACCAGTCTACCACTGAGAGATTGGACTCCATCAGCCTAGTTACTCCTTCAAGAATAACTCTTTCAGCAACTCTTCCACTGCACACCAGAAGCCATTGGTCTACTGCCTGTTCAGCCGCCTTCAAAGAAAGGGGCACTGTACCTTTTCCTGATTACAAAGCCACTTTAGTGATGATGCCTTATTTTCCTGGCCTCAGAGGACTCAGAGGACACCTGTTGCTAAAGCCACAACCACACTTGTTTTGGCAAGGATTGGTAGTTCTTTTTTTTTTTATCCTGTTGGTGGTGATATTTTATTTCTGCTGAAATGTGATATTTTATTTGTATGTTAATAAATAAAGTTTGCCTGGAGATCAGAGGTTATAGTGAGCTATAAACAGAAGTGAAGCAGTGGTAACACATGCCCTTAATCCGAACACATGGAAGGTAGAGTCTCTGTGTGGTCAAAGACTCAGCCAAGCCTGGTGATACATGCCTTTAATACTAGTACCAAACACAGAGACATGGAGGTCTGTACAGACAGGCATTGATGAGGAAGTGATGTGGCTGGGCTTAAAGCCATTGAGAAGGCAGTACAGGAAGGCAATAAAAGCACAGATTAGACAGGAAGAAGCTCTCTCTTGGGAAGCTACTTCATGGTGGTAAGCTAAGGCTTGTCATGGCTATTCACTATTTTTCTGATCTTTTTGGCTATTAACCCTATATTTGGTTCTGTTTCTTATTTAAAAGGACTGTTCAGAAATTCATCTACATTTGGCACCCAAGTGGCAAGAATATATTTAAAAACTATTGGTAGCCTTACAGGGCAAGGGTTACAGGCCCCAGGCCTGGCCAGAGCTACAAGTGGTCTAGCTACACATAGATGGAGCTACTTGTGGTTAGATCTCCAACTCACATGGCTGGAGCTTAAAGTAGACCTAGCTACAATCTGCTCAGGCCCAAAATAGCTCAAGCCGGAGCACATGGTTGGACTTTAGCTTTTAGCTTTTTTTCTTCTCCTGGTAGGTAGAAGGCTCTCTCTCTCTCTCTCTCTCTCTCTCTCTCTCTCTCTCTCTCTCTTTCTCTCTCTCTTTCTCTTTCTGTCTCAGTTCTAATCTCAGACTGTAACCATGCTACATAGCTGCTTTGAAATTCTCTTGGACTTCTACTATTCTATGAAGACTTGGTAAGACAAATAAGATGTCAGGTATCTTAAAGGGAGAAACTACTTAAAAGCAAAATATTTTTTGCACATTAAAAAAATGGGAAATATCTTTACAATGGAAGAAAATTGGTCTTTGATAAAACATTAGGCAGTCTGATAATGGTACAATTACATGAGAGGATTAATGTTGATGGGATGTGTATAACATCAATTATGCAAATTATTATTTAATTATCCTCCTTTTACTATTAAGAAAGATGGTCAATTTAAGTGCCAAGATAAAAGCTTTAGAAAAACTTGTTAAAATGAATTATAGAGAAATTCAGACTCAGACAGAAGAATTTAAGGGTAAAATTATTTCAGGATTGGATTATAAGGTCATAGAGAGACAACCTGTTTTCAAACAATCAAACTAAATTTATCCGGTAACCATACAGAAACTACCTGACCAAGAGCATGTATGAACTAATTGGACTCCAGTTGAAATGTTAGATTTGAGGAGATTGAAGGAAGCTATAGATTCCTATGGTATGCATTCTCCATTTGTAAACCAAATGTTAAATTTGTAGTCAACTTGTAATAGGACAGGAACAAATTAGTAATGGCTATCCTGGTACCCAGAGCATGATTGCAGTGGCACACTTGGTATAGAGACAAGGCAAAGACAACAGAAAATCAGTGTAGAGCTAGAGGTTTGGAAATTTCCCAAAATCACCTTCATGGAGAAGACCAATGCACTGGAATACAAAGGCAATGTTTATGTGATAACCAAACCTTAATTCTATGCTGCATAACCATAAATGTATGGGACAGAATCAAGGAAGCAGGAAAGAAAATTGAAAATTGGTGAAAGTTTTATGGGATCCTAAAGAATCCTTCACAGATTTCTTATAAAGGCTGTCTTCAGCAGTAAATAGAATGATACCAAATTCAGAAGCTAGACAGATAATAATCGAAATTTTGCCTTTGAGAATGGGAATGCAGCATGCAAAAGAATAATTAGGCTGTTAAAGGCAAGATCTGCACCCTTGCAGGACTGAATCAGGAACACAATTAATGCTGAGTCTCATGGCCATGATGATATGTGGATAGGAGAAGCAATTTCAAAAGTTTCAAGGAATGTCAGATGATTTGGGTGTGGAAAACAAGGTCGTTTGAAAAAGGAGTATAAATAAGGTGTTCCTAGAAAGAATGTTTATTCTAGGAACAATGATAACAGACTGCCCCTCCCTTCTGGAGTATGCAGAAGGTGTGGTAAGGGTAAACACTGGACTAATGAATATAGATCAACAAGGGACAGACAAGGTCATCCTTTGCCTCTGTCCTCCAGAAACTCCAACAGAGGCCTCATAGAGGACCCCACAGCAAGTCCAGTTCAGACTTTTCCTGCCATCATAGGAAGAAATCCCTACTCAGAGAATTAAATGCCTATTGGAATAAACCAGGCTGCTTGGGGTAATAGAAAAGCTGAGGCAGAGAGAATAGAAAATTCAGAAGAAACCATAAAGCAAATTTTTGGCAAACTTCTACAAACAAACAAAGACCAAAATGAAAAATACAAATAAATGACATTTTCTTAGATGGTTTAGTAGACACATGTACAGACATGACAATAATTGCACCAGAAATTTGGCATCCAAATTGGCCTCTTCAGGAGATAAGAATTCAGCTGTTATGGATTGGAATATTATCTCTAGTGAAACTGAGTGCAAGATGGCCTGATTGCATAGGACCAAAAGGACACAAAGGAATATTAAAGCCATATGTGGCTAATATAGCTATGAACTTATAGGGCCATGATCTATTACAACAATGGAATACTCAGATTAACATTCCTCCAACCTCAGAAACAAATCATAAACAAACACATGTTTCTGAGAGAAATATTAGAAGATATTATTCTAATGAGTGGTCACCAGCCATCCAGATTGTACAAGAACAGGGCACAACAACTGATGATCTTCCAAAGATACCAACAACTCTACCTTTAAAATGGTTAACAGACAAGTTGGTATGATTTAGCAATGGCCTCTAATAACAGAGAAACTGTAGGCTTTAAAATACCTGGTACAAGAGCAGTTAAATGCTCAGCATATTGAAGAATAAACCAGCCCTTGGTATTCTCTTGTATTTATTATTAAAAAGAAATCTGGTAAATGGAGAATGGTACCAGACCTAAGAGCAATTAACAAAGTAATTGGGCCAGTGTGCTCTCTACAATCTGGAATTCCTTTGCCTACTCTGTTACCTAAAGGATGGCCTCTTATAGTTATGAATTTAAAAGACTGTTTCTTTTCAATGCCCTTACCAAAAAAAAAAAAAAGCCAGAAAAGATTTGCCTCCACAGTGCTTACTTACAATAATTCTCAACTGGCTAAAAAAATCAATGGAGGGTTCTCCCACAGGGAATGTTGAATAGGCCAACCCTGTGCCAATATTTTGTACAACAGCCATTGGAACTGATATGTAAAAAATTTCCTAAATCTATAATTTATCATTATATGGATGACGCAAATGCAGATACTTTAGAAAGAATGTTTGAAGAACTAAAAAATTTTTTGCCTTGTTGGGGATTACAAATTGTTCCTGAAAAGATACAAAGAGGAGAATCTATTAATTATTTAGGATATAAAATAGAGCTACCAAAAATTAGACCCTAAAAGGTGCAAATTAGGAGAGATCGATTAAAGACTCCTAATGACTTTCAAAGATTATTTGGAGACATTTCCCATCTATGAACTATTATTGGGATTAAAAAATGATGAACTGAGTAATTTGTTGAAAATCTTAGCAGGTGACAAGGACTTAAATAGTCCAAGAGTATTAACACCTGAAGCTGAGAAAGAATTGGCCTTGGTAGAAAATTAAGTACAGGAAGGACATGTGGATCATGTGGATTCAAAGCTCGATTGTATTTTGGTTATTTTACCTTCTAGGCATTCTCCTACAGGAATATTAATGCAGAGGGAAGATATTATATTTGAATGTATATTTTTAGCAAATAAACAGAATAAAAACTTAAAAGGTTATGTGGAAAAAAATCTCTGACTTGATTTGGAAAGCAAAATTGAGACTTCGTCAATTAACAGGAATAGACCCAGCAGAAGTTGTCAGACCTTTAACTAAGGAGGATATTGAAACATTGTGGGCAGAAAGTGAACCTTGGCAAAGAGCTTGCCATATGCTTTTGGGAGAGATTATCAGCAAATATCCCAAAAGCGATAAAATTGAACTTATACAGAGACCTGATTGGATTTTGCCTTGCATTGTTCGGGAAACACCCATATCTGGATCTCATACATTTTATACAGATGCAAACAAACAAGGAAAGGCAGGTTACAAATCAGAAAATTTAAGTGAAGTGGTTCAAAGTCCTTTTAATTCAGTTCAAAAATCGGAATTATATGCTATTCTGTTGGTATTAATGGATTTTTCAGAACCTACCAACACAGTTAATGACTCTCAGTATGCCGAAAGAGCGGTATTATATATTGAGACTGCAGAATTTATCCCTGATGCATCAGAATTAACTTCATTATTTATTCAATTACAAGATAAAATCAGGAAAAGGAGTCATCCTTTATATATAACTCACATCTGATACCATAATTGTCTGCCAGGCCCTCTAGCACAAGATGATAATGAGATTGATAAATTATTGATAGAAAATGTGCTGGAGGCCTCAGAATTTCATAAAAAAATCATGTCAATAGTAAAAGTTGAAAAAAGGATTTTTCCATAACCTGGCAACAAGCCAAAGAAATTGTAATAAAATATCTTACTTGTTCCTTTTACAATCAGATGCCATTACCAGCAGGATGTAACCCAAAGGGTACTCAGAGAAATGAAATCTGGCAGATGGATATGTTTCACTTTGAAGAACTTGGATAATTGAAATATGTACACCATACCATTGATCCTTATTCAGGAAATGGGCAACTGTTTTGAGTTCTGAAAAGGCTGATTATGTAATCATTCATTTGCTAGAAGTTATGGCCATCATGGGTATACCTGCATAAATTAAAACTGACAATTCTCCAGCATATGTCTCTGTTAAAATGAAGTAGTTTTTTTTTTTTGTTTTGTTTTTTGTTTTTTGTTTTTTTTTTTTTTTGCTTTTTGGGTTTTTGCAATGTAAAGCATATTACAGGTATACCACATCATCCTATAGGCCAACCAGTTATAGAAAGTTCAAACAGAATTCTAAAGGATATGCTAAATAAACAGAAATGGGTAACAAACCCCCCAGAAATAGATTCCATAATGCACTATTAACTTTTAATTTTCTCAATGTTAATGAGAACAACAGCTGCAGAGAAACTCTGGATAACAGAAAAAATAAACCTACAGAATTAAATCAGCATACATACTGTAAGGATGTGCTGACCTCAGATTGGAAGCCAGGATATGCATTACATTGGGGAGGAAGTTTTGCTTTTGTTTCTACAAGAGAAGATAGGCTGTGGATACCATCAAAATTTATAAAGTTTCGATTTGAACAAAGAGACTTCTTAATTAGAAGAGGTGAGAGTTCATCAACCAGAATGACCATCTAATTTAAGCTAACTTATATCATTAACAAATGCCTTTTCATTTAATCAGATATAACATGTCAAAAGGGAACCTCCCAAAAGTTAGTCTTGGTGAAAGGATTTTGTTTTTGTCTTTTAGGAGAATGAAGGCTAAGGAATCTGAAGAACACTGGACAAATGAGACAGCTGAAGAAAAAGGACAAATCATCTAGAAAAAATTATCCCAAGAAAAAGAGTAAATTGGTGTATTGATATATAATATATAAAATTTCATAAGTCTTCTTAAATGTTTGTCTCTGCTCTTCTCTAGGAACACTTAACACAAATGTTTTTTTGTTATTCCCTGTAGCATGATTCTTTAAAGTTCTTATTAATAAAAACAAACCAAGAGCCAGGTTTTGGGGTGAACACTGAAAGATCAGAGAAACAGAACCAGCCACAGCTAACTTCACCTTGCCAATTCCTCAGCTGATCCTGTTTCCGCAGACTGGAAGCCTCTGAGTCTTCATCCAAAATGAATATCAGCCGAACTGCTGCTCAAAAGCCTAAAAGCTCAACCAGGCTAGATCCTGGTCCTCACACCTTATATACATTTCTGCTTCCTGCCATCATTTCCTGAGATTAAAGGCATGAGTCACCATGTCTGGCTGTTTCCAGTATGGCTTTGAAGTCACAGAGATCCATCTGTATTTCTGCCTCTGGAATGCTAGGATTAAAGGCATGTGCTAATACTGCCTAACCTCTATGTTTAATATTATTGCTGTTCTGTTCTCTGACCCCCGATAAGTTTATTGGGGTGGACAATATATCAACCACAAGTTCCAGTTCAATTAAAAATTAAAGCTGCTTTGGATTTGGAGAACGGCTATTTCCTCCTTTAAACTCAAGCATATGGTTAAAATGCAAAATCTCTGTATCATTCCAGAAGAAAGATCCATCACGTGATATGGGACAGAAGAAGACAAAAAATTAAGGGACTATTCTATTGCTACTAACCTCAATTCTTTGATTCTATTTTGATTCTTTAAAGTTTTCTTAAGGTATGACTTTTATATCAAAATTTATAAGATTGATATATATATATATGTATACATATATATTAAACTTTCATTATGATATTAAAGATTATATACAGTAATAATTAATTCTAGAAACAAGGTTTCATTTAACTGCCTATACCTGTTTTTGTGTTCAAGTCTCTATCAGTTTTCTGCAGAGAATCATGACCAGGCCTAACAGTGAATTTGGATTCTCCAGAAAGATGATAGGGCCCCAAAATGATGATTCCATGTGGACACTAATAATATCACTAAGCTGACAAATATCACCCAAAGATCAGCTTTGGACTACAAAAGTGCTGAAAAAAATTTTGAGATGGCTGGCTGAGATGATCCAGCCTCACAGACCACTTGAACAAGGACTAAAGATAAGCCTTGCACTTTGGCATTATGCAGAGACTGGACAACAAATGATATAGCTACCTCTCCTGGAACTTGACAATTAACCCAAAATCTTTTCAAATTCCCCTAAATATGTCTTTGCCCACAACCAGCAAGAAGTAATTTTAAGAACAGGACACCTACATTCCCAAAGATGTGGTGTGGGGCGGGTGGTTTTTGGACTTTTAGTGGGTTTTGGGTTTGGGATAATTTTCATTGTTTAGGAGGGTTGGTTACAAGTTGTTGTTAATGGTTAGGAAAAGTACTAAGCAAAGGAGATTAGTTTTAAAGTTTTCAGCACAATAAAACAATTCTATAGAATAATGGAAGCTTTGTTTTTCAGTGCTATTGATGATGCAATTCTTCCAATGTCATTAAGCTTTATTTTTCTGGATTAATCTAATTTTCCCCAGGTTTATTTTATTTTTATCAATTTCCAGGCCTTTCTTTCACACATTCATTCATTTTCTTTCATTTATAATTACTAAAATGCTCAAATTTATAGGGAAAGCTCTTTACACAATATAGGGTCTCTTACCATGTACTTTTGTGTCCATCTCCCTTGCTTGGTATACTGTTTTTTTAGACATGTCCTTTGGAAGTTTGGAGTTGATATTTCTCTTTACCATGTCTAACGTCAAACTGTATTCATATAAGTAGAATAAACCTTTTACTAAAAACTATATTGAAAGATAATATTCATTGACCTTTTAAATCTGTCATCCAAACATAAACGGAAGCATATGCTGAATAAGATTCTTCATTTGATTATAGTATGATCATCATTTTGGAGTTGCAGTCCACAGTAATATAATCCCTTAATTCACTACTGCTAAGCACTCTTTTACATCTCTGAGACACGAATCAGGAAAAGAACAACTATTTCCTACAGCACATCAATAAAAAGGAAGTCACAAACCAGATAGAAGATTAACATACCAACTAAGCAGCCTTAAAGAATGGCATTAGAAAAGCACTAAGCACCAGAAGTAAATATTTATTGTTTTTAAAATTTCTCTTTAGCTGTTAATTTTTCTAATTATTATGGGACCTTAGATAAATATGGTAGGGGAACATCCATTTTTAACTATGTTTTTTTTTTTACTCCCCACTACAATGAGAGTAAAGAAACAAAATATTTAAATACACAATAATAGAGAATATATGTGAGAAAATACCACAAATTATTTTCAAATGAAAAAAATAAGTAGTAATGGATTAGCACAGCAGAGATAGTTGAAAACTACTTCTAACAAAGACTATAAAAAAATTTTAGTTGCCTATCTCCTATCCAAGTTGCTTAGGATCAAGAATGATTAAGGATTTGGGGATTCTCACCTCCCATATTTTGGAGTGTTTGTATGTAGTTAATAATATTTGAACAATCTCATTCCACTGAAAAAGAAAAATTGAGCAAATAGGATAAACTAGCTATATTATAATAAAAAATTCAAATTTTGATAGACCTTTGTGAAAATATCACTAATAGATACATACACAAATATATGTGTGTGCAATTATATATGAACATATAATACTACATATAAATAATATGTGACATATAAAGTGTATGTATACATGTATTACATATGGTACATGTATATGCATATATCATATGTAATAAAATTGTGTACATATGAATAAAAAGAAAAGAAAACTATTAGCCCTAGATAGGAGGACAATATGGCACAGGTACTATGAAGTAGGAAATGGAAATATCTGAGTTTGATTATCTAGCTTGGAAAGTGTGAGAGAGAACAATACAAATGGAGAGGGATACAGGAGGGATAAAAAACACTAGGGATGTTTGAAAAAATGACAGGGAAACATGTTAGTCTATGTTTACTTAAAACATAATGCATATTAGTACATATGTTAATATCCATAGTTACATCTAAAATTTAAATGAAGTTATATCACTTGGGTTAATGATGTTTCTTTCAAGAGCCATACACAAGTTAATATAACCCCAGTTCCAGGTGTGGAAAACCTCACTTAGAGTTGTTGATGAGATGATACAAAATGTCTCTCAAAATATTACAGACTGTTGCTGTTGTCTTTGATTGCCCCTCAGAACTTGAAGTTAAGACCTGAATGCTGAAGGCACCACACAGTTGAGAGACAGAAATTGGAGGAATCCAGCTGACATTGACATGGACAACTTCTCACTGATGACTAGCTCTTATAATATCCAAAGTTGCTATGCAAGCTGCCAAAGGAAAAAAGTAACTAATAGTCCTACCCAGCTCTAAAGCCTATGATCCACAATGACTAAACTTGCAAGATAGTGCCAAGGTTGCAGTATTGACACTTATATCTTGAGGGTAGCAAACAGCTATGTAATTGGACATTTAGACTTAAGAACCACTCAATAGGAAGATATTCTTGCCTGGTATTGTAAACGTAGTAAACTATCCATGATCAAGTGAGGTCAGGAAACCCACAGAATAACTTACTGTTGCCACTTTGCTAAAGCAGTGTAATTCCCAACATTATTCTAATGGCCTGATCTTAAAATCTCAGAAAAGTATAGCTCTCGTTTATAGAGACCATCATGCCAAGTAAACACACAGAGACTTATATTACTTATAAACTGTATGGCCATGGCAAGCTTCTTGCTATCTAGTTCTTATAACTTCAATTAAACCATTTCTATTAATCTATACATTGCCAAATGGCTTGTGGCTTACAGGTGCTTTATATCTTACCTTTCATGGTGGCAACAGCTAGCAGCATCTCCTGACTCAGCCTTCCTGTTCCCAGTATTCTCCTCTCTTTTGTCCTGCCTATACTATACTTCCTGCCTGGTTGCTGGCCAATCAGCATTTTATTTATCAACCAAATTAGAGCAACACATTCACAGCATACAGAGCAATTAATATCCATGGCACTTTCAAAATGCAGAGAAAAAGTGACTATGGGATACCCAAGATTAATTGATATATTTTCAACACAAACCCTTCACATAAGGCTCAAGGAATGTAGAGGAAGATGAGGTATAAAGATTGTAAGAGGAAGAATAAGAAGAAGACTTCAATGAATTACTATCTTCCATATATGACAGAAAAGCTATACTCATAAAGTGTTAAAAAATGGTCACTTAAGACCTGCACAATGACAATAACAGTTGACATGAAAACATTAATGGATATTTCACACAAGACCATATTGTAGCTAGAGTTTTTCTGCCTGGCCCACAGTCAGGACAAATCTCTCTCACCTGCCAGTCCCACAGCCGCTCAGACACGACCAAGTAAACACAGAGACTTATATTGGTTACAAACTGTATGGCCATGGCAGGCTTCTTGCTAACTGTTCTTACAGCTTAAATTAATCCATTTCTATAAATCTATACCTTGCCACATGGCTCGTGGCTTACCGGCATCTTTACATGCTGTTTCTTATCATGGCAGCTGGCAGTGTCTCTCTCACCCAGCTTCCTGTTCTCTCCATTCTCCTGTTAGTCCCACCTATACTTCCTGCCTGGCCACTGGCCAATCAGTGATTTATTTATTGACCAATCAGCAACACATTTGACATACAGACCATCCCACAGCACCATATCCCTAGATGAAGGGCTACAACTAATTAATGACAATTGAAAGATTCAGAATAATTCTTTGTCAAGGATGAACCCCATAATAAGTTATGCAATTCTGAGCAGTTATCCCTATGAGCACATGCATATAATCAACACTAAAAGGATTTATTTGATTATAGGTTTACATATGTGGATGTGTGCAATACATGTATGTGTAATAATAATTATAGACAAAAATTCATGAGTTTGAGGAGAAATTTTGGGTGACAACAAGGAAGGATTGGACAGGGAAATGGAAAAGGAACTGATAAAAATAGAGTGTTCATGTATAAAATTTTCAAAAATTTATTAAAAAAGATAAAGTAAAAGAGCATGCACAACTCTTATGCATATGTATGAATGCATAAAAATATGTGCACTTTTGTATGAAAGTACTCAGACAACACAAGAGTAAAACATCCAGGACTTTCTCTAGTTAATCACAAAAATAATTCAAAAAGTGATAGGCCAACACTTTGCCAATACATTTGGATTGCTATGGAAAAGTTAGGTACATATCTATTTTCCATCAGAATAAAATTCATATGAATTGATTAAACCGAATGATTTTCAAAATAAAATTACTAGAAAAAAATGTAAAATTACATTGAACACAAAATCATTCCTCCCATGATTTCTTCTGCGTGAACATTTATATAGAGTGTGTGTGGTTTACACATCTATCTCCCTGTAGTTTATGTGCTTTGAAATAGAACTGCTGTATCATAAAACTGTATAACTTTTTTGGAATAGCTAAAACTACATTCCAAAAGTCCTGCAATATGTTACCTTCTTTCCACATTGCATATGTGTGTAATTCTCTATAGCATAATGACACTTGTTATTGTCTGATTTTTGTTACGACCACTATTGTGGGTATGAGATAATAATTCATTGTGTTTTTCATAGTTTTATATGTTAATAAGACATACACAGGCAGGTAAGAGTGCAGCTCAGCAGATAAAATTATTAGACACATAACCATGGTTGACTTAAATTCAATCACTTAAATTCAATCCACAATGCAAAACAGGGACAGATTTCCAAAAGTTGCACTCTGATTTCAACATGGGCATTGTGGTACATGAGGACACACTTACACACACACACACACACACACACACACACACACACACACCACATAACCCACACATTATATTATAAATAATAACAGTAAATAAAATAAAATTTAAGTAAATGAACCATTTGTGTAACTCTTAAAAATGCTTAAGTCTGTGGTGATAATTTATTTGTGATGAAATATGATATTTTATTTGCATGTTACTAAATAATGTTGCCTGGAGATCAGAGGTCAAATAAACATTAAGCAGAAGTCCGGTGGTGGTAGTACACGCCCTTAATCTCGAGTCTCTGTGTGGTTACTGACACAGCCAAGCGTGGTGACCTCAGCCTTTAATTCTAGTACCAACCACAGAGACCTGGTGGTTTGTAAAGACAGGCAGTGACAAGGAAGTCATGTGGCTGGGCTTAGAGCCAATGAGAAGGCAGAACAGAAAGGCAATAAAAACATAAGTCAGGCAGGAAAAACTCTCTCTTGGGGGAAGCTACTGCTGGTGGTAAACTAAAGCTAGTCGTGCCTGTTGCTCTGATCTCTTTGGCTATTTCTTCAGTCTTAATTTTAAACTGGCAAAATTTAAACACATTTTAAATGTTTAGTGAAATAAATTCAAATCATTTTTTTTAAGATTTATTTATTATGTATACAGTATTCTGTCTGCATGTGTCCCTGCAGGCCAGAAGAGGGCACCAGATCTTATTACAGGTGGTTGTGAGCCACCATGTGGTTGCTGGGAATTGAACTCAGGACCTTTGGAAGAGCAGTCAGTGCTCTTAACCACTCAGCCATCTCTCTAGGCCCTCAGATCACTTTTTATGTGATTCAATGATAGTAAACAACCTGGCTCATATAGAGGACATAATGGAAAATAAACACAACAAAATACTTACAATTATTATCTCTAGGTAATAAAATTGGTGGTTATTAATTTTCTTTTAAATGACTTATTCATTGTTATTAAGTATCTAATTTTCTACAAACTTTATATAAGCTATTTTCAAAAACCAGAAACTATTGCAATATTTTTTTCACTTTTTGTAAAGATTCATTTGAACATGCTTGTGATCATCATGTGGCTGGAGTGCATGAGCCACAAGTAGAAGACAAACTACATTCCTTCATTAGGGGAAGCATTGCTAGGCAAGCTGAATCATAGTTGTTAGCATCCTTTAACATTTTTACATAGAGTATTTATCAAAAACACATTCCTTTTTGTTGAATAAAATTTCATAATATGGTTAATTAGAATTCATTTATTCCAGTCGCCTGCTGATAGACTTTGGGTTGTTTCTGATGAAGCACCAACATCATTTTATATTTCATCATTTCTAAAAGAAAATTAAAAGTTATGATATCTACTGGCAATGTTATATATTAGATGAGATAAAAATGACACAAACAAAAAAGAAACAAAAAAGAGGTATAAGGTTAAAAATAAGAGAGTATGTATATATTATGAATAAGGTTATGCTGGTCCATGGATTATGGAAAAATCTTAACATGAGATGTTACCAATAGTGGAAACTGTATATGATACACATAGGCACTTCGCACTACTCTTGTAAATTTTCTGTAGAACTAAATTTTTCTAAAATAAAACTTTGCATATATTTTTTTCTTATTTCTTTTCAAGAGCAAGTTTTATGTAAATCATGAAAAATAAGAAGATGCAATGTGTTTCATCCAAATGTACAGCAGGGCAAACAGTATGGCAAACAACGACAACATATTCACAATACCTATGAAGGTGATGTAATCCAAATATTTAAGAGTGGAAAAATACTAAGCATATTCTGGTATTTACCTGCATAAAATAGTATTTAGCATAAAAAAGGAAAGAAATTCTATATATACATACTACAACATAGATGAGCTTTGAGGACATATACTAAATTAAATAAACCCTGTTACAAAATATAAATTCTATGTGATTTCACTTATATGAAGTATTTATTATAGAAACACAAAGTAAAGTAAAATGGGTTTGTCAAGGATTGGATTGGGTGGGTGACAATGGGAGATACAGTTGAATGGGCACAGTGTTTCAAAACTGTAAGATGAGATATCTCTGAAGATAAAGGGCACAACAATATAATAATACTAATAACTGGAATGTGTTTAACACTAATGAAATATAGTGGTAACCAGACAGCTATAAAAACTTTACATTTAAAATAGGCAAGGTGCTAAAATTTATATTATGTGTCTTCTAAATCACAACTAATAGGAATCTGAATATAAAATGAGTTAGGCAACCTCAAACAAATGACTTCTAGAAAGGAAATCATAAAAATCTTCTACGGGATGTAAATATAAAGCTAAAAGAGATAAGCATTCTGTGGTCTCCAATGGAAATTTTCAATATTATAAAAGAATTTTCCTTATTTATCTTTAAAGATTAATTTTTATTACTTGATGTGCATGAGTAGTTCCCTGAATGTATGTATGTGCATCACAATCATGCCTAAGGCCTTCAAAGGCCAGAAGACTGTATCTGATACTCTGAAATTGTAGTTACAGGTGATTATGAGCTGCCATGTGAGTGCTGGGAACTGAACTTGGGTCTTCTTTATGAGCAGTAAGTGGTTTTACTATTTGAACTATCTCTCCAGTCCCTAAAGATATCTTTAAAAAAGGAATGTTAGAAGTCATATTATCAAAATCATACTATTGAAAGTATATCTTTATGATGGAGAAACAATTTGATATAAGTACATAGAAAGGACTAAATGGATTCTATACCTCACCACAGAGGATACTTGCACATCAATGTTTATTGTTTGCTGTTACATTCAGTCATTTATAAAACATTTGAATTATTATGATTTACCAAGAATTATTATTTAAACTTGAAGTACTTCAATACCAAATTGACATCTATTCTAGAGCAAGTAGCAAGAAAACAATACACATAATAGCTAAAGTATGTGACAGGTCAAAAGGTTATAAGTGCTGTGAAAAAAAAGAAATAAAGGATAACAGGGTAAGAATGTCTTATAATTGCGAGAACTGTATTTCCTATACCCATCCATCATTGAACAGTGGTCTTAGAGAAGGAGCCATATGAAAAAATACACAGAGAATGTGATAAAATTAATTGTGTACAAATCTGAAGTAAAATTAAATGTGGTAGAGGAATAACCTTTGCAGATGATGTAAAATACTAGAGAATGTATAGTAGCATCTATGAACATCAGCAAAGCCAGAAAGGATAGTACAGAGTCAACAAGAAGAATGTAGTAAGACACAAATTTCAAAAGATCATGGGAGAAGATTTTACAAGCTATTGGACTGGAACCTTTCTTCCTACTCAAAAGTAAAAATGAGAGTCATTGAGCAAAGGAGAAATTTCATCTTACTTCATTTAAAAGAGGTCCTCTTAAACATATATGAGAGAGATCTAATTTGAATTACAAAATAAAAGAGGAGACAATGCCCAAACTAAACATCGCAGGCTACTGGTTGCTGTATATAACCTAATGTGTTGAAGACACAACTTACACATGTCATCAAATGCAGAGAACTTAAATTGGTGTCTAACGAGAAACCTCATCTTATTTACTAGTGTTTATAGTACCAAAAGGTACTCTACATACTTCTGGAGGAGAAAGTTAATAATCAATATCACCCAGCTACAAATCCTGTGACCTACAATAGTGACCTACCTGTAAGATATACTTTTTTGTGTGCCATAGTGGCACAAATGCTATGGGAGTAACAAACCACTTTTTATTCTGTTTAAGGCCCACTCCATGAAATGGAACCCACATCTGGTACTGCTAAAGTAGCCAAGAATTATAGACTAGATAGGTCAAGGGCCCAGGGGGAAATGTATAGATACTATTTGCCTCAGGAAACATAGAAATTAAATGAACTCTAATGACATATTGCTATTCCCATTGATCAGTGCCTCACTTAACCCACATCAGAGAATCTTATTCTTGCAGTATGTGGGAATTAACACAGAGACTCACAAGTGGACAACATGCGGAGAGTTAGAGACTTTATTGCACCCAGTACTAATTGAGGTATCTTCATCAAACCCCTCCTCTCAAGGATCAGGGATCTATGTAGATAAGGACACATAAAGATTGCAAAAGCTAGAAGTGATGAATGCTCCAAGGAGCAGTATGAACTCACAAAGACTGTGGCAGTATGTACAAGACCTGTATAGGTTTGAGCCAGATAGGGTTCCAAGAAAGAGAAGGGAAAGTGGACACAGGGTCCCACTCCTATTCAATAAGCTACTTGCAATTGATACCTGCCAGCAAAAGATAAGTTAGTTTTTTTCCAAAAGAGTGTCACTGTGTATATCAGCCACAGCCAGGGAAGGCCCCATGCCCAGGATTAATTGGGTAACATTAATGAACTCAATGGTATTTTTGTAGACTTTTTAATTCATTTTGGTGTTTTGTTTGTTATTTTTGTTTTATTAGTCTTTTGCTTGTTTTGATTTTTTCTTGTATTGTTTTTGATGGGGGAGAGAGAATGGGGGAATATAAAGTTGAGTAGATAGGCAATTGGGGAGTTGTAGCTGAAAGTTTTCCACAGCAGGGAATATCTTGGTTGAGTTGGGGGAGGAGGAAAATCATGGGAAAAGTATAATGTATTAAAAATAAATAAAGAGGCCATCTAACTGTGCTGCTGTGAGTAGACTTGAGCAAGTTAGAATTAAAGAGCAGTGTTTTTTTTTTTTTTGCATGAAGTAGCTATTCCTAGAAATTGATAATATGTACTTAAATTAAAATAAAAATAACTGAAGCTTTTACATAATTAGCTCTGGTTAACTTGAGTGATCCTCACCAGCCTCTTTGTGCCATTATATTTTTATTCCTGCATTATTTTTATTAATTTATTAGGTGGCAGAATCTTATCACTGATGAATGTTTTTCAATTAAAGCACGATGGTATCATATTTACTGAGCTTTTGCATGTCTTCTTGCATGAGAATTTCAATATGAGCTTTAATGCTGCTGGTGACAGCCTTCATGAGTTACCAGTGCAGATTCAAAACAACTTACATTGCAGTCTATTGCTTCGAATACATAATGTTATGCTAGCAAATCAAAGGAAACAAAAGCAGAACCTCTTTTCCAAAGCAACATATCCTTAGTCATAAATTTTAAAATCAAGATATCTTTAAAATATACATGTTGATTTAACTCAGTAGCTTTTACAATCAAATCTCTCTCTGTAGTTAAAAATCCCAAAGACAATATAATCCAGACTTTCTTTGTATTATCCATCTTTCTGTGGCTTATTTTTTATATTACCTTTACTGTCTCTTTAAAGACTTTATTTTTTAAAACTTTCTATTTCTTTATATAACTGTCTATATTTATTTTCTTCTCTCTTCCAAGCCTATGTACATTTTTACACACACTGTAAACCATTTAAAGTCTTATTCCATCTGAATCTGCCTTATTGTGAATCTATTGCTTTAAACTGCAGTGGTTAGTACTGAGGCAGCAGCCTTGGCTGCTAACTCTGCCCATCTCAGCTTTTCAATGTAATGGAGATAATTCACTGACTGCTCTGGGAGACATGCTGTCCCCTGACTCTGGGAGGCAGTGTGTCTATGCTTCTATGCTTCAATCAAAGCAGCATGTAGCACAGAAACCTCTTTTTTTGTCTATACTAGCAAAGGCTATACCCACCACACAGCATAATGTGCAACTTGGAGACAGCTCTCTGTACCATGGTGGGAATCTACATGCTGCAGGTCAAAGCTCGCACACCACATTATGAATCTGCCATAGAGTAGCTCAAACCCACAGGCTATGGCTGACCTGAGAGAAACAACTAGGAAACTGTTTTTAGCTCCATTTTAGAATTTTTTTTAAGCTTTCTTAAGTTTTAGGTGGAAACTCTTGCCCCAAGTTTTGGTGCCATTTGTAGTAGGAAGATTTCCTGTTTCCTGAACTTCCAGAGGTCAGGACAAATCTCTCCCACTCACATCCCCCAAGTAAACACACAGAGGCTTATATTAATCATAAATGCATGGCCATAGCTCAAGCCTTTTGCTAGCTAGCTCTTATATCTTAAATTAGCCTATAACTATTAATCTATGGATTGCAACATGTTCCGTGGCTTTACCTGCATCCTGTTATATGTTGCTCCTTGGAGCTCACTGGTGTCTCCCTCCACCTTCTTCCTGTCTTTCTCTTTGAATTTTCTGCCTGTCTCAAAGCTGCTTTGTCATAGGCCAAACCGCTTTATTTGTCAACCAATCAGAGCAACACATATTCATAGCATACAGAAAGATATTTCCCCATCATCAATGGTTACTTTCACTGGCTAAGCTTGGCTGTTCTGGAACTTGTTTTGTACACTAGGCTTACCTCAAACTCAGAGATCCTCCAGCCTCTGCCTCTGGAGTGCTAGGATTTAAGGCTTGCACCTCCACACCCAGCTCTAAACTTTTCTTTAATTCCTTTTCACAAGTTTTAAACTTAGCTGGGTGGGACCTTGCCACTCCCTTTATTCCATTTCTTAATCTATTTATTTCCTTCAACAGTGGACTTAGCTCCATTCTACTTCCTGTTGCTACTTTTCTCCTCAAATTTTATGCTTTGTAATTTTCCCTGACCAGCTTGCTCCTTTTCATTATAAATCTTCATTAGAGTTACCACTAATAACCACAGGACAGAGTCTATACTTGGCTGTTTTAAGATTTCATCTGCCAACAGAATTAATCCAAAACTCTTCAATGTAGCCTCTTGCAGACTTTTTGGACAAGGGCAAAAGGCAGCCACATTCTTCACCAAAATATTGCAAGACCAGTCTCTAGGCTACATACTAAAATTTCTCTGCTCTGAAACCTCTTGATTCAGGCACCCATAGTTTAACTCACACTCAGAACCATTATCTTCTATGTTCCTACTAGGATAGCACATAAAGTAGTACTTAGAGTGCTCAACTACTTTTCTAATCCGCAGTTCCAAGGTCCATATTCCTCCAAATAAAAGCATGGTCATGCCTATCATAGCAATCCCCCATTCTGTGTACCAACTTCTGTCTTAGTTATTTTTTTCTATTGCTGTGAAGTGCTAGCATGACCATGTCAAATCTTATAAAGGAAAAACATTTAATTGGCTATCTTATAGTTTCAGACACTTAGTCAATTATCACCATGGTGAGACATGGTATCATTCAGGCAAACATGGTGCCTGGAGAAGTAGCTGGGTGTCCTACATCTGGAATTGCAGGCAACAGGAAGTGCCCAAGACACTGTATATGACTTAAAGATATATGAGAACTCAAAGCGTATTTCTACAGTGACAAACTTCCTCCAAATAGGCCATACCCAATCCAACAAAGTCATATCTCCTAATAGTGCTACTCCCTTTGGGGGTCCTTTTCTTTCAAACCACCACATATCTTTTGGATATATGCCCAAGAGAGGTATAACTGGGTCTTGAGGTAGATCAGTTGCCAATTTTCTGAGAAACTGCCATATTGATTTCCAAAGTGGCTGTACAAGTTTTCACTCCCACCAGCAATGGAAAAATGTTCCACTTACTTTACATCCTCTCCAGCATGAATTGTAATTTACGTTTTTGATCTTAGCCATTCTTACAGATGTAAGATGAAATCTCAGAGACATTTTGATTGCATTTCCTGATGACTAATGATGTTGAACATTTCTTTAAGTGTTTCTCAATTCTTTGATATTCCTCTATTGAGAATTCTCTGTTTAAATCTGTACCCCAACTTTTTCAAAACAGGGTTTCTCTGTGTACTTCTGGCTGTCCTAGAACTCACTCTGTAGACCAGACTGGCCTCAGACTGAGAGATCTACCTGTCTCTATCTCCCACATGCTGGGATTAAAAGAATATATCAACAATGCTCAGCTCTGTACCCCATTTTTAATTGGAATATTTGGTTTTTTGATGTCTAGTTTCTTGAGTTCTTTTATATATTTTGGA
Organism: Peromyscus eremicus; assembly: GCF_949786415.1. Lineage (NCBI taxonomy): Eukaryota > Metazoa > Chordata > Mammalia > Rodentia > Cricetidae > Peromyscus > Peromyscus eremicus. The sequence goes on from NC_081439.1 coordinate 124,693,019, forward strand.
AGTTAGTCCTTTGTCAGATGTGTGGTTGAGAAGATCATTCCCAGTTTTGTAGGCTTTTGTTTTGTCCTATTAATGGTGTCTTTTGCCTTACAGAAGCTTTTCAGTTTCACAAGGTCCCATTTATTAGTTATTGATCTTAGTGCTTGAGTTTTTGGTGTGCTGTTTAGAAGTTGTCTCCTGTGCCAATATGTTCAGTGTACCTGGGTTTATCTTGTGGTCTTTTTATCCACTTTGACTTGATTTTGCAGGATGATAGATATGAAACTATTTGCATTCTTCTACATGCCAATAGCCAGTAAGAGCATCACCATTTGTTGAAGATGCTTTCTTTTTCCTATTGTATAATTTTATCTTCTTTATCAAAAATCAGGTTTCTCATAGGTGTGTGGATTTACTTTTTGGTCTTAGATGCTTTTCCATTGATCCACTTGTCTGTTTGTATGTCAATACCTTGTGTTTTTTATTACTATTCATCTGTAGTAGACCTTGAAGGATGGTGATGCTTCCAGAAGTTCTATTATTATGCAGGATTGCTTTAGCTATCCTGAGTTTTTAATTTTTCTATATGAGGTTGAGCATTGTTCTTTGAATGTCTGTAAACAACTGTGTTTGAATTGGGATGGGGATTGCATTGATACTACAGATTGCATTTGGTAAGATTGCCATTTTTACTATGTTAATTGTACCAGTACATGAGCATTGGAGATCATCTCATCTTCTGATATTGTCTCCAATTTATTTCTTCAGAGACTTAAAGTTCATGTCATAAATACCATATCAATTGCCTTCATAGCTTCAATACCAATTTATTAAGTTTAATAATTCATTCACTGAGAAAAACCATTTGTGTACACAGAAGGAAGATATTTTCATCAAAATAGCAGCAAATCCTCACTGTAACTCTTCAATAATATAAAATGAATGGATTTAAATTTTGTGCTCCTCATTTAATTCTCACTTTGATTATTAGGTATGAATTCTTAGGGCATAAAGTTTCTAATAAGGAGAACCTAGACAAGGAAAAAAGCTAGTTTTGTACCAAAATTTCATTGTAGTGATCATCAAAATATATATACAAATTACAGATGCAACATTTTGGTGAATTTAATACGGTCAATTATAGTCACAACAATGCAAACATCAAGGATATATGTTAAGACATTATTCAGCACTTCTTTTTTTAAAAAACATTTTATTATTTTTTTCTTTCATTTTTCTTTATTAAGAAATTTTCTACTCATTCCACATACTATCCACAGATCCCTCCTCCTCCCTTCTCCCACCCTGCAGCCCTCTTTCCCAAGCCACCCCGCATCCCCACATCTCCCAAATCAAGGTCTCTCATGGAGAGTCAGCAGAGCACAGTACACGGAGCCTAGGCAGGTCCAAGCCCCTTCCCACTGCAACAAGACTGTGCAAGGTGTCACACCACAGGCACCGGATTCCAGAAGCCTGCCCATAGACCAGGGACAGACCCCGATCCCCCTGCCTTGGTTCCCTCCAAACAGTTTGAGCCAAACAACTGTCTTGACCCTACCTTGGTCTGTTGGCAGTGGTCCATAGGGTGCCTGGACCAGTCTACTCTGGTGACCAGCCTAGCAAATAACCTAGCTGTCATCATAGAGCCTTTGTCTAGTGACAGATGGAGGCAGATGCAGAGATCCATGGCCAGGCACCAGACTGAGCCCCCAGAATCCAATTGATGAGAGAGAGGAGAGATAGTTCAGGCGAGGGACGTCGAGATCGTGATGGGAGGCCGTGCAAAGATGACTGGCTACACTAGTGGAAGCCCATGAACTGTGGACTGGTGGGTGTGGAGCCCCCATGGGACTGGATTAGGCCCTCTCAATATGGAAGATGGTTGTTTGGATCACTAATTTCTAATCTGTAGAAATTAAATTAGACAAATTTTCAACTTATAGTAAAATTTTAAATTCCTATATGCAACACAGACAATCTTTTTTTAAAGAATTCAATGGAATGTCTGTCTGATTCATTATTTATCTGTGCAAATAAGATAATTATTTTAAATAATTAAAGAATTTGTGAGTTCCTCATAGTTTTGGAAAATAGACATCAAGATTTACATGTATTTGTTTTATTTTTTAATCTGTTCTCTTACCTTTATGAATTCAATGGTTTCCAAGGGAATATATTAAGTACAAGGCATGGTCATTGTTTAAAATATTATGGGATCATATTTTTTAGCCTAATACTTTAAATTATTTATAGATCCTCATAAATCCTTCATGAAGATTCTTACTCATACTCTGTTATAGTCTCTCAGTTTTCAGAAATGATAGGTCAAATTCCTGTAAATATCTGTTCTAATTAGTGGGTATCATCAGCAAAAAAAAATCAGTACCATGGGAGCATAGGTACTAACACAAATAATAAGTCTAAGGAAACAATACGCAGCTTTCATAAAGAAGATAGTAACAGTGAATTAAAATTCTCTGTTTTTTGTTTATCTGACTTTGAAACTACTCTCTGTCATCTTAACCTGAAAGGCTACAGAAGTGAAAAATATCCAGATTACTAGATGAAGCTACTATAGTCACTTTTAGTGATATTTCCTAGTGTTTCTTTTTGCACGCCCTGACTACAATCAAACAGACTGTGTTAAGTAGTCCATTTCAAAATAGACTTTTATATGTAATACAAATCAGCAGTATTTTGATTACCTTTGTATTGACATGACAAAATACAACAAATAAGGCAAAGAATCAAAGAAAGCATTTCACCTAGGGCTTGCTTACAGTTGCAGAGGTAGAATCCATAACCATCATGGTTGGAAGCATGACAATAGGCAGGCAGGCATAGTGATGGAGCAGTAGCTCACAGCTCACATCTGATCTCTTAACTAAAGGAAAAAGAGATAGATAGATAAATAGGAATGTCTGGGTGTTTGAAACCTCAAAGCCCACTCCCAGTCACATACCTCTTCCAACAAGGTCATATCTACTAATCCTTCCAAAAGAGTTCCACCAATTTGGGACCAAGCATTTAAACTTATAACCATGTTGGAGACACTCTCATTAAAACCACCACAAGAAGGTTTATTATTTCTTTATCTACAGCAATACTCAGCAAATCAATCACTCTTCACTCTTTATTTTCTTATTTGCTTAATAACTTTAGAAAAGCTTTTTATAAACACAAAGAAACATACCCACTTGTGTCTGGGTGGGTTTTGTTGAAAGCACTATACTGTTTCACTTTTTTCTCTTTCTACTTTATTTCCACATTTTATAGTAGATTTAGAAATGCTATAAATGCTGTTCTTCTCTATGGTGATATTTTATTTGTATTAAAATGTTATTTGTATGTTAATAAATAAAGTTGCCCAGGGGTCAGAGCTATTAGCAAGCCATAGGAAAGCAGGGCAGTGGTGGCATATGCTTGTAATCCCAGCACTAGGTAAGTCTCTGTGTGTTCAGGGACACAGCCAGTATTGGATACACATGCCTTTAATCTCAATACCAATCATAGAAAACCTGGAGGTCTACACAGACAGGCCGTGATGAGGCAGTCATGTGGTTGGGTTTACAACCAATGATAAGGCAGATCAGAAACTCTATATAAAGACTTTAACATAGGAAGTAGCTCTGGTTCAGAGAGGTAGGACCACTACAGGAGGAAGGGTAAGGTTTTAGCTCTTATCTCTGACCTCTTGGCTTTCTTCTTTGCATTGGTTCTATGTTTCTTATTTAATAAGACAGTTGGTTACTTCTACACTTCTCTTTTAAAATATTTAGCTAATTTAAATAGGTACCTTTCATTCTGAACTTGATTTTAGATTCAACTTGTTGAGTTATATAAAACTGCAGTATTTTTCTTTGATTGGGCATTAAATAGAGTTTGCATGAATTTCTACCTCAAATTGGAAAGAATTAACTTGTAGCCAATGTGAGTTCCTCAATATGTGGTCACAATGTACTTTTCCATTTATTTAAGTCTAACATAATTACTGCTTTCAATGCTTTATCATTTTTATTGTAGAAGAGTTATATCTCTGTTATTGAATTTATCCACAAGTACCTTTAGATTTCCATATTATTTACAATGGTAGAATATCAAATTTCCATTTTCTATTGTGCTTTGGGCTTTTGTTTTGGTACTATGGATAGAAATCACTGCCACACACATGCTAGGTAAACACTTTACCACTGTGCTACATTTCTTGCCCTATAATACTACAGAATAATGCTGTTATTTTCATACATTGACAATTTGTTTATTTCACTCTGGTTAGGAACTTTTGACAAAATTATTTGAATCAAGTATTCCAATAATTTCTTTATAAACACGAGTGCATTAATTTTCTTGCTTTCTCAGCCAGACAATACCTCCACAAAGACTATTAAATAGAAATAATGAAACATATTCTGAGTTTACTCATTTGAAGGGTAATCATCCAATATACAAGCATGTGGTATATTAGCTGTAGTTTTTTTGTGGATAAGGAGCATGGTGAACTTTTCACTCAAATATCACAGGAAATATTTTACTCTGCAGAATATATGATGATCATTATTAAGCATTCATTTCTGGGTATAAAATGTGAAAGAAACCATCATCCACATTCACATATGCATGGGTCTGGCTCTGGCTCAAAGTACCTTTAAAAATAAGTAATTAAGTTGTTGAAATGGCTTTAGTCAATTTCTATTCTTTATTCACAACAATACTATTCTGCTTTTGATGTCTGTAGTCAGACTTTGTTTATTCTCTTCATTTTTGGTATGCTTACTAGGGCTTAGGTTAATTTATTAATATTTTTAGAGAACCAGTATGTGTATTAGAGATATTTTCCCAGTGTTTGCCAAGTTTATATTTCATAAGTACTTGACCTGAAGTTTCTCCTTCTCTCTACTTATTTGAGGTTTAATATAAATTTTTCTTGCTTCAAAAATCAAAATCATAGCTTTAATGATATTATACGTTCTTTTATTATGATGTAAGCTATAAATTTTACTTTTAGTGGTATTTCAGCCATAACTCAAATACTTTAATGTGATGTATTCATCATAATTTTGAAATGCTTTTTGATTTTATTTACAGTATATAATCCACATATATAATTGTTGCACCATGACTATAGTTCATTTATAGAACTCTCTTACCTTATTTGCCCCACTTTTTACCACTGGCATGCACTATTGTACATTGTCCTTATGAATGTGACTATTTCAAGTATCTGGTATAAAAGGAATCTTATGATACTTGTACTTTCATGATAAATATATTTTACTTGATATAATTTGGATAGTAATTCATGTTATAGCATTCATCAAAATTATTTAATTTTAAAGAATGAAAGGAAAGCTATTATATACACATACTCTGTATATTCATTTATTTTTTTTTCCTTTTTCATCTTGGTTAATTGATTTAATATATTAGGACATCCTAGTTCATGCTACTAACACCATTAGTGGCAAATATTTGTTCAGGTCCTTATAAATAAAACATTATTAACTTATAATATCTATTAAACCATCAATTTCAGACTTCAAGATACTGATACCTGTTGCCTTAAGCTAACTCATGTCCACACATATTGCCATTCAACCTTCAGTTAGTTATAGTAAAGGTCAAGTCAAGTTTTTCCATGATTTCTAGAGTTCCCTACTCTGAAGACCTGATTCCTTGCTAAAACTGGTTCCCACAGATTTTAACTCCTTGAAAGATTTCAAGGTTTAATACTTGTTTTCTCATTTGAGTATGATTATTACACATTACTTGAGCTAAAGTCTCATGGAATCTGATTGGGAAATTTTTCTCAGACATGGAGCCTGGGACATGAACTTTCCTGTTTCCTTCTCTCTGTGCTCACATTATTAGCTGTCTTTTAAACACAGTTTACTCACATCTTTGGCTAGTTTTATTGTTATTTAGGATGAAAAACCAAATCCAGTTTCAGTCACAACATGACACAAATGACATTCCATCCAGGAATTTTTAATTAACTCATTGTAAAACACTTTACTATTACTATGCTCTATAAATATATTCAATTATTTCCCAGTTGAGATCCATTATTATGCTGTACTAAAATGAAAGCAAAGCCAATAGCCTCTGTAAGCTTTTGTTGAATACATTGAATAAAGCTGCTCAACAACTTATTAATACCCCAGTTACAAACTTTACAACTCCCTTTTTTATAAAATGGCATCACCATCACTTACCTTGAAGCTCACAACAGGAATTCTCACTCCCTCCATCTGCCTCTGCCCTCAACAGCTTAACAATTACTTTGGCAAAGTCCTAATTTCTGTTTTAGAACTATCCTCTGGAGACTATGAAAAATAGTCGCTGTTGTTGTCACTGTGTTTATTTGATTTTTGCTTTGACAAATTCTTAAATTTACTGAAAAGTTGTAAGACTAATACATAGAATTTGTCTGTTTGGTTGTTTAATCATTACTTTCTGAGAAAGTTTCTCATTGTGTAGACCAGGTTGCCTCACGCTTGTGCTGTCTGGCTTCTTCCTTCCAAGTGCTAGGATTATAGAGGTAGGCCACTGTAGCTAGCTTTGAACTAGTTTATTTTCATTTATTCATTAACTTTGGTTTTATTTGACTGTCAGTTCTCCAGAGACCTCATTAAATTGTTAACATCTATAATGCAATTCATTATAACAAAGGAATCCCAGGATTCAGTGTTGCATTCATTTGTAGGTTCTATTTTCTTTCTTAATCTAGGAAAATTCTTTTCTTTTTTGTTTTAGCTTTTAGCACCTTGACATTTTCAAAGATTATAGACCATTCATTTTGTCACATATGAGAGTTATGCCCAGCATGTGTACTACAACCTGTAAGTATGCATATCATCATTATCATATTCTTTAGAGCTGTTGCCATGCTTAGATTCACATCAAGTGTGTCCTCAAACCTTGTCTTATTCTAATACTTGCATCACATAGGATCAATATTCCACTATTAAGAAATGGGTATTATATTGTACTTACTGAAATCTTGAAAAAACATATTTGAGTAATTGGTTTGGAATCCATGATACCATGCTTAGGAAATTAATTTATTTTTATAGCCTTAAAATAAACTTTGTTATAGTTATGATTACTGGTTTGTTTGTTTTTATTCCTATCTCATGATACTACATATAGTATATGATTAGTGATTTGGTTGGTTTTGTACATTTTTCTCTGGCAAATGCCATAATACCTGCAATGGATACTCTTGGTTGTTACCTTGACACACCTGAGAAGGGAACCTCAACTGAGTAATGACCCCCATTAGATTGGCCTCTGGGACATGGACCTAAACACATAGAATGATTTCTATAAGCATCTATAGAACCACATAAACTATAAATTGGAGGAACTTTTGTTTAATGTTTTCCATGACTGTCAATTTTACTCCATTTTTTTTGTGATCACCCATTCATTCTTTCTCCCTATTCTTTGTTTCATGATAAGATGGAAAACTCAGATAAATGTTGTTTGATGTAGTTCACATGTCCTTGTTTGAGGTCTTTGATGTTGTTAATCAATCATTTCATTGAAACAGGACCTGTGTATGTGGTATAATCTGACATTTTACATGTAATGTTACTTTTCATCCTCCTGAGTACTGAAATTAGAAGTACACACCATGCCCAGAAAATAGAAGCAATGTTAGGCAATCTGATGTAATTTCTATGTGTGCATGTGGTGTATGTGTGTGTGTGTGTGTGTGTGTGTGTGTGTGTGTGTGTGTGGTTTCTAGGGATTGAATGAGAGCCTCATGCATGTAAGGTAAGCTCTCTACCACTGAGATATATCTCCTAATAAAAACAATTTGTGAGTAAGTGAAGTTCTGAGTAAACATGTGTTGTTGAAACAAGCATGGCCATGTCAAGATCCCAATGCCTCAGACCCACATGAATGGCAAATCTTTTCCCAGGTGAGGTTCATAGGGATGACAAAGCATCTAAGTGTGAAAATTGAGTTTGTGCAGAAAATGTTCACCATAGCTCTTTCCCCACATGGTTTATGGTCTCAATATTGCTCTCTCTCTCTCTCTCTCGTGGGATGTTCTGTATGGCAAATGTGTTGCTAATTAGTCAATAAATAAAACACTGATTGGCCATTGGCTAGGCAGGAAGTGTAGGCAGGACAAGGAGGAGAATAAAGCTGGGAAGTGGAAGGCTGAGTCAGAGAGACACTGCCAGCCACCACGAAGAGAAACATCATGTGAAGATGCCGGTAAGCCATGAGCCACGTGGCAAGGTATAGATAAATAGAAATGGATTAATTTAAGCTATAAGAACAGTTTGCAAGAAGCCTGCCATGTCCGTACAGTTTGTAAGCAATATAAGTCTCTGTGTTTACTTGGTCGGGTCTGAGTGGCTGTGGGACTGGCACGTGAGAGAGATTTGTCCTGACTGTGGGCCAGGCAGGAAAATTCAAGCTACACTCTCTCTCTCTCTCTCTCTCTCTTTTTTTTTTTTTTTTTTTTTACTGTTTTTTACTAAGATTAGCTAAACCTACCTTGCTGTTTAGTGTATGCAATAACACTGCCTCTTTGTTAATATGCATGTAATAACCACACTACTTTGTTTAATTGTATTCAATAAGCCTTCCTCCTTATTTAATTTTATATAACAAGTACTATTTGTAGCTAGAGTTTTCCTGCCTGGCCCATGGTCAGGGCAAATCTCTCTCACCTGCCAGTTCCACAGCCACTCAGACCCAACAAAGTAAACACAGAGACTTATATTGGTTACAAACTGTATGGCCGTGGCACGCTTCTTGCTAACTGTTCTTACAGCTTAAATTAATCCATTTCTATAAATCTATACCTTGCCACATGGCTCATGGCTTACCGGCATCTTCATAAGCTGTTTCTCTTCGTGGGGCCTGGCAGTGTCTCTCTGCCTTAGCCTTCCACTTCCCAGCTTTATTCTCCTCCTTGTCCCGCCTATATTTCCTGCCTAGGCACTGGCCAATCAGTGATTTATTTATTGACCAATCAGCAACACACTTGACATGCAGACCATCCCACAGCAACTATTACTTTGTAATAGATTCTTTTTCCATTGCATTGACAGTGCATGAAGGGGTTTATATACTACCATACTGACAGGACTTTTATTTCCTTTCATTTTCCCCATGTTGTGTGTGTGTGTGTGTGTGTGTGTGTGTGTGTGTGTGTGTGTGTTTGATTGTTTGTGTGTGGTAGGAGGAGTGGTTTTATTGGCTCATGTGGACAACCAAGGTTAATTTTGGGATATCTTCCTCGATCAATTATCCAACCTGTTTTTTAAGACAGTGTATCTCAATAAACTCAAAGCTTATCATTTTGATGAGACTGACTGCTACCAAGTTCCCCAGATCTGCCTGATTCTGCCTCTTCCCACCCCTGAACTTGTATTATAGACACATCTGTTGTGCCTGACATTTACATGAGTGGTGGAGACTCTAACACAGGCCCTAAGACTTTATGTCTTGAGCCATCATACCAGCCACCCTGACAGGGATTACTAAAAGTATCTTCAAGTGTATTAAATGCATTTTTTCCATTTGGCTTATTTTAGAAAATATTTGAGAAAAATTTATTGACAAAATAACCTACTATATTTTTTCTGTATTGGCCATATTATTTTATTTTGTTAGCATATATCAATGTATAAAATAATGGCTTTGATTATTATATTTAATATATGCATACATTATTTACTGATCATACTCCCCTGGTGAGATTAATTTAAAAAACATACATGTGTGTGTGTGTGTGTGTGTGTGTGTGTGTGTGTGTGTCTGTGTCTGTGTGTGTATGTTGCTTTTTTCAAGCTTAATGTAAGTCTCTATATCTAGTGAACAATGCATGATTATTTTTTACTTTTGACTATTTCATATATGTATATAATGTGTTTTGATCAAATCCATTCATACCCTCCCTATCATTTCCACACCCATATTCTCCAAAACTTTTTCCTCCCAATTATATATGTTCTGTTTTAATCCCAGTGAGCCCAATTATTGTTGCTAATATGTGTGTTAATATAGAATAATCTGCTTCAGCATGGGCAATCTCTGAGGGACTGTATCACTGAAGAAAACTGACTCTTCCTCCCACATAAGTCATCACTAAAAATAGCTCTTTAGTTGAGGTGTGGACTTTGGATCTTTGGGACCACCTCCCCTATCTATGCTGGAAATGTTTCTGGGTTGAACATTTATAGGTCTTACGCATACAGTCACAGCCACTATAAGTTTATGTATGTAAATCCTGTCATGTCTTGAAAACACTGTTTCACTGTAGTCATCCACTAGCTCTGACTCGTACAATCTTCCCATACTTTACTCTGCAATGATCCCAGAGTTTTGTCAGGAAGAAGCTGCCTGATATAAATGTCCCATTTAGGCCTGAGCACTCCATAGTCCCTTATACTTTGTACCTTGATCAGTTGTGGGCCTCTGTATTAATTCACATCCATTACGAAAAGATGTTTCCTTAGTGAAGGTTGAGAGATTTACTGATCCATGGATATTTTAACTCAGGCTAAGATTTGAGGAATAAGAATCAGAAGGTAGTGACTTTTGAATTAACTTTGTTGAATCTTTATTATTTCTTTAATTGCTCTGCCCTGAACAATTCAGTCATATTCTAAAGTAATTTTTGAATTGTAATGTCAAATTGTACTTAAAATTTGTGTTTATAAAATTATCTTCAGAAAATAATTTTAGATATAACGAACAGCAATTAATTTTTACAAATTGTCAACATTTATAATTGCCTTCATTTGCAAGTAGAAGAAAACCTTAAACCTGGAAACTACAACTGTGCCTTTGTTTAGTAGAGTTGTAAGTGCAGCTCATGTACACCCTCCATCAAAACCAAGAGATGAAAGGCTATTTTTAATGTTTACAAATTTCTTCACTGGCATGTTTGTTTCAAAATATCTACATTTTCATTCCTGCTGCATGTAGACAGAATCTATGATTTCCAACCCACCAAATGTTTGGCCATTTTAAATGAGCTTGTTTTCATGAGCTGTATTTGTATTCTAGCCTTCTTTTGTTTCTCTGTGAATGATACATAAGCTTGGGAAAATGTTTGTGGATTTCTTTGTGCATAAAACACAGAGATTCCCAGAGTTCTCAGAGCTTGGTTACAATGCCTAATTTAGCCTGGCAGTGTGCCTAAGGGGTTGAGGGATCAAGGATGCTATTGAAAGGAAAGACCTAGAGAAACCAAAGAAGAAAATAATTAGATTGTAATTTAAAAAGCTTCCAGTTTTTGATCAGTTACACTAGGCTACTGTGTCTACATGTGGTCACAGAATCCACTGAAAATCTGAATAATCTGAAAGTGGTCATCAGTTTTTATTTGGCCAATACAATCACATTAGTCACAAAATAGATCTCATTCACTCATTATTAAAAAGCATCTAATTCAGACCCAGTGAAAGTTATTCTTAAAAAAATGTCATTTGAGAAGACCTTCTGGGAGCTATTATGAGAAGAATTGTGAGGACAAGAGAATATGGGAGGCTCTTGTCTTTTTCATTAAAGCCCCAGTCAGCTTGTTAATGGCCTTCTCAAATCATTTTGTGCATATGTACTGTGCCATAATCTTTTTTCCTACCACAACAAATTAATTTTTAATGCAGTAGTAGTTTCTCCTCTCAATTCATCCCCTTAGATCATCCAGCTTAATAGCTCTGAATGTGCTGTCTTCCTCAATAAGAAATCATATTATATGGTGATTTGAAGCTTACAGCTTAGAGAACAAAAAAAACTGGCTTGATTTGGTTTGTTCTCCTCAGATGCATAGCTTGCCTTCTCTCTAGACTGGCAGTATTTCCTCAATTTGTACTTAAAATTCTCTCCTCTACCATGATACACAAACATTTCTGAAAGCTAAGAAACAGGATATTTTTAAGCACCATTTCCTTTAGCAAATCACAGAACCATGAAATGTCAGAGCTTGAAGGAAATCTTAGAATTCATACTCTTATCCCTATGCTCTACAAAAATATGAAGAAATTTACAGAGAAAAATATTGAAAGCTATGCTGGATCAAAATGTGAAGATCTTGTTTTGTTTCTGCTAAGGAATTTATGCTTTGTCCATAGATTGTCTAAATAAGTCTTTAATTATCACATCAAATACTTGAGATAAAATTTCATGGAAGAAAGGTGCATGTTGATTTATGATTTCAAAGGCTTTAGTTCATGATTGGCTTTCTCTGTTGCTTTGAGTCTAGATAAGGCAAAACAAGGCAGGGAATACAAGATAGAGCAAAGATGCTCAGATCATGCTCTCTTAGAACCAGATGGAGAAAGAAAGGAATCTGTGTCCCAATCCCAATATCCTATTTAAAAGCATGCATCCAGTGACCTGTCTTTTTCCTGTCAGGTCCCATGTCCTAAATTTTCCACCACCTCCCAATGGCACTATAAGTTGGCAACCAATTCTTTAACAAATGTGGCTTTGTAGGACACTTTCAAACCAGAGCAGTGATCTAAAATACTTGAGTGTAATGTAGTATAGTGTAGTGTGTGTGTGTGTGTGTGTGTGTGTGTGTGTGTGTATGTGTGAATATGTGTACATATCTTAGTATAGTACATATACTCTAACAACAGAAAGGCCAATTGGTGAGATAGCATGGGAACCCAAAAACAGGAATTGAGTATCTATTTAATTTGCTTTCTGAAAGGTAATTAAGGAATAAATTACATCAAAGCATATCAGGATGAATGAAATAAACTAAGTAATTTTATATTGAAAAGCAAGAATCCACGAGATTTTTTGAATGGTTGAATAAAGCAGAGGAAAAAGAAAGAGTTACTCATGGCTATCTATTGATAGGCAGACTGAAAAGCATGATGTTTAATTTGATACAGACTGTGTTAAAGGTGATTTGAATAACATTATCGATGTTATAAACAATGGTATGCTCTCTGTGAGATAACTATAATAATATTGGACACAGTGGTATGGAAACATCATTTGGAGAGTAATTAAACATTGACAATAAATGCATGCTTTCATAACTCTCTTCTCATAGTTTATCAAATATATTTGCTCTCTCGTTCATATTTTTCAGAGTATCACAGTCTTAGAACCTAATTTTAATTTCACTGATTTCCTCTGGAAATCTGTTCTATATCTCCAAACCTAAGTTCTTTAAAAGTGGAGATAAACAGTCCAAGCTTATCTTATTTTAACTGAGTGTGTTTTGATCATATAAATTGGTGTGAAAAAAGTCTTAAATTCATGAAAGCAAATTTGTATACAATGCACTGCTTCACATACTAAGAGACAAAGCAAGCATGGCATACTTACACTAAGAGACCTACCCCAGATATTTCTCATGTAGTATGTCTATAATTATATTAAAATTCTGTTAAAAGCATAATAAGAATATGCTTTATATTAATAAATATAATAATAAAATAATAATAAACATAATAAAATATTAAAAACATAAGCATTCTTGAAGTTTATCTATAATCTGCCAGTGTTTCTCAAGAAAAACATCTATTCTTGTTTTCATTAAAGTCCGTTATCATCTTGGAAACAAACTGTCATCCAGAAACTTCCTTCACTGTTGCCTATAAAGTGATCACCTACACATGCAACATAAACTTGGAATTATTACAAAGATATTGGAGGCTATCATAAAGAAACTGATACCTTTATGCAAAAAAATAAAGTCCCTTGGAAGAACTATCAATTTGGTTGCCATTTTTTTGTCTATTTAAATAATGATCCTTAAATCCTTAGGTATAAAGTTTGTTCTCTGCAGAATGCTTAATTAGAATTAGTGTTGGCCCCAATGTCATAATCTTGATCTTTTGTTCTGATTGCAATACACTCAGGCAAATAGGCATCAACTCTTTAACAATCTGAATATCTTATACTCATGAAATGTGAAGAAATTGATAAGGTTTTACATGAGGTTTCTTCTAGGTCTGAAAGTCTAAGTCTCATGTCTTCTCAGCAGAAACCATTGGAGATAATTCATGTAAAGTTTCCACAATCCATAATTTATCACTATATGGATGATATCCTATTAGCTGATCCAAAGTTAGATACATTAGAATGCATGTTTGAAGAAGTAAAAAAAGTTTTGCCTCGCTGGGGACTGCAAATTGCTCCTGAAAAAATACAAAGAGGAGATTGTATTAATTACTTAGGATATAAGATAGAGCTACAAAAAATTAGACCCCAAAAGGTACAACTAAGGAGAGATTGATTGAAGACTCTTAATGATTTTCAAAAGTTATTAGGAAGCATTTCCAACTTACTGGGTATCATGGAAATACCCAAAGATGGACTACAAAATTTGGCTAATACTCTAGAAGGGGACAAAGAATTAAATAATCCAAGAGAATTATCAGCCAAAGCTGAGAAAGAATTGGCTCTAGTAGAAAAGACAATTCGAGAAGCACATGTGGATCGTGTGGATCCAGAACTTAAATGCATTCTTGTCATATTCCCCTCCAGACATTCCCCAACAGGTATTTTGATGCAGAGGGAAGATATTATATTGGAATGGATATTCCTACCACGTAAACCAAATAAGAAATTAAAGACTTATATAGAAAAGATCTCTGATTTCATTCAAAAAGGTAACTAAGACTTCGCCAGTTGACAGGAATGGCCCCATCAAAAATTGTAGTACCTTTAACTAATGAGGAAATTTCATCACTATGGAAAGATAATGAATACTGGCAGAGAGCCTGCAGTAACTTTTTGGGAGAGATTAACAACCACTTTCCTAAAAGTAAGAAAATAGAATTCATAAGGAAGACTGAATGGGTCCTTCCTCACATTGTACGACAAAAGCCAATTTCTGGAGTCCTCACATTCTATACTGATGCAAATAAATCAGGGAAAGCAGGATATAAATTAGGAGAGTTAAGTAAAGTGGTATAAAGTCTATACAGCTCTGTACAAAAGGCAGAACTGTATGCCATTCTTATGGTACTGATGGACTTCACAGAATGCCTCAATATAGTCACTGACTCTCAATATGCAGAGAGATTTTTACATATTGAAACTGCTGAATTTATTCCTGATAATACAGAATTAACTTCATTATTCATACAATTTCAGGAAATCATCAGAAAAAGGGAACATCATATATATATATATATATATATATATATATATATATATATATATATCACATATCAGATCCCATACAGGTCTGCCAGGACCTCTAGCACAAGGTAATGATGAGATTGATCAGTTACTAATAGGTAATGTGCTAGAAGCCTCAGAATTTCATAAGAAATACCATGTAAATAGCAAAGGTTTAAAGAAGGATTTCTCCATCACTTGGCAATAGGCTAAGGATATTGTGAAAAAATGTCCTACTTGTTCCATCTATAACCAAATTCCATTACCTGCAGGGAGCAATCTAAAAGGTATACAAAGAAATGAAATTTGGCTGATGGATGTGTTTCATTTTGCAGAATTTTGAAGGTTAAAGTATGTACATCATACCATTGACACCTATTCAGGATTTCAATGGGCAACTCCAATGAGTTCTGAAAAGGCTGATTCTGTGATTACACACCTATTAGAAGTTATGGCCATCATGGGAATACTTATACAAATTATGACAGACAATGCCCCAGCATGTGTCTCCAATAAAATGAGACAATTCTTTGCTTATTACAATATAAAGCATGTTACAGGTATATCACACAATCTCACAGTCCAAGCAGCCATAGAAAGATGCAATCAAACTTTAAAGGATATCCTAAATAAACAGCAACAGGTAACAATGACTCCTAGAAATAGATTGCATAGTGCTTTATTAACCTTGAATTTTCTCAATGCTGATGAGAAAGGAACAACAGCTGCGAAGAGACATTGGACGACAGACAAAACTCCTGAGCTAAACCAACCAGTTTATTTCAAGGATGTGCTGACCTCAGAATGGAAACCTCGATATGTTCTACGTTGGGGAAGGGGTTTTGCCTTTGTTTCTGCAGGAGAAGAAAAGCTATGGATACCAACAAATTTAATAAAAATTCGATTCAAACAGGAAAAACCCCTTGATGAGGAGAAGTAAAAGATCATCCACCAATGTGACATCTCTACAAGTTGTAAGAAAAATTTAACAATCAAAGGTTGGGGTAGGGTTCTGTTTTTGTCTTTCCAAGATAATGGAAATACCCATCTTCCAAAAATCATAAGGCCTTGGATATCTGGATGTTTACAGCAGAAAGAAAGAATCTATTGGTACCAATCTACATATGGTAAAATCTCACTGTCTATCATCTATCTCTCTATCAATCTAGAAAAGCTGTGGTTCCAATTCAATTATAAGCCAAGCTGGCTTTGGAGATGGAATTGGCTCACTCCTTCTCTAAACCCAAGCATATTGCTATAAGAAAAGTTTGAGAGATTCTTCAGTCCCATATCAGAAGAGCCCTCTGGTGTGGGACAGAAGGAAACCAATAAAAAGGGACCATTGTCTTCTAGATACTAATTCTCTCTATGCTTACACTTGACTTCTCAGAATCCTTTCTTACATGCTATGTCCTCTTTAAATCCAAACCTTCCATTTTGATAACAAATAAGTTTTTCCAATAGCAATCTTGGAAGTCTCCAGAAGGAAGATGGGGCCCCAACAACAGCAACTCTACCCAATCCAGAATGATGCCATGGTAATCATCATCATACTACACTTCTTGCCAGAATTTCAGACAATCTTACCCATTACTCTAAGACTTGCTGCAGAACCTACAGTTAGTCTAACTGAGATTTAACTATCTGAGCTTTCTCATAGTACCCAACAGAGATAACATCACCCCCTGAACAGCAGGAAGCAATTTTAACGGATGCCCCTTCTCCCTTAGGTTTCATAATTCTCAGGGTTATAGATGATGGTTATAGGGTTGGAGGTGGAAGAAAATATTAGACTCAGAATTCTAAAAAAAAAAGGAGAGAAAAAAGGGAAAAGAAGAAATGGAATGGATAGGTATAAGATATTATGGTAGATTATTGTATATACTAGTAAACAAATTTAGTAAAATAGCAGCCTTAGATAATTTGCACTGTAGTTTGCACTGTTATGGATTCTTATAAGTTGATACAAATGTAAAGTATTTTTATATTCCTATTTAAGATAATTTGTATATTGATACAAATACAGAACTATATTTGTTAATAATGTACATATATTTCTAATCTTATTTAAAATATTTGTATATTGATACAAATGTAAATTTATATCTGTCATATTTTATGTATGTTCTACTTCTGTTTAGGATATTTGGTATATTGATATATATTTAAGAATATTGTCATATTGCATATCACACTATATATTCCTACCTCTGGTATAAATATCTTGTGTATTGTCACAATTTTGAAGTCATTGTTCTTTACCATACATTTGCTTATAGACTGTTTACCTTGTTTATATGAAGCCTTAGTCCTTAGGTTATTTCAGTAGATAAGACTTAAAGATTTATAGTCACCTATGCTTGTCATCTCTATAGTTATGTTAGTTAGGTTTTCCAGATTTACAGATACATAGGTCAGATGGACAGGTAATCTTCAAACACTTCATAGACCTAGAGAATATGGCATTTAAATAACTTAGAATTCTGTTGACGTGAGACACAATTGCTCCTGGCTGCACCAATTTGATCCTGAGAGAACGTTGGGCTTCTAAGACATTTCCATTTGGAAGTTTGTCTTCTTGGCACAAAATGGCCTACTGAGCAAAGAACTGCCCTTGCCTCGACGACTGACAGTACAAATGCAATGCTGTCCTTTCTGGACAAGTGGGATACAAGAAAAGTGACCACTGTACTCTGCCAAGAAGGGGTAAGATAGTCTTTCAGAATTCCTGCTTCTGAAAACGGTCTGTCAGATACTTTAGGCCTGTAGCTAATTTAAATACACCAACAATGCTGAGAAACATTAGGTGACTGTCAAGGCTGCCAGCTGTCTTGGTCTACTCTTGCAAGATTCACGAAAGTTGCTTGCATCCATCTACCATTTCTCAGGTACCATTATATTCCTTCTCGGGTCTTTGATGGGATTGAAGACTAGCAGTTATAGTTACAACTTAGTAGATAGAACATATTAAGTATTAGATTCAGGTTCTTTAGGATAGGACACCTTTTGGAATGATCTTTGTAACATGTCATTTACCTATGCTTTATACTTCTCTGGATTTTAGTATGTGTTTCTTGCTTGATATTGTTTGCATTGGTTGTAGTTCCATCTTATGTAAGTCATTATCCCTCATTATTCCTGGATAATATTTGATAACCATTCCTTTGTATATAGTCTGGTATTAAGTTAGAACTTTCTTATTTAGACAAAAAGGGGGAGATGTAGTGGGTAGCCATTCCAGCTGGAAGTTCCAACCCCCATTGAGACTTCGGCAACTGTCACGCCTACAAGGCAGGGCCAAGGGAGGCACCTGGAGATCCAAGATCTTGATGGGCCAGCGCTGTCTCGGTTCTGGGACCCTGGATGGTGGAGGTGGGACAAGAAGAGCTCCAGAGAACACCACTGGACCCCGCGACCTACCTATCCCTTAATTTGTAAGTTACGCCATTAAATAAATCTCCTTTTAACTATGTGGAGTGGCCTTAATAAGTAAGGTTCATTCCTGCATAAAGCTAAAAATTATTTATGCTGCATAAGGCAACAGAGAGAGAAATTTAAATGTAGTCCTCTTTCAGATGTGGGGTTGGTGAAAGTCTTTTCCCATTCTGTTGGCTGTCTTTTGCTCTACAAAAGCTTTTCAGTTTCAAGAGGTCCCATTTATTAATTGTTGTGCTCAGTGTCTGTGCTGCTGGTGTTATATTTAGGAAATGATCTCCTGTGCCAATGCATTCAAGAGTAGTTGGAGCTAGGGGAACTCTCCTCCACTGCTGGTGGGAATGCAAGCTTGTACAACCACTTTGGAAATCAATATGGCGTTTTCTTAGAAAACTGGGAAACCATCTCCCACAAGATCCAGCTATACCACTCTTGGGCATATACCCAAGGAATGCTCAACCACACCACAAGAGCACTTGTTCAGCTATGTTCATATCAGCATTGTTTGTAATAGCCAGAACATGGAAACAACCTAGATGCCCTTCAACTGAAGAATGAGTAAAGAAAATGTGGTACATATACACAATGGAATACTACTCAGCAGAGAAAAACAATGACATCATGAGGTTTGCAGACAAATGGATGGATCTAGAAAAAATCATCCTGAGTGAGGTATCCCAGACTCAGAAAGACAAACATGGTATGTACTCACTGATAGGAGGATACTAGATGTGGAACAAGGATGACTGGACTGCTACTCACATCACCAGGGAGGCTACCTGGAAAACAGGACCCCAAGAAAGACACGGGGATCGCCCAATGATGGAGAAATGGAAGAGATCTACATGAACAGCCTGGACATAAGTGGGGGTAATGAAGGGTGAGAGTCGAGGGAAAGAGAGCTTGGGGGAGCGGGAGATCCCAGCTGGATCAACAACAGAGAGGGAGAACAAGGAATAGGAGACCATGGTAAATAAAGACCACATGAGAATAGGAAGAAGCAAAGTGCTAGAGAGGCCCACAGAAATCCACAAAGATACCCCCACAACAGACTGCTGGCAATGGTCGAGAGACAGCCCGAACTGACCTACTCTGGTGATGGGATGGCCTAACACCCTAATTGTCGTTCTAGAAACCTCATCCAACTACTGAGGGATCTGGATGCAGAGATCCATGGCTAGGCCCCGGGTGGATCTCTGGGAGTCCAATTAGCGAGAATGAGGAGGGTTTATATGAGCGAGAATTGTTGAGACCAAGGTTGGATAAAGCACAGGGACAAATAGCCAAACGAATGGAAACACATGAACTATGAACCAATGGCTGAGGTGTCACCAACTGGATCAGGCCCTCTGAATGGGTGAGACAGTTGATTGGCTTGATCTGTTTGGGAGGCACCCAGGCAGTGAGACCGGGTCCTGTGTTCATTGCATGAGTTGGCTGTTTGAAACCTGGGGCCTATGCAGGATTGCTTGGCTCGGCCAGTGAGGAGGGGACTGGGCCTGCCTGGACTGAGCCTACTAGGTTGATCTCAGTCCTTATGGGAGGCTTTGCCCTGGAAGAGGTGGGAATGGGGGCATGGGCTGGGGGGAATGTGAGGAGTCCCAGAGGGGGGAGAACAAGGGAATCCGTGGCTGATATGTAGAACTGAATTGTATTGCAAAATAAAAATAAAAATTAAAAAAAAAGAGTAGTTCCTACTTTCTCTCCTATTAAGTTTAGTGTAACTGGATTTATGTTGAGATCTTTGATCCACTTGGAATTGAGTTTTGTGCATGGTGACAGAAATGGATCTATTTGTAATCTTTTACATATTGACATCCAGTTATGCCAGCACCATTTGTTGAAGATACTTTCTTTTTTCCATTGTATAGTTTTGGTGTCTTTTTCAAAAATCAGATGTTCATATATGCATGGATTAATGTCAGGATCTTCAATTTGATTCCATTGGTCTGTATGTTGGTTTTTATGCCAGTACCAAGCTGTTTTTATTACTATAGCTCTATAGTAGAGCTTGAAGTCAGGGATTGTGATGTCTCCAGAGGTTGCTTTATTATACAGGATTCTTTTAGCTATCCTGGGTCTTTGTTTTTCCATATGAAGTTGAGTATTTTTCTTTCCAAGTCTGTGAAGAATTGCATTGGGATTTTGATGGAAATTGCATTGAATCTGTATTGCTTTTGGTAAGATTGCCATTTTTACTATGTTAATCCTACCTAACCATGAGCATGGGAGATCCCGATCTCCAAAGTATATAATGAACTCAAGAAACTAGACAACAAAATACTGAACAATCCAATTAAAAATGGACTAAAGAGCTAAACAGAGAATTCTCAAAAGAAGAATCACAAATGGCTGAAAGACATTTAAAGAAATGCTCAACATCATTAATCATCAGAGAAATGCAAATCAAAATGACTCTGAGATACTACCTTATACCTGTCAGAATGGCCATGATCAAAAACACTAATGACAGTCAACGTTGGAGAGGATGCGGAGCAAAGGGAAGACTCCTCCACCGTTGGTGGGAATGCAAACTCGTATAACCATTGTGGAAATCAGTATGGCAGTCTCTCAGAAAACTGGGAATTGATCTGCCTCAAGACCCATCCATACCACTCTTGGGCATATACCCAAGGAATGCTCAATCATGCCACAAAGATACATGCTCAACTATGTTCATAGCAGTACTATTTGTAATAGCCAGAACCTGGAAACAACATAGATGCCCATCAACTGAAGAATGGATTAAGAAAATGTGGTACATATACAAAATGGAGTACTATTCAGCAAAGAAAAACAATGACAGCAAAAAAATTTGCAGGCAAATGGATGGAACTAGAAAATATCATCCTGAGTGAGGTAACCCAAACCCAGAAGGAAAAACATGGTATGTACTCACCCATAAATGGATTCTAGATGTAAAGCAATGAACCATCAGACTGCAACCCACAGAACCAGGGAGGCTATATAGGAGGGAGGACCCTAGGATGACTGTGGCTTATAATAAGGTTTGGTTTAACTCAATTACTAGGCAAGCCTCAATGAAACATTTCACTATTAGGATACAAATTTATACTGTATCAAGCTGATAATAGAAAAATAAATAAATAAATAAATAAATAAATAAATAAATAAATAAATAAAATGGGAAAAGAAAAAATAATAATAAAAATAATTTAAATGTAGAACTCATTTCTGGTGTGGACTGACATTTTCACTTTTTATATATTTGGTCACTATAGTTTCCTTGCTATTACCAGGATAAAATATCTTTAAGAGGTTTTCAAATTGTCAATCTAAATGTTACAAATGTTTACACATTTGAAGAGGAAAGCTATAACAGTCTAACATTGAGGATGTGTAAAGAATTTTTATCAATGTGTTTTTGGCCAAAAAAAAGACAGAAAAAAATCCCAGTAAATATATTGCAATGACACAAGATTTTTATGTATATTACACTTCCACTTAATTAAATCTCTTCTTTCCTGTTTGATATTTTCAGTTGTGTTTTATTTCTGTTCACAAAGGAAGAGTAATAAGTTAATAAATAAATGCATAGCATTTCTATTTCTCTAGGCTCTATGGGACTCTGCTTCATTAGCTGAAGTCAAAACAAGACAAATTAATCAACACATTCCTGCTGTGCCTTTCTCCATTATATTGTTCTGGTTGGTAGTCAGTGATCCTGCCTATGTTTCATGTTGTATATAGGTGTCCCACCTTGCTAGATAATTGTAAAGAAACTTAAGTGGAAATGTCCCCATTCATTGGCCTTTAACATTTGTAGTGTTAACCTCAGTATTCCTGTGACCACAAAAATATAGCTCATGAATACTGGTTAGACACAGAAAAGAATCAATACAAATAAGTTACATATTACATAACAATCCAAAAGGAATAGTTATGCCAGGGTTGGTACTATGTGACCCACTATTACAGTTACATAGGTCCAAGGTTGCATGTTCAAAGAGAAACATCATACTTTAGGCTCTTAAAGCAACAAAAATGGCTATGAAGTGATCTAGGATCTCTGAAAGTTTGAAATTAGACAAAAATAGAAAGAACAAGCTCCTGTAGTACAAGAAGAGAGGTTGTGGAAGAGTTTTTTCTTGATAGAGATCACATTGCTGTTCTTTTTTTCTAGTTCAATTGATGTTCAGTATATCCTGCCCAAAGCTGCCCTAAGTTAGAAATCTGCTTATATCAAAGGGAATATGTACATGTGCTTATAGCATCCAGGCCCAATCGTCATTATTATAATTAATACAAGGTCAACAGAGTTATAAAGCTGCCAGTAAAGACAAATTGATTATTTTGAAAGTAGCCTTGAGTGATAGGCAACATTTTGGTTACAATAGCAAACAAGGAAGAAGATCAATTAATGAAACAAAATAATATTAAGAAATGGAAAGTGGCCAGAAATCAAAGAGATGAGGCCTCTGGGGAGTGTCAGTGACAAAATTTGGCTAAAGCAGGAAGAAATGAGCTTCATATTTAGGAGTGACATCATCAGTGAGATTTTTTTTTTTTTTTTTTTTTTTTTTTTTAGTTTTCTGAGAGGGTTTCTCTGTGTGCTTCGGAGCCTTTCCTAGAACTCACTCAGTAGACCAGGCTGGCCTTGAAGTCACAGAAATCTGCCTGTCTCTGCCTGCCAAGTGCTGGGATTAAAGGCATGCACTACCACCCCCTGGCTCATCGGTGAGATCTTAAGCATGAAACTACTAAAAGTATATGTTGTTAGTTGGTTTTGCTCTTTTTGGGGTGCCACCACCCAGCTCTGAAACAAAACACACACAGAGGCTTATTCTTAATTATAAATGTCAAGCCCTTTCATACAGGACCCCACAGAGATACCATGCACCCCAAAACAGCAGAAGCAATTCTAAGAAAATGATGCCCCCTCTCCCAAAGGTTTCATTTTTCTCAAGGTTATGGATGTATGACTATAGGGTTTGGGGTGGAACAATAAAATTTAGACTCAATATTCTCCTTTAGAAAAGAAAAAGGGAAATGGATAGGTATAGTGTATTAAGGTAGATTATTTTATCTACTAGTAAACTGACTTAGCAAACAATCAGTCTTGGATAATTTGCACTGATATGGATTCTTGTATATTGATACAAATGTAAACTCTTCTTCTGTTTCTATTTAAGATACTTTACATACAGATACAAACACAAAACTATATTTGTTGTATTATATACATATTCCTATTCCTGTTTGAAATATTTTATATATTGATACAAGTATAATATTATGTTTATCATACAGTATGTGTGTTCTACCTCTGTTTAGGATATTTTGTATATTGACACATATTAAGGATATTATTCTCATATTGCACTATACATTTCTATATCTGTTTAAGATATTTTGTGTAGTGTCACAATTTTGAGGTCATTTTCCTTATTCAGTAAATCTGCTTGCAGACTGTTTACCTTGTTAGTGTAAAACCTTAGTCTTTAAGTTATTTAGGTAGATAAGATGTACAGAACTACAGTCACCCATGCTTGTCATTTCTATGGTTGTGTTAGTTAGGTTGTCAAGATTTACAGAAACATATTTCAGATGGATAGGTAATCTTCAAATACTTCATAGACCTAGAGAATATGACATTTAAATGTTTTGATAACTTAGAATTCTGTTGACATGAGACATGACTGCTCCTGGCTGCATTGATATGATCTCAAGGGAATGTTGGGCTTCCAAGACATTTCCATCTGGAAATTTCTCTTCTTCTTGGCACACATTTGTGTGCTGGGCAAAAAACTTCCTTTGCCTCACTGCTGACAGTTTGAAAACTGTCCTTTCAGAATGAGCAGAACACAAGGAAAAGCAACTACTGACCCTTGCCAAGACAATGTAAGATAGTCTTTCAAAATTCCTGCTCCTGAAAATGGTCTGTCAGATATTCTAGGCCTGTAGCCAAATTAGATGTCCCAATGATGCTAAGAAACTTTAGGTGACTGTTCATGCTTGCTTGCATTTTCCATTTTCTCAGGTGTTATTATGTTTCTTCTCAGGTCTTTGATGGAGTTGAAGACTAGATAGTTACAGTTACTATCATCTCATATCTTAGCTAGAACACATTATTACTAGAGTTAGAATCTTCAAGACAGGACAGCTACTGGAGTAATCTCAGCAATTTGCCATTTACCCATGTTCTGGACATTTAGCATGTCTTTCTTGTTTGACGAAATACTTGTTGGTTGTAGTTCCATTTTTATTTATGTTATTACCGTTTGTTTTTCCTGGACAATATTTGATAATCTTATTGTATACAGTTTGCACTAATATTAGAATCTTCTTATTTATACAAATAGGGGGAATGTGGTATTTGCTCTGCCCATGACCTTGGGCTATATGGTCCAAAGGAGGTGGTCCTTTTCTGCCATTGTAGGCAACCTCTTACAAGGAGTTGGAGAAGGGTCACATGCACCTTTCTCCCTGCTCCCACCTGCAAAGTGGATTCAGTCCCAGTCAAATAAGAGGAAAACTACAGCTGTCTACTCCATTCTGTATTCATGAGTGTATTTCCTCAATGTATATCTTAATAAATTCTGTTACCCATTTATTGATCATAATGCTTGGCTTGTTTCTTCCCAATTTTTCTTAACTTCAAATTATCTTGTCTACCCTTTGCCTCTGGACTTTTTCCTTTTCTTACTTCTGTATATCTTATTTTCACTCTTACTCCATGGCTGGCTGTGTGGCTGGGTGGCTCGCCCCATGTATCCTCCTCTCCTTCTTTCTTGCTCTTTATTTTTGTTACTACCAGATTTCTCCTTCTATTTATTCTCTCTGCCTTACAGCCCTACCTATGCTTTCTCTTGCTTCACTATTGGTCATTCAGCTCTTTATTAGACATAAGGTGTTTTAGACAGGCAAAGTAACACAGCTTCACATAGTTAAACAAATGTAACCTAAAAGAATGCAACACATCTTTGCATCATTAAACAAATGTTCCACAGCATAAACAAATATAATACATCTTGAAATAATATTATACAACTGCCACAGACTGGCCCATTGGGGTAACACCACCGTAGGGAAACCAGGGCTTAGGTAGTCAGGAAGGCAAGAATTCGGAGAATGACAGACAGACAACACACTCAGGAGTGGTTTGAATCTGCTACAATTTTACTTCTGCAAATCAGTAGTTTATATACAGAAAAGAAAACTATCAAGTCATACAAGGAACAACAAGAGCTTGGCAATAATTCAATTACATCATCTTTAAAAAAACATCAAGCACACAATTATTAATCGGCACTAGACATATCCCTTCACTCACAAGAACTTTATGACCCAAAGAGCAGTCTGTGTTTTTTAAACTTAGTACAGTCTCTAGACTTGTGTAGGCTTCTTTGTGGTTGCAGCTGTGTCCTTCATCTTATCTAGTTTATTATGTACTTTTATTTATTTATCTATCTATTTATTTATTTATTTATTTATTTATTTATTTATTTATTTATTTATTTATGGTTCTCATGACGCACTTAGCCAATTTGGATGTTGCAGATCCTTCTTAAGTCTTTCTTTAGTTTTTTTTATTATATATCTCTTTTAATATAAAACCTTTTACCTGTTGGAATATAGACTCTTATACATTTTGCCTGTAAGGGGAAGGGGTTCTGCTGTAGTCCCTAAGTTTCCCATGCTGAACTTCCTCAACAGAGGGGCTCACCATCTGCCTCCTATGAGATAATATCTTCTGCCATAAATCACTTTAGTTGTGATTCCTAAAGAATTCCTAGTGGGTGAGTGTTCATTCCCTAGAAGTGCCTGAACTATTATACTTTCTTTATCTAGTGGCTTGAAGTCTTAAAAAATAGCCCATTCTGCTATATTTAATTAAGATTCATGTCCAGCTTCCCCTTTCCTCCATAGTTCACAACCCAAGCATTCATTAATTTTGGCTGTGCTTCATTGATTAATTAGAACATTATCAGAAAAGCAGTTATATAGAACCCATAGCCCAGGGAGCTCATGATCCGTGAAGCATGTCTCCTTTGAGAAGGAGGCACAACATGGGCACTCTGCCAGGGACTTCCCGGGAGCTTAGTCCCGTGGGACATGTATCTCCTGTCTGCTATTATTGACATAATTGTTCATATCACACAGATGACACTGGAGTTGGTGTGGCATACAGCATTTCCCCCTTTTTGTCTAAATAAAAATAAAAGGTTTTAACTTTAACATAGTAAAACTATATACAACAAAAACAGTTATCAAGTAAGAATTACATTTGCAATATTCTGTCCATTTGTTGTTACCATATTCAGAGAAAATAATACATTATCTACTGTATCATAGTGATTCCAAAGTTTGTACCCAATTTACTTTCTGTTAAACTAAGGTACACTGTAACTATAACTAACTAGTCTTCAACTCCATCAATGACCCATAAGGAAGTAATATTATATAACAACAGAGACATTTTGCTGCCTGTACAGCCACCCAAAGTTCTTCTACAATTGTGGTTTATTCATCTTCAGCCTACAGACCTAGAGTATCTGGCAGACTTTTCAATGAAGCAGGAAATCTGAAGGACCATTTTGGCAAGCTAAGCAGTCATTTTCCTGTGGGTCCTGCATGTCCCGTTTATACAACATACTGTCAAGCAGTCCAGGCAAGAGCAGTTTCTTGCCCAACTGGCTAGCTTTGCCACATTGAAAGCAAACTCCATAAGGAGTTCCTTAGTGCCCATCATCTCTGAGGTAAATTGGTACTGTCAGGAGCAGATGTGTCTATTGTCATGAAAAACCTCTGGTTAACAATAGATTTTAAATGCCATATTCTATAGGTCTGATGTGTTTAAAAACTATTTAATCTAAAATTTACCTATTTAGCCTCAAAAACATACCTATTGTAACTACAAGTTTACTTTTTATATATTAACTACTAACTTTGTTTCTTAATTAGGCATTGCTTTTTAAAATCAGCTGCATAAGCACAATATCCCAAACATGAGTAGAAAGATATATACATTGTAACAAAATTAATGTTAAATTTGTGTCAATATACCAAAATCCATGCCATTGAAAAATATGTGAGATTAATTGTCTTTTTATACTATATTCCTATATTCTTATTTCCCCATAAATTATAACAAACATCAATGACCCACCAAATAACCAAAATCCTCCCACATGCCTCTTGGGAATGTGGGCATCATGTTCTCCAATCTGTTTCCTGCTGTCTGTGGATGAAGTATCTTTAGGGTCCCTGAGAAAATTTGAGATAATGGCCAAGTCCTGGGAAGACCAGCGATAACTTTGGTTGATAGGTATCATCTGTCAAGGCTCAGGAAGTCTCTCTTGATCAAACCTGATCCATATTAATCTGGAACAAATCCATAGACTCTTGTTTCCTATGGAAACAAAAGCAAAACCTCATCTCCAAAGAATTTTTGACTTCCATTTGACAAATACATTTTTTGACTTCTTTTTTAAAGTTAAGATAGCCCTAAAGAACCTAGGTTAATTCAATTTAACAGTCCAGTACACAATTCCATGTCTCTTGATAGCTATTGTTTGCTTGTCAAACAATTCAAAATCAACACAATACTGTATAGGATCCAGACTCCCTGTATATTTCCCACCATTATGTGGCTTACTCTTTTTATATTGCTTTATTTCTCTCTTTAAAGATTTTATTATTTTTAAATTCTTTCTTTTATGACAGCCAATACCTTTTTTCTTTCTTTCTTAAGCCTATGCACATTGTAAAACACACTGGATCCTGTTTAGAGGCTTTTTCCATCTGGAACTCTTTTACTGTGTATCTTTTTGCCTTTTTGACCATGTGAGAAAACTTTAAACTGCTAACCTATACAGGGATCTTCCATTTGTCTCTCTTGGCTGGCTCTGCCCACTTCTTGGGTCAGGAAAGCCAAGTCTAAAGATTGGGCTGGTCAGAGGTGCATGACCAGGAACTGCATTCAACCTTCCTAGCTATAGGAAGCCTGTACCCGCATCGCCACAAGAGGTTTTACTTAGTTTGTCATTTCTATTTAGCGCTGCCCTGGCAGCTGAACAGCAACACCTCAGAAGGAACTGTGTCCTTTTCCTTTTCAGCTTTCTCAGGCACTACATGGAAATACACACTTTTCAGTGAAGCAAGAAATTTGAAGGACTGTCCTGCCTTGTTTTGG
The DNA here is from genome assembly GCF_949786415.1 of Peromyscus eremicus. Lineage (NCBI taxonomy): Eukaryota > Metazoa > Chordata > Mammalia > Rodentia > Cricetidae > Peromyscus > Peromyscus eremicus. The sequence goes on from NC_081439.1 coordinate 124,721,709, forward strand.
CAAAGTTCAACTGTCTTTTTTCTGTGTGTCCTGCATGTCCACTCTGCACACCACATTGTAATCAGTCAAAGGCAAAAAGAGATTCTTTGCCCAGTGGCTAACATTGCCACAAGAAAAGCAAACCCCATAAGGAGTTTCTTCAGTCCCTATCATCTATGAAGTAAATTGGTGCTGCCAGGAGCAGATGTGTCTCTTTGTCATGAAAACTTTAGGTTAACAAAACATTTTAAATGCCATATTCTATAGGTTTTTGAAGTGTTTTAAGACCATTTAATCTAAAATATACCTATTTATCCTTGAAAGCATACCTAATGTTTAATTATTATGCATTAAATACTGACCTCATTTCTTCTTTATACATTGCATTTTTAAAGGCATTGTATAAGTAAAACACCCCAAACAAGAGTAGAAACATTTATACAGAATAGCAAAAGTAACTTTAATTTTTTATCAATATACCAAAATCCTTGACAATGCAAAATATTGGAGATTAATAGTTGTCTTCTTATTCTATATTCCTATGTTCTCCTTCATATCACAAACATTAATGACTCACCAAATAACCAAAAGCCTCCAACACCCCTCTTGGGAACTTAGGAATCATGTTTTCTAAACTGCTTCCTGCTATCTGTGTGTGAAGGCATCATTAGGGTCCCTGAGAAAATTTGGGATAATGAGCAAGTCCTGAGAAGACTAGCAGGAATCTTTGTTGATAGACATCACCTGTCCATGTTCAGGAGGTCTCCCCTGATCAAACTTGATCTATATTATTCCTAAAGGAATCCACAACCTCTTGTCTCCTGTGGGAACAAAACTGAAAAGCATTTTATATTTTCATTTGACAAATATATATTTTTAGTTCTTTTTTAAAGTTAAGACATTTCTAAAGTATCTAGATTGATTCAGTTTAGAAGTCCATTCCACAACCCATTTCTCTTAACAGCTGTTGTTGCTTACCAACAATAAATAAAATTCAAAATCAAAACAATAATATATAGTATCTAGACCTCATGTGTATTTCCCATCTCACATGGCTTTTTTATTTTTTGTTTTTACTGTCTCTTTAAAGACTTTATGTAGTGTGTAGCCATTCCAGCTTTGATCTGGAAGTTCCAACCCCCATTGAGGCTTCAGTAACTCTCACGCCTATAAGGCGGGGCTGAGAGAGGACCCTGAAGACCTGAGATCCAGATGCACCATCTCACTTGGTTCCTGGACCCTGTATGCTGGAGGTACACAGAGCAAAGTTCTCCAGAGAACACAGCTGGACTGTGCCACACCTTTCCCAGACCCTGTTACCTATCCCATCACTTGTAAGTTACCCCACAAAATAAACCTACCTTTTAACTACATGGAGTGGCCTTAGTAATTTCACCCATATCTGGCACTCACATGGGGCAAATAAGGAAGATAAGGCCCCAGCAACAACTCTACCCAATCCAGAATGATGCCATGGTAATCATCATCACACTACACTTCTTGCCAGAATTTTGGACAAACTTACCCATTACTCTGAGACTTGCTGCAGAATCTACAGTTAGTCTAACTGAGATTTAACTTTCTGAGCTTTCTCATAGTACTCAACAGAGATACGATCACTCCCTGAACAGCAGGAAGGAATTCTAAGAAAATGATGCCCCTTCTCCCTAAGGTTTCATATTTCTAAGGGTTATAGATGATGGTTATAGGGTTGGGGGTGTAAGAAACTATTAAACTCAGTATTCTCCCTAAGAAAAGAAAAAGTGTCTCAAAAAAAGGAAAAGAAGAAATGGAATGGATAGGTATAAGATATTATGGTAGATTATTGTATACACTAGTAAACAAATATATTAAAATAGCAGCCTTAGATAATTTGCACTGTTATGGATTCTTATATGTTGATACAAATGTAAAGTATTTTTATATTCCTATTTAAGATAATTTGTATATTGTTACAAATACAGAACTATATTTGTTATAATGTACGTATATTTCTAATCTTATTTGAAATATTTGTATATTGATACAAATGTAAATTTATATCTATCATAATGTATGTATGTTCTACTTCTGTTTAGGATATTTTGTATATTGATATATATTTAGGATTATTGTCATATTGCATATTTCACTATACATTCCTTACTCTGTTATAAATATCTTGTGTATTGTCACAACTTTGAAGTCATCATCCTTTACCATACATTTGCTTATAGACTGTTACCTTGTTTACATGAAGCCTTAGTCCTTAGGTTATTTAGGTAGATAAGACTTATAGATTTATAGTCACCTATGCTTGACATTTCTATAGTTATGTTAGTTAAGTCACCCAGATTTACAGATACAAAGGTCGAATGGACAGGTGATCTTCAAACACTTCATAGACCTAGAGAATATGGCATTTAAATCACTTAGAATTCTGTTGACATGAGACACAATCGCTCCTAGCAACACCAGTTTGATCCTGAGAGAACGTTGGGCTTCGAAGACATTTCCATTTGGAAGTTTGTCTTCTTGGCACAAAATGGCCTATTGGGCAAAGAACTGCCCTTGTCTGAACTGCTGACAATATGAGTGCTGTCCTTCTGGACAAGCAAGACACAAGGAAAAGTGACTTCTAAACTCTGCCAAGACAGGGTATTGTTGTGGGAGGGTCTGTATGTCAAATGCTCTCATTGGTCAATAAATAAAACACTGATTGGCCAGTGGCCAGGCAGGAAGTATATGTGGGACTAACAGAGAGGAGAACTGAAAGAACAGGAAGGTGGGAGGAGTCACTGCCAGCCACTGCCATGACAGGCAGCATGTGAAGATGGTCGTATGCCAAGAGCCACGTGGCAAGGTATAGATTTATAGAAATGGATTAATTTAAGATATAAGAACAGTTAGCAAGAAGCCTGCCATGGCCATGCAGTTTGTGAGCAATATAAGTATCTGTGTTTACTTGGTTGGGTCTGAGAGGCTATTGGACTGGTGGATGACAGAGATTTGTCCTGACTATGGGCCAGGCAGGAAAACTCTAGCTACAGGGTATGATGGTCTTTCAGAATTCCTGCTTCTGAAAATGGTCTGTCAGATACTCTAGGCCTGTAGTCAATTTGAATGCACCAACAATGCTAAAAAACATTAGGTGACTATCCAGGCTGCCAGCTGTCTCTGTCTACTCTTGCAAGATGCCCTAAAGTTGCTTGCATCCATCTTCCATTTCTCAGGTACCATTATTTGCTGTGGGATGTTCTGTATTGTAAATGTGTTGCTAATTAGTCAATAAATAAAACACTGATTGGCCATTGGTTAGGCAGGAAGTGTAGGCGGGACAAGGAGGAGAATAAAGCTGAGAAGTAGAAGGCTGAGTCAGAGAGACACTGCCAGCCGCCACGATGACAAACAGCATATGAAGATGCCGGTAAGCCATGAGCCATGTGGCAAGGTATAGATTAATGGAAATGGATTAATTTAAGCTGTAAGAACAATTAGCAAGAAGCCTGCTATGGCCATACAGTTTGTAACCAATATAAGTCTCTGTGTTTACTTGGTTGGGTCTGAGTGGCTGTGGGACTGGCTGGTGAGAGAGATTTGTCCTGACTATGGGCCAGGCAGGAAAACTCTAGCAACATTTTACATTGGAAGAAATAGAAGCACACATATTAAGAAAAAAATGTTAAACTCTTGGTCAACATATAATAGGATTGTACCACAGGATTGGCGGGAGCTAGCACAAGCTGTTCTGGAGCCCAGTCAAAGGCTTCAGTGGCTAACTTGGTTCAAGGATGAAGCTAAAAACATAGAAAAACAGTGGAGGGATAAAGGAATACCAGTCTGCCAGGATCAGCTTATGGGACAAGGTCAATATGTTTCAGCACCAGCACAATGTTTATATGATGTCCAAACCCTAATTTTATGTCGAACAGCAGCCTTGAATGCATGGGACAGAGTTGAGGAACCAGGAAAAAAAACTGAGTCATTTACAAAGGTTGTAAAAGGCCCAAAAGAATCTTTCACAGACTTTTTACAAAGACTGGCTTCAGCAGTAAAGAGAATGGTTGCGGATTCAGAAGTTGGTAAGATAATAATTGAAACTTTGGCCTTTGAGAATGCGAATGCAGCATGCAAAACAATAATCAGGCCATTAAAGGCAAGATCTGCACCTTTGGAAGATTGGATTAGAGACACGGTTAATGTTGAAACTCATGAGCATGATGATACGTGGGTAGGAGAAGCAATTTCAAGAGGTTTGAGGAATGTTAGATGTTATGGATGTGGAAGGCAAGGACGTTTGAAAAGGGACTGTAAACAGGTGTTTCCTAGAAACAATGTTTCTTCAAGGAACAATGGCAACAGAATGCCCCTTCCTTCTGGAGTATGCAGAAGGTGTGGTAAGGGAAAACACTGGACCAACGAATGTAGATCAACAAGGGACAGACAGGGTAATCCTTTGCCTCAGTCTTCAGGAAACTCCCAGAGGGGCCTCATGCAGGCCCCAATAACAAATCCAGTTCAAACCTTTCCTGCAGTCGTAGAGGAAACCCCTACTCAGAGCAATTAAATAACCAAATGCCTATTGGAATAAGTCATGCTGGTCAGGATGATGAAACAGAGAGAATAGAAAATTCAAGAGAAAACATAAAGAAAATTTTTTGGCAAACTTCTATTAATGAACAAAGACCAAAATTATCGATAAAAATAAATGGTGTTTTGTTGTTTGGTCTGGTAGACACAGGTGCGGACATTACCATAATTGCACCAGAATTTTGGCATCCAACTTGGCCTATACAGGAGGTAAACGTTCAACTGTTAGGTATTGGGCCATTATCTCAGGTGAAACAGAGTGCAAGATGGCTCGAATGTATAGGTCCAGAAGGACAGAGAGGAAAATTGAAACCATATGTAGCTAACATAGCTATGAACCTGTGGGGCCGAGACATGTTGCAACAATGGAATACTCAGATTAACATCCCTCCAATCTCAGAAACAAATCATAAACTAGCACATGTTTCTGAGAGAAATATTAGAAGGCGTTATTTGGAGTGGTCACCAGCCATCCATATTGTACAAGAACAGAGCACAACAACTGATGATCTTCCAAAGACATCAACAGCTCTACCTTTAAAATGGTTGACAGACAAACCTGTATGGGTCCAGCAATGTCCTTTAACAACAGAGAAACTTCAGGCTTTAGAAGAGCTGGTAGAAGAACAGTTAAATGCTCAGCATATTGAAGAATCAACCAGCCCTTGGAATTCTCCTGTATTTGTTATTAAAAAGAAATCGGGTAAATGGAGAGTGGTAACAGATCTTAGAGCAATTAACAAAGTAATTCAGCCAATGAACTCTCTACAATCTGGAATTCCTTTGCCTACTCTGTTACCAAAAGGATGGCCTCTCATAGTTATTGATTTAAAAGACTTTCTTTTAAATACCCTTACAAGAAAAAGACAGAGAAAGATTTGCTTTCACAGTGCCTACTTATAATAATTCTCAACCGGTTAAAAGATTTCAGTGGAGGGTCCTCCCACAGGGAATGTTGAATAGCCCAACTCTGTGCCAATATTTTGTACAACAGCCATTGGAAGTGATATGTAAAAAATTTCCTAAATCTATAATTTATCATTATATGGATGATATTTTACTAGCTGACTCAAATGCAGATACTTTAGAAAGAATGTTTGAAGAAGTAAAAAAAATTTTGCCCTGCTGGGGATTACAAATTGCTCCTGAAAAGATAGAAAGAGGAGATTCTATTAATTATTTAGGATATAAGATAGAGCTACAAAAAATTAGACCCCAAAAGGTGCAAATTAGGAGAGATAGACTACAGACTCTTAATGACTTTCAAAGATTATTTGGAGATATTTCTCATCTACAAACTATTGTTGGGGTAAAAAATGATGAACTGCATAATTTGTTCAAAACCTTAGAAGGTGACAAGGACTTAAATAGTCCAAGAGAATTATCACCTGAAGCTGAGAAAGAATTGGCCTTGGTAGAAAAGAAAGTACATGAAGGACACGTGGATCGTATTGATCCAAAGCTGGATTGCATTTTGTTTATTTTACCTTCTAGACATTCTCCTACAGGAATATTAATGCAGAGGGAAGATATTATATTAGAATGGATTTTTTACCAAATAAACCAAATAAAAAATTAAAAACTTATGTGGAAAAAAATCTCTGACTTGATTTGGAAAGGAAAATTGAGACTTTGTCAATTAGCAGGAATAGACCCAGCAGAAATTGTCATACCTTTAACTAAGGAGGACATTGAAAAATTATGGACAGAAAGTGAACATTGGCAAAGAGCTTGCAGTAATTTTTTGGGAGAAATTAACAGCAAATATCCTAAAAGTGATAGAATTGATCTTATAAAGAGAGCTGAGTGGATCTTGCCTCGAATTGTATGGGAAAAACCCATATCTGGAGTTCATACATTTTATACAGATGCCAACAAACAAGGAAAGGCAGGTTACAAATCAGAAAATTTAAGTAAAGTGGTTCAAAGTCTTTATAATTCAGTTCAAAAATCAAAATTGTATGCTATTCTGTTGGTATTAATGGATTTTTAGAACCTCTCAACATAGTAACTGACTCTCAGTATGCTGAAAGAGTAGTATTACATATCGAGACTGCAGAATTTATCCCTGATGCTTCAGAATTAACTTCACTATTTATTCAATTACAAGATACAATCAGGAAAAGGAGTCATCCTTTATATATAACTCACATTCAATCCCATACTGGTCTGCCAGGCCCTCTAGCACAAGGCAATGATGAGATTGATAAATTATTGATAGGAAATGTGCTGGAGGCCTCAGAATTTCATAAAAAACATCATGTCAATAGTAAAGGTTTAAAAAAGGATTTTTCCATAACCTGGCAACAAGCCAAAGAAATAGTAAAGAAATGTCCTACTTGTTCCTTCTACAAACAAACGCCATTACCAGCAGGATGTAACCCAAAAGATACTCAAAGGAATGAAATCTGGCAGATGGACGTGTTTCACTTTGCAGAATTTGGAAAACTGAAATATGTACACCACACTATCGATACTTATTCAGGATTTCAGTGGGCAACTGCTTTGAGTTCTGAAAAAGCTGATTCTGTAATTACTCATTTGCTAGAAGTTATGGCCATCATGGGTATACCTGCACAAATCAAAACTGACAATGCTCCATCATATGTCTCTGTTAAAATGATACAGTTTTTTGCTTATTACAATATAAAGCATATTACAGTCATACCATATAATCCTACAGGTCAAGCAGTTATAGAAAGATCAAACAGAACTCTAAAGGATATGCTAAATAAACAGAAAGGGGTAACAAAAACCTCCAGAAACAGACTGCATAATGCTCTATTAACTTTGAATTTTCTTAATGCCAATGAGAGAGGAACAACAGCTGCAGAGAGACATTGGATAATAGAAAAAAAACTACAGAATTAAATCAGCCTATATACTTTAAGGATGTGCTGACCTCAGAATGGAAACCAGGGTATGTGTTACGTTGGGGACAAGGTTTTGCTTTTGTTTCTACAGGAGAAGGTAAGTTGTGGGTACCATCAATATTGATAAAGGTTCGATTTGAACAAGAGAAACCTCTTAATTAGAGGAGGTGATAGTTCATCAACCAACATGAACATCCAATTTAAACTAACTTATACCAGTAACACATGTCTTTTCATTTAATCAGATAGTAACTTGCCAAAAAGGAACATCCCCAAAAATTAATCTTGGGGAAAGGTTTTTGTTTTTGTCTTTTAGGAGAATGGAGGTTAAGGAATCTGAAGAATACTGGACAAATGAGACAACTGATCAGCTTTGAACTACAAGGTGCTCAGAGTAATTTTGAGATGACTAGCTGAGATGATCCAGTCTCAAAGACTACTTGAATAAGGACTTGAGATAAACCCTGAACTTTGGCATTATACACAGACTGGATAATGAAGGATATGGTTACCTTTCCTAGAATTTGACAATTAACCTAAAATTTTTCTTTCAGGATAAAGATAACTTCGCCCATACCCAATAGGAAACAATTTTAAGAATATGATGCCCACATTCCCAAAGAGGTAGTGTGGGGCAGGTGGTTTTTTCATCTTTTTAATGGGTTTTGGGTCTGGGATAATTTTCGTTGTTTAGGGGGTTGGTTACAAGTTGTTGTCAAGGGTTAGGAAAAAGGCTAAGCAAAGAAGATTAGATTTAAGGTTCTTATTTAAAAAAAAAGAAAAAGAAAGAAGAAAAAGACAATTACTAGTTTTAAGTATTTTACATTGGATTGGATTGTTTTATACTGTATACAAGTTATATATATTGGAATTGATATTGTTAGAAAATGTTATATGTATATTTCTAATTGTACTTATACCGTTCAATTAACAACGCAATTTTCTGATCCTTAAATGTTATTATTACCAACTATTAGGATATAAAGAAATGAAAGTTAGTTAGTTATAGTTGAAGATTAGTTAGTTATAGTTGAAAGTTAGTTAGTTATAGTGGAAGATTAGTTAGTTATAGTTGAAGATTAATTAGGATAGAAAGTGAATTAGATACATTTTGGACTTAACAAAATAAGATAAATAATGAAATTATTTTCTCTGAATTTGTCAAATACAAATGGACTAGAAATTATTTAGACATTGTATATAGTTATTGTACTTTTGTATGTAGTGTTTCTTTTGTTAGTTATAATCTTTTTCTTTTTTTTTCTTTTTATTAAATTAGAAAAGGGGAAATGTGGTGGTATGTTAATAAATAAAGTTGCCTGGGGTCAGAGCTATTAGAGCCATAGCAAGTGTGTGGCAGTGGTGGTGTATGCCTTTAAGGACCTGGAGGGTGGTACATATAGGCAGTGATGATTCAGTCACACGATTGGGTTTACAACCAATCAGAAGCCAGAACAGAGAGACTATAGAGACAGACACACAGGAAGGAGGGCTCCTTTTTCGGAGAGCTCTCTTGGCTGAGGAGGATCCCTGAATCAGGAAGGGTGAGGCTCTTGGCTCTGACCTCTTGGCTTTCTTCTCTGAATCGGCTCTGTGTTTTTTGTCTGATAAAACCGTTGGCTGCATCTACACTGAATTACATCTACAGGATATAGATAAGATAGGATAAAAGGATGGGTTGTTGAACCTACTTTAAAGAGCAACAACTTGTTTTTAATGTTTTACATTGTTATAGATTTTAGTTTACTACAAATTTAAAGTTAATTTTGTTATACTGCATGTATATTTCTACTCTTGTTTAAGGTATTATGTTTGTGCAGCTCATTTGAAATTATAACATATAATTAAATGTAGATTGTTACTCATTTATGATAATCAAACATAATCATGTTAGTTAAGTTTTCTAGGTATACATAGATATGTTTCAATTAGGTAGGTAATCTTCAAACATTTCAAAGACCTATAGAATATGGCTTTTAAAATGCTTTAAGTACTTAGACTTTTCTGGACAATGAGACATGTCTGCTGCTGGCAGCACCAATTACCTCAAAGAAAATGGTGGGATTTGAAAAAAACTCATTATAGAGTTTGCTTTCTTTGTGGCAAAAGTGAGCCACTTGGCAAAATATACCCTTGCATCAATTGTTTGATATTATGTTGTATAAACTGTACATGTAGGACCCACAGGAAGGTGACCATTGAACTTTGCAAAGCAAGATGGTCCTTCAGGTTCCTGATTCACAGAAGAAACTGCCAGACATTCTGCAGGACAATAAAGAAGTGACTGAGAGACTCTAAACCTTTAGGCTGAAGAATGGATGCCCCAATGTTCCAGAAGAACTTTGGATAACTGTCCAGGTAGCCAGCTGTCTCTGTCATTCTTGACTTTTTGTAAGTTGCTTACAATGTTTACTTAGTTGTTTACTGTTTACTTAGGTAATATTATATCCTTCTGAGGTCTTTGATGTAGTTGAAGACTACATAGTTCTAAAAGATAAAATAGATATGAAACTTTAGATTCACACATATAGGATAGATAAAATATTTTCTTTAATTTTGCCAAATACAAATAGACTAGATATTGTAACTGTAATTCTTGCTTGATAACTGTTCTATTATATGTAATTTTACTATGTTAAAGTTAAAACCTTGCTTTTCAATTAGACAGAAAAGGGGAAATGGTGTGGAATGCCATTCTGTATGCTGTGAATGTGAGTTGATCTGATTCGTTGATAAATAAAATGCTGATTGGCCAGGTAGAAAGTATAGACGGGATAAGCAGATGAGGAGAATTCTGGAAAGAGGAAGGCTAAATCAGAAGTTGCCAGCCAGACACAAAGGAGGCAAGATGGCAAGGGAGAGCTCAGAAAAGGTACCACATGGCTAAACATAGAAAAGATTTATGGGTTAATTTAAGTGTAAGAGCTAGTCAATAATAAGACTGTGCTAATGTCCAAGCAGCTATAATTAATATAGGCTTCTGAGTGATTTATTTTATAAGTGAGCCACGGGACTGTGGGGACCTGTAGGGATTGAAGAAACTTTCTGACTACATGAATCCTCCCCATGCCTCCCTTGGCTGACTCTGCCCTCTTTTAGGTTCATAAAAGCCAAGCCTAAAGCTACCTTGATCAGCCTCCATATGAAAGCTTTCACCTTGTCTTATTGCATCTTGTTTTTTCCTGTCTGGCCATCCTTACTTGGAAGCCTACTCTTTTCTTAAGAGGAAAGGGAGGTTGGTGGGGTCAGGGAGATGAGAGGAGTAAGGGATGGGAAACTGGTCAGGATGTATTGTATATAAAGAAGAATCTATTTTCTTTTCCTTCCTTTCTTCCTTCCTTCCTTCCTTCCTTCCTTCCTTCCTTCCTTCCTTCCTTCCTCCCTCTCTCTCTCCCTCCCTTCCTTTCTTTCTTCCTTCTTTCCTTCCTCCTTTCCTTGCTCCCTCCCACCTCCTTTTCTTTCTTCTTTTTTCTATTTTGGTTTTTCAAGGCAGCGTTTCTCTGTGTAACAGCCCTAGCTCACCTTCAACTTTCTTCGTAGACCAGGCTGGACTTGAACTCACAGAGATCTGCCTGCCTCTGCACCTGAGTGTTGGAATTAAAGGCCTTTGCTACCATAAATAGCTGAGAAAAAAACTATTTTAAGTAAATAAATAAATAATAAAAAAGAAAGTTTAAAAACAGATCTTTTCAAGTTGATTGAACAACTTAGCATCTATGTGCAAATGAATGAAGTTAGACCTCAGAGTGAGCTTGCTAATTACAGCTGTTTAACCAGCAGAGAATAATATTGACTGAATATTAATACTGTTTCACAGAGAGTCCTATGCCTCATGTAAATCTCGACTAGAATGTTTGCAGAAAAGATCACATGGCCAATTCTGTAATTGATGCAGTGAGCCTCCTTTCAGGCTTTTGATCTTGAAAGTTGTTACAAACAAAATTATAATAATTTAAGCTGCTAAATTTGTGTAGATTTGTTACAGAAGCTATAAAAAAAAACTAGCATATATTCCAAAGGCCCCAGTTATGTTACCTCAATCCAGTGAAGCCTATGCAATTTTCACATAGTGTCTTTAATCTTATCAACATCTCTAAGAATTTGCCAAATCTACTACCTTTAAATGGATTACCAAGTACTCAAGCTATAATCACAGATCTTGTTTACCTTAGGATGTTTCTCTATATTTGGAACTAAATTCATCCAATCCTGCTTGATTTGATATTTCTGTCATTCTGAAATAAATGATTTTTTAAATGTATCTGACTACTACTTATTATTTCTTGTTTTCAGGAGCATTGACCAAACATTAATTCTAACTTGCTTAGTAATAGAATTTTTTATGAAGTTTCTGAAGTCTTTTATTTCATATTGTAAAATTGCATTTCTTAAAAAGAAAATAGAAGAAATTTCATAAAAATAGAAAAACATTTCTAATAACTAGGCCATATTGGTTTTTAAACTGGAAATTTTCAGCCCATTAACAAAGATATTAAGATAATTCATAATAAAAATATTACTTGAAATTATAAAAATTAATTAGATGATCCTTTATGTTTCTAGAGAGAACTAATCACAACTAACAAAACTAGGAAATAAACTACAACTGAAAGTGACCTAAATTACAAGGAAAAATATTGTCTAGAGGAAAACTAGCTTAGAAGTCAAAGAAAGGATAGATGCCCTCACATAAAGATGTATTTGTACTTACTAAGAAGGAATTTTATAGCAGATTTAAAACTTTAAGAAGAAATATAGAAAAGTATAAAGTTAATTATTAAAATAATTATAAACTTTTCAAAATTGAATTTATAAATTACACAAGGATTATAATTTATGTGCCTATGGAATGAATAATAGTGTAGATCTAATAATAAAAAATTAAAAGCTAATTTAATGAAATCATGAAATATTAGTATTGTAAACACATTTTTTAAATTTATTGTTATTTTATGTGCATTGATGTTTTGCTGTGGGTGTCAGGTCCCTAGGAACTGGAACTATAGACAATTGTGAGATTCCATGTGGGTGCTAGGAATTCTAGATGGGTACTCTGGAAGAGCAGTCAGTGCTCAAACACTGAGCCATCTCTCTAGCCCCTTGAAAGTAGGATTTATTAAATAATCATTGTGAAGAAAGGAAAAAAAACATATTTTTATTAATAGGATTAAAAAAGAGTATGTTTACAACTGATATAAATAATAAGAAATATCATAATGTACATATAATTTTGATATAGAAGAAATAAAATAAGGAAGACATGAGTTTTGAAAATATGCTTAGCCGTAGGGAAGGATGAGGACTGCTATTTTTATTATAAGCACATCTTTTGTAGAAAACAAAGGTTGTTTTCATTTAATTTTGTGTGTGCTCAATTTTCCTTTTTAATTATTTAACTGCTTAGAATTGCGTGAGGAATATATACATAAATTCTAAAATTAATTATAAATCTTAAAAAGCCAAGTTGAAAAAAACTGTAAAGCATAGGTAGAATCTTAGAAACAAAAGAGATATAAATAGGGAGTAAGCACAGATGCTTAACATTTGTTGTTATTAGAATTGAATCCACTGAAATATAATTTCACATATGCAGTGGAAACACTAAAATTATTAGTGTTATTGAGAATGTGAACTGGTGATCCTTGAATAATGGTACTCTATCTTTATAATGTGTTGAGTAAAAGAAACAAAATTCAACAAGATCCATATTCTTACATAAAGTACAAGCAGCCAGAAATTTGTTGATTGGATTGAATATAAGAACTAGGTGAAAGGGTTAAAAAATAATTTTGAGAATAACTGAAATGTTCTATACTTTTTCCTATCATTTACATAAATATAATTGACAAAGGTTATTAAGATTCATCAGTGTCTGAGGATTTTGTTACATAATTAAACCTCAGCCTTAAAATATTGTGCTTTACATGTTACTTATCTTGTTTCTGTATCGTTAGAATAAATGGTCCTGAATTTGTTTACTATTGTATATTTAATTTATATAAACACACACATAAATTTTGTGTCCATGTAACCTGTCAAAGGAGTGACTTGTTATTAAATCCTGAGCATGACCCCGAATCTCTCCCTGCCTTTCTGTTAGATCCTTCTCTCTCACACTTGCTCCTACTTTTGTGTTATCTTCTGCAAAAAGATTTCCACTGGAGTTACTGCTGTTCTCTTAAACTTCAGAAATGAGAGATAAATAATCTTTTTGTGTTTATAAAGTAAGTCAGGCTAAGCTATTCCTTCATGAGTGATGAAAAACAGATCATAACTCCCTACACACACACACACACACACACACACACACACACACACACACACACACACAGAGTATTAAACTTCATTTTCAGATAGCTCTAGTTTCACAGCAAAACCTCTATCTCCAAATGATAGGAATTTACCACTATTTCCTACACCACTGTGTTTATAATAATCTTTTTATAAATTGTAAACTTAATATTGACATATTAATGTAATCCAAAGTGTACTATTAAAAAATATTTTGATAAGAACTTGGGTAAAAGTAAAACAGTGGTCTATTTTCTTTCTATCACCTGAAGACTAATGTGAATACAATAGTTCATAGTATCAAATACACATTTTAGAATGTTTAGGGCACCTGAAATGTTAGAATTTAAGGAAGTACTTGACTATTAGAAGTTATAATTCCAGGAATTTTTATGTATGGAACAAAAATACACCATATTTAATGAACATTTAGGAGGAAAAAATGTTCTGAGGATACAGCTCCATTGTAGAATAATTGGCTAGCATTGTATGGTCCTATATTGAACCCAAAACACTACTTAAAGTCTACTAAAGATGATTTGTTGATTTTCTTTGCAATTTTATTTAAACATTTACTTGATCATTGATAACTAATGTTATAAAACTTTTGTGATAAGCAAAGATAAATGTTAAGAACATCTTTTGAATTCACAAAATATTTCCAATATTTTAACAGAAACAGAGGACAGTCAAAACAAATACTCTGTTGTGAATGTCATACTTGTTCTTAGTAAATTGTACTATTTTGTTATTTTACAAAAACCTTCTTATTTGATATACATTGTTCAAAATAACCCACTCAAAGGCTCATTTTGGGTTTGAGGTCATTCACATGTAATTTGAAAAAATGCTAAATAATTGTCCAAATGATTTAAGAATGCATGTGGGATCTCTAATAGTAATTTTACTTTGTACCATGTTATTTAAAATAAATTGATTCATCACGAATATTTTTCCTTTCTTATTTTACCAGCATGTTTCTCTTTTGATTCACTCTAAGTAAATTGTAATCCAATTTTATTCTCTGATATTTAAAAGGCAATTTTGATTTAGAAAAATTCAGCTTTGGGGATGAAGGATGGTTAAGAATTATACACAAATATGCATCAGTAAAGCACATTTGGGTTCCACCTGACCCCAGCATGATATTTAGAAGTTAACTCAGTTTCGTTCTAAGTTAAAACCTGACCATTTTAATAATTTGTAAATCTGTGCTCTTCTTTCTCAATCTTTATCCTTTTTTGATTTTCAAAAGAAGTAAATGTGTGTAAAGACCATCAAGGAAGTATGTTTGTTTATAAATGAGAAAGCACTCATCTGAAATTATACCTTAATAGGCATGATCATTACTTATTTAAAATATTAATCAATAAGCTCATTATAAATTTTTACTTAAGAGATAATCTTTTAACTGTAATTTTAATTAGTAACCTTCAGACTTTTATCAAAAGCTAATACATAATTGATGAATTTTTTTGTGTGAAAAATAATTTGTTTTATTAATGATAGTTTAAAGAATGGTCACCATAACTTAGTGACCATAACTTAGTTTCATGTTTTTTAGACAACAATTTACAGCAGGAATGATTGTTAACTCAATGTACCACGAATCATAAATGGTCTTACAATAAAAATCTGGAGCCAGATATTGGGGTAAATACTGAAAGATCAGAGGAAACAGGCCACAGCCACTTATCTCATCAACTCTTCCATGAATCCTCAGACTGAATGGCTGTGAGTCCTCAGCTGAAAAGGTCTCTTTTTCCTGTCTCCTCACACCTTATATGTCTTTCTTTGCCCAGCCATTTCATTTCCTATCTCAACCTTCCTAGTGCTAGGATTAAATGTGTGTGTGCTTCCCAAATACTGGTAGCAAAAGTATGAGATCTCAAGTGCTGGGGTTAAAGTTGTGTGCTACTTCCTACTCCATTTCTTTTAGACTGGATTAGTCTTTTGTAGTCCAAGGTGGCCTTGAACTCACAGAGATCCTCTGCCTCCTTAGTGTTAGGATTAAATGTGTGTGAGAAAAAAATTGAGAAGTGATTGTGGCTTGTTTTTTTCTGATCTTTCAGTGTTTATCCCAATATCTGGCTCCAGGTGTTTATTAAGACCATTAGGATTCATGCTATATCTCAGTAACTGATTTTAGTGTCCACAGATATGAAATAATTTTGAGGGTACATGAATTATAACTGTTAAGAGTTAAGATCAAAACACAGATTTCATTGGATTCAGATTCTGTATATTTTCTACTATATAATGCCATTATGGTGATATTTTATTTGTACTAAAATGTGATTTGTATGTTAATAAATAAAGTTGTTCAAGGGTCAGAGCTAATAGCAAGGCATTGCAGAAGCTGGGCGATGGTGGTGCACGCCTTTAATCCCAGCACTTGGTAGGCAGAGCTAGGAAGATCTTTGTGTGTTCAAGAATACAGCCAGCATTGGAGACACACGCCTTTAATCTCAATACCAACCATAGAAGACCTGGAGGTCTCTACAGACAGGAAGTGATGAGGCAGGCATGTGGTTGAGTTTACAACCAATGAGAAGGCAGAACAGAAAGTCTTTATAAAGACAAACACACAGGAAGTTGCTCTCTTTCAGAGAGGTAGGACCACCACGAGAGGAAGCGTAAGGTTTTTAGCTCTTAGCTATTGCTCTGACCTCTTGGCTTTCTTCTTTGCATTGGTTCTGTGTTTCTTACTGAATAAGATGGTTACTTCTACATTTGGTGCCCAACGTGACAAGAATCCATCAAAAACCACTTGGATTGGTGTAGCTAGAGTTTTCCTGCCTGGCCCACAGTCAGGGCAAATCTCTCTCACCTACCAGTCCCACAGCCACTCAGACCCGACCAAGTAAACACAGAGACTTATATTGGTTACAAACTGTATGGCCGTGGCAGGCTTCTTGCTAACTGTTTTTACAGTTTAAATTAATTCATTTCCATAAACCTATCCCTTGCCACATGGCTCGTGGCTTACCAGGATCTTCACATGCAGCTTGTCATGGTGGCAGCTGGCAGTGTCTCTCTGACTCAGCCTTCCACTTCCCAGCTTTATTCTCCTCCTTGCCCCGCCTATACTTCCTGCCTAGCCAATGGCCAATCAGTGTTTTATTGATTAATCAGCAACACATTTGCCATACATCCCACAGCAGATTGGCTTGGTGGCAGGTCCCGTTTCCAGCCTGGGCAGCCTGATTCCCTAGCTCGGGTGCAGGTCGGCTTGGTCTCAGGCCGGACTGACCATAGCCCCAAGCAGTTACACGCAGCTGGAGCTACTTGCTTAAAGCCAGTGCTACAAACAATTCAGGCCTGCCCTGGCGAACAGAGCCCCTGCCTGTAAAGTGAACACATGTGGTCGGAGCTTAAGGAAGCCAGAGCCCAGGCTTGACTTGGCTCAAGCGGGAACACGTGGCTTATTTAAGCTCTTAGCCAGAACTTGTGGCTATTCTTTCTTGTGCGCTCTCTCTCTCTCTCTCTCTCTCTCTCTCTCTCTCTCTCTCTCTTTCTCTCTGGATTCACACCTCGGACACTAGGTGGCTGTTTTGAAATTCCCTCAGATTTCTACTGTTCTATGCAGACTTGCTAAGTCCATGAAGATATCAGATATTTTAAAGGAAACTACTTAAAAGAGAAACTTTTTTCCACATTTAAAAAAATGGGTTTATGTGTACACTGGAAGAAAATTGGGTTTTGTTTGAAATTTTAGGCAGTCTGACAATGGAACAACTATATGAAAAAATTAATAATGATCCAATTATGCACTTTATTACTTTTCTTATCCACATTTTACTATTTAAAAAGATAGAAAAACCTGTTAAACCTGTAAAAATGAATTACAGAGAAATTCAAATTCAGACAGAAGAAATTAACAGTGAAGTTGTTTCAAGATTGGATCATAAGGTTACAGAAAGAAAGCTTGTTTTCACACAGTCACCCTTAATTTATCCAGTAACCATACAGCAGCTACCTGATCAAATGATTACACAAAATATTTGGACTCCAACTGAAATGTTAAATTTACAATGGTTTAAGGAGGCGATAGTATCTTATGGCATTCATTCCCCATATGTAAAGCAAATGTTAAACACCTGGTCAAATTATAATAGGATTATACAACTGTACTGATGGGAGCTGACACTTGCTGTTTTAGAACCTGGACAAAAGCTTCAGTGGAAATGTGGTTTAAAGAGGAGGCTAAAAACATAGAAAAATAATGGAGGGATAAAGGTATACAAGTCTTCCAGGATCAGCTTATTGGAGAAGGCCAATATGCTTCAATACAAACACAATGTTTATGTGATATCTAAACCCTAGATCTATGTCAAATGGCAGCCTTGAATGCATGGGACAGAGTTGAGGAACCAGGAAAAAAAACTGAGTCATTTACAAAGGTTATACAGGGCCCAAAAGAATCTTTCACAGATTTATTACAAAGAGTGACTTCAGCAGTAAAGAGAATGGACCCAAATTCAGAAGCCAGTCAGATAATAATCAAATCTTTGGCTTTTGAGAATGCAAATGCAGCGGGAAAGAGAATAATCAGGCCATTAAAGGCAAGATCTGCACCTTTGGAAGATTGGATTAGAGACACTGTTAAGGTTGAGGCTCATGACCATGATGATATGTGGGTAGTAGAAGCAATTTCAAAAGATTTGAGGAATATTAGATGTTTTGGGTGTGGAAAGCAAGGACATTTGAAAAGGGACTGTAAACAGGTCATTCCTAGAAACAATGTTTCTTCAAGGAACAATGGCAACAGAATGCCCCTTCCTTCTGGAGTATGCAGAAGTTGTGGTAAGGGAAAACACTGGACCAACAAAAGTAGATCAACAAGGGACAGACAGGATAATCCTTTGCTTCAGGCTTTGGGAAACTCCCAGAGGGGCCTAAGGTAGGCCCCCATAGCAAATCCAGTTCAAACCTTTCCTGCAGTTGTAGAGGAAACCCCTACTCAGAGCAATTAAATAAACAAATGCCTATTGGAATAAATCATGCTGGTCAGGATGATGAAACAGAGAGAATAGAAAATTCAGGAGAAAACATAAAGAAAAATTTTTGGCAAACTTCTATAAATGAACAAAGACCAAAATTAACAATAAGAATAAATGGTGTTTTGTTGTCTGGTCTGGTAGACACAGATGCGGACGTTACCATAATTGCACCAGAATTTTGGCATCCAACTTGGCCTCTTCAGGAGGTAAACATTCAATGGTTAGGAATTGGGATATCATCTCAAGTAAAACAGAGTGCAAGAAGGCTTGAATGTATAGGTCCAGAAGGACAGAAAGGTAAATTAAAACCATATGTGGCTAACATAGCTATGAACCTGTGGGGTCGAGACTTGTTGCAACAGTGGAATACTCAGATTAACATCCCTCCAACCTCAGAAACAATCATAAACTAGCACATGTTTCTGAGAGAAATATTAGAAGATATTATTCTAATGAGTGGTCACCAGCCATTCATATTATTTTTTTTTTATTTTTATTTTTATTTTTTTTGGTTTTTCGAGACAGGGTTTCTCTGTGTAGCTTTGTGCCTTTCCTGGAACTCGCTTTGGAGACCAGGCTGGCCTCAAACTCACAAAGATCCGCCTGCCTCTGCCTCCCGAGTGCTGGGATTAAAGGCGTGCGCCACCACCGCCCGGCAGCCATTCATATTATAAAAGAACAGGGCACAACAACTGATGATCTTCCAAAGACACCAACAGTTCTACCTTTAAAATGGTTAGCAGACAAGCCTGTATGGGTACAGCAATGGCCTTTAACAACAGAGAAACTACAGGCTTTAGAAGAGCTGGTAGAAGAACAGTTAAATGCTCAGCATATTGAAGAATCAACCAGCCCTTGTCATTCTCCTGTATTTGTTATGAAAAAGAAATCTGGTAAATGGAGAATGGTAACAGACCTTACAGCAATTAACAAAATAATTCAGCCAATGGGCTCTCTATAATCTGGAATTCCTTTGCCTACTCTGTTACCAAAAGAATGGCCTCTCATAGTTATTGATTTAAAAGACTGTTTCTTTTCAATACCCTTACAAGAAAAAGACAGAGAAAGATTTACTTTCACAGTGCCTACTTATAGTAATTCTCAACTGGTTAAAAGATTTCAATGGAGGTTCCTTCCACAGGGAATGTTGAATAGCCCAACTCTGTGCCAATATTTTGTACAACAGCCATTGGAAGTGATACATAAAAAATTTCCTAAATCTATAATTTATCATTACATGGATGATATTTTACTAGCTGACTCAAATGCAGATACTTTAGAAAGAATGTTTGAAGAAGTAAAGAAAATTATGCCTTGCTGAGGATTACAAATTGCCCCTGAAAAGATACAAAGAGAAGATTCTATTAATTATTTAGGATATAACATAGAGCTACAAAAAATTAGACCCCAAAAAGTACAAATTAGGAGAGATCAAGCAGTAGGCCTTGTGTACATTCTACTTCACAAATGAGTCTGTCAGATACTCTTAGCCTATAGGCTGAAGATGGTGCCCTAGTGTTGCAGAGAAACCTCAGGTGACTGTCCAGGCAGCTGGCTGTTTCTGTCAACTCACAATTTTTTGAAAGTTGCTTGCATGTACTTCTTGTTTTTATTTTTGTTAGGTAATATTATTTCCTTCTTGGGTCTCTGAGAGAGTTGAAGACTAGATAGTTATAGTTGAAGATTAGTTAGGATAGAAAGTGAATTAGGTACATTTTGGACTTACCAAAATAGGATAGATAATGGAATTATTGTCTCTGAGTTTGTCAAATACAAATGGACTAGACATTGTTTAGGTATTTATTACTTGTATGTATGGTATATAGTTATTGTACTTTTGTATTTAGTTTTTCTTATGTTAGTTATAACCTTTCTCATTTTTTCTTTTTATTAAAGTAGAAAAGGGGAAATATGTAGATGCAACCAACCTTCTTATTAAATAAGAAACACAGAACCAATGCAAAGAAGAAAGCCAAGAGGTCAGAGCTAAGAGCTAAAACCTTACCCTTCCTCCTGCAGTGGTCCTACCTCTCCGAACTCACTACCCTTGTGTTAATGTCTTTATATAGTGTTCCTGTTCTGCCTTCTTATTGGTTGTAAACCCAACCACATGACCGCCTCATCACAGCCTGTCTATATAGGCCTCCAGGTTTTCCTTGCTTGGTATTGAGATTAAAGGCATGTGTGTCCAATAATGGCTGTATCCCTGAACACACAGAGACTTACCCAGCTCTGCATACCAAGTGCTGGGATTACAAGTATACACCACCACTGCCCTGCTTTCCTATGGCTTGCTAATAGCTCTGACCCCTGGGCAACTTTATTTATTAACATACAAATAACATTTTAATACAAATAAAATATCACCATATTTCCCCTTTTCTATTTTAATAAAAAGGAAAAAAGAAAAAGCTTATAACTAACATAAGAAAAACTATATACAAAAGTACAATAACTATATACAATATATACAAGTAATAAATACTTAAACAATGTCTAGTTCATTTGTATTTGACAAATTCAGAGAAAATAATTCCATTATCTATTCTATTATATCTAATTCACTTTCTATCCTAATTAATCGTCAACTATAACTAACTAATCTTCAACTCCCTCAGAGACCCAAGAAGGAAATAGTATTAGCTAACAAAAAAAAATAAAAACAGGAAGTATATGCAAGCAACTTCCAAAAACTTGTGAGTTGACAGAAACAGCCAGCTGCCTGGACAATCATCTGAGGATTCTCCACAGTGTTGGGGCATCATCTTCAGCCTATAGGCTTAGTGTATCTGACAGACTCATTTGTGAAGTAGAATGTACACAAGGTCAACAGTTCAACCTCACATTGGGTGAGAGCAGTCTATATACCAGAAATACCTGAATTCCACTAGTTTCATGTCATGATTCAGGATTTTAAATTCTGGAAATTGTTGATGTTTTTTTAATTCAGCTGTCCATTCTTCTTGGCTATGTGTGTATGTGGCTTCATTTCAGCATCCCGTTCTTCTCCACATCCCTCTATTAAATGCCATTCTTCTGTTGAGAGGTGTGAGCTTAATTACTCTTCAAGAATAACTGTTTCAGCTACCTCCCCATTGAACATCAGAAGCCATCGGCCCACTGCCTGTTCAGCTGCCTTTGAAGAAAAGGGCACTGTACCTTTCCCGGATTACGAAGGCCACTTCAGGGATGGTGCCATATTGTCCTGGCCTCAGAAGATGCCTTTTGATAAAGCCATAACCACACTTGTTTGGACAAGAATCAGTAGTCCTTTGTTTTGTGTCTTGTCTGTCCTGTTCGTCAGCAGTTGATTCGAGGATACTTTGTTGTCCAGTGGCTAACTTTTGCTACAATGAAAGTTAACTCCAATTACAGTGTTTTCAATGCCCATATTTTCTCTGAAGTAGATTGGTACTGTCAGGAGCCGACATGTCTCATAGTCATAACAAAAAAAAATTTTCTAAGTTATTAAAACATTTTAAATGCCATATTCTGTAGATCTCTGAAGGGCTTGAAGATAACCTGTCTATCTAAAATATATCTACTCAATCTTGAAAACATACCTAATATAACTACAAGTTCTATTATAATGTCTAACTACTAACTTTCATTTCTTTATATCCTAATAGTTGGTAATAACAACATTCAAGGATTAGAAAATTGCATTACATTATTAAATGAACGGTACAATTAGAAATATACATATAGCATTTTCTAATAATATCAATTTCAATATGTATAATTTGTATACAATATAAAACAATCCAATCCAATGTAAAGTATTTACATTTTTTTCTTTCTTTCTCTCTCTTTTTTTTAATAAGAACCTTAAATCTAATCTCCTTTGCTTAGCCCTTTTCCTCACCCTTTACAACAACTTGTAACCAACCCCCCTAATCAATGAAAATTATCCCAGACCCAAAACCCATTAAAAGACCTAAAAGACCAAAAAAACCAACCACCCTACACCACCTCTTTAGGAATGTGGGCGTCATATTCTTGAAATTGCTTCCTACTGGGTATGGGCGAAGTTATCTTTATCCTGAAAGAAAAATTTTAGGTTAATTGTCAAATTCTAGGAAAGGTAACTATATTCTTCGTTATCCAGTCTGTGTATAATACCAAAGTTCAGGGTTTATCTCAAATCCTTATTCAAGTAGTCTTTGAGACTGGATCATCTCAGCTAGCACTCTCAAAATTACTCTGAGCACTTTGTAGTTCAAAGCTGATCTGTAGATGATGTTTGTCAGCTTAGTGATGTTATTATTGTCCATGTGGAATTGTTGTTGTTGTGGGGCCTCATCTTCTTCCTGGAGACTTCAGTTGATGTTAGGCCTGACCGTGATTTCCTGCAAAAAACTGATAAGAGACTCGAACACAAAGACTATATATGTGGCTTTTTAGAATTAGTTAGTACTCTATATGACCATTCATATCTTAACAAAGTTTAAAATGTATATATATCTATATATATTAATCTTGTAAATTTTGATATAAATTTCATACTTTAAGAAAAGTTTAAAGAATCAGAATAGAATCAAAGAGTTGAGATTAGTAATAGAATAGTCCCTTAATTAATTTGGCTTTTCTCCTGTCCCAGAGCAGAAGATGGCTCTTTTCCTCTGGCATGATACAGGGAGTTTGCATTTTCCTTTTAACAACATGCTTGAGTTTAAAGAAGGAGCGAGCCATTCTCCAACTCCAAAGTCAGCTTTAAATTTTAATTGAACTGGGACTATTAGAAGTTAAATAGTGTTAAATCTTTAAAAAAAAGCAGAAACAAAAATTTAGAAAGACATAAAATTTTTTAGATAACATACCCATCGCCATTTCACTCTGTTTCTTAGGATAGATGATTTTTCCCTTTTCTTCAGTTGTCTCATTTGTCCAGTGTTCTTCAAATTCCTTAACCTTCATTCTCCTAAAAGACAAAACAAAAACCTTTCCCCAAGGTTTTTTGGGGATGTTCCTTTTTGGCAAGTTACTATCTGATTAAATGAAAAGATATATGTTACTGGTGTAAGTTAGTTTAAATTGGATGTTCATGATAGTTGATGAACTATCACCTCCTCTAATTAAGAGGTCTCTCTTGTTCAAATTGAACCTTTATCAATTTTGATGGTACCCACAGCTTATCTTCTCCTGTAGAAATAAAAGCAAAACCTCGTCCCCAATGTAATACATATCCTGGTTTCCATTCTGAGGTCAGCACATCCTTAAAGTATATAGGTTGATTTAATTCTGTAGTTTTTTCTATTATCCAATGTCTCTCTGCAGCTGTTGTTCCTTTCTCATTGGCATTGAGAAAATTCAAAGTTAATAGAGCATTATGTAGTCTATTTCTGGGGGGTTTTGTTACTCCTTTCTGTTTATTTAGCATATCCTTTAGAGTTCTGTTTGATCTTTCTATAACTGCTTGACCTGTAGGAATATGTGGTATACCTGTAATATGGTTTATATTATAATAAGCAAAAAAATGTTTCATTTTAACAGAGACATATGATGGAGCATTATCAGTTTTGATTTGTGCAGGTATACCCATAATGGCCATAACTTCTAGCAAATGAGTGATTACAGAATCAGCTTTTTCAGAACTCAAAGCAGTTACCCATTGAAATCCTGAATAAGTATCAATAGTGTGGTGTACATATTTCAATTTTCCAAATTCTGCAAAGTGAAACACGTCCATTTGCCAGATTTCATTCCTCTGAGTACCCTTTGGGTTACATCCTGCTGGTAATGGCGTTTGTTTGTAGAAGGAACAAGTAGGACATTTCTTTACTATTTCTTTGGCTTGTTGCCAGGTTATGGAAAAATCCTTTTTTAAACCTTTACTATTGACATGATGTTTTTTATGAAATTCTGAGGCCTCCAGCACATTTCCTATCAATAATTTATCAATCTCATCATTGCCTTGTGCTAGAGGGCCTGGCAGACCAGTATGGGATCGAATGTGAGTTATATATAAAGGATGACTCCTTTTTCTGATTGTATCTTGTAATTGAATAAATAATAAAGTTAATTCTGAAGTATCGTGGATAAATTCTGCAGTCTCAATATGTAATACTACTCTTTCAGCATACTGAGAGTCAGTTACTACATTGAGAGGTTCTGAAAAATCCATTAATACCAACAGAATAGCATACAATTCTGATTTTTGAACTGAATTATAAGGACTTTGAACCACTTTACTTAAATTTTCTGATTTGTAACCTGCCTTTCCTTGTTTGTTGGCATCTGTATAAAATGTACGAACTCCAGATATGGCTTTTTTCCTCACAATTCGAGGCAAGATCCAATCAGCTCTCTTTATAAGATCAATTCTATTGCTTTTGGGATATTTGCTGTTAATTTCTCCCAAAAAATTACTACAAGCTTTTTGCCAAGCTTCATTTTCTATCCATTATTTTTCAATATCCTCCTTAGTTAAAGGTACAACAATTTCTGCTGGGTCTATTCCTGCTAACTGACAAAGTCTCAATTTTCCTTTCCAAATCAAGTCAGAGATTTTTTCTACGTAAGTTTTTAATTTTTTATTTGATTTATTTGGTAAAAATATCCATTCTAATATAATATCTTCCCTTTGCATTAATATTCCTGTTGGAGAATGCCTAGAAGGTAAAATAACCAAAATGCAATCCAGCTTTGGATCAATACGATCTACGTGCCCTTCATGTACTTTCTTTTCTACCAAGGCCAGTTCTTTCTCAGCTTCAGATGATAATTCTCTTGGACTGTTCAAGTCTTTATCACCTTCTAAGGTTTTAAACAAATTATTCAGTTCATCATTTTTTACCACAACAATAGTTCTTAGATGAGAAATGTCTCCAAATAATCTTTGAAAGTCATTAAGAGTCTGTAGTCTATCTCTCCTAATTTGCACCTTTTGAGGTCTAATTTTTTGAAGTTCTATTTTATATCCTAAATAATTAATAGAATCTCCTCTTTGTATCTTTTCAGGGGCAATTTGTAAACCCCAGCAAGGCAAAATTTTCTTTACTTCTTCAAACATTCTTTCTAAAGTATCTGCATTTGATTCAGCTAATAAAATATCATCCATATAATGATAAATTATAGATTTAAAAAATTTTTTATGTATCACTTCCAATGGCTGTTGTACAAAATATTGGCACAAAGTTGGGCTATTCAACATTCCCTGTGGGAGAACCCTCCATTGAAATCTTTTAACCGGTTGAGAATTATTATAAGTAGGCACTGTGAAAGCAAATCTTTCTCTGTCTTTTTCTTGTAACGGTATTGAAAAGAAACAGTCTTTTAAATCAATAACTATGAGAGGCCATCCTTTTGGTAACAGAGTAGGCAAAGGAATTCCAGATTGTAAAGAGCCCATTGGCTGAATTACTTTGTTAATTGCTCTAAGGTCTGTTACCATTCTCCATTTACCAGATTTCTTTTTAACAACAAATACAGGAGAATTCCAAGGGCTGGTTGATTCTTCAATATGCTGAGCATTTAACTGTTCTTCTACCAGCTCTTGTAAAGCCTGGAGTTTCTCTGTTGTTAAAGGCCATTGCTGAACCCATACAGGCTTATCTGTTGACCATTTTAAAGGTAGAGCTGTTGGTGTTTTTGGAAAATTATCAGTTGTGCCCTGTTCTTGTATGACGTGGATGGCTGGTGAGCACTCATTAGAATAATATCTTTTAATATTTCTCTCAGAAACATGTACTAATTTATGATTTGTTTCTGAGATTGGAGGGATATTAATCTGAGTATTCCATTGTTGTAACAAATCTCGACCCCACAGGTTCATAGCTATGTTAGCCATGTATGGTTTTAATTTTCCTTTCTGTCCTTCTGGACCTATACATTCAAGCTATCTTGCACTTTGTTTCACTCGAGATAATGTCCCAATTCCTAACAGTTGAACGTTTACCTCCTGAAGAGGCCAACTTGGATGCCAAAATTCTGGTGCAATTATGGTAATGTCAGCACCTGTGTCTACCAGACCAGACAACAAAACACCATTTTTTTTAATTTTTATTTTGCAATACAATTCAGTTCTACATATCAGCCACAGATTCCCTTGTTCTCCCCCCTCCCCCCCCACCTTCCCCCCAAGCCGCCCCCCATTCCAATCTCCTCCAGGGCAAAGCCTTCCCCACAGACTGAGATCAACCTGGTGGACTCAGTCCAGGTAGGTCCAGTCCCCTCCTCCCAGGCCGAGCCAAGGGACCCTGCATAGGCCCCAGGTTTCAAACAGCCGACTCATGCAGTGAGCACAGGACCCGGTGCCACTGCCTGGATGCCTCCCAAACAGATCAGGCCAATCAACTGTCTCACCCACTCAGAGGGCCTGATCCAGTTGGTGACCCCTCAGCCATTGGTTCATATTTCATGTGTTTCCGTTTGTTTGGCTATTTGTCTCTGTGCTTTATCCAACCTTGGTCTCAACAATTCTCGCTCATATAAACCCTCCTCATTCTCGCTAATTGGACTCCCAGAGATCCACCTGGGGCCTAGTCATGGATCTCTGCATCCAGATCCCTCAGTAGTTGGATGAGGTTTCTAGCACGACAATTAGGGTGTTTGGCCATCCCATCACCAGAGTAGGTCAGTTCGGACTGTCTCTCGGCCATTGCCAGCAGTCTGTTGTGGGGGTGTCTTTGTGGATTTCTGTGGGCCTCTCTAGCACTTTGTTTCTTCCTATTCTCATGTGGTCTTCATTTACCATGGTCTCCTATTCCTTGTTCTCCCTCTCTGTTGTTGATCCAGCTGGGATCTCCCACTCACCCAAGCTCTCTTTCCATCTACCCTCGCCCTTCACTACCCCCACTCATGTCCAGGCTGTTCATGTAGATCTCATTCCATTTCTCTGTCATTGGGCGATCCCTGTGTCTTTCTTGGGGTCCTGTTTTCCAGGTAGCCTGCCTGGTGATGAACAAAACACCATTTATTTTTATTTTTAGTTTTGGTCTTTGTTCATTATTAGAAGTTTGCCAAAAAATTTTCTTTATGTTTTTTCCTGAATTCCCTATTTTCTCTGTTTCATCATCTCGACTAACATGATTTATTCCTATAGACATTTGGTTATTTAGTTGTTTTGAGTAGGGGTTTCCTCTACAACTTCAGGAAAGGTTTGAACTGGATTTACTGTGGGGGCCTGCCTGAGGCCCCTCTGGGAGTTTCCCGAAGCTCGAGGCAGAGGATTACCCTGTCTGTCCCTTGTTGATCTACATTCGTTGGTCCAGTGTTTTCCCTTACCACACCTTCTGCATACTCCAAAAGGAAGGGGCGTTCTGTTGCCAGTGTTCCTTGAAGAAACATTATTTCTAGGAATGACCTGTTTACAGTCCCTTTTCAAATGTCCTTGCTTTCCACATCCAAAACATCTAACATTGCTCAAACCTTTTGAAATTGCTTTTCCTACCCACATATCATCATGGTCATAAGCCTCAACATTAACTGTATCTCTAATCCAATCTTCCAAAGGTGCAGATCTTGCCTTTAATGGCCTGATTATCCTTTTGCATGCTGCATTTGCATTCTCAAAGGCCAAAGATTCAATTATTATCTGACTAGCCTCTGAATTCGGGACCATTTTCTGTACTGCTGAAGTCAATCTTTGTAAGAAATCTGTGAAAGATTCTTTTGGGCCCTGTATAACCTTTGTAAATGGCTCAGTTTTTTTTCCTGGTTCTTCAACTCTGTCCCATGCATTCAAAGCTGCCGTTCGACATAGAACTAGGGTTTGGACATCATATAAACTTTGTGTTTCTACTGAAGCATATTGGCCTTCTCCAATAAGCTGATCCTGACAGACTTGTATTCCGCTATCCCTCCATTGTTTTTCTATATTTTTAGCCTCATTATTGAACCACATTTTCCACTGGAGATGTTGTCCAGGTTCAAGAACAGCCTGTGCCAATTCCCGCCAGTCCTTTGGTATAATCCTATTACTAGTTGACCAGTTGTTTAACATTTGCTTTACATATGGGGAGTGCATGCCATAAGATGCTATTGCCTCCTTAAATCTTCGTAAGTCTAACATTTTAATTGGAGCCCAAGTATTTTGTTCATTCTCTTCATCAGGTAGCTGCTGTACCACTACCGGATAAATTAAGGGTGATTGTGTGAAAACTGGCTTTCTTTCTGTAACCTTATGATCCAATTTTGAAACAACTTCACTGTTTATTTCTTCTGTCTGAGTTTGAATTTCTCTATAATTCATTTTTACCAGTTTAATAGGTTTTTCTAAGACTGTTATCCTGGCACTTAAATTGGCTATCTTTTTAAATAGTAAAATGAGGATAAGAAAAGTAATAAACTGAATAATTCGATCAATATTAACCTTTTCATATAGTTGTTCCATTGTCAGAGTGCCTAAAATTTCAAACAAAGTCCAATTTTCTTCCAATGCACACATAAAGCCCATTTTTTTAATGTAGAAAAAAAATTCTCTTTTAAATAGTTATGTTAATTGACTTACCAAGTCTGGGTAGAACAGTAGAATCCCAGGGAATTTCAAAACAGCTTCCTGGTGTTCGAGGTGTGAATCCAGAGAGAGAGAGAAAGAGAGAGAAAGAGAGAGAGAGAGAGAGAGAGAGAGAGAGAGAGAGAGAGAGAGAGAGAGAAAGAGTAGCCGCTTGAGCCGAGTCAAGCCTTGGCTTTACGGGTATGGGCCCTATTCGGCAGGGCAAGCCTGAGTTGTTTGTAGCAGTTGCAAGTAGCTCCAGCTGCGGGTCAGTTAGGCCTGGGCCCGAGCTAGGCAGCCGGGCCGCCCAGGCCGGAAACCGGACCTGCCGCCAAGCCAAGCCAAGCGGTTTTTAATGGATTCTTGTCACGTTGGGCACCAAATATAGATGCAACCAACCTTCTTATTAAATAAGAAACACAGAACCAATGCAAAGAAGAAAGCCAAGAGGTCAGAGCTAAGAGCTAAAACCTTACCCTTCCTCCTGCAGTGGTCCTACCTCTCCGAACTCACTACCCCTGTGTTAATGTCTTTATATAGTGTTCCTGTTCTGCCTTCTTATTGGTTGTAAACCCAACCACATGACCGCCTCATCACAGCCTGTCTGTATAGGCCTCCAGGTTTTCCTTGCTTGGTATTGAGATTAAAGGCATGTGTGTTCAATAATGGCTGTATCCCTGAACACACAGAGACTTACCCAGCTCTGCATACCAAGTGCTGGGATTACAAGTATACACCACCACTGCCCTGCTTTCCTATGGCTTGCTAATAGCTCTGACCCCCGGGCAACTTTATTTATTAACACACAAATCACATTTTAGTACAAACAAAATATCACCATATGATTTGTGTGTTAATAAATAAAGTTGTTCAAGGGTCAGAGCTAATAGCAAGGCATCACAGAAGCTGGGCGATGGTAGTGCATGCCTTTAATCCCAGCACTTGGTAGGCAGAGCTAGGTAGATCTCTGTGTGTTCAAGAATACATCCAGCATTGGAGACACATGCTTTTAATCTCAATACCAACCATAGAAGACCTGGAGGTCTGTACAGACAGGCAGTGACGAGGTGGTCATGTGGTTGGGTTTACAACCAATGAGAAGGCAGAACAGAAAGTCTTTATAAAGACACACACAAGAAGTAGCTTTCTTTTGTACAGGTATGACCATCGCAAGAAGAAGGGTAAGGTTTTCAGCTCTTAGCTATTGCTCTGACCTCTTGGCTTTCTTCTTGGCATTGGTTCTGTGTTTCTTATTGAATAAGATGGTTACTTCTACATGCCATTCTACATTTTAAGTAAATTATGATCAGAGTTGATGATTAGATGTATGCTAGATAGAAAAGAAATGTTTGCTTCTGATTTGGGGTGATAGACTGAGTGCACATTAGAGGCTTAATTTCTCAACCATACCCTTAGCAAGTCAGAAAATATATATGGAAGAATAAATCAATTACCATGCTGAAATTCAAGGAAAGTTCTAAGAAAAACATTAAATACATTAAATCTTTAGAAACCATAAAGTAGATAAGGTCATGTTAATGAAGGTAACAGCAAAGAAATTTATTTTTAAATGTCTTTGGTATCAAAATTGTAAATTTATTCTAGAGCTGAAGAAAATATATACAAAGGTCTCATAATAAAATGAGGAGGAGATTATCTGAGCCTACTTCATGAGGAGAAAGTCATGTACTTTCCAGTTACAATAGAGAACAGTCATACTGAGGATTATAGCTAACAAATAAAAAATGTTTGCCAATTTTCTATTTTCTGTGAGTATGATTTCCAAAAGTACTTGAAAACTCTTTATGAGAACACAGCACAAACTATTATAAGAAATTCCCAAAAGACAATGTCATGCACAATGTAGAATAAACAGTGAAGAATCCACTAACCTAAGCATAGTTTAAAGGTGATCCTAATTAGCCTTATCAATAAAAACCAAGAGCCAGATATTTGAGGTAAAAACTGGAAGATCAGAAAAGCAAGGTAGTAGCCACAAGTGCTTCCTACCTCTCTGTGTTCTCAGACCATAAGTGGCTGAGATCCTGTTTCTGCCCAGCCTCATCACTTCCTCTCTCTGCCTCCTAAGTGCTGGGCTTAAAGGCTTGAGCCTCCCAAGTACTGTGATTAAAGGCATGAGCCACCACCACCAGGCCTCTATG
Source organism: Peromyscus eremicus (assembly GCF_949786415.1). Lineage (NCBI taxonomy): Eukaryota > Metazoa > Chordata > Mammalia > Rodentia > Cricetidae > Peromyscus > Peromyscus eremicus. Next base: position 124,753,021 of record NC_081439.1, read on the forward strand.
GTTGACTAGTGGCTAGCTCCTCTCTCTGATCAGCAGGCAATCTTTACTTCAGAACACAAACAAAATATCACACAACACATAATTGTTAGCATAGCAGCATCATAAGAAGGCAGCCAAGGTCAGCTATCAGTACAAATTATATGTCTGAAAAAGAAGCCATTTACTGAAACAAACAGAAGTTCTTAAAATAATCTTTGTTATACTACGAAAAATATGGAAATATCCTATACTCATAAAGTGTGACTACCAAATTTAAATACCATATATACATATCATTATAAAACCTAAATGTTCTAGTAGTAAACTTCACAAAATGTTAAGAAGAGAAAACTACAGTACAAATCTACACCACACCACACCTAAAGTGTGAGGAAAACCATGGGCCAGAAGTTTTTATGCAGATTTATATCACAATGAATATGTAAATTGCTTTCAGTAGTGTAGACAATTTTCAATACTAAGTCTTCCAACCCATGATCATGTGAGGTTTTTCCATGTTATTTAATTTGTCTCTTCAAAGTTTTTTAAATTTTCCTCTGATACTTTTAGCATGTTTGTTACAGATACTGGAAGGCTATTGGCTTTTGTGTGTGTGTGTGTGTGTGTGTTATTTTTGCTTTTAGAAATTATTAAAACATCAGAAATGTTCATGAAAGAAAATGTGATTTGTCAGCCTGAGCATGATGAACTGAGTTTGATCTCATGAACCCATATGGTGGAAGGAAAGAATAAACTCCTGCAGGTTGTCATCTTATCTGCACATCTATAACATGGTATTTTTGAGCACATACACACGTATGCACACACAAAATAAATCAATAATTTTTAGAAAAATAAGTCCTCGAATTTTGTCCATATACAGAATTGCTATTATGAAGTTCCTAACGTTCTATAAAATTTATGATATGAAAAGTAATATTGACATGTGACCTATGGACAATAAAACAAGCAAAGAACAGAAATTATTAGTAAGAGTAACTAAATACCAAATTTATCATAAAAGTGTTTTCAGCACAGACATAAATGAATTAGTAGAACTAAAAATAATTACAGAAGTAAATTTTTTTTTTGTGTGTGTGTGTGCATGGTAGTAGTAGTTGTTTTGGTTGTATTAGTAGTATTATCTCTGGCTTTAGAACCATGATGAACAAAGCAACATGAGATTAAATCAAACACAACTGAGAACAATGTATGAAAAATCAAAGTAAGCATGAGAAGTATACAGCTGCTATTATGCTATTCTGGCAACCAGCTTTGGTATACAATATATTTATGGCTATGTATCATGTATTATAAAATAACAAAATATCTGAAATATAAGTAAAATGAGAATGTATACATTTAGGAAGTTTAATAGTGCCTGAGTAGTATAAACAATATAAAAACAGATAAGACATAATAAAAATGCTGAAATATAAGGAGAAAGTCTTTTAACAGTAGATGGCATAATACACAATATAGCCTTAATAATATAGAGAGATGAATTATGAGAAGAGTAAGATAATATATTCAGTGCTAAAAAGAAAAGAAATAATTGTTTAAGGATCTATCATTTTGGGCTAAAAACTGAGGGAAGTATATCAGAAAAATAGCATAATGGGAGATAACCAATTTTATTCTTCATTAAATAATTGTCAACAAATATTCTTGGGAAGGTACAACAAGCAGCATCACAAAAGAACAATAGAGAGAGGGGTTGGAGAGAGAAATAACCAAGTATAAAGCAACTCTAGCAAGTTTCAAAGGATGCTAACACATAGCTATAATAATTTGTTAAGACATATATGTTGTAAATACGTTGTATCTGAAACATATATGAATATATTTATCTCTTTTCACAGTGTCAGAATTTAATAAATTTACAGGATATGTTGAGTTCAATGGCAACAGTTTGCCAGATATTCCCACTTTCCTTGGTCACTCTGACTGAAGCAAACACACTTTTGTAACACAAATTGCTAAACAGTCCTACTAATAAAAAACCTGGAGCCAGATATTGGGGTGAAAACTGAGAGATCAGAGGAATAGAACAATCCACAGCCAAGCTCACTTTACAAACTCCTCAGCCTCCAGAGATAGCTACTTCCTGTATACTCAACACCTATATGCTTTTCTGTGCCCTGCCATCTTACTACCTTTCTCCACCCAGCTTCATTACTTCCTCTTTCTGCTCAGCTCTATCACTTTCTGTCTGTCTGTTCAGACCTCCAGACCTCTATGGTTAAGTAGCACTGGGATTTAAGGTGTGTGCCACCATTACTGGCTCTGTTCCCAGTGTGGCCTTGAACTCACAGAGATCCAGATGAACCTCTGCCTCCCTAATGCTAGGATTAAAGGTGTGTGCTACCACTGCCTAACTTCTATGTTTAATATAGTGGCTGGCTTTTTTCCCTGATCCCCAGATAAACTTTATAGGGGTGCACAAATAAAATATCACACACAGTTACTTATATTTTAATCTAAATCTTTATTATTTATTAATGTTATTATTATTATAATATCTTAGAACATTCATTGCACATCACTCAGAAAATATGTATCCCTTTCTGTATATGTGTAGGCTACAGAATGTAAAAGGCTAGAGGTTGTACAAGTCCTAAGTATCAAGGAAGCTGAAAGAAATGACAGTAGATAATGAATTAATTTGATAATAAACCCTAACCAAGGTGCAGGTAAAAAGTTGCTGTTACCTCAAGTGGGGACACTGTGGGTCATGGTTTGAACATAAATCTATTTATTGAGTTGGATCCAGCTGCACAAACAAAAGGGCTGGAGTGGTTCAGATGAAAGAATGAGAAGATGAATAAGTAGCATGTCCAAATGAGTAAATAGTAGAATGGACAGATAGCAGTTGAGTAGGGCACCTCAACAGCAGGGACTGAATTGAGTAGGAAATCAGGAATTCTCTCCTGTCAGACCTTGACATACACATAAGATGTGTAAAAGACAGATCAGTGGGAGACACCACATCACAGTGCTAGGTATTCATCCTTTCCTTTGTATGGTATGCTCAACAAGTTCTTGGGCCTGGCATTCTTGATAAATTTTTAATATTTCATGTTCAAATATAGTGCCAGTTCACTCCAATAAATTTGTAAGGTGTCACCTTTATACTCCCAGGGATAAGTCTTTTATTAGTCTGTGCTCCATGTGTGGTGATAGGGAGATGATGACTTTCATATGTGCTTCCAGGTGCACATTCATTCTCCAGCCTTAAAATTGAGTGAAAAGCTTATTATATGACAAAACAGATATTTGGAATTTCTTTGTTAATCTGTTAGTAAAGAGATCAATAAAAATATCCTTTCTCACAATAAATGTTTTAGTACAGTTAATTTTTGTAAAAAGACTTTGAGTATGTTAATATATAATAGTTTTTATTTTATTGTTACTTTAAACACTTGCTATCTAAAATATTAGTTTACAATATAGACTCTGAAATTGCCAGCCAACACTTTGCCCACTTTAAACATTTTGCTCTGTTGAAGTATCTTAGTCTGAAAAAAAAGGTGTTCATAGAATGGAGACTAGAGGAAAGGCAGAGTCAGAAAACGCTTTGTTTACACAATATATAGTATCATAGAACAGGGCACAGACTGAACTCAGCAATATGAAATTGTAACATTAACATTATAAAAGGCAGGTGAGAAATAAAAGTAGAGCCTTTATACACGAGTAAGTTAAGTTGTTATCAATGTAAAACAACAAAAAATTTGTGATATATTTCTCTTGGTAACTAGTAACAAAATAGACATAAAAAGAGAAAAGAATTCTACTATAGACAATCATCTAAAGATAGAAAGATAGGAATAAAAGAGTAAAAGAACAAAATATCTACAGAATAATCAGCAAAAATGGTAGTGGTATTATGCGTTCATATGCAAGTAAGTACTTTGAATGTAAGTAAATTTAATTCTTTAGTAGAAAGATCCTACTGACAATGGGTGACACAAAGGACATGAAAGAAGAAGGGGTACATGGGAAGAAGAGGTTTTTGGTCATAGTAAAGAGGAAATATAGAAGGATAAGAGGGGGTTTTGGTCAAAGAACATTATATATGTGAGAAAATAAATTTTTACAAAGAAAGCTATTTTACTTAATATCAACTCAGCAAGGTAATGTATCAAATGGATACGAGTACAAGTGACATTGATACATCTAAATATGAAAAACAGATGTTAATAGATCTTAAGGAAAAGATAGGTCCTGTTGTTCTGCTGTTTTTCTCCTTTTTAATCATTTTTGTATCTCAGCTCATGGAACGTTACTACCTCAGTTAAGCCTCTCTGAAAATACCCTCAAAGCTATGTTCCATGGTTCATCTCCTTAGGTGATTCTAGATTTTAGCAAATTGACAATCAATACTAGCAACCACAGATCATTAGCTGGGCTGGAGAATGTCTTAATAAATTTAAGGAGATTGAAACTACACCAAAATGTAGATGAATTTCTAAATAGTCTTATTAAATAAAAAACACAGAGCCAAATAAAGGGGTGAAAGCCTTAGCGAGATCAGCGAAATAGGGAAAGCCACCAGCCAACCTTACCTCACCAGCTCTGCAGCTTCCAAATGCAAGTTACTTCCTGTCTACCCCCACACACATGCCTTGCTGTTCTGCCATCTGATTTGCTCTCTGCCCAACTACATAACTTCCTCTTCCTACACAGCTCTATCACTTTCTGTCTGTCTGTACAGACCTCCAGACCTCCATGGTTGGTACTGGGATTAAAGGCATGTCACCACGCTTGACTCTGTTCCCTAGTGTGGCCTTGAACACATAGAGATTCTGCCTGCTAAGTGATAGGATTAAGGGTATGTGCTACTTTTTTGTTTACTCAAAATGGCTGGCCTTTTTCCTCTGATCTCTAGGCAAGCTTTATTTATTAAAGCACAAATAAAATTAACCCACATTTCAGCACAAATAAAATATCACCACACCAAAAGTAGCTTTACTGATCATAGTAATAGAAAACTGAAATCATGATAAGTAGAAATTTGAAGGTTAACAAGTAAGTGCAGATTAAGTAACTTGCTTCTGAATGGACAACATGCTTCAGAAGTATCTAAAATGTAAATTACCAATATAATCAGGGAAACAAAAATGAAAATACAACAAAAAAAGCATATGTAATATTGTAAAAAATTCTGAGAAGATTAAAGATATATAAACTACATTAAATTTAAGATGTCAAATCAGCATCCTCAAGCAATTAAAAGAGAACAGGCTAACCTAGAATTCAGTGAAAAATGTTCATAAAATTCTTAGCATAAATAAGTGAAAATAGAGGCAATAAAACAAAGGAAAGGATTAACAAAAGTTGAGAATGAATACATTGATGAACTGAAGGTTTAATTACTATAAAATACTTTGATTTTTCATTTGTAAAAAATTTTTAGTTAGAGTAGAGTATATACTTTTTTTTTCTTTTAATTATACCCATACCTTTTCTCTTATGGTAATTTTTTCATGAATGCAATATTTTATTTTATTTACTTTCATCTTTACTTTTATTCTTATATACAAAGTGCATCTCTTTTACAGATAAAAATTACATTTTAATTCTGTGTTTAGGTGTATGCGTGTATGTGTTTTTGCTTCTGTACACATGTATGAAGGCCAGAGATTGATGTCAAGTATTATTTTCAGTAGCTTCTCTACCTTTATTTTGAGACAAGATCTCTTCTAGAACTTTGTGCCCACTAATTCAGACAGACTGACTTGTTAGCAAGCCTAAGAATCCACCAGGTCCTGCCCTTCCCATACTGATATTACAGGCTTGCAGAGCTGTGCTTGACTTCTTACATGGTTGCTGAGGATACAAACAGGACTTCATGCTTGTGAAGCCATAGATCTAACACTGTATTAAAGTTCTTAGAAGGTCATGTGAATATTCTATGTCATTTTATGAAGAAATTAAATATATTCGTATTTTAATAAATTATTATATGGTATAAAATTTATTTTTGATATAATTTTTGATGTATCTTAAAGCCTTATATCCCTCATTTTTCCATTGATACCAATACTTATGCTTAGTTGACTTTTAAAATTTTTATAAACTTTATTACAAAAACCTCAAAAAATATCACACACTAAAAGTAAATCAGATCTGAAGACTGTCTATCTCAGTGAACTTCTGTGCAGTTTGAATAGGCATTTTGAAACCTTGAAATTTAACATTGGATTTTACACTTTCATAATCAAATATATTTTTATGTACTTATCCACCATCAAAAACAATGGACCCATGGCAGATTTATGGCTAGAAAAAGAATTATATTTATATCTTCTTTCATAACTGATATTCATTATCTGCATTTTAATTCCTTTATTATCCTCTAATATGTAGCTTTTCTTGCTCTTTTCTGCATATTATATGGCATCCACATACACTGCGGTGATATTGTGTCCCCCAATATGTTGTGCACCTTAATAAACTTATCTGGGGTCAGAGAACAAAACATCCACTAGATAGACACAGAGGCCAGAAAATGGTGGCACACACACCTTTAATCCTAGCATTCTGGAGGCAGAGATCCATCTGGATCTCTGTGAGTTCAAAGCCACACTAGATACAGCCAAGCATGGTGACACACACCTTTAATCCCAGGAAGTGATGGCAGGAAGCAGAAAGGTATATAATCAGGAACTAGAGTCTGTTAAGCTTTTAGGCTTTTGAGCAACAGTTCACCTGAGATCCATTGGATGAGGACACAGAGGCTTCCAGTTTGAGGAAACAAGATCAGCTGAGGAACTGGAGAGGTGAGGTTGGCTGTGGCCTGTTCTGTTTCTTTGGTCTTTCCACGTTCACCCCAATACCTGGCTTCAGGTTTGATTTTATTAATAAGACCTTCTAACAATTAGTGCTACAATATACATTTGTTTACATATGTACATATATGATATTGATGATTACCATTCTCCTCCAGTAGTGTGCAGATTACCTTCTAGCACCATGAATGCTCATCAGTAGGGGTGAAGCTTCTAGTTGATCACCAGCTTGATTTCTCCATTTTCAATGACATAAGTAAGTTGTGTCTTCAGCAATAGAGCCTTATCATCAGATTGTAGAGAGCAACCAATAGCCTTGGCAACAGCCTGTGATGTTTAGGGGTTCTGTAGGACCCCTTCAGCCAGTGACTCAATTAGTTGTAACCCATTACTGGAACTGGAAATTTTACTTGATGGCATAAGACACAGGTGGGGCACTGCCTCTCCCATTTTATGGTGATTTTCCTTACATTCCTTTCATATATATGTGTATTTTTGGAAGATTCTACAGTAGTATACTTGCAATGAGAATACCAAACAGCTTTTGTATTTGATTTAATGTCCACTCAATGATATGGAACCCCTACCTAACAACACTGTTAAAATGGCTAAGAACCTGAGACTAGGTAGGTCATGAATCCTAGGGGAAAACCTAATACTACTATTCTGCTGAAGAAACATAGCAATAAAATGACTCCTAATGACACAGTGATATAGTCACAAATCATCACCTTGCTCAAATCTCATCAAAGAAGCTTATTCTTGCAGTAGGTAGTAATTAACACAGAGAACCAGAACTGGATATGCAGAAGGTGAGAGTCTTTAGAATGCTCCATCCAAAATTGAAGGTCTTTATCAAATACCTACCCTCAAAAGTCATTGACCTATGAAAAAATAAGGGAGAAACATTGTAAGAGCCAGAGGTATTGGATGCTTTCAAGTAAACAGTGTCTTACAGACACAAAGGACTGATACACACATGAACTCAGAGACTTTGACACCATGCACAAGACCTGTACAAGTTCTCAAGACTGAAAAGGGTAAGTGAACATAGGGATCCATCATTGAGCAAGAGGCTATTTGTAATTTGTACTTGCTGGCAAAGGGAAAATAGTTTTTGTTTTTTTTTCCAGTGGAGTGTCACTGGGCATATCAGTCACATAACAGGGCAGGCCCTGTACCCAGAAGCAGTTGGAAAACACAAACTTAATCCGTGTTTCTCTGTTTGTTTTTTTTCTTTTTGTTGTTGTTGTTGTTCTTTGCGGGCTTTTGTTTTATTTTCGCATTTCTTGCCTTTTTCTTTTTAGTTTTGCATTGTTTTTATTTATTTTTTGTTTTGTTTTATTTTGTTTTTGAGAGAGAGAGAGAGAGAGAGAGAGAGAGAGAGAGAGAGAGAGAGAGAGAGAGAGAGTGAAAGAGGATGTAAAGTTGGGTGAGTAAGGGAGATAGGAAAGATCTGAAAAGCAGTCAGAAGGGAAAAAACATGATCAAAATATATTTTATAAAAAAACAAATATGGCCAGTCGGTGATGGCACACAACTTTAATACCAGTACTTGGGAGGCAGAGACAGGAAGAGCTCTGTGAGTTGGAGGCCAGCCTGGTCTACAGAGCGAGTTCTAGGACAGCCAGCGCTACACAGAAACCCTATTTCACAAAAATGGCAACATCTCAAAAAAATGTTAAACAAAGAAAATGATGCTGTTTGCAAAGTCTTCCCTATACAATCTAATGTATATTTCCACATAGTTTGCCTCTAAAGGTTAGTTTGTCTTTTTGAGATGTGATTAAAATCTGTACCTCACATTTTAGATAATATAAATATGAAAATTCATGTGTACATGACACATTATAAAACACCTTTCTCTACTTATATTTAGTATAAAAATAAGAGGGGGAAATAGTTATGTGTAGATCAGAAAATGAGTATAATTTTTAATCCAAAAGAAATCATTCTAGATCACAGTACCACCTCTAGACCAATATAAAGTGAGAGACAAAATTTTGAGAAATGCTTTTAGCAGCCAACAACTCATCACCAAACCCTGAGCCTGTGATTCTGGTTTTATAGAGTTTGTGTAGTCTAACTTTTTCCTTTACAGCAAATCTGAAAATTTTTCAGAGATCAATCATCCCTACTTTACATTTTTAGTGACATCAAATTTATTACGACACAACATATACCTATGTTGCATCATACTGTAAAAAGTTCCTTTGGGGTAAATGCGAAACTTCTATTCTTGTTTCCATTCTTAAAATTTTGTATAAATATTTGTTTTTATATTAAGAGTTTTTTCATTCATTTTACACACCAATCAAAGATCCTCCCTCTTCCTTCCTCCCACCTCCTCAGCCTCACCCCCTAACCCATCACCCAGTCTCCCCCACCAGAAGGCAAGGCCTCCCATGGGGAGGCACATCCAGTAGAGGTGAATCCAAGCCCTTCCCTCTGCCTCAAGGCTACATGAGGTGTCCCATCATAGGTAGTGGGTTCCGCAAAGCCCTCTCATGTACCAGGAATGGATTCTCATTCTACCGCCAGGGGGCCTCTCAAGCAAATCAAGCTACACAATTGTCTCACCATGCAGAAGGCCTAGTCCAGTCCCATGCAGGCTCCATAGCCATTGATCCAACATTTATGAGTTCCCACTAGTTTGGTTTGGTTGTCTCTGCAGGTTTCTCCATCATGATCCTGATGCACTTGCTCATAGAATCCCTCGTCTCTCTTTCTCTCCGATTGGACTCCTGGAGCTCTGCCTGGTGTTTGGCTGTGGATCTCTGCATCTGCCTCTATCAGTCATTGGAGAAAAGCTCTGTGATGACAGCTAGGGTATTCACCAATCTGATCACTGGGGCAAGCCAGGTCAGTTCAGGCCCCATCTCGACTATTACTTGTAGTTCAGGCTGGGGTCATCCTTGGGGATTCCTGGCAACTTCCCTAGCACTGGGTTTCTCTCGATCCCCATGATATCTCCCTCCATCATGGTATCTCTCTCATTGCTTTCCCACTCCATCTGTGTTTCAGCTCGACCATCCCATTTCCTTTATGTTCTTCTCCCCCATCCCCAACACTCCATTGCCCACCCCTCATCCCCAGTTCACTCATGGAAATCTCACGTATTTCCCTTTCCCAGGGCAATCCATGGGTCCCTCTTTGGTCTTCCTTGTTAGCTACCTTATCTGGAGTTGTGGGTTGTTTTCTGGTTATCCTTTGCTTTACTTCTAGTATCCACTTATGATTGAGTGCATACCATGTTTGTCCTTCTGAGTCTGGTTTATCTCACTCAGGATGATATTTTCTAGTTTCATCCATTTGCCTGCAAATTTCAGGATGTCCTTGTTTTCTTCTGCTGAGTAGTACTCCATTGTGTATGCTCAACTATGTTCATAGCAGCATTATTCATAATAGCCAGAACCTAAAAACAACCTTGATGCACCTCAACTGAAGAATGGATTAAGAAAATGTGGTACATATACACAAAATATTTTTTTTTGTAGTTGAAAAATCATGTACAAACTTTTAATTAACTCCACATGCTATTGTCCAAGATAATAGATTTAGGCAACAGATATTACAAATAATCTATGCACAGGTATATACTCTTAATTTGATTTAAAAAGTTCATCACAAATACACACTCAATAGTCAGCAAAACTGAAAGGCATGGAGGGGTGGATTTAGTCTTCAAAATATGCAGAACTTCTCTGGCAGTTGCTGCAATTCATAAGCATATTTGTGGTATAGCAACAAAGTCAGCAGTTAGCCAGAACAGTAGCAACATTTGAAGAGTTTAATTATACCATACTTTAGAAAAGTTAAATCCCTAGTTGGACCTTTTATGAGCTTACTAACAGAATCTAATAATATTAGAAAAGGCAACATTACACATTAATAGATTAAAATCAGCCCTCATGGTTATGAAAAGTGAAGACTACTAGGAAGGCCAAAAAATATAACACAATTCAGTTCAATAAAAAAGTTCTCATTGTTTTAAAAGGATTCATTAATTGTTCTAATGTAGTCCATTGTGTGTGTGTGTGCAGTAACAATGAATGAAAAAGGGACCATGAGTTTGAAAGAAAAGAGGGCTTTGATGAAGGAAAAGGAAGTGGAAGATGATGTAGTTATATTATAATCTCAAAAATTAATAATAATAGTTAAGCAACAAAACATATTTTGAAAATTATTTCATTTTAAGACTTTTGCCTTTTAAGATTATGAGATTTTCTTTTTAATGGTAATAAAAGACAATCAGCTGAGAGACATTTAATGTATATTTAAAAGGCCAAGGTTTTGTTTTATGTTTTATCTTCCTGTAATGTATGTGAGGCTCATTATAGAGATATTTAAAAGAGTATATTGAAAGGAAGATGGTAAGTTTCTTGAAGATGTGTTCGTGTACTAATCTGAATCTTTTGCTTTTATCACCTTTTTTTTTTTTTTTGGTTTTTCAAGACAGGGTTTTTCTGTGTAGTTTTGTGCCTTTTCCTGGAACTCGCTTTGGAGACCAGGCTGGCCTCGAACTCACAGAGATCCACCTGCCTCTGCCTCCCAAGTGCTGGGATTAATGGCATGCGCCACCACTGCCTGGCATTATCACCATTTTTTAAAGAAAACTTGCACTGGGTATTACTTATGGTCACACAGTACACCACTTTATACAAAACAATTACATCCCTATTTTCTGCAACAATTTGGGACTGAAATGAGGTTCTCAAGTGAGAGTTGTTTTTTTCATAGTTGTTTCACGCATAGAAAATAAAAGAGTACTAAAAATATAAATCTGAATTACTTACTATGAAGAATGGTGAAAACCTAAATATCATTAGAAATGTCAGTTTTCCAATTATTTATGTAAAAGTTTTCTTGGCATGGGCTATATTAATTTTTTAAACTTTTTCCAAATCTCTATGTGATTAATACTTAAAAATCACTATCCAAAGAAAATATCGATATGAATTTATGAGAAACTATATATTCTTTACTGATAACCACTTGAGTTTGGGATTTGGACACATCTGGTATTTCTATTTTGTCAATGATAGTTGTATAAATTAGGTTGTTACTTAACATCTCTTATTGTCCATTAATTCCAAGAGGGGATGCTTTCATTAATTAAAACATCATTTAGTCTTTGCTTTAGATACTATAGCTAAACAAAGAACAGAAAATATCTCGTGGACATTATATTTAACTGGGATCAATGATGTATAAACAAATATACATTTGTCTATGGGAATTGTAAGCTGTACAAAGTGATAAAAGACAAAAGAAAGTAAAGATAATGAGAAATAATGACACTGTTGTGAGAGAAAAAATGAGTATTTTTTTTCTAGATAGATTGATCAGAATTTCTCCTTTTGGAAATGATGTTTAAGCAGATCCAAAGCATAGTCATTTGAAGTCTTCAGTGAAGAACATATTTGAAAAAAAAAGGGTTTTCTGAAATGCAAAAGAAAAATCTGGAAATATCCAAGTGTTTTAATACCAAAGGCTAGAAGAGAAACATAAAGGGAAGTTGAAGTCTGGGTAAGGTATAATAGCTGAACTTTGAATAGTTAGGGCACAAGTACTGCATTTCTTTCAAGAAATTACCTGTAACTTAACTAGGACAAGTCAGACATACAACCTGAGCTTTCATAGCACTCTACAAATAATTCCTCTAAGCTAACACACTCTTAATGATTCTATGATTATCTCATTCTTTAAAATAGTCTTTATGAACTTAATGAAGATGAGACGCCTTCCTTAACTACCATAAAACCTGTCATTTGCCAAGTAGGAAGAAGTTTCTGTTTATTGACAAGTTAAAATGAAAGTATATTAAATGAATAGTGCTTTTAATATAATGAATCATGTAAGGAAATTTATCAATAGCAAGACAAGATTTATATAAAATGATAAAATTGAAGGTTATAATTTTGTTTCATTTATTTATGATTTTATATATGTTACATGTGTGTGTCTGTCTGTGCCCTAGCATGCCTGAGGAAAACATGGTTGTAGGAAGTACAAGAGTCTAAAAAGGCCTATCAGGTGACAGAGAAGGAAATCAACAGAAATAATATTTGAAAATGCCATAGTGAAATCTAATCTATTTCAACTATTAATGTTTTACTTTGTTCGCTCATGTTTTGTCAATTTCAAGTCACTTCTCTGAATTATCAATGCCCTCAGTTTCTCAGATCATCCTGTGACGACACACTAACATTAGTCTGTTTCTGTAATTCTGTGTGATAATTTTTATACTATAGAATGGTAATCATTAGATTTTGAGAAATGTGTATTAACCTCCATAATATAGAGGAGGTACATCTAATTATTTGAAGACTTTAGCAGAAAAAATATTGAATTTCTCAGGAAAAGTAATAATTTTTCCAGCAGATTGTGTAGCTTTTCACTGTGTCTCCACTGTGTCTCCAGCATGCTCATGTGTCCTACAGACTTTGGATTCCTAAGCTTCCACAATTTTATCAATTCCTTAAAGTAAAACTTTCTTTATATTTGTACGTATTTATGTGAGTCTGTTGTATAGAGCACTAGTTCTATGAGATTACATACCTTTAGGATCTTAATATGTGCAAGCATATATTGATGCATCTCTCTCCGTAACTATAGAATGTGTATTTGTGTGTTTTCTCTTTCTCAGATATATATATATAAATATATATATATAAATATAAATATATATATATAATGTGTATATCAACAATTAATATAAAATAGGCTATGAATTTGAAAGAGAGCAAGAAAAGGCATATGATAGGATTTAAAGGGAGGAAAGACACCAGGTATATGATATAATTGTAATTTCAAAAATAAAAGAAATAATTTTAAAGCACACCAAATTAGACTCATAAGTTAGGAATCACTGGAAGAAGTTTCTCAAATGCTGTGCTTAGTTTAGACATTTCTGCCATATCTTTTTTAGTGTAATTCATTGAGAAGTAAATTGTGGATCTGCTTTCTTACTGCCCATATTGAACACCTGTACCAGTAATACACCGCCATGCTTAGCAACCATTTTCTTATTACAAAACTTTACCTTATTTCTCATATTTTTGTTTGAATTTTACTCCTTTGTTAGAATTACAAGAATAGATTTTGGCATATGCTCAACTCAATACATGTGTTCTTTTGACTGTAGTTTTATGCTCTGAATGTCAAATTTTCTGCCAAATTAGAAATATGAGTGCCAACAACTATATGAGTGTTTATACAAATACATTTGCCTTTGATATGTGTATTTTATAGACCTAGATAACTTTTGGAGAATCATTTTATTGTTCAATGAGTTTCTAAGATACAAACTTTGCTTCTATTTTGCCATTCATGAGATTTTTCTAATATCTATCCTTCTTAATATATAATTTACACATCTATCAACCATGAATTCCTTTGAGAAGTTTAGAATATGGTTATTCTTGTAAGAAAAAAAACTGGTCTCATTTTTGAAGAATGTTTGAAGATAGACCTGATGTGAGAAATAAAGTTCTGCAATCTCTGAAAAGCTTACCAACAACTAATAAACAATCTGAGGATATTAAATAACATTTTGACAAATAATAAAAATACTACAGATATAGATTGGATTTATTTCATAATGCTTATCAATTTCGAATTAAAGTGGTTATTCTCTCAATAATTTTACTTGGAACAAAGTGCAAATTGTTAGTTTTAATTGACTTCAGATATTTGATAAACTTCAATAATAAATAAATGAAAAAGTAGTGCAAATAGACTTTAAAAAAAAAGACCTAAGTAATTAAGTACATGAACTACTATTGTCTAAAGTCATTGAAATAGAGTAAAACTCATGGCAACTGCTTAATTAAGCTTTCAATTTTAAGTACTTTGAGCATGGTTTTGAATTTGTGGGGGAAGGGGCATCTGAAATTCCAAAAGGAATAAACTATCAGCCTTCTTTACAGTGGTCAACTTCTACTTCTCTAATATGTCACTCTTGCTTTTTTTTTTAAAGTAAGAATTACAGTTTCAATATCCAATCTATTCACATTTGACAAAATTAGAGGAAATGCTTAATTATCTTTCTTATCTTGGTTTGTCTAAAGTTTGTATCTAATTTATTTTCTATTTTAATTAAGGAAAATTATAATTACAACTGTTTAGACTTCAACTATAGTCTTTTTAAATTTCTTTTACTTCTTGAATTATTTACGTACTTCTGGCTAATTTCTAACTTCCATTCTTTTTCTGAAAACACTCTTCTATGACTCTGGACTTAGGTAGGTGATCTGTCTTTCTAATGTCATGCACTATGCTTACCAAGGGTTTGCCACACCAAAGTATAATTGTTTCCTTGTATGTGTGACAATTGTGCATTTCATTAATCCATTCTCTCTCATTTGTAGGAGTTCTGTGAAAACACAATGAACAGTTTTTATATATATTTGTGTGTTTACAAGGCTAAGCCCTTCTGTCTCTGAGTTTCATTAAAAATGAACTAAATAGAACCCAGAGAAAAACAAATTAAAAAATCCTCATTTCTAGACTAGGAATTTACGATATAAAAGACAAAATTGTGTTCTGGATATCTAGATATCCAATGCATGGATAATACAAAAACAACATTCAACACTTTGCTCTAGCAAAGTTAACCAAGCAGCAAGTTTACAAGCCAGTTTTCCAGGTCTCTTATACACGGACATTCCAAATAAGCCTTGAGTCAACTCTTGTGTTAAGTGAGAAATGTCTCTGGAAGATGATTTTATTGAAAAAAAATAAAATTTATACAGTATATACTGATCACAATTTCTCCTCCCCCAATTCCTCCCAGATCCTGTTCAGCACTCCACCTTTACAACTGCATGCCCTTTCTCTCTTTTTTTCTTTAGAAAACAGGTAAACAAACAAACATACAAACAAAACCTCTCAAACAAACCAGAATAAAAAAAAGAAAAAAAACACAAAAAACATACACACACAATAAAAACACAAAATCAGAACAAATAATATAATAAGCAAAAGACCAATAAGAGAAAAACTGCCCAGCCAATGCAATATAAGACAAAAAGTACAAAAATAGCACTGATTTCATTTTATGATGGCTGTCTACTGTTGAGCATGGGGTTTCTTCTGAAGTGTGATTGAGATATCCAGTGAGACTTCACTGGGGAAAATATTTTTTCTTTGATAACAGATGTTAACTAGAGATAACTTTTTAGTTAGAGGTAAGAGTTCACGTCCACTTCCCACTCTAATAATGGGGGTTCTATTTGTCTTGAACCTTTGCAGGCCACATGAATGCTCCTGCAGTCTATATGGGTTCATATGTATATTAGTCCTGATGTGTTTAAAAGGTTCTGTTTCCTTGGTGTCCTCCATCTCCTATGGTTCTTATAAATGTTCAACCCCCCTCTTCCACATAGCTTTCTGAGTCTTGAGGAGAGCAGTTTAGATGAGGGCATCCCATTTAGGAATTTGTGTTTCAAAGTCTCTCACTTTCTACACATTGTCTGGCTGTGTGGTAGTTTGAATGTAATTGTTCCCCATAAACACATAGGGACTGGCACTATTAGGAGGTATGGCTTTGCTGCAATAGGTATGGCCTTGTTGGAGTGTGGGAGGCTGCTCCAACCTTTTAAAGGGTTCCTATGAGGAGGAGAGAGGGATAAATAACTTTTAGATAGAAAGATAGCAAAGAGGAGAAGGACAGAAACACAGGATAGCTTCAGAGGGACCTGGATCAAAATCCAATGGTCCCTTCTGCCTCTTCAAGAAGGCTTTTTATAACAATGCCAAGGGGCAGAGCAAAAGACCTCCCCTTTGCTAGATCAAAGCATACTGCACAGCCAAGTGTAGACCCTTCTGAACACTTGGTAACCATGCTCATCGTCAAATCATCCCCTTATGCAGCCCTCCAGGGTAAAGCAAGCTCATATTCTCAGACCCTAAGTAAGTTCTCACTAGGAAACCTCTGTGGGTATCTATATTGGAGGAAGTGTGTCAAGTCATGTCACACTGTCCCAGTTCACTTCCTGTTACCTGAGAGACCAAGATGTGGTAGTATTTTACTTGTACTGAAATGTGATTTTAATTGTATGTTAATAAATAAAGTTGCCTGGGGGTCAGAGTTTTAGAGCCATAGCAAGTGCATGGTGACGCACACCTTTAAGGACCTGGAGGGCGGTACATACAGGCAGTGACAAGGCAGTCACATGTTTAGGTTTACAACCAATGAGAAGGCAGAACAGCTAGACTATAAAAAGACATACACACAGGAAGTAGGCCCCTTTTTCGGAGAGCTCTCTTGGCTGAAGCAGGATAGCTGAAGCAGGAAGGGTAAGGCCCTTAGTTCTGACCTCTTGGCTTTCTTCTCTGAATCAGCTCTGTGTTTCTTATTTAATAAGACGGTTGGTTACATCTACACCAAGATATAGCTCATTCTCCACTCTTACCTCCTTCTCCCACACCATATCTGCCTGCATACCACCATGTCACATCATGATGATAATGAACTAAATATCTGAAAATATAAGCTACCCCAATTAAATATTTTCTTTATAAGAATTGCTGTGGTCATGGTATCTATTTACACCAATAGAAACTGTCACTGGAACAGGCTGTGTGTCTCTGAATTTTTTCCCAGATACTGAAGGAGGAAACTATTTTGATGACAGCTAAGCAAACCACCAATCTATGAGTATATCAGAATTTCATTAGGAGTCATTTTATTGCTGTGTTCCTTTATCAGAACAGTAGTATTTGGTTTTCCCCTTGGTCCATGACTTATCTAGTCTCAGGTTCTTGGTCACCCAAAAATTGTGAGGGATGGGTTCTCTCTCATGGAGTAGACCTTAAATCCAATTAGATATTGGTTAATTACTCCTACACACTTAGTGCCATTATTACTGTAACACATCTTGTAGGTAGGTCATCATTGTATATCACAGGGTTTGTAGTCAGGTTGGTGTTTATCTTTCTCCTCTGGTAACATGGAGAGTACCTTCCAGTACTATGAACACTAGTCAGTAGTTGTGAAGTCTCTAGTTAGCCACCAGGTTGAATTTTCCATGTTCAATGAGTTATGTAGTAGATGTCTTCAGCAATAGGGCCTTACCATAAATATGTGGAGAGGAACCAACAGTTATGGTAATAGCCTGAGATGTTTGAGGGTTTCCAATAATCTCCTTGAGCCAATGACTTAAAAAGATGTAATCCATTCCTGGCACTAGAGGCTTCATTTGGTGGAGAAAGATGTTTAGTTGGGGCATTGTCTCTTCTCTTATTTGGTGATTCTGTTAAGATTTTTTTCATATACATAGATATTTTAGGAAGTTTCTAGACTAGTTTTAATGCTAACAAAACAATCATTTAAAAAAGAGTATCTTCAAATTTTACCTTACTTATGCCAATTTCCATAAAATGGAGTACTTTCTTCTCTTCACATTAATGTTTCATTCTAATTCCTGTCCTTGTATTAGAATGTTTAGGGGTTTTTTTTTTCCTGATAAGGTCTTATCATTGGAAAGCAATAAAAATCATAATTTATCCCCAAGGGGCATAGTCAAGAAGATTTATCACAGACAGTAGATCGCAGATTCATTATAATATATATTCATTATAATATATATAATATATATACTATATAATATATATATATATATATATATATATATATATATATATATATTATCCTCCTCTCAATTGGATGTAAAATACTTAAAGACAGACACTGTACTGATTCATGTTTGTGTCAGGAGTACCTATGCAGCTTAGGATAGTCTTAAAAAGTGTTGCTAAATCAGTTCACTGGATCTTGCTAATAAATACTACAAATGAATGTTTGATGCTAATCTATTCAAGTGAATATAAATACCAAAGTCTCTCAGATGTCAATGTTAGAATAATGAATCAACCTTAAAAAATCCTGTCTTTGTGAAGCTGGTATTTAATAGGTTGAAACAGTCAATGAATAACTAAATCATATAACCAAGATATTACAATGTGTTTTTGCACGATGAAAATTGGAACTAGAAGATAAGGATAGAGGATGGAGGTTTGGGGCTTGAGTTAGATCTATAATATGTAGTAGTTTGGAAATGACTGTCTACATAGGCAGTATTTCAAGAATCCTGCTACTATACCTTTCCTATAATGATGGACTACATGTTCAAACTGAAAAAAATAAACCTGTATTTATGATGGTCTTAATAAATAATAATAAATAAAAAACATGGAGCCAAATATAGTGATGAAAGCCTTAGAGAGATCAGGGAAGTAGAGAAAGTCACCAGCCAACCCTATCTCACCAACTTGCAGCTTCCAAAGAGAGATTCTTCCTGTATACTCACGTTTATGTGCCTTTTCTGTTCTGTTCTCCCATTGGCTTTCTTAGCCCAGCTACATCACTTCCTCTTCCTACACAGCTCTGTCACTTTCTGTCTGTCTATATAGACCTCCAGGCCTCTATGGTTAACCGGTGTTGGAATTAATGCACGTGCCACCACACCTGGCTCTTTGGGGTTGAACACACAGAGATCCTGCCTGCTAAGTGATAAGATTAAGGGTGTGTGCTAACATTGCCTGACTTATTTGTTTACTTTAAATGGCTGACCTTTATCCTCTGATCTTCAGGCAAAGTTATTTATTAAAGCACAAATAAAATATCACATTTCAGCACAAATAAACATCATCACGTTTCCCCTTTTTTGTCCAATAAAAAAGTTATAACTACTATAAGAAAAACTATACACAATAAGTTAAATAACTACATACAATTATAATAGCAATAAATATATCATCAATATAGAGTCCATTTGCATTTGACAAATTCATAGAAAATATTCCATTGCCCATCCTATTTTGGTGAGTGCAAAATGTACCTAATTCACTTTCTATTCTAACTTATCTTACCAACAGAAAAGTATTTTATGATATCTTTCCAACTTACATACTTAACACCTCTTACTGAGTTTCTTTTCTGAATTTCTTAACAAACAAAAGTGCAACTACAACTATCTAATCTTCAACTCCCTCAGAGACCTGAGAAAGAAATAATATTACCTAGTAAAACAGGAAGGGCAAACAAATGACTTCCAAAAAATGAGTTATGACAGAAACAGCCAGCTTCCTGGACAGTCACCTGAGGTTTCTCTGCATGTTGGGATATCATCTTTGGCCTACAGGCTTTTTGTAACTGACAGATTTACTTGTGAAGTAGGATGTATGCAAGGTCTACAGCTCTACCTCACATTCAGTGCAAGTATTCCATGTACCAGATAAACATGAATTCCACCAATCCCCAGTCATGATTCAGGATTTTAAATTCTGAAAATTGCTAATGTGTATGGAATTTGGCTTACAAATCTTATAGGCTTGTGGGTGGCTTCACCTCCTTTATTAAATGCCAGTCTATCATTGAAAGGTCAGACTCCATCAACCTAGTTGCTCTTTCAAAAATAACTGTTTCAGCTACTGTTCCACTGCACACCAGAAGCCATCAATCCACTGCCTGTTTTGCTGCCTTCAAAGAAAGGGGCACTGTATCTTTTCTAGATTGCAAAGCCACTTCAGTGATGGTGTCAAATTTTCCTGGCCTCAGAGGATGACTGGTGCCAAAGCTGTAACCACATTTGTCTTGGCAAAGATCAGTAGTCCTTTATTTGTGTCCTGTTTGTCCACTTTGGATAGCATATGTTAGCAGTTGATGTGAGGCATGTTGTTGCCCAGTGGCTAACTTTTACCACAATGAAAGTTAACTTCATATGCATTTTCTTCAATGCCCATATCTTCTCTGAAGTAGATTTGTACTGCCAGGAGCAGACATGTCTCATAGTCATGAAAAAAAGAAAAAAAAAACTATGTTATTAAAACATTTTAAATGTCATATTCTTCCACTCTGAAGGGTTTGAAGATGACCTGTATATCTAAAATATATCTCTGCTTGACCTTGAAAACTTAACTAATATGACTACAAGTTTGATTGTAATGTCTAACTACTAACTTTCATTTCTTTATATCTTAATAGTTGATAATAATTACATTCAAGGATTAGCATATTGCATTACATTTTTAAATTAACTATATAGATACAATATCCTGAACAAGGTTAGAAATATACATATAGTATTTTCTAACAAAATCAGTCTCAAATGTTTATCAATATATGTAATTTGTATACAATATACAAAAACATAATCCAAAGTAAAATATTTAAAACTAGTAGTTGCCTTGTAAAAGTAGATTCAATGGTCTACCTTTTTACCTATATCATGTCTATATCCTCTTTTTTTTCTTTTCAGAGTAGATTCAATAATCTACCTCTTATCTATATCCTCTTTTTTCTTTTCTTTTTTAAACAAGAACCTTAAATTTAATCTACCTTTTTGAGTCTCTTTCCTGACCATTAATAATAACAACTTGTAACTAACCATAATAAACAATGACAGTTATCCCCAAAACAAAACCCACTGAAAGACCAAAAACCACCTATGCCATCCATTGGGAATGTGAGCATCCTGTTCTTAAAATTGCTTCCTGTTGTTCGTGGGTAAAGGCATGTTTAGGGGATCCTGAAAAGAAAAATATTGGGTTATTTTTCAAGTTCTTGGAGAGGTAGCTATATCATTTGTTGTCCACTCTCTGCATAATGTGAAAGTGCAGGGCTTATCTCAAGTCCTCACTAGTATAGTGTGTGAGGCTGGATCATCTCAGCTAGCCATCTTGAAATTGTCCTGAACAGTTTGTAGTCCAAAGATGAATTTTGGGTTATGTTTGTCAGCTTAGTGGTATTATTATTGTCCATGTGGAATCATTGTTGTGGGCCCCCAACAATTTTCCTGGAGACTTCAAGGTCAGTGCTAGGCCTAGTCATGATTCCTTGCAGAAAACTGATACAGACTAAAACACAAAAATATGTATAAGCAGCTAAATGAAGCCTTTTTTCTAGAATTAGTTAATATTCTGTATGACCATTAATATCATAACAAAAGTTTAAAATATATATTCATATATATTAATCTTATAAATTTTGATATAAAATTCATACCTTAAGAAAAGTTTAAAGAATCAAAATAGAATCAAAGTATTGAGAATAGTGGCAATAGAATAGTCCCTTAATTTTGGTTTCCTTCTGTCCCATAGCAGATGACTCGTTCTTCTGATATGATAAAGAGATTTTGTATTTTCCTTTTAACAAGTATGCTTGTGTTTAGAGAAGTAGAGAGCAATTCTCCAATTCCAAAGTCAGCTTTACTTTTTAATTAAACTGGGACTACAGAAAGACCATTTGTGTTAAGTGTCTGTAGAGAAGAGCAGAAACAAACATTTAGGAAGACTTACAAAAATTTATATGTTATATAATAGCAGGCCGATTTACTTTTTTCTTTGGGACTTTTTTTTCTGAATGACTTGCCCTTTTTCTTCAGATGTCTCATTTGTCCATGGTTCTTCAGATTTCTTAGACTTCGTTTTCCTGAAAGACAAAAATAAAAACCTTTCCCCAAGCCTGATTTTGGGGAGGTTCCATTTTGTCAAGTTATATCTGATTAAATGAAAAGGCATTTGTTAGTGGTATAAGTTAGTATAAATTGGATTGTCATGCTGGTTGACGAACTATCACCTCTTCTAATTAAGAGGTTTCTCTTGCTCAAATCAAACCTTTATCAATTTTGATGGTAGCATTTCTTCTCCTGTAGAAACAAAAGCAAAACCTCATCCCCAATGTAACATATATTCTGGTTTCCATTCTGAGGTCAGCACTTCCTTAAACTTCTATTATCCAATGTCTCTCCACAGCTGTTGTTCTTTCTCATTAGCATTAAGAAAATTCAAAGTTAACAGAGCATTGTTTAATATATTTCTGAGCATATGCATTACTCCTGTTTCTTTAGCATATCCTTTAGAGTTCAATTTGATCTGTCTATGACAGCTTGGCCTTTAGGATAATTTGGTATACCTGTAATATGCTTTATGATATAATAAGAAAAAAAATGTTTCATTTTACCAGGGACATATGTTAGAGCATTTTCAGTTTTAATTTATGCAGGTATACCCATGATGGCCATAACTTCTTTCTTGCAAATGCATGATTACAGAATCAACTTTTTTAAGAACTGAGAGCAGTCCCCCATTAAAATCCTGAATAAATATCAATGGTGTGGTGTATATATTTCAGTTTTCCAAATTCTGCAAAGTGAAACACGTCTATTTGCCAGATTTCATTCCTCTGAGTACCCTTTAGGTTACATCCTGCTGGTAGTGGAGTCTGACTGTATAAAGAACAAGTAGAACATTTCCTTACAATTTCCTTGGCTTGTTGCCAGGTTATGGAAAAATCATTTTTTAAAACTTTACTATTGACATGATGTTTTCTTTATGAAATTCTGAGGCCTCCAGCACATTTCCTATGAGTAGTTTACCAATCTCATCAATACCTTGTGCTAGAGGGCCTGGCAGACACATATGGGATCAGATGTGAGTTGTGTATAAAGAATGCTTCCTATTCCTGATTATATCTTGTAACTGAATAGTGAAGTTAATTCTGACTCATCAAGGATAAATTCTGCAGTCTCAATATGTAAGACCAAGCATTTAGCGTACTGAGAGTCAGTAACTATGTTGAGAAGTTCAGAAAAATCCTTTAACACCAACAGAATAGCATACAATTCTGATTTTTGAACTGAATTATAAGGACTTTGAACCACTTCACTTAAAATTTCTGATTTGTAACCTGCCTTTCCTTGCTTGTTTGCATCTGTATAAAGTGTATGGGCTCAAGATATGGGTGTTTCCTGAACAATGCGACTCAGAATCCAATCAGCTCTCTGTATAATTTGAATTTTACCATTTTGGGGAAATTTGCCTCCCACAAAATTACTGGGAGCTCTTTGTCAAGTTCACTTTCTGCTCATAATTTTTCAATTTCATCTTTAGTTAAAGGTACTACAATTTCTGCTGGACCTATTCCTGCTAATTGATGAAGTCTCAATTTTCATTTTAAAATCAAGTCAGAGATCTTTTCCACATAAATTTTTAATTTTTTACTCTGTTTATTTGGTAGAAATATCCATTCCAATATAATATCTTCCCTCTGCATTAAACTTCCTGTAGGAGAATCCTTAGAGGGTAAAATAACCCCAATGCAATGAAGCTTTGGATCCATACTATCCACATGTCCCTTCTGTACTTTCTTTAACACCAAGGCCAATTCTCTCTCAGCTTCAGCTGATAATTCTCTTGCACTACTTAAGTCCTTGTCACTTTCTAAGGTATTTTTTTTTGTTTTTTCGAGACAGGGTTTCTCTGTGTAGCTTTGCACCTTTCCTGGAACTCACTTGGTAGCCCAGGCTGGCCTCAAACTCACAGACCTTCTAAGGTTTTGAACAAATTACTCAGTTAATCTTTTTTATCCCAACAATAGTTCATAGATGGAAAATGTCTCTGAATAGTCTTTGAAAGTCATTAAGAGTCCATAATCAATCTTTCCTAATTTGCATTTTTGGGGTTTAATTTTGTAGACCTATTTGATATCCCAAATAATTAATAGAATCTCCTCTTTGTATCTTTTCAGGAGCAATTTGTAATCTCCAACAAGGCAAAATTTTCTTTGC
The DNA here is from genome assembly GCF_949786415.1 of Peromyscus eremicus. Classification (NCBI taxonomy): domain Eukaryota; kingdom Metazoa; phylum Chordata; class Mammalia; order Rodentia; family Cricetidae; genus Peromyscus; species Peromyscus eremicus. The sequence continues at coordinate 124,777,367 of NC_081439.1, forward strand.
TTCTTCAAACATTCTTTCTAAAGTATCCATATTTGAATCAGCTGGTAAAATATCATCCATGTAATGAAAATTTATAGATTTAAGAAATTGTTTATGTATTAATTCTAATGACTGTCATACAAAATATTGGCACAGGGTTGGGCTATTTAACATTCCCTGTTACAGAACCCTCCATTGATATCTCTTGACTAGCTGAGAACTATTACAATATATTATTATTATAAGTAGGGACTGTGAATGCAAGTCTCTGTCTTTTCCTTATAAGGATATTGGGAAGAAGCAGTCTTTTAAATTGATAACTATAAGAGTTCATCTTTTAGGTAATAAAGTAGACAAAGGAATTCCAGATTGTAGAGAGCCCATTGGCTGAATTACTTTGTTAATTGCTCTTAGGTCTGTCATCATTCTTCAATTATCATATTTCTTTTTAATAACAAATACAGGAGAATTCCATGGGCTTATTGATTTTTCAATATGCTGAGCATTTAACTGCTCTTATACCAGCTCTTCCAAGGCCTGCAGTTTCTCTGTTGTTAAAGGTCACTGCTGAACCCATACAGGCTTATCTCTTGACCATTTTAAAGGTAGAGATGTTGGTGTCTTTGGAAGATCATCAGTTGTTGTGCCCTGTTCTTGTACAATTGGATGGCTTGTGCCTGTTCTTTATAATAATACCTCCTAATATTTCTTTCAGAAACATGTGTTAATTTATGGTTTGTTTCTGAGATTGGAGGAATGTTAATCTGAGTATTCCATTGTTGTAGTAGATCACAGCCCAATAAATTCATAGCTTTAATAGCCACATATGGCTTAATTTTCCTCTCTGACCTTCTGGCCCTACACATTCAAGCCATCTTGTGCTCTGTTTCACTTGAGATAATGTTCCAATCCCTAACAGCTGAACATGTACCTCCTGAAAAGGCCAATTTGGATGCCAAGGTTCCGGTGCAGTGATTGTAACATCTGCACGTGTGTCTACCAAACCTTCCAATATAATGTCATTTATTTGTATTTTTAAATTTGGTCTTTGTTCATTAATAGAAGTTAGCCAAAATATTCACTTTATGTTTTTTTCCTGAATTTCCTTTTCTCTCTACTCCAGCTATTCTATTACCCCTAGCAGCCTGGTTTATGCTAATAGGCATTTGGTTATTTAGTTGCTCTGAGGAGGGGTTTCTTCTATGATGGCAGGAAAAGTCTGAACTGAATTTGTCATGGGGGCCTGTGTGAGGCCCCTCTGGGAGTTTCCCTATGGCAGAGGCAAAGAATTACCTTGTCTATCACTTGTTGATCTACATTTGTTGGTCCAGTGTTTACCCTTACTACACCTTCTGCAAAGTTGAGGGGCATTCTCTTGCCATTGTATCTTGAATAAACATTCTTTCTAGGAATGCCCTGTTTACACTCCCTCTTCAAATGACCTTGTTTACTGAAACTAAAATATCTGACATTATTTTTCCTTAAAGCTTTTGATATTACCTCTCCTATCTACATATAATGGTCATGAGACTCAATATTAATGGTGTCCCTGATCCAATCTTTCAAAGTTACTGATCTGGCCTTTAGTTGCTTGATTATTCTTTTGCCTGCTGCATTTATGTTCTCAAAAGCCAAAGATTCAATTATTATCTGTCTAGCTTCTCAATTTGGTGTCATTCTACTTATTGCTGAAGACAGCCTTTGCAAGAAATCTGTGAACAATTCTTTCAGGCCTTGTATAACTTTTGTAAATGATTCAAATTTCTTCCCTGCTTCCTCAGTTCTGTCCCATGCATTCATGGCTGCCATGTGGCATAGAATTAACATTTGGTTATCATATAAATATTGTCTTTGTATATCAGCATAATTGCCTTCTCCAAGAAACTGATCCTGGAAAATTTCCACACCTCTAGTCCTACATTGCTATTCTATTGTTTTTAGCTTCCTCTCTAGACCAAGTTCCCCACTCTAATTTTGCTCCAGCCTCTAGAATAGCTGTAATAAATTCTTTCCAGTCCTGAGGGATAATTATAATACATGTTGACTACAAGTTTAACACCTGCTTTACAAATGGAGAATGCATGCCATATGATACTATAGCTTCTTTACATCTCGTTAAATCTAACCTTTCCACTGGCGTCCAATTAACTTGTACATGCCCTTGAGCAGATAGTTCAATACCTGGTTCCTAGGCTTTTTATTTAATAAGACAATTTAGAAATTCATCTACATCCTTGAGGGGGGGGTCTTTTGCCTCTCCCCTTGCTGGTGTATAAAAAAAACATGAGGAATAAACTTGGGGCAACTGTGATATTGACCCAGAGCCCTTCTGATACTATTCTGTGTCTGTGTCTTTTTCTTTTACGCTGTCTGCATCTCTGTTTTTCATATCTACTGTTTCTAACTCCTCACTCCTCCCTTCAAGGAGTGTTTCATAGTCAGGCAGGACCTGGCATGACATGAACATGTTATTTCTGTCTTTAAATATATTTATATGATGACCCTTATATACTTATTTATGTATTTGAACCAGTCCTGGATTGTTTCCATACTGACCACGTCAATTTAGTCATGGTTAATGATCCTTTTGATATGATCTCGAATTAAATTTGTGTTTTATTGAGAATATTTATGTGTATCTAAACTATGGGAATAGGTGTGTAATTTTCTGTTCTCCCCCCCTTTCTCATTTTGGACTATCTTAGCCTGATTTTTGGTATCAGAATAATACTAGCTTCATAGAAAGAGTTTGAGAACATCCTTTCTTTTCCTATTTTATGAAATAATCTAATTAGTATTGGAGGTAGCTGTTATTTGAAGGTATGGTAGAAATCTGCAATGAATCTATCAAATCTTGGATTTTTTAGTTGGGAGATACTTTATTACTGCTTTAAATTTTTTACAGTTATAGATCTGATAAAATAATTATTTCACATTTATTTAAGTTTGATAGCTTGTATACATCTAGAAATTCATCCATTTCTTAAATTTTATGATTTTGTGGAATGTGGATTTAACATATTTATGATTCTGAATTTTGTTTGTGCTATAATAATGTCCTCATTTTTATCACTGATTTTATTAATTTTGGTCTTCTCTCCCTTTCTTTTGGTTAATTTTCCTAAGGTTTGTCAATTTTGTTTACCTTTTCAAGAAAACAGAGCTTCATTTCATTGATTCTTTGTATGTATATTTGTTTCTATCTAAATAATTTTGCTTTGACTTTTGGTTATTTCATCACATCTGTTGTTTTGAGTTTTGCCTTGTTCATGTTTTCCCAAAACTCCCAGGTGCATCATGAAATTGTTCATTTAAAAAATACATAAAACGGTTCATTTGAGCTCTCTCGATTTTTATGTAGGCACACAGTGCTGTAAACTTTCTTCTTAGAACCACCTTCATTGTGTCCTATAGATTGTCAAGTGTTGTATTTTAGTTTTCATTAAATTCTAAGAATTTTAAAATTTCCTTCTCATTTTCTTTAGTGACCATATTCAGTAGTGTGATACTTTGTCTTCATGAGTTTGCTTTCACTATTTTAATTTTTTCTCTTTTTATTTAGTTCTTTGATAATTTGTACAATGTATTTTGATCATATTCACCCTTTTCCATAAATCCTTCCAGATCTATCCTTTCCTTACTCACTCAACTTTGTGTTCCATTGTTTTTTTTTTCTTGTTGTTTCAAACCCTATGAAGTACAATTCATACTATCCACATATTCTTGAATATATAGCCTTCCATGGATTGTGGTTCTCCCTCTCCAAGTAGCTGTTATTTGCCAATTTTTCTCATCTAGAGGTTGAACTTCATGTCCACTTATCATTTCTGTACTGATATTATGTCTAAGTTGAACTTGTCTATGGCTTGTGCATATTGTCACACAACTTCTGTGAATTTGTATATGCAACTGCTATGCTTTGTCCAGAAAACATTGTTTCCTTATCTACTGTCTCTGACATTTATAACCTCTTCACTATATCTTCCACAAATGGTCTCTGAGTCTTGGGAGGAAAAGTTGTGATATAGATATCCCATTTAGATTTGAGCATTCCACATTTTCTTATTTTCTGGAATTTGACTTTTTTTTTTTATCTCTATGTCAATTGCCAGCTAGTGCACAAAGAGGCTTCTCTGTAGAGGAATGAGAGATACACTAATCTGTGAGAATAACAAGAAGAACATAAGTGGGCAATTAATAGCACTCCCATTTAGCAAGGTAATCATAATAGATTTTCCTTCTTGACCTATGACATTTTTATATGAAAATTTTGGCCCCAGTATCAGTGTTAGGTATACATATCATCTTGTGGGGCAAGACTTGAGTTCAGTGAGAAAGATTTTAGTTATGTCTGTATGTTCATGTATTTCATGCCCTAATTGCACCAGTGGACATGTCCTGCTGTGCCAGTTGTTATAGCTTAGAGTGTTCATGGAAGAAAAATACCTATGATTACTTTTCTGCTGTGTTAGTATGTATAGCACCTTCCAGCACTCTGAAAACTGGATAGTAGGGATAAAGCTTCCAACTGAGTACCATCTGGATTTTTCCATTTTCTATAACTCAAGTATGCAGTGTTGTCATCAATAGGATCTTAATGTCAATTTCTGGAGGGTAACAAAGAATATTAGCGATAGTTTGTAATATATTACATTTCATATATATATATACTGGAAAACAATTCTGAAAGAGGTAACGCATTTTAACACTTAGGTTTTTATTTGTTGGCCTTTGCTATATAGAAGTCATTTTTGTCCATTTATAGGGTGACTCCATTTTAACTCTTTTAATATGTGTATATGTATATACTTTAGGAAACTTCTACAGTAATTGTTTTCCATGTGTCTCTTTTCAAAATATCATTAGCATTAGGTTTTCCTCTATATATTATTTTATTGTTGTTTATATTTAGATTTATTCCATGTGGCCAGTTAGAATGCAGAATGTTGTTTCAGTGTTCTTATAAATTTTGAGTCTTACTTTTGTGTCCTTATTAGGATATGTAATTACTTTTGCTGAAAGTTTCATGAACTCTTGAATAAATGTATATTCTCTAGAGTTTGTGTAGAATATTCTGTTGATAAACATTAGATCTATTTGAATTACAATATAATTTAACTTCAATAACTTCTATTTATTTATTTATTTATTTATTTATTTATTTATTTATTTATTTATTTTGCTATTCAGGTGATCTTTTGATTGGTGAGAATGGAGTAGTGTAGCTAGACACAATCAATGTGTTTGATTTTCTCTGTGGATTTTTATCTATTAGTGTTTGTTTTAGAATTAGAGTGCATCCATGCTAGGCACACAGATCTTTAGAATTAAAATATCTTTTTAATGGCTTCTCTTAATGAGTATGAAGTGATATTTAATTTTTCTTTTGACTCATTTTTTAGGTTTATCTTTACATATATTTGGGTAGCTACACCAGCTTGTTTCCTTTTTCCATTTAGTCCATCATGCTTTCAATTGAATTTTTTAGTTGACTAATTGATGTCTTCACCTTCAACTTCATTTTAATTTGAGCTTTTCTTTAGTATTTCTCTTATTGAACTCTTGTATCTTAAATTGTCTTTCTCATTTAATTCAACTAATTTGTTTGTGTTTTTTTTACTTTGATCCATTTATTCCTTTCTTCTCTAAGTTCATCATGATGTTTATCCATGTATCATTTAAATTCTATGAACTCTTGCAGTATGTTTATTTTTTATAACTATCCTTTTGAATTGTACAACTAGAATATCATCTGAATTATTGTCTTGAGTATCAAGTTATATGGAATTGAGTGTATGAGGGGTGACATATTGTCTTGGTTTTGTATAGCATTTTTTTTGTTGGGACCTAGGCATCTGGAGGTAGGATGTTGAATGTGATTTGTTATATACTTTTATCTTAGTCAGTCTCAGTCCACATATCTCTATAGAACAGTACAATGAGAGAGGTTCTAGAGGAGTGAGGGGAACTTCCAGAGATAGGAGTGGTAGTGGATATCCTGAGTCTTTTAGCCAGCTGGCCATGTAGAGCAGAGCAGTGGGAACATTTCTTGGGGTATCCATCTTTTACCATGTTGACTTGCTAAAGCTGAACAATAGGAAATTTTGTTGAGGCTGTGATTACAAATTTCTAAATCAATGGGGAAGACAGGGCCATGCTGTTTTAGTCTCTTAATCAGCTGGCTATATTCAGTTGAGCAATGAGGAATGTTCCTAGGGGAACCTAGGAGTGAAACCAGTACATTTTTATGTCTTTTACCTGCTGCCAATGTGGAGCAGTGTAGGGAGGGATATTATGAGGGAGCACAATTTTTATTGCTTTCTCTCCTTACCCTTTTAATAAGCATTAAATATTAAAATTGTAAATAAAGTATTAAGTAGGTTTCATCAAATATATCTATATTACCATATCCTACTATGTGATTAAAATCAAAACTAATTAAGAATGAAAAGATTCATAATTATAAAGTTGGAAGAATCCTTAAGGATCACTTGGTCCAATTTTCTATCAGCCCTAGGAAAGTCTTCCTATTTTATATCTTCATATAATAATTCAATTAATTTGGAAATATGTCAGAGACAGAGAATGGTGTGTTCTCAGGTGAGTACTTTTAGTAGGTGCTTCCCACATCAAAATCCATAGTTTTCACAGTATCCCTGTAGAAGTTAGACATTCAGTAGACATGGAAGCAATGGCACAGAATTTTAAGCAGCTTTTCTAATAGCACAGTGTTAGCAATTGAGTAGATCCAGATGTAATACCAGATCTCTATGTGAGTTCAAATCTCATTCTTGACTCATTACTTATAATATTTTAAAACTTCATCTCTTTATATTCTGAGATGCATCTTTTGCACGATTCTATCACAGAACATCCCATACTCACCCACTTTCATCAGAAAATTCACATTATTTCTTCTCAAATCCATTTTCCACACAGAAACACACAGTTTCTAAACACAGTCATGTTTTATTAAGCCTTCATGTTAAATTCTTACTGTTAACTTTTTGCTTCACTACTTGAAAGTGCACAGGTAATAGGCATTGTGGTAATTTCTTCATGTACTCCAGTTTGTAAGTTGTTAACTTCAATAAAGTGCTGCCTTACCTAGCAGTAGTTCTCACACAAACACCTTAGTCCATGAGTTGCATCTGCTATATAGCACTTGGCATCACTCTTTAGGAATACGAACTACTAAGGCATTACAGGATATATAAGGTTAAGGATGGTAAGTTCAAATTTCACTTAGATACATTTCAAAAATAATGATAGAAAATTAATTTCAAGATATAATGCTATGTTGTAAGGCTCAGGAACAAAATGTTGTACACAAATGCTGTATCACAGAGAATAGGTCAGCAGAAATTTTAGAATCATGTTTTTATGTTTTAGAAGTATAGGGCCCTGGCCTCCTCCCATATTGAGTAAGCTGTTGCCTGCTTGCCGATCTTGACCAGATGTCCTCCCTATGCTAATTCCCTGCAGTTTCTACCCTCCTCAATGCTTAAGGAAAGTTCCTTGTTTGTGTATCCTGCATATTGAGCATTAACAGCTTATATGCAAGATTGTAAACATCAGTAGCAAACTTCTGCCCTCTGGGGTTCTCCCATTGTGCTGTAAGACTGTATTTAAGGTTTACTCCCTCTTTCAATAAACGACATTCGGCATTCTGCTGAGATGAATGACCCGCTGTCTTCTGTATCTGTTTTTCCATCCACAGCCCCTCTCTTGGACATGGTGAAGAGGTGGTGGTAGGGTGGGCATTATCGCTACAAATGGAGGTCTCACTGAGATCAGAGAAAGAAGGGATGTCACTGATGGACACCCAAAAGGTAAGGCTGGCCAGCAATTTAAAGAAAAAAGAGAAGATAAGGGTGAATTGAAATGGGTGCAGCTAGCTCACAGTCAGTTAATTGGACTGTTGAAGCAGGAGGGCACCAAAGTTACGATAGGGAAAGACAGCTAAAGGTTTTAAATAAAGAAGGAAATCTTCCCAATAGAGAAGAGGGAAGGAAAGGAAATTTCCCATTAGAAAAGGGAGAAAAATTTTAATCAAGAAAAAAGGATTTTCCCAGTAAAAAGGGGAAAATTTTTGAAACCAGGCCTAAAGATTTTTAGGGCCCTGTAGAGGAAGGATGAAGGAAACAGAAAAGCCTCTTCCCAGTGGTAATGGAGGAAGAAAAGGCTCTTTCCAATTTAAGAATTTTTAGGATAGCTGAAACTCTGAGCTCTCTGCCTGCCAGAACAGAGCGGCAGCATCTGAATTACAAAGAGTCAGTAGAAGTTTTGTTGTCTGTTTAATGTTTTTTATTTTACCCTCAGAGTGGAAATAATTCAATATTTAGGATCCCTTCATGGGAAATGTTTTTCTGTTTTTCCCTTAATGGTGGGAATAACTCATTATTAGGTGTAGCAGGAATCTTAGAAGGTCTTATTAATAAAATCAAACCTGGGGCCAGTTATTGGGGTCAATGCTGGTAGATCAGAGAGACAGAACAAGCCACAGCTATCTCACCTTGCCAGTTCCTCAGCTGGTCCTGTTTCCTCAGACTGGAAGCTTCTGTGTCCTCATCCCAATGGCTCTCAGCTGAACTGTGCTGCTGGAAGCCTGAATGCTTAACCAGCCAAAATGCTTAACCAGCCAAAATGCTTCCAGTTTCTGGTCCTCATGCCTTATAAAACTTTCTGCTTTCTACCACCACTCCCTGGGATTAAAGGCTGCTTTCTGGGATTAAAGGAGTGAGTCACCATGCCTGGCTGTTTTCCAATGCAGCCTTGAACTCACAGAGATCAAGAGGGATTTCTGTCTCTGGAATGCAAGGATTAAAGGCGTGTGCTAACATTTTCTAGCCTAAGTATCTTGTGACTTTTCTGTTCTCTGACCCCAGATAAGTTTATTAAGGTACACAATATTTTGGGGAACACAATACCACCACAATTAGGTAGTCCCTTCATGGGAATAAGAGAAAGTTGAAACATGAGTGTGCGTGGGGGGGGGGGGATGTGCCCAGCATGGCAGTGAAGGCATGTGCAAGATAGGCCGGAGCAGCAGGCAGGCAGGTACATGCAGGCAGGAGGCATAGCCATGAGGCCAATGAGGGGAACAGACTAGTGGGCAGGCAAGCGAGCAGAGGCCGGGAGAGGGACAGGCACTAAAAGTTTAAATGGGCCCAACTTCTGGTGAAAATGCTTTTGGTCAGGACATGGAATGCTAAGTCAATGCTGTTTGAATTTCCAGGGATGTTAATCATTCATTGTATAAAGGATGTTCTGTTTTATGATTGTTTTAATATGTGTTTGGATTTTCATGGTAGATAAACTAAAGGAAAAGGATTCATAATTTTGAACTATATATTAGGTATGCTCTTGTCTGTTGATCATTATTGAAAATTTGGCTCTGCTCTTTAAGTTGCTTTCTAGAAATTCTTGGTTTAATTCTATAGAAATATAACACTTGAAATGGATTGGGTTGTCAGCTTATTAAATAAGGTTGCTGCTAAAATAAACCCATAAAAAATAATCTCTTACTGATAAAGAGGTTAAAAAAATATTTTTCCAGTAAATAAAATACAGGTAAATTGTTTGGTCCACATTGTTAATAATTGGCTATTTGTGTTAATGTGTTACTTGGAATCTATAAAAAAGGATCCTCTTTTTAAGATTTTATAAAAATACTCAAGAGTAGTACCTAAAGTTACCTCCTCAAATCCTATAGAGATTGTATTTAATGATTTTATAATTGGCATATGTAAAAAGGACCATGGAAATAGAAGCTGGTGATAGAATTGCTCAGTTATTGCTTTCATATTTTAAATGCAAAATTGTGCCAATATGTAGAACTGGAGGCTTTAGAAGTACAGGAAAAAAAGATGTTTTTACAAACAGTTATCAATGATAAACAGCCTAAATTAAAAATAAAATATATGGGACTGAGATTTGCTGTGGGATGGTCTGTATGTCAAATTGCTCTGATTGGTCAATAAATAGAACACTGATTGGCCAGTGGCTAGGCAGGAAGTATTGTTGGGACTAAGAGAGAGGGGAATTGAGAGAACAGGAAGGCGGAAAGAGACACTGCCAGCCGCTGCCATGACAAGCAGCATGTGAAGATGCCAGTAAGCCACGAGCCACGAGGTATAGATTTATAGAAATGGATTAATTTAAGACATAAGAAGAGTTAGCAAGAAGTCTGCCACGGCCATACAGTTTGTAAGCAATATAAGTCTCTGTGTTTACTTGGTTGGGTCTGAGCAGCTATGGGACTGGCAGGTGACAGAGTTTGTCCTGACTGTGGGCAAGGCAGGAAAACTCTAGCTACAGAGATTTAAAGATTACTGGAGCCGGGTGGTGGTGGCGCACGCTTTTAATCCCAGCAGTCGGGAGGCAGAGCCAGGCGGATCTCTGTGAGTTCGAGGCCAGCCTGGGCTACCAAGTGAGTTCCAGGAAAAGGTGCAAAGCTACACAGAGAAACCCTGTCTCAAAAAACCAAAAAAAAAAAAAAAAAAAGAAAAAGAAAAAAGAAAGATTACTGGATTCTGGTGCTAGATATATCTATAATTTCACAAGAATCCTGAGATCCCAACTAGTCTCTACTAAACGTTATGAAAATGGAGATTATTACAGGATCTTAGAGCTGTAAATAAAACCATGCTTCTCATGCAAGCAACACAGCCTGGCTTTCCTGCCCCTGTGTGTCAATTTCTAACATTGACATTTAATTGTGATTGACTTATATGGATGCTGCTAAAGATAAAAATTTGTTTTTGATGCCTTTTCTAAATTACAAGAGGTTCTTAGCCTGGCTAATTTACAAATAGCCCCAGAAAAGGTACATGTATCCTTTCCCTATCATTATTTAGGTCATGAATATTTTGTTTTACTCATTCACCTACTGGAGTGTTTTGACTACCAGGTCCTATTCTATGGGTACATTCCCCAGCTTCTCCAGTGAAAACCATTACTCCTTATCCTCAGGCTGTTGCTCAGATTATATTTAAGGGAATCAAGATTAGTGTTCAAACTTTTGGTAAGGAGCCAGATATTGTGGTGACCCCATACACCCAGTCTCAAATAACATGGTTGCAAGCTAATGATAATGATTGGACCATACTGACATGCTCCATGCAGGGTCAGTTTGATACTCACTACCCCTCCAATAATGTGTGTCAATTTTTTAAATTGCAAGTTTATATTATAACCTGTTATATTTCCCAAGACAGTACAGATGACTCCTATTCCTCAGGCCCATGTGGTATTTACTGATGGCACTTCACATGGTTTTGCTGTGGTAGTTTCTGGTAACATAGTGAAGAGAATAAAAGTCCAGGGCACTTCTGCCCAGATGGCGGAGGTACAGGCACTGTTGCTTGCTTTACAGATGTTTTCTGATGAGCTTCTAAACATTTATACTGATAGCCAATATGTGGCACATGCAGTTATGCCTTTGGAGACAGCAGCCTACATACCATCCATTTCTCCCATTCATGAATATTTATTGCAGTGCAAGGACTTATATGGTCCAGCTCACATAACCTTTATGTGGGCCGTATTAGAGCTCATACTCAATTGCCTGGACCTCTAATCAAAGGTAATCAGAGGGCTGATGCCATTACTTGTATTGCTGTCACATTAGTTTGCTCTGCCTTTGAAAAGGCTACTCAGGTCAAGAGAAAGCCTGAACTGACCTACTCTGGTGATAGGATGGCCAAATACCCTAATTGTTGTGCTAAAAAACCTCATCCAATGACTGAGGGAACTGGATGCAGAGATCCACGGCCAGGCCCCTAGTGGAGCTCCAGGAGTCCAATTGGCGAGAAAGAGGAGGGTTTGTATGAGCAAGAATTGTGGAGACCAAGATTGGAAAAAGCACAGGGACAAATAGCCAAATGAATGGAAACACATGAACTATGAACCAATAGCTGAGGAGCCCCCAACTAGATCATGCCCTTTGGATAAATGAGACAGTTGATTAGCTTAATCTGTTTGGGAGGCATTCAGGCAATGGGACCGGGACCTGTCCTCAGTGCATGAGCTGGCTGTTTAGAACCTGGAACTTATACAGAGACACTTGGCTCAGCTTGGGAGGAGGGGACTGGACCTGCCTGGACTGAATCTACCAGGTTGAACTCAATCCCCAGGGAAGTCTTTGCTCTGGAGGAGATGGGAATGTGGGGTGGGCTGGGGGAAAGACGGGGGGGGGGTGCGGGAGGGGAGAAGAACAAGGGAATCTGTGGCTGATATGTAAAATTAAATTAAATTATAAAATAAAAAAAAGAAAAGGCTACTCAGTTGCATCAATGTTATCATCTTAATGCTGGAGCTCTTTGTCATCATACGGCATATCCCAGAAACAAGCCATCCAGATAGTTAAATCATGTCCTATTTGTAATGAATTTTTACCTGTTCCTGATTTGGGAGTTAATCTCCAAGGACTTTTACCTAATCATGTGTGGCAAATGGACGTCATACACGTGCTTTCCTTTGGAAAATTACAATATGTCCATGTGTCAATTGATACATATTCCTCTCTAATTTTTGCTTCTTCCCATTCAGGGGAAAAGGTTAAAGAAGTAAGGAATCTCCATGCTTTTGCTTACATGGGAGTGCCAAAATGCATAAAAACTGATAATGGTCCCACCTACAGCACTACAGGATTTTCAAAATTCTGCCAAGATTTTTCTATCATTAATAAAACTGGTATTCATTATAATCCTCAAGGACAGGCTATAGTAGAATGCTGCCATCATACCTTTAAGACATATTTTGCTAAAGTAAAAAGGGGGTAGCTAGGGACTCATCTCTCCTCTCCACATTCTATTCTTTCCTTTGTTTTATATATTTAAATTTTTTTATTGGTGGATTCTGCTGGAGTATCTGCTGCAGATAAGCACTGGAAGGCTCCTGTGGCAAATCATCCTCTCGTGTGATGGAAGGATATTTCTACTGGCACTTGGAGGTGACCCGATCCACTGTTGGTGTGGGCCTGGGGTTCTGTTTGTGTCTTTCCGCAGGACAATGAGGTTCCTCTTTGGGTTCCTGAGCACTGTGTGTGCCTTGTGGCTGCTGCTGAATCCCAACATGGCAGAGATCTATTGGGCCTTCATGAAAAACTCTCCCCTTCTGATGCCAATGGGGATTGAGAGCCCAATATGGCCAGCCTTGGCAAGCATTAACATAAGCTTAGGAACTGTAGCCATGTGGTTGGATTCTCCAGAAGGTAATGTATGGTAACTGCTTTTTCAAGTATGTTTGAGAACATGTCACCCAGACACCTTGGAGATTAAAGATAACCATGAAGTTCACTGACCTCCATTTGTTAACAGTAGCATGCCAGCTAAGCCTTTTCACATTTTTCAACCCTCTTCAAGCTGATGTAGTACCTACTTTTCAGGAGTGGCTCTGTGCAAATTTACTGGCTTCCTGAAATTCATTTAGCCCTTTTGAAGATACCTTAAAATTTGTGAGCCTGAATGTAGCCATTATTGAGACCATTAGTTCTGCTCCTGGTGTGCTGTCTGTTTTTTCTTTATAGTTCTTATTTGTTCTTTTGCAGAGCTACCAGCTTAAGTTGTGCTGGGATCAAGAAATATGGGACTTGGTGGTTCATGTTCCTGGAGTTGTGTCCATACCAGTGGATGCTCACTTGTTGCTGTTACAGAGGTGGTGGCTCCTGCTGCCACTGTTTCTGGAATTGCTATTTCATAATTGGTTACTACAGCTAGCACAATAGAGACCCTGACAGCAAAAGTAGATACCACAGTTAATTACTCTTTCATTTTATTGGGCATGACAAATTTAATTCAGTAGTTATATACATTTCAACTGGCTTTGAAATTTATAAAACTCAAGTTCCATTTGCTTTTGGGAAACCATCTTACAAGGACTCCAATTTGCATAAGGCTTGAAGGAAGGGAATGGTTCAATTGTCTTTAGCCTCCTGGCTATGGGTGGGTTAGGACTTCTGTTGGTCTTTTCTGTGTCGCACAGATTGCAATCCCAGCACCACTTTGAGATCTTTGGGAGCAGTTAACTCTACAGCTCAAGTGGTTAAGCCTGTATGATAATGAGTATTCAGAGATAGATAATGCTTGGGGGTGCCCACCAACCTAAGACAGAGCACTTGTGTGGCCTGGGCAGGTGTCTCCATGATGAGTAAGGTGACCTGCTGACATCCCATGCAACCTAAGTCAGAAGCTCAATTTTTAGTAAAAAGGGGGGACCTGTAGGGCCCTGGCCTCCTCCCATATTGAGTAAGCTGTTGCCTGCTTGCTGACCTTGACCAGATGTCCTCCCTCTGCTAATTCTCTGCCAGTTTCCACCCTCCTGAATGCTTAAGGGAAGTTCCTTGTTTGTGTATCCTGCATATTGGGCATTAACAGCATAGATGCAAGATTGTAAACATCAGTAGATAACTTCTGCCCTCTAGAGTTCTCCCATTGTGATGTAAGATTGTATTTAAGGTTTCGTCCATCTTTCAATAAGTGGCATTCGGCATTCTGCTGAGGCGAATGACCCACTGTCTTTTGTCTCTGTTTTTCAATCCACAGCCCCTTACTCAGACATGGTGAACAGGTAGTGGTAGCGCGGGTGTTATAACTACATACAAGTCCATTGAACTGTAAAATTCTTCATAAAATAGCCCAGCACACAAAGCAGAGAAGAACCTCTTTATCTTCACTGTCACTGCAGAACTACTATCATATGATATTATGACACATGATGACAGAACATGAACAATTAAAATTATAAACTGGAGACTTTGGCTAATTTGTCACTGGACAGGGCCTCTAGGAGAAAGGAAAAAGACATATAAATACGGCTACTTAAATCCAATGATACGGAGAAATGGCAGCACTAGATACATATAGAAAATATAATGAAACACATCATGCAAAATAATATATTAGGGTAATATAATAGGAATTCTTTTTATCTTAGTGCTTTTTTAAAAAGGAATTCACAAGCAACCTAAGGTGATTTTTTTTTCTGAAGGACATAACATAGAAAATGTCATATAGATTTGGCCAAAGGCAAGTTTTCATTCTTTTCACTCAGAGTTACATCTTACTGGTCTTGAATGTCTAAAATCTCAGTGGATTTATTTTCTATAGAACTCTTTTTTTGTTTTGTTTTGTTTTGTTTTTTTTTGAGACAGGGTTTCTTTGTGTAGCTTTGCACCTTTCCTGGAACTTGCTTTGGAGACCAGACTGGCCTTGAACTCACAGAGATCCGCCTGGCTCTGCCTCCCGAGTGCTGGGATTAAAGGCCTATAGAACTCTTAATAATATAACTTCTACAGGACTGACCTTTTAGCAATATGTTCACATGTGCTCATTGACAGAATAAGGATCATCTCTCTCTGTATACAGACATAGACACATAATAAAAGATGCACAACTATATGATTTATACATGCACAAAATCCTACATAAGACATGGCACCTTAATGAACTTTTTCATACCCAATCACCCCCTTCTCATTATGAAACACTTGCCAATACTGAGACACACTTAAAATGGCTTTTATTGGTTAAAATATTAAGTAAACTCCATGTAGTTAAAAAGGAGGTTTATTTTGTGGGGTAACTTACATGTAAAGGGATAGGTTACAGGGTCTGAGAAAGGTGTAGCACAGTCCAGCGGTGTTCTCTGGACAACTCTGCTCGGTCTACCTTGAGTGTTCAGGGTCCAGGAACCAAGAGAGCCAGCCCATCCAGATCTTGGGTCTTCAGGGTCCTCTCTCGGCCCCGCCTTGTAAGCATGACAGTTACTGAAGCCTCAACGGGGTTGGAACTTCCAGATCAAGGCTGGAATGGCTAACCACTACATCTCCCCCTTTTGTATACATAAGAAGGTTCTAACCTAATAGAAGACTATATATAATAGAAATGGTTATCAAATATTGTCCAGGAGTAATGAGGGAAAATGACCTAAATAAGATAGAACTACAACCAATGTAAACAATATCAAGCAAGAAACAAATACTAAAACCCAGAGAAGTCTAGAGCGTAGGTAAATGGCATGTTACAAAAATCATTCCAAAAGGTGTACTATCCTAAAGAACCTGAATCTAATACTTAGTATGTTCTATCTAAGATATTATATATATATATATAATATATATATCTGCTAGTCTTCAATCCCATCAAAGACCTGAGAAGGAATATAATGGTACCTGAGAAATGGAAGATGGATGCAAGCAACTTTTTGGAATCTTGTAAGAGTAGACAGAGCTGGGCGGTGGTGGCGCACGCCTTTAATCCCAGCACTCGGGAGGCAGAGCCAGGCGGATCTCTGTGAGTTCGAGGCCAGCCTGGGCTACCAAGTGAGTTCCAGGAAAGGTGCAAAGCTACACAGAGAAACCCTGTCTCGAAAAAACAAAAAAACAAAAACAAAAAAAAAAAAGAGTAGACAGAGACAGCTTGAAGCCTGGACAGTCACCTAATGTTTTTCAGGATTGTTGGTGCATTCAAATTGGCTACAGGCCTAGAGTATCTGACAGACCATTTTCAGAAGCATGAATCCTCAGACCATCTTACCCTGTCTTAGCAGAGTTCAGAAGTCACTTTTCCTTATGTCCCACTTGTCCAGAAGGACAGCACTTGTATTGTCAGCAGTTGAGGCAAGGGCAGTTATTTGCCTAATAGGCCATTTTGTGCTAAGAACACAAACTTCCAAATGGAAATGTCTTAGAAGCCCAAGATTCTCTAGGGATCAAATTGGTGCTGTCACAAGCAATTTTGTCTCACTCCAACAGAATTTAAGTTATATAAATGCCATAGTCTCTAAGTCCATGAAGTGTTTGAAGACTACCTGTACATCCAACCTATGTTATCTGTGAATCTGGATAACCTAACTAATGTAACTATAGAGATGACAAGCATAGGTGACTATAAATCTATAAGTCTTACCTACCTAAATAACCAGAAGACTAAGGCTTCCTGTAAACAAGGTAAACAGTCTATAAGCAAATGTACAGGAAAGGACAATGTCTTCAAAATTTTGACAATACACAGAGTATTTATAACAGAGGAAGGAATGTATAATGCAATATGACAGTAATCTTAAATATATATCAATATAAAGAATATCCCAAACAGAAGTAGAACATATATACAGAATGATAGATATAAATTTACATTTTAATGTAAATTGTATTAGTATACAAATATTTCAAATAAGAGTAGAAGTGTTTGTACATTATAACAATATAGTTCTGTATTTGTATCAATATACAAATTATCTTAAACAGGAATATAAAAATAGTTTACTTTTGTATCAATGTATAAGA
Source organism: Peromyscus eremicus (assembly GCF_949786415.1). NCBI lineage: Eukaryota > Metazoa > Chordata > Mammalia > Rodentia > Cricetidae > Peromyscus > Peromyscus eremicus. The sequence continues at coordinate 124,794,636 of NC_081439.1, forward strand.
ATCCGTAACAGTGTAAATTACAGTTTTTTGAATTGTCTCTTCTACTGGAGCCAATTTCTTCTCAGATTCCGCTGATAATTCTCTTGGATTATTTAATTTTTTGTCTCCTTTTAGAGTATTAGCCAAATTTTGTAGTCCATATTTGGGTATTCTCATGATACCCAGTAAGTTGCAAATGTTTTCTAACAACTTTTGAAAATCATTAAGAGTCTTTTATCAATCTCCCCTTAGTTGTACCTTTTGGGGCCTAATTTTTTGTAGCTCTATCTTATATCCTAAGTAATTAGTAGAGTCTCCTCTTTGTACTTTTTAGGAAAAATTTATAGTCCCCAGTGAGGTAAAACTTTTTTTTTTACTTTTTTAAACATGCTTTTTAATGTGTCTAGCTTTGGATCTGCTAATAGGATATCATCTATATAGTGATAAATTATGGATTGTGGAAACTTTACACGAATTATCTCCAATGGTTTTTGTAGAAAATATTGGCACAAAGTAGGGTTGTTTAACATTACCTGTGAGGACCTTTCATTGATATCTCTTGACTGGCTGGGAATTGTTATAATTAGGTACTGTGAAGGCAAATTTTTCTCTATCTTTTTTTAAGGGTATGGTAAAGAAACAGTCTTTTAAGTCAATAACTATTATAGGCCCTTCTTTGGGTAGCAGAGAGGGCAAGGGCATCCCAGTCTATAGGGAGCCCATCTCCTGAATTACTTTATCATTAGCTCTCAGATCTGTCAGCATTCTCCAATTACCAGACTTTTTAAAAATAACAAATACAGGAGAATTTCAAGGGCTGGTAGATTTTTAAATGTGTTGAGCATTTAATTGTTTTTGAACCAGTTGTTTTAAAGCTTGTAGCTTTTCTTTTGTCAAAGGCCATTGTCCAACCCATACAGGTTTATTAGTTAGCCATTTTAAAAGTAAGACAGTTGGTACTTCTGAGAGTTTAACAGCAGTTGTATTCTGTTTGTGTTCAGTGTGAATGGTTGGTGCCTATTTATTATAGCATGTTATGATATTATTCCTAGAAACATGTATTGTTTTGTATTTTTGAGAGTATAGGAATTTTAATCTGGGTGTTCCACTGTTGTAACAGATCCCAGCCACAAAGATTTACTGTTAAATTTGTTACATATGGCTTTAGCCTTCTTCTCTGTTCTTCTGGCCCTATGCATTCAACTCATCTTGAACTCTGTTTTATCTAAGATAGGGTTCCAATTTTTAGAAGTTGGACATCTACCTCTTGAAGAGGCCAATTTGCATGCCATGATTTTGGTGTAATTATAGTCACATCTGCACCTGTGTCTACTAGGCCCTCCAGAACAAGGCCATTGATTCGAATTCTAAGCTTTGGTCTTTATTTATTTATGGAAGTCTGTCAAAATATTTGTTTTATTGTGTTCTTTGGAAATTGTGATTCATCTTTCAGAGCTATTCCATCATCCATTATGGCATAGGTTTTTACATTAGGCATTGGTTTATTTATTTGTTCTGGAGAGGAATTTCCTCTACAGTGGCTGGAAAAGTTTGGACCACGTTTGATTTGTGGGCTTGCAAGAGGCCCCCTGAGGCATTTCCCACTGGTAAAGGGTTGTGTTGTATATCTATTTTTGATCTGTACTCATTGGTCCAATGTTGGCCTTTGCCACATCTTCTACATAATCCAGGGGGTTGGGGGCTCCTGTTTAGGCTATTTCTAAAAGGAATATTACTTCTAGGAGCACCCCATGTACAGTTTTTACTTATATGACCTGGTGTACCACATTTAAAACATTTGGTACCATGGGGCCTTTTTACCTTTGTTATTTGCCTCTCCTATCCAAGCCTCATTACTGTAATTAAGAGACTTAACACCATTAGTATACTGAATCCATTCTTCCAAAGGAGCTGATCTGATTTTTAACAGTGTAAATATTTTTTTTTGCATTCTGTATTAGAATTGTCTAATGTAAAGGACTCAGTTAATACTTTTTAAAATTCTTTATCTGACACAGCTTTTGTTGAAGCTGTGTTCAGCCTTTGTAAAAAAAATCAGTGAAGGGTTCGTGCAGTCCCTGAAATATCTTTGTGTATACCTCAGTTGGTTTATTTGGTTTGGGAATTTTTTCCAAAGCATTTAGAGCTGCTGTTTGGCATAGAGATATTGTATGTTCATCATAAGTGGCTTGTACATTCCTGTCAGTGAAATGTCCCTCACCACGTATTTGATCTTGAGAGATCTCAAAACCTCTGAGTTTACCTTGTTCTAAATTTTTTGTCTCTTCTCTCAACCAGCTTTTCATTGTAACTGTTGGCTACATTCTAGAACAGCTGAAATTAATTGATGCCAGTCATCTGGAATGATTCTATATGAGGTAGACCATGAATTTAACATCTGTCTTACATATGTGGAGTGTATCCCATACGTAAGTATCACGTCCTTTATATTTTTAAAGTCCATTGTTGAAATTGTTTGTAATGTATATGTTACATATGGCTCAGAGTGTGTATCATCTGCTGGCTTTTTATGGATGATAACAGGATAAGCCATTGTATGAGAGCCATTTGGAGATGTTACAACCTGTATGGTCTTGTCCTTTTGTTTATTAGGTCCCTTGTCATGTTTACTGAGAATTTCTTTCAGGGCTTATAAACGAGCACTTAGGGTCTGTTACAGGGAGTGAACCTCCTCTCTTGCAAGGGACTCCAGATTTCTCATGGAATCATAGAAGTTTTTATGTTCTTCAGAAACACATGATTCCATGGACCTTTTCTTATCAATTAATGATAATCTTTCTTTCTTATATAGTGTCTGAGTAGCCACAACTTCACTCTGGAGAGTTAGTGTTCTATCCATTAAATATTTATATTTACTATCAATAAAATCAATTTTGGGTACAAGTCTGTTTTGTCAGTCCTGGATAGCAGATTCCAGAGAAAGAATCTTTTAATGTAAGCCTTCATTGCTAGTTTTTAAAGCTTGTAAATCCTGGTTAGCAGATTCCAGAGAAAGAATCTTTTAATGTAAGCCTTCATTGCTATCTTTGACAGCCTGTAAATCCTGGTTGGCAGATTCTAGAGAAAGAATCTTTTTATGTAAGCCTTCATTGCTATCTTTGACAGCCTGTAAATCCTGGTTAGCAGATTCCAGAGAAAGAATCTTTTTATGTAAGCTTTCATTGCTATCTTTTAAAGCCTGTATCAGTCCCGATAATGACCCATCTTTGTTCTTATTATTAAACCAGTTTTTTTTTTAACACTGTGTGAATTATTACAATGAATGCCAAAATGGTACAGGCCAGATATGCTTTAAGAAGGTCATATATTTCCAGGAAAATCTCATTCATCATACAAGCAAAAAGGTTTTTAAATTCTTGTGAGGCAATGTTATTGGCCACATTACAAGAATTACTCAAAATTTGTTAGTCAGTTTTAAGGTATAAAATTTTCAAGTACTTTTACTTGAAATAAGATGTTGGTTTGCCTATCTTACCTTTCTGTGGTTTTGGAGGGTGTAGTAGCACTTTTCAGCCAGCAGGAGGTATGGGTATAGCTCCAAAGCAGGTCCTGTTGAATGCCTTGGATGGCGGCAGAGTGAGCACAGGCAGCAGGCAGTTCTTCCAGTGACTTCCTGGAGCTTCAGGGTGTGGAGAGTTCCAGGCCACTCTAAGCCCCTCTCTGCCTCTATAGACAGTATGTCTGCTTGCTGGCACAGCTCCATGCCATCTCTGTGCCTAAGTAGGGTGCCAACAGGGACAGTGCCATGTTTGTTTTAACTAGGTGAAACTGTGGAAGCCTCGGGCTAGTGTGGGGAGCTGGCACTCAGGGAGGAGGGGGAACACCTCAATCACAGTGGTTTCTCTGGTCTGGGTGTTAAACTTGCTGTGGAGCTGAGACCAGATTAGCTCTTTTTCAGGAATGAAACTGTGTATGTTTTTCCTGGTTTTAAGGAGCTCTGCAGGCAGTACCCTGCAGCTTCAAGTACCCACCAGCCCAGGGAGGAAGCTGAGGGTGGGAGCCACCCAGGCTTTTGGAATTTGCCCGATGTCAGCACCAGATAGTGGTTAAAATATTAAGGAAACTCCATGTAGTTAAAAGGGAGGTTTATTTTGTGGGGTAACTTACAGATGAAGGGATAGGTTACAGGGTCTGGGAAAGGTATAGCGCAGTCCGGCGGTGTTCTTTGGAGAGCTCTGCTTGGTCTACCTTGAGTATCCAGGGTCTAGGAACCAAGAGATCCAGTCCATCCAGATCTTGGGTCTTCAGGGTCCTCTCTCAGCCCCGCCTTGTAGGCATGACAGTTACTAAAGCCTCAATGGGGGTTGGAACTTCCAAATCAAAGCTGGAATGGCTACCCATTACAGGCTTTAATCTATGGTGTGAAAGTATGAACTACAGCCACTGACATTTCAAAAGAGAGTGGAAAAATCTTTATTATTATTTTGTGCATATTTTACAATGTGACAAACAAGTTGTTTTGTAAAAATGTACCATTTGATGCTTAAATTAATATGAAAACTTAATAAAATAGAATGGACATAAAGTTTTAAAAGAAGAATCATATTGAACAACTGCCCCATTTGCAGAATTTCTATTAATATTAAGATACATTAATCAAGATAGCTAATAATATAAGGACACATGAAAATAATAAAATTTAGAAATAAAATTATGTAAGTATCTATCAGTAACATATGTTTTTATTATTAATTAAATTTATTTGTTTTACACCACTACTGGTTTCCTCTCTCTTCTCTCCTATTCCCTCTTCCCAAGTCCCCACTAATCCACTCCTCCTCTGTTTCTGTTCACAAAGGAGCAGAAGTCCCATGGGTGTCAATAAAAGCTCCTAACCTTGTATTAAGGATGGACAATGCAACCCAGTATGAGGAATAGGTTCCTGGAAACCAGCTAAAGTGTTAGGAACAGGATCTGCTTCAACCACTAACAGTTCCACAAATAGATCAAACTACACAACTGTCACATATATGTAGAGGACCTAGGTTGGTCCCATGTAGGGTCCCTAGATGTCAGTCTAGTGTCTGTGAGCTCCTATGAGCCCAGTTTAGTTGTTTCTATGGGTTCCCTTTGATGACTTTGACCCTCTTGGCTCTTAAAATTCTTCCTTCCTCTCTTCAACAGGATTCCCTGTGCTTGGCCCAGTACTTAACTGTAGATCTCTGCATCTGCTTCTATTAGTTACTGGATGAAGGCTCTCTGATGACAATTTGGGCAGTAACCAATATGATTGCAGGAGATGGCCAGTTCAGGATACCTATCCACTATTGCTAGGAATCTTATCTGGGGTCATCCTTGCAGATTTGTGGGAGTTTCCCTGGCACCAGGTTTCTCCTTAACCCTGAAATGGCCCCCTATGAAGATTTCTCTTTCATTACTATCCCCTTCCATCCCCCAACTCAGTCCCCATGTTCCCATCTCCACTGGCCACCAATCTACCCAGTAGATCCCTTCTATTTCCCCTTCCCCACTAAATCCATGTATGCCCATCCCTCTTGGGATCCTTCTTATTACCAAGCCTGTCTAGGTCTATGGATTGTAGCATGAATGTCCTTTCCTTTATAGCTAACAACTGCTTATGAGTGAGTACATACCATTTTTATCTTTCTGGGTCTGAGTTAACCTCACTCAGGATGATTTTTTCCAAGTTCCAAACAGGGACAGAAAGACATATAGGTGTGGGTATAAAGGAATTAGTTCTCTCTTGGCTGAAGAGTTCCAAGCCATAAGAATGTGACTTGCTTCTTTCTCCTTCTATGATCTCTCAGTTTTTACCCCAATATCTGGCTCTATTGCTTGCAAATTTCATGATGTCATTGTTTTTAACAGCTGAGTAATAGTCCATTTTGTAAATGTACCACATTTTCTTTATCCATTCTTTGGTTGAGGGTCATCTAGGTTGTTTTCAGGTTCTGGATTTTAGGAATAATGCTGTTATGAATATAGTTGAGCAAGTGTCTGTAAGACAAATTGCTAAACAGTCTTATTAATTAAAAAAAAAACTCAGAGCCAGATATTGGGGTAAAAACTGAGAGATCATAGAAGGAGAAAGAAGCAAGTCACATTCTTATGGCTTGGAACTCTTCAGCCAAGAGAGAACTAATTCCTTTATACCCACACCTATATGTCTTTCTGTCCCTGTTTGGAAACTTGGAGATAGGTTACAACAATTATTATTTTAGTTGTTTTATTCTTCTTTATAAAAATATTTAATGTACAACTGTAGCCAAAAAGTTCCTCTGGTCTTTCCTGGCCCCGTAGTCCTGTAGCTTCTTATAAAATAATCACTCACAGGCTTATATTAATTATAGCTGCTTGGCCATTAACTCAGGCTTATTACTGACTAGTTCGTACACTTTAATTAACCCATAATTCTTATCAACGTCTAGCCACATGGCTTGGTACCTTTTCTCAGTTCTGCCTTGACATCTTGCTCCCTCTGTGTCTGGCTAGTGACTTCTGACTCTGCCCTTCCTCTTCCCACATTCTTCTAGTCTGCTTGCCCCACCTGTACTTCCTGCCTGGCTACTGACCAATCAGTATTTTATTAAACCAATGTACAAGAACCTTATCCCATACTATACAACACGTATATGAGTGAAGATATTATGTTAACCATAAACTAGGTATTGGAAAATTTCTAACCATATCTGCAAAAATGTTTTTTCATTTGCAAAATGGTATGCGTCTTACAAGTGTTCATTAGCGTTAACATAAGTGTCTATGTCTAATTCATATTTCAAGTAAATGAAATATATTCAGCTGTATTGGAGATGGAAATATGGTACTAGAAATTTATTTATGTCTAAAGTGACACAAATATTGTTGGTGTAAATTTGACAAAACTACTTTTCTTGGGAATTCAGTTAGGCTTATTACTGTGAGTTTTTAACCCCAAAATTAGAGAATGCAGCTGGAACACTTGGTCAGGAAATTTACAGCTGAACTGTTTCTAAATCATTTTCTTACAAATTATAGTAGGGCACAGGTACTATGAAGGGAAAAAGGGCAAAATGGAGAGTGATCTTTAACTGGGAAGGGGAAGTGAGGGCAATACAGAGGAAGGAGGGGTAAATAACACTAAGAATGTTTGAAAAAGCCACATATAATCTATTTAATGTTGTCTTAAATAAATATTTAATATTAATATTATTTTATGTGTACACATATATTCAGTTTAAATGAAGTTACACCACCTGGGGCGATAATGTTTTGCTAAGAGCCATGAACTAGTTAACAAAAACCACATTGCTAGGCATAGGAAACCTTAAAGTTATTAGTCAGATGAGTCCAAGAGACTCCCCAAACAATGAAAGATATTACCATTAACCTTTGTTCTCTCAAACAAATTGAATGCAAGAACCTATTGCTGAAGATACCACATGTTCTGTACACAGAATTTGGTCGAATACATCAGGGATTGCTTTAGAAGTCGCCTCTCTGGGGACTGACTCTGATAGTATCTAAACTTACTCATGTATGAAATTCTGAAAAACAATTTATAGTGAACAAAACAGGCAGTAAACACTAATATTTTAAATATTTAGGGTATACATTTATCATTTAATGTCATAATTCTAATTTGACAAATTCTAGTATGCTCATGACTTTTGAAAATTGTATAGATGTATCATAGAGAAACCTTACATAGCTATTACATAGATTATTCAGCAAAATATGTCTCTAAGGGTTGTTAGACAAAGCCCTTCAGACCTGTTTTACTTAAGTAGTAATTAAATTTTGATACAATTTTTGTGTTTTCTATGTAGTTGTTTCCCAAGATTTATTGAGGTAATAATAAAAATAACATGTTTTCATTTAAGTATTCATTGTGAAATCACTACTGCATTTAAGTTAATTAACAATCATACTCTGACATGCTCCTAAAATGAATAGAAGTAAACAGAAACAGTTTTGATAGACTTTATTTTATTTTCTATTTTATTTTCAAAGAATTTCAGAAAAATAGAAAAAAGTGAAAAGAAGTACACAAATGATAAGTAGATTACTCAGATTTTTCATGTGTGTATTTCATAGTATTTTGGTTTTCAATAACAAATTTAATTGATTTAATATTTTAATCTGAACAATTGCTGTTAGGGACGCCCTTTGCATTGTTGGAAGGATTGAAATTTAGCATAATAGTTGTGGAAAAATGGTTTGAAGTACCTCAAAAAATTAAAAATTGAATTGTCATATGATTCAGCAATTCCACTACAAGATATATGTCCAGAGATAAAAATGAAGTATGCTGGAGAGACATTTACTTTCATTTGTTTACTGCAGGACTGTTTGTAAAGGCCAAGATACACTAAGTATCTTGAGTGTAAGTGAATGAATGATATAGCTACATATATAATGCAGCACTACTCAGGCATAAGAAAAAAAGAAATCCTGTAATTTGTGGCAATGCTGATGGAACAAGAAATATTATGTTAAATGAAACAAGCTAGATACAGAAAAATCAGTTATATCATCATCTCACATATGGAATGTAAGTAACAATGCTGATTCCCACAGAAATTATAGAAAGAATGAAGGTTAACAGAGGCTGGAGAGGCTAGTCAGATAGGATGTGGATAAAGATGGATTACTAAATTACAGTTAGGTCACATCAAGAACTGCTAGTGTGCTACCCTACAGCAGAGACTACAGATAACAACAACTGAACAGTGCATTCAAAGGAATTTTATCATTAATAAATGATAAAATATTTGAGGATATAGATATAATATTGTATGTCAGCTATACAGTCACTTTTGGTTTCACAGTCTCCATTGAAAATTCAGGTATTTTTCTAATAAGTCTACCTTTATATGCTATTTGGCCTTTTCTCCTTACAAGTTTTCATATTCTTTACTTGTTCTGTACATTTAGCATTTTAATCATGTTATAAGGAATTTCTTTTCTAGTCTAGTCTATTTGCTGTTCAATATGTTTCTTATACACTGATAGGCACCCGCTTCCTTAGGAAATTTTTCTTCTATAATTTCATTGAAAATCTTTTTTTTTTGAGCCTTTGAGTTGTGTTTTATCTCCTTCCTCTATTTTTATTATTAATAGAGTTGGTATTTTCATAGTATCCCAGATTCCCTAGATGTTTCTAACTGGATTGTTTTAGATTTAACATTTTCTTTGACAGAGGTAACAATTTCTTCTATATTTTCTTCAGTGCCTGAGATTCTCTCTTCCATCTTTTGTACAATTTTGGTGAAGCTTGCCTGTGAGGTTCCTGTTCAAGTTCTTAAATTTTTCATTTCCAATTTTATTGCCATTTCAGTTATTTTTAGTGATTTCATTTCCAATTTAATGTCTTGAACAGTTTTCTTTATTTCATACCACTGTTTGTTTATGCTTTCAGGGATTTAATTAATGGATTTATTCATATCTTCTTTAAGGTCCTTGATTACATTCATAAAAGTTATATTGAGGTCCTTGTAGTTTGGTTCTGTTATATTGTATTTCTCATATTCTACTCTAGTAGGTTTACTAGCCTCTAGTGGAGACCTATTGTCCTGGTTATTATTTATTGTGTTTTTATACTGATATCTAGGCACCTGGGTTTGGAATGAATGTAATTCTAGGTGTTGATATCCAGCCTTGACTTTGATGGGAAGGTATTCAATTCCTTGATTTCTGTTGTCCTCTGTAGATCTTTTGGAAGATCTACAGGAGGCTGTGGGTGACCTGGCACCAAGTGCTTCTGCTCAGTAGTGAGTGGCAAAGAAGAATAGAGTTAGGCTTACTTCCAGGCCACTGTAGACACAGTTTCCAATTAGAGAATGATCTCTACATATCATCAGTTGACAAACAGGAATAAAAATGTGCTAGGTGGTGGGGGTGCTGACAGGGTCAACAGGAAGCTGGATCTGCAAGGTTTGGCCAAATACCAAGGGACTAAAGTTTTCGTTTTTCTCATATAGTTTTTCTCAAGGCTAGTCCATTTTCCCTGTCTTTTGTAACTTACAAAATCATGGAAAAAAACTCTTGCCTAGAGCAGAAATATAGAGATATCTAAAAGTTAGGGAAGATGGACTGGCCGTGAGAAAAACTATACAAAAACTCAGAGCCCTCAACCTCAAAATAAGGTAATAGTAGATGTCCAGTGCATAAGCTCTTAGTCTACTACATGACTAGATTATTCACATGAACTGTCCAAGAAACCATGTAAATTTTGCCAGATGCAAATTTTATTTCTCTTGGTTTCTTCTATATTTTATCTCTATATAAATTACCTGCCATTCAATTGTGAATTTTTTGAAGACAAATTAAATATGTAAAGTAACTACTTTCTGAATGGCAAATTAATAAGTATAATCAAGATTAAGCAGATGATGAAATAGTCCACAATAATTTTAAAATCATCATGTAAATATGATAAATACTGTAGAAGAAAATGTAGATAGCTTGCATAAAATCAAGAAAATATGAATGGAAACAAAGAAACCTCTTCTAAAGAATGCAAATAGATCCATACTTATTATCATACACAAATATCAACTGCAAATTAATCAAAGACCTTTACATAATGCCATATACACTGAATTGATAGAAGAAAATGTAGGGACTAGTTTTGAACTCATTCTCACAGGAGATAACTTTCTGAACAGAACATGGATAGCACAGGTACTAAGATCAACAGTTAACAAATGAGACCTCATGAAACTTAAAATCCTCTGCCAAACACAACTAGCCAGAGAAAAAAAGTCAATGAAATGATTCCTAATGATATTCTACTATACTGTTAGTCTAATTGTCATCAAAGAGGCTTCATCCAGCCACTGATGGGAGCAGATGCAGAGCTCCACAGCCAAAACACTAGGTAGAACTTGGGAAACACTGCAGAGAAAGGGAAATAAGGGTTGTAGGAACCAGAGAGGTTGAGGATGCCACAAGAACATGGCACACAGAATCAACTAAACAGGGATCACAGGGGCTCACAAAGACTGAAGTAATAATCAGTGAGACTGTATGGGTCTAACCTGCTTCCTCTACATATATGTTATGGTTGTTTAGCTTGGTGTTCTTGTGGGACTTCTAACGGTAAAAGTGGACAGTTGTCTCTCACTCTTTTGCCTGCTCTTGGGACCCTTTTCCTCCTAATGGCTTGCTTTGCCTAGCCTTGATATGAGAAGATGTGCCTAGTTTTATTGTAACTTGTTATGTCATGTTCAGTTCATATCCCCAGGAAGGCCTGCTCTTTTCTGAAGGAACTAGAAGAAGGATTGAATTTGAAGGAGGGGATATGAAAGAGAAGATAGGGAATGGTAGAGGGAGGGGAAACTTCAGTCAGAGGTCAGGATGTAATATATGAGACAAAAACAAAATAAAACAGAACACTTCTGCACAGAAAAGGAAACTGTCTTGTAGCTAGAGTTTTTCTGCCTGGCCCACAGTCAGGACAAATCTCTGTCACCCGCCAGTCCCACAGCCACTCAGACCCAACCAAGTAAACACAGAGACTTATATTGGTTACAAACTGTATGGCCATGGCAGACTTCTTGCTAACTGTTCTTATAGCTTAAATTAATCCATTTCCATTAATCTATACTTTGCCACATGGCTCGTGGCTTACCGGCATCTTCACATGCTGTTTCTCATCGTGGCGGCTGGCAGTGTCTCTCTGACTCAGCCTTCCACTTCCCAGCTTTATTCTCCTCCTTGTCCCGCCTACACTTCCTGCCTAGCCAATGGCCAATCAATGTTTTATTTATTGACTAATTAGCAACACATTTGCCATACAGAACATCCCACAGCACTGTCTTTTTGACAAAGTGTCAGACTACAGAATGGGAAAAGGTTTTTACCAAGTACACACCTGATAGAGGACTAATATCTAAGATATATGAAGTACTGAAGAAACTGTACATCAATACAACAAATAGCCCAGTTTAAAATAGGTTACAGATCTAAAGGAAGAATTCTCAAATGTAGAACCTCAAATGGCTGAGAAACACTTAAAAAATGTTCAACATCCTTAGCCATCAGGAAAATGCAAATAAAAACATTGAGGTCCATCTTACACATGTCTGAATAGACATAATCAATAAAAAATATAGCAGTTCATTTTGGGAAGGATGTGGAGTAAGGGGAATACTCATGCATTGCTAGTGGGAATGCAAACTTATACAGTCACTGCTGTGAGGTGTCTTTCTGTATGCTGTGAATATGTGTGATTCCCATTGGATAATAAATAAAGCTGTTCTGGGCTATGGCAAGAAAGCTTACAGCCAGGTGGGAAATCTAAGCTGAGATATAAAGAGAAGAAGAGTGGAGTCGGGGGAGACATGAGCCCACTGCTAAAGGAGCAATAAGATGCCAGCAGACCAGGAATGCTACGGTCAGGTGACAACCATAGATTTATAAAAGTGGGTTAATTTAAGATGAAAGAGCTGGCTAGCAATAAGCTAAAGCCATAGGTTGTACAGTTTACAATTAATATAAGCCTCTGAGTGATTATTTTATAAGCATCTGTGGGACCATGGGGCCGGGCAGGATCAAGATATTTCCTTTTACAAGCCACTATGAAAATCAGTATGGCAGTTCCTCAGAAATCTGGAAATAAATAGATCTACCTTATGAATCTGTTATAACATTCCTGAGTTATACCCAAAGGACTCTACATCCTACTTCAGCGACTTTTACTCAATTATGTTCAATGTTGCTATATATAGTAGCCAGAAATTTGGCACAGCTTAGATGTTTGAAAACAAATGAAGATAAAAATGTGGTACATTTACACAATGGTATATTATTAAGCTGATAAAAACTAAAATAATAGATTCACAGGTAAATTAGTAGAATTAGAAAGAACTATCTTGAGTGAGGTAACTCACTCAAGATAGTTCCTAAATGGGACTTCTCTATCAAATTCCTCCCCTCAGGGCTAAGGGACCCCTGCAGAAGAGGTGACAGAAAGATTATAAGAGTCAGAGGTGATGGAGGATACCAAAGAAACAAGCCTCTCTAAATACATATAGATTCAGAGACACTGCCAACATGCAGTCCATTTCAGTTTTTCCATTCAGAGATCTGTTATGATAGATGTTGCACAATTTTGTATTTTGAACATCAGAAACAATTAAAATATGGTTATGGAGAATTAATTATTTTTGGGTTTCTTTCTCTTTACATTATTCCTTTTCAAGTTCATGTTTAATGAAAACAGAAGGTGGTTGCTGATGTGTGGGGAGACCAGCAGGAGGAAGACAAAAATATGAGGAAGGGAAATTCAACAAAAACAAAGCATATATGAAAATTTCACAAGGGAAACCATTATGTTGTATGCTAATTTTGTTCAGAAAAGTACACTTCAAACATTATCAACATATTTGTAATACATGGTATGACTGGTAGTGGCGTATAGTGCAATTAAATTGTAATCAGAAGATATGGCCTTTGACCTCAGATCTGCTTTTTGTGAACTGAATAGCCCTCACATTGTTAAGTTGAAAATGGAAATAATAGCTGCAATCTAGAAATATGCAATTGGGAGGAAGAAAAGAGGTGTAAGTCAATAAAGAGGTTTGATTCCTTTAAATATCCTAAATGATATAAGATCATTTTAAGTATAGCTATTTTAAATTTTCTACTACTCTGTGTAGACAAATTTTTGGAAGTTCCTGTAAATCATGGCTTTATTATCTTCCGTTTCTCTTTACTTCACTTTAGTTTTTCTTCTGATTTTATTATCTATCTATACTTATTTTTCTCAAATTTAACAACAATGACTTTGTTTTACAAACCAGGAAATAATTTCCAGGTTACATGCTAACACTATTGACCTAGAGTTCTCAACTTTCTCCTTGTTAAATCTTTTAGGTCTCTCAGCTTTTGTTCTTGATTTTTCTCCTTGTCTTTTGGCTTTTCTTTACTATGCTTTTTGATGACTAGTAATCTTATGAACACACACTATTTTAGAATATTTCTTGGTAAATGGGTAGTATCAGAAACAAAACAGGACAGTAATTTCGGCATTTTTGATGATACATTTTTGCCTATATGTATTTTGCATCTATCTTTAAGCACTAAAATGAGTGAGCAATTCTCTGCACCCCACCCCATTCTGTGGTACGTGTGTGTGTATATGTGTGTGTATGTGTGTGTGTGTGTGTGTGTGTGTGTGTGTGTGTGTCTTCTTATGCATTTTAGCTTCAACAAAAACCAGGAATTCTCAATATGTTTTTAATGCTGACACAGCAGATAAATTGCCTATTTTAGCTAGAGAGACATTTAATCTTAGGGAATCAGAGAATACAGATTCAGATGCATTCTGTTGTGATAATATCTTTGGTTGTGAATTCTTCCATTTGGAATTCATAATTACAATGTCCCCGTACTTGGGTTTATTCTCATCATTCAACTCCTCGATAAATCTGTCTACACAAAACGGCAGCTGGTCCACTGGCAATTAAACTGCTTCCGGTGACATAATTTCATGGTGTTTTTAGTCTCTGAAAGAGAGCAGCTGTCCAGAGCTCCATAAACATTGTACATGAGAAACTTTGCTCACATTTTTTCTAGGGACAAATAGGCTATAAGGGGTGAAAATCCATGAGCATTTTCAGAGAAACAACTAATGTGTGGGGGTGGGGTGGGGTGGAGGAAGTATGTCTAAATTTCAAACCTTATAAAATTATAAGTGCTAAAATGTTAATTAGTGCAGACCAGGGTTATTCAACATATTTTTCATTTTAAAATTCAAATGAGACCATTATGGGAAAAGACAAAATGCATACACATATACACATATATACATATATATACACATACATGTGTGTTTACACATAATATATTATACACACATATTCATATATATGTTACACACACATATACACACACACACACACACACACACACACACACACACACACATATATATATATATATATATGTATGTATATGACAAAGAAATAAAGAAATTCTGGAAGTGTGAAGGCAGACACTATTATTCTAAATGGAATAGTTCTGTTATCACACTCTATATAAGGCTATTTCTCTTGCATAGTGGGGACACAATTTCCATCTGACTTTGCTATAGAGAAAGACCCAGCTCAGTTTAGGGTAGCAAAAATTGAATGTATGACTTTCAAATTATTACTATAATCTATGCTATTTTGAACATCTTGTAAATGATTTAGACCACTGTTTGACTCAAGGGAATAGCCTCATTCAAAAATCCCCTGATAGACTTCCTGCATTATTAGAAGTAGTTAAGTAAGGGATTGATAAATAAACTTTTTTAAAAGTCCTTTATGGGACAGAAACAATTATGCACTGACCTCCCCCTATATCAGTGCAACAAACACCTGCAGGGAAACAAAGAGACTGGTTTTACAAAATTAACAATAATGAATACTATTCACACAATCCAATACTAAATTTGAATATTGATGTTAATTCTCAATTTAAAATACACAGAGTGGTAGATTGTATTAAAAGCAGTATCCATTTCATACTTCCAATAAATATACTATAGCAAGGGAAAAATCATAGAAAACAGTTGAATGATTTTGAAGATTAATGAAGGAAAACTTGAATCCATAAATAAAATGCATCTTACTTAAAAAAAAGCATTTAAGACAATTCAATAAAGAGTATCAAAGAAGCCAGTTGAACTTCTTACTCTATTTGCAGGCCAACAATGAGGCAGTTTCCTCATTAACCACTGAAACATTTAGTGCTTAGACTAGATTGGAGGAAAACCATGTTTAGTATCTCGCACAGACAAGGGAAAGCACAGCAATAAAAATGAGGAGACAAAGTGTCTGGATGTTTACAGCAGTCTCCCTTTGTCAGAGTCCTTCCTGAGTGCAGGTAAGAAATTCTCTGTAGCTTTCTCTGGGAATCATAGAAAGTGTTGGTGTTGCATGCTTGGTGTGTGTCGCTGCAGTCCCGCAGTCCACCTATAAAATAATCACTTAGAAGCTTATATTACTTATAAACTGTATGGCTGTGGCTGGCTTCTTGCTATCTAGTTCTTATATCTTAAATAAACCCATTTTTATAAATATATACCTTGCCACATGGATCGAGGCTTACCCGTACATGCTTCCACTGTGTCTGGCTGGTGACTCCCGACTCAGGCTTCCACTTCCCAGAATTGTCCTCTCTTCTTGTCTCACCTATACTTCCTGCCTGGCTACTGGCCAATCAGCACTTTACTTATCAATCAATCATCCACGGCAGGTGTGTGTCACATTATCTGTAAGTTTCCATCAGAAAATTCCTGACATACAAGTGAGGACAGCTCTTTTTTATCCAGGTGCAGCACATTTTGTTTGGGAGACTCTTTCTAAACCATGTTTATATTGGGAACCTACTCCCTTTTTCATCTCTTGATCATCTCCCTTCTACGCTAGTATCTTTCCAATATATTTCATGTTGTGATGAGAAAACATGAGTGTGCAGAAAATGTGTGTCAATATACAAACTTTTTAATTGTATGTGAACTAAAATATGAAACCTCTGGATCATGTCACAATTTTTTCTTAGGGTTTGATGACAAGTCAATTTCCTTTCAGTAAGGCATGAGTAAAAATGCATCCCCACATAAAGTAAGATATGATTTCCTTTATTTCATTACATGACCAACATTTATAGTTGGCAATACTCATTCAAATTGTGGTAAAACATTTGGCATGTCCATATGGTTTGTCATCCTCCTTCATATATTCATTTATCTTTTTATCTGATAAAATGGTAGCACCCTTTTCCTCTCACTTAATTCATAAGTGCAAGTATTAGTCACAATACAAAACTATATAATTTAAAACTACACATTTCATTTTGTTAATGACTAAAGAGATATTCAAGTATATAATTCTCCTGAGAATAGTCTTGTAAGTCCTCATTTCTTGGGTATATATTAATATGGTATAAACATTCAGATGTCCCAGACAGAAAGCTTCCTGTAACCCTTTTGCATCATAGTGACACTTTTGCAGTTTCTTACACAGCATCTGCTGGATGTATTCTAACTGATGTTAGTGATTCATTTTCTAATAAGTGTTAATATTGATGTGTGAATCAAAATGATTTTGCTCTAGTATCAAATATAGGTCTATCAATTTACTTCTGGATTTTCTTTTCTTTTGTTTTTCTATGCTAGTCTTTCCCTATTTTCTAATTTCTTTCTCAAGTTATCATTTTAACCATGGTGACAACAATGTGTCACAGTTCACTCTAGATCACTTCAGTGTACATGATGAAAGGATATATCTCTAACTCAGAATTAAAACTTCTGTCTATGCCTGGTATAGTTGTACACACATTTAATCCAAGTACTTGGGAGCCAGACACAGTTGTATCTATGTGATTTTAAGGGCATGCTATGCTGCATACTACATTTCAGGACAGCTAGAGCTATGTAGGGAGACCCTGCCTCAAAAACAAAAACAACAAACGTCCTGTCCAAAGATAACTTAATCACAAACACAATGATTAAATGGCTGATGTTTTCAATTTGAGTCACATTATGTTTCTACTATACTTATTGTTATAGTCCACAGTTTGCTTAGGAATGAGTTCAATCCAAGCCTTTTGGAAACATGGCTTAGAAATATGCCTGCTTTATAGGTGCAGGACACACAAAAACAGGGATCCACCATGCATATAATATCTCCATAGAATATTTACTCAAATTGAGTATAATTTACATTGTCAGAAAAATACATTTTAAATGAATTCAATCATAGTTTCTGTAGAATTAAGAAACACCAAGAAATAAAACTAGAAAATGCCTTTTTAACTGTACTGTACCATGCTGTGGGATGTATGGCAAATGTGTTGCTTATTAATCAATAAAACACTGATTGGCCGTTGGCTAGGCAGGAAGTATAGGCGGGGCAAGGAGGAGAATAAAGCTGGGAAGTGGAAGGCTGAGTCAGAGAGACACTGCCAGCCACCAAGATGAGAAACAGCATTTGAAGATGCCAGTAAGCCACGAGCCACGTGGCAAGGTATAGATTAATGGAAATGGATTAATTTAAGCTATAAGAACAGTTAGCAAGAAGCCTGCCACGGCCATACAGTTTGAAAGCAAAGTAAGTCTCTGTGTTTACTTGGTCGGGTTTGAGTGGCTGTGGGACTGGCAGGTGAGAGAGATTTGCCCTGACTGTGGGCCAGGCAAGAAAATTCTAGCTACAAATAGCGTCCAACGTGGTGGCAAGAGTTTCCACCTAAAAACTGAGAAAAAAGATTCTAAAACGGAGCTAAAAACAGCCTCCTAATTGTCTCTCTCAAATGAGCAGCAGCTGCTGGTTTGAGCTACCGGTGGGTTCCTAGAGTGTGTGCTTAACCTGCCGTATGGCGGGAATGAGGCCTCTGCAAGTGGCACATTAAGCTGCATGGTGGATTTAGCTTTTGCAGATATATATATATATATATATATATATAAAGAGGTTTCTGGGCTACATGTTGCTTGGTGACTTCGAAATTTAGATGTTGCTTTGGAAAAGAGTCTCTTTTGTTTCCACAGAAAGCCAGAGGCTATGGATTTGTTCAAGATTAAGATACATCAGGTTTGACCAGCCAAGACCCCCTGTAAGATCTCCGATGACACCATGGCCCAGATGATCCAACATCCAGAATGGTTTCAAGGCAACTGGCTCAGACGATACAGCCTCATGGACTATTCCATAATTCTAAAATTTTCTTTGTTTCCCCATTAGATACAGCGCCCCCCTCCAGCAGAAAGTAGTAAGAGAAGCTACGCCCAAATTCCCAAATGATATGTAATTTTACTTTGTTAAGGTTAAAACATTCCTTTTTGGGAAAAAAAAGGGGGA
Source organism: Peromyscus eremicus (assembly GCF_949786415.1). NCBI lineage: Eukaryota > Metazoa > Chordata > Mammalia > Rodentia > Cricetidae > Peromyscus > Peromyscus eremicus. The sequence goes on from NC_081439.1 coordinate 124,813,424, forward strand.
AGTGCTGTGGGATGTATGGCAAATGTGTTGCTTATTAATCAATAAAACACTGATTGGGCATTGGCTAGGCAGGAAGTATAGGCGGGGCAAGGAGGAGAATAAAGCTGGGAAGTGGAAGGCTGAGTCAGAGAGACACTGCCAGCCACCAAGATGAGAAACAGCATGTGAAGATGCCGGTAAGCCACGAGCCACGTGGCAAGGTATAGATTAATGGAAATGGATTAATTTAAGCTATAAGAACAGTTAGCAAGAAGCCTGCCACGGCCATACAGTTTGAAAGCAAAGTAAGTCTCTGTGTTTACTTGGTCGGGTTTGAGTGGCTGTGGGACTGGCAGGTGAGAGAGATTTGCCCTGACTGTGGGCCAGGCAAGAAAATTCTAGCTACAGTACCAAGAATATGTCACCATTTACCATAAATTGTCTCCAAAATGAGAATCCCTTTATGGCCATATCTTCTATATTAATCTTTTGGAGTTCGCTACTTTAAACACAAATTCCTCTCTAATTTTTTTGTTTCATTTCATTTTATTTTTCTTTATTAAGAAATTCTTTACTCATTCCTCATGCTATCCACAGACCCCCCTCCTCCCTCCTCCCACCCCAGCCTTCTTTCCTAAGCCACCCCACATCCCCACATCCCTCAAATCGAGGTTTCCATTGGGAAGTCAGCAGAGCCCAGCTCACTGAGCCTAGGCAGGTCCAAGCCCCTTCCCACTGCACCAAGGTTGTGCAAGGTGTCACACCACAGGCACCAGATTCCCAGAAGCCTGCCCATGCACCAGGGACAGATCCCAATCCCCCTGCCTAGGTTCCCCCAAAACAGTTCAAGCAAAACAACCATCTTCCGTGTCCAGAGGACCTAGTCCAGTCCCATGGGTGCTCCACAGCCACCAGTCCACAGTTCATGGGTTTCCACTAGTGTGGTCCATCATCTCTGCACATCTTCCCATCATGATTTTGACATCCCTCACCTGCAGTATCTCTCCTCTCTCTCATCAATCGGGTTCCCGGAACTCAGCCTGGTGCCTGGCCGTGGATCTCTGTATCTGCCTCCATCTGTCACTGGACAAAGGCTCTATGATGACAGCTAGGTTATTTACTAGGCTGGTCACCAGACTAGACCAGTCCAGGCACCCTCTGGACCACTGCCAGCAAACCAAGGTGGGGTCAATCTTGTGGATTCCTGAGAGCCTCCTTAGCACCCTGCCTCTTCCTATATTTTTTTTTGTAAGAAGAATAGATAAGGAAAAGATGGTACATATGTGCCATGGAATACAATTTGGATAAAAAGAAAAATGAAATCATGAACTTTGTATGTAAATTGATGGAACTAGAAAAGATCATATTGAATGAAGTAACCCAGGCTCATAATAAAAAAAATTTTCATGTTCTCTCTCATTTTTAGTTCTTTGCTCCAAATCTTCAGATGTCAGTACTTATGCTAGAGTAACTATAGAAACCTGGAAAATAAAAAAAAAAAGTACCATAATGGGTGGGAAGAAGCAATAAAGAGGGAATATCAGTATACAGTTGATATGAAAGAAAAATTTGAAAATGGAGGCTTCAATTTAATAGGAGGAAGGTTGTGGTGACATATTGTGTACCCCAATAAAGCTTGCTTGAGTATCAGAGGACAGAGCCAGCCACTAGATTCAACATAGAGGCCAGACAATGGTGGCATACACCTTTAATCCTATCACTTGGTAGGCAGAGATCTGCCTGGTTCTCTGTGAATTCAAGGTCACACTGGAAACAGAGGCAGGCAGTGGTAGCATACACCTTTAATGCCAGTACTAAGAAGCACACATACCTTTAATCCCAGAGGTGATGGCAGAGCAAAGAAAGGTATATAAGGCATGAGGAAACAGGAACTAAGGCAGTTCAGCTGAGAACTTTTGGATGAGAACTCAGAGACTTTCAGTTTGAGGAAACAGGATCAACTGAGGAGTTGGCAAGGTGAGGTCGGATGTGGCTTGCTCTGCTTCTCTGATCTTTCAGCTTTCACCACAATATCTGGTACTGGGCTTTTTATTATAAGACCATCAAGATTCAAGCAAAAGAAGGAAGATAAGACAGTTGAAAAGGAAAGAAGGGGGAATATAAAACACTAAGTATGTTTGAAAAAGCCATCAGTAATAATATCCCTTTATATTTAGCTAAAAGTACATGTAATACATGTATTTGCATATACCCACATCCTTACATAGATATAGATGCAGATATAGATATACAGTTTAAATGAAGTTACCACTTGATATGATAGTGCTCCTAACAATAGCCATAGACTGTGTAGCAAAACCCTCAGTACCAAGTATGAGAAATCTCTTAAGTTGTTGGTCAGAGGATTCCAAGAGACTAAAAACAATATAGGCTATTTGTGTTGCCCTTGGTTGATTCCAGAAGTTGAAGGTAAGACTGTATTGATTAAGACACCATAGATCTTGAACATAGGACTTGAAGGATCCAAGCTTCAATTTTTAAATTGTAACATTTTTTCTTATTTTTCTTTTATTGAAAATACTTTTTCTTCATTCAATATATTCTGATTGCTGATTCCCCTCTCCTTACTCCTCCCGGATCCTGAAGTCATGTAATTCACAAGTAAATGGATGGAGCTAGTAAAATAATCATCCACAGTGAGGTAATACAGATACAGAAAGACAAATATTGTATGTATTTATTTACACTGGGTATGTGATATGAATTCAGTAATGAACAAACTACAATTCATATAAACACAGGGGTTATATATAGAGTAAGGGACTATAAAGGAGGGCTGTATCTCCCCAGGAAGGGGAAAAGAACAGATACACAGGGAAGGGCGGGGAGATGGGACTGTAAAAGAAGATCAAACTACTCTGCGATGTTCCTTCTATATGCCATGAATACGTATTTCTTTCATTGGTTGATAATGAAGTTGTTTTGGTCTATGGAAAAACAGGATAAGATTAGGCAAAAGAATCAAACTAGAACTCAGAGGAGGAAGGTCAGGGTTAATACAGATACCACAAGCTGCCCAAGAAGCAGGATGTTGGAGCATCAGTAAGCCATAGACCATGTGGCAATAAATAGATTAATAGGAATGGCTTAATTTAAATGTAAGAGCTAGTTAATAATAAGCCTGAGTCACTGGCCAAATATTTATAATTAATATAAGTTTCTTTGTGGTAATTTGGTAATTGGCTGCTGGGTATTTGGGAACAAGCAGGACAGAAAATCTGCCTGTATTTACATCAAACACTGAGTAGGAAGGAAAAGGGGAAATGTAATTTTGGTTTATATTAAAGCAGTTACTTAGTATACATGATGGATTTTTTGAATTAAACATGCACACACACACACACACACACATACAGAGAGAGAGAGAGAGAGAGAGAGAGAGAGAGAGAGAGAGAGAGAGAGAGAGAGAGTAACCAAGACAAATATCAAATAGTGGTACATTTTATTCAGAAAAATCAAAGATGACAATATGGTAGCAAATGACAGATACTAACTTAACTTGAGTTAGTAAGCTGCTCTACTTTCCACCAAGGTAAACTGATCACAAAACTTAATTATGAAAGAGTCAATCCAGCAGCAGTTAACATGGGTCAGCGTTACACAGATCTCTATGCCCTATGAACTCTGTGTTAGAATATAGAATCTTTGGGTTATTTATACCAAGAATGGTATATCTGGAAGTTGTGGAAAACCTACTTTCAGGTTTATTGAATAAACTCCACAATGATCCTATTGATAGACCCCAGATCCAGGGTACTACCTTCTCAGGTGGGTGGCCCAAGAACCCAGATCCGGTCCAGTTGATGCAAATAGCAAGAGTCAGGTTCCTCTCATGCTGAGAGCAAGATTTGTCCCTACTGCAGCCACATAGGTACTTTTAAAGGAAAAAAAACCACAAAAGCCATAAGATTACAATTCCCACACAATTTCGTTCTGATTGATTTATGTTTAGAGGCTAATTTCACAAGATCATGGCCTGATCACAGGGTGGGTACAATCATGTCTGCATACACATTCTTCCTGAAACCTCAAGGGGGGTATCAGGGTGGGAGTGAAGGTTACACAAAGGTAACCTTTCCTGGAACACTTGCAATTATCACAGTCACAGTTGAGCACATCTTTTAACAGAAATTTCTTTACATTGTTACATTGTGGCAGGGGTGGTTGAATAATGGCCGAGTCAGTTTGCCCTTGGAAATAGCTTTTTAGTTCCTCATTCTCCTGGGGCTTGGGGGCTGTAAGCCTGAAGGGTTAGGGTCTTTCACTATAATGGTTGCACCAGTTTGGGCTCTCACCATCAGTGAGTGACTCTTCAGCAGCATTTGACATCACTTGTGGTTTTTTTTTTGGTTTTTTTTTTTTACTTTTTTTTTTTTACATTCTCAGTGGAATAGGATAAAATCTCAAAGTACTTTTAATTTGCATTTCACCTGTGCTGTAAAGTATTAAATTTGTGTGAGGAATGGGAGATCGTGGTAAAGAGGGATGATGAAGGGAAGGATATATAGATGCATCTCTCTCTCTCTCTCTCTCTCTCTCTCTCTCTCTCTCTCTCTCTCTACCATTCAATGATATGACAATGCCCCCACTAGATAGGATAATAAATATAAAGCCCAGTGCCAGTGATGGGATAACTCTTCTAGAGATATTAGGTAATGAGGTGCCACAGTATCCCCCAAATTGCAGTCTATTGTCAGTATTCTCAGTTGTCCTCCACAACTTGATGGCAAGACCCTATTGCTGAACAAACAATATACTGAAGTCAGAACACAGAAAAATCAAGTTGATATTGACCTGTAAGTTTCATCCCTACTGCTTATCTTCTTAGTGCTGGAAGCTGTTATATATAATGAAGGAGAAAAGTAATCATAAATCTTACCCAGATGTGGACCTTGTGAGTTAAAATAATGACTGGCCTGGCAAGACATGCTCACTGACATGTATTGAGAATGGAAATAATGTCATGAGATTAACCAGTCACTTTCTGATTAGATTTAAGTCTTGCTCCATAAGATGAAACCCATACGTAGCACTACTATTGACCAAGAACTTATATAACCAGAGAGATCTTAGACCCTAAGAGGAAACATTATTGTCTTTTTGTTATCTTTTGGGGGCCTGCCACCCAGCTCCCAAATAAATCACACATGGAAGTTTATTTTTTTATTTTTATTTATTTTATTTTATTTTATTTTATTTTATTTTATTTTATTTTATTTTATTTTTGAGACAGGGTTTCTCCATGCAGTTTTGGTGCCTGTCCTTGGATCTTGCTCTGTAGACCAGGCTAGCCTCAAACTCACAGAGATCTACCTGGCTCTGCCTCCCAAGTACTGTGATTAAAGGCGTGAGCCACCTTCATCCAGCTTTGGAAGTTTATTCTCAATTATAAATGTCCAGCCTTAGCTTGGCTTGTTTCTTGTCAGCTTTTCTTAACTTTAAATTATTCCATCTACCTTTTGCCTCTGGGCTTGCTCCTTTTCTTTTTTCTGTATTTTTTACTTTCACTCGTACTCCATGGCTGGCTGAGTGGCTGCATGGCTGGCCTCTAGCATTCTACTCTCCTTGTCCTCTTGCTTTTTTTTTCTTTCTTCTTGTACCTCCCATATTTCTCCTTCTTTTTATATACTCAGCCTGCCAGCCCCACCAATCCTTTTTCCTGCCTCTCTATCAGTTGTTCAGTTCTTTATTATACCACAGCTTCACAGAGTTAAACAAATGCAACATAAAAAATGCAACACATCTTTGCATCATTAAACAAATGTTCCACAGCATAAATATAACACATCTTAAAATAATATTCTACAACACTTTCCCCTTTTGTCTAAATAAAAATGAAAGGTTTTAACTTTAATATAGTAAAACAATATGCAACAAACAGTTATCAAGTAAGAATTACATTTACAATATTCTTCCCATTTGTTGTTAGCAAATTAGAGAAAACAATGCATTATCGACCCTATCTTAGTGAATCCAAAGCTTTACACCTAATTTATTTTCTGTTTTAACTATGGAAACAAAAACAAAACCTCTTCTCCAAAGCATTTTTTTACTTCCATTTTAAAGTTAAGAAATTCCTAAAGTATCTAGGTTTATTCAATTTTGCAGTCCTGCTCACAATCCCATGTCTCCCAGCAGCTGTCTCTTGCTCATCAGCCATCAAAAACTTCAAAATCAACACAATACTATATAGGATCCAGACTCCCTGTGCATTTTCCATCTTATGTGGCTTTTTTCTTCTATATTACTTTTACTCTCTCTTTAACGATTACATTTTTAAATTCTTTCTTTCTTTCTATAACTACCTATGTCCATTTTCTTTCTTAAGTCTACACACATTGCAAAGCACAGTAGACCCTGCTTCAATGTTTTTTCCACCTGGACCTCTTTTACTGCATATCTTTTCTCCCTTTTTGGCTGCATGAGCAAAAAATTGCTAAGCAGTAAGTCTAGGACCTATATGCAGCTTTGGTGGCTGTCTCAGCCTGCTTCTCAACTTGGGAAAGCCAAGCCTAAAGCCATTGGCCTGATCAGAGGTGCATATCCAGGGAGAGCCATGACTAAACTTCTCAACCCATTGCAATTGACCAGGAAGTGCATATCTTCCTAGCTGTAGGAAGCTGGTACCTGCATTGCCACAGGCATTTTTTTACTTAGCTCGCCATTTTTATTTAGTGCTACCATCTGAACAGCGCCTCTCAATGGAGCTTTTTCCTTTTTTTGTTCTTTCTTTCTTTCTTTCTTTCTTTCTTTCTTTCTTTCTTTCTTTCTTTCTTTCTTTCTTTCTTTCTTTCTTTTCTTCTCTTCAGCTTTCTTAAGCCCTATGTAGAAATTTGCCCCATATTGGGCTCCAAAATATTGTTGGTTATTTCTTCTCTTTTGGGGACCCACCACCCAGCTCTCAAATAAATCACAAACAGAGGCTTATTCTTAATTATAAATGTCCAGCCTTAACTTGTCTTGTTTCTTGCCAGCTTTTCTTAACTTCAAATTAACCCATCTACCTTATGCCTCAGCTTTTTCCTTTTCTTATTTCTGTATTTCTTACTTTCACTCTTACTCCATGGCTAGCTGGATGGCTGGATGGCTGGACCCTAGCATCCTTCTCTCCTTGTTCTCTTGCTCTTTCTTCTTTTTTCTTGCTCCTCCCAGATTTTTCCTTCTTTTTATTTTCTCTGCCTGTCAGCCCTGCTTATCTTTTCTCCAGCCTTGCTATTGGCTCTTCAGCTCTTTATTAGACCATCAGGTGTTGTAGACAGGCAAAGTAATACAGCTTCACAAAGTTAAACAAATGCAACATAAAAGAATGCAACACATCTTTGCATCATTAAACAAATGTTCCACAGCCCAAACAAATGTAACACATCTTAAAATATTCTACAACGGAACATGCTATTTTTTTTTCCGAGACAGGGTTTCTCTGTGTACCTTTGCGCCTTTTCCTGGAACTCACTTGGTAGCCCAGGCTGGCCTCGAACTCAGAGAGATCCACCTGGCTCTGCCTCCCAAGTGCTGGGATTAAAGGCGTGAGGCACCACCGCCCGGTGCTACTCTTTTTTAAGAAAATTTTTTCGTTAATTTTTACTCTTATTCTGATAAATAAGCACACTATTAAACAGGCTCCCAATGACACTCATAGACAATTCATCTCTCAATACTCATTAAAGAACCTTCTATTTGCAGTAAATGGTCATTAGTAGGTAAACCCCAAACTGGCATAGGTATAAAGAATAACAAATCATGAAATGCTCAGCCCTAAATAGAACATCTATATTACACCCCCTACTCCCAAGGTTTTGATATCATTGTGGAAGTGGAGAAGTAAGGAATGTAGGATATAACCATGTTGTATGACTATAAGGAAACAGTAATTTAAAACAGAGCTGAGCTTCTACACCTGTAAACTCATTGTAGTTATGACAATATGTGCAAGATCTGTGCAAGCACAAACCAGATCAAATTCCAGCCTGTAGAAAGGATGTGGGCATGAAGTAACAACACTGGTACCTGCTGGGAAGGAGAAAATCAGTTTCCACTGAGTGTAGGCACTAGTCTTTAAGCAATGTGGTAAGGGAAGGCCACATATCCAAAAATAAATGGGCAGCACAAATTGGACTTAATAGTTAAAAAAAGGAAGAACTTAAAATGGAATAGGTATGGAAGGATGTGGATCAGGGAGTAGATGGCCAAATGGGTGGTGATTATGATTAAAAGATGTACAACATTCTCAAGCGGAAGTGCCCTTCTTTCTTTCTTTTCTGCTGGGTACCAGCTCCTTGCTGTCAAAACGGGGAAGTTCATGAAACCCAGGAAAGTGGTGCTGGTCCTGGCTGGACGCTACTCCAGATGCAAAGCCGTCATCATGAAGAACATTGATGATGGCACCTCAGACCGCCCTTACAGCCATGTCCTGGTGGCTGGAATTGACCGCTATCCCTGAAAAATGACACGGGCAAGAAGAAAATCGCCAAGAGGTCAAAGATCAAGTCCTTTGTGAAAGTTTATAACTACAATCACCTCATGCCCACCAGGTACTCTGTGGACATCACCTTGGACAAAACAGTTGTCAACAAAGATGTCTTTAGAGACCCAGCCTTGAAACACAAGGCCAGGTGGGAGGCCAAAGTCAAGTTTGAGGAAAGATGCAAGACAAGGAAGAACAAATGGTTTTTCCAGAAGCTTCGCTTTTAGGTATATTTTTGTTCCCATCATTAAAAAAAATGTACAAAATTCTCAAAGAAATATTAAAATGTTATATACTCAATTCTTGCAATTAAGTATACAAACAAAAAACCAGAAACATATAGGGCTTTAAATGCCAGAGTAAGAAGCATATTTCACAAAGCCAGTTTAAATGAGCTTTTTCTGATTCTACTTACCATAAATCTAATAACTTTGGCTAATAGAGCACCTGATAATATGGCATGCACAAATTTTGATACCTTAATAATTTAATCAGTAGCTATATGCCTCTTGTGAGATAAAGACTCTTCATTGGTTAAGTTTCTTTTAAATTTTCTGTGAAACTTGTTACTCTTTCAAAAAAATGTTAATCTCCTGTATCCCTAATTCAGTTATAATCTCTAAAATTCAAAAGTTCATAAAATCAAATGAGTTTACAGGGGAACATTTCTGTTTACATTTTATGTTCTCATAAAAGTTCCCTTTGAAATATCTGAACAAGTATTGAAATTTTACTTGATTAACAAGATTTCAAGACTTTTTCTCTGCCATTTATATAATAAAGAGATATAAGAATCCTGGCTGAGTTCTTATGATCAGGCTCCTTTAGTTGTTTGTTGGGGGATATGCTTGGATATCTGAATCATCTTTACATTATAGCAATTTACTCAAACATATTGATATGTAATGATGAGAATATGTATTTAGCTCTGACAAAATTGTTTTGTGATATTTTGTTTGTGTTCTGACAAATAAAGCTTGCTTGAAGTCAGAGGGTTGAACTAGCCTCTCGTTAACTGTAGAGGTCTGGAGGTATGCACAGAGATTAAACAAGAAGTGATAAGGTGGGGCAGAGACAGGATCTCAGCCCTTTTGGACTGGAGGAATAGAACAGACAGGAAGAGACTGTAGCTACTCCCCCGCTTCTCTGATATTTCAGGCTTTTACCATCATATCTGACTCTTGGTTTTTATTGAAAAGATTAATTGGATTTATGTATAATCTGGTATCCAACTTTTGGGGAATGAATTCATGATAAGTTGTTTGCCAGTGACTTTGTAGGCACTGGCACACACCAAAGCTGCATGTGGCAATTGAACTCAGAGAAGTCGCCTCAACACTTCTCCAAGTCCTCTGAGTTAGTGTGGGATTTTCCTGTTGTAGCCTTTCTATAGCAATCTCCAAAAGCTCCAAACTCCATAGGCACCTATATTCCAAATGCTGCCAGAATTATCCTCTCACCACCAGCCATCTCTGCCTTCAGGTAGCTGTGCTTTCACTTGCCATGGGTCAATGAATCACTCCACCAATATACAAATATTCAAATGAGAAAATATATTTCTAAAATCTTCTGAAAAGCCAACATCTGGGAACTAAGAGTCTGCTACATGTCCTCAAAATGGAGAGACCTACACATTCTTGGTCTCACTGTGACTTTATACACCATACTTCCCAGCACAAGTTATCATAACTTCCCTTGGGAACTATGAACAGGCTCAACAGTTTGTATCATTCTTTATAAGCAGTGGCAATGTTAGATCTTTGTATATATCTTTATTTGTGATAGAGAGCTAGATGTCAGAGAGAAATAGGACAGTTTCAAGAGATGCTTTGAGGGGTTTCTTATAAACTTGATATGTCCTTTCTTCCCTTCATTTTAGAGTAATAGTCTTTCTTATTCCCATGTGTAATCTAGACCTCTCACTACAAAAAATATCATTACACTTCTCTTGGCCTGTTGACTCAGTATCAGGAAGATACTAAAGGGGATTGCTAGCACTTAACAGAATCAATGTTGTAGAAATTTTTTTAAATTTTATTTTATAATTTAATTTAATTTTACATATCAGCTACGAATTTCCTTGTTCTCCCCTCTCACCCCCCACCTTCCCCCAAGCCCACCTCCCATTCCCATCTCCTCCAGGGCAAAGACTCCCCTGGGGATGGAGTTCAAACTGGTAGATTCAGTTCAGGTAGGTCCAGTCCCCTCCTCTCAGGCTGAGCTAAGTGTCCCTGCATATTTCTCTAGTACTAGGTTTTTTAAATGAGTGGAATTTGAAGTACTAAGAAGTATGTCTTTCTATGTATGTGTTAATCTTTTATATTTAATATAGTAAGCAGCTTATAGAAAAAGCAAAATTTGGATTTTTAAAAGATATAGTGAATCATTATTTTATAATGACTAACTATTACACAATATAATATATATGTATATATGCATGTACATATATATGTATAATCTGAAGTTATACCACTTGAGATGATAATACTCCCCTACAAGAGCCACAGAGCATCTAATAAAAACCATGGAAACAAACGTGAGAAACTTCCTTTTGAGTAGTTTGTCATAGGAGTCCAAGAGACACCCTCAACAATATAGCCATTTCTGTTTCCCTTGGTAGCCTCCCGTAACTTGAAGCTAAGACCGCATTGTTGAATACACTAGTCTCTTTAAACACAGAACTCAGAAAATTCCAGATGTATCTCAGCTGAAAGCCTCTTCCCTGTGGACTAACTTTCATAGTACCAGAAGGTTCTATGCAAGCAATAAGAAAGAAACACATAGTCCTACCCTGCTGTGATATCTAAGAACCACAACAACAACCAGAACAGAAAGATAGCTCTAAGTGTACAACAGTAGAACTTATGGTGACAACCAATAGCTGTTTAATTGGAATCAAGGCCCCTTCACAGGAAGACACTGTAAATCTAGCCAACAGTCAATGGTTGTTGAGGTCATGGATCTTAGGGGAGAATCTACTACTGACACTTTCCTAAACCAGTATAATTTCTAGTTGTAGTGTTAATATTTAATCCTTATATCCACAGATAAATGCAGATCTAACACCTCATCAAAGAAGCTTTTTTTGCAGGAAGAGAAATTAGAGATAATGAAAACTAGTCAAAATGTGAGAAGAACTGATGATGGAATGCTTGGCTACAACTGATACATATACAACACAATTCCTGTTTCCAAGACTCAGAGAACATTACAGAAGAGGGGGAAGAATGACTGCAAAGACCAAAAGAATGAGAAGTCTGGTATGAGATTGTACCTTCTTATTATGATAGGGAAGTAGCACCCAAGAAATCTCAGCAATAAGGCTGCCTAAACAAGACCACTGACAGTTGACATTACAACTAGATGAGGGAAATATCATGGAACCATATGAGTAGATGAAGAGCTGCAAGCAATTAGCAACTACTGGGAAAAGGACAATTAGTAGTCTTCCCAAGGGACAAGAATCTTAACCAGTTAGCCAGTATTGAATGGTCAGTCCTAAAGTAACATAAATGTAGGCAATCTTAAAGGGATTCATCAGGTTATAGTTTTGTGCTTACTTTTATGTGTATATGTAACTATAATTGAAGAAGAGGAGGGCAAATGGAGAAGGGAGGAGATTGAAAGAGTGTAAGGGAAGAGATAAAGTTGGAAAATTATATAATTAAACTTTAATAAATAAAATACAAATATATGATTTACTATCTGATTATATGGAACTGAATCTTCAGCTCTTATGTACTTTCATGATTTATTTATTCTTTGAATATCTCATATGTTTTATACAATGTATTTTGTATAAATATTCCTATAAATAGGAATTCCTACTGCTATCCCTACTGCTGTAATGAATTACCATAGAGTGAGTACTTTAAATACAATTCATTTCTTATATTTGTCAATGTTGGAATCTGAGATCATAACATGCCACTAGACTTGGTATCTAGAGAGAGTTTGGTGTCTGCATCTTCTAAGTGTGATGAACATAACATCCTCACATGACAGAAGGTCAGGAGGACAAAATGTCCTGGTCATTTCCCTTGATCTCTTTTTTGAGGTCTCTAATCTCTTCCTAAAGGAAATACTATAATATTGTAATATTAGGGTCACAGTTCTAACATGAGATTTGGAAAGAATGTGAACATCAAAATAATATTAATATAGAAACTCATGATACTGGCCATGGGAGACTCAGTATCATAGAATGGAAGCTGATTCAAAGCATATGGAGCCTTCTAGTGAACCTTGCCCGAATGATATTATTCCTCACTGGTACTGTATTTGAGTCTTTTTTTCTGACTAGCTCTTACACTTAAATTAACCCATAATTCTTATTTATGTTTAGCCATGGGGCTTGGTACCCTTTCTCAATTCTGCCATGTCATCTTGCTGCCTCTGTGTTTGGCTGGTGAAACCTAAGTCAGCCTTTCCTCTTCCCAGAATTCTCCTCATCTGCTTACCCCATCTATACTTTCTGTCTGGCTACTGGCCAATTAGCATTTTATTTATCAACCAATCAGAGCACAGAATCTCTGGTGTAGAGGATACAATAGAGGAAATAGATTCATCAGTCAAAGAAAATACCAAAGCCAAAAAAGTCATAATATAAAACATCCAGGAAATCTGGGACACCATGAAAAGGCCAAATCTAAGAATAATAGGGATAGAAAAAAGAGAATACCAACCCAAAGGCACAGAAAATATATTCAACAAGATCTTAGAAGAAAACTTTCTCAACTTAAAGAAGGAAATACCTGTGAAGATACAAGAAGTGTATAGATCACTAGACTAGACTCCCCCCCAAAAGTCCCCTCGCCACATAATAATTAAAGAAATAACCTACAGAATAAAGGAAGAATATTAAGAGTATCAAAGGAAAAAGGCCAAGTGACTTATAAAGGCAAACCCATCAGAGTAAGACCTGATTTCTCAATGGAGTTTTTGAAAGCCAGAAGAACCTGGACAGATGTAATGCAGACACTAAGAGACCATGGATGCCAGCCTAGAATAATATACCCAGCAAAACTTTCAAACACCACAGACAGAGTGATTAAGACATTCCAAGACAAAACCAGATTTAAACAATACCCATCCACAAATGCAGCCCTACAGAAAGCACTAGAAGAAAAATTCCAACCTAAGGAATTCAGATACACCCACAAAAACACAGGCAATATATAACCCCACAGCAGTAAATCCCAAAGAACAGAAATACACACACACTACCACTAAAAGATAATAGGAACTAACAATCACTGATCATTAATATCCCTTAATATCAATGGACTTAATTCACTTATAAAAAGACATAGGCTAACAGAATGGATACAAAAACAGGATGCATCTTTCCGCTGCATACAAGAAACACACCTTAGTTTAAAAGATAGAGACTACCTCAGAATAAAAGGCTGGGAAAAGTCTTACCAATCAAATGGTCTTAAGAAGCAAGCTTGTGTAGCTATCTTAATATCGAACAAAATAGAATTTAAACTAAAATCAGTCAAAAGAGATCAAGAATTACATTACATACTCATCACAGGAAAGATCCACCAAGATGAAGTTTCAATTCTGATCATTTATGCCCCCCAAACAAGGGCACCCATATATGTAAAATAAATATTACTAAAGCTTAAATCACACATAAAACCTTACACATTAATAGTGGGAAACTTCAACACCCCACTCTCGCCATTGGAAAGATCTGCCAAATAGAAGCTTAACAGAGAGATAAGGGACTTAACTAATGTTATGACTCAAATGGACTTAATATCTATAGAACATTTCACCCTAACAAAAAAGAATATACATTCTTCTCAGCACCACATGAAACCTTCTCTAAAATTGACCACATACTCGGTCACAAAGCAAACATCAACAGATACAAAAAAATTGGAATAACCTCCTGTATTCTATCAGACCACCATGGTTTAAAGTTAGATTTCAACAACAAAAAAAATTACAGAAAGCCTACAATCTCATGGAAACAGAACAAAGCTCAACTGAATCACCAATGGGTCAAAGAGGAAATAAAGAAAGAAATTAAAGACTTCCTAGAGATCAATGAAAACAAATATACTATATACCCAAATTTATGGGACACCATGAAAGCAGTGATAAGAGGAAAATTCTTAGCACTAAATGCCCACATAAAGAAGTTGGAGAAATCTCACACTAGTAACTTAAGAGCACTCCTGAAAGCCCTAGAAAAAGAAGCTAAGTCATCCAGGAGGAATAGATGCCAGGAAATAATCAAATTAAGAACTGATGTCAACATGTAGAAGACTACAAATAGATCCATATCTGTCACTGTGCACAATATTAAGTCCAAGTGGATCAAAGATCTCAACATAAATCCAGTTTCTCTGAACCTGACAGAAGAGAAAGTAGGAAGTAGTCTTGAACACATTGGCACCAGAGATCACTTACTAAATATAACACTAGTGGCACAGACACAGGGAGAAACACCTAATAAATGGGACCTCTTGAAACTGAGAAGCTTTTGCAGGGCAAAGGACATCATCAATAAGACAAAACAACAGCCTACAGAATGGGAAATGATATTCACCAAGCCCGCATCTGACAGAGGGCTGATATTCAGAATATATACAGAACTCAAGAAACTGGATATCAAAATACCTAACAGTATAATTAAAAAATGGGCTATAGAGCTAAACAGAATTCTCAACAGAAGAAGCTCAAATGGCTGAAAGAAATTTAAGGAATTGCTCAACATCCTTAGTCATTAGGGAAATACAAATCAAAATGACTCTGAGATACCATTGTACACCTCTCAGAAAGGCTAAGATCAAAAACAATGAAAACAGCTTATGTTGGAGAGGATGTGGAACAAGGGGAACACTCTGCCACTGTTGGTGGGAATGCAAACTTTTATAGCCACTTTCAAAATCAGTGTGGCGCTTTCTCAGAAAATTGTGAATCAATCTCCCTCAAGACCCAGATATACCATTTTTGTGAATACACCCAAGGAATGAAAAACAATGACATCTTGAGGTTTGTAGGCAAATGGATGGAACTAGAAAATATCATCCTGAGTGAGGTAACTCAGACTCAGGAAGACAAACATGGTATGTACTCACTCATAAGTGGATACTAGAAGTAAAGCAAAGGATAACCAGACTGCAACTCACAACTCCAGGGAGGCTACCTAGTAAAGAGGACCCTAGGAAAGACACAGGGATCACCCAATGATGGAGAAATGGATGAGTTCTACATGAGCAAACTGGGAGTAAGGAGGGGGGTGTAATAGAGGGCAAGGTTCAGGGGAAAGAGAGCTTAGGGTATGGGAGTTCCTAGCTGGATCAGGAACAGAATGCTAGAACAAGGAAAGAAATACCATGATAAATGAAGACCCCAGGGGAATAGGAAGAAGCAGAGTGCTAGAGAGGTCCCCAGGAATCCACAAAAATGACTCTACTATAGACTCGAGAGGGTGCCTGAGCTGACCTACTCTGGTGATCGGATGAGTGAACACACTAACTGTCATGATAGAACCCTCATCCAGTAACTGATGGAAGCAGATGCAGAGATCCATGGCCAAACCCCAGGTGGAGCTCCAGGAGTACAATCCATGAGAGAGAGGAGGGATCATATGAGCAAGTGATATCGAGACCATGATTGGGAAAATTACAGAGAAAACTAGCAAAACTAGTGGAAACACATGAACTGTGATCCAATAGCTGTGGAACCCCCATGGAACTGTACTAGGCCCTCTGGATAAGTGAGACAGTTGTTTAGCTTGAACTGTTTAAGGGGTCCCCAGGCAGTGAGACTGGGACCTGTCCTTAGTACATGAGATGGCTTTTTGGAACCTAGTGCCTATGCTGAGACACTTTGCGAGGCCTTGGTGAAGCCAGGAGGGGATTGGACCAGCCGCAACTGAATATACCAGGCTCTGCTGACTCCCCAGGAGAGACGTTGCCTTTGAGGAGGTGGGAATGGGGGGTGTGTTGGGGGAGAAGCTGGGGTGTGGGAAAAGGGAGGACAAGGGAATCCATGGTTGATATATAAAATGAATAGAAAATCTCTTAATAAAAAGAAAATAAAAAAATCAATGGGTGGTAGCACATGCCCTTAAACCAACCACTTGGCAGGCATGGTCTCCTTGTTTTCAAGGTCACAATAGGGAACAGAGCCAAGCACGGTGACACATACATGCCTTTAATCCCAGTACCAACCATAGAGACCTGGATGTCTGTACAGATAGTAACAAGGAAGTGAGGTAGCTGGGCTAAGAGCCAATGAGAGGACAGAAAAACAAGGCAATAAAGGTAGACAGGAAGTAGCTCACATATGGGAGCTGCAGAGTTGGTGAGACAAGATTGGTGGCTCTCATTATTTCCCTGACCCCTAATTTGGCTCCATGTTTTTTTATTTAATAAGACCATTTAGAAATCCATCTAAGAATGTAGTTATTTGGGTATTATTATAGGTAATTTCATCAAAATCCTTACTCTGTGGAGAGTAATTCATGATAATTCCTGTCAGATATAAAGATGTTAACTCCTATATAGCCCTATGTGCAATTCTATTTTCCTGTGATACAATTAATATGAATACTATGCAGTATGCCCTCAAAATGGAAATTTTAGTTTTAATAAAAGTCTTTTTATCACACTATGTATTTGAAGTATCATAAGGGAACATTTCCTTACACAAATAAAACTCCTTTTGTGCAATTCTTTGTTCAGTTCTTTTGTTTTTATTTTGATGACTAGAAAATTAACACATACTAATCATCACTAACTACCTCATTGCATTTAACTTTAGTTAAATCAACATGAGGGGGACATAGATGACAGCAAATCACAAACTCACAGAAATTACTTTTTTGTGAATAATTTCTGACTCTGTGCAAATAATAATAAAGAAACTATCAACCATAACAATAGCCTTCTCTAAGTGAATTGCTAAAATGAGCCAATTGTAGAATTGAAGCTTTGTGCTCATTTCATTTACACAACAATTATGAAGCATGCTAACATTTTTATATTTTGTTTTTCTGTTTGGAATCAAGGTAATCTGAATGTGAGATTTAATTAGCATACATTTTACACTTACTAATATTACTTTCACTTATTTTTCTCATTTCTGTGCATAATGTACTTTAGGTATTTTATCTAAGCATATGTTCTTCCAAATGTCTTCATAAACTGCCTATAGTTGGCTTCCTCTATATGTTTAATTAACTAGGTTGATTTTTCCTTTTATTTAGTAGAAATAGTAATGAGCAAAGTGTTTATCCAAATTTGATTCAGGCAATATGTTACATCTGAGCTTTTTTTAATCAACTGGTAAAATATGCAATCTCATTCGTTTTTAAAGTAAAAATATTGTTGATATAAATTCCAATCTGTTTTAGAAAAATGTACCCCAAGCTACTAATAATATATAGCTAAAGTCTCTTTGACTTCTAATATTCAATAAAAAGTCAGTACATAAGCATGTTTGTTAAAGAAATTAATGAATGTATTATTTCTTTTTAATAATATGTTTCTAAGTTATTTTCCTCCTAATGTCTGATAGACATGCTTTCTTCCCTTTCCAATATTTCTGACATAAATTTTAACATTTGAAGTAGTTTATGCTATTGCAACTAATATAGCCTCCAGTCTCATAGTCCTCTAAAGTTTTTTACACATATATGTATAAAAATCATCTTATGATAAAAGTTCTTCTGAAGAAAACTAAATGATTCTGGATAAAATACAAACTAGTGACACTGTCCCAAACTTTTTCTGGTATGACTTCAAACAATGCTTAATAGAGCCCTATTTGCCATGTTGTTAGATGTATAATAAATTTTAAATCCTAGAAATATTATGCATATTTTTTCTTGTTTTTGAAGTTCTATCCTTTCTCCCCTCTCCCTTCTCTTCTGTCCTTTTCCCCCTCCCCTTTCCCTAAGACCAAGAAGGCACTGAGTAAGGCAGCTTACATTACTTTTCAATCTCTACATCTGTATACTATAGCCATAAGTATGGTGATACATAACAAGTACATGATAGATAAAAGTCTATCATTACTAACAAAAAAAACAATTCTCACAATCAGGAGTTGGGCAAATGTTATAAAATGATAACCATTACAGTAATGACATCAACATATGATTACTCACTAAAAGGACTTGATAAGCTGTTTTAATAATGTTGTTGGAATCCTACAACATTTAAAACTTGGACTCATCAGCAGAAAGTAATAAGAGCAATACATTCATGTAGATGTAACCAACCATCTTATTAAATAAGAAACACAGAGCCAATTCAGAGAAGAAAGCCAAGAGGTCAGAACTAAGAGCCTTACCCTTCCTGCTTCAGCTATCCTGCTTCAGCCAAGAGAGCTCTCCGAAAAAGAGGCCTACTTCCTGTGTGTCTTTAAATAGTCTAGATGTTCTGCCTTCTCATTGGTTGTAAACTAAACACGTGACTGCCTTGTCATTGCCTGTATGTACCGCCCTCCAGGTCCTTAAAGGCGTGCGCCACCACTACCACGCACTTGCTATGGCTCTATAACTCTGACCCCCAGGCAACTTTATTTATTAACATACAATTAAAATCACATTTCAGTACAAGTAAAATACCACCACACATTCATGTTTGACTTTAATTGTAGAGTTGCCTTTTTCAGTAGATCATATGAAAATTGTTGCAATAGGATATTTTTAAATGAATATCTTCCTAAGCATGTTGTGATATTTTATTTATATTCTGACAAATAAAGCTTGCTGGAAGATCAGAGGGTGGAGCTAGCCACTAGTTAATTATAGAGGTCTGAAACTCTGTACAGACAGGAGACAGGAAGTAATATGGCTGGGTAGAGAGAGGAAAAGATAAAGTCAGGCAGAGACAGGAGCTTGGCCCTTTAAGTCTGAGGAGTCACAGATGTAATAGGTGATGGTGGACCTTCCTTTGCTTCTCTGATCTTTCAGCTTTTACCCCAATATCTACCTCCAGATTTTTATTATTAAGATATATTAGGATCATGCTTTTTCTGACATCCAATTTTTGGAGCACAAATTCTTGAAAAATTCACTTGGCTGTGGCTTTATAGCCACTGGAACACTGGAGCTGCACATAGGGCTCCTGCCAGAGTCACTGCCTTGTTTCTAGGTTTTCTTTTCTTTTCCCCAAGTCCAAGTCTGGGATTTTTTCTGTTGTATTCTCTCTGCAGCAAACTCTCCAGGCACTTGGGCTCCAAATGCTGCTTGAGTTAGCCTCTCACTGGCCAGCTCTGGCTTTAGGCAGCTCCTGCCACATATGCTTCTTCCTCACAATTTCCTGTGTGCATTTCTCAGACAATGGTTCCCTCTCCAAGTGGGTTGTGTGTTTTCTCTGGACCCCTTCCTCTAGCTGCTGCAAAATTAGGTAGCTACCTTGAAAACCCACTTGGGCTTCTACTGTTCTATAAAGTAGCAGTCAACCTAACATCTTCACTATCATCAGCAGCAGATTTGGTGAGACAGTTGGGATTCCTTAAAGGGGAAATCAGTTAAAAAAATGACAGAGGGACAGAGAGTTATTCCAATATTAAAAAATGGGAAATACTATTTCAATGGAGGGAGTTAGGTCTTTATGTTTACACAATAGATGGTTTTAAAATGGAACAATTAAATGAGAGGATAAATAATTTAGATGGGATTTATGTAATGTCAATTACAAACATTGTCAGTTTGATCATTCCTGTTTTTTCCCTAAAAAAGTTGGTTCATATGAGTGCCAAGATACAAGTTTCAGAAAAACATATAAAAACAGGTCATAGAGATTTCAGACCCAGACAGAAGAATTTAAAGAAGAACTAATCTCAGCCTTGCATTATAAGGTTAGAGAGGGATAGCCCAAGGTTTTCAAACAACCAACCTTAGTTTATCCAGTCACCTTACAGAAACTGCCAAATGACAGGTGTCCATAAGGCTATGCGAGAGCTGAATGGACTGCCGTGGGAATGTTAGATTTGAGGAGATTTAAGGAAGCCAAAGTTTCATATGGTATGCATTCACCTTTTTTTAACAGAATTATCCCATAAGACTGGAGAGACATGGTTACATCAGTATTGTAGCCAGATCCTCAATTACAGTGGATAACATGATGGAAAAATGAGGCCATTGAACAATGAAATAAAGCTAGAGGTATTAAAATCTCCCATGCCGGGCAGTGGTGGCACACGCCTTTAATCCCAGCACTCGGATCTCTGTGAGTTCGAGGCCAGCCTGGGCTACCAAGTGAGTTCCAGGAAAGGCACAAAGCTACACAGCTACACAGAGAAACCCTGTCTCAAAAAACTAAAAAAAAAAAAAAAAAAAAAAAAAACCTAAAATCTCCCAAGATCAAATTCTTGGGGAGGGTGATTATGCTGATGTACAAAGACAGTCTCTACACTATGACTATACCCTGTCTCTATGCCATACAGCAGCTTTAAATACCTGAGACAGAATTGAGGAAGTTGGAAAAAGAACTGAGTCATTTACTAATGTTATGCAGCACCCAAAAGAAATCTTCATTTTTTTTTATAATGATTGACTTTAGCTGTAAATAGAATGATAACAAATTCAGAAGCTAGACAAATAAGCATTGAATATTTGGCTTTTGAAAATGCTAATTCACAATGCAAAAGGGAAATTAAGCCTTTAAAGACACAATCAGCACCTTTGGAGGAATGGATCTGAGATACAATCAACATTGAATCACATAACCATGATGATGCTTGGATAGGAGAGGTGGTTCCCAGAGATGTGAAAAAAATCAAAACGTCATGTGTTTAATTGTGGCAAACAAGATCACCTAAGAAGGGATTGCAGACAGGGTGTTCCTAGAAATGATATTTTTGGTTTTTTTCTAGGAATAATCCGAAAAAGAGGCAGGAAAAAGAATTTTAAAAGATCAGTCTGCCTTCAGCTGGGAGAAAAGAGCATGGACAGCCAGGTTTTGCCTTGATGTTTTTCTTGGATTCCTCCATTTCAGGTTGGTTTCTTTCCTCTATTTTCTGATGGAAATAGTAATTGGAAATTACGAACATTTGTCTGAAAGATACTACTGTAAGTTGTTCACATGTGAAATGATGAATTAGTGACCTGAGGACCTTGTCCGAGGTATTCATACCATAAATACTTGTCTTAAACTTATGACAATTGCTATGGGACTAAGAGATAAGGGCCCTAAACAGTCTTTAGTCATATGAAAAAAAGTAGTATAGGTTGGGATCAGAGATAAATTACAGTTGGTGGAATACTTCCCTGATATTTGCAGAGTTTAATTCCCAGTAAAACACACACACACACACACACACACACACACACACACACACACACACGCACGCGCACACACACACACACACACACACACACACACACACACACACGCACGCACGCATGCACACACGCATGCATGCATGCACTCACACACCCACAACAGTAGTATTGTTCATAAAATTATTTTTTTTTATATTTTTAAACTTTGAAATCAGCTTAATTGATGCTATATGGAATTTTTCAATCTGTATAAGTCTTCAATACCAATATTAATAGTGAATCATGAGCTTTAAGATTTCAAATACTTTTTCTGTTTCTGTATGATCTTTAGTATATTATAGTTAGAATACTACCTGTTAATATACTTATTTTTTTATACTTATTTTTAAGAGAAATAATTATAGCTATACTTAAATGCTATTAATCATGTAGAACCACTTCAAGGGCAGTATATTCATTTGTTTAATAAAGAAATCTATTTTCATTTCCTCATTTAAATTTTTCATAAATGAGATAACTTCCAGAAAGCAGAATGACATAACTTTAACAAACTGATTAAAAGTTAAAAAAAGAAATAATTCAAACAGGACACCCCTCCCTTTTGGAGTGTGCAGAGGTGTGGCAAAAACTGACATTGGACTAAGAATGTTGATCAACCCAGGAGAGACAAGGTAACCCTTTGCTTTCAGGAAATGCTTTGGGGGGGCGCCTCTTGCAGGCCTCTAAGTCATATTTGGCTCAGTCATTCTTTGTCCCCATTGGGGAAACTCCTCCCCAGTGCACTTAAAGGATTTAATGTCTATTGTAAAAAACCATACTGCTCTGGATGACATACCAGCTTTAGAAGATAAAACAAAAATAGAAATCATAAAGAAAATAAGAAGATTAGATTCAAACATGAGAGACTTCTTGATTAGAAGATCTGGTAGTTCATCAAACAGCATGGCCATTCATTCAATCTAAATGAACTTATAAGACTAACAAATGCTTTTCATTTGCTCAGATATAGCTGACAAAAGGGAAACTCCCCAAAGTTAGAGTTGGGGCAGGGTTTTTTTTGTCTTTCCAGGAGAAAGAAAGTATCCAGCTAAGGAATCTGAAGACCATTGGACAAATGAGACATCTGAAGAAAAAGGACAAATCACTCAGAGAAAATGTCCCAAGAAAAAGAGTAAATTGTCCTATTGGTATATTTTTTTCCAAAAGGATAAAATTTCATATATTTTTCCAGATGTATGTTTCTGCTATTCTCTACAGACATATAAGGCAAATGGTCTTTTTGTAGCCCCAGTTCAATTAAAAAAAAAAAAAAAGCTAGATTTGGAGTTTGAACATGGCTGTCTCTCCTTCATTAAACTCAAGCATATTTGTTAAAAGGAAAATACAAAACCTATGTCTCTTGTAAAAAGAGCCACCTAATATTGGACAGAAGAAAAGCCAAATTAAGGGCTTATTCTCTTACCACTAATCTCATAATCTCTTGGTTTTATTTTGACTCTTAAAACTTTTCTTAAAGTATAAATATTATCTCAAAATTTATTATATATATATACATATATATGTATATATAACTTATGTCATGATATTAATGGTCATATAGAATACTAATTCTATATAGTTGTTGTTCTTATATGTAGTTTTTCTATGTTAATTAAAACCTCACTTTTTATTTAGACAAAAAGGGAGAAATGCTGTGTGATATTTTGTTTGTGTTCTGACAAATAAAATTTGTTTGAAGTCAGAGAGTGGAGTTAGCCACAAGTCTGGTGGCTGTACAGAGAGGAAACAGTAAGTGGTAAGGCAAGGTGGAGACAGAATCTTGGCCCTTTTGGACTGGAGGAACAGAAGAGGATGGAAGTGACTATGGGTGCTCCCCTGCTTCTCAGATCCTTCAGGTTTTTACTCCATATCTGAACCTTGGTTGTTATTGATAAGGTTAATTGAATTTATGCATCACAAAATACTATAAATTGTAGTGGTATTGTGTTCCCTGAAATATTATGCACCCTAATAAAATTACCTGGGGTCAGAGACAGAACAGCCACAATATTAAACATAGAGGATAGGCAGTAGTAGCACACGCCTTTAGTCCCAGCACTTGGGAGGCAGAGCTAGGCAGAAATCCATGTGTTCAAGGATACAGCCAAGCATGGTGACTCACGCCTTTAATCCCAGAAAGTGAGCCTTTAATCCCAGGGAGTGATGGTAGAAGGCAGAAAGATATATA
This sequence comes from Peromyscus eremicus, assembly GCF_949786415.1. Taxonomy (NCBI): domain Eukaryota; kingdom Metazoa; phylum Chordata; class Mammalia; order Rodentia; family Cricetidae; genus Peromyscus; species Peromyscus eremicus. The sequence goes on from NC_081439.1 coordinate 124,837,376, forward strand.
AGGTGTGTGGAGCAGGAACTAGAAGCATTTGGCTGGTTAAGTTTTCAGGCTTTTAGCAGCACAGTTCGGCTGAAAGATGTTCTGGATGAGGATTCAGAGGCTTCCAATCTGAGGAGACAGGACCAGCTGAAGAACTGGCAAGGTGAGATAGCTGTGGCTTGTTCTGCATCTGATCTACCAGCATTCACCCCAATAACTGGCCTCACATTTGATTTAATTAATAAGACCATTTAAGATTCATGCTACAATAAATACCATTGGGAACAATTTAAAATAAACAAGAAATAATCATTATTTTTAAATTTATGACTGTTAGAAAGCCAAATGCTCCAGCAAGATTACTCAGGGAGTAAAGGTATCTGCTGCCAAGCCTTATAACTTGAGTTTGATCCCTACTACTGACATAGAGGAAGGAGAGAACCTGTGTCCATAAGTTGATTTTGACCTTTACAGGAGCACTGTGACATTTGGGTCCTCACAGAAATACCCAGCATACATGTCTGTACATACTCAAAATAAAATGTAAAAATGTAACAAAAAAAGTTTTTAATGAAAAATTAAAATTCTTATATAAACATGCAATATCTGGATTTTTAATTCAATTTAATTTAATTTTAATTGTGTATGTGGCTGTTTTACTTGTCTCTATATTTGAGAACTACATATATACATTGTCCATGGAGGTCAGAAGAAATAATGAGATTCAGTGATAGAAACAGAACTAAAAATAAATAGAGAGGGCTTACTATGGACTTTATGGGTGTAAATCTTAAGTAGAATGCCTGCCTACCCATCATGCTCCAGATTCAATGCCCTGCACTGGCAAAAGTAAAAGTAAATGAATGAGCACAAATTTGTTTGAGGAATTAATTAACTAAAATAATTTCTTTTTGCAGGAGTTCAAGAGCAAAAGGCTACTATGTGCTTCGATTCTGATGAAGGCCTTGTGCTGATTTGGGCATGGAAGAAGAGAGGGTAGCAAGAATGGGAAGAGAAAGGTCTTATGTGGGACAGGAAGGAAAGGAGGTGCAAGGCTTGCTTTATAAAGGATCACTATCTCACAGCATCTGGACCAGGCCCTTGAGACTGACAGCTCAATCCAAAGAGGCATCATTAATCAGTTTTGGGGGCTTTGTCTGTAATGTAAACACCTCTCAGTAGGACCCCCCCATCTCAACAGTGTTATATTAAGAATAAATGTTCATGTGAGTTTTCGTGGTGATTAGCTGATTTTAAACCAAATAGTACCTTAGATCAAGTTCTTTTTAAATACTTTCTCATGAGGGAAAGCCTTAAGAGGAGCCAAGTGTTTAGGTGTATTTCATATGGTTTATTTTCATATATTCCTTTTGGATATAGAAGGGAAGTTTGTTTCAACACTTGAATGAGACATTGTGTTTTGAATTTTAGAGATAATATTGAAATTAGCAAAAGAATGTGGCTCAGTTGAGGTGAAATGAACGTATGATTCCTGTAATGTGGATATTATTTTTAATATTTCTTCTAAATCCTATACTGAGGACTAAGGTATGTGTACCCTTACACCATTTGTTCTCAGGCTTACTGTGAGATGAGATAAGTTATTTAACTCCAAACTACAGATCAAGGGAAAGCACCAAATGCACATTTTCATTCCTAAGAGAATAAAGGTGAAAGAAACAGTGAGTCAGAGATCTGGAACAACTGTAAATACAATGGGGGTCAATTAAATTACAATTTAATGTTGAACACAAACACAATTTGGCTGAATACTGTACCTGCTGGGTCCATGGACACAAAAACCCACTATATGCATTTACTAAGGAGGAAGTCAGTAGGGCTGATATTGGGCCATATGTGCCTACTTAGAGTTTTTCATACACTAATTCATTTGGTTATCCCTGCCACCAATATGGCTATACATATGGGTCTCCAGGATCTTTCAGCATTGGCAGAATAATTAATGGATCTTCTGAGACTTTATTTTCCTAGAAATCTAGGTGATATTTCCAAGTCTTCATGAACTGCAGCCTACACTATACATGAAGAGTAAGACACTGGTATAGGTAGCATAATAATCAGCATTGGAAGGCAGAATTAGAAAGTTTTCTTTGAATTATAGTTCTAGTTAGGAGGAATTGTATGTTGGGAGATCATTACATTAAGTAAAATAAACTAGACTCAGAAATAATACCACATTTTCTATCATATTACTCATTCATTTACTTTTGCTTTTCATTAGTTCAGAGCACTGAAACTGGGAATCCATTGCTAGGCAAGTATTATACCATAGGATTATACCTATTACACCCAGAGGCTTCTTTATTCATTTGCTTTTAATTATTTTTATATGGTTGATTTCATGTTGAAATACAGAAAAATGATCATTTTACAAATTTTATAATATATAAATTCAATTTTATCAAACACTGTATATTGCATGGAAAAAGCAATCAAAGATGATTTATTGACTGGATCTTTCCATGATTGGAGGCTAGATAGTAAAAAAAAATCTGTCTGTAAACTGGAGAGCCAGAGAAACTGGTTGTATTCTTTTATTAAATTCTTCCTTTGATTTTTCGAGATTATGTTATTACAGCATTTCCCCGATCCTTTTGATCCCCCCAAACCCTCCAATATACCTTTCCTTTCTCTCATTCAAGTTCACGGCCTTGTTTTTTTTTTTTTTTCACTAATTGTTATTGCATGCATATATGTTCATGTATATATGTATATGTTCTTAAATACATAAATAAAACCAGATTAGTCTACATAATGTTACTTATCCATATGTTCTCAAGGCTGGCCATTGGCTAATCATGAATTGAAGAAGGATAATAATAATAGACATGCTAACATGCCCATGAAGCCTCAACTTTACAGAAAGAATTACAGGCAACTAAGGAATGCTTATAGTGGGAAAATAGTATTTCCAAGTGAAGGGCACACCAACTGGTGATCCAGTACCAAATGGTCAGCCCTGATAGTTTTCAATCCAAAACAATGAAACCTTATGGGAAACAGGGGCTCATGACATGTCCCATTCAAGGAAGAAGGCTTGGAATTTCCTTTTGAGAAAGCATGTGTGAATCTGTGTTGGAATATAATGTCCTTGGATGATAATAACAGCAATAGACACACTTACTTCATATGATTGTTAGGTTGTACAAACTGGCTTGCTTCCATTTTTTCCCCATTCATTCTACCTGGGCACTTAATCAATTAGAAGGTATCACAACCATTCAGGATCAAATTAACAAGATTATCCATCACAAGATCCTTTATTCCTGAGTTATTGAGGAATCAATGTACTTAATCATTCACCTGTCCCATATACATATCTAATTGTTCACATGGTATGGGATGGTTTCTACTCATATTTCAGACCCCATTTTAATGTTTTGTTTTCCAATCATCTTTCTATAATCTAAAATGTATTTTTATTTCCTTCATATGAGATCTCATTCCACCTTGTATATATTTCATTAAATTTTACTCTGTTTTGAAAGTGGCTTTTGCTTTGTCATTCTATTAAAATGTGAACTATAGGGCAAGACTTGTACTGAATCCCTAATCATCTCAGTTATAAAAAGACATTTAACCTATAATTCTGATAAATATCTCACTTTCAATGTCATAGGCATTTATTCAAATTCCTCAACATAAGCCCTTCCCAATCACATTTGCTTAAGATATAGCAGTAATTTAAAGAGAATGAAATAATTCTTTACATGCCTATCTACTTTGTAATGTCTTTCTAGAAACTTAAAGAGTGAATAAATAGAAAATCAAACCACAGAACGATGTGATTTTAAATTTTTCCCACAGATGTGGTTCAGGAATGGAAAAAAAACTCATCCAAGGTCCTACTAATCCTTAAACAAATCAGTGAAATGGGAAAACTCTCTGTAGACTTTGTCAAAGCTTCCTCACATATTAGATCTTTACTTTTCTTATCTTTGACACTAAGAGTAATAGATACTCAAATTTTTTCTTGAAGAGTAAATAAATGTATTATTTCATTTGAGAATTTGGCATAGCCTTAGTACACAGTAAGGGCCAATACAAGGTATTGTATTGGCTACATATTTACTACATACATAAATGTATATAGCTACCTATTTATTCAAACTTTTATTTTAAGGATATATTTCATTAGTTCCTATGGTGATATTTTGTTGTACTCTAAAAAAACTTGTCTGAAGATCAGAAGACAAAGCCAGCCACAGATTTAAACAGAGGTCAGGCAGTGGTGGCACACACATTTAAACCTATAACTTGGGAGGCAGAGATTCATCTGAATCTCTTTAAGTTCAAGGCCATACTGGGCTAAATGAGATTGATTCAGTCTAGGAAAGGAACAGACCCGGGCAGTGGTGGCACACACCTTTAACCTCAGTATTTGGAAGCACACACCATATTAATCCCAGCACTATGAAGTTTGAGATGGGAGGTGAAATGGCTCAGTGGAGAAAGGCATATAAGGCGTGAGGGGATAGGAGTTAGAGAGTCTTTTAACTGAGGACTCAGAGGCTTTCAGTCAGAGGATTTAAGGAGTTGGTGAGGTGAGAAGTGGATGTGGCTTGGTTCTTTGTCTCTCTGATCTTTCAGCATTTAATCCAATATCTATCTCTGGGTTTTTATGAAGACAAACTAGGATTTGGGCAACAAGTTCCTACTGAAAATTTCAATAGTTAGATTTATAACATATACTTTTTAAAAGAAAACCATAATTTACTATGAGGAAAATGACAGCAAATTATCCAAAGAATGTTTTCTAGGAAGTTCATATTAAGAAACGGGAAAAATCTGTCATTCTTTCTGATCCAACCACTGATTGCATCAATCATCTACAATGCTAAGGGTTTTTTGGTTTTTGTTTTTTTCATAATTGGGGATCATGTACAGGGCTTTGTGCATAAAAACCTGGAGCTTCGAAAATAATTTATACCCAGAGATAGAGTACATTTTAACTTGCAGTATTTTTGAGGACTAACTTTACAGAAAAAAAAAAAAAGAATGACTTCAAAACTTAGTTAAGCACAGTGTCCAAAAAATACAGACATACAATAATGTGTGATTTCAGTTGAACTGATCATATAATATCCCAATATGCAGACTAGTACAGAAATGATATAGATGTCTTTAATTAGAATCAATATATAGGTTCCACGGTCAATTATCCAAATTCCACGGTTCTTTCTAGTGTTGACAAATGTTCTTTCACAACAGCTTATCATAGTTTAATCATCTAGAGTATTTGTATTTTCTTAAGAATTTTACTTAGGCAATAGCCATGCAATAAAAAAGACTTAATTAAAATATAAAAAGAGGACATGATGGTATAGCAATTCTAGGAGTTCAGTCATTCTCTGCTACATAGTAAGTAATTGCCAGGGGAGCTGGAAATCCTTTCTCTGAAAAAAAAAAGGAATAGGGGAAATGAAGACAAAGAAGAAGGAAATGAAACTAATCAAGAGTAATTATTTATTTGGGACAACCAAGATGGTTCATTGTGTCAAACTCAAAAATATTAATCAAATTAGCAATTTAATTAAATATTAAATTGAAAAATTATTAATTTTGATATTACTTAAAATGGCTTCCTTTCAGAACTGGACTTTTATAAACTAAGAACAAAAATCAGACTTTAATGAATATTATGCATAATCTTTAGAAAACCTATCCACGTAGACATAATAGAAACTAGTTTATGATATTGTAGATCAAGAAATAGAGCTCAAAGAGAATTATAATTTTCCCAAAATTGTGAAACACAAACACACCTAAGACTTGGGTCTATCACATCTGCCACATTCTTTCTAACAGGAAAAATGACACTGGGGACAATGTGGTTCCTATTTACATAACGCTGAACTATTCATTCCGGTGAAAATGAACTTTGATGTTAACACACACACAAAAGATAATATGAAAAACATAAACATAAGATAACTCAGATATTAGAGTTGAAAAGACAGCTCAGCAGTTGAGACCACAGAACGAATGCTTACATTGTTAGAAAGGACCCAACTTCAGTGAACAACACCCCCACAGTGGCTCACAACTGTCTGTAACTCCAATCTCAGAGAATCTCATTCCCTCTTTTGTCCTCAATGGGTACCACATGCACATGGTGGACAAACACAGATGCAAGTAAAACAGCCACGTATAAAAATAAAATAAAATAACAGATAATTTGGATTTCCCATGTTTCTATCAGTATTTATACTTTGCTTTAAAAATACTTTTTTGTTACAGTTTTAAATTTTATTTTTTGCATGTATGCACACTTGTGTGTATGTCTATGAACACATACATGCCACAGTGCTTCTGTAGAGGTCAAAAGATTACTTACAGGAACTGGTTTCCTCCTTCCACTTTGTCCATACCAGGAATCAAACACAAGGTATCAAGGCTGGCAACAGGGCACATTACACCAAGTAATCTTTCTGGAACATTATAATACGTTTATTGCAATTTCTTCTCAGTGGTGTATATGGTGATTTAAAGGAGCTAAATAAAGGTTTTCATCATTGCACCTCAATCTACTCAGGTAAATCATTACTGTGAAAAGATGGTTGGGATATAGAAGGGCACCCTGCAACAAACCTCTAGAGGAGGCTAATCAAAGGGACTGAGCCAGGCTTTAAAAGCAAACTTCTATGAGAACACTAAAATGTAAATAGAAATGTTCCCCTGTGCTTGTTTGTTTGTTTTTTCCATTTGATTTCACAACCTCCTTATTTTTCAAGATTACAGCTGATTTGGGGGTGGGGAGAGGCAAGCAGAGAAATGGTCACTCTTAACATCCTTAGAAGAGTAAGAAGGTTCACAGAAAGTTTAAAAGAATCTGTTAGCCAATCAGAGTCTTCATTTCAGAAGAGGCATAGGGCATTAATTAACATAACATTGTATCAAAACAGTGCATGCTATATTATGAGGCCAAGATATACTTGTCTTTAGCATTAAATTGGAACTAAATTGACTTTTTGTATTTTACAGTTGTTCCATATCTGTCAGGCTTTATGTCTTTCCTATTTATTCTCTTAGGGATACAAGCAGGAATCCGGTGTTTTACCCATCATTGTAGCTTGGTAGATTTCAATGAAATACAATATTGGCTATGTGTTGTATACTAATTATATTACAAATCTTTTATATTTTTGCAAATGTACAAATTATGTATGGCTCTCTACAATAAACAAATGCCACGTTGTTCAAAAACTACTGTTCCCTGTAGCAGAAATATTAAAAGGTCTTATTAATTAAATCAAACCCGAGGCCAGTTATTGGGGTCAATGCTGGTAGAGCAGAGAGACAGATCAAGCCACAGCTACCTCACCTCGCCGGATCCTCAGATGGTCTTGTCTCCTCAGACTGGAGGCCTCTGAGTCCTCATCCAGAATGGGTCTCAGCTGAATTGCTGCTCAAAAGCCTGAATGCTTAACCAGCCAAATGCTTAACCAGCCAAATGCTTCTAGTTTCTGGTTCTCATGCCTTATATATATATCTTTCTGCCTTCTACCACCACTCCCTGGGATTAAAGGCTCTGCTTTCTGGGATTAAAGGCCTGTGTCACCATGTCTGGCCATTTCCACTGTGGCCTTGAACTCACAGAGATCCAGAGGGATTTCTACCTCTGGAGTGCTAGGATTAAAGGTGTGAGTGCCACCATTTTCTAGCCTCTGTATCTAGTGGCTGTCTGTTCTCTGACCCCAGATAAATTTATTAGGGTGCACAATATTTTGCGGAGCACAGTACTACCACAGTTCCCCTTTTTTGTCTAAAATTAAAAAAGCTTATAACTAATACAAGAAAAATTATATCCAATAGGTATATACAATATACACAGTCAAGATTACATTAATGATGTCTAGTCCATTAACATTTGACAGATTCAGACAAAAAACTCCATTAATATATAACAATGTCCAGTCCAGTAACATTTGACCAGTTCAGACAAAAAAATTTCATTACTTGTCTTATTTAAAACAAGTAATTCCTTTTTAAAAGTATTTTTTCTTTTCATAGTAGATTCAGTAATTTATCTTTTGTCATTTTTATATCTTCCTCTTTTTCTTTTTAGTGTAGATTAAGTGATCTACCCATTTTTCCTATTATTCTTTATCTTTTTTCTCAGAATAGATTCAGTGATCTATCTCATATCTATATTCTTCTCTCTTTTTTCTTTCTTTTTTAAACAAAACCTCTGAATCTAATCTCCATGTTCAGCTTTTTTCCTGACCATTAACAATTAACAACTTGTAACCAACCATCATAAACAATGACAATATCCTGCCGGGCGGTGGTGGCACACGCCTTTAATCCCAGCACTCGGGAGGCAGATCCAGGCGGATCTCTGTGAGTTCGAGGCCAGCCTGGGCTACCAAGTGAGTTCCAGGAAAGGTGCAAAGCTACACAGAGAAACCCTGTCTCGAAAAACCAAAAAAAAAAAAAAAAAAACAATGACAATATCCATAACTCATTAAAAGACCAAAAAACTTTCCATCCCACCTCTTGGGAATGTGGGTGTCATTTTCTTAAAATTACTTCCATCTTTAGGGGATCCTGAAAAGAAAATTTTTGGGTTAATTGTCAAGTCCTATATCATTTGTCCAGCCGCTGCATAATGAGAAATTATGCAGAGCTTGCTTCAAGTCCTTGTTCAAGTAGTCTGTCAGGCTGGATCATCTCAGCTAGCCATCTCAAAATTGTCCTAAGCATTTTGATGTCTAATTTCTTGAGTTCCAATTAAGAAATGGGCTATAGAACTAAACAGAGAATTCTCAACAGAGGAAACTCAAATGGCTGAAAGACATTTAAGGAATTGCTCAACATCCCTAATCATCAGGGAAATGCAAATCAAAACAACTCTGAGATACCACCTGTCAGAATGGCTAAGATCAAAAACACTGAAGACACCTTATGCTGGAGAGGATGTGGAGCTAGGGGAACTCTCCTCCACTGCTGGTGGGAATGCAAGCTTGGACAACCACTTTGGAAATCAATATGACGCTTTCTTAGAAAATTGGGAATCCATCACCCCCAAGATCCAGCTATACCACTCTTGGGCATATACCCAAGGAATGCTCAACCACACCACAAGAGCACTTGTTCAGCTATGTTCATATCAGCATTGTTTGTAATAGCCAGAACATGGAAACAACCTAGATGCCCTTCAACTGAAGAATGGATAAACAAAATGTGGTACATATACACAATGGAATACTACTCAGCAGAGAAAAACAATGACATCATGAGGTTTGCAGACAAATGGATGGATCTAGAAAAAATCATCCTGAGTGAGGTATCCCAGACTCAGAAAGACAAACATGGTATGTACTCACTCATAGCAGGATATTAGATGTGGAACAAGGATGACTGGACTGCTACTCACATCACCAGGGAGGTTACCTGGAAAACAGGACCCCAAGAAAGACACAGGCATCGCCCAATGACAGAGAAATGGAATGAGATCTACATGAACAGCCTGGACATGAGTGGGGGTAGTGAAGGGCGAGGGTCGAGGGAAAGAGAGCTTGGGGGAGCGGGAGATCCCAGCTGGATCAACAACAGAGAGGGAGAACAAGGAATAGGAGACCATGGTAAATGAAGACCACATGAGAATAGGAAGAACCAAAGTGCTAGAGAGGCCCACAGAAATCCACAAAGATACCCCCACAACAGACTGCTGGCAATGGTCAAGAGACAGTCCAAACTGACCTACTCTGGTGATGGGATGGCCAAACACCCTAATTGTCGTGCTAGAATCCTCATCCAACTACTGAGGGATCTGGATGCAGAGATCCATGACTAGGCCCCGGGTGGATCTCTGGGAGTCCATTTAGCGAGAATGAGGAGGGTTTATATGAGCGAGAATTGTTGAGACCAAGGTTGGATAAAGCACAGAGACAAATAGCCAAACGAACGGAAACACATGAAATATGAACCAATGGCTGAGGGGTCACCAACTGGATCAGGCCCTCTGAGTGGGTGAGACAGTTGATTGGCCTGATCTGTTTGGGAGGCATCCAGGCAGTGGCACCGGGTCCTGTGCTCATTGCATGAGTCGGCTGTTTGAAACCTGGGGCTTATGCAGGGTCCCTTGGCTCGGCCTGGGAGGAGGGGACTGGACCTACCTGGACTGAGTCCACCAGGTTGATCTCAGTCTGTGGGGAAAGCTTTGCCCTGGAGGAGATTGGAATGGGGGGCAGACTGGGGGCAAGGTGAGGGGGGCGGGAGGGGGAAGAACAAGGGAATCTGTGGCTGATATGTAGAACTGAATTGTATTGCAAAATAAAAATTAAAAAAAAAAAATTGTCCTAAGCAGTTTGTAGTCCAAAGTCGATCTTTTGATGGTGTTAATCAGCTTAATGGCTTTACCATAGTCCTTGTGGAATCATCATTGTGGAGTCCTGTCATCTTTTTGAAGATTTCAAAGTCACTGTTAGGCGTGGTCATGGTTCACTGCAGACTTTTTTGTTGTTGTTGTTGTTGTTCCTCCTCTGTGGTTTGGAGTAATCACAATCTGATAAATGTCTGTCTCTCAGAATCATGAACATTCTTCCCTAGAAGAGAAAATCTTCACAGCAATTTCTCCCCACCATTTGTTTTGCCAAACTTTTCTAAACTGACCTTTGCCGATGCTTTCTTGTAACATGATGGTCCTGACAATTCTTCTCTGAACAAGCAGCAGTAAATCCTTCATCCCAGGTAGCAGCATCACCCCTCCTCCCAGGTAGCAGCATCGCCACAGTCACCAAAACGATGAGAAAGAGCTGGCAATGAGGAGCAATAGCCACTGCTTCCATGGTCCCACCACTGTTTGTGACTCAGTCTGGACCGAAGGTTCTCCCAAGCCTCCTAGGCCGGCCTCAAACTTGGGATGATCCTGCCTGTGCCTCCTTCAGCAAATCGAACCAGTGTGCACCACCACAACCAGCCAAGTGTAGCTCGGGCCTGAGCTCGGGCCCACAAGCAACTTTTTCATGAATTTATACCAAGAACTTTAGGCCCCAGATGTAGCAGAAATCTTAAAAGGTCTTATTAATTAAATCAAACCTGAGGCCAGTTATTGGGGTCAATGCTGGTAGATCAGAGAGACAGAACAAGCCACAGCTACCTCACCTTGCTGGATCCTCAGCTGGTCTTGTCTCCTCAACTGGAGTGTAGCTAGAGATTTCCTGCCTGGCCCACAGTCAGAACAAATCTCTCTCACCTACCAGTCCCACAGCCACTTAGACCCGACCAAGTAAACACAGAGATTTATATTGGTTACAAACTGTATGGCCATGGCAGGCTTCTTGTTAACTGTTCTTACAGCTTAAATTAATCCATTTCCATTAATCTATACCTTGCAACATGGCTCGTGGCTTAGTGGCATCTTCACATGCTGTTTGTCATCATGGCGGCTGGCAGTGTCTCTCTCTCTCAGGCTTCCACTTCCCAGCTTTATTCTCCTCCTTGTCCTGCCTATACTTTCTGCCTGGCCACTGGCTAATCAGTGATTTATTTATTGACCAATCAGCAACACACTTGACATAAAGACCATCCCACAGCACTGGAGGCCTCTGAGTCCTCATCCAGAATGGGTCTCAGCTGAATTGCTGCTCAAAAGCCTGAATGCTTAACCAGCCAAATGCTTAACCAGCCAAATGCTTCTAGTTTCTGGTTCTCATGCCTTATATATATATCTTTCTGCCTTCTACCACCACTCCCTGGGATTAAAGGCTCTGCTTTCTGGGATTAAAGGCCTGTGTCACCATGTCTGGCCATTTCCACTGTGGCCTTGAACTCACAGAGATCCAGAGGGATTTCTACCTCTGCAGTGCTAGGATTAAAGGTGTGAGTGTCACCATTTTCTAGCCTCTGTATCTAGTGGCTGTCTATTCTCTGACCCCAGATAAATTTATTAGGGTGCACAATATTTTGGGGAGCACAATACCACCACAGTTCCCCCTTTTTTCCTAAAAATTAATACAATACATTTTGATAATACTATTTTTTTAACTCAATTCCTCCCAGTTCCTCCCCACCTCCCTACACAGCCAATTTTGTGTTGCAAAAAGTTTGTCTCTATCTCTCTCTTGCAAAACAACCACACACAAAAAAGAACAAAGGAACAAAACCCCCTCACAAACCCTAACATCAAAACAAGGAAAACACTAATAAGACAAAATAGGCCGAAAAAAAGCAAATTGAGACGCATTTTTAAGGTTATATTTAAGTGGAATTAAAAAGGACTGATACTTTTTATTCTGGTTTGTATTTTGTGCATACAAATTCTCACACCAAATATGAACCTAACCACATCCCAAATGATATTTGAAAAATATAGGAATGAGTTAGTTCACTGTTAGTTTTAAAACACATGCTACGAGAGATTAACAAATGTATGACAAGCTCTCCTTTAGATTTCATCCCTTTAATCACCATTGCTACTGACATTTTAGAAGCCACTGTCATAGAATCCTGAAGATTTTTGGATACACGTTTTTATAGCTCCATTTTCATGGAGCCTCTTTTCCCTTGAAGCTTAAAAGTCAGTTTCCTAAAGTGGGCTAACAATCAGAGTCTGAGCTAGACAAGTATGGGTCTGAGCTAGGTCCTCTGCATATATGTTATGATGTGTAGCTAGGTCTTGTTGTAGGACTCCTAACAGTGGGATCAGGGGTTGTCTCTGATCCTTTTGCCTGCTTTAGGGACCCATTGCCTCCTAGTGGGTTGCGTTGTTCAGCCTTGATATGAGGGTTTGTGCCTAGAAGATATTGACAGAAAAAAACATCCCAATGTAATTCTTCACAGACTTGGAAAGAACAATAATTAACATCATATGGAAAACCAAAAAACCTAGGATAGCTAAAAGAATCGTGTATAATAAAGCCACATCTGGAGGCATCATGATCCCTGACCTCAAGCACTACTATACAGCTATAGTAGTAAAAACAGCTTGGTACTGGCATAAAAACTGACATGTGGACCAATGGGATCTAATTGAAGACACTGACACTAATCCACACACCTATGAATGTATGATTTTCGACAAAGAAGCCAAAACTGAACCATGGAAAAAAGAAAGCATCTTCAACAAATGATGCTGGCATAACTGGATGTCAAAGTGCAGAAGATTGCAAATAGATCCATATCTGTCGCCATACACAAATCTCAAGTCCAAATGGATCAAATCCTCAACATAAATCCAGTTACACTGAACTTGATAGAAGAGAAAGTAGGAATTAGTCTGGAATGAATTGGTACAGGAGACACCTTTCTAAATATAACACCAGTAGCACAGACACTGAGACTGACAATTAATAAATGGGACCACCTGAAACTGAGAAGCTTTGGTAGAGCAAAGGACACAGTCAATAAAACCAAATGACAGCCTACAGAATAGGAAAAGATTTTCACCAACCCCACATCTGACAGAGGGCTCATCTCCAAATCTATAAAGAACTCAAAAAGCTAGACATCAAAATACTGAACAATCCAATTAAAAAAATGGACTACAGAGCTTAACAGAGAATTCTCAAATTGAAGGATCTCAAATGGCTGAAAGGCATTTAAGGAACTGCTCAACGTCCTTAGTCATCAGGGAAATGCAAATTTAAACAACACTGAGATACCATCATCAGAATGGCTAAGATCAAAAATACTGAAGACAGCTTATGTTGGAGAGGATATGGAGAAAGGGGAACACTCCTCCACTGTTGGTGGGAATGTAAAGTTGTACAGCCACTCTGGAAATCAGTATGGCAGTTTCTCATAAAATTGGGAATAAGTCTTCCTCAAGACCCAGTTATACCACTCTAGGGCATATACCCAGGGAATGCTCAATCTTACCACAAGAAAACATGCTCAAATATGTTCATATCAGCATTATTCATAATAGCAAGAACCTGTAAACAACTTAGATGTCCCTCAACTGAAGAATGGATAAAGAAAATATGGTGTATATACACAACGGAATACTACTCACTAGTAAAAAAACAATGATATCATGAAATTTTCAGGCAAATGGATGGATCTAGAAAATATCATCTTGAGTGAGGGAACCCAGACTCAGAAGGACAAACATAGTATAGACTCACTCATAAGTGGATACTAAATGGGAGGGAGGGATGGCCAGACTGCGACCCACAACTCCAGAGAGGCTAGATAACAGGAAAAGACCCTAGGAGGGACAAATGGATGATCCTGTGAAGGAGAATTGGATGAGATCTACATGAGTGGACTGGGGGCGATGGCAGAGGTCGAGGAATGGGAGATGAGAACATAGGGAACTAGGAGGGTCAAGCTGGAACAGTGACAGTGTGGGAGCATGGGGAGGAAGATACCATGATAGATGAGGACATCATGGGAATAGGAAGAGGTATGGTGCTGGGGAGGCTCTCAGGAATCCACAAGGTTGACCCCACCTTGGTCTGCTGGCAGTGGTCCAAAGGGTGCCTGGACAGGTCTATTCTGGTGACCAGCCTAGCAAATAACCTAGCTGTCATCATAGAGCCTTTGTCCAGAGACTAATGGAGGCAGATACAGAGATCCACAGCCAGGCACCAGGCTGAGCTCCGGGAATCCAATTGATGAGAGAGAGGAGAGATACTGCAGGTGAGGGACGTCAAAATCATGATGGGAGGACGTGCAGAGATGACTGGCCACACTAGTGGAAGCCCATGAACTGTGGACTGGGGGCTGTGGAGCTCCCATGGGTCTGGACAAGAACCTCTGGATATGGAAGACGGTTGTTTGGCTCAAACTGTTTGGGGGGCACCCAGGCAGGGGGATCGGGATCTGTCCCTGGTCTACTGGCAGGCTTCTGGAATCCGGTGACTGTGGTGTGACACCTTGCATAGCCTTGGTGCAGTGGGAAGGGGCCTAGACCTGCCTAGGCTCAGTGTGCTGGGCTCTGCGACTCCCCATGGGAGACCTCGATTTGGGGGATGTGGGGATGTGGGGTGGCTTGGGAAAGAGGGCTGGGGAGTGGGAGGAGGAAGGGAGGTCTGTGGATAGCATGTGGATTTAGTAGAAAATTTCTTAATAAAGAAAAATAAAAAAAAGAAAAGTAATTACGTCAGATCTTCGGGAGGAATGAGAAGAATACATAAGATGTAGAAATTTAATTACTTAAAGAGAAATGGACTTCTCTCCTCCTCGGGCCAATAATCAGTGTTTTCTTTTTTCTTTTTTTTTTTTTTTTTTTTTTTTTTTTGGTTTTTCGAGACAGGGTTTCTCTGTGTAGTTTGCGCCTTTCCTGGGACTTACTTGGTAGCCCAGGCTGGCCTCAAACTCACAGAGATCCGCCTGGCTCTGCCTCCCGAGTGCTGGGATTAAAGGCATGCGCTACCACCGCCCGGCCCCACTGTATCAACTTTAAAGAAAGTTATATAAAGAAGATATTGACAGAAAAAAAATCCCAACACAATTCTTCACAGACTTAGAAAGGATAATACTTAACTTCATGGAAAACCAAAAAACCTAGGATAGCTAAAAGAATCCTGTATAATAAAGCAACCTTTGGAGGCATCATGATCCCTGACCTCAAGCTCTACTATACAGCTACAGTAGTAAAAAACAGCTTGGTACTGGCATAAAAACTGACATGTGGAACAATGGGATCTAATTGAAGACCCTGACATTAAACCACACACCTATGAACATATGGTTTTCAACAAAGAAGCTAAAACTGAACCATGGAAAAAAGAAAGCATCTTCAACAAATGGTGCTGGCATAACTGGAGGTCAGCATGCAGAAGACTGCAAATAGATCCATATCTGTAGCCATGAACAAAACTGAAGTCCAAATGGATCAAATCCTCAACATAAATCCAGTTACACTGAACTTGATAGAAGAGAAAGAAAGTTGAAAGTAGTATGGAACATATTGGCACAGGAGACTACTTCCTAAATATAACACCAGTAGCACAGACACTGAGACCGACAATTAATAAGTGAGACCACCTGAAACTGAGCAAAGGACACAGTCAATAAGACCAAATGACAGCCTACAGAATGGGAAAAGATCTTCACCAACCCCACATCTGACAGAGGGCTGATCTCCAAATATGTAAAGAACTCAAAAAGCTAGACTTCAAAATACTGAACAATCCAAATAAAAAATGGGCTACAGAGCTTAACAGAGAATTCTCAACTGAAGAATCTCAAGTGGCTGAAAGGCATTTAAGAAGTTGCTCAATGTCCTTAGTCATCAGGGAAATGCAAATCAAAACAACTCTGAGATACCATCTTACACCTGTCAGAAAGGCTAAGATCAAAAACACACAAGTCCAATTTTCAAAGTCAAGGAAAAAAAAAGAGACAAGCACAATGCTTTTTTCTCAAACCTTTTCAAGCATTCTATGTATAGACTCATGTTTATCTGTTCCAGTGAGACCCAAACTAAAAGCTCAGTGTGTTTAAATTTATGGTGAATACAGTTGATTTTTTTTTTTTTGCCAAGACTTCTAACACAAAACTCAATACATTCAAGCTTTCAGTTCTGTGAGAGTGTGGTCACTGTTTTTTACACCTATAGGTCCACAAGATATAATCAGTGCACTTGGCAAAGAGAATGAGCTCAGTATATCTTGACTAATAAATGTCAGCATTCTCTCTAGTAAATCCTAACCTGAAATTCTACACATAATAAATTGTGTTTCTTTAGTTTGACCACAGAAATGATAGGCACAATACACAAACACTGCCTATCAATTTGCAAATATCAGTTTTAAGGCAGGAAAATATTGAAGCCCACATCACACTCAGCTGTTGTTAGTCTCCTTTGATTTCTAGTCAAAATTATTAAATTTATGTGCATTCTCTTTATGTCCTGACACAAATGCAAGCCAAACATACCATGAGTTGGCTTTGCCCAAAAGCATACACTGAGCTTGTGCTTGTGAAAGTCACCCAAACAATTCTGAATGTGACATAACTAAAAGCCTTCAATCTTTGCCTTTTCAGATCGTTACAGTATTACAGTAAGCTTACAAAACTTAGGAATGTCTAGGCGTAAATGTTGCTGTATTTTCCTGTTTTGTCATTCTCCTAGTATATCTGTTTCTGTTAAAGATCTTTGCAGGCTTCTCCTTTCTCAATATCTTTGCATATTGATGCTTTTGTTACAGAATTATTTCCCCTTATATATAGCCTCATGGTACATACTGATGTGTACATGACAATTATCAATCCTCTTATGGAGTTCTCTCTTCTGTGCTTTAGGTTTTATGATAGAAAGTTACTAATGATATTTCCTATCCAACACATTTCTCAGAGTTGTGCAGATAAGCCATGCTTTCACTTTTATGATTTACACATGCTGCTTGAAATGCCCTATTCAGAAACATTTCCATTTCTTCCTCTCTACTTTTCTACCTAATAATGTGCCAGCTCTTAAATTTAATGATAATACCCTTCTCTGGATCTGAATTACTTTAAGCATACCACATACACCTAGGCTGTTTCTGCAATTTAGTAATGGATATGATGCATAATATATGTAATATAAATTATACCAATGTTTAGAGGAAATGTAAGTTGTGTTTTATTTCTCCAATTCAAATAAAATATTCTTTAAAACATTATTTGCCTATGAGAAGAATGATCAGTGTCTGTTGTTGTGTGAGCCTCAATCTACTGACATGTGAATTTACATTATCTCACACCTACAGAAAATGGGTAAATGGATTGGATAGAGCACGGTCCCCATCATTGCAGATATGTGCATGTTTGGATTTGGCACAGCAAATCTCATTCATTTGTATACTTAATGCAAATATGCTTAGGAAAAAATAGACAGAAATCATGCTTCACGGGTCCAAATCAAAATGGAAAGCACATGGCAAAAGGAGTCAGTCTTTTCTTTCCAGTGGGACTAAAATATTTTCTCAAAGGATTTGTCAATTTCCTTTACTTATTGAAGGAATCTATTTAATTGACATATCTCAAGTAGATTGTAAAAAAAATTCAAATTTATTAAACACAGTGTTTCCAAGGAGAGGTATTTATGTTACTTAATGCAAAAAGGTACACCATAAGAAGAAAACCAAGAGAATAATTCATGAATTAAATGTATATATAAGTAATCTGTACACTCACTGACTTGAAAAACAAAGGATGCTAGATAACTTATCACCAAAGGGCAGAGGTGGAATATTGAGATAAAAAATGAAGTGTATCTGTACATAAATAAAATGCTATCAATCATTACTAAAGACAAGTGTCATTTACCAGCTAAACAAATCAATTAAATGAAAATTAGCTTCCTGGAAACACCACAAACACACACACACCCAAATAAGGATGAGAACTTTTGTTGTTGTTATTGTTTTTCAGTTTGTGATAATTTTTAGCAGCTTGATTTCTTTTCTACAAGACAAATACAAGTTACAGTCAATAGTTTTTATAAGGCCATTGAGTTAATTCTACCAATTACTGCCAAAATCTAACTACTGGTGTTAGAGAGAATGCATATCTATTTCTGCCAAGGGGCCTAATAATTCAATATTTACAACCTTGTACTGGTTGCTGCTCAGCACTCACTGGAAGATTAAGAGACATGGAGTCTGGTGTGTAGCAGACAAAATAATGATAATTTAGATGTTCCAATTTCTATTATAACTTCTGGTGGTGTAGTGATTTTTTTTTGTGTGTCACATGACACAGGATCACAGCTTTTCTTTATAGTCCTCAGAGAACAGAGAACGAAGACATGTTTCTGTAGCCATTAAGTCCTGATGTTGCTCTTTCAAAACAGAGATATCAATAACTATTATAAACATCTCCTCAAAGAAGACATCCGAAGCAGCACATAGATATTTGTTATTCTGTATTAAATATACACTACTTACTTTTTCTGTCATAAGTTTCATCTTCATATTTTCCATGTCTTTCTCTACTTTGTTTTGCTCAATGCATCAAGACTTTGGTGATTATCCTCAAGGACTTGGATACTCTAAACCGAAACAAAACAAAGTCTGGTTCAGTTGGAAATCACGATGTGAAATTTTCATGTTCAAGACCTCAAGAGTTCCCTATATCAAAATCAGGTATTTAGGAAGAGTTTAAAGTTGGAGGACATGCAGCTCAACTGAGCCCTGTGAACCATTTACCTGAAGATCTGAATAGAAGGGATTTCTTCTAAATGTTAGTGTTAAATGTGACCACTAGATTTGGAAACTTATTATGGAACCTTCTACAGTGACCCCGTTCCTCTCTCCACATTATCAGTAGGGCCAAATGCTCTGTAGAGAGGTCCTTCATATTCTTCATTGAACTGTTGAACTACCACAGGGTCTTATACATTTCTTCTTAGTATTAGGAAGTCCTTTCTGAGTTCTCTACAGTTAGCTGCTGAACTGCCACAGGGCCTTATCATTTGCTGATAGTATCAGGAAGTCTTTTCTGAGCTCTCTCTTTCAATCTCTCCTTCAGTTAGAAGTCCCCACTTCTCATATTGCATTCAAAGTGTGCAAATAAAATATTATCCTAAAACAGTTATTCCCCCTTCCAAATCTATCAGTAACCTCTGGTTCTTAATTCTCAGATTTTCCAATCACCACCAAAACAGCCCCTCCTTCAAATGAAAGCTTCTTTTCCTGCATCCTGCCTTTGCTACTATACCTCCAGCATAGTAGCTCCCTCTGAAGCAACTCACCACTCTGTTTACATGCTTTGCTTATGCTTTTTTCTCTTAATTCTAGTCTTTATTATATAGAGAACTCATTAGTCTCCACTTTTGGGCAAATAGTCTAGCAGCTTTTTCCAAATCGATTTTAACTTTTTTATATTATTTCTGTTTGTATGCTTATCCATGTCATAGGAATATGGTACAAGTGGTAGAAACTGTACAGTTACATTTCCATTTTTCAACACATGCTACAGTTCTTTCCTCATAGTGTATGTTGCTTCACTGTTCTTTGGAAAATAGAAAAATGTTTAAAAACTAAATGATGTTCTGTGCAACTTGAACAGTCACAATGTAATGTGTCTTATCAATTCTAAGGAATGTAAATGAAAATCACTTCACCTGTTTTACACTAAATTGGATCTTAAGCCATTACTTAGATGGGGGGGCATGTATGGTATTTCATACTATAGGCCTGCAAGTGTTTTTCTCTGGCTACTCCCTTTGGATTTCCACTGCTCATTGACCAGACTATTTTATCAAAATAATTATACACATGTTTTATTCTTGTCATTGTAATTCACTCAAGTCTATACTTAAACCTTTTAGTGAACATTAAAATCTGCTTAAATGTCATCATCTTTTGCATTCATAACAAGCATGTTCTGGCTATGAAAATGGGGAAGTTTTGAACTTTTAATGTTTGAATGTGACATGAAAATTCCACATCGTGATTTCCAACTGAACCAGACTTTGTTTTGTTTCGGTTTAGAGTATCCAAGTCCTTCAGAATAATCACCAAAGTCTTGATGCATTGAGCAAAACAAAGTAGAGAAAGACATGGAAAATATGAAGATGAAACTTATGACAGAAAAAGTAAGTAGTGTATATTTAATACAGAATAACAAGTATCTATGTGCTGCTTCGGATGTCTTCTTTGAGGAGATGTTTATAATAGTTATTGATATCTCTGTTTTGAAAGAGCAACATCAGGACTTAATGGCTACAGAAACATGTCTTCGTTCTCTGTTCTCTGAGGACTATAAAGAAAAGCTGTGATCCTGTGTTTTGTGACACACAAAAAAAAATCACTACACCACCAGAAGTTATAATAGAAATTGGAACATCTAAATTATCATTATTTTGTCTGCTACACACCAGACTCCATGTCTCTTAATCTTCCAGTGAGTGCTGAGCAGCAACCAGTACAAGGTTGTAAATATTGAATTATTAGGCCCCTTGGCAGAAATAGATATGCATTCTCTCTAACACCAGTAGTTAGATTTTGGCAGTAATTGGTAGAATTAACTCAATGGCCTTATAAAAACTATTGACTGTAACTTGTATTTGTCTTGTAGAAAAGAAATCAAGCTGCTAAAAATTATCACAAACTGAAAAACAATAACAACAACAAAAGTTCTCATCCTTATTTGGGTGTGTGTGTGTTTGTGGTGTTTCCAGGAAGCTAATTTTCATTTAATTGATTTGTTTAGCTGGTAAATGACACTTGTCTTTAGTAATGATTGATAGCATTTTATTTATGTACAGATACACTTCATTTTTTATCTCAATATTCCACCTCTGCCCTTTGGTGATAAGTTATCTAGCATCCTTTGTTTTTCAAGTCAGTGAGTGTACAGATTACTTATATATACATTTAATTCATGAATTATTCTCTTGGTTTTCTTCTTATGGTGTACCTTTTTGCATTAAGTAACATAAATACCTCTCCTTGGAAACACTGTGTTTAATAAATTTGAATTTTTTTTACAATCTACTTGAGATATGTCAATTAAATAGATTCCTTCAATAAGTAAAGGAAATTGACAAATCCTTTGAGAAAATATTTTAGTCCCACTGGAAAGAAAAGACTGACTCCTTTTGCCATGTGCTTTCCATTTTGATTTGGACCCGTGAAGCATGATTTCTGTCTATTTTTTCCTAAGCATATTTGCATTAAGTATACAAATGAATGAGATTTGCTGTGCCAAATCCAAACATGCACATATCTGCAATGATGGGGACCGTGCTCTATCCAATCCATTTACCCATTTTCTGTAGGTGTGAGATAATGTAAATTCACATGTCAGTAGATTGAGGCTCACACAACAACAGACACTGATCATTCTTCTCATAGGCAAATAATGTTTTAAAGAATATTTTATTTGAATTGGAGAAATAAAACACAACTTACATTTCCTCTAAACATTGGTATAATTTATATTACATATATTATGCATCATATCCATTACTAAATTGCAGAAACAGCCTAGGTGTATGTGGTATGCTTAAAGTAATTCAGATCCAGAGAAGGGTATTATCATTAAATTTAAGAGCTGGCACATTATTAGGTAGAAAAGTAGAGAGGAAGAAATGGAAATGTTTCTGAATAGGGCATTTCAAGCAGCATGTGTAAATCATAAAAGTGAAAGCATGGCTTATCTGCACAACTCTGAGAAATGTGTTGGATAGGAAATATCATTAGTAACTTTCTATCATAAAACCTAAAGCACAGAAGAGAGAACTCCATAAGAGGATTGATAATTGTCATGTACACATCAGTATGTACCATGAGGCTATATATAAGGGGAAATAATTCTGTAACAAAAGCATCAATATGCAAAGATATTGAGAAAGGAGAAGCCTGCAAAGATCTTTAACAGAAACAGATATACTAGGAGAATGACAAAACAGGAAAATACAGCAACATTTACGCCTAGACATTCCTAAGTTTTGTAAGCTTACTGTAATACTGTAACGATCTGAAAAGGCAAAGATTGAAGGCTTTTAGTTATGTCACATTCAGAATTGTTTGGGTGACTTTCACAAGCACAAGCTCAGTGTATGCTTTTGGGCAAAGCCAACTCATGGTATGTTTGGCTTGCATTTGTGTCAGGACATAAAGAGAATGCACATAAATTTAATAATTTTGACTAGAAATCAAAGGAGACTAACAACAGCTGAGTGTGATGTGGGCTTCAATATTTTCCTGCCTTAAAACTGATATTTGCAAATTGATAGGCAGTGTTTGTGTATTGTGCCTATCATTTCTGTGGTCAAACTAAAGAAACACAATTTATTATGTGTAGAATTTCAGGTTAGGATTTACTAGAGAGAATGCTGACATTTATTAGTCAAGATATACTGAGCTCATTCTCTTTGCCAAGTGCACTGATTATATCTTGTGGACCTATAGGTGTAAAAAACAGTGACCACACTCTCACAGAACTGAAAGCTTGAATGTATTGAGTTTTGTGTTAGAAGTCTTGGCAAAAAAAAAAAAAATCAACTGTATTCACCATAAATTTAAACACACTGAGCTTTTAGTTTGGGTCTCACTGGAACAGATAAACATGAGTCTATACATAGAATGCTTGAAAAGGTTTGAGAAAAAAGCATTGTGCTTGTCTCTTTTTTTTTCCTTGACTTTGAAAATTGGACTTGTGTGTTTTTGATCTTAGCCTTTCTGACAGGTGTAAGATGGTATCTCAGAGTTGTTTTGATTTGCATTTCCCTGATGACTAAGGACATTGAGCAACTTCTTAAATGCCTTTCAGCCACTTGAGATTCTTCAGTTGAGAATTCTCTGTTAAGCTCTGTAGCCCATTTTTTATTTGGATTGTTCAGTATTTTGAAGTCTAGCTTTTTGAGTTCTTTACATATTTGGAGATCAGCCCTCTGTCAGATGTGGGGTTGGTGAAGATCTTTTCCCATTCTGTAGGCTGTCATTTGGTCTTATTGACTGTGTCCTTTGCTCAGTTTCAGGTGGTCTCACTTATTAATTGTCGGTCTCAGTGTCTGTGCTACTGGTGTTATATTTAGGAAGTAGTCTCCTGTGCCAATATGTTCCATACTACTTTCAACTTTCTTTCTCTTCTATCAAGTTCAGTGTAACTGGATTTATGTTGAGGATTTGATCCATTTGGACTTCAGTTTTGTTCATGGCTACAGATATGGATCTATTTGCAGTCTTCTGCATGCTGACCTCCAGTTATGCCAGCACCATTTGTTGAAGATGCTTTCTTTTTTCCATGGTTCAGTTTTAGCTTCTTTGTTGAAAACCATATGTTCATAGGTGTGTGGTTTAATGTCAGGGTCTTCAATTAGATCCCATTGTTCCACATGTCAGTTTTTATGCCAGTACCAAGCTGTTTTTTACTACTGTAGCTGTATAGTAGAGCTTGAGGTCAGGGATCATGATGCCTCCAAAGGTTGCTTTATTATACAGGATTCTTTTAGCTATCCTAGGTTTTTTGGTTTTCCATGAAGTTAAGTATTATCCTTTCTAAGTCTGTGAAGAATTGTGTTGGGATTTTTTTTCTGTCAATATCTTCTTTATATAACTTTCTTTAAAGTTGATACAGTGGGGCCGGGCGGTGGTAGCGCATGCCTTTAATCCCAGCACTCGGGAGGCAGAGCCAGGCGGATCTCTGTGAGTTTGAGGCCAGCCTGGGCTACCAAGTAAGTCCCAGGAAAGGCGCAAACTACACAGAGAAACCCTGTCTCGAAAAACCAAAAAAAAAAAAAAAAAAAAAAAAAAAAAAGAAAAAAGAAAACACTGATTATTGGCCCGAGGAGGAGAGAAGTCCATTTCTCTTTAAGTAATTAAATTTCTACATCTTATGTATTCTTCTCATTCCTCCCGAAGATCTGACGTAATTACTTTTCTTTTTTTTATTTTTCTTTATTAAGAAATTTCCTACTAAATCCACATGCTATCCACAGACCTCCCTTCCTCCTCCCACTCCCCAGCCCTCTTTCCCAAGCCACCCCACATCCCCACATCCCCCAAATCGAGGTCTCCCATGGGGAGTCGCAGAGCCCAGCACACTGAGCCTAGGCAGGTCTAGGCCCCTTCCCACTGCACCAAGGCTATGCAAGGTGTCACACCACAGTCACCGGATTCCAGAAGCCTGCCAGTAGACCAGGGACAGATCCCGATCCCCCTGCCTGGGTGCCCCCCAAACAGTTTGAGCCAAACAACCGTCTTCCATATCCAGAGGTTCTTGTCCAGACCCATGGGAGCTCCACAGCCCCCAGTCCACAGTTCATGGGCTTCCACTAGTGTGGCCAGTCATCTCTGCACGTCCTCCCATCATGATTTTGACGTCCCTCACCTGCAGTATCTCTCCTCTCTCTCATCAATTGGATTCCCGGAGCTCAGCCTGGTGCCTGGCTGTGGATCTCTGTATCTGCCTCCATTAGTCTCTGGACAAAGGCTCTATGATGACAGCTAGGTTATTTGCTAGGCTGGTCACCAGAATAGACCTGTCCAGGCACCCTTTGGACCACTGCCAGCAGACCAAGGTGGGGTCAACCTTGTGGATTCCTGAGAGCCTCCCCAGCACCATACCTCTTCCTATTCCCATGATGTCCTCATCTATCATGGTATCTTCCTCCCCGTGCTCCCACACTGTCACTGTTCCAGCTTGACCCTCCTAGTTCCCTATGTTCTCATCTCCCATTCCTCGACCTCTGCCATCGCCCCCAGTCCACTCATGTAGATCTCATCCAATTCTCCTTCACAGGATCATCCATTTGTCCCTCCTAGGGTCTTTTCCTGTTATCTAGCCTCTCTGGAGTTGTGGGTCGCAGTCTGGCCATCCCTCCCTCCCATTTAGTATCCACTTATGAGTGAGTCTATACTATGTTTGTCCTTCTGAGTCTGGGTTCCCTCACTCAAGATGATATTTTCTAGATCCATCCATTTGCCTGAAAATTTCATGATATCATTGTTTTTTTACTAGTGAGTAGTATTCCGTTGTGTATATACACCATATTTTCTTTATCCATTCTTCAGTTGAGGGACATCTAAGTTGTTTACAGGTTCTTGCTATTATGAATAATGCTGATATGAACATATTTGAGCATGTTTTCTTGTGGTAAGATTGAGCATTCCCTGGGTATATGCCCTAGAGTGGTATAACTGGGTCTTGAGGAAGACTTATTCCCAATTTTATGAGAAACTGCCATACTGATTTCCAGAGTGGCTGTACAACTTTACATTCCCACCAACAGTGGAGGAGTGTTCCCCTTTCTCCATATCCTCTCCAACATAAGCTGTCTTCAGTATTTTTGATCTTAGCCATTCTGATGATGGTATCTCAGTGTTGTTTAAATTTGCATTTCCCTGATGACTAAGGACGTTGAGCAGTTCCTTAAATGCCTTTCAGCCATTTGAGATCCTTCAATTTGAGAATTCTCTGTTAAGCTCTGTAGTCCATTTTTTTAATTGGATTGTTCAGTATTTTGATGTCTAGCTTTTTGAGTTCTTTATAGATTTGGAGATGAGCCCTCTGTCAGATGTGGGGTTGGTGAAAATCTTTTCCTATTCTGTAGGCTGTCATTTGGTTTTATTGACTGTGTCCTTTGCTCTACCAAAGCTTCTCAGTTTCAGGTGGTCCCATTTATTAATTGTCAGTCTCAGTGTCTGTGCTACTGGTGTTATATTTAGAAAGGTGTCTCCTGTACCAATTCATTCCAGACTAATTCCTACTTTCTCTTCTATCAAGTTCAGTGTAACTGGATTTATGTTGAGGATTTGATCCATTTGGACTTGAGATTTGTGTATGGCGACAGATATGGATCTATTTGCAATCTTCTGCACTTTGACATCCAGTTATGCCAGCATCATTTGTTGAAGATGCTTTCTTTTTTCCATGGTTCAGTTTTGGCTTCTTTGTCGAAAATCATACATTCATAGGTGTGTGGATTAGTGTCAGTGTCTTCAATTAGATCCCATTGGTCCACATGTCAGTTTTTATGCCAGTACCAAGCTGTTTTTACTACTATAGCTGTATAGTAGTGCTTGAGGTCAGGGATCATGATGCCTCCAGATGTGGCTTTATTATACACGATTCTTTTAGCTATCCTAGGTTTTTTGGTTTTCCATATGATGTTAATTATTGTTCTTTCCAAGTCTGTGAAGAATTACATTGGGATGTTTTTTTCTGTCAATATCTTCTAGGCACAAACCCTCATATCAAGGCTGAACAACGCAACCCACTAGGAGGCAATGGGTCCCTAAAGCAGGCAAAAGGATCAGAGACAACCCCTGATCCCACTGTTAGGAGTCCTACAACAAGACCTAGCTACACATCATAACATATATGCAGAGGACCTAGCTCAGACCCATACTTGTCTAGCTCAGACTCTGATTGTTAGCCCACTTTAGGAAACTGACTTTTAAGCTTCAAGGGAAAAGAGGCTCCATGAAAATGGAGCTATAAAAACGTGTATCCAAAAATCTTCAGGATTCTATGACAGTGGCTTCTAAAATGTCAGTAGCAATGGTGATTAAAGGGATGAAATCTAAAGGAGAGCTTGTCATACATTTGTTAATCTCTCGTAGCATGTGTTTTAAAACTAACAGTGAACTAACTCATTCCTATATTTTTCAAATATCATTTGGGATGTGGTTAGGTTCATATTTGGTGTGAGAATTTGTATGCACAAAATACAAACCAGAATAAAAAGTATCAGTCCTTTTTAATTCCACTTAAATATAACCTTAAAAATGCGTCTCAATTTGCTTTTTTTCGGCCTATTTTGTCTTATTAGTGTTTTCCTTGTTTTGATGTTAGGGTTTGTGAGGGGGTTTTGTTCCTTTGTTCTTTTTTGTGTGTGGTTGTTTTGCAAGAGAGAGATAGAGACAAACTTTTTGCAACACAAAATTGGCTGTGTAGGGAGGTGGGGAGGAACTGGGAGGAATTGAGTTAAAAAAATAGTATTATCAAAATGTATTGTATTAATTTTTAGGAAAAAAGGGGGAACTGTGGTGGTATTGTGCTCCCCAAAATATTGTGCACCCTAATAAATTTATCTGGGGTCAGAGAATAGACAGCCACTAGATACAGAGGCTAGAAAATGGTGACACTCACACCTTTAATCCTAGCACTGCAGAGGTAGAAATCCCTCTGGATCTCTGTGAGTTCAAGGCCACAGTGGAAATGGCCAGACATGGTGACACAGGCCTTTAATCCCAGAAAGCAGAGCCTTTAATCCCAGGGAGTGGTGGTAGAAGGCAGAAAGATATATATATAAGGCATGAGAACCAGAAACTAGAAGCATTTGGCTGGTTAAGCATTTGGCTGGTTAAGCATTCAGGCTTTTGAGCAGCAATTCAGCTGAGACCCATTCTGGATGAGGACTCAGAGGCCTCCAGTGCTGTGGGATGGTCTTTATGTCAAGTGTGTTGCTGATTGGTCAATAAATAAATCACTGATTAGCCAGTGGCCAGGCAGAAAGTATAGGCAGGACAAGGAGGAGAATAAAGCTGGGAAGTGGAAGCCTGAGAGAGAGAGACACTGCCAGCCGCCATGATGACAAACAGCATGTGAAGATGCCACTAAGCCACGAGCCATGTTGCAAGGTATAGATTAATGGAAATGGATTAATTTAAGCTGTAAGAACAGTTAACAAGAAGCCTGCCATGGCCATACAGTTTGTAACCAATATAAATCTCTGTGTTTACTTGGTCGGGTCTAAGTGGCTGTGGGACTGGTAGGTGAGAGAGATTTGTTCTGACTGTGGGCCAGGCAGGAAATCTCTAGCTACACTCCAGTTGAGGAGACAAGACCAGCTGAGGATCCAGCAAGGTGAGGTAGCTGTGGCTTGTTCTGTCTCTCTGATCTACCAGCATTGACCCCAATAACTGGCCTCAGGTTTGATTTAATTAATAAGACCTTTTAAGATTTCTGCTACATCTGGGGCCTAAAGTTCTTGGTATAAATTCATGAAAAAGTTGCTTGTGGGCCCGAGCTCAGGCCCGAGCTACACTTGGCTGGTTGTGGTGGTGCACACTGGTTCGATTTGCTGAAGGAGGCACAGGCAGGATCATCCCAAGTTTGAGGCCGGCCTAGGAGGCTTGGGAGAACCTTCGGTCCAGACTGAGTCACAAACAGTGGTGGGACCATGGAAGCAGTGGCTATTGCTCCTCATTGCCAGCTCTTTCTCATCGTTTTGGTGACTGTGGCGATGCTGCTACCTGGGAGGAGGGGTGATGCTGCTACCTGGGATGAAGGATTTACTGCTGCTTGTTCAGAGAAGAATTGTCAGGACCATCATGTTACAAGAAAGCATCGGCAAAGGTCAGTTTAGAAAAGTTTGGCAAAACAAATGGTGGGGAGAAATTGCTGTGAAGATTTTCTCTTCTAGGGAAGAATGTTCATGATTCTGAGAGACAGACATTTATCAGATTGTGATTACTCCAAACCACAGAGGAGGAACAACAACAACAACAACAAAAAAGTCTGCAGTGAACCATGACCACGCCTAACAGTGACTTTGAAATCTTCAAAAAGATGACAGGACTCCACAATGATGATTCCACAAGGACTATGGTAAAGCCATTAAGCTGATTAACACCATCAAAAGATCGACTTTGGACTACAAACTGCTTAGGACAATTTTTTTTTTTAATTTTTATTTTGCAATACAATTCAGTTCTACATATCAGCCACAGATTCCCTTGTTCTTCCCCCTCCCGCCCCCCTCACCTTGCCCCCAGTCCGCCCCCCATCCAATCTCCTCCAGGGCAAAGCTTTCCCCACAGACTGAGATCAACCTGGTGGACTCAGTCCAGGTAGGTCCAGTCCCCTCCTCCCAGGCCGAGCCAAGGGACCCTGCATAAGCCCCAGGTTTCAAACAGCCGACTCATGCAATGAGCACAGGACCCGGTGCCACTGCCTGGATGCCTCCCAAACAGATCAGGCCAATCAACTGTCTCACCCACTCAGA
Organism: Peromyscus eremicus; assembly: GCF_949786415.1. Lineage (NCBI taxonomy): Eukaryota > Metazoa > Chordata > Mammalia > Rodentia > Cricetidae > Peromyscus > Peromyscus eremicus. The sequence goes on from NC_081439.1 coordinate 124,866,717, forward strand.
GGGCCTGATCCAGTTGGTGACCCCTCAGCCATTGGTTCATATTTCATGTGTTTCCGTTCGTTTGGCTATTTGTCTCTGTGCTTTATCCAACCTTGGTCTCAACAATTCTCGCTCATATAAACCCTCCTCATTCTCGCTAAATGGACTCCCAGAGATCCACCCGGGGCCTAGTCATGGATCTCTGCATCCAGATCCCTCAGTAGTTGGATGAGGATTCTAGCACGACAATTAGGGTGTTTGGCCATCCCATCACCAGAGTAGGTCAGTTTGGACTGTCTCTTGACCATTGCCAGCAGTCTGTTGTGGGGGTATCTTTGTGGATTTCTGTGGGCCTCTCTAGCACTTTGGTTCTTCCTATTCTCATGTGGTCTTCATTTACCATGGTCTCCTATTCCTTGTTCTCCCTCTCTGTTGTTGATCCAGCTGGGATCTCCCGCTCCCCCAAGCTCTCTTTCCCTCGACCCTCGCCCTTCACTACCCCCACTCATGTCCAGGCTGTTCATGTAGATCTCATTCCATTTCTCTGTCATTGGGCGATGCCTGTGTCTTTCTTGGGGTCCTGTTTTCTAGGTAACCTCCCTGGTGATGTGAGTAGCAGTCCAGTCATCCTTGTTCCACATCTAATATCCTGCTATGAGTGAGTACATACCATGTTTGTCTTTCTGAGTCTGGGATACCTCACTCAGGATGATTTTTTCTAGATCCATCCATTTGTCTGCAAACCTCATGATGTCATTGTTTTTCTCTGCTGAGTAGTATTCCATTGTGTATATGTACCACATTTTGTTTATCCATTCTTCAGTTGAAGGGCATCTAGGTTGTTTCCATGTTCTGGCTATTACAAACAATGCTGATATGAACATAGCTGAACAAGTGCTCTTGTGGTGTGGTTGAGCATTCCTTGGGTATATGCCCAAGAGTGGTATAGCTGGATCTTGGGGGTGATGGATTCCCAATTTTCTAAGAAAGCGTCATATTGATTTCCAAAGTGGTTGTCCAAGCTTGCATTCCCACCAGCAGTGGAGGAGAGTTCCCCTAGCTCCACATCCTCTCCAGCATAAGGTGTCTTCAGTGTTTTTGATCTTAGCCATTCTGACAGGTGGTATCTCAGAGTTGTTTTGATTTGCATTTCCCTGATGATTAGGGATGTTGAGCAATTCCTTAAATGTCTTTCAGCCATTTGAGTTTCCTCTGTTGAGAATTCTCTGTTTAGTTCTATAGCCCATTTCTTAATTGGAACTCAAGAAATTAGACATCAAAATGCTTAGGACAATTTTGAGATGGCTAGCTGAGATGATCCAGCCTGACAGACTACTTGAACAAGGACTTGAAGCAAGCTCTGCATAATTTCTCATTATGCAGCGGCTGGACAAATGATATAGGACTTGACAATTAACCCAAAAATTTTCTTTTCAGGATCCCCTAAAGATGGAAGTAATTTTAAGAAAATGACACCCACATTCCCAAGAGGTGGGATGGAAAGTTTTTTGGTCTTTTAATGAGTTATGGATATTGTCATTGTTTTTTTTTTTTTTTTTTTTTGGTTTTTCGAGACAGGGTTTCTCTGTGTAGCTTTGCACCTTTCCTGGAACTCACTTGGTAGCCCAGGCTGGCCTCGAACTCACAGAGATCCGCCTGGATCTGCCTCCCGAGTGCTGGGATTAAAGGCGTGTGCCACCACCGCCCGGCAGGATATTGTCATTGTTTATGATGGTTGGTTACAAGTTGTTAATTGTTAATGGTCAGGAAAAAAGCTGAACATGGAGATTAGATTCAGAGGTTTTGTTTAAAAAAGAAAGAAAAAAGAGAGAAGAATATAGATATGAGATAGATCACTGAATCTATTCTGAGAAAAAAGATAAAGAATAATAGGAAAAATGGGTAGATCACTTAATCTACACTAAAAAGAAAAAGAGGAAGATATAAAAATGACAAAAGATAAATTACTGAATCTACTATGAAAAGAAAAAATACTTTTAAAAAGGAATTACTTGTTTTAAATAAGACAAGTAATGAAATTTTTTTGTCTGAACTGGTCAAATGTTACTGGACTGGACATTGTTATATATTAATGGAGTTTTTTGTCTGAATCTGTCAAATGTTAATGGACTAGACATCATTAATGTAATCTTGACTGTGTATATTGTATTATACCTATTGGATATAATTTTTCTTGTATTAGTTAATAAGCTTTTTTAATTTTTAGACAAAAAAGGGGAACCTTGTGGTAGTACTGTGCTCCGCAAAATATTGTGGCACCCTAATAAATTTATCTGGGGTCAGAGAACAGACAGCCACTAGATACAGAGGCCTAGAAAATGGTGGCACTCACACCTTTAATCCTAGCACTCCAGAGGTAGAAATCCCTCTGGATCTCTGTGAGTTCAAGGCCACAGTGGAAATGGCCAGACATGGTGACACAGGCCTTTAATCCCAGAAAGCAGAGCCTTTAATCCCAGGGAGTGGTGGTAGAAGGCAGAAAGATATATATATATAAGGCATGAGAACCAGAAACTAGAAGCATTTGGCTGGTTAAGCATTTGGCTGGTTAAGCATTCAGGCTTTTGAGCAGCAATTCAGCTGAGACCCATTCTGGATGGAGGACTCAGAGGCCTCCAGTCTGAGGAGACAAGACCATCTGAGGATCCGGCGAGGTGAGGTAGCTGTGGCTTGATCTGTCTCTCTGCTCTACCAGCATTGACCCCAATAACTGGCCTCGGGTTTGATTTAATTAATAAGACCTTTTAATATTTCTGCTACAGGGAACAGTAGTTTTTGAACAACGTGGCATTTGTTTATTGTAGAGAGCCATACATAATTTGTACATTTGCAAAAATATAAAAGATTTGTAATATAATTAGTATACAACACATAGCCAATATTGTATTTCATTGAAATCTACCAGCTACAATGATGGGTAAAACACCGGATTCCTGCTTGTATCCCTAAGAGAATAAATAGGAAAGACATAAAGCCTGACAGATATGGAACCAACTGTCAAATACAAAAGTCAATTTAGTTCCAATTTAATGCTAAAGACAAGTATATCTTGGCCTCATAATATAGCATGCACTGTTTTGATACAATGTTATGTTAATTAATGCCCTATGCCTCTTCTGAAATGAAGACTCTGATTGGCTAACAGATTCTTTTAAAACTTTCTGTGAACCTTCTTACTCTTCTAAGGATGTTAAGAGTGACCATTTCTCTGCTTGCCTCTCCCCACCCCCAAATCAGCTGTAATCTTGAAAAATAAGGAGGTTGTGAAATCAAATGGAAAAAACAAACAAACAAGCACAGGGGAACATTTCTATTTACATTTTAGTGTTCTCATAGAAGTTTGCTTTTTAAAGCCTGGCTCAGTCCCTTTGATTAGCCTCCTCTAGAGGTTTGTTGCAGGGTTGCCCTTCTATATCCCAACCATCTTTTTCACAGTAATGATTTACCTGAGTAGATTGAGGTGCAATGATGAAAACCTTTATTTAGCTCCTTTAAATCACCATATACACCACTGAGAAGAAATTGCAATAAACGTATTATAATGTTCCAGAAAGATTACTTGGTGTAATGTGCCCTGTTGCCAGCCTTGATACCTTGTGTTTGATTCCTGGTATGGACAAAGTGGAAGGAGGAAACCAGTTCCTGTAAGTAATCTTTTGACCTCTACAGAAGCACTGTGGCATGTATGTGTTCATAGGACATACACACAAGTGTGCATACATGCAAAAAAATCAAATTTAAAACTGTAACAAAAAAGGTATTTTTAAAGCAAAGTATCAAATACTGATAGAAACATGTGAAATCCAAATTATCAATTATTTTATTTTATTTTTACACGTGGCTGTTTTACTTGCATCTGTGTTTGTCCACCATGTGCATGTGGTACCCCATTGAGGACCAAAGGAGGGAATGAGATTCTCTGAGATTAGAGTTATAGACAGTTGTGAGCCACTGTGGGGGTGTTGTTCACTGAAGTTGGGTCCTTTCTAACAATGTAAGCATTCGTTCAGTGGTCTCAACTGCTGAGCTGTCTTTCTAGCTCTAATATCTGAGTTATCTTATGTTTATGTTTTTTATATTTTCTTTTGTGTGTGTGTGTTAACATCAAAGTTCATTTTCACTGGAATGAATAATTCAGCTTTATGTAAATAGGAACCACATTGTCCCCAGTGTCCATTTTTCCTGTTAGAAAGAATGTGGCAGATGTGATAGACCCAAGTCTTAGGTGTGTTTGTGTTTCACAATTTTGGAAAATTATAATTCTCTTTGAGCTCTATTTCTTGATCTACAATATCCATAAAATATTTTGTATTATGCCTAGGTGGATAGGTTTTTCTAAAGATTTCCATAATATTCATTAAAGTCTGCTTTTTGTTCTTAGTTATAAAAGTCCAGTTCTAAAAGGAAGCCATTTTTAAGTAATATCAAAATTAATAAATTTTTCAATTTAATATTTACTTAAATTGCTAAATTTGATTAATACTTTTGAGTTTGACACAATGATATATCTTGGTTTTCCCCAAATAAGTAATTAATTTCTTGATTAGTTTGATTTTCTTCTTCTTTGTCTTTACTTCCATATCTTGATTTCTGAGTTATCTTACGTTTATATTTTTCATATTTTCTTTGTTAACATCAAAGTTCATTTTCATTTGAATGAAACAAAAACATGATCAAAATATAATGTATGAATTTATTTTAGAAAAAAAAAAAAGAGTGTATGTTTTAACAACATGGCATTTGTTTATGTAGAGAGACCTCAATGATTCTTTTCAGAAATATAGCTACTCAGGATTTGTGAATTAGTTAGTACACAACACATTGATGACATAATAAAATCATTTTAGAATTTAGGAGACAAGGGACCACCACCAGAAAATAAAAAAAAAATTTGAGCTCACAGCAATTAAGAATATTTGCATAGAGGTGTTTGTGAATGCCTTTAACATCAGCACTTGAGACAAAGGGATCCCTTTGAATTTTATGCCAGCCTTATCTACAGAGTGAAAGCCAGGACAGCCAAAGCTACATAGACAATTCCTGTCTGGAAAAACAATCAAATAAACAAAAACCATTGAGAAGAGGTAAGAGAGGTCTTTTGTATTCTTCTATGTCTACCTAAGTATATAAATCTATACCCTACTTAAGGTCCCTTTTTCCTCCACTGCTGGTTCAACAAAGGTTAATGAATGAAAATGACTGTAGATTTCATAGACCTAGGGTTTGCATCTAAAGACCTGCACAGACTATCTCTTTTCTAGCTCCTACCAGTATTGACTTGCCTTTCTGCCATATGCCACCTCGTGGCACTCAAAATATTTCTATTTTTTTGTCTTGGTACACACACACAAAAAATATTGCTTTGAGGCTGGGAAGTTGTTTCAATGAGTGTGAACACTTGCTACTTTTTATGAACACCCACCTGCGTTTGAATTCTAAACACACATGTAAAAGACAAGCATGGCTGGCAGTGCTCATAATCTCAATGCTATTGGTCAAAGATAGGTAAATCCTAGAAGTTTGCTGGGTAACCACCTTAGAAAAAAATCAGGTTCAATGAAACTCTTCATCATGAGGGAATAAGGTATAGGGTGATAAATGAAACACATCCTCCTCTGGTCTCTGAATGTCTATGCACAGAAACACAGACACATACACATACACATACACACACAGACAACACTAAAGGCAGATGTTGTTATTTATGGATGATTGTATAGAAATTAGAATTTAAAACCACCTCCTTGAGAAAAAATTATTTCCTGGTTATCTTCCATGTGGATATAAACTACACATGCTAACTAATAAAGTTTCTGATGCTCTATTTCTTATTATTCTTTTGTTACAAATTATGTCTCAGATAACAATTAGTGAGGTTCAAGGAAACCAAGAACAAGTTGATGGATGAATAGAAGAAATGGGGTTAGTTTGAAATGATCTGAAAAAGCCTTCAAGCAGTGAAAGGATGTTCTGTCTAATGAGCTAGGAAGAATTGCTTCCCAGGACAGAAAGCAATGGATTGATTGTAACTGGAATGTGGGAAGCAAGAGGAACTGTGACATTTTGGCAAGGAGCCAAGAATGTACTTTGAATTTAACTCAGATTGCTGCCTCTTGAACTTAGCATGTTAATACTGAAATATAATAACATTTTTAAAACTTCCCTTCTAGATTTCATTCATCTTTATATCATCTTGAAACTACAAACTTGTCTATACTTGCATTTGTGTTTCCAAGATTAAACCTTTATCCATAGAACAAAATAGGAATCAGAATAAAGGTATATTTAGAATATGGGTTTTATATTTTCAGACTTACAATTTTTAATATAGAAAGTGTTTATATTATATGTTAACTTTTTACATTTATTTTGCATTCACATTGGAGTTAAGCTAATTTCCTTATTTAGGTGTAAACCTGTGAAGGGTTTATGCATTTCCATTTGACATGGAGGTATAATGCAGACCTTATATTTTAAAATTTTCAAATAAGTATCCTACATTTTTGATTTATAAATTCCCATTTTCAGTAGACATAAAAATATAAAGTTAGTCACTTATGGCAGTTAAAAACATTCAATTAACTAAAAAGCAACTTTAAAGTGCCTTTTTTAAAATTAAAACTATTTGAAACATCTACGATAATTTTCATTTTTATTTGAGACCATATATCTTGTATCCAAAATTAGTCTCAAACTAACTATGTATCTGAGGACTATGAACATCTGATCATCTCTTCCTCCTTATCCATTGGGATTATAACCCATGATATGATACCAGGTATATAACTTGCATTTGAGAAGAAATTTCTTCAACTTTTGCAATCTTTGTGTATCTTTGAAATTTAACCTCAAATGATTTTCCAACATAATTTTAACTTTGCTTTATTAATTTTTTCTATTGATTATTTTCATCTTGTTTCCATATTTTTGTGTAGCATGTAAGATTATAATCATTTTTATACCTAAGTCTAAATAGAAGGTGTAATAATTACATATCTAGGGAAAATGCAGTTGATAATCATCAGAAAATAGTAAATTCAGATTTGTACATTTATAGAATTATTTTTCCAAGCTATGAAATTTTCACTGAAAATCTGTTTACAAGTACTTTCCAGTGGAAAATATTTGCTACTGGTACTGTCACTTAAGTATTTTAAATGAGACCATGAAACAGTTCAAGCAACATAGCTATGTTAGAAATCTATAACTAAATATGAAATCTTGGGCTCTGTATGAGTTGCTGACATTATTTTGTTATCAGTAGAAGACATGAAGACCTCAAACATTATTGGAAATGTATTGCCCTAAGTCACATGTACCTTAGATAAAAATGTCAAGAAGCAAACTATCTTTGCTGTTCACTGTCTTTTTCCTGCAATCTATAATCCACACAGATTTATGGTGACAGAGGCTATTATTGTCAGCTCATCTTTAGAAATTTCCTGTTAGCAGAGCTGTCCATAGCATCTACAAGTTCCACCACAAATGAGGTTCAAGGAGCCATCATTCAATTGGAAGTTCTGTTTGCATTAAAATCTACCGCAGTGAAGATTCAACATCTTCAAGGATTTGGTGAAAGTTTTATAGTGTTCCCTTCCTCAGTACACAAAACTACTAGTATTCTCTGTGGTATTGTATTCTTCCAAATATTGTGCATGCTTATAAACTTATCTGGGGTCAGAGACAGAGCAGCCACAATATTAAACATAAAGGATAGGCAGTGGTAGCACACGCCTTTAATCCTAGCATTCCAGAGGCAGAAATCCATGTGTTCAAGGATACAGCCAAGCATAGTGACTCACGCCTTTAATCCCAGAAAGCAGCCTTTAATCCCAGGGAGTGGTGGTAGAAAGCAGAAAGGTATATAAGGTGTGAAGACCAGAAACTGAAGCATTTGGCCTGGTTAAGCATTCAGGCTTTTGAGCAGCAATTCAGCTGAGACCCATTCTGGATGAGGACTCAGAGGCCTCCAGCCTGAGGAAGCAAGACCAGCTGAGGATCCGGCAAGGTGAGATAGCTGTGGCTTGTTCTGGCTCTCTGATCTTCCAGTGTTCACCCCAATAACTGGCTTCAGGTTTGATTTTATTAATAAGAACTTTTAACATTCATGCTACAACTCTCTCTGTTCTTAATTTCAATATTGCCTCATTTAAATGAGGAGGCAACCAGACTTAGCAGCAATTTAAGGAAGATATATTTAGATACAATATCTAAGAGAGATGACAAAAGGATTTTTCATAAACCCATTTGAACTTGATTACTGTCATTCCCAAGCTGGAACACAGGAAAAGAATGACTCTTGACATATCTAAAATGTGCTAGGGGCCCAAATCCTTTCTATGTAGTTCAAAATCTTCTCGATTCTTATTTTTGTAGCTCAAAATCTCCTCCAAGAAAGGTCTGAGAAAAAAAATGAACATCTAGACAAAAATAAACAGTTAACTTTTTCAAGAGACTCACCAGTTAAGGGAATCTTTCCCCTTGTGTAAGTATTTCTGAACACATGATATTTTCCCCTTTGGCCTAATTTTAAGTTTTGCAGTTGGGACTGGAAGCTCTGTGTTGTCATATCTATTTAATCTTTTCATGAATCTTTCACTAAAATGAACTCATTTTAAGATGAAGTAGTAAATTAATACAGTTATGTAATACAGAAAAGACATCTAATTTAAGAGTACATCAATTAGAAAGTGGCAGAGCCTCCAGCACACTGAATCAAAATATCAGTCTGCTGTACTGTAATATTCCATTTCTTATTTTGTTAACATTTTGACCTCAAAAGTCTTTCCTTGAGAATTATTTTTAATTTATTTTATATTAGAAGTCAATATGTTCTCTGAAATGTTCATACTGGAATTGAAAGGCAAAGTGAGAGTTTAATCCTAGAATCCCAATCCTGAGACTGCTATCATCCTAGATTGGGCTAATCATCCTGAGACTATCAAGAAAGTAGCAGTGGTGAGTCCCAGCCATAGGCCTGATGCTCACTGAAGCTTTTCCAATCTAGCTAGTTTATGGAGTTCTTTTACTAATGTAAATATGATTTTCTTTACTGTCGGACTGGATATCTCTATGTTCTGTCAAAAGAGTGAGAAATTAGAAAGAGTGAATAATTCAAAATTAGCATTTTTACAAATTACTTAGAAATTCAACTAAAATTTTTTCCTATACTGACTTTTTCATGTGATGTGGTTTATTCCTTAGTAGAAATAATCCTCTTACAGTGTATATTATAAATTGATTTTGAACTTTTGCCTTTATCAAGGTATGTTCCTGATTAAAGAGAAAACAATGGATTTCAACAGACACAATGAGGGTAGGCATGACCGTGTTTATAAAAGTTTTATGGCAAACAAACTTTACTGAGTAGAATAGGGAAGGACATCACAAGTGTTCTCAAGCACTGAATCCCAATCTCTTGGAAAGATTAATCATCCTCAAAAGTCTCTGTCATTATGGTGGTAATAGGTCTACCTTAACATCAGGAAATGCACAAATTAATCTTCACATTACTGTTCTGTTATTATCGCCAAGTGTTTCCCTTAAAAGACAAACTACAGAAAATGCAGGGAAAGCAGTAAAGTTCAAGGGCAACTAGAGAAATCAAGTACACAGCAGATATATGAGCAGGGATACAAATTGAAGACAGTTACATTCTGTATGTAATAGAGAAAAGAGGAGAGTAAAAAAACCACTATAAAACATATGGGGAAATAAATGCTTTACATATAATCAGTTTCCAAAGCATGATACTTTTATCAGCAATGACAACAGAAAATGTTATCAGGAAGAGACAGTTTCATATGATGCATCTTGTAGAGACTAGTGTTCCAAGAAAAAATGAAATACAATTCTCAGAGTAAAAAAATGATCTGATATGAAAATCTATTTCTGTACATAAAACAAATATACAAGTAATGAAAAATGTATACATGTAGATAAGAAACATCTTTGAAGAATTTGTCAAATATATTAATTACTAGTCTAAAAGGTAAAAATAATGTTCTTTGAGTGCCACAACAAACACAAACAAAATGTAAAATAGTAAATACACAAAGAAGAAGACTTACTGGATTTATACTACTTTAAAATGTAGGTGCTGGAGAGATGGCTCAGAGGTTATGAGCACTGGCTTCTCTTCCAGAGGTCCTGAGTTCATTCCCAGCAACTACATGATGGCTTACAACCATCTGTAATGAGATCTGGTGCCCTCTTCTGGCAGAACACTATATACATAATAAATAAACATTAAAAAAAAGATTGCTTTAAAATTTATACTCTTTGAATAATATTTTCATTAATTAATGATATTCACTGTGGTGATATATTATTTACCCTAATAAACTTGCCTGAGGATCAGAGGACAGAGCCAGCCACTAGATTAGACATAGAGGTCAGACAATGGTGGCACACACTTTTAATCCTATCACTCAGGAGGCAGAGATCCATCTGAATCTCTGTGAGTTCAAGCACACACCTTTAATCCCAGCATTTGAGATATCGTACCTTTGCTTTGAAAGCACACGTGCCTTTAATCCCAGGAAGTAATATGGCAGGGCAGAGAAAGGTATATATAACGCATTAGCAAACAGGAACTCACTCTCTTTAGGCTGAGGGTTTTGTAGAGGTAAGAACCAGTAGCTGGCTGCTCTGCTTCTCTGTTCTTTCACCTTTCATCCTGATATCTGGCTCTGGGTTTTTTATTAAAAGACCATCTAAGATTCGAATAATATCTGACACCCAACTTGTAGGGCACAAATTCACCAAAAAGCTGCTAGCATGTGGCTTTGCAGGCCCCAGCTTAGGCTTGAGCTGCATGCAGCTAGAATCTCCACACCACATGGGCCATAGTCCCTAACAAGCTGGCTAAATTTTTCTGTCAGCCTCTGCAGCAAACTCCATAGGTTTTTTTGGGCTCCAAAAACCATAGGAGTTAGCCGCTTTCTTGTGTTCCCTCGTGTAGACAGCTGGCTCCTTGGCTTCTTCTTTCCTGGTGGGTTGTAGGCTCTCCCTGGATTCCCTTTCTTCCTTTGTGACCCTCTTGCCTACCAGATTTTGAATGAACTGATTTTTGTTATTACATTTTATCTACTCTGATAACTTTTTAGATGTTTCTGCTTATGTTGTTTTACTAGTTGACCTATAAAAATTATCAATGTACATTTTTAAGTTATGAGTTTAAATTAAACATCAGCTCAAGTACAGTATAATAAATTTGTCTTTCTGAGTTTGAGTTACTCAATCCTAAAAGTTTCCAGAAAAACCAGTTCCACCATTTGAACCAAACTTAAGCAAGCTTTTATTAAAAATATTAAATACTGACCAAGATGGAATATGGCCAGGACCATCACCTGGAAAGTTTCCAGGTAAGTGGTGTTGAGACATGTATAATGGACAGTTCTCTCCCACCTTCTAGTTCCCAAATAGCAACTCAGAGGCTTAATATTACTTATAAATGATCAGCTGATAGCTCAGGCTTATTACTAACTAGCTCTTACACTTAACCCATAATTCTTATCTGTGTTTAGCCACATGGCTTGGTACCTTTTCTCAGTATGGCATTTTCATCTTGCTTCCTCTGCATCTGCCTGATGACTCCCTGACTCTGCCCTCATTTTTCCCATAATTCTCAGTTTGTCTTTCCCACCTAACTTCCTGCCCAGCTACTGGCCAATCAGCATTTTATGAAACCAATTTGAATGGCAAATCTTTACAGTGTACAAGAGGATTATTCCACAGCATTTCTCCATTCTTGTCAAATTAAAAGTAAGGTTTTAACTTTAACATAGTAGGATTATATGCAACAAAAACAGTTATTAAATAAGATTGACAGTAACACTAATCCATTTGGCAAAAATAGAGAAAATACTAATTACCTATTCTATCCTGGTAAATCTTTTAAAGTTTTGTATCTAATTTATATTTTATTAAAACTAAAGAAAACTATAACTATCTTGATACCCCTTGCTTATAGAATCCCTCTTTTCTTTCTTCAGCTGAACTCATGGAGCTCAGCCTGGTGCCTTGCTGTAGATCTCTGCATCTGCTTCCATCAGTTATGGGATGAAGGCTCTATGATGATAGTTAGGGTATTCACCAGTCTGATTACAGGAGTAGGCCAGTTCAGGCTTGCTAGTAGTCTAAGGTGGGGTCATCCTTGTGGATTCCTGGGAACTTCCCTAGCACCCTGTTTCTCCCTATCCCCATGATGTCTCCCTCTATCATGGTTTCTCTTTCCTTGCTCTCCTACTCCATCCCTGTTCCAGCTCAAACATCATGTTCCCTTATGTTCTCATCCTCCATCCCCTACTCTCCATTGCCCCCCTCACTCCCTGCTTACTCATGGAGATCTCAAAGTAGCTTCCTTGAAACCCACTTGGTCTTTTATTGTTCTATACTGAAGCAGTCAGCCTCACATCTGAATAGTCTTGTTGGCAGGTTCTTTGGGAGGAGGGAGGAGAGGGGGATCTGTGGTTGGTATGTAAAATGAATAGAAAATTTCTTAATAAAAAAGAAGAAAAATAACTTTAAAAAGGAAAACATAATTATCATACTTTGAGTTAAATCACTTCAGTAATTTTATTAAATATAAGTGGGTTAAGCCGGGCAGTGGTGGCGCACGCCTTTAATCCCAGCACTCGGGAGGCAGAGCCAGGCGGATCTCTGTGAGTTCGAGGCCAGCCTGGGCTACCAAGTGAGTTCCAGGAAAAGGCACAAAGCTACACAGAGAAACCCTGTCTTGAAAAACCAAAAAAAAAAAATATATAAGTGGGTTACGTAGTCTGATAAATGACAATGGTTGTATGTGTGATTTTTTTAAAAGTGTAATGAACAGAGTTACAGAATAACACAATAGTTACTAGGAAAGAAAAAGAAATGGAAAAGTACAGGTTAGAAAATAAAGCAGCGTATAATTAAAATGAACAAATATAGAAAGTGAATGTATAAAATTAGGGTGGTGATAATAATACCAATCTGTATTTGGATCTTTTGCTAAAGGAGTAGTTTTTAAGTAATCTTATCAAAAAATGAGTTAAAATCAACTACAATAACTAAAGGTCTTTTTTTTTAGAAACTTAATAAAATGTATAAATCTTTAGTGTAACAAACTAAGATGCAACAAACAAATGTTAAGTACCGAATAATCTATAGCATAAGCTACACATACAATGAGTAGAATGCAAATTCCTAACTTATACAAAAATCATCTACAAAATCATGCAATTAACGATTAACTTAATTGTTAAAATATAAACACTTTTCCATAAGTTAAAAAGCAAAGGGATCCTTTTTCTCTCTTTACATGTGGTACAAATACATGAGGAAGGAATTAAAGTACGTAGTTGGGAAAGGTAAGCTAAAACTGTTTCTACTAAAAAAAACAAAGAATTCAAAACTCATCCTGAACAAATTTGACCATGTGGTACAGTAAAAAATCAATATAATTTTTTTCTTTCATTTCTACATGTACTAGCAGCAAAGAGTTAGAAAATGAAACAAAGTATTTCCAATTGAATGGGATGTACAAACAAGTTTGCCCAGAAAAGTAAATATGAAGGATTTAAGCAACCAGATTTCAAAGTTTGCTTTATCTAGTCCTTGCTCCAAGGACAGTGTGCTTTTGGGGAAACAAAAAACAAAAGTAATTGTCACCTAATAAGTAGTTCAGAAATAGTCAAATTATTTTGATTCATGATCTTAAGCCAATTCAATAGTGAAAAATGGTATCTTTTCAAAATCCTTGGCTTAGAAAAAAAATGAACTTGTTCTTACAAAGGGCAGATTCATATGAAAAAAGTACCAAATTATCAACCTTAATTCGTACACACTCAAAAAATGAGAGATATATCGTGTATTGTTGGGGTGTTAAATTCCAAGTTATAAATCACCAGGAAGATACACAAAAGCCTATGAGGCTTTGACCTAGGTATATGGCCATTCAGGACTCATAACCTTAAAAGTAAAGAAAAATGCATGATCTGTTTTACCCTCTGGAGACCTGTAGGAGGATTATATGCTGGAGTTATTCTATTTTTTGTTTATTTGTTTATTTATTTGAGAAAGAATCTTACTTTGTAGCCCTGGCTAGTTTGGGACTAACTTGCTATTTAGATCAAACAGCATAAATTGTAGTACTCCTCCTATCTCTGTTGCTAAAGTTTTGGGATTGGTGGTGTGTGCCACCAGGCATGGCTAGACAATGCATTTTGAGAAATATCCTAAAAATATGAAAACTGTTTTACATTAGGACAATGAAAGTTATCTTAAGAAATCTGCACCTTCTATGTGTATACGAAACATATTGAACATAATGAAACAAATAATTAATGAAGCTTCATAAAAATTACAAATATTTTCACCAAAAGTTACTATTAAGAAAATTAATAGATTATAAAAGAGTTCTCAGCCACAACCACTCCATTCAAGTTCTTAGGCTAGAAGACTTGTCCACCCTAGCACGGCTGTGGAGGTAATGCAAATCATATTATTGGGATGAATTCAACTTTGTTCTGATATCCTGTCTGAAAAAAATTCTCAAGGATGTGGAAAGGATTTAATCTATACTCCTTCATAATCATTTTCTAAGAGGGGTTTATTGTAAATCTCTCATGCCTCTTTGTTAAGTGCATGTATCTCCTAAAATTCAAACATGTCTGTCTTTATCACAGACTTGAATAGTTGAAAATCATAAATAACTCATACAGGTGTACATTGATTAAAAGGTCGGAATGTGAGACTGGGGATGTAACTCAGTAAAGTGTTTGACTATTGTACATGAAGTACTAGGCTGAATCACCAGTACCCCATAACCCAAACATCATGGTTTAGACTTTAAATCTCAGCCTTTGAGCAGTGGAAACAGGAGGATCAGTGGTGTTTTAACCCACTAGGTTTCCTAGTGGCTGTACCCAGCAGTACTGCATAAGAAGTTGATTGACCCACGGGCCTGGGTACCAGATGACTGTAACTAGTTAGGAGAAGGTCTTTTGTTCCACCCCTTGGCATTGTTATAAATAGACCTTTGGAATAAAGTTATGGACTGGTGGATAAGGATCCAGGCCTACCGGAGTCTATCCTGTGTTTTCTCTCCCTTCTTTATTTCTAACTAAAATCCTGACTTATAGGAGACTCTGTGTGGAAGAAAAAAGCAACAGAAATACAAATCTGATGCACAGAATTCAGTATCTGAAGTTAATAAAAGTCTATTGACACAAACCAGAGAAACAGAAGATACCCCCTGTAACAGAAAGAAGCAGCATTGGTAAGTAGAACAAGAGATTTAAAAGCAGGGCCATTTTCATTAATGATAAAATTAATGTATTTGTTCAGGAAGATAATTGTTGTGGGACTAGAACTAAAGGGAACAAAATGCCCCTTCTAATCTGTCAGTAGAATTTGGCATTTGAAGGAGGAGGAAATTATTTTTGAGTAGAAGAACTTCACAGTTTCTACCCAGATGGCAACACCCAACTAATTTTATATTCCTAAAACAGAAAAAGATTATACATTTTTCTTTCCCTGACTTTGAATTTTGTTCTGACTTCAAAACTCTTCTGAATATCAACTCTTTTTGACACAGGATATAAATTTATTTGCCATCTCTCATCTGGAAACACAAATGTTGGACATTTGAAAGCCAATATTTAAATACAGAAGTTTCATTTTCAGGAAACTACAAATACAGAAATACATACTTCCTGTCACTCTGTGCATAATGGTAAGCAGTGGGCTTCTAGTTGTAATGAAATCATTGAGATTATTTTTATGTCTTTAGTGTATAAGGGTGATATTTTTCTTTGAATTAAGTTTGTAAATTCTACTTTTCTATATTGCTACTAAGCCTGAAACAGAACTTAACCTAAAGATATGTTCACTTATTACTGAAATATCCTATGTGTTTCTGAACATAATCACCTTAATTAAAATATCTAATGTGATTCTTAACATGTAGGCAAAGTATCAATCTCTGGTACCCTCCTAGAAGTGTAATTATTAGGTTCCAATCAGGGCATTAAAACTCTGAGTGTGGGTAACAGCTACATGCAATGTATCAAATTTCTCTTGTTCTTTGAACACATATTTAAGGCTGAAATTTGTGCCATAACTGACATAGATGAGCCTATACTGTATGTTTGGTCTGCCTTATCTCATTAGAATTACAGTTATTTCTTGTGTGCCTAAATCTACCTACCTACCTAATCATTAATCTCTGCAGGTTAATCATTATTATGATTTTCAAACTTCCTTAACTATTTTCAAGTCCCAGATACTGGAAATAATGTTGATCCCACAGCTTGACTCTGGTTAATGGTAACATTCAATTGATAGTTTATTTTAGAAAAGGTTCTGGAGAAAGTTATAGACTTTGTGTGAAAGAATGCTAGTTAATTTCACTATGGATACTACTTGGGCTAGTATGAGGTACTCTTTCATCCCTTCAAGAGATGTCATTGGATATACTAATTTCCTGTGGAATTGAAGCCTAGAAATCTCAATGCACTTCTCATGAATAAGTACGTACATGATCAATCCTTCACATTAACTGTATCCCCTTCATAAAGTATTCCCTTCATAAAGCTCTTTTGGCACAGTAGGGGAATCATATCTTCTGCAGACATTAATGATAATTCTTTTTTTTTACACAGAGCCCAATTGGCAGGAAATACTTATAGAAACTAAAAATACGAGTGTAAGTTTATAACCCACAAGACTAATATGAGGGTAAATATTAAAATATAGGAGAATGTTCTGCAAAAATTATTATTTTTGTGTTCCACCCAAATACATCTTAGAGTTCAGCACTGTGGTGAAATTTGCTTAGTTCTTGGCTTAGGTCAGAAAATTACTATTAGGTCATATTTTGTTTTACCATTAATTCTAGAGAAGCAATTCAAATATGGTAAAATATCAAAAGGACTTAGAAATAATTTAAGACATTCATTTATTCAACAAATATTTAATGAGCATAAGTATTATGTTGGGGTTTAGAAGTGACAAATGGATCACACATAAATATTTACACATACATACATATATGCGTACATACAAATATATACATGCATACATACATATAGACATACTGATTATAATTAACAACTTTACAAAAAATAAAAAGTCAGTATAGTGATGATATACTGTGCTAAGTCCTCTAATAAGGATAAACTCTCAGTTACAAATGAGTTAGGTGTAATGTTTTATATATGAAAGTAGAATGGAAACAACAGAACCATAGGCTTTCAAGAAAATAAAAGCTAAGTCCTAAGGTGAAAAAATAGATGAAAGGACAAGGGGAGAAAGAGGAGGGATTCAAAGAAACAAGCATATATGAAAAGCTAGAGGAAGGCAAAAACAAACAGTTATTAATTGCATGTAACTAGAGAGAAAATTAATGAACTGAGGTGAAGAAAGCCACTGTTATGACACCAAGGTCACAAGTAGGGCCAACAACTAACTGAGGTCAAGAGAAAGTTCATTTGAGGACTAGCTACTCTGAGTTAATTTAGGTTTTTGATTTGCCATCATTTTCTGAATAAACATTCAAAGCAATCCTGGATCACTTCAGCCCATATCACTCCATTTGGAAACTGGTTTTATAAATATCAATGAAGAGAAATTATGATGTCTTGGGCAATTTTTGTCCTTCAAGATGAAGTCTTGCTGGCATTTCTATGGGGCCATTTCTTTCTGAAAGTCTTATGGTTATCTCTACCCTTGTTGATTTTCTCCAGATATATACAGGAGATTTTCCTGTCTCACTTAATTCTGATTGGTATTATTTGATGCTTTTTAGTGAAAGTGAAGGGACCACATTAGTGCCCTATATTTTCATAAGTGAATAGGAAGCTTGAACATGTAAGTCTATTTTATTCAAGTATTCCCTTCATAAAGCCCCTTTGGCACAGTAGGGGATCATATTCAGTCGCAGCTAAAAGAAAACTGAAAGACACTGAAGGAAAATATTCCAATACTACACTGAAGGAAAATATTCCAATACTACTATTTTTATATGCCGGTCTGAAGGTAGCTCTTTAGAACAACAGCAGCAGCCCTGGAAAGTCATTAATAGCTTGATCTCTCTTCCTCTTCTACCATCTATAATTAGTGTCTTCCATCTTCACAGTCAATAGGAATACTCTCATAGGAGTTTCTTTAGCTTTGGACAATTCTTTGTATGTAGCAAGCAAGAAGGGAGATATGGAGGAACAAAACCCTGTCTGTTATCAGACGTAGGTACCTTTGGAAATTTTGTTTAGAAACACTTGCCGTGGGATGGTCTGTATGTCAAATGTGTTGCTGATTGGTCAATAAATAAATCACTGATTGGCCAGCGGCCAGGCAGGAAGTATAGGCGGGACTAACAGAGAGGAGAATTGAGAGAACAGGAAGCTGGGTGAGGGAGACACTGCCAGCCGCCACCATGACAAGCCGCATGTGAAGATGCCGGTAAGCCATGAGCCATGTGGCAAGGTATAGATTAATAGAAATGGAATAATTTAAGCTGTAAGAACAGTTAGCAAGAAGCCTGCCACGGCCATACAGTTTGTAACCAATATAAGTCTCTGTGTTTACTTGGTCGGGTCTGAGTGGCTGTGGGACTGGCGGGTGAGAGAGATTTGCCCTGACCATGGGCCAGGCAGGAAAACTCTAGCTACAAATGGCGCCCAACGTGTTGGCAAGAGTTTCCACCTAAAAACTGAGAAAAAAAGATTCTAAAACAGAGCTAAAAACAGTTCCTAATTGTCTCTCTCAAATGAAGGGCAGCTGCCGGTTTGAACTACTATGGTGGATTCCTGGCATGTGACTTTGACCTGCAGTGTGGCGGGAATGAGGCCTCTGCAAATGGCACATTAAGCTGTGTGGTGGATTTAGCCTTTGCTAGTACAAAACAAAACAAAAAAAAAGAGGTTTCTGGGCTACACACTGCTTTGATAGAAGCATAGACCCACTATTTCTGAGAATTGATGGCTTCCAGATATGGTGGAAAATGTACCACCGCCATGTTGGGAAGCTGAAGTGGGAGGAACCAGCAGCCAACGCTGTTTCAGGCTTAGAAGGCTGCAGTTTAAAGCAATAGGCTCAAGCTAATATAAAAAAATAAGCCACGTAAAGATGGCTACCACACAGAGAATCTGGATTATGTTCTCTTTGATATTTGTAACTGAAGGAAAACATTTGATTACAAAAGCTGTTGAGTTATGCCAAAATGTATATTTTAAAGGTACCTTGACTTCAAAATTTGGATGTAAGGATATGTTGCTTTGTAAAGGAGGCTCTGCTTTTGTTTCCACAGAAAGCCAGAGGCTATGGATTTGTTCGAGATTAAGATACATCAGGTTTGACCAGTCAAGACCACCTGAAAGGTCTCCGATGACACCATGGCCCAGATGATCCAACATCCAGAACCATTTCAAGGCAACTGGCTCAGAGGATACACCCTCACGGACTACTCCATAATCCTAAAATATTCTTTGTGTCCCCATAAGATACAGCGCCCCCCTCCAGCAGGAAGTAGTAAGAGAAGCTACGTCCAAATTCCCAAATATACCAAACTGACTTTGGAGATGTGTAAAGGTTAAAACCTGCCTTTTTAAGAAAAGAAAAGGGGAAGTGCTGTGGGATGGTCTGTATGTCAAATGTGTTGCTGATTGGTCAACAAATAAATCACTGATTGGCCAGCGGCAAGGCAGGAAGTATAGGCGGGACTAACAGAGAGGAGAATTGAGAGAACAGGAAGCTGGGTGAGGGAGACACTGCCAGCCGCCACCACGACAAGCCGCATGTGAAGATGCCGGTAAGCCATGAGCCATGTGGCAAGGTATAGATTAATAGAAATGGAATAATTTAAGCTGTAAGAACAGTTAGCAAGAAGCCTGCCATGGCCATATAGTTTATAACCAATATAAGTCTCTGTGTTTACTTGGTCGGGTCTGAGTGGCTGTGGGACTGGCAGGTGAGAGAGATTTGCCCTGACCGTGGGCCAGGCAGGAAAACTCTAGCTACAAACACTATTTTTTAAAAAGGTTTTTTAATTTTACACACCAATCTCAGTTCCTCCTCCCTCCCTTCTACCACCTTCCAACTTCCCCGAATCACATTCACTATCCACTCCTCAGAGAGGGTAAGACCTCCCTTGGGGAGTCAACAAAGTCTGGCATACTAAGTTGAAGCAGGACCAAGCCCCTCACCACAATGTCAAGGCTGAGCAAGGTATCCTACCCTAGGGAATGTGTTCCAAATGGCCAAATGCACCTTTGATAAGTCCTGGTCCCAGTGCCAGGGACTAACCAAATAGATCTAGCCACATACCTATCACCCATATTCAGAGGGCCTAATTCTGTCTCATGCATGTTCCCCCACTGACAGGCCAGAATCCAAGAGCTCCCACAAGTTTGGGTCAGCTATATCTGTGTTTTTTTTTCGTCATGATCTTGACCTCACTTGTCCCTGTGATCCCTCCTCTCTTACAATGTGTTTTGATCCTATTTACCCCCAACTTTTCCCATATCCACCCTACAGTGATACCCACCCCAAATTACATTAATCTGTCTTTGCTGTTGTTAAAAATGCATCAAAACCAATTCGTGCTGCCAATGCATTCTTGGACATGTGATCTTTCACTGGAGCATGATTGACCCACAGAGGCTGCACTCTTAGAGAAAACTGCATCTCCCTCTCTCAGTAGACATAAATTACAAAAAGCTCTAAGGATAAAGGTAGAATTTTTGTGCCAGACTGCTATCATCAGGCTGGCAGTTGCAGATACAAATTCACAGTGGCTACAATAGCATGCACACAGCCTATACAGCCCAAGCCTGAACAAATCCCATAACCAATGATTTTTGGTTATATATTACTAAATATAAGTGCCAAGTGCCACATGAGAGCCTTTACTACAAAGGAATATTATATATATATATATATATATATATATATATATATATATATATATATTTAATTCATCTGTTTTAATCCAAATAAAATAATTGTATTTTAATTGATCATGTTATTATTCAAAATAAAATAGTGTCTTTATATGTACTACGAAGAGAATATGTCAATTAAACACAGCATAATAAGATACAATAAGACTATGCACAAACCCTCATATCAAGACAGGATGAGGCAACACATTAGGAAGAAAATAGTCCCAAGAACAGGTAAAAGCATCAGAGATACCTCACTCCCACTGTGAGAGTTCTCACAAAAACACCAAGCTTAAAACTATAACATATATGCAGAGGACCTAGTGTAGACCCATGTAGGCTCTGTGATTGCTGCTTCAGGTTCTGTGAGCCCCTATGAGCCCTACTTAGTTGATGTCTATGCCCTGTATTCTCCCGGTGTCATACACCCTTCTGGCTCCTACAATTTTTCCTCCCCCTCTTCTGCAGTGTTCCTGAGATTCAAGGGGGAGGGACCCAATGCCTGCTCTTTCCTGAAAATAAGTGGAGGAAGAGTGGATGTGGGAGAGATGGGAAATAGGGAAGCACTGGGAGGAGTGAACAGTGGAGAAACATTGGTCAGGATATATTGAAAACAAAACCAAAACCAAACCAAACAAACAAACGAGAAGAAATCCAATCCAAACATAATATCAGAATAAAAAGAGGAAGAGAATTATGTGTTGGATAACCAGTTAAAGATCTTTGCCTAACCTGAGCTTTGTCCTGAAGAGAGCTTCAAGATTCCTAGACCTTTATCTGCAAGGATTGCTGCTCTTTCTGTCTTCCAAAATATAAATTTTCTACCAGGATCCCCAAATTCTGCAGTTCTTCACTTGTGTTGTGATGTTATCAGCACTACATCTCTAAGTTATTTTCTTGTTATTATCACAATTACAATTTTTCTTTTCAAATATTCTCTTTTACACATCATTAAAGTTAATGTATATTTTAACACACACACACATATATATATATATATATATATATATATATATATATATATATATATATATATAAAATACATCCATGAATGCATGTTCATCTTACTGCTCTGGGTACCACAATAATTTGAGATATAAAGATAGTATTATTCCAAAGGCAAGACTCAAAGTATTTGTATTTTTTTGGTGTTTATTAAGTATAATTAAATTTAATGAGTAGGGTTATTTTGTCTACATATGTGTCTGTGCACCATATGTAGGCGTGATGCCTACCGTAATCAGAAAAAGGGATCAGACCCATTAGAAGTAGTGTTATAGACAACTGTGAGCCACCATGTGAGTTCTGGAAATGAACCCTGGTCCCCTGTAAAAGGAACAAATGTTCTTAATCACTGAGCCATCTCTCCAGGCTGAAGATTCAATGTTTCATGTTTGTGCTTTACAACTTCATTCATGAAAGAGTTTAATTGCTTTCCACCTTTCCCCTGCCTCTGGAAAGCTACACTTGAAAAATGAAAACAGTGCATTGTCCCATTTGTCAGCAAACAAAATAAAGAGGAAAAAAATGAAAAGAAGCTCATGTCTTGTAGATGATTTTCTAAATTAAGTTTGGTTGTTTGGATACAGGCTGTCTCTCTGTAACCATATACTTCAATCCTGCAATAAGTTCACCTTTAAATTCCTCTGTCTGGGTATGAATTTCTCTATAAGTCACTTTAACAGGTTTTTCTAAACTTTTATCTTGGCACTTAAATTGACCAACCTTTTTAATGCTAAAATAAAAATGATCAAACAAATAATATTCATAATTGACGTTACATATGTCTCATCAATATTAATTATCCTCTCATTTAATTGTTCAATTTTCAGACTGCCTAATGTGTTATCAAACAGAGACCAAATACTTTCCATTGTAAAAATTTTTCCCATTTTTTAACTAATTTTCCCATCTTTTAACTAATTTTACCATTTAAAATATCTTAATTGACTTACCAGTTCTGCCGACTCCATAGAACAGTAGAAGTCCGAGAGAATTTCAAAGAAGCTGCCTAGTGTGGTGGCAGTCTGACACGGGAATCCAAGGAGAGCCCATCACCCAACAGGAGAAAGAAAGCCAAAGAGACTTCAGCCATGTGCTCCTGCCTGAGCTGTGCAACTGGGCCTGAGCCAGGGGCCCTGTAAGCCCACAAGCAGCTTTTAAACAATGTCTTGCCCTGTTGAGCGCCAGTTGTAAATGATTTTTTTTTTTTTTTTTTTTTTTTTTTTTTTTTTTTTGGTTTTTCAAGACAGGGTTTCTCTGTGTAGTTTTGCGCCTTTCCTGAGACTCACTTGGTAGCCCAAGCTGGCCTCGAACTCACAGAGATCCGCCTGCCTCTGCCTCCCGAGTGCTGGGATTAAAGGCGTGCGCCACCACCGCCCGGCGTAAATGATTTTTTAAATGGTCTTATTAAACAAGAAACACAGAGCCAGATATAGGGGTGAATGCCTTAGAGAGATCAGGAAAATATGGAAAGCCACAGCTAACCTTACCTCACCAACTCTGTAGCTTCAAAATACTGTGACTTCCTGTCTACCCATGCCTATATGCCTTGCTGTTCTGCCATCTGATTTGCTCTCTCACCCAGCTACATCACATCCTCTTTCTGCCCAGCTCTGTGACTTCCTGTCTGTCTGTACAGACCTCCAGACCTCCATAATTAACTAGTGTTGGAATTTAAAGCGTGAGCTTCCACACCTGGCTCTGTTTCCAGTGTGGCCTTGAACACACAGAGATCCTGCCTGCCAAGTGATAGGATTAAAGGCATGTGCTAACATTGCATGACTTCTGTGTTGTGGCTGGCTTTTTCCGCTGATCTCTAGGCAATCTTTATTTTTCAAAGCACAAATAAAATATCACCACACTTTAGCAGAAATAAAATATCACCACAGTGTCTTCCATCAGAATTTAAGCTTACATATATAGTCTGAAAAGAAAGACTTTAGGAAGAATTCCTTAAGGGCTGATTAGAGGAATGTTGTTGGTTATGCGGATTATTTTGCAATACAAAGTTAAGAAAGGATGGAAGGATGATTTCACCATGCAATTCCAAACTTAGTCAAATATGAAAGAAAACTGAGCACGTTAAGCTATTGACATACTGAGCATTTTAAAGGTATTACCTTCCCAATTGACCCATGGATGTTATTTTTTGTTTTGATCAGTTGGAGAGAAATGAAGATAGATAAGAAATGAAATAATGACACAATTTCACATACAATAGAAATTATTTTGCAGAGTCTATATACTTCATACTGACTTTGAAGGGGACACCAATTTTTAAGGTTTTTCTGGAGATATTAAGTTCCTTTTTCTGAAAAGTCTAAAGGAAACAGCTCCATGGGAGATTTCTTTCAGAATAAAAAATTAAAAAAAAATTGCTAACAGAGAAAATGATTACAAGTGCCAATTGCTTTTGATCATTCCCATCTTGTTTACTTATAGCTCCTTTCCTCTGACCTGTCCCTTACGTTGCACCCTCTTAACACCTCCATATCCATCTACCTGAAAAATTATAATACTGGTCCTATATGCATTATTCCTTTGTATTCTTTTAACCTGCTTATTTCTTTAAACAATTAGCTTCATATTACATGTAACAGATCATAAACTTTTCTTGATTTAAACATTATTTAAGAAAATCAGGCTTGGAAGTACACACCTATAATCCTGGCACTTGAAAAACTAAGGCAGGAAGATTGTGGTCAGCTTGAGACCATCTTGGGTTATATATGAAACCCTAACTCAAAACTACCAAATTATTGAAGAGTACCAATCCATGAGTTTCCAATGAGAAAACAAATATGACAATATTTTGGATACTCTAAAATAACACCCAAATTCAAAGAATTGCTACATAAAGGTAAACTTGTCCACTATGTTCTTAGTATACAACAACATAAGCCACAACACTTACATATGTGTACATATTTGCACAAACATAAGTACAAATGACCCCTACCTTACAGTGGTTTAACTTCCTGGTTTATTTTTTATTATGGTTTACCAGGATAATAATAATGCCTGAGTATTTCAAGAAATAGTTGTGTATATATTCATGTACAGATAAAGTACATAGGGATTTTCTTTGGAATTGCTTCAGAGACTATGTGTGTATAAGTTCTGGTGAATGGAGGCTTTTTAAAAAATGTATTCTTAGGAAGACAATAAACTCTGTGATATAATGAATGGATGAATGAATGAATAAGGATGGATTAATAACTGTAATAGAATGCTTCCCAATATGTATTAAGCCTTTGGGTCAAACTCCAACTTCACAAAAATGGCAAAATAAATAAAAACTTATTTGAGAAATGAGTTAACTGAATTTAATTTTTTTCATTAAGCTCTTTGATTGAACAGTGTAATGACACTTAAAGTGGAGGATTTGAAGCACACAAAAAAAGATGTGTTTACTTTGTACAGTGTGAGCTTTTCCGAATATAAGTCATAAGTGTAAAATGGGCTTCTTCTACTCTTATGTCTCAAAAGTGCCATGGATTTCAGAGAGGCCACTTTTTCACAACTGTCAGAAGCAAATTGAATAGATTGCAAGATGTACATCCAATAAAAAATTAGTTTCTTTATCAACCTCACCGATCTACATGTGATACATTTCAGTTGTCTAAGTTTATTCACATTTCAGCCTTAAACACTTTTAAATCTCATATCTGTTAATAATTCTGGGGTTTAAGACTAAGACAATAAACTGCACGCATGATTAGAACTGTTTTCCACTAATCTTTC
Organism: Peromyscus eremicus; assembly: GCF_949786415.1. NCBI lineage: Eukaryota > Metazoa > Chordata > Mammalia > Rodentia > Cricetidae > Peromyscus > Peromyscus eremicus. The sequence goes on from NC_081439.1 coordinate 124,892,387, forward strand.
TTACATTCGGCAGAGGCCTAATGTGGATGTCATACTGAACTTGTAATTTGTGGGCCTTTTACACCTAAACTCATCTTACTGGAGAGACATTTGTCCTATTACTTCACAGACAATGTTGTCACTTATCAATTTCACAGAAAATGGTGTTAAGTATAGTTATCTGTGCCCTCAATTAATCCATTTGTGTTGAATCTTTCAATACCAAGGGGAATGAGCCATCTCTCTGTGCAACTCTCTACCACTTATTAATGTATCCATAAAGGTGGACCTTCATAACCATACTCTGATTGAAATTAACACATCAAAAAACTCATTCTGCAACATGTGGAAACTTTTATTATGTTCCAACCATGCTAGTAGACATGAAAATAAAGAGTTGAATAATAACACAACTTCTGACTCCAAGGATATTCCTATACAATAAAAATAGACCCATGGTACAAGACCCTTTGCACCGCCTCAGCACCCATCCATACCAAGACTTCCCATATCCTCCAGGCTCTACTCTGTTAAGTACTCAATACTAGACATTTACTTGTTTTTCCACAACCTGCCAGATCTAGCCTGGGTCTCACAGCCAGTATCCCTGGACTACTCTGGCTACTAGCACATTGCAGCAGCAAACCTGTAAGCTTTCCCAGGTTCTAACACCCAGTGCCCTGGCCTACTCTGAACACTTTGTCTTGTGCCTCAGCCAAACTCTAGGCTTCCACCAGTATCCACCACAGCTGCATCTAGACACAGGACCCTTTGTGCCGACTCCACATCTCATCTCCATACCCAGATTACTCACATCCTCCTCCAGGGTCTTATTTGTTGAGTACTCATATTCCCAACACTTGGTTTTCCCAAAGCCACCAGATCTGGGCCACATCCCACAACCAGTACCCTGGCCTAGGCCATGCGTGCCTGGAAACAGCTGATATCTAGGTTTCTGCTGAGCCCAACAGCCTATACCTGAGTCATGTCTCACCAACTCCTACTGAACCTCAGCCAATCATTAGGCATCCACAAGTACCCACCATACTTACATCTACCCACAGAACCCTTTGGACCACTTCCAACTTCACTGTCTTTATCCAGACTTCCCACATCCTCTCCTAGGATCTTCTCTGGTTAGTACCCTCACTACCCAATACTTGTTTTTTTCCAAACCACCAGATGTAGCTAGGTCTCACAGCAAAAGGCCAGGACTAGTCTGGCCACATTTGCCTTGCAGCAGCTGACTTCTAGACTTCTGTGTGGTCCTACATTTGGTACCTAATTTAGTCCCATCACCTCCTGCAGTTCAGCTAACCTCTATACTTCTGCCAGGATCCTCTCAAATTTCAAGAACAGGATTCTTTGCACAGCCCGAGTCACTTCAGCCCAGACTCAGACTTCTCACAGCCTTCTCCAGGGTCTATTCTAATAAGTACCACACCGTACTTATTTTTGCTCTTTGTGACCACAAGCCACCAGATCAGGCTTGGCTTCCAAAGCCATTGGCCAGGCCCCATTTGGCTACCTGCACCTTGCAGATAACTCTAGGCTTCAGTAGGGTCCCACACCACATATACTGGCATAGTTCTACCACCAATTCCCAAGACCCAGCCTAAAAGCATCCATATACAGGATACTTTGCTCCACCTCTACCATCCCACTCCTGTGGTGGTATTTTATGTTAATAAATAAAGTTGCCTGGGGTCAGAGCTATTAGAGCCATAGCAAGTGCGTGGCAGTGGTGGTGTACGCCTTTAAGGACCTGGAGGGCGGTACATACAGGCAGTGATGAGGCAGTCACATGATTGGGTTTACAACCAATCAGAAGCCAGAACAGAGAGACTATAGAGACAGACACACAGGAAGGAGGGCTCCTCTTTCGGAGAGCTCTCTTGGCTGAGGAGGATCCCTGAATCAGGAAGGGTGAGGCTCTTGGCTCTGACCTCTTGGCTTTCTTCTCTTAATCGGCTCTGTGTTTTTTGTCTGATAAAACCGTTGGCTACATCTACACTGAATTACATCTACACACTCCTCACCCAGACTTTCCTCATTCTCCTCTATGGTCTAGTGTGGTGTGTACATCCACTATCAAATACTAGTTTTTCAGAAACCCTGTAGACCCAGTGCCTGTCACACAGCCAGTGCTACTCTCTAGTCTGGCAACTCTTACTTTGCTGCAGCAGACCTCTAAGCTTAGTTATAGCCCTAAATCCCATGCCCAGGTGTAGTCAGACTACATATTCCTCTGCCTTAGTTAATCTTTGGGCTTTCAGCTAGGACCTGCCCTGCTGCCCTGTACCAACAGGATTGTTTGGTCTGCCCCCATATTCTACCTTCATATGTCTTCTTTCAAGTTTAGCTTGATAAGTACTCCCACAAGATGCATGTTTTCCAATAATCTACTGAACCTAGCCTGGGACTCACAGCCAGTGACCCCATGTAGTATGGCCACCTAAGCCATATATGAATCCAACCACAGGACCTTTTGCAATGCCTACAGCACACTACTCCATACTCAGATTTCCCACATCTTCCTACATGATCTACCCTGGTGAGTACTACCACACTCTGATACTTGTTTTACACCAGCCAGCCAGATCTAGCCCTAGTGCACAGCCAGTATTACAGCCTACTCTGGTGACACACACCTTGGAGTGGTCAACTTGTTTAGGCTTCTGCACAGTCACAAATCCAGTGCCCCAGGCCTAGTCCCACCACCTTCTCCCACACTTCAGCCTACCTCTAGAATTCCATAAGGCCCTCCCTATCTGCATTTATACACAGAACCCATTGCAGTGCTTTCATTATCCCACTCCATACCCAGACTTCCCACATACACTTCCAGGGTATACCCTGATGAGTATACCAACTGAAAATACTTGTTTGTCTCTAGCATGTCAGATCTAGCCTGGGTTCTACAGCCTAGTATAGCTCCTGAACATAGCACTCGCCTACCTATAGACTTCTGTAGTATCCACATACGGTACCCTGTCCTATCCTCCCTACCAGCTCCTGTGCATCTTCCAACCTCTAGGCTTCTGCCAGGACCAGCCTCATCTGCTTTCCCGCACAGGAAACTTTGCATCAATTAAACTATCCAATTCAATACCTAGACTTCCCATTTCCTCCAATAGAGTCTAGCATGGCAAGTACCATCACTATCCTGCCTGATCTATCCTGGATTCCATAGCCAGTGACCAAGGATAGTCCTACCACCTGAGCCTTAGAACATCAGGCCTCTAGGCATAAGCACTGTCCCACATCATGTTCCCAGCCTAGTCTCAACATCTCCATTGGCTCCTCAGCCAACAGGTAGGATCCTGCAAGGACCTGCCTACAAGAATCTACCCATAGGACCCTTTTTGCCACTTCTACCACCTCATTCCATTCTCAGACTCCCCACATTCTCCCCCGGTATCTAGCCTCATAAATATCCAATACAACAAGATGTTTATTTTATTGAAATCCTGAAATATAGCACAGGATCCACAACCAATGTCTCTACCTAGTCCTATCACCTCCTTCTGCACTGCAGACAATCTCTAGGCTTAGGTTGGACTTTCTCTCCCCCACCCCACCAATTTGTTTCTACTCACAGCACACTTGTGCTGCTTTTATCACCCCAGTCCATATCCAGACTTCTTAAGCCTTTTAGGATTTAGCCTTGTGAGTATCCCCACCCCTAATATTTGTTTTTCACCAAGCAACCAGATCTAGCCCTGGTCCCACAACCACTGTACCTGCCTATTCTAGCTACCTTTATTGCGGAGTCTAACCTCTAATTTTACACAGAGGCTCAAATTTGGTGTCTGAGCCTAGTCCCAAAAGTTCCTCATGGAGCTCAACCAACCTCTGTGCTTCCTCCAAGAGCCATGCTTATGCCATCCACTCACGGGACACCTTGGGCTGCCTCCACTACAGTACTACATACACAGACCTCCTACATGCTTTTTCATAGCCTAGTGTGGTGATTATCCTCCCTCCCACATATAAACACTTGTTTTTCCCACTATACCAGAGCTAGCCTTGATCCCATAGTCAGTATCCTTGCTTAGTTTAGCCACCTGGACTTTGAAGTAGCCAACCTCTAGGCTTCTGCAGACCCCAACATTCCATGTCCTGCCTAGCTTCAGCACCTTCTTCTGCACCTTAGCTAATCTCTAGGCTTCTTCTTGTTCCCATGTTACTCACTTCTACCTACAGGAATCTTTCTGCTGCTTTCACTACTGTACTCCATACCTGGACTTTCAACTTCCTCCTTTGTGGTCTAACCTGGTAAGTAAGTCCCTACCATGTAATACTTGTTTTTCTGCAATGCACCAGATTAGGCTCAGGTCCCACAGCAAGTACTCTGACATCATATGGTCACTAGCACCTTGTATCAGCTGTCCTCTGGTTTCTACAGGGCCCATATCCTGTGTCCTGGCCTAGTATCAACACTTCCTCTTATACCTGAATTAACATCTAGGCTTCTGCCAGGCAATGCCACAGTCTAGTCTGGCCACCTGAACCTTATAGCCAGCAACTTCTAGACTTCTGCAGGGTCCCACATCTCATACCTGGCCTAGTCCTACCACCTTCTCCTGAAGCTCAGCCAGTATCTCTGCTTCTGTCAAGACCTGACTTACCTGCATTCGCCCACAAGACCCTTTGTTCAATCTCAACCACTACATACCCAGTCTTCACACGCCTATATCCAGGGTCTAGCCTAGTGAATACCTCAACCTCCAGATACATAATTTTCTGCAATTCAGCTAACGTTGCCTGGGTCCCACAGTACAGTGTGATCACCAATGCCTTCCAGTATCCATTATCTACATTTATGCACAGTCTATGCCTAGGCCCACACCACCTACTGCACTTTAGCCAACCTCTGGTTTTATACCAATGCTTGCCCTCCCTGTATCCACCTAAAAGTTGCTTTTCACTTCCTCCACCACCCCAATCCCTACCCCGATTTCCTACATCCTCCTCCAATGTCGAGCCTAGGGAGAAACCCAATGACCAGATATTTGCTTTTCCACAACAGGTCATATCTAGACTAGGTGTCACTGCCTAAGTCATAAACTAGTTTGGCTACCAGTACTCTGCTTCACCTTGTCATTGGACTTTTGCATGGCACCATATTCTGTAATCTGGCTTAGAGCTATCACCTCCTCCAGCACCTCAGTCAATTATTAGGCTTCCAACCCTCCCCATTCTACTACCATCCACCTACAGGAGCCTTTGTGTTGCCTCCACCATTTCAATCAATACCCAGACTTCCCAAGTCCTTCAGAGTCTCACCTGGTGAAACACAAATATTTATCTTTTTCCCATATCACCAGATCTATCTTGGTTCCCACTTGCAGAAGCCAACCTCTACTCTTCTTCAGTGTATCATATCTGATACCCTCCTCCTATGCTTCGGCCAATCTCTAGGATTCAGCCAGTACCCTTCTTACTTGCATCCACCCACAGGACCCTGTGCACTATCTCCAACACCTCATTTCATACCAGAATTACTATATCTTCCTATCGTGCTGAGTTACCCACCAATTGATACTTATTTTTATGCAACCCTCCAGTTGTAGCCTGAGTCTCAGACTCAGCAGTCCTGGACTAGACTGGCCACCAGCACCTTAGAGCAACCAACCCCTAGGCTTCTGCAGAGTCCTTCATCCTGTGCCCTAGCATGGTTCCACTACCTACTCCTTTTCCTCAGCCAAACTCTTGACTTCTGTCATTACCACCCCCATCTGCACCTACTCACAGGATCCTTTGTGCTCCCCTACCATCCCACTCCATACTCTAGCTTCTCACATCCTCTTCCAGGATTTAACCTGTTGAGTTGCCACTCTCTCTGCCCCCACAGCAGAAAGTTGTTTTTACTATAATCCACCAGATCTATCCTGTAATCCACAGGCAGTGCCCTGGCCTAGTCTAGCTGTTGGAACAACCAATTTTTATATTATTGTATTGTCCCACATTCCATGCCCAAACTTAGTCTCACAGCCTCCTTCTGAGTGTCAGCCAACCTCTAGGCTTGTGTCAGGTACAGCCCTTCCTTCATCTACCCAGAGGACCCTTTGTATCACTTCTGTCACACATCTCCAAACTCAGACTTCCCAAATCTTGCTCCATGATCTATCCTGGTGAGTACCCACAAGCCCTAGTACATGTTTTTCTTCTACCCACCAGATCTGGTCTGGATCCCACAGCCAGTTTCCCAGCCTATTCTGGCAACTAAACCTTTGCAGCAGCCAACCTCCAATTTTGAGGGACCTTACACCCTGAGCCTAGGCCTAGTCTGACCACTTTATACTGAGCCTCAGCCAACTTCTAAGCTTGTGCCAGGACTCACTCTATCTGCATCCACATGCATGTCACTCCTCACTGCCTTTGCCAACCTGCTCCATATTCAGACTTCCCATATCCTCTTCCAGGGTCTATTCTGGTAAGTTACCCAACTACAACCAGATCCCCCTTTTCCCCAAAAAACCTGCCAGTTTAAGCTTGGGATCCACAGCCAGCACCCTGGCCTAGTCTGACAACTGGAGCCTGCAGATCAGGGGGCTGCTAATATTTTGCAGGGCACCACATCCTAAGCCCCAACTTAGTCCCACCATTTCCTCTTCTGGCTCAGGAAACCTTGAGGGTTGCACCTGAATTCACCCTGCTTGCCTCTATCCACCACCCAAATCAACACACATACCTTCCATGTCTTTCTCCAGGGCCTATTTTGTTTAGCACCTGTCTTAGTTAGGGTTTCCATTGCTGTGTGGAGACAACATGACCATGGTAACTAGTATAAAGGAAAACATTTAATTGAGTAGTTCCTTATAGTTCAGAGGTTCAGTCCATTATCATCATGATGGTACATAGCTGTGTGTAGGCAGTCATGTTGCTGGAGAAGTAGTTGAGAGTCCTATAACTTGCAGGCAACAGGAAGTGGTCTCCCTCACTGGGCATGGCCTGAGCATATATGAGACCTCAAAGCCTGCCCCCACAGTGATATACTTCCTCCAACAAGACCATACCTACTCCAACAAGGCCATATCTCCTAATAGTGGCACTCCTTTTGGGGGCCATTTTCTTCCAAATCACCACAGTACCCCCACACCCAATACTTGTTATTTTTCCACTAGCTGCCAGATCTACCATAGATGAAACAAACATTTCCCAGCCTAGTCTGATCAATTATGCCTTGCAACAGCCTACCTCTTGGCTTCTCCAGCCACCCCCCCATATCCTGTGCCTAACCTAGTACCAATACATCCTACTAAGTTTCAGTTGAGGTCTGGGCTTCTGATATAAACTACCTTACTTGCATCCACCCACAAGAGCATTTGTACTGACCCCCTCTAGGGTCTAGTCTGGTGAAAACTCCAAAGTCCCGTTACTGGCTTTTCCTTAAGCCTAAAGACCTATCTCAGATCCCATAGCCAACTTCTCAGCTTTGTCTAACCCCCCTTGCCTTGAGTATCTGACCTCTAGGCTTCAGCTAGAGGTACCACATCCTGTGCCAGCCCTAGTCCTACCACTTACCTTTGTGTCTTAGATCAACTCAGGACTTCTGCCATTACCCACACTGCCCGCATCCACTCACTGCACCCTGTACCACTTCCACCACCCTGATATACACCCAAACTTCCCATTTTTCTCCTATGGTGTCTAACTTAGTGAGTGTATTCATCACAATGCTTGTTTTTCCCCATGACCCCAGATTTAGCCTAGGTCCCACAGCTGGAGCCACAGCCTAGTCTGGCCCCCTAAATGTTAAAGTATCTGACCTCTAGCCTTCTACAGGGCCCTACATCCTGTACTCTTTACCTTCACAACTTCTTTTTGCCCCTCAGTCAACTGTTAGGCTTCTCCTAGTACCAACCTCATCTACATGCAACCACAGGCAATTTTTACCACCTTAGTACTGTGCTCTATACCCAGAGTCTTCCTCCAGGGTTTGTTCTTGTGAGTCTGCCCACCACCTGATACTCCCTTTTACTAAAATCAGCCAAATCTTGTTCTGTTCCCACAGTCAGTGCCCTGGAGTAGTCTGGCCACCTGTACCTTGTAGCATATGACCACTAGGCTTCCACAAGGTCACACATTCTGTACCTGGACTAGTCCTACAACCTTCTCTTGAACCTCAGCTATCCTTTAAGATTCTTTCAGGACCAGACCTATGGGCATCCCACCTTGTACCACCTCCAACACCCCACTCCACATCCAGACTTCCCATATCATCTTTCAGAGTCTATCCTTATGAGTCTCCCAACTACCAACTACTTGATTTTCTAAAACCTATTGGATCTATATCATGACCCATAGGCAGATCCCAGGCCTAGTTTGGACATATGCACCTTGAAGCATCTGACCATTACGCTTCTTCAGGGTCCCACATGCAGTGCCTCAGTTTTGACCTGCAACCAGTGAACTTCTAGGATTCTGCCAGAATCTAACTTACCTGCATCCACGTGGAGGACAATTTGTATTGCCTCCACCATTGCTTCCCATATCCAGGATTACTACATTGTCCTGCAGGGTCTATTCTAGTGAATTTCCCAATTAGCAGATGCTCTTTTCTTTCTTTTTTGGGGGTCGGGGTGGGGGTTGATAACTTGTGAATTCTAGCTCCAGATTTACTACTAGTACTGTGTTCTAGTCTGGCCACTACAGCCTGGGCAGCAGCCAGTCTCCAGGATCCTAATCCCCCAACATCCTGTTCCCCTGACCTAGCCCCACCTAACTCCTACATTTCAGTCAATCCTTAGTTTTCTTCTGGACCCACCCACATTGCTGCATCCACATATAGGACCCTTTTGCAGCTTCTATCATTCCTCACCAAACCCATACTTCCCACATCTTCCTTCAGGATCTAGTCTGGTGAGTACTCCTACGCCCCAATACTGGTTTTTATGAAACTCACCAGATCTAGTTCAAGTCTCCCAATCAATGCCCCTGACTTTACTGTCTATCAGAGCCTCTTCAGCAGCATGCCTCTAAGCTTCTTCTGAGTCCAACATATCCTGCCCTGGTATCTTGGTTACTTTTCTTTTGTTGTAACAAACACCATGAACAAGGAAACTTAATTTGGGGCTCATGGTTCTAGAAAGTTACTTCATGACCATCATGTCAGGGAATATGGCAGGCAGGCAAGCACAATGTTTGAACAGTAGCTAAGAGCTTAGCTCTGATCTATAAGATCATTGGGAATGCCATGGGATTTTGAAATTTCAAACTCCCCTCAATGACACAGATCCTCCAACAAGACCATACCCCCAATCCTTGCCAAATAGTTCTATTATTTGGCAATCAAGCATTTAAATATATGAGCCTAGAGAGGTCATTCTCATTCAAATACCACACCTGGTCTAGTCCTACCATCTCCTCCTGCACTATGGCCAACTTGTGAGTATACCCATCACAATGCTTGTGATGCTTCAGCCAATACCAGTCCTACCTGCTTTCACACACTGAACACTTTTTGTCACCTCTACCACCCAACTCCATAACCAGATATACCAAATCTTCCTCCAGGTTTTAGTCTGGTGAGTACTCATGAACTTCTGATTCAGATCTTTTCAGACTTAACCTGGGGTCGCACACAACCAGTGCACAATCCTCTCTAGACCTTCCTTGTCTTCACTGCAGAGGAACTCTAGGCCAGTATCCTCCTTCCCTATCTGCCAAAGCATAGCCTTTCCACTCAGAACTATCTGTCCCCATACTCCAGGCCTGGAACAGGAAGCACATCCTATATATCAAACCAGTTTCCTCTGCCCACCTGACTTTATTGCACCTGAGTTACTTTTAACCTCTAGATACATCCTGCCCCGTATTTTCTCTTTTCTCCAACCTGCTTTATCCATCACAGACTCAGAACTAACAACAGATATCCATATACCTAGACTTTTCATCAAATAAATACCAACAATATGAAATAGCTAGTCAGTATCTTCTTTGAAAAACTCTGTTAGTCCTGTAGAAATGCTTGTCAATGAGAATTACCTAGATGAGCTCTAAGACACAGAAGTTAAAAAACAAACTATCACAAACCTTCTTAAATGATCAAGGAGTTCAAAAAAGACACAATGAATTAGCTCAAAGAAATCAAAGAGAAAGTGATAAGGAGGATAAATGTGGAGTGATGCCCAAGAAAATACAAACAGAAGGCTGATGAAAATAGCAAAGACAATCTAAGATTTGATATTGGAATTTATTCAGGAGATAGAAACATTGAACATAACTCAAATTAAAATGAAGATAGAACTGAAACACCCAATAGCCCAACTAGAAAATTCAAAGAGAAGCCTTACAAGTGGAATGACTGAAGCAGAAGACAGAATATCAGATTTCAAAGACAAAATAGAGTATCTATACCAAATAAGCAAAGGTCATGAAAAGTTACAAAACAGAACAAAACAAACAAACAACAACAAAACCACTATACACAGGCAAGGAGCATACAGAAAATGTAGGACACCATGAAAAATCCAAACATTCAAATTATGGGCATAGAATAGACAGAAGTATCTCAAGTTAATGGCACAGATAAGGTCTCTAGTAATACCTTAGAAGAAATCTTAGAGAACTTACACTAAATACAAATATAAGAAGCACACAGAATAATAAATAGACAAGACTAGGAAAGCAAATTCCCACAGTTTATCATTAGCTAAAACACTAAATATACGTAACAAAGAACGTGTATTGAAAGCTGTAAGAGAAAAAAACACAAGTCACATATAAAGGAAAAGCCATCAGAATAACATTTGATTTCTCCAATATAAAGCTCATCTGAACAAAAAAAACCAACAACAACAAAAAAAAACTAACCTAGAAATACCAGAATTTAAAAATAAATCTACCACATGACCCAGTTATACAACTCCATGGCATATGCTCAAAGGACTCAAAACCGTACTCTACAGTTACTTGCTCAGACATGTTTATTGCTGCTCTATTCACTAAAGTTAGGAAATAGAAACAGGCTAAATCTCCTACACCTGACGAATGGATAATGAATACATGGCCTTCGTTAACTACAAAAGCCAGGAAAGTAAAACAAGACCATTGCCAGGGTTGGAGAGTTAGGGAGCAATAGAGAGGGGACTCATAGTATACAATTAATCTGATCAGGGAAACAGGAAAAAGTCAGGCCTTAGAGAGGGGAAGGAATGTCAATACAGAAGGCAGGAAAAATGGTAAAGGGAAATGGCAGGATTCAAATTGTTTTACATGGGGAATGGGAAAAAAGGAACTCCTTAGGAATGAGGTAAATATAGAAAAATGAGAAAGATGGGTAAAATAATAATATGACTGTCTGAAAAAGGCAAAATGAATCATACTATTAACTATTTACCTAAACAAACAAACAGAAAAACCTTTTAGTATGCAAGATTCTGTGTATATTTGCTAAAGAAAACTGCAACCAATAAAAAATGAATAACTGTAGAGCCTGGTTCCAACACATACATCTACAAAACAATCTAGTACCTAAAGCTCAGGAAATGCTGAAAAATAGAGGGTGAAAAGATTGTTAACAACCAAATTATCTGGGAATTTGCTGTGAGATTTTATCTCCTACAACTGTAAAGTCTCACCAACATATCCACCAAAATGTGAGCTGAACAAGGATGAAACCAAAGAACATGCCAAAGTGCATGGGGAAAAGCCCAATTGGCCTCAACCCTACACAAGAACTACAGGCAACTAGGTGAAGCTGGGGACAGGGAAGGTGGTTCTCCCCAGAAAAGAGCCAACCAAGTGGTTGTTCAGTACCAAACAACCAGCCCCAAAGACATACATAGACATCTGTTACAGTAATTCAGCTTACTCCAAAACGGTTAATCACTCAATTCACCATCCTGAGAAAACTGCCCAACACTTAAGGTGTGTTGGAAATAATTTGAACTTTTTTAAACTGCTTTCCACAAACAAGAGTATTTCTATTTCCTTAAGCACTATCACTACATTTGCAGATTAGGTTTCTACTGCTGTCAACTATAGCACTCATTGGAAAACAATGGAAAAGGATTATTCTCATTACTGAAAAACCTATTCCAAGAATATAATCAAATGAAACTCACTGAGTAAGAGACCTTAGGAGTTTTAGCTGGATTGTACTTAAATGGTTTTGAGTTTGTTCAGTCATAATTAAAAGATACTAATAAGATTGTTAATATGAGAAACAAGTCAAAAAGAATTTCTAATTGTATCATAAATAATGATATAGTTAATATCTATATTAAAATTTTGATCAATATCCCAGAGCATTTTAAAGAGCAATCAATGTGATATTTTGTATGAATAACAAAATTTAATGATAAAGATTGTGTACTACTTCACATGAGGATTGAATCTACGTTATCACCTGCATTTTTGTTCCCCAGGGAATTAAAATGTGTTTTAATGAACAAAAATCTCATCTTCATGACAAATAATCTTTGCCAGTAGTGAAGCCTATTAAAACTTTTAATGAAAAAATAAGGAAAAGTTATCAAACTTTAGAAAAGCTCTCATGATAATTTTGCTTTTTCCTAGAAGAAGCAACTCCCAGGATTCTTTCATCTATAACCTTTTATAGAGCACTTCATAGGAAATTATGAGGTACAATGAAGGTAGGTTCATTTCACAGCAGGCATGTGGTCAGATCTACTGTTTTCCTGGTGAGGTTTCAGAATTTCATGTTTATTTTAGTGTTGCATACTTCCTAATGATTCCCGATCTATTACAGTGTCACTTCTATAAAATGTTGTCTTATGCCTTCAACCTTCAATTTCAATTGAATTGTTACAATTTCATGATTGATGACACAGAAAAGCATTGGGCTTGTAATATGTAGAGATGTAGACACTGTGTCTAGATCAACTATAGTTAGTTCTTTTATACATGTGTGCATATGTATATATGGTTACATGTGTGCATATATACATATGTGTATAATCCTTTACAAATTCAATTGTGAGGTAGTTCAGATTTCTAATTTGTTATTTTGCCTTAGTTCCTGAGAAACTTCAAACTAAAGGGAACTCCAGGATCCCAGTAAGATTAAAAGCCACAGCAAAACCTAGAATTTTGGAAATTTATAGTCATAAGTAAACATGCCTCAGAATGGCTGTTAAGATTTTGAGGGAAAGAGGCCTTGCAGGAAAAACACTAAAACATTGAATCTCCTGGTTGTCTCTCTGTGAAATGTGGAATTTTAAGTTACCCATATCTCTCAACAGAAAAGCATGGTTGCTGTCAACAGATCTAATCTCCCTCCATCCCAGCCCAAGTCTACTATGAATAATGACAGTTCTGTCATCACTAACAACAGGCTTATTGTATTGTCCCTTGTTCTTCCTCTCCATAATTTATATTATATTAGTTGTGTTATTAATTATATAATTCTGTAAGTAGTACCATTTTAAATGTTCAATCCTCTAATAATAATTGGAATGGGTTTCTCGTTTTGAAAATCCCAATTCATATGTATTAGATGAGTCATTGAGGCTGACAGTGGCTGCCACTCAAAGTTCTTATGAAGAAGAGGGATTTTTCATTAAGTTTTGTTTTCATTTTACATACTTTCCATAGTTTTCCCCCCCTTCCCCTTCTTCTGATCCCTCCTCCCTCAACCTCACCCACTCATCCATTCCTCATAGGGGATAAGTCCTCCCCTGAGGAGTCAACACTGCCTAGCATACAAAGTTGGGGCATGACCAAGCCCCTCCCAGCTGCATCAAGGCTGAGCAAGATATCTCACTGCAGGGAATAGCCTCTAAAAAGCCACTTCATCAACCTGGGATAAGTCCTGGTCCCATTGTCAAGGGCCCCACAAACAGATCAAGCCACACAACTATCACCCACATTTCAGAAGGCCTAGTTCGGTACCATGCAGGTTTCCCAACTGTCAGTTCAGAGTCCATGAGCTCCCACTAGCTCAGGTCAGCTGTCTCTGTCAACTTCTCCATCATGATCTTGACCCCCTCTTGCTCATATAATCCCTCCTCACTCTCTTCAACTCCACCCAATCCCATTGTTTGGCTATGGGTCTCTGCATCTGTGAGGAAGAGGGATTTTTATCTACCATACTTTCTAACATATGATATATATCACATGTATATGCATATGATATACATGCATATATACATACATATATATGCATATATGTGTGTGTGTGTGCATATGTGTGCATGTTTGTGTGTGTGTTGTGTGTAGGCTTAGTGTACAGTGATAATCAGTTTTACCTGTATATGACAAAAACTAATCATAGAGCTTAGTATGAATAAGTGTGCACTAAATGATAATTAATTAATAAATGACATAAAAAGAAAGGAAATTTCAATTTAAATCCAATATTTCATTATAGTTATGTGAATCTTCTTACATCCTTCTTCATACTTTTCTTTCATATTATAATAATGCCTTTAATTATATTTTGAAGATATATTTATGTTCTTTAAGATCAGAAACTGTAACTGTGTTCTGTTTATAGTTTCTATACATGTCAGATGAGTGTTCCATGTATAAAGTACTATGAACTGACTTCTGTTATGGACCTACAGATTGTGCTATGTAGACTGATGGAGCAATTCTATTCATTTCTTATGTTGTACTAACTGTAATTCATTTGGGACATACAGTAGGTTAAAATGTTATTTCAATGTCCTAAATGATTGCAATATTCAAACAGCAGCAAGTTATTAGAGAAAACAAACACAGTCATACAAGACTTTCTCATTACTCCAGCAGACTTTATAATTTACTTTCCAGCTCATTTGATTTCAAAGGAGTACAATCTTCTTTTGATACTGTACATTTGCTCTCCATGCCCTGTTCTTTCATACTATGTAGCCAGGTCTCTTAAACTTCATTCTTCTGTTGTTTTGAAATAATGACAATCTCAATTTATGTCAAAACATGCCATTTCCAGTTTTGCCAGCACCATTTGTTGAAGATGCTTTCTTTTTTCCATTGTGCACTTTTGGCTTCTTTGTCAAAAATTATTTGTTCATATGTGTGCGGATTAATGTCAGGGTCTTCAATTCGATTCCACTGGTCCACATGTCGGTTTTTATGCCAGTACCAAGCTGTTTTTATTACTGTATCTCTACAGTACAGCTTGAAGTCAGGGATCGTGATGCCTCCAGAGGTTGTTTTATTGTACAGGATTCTTTTGGCTATCCTGGGTTTTTTGTTTTTCCATATGAAGTTGAGTATTATTCTTTCCAGGTCTGTGAAGAATTATGTTGGTATTTTGATGATGGGGATTGCATTGAATCTGTAGATTGCTTTTGGTAAGATTGCCATTTTTACTATGTTAGTTCTGCCTATCCATGAGCATGGGAGATCTTTCCATTTTCTGACATCTTCTTCAATTTCTTTTTTCAGGGACTTAAAGTTCTTGTCATATAGGTCCTTCACTTGCTTGGTTAGTGTTACCCCAAGGTACTTTATGTCATTTGTGGCTATAGTAAAGGGTGATGTATCTCTGATTTCCTTCTCCGCTTTTTTGTCCATTGTATATAGGAGGGCTACTCATTTTTTTGAGTTGATCTTGTATCCTGCTATGTTGCTGAAGGTGTTTATAAGTTGTATCAGTTCCTTGGTGGAATCTTTGGGGTTGCTCAAGTATACTATCATGTCATCTGCAAATAGGGAAAGCTTGAACCAATGGCTGAGGGGTCACCAACTGGATCAGGCCCTCTGAGTGGGTGAGACAGTTGATTGGCCTGATCTGTTTGGGAGGCATCCAGGCAGTGGCACCAGGTCCTGTGCTCATTGCATGAGTCGGCTGTTTGAAACCTGGGGCCTATGCAGGGTCCCTTGGCTCGGCCTGGGAGGAGGGGACTGGACCTACCTGGACTGAGTCCACCAGGTTGATCTCAGTCTGTGGGGAGGGCTTTGCCCTGGAGGAGATTGGAATGGGGGGCGGGCTAGGGGGAAGGTGAGGGGGGCGGGAGGGGGGAGAACAAGGGAATCTGTGGCTGATATGTAGAACTTAATTGTATTGCAAAATAAAAATTAAAAATAAACACATGCCATTTATGTCCAGAAACCACTATACTTGGCTCATTTGGGATTATTTGGGATGACAAGTCTATTGCCAAAAGGGGGACTAGAGGATTTCTAATTAAATTGCAAAGTTAGTGAAAATAAGCCAAACCTCTACCTGATATCAGAGATAAAGATTTTATATGAAACAAACGTTTTAAGCTTTCACAATTTCATTAAAGGATAAATGACAAAGTGGGAGCAATAAAAAACTATTTGTTTTCTCTCATTGTGTTTATATTTGGTTTAATTTCTTGAAGAACTCAGATGTATCTCATTTCCACATTAAATGTAATTTATGTATTTCAATATCTGCCTTGAAGACTACTCTAGGTTTCCTAAATATATAAATCTCTAGTGCTTTCCTCCTGAAGCAGAAGAAAATAAGGCAGCAAATTGAACATACACATCTAATTTTACTTCCTCTGAAACTTCAATAGGATATGCAAGGACAGGAAAAATAGTAAAGGATAAAACAGGAACATTTTGAATGTTGGAGAACAAATGAACCAGTGATAACTGACTTAGTCGGACCTCAAACATGCCTTGGGAAAGCTAAGAACCGATGAGATTTACAATATAGAACCATAAAAGATTTAAGAACTCCTAGTCTCAGAAAGTAGCAGAGTAAAGTATTAAAGTAATAGGCTACACTGAGGAGTAGAATAAAACTACTTCAAGTCCATTCAGTCAGTAAAACCCTTTTTTTTTCAGTCTATGTTCAGAGGGGACTGTATCTCTTCCACTCCAATGACAGTGATGTTACTCTGGTTAAGGTGAGAGAAAGTTTCTCTGAAGCAAGCAATACTAGGCACAGTTGAGATGCTGTTTGACTATGGACCATGACATACTGAAAGCTGATGCCAAAAAATCTCTCTTCTTCAATTCCTACTTAGTTTTGCTTCCAAGCTTCTAGAAGACACTCAGATCTTTAGCACTCAAACAGGAAATTAAAAAAACACGTTGATATGTATGTACAGTGGTACATTTAGCTAATCAGAAATTCTGGGAGAATCTTTATCAGTGAAGCCAAGTAGTGTGTAAATAGGAAGTCAACTGTCACAACTGTGTTTTGGTTACCCATATAGTAAGATAATATTATCTTTTACTCTATTATTCCTTTTCTGATTCAAAATATATTTTAATGTGACTTCACTATCTCACAGGTATACAATATCAATTTGTAGTAGCTTCCATGCTACATGTTTCTTGTGATGGTGAAATAAATTATCTATTTTGCATGAAGTCCTCAAGCAAGTTACATGAAAGTTAAAAAAATATTTAAAAGTAAATATGTACTGTTTTTATACTTTTGATTGTCCTCATTCCTACTCATGCCATTACTACTAATATTGATCTTAACACTACCTGCATTACTCATACTGATAGAAAATCCCTTAATACCACTAAAGTTATGAGAATTTTCCTATCCTGAGTTATTTGTGTGCTATATCAGATCAAGTTATTTAAGTATGAATGATTCACTTTATTTAATATAAAATGTTATGAATTTTCAGTAAAAGTATTGATAAACATGAAAACATTAAGTTCCCCTTGGAGATCTTTCACTTCATAATTAATTACCAAGTATTGAGGATGGTCATTCAATATTGTTTTTACTGTGGGCATAGAGATGTGTATACACCCATATCAAATCTTCCTAATTGAGCTGAATTTCTTTTTGTGTTAGGGAAAATGTATAATACAAACATTTATTTCCCAAAATATCCTGTCACTATCTGCTGTGGGATGTTCTGTATGGCAAATGTGTTGCTGATTGGTCAATAAATAAAACACTGATTGGCCATTGGCTAGGCAGGAAGTATAGGCAGGACAAGGAGGAGAATAAAGCTGGGAAGTGGAATGCTGAGTCAGAGAGACACTGCCAGCTGCCATGATGACAAACAGCATGTGAAGATGCTGAAGCCACGAGCCAAGTGGCAAGGTATAGATTAATGGAAATGGATTAATTTAAGCTGTAAGAACAGTTAGCAAGAAGCCTGCCACGGCCATACAGTTTGTAACTAATATAAGTCTCTGTGTTTACTTGGTTGGGTCTGAGTGGCTGTGGGACTGGCGGGTGTCAGAGATTTGTCCTGATTGTGGGCCAGGCAGGAACACTCTAGCTACAACTATCCATAGTAAGAGAAATATATATATTGTGTGCTTGAACCGTTGAACATGCAGGATACACTGAACAGATCTTCCTGAGAAAAACATGGAATATTTATATATTTTGTGCTAGCAAGTTGGTTTTATCAGTAAAATTCTTGTCTTGCAAATACTAGGATCTGAGTTTGGATGTATCACACCCACATAAAACCAAGGCATGGTAGCACGGGTTTTTTATATCTCTTCAAATAAGGCAGAGCAGGTGAATAACTAGAGCTTGCTGTTCATAGAGCCTAGCCAAATTGGCAAACTCCAGTTTCAGAGAAAAGTTAGTTATGTAACTTTCAAGTAGGAAATTAATATATTGTAAATACTTTTTCTCCATATGAAATGTTGTACTATAATAGTAAAATCATTATTTTTCTCTTTAATTTTTAGATCTTAAAAATATATTACACACATTACCTCATCAATTATCATGATATATTTGTGTATAAGAGTCAGTAGCATGTGTTTGTCCAGAGGTTCATCTGCTATATCTGAAATGCCCAAGGACATTTACGTGCAGATAAGTTACCAGTTATGAAATACAATTATTATCTTTATAACAAAGATGCTGATAATTACACTAGTGCACAAAAAAACTACTACTACTACTTGAATGTGTAAAAATATTATATTAATAATTAATTAGGTCACAGATCTGAAAATTGTAAAAGCAAAAATAAGATGTGCCTTATTTTTCCCATTTTCTTTTTTTTTATGTTGTATTTTTTTTATTTTATACTTTAATTTAATTTTACATACCAGCCACAGATTCCCTTGTCCTCCCCCTCCCGCGCCCCCCCCGCCTTCCCCCCAGCTCAACCCCCATTCCCTTCTCCTCCCGGGGGTTGAAATCAACCTGGTAGATTCAGTTCAGACAGGTCCAGTCCCCTCCTCCCAGGCTGAGCTAAGTGTCCCTGCATAAGCCCCAGGTTCCAAACAGCCAGCTCATGTAATGAGGACAGGTCCCGTTCCCACTGCCTGGATGCCTCCCAAACAGTTCAAGCTAATCAACTGTCTCACTTATCCAGAGGGCCTGATCCAGTTGGGGGCTCCTCAGCTATTGGTTCATAGTTCATGTGTTTCCATTCGTTTGGCTATTTGTCCCTGTGCTTTTTCCAATCTTGGGCTCCACAATTCTTGCTCATACAAACCTTCCTCTTTCTCACCAATTGGACTCCGGGAGCTTCAACTGGGGGGCCTGGCCATGGATTTCTGCATCCTAAACCAAACAAAGATGCAACAAAGAAAGAGAACTACAGACCAATCTCCTTCATGAACATTGATGCAAAAATACTCAATAAAATACTGGCAAACAGACTCCAAGAACACATTGATAGACCCCAGACTCAAGGCACTACCCTCTCCAGTGGGCACCCCAGAAACTCGGACTTCAGACCAGTTGATGCAATCAGCAAGAGGTTTTATTTACTCGTTTGCACAAATGGCCCCCCTCCACTATTCAGTGAGAGCAGCCCCGAACAATAATTGCAGACATCTTTTAAAGGCAAAATCCACAAAATTAGCATAGCATTCGGGGCAATACATAATTGGCAAGTTTAAAAATCAATACTGGGGATGGGGAGTATAGATATGGGGACTTTCCATGGGTGCTACTTTTCTTCCTAGAATAGCCACAGGATGTTCTGCTAGACCCAGATAATGTCACAAGATTATTCTGCTGATGCCAACAGAAATATCACAAGAATATTTCTGCTGAGGCTAATGGTTTGGAGGTCTGAGACTGGTGTTCGTTCCTCTTTCTAATGTTCTGCTGAGGCTGAGGGTTTGGGGGGTCTGAGACTGGTGCTCGTTCCTCTTTCTAACATTTAATTCTTTCAACATCAAAACAATTATCCACCATGATCAAGTAGGCTTCATCCCAGGGATGCAAGGGTGGTTCAACATATGAAAATTCGTCAATGTAATACACCATATAAACAAACTCAAAGAAAAAAAACCACATGATCATCTTACTAGACGCAGAAAAGGCATTTGACAAAATCCAACATCCCTTCATGATAAAGGTCGTGGAGCAATCAGGAATACAGGGAACATACCTAAACATAATAAAGGCAATTTACAGCAAGCCAACAGCCAACATCAAATTAAATGGAGAGGAAACTCAAAGCAATTCCACTAAAATCAGGAATGAGGCAAGGCTTTCCATTCTCCCCATACTTATTCAATATAGTACTTGAAGTTCTAACCAGAGCAATAAGACAACATAAGGAGATAAAGGGGATACAAATTGGAAAGGAAGAAGTCAAGTTTTCCCTATTTGCTGATGACATGATAGTATAGTTGAGTGACTCCAAAGATTCAACCAAGGAACTGATACAACTTATAAACACCTTCAGCATCATAGCAGGATACAAGATCAACTCAAAAAAATCAGTAGCCCTCCTATATACAATGGACAAAGAAGCGGAGAAGGAAATCAGAGATACATCACCCTTTACAATAGCCACAAATGATATAAAATACGTTGGGGTAACACTAACTAAGCAAGTGAAGGACCTATATGACAAGAACTTTAAGTCCCTGAAAAAAGAAATTGAAGAAGTTTTCTCATTTTCTAAGGATAATCTGTATTGGTTCTGCAAGGTCAGTACTATCTGCCAGAGTTACTTTAATGTTGTTCAAATAGAGAATCATCAGTACTTAAACAGCTTTGGCTTCTATCTTAAATGGTAAGCTTTATCAACTTTCTAGACCGTGGTCAAAATGAAAAAGCAAAGACATCAAAATGCTAAACATGGTGATGGAAAAGTGAGCAACAGTTGCTCTCCAAAACAAGAAGTGTTGAAATGTTGACATGTTGTGTATTTATTAGAAGACTCTGAGTATCACTATTAATTTAAGTTGATGGATATACAAAACAGCATGATGGTAATAGACGCATTCAGGCATCTCTTTTACATTTTATAACATAAAATATTCTAAATTATTCCACAGTTAAAACAGAAAACAATCCTGAGTTATAATGTGCTTAGCAAATTTACATAATAAAGCCCTATGTACATGGAATAGAATAATTCACAAACAAGTATTAAATGCCTTGTCTGATAAGATCACATTCATCTTAGAAAACTCCACAGTTCAGCTTTGTACTCCTTTGAGGGAAGAAATTCGTTGTTGTTTTTCCACAGATCATCTTAAAAAATATGTAAATGTGATGTTTAATTTTATGTGTCAACTTGATGCTACAAATATTCCCAGCAAACATACAAAGGAAATCTCTCATCAACATAAAATAATTCAATCATAAAAAGTGAATGAATTAACCATGAGTGTAAGTATTTATTCCAGGTATACAAGTCTGCTTAAATGTTTGAAATTAAGTCAAAATATCATGTAGTTTACCAGACAAATTACTGACTGCTGTAGCTAAAGTTTTCCTGCCTGACCTACAGTCAGGACAACTCTCTCTCACCTGCCAGTCCCACAGCCCCTCAGACCCGACCAAGTAAACACAGAGACTTATATTGCTTTCAAACTGAATGGCCATGGCAGGCTTCTTGCTAACTGTTCTTATAGCTTAAATTAATCCATTTCTATAAATTTATATCTTGCCAAGTAGCTCGTGGCTTACCAGCATCTTCACATGCTGTTTCTCATCGTGGCGACTGGCAGTGTCTCTCTGACTCAGCCTTCCACTTCCCAGCTTTATTCTCCTCCTTGCCCCGCCTATACTTCCTGCCTAGCCAACGGCCAATCAGTGTTTTATTGATTAATCAGCAACACATTTGCCATACATCCCACAGCACTTCCCCCCCCTTTTTTTTCAAAAAGGAATGTTTTAACCTTAACAAAGTAAAATTACATATAATTTGGGAATTTGGGCGTAGCTTCTCTTACTACTTCCTGCTGGAAGGGGGCGCTGTATCTTATGGGGAAACAAAGAAAATTTTAGAATTATGGAATAGTCCATGAAGCTGTATCGTCTGAGCCTGATGCCTTCAAACCATTCTGGATGTTGGATCATCTGGGCCATGGTGTCATTGGAGACCTTCAGGGGGTCTTGGCTGGTCAAACCTGATTTATCTTAATCTGGAACAATTCCATAGCCTTTGGCTTTCTGTGGGAACAAAAGCAGAGACTCCTTTCCAAAGTAACATATCCTTATATCCAAATTTTGAAGTCAAGGTACCTTTAAAATATACATTTTGGCATAACTCAACATCTTTTATAATCAAATGTTTTTCTGCAGTTAAAAATCCCAAAGACAACACAGTCCAGATTCTCTGTGTAATATCCATTTTTACGTGGCTTATTTTTTATACTACCTTTAATGTCTCTTTAATGACTTTATTTTTTAAAACTATGTATTTGTTTCTATAACTCTATATATCACCTTTTTTTGTCTCTTTCAAGCCTACGTATCTTTTACACACATTGTAAACTATTACATCTGAATCTGTCTTGTTGTGAATCTCTTGCCTTAAACTGCAGCAGCTGTGGCTGCTGGCTCCGCCCACCTCAGCTTCCCAACATGGCTATGTTTACCACCAGCTCTGGGAGCTATCATGGGTCTATGCTTTTATCCAAGCAGTGTGTAGCCCAAAAACCTCTTTTTTTGTTTTGTACCTGCAAAGGCTAAATCCACCACGCAGCTTAATGTGCCACTTGCAGAGGCCTCATAACTGCCAAACTGCAGGTTGAGCACGCACACCAGAAACCCACAAGGAGCTCAAACCAGCAGCTGCCGCTCATTTGAGAGAGACAATTAGGAACTGTTTTTAGCTCCGTTTTAGAATCTTTTTTCTCAGTTTTTAGGTGGAAACTCTTGCCCCACGTTGGGCGCCATTTGTAGCTAAAGTTTTCCTGCCTGACCCACAGTCAGGACAACTCTCTCTCACCTGCCAGTCCCACAGCCCCTCAGACCCAACCAAGTAAACACAGAGACTTATATTGCTTTCAAACTGTATGGCCATGGCAGGCTTCTTGCTAACTGTTCTTATAGCTTAAATTAATCCATTTCTATAAATTTATATCTTGCCAAGTAGCTCGTGGCTTACCAGCATCTTCACATGCTGTTTCTCATCGTGGCGACTGGCAGTGTCTCTCTGACTCAGCCTTCCACTTCCCAGCTTTATTCTCCTCCTTGCCCCGCCTATACTTCCTGCCTAGCCAACGGCCAATCAGTGTTTTATTGATTAATCAGCAATACATTTGCCATACATCCCACAGCAGACTGCTATTGATTTGTAAATGTATTCACTGTTGATAGCTGATTAAAAAAACTTTCAGAATATTAGGGTTACAGAATAATACTTTTACCTCAATAAAGAATAACTCTCTGACTATATATTTAATTGGGAAAGACTAAGTGCTTTTCCCTGAATCATCTGGAATAAAACAACTATTCTCACTCTCACTACTCTTTTTCTGCATAGCAAAAGAAGTTCTAGTCAAGGGTTTTGTCACTTACCGAAAATGATACAATACAAAAAAATATATACAGGAAAAGTGCTGTGGGATGTTCTTTATGATGTGAATTTGTTGTTCTGATTGGTTAATAAATAAAGTGCTGATTGGCCAGTAGCCAGGCAGGAAGTATAAGCAGGACAAAGAGAGAGGAGAATTCTGGGAACAGGAAAGCTGAATCAGGAGATGCTGCCAGCTGCCGCCATGAGTACCAACATGTAAGGTTCTGGTAAGCCATGAGCCATGTGGCAAGGTATAGATTAACAGATATGGGTTAATTTAAGATAAAAGAACTAGATAGCAAGAAGCCTGAGCCATTAGTTCAAACAGTTTAAATAATATAAGAGTCTGTGTGTTTATTTTATAAGTGGGCTACAGGACAGCTGGGGCTTGGCTGGAGCTGGAGAGAAACTCTCTAGCTACAGAAAAGGAAATAAACTTTACAAAACTCAGAAACAAAACATTTTCGCCTACCATAATTATGTGGGGATTCTTAAAGGATGCATGAAATAAAACCTCTTAGAATAAATGAATAAATAACTCCTGGTCACAGAATACATGGTCCAGATATAAAATCAGATTTTCTGCTTACATTGCACACATCAATACTGATATAAAAAATGCAGCACCATTTATAGTCACTAAAAATAGAATGAACCATAAGAATGTAACAAAACATGCTGTAGCAATTAGACAAACAAAAATTTATAAAGTTATATGTTTTATGCAGAAAAATGGTCCATAAACCTAAAATTTAAATACATAAAACTGTCAGAAAAAATTTAACAGAAAATCTTAGGTATCTAGGACTAGCCAAATTGTCTTAAAGCTATAAGGAAAGCAGTCTATAACAGGAACCAATGAATTGTGTGTAGTAAAGCACGTCTGTAATTCCAGAACAAGAGAGGCAAAAGCTGGAGGTTTACCACAATTTCCAGGCCAACCAGGGCTACAAGATGAGATGCTGTATTAAAGTAAACCAAAATAAAACAAGAAATAAATAACTGAACATTAACAAAATTTTAACCAAGACAAAACATTTACAAATTATGTATATGAAAAATGACTAGAATTTAGAGACTAAAGAACACTCAAGCTTTTTCTTATTATAAATTGCTAATGTCAAATCCATCATTCAAAGAGCATATAGATGATAGTTATTTAGCATTGCTACCCATCAGGGAAATGCAAAATTCCAAGTGTAGTAAGTTAGTGAAATAATGGTTTGATCTAAGTAGTGCTTTTAAATGGATAGTTGTATATTTTTACCAAGATGCAGAAAATTTGCTTTCTGAAATTTTGATCTGTATCCTGAGTTTGTAATATATATCAAATAATTTATATTTACCTCATTTTAATTGAGAAATAAATTTAACCATTAAAAAATAATATCTTACACATATAACAAGGTCAAATGAAAAATAAATGAATAATTATAGATTATAGAAAAGAAAGGAAATCAAAGCCCAGTATGGTGGCTCATGTCAATAATGCTAGCCCTAAGGAGTACTGTAATTTTGATGTCAGGTAAAGCTACACTGTGATCTCAAATCCAACTACAGAATAAGAGCAGGTCTAAAACAAATAATAAAAAAGAAATAAAAATGAATGAAACCAGTAGGGCTAATATAAATTCCATGCAATATATTTAAATAATTCTTTAGAGATAAATACATAACTTTGATAATTATATATAAAAGCTGAAAATAAAATAAAACATCATAACATTTTAAAATGATACTCTAAACCAAAGGAACCACTAATGAGGTGGGGGAATGATTTTTATACTATCAGATAATGAATCAGTGTGATCTATAAGTTATAAACAAGCTCTTTAAGAACTGTGATCTGAGATCAACTTCACCTATGTCACATATATTTGACAGATTACTGAACTTCTCTGAGATTCAGTGTTCATTTATACCTACAATGTAATTAACCCCAGAATTATGCCATGTACTTAACTGTTTAGACTTTTCTTCTAGGCTAGTTTCATTTCTATTGCTATGCAAAACACCCTGACCAAAAGCCACATAGTGGAGTAAAGTGTTTGATTTGCAATTTCAGTTTACAATCCACTCTTGTAGGGAGGTCAGAACCGAAACTTAAGGCAACACATTTGCAGTCAAAAACAGAAGTATTTGCTTGCTATGCTCAGCTGGATTGCTTCAATCTTATAGAGTTCAAAGGCCAGCCTATGGAATAGTGTTACTCCCTTCAGAATGGGTCTTTCCTACTATACCAGTTAATAATTCAGACAACCCCTCATTGATAAGCTCTTGGGGCAATCTAATTTAGACAGTTCTTCAATTAAGGCTCTCTACACAGGTGGTGCTAGGTTGAGACAAATTGGCAATCAAAACCTAACCATCACAATTTTGTATGTTATAGTGGTCTCAGTTGTTTTAGCAAAAGACAAATTAATACCCATGAACAGTGGTTATCTGACTTCTAAATGGTTCTATCATCATGATACTTTTGCTAAACATGATAAAGAAGTCTATGAAGTACTTTAGAAGAAAATTCAAGACAGTAAAGAGTAGATTAAATATAGGCAAACAAAGAAAAATATCTTTGTTAATTGCCAAAGAGGAAGAATTCAAGCAAACCTATAAATACCTTAACATATTAAGAAAGATCATAATATATGGTATTACTTTAAACTATTTTCATACTATAAAATTTCAAAATCCACTGATTATTTTACTATAATATAAAACTAGCAGTTTTAGCCTATTAAACTACATAAAAGAAAAGGAAACCTAAGGAAAGACAGAACAATTTAACCAAGGGCACAGAAAATTATCCAAAATGTATTTATCTAAAATACAATAACCTTTAAATAAACTTTATCTAATATGTAATTGGTGATCACATAAGATATGCTTAAAGAAAAAAAATGTTTGATCAAGTGCCTAATTTGTACCCCTGGCAGGCTTCTAATTCACTAAAATCCTCCTGCTTTTCAAGAGATGGAATTAAGGCTCTGTACAAAGATACCTTGCAAGAATTCTTGTCTATAAATGATTAAAAGGAGAGTGAAATATCTGCCAACCTAACCTATCCTAAAATGAACAAACAAAACCTAAATCATTTCATTGCGATAACAAGCAAAAGATTTTATAACACATTTCTGATAACTGAGGAAACATTTTCATTGACTTCTTTCCAAAAATTGTTTGTTTTCTGCCATGCCATTGCATAGTGATTTTTCAGCATTATCAAACTACTTTATGGACTACCTTGTAAGTAAATTATGTCCAAAAGGAATTATTTTATGCATTTCATAAATTTCTGAGTGATTATTATATATTTATTTTTATGATGACTTGAAAAGTTGAAAACCAAAATATTATGCTCATTCCTCCTTATTCTGGAGGTTATATTCTATGACTCCCACTGAATGCTAGAAACTGCAGATAATACCCAAACCTTCATTTACTATGTTTTTCCTGTATGTTCACAAATACAGTGAAAGTTAATTTATAATTTAGACACAGTACCATTTTATCAATAACAACATATACAAAATACAACAGTTATAGTGTACTGCAACAAGTTATGTGAAGGTAATCTTTTCCTCCTTTAAAATAATCCTAGCTCCCTTATGTGATATTATGAGGTGATACAGTGCTTACACTGATTAAATGAAGGGAAGCAAATGACAGAGTTACCTTTCTCATTGCAGTCACTAAATACAGGATGCTAAAAAAAAATCCTGAACAACAACAACAAAAAAAAAAACTGATGAGGAGCTTACCATTCATATTTTCAAGCTTTATTACAGAGTTATAGTTAAAAATGGTATTTTCATGGCAACAGATCTGTTGCTCAGTGGAATTGAACTGAAGACTCAGACATAAATACATACATTGGGTAAAAAGGCAGCATCTTCAATGAATGGTGATGGTAAAACTGGATACCTGCATGTAGAAGAATGTGAATAGATCCATACTTATCATCCTGAACAAAATTCAAGTCAAAATGGATCAAATACCTCAACATAAAATCAGATACACTGGAATCTTAAAGAAGAGAAAGTGGGGAATAGCCTTGAACTCACTGGCACAGGAGAATTTCTGAAGAGAGCACCAATAATGTAGGCACTAAGATCAACAATTAATGAATAGGACCTAATGAAACTGTAAAGCTTCTGTAAGGCAAAAGACACTGTAGATATGATAAAGCAGCAGCCTACAGAAATAGAAAAAAAAGGTTTTGGCCAACTCAACATCTGAAAGAGAACTAATAGCCAAAGTATTTAAAAAACTCAAGAAACTAGATGTCAAAAAACTAAATAACCCAATTTTAAAATTGGTACAGATCTAAAGAGTGAATTCTCAATAGAAGAAGCTCAAATGATTGAGAAACACTTAGAGAAATGTTCAACATCCTTACCTATCAGGGAAATTCAAATCAAAATGACTCTGAGATTCCATCTTACATCTGTCAGGTGGCTAAGATCAATAACACAACTGACAGCTCATGCTGGCAAGGAAATGGAACAAGGGGAATACCCATCCATTACTAAAAGGAGTACAAACATGTATATCCACAGTGGTAATCAATACAGCAGTTCCTCAGAAAGTTTGGCAGAGATCTACCTCAAGATCCAGCTATGCCACTCTTGAGCATATACCCAGTGGATGATTCATCCTACCATTTGGGCACTTGCTCAACCATGTTCTGTTAATAAAGTTTGCCTGGAGATCAGAGGAAATAGCAAGCCGATAAATACAAAAGTCAGGCAGTGGTAGCACATGCCCTTAATCTGATCATGTGGCAGGCAGGGCCTCTGTGTGTTCAAGGACATACTAGGGAACATCCAAGCCTGTTGACACATGCCTTTAATCCCAGTACCAACCCTAGAAACCTGGAGGTCTGTATAGACAGGCAGTGACAAGGAAGAGTGGTAGCTGGACTAAGAGCCAATGAGAGGGCAGAAAAGCAAGGCAATAAAGGCACAGGTTAGACAGGAAGTAACTCACCCTTTTGGTACCTGCAGAGCTGGAGTGGTAATGTTGGTGGCTATCACTATTTCCCTGATCTCTAAGGCTTTCACCCCTATATTTGGTTTTGTGTTTTTTATTTAATAAGACCATGTAGAAATTCATCTACAATGTTCATTGCTGCTCTATACAAAATAGCCAGAAACTAGAAACAACCTAGATGCTCCCCATTAAAAGAATGGATAAATAAAGTGTAGTACATTTTCACAGTGGAGTATTACTCTGCTGTTAGAAAAAAATGACACCATGAAATTTGTAAGTAAATGGATGGAATTAGAAAAAAATCATCCTGATTGAGGTAATCAAGACACAGAAAAATAAATACATTATGAATTCCCTTACATCTCTATACCAGCCATTAAATAAATGATAACCAATCTAAAATCTATAGATCCATAGATGTTAGGTATAGAGGAAAGTACTAGGAAAGAAAGATCTCCTTAGGAAAGCGAAATAGAATAGATACTTACAGATAGAATCAGGGGCTGGAATAGTAGGATCAGATAGTGAATGAAAGGGGAGAGGAAAGTGAGGGAGGGAATACGGAGAAAAAGAGCTAAAATTAAGGACCATTTGAGGGCTAGTATGGAAACTTAGTGGAGCAGAAATTTACCAAGTATATGAAGGCTATCCTAATGAGGTCTCCTATTAAATGGGGGAGATAGAGTCACAACTGGCCACCTCTTGTCACCAAAGGAGTCTTCCAGTACCAGGAACTGGTTGTATTAAATTCAGTTTTTAGCCAAAAGTAATTCCTGAAATTCCCAAAATAACTCAGGATATTACTAAGAATGGATTGTTCTCCTCAAACTGAGAGTAGGGGCCCATTTCCAAGGATATAACTGACACAACTCATTGAACAAGGAGAAGTTGAGCTGGTGCCTACATGGAGACCGCACCCCTACATTCTAGTCTCTTTGGTGAGGGAAGGTATTCTGCAGGCTGCCAAAAGAGAAATGTGGACACCAACCCAGCCAAAAAATCTTGAATTTACAATATATCCCGCCTACAAAATATTCTAGAGCAATGGTGGCACAGAACTTGTGAGAGTAACCAACCAGTGTCTGACTTGACTTAAGCCCCACTCCATGATAAGAAACCCACACCTAGCACAGCTTGGGGGACTAATAACTAGAGACTAGCCCAGAGACCTAAGGTAAAACCAAACACTACTAGTCTAAGAAAATGAAAGTATAAGTAAAATGATTCCTAATGATATTTTGCTATACTCATAGATCGGTGCCTCATTCAGTCATCATCAAAGAAGCTTCCTCCTGAAGCAAACATGAACAGATACAAAAACTCACAGCTAGATATTAAACATCGTATTTGAAACACAGCTCTAAATGTGTTGTCTTGATAAAATCTTTACCCTTAGAACTCAGAAGACCCTGTAGAAGAGAAGGTGTAGAGTATAAGTAGAGGGTAGGGAAAATGTGATCAGAGTATATTGTATGAAAATAAAAAAACTATCTTCAATAAAAGGAAAAATATTAAAAATGGAAAATTTATTACCTTCTCTGGGTGATCTTTTATCTAGAATAATCAATACATGTTGAAATTAGACAGACAAGACAAGACAGAACATGAATATATATTAGATATAGATATAGGAACTGTTCTTGACACAGATAGGACAGAGATATTCTGAAATTTTGTCTACTAGAAATGCAATGATTAGTTTAAAACTCACAAATTAGGCCAATGAAATGGCTAAGTAGGTAAAGGAACAGAGGAATCAGTTCTACATGAAAAATTGGGCAGTAAGAAAGAGAGTTCTACTGAGAAGAAACTTAGCTGTGTTAATGGAAACCCATCACTTTGATGGACTCTAAGTAATTTAAGAACACAATAGAAAAAGCTCATATTCAAGCTCAACAGGCAGAAAGATTTATATAAAAGTAGAAATAAAAATCAGTAGAAAAGCTTTAAAACCATATCAGAAGTTGCTTTACAACTAGGAAGTTCTGTTATAATTCTATTGAAAAGCTAGACCGGTGTAGTTTAGGGGCAAATGTGGCATTAATACATAGAAAAAATACTGTTACATGCTAACAGTTAACCGAATAAAACTCTAATCTCCAATGTAAAAATGTTTAGACATGAGAGGTAATTATGGTCAAGTTGGGTCATCAAGGTGGGATGTCTGATTAATATTGTTACAAAAAGATGGATTAAAACTCTCTTACCATAATCAATATAAAGAAGGATATATTAACATATAATCAGAAAAATGCTATTCACCATAATCTGAGCATGTTGTCATTTTATTATAATCTGTAGAAAGATTAGAAATTTGTGTGTTTTATGTAAATAATATAGTCTTCAACACTCTGTTACAACAACCTGAACTGAGACAATGACATGGGAATTCTCTTCCTAAGCATATTATTATATGCCAACTTTTATAGAGAGACTGTGGTGATATATTTTGTACCCTAATAAAATTTACCTGAAGATCAGAGGACAGAACAAGCCACTCGATTAAACATAGAGGCTAGGCAGTGGTGGCACACACATTTTTTCCCAATTCTTGGGATTCACAATCCTTTAAACCCAACACTAGGAAAGTTGAGACAGGAAATTATATGGGTGGGCAGAGAAAGGTATATAAGGTGTGAGGAGACATGAACTAAAGGCTTTCTGTTAAGGAAAGTTTTTCAGCCTGAGAAGTCCTAGAGGTAAGAGGTGGATTGTTTCTATGTCTCTCTGATCTTTCAGCATTTACACCAATATCTGGTACCAGGTTTTTTTTATTAAAAGACCATTTAACATTCAAGCTACAGGGGACCATGAGTGAGATACTCAAGATATTATGGCACTGAAATATAGAACAAACATAATATCCATAATGTAGCCAGTAGGATACATTACAGCATGTGAACTAATGAATGAAAAATAATAGGTAGAAGCAGGATTATAACAAAGCATATATTAAGCGAGGACACACATCCAACAACATATCAAACAAATATAGGAATTACATATTCCAATATATCAGAGTAGAACCATATTTAAGCTTAACAAACACAAAGATTTATATAAAAGTATGAATAAAATTTGAGGTAGGAAGAAAGAATTTTGAAAAGTAGAATAGAAATAAAAAAGGAAGCTTGTAAAAGCCAATGACAAAAGTGTTCACTGGGGGCAAGAACAGAAGAAAATTAAACATGCAATCTGTAGAAGTGGAATCGTTTTCAATGCTGTCAGAAAAATTAGGCAATACCAACAGTCTTTATTGTCAAGTGAATAGGTAAAGAGATGTCCAATTTTGTTGTTGCTGTTGTTGTTGTTGTTGTGTGAGACAGGGTTTCTCTGTGTAGTTTTGGTGTCTGTCCTGGATCTTGTTCTGTAGACTAGGTTGTCCTCGAACTCACAGAGATTCACCTGGCTCTGCCTCTTGAGTGCTGGGATTAAAGGCGTGCACCAACGCCACCTGGCTATATGTCCACATATTTTTAAGCATATGTTAATTTGGGGAAGTCTTTTAGGTAATTCAAAATACTAGTTAAATGTTCTTGAAGATAAATACTGGAATAAATCACTCACTGCAATGGGGGAGCTTGGGGAAAAATTTGGAAGAGCAAACCCCTTGCCACATGTATCCTCACTGACTAAACATGGGTATGTAAACAAGGGTAACATGGAAAAGCTGTCTTTGGGATGTAGAAGAGAAGCCTCCATACCCAAATAGACCCTGTTTTCCCTCCCAGCATCTCCCCTATCAGAGGTTTCAGGGGTGGTACTTTCTGTTGTCTAAGCCTCACCTTCGTTTGTTAGACACTTGTCCTCTCCTACCATTCACAAAGGGGTGAGAGGGCATTCACTGTGATGTCAGAACCTATGCTTGCCACTATTGCCTATGATAGATCTAGCTAACCAATCAGAGCTTAGGGGTGTGGCCTCCATTGTTCTTGGAGGGTATATAACTCCACTACCTGGCCTTCTGGGCCAGACCCTTGTAAGGCTTTCACAATGGGCAAGGTTAATAAGAAGTCACGGGTGGGCACCATAGAGACAGACCCATCTGCTTCACATACCAACCTAACTCTGAAGAGCAAGATTTCACTAAAGCTTAGAACTCCAGGTTCTGTTGAGGCCTGCTGTGAATCCACTTCTAGAGGTGATGAGAAGGTAAGTACAGCGAATCTAAGTGAGCTCTCTCTTTACTCCATCATTACTCCCTCCCCTAGAAAACCTACCCTAGCCTGGCCTAGCTTAAACCTCCTGCTTAACCCACACCCCTAGAAAGCTTTGCTTCCTGGCACATATCTATTAACCAATGTCACAATATACTGCCCTTCTAGGATCTATATGTCCTAAAAAGGATAAAACGAATCCTGAAAAGGAAGACAAAGATGACAATCTTGAAAAAAAAAACCACAACCACTCCTTCTGGGAAACCTAAGGAAGATGGAAGAGCAATACCATACCCTGGAGAAAATCAGTGGCTGAAAAATAAGAAAAAATACTGACATAAACAAGAGAAAAAGCTTCAGGACAAGTTGATGATGCTGTGGGATCAATATACACAGCTGCAGAATGAGACAAATGTACTGTGGAATCAATACTATCAGATGCACAGTCAGGTAAAGACACAATTTGGCCATGACAAGCAGGTGCAAGATGAGGGGAATACACAATGTGATCAAGAGAAACAACTACAGAGTCAGATGATCACATTCTGTGGTCAAAAGAATCAGCTGAAATCAGAGGTTAATGCACAATTCAATCAAGACAAACATCTGAAAGAAGAGATGATTCCACACTTCACTCCAGACAAACATCTGAAAAAGGAGGTGATTGCACACTTTGATCAAGATATGTGCCTGAAAGAGGAGGTTATCACACCTTTCAGTCAAGACGTGCACCTGAATGAAGAGGTGATCACACAATATGATTGAGACATGAAGCTGAAAGAGGAGGTGATCACACCATTCAATCAAGATAAACATATGAAAGAAGAGGTGATCACACAATGTGATCAGGACAAGCAGCCACAAAAGCAGATGTTCACACTCTGTTATCAAGACAAGCATGTGAAAGAAGAAATGATCATTCTCTGTTATCAAGACAAGCATCTGCAAGACCAGATGTTTACAGTCTGTATCAAGACAAACAAGTGAAAGAGGAGATGATTACCCTCTGCTATAAACACAAGCAGCTGCAGAACCAAATGTTCACACTCTGCTATCAAGACAAGCAGGTTCAGGACCAAATATTCACACTCTGCTATCAACACAAACAGGTGAAACAGGAGAGAATCACCTTCTGCTACCATGACAAGCAGGTGAATCAGAGGAGCTTCACCCTCTGCAATCAACAAAAGCAGCTGCAGAACCAGATGAACACACTCTGGGACTACAACAACCAGTGGCAGGAGGAGATGAACACTGTGTCAGCTCAGGAACAACATGCCATAGCTGGATCACCCATCTCCACTGCTGATTTCAATAGGCTGAAGTCTCAGAACACAGCCAGAATTGCCAGACATACATTTTAGTCGTCAAGTTGTTCAGAAATGTCCACTTATTACATTCAATGCTATACAGTGAGATTTGCAAAAATAAATTCATTCTGACTTGAAAATATCTGTATTCCTATGATTCTCATGTGGTAGAACTGGGGGAGAGAAGGGAGGATGGGTATGTTAGGAGGGCAGGAGGGAGAGACTTTGTTTCTTCACGTTTGGGGGTCAGACAATGAATGCATGCTCAAGAAGATATAGGAGAATATGAACAGAGTTTTAAGATCTTCCTTGCTTATTGTTCTCCACAAAAGAATAAAGGTCTTGGGATTCCTACCTGTGTGCTTTGCATGGGGCTGAGGAGGACTTTGGTTCAGGTTTTGGACTGCCACAACATGTGGGAAGTGTGTTTTGTGGTTGGCTGCACCATACCTGCAAAGAGAGAACATATCACCTATGTATAGGTAGACTGTCTCCTGGTGGATTTTGTTACACCCTCCCATGACCTAAATTAAGGAAATATCCTTAAAAGAAATGAAGATACCATCCTATAGGATGCATTTGTTTAACAATGTAAGAACTTGTTACTTTTGTTTATGCTGCATTTGTTTGATTATAAATAGATGTGTTTCTGTTTTACCTTGCCTACCTAAAGCACCTGATTGGTCTAATATAAAGGTGAATGACCAATAACTAGGCCAGAGAGGGATATGCAGAGCTGGCAGGCAGAGAGAGTAAGTAGGAGGAGAAGAGAATGGGAGAAGAAGAAAGAAAAGAGTGAGGAGAAAGAGAAGGAGACCCCCAGGGCCAGCCTGGAAGCTGCCAGACAGACAAACATAGAGACATCAGGAAAATAAGATATGCAGAAAGAAGGAAAAGAGCCCTGATGCAAAATGTAGATAAAGAGAAATAGATTTAAATAGAGCTAAGATAAGGCTAAGCATTCATAACTAATAAGAAGTCTCTGTATCATGATTTGGGAACTGGTTGCTGGCCCCAAAGAAAAAGCCTGGAAACCATATTATCTCTATGCATAGTTGTATGTGCAAATAATTAACATCAGATGCATTGTGGGAAAACACATAGGAAGTAGGCAAAAGCTTACGTAATCCAAGTTAGTCAGTCAAAACAGAGAAGC
The DNA here is from genome assembly GCF_949786415.1 of Peromyscus eremicus. Lineage (NCBI taxonomy): Eukaryota > Metazoa > Chordata > Mammalia > Rodentia > Cricetidae > Peromyscus > Peromyscus eremicus. The sequence goes on from NC_081439.1 coordinate 124,927,593, forward strand.
TCATATACCATATTCCTTAGTGACCAAACCTCTCCTTGAACTCCATGAAATAAATTCCAAATCAATAATCATAACCCTTGAGTATTGTAACCCTGTGACCTAGTGTTTCTGGTCTTTACTATCCTTTGCTTTACATATCATATTCTTTCTCTTTTGCAATCTGTGTGCCCCTTTATTTCTTTTTTGACTGAGCTTCCAAAAACGTGGAAACATCAGATACAAACCTTTAGAAACCAAAAACAAATGTTAAGTTAATAATTATTAACACAACTAAGAAATTAGGTGTGTATAACAGGGCTGCGGGAATGGTTTGTAACCAATATTGCCATTTAAGCAAAAAGTATTACAAATATATGATTTTATTTTATTATTATTATTATTAGTAGTAGTATTTTCATTTTGTGTGTGCACATGTGCACTCACCTGTGTGTGCATTTGTGTGTGTGTGTGTGTGTGTGTGTATGTGAGTGAATGAAAAAAAATTTAGAAGAGAGGACTTGACTTCTCCTAGGTACAGTGTAGGAGAAGGTTTATTGTAGATATGAGGGAGAGCAGAGCTGGAGGCAGAGTCATCTGGGAAAGTTCAGCATGAATATGAACCTGAGTCTGGCCATGTGAGGAGAGTAGGGGGGGAATAAGGATACCCAGAAGATTCCACCCTCAAGGATAGTTGGAATAGCCAAGTAGTGAAACAGACTGTGGATTTATATTACTTATGTGGAGTCTGTTTGACCGAGATGTGGATCCAAGTCAACTCACTGAAGCTTACATAAAAATTTTTAAGTTTATAATAAGAGAAAATAATGTTTTAGACATGTTATCATTACCACTGTTTGTAATCTGAAATTGAAATGTATAAAAGAATACTCCTGTTTTTGAGTCATAGCAAAAGCTTTGGGAACTCAGAGCTTTGCTGTGGATGTCTGCATCTGCCTCTATCAGTTACTGGATGATTACTCACTAATGACAATTAGGATAGTCATCAATCTGATTACAGAAGATGGCCAGCTCAGGCACCATCTCCACTATTGGTAGGACTATTATCTGGGATCATCCTTGTGGATTCCTGGGAATTTCCCTGGCACCAGGTTTCTCCCTAACCTCAAAATGCCCACCATCAAGATATCTCTTTCATTACTCTTCTCTTCTGTCCCACCCTCAACCAACCCATCTGAATCCCTCCTGTTCCCTTCCCCCATCTTCCTGTCCCATAACCCAGTTTAGCCAGGAGATTTCTTCTATTTCCATTTCCCAAAGAAATCCATGTGTCCTTCTTTAGGCCCTCCTTGTACCTAGCTTCTCCAAGACTGTGGATTGTAGCTTGGTTATCCTTTGCTTCGCATTTAATATTTATTTAAGAGTGAGTACATACCATATTTCTCTTTATGGGTCTGGGTTACCTCACTCAGGATGATTTTTTTTCTAGTTTCATCCATTTGCCAGCAAACTACATGATGCCATTTGTTGTGGGAATTTGTTCCATTCAGCCAATGACCTTTGGGCTATCTGGCCTGATGGTTGTGTTATGTGACCAGCTAAAACTGAGGAGGGGGAATGCTCACTCTCTCTTGGTTGGTTAAAGACTGTATGGTTGGTTCTCAAAAACCCCTAAGCAAAACGAGGGCAATGACAGATATTGAATAAACAGTAGTGTTTATTTCGTTCTGTATTCATGAGTGTACTATCCTCAGTCTATATCTTAATAAATGCCGGAGATCCTTTAACAGACTCTGGTGGGTTTACATTACAAGTAGCACCCAACATGAACCAAGCCTGAAGGCAGTTAGTCTACATGATCTGCCTGAGTCTCCCTCCTAACTCCTAGTCTCCAAGGCTGCTAGCATGCTTTCCATGCCTCTCCAGTTCTGCAAGCCCTGAGCATTCCCAGTTCTGTTCCCCAGGCATGGACACCAAGCAGCCCTATCAGCCCTGTAAGTGAGCATTATAACTCTGAGGGGAAAGGTATCCTTACTGATTGGGAAGTCAGGCTATACCTTTAGCTGCTAGGACAGCTCTGGTGGCTGAAGCTGCAATGGGACAGCTCAGCTCTGGAAGGAATATATCCTGATTTGTCGGGAAGTCAGGCTATACCTGAAGCTGGTGTGTGATGGGGGACAGTCTCCCCATAGGATATAGCAATCCTGCTCCTCTCCTGGAGAGCCACTACAGCTGAGCTTTGCTCAACTCCCACTTAAGAAACTTCCCAGCAGAAATATCTGCTTCTTCTCTGGTCCAAGATGTTGCTTCTTTTGCTTCACTCTGCTGAAGGGGAATCCTGTGCAGAAATATAGTAATCTCCTGCTCCGGAGAAAAGTTGTTACTTTTTCTGCTCCACCTTTCTCATTCCCCTAAGAAGTCTCAGCAAGGTTCTTCTGTCCAGCTCCACCTTGCTCAGGCCCCCTAACGGAACGTCTCTGCAAAGTTTGTTCTGCTTAGTCCCCTAAGGAACATCTTACCAAGGTTCTTCTTCTCTGCACAGGCAAATGAAGATCTTCACACCCAAGACTCTTTTGAGAAAGAGATTTATTTGTGATGGAGGAGTCCAGGAGAGTGGCTGCCTCAACCAGGGTGAGAGAGAACAGCCAACAACTGAACAGGTAGAGGGGTTTATATAGGTTTTTGTAGGGGTGGAGTTTCTCCAGGGAGAAGATTTTCTGTCCAGGGATTGGTTAGTTTTTCCTGCTCAAGGATTGGTTAGTTTTATTTGTCAGGGGCAGAGATAGCTCTGATTTCAGAGCCGAAATGTCTTTCTTTCACTGGCCTTTCTTAGCTTTTTGGCTCTAATTCTAAGGCCAGGGCTCTGATTCTAGGTACAAAGTGTGTTGGGTTTTTTGTTTGTTTGTTTGATTTTGGTTTTGGTTTTTGGTTTGTTGGTTTTTGATTTTTTGTTTTGTTTTGTTTTTGTTTTTGTTTTCTTTTTTTACACTGGTTTCAGAGTCAGGGCATGTTTCTTTGGTTCTGGATTCAAGGATAAAGTGTTTCTTTCACTGGCTCAGATCCCAGATATACGCTGTTTCTTTCACTGGTTCTGAGCTCCAGGGTCTGGGTGGGTTTCTTTAGCTGGCCCCTTTTCCCTACAAGCCCTGCTATTCATGCACATGAGCTGAGGCAGGTTCCCACTGCATTGCGCATTTATGCTGTGTGCCTATACCCACAGCCCAAGGATGGCAGGTCTGCCACCTGCCCAGGTGGAGCCCAACTTGGCTTCACTCCAGGTCCAGGTGCTTGTGCGTGCCCAAACTCCATTTTTTGGAATACCCACTCTGAGCCCCTCCTGACCCACTGCATACACTGCCCCTCTGTCAGAACTCTGAGCTCCTAGCTCCCAGCTCGGATCGCACCCTGGTCCAATTGTCTCTGGTCCTTCTGCATACTGCCAGCCCTGCTTGTGTCAACCATGACATTCCAGGCTGCAGGCAACCAGGCCCAGGTAGCTCTTGAGCTCCAGAGTTTGACTCACACAACCTTTCCAGCCACGTATGCCTGTGCTATGCGGATGGCCCATGTAGTCCAGTGATCCATTTGAGCTAGCCATTTTCCCTCAGAATACAGATTCTGCTCTGCTTCAGCACTGGGGTAGAGATTGAGAATTCTCAGTTGCTTTCTCTTACCAAATCTGTTCGGTGTAGTTCATTTAAGTTTTGATTAGAACTCACAGGTCAGTCAACTTTTGGAGCACCTAGACAGAGTGGAGCTACAGGGTCCCAGGACCTGCTTTGGTGCCACACCTGCGACACCTACTGGCCATTATCATTATTACATCTTAAAATCCTCAAACTAGTCAGCCATCCAAATCTGTGGATCAATCATCACCTAGAACAATCTACTCATGATTTTATCTGAGGTAAATTACTTGATAACTTTAAACTTTATGTTGATAAATAAATAAGTAAATAAATAAATAATTTTTGCAATTTGTAGACTTCTCTCATGCCAATGGCAGTTAATATCACCATGGAGGAAATTAGAAACCTTCTCATTTCTGCTATGGATGGGATGATAGCAGAGATATACAACTTAGCTGGGATGAATATATAACATGAATCTTAAATGATCTTATCGATGAAAAACTCAGTGCCAGCTATTGGGGTAAATTCTGAAAGATCAGAGAGAAAGAACAAGCCATGGTTAACCTCACCTCACCAACTTCTCAGCCGATCCTGCTTCCTCAAACTGGAAACCTCTGATTCCTTATCTGAATGGATCTCAACTTAACTGCTGCTAAAAAGCCTACAAGCTTAAAAACCTCTGGTTCCTGACCCTCACGCCTTACATACCTTTCTGCTTCCTTCCATCACTTCCTGGGATTAAAAGTGTGTACCACTATGCTTGGCTATGTTTCCGGTGTTGTCTTGAACTCACAGAGATCCAGATGGATCCCTGCCTCCAGAATACTAGGATTAAGAGTGTGTGCTGCCACTGGTGTCTGCAAGGCCAAAGGCAAGCAGCTTTTTCATGAATTTATGCAACAAACATTGAGTTGTGAGATGTAACATGAATCTTAAATGGTCTTATTAATAAAAAACTTAGTGCCAGCTATTGGGGTAAATTCTGGAAGATCAGAGAGACAGAACAAGCCATAGCTAACCTCACCTCACCAACTTGTCAGCTGATCCTGTTTTCTCAAACTGTAAGCCTCTGAGTCCTCATCAAAAAAGATCTTGTGGCAAATTATGGGCAGAAAGTGAACCTTGGCAAAGAGCTTGCAGTAATTTTTTGGGGAGATTAAGAGCAAATATTCCAAAAGTGATAGAATTCAACTTATAAAGAGAGCTGATTGGATTCTGCCTCGAATTGTTTGGGAATCATCCATATCTGGAGCCTATACATTTTGTACACATGCAAACAAACAAGGAAAGGCAGGTTACAAGTCAGAAAATTTAAGTAAAGTTGTTCAAAGTCCTTATAATTCAGTTCAAATATTGGAACTGTATGCTATTCTGTTGGTGTTAATGAATTTTTCAGAACCTCTAAACATAGTTACTGACTCTCAGTGTGCTGAAAGAGTGGTCTTATATATTGAGACTGCAGAATTTATCCATGATGAGTCAGAATTAGCTTTGTTATTTATTCAGTTACAAGATATAATCAGGAATAGGAATCATCCCTTATGTATAACTCACATCTGATCCCATACAGGTCTTCCAGGCTCTCTAGCACAAGGCAATGACAAGATCTATAAACTATTGGTAGGACATGTGCTAGAGGCTTCAGAATTTCATAAAAAAAACATGTCAATTGTAAGGGTTTAAAAAAGGATTTTTTCATAACCTGGCAACAAGTCAAGGAAATTATATGGCAATGTTTTACTTATTCCTTTTACAATCAGATTCCACTCCCAGCAGGATGTAACCCAAAGGGTACTCAGAGGAATGAAATCTGGCAGATGGATGTATTTCAGTTTGCAGGATTTAGAAAACTAAAATATATACACTACAGCATTGATACCTATTCAGGATTTCAGTGGTCAACTGCTCTGAATTCTGAAAAAGCTGATTCTGTAATCACGCATTTGCTAGAAGTTATGACCATCATGGGTATACCTGTACAAATTAAAACTGACCATGCTCCAACAAATGTCTCTGGTAAAATAAAACAGTGTTTTTTTTTGTTTATTACAATATAAAGCATATCACATGTATACCACACAATCCTATAGGCCAAGCAGTCATAGACCAAAAACCCCCAGGAATAGATTACATAATGGTCTGTTAACTTTGAATTTTCCCAATGCTAATGAGAAAGGAACAACAGCTATGGAGAGACATTGGATGATAGGAAAAAAAACTACAGAATTAAATCAGCCTATATACTTTAAAGATTTCCTGACCTCAGAATGGAAACCAGGATATGTGTTATGTTGGGGATGAGGTTTTGCTTTTGTTTCTACAGGAGAAGATAAGCTGTGGATACCATCAAAATTGATAAAGGTTCGATTTTAACAAGAGAAACCTCTTAATTAGAGAAGTGATAGTTCATCAATCAGCATGAACATCCAATTAAAACTTATACCATTAACACATGACTTTTCTTCAATCAGATATAACTTGCCAAAAGGGGACCTCCAGAAAGTTAGGCTTGGGGAATGTTTTTTGTATTTTTTTTCTTTCAGGAGAATGAAAGGTAAGGAATCTGAAGAACACTGGACAATGAGGGATCTGAAGAAAAAGGACAAATCATCTAGAAAAAATGTCCCAAGAAAAAGAGTAAATTGGCCTACTGCCATATCACATATAAAGTTTCATATGTCTTCCTAAATATTTGTTTCTGCTCTTCTCTACAGACATATAATGCAAATGGTCTTTATATAGTCCCAGTTCAACTAAAAATTAAAGCTGACTTTGGAGTTGAAGAATGGCTCTCTTCTTCTCTAAACCCAAGCATGCTTGTTAAAAGGAAAATGCAAAATCTCTGTATCATACCAGAAGAAAAAGCCATCTGATATGGGACAGAAGAAAACACAATATCATAATTCTTTGGTTCTATTTTGATTCTTTAAAACTTTTTTAAGGTATGAATTTTATAACAAAACTTATAAGATTAATATATGTGTATATATGTATATATATTTTAAACTTTTGTCATGATACTAATGGTCATAAAGAGTAGTAACTTTAGAAAAGAGACTTCATCTATCTGGCTGTACATATTTTCATGTTTGAGTCTACCAGTTTTATGTAGATCCATTCAGATGAGGACTCAGAGGCTTCCAGTTTGAGGAAACAGGATTGCCTGAGAAGTTAGTGAGGTGACTTTAGCTGTGGCTCGTTCTGTCTCTTTAATCTTTCAGAATTTATGCCAATTTCTGTCTCCAGTTTTTTTTTTAGTTATAAGACCATTTAGCAATTCATATTACATGAACACATTTTCAGCTATCATTGTTATTATTCTGGAAATTCATATCTTACCCTTGAAAAAAAATAGTTTGACAACAATGTCAAAAATGAGAAACTAACTAAAATTATAGAGACTTTGCAAAATGGCTATGAGAAATTTTGATAAAGAATGTTAGCTTTGGAAGTCAATATTCCTGTTGTACAGATAGTCAAGGCTTGGCATCTATTGGTAAATGACTTTTGTAGGATCTGAATCTCTTGAACAGTGTGTGCTTCCAAAGACTTCATTAAGTCAGTCAGTTTCCTGTTCTCATCATTCATACATAATTCCAAAGCCTTTATCTTATCCATCAAGGCTACCTTATTATCCTTAGTTATTATATGTATGGCCTGTAAATTACTCTCTAAAGCCACTGTTCATCACTGACAATTCAGGCTGTATAAAAACAGGGCACAACAGCTGTTGATCTCCCAGAGGTACCAAAGGCCCTACCCTTAAAATGGTTAACTGACAAACCTGTCTGGGTTAGAAAATGGCCTATGATCTCAGAGAAATTGTAGGCCTTAGAAAAGCTGTCTCAGGAACAGCTAAATGCTCAAAATATTGAAAAATATACCAGCCCTTGGAATTCTCCTGTATTTGTTATTAAAAAGAAATCTGGAAAATGGAAAATGCTGACAGATCTAAGAGCCATAAATGAAGTAATTCAGCTGATGGGCTCTCTATAGCTTGTAATGCCTTTGCATTCTCTGTTACCTAAAGGGTGGCCTATTACAGTTATTGATTTAAAATACTGTTTCTTCACTATACCTCTACAAGAGGATTAGGAAAAAAATTGCCTTCACAGTACCTACTTATCATAATTTTCAGCCTGTTAAGTGATATCAATGGAAGTGTCTCCCCACAGAGAATGTTAAATAGCTCCAACCTATGCCAATATTTTGTGCAAAAACCATTGAAAATAATTCATGTACAGCTTTCATGTGCTATAATTTACCATTATACTGATATCTTATTAGCTGGTTTAAAGATAGATACTTTAGAAAAAATGTTCAAAGAAGTAAAGAAAGTTTTGTCTCACTGGTGATTACAAATTGCTTCTGAAAAAATACAAGAAGAGATTCTAGTAATTACTTAGGGTTTAAAACAGGTTTAAAAATTTGACCCCAAAAGGTACAAATCAGGAGAGATCGATTTTGGATTCTTAATGACTTTCTTTCTTTCTTTCTTTCTTTTTTTTTTTTTTTACTCTTTCACAACTGAGACTTTATTGGTTGAGTACATAGACATTTCAATTCTTAAAACATGGACCCAAACTCTAAGAGTCATACATTGTGTTCACGTACCCAAAAGAGCCATGTGTTGTTTCTCTTTGAACTTATTCCACTGATGTTCCATCCTAAACTTGGCAAGTTTTCCCTAAGACCTCACATAACAATCAAATGCTCACAATCCTTAATTCCACTGACTCACAATTTTATGCCACATACAGTACATATTCAAAATTTCAATCTTTCACAGCACATTATCACAATTGTTAGGAAAATGGACTGCCATGACCAGAGACAGTTCTGACAGGGCAAGGACCGAGGAGTGGTTTTTAGGATACAGTTCTACTAGAAACATGAGACCAGAAATAACTGAAAATATTCCAGACACAAATGCACGACCAAGACTCCAAGTATGCTTTGTGTTGTAGGATATAAAACTAGCCCCCTCTACGGAATGTTATGGTGACCCTCGAGACAGTCACAGCCTCTCCTGATTCAGTATCCTGCTCTTTTCTGGTTGTACCAAAAAATAAACAACCAGCAAGTGATTTAACCTCTTAAAAAATCATTTACACTTAAAAAATGGGATGAGGCAGGACTTCCTCCCACCTTTTCTCGAATTTACAAAGTAGTTGATAAAAATATTCCTCTGGATTGTACAAGAAGGGAGGCGGGGACGCTGACAGACACAATGGATGGTTAGTGGGACTTGGCTTCTTTCTCTTCAACTTCAGAGGCTGGACTCTGATTCTCAGCCACTCCATTTTCTGCAGGCGCACCTGTGGTCTGCTGGTCAGCCACCTCTGCCTGTTTGCCCTTTGCTCCCCTCTTCCCTTTGGTTTGCACTTTTTTGTCTGACGATTTATCCTTTCCTGTGGCCTTCTTCGGCTTCACATCCACCTTGGCAGGGGCGGCTTGGCTGACAGCCTCGCAGAGCGCCGCTTGAACTCCACCTTCACCGCTCCTGCTAACCTTCCTCTTGGGCATCATGGCAGCACTGGGTGGGAGGTGCGTACGAGGCCGAACCCCTTATAGAGCTACCGCATGAACTGCTGCGACCTGCCACAGGGGCAGTGGGTGAACCTGATGGAACCTCTTAATGACTTTCAGAACTTGCTAGGAGACCTTTCTAATTTATGGCTCACTATTGGGGTAAAAACTGATGAACTGAGTAATATGTTCAAAAGCTTGGATGGTGACAAGGACTTAAGTAGTCCAATAGCTGAATTCCTTCAGCTGAATTATCAGCTGAAGCTGAGAGAGAATTAGCTTTGGTGAAAAAGAAATTACAGGAGGCACATGTGGATCATGTAGATCCAGAGCTTAACTACATTCTAGTCATATTACCCTCTGTGCATTACCCTACAGGGATTTTAATGCAGAGGAAAGATGCTATATTGGAATGGCTATTGCTACCACATAAACAGAATAAGAAGTTATAGACGTGTGTGGAAAATATTTCTGATTAGATTTTCCAAGGAAATTTTAGACTTCATCAATTGACAGAAAAAGACCCAGGAGAAATTTTAGTATCTTTAACTAATGAGGAAATTTCCACTTTATGATCAGAAAATGAATATTGGCAAAGAACTTGCAGTAATTTTTTTGGGAGGGATTAACAACCATTATGCCAAAAGCAAGAGACTTTAATTCATGAAAAGAACCAGTTGGATCTTTCCTCACAATGTACAGAGAACACCAATCTCTGGCATTCCTACATTCTATACTGATGCAAATAAATCAGGAAAATCAGGGTATAAATAAAGAAATTTAAGTAAAGTTGTTCAAAGCCTTTACAATTCTGTATAAAAGTTTGAATTGTATCCAATTCTCATGGTACTAATGAATTTTAAAGAACCCCTCAATATAGTTCCTGACTCTCAATATGCAGAAAGGGTTATTTTATATATTAAAACTGCTTAATTTATTCCTTATAAAACAGAATTTTATTATTTACACAATTACAGGAAATAATACAGAATAGGAATCATACATCAGATCCCATATTGGTCTGCCAGGTCCCCTAGCATAAGGTAATGATGAAAATGATCAGTTATTAATAGTAAATGTGCTTGGGGCCTTATAATTTTGTAAAAAACACCATGTCAATAGCGAAAGTTTGAAAAAGTGTTTTTCCATCACTTGTAGGAAATTTTTAAAAAAAATGTCTGACTTGTTCTTTCTATAACCAAACTCCATTACTTTTAGGAAGTAACCCTAAAGGCATACAAAGAAATGAAATTTGACAAATTGATGTGTTTCACTTTGCAAAATTTGGAAAATTATAATGTGTATACCATACAATAGATATGTTTTCAGGGTTTCAATGGGCAACTGCTTTGGGTTTTTAAAAGGCTGATTCTGCCATTACATACCTATTAGAAATCATGCCCATTGTGGGTATATCTGTATGACTTAAGACTGACAATACTCCAACGTATATCTCTAGTAAAGTGAAACAGTTTTTTGCATATTATAATATAAAGCATATTACAGGTATACCACAGTTTAGCTGAGATCTATTTGGACGAGGACACAGAGGCTTCAGTTTGAAGAAACAAGATCAGCTGAGGAATTGGCGAGGTGAGGTTAGCTGTGGCATGTTCTGTGTCTCTGATCTTTCAGTGTTCACCCCAATATCTGGCTCCTGGGTTTGTTTTTATTAATAAGACCTTCTAATAATTCGTCCTACTAGTGGCTAATTTTGCCACAATGAAAGCAAACACCATAAGAAGTTTCTTCAATACCTATCATCTTTGAAGTAAATTGTTGCTGCCAGGAGCAGATGTGTCTCATTGCCATGAAAAGCCCTAACTTAGCCAAACATTTTAAATGTCATATTCTGTACGTCTTTGAAGTATTTAAAGACCATGTATCTAAAATACATCTGTTTAACCTAGAAAACATACCTAACATATCTACAAATTTGATAGTTATAAACAATTAACCACTAACAGTAATATAAAAGAAAAAGCTATGTAAAATGGAAAATACACAGATCCTGTATGTTATTGTGTTAATTTTGAATTTTTTGATTGTTGAAAAGCAAAGAGCAACTGTAAAGAGACCTGGAATTGAAATAAATCAGCCTATATACTTTAGGAATGCCTTAACTTTTAAAAAAGTCAGAAAGTATATTTGTCAAATGGAAATAAAAAGTGCTTTGGAGTTTTGTTCACACAGAAGATGAGAGGCTGTGGATTCCTTGAGGGTTGATATGGATCAGCTTTGATCAGGCAAGATCTCCTGAACTTCGACAGGTGAAATCTATCATCAAATGTTACTGTTGGTCTTCCCAGGACTTGGCCACTATCTCAAATTTTCTCTCTGGGACCCTAAAGATACTCATTCACAGACAGCAGGAAGATGTATGGAGAAGCTATGCCCACATTCCCAAGAATTGGGGAGTGTGGGTGGCTGTTGGTTATTTGGTGGGTTATGGGTATTTGTTCTCATTTAGGGGAATATAGTATATTAATACAAAATTAAAGTTATTTTGCTAACATTGTATATATGCTTCTACTCTTATTTAAATAATTTTGTATATTGATAAAAAAAATTAAGGTTATTTTTGTTACAACATATTATATGTATGTTTCTATTTTTGTTTGAGGTATTGTGCTTATGCAGTTTATTTGGAAATGTAAGGTGAAGTTCTAGTTTTTGAAATCTATTGCTATAAACTATATAGGATAATCAGGAAACATAGGTTAGTAGTTAATATTCTACTACATTTCCCCATACCACTACCCTTTCAGGCCTGAGTAGCAAGCAGAAACAATCTGTCTTTTTTGAAGTAAGAGGCAGAGTCATGGAGAGAAAATCTTGCATGAAGCAGAGATATGGGATATCTGAAACTAAGGAAGGTATACTAACTTTGAGAAAAACTATAAAGAAAACCAGAACCTCAATCTCAAAACAAGGTAATGCCAGAAGATGTCCAATGTATAAAACATTAGCCTTCTTCATGACTTGATTACTTATTTGAACTGTCTAAGAAACCATACACCTTTTCTCAGATACAAATTTTTTTTCTTTTGGTCTCCTTATCTCTATGTATCATGCCTGCCATTCACTTGTGAATTCTTTGCAAGATAAAGTAAACAAGCAAAGCAACTCCTTTCTGAATGCCAAATGAATAAATATAATCAAGATTGAACAGATGTTGTAGCAGTCAGATAAGAATTTTGAAATAAGTATGTAAATATGACAAATACCATAGCAGGAATGACAGAAACCTTGCAAAATAATCATAAGAAAATACCAATGGGAACAAAGTAGTCATCAGATAGAAAGCAGTATCTGATGAAATACTGGTGAGAATATCAATCACACAGAAGAACAGAAGCACAATATTCAGGCTTGAGGGGAATTTAAACAAATGCAAAAACTCTTTATAATAGATACAATTTTCCGTTGCTGTGGGATAATGCTTTTGTACACTGGTTTAATAAAACACTGATTGGCCAGTAGCTAGGCAGGAAGTGTAGGTGGGATAAGCAGACAAGGAGAATATTGGGAAGAGGAAGGCTGAGTCAGGAGATGCCAGCCCACTGTCCAGGGAGCAGCATGTAATGGTAAACAGGTAAAGCCATGGAACATGTGGTAACATATAGATTAACAGAAATGGGCTGAGTTTAAGTTTAAGAGTTAGTGAGTAGTTAGTCTGAGCCAATGGCCAAGCAATTTTAATTAATATAAGCCTCTGTGTGTTTACTTGGGTCTGAGCAGCTGTGGACTGGGTGGGACACAGGAAAACTTCCAGCTACATTCCCTTGCAAACATAGATAAAAAGAGTATTTTGCTGTACGTGATTAGAGGATCTTATGCACAGAGTCTATAATTAATACAATGATATTTACAGTGTTATATGACATCTGAAGGCATCAAGGTAATGAAAAAATGCTCACTACAGCCTCTTATATAAAATGATAGTTATAGATGGACAAGTGCTTAAGTTCTACTATGTTAGGTATCACATATTATCATAGCCAACATTCAGATGTTTAACCCTCAAAATATTTTCACATGGTATAGAGTATTGACCAAAGAATCCAGAAGTACTATACCTAGATAAAAAAAGAGTAAACACTTTTTCCTTTAGCAAACCTCTAGAATGGAAAGAATTTGGTAGCAAGAGGAGGCAAGTCAGTATGTATTGACTCAGGAGGAAAGACTTCTCCAAATCATGGTATAGTCTGAAAGACAGCTGTCCTCACTACAGCATTTGTAGTAACACAGTGATGAAAGGTCATATGGTAATTTTAAAGAATGGAGCTCAATTGCAGGTGATTAACTTAAAACTGATGCAACCCAAAAGGGAATGATTCAGATGCTTTATATTATTCACACACTGAGTTACTTTCCAGTAGAATGGAAGTAGTTAAGAAACAATGCTGCTTCTTACTTCCTCTCTGGAAGAATGGTCTCTTTCTATCTCCTCACACCAAGTAATACCAAAAACTGTTACTTGGCAATAAGAGGACCAATATAAAAAAGTGACTATGAGATTGCCCAAACTCTAACTTTCTGCTTCCAAAGTATGACCTAAATGATTGTTCCTTCTTTATGAACTACCAAGCCTCTTGCATTTCACTTTACTTCTCAATAAAGTTGAAGTCCCAACTCAATTAAAAATTAAATCTAGCTTTGGTTTTGGACTATGGCTCTCTCTCTACATTCAAGCATGTTGTTAAAAGAAAAATTCAGAGTCTCTGTCTCATATCAGAAGAGTCACCTTGTATAGGATAGAAGAAAACCAAAATCTAGGGACTATTGTTGTTACAATTCTCATTCTCCCCACACTTATTTTTGACTTTTTAGAACTTTTCTTTAGATACATTATTATCTTAAAATTTAAACTTTCTGTCTTGATATTAATAATGTTTAAGTTTTCTACAGTAAACAATACATTTTCCTAACAGTGATCTCTGAAGTCTGCAAAAGAAAGATGGGGCCACACAACAACAATTCCACCTGCTTCATAATAATGCCACCCAGCTGATAAACACCACTTAATGATTGGCTTTAGACTGCAATCTGTACAGGACACTTCCAACATGGCTAGCTGAGATGGTCCACCATCTTACACTATTCTATCCAGAAATTCAGATAAATTCTACCCATTACTCTGACACTGGCTAAAAATGCTGCAGCTAGTCCTTATAAGACTTAATCATAATCTTAGTTTTTTTTTACAGGATCCCACAGAGATACCATGGCCCCATAGACAGCAGGAAGCAAGTCTAAGGAAATGACACTCCCTTTTCCAACAGGTTTTTGTTTTCTAAGGGTTATGGATGATTGGCATTTGTTTGGGGTTGGTTATAATTGTTGTAGTATTGGGGGTGGAACAATAAAGTTAAGTTCAGGAATCTCTTTTGGAATAGAAAAAGGGGCATAGATAGAATTAGAATAGGATAATAAGGTAGATCATTGTATCTTCTTGTATACTAAATTAACAATTCTCAGTTTTAGATAACTTGCATTAGTATGAATTTTATATATTGATAGAAATGTAAAATTATTTTTCTATTCTTGTTTAAGACTATTTGTGTATTAATACAAATTCAAAATTGTATTTGTCATATTTTATATATGTTCCTACTTCTGTTTAAATTTTTTGTATATTGATACAAATGTAAAATTATATTTGTCATCCTGTATATATATTCTACTTTCGTTTAGGATATTTTTTATATTGATGCATTTCTGCTCTTCTCTACAGACACTTAACACAAATGGTCTTTTGGTAGTCCCAGTTCAATCAAAAATTAAGGCTGGCTTTAGAGTTGGAGAATGGCTCTCTCTTTCTCTAAACCCAAGAATGTTGTTAAAAGGAAAATGCAAAATCTCTGTATCATGCCAGAAGAAAGCCATCTTCTGATATAGGACAGAAGAAAATGAAAAAAAATTAAGGGACTATTCTATTGCTGCTAATCTCAATTCTTTGATTCTATTTTGATTCTTTAAACTTTTTTAAGGTATGAATTTTATACCAAAATGTATAAGATATATATGTATATATATTAAACTTTTGTTATGATATTAATGATCATATAGAGTAATAACAAATTCTAGAAAAAAAGGCTTCATTTATCTGCGTATATACATTTTTGTATTCGAGTCTCTATCAGCTTTCTGCAGGGAATCACGACCAGGCCTAAAGTTGAATTTGAAGTCTCCAGAAAGATGATGGGGCCCCACAACAACAATTCCACATGGACAATAATAATACCACTAAGCTTACAAACATCACCCATAAATCAGCTTTGGACTACAAACTGTTCATAACAATTTTGAGATGGCTAGCTGAGATGTTCCAGTTTCACAGACTACTTGAACAAGGACTCGAAATAAGCCCTGACCTTTGGCATTATGCAGAGACTGGACAACAAAGGATATAGCTACCTTTCCTAGAAATTGACAATTAACTCAAAATTTTTCCTTTCAGAATCCCCTAAAAATACCTTCTTCCACAACCAGCAAGAAGCAATTTTAAGAACATGGTGCTCACATTTCCAAAGAGGTGGTGGAGGGCAGGTGGTTTTTAGTCTTTCAGTGGGTTTTGTGTTTGGGATAATTTTCATTGTTTAGGAGGGTTGGTTATAAATTGTTGTTGTTAATGGTTAGGAAAAGGGCTAAGCAAAGGAGATTAATGGTTCTTGAAGAAATGATATATAGAAATGATAGAGGGTAGATTATTGAATCTACTCTGAAAAGAAAATAAAAGAGAGAATATAGCCATTTGAGTTTCCTCTGTTGAGAATTCTCTGTTTAGTTCTATAGCCCATTTCTTAATTGGACTGTTGGGCATTTTGGTGTCTAATTTCTTGAGTTCTTTATATATTCTGGATATCAGTCCTCTGTCAGATGTGGGATTGGTGAATATCTTTTCCCATTCTGTAGGCTGTCGCTTTGCTTTGTTGACCGTATCCTTTGCCCTACAAAAGCTTCTCAGTTTCAAGAGGTCCCATTGAAAGACATTTAAGGAATTGCTCAACATCCCTAATCATCAGGGAAATGCAAATCAAAACAACTCTGAGATACCACCTTACGCCTGTCAGAATGGCTAAGATCAAAAACACTGAAGACACCTTATGCTGGAGAGGATGTGGAGCTAGGGGAACTCTCCTCCACTGCTGGTGGGAATGCAAGCTTGTACAACCACTTTGGAAATCAATATGGCGATTTCTTAGAAAATTGGGAATCCATCTCCCCCAAGATCCAGCTATACCACTCTTGGGCATATACCCAAGGAATGCTCAACCACACCACAAGAGCACTTGTTCAGCTATGTTCATATCAGCATTGTTTGTAATAGCCAGAACATGGAAACAACCTAGATGCCCTTCAACTGAAGAATGGATAAACAAAATGTGGTACATATACACAATGGAATACTACTCAGCAGAGAAAAACAATGACATCATGAGGTTTGCAGACAAATGGATGGATCTAGAAAAAATCATCCTGAGTGAGGTATCCCAGACTCAGAAAGACAAACATGGTATGTACTCACTCATAACAGGATACTAGATGTGGAACAAGGATGACTGGACAGCTACTCACATCACCAGGCAGGCTGCCTGGAAAACAGGACCCCAAGAAAGACACAGGCATCGCCCAATGACAGAGAAATGGATTGAGATCTACATGAACAGCCTGGACATGAGTGGGGGTAGTGAAGGGCGAGGGTCGAGGGAAAGAGAGCTTGGGTGAGTGGGAGATCCCAGCTGGATCAACAACAGAGAGGGAGAACAAAGAATAGGAGACCATGGTAAATGAAGACCACATGAGAATAGGAAGAAACAAAGTGCTAGAGAGGCCCACAGAAATCCACAAAGATACCCCCACAACAGACTGCTGGCAATGGTCGAGAGACAGTCCGAACTGACCTAATCTGGTGATGGGATGGCCAAACACCCTAATTGTCGTGTTAGAAACCTCATCCAACTACTGAGGGATCTGGATGCAGAGACCCATGACTAGGCCCCAGGTGGATCTCTGGGAGTCCAATTAGCGAGGATGAGGAGGGTTTATATGAGCGAGAATTGTTGTGACCAAGGTCGGATTAAGCACATTGACAAATAGCCGAACGAACGGAAACACATGAAATATGAACCAATGGCTGAGGGGTCACCAACTGGATCAGGCCCTCTGAGTGGGTGAGACAGTTGATTGGCCTGATCTGTTTGGGAGGCATCCAGGCAGTGGCACCGGGTCCGGTGCTCATTGCATGTGTTGGCTGTTTGAAACCTGGGGCCTATGCAGGGTCCCTTGGCTCGGCCTGGGAGGAGGGGACTGGACCTGCCTGGACTGAGTCCACCAGGTTGATCTCAGTCTGTGGGGATGGCTTTGCCCTGGAGGAGATTGGAATCGGGGGCGGGCTGGGGGGGGAGGGTGAGGGGGGCGGGAGGGGGGAGAACAAGGGAATCTGTGGCTGATATGTGGAACTGAATTGTATTGCAAAATAAAAATAAAAAAAAAGAGAGAATATAGATACGATATAGATAAAAATGTAGAATATTGAATCTGCTTCTAAATACAATTACTAGTTTTAAATACATTGGATTGGATTTTTATATATTGTACATAAATTATATTGATATTGTTAGAAAATACTGTATGTATATCTCTAATCTTGTTCAGGATATGGTACCTACCCAGTTCATTTAACAATGTAATGCAGTTTGCTAATCCTTGAATGCTATTACCACCAACTGTTAAGATTTAAAGAAATGAAAGTTATTAGTTAGACATTACAATCGAACTTGTAGTCACATTAGGTATGTTTTTAAGGTCGAGCAGAGATATTTAGATAGACAGGTCATATTCAAACCCTTCATAGATCTACAGAATATGGCATTTCAAATGTTTTAATAACTTAGGATTTTTTCCTTTTTTTATGACTATGAGACATTTCGGCTCCTGACAGCACCAATCTACTTCAAAGAAGATATGGGCATTGAAGAAACTGAACATGGAGTTAACTTTTATTGTGGCAAAAGTCAGCCACTGGGCAACAAATTGTCCTTTAATTGACAGCTGACAAACAGAACCAAATGGACAGACAGGACACAAAACAAAGGACTATTGATTC
This sequence comes from Peromyscus eremicus, assembly GCF_949786415.1. Taxonomy (NCBI): domain Eukaryota; kingdom Metazoa; phylum Chordata; class Mammalia; order Rodentia; family Cricetidae; genus Peromyscus; species Peromyscus eremicus. Next base: position 124,945,803 of record NC_081439.1, read on the forward strand.
TTGCCAAGACAAGTGTGGTTGTGGCTTTAGCAGCATGTGTCCTCTGAGGCCAGGACAATATGGCACCATCACTGAAGTGGCTTTTGCAATCCAGAAAAGGTACAGTGCTCCTTTTTTTGAAGGCAGCTGAAGAGGCAGTGGACCAAAGGCTTCTGGTGTGCAGTAGCTGAAACAGTTATTCTTGAAGGAGTAACTAGGGTGATAGAGTCTAACCTCTCAATGGTAGACTAGCATTTAATAAAAGAGATGAAGCCACCCACAAGCAGAGAAAAATGGACAGATGAATTCCAAAAACACCAACAATTTCTAAAATTTAAAATCCTGAATCATGACAGGACACTGGTGGAATTCAGGTTTATTTGGTACATCGACTACTCTCACCAAATGTGAGGTCGAAATGTAGGCCTTATGTACATCCTACTTCACAAATCAGTCTGTGAGATACGTTAAGACTATAGGCCGAAGATGGTGCCCCAATGCTGTGGAGAAACCTTGGATGACTATTCAGGCAGCTGGCTGTTTCTGTCAACTCACAACTTTTTTGGAAGCTGCTTGCATACACTTCCTGTTTTTATTATTTTAGGTAATATTATTTCCTTCTTGGGTCTCTGAGGGAGTTGAAGATTAGATAGTTATAGTTAAAGATCAGATAGATATAAGTTTTCTTGTTAAGAATTTTAGAAAATAAACTCACTAAAGAGGTATAAGTGTATAAATTTGAAAGACATTATAAGATAGTTCTGCTAGTAATATAAGTTAGGATAGAAAGTGATTCAGGTACATTTTGGACTTACCAAAATAGGATAGATAATGGAATTATTTTCTCTGAATTTGTCAAATTCAAATGGACTAGATATTGTTTAGGTATTTATTGCTTGTATATATTGTATATAGTTATTGTACTTATTGTGTATAGTTTTTCTTATATTAGTTATAACATTTCTCTTTTTTTCTTTTTGTTAGAAAAGAAGGGGGAAATATGGTGATATTTTACTTGTGCTGAAATGTGATTTTATTTGTATGTTAATAAATAAAGTTGCCTGGGTGTCAGAGCTAATAGCAAGCCATTTAGAGGAAGTCTAGCAGTGGTAGCACATGTCCTTAATCCAATCACATGGCAGGCAGAGTCTGTGTGTTCAAGGACACAGCCAGCTTTGTGACAAGTGCCTTTAATCCAAGTACCAACCATAGAGACCTAGAGGTCTGTATAGACAGGCAGTGACAAAGAAGTCATGTGGTTGGGTTTAGAACCAATGAGAAAGCAGAATAGAAAGTCAATAAAAAATACAGACACACAGGAAGTAGGACTCTTTTCTCAGGGGAAGGAAGACAGCAGCTGGTAAGCTAATGGCTACTTGCTAGTGCTCTGACCTCTCAGGCTTTTAACTCTTTATTTGGCTCTGTGTTTCTTATTTAATAAGACTGTTTAGAATTACATCTTCAAATTCTTTCACAATTTACAAATTTACTATGAAAAATTGCTTCTTTTCATAAACAGAATTTTTGAGTTCTAAATTGTGTGCAAAATTAATGAAAATATTTATTGAATACAATTGATGAGAATCAGCATATGCGTATGCCCATGAAACCATCACAAATATCAAGGTAATAGACATTTCAAAAAGAAAAATATCACCTCCTTGAAATTGTCCTTTCTAACAACCACAGTAGCACAATAGTCAGGTTATTTTCAATGCTGCAGAAGAGTTTATTTTGTTTCAGAAAAAAATTTGACCTACCTCTGAGCATTGTATGTCATGCCTCCTAGCTTATTGTTCTTTTTTCTTTATCATTAAAAGCCCTCATCTTTTTAGATTAAACACTGTCCTTGAAAAAGAACTACTGTCAGTCCTTCCATGTTTCTTTCCTTTGACAAGAAAGTAGATAAGACAATAAACAATGTGAGGTCCCCATATTGTGGTTGATATATTGTGCACCCCAATAAAATTATCTGGGGTCAGAGAACAGAACAGCCACTAAATATAGAGGCCAGAAAATGGTGGCACACATGCCTTTAATCCTAGCATTCCAGAGGCAGAGATTTGTCTGGATCTCTGCGTGTTCAAGGCCACACTGGAAACAGCCAGGCATGGTAACAAGAGCCTTTAATCCCAGGAAATGATGGCAGGAAACAGAAAGGTATAAAAGGCATGAAAACGAGGAACTAGTCAGTTAAGCTTTCAGGCTTTCGAGAAGCAGTTCAGCTGAGATTCATTTGAATAAGGACACAGAGGCTTGCAGTCTGAGGAAACAGGATCAGCTGAGCAATTGCGAGGTGAGGAAGCTGTGGCTTGTTCTGCTTCTCTGATCTTCCAGCATTGACCCTAGCACTAGGCTCCAGGTTTACTTTTATTAATAAGACCTGTTAAGATACTTGCTGCACCATATAGAACAGCATCTTAGCTTTTTATCTTGTTTACATTATTCTCTTATGTATATTTACAGTTTTTATTTCTGGGAAGCCTCTTTCATTACATGGTGAATAAACATGAAGAATGTATAGTGATCTTCATGTTGTTTGTGATTGCGTTGCTCTTTAAGCTTATGTTTACTTGCTTTTGTCAAGAAATAAAAAGTGAGCTTTTTTTTTTCTGAGTCTAAAAGATGTACTTTCTTTTAAGATTTTTCGTACATCTTTTAGCAATGCATTTGTTACCTAAAACCTTTTCTCTCTAGGCTATTGATTTCACAGTCATAACCAGAAGGTGGGTAATTTCAATCATTTAACAATGTATTAGGTTTAAAAAGCAAAAGGGACTAGATCTTTGTATATCTTTAAATATGCATTGTAAAAAAACAACGTAAAAAAGCAGGATGGATGCAAGCCTTCATAAATATCTGATTTTCCTTGTCATCATTGATTCTGCTAGTGTTCTTTAAAGAATTAATAACAATCTCAGCACAAATGCTACCATCTGCTATGCCCACAGCAGAGGCATCGTAAAGCAAATGCCAAGAATTTTATTAGTTGTCTGGATTTGCTGCTGCATCTGGTCTCATTCTTTGATTTAGTTGTCAGTGGATACAGATAGAGAGAAGTCATTGAAACATATAACTTCAAAATAGTGAAGGAAGAGGCTATTTGAAAGCATTTTATGTGTTTGTATTTTTTCCTGAAGTTTAATAAACACAATAGCAGCAAAGATTGGCAAGCAGAAGAGCTCCACTGTGGACAACTAGAGAATACTTACTGTTCTGACTCTTTCATTTGCATCAGGTGGCAGGACCACTAGGGGTCGATGCCCATTTTCCCAACAAGTTGCAATATAATTACAAGAGCAACATCTGCTACTGTATATTTTTTGTACTCTTGTACTCTGTTTGGGTCCTTATCTTTGTGTGTTCAAATTCACTCTGGAGTTATAGTGCTTGCTCATTCTTCTCTTTTCAGATGGCTTATCACTCACTGTTCTTCAGACCCTGCAATTCGCTTATCACTATTCATGTCAGGCTAAGGGATACCTAATAAAAAAGAATGATGCATAGTATTTATAGCATAAATTGCAAGAATATATGAGTTGTTCCATGCACTGTATAATAGTATGTACTGGAGATACTGGAAATAATGGTGAAAAGCAGAAAACCTAAGGCATATCCAGAGTCAATACATCTTTGCTTCTGTCTTCTCTTTCAGGAAGGTGAGCCTGTACACCGTGGGGTACCACCACATCCCTGAAGGGAGCAGGCATGCTTGTCAGAGGAGGCGTCCATTTTCCATCAGGAATCCAGTTAAGCTGTCATGGTCAGAAATGAACATACAAAGAGGGCCCCGTTCCCCAAACAGAAGACTGCATAAAGCATGTGTGCCCCTGTTCTGATGCCTGGGGATCCCTGAGTGGGGGGCTGCCGTGCCTGGCTTCCTTGAGCTGCATGACTTGGGTTGAGACCTCTTTCGGGAGTGATGAACTTGTTCCTAGGGTTTATATCAGATCAAGATTGACAGCCATGTCTGGAGAGCAGAATTCTGCAGTGTGTGGACTTCACCTGAGGACTGAATCTGTAGCAAAGAGCAAAAGGTTTGCACAGCCTGAGTATGACCCAGAGTCAGTGCTCAGGGACAGCAAGGGCTTTCCTTACTTCAGCTACCCCAGGAAAGCATGTGAGAGTCTTTGTGGAGAAGGGCCCTGGTGGGAAGCAGGTGTCTCAAGAAGAAGGACAAAGATGCACTTCAGGTTGACTTAGGGAATTCCTATCTCAGCAGAGATGAGCCCAGGTAATGCAAACAATAATAGGTCCAACCTATATTGTCTGCTCCTGGGGTCCATGGAAGAATCTTAACAACCAGCTGAGGATTCTCATCTGAGGGATATTCAATGAATCTAAGCACAATGAGTTCGTTAGTCCATTCACTTTATTCTTCTAAGTCAATTCTATTTATACAGTTTCTTTTCTGTTCCCATACTTAGCTCCTCTCAGTTCCTCCTGCTGTCAGGCCCTTCTGCTCTTCTCTCATCATTCTACCTAGTTATTTCTAGCTCCATTCTCATCTTTGTTCTTCTCAGTCAATTCTCCCTAGTGCTCTCAGAGAACCAGTATATATACATATGCAGTAATTCTTTGGCAAGGCATTGCGAGGCTTAAAGTTTTCAGGGTCAAAGAGAGAGGTGATGAGGATCTACACATAAAGCAATTATTGTCAGCTTCCAATTACAATCCAAAAGAGGGAGTGAATAAAGGGGAGTTCTCTCGTGGGGTAAACTAAAGGCTATGATCCATTAGGGAATTTGTGTGCTGAAACTATGAGCTAGAAATGGCTAGGTAGAATGTTAGGGGTCAATAAGTCAAAAGAAAGAAAACTGTCTTTGACGTTGTTCCCTACCCCACCTCACCCCGCTGCTCCAGGCTTCAGCTGCTTTCTGACAGGGAGGGGGACATATGCTAGGTGGTTAAGCAACCTATGTCATAGCACTTAGCATTCAGTTAGTAAGAGCACTTTCACTCTGAGTAATTGCTGAGGAGAAAATCTAGGAATAGCACCTGGCTGAAGAGGAATTAAAACTTAATTTGCACAAGAAAAAGGTTGGCATCTATCACTTGCCTGGCAATCTCCTTGGGTCAGTAACTAGCAAATGGCTAAAACATCATCCCAGTAATGTGAGCAGTAAATCTCTCAAGTTAGGGTCTTGTAGAAATAACCTGGGATGAGGGTAAGGAGTTGAGGATTTAATTGCTAATGGTTCTTTTCTCTATCTGTGGGTGAGATGAACTAATGGTTATCTATGTGCAGTTTTGTCCTTGGAAAAAAAAGTATCTGCTGAAATACATTTGTCTGGAGAATGGCCCTGGCCAGATATATGTTAATAAAAAATAAACACAGCTGGGAACTGTAGCTAGAGCTTTCCTTCCTGGTCCACAGTCAGGACAAATCTCTGTCACCTGCCAGTCCCACAGCTGCTCAGACCCAACCAAGTAAACACAGAGACTTATATTGCTTACAAACTATATGGCCATGGCAGGCTTCTTGCTAACTGTTCTTATATCTTAAATTAATCCATTTCCATAAATCTATACCTTGCCACATGGCTCATGGCTTACCAGTGTCTTCACATGCTGCTTGTCATGGCAGTGGCTGGCAGTGTCTCCTTCTGCCTTCTTGTTCTCTCAGTTCTCCTCTCTGTTAGTCCTGCCTATACTTCCTGCCTGGCTACTGTCCAATCAGTGTTTTATTTATTGACCAATCACAGCAACATATTTGACATACAGACCATCCCACAGCAGGGGACAGTTATCCAATTACCCTAAATGTATAGGGAAAGTTGTGCTCAAGATTGAGATGCAATTGTGAGATTACATGTACACATAACATGGAAGTGCATGGTAAATGGGGAGAATCATCACTGTTATTGCACAAGAAGTTTCATTCAAAAGACAGTAATTCCATAATGCCTTGAATGATGGTTTACTCTAACAGAACCCTTACTTCTGATAGTTTGACCTTCTGAACTCTAGTTATCACTGCTGTATACTCTCATGGACTTTTGCTACTAGCGGCTCTTGATACTAAAGAATTGATAAAGAAAATGTGGTGCATTTACACAATGAGGTATTATTAAGCTGTTAAAAAATGAAATCAGGATGACTTTTTTTAATCTTACCCATTTACAAGCATGTGCCATGTTTCCCTTATCTACTCATCCATTGAAAGACATTAGGTTGTTTCCAATTTCTGGTTATTACAAATATAGAAGAAATGAACATAGATGAACAAATGTCGTTGTGGTATGATTGAGCATCTTTTGTGTATATATCCAAGAGTGGTATCACTGGGTCTTGAGGTAGATTAATTCCCAGTTTTCTGAGGAACCACCATATTGATTTCCAAAGTGGCTGTACAAGTTTTCACTCCCACCAGCAATGGAGGAGTATTTCTCTTGCTCCACATCCTCTCCAGCATTGGCCGTCACTTGTATTTTTGATCTTATCCATTCTGACAGGTATAAGATGGAATCTCAAAGTTTTGGTTTGTATTTCTGTGATGACTAAAGAGTTGAACATTTATTTAAGTATTTCTGAGCTATTGAAGTTTCCTTTTTCAGAAATTCTGTTTAGACCTTTATCCCACTTTGAGTTTTTTTTTTAATAAAGTGAAGTTTTTTTAGTTATTCATAAATTTTGACTAATAGCCCTCTATCTGATGTGTAGTTGGTAAATCTTTTCCCATTCTGTAACTTGCTGCTTTATCCTAGTGATGATGTCATTTGCCATACAGTTTTTCAATTTCATGAAGTTCCATTTATTAATTGATGATCTTAGTGCCTGTGCTAATGATGCTTTGTCCAGAAAGACATCTCTTGTGCCAATGAGTTCAAGGCTATTCCCCACAATCTTTTCTATCAGCTTAAGTATACCTGGTTTCATATTGAGCTCATTAATCCATTTGGAGCTGTGTTTTGTGCAGAGTGATAAGTATGGATCTCTTTGCTTTCTTATTCATGTAGCTTTCCAATTTGAACAGCACCTTTTGTTAAATATGCTGCCTTTTTCCAATATGTATTCTGGCTTCTTTATCAAAAAAGAAGGTTCCTATAGGTATGTTAATGTGTCTGTGCCAGTTGCAGTCCCAGGTCTGAGAGGATAAGTAGACAAAGTCCTATCTCTAACCCCAAAACTATCTCTCATGGATCACCACTCACAAAGGAAAATTACTTTTCTACAGGGGAGTCCAAAGATATACAACACTCTTAAGAAAGGCCTCATACCCAGCAGTAGATAACCAACATAAAATGAACTCAGTAGTGTCTTTGAAGTTTCTTAATCTCACAATATTTTGTCAGGGCATTTTTTTAAAAGCTTGCAGGTCCTTTGAATATATGTTATAACTTCTGGTTTTTATGTTTTTGTGGGATTCCTATGTGTGAGAACATGGCTGTCTTTCCAGCTACATGTGTTTCCTAATTTTGAATGAATGTAGCATAGAAACAAATAGTTCATGCAAAATGGGGGTCTGTCTTAGTTACTGTTCTATTACCATGAAGAGATATGATAGCCAAGGCAACTTATAAAAGAAAGCATTTCATTTGGGCCTTGCTTACAGTTTCAGAGGGTTAGTCCATTATCATCATGACAGGGAGTGTGATGATGTTCAGTTAGTAATAGTACTGGAGAAAGAGCTAAGAGTTTATATATAATTTGCACATAGCAGAATGAGAAATAGAGAGACACTGGGCCTAGTATAGGACTTTGAAACCTCCCACCCCCAGTGACATACGTCCTACAAAAAAGCCACACCTCCTAATCCTTCCCAAGTCGTTACACTAACTAGGGACATTCACATGTATGAGCCTATGGGACCCATTGTCATTCAAACCACCACAAAGTCCAATGAATAAAAGAGTCATTTTTTTTAAATAGAAACAGAAAAAAATATCAAAACAACTATATTTTTTCTTCAACATTGAACTCTAAGGCTATATGGCAGATGTCTTCTGTTTACATTTAACTTTCAATAAAATCAAGTTTCAAGTGGATTCTTCTTAGGAAGCGTCTTCTTAATCAGATTCTCAAAACAACTGAATATCACATTAAGTTTGGTTCCAGTGGAGACATATCTCCAAGATTAGGCAGACTAGTACAGCAACAACAATTAATCTGGTAATAAAGGTCCTGCATACAAAATACATGGAGGAGGGATTCAAGATGCTTTCAGATAATCTATCCCTTGCCTTATAGCATGAATTTACTTTGTTTGATTATGAAGTAATGGATGCTGTATAAAGTAAAGTGAATTCAATAGTGCATTCAATGTTACAAAAAGGGTATGAAATTCTTTCATGTGTAGATTTTCCCATGATATCCCAAATACTTTCATTTTGAAGGATCCCAAAGATTAGTATGGGATTATTCAATGGATATACAACATGTGAGAAGGGAAAAAACATATGCATATGGTGTGTACAAGCATCTCCTGGAGATATTGATAGAGAAACTCAGATACTTTAGATTAGACTTTTGCAATTTTCTAAATGTGTGTCACCAACCTTTAAAAGGGATTGAGTGGCCTAATGTGCCTGGCATTAAACTAAGAAACATTTGCTATCTAAAATATTACTTCCTGTTCTAGGCTGTGAACTCTATGAGGGAATAAATCTACTGTCTTGTTTCTTACTGAATGCACAGTAAGAAAAACAGGTGTTGACAATTATATTTTAAAATGCCTTTAAATTTAACATTACTGTTTTTGTTGCCTTATTTAACAATGGCTACTTAATAAAAAGGGTAAGGTGACATTATATCCATTTTGTAAGTAAATATGTATTACTCTAAACAATTACATAACTTATACATCATACAGTATTTTTAAGTAGTTGTATTATCAGTTAAAAACCTAAGTCTAATTCTGCTTCATGCCAAGTCCAATATAGCTCACCAATCAAACATTTAATGAATATATTCACTACATAAATATATAGTGAAAATATAAAGTCTGGTTGCTTCTGTAACCAATTTCTTCATTTCCCCCAAAACTTCCATACTATGAGAAAAAAATTGAATTTGCAGATCTAATTATGGCTTGTTTAACTTAAAAGTGGGAAATTATCCTGCATAATCTGGGTAGAACAGATATAATTGTATAAATTATTAGTTTGATTTACATTTTGTTTCCAGAACATTTTTTTTCCTCTTGTTTATATTGGCTGTACTGACAAGGCATGGTATATATATATATATATATATATATATATATATATATATATATATATATATGTGTGTGTATGTGTGTGTGTTCATATGTGTGTGTTTTGGTTATGGCCCTTATATTTTCATAGAACTACTTTTTGTTTTATTATCTTTTCCTTATTATTTTATATCATATATTTTATCTTTATCATTTCTTTTTCCTGGGCTTTTCAAATTTACTGCTGATTTATTTCAGGGCTAATTGGTTGAGTAATGGTCTTAATTTATTTTTCCTTATTTTCTACTAAGTAGATTCAGATACATAAACTCCCCTGCAAAGTGGGCTTTAGAAATATTTCACAATTTTTGACAGATATAGTCTACTGTCATTAACATCCAAATATTTCAGTTGCATTACAATTCATTATTTAATATGTATCTGATTTGTTGTGTTTCTCTCTCAATAATACAGGATTCATTGTCATTTGTTATTTTATATATTTTTGTAGTTATTCCCAAATAAACCAGCAGCATTGGTTATGTTTATGCATACTGTGGTACATAAATGTATAGAAGATACAGCACAATATTCTGGTATGAAATTGCCAGGGACCAACCTCAGCAGTTTCAGGGGTCTGAAGGATGGGATACCTGGAAGGTGCAGTAATGACTCAGAGACAATGTTCATGCAAGCTGACAGGTCACTTCAGGCTTCTGCAGTTGCTAAGTTTATTTTTCTTCTCTGGCTTCTCTTAGCTTCTCTTAGTTTCTCTTAGCTTCTCTTAGTTTTTCCAACTTCTCTTAGCTTCTCTTAGTTTAGCTTCTGCTTTTGCCCTCATGACCTCAGTCTTTTATTATCATACGAAAAGGGGGAACAGAAAGAAAAGGGGAAATCACTCAATACGAAATGTTCTCATGATTCCAAAGATTATTTTTAGAAAATCTCCAATATATTCTTCATTATCTTTTACTAAACACAGGAACTATCCCAGACTTAACACCAAAGCAAGCATAATCTATTTTTATTATTAATGATTATACAATCCTCTGAGGTCTTGACCCAAAGGCTGGCAACATGCAATTTTGCAAAAAAAAAAAAAAAAAAAAAAAAAAAAAAAGGAAAAAATAAGAACAGTGGTCAATGTACTAGACAGTCATTTCCTTCTCACACAGTCTGCTCAAACCTAAAGACCCCTGTAGCTGTCTAAGTTCCTCCTCAACCCTCTTCAAATACCAAGCCCCATGACTGGTGGGCTACAATGACCTCAGACAAGAAATCTGTCCCTGCAAATCAGCAACTTCTGTCCTTCTATATCCAATAATTCCAAGGAAGACTTAATCTAATTTATAGAGCTTCTATGAAAGGAAGTTCACCCTTCTTGGCAGCTCTATTCAATCTAGGACCCCAATAAAGCTTGTAGCAATCATCCTATCAATTGTCACATTATCTCCACACTCCTTCAGGAGGAATAAAAAATATCTGAATTAAAGTTGCCATCTCCCTTTCTTGGTGGAGGCCACTATTCTCCTCCTATTCTAGGTTCCCACACTTTTAGTTTGTCATCCCATCTATATGTTACTCCATCCATAGTCTTCAGCCAATACCCCTTAGGGTCTCAAGTTTTACACAATGTTCTTGGAATATCCTCAGAAACTGAATTTTTCATCATGGCCAATTCAAGTCAAGTGTGTTGATATGCATCATACCTTGTGCTATAGTTCATCTCACATTTCGTACAGTTTATCCAAACCTAAAAAGCTTCTCCAGGCTTCAGGTTCTTTTCCATGAACTACATAACTGCCTTAAACCCAGCCTGAGTGATCATCTCTGTATAATTTCCTGTGAAATTTACTTCACTCCTTTCCTGCATCACAGAAATCACCATTGGTCTAAAAACACAGAATACAAAGATCAGCTAGAAGAAAAAGACTAGTATTACAAGAAATATTTATATGGAGGAGGGCATGACATGTGCACGCCATAAAGCATGACCTTGGGACACGTAGGCATTTCTGCCTTGGCCCTCTAGAGGCATACTAAGCAGAAGATCCGGAGAGGAACACACAGAGGGTTGATGGTACACAATCTAGGGTCCCCTTTTCCCCAATCTCTACTGGCAGCATGTCAGCCATCTTATATGCCGTCCCCAGCATGAAATATTTAATGACTATGATTAAATTCATCTAAAAGCATCTGAACTTTTAAGACAAACATTTAGAATGTCTGCACCATACACAGTAGTAACTACATATGGACTTTCCATTTAGCTTAAGGTTATAAATTTCAAAAGAAAGTACCTGAGGAGGAGGAATATTGAGAGACAAAATTCTATGTAAATGAATAGATGGTATCTGGTTGACTTTTATCATCTATGCTCATAAAGCCAATAGACTGAAGTCATTTTATTCTGTTGATTGAAACCATGAATCCAGCCCAGAGTCAAAGTAGAAGGGATGAAAATCAAACTTGCTTCTGATTTTTAAAAAATGCATGAATTGTCTGTGTTTCAAAAGCACATTTCCATGTGATAGAAGTCTCTTGCCTTCTATGTGCCTCATATATGTAGACAAATTCCTAAACAGTCTTATTAAATAAGAAACGCAGAGCTAAATACAGAGGTAATAGCCAAAGAGATCAGAGATATAGAGAATAGTCATGACTAGCCTTACCTTACAACCTCACTGTCGCTTTCCCAGAGAGCTTCTTCCTTTCTAAATTGAGCTTTTATTGCCTTCCTGTTCTACCTTCTCATTGGCTTTAAGCCAAAACACATCACTTCCTCATCACTGCCTGTATATACAGACCTACAGGTCTCTATGGTTGGTACTGGGATTAAAGGCTCATGTCACCACACTTGTTTGAGTTCTTAACCACACAGAGACTCTGCCTGCCATGTGAGCAGATTAAGGGTGTGTGCCATCACCACCTGACTTCTGTTTTATGGCTTGTTATGAACTCTCATCTCCAGGTAAACTTTATTGATTAACATACAAATAAAATCACATTTCAGTACAAATAAAATATCACCAAATTCCCCCTTTTTATTCTAATAAAAAGAAAAAAGTGATAACTAATATGAGAAAAACTACATAAAATAAGTACAATATCTATGGACAAGCAATAAATATCTCAACAATGTCTAGTCTATTTGCATTTGACAAACTCAGAGAACTTGAAAACATACCTAATATGATTACAAGTTCAACTGTAATGTCTAACTACTAACTTTCATTTCTTTATATCCTAACAGTTAGTGGTAATAACATTCAAGGATTAGCAAATTGCATTACATTGTTACATGAACGGTGTAAGTACAATATCTTGAACAAGATTAGAAATATATGTATGGCATTTTCTAACAATATCAATCTCAATATATATCACTTGTATAATAAATATAAAATCCAAACCAATGTAAAGTATTTAAAACTAGTAATTGTCTTTTAAAACTAGATTCAATAATCTATCTTTTTATCTATCTCATATTTATATCTTATCGTTATTATTCTGAGTAGATTCAATAATCTACTCTCTATTCCATCATTTCTATATATCCTCTTCTTTTATTTTTTCTTTTATTTTTTTAAACAAGAACCTTAAATCTAATCTCCTTTGCTTAGCCCTTTTCCTAACTCTTAACAACTTTTAACCAACCCTCCTAAACAATGAAAATCATCCCCAAACCCATTAAAAGACAAAATAACCATCTGCCCTATACTACCTCTTTGGGAATGTGGTCATTGTGTTCTTAAAATTGCTTCCTGCTGGGTGAAGGTATCTTTATTCTAAAAAGAAAATTTTTGGGTTAATTGTAAAATTCTAGGAAAAGTAGCTATATTCTTTGCTGTTCAGTCTGTGCATAAGGCCAAAGTTCAGGGTTACCTCAAGTCCTTTTTCAAGTAGTATTTGAAACTGGATCATCTCAGCTAGCCATCTCAAAATTGCTCTGAGCAGTTTGTAGTCCAAAGCTGATCTGTAGATGATGTTTTTCAGCTTAGTGATATTATTATTATCCATTTGGAATTGTTGTTGTAGAGCCCCATCTAGAGACTTCAAGTTTGATGTTAGGCCTGGCAATGATTTCCTGCAGAAAAGTGATAAAGACTTGAACACAAAGACATGAATACATACATAATTGAACCCTTTTTTCTAGAATTAGTTAGTAGTCTATATGACCATTAATATCTTAACAAAGTTTGCTGTGGATATCACTCTATATAAATAAAGCACTGATTGGCCAGTGACCAGGCAGGAAGTATAGGCGGGACAAGGAGAGAGGAGAATTGAAGAAGGAGAAAGGAAAGGGAGACCGGCTGGTGCCACCGCCAAGACAAAGAAGATGTAAAGTACTGGTAAGCCACGAGCCACGTGGCAAAGTAAAGATTAATAGAAATGGGCTGAATATAAGAGTGAGAGCTAGACAATGATAGCCTGAGCTAATGGCCAACCAGTTTAAATAATGTAAGAGTCTGTGTGTTTATTTTATAAGTGGGCTCCAGGACTGGCGGGACTTGGCGGTGGGAGCTAGAAAAAAATTCTCCAGCTACAAAAGTTTTATATATAAAATATATTTACATATATATATATATAAATCTTGTAAAATTTGATATAAAATTTATATTTTAAGAAAAGTTTAAAGAATCAGAATAGAATCAAAAAATTTAGATTATTAGTAGTAATAGTCCCTTAATTTTTTTGTTTGTTTTTTGTTTTTTCTCCTGTCCCATATCAGAAGATGTCTCTTTCTTCTGACATGATACAGGGAGTTTGCATTTTCCTTTTAACAACATGCTTGGGTTTAAAGGAGAAAGCTATTCTCCAACTCCAAAACCAGTTTTAATTTTTTACTGAATTGGGAATACAGGAAGACCAATAGTGTTAAATGACTTTACAGAAGAGCAAAAAAAAATTGAGGAAGACTTATGAAATTTTATTGATGATATACCAATAGGCCATTTCACTCTTTTTCTTGGGACATTTTTTTTAGACGATTTGTTGTTTTGCTTTAGTTGTCTCACTTGTCCAGTGTTCTTCAGATTCCTTAGCCTTCATTCTCCTAAAAGACAAACACAGAAATCTTTCGCCAAAACTAATTATGGGGAGGTTCCCTTTTGGCAAGTTATATCTGATTAAATGAAACGGCATGTGTAAATGGGATAAGTTAGTTTAAATTGGATGGTCACACTGGTTGATGAACTATCACCTCTTCTAATTAAGAGGTCCCTCTTCTTCAAATCAAACCTTTATCAATTTTGATGGTATCTACAGCTTATGTTCTCCTGTAGAAAAAAAGCAAAACCTCGTCACCAACATAACTCATATCCTGGTTTCCATTCTGAGGTCAGCACATCCTTAAAGTATATAGGCTGATTTAATTCTGTAGTTTTTTCTGTTACCCAATGTCTCTCTGCATCTGTTTTTCCTTTCTCATTAGCACTGAGAAAATTCAAAATTAAGAGAGCATTATCATTCTATTTCTGGGGGTTTTGTTACCCCTTTCTGTTAATTTAGCATATCCTTTAAAGTCCTGTTTTATCTTTCTATAACTGCTTGGCCTGTAGCATTATGTGGTATGCCTGTAATATGCTTTGCATTGCAATAAGCAAAAAACTGTTTCATTTTTCCAGAGACACATGCTGGAGCATTTTCAGTTTTAATTTGTGCAGGTATACCCATGATGGACATAACTTCTAGCAAATGAGTGATTACAGAATCAGCATTTTCAGAACTCAAAGCAGTTGCCTATTGAAATCCTCAATATGTATCAATGGTATGGTATACATATTTCAATTTTCTAAATTCTGCAAAGTGAAACACATCCATCTGCCAGACTTCATTCCTCTGAGTATCCTTTGGGTTACATCCTGCTGGTAATGGCATCTGATTGTAAAAGGAACAAGTAGTACATTTCCTTACAATTTCCTTGGCTTATTGCCAGGTTATGGAAAAATCCTTTTTTAAACCTTTACTATTGATATGATGGTTTTTTTTAATGAAATTCTGAGGCCTCCAGCACATTTTGTATCAATAATTTATCAATCTCATCATTACCTTGTGCTAGCAAGCCTGGCAGACCTGTATTTGGGTTCTGATGTGAGTTATACATAAGGAATGATTCCTATTCCAGATTATATCTTGTAACTGAATAAATAGTGAAGTTAATTCTGACTCATCATGGATATATTCTGCAGTCTCAGTATGTAGGACCACTCTTTCAGCATACTGAGAGTCAATAACTATGTTGAGAGGTTCTGAAAAATCCATTAATACCAACAGAATAGCATACAATTCTGATTTTTGAACTAAATTATAAGGACTTTGGACCACTTTACTTAAATTTTCTGATTTGTAACCTGTGTTTCCTCATTTGTTTACAACTGTGTAAAATGCACGAACTCCAGATATGGGTGTTTCCTGTACAATTAGAGGCAAAATCCAATCAGCTCTCTTTATAAGATCAATTATTGCTGTGGGATGGTCTGTATGTCAAATGTGTTGTTGATTGGTCAATAAATAAATCACTGATTGGTCAGTGGGCAGGCAGGAAGTATAGGCGGGACTAACAGAGAGGAAAATTGAGAGAACAGGAAGCTGGGTGAAGGAGACACTGCCAGCTGCCATCAGGACAAGGAAGATGTAAAGTACCGGTAAGCCACAAGCCACGTGGCAAGGTATAGATGAATAGAAATGGATTAATTTAAGCTGTAAGAACAGTTAGCAAGAAGCCTGCCATGGCCATACAGTTTGTAACCAATATAAGTCTCTGTGTTTACTTGGTCAGGTCTGAGAGGCTGTGGGACTGGTGGGTGAGAGAGATTTGTCCTGACTGTGGGCCAGGCAGAAAAAACTAGCTACAAATGGCACCCAACATGTTGGCAAGAGTTTCCACCTAAAACCTGAGTAAAAAGATTCTAAAATGGAGCTAAAAACAGCTCCTAGTTGTCTCTTTCAAGCTAGTGGCAGCCTGTGTGTTTGAGCTACTGCTGGCGGGTTCCTAGCGTGCATGCTCGACCTGCTGCCGTATGGCAGGAATGAGGCCTCTGCAAGTGGCACATTAAGCTGCGTGGTGGATTTAGCCTTTGCTAGTACAAAACAAAAACAGAAGTTTCTGGGCTGCATGCTGCTTGAATAAAAGCATTGACCCACGATAGCTCCCAGAGCTGGTGGTAAACACGCACCACCGCCATGTTGGGAAGCTGAAGTGGGCGGAGCCAGCAGCCACAGCGCCAGCACCATTTCAGGCTTAGAAGGCTGCAGTTTAAAGCAATAGGCTCAAGCTAATATAAAAAAAAAAGCCATGTAAAGATGGCTACCACACAGAGAATTTGGATTATGTTCTCTTTGATATTCGTAACTGAAGAAAAACATTTGATTACAAAAGCTGTTGAGTTATGCCAAAATGTATATTTTAAAGGTACCTTGACTTCAAAGTTTGGATGTAAGAATATGTTGCTTTGGAAAAGAGTCTCTTTTGTTTCCACAGAAAGCCAGAGGCTATGGATTTGTTTCAGATTAAGATACATCCAGTTTGACCAGCCAAGACCCCTGAAAGGTCTCCGATGACCCCATGGCTGAGATGATCCAACATCCAGAATAGTTTCAAGGCAACTGGCTCAGACGATACACTCTCATGGACTATTCCATAATCCTAAAAATTTTCTTTGTATCCCCATAAGATACAGCGCCCCCCTCCAGCAGGAAGTAGTAAGAAAAGCTACGCCCAAATTCCCAAATATACCAAGCTGACTTTGGAGATGTGTAAAGGTTAAAACCTTCCTTTTTAAGAAAAGAAAAGGGGAAGTGCTGTGGGATGGTCTGTATGTCAAATGTGTTGTTGATTGGTTAATAAATAAATCACTGATTGGTCAGTGGCCAGGCAGGAAGTATAGGCGGGACTAACAGAGAGGAGAATTGAGAGAACAGGAAGCTGGGTGAAGGAGACACTGCCAGCCGCCATCAGGACAAGGAAGATGTAAAGTACCGGTAAGCCACAAGCCACGTGGCAAGGTATAGATGAATAGAAATGGATTAATTTAAGCTGTAAGAACAGTTAGCAAGAAGCCTGCCATGGCCATACAGTTTGTAAGCAATGTAAGTCTCTGTGTTTACTTGGTCGGGTCTGAGTGGCTGTGGGACTGGCGGGTGAGAGAGATTTGCCCTGACCGTGGGCCAGGCAGGAAAACTCTAGCTACAAATTATATGCTTTTCGATATTTGCTGTTAATTTCTCCCAAAAAAACTTCTACAAGCTCTTTGCCAAGGTTCACTTTCTGCCCATAATTTTTCAATGTCCTCCTTAGTTAAAGGTATGACAATTTCTGTTGGGTCTATTTCTGCTAATTGACGAAGTCTCAGTTTTCCTTTCTAAATCAAGTCAGAGATTTTTTCCACATAAGTTTTTATTTTTTTTTAACTCGGTTTATTTGGTAGAAATATCCATTCCAATATAGTAACTTCCCTCTGCATAAAAATTCCTGTAGGAGAATGCCTAGAGGGTAAAATAACCAAAATGCAATCCAGCTTTGGATCTATGCAAGCCATGTGTCCTTTATTTACTTTCTTTGTTACCGAGGCCAATTCTTTCTCAGCTTCAGGTGATAATTCTCGTGGACTATTTAAGTCCTTGTCACCTTCTAAGGTTTTGAACAAATTATGCAGTAAATCATTTTTTACTCCAACAATTTTTCATAGATGAGAAATGTCTCCAAATAATCTTTGAAAATCATTAAGAGTCCATAATCTATCTCTCCTAATTTGCACCTTTTGGGGTCTAATTTTTTGTAGACCTATTTTATATCCTAAATAATTAATAGAATCTCCTCTTTGTATCTTTTCAGTAGCAATTTGTAATCCCCAGCAAGGCAAAATTTTATTTCTTCAAACATTCTTTCTAAAGTATTTGCATTTGAATCAGCTAGTAATATATAATCCATATAATGATAAATTACAAATTTAGAAAATTATTTACATATCCCTTTCAATGGCTGTTGTACAAAATATTGGCACAGAGTTGGGCTATTCAACATTCCCTGTGGGAGAACCCTCCATTTGTATCTCTTAACCAGTTGAGAATTATTGTAAGTAGGCACTGTGAAGGCAAATCTTGGTCTGTCTTTTTCTTGTAAGGATATTGAAAAGAAACAGTCTTTTAAATCAATAACTATGAGAGGCCATCCTTTAGGTAACAGAATAGTCAAAGGAATTCCAGACTGTAGAGAGCCCATTGGCTCAATTACTTTGTTAATTGCTCTTAGGTCTGTTACCATTCTCCATTTACCAGATTCCTTTTTAATAACAAATAGAGGAGAATTCCAAGGGCTGGTTGATTCTTCAGTATGCAAGCATTTAACTGTTCTTCTACCAGCTCTTCTAAAGCCTAGAGTTTCTCTGTTGTTAAAGTCCATTGCTGAACCCATACAGGCTTGTCTGTTAACCATTTTAAAGGTAGAGGCATTGGTGTCTTTGGAAGATCATCAGTCCCTATTCTTGTACAATCTGGATCACTGGTGACCACTCATTAGAATAATACCTTCTAATATTTCTCTCAGAAACATGTGTTTGTTTATGATTTGTTTCTGAGGTTGGAGGAATGTTAATCTGAGTATTCCATTGTTGCAACAGGTTTTGACCGTACAGGTTCGTAGCTATGTTAGCCACATATGGCTTTAATTTTCCTCTCTGTCCTTCTGGACCTATACATTCAAGCCATCTTGCACTTTGTTTCACTCGAGATAATGTCCCAATTCCCAACAGCTGAACGTTTATCTCCTGAAGAGGCCAAGTTGGATGCCAAAATTCTGGTGCAATTATGGTCACATCAGCACCTGTGTCTACCAGACCGGACAACAAAATATCATTTAATCTTATTGTTAATTTTGTCTTTGTTCATTTATACAGTTTTGCCAAAAATTTTTCTTTATGGTTTCTCCTGAACTTTTTGTTCTCTCTGTCTCAGCTGTTCTATCACCCAAAGCAGCCTGGTTTATTCCAATAGGCATTTGGTTATTTAATTGCTCTGAGTAGGGGTTTCTTCTATGACTACAGGAAAGGTCTGAAATGAATTTGCTGTGGGGGCCTGCCTGAGGCCCCTTTGGTAGTTTTCTGACTGAGGCAAAAGCTTACCTTGTCTGTCCCTTGTTGATTTACATTTCTTAGTCCAATGTTTATCCTTACCACACCTTCTGCACACTCCAGAAGGAAGAAGCATTCTGTTGCCATTGATCCTTGAAGAAATATTGTTTCTAGGAATGCCCTGTTTACAGTCCCTTTTCAAATGTCCTTGCTTTCCACATCCAATACATTTGACATTCCTCAAACCTCTTGAAATTGCTTCTCCTATCCACATATCATCATGGTCATCAGACTCAACATTAAACGTGTCTCTAATCCAATCTTCCAAGGGTGCAGATCTTGCCTGATTATTCTCTTGCATGCTGCATTCACATTCTCAAAAGCCAAACATTTGACTGTTATTTAGCTAGCTTCTGAATTCGGTACCATTCTATTTACTGCTGAAGTCAGTCTTTGTAAGAAATCCATGAAAGATTCTTTTGGGCCTTGTATAACTTTTGTGAATGACTCAATTTTCTTTCCTGCTTCCTTAATTCTGTCCCATGTATTCAAGGCTGCCATGTGGCATAGAATTAATGTTTGGTTATCATGTAAACATTGTCTTTTTATTTCAGCATATTGGCCTTCTCCAACAAGCTGATCCTGGGAGATTTCCACACTGATTTTCTATGTTTTTAGTTTTATCTTTGAACCACAAATGCCACTGAAGCTCTGCCCCAGGTTCCAGGACAGCATTTACCACCTCTCTCCAGTCCTGTGGTATAGTCTTATTATAAGTTGACCAGGAGTTTAACATTTGCTTTACAAATGGGGAATACATGTCATAAGATACTATTGCCTCCTTAAACCTTCTTAAATGTAACTTTTCAATGGGAGTCCAATTATTTTGTGCATTAACTTGACCAGGTAGCTGCTGTAAGGTTACAGGATACAATAAGTTTGATTGTTTGAAAACAGGCTTTACTTCTGTAACCTTATAATCCAATATTTTTACCCTTAAATTCTTCTGTCTGAGTCTGAATTTCTTCATAATTCATTTAACAGGTTTTTCTAAAGATTTTATCCTGGTGCTTAAATTGACTACCTTTTTAAATAGTAAAATAAGATTAAGGAAAGTTGCTGGGTGGTGGTGGTGCATGCCTTTAATGCCAGTACTCAGGAGGCAGAGCCAGGCAGATCTCTGTGATTTCAAGGCCAGCCTGGGCTACCAAGTGTATTCCATGAAAGGCACAAAGCTACCCAGAGAAACCTTGTCTCAAAAAAAAACAAAAAAAAAAAAGAGTAAGGAAAGTAATAATGTGTATTATTGGTGTAATGTACATCCCATCAACATTAATCTTCTCATATAATTGTTCCATTTTCAGACTGCCTAAAATTTTATCAAAGACCAGTTTTCTTCTATTTTACAGATAATACTCATTTTTAATGTGAAAAAAAAATTTCTTTTTTAAGTAGTTTTTTCTTTAAAAGTATCTGATATTTCATTGACTTACCAAGTCTGCGTAGAACAGTAGAAATCTGAGGGAATTTCAAAACAGCTACTGAGCATGGTTGTGCAGAGAGAGAGAGAGAGAGAGAGAGAGAGACAGAGAGAGAGAGAGACAGACAGAGAGGCGGGGGGAGAGAAAAGACGTGTGCCACATGCTCCTGCTTGAGCCGATTTTGACCTGAGATGTTCGTAGCACCGACTTTTAAGCCTGAGCTGCTTGAGTTGGCAATCTGGCTGCAACTAGCTCCAGGTGCAGGTAACGGCTTGTAACTAAGGTCAAGTGCAACTCTGACCACCTGCAGCCAGACCAGTATAAGCCAAGTGGTTTTTAATGAATTCTTGCCACGTTATGTGCCAAATGTAGATATAATTCTAAACAGTCTTATTAAATAAGAAACTCAAAGCCAAATAAAGAGTTAAAAGCCCAAGAAGTCAGAGCACTAGCAAGTGGCCTTTAGCTTATCAGCTACTACCATTCTTCCCCTGAGAAAAGAGACCTACTTCCTATGTGTCTGTATTTTTTATTGACTTTCTATTCTGCCTTCTTATTGCTTCTAAACCCAACCACATGACTTCTTCATCACTGCCTGTCTAAACAGTCCTCCAGGTCTCTATGGTTGGTACTTGGATGAAAGGCATGTGTCACCAAACTGGCTATGTCCTTGAACACACAGAGTCTGCCTGCCATGTGATCAGATTAAGGGCATGTGCCACCACTGCCAGACTTCTGCTAAATGGCTTGCTATTATCTCTGACCTCCAGGCAATTTTATTAATATACAAATAAAATAACATTTCAGCACAAATAAAATATCACCATAAAGATTCTATCTACCTTGTGTAATATGCTTTCTTAAAATTTAAAGGTATATCATAATATAACTAATTATATAAAAAGCAAACAGTAACCATATTATGACTTTTTCAGTAGTTAATAAGTAATTTCAATACATCCCTGGAGACTATTCAAAACATGATTTTAAATTATTTAAATAAGTCCAGCTTGAGACTCAAGTTATGAAAGGAAGCTCATGCTTGATGCTGCCTGGAGGACCAAGAATCAGAGCGTGGGTAGCCCAGAGACCTAGGGTAGAACCAAACACGACTGGAAAAGAAAAAAAAAAAGGAAAAGAAAAGTCAATAAAGTGATTCCTAATAATATTCTGCTATTCTCGTAGACCAGAGCCTAGCATTATCATCATCAGAGAGGCTTCTTCTAGCTATTGATGGGAGTAGATACAGAGATCCACAGCCTAATACTAAGCTCTGGGAATCCTGCAGAAGCAGGGTAGGAAGCATTGAAGGAGTCAGAGGGGTAGAGAACACCACACGAAAATGGCCCACAGAATTAATTAAGCAGGGCTCAAAGGGGATCACAGAGGCTGGGTGACAATCATTGTCCCTGTATGGGTCTTGGCTAAGTCTTCTACATGTACATTATGGTTGTGTAGCTTGCTGTTCTTGTGGGACTCCTAAGAGTGGGGAAAGGGGGCATTTGCTGATTCTTTTTCCTGCTATTGGGACCCTTTCTCTGCTACTGGGTTGGTTTGTACAGCCTTGCTGTGAAGGTTTGTGCTTAAGCTTATTGTAACTTGTTATGTCGTGTTTGGTTGATATCCCTGGGAGGCCTGCCCTTTACTGAAGAGAAAGAGAGGAAAAGTGTGCCTGGCAGAGAAGGGTGGTTGGGTGGGCTTGGTAGGAGAGGAGGAAGGAGAAACTGCAGTCAGGATATAATGGTGTTTTGTTTTGTTATTTTTTTTTTTTCGAGACAGGGTTTCTCTGTGTAGCTTTGCGCTTTTCCTAGAACTCACTTGGTAGCCCAGGTTGGCCTCAAACTCACAGAGATCTGCCTGGCTCTGCCTCCTGAGTGCTGGGATTAAAGGCGTGCACCACCACTGCCTGGCCAGGATGTAATGAATGAGAGAAGAATGAATAAAAATAAATGAATAAAAATTTAAAAATGGCAGCACTACTTTGTTTTTTTTTTGTTTTGTTTTGCTTTGTTTTGTTTTGTTTTTTTGTTCAAAACTTCACTTGGATAGGAGAGTTGGTCCTCAGGCATTCTGGAAATAGACGGTTAAAGTGTACTCTTCATGTCTGAGGTTTTGCTCATTTCACACTGGGTAGTATTCCATTAAATATTGTTTTTAATTATTGGTACCATACAAAATCAAAACCTTTTGAATTTATGGATATGTTGATTATCTTAATTTAATCTTTCTACAGTGTATGCATGGGTTAAATATGATATGCATAAAATGCAGTGTTCAATGCCATTATTATTTCTCATAGCCAATTGTATTGCATTCTTTATCTTGTTTTATCGCAGCAAACATTCATCTGAGCAAAGGTTGAAAGTCCACTGTAATCCTAGCATCCTTCCTTGTTGTCTACTTCAGTTCCTGCCCCAAGTTCTTGCTTGAGTTCCTGACCTGACTTTTTTTCCCTATTGATAGACTGTAGTTTGGAAACCAAATAACCCTTCTAAATGAAAAATAAAATGGAATTATGGTAGATGGTAATAGAAATACTAATTTATCTAGTCATTTATTCAGCATGTCATTAGTCAAAAAACGTAAATATATTAGTCTGTGTAGTAAGTGATGTAGAGATGTGTATAAAACTGAATCCCATTCCTTAAGATACTCCACAAATTCTTATGGGAAACAAATGAGAAAACTGTTAGAACAGGCAATTCCATACCATGTAATATGTCAGTCTTATTCTGAAGATGTTACAATGAATTTGAATAATATTCAAATATGGATTTCTAGGGGTGGAGACACTTGACATCAGTTTCTAAAGGTGATTTATAAGGTTAGAGATAAGCAGGACAAGAGGAACATTAAAGGCTCATGCATGAACTAAAAGTTATAGCTTCTTATTTATATAGCACCAAGGATAATAAATAATTGAATTTTAGATAGAGATGTAGAAATCTCAGCCTGCATATAATAAATACTTGCAGTAGCTTCAAACATGGTTTTATTTTGTATTCAATTTATAATTTGATCATTCTTTGTATGTTTGATAACTAATGCATTAACTACATAAATTATAATGATGAAAGCATTAACTCCATAAATGAAAGCTACTTTTCATTTGGTGCTTACTACTTGTAAGGCAATATTTGAACATCTTTATATTTGATGTCTCCTTTAATTCTCAAACTTTATCAGAAATTCAAGCAGCACTACTTTATGAATACAACAATGAAGCCAGGATGATGTCACATGCTTATCCAAGGTCAATAACTCAGTCAATGACAGGGTGCAATCATTAACTTGTGTTGTTATCACCATACCACTGTGGTGGTATTGTGTTCCCCAAAGTATTGTGCACCCTAATAAATTTATCTGGGGTCAGAGAACAGACAGCCACTAGATACAGAGGCTAGAAAATGGTGGCACTCACACCTTTAATCCTAGCATTCCAGAGACAGAAACCCCTCTGGATCTCTGTGAATTCAATGCCACATTGGAAACAGCCAGGCATGGTGACACATGTCTTTAATCCCAGAAAGGGAGCATTTAATCCCAGCGAGTGATGGTAGAAGGCAGAAAGATATATAAGGTGTGAGGACCAGGAACTAGAAGCATTTGGCTGGTTAAGCATTTGGCTGGTTAAGCATTTGGCTGGTTAAGCTTTCAGGCTTTCAAGCAGCACAGTTCAGCTGAGAGCCATTCGGATATGAGGACACAGAGGCCTCCAGTTTGAGGAAACAAGACCACCTGAGGAGTTGGCAAGGTGATATAGCTGTGGCTTGTTCTGTCTCTCTGATCTTCCAGAATTCACCTGAATACCTGGTCTGGGTTTCATCTTACTAATAAGAACTTTTAAGATTCATGATACATCTGGCGCCCAATATTTGTGGTATAAATTCATGAAAAAGCCTCTTGCCTGTGGCTTTGTAAGCCCCCAGCACAGACCTGAGCTACACTTGGCCGGTTGTGGTGGCACACACCGGTAGGATTTACTGAAGTTGGCAAAGGTAGGAGGATTCCGAGTTTGAGGCCAGCCTAGGAAGCTTGGGAGAAACTTTGGCCCAGGCTGAACCACAAACAGTGGTGGGACCATGGAGGCAAAAGCTGCTCTGAGTTGCTGGCTCCTTCTCTTCGTGTTGGTGAATGCAGTGATGCTGCTACCTGGGACAAAGGGTTTACTGCTGCTTGTTCAGAGAAGAATTGCCAGGACCATCATGTTACAAGAAAGCATCAGCAAAGGTCAGTTTGGAAAAGTTTGGCAAGACAAATGGTGGGGAGAAATTACTGTGAAGATATTCTCTTCCAGGGAAGAACATTCATGGTTCTGAGAGACAGGCATTTATCAGACTGTGATTATTCCAAACCACAGAGGAGGCACAAAAAAAAAGTCTGCAGTGAACCATGACCACACATAACAGTGACTTTGAAATCTTCAAAAAGATGACTGGACTTCACAATGATGATTCCACAAGGACTATGGTAAAGCCATTAAGCTGATTAACACCACCAAAAGATCGACTTTGGACTACAAACTGCTTAGGACAATTTTGAGATGGCTAGCTGAGATGATCCAGCCTGACAGACTACTCGAGTAAGGACTTGTGACAAGCCCTGAACTTTCCTATTATTCAAAGACTGGACAAATGATACAGGACTTGACAATTAACCCAAATATTTTCTTTTCAAGATTCCCTAAAGATATCTTCACCCCTAGAAAGCAAAAAGAAAAAGAGAATAAGATATGAGATAGATCATTGAATCTACTCTGAGAAAAAAGATAAAGAAATAATAGGATAAATAGGGAGATCACTGAATCTACACTGAAGAAAAAGGGGAAGATATAAAAATGACAAAAGGCAGACTACTGAATATATTATGAAAAGAAAAAAGAGAGAATATGGATATGATAAAGGATAAAAAGGGAGATTATGGAATCTACTTTTAAAAAGGAATTACTTGTTTTCAATAAGATAAGTAATGAAATTTTTTTGGTCTGAGTTTATCAGATGTTACTGGATTGGACATTGTTAATATATATAATGGAGTTTTTATCTGAATCTGTCAAATGTTAATAGACTAGACATCGTTAATGTAATCTTGACTGTGTATATTGTATATACTTACTGGATATAATTTTTCTTGTATTAGTTATAAGCTTTTATAAATTTTAGACAAAAAGAGGGGAAATGTGGTGGTATTGTGTACCCTAAAATATTGTGCACCCTAATAAATTTATCTGGGGTCAGAGAACAGACAGCCACTAGATACAGAGGCTAGAAAATGGTGGCACTCATGCCTTTAATCCTAGCATTCCAGAGACAAAAATCCCTCTGGATCTCTGTGAGTTCAAGGCCACATTGGAAACAGCCAGGCATGGTGACACGTCTTTAATCCTAGAAAGCGAGCATTTAATCCCAGTGAGTGATGGTAGAAGGCAGAAAGATATATAAAGTGTGAGGACCAGGAACTAGAAGCATTTGGCTGGTTAAGCATTTGGCTGGTTAAGCTTTCAGGCTTTCAAGCAGCACAGTTCAGCTGAGAGCCATTCGGATATGAGGACACAGAGGCCTCCAGTCTGAGGAAACAAGACCAGCTGAGGAATTGGCAAGGTGATATAACTGTGGCTAGTTCTGTCTCTCTGATCTACCAGAATTGACCCCAATAACTGGCATCAGGTTTGATTTTATTAATAAGACCATCTAAGATTTCTGCTACATACCACTCCCTCACCTTTCCCTAGTTTTGTTATTTTCTCATCTGCACTTCTTAGGGGATGCAACATCTTAATTTTTCACATGCTATCTAGTAGTTTTACTATTTTTGTCATAACATTTCTTTAAGGATATAATGTATTTTTGTGCCATTGTTTTGTGGTATTTCTGCATCTCTGTGCTGATCCATAAACTTTTTGTCTCTGAAGTTTCTACTGAAAACCAAATCTTACAATACCGTTTACTCTACTTCAGGCATACATATTTAAATACACTTATAAACGGAACAAGTTATAAATAACAAGTTATTTATATATTTGTATTCTTTTATAACTTGTTCTGTTTATAAATAAAAATACTGGTAGTTCATAGGATCTCAAAACTAACTCCTGATCTTTCACAGCAATCACTAGATTCAACGTTCTTGTGACTAATCATTCCTGCTATTCCTTTGAGACAAAACAAGGCAAATTGCCATTGCCTTACTTATAGAGGTTTTATTTAACAATATGTCTGTATCCCATTGTAAACTATAGAATTCTTACCCAATAGCCTTTACACCACATTCTAGAGACCTATTTGCATAATAATATTTTAAAGTTGTTTTCTTGTTCTATCTCTCTTTCTTCCTACTCTCTTTTCCCCTCTTTCTCTCTTTCTGAATTGATGAAGTCAGAAGCTACCTATTGTCTTTGTTATGCTGTAAATGTGTTCTAACACTGATCTATGTCTCCAACTCTAAGAACTGAATTTTAAGGTAAACATTGAGATTAGGCATGTATGCTTCAGATGCCAAGTATTTGGTTTTCTATTTCATTATACCTGACTATTTGAAATATTTATAAATGTTATCAGAAATATTGGCAACAAAGAAAGATAAATGGATTTTCTCTTATTACAAAGGAAATGAAAATCATACAGCTATTTTTGCAACCACCTGGCATCAAGCTTTAGAATATAAAGTCATGCTTGTTCTTTGATAGAACAATACTCAATAACTTATTAAATTGATCATTTCTAAACTTAGCTCAGGCAAAGTTATTTTTGATTAATTGGCCTGCATCCAACATTCATTAAATGTCAAGCAAATTTTGTTTTTGATTTATTTTTTTCTTTTCCTTTTTAATTATTAGTTTATAATAATACAGTGAATGCTGTACTGTAATGCCTGCAGTGTATAAGCCTTTCAGGACCAAGGCATTCGTTTCTACAATTTCCAGGAGTATTTGCTAATGATGATTCACAGCTGTGATCCTCTCTGATAATTGTCTTTGTCTAAAGGAGTGCCTTGTTCATCATTCCACAATGGGAGCAAGATGACAATAACCCAACTAGACACCTCACGCAAGCAAATAAAAATACCAGTTCCAGGAATGGGTTACTGCTTTCTGAATTGTCAGCCAATAGGACCCAATATGCACCCAAGAATTATACGATCTTGCAATATGCTTTTGTTCTCTTTAATATTTGACTAGCAGACCCTATTGTTGAAAACAACACATACTTGAAGCAGAGATTATGATGAGACTAAACTGGCATCAGAAAAATACTCATAGAGCTCATCTTGCTGTGAAACTTTAAATCTATGACAATGGCTAGCCTAACAAGATGGGCACACTGGTGCAATAGTGGCATGAATGTTATAGGAGTAATCAATGTCTTTATGATTGAATGTAAGGCTCAATCCTCTCTATGAGACAAAAACAATAACTGGCACTTTTAGAGAGGCAAAAGAACCTATGACTAGACAAATCATAGACCATTGGGAAGAAATTAAAACTAGTATGTACGAAGTGAACACAGCATTAAAATGGCTCCTAGTGACTTACTGCTATACCCATAGATCATATTGTCTATCAATCATTATTAGAGAAGCTTCTTATTTCAGTGTATGGCACTTAGCACAGAGACTCACAATGGGTCAGCAAGCAGAGAAAAAGAGACTGGAGTTTTCAGCCGTAAACAGGACATACATATCACTTCCCTCACCACAAGGCTCAGGGATCTTCTTGGAAGAGTGGGCTGAAAGATCTTTAGTGTCATAGGTGGTGGATAACATCCCGAGGGCAACATTTGCAAATCACTACAGGGTATTTGAACACATGATCTCACAGTAATTGTAATATAAGTTCTGCACAAGAACAATCCACACAAAATCCCAGCATAGAGGGGCGTGAAATCCCATCCCTAGTTGAGGAAATATAGGCATTTGATGGCCAAGACGGGGGAAGTCAGTGTTTTAAAGATAATGTGAATATAGTAGGTCAAACCCTGGCCAGAGGAGGTGTTACTTTCAAGAGTAGTTGGGCACAAACTGAACTCAATGGGGGAAAAAGGGAAAACTCATAATTGGATAGGTAGGATGAAGATTTTTCTTATAGGAGGGGTTTGAGGGAGAGAAATGAATATGTTCAAATTATATTGTATGAAATTGTCCAATAATTAATAAAAAATGTTTTAAATAAAGATTATGTCTTTTAAAGCAATCATTGTGTGACTAGACAGTGAAAAGCTAAAAAGATCTTTTTCCCTACATTCAATTTGAGGAAAATATATAGAGTTAGGTCTGATACAGATTACCCTTCAGAGTCTGATGATGAATAACTTTCATCTGTATCTCAGTTCACATTCTCTCCGCTTGTGGAACAAATTAAGTGTATCTTCATCTCTTATTTCTAACAATTCAAGCTTATCAATTCATAGAGAGGCTGCTTGTCAAATGGAAATCTGATCTGCCTCATTGACAAACTGTACTATTCACTATTGAAGTTCATTAGTTTAATGAATGGTTTAGGTCTCTTCAACTTAAGCACCACAGAACCACTCTGATTCACCACTTTAAATTAACATGATTGTTGTTTTCAGTCTTGTCTACTATGGGCTTTTTGTTGCTCATGATGAGCTGCCAAGTCTTTTCAGCTGCTGCATATCAAAAGATGTACCACTTCCACAATATAGGAGCACATACGCCCTATATCTCTTTATAATTGCTTTCATTTGAATCTGTTTTAATTTTTGTATGTCTAACTTCAGATGGTTCAATTTTGTTTTTGTTTTTGTTTTTTTTTTCACAAAACCTATTGTTGTTCAAATCTTACAAGGTCTTTTAATAAAAAAAAAACAGAACTAGATATCAGAGTGAAAGCTGATAAATCAGAGAAGCAGAACATCCAGCCATGAGTTCTTACCTCTATGAAATCCTCAGCATAAAGAAAGTGAGTTCCTGTAACAAAGCCACACCCCTTAATCTTTCTCAAAACATTTCTGGTGGGTGATAGCACTCTGTATGCTGTGAATGTGTTGCTCTGATTGGTTGATAAATAAAATGCTGATTGACTAGTAGCCAGGCAGAAAATAGAGGTGGGATAAGCAGACAAGGAGAATTCTGGGAAGAGGAAGGCTGAGTCAGAGAGTATGTCACTGGGGATGGGCTTTGAGGTTTCAAAAGACCACACCAGACCCAATCTCTTTCTCTCTCTGCCTCCAACTTATGGATCAAGATATAAGCTCTCAGCTACTGCCCCAGTGTCATGCTGGTCTCTCTGCTACCATGTTCCCTGCCATTATGGTCATTGACTCACCCTCTGTAAGCAAGTCCCCAACTTAAAGTTTTATTTCATAATTTGCCTTGGTCATGGGATCTCTTCACAGTAATAGAACAGTAATTAAGATACCCATCTTGGAGCCTTTACTTACTATTCACATTGAGTATTTATTCTGTTCCTTCAATTTAACCTATGTGAGTCCTTAAGCCTAAAGTAAGTCTGTCCAAGAAAGTATATTGTTGGAGGTTCTTATTTATTCTTTAGATTTTTATTTTTAATGATGTTCATATGTATATCTGTGTATGTACATGTGCATATATATGTAGCACACATGGAGGCTAGAAGAGAGAATTATATCCCTTAGTTACAAATAGTTATAAGTCACTCAGTATTGTAGCTAGAGTTTTCCTGCCTGGCCCACAGTCAGGACAAATCTCTCTCAGCTGCCAGTCCCACAGCCACTCAAACCCAACCAAGAAAACATAGAAACTTATATTGCTTACAAACTGTATGGCTGTACCAGGCTTCTTGCTAACTGTTCTTACAGCTTAAATTAATCCATTTCCATTAATCTATGCCTTGCCACATGGCTCATGGCTTACCGGCATCTTCACATACTGTTTGTCATCAGGGCGGCTGGCAGTGTCTCTCTGACTCAGCCTTCCACTTCCCAGCTTTATTCTCCTCCTTGGCCCGCCTACACTTCCTGCCTAGCCAATGGCCAATCAGTGTTTTATTTATTGACTAATCAGCAACACATTTGCCATACAGAACATCCCACAGCACTTCCCCCCTTTTTTTTTTCAAATTCCTTCAGGGAGCATGTCTGGAATGTCAGCCTGGTACTTTGGACCCACTCTGATTTCACCCTTGTCAGCCAATAACGTCTTCACTGAAGGGTCGTACACCAACGAGTAGAAGAAAGCATCCTTTTTGTCAAGGTAGGACAGCACCGACTCTGTCTCCTTCAGCAGGGCCACACTGCATTTCCCCCTGATGTGTGTGGTGGGCAGGGACTCATACTGGTGAGACAGACAAATGGCGCCCAACGTGGTGGCAAGAGTTTCCACCTAAAAACTGAGAAAAAAGATTCTAAAATGGAGCTAAAAACAGTTCCTAATTTTCTTTCTCAAATGAGCGGCAGCTGCCAGTTTGAGCTACTGGTGGGTTCCTGGCGTGCATGCTCGACCTGCAGTATGGCGGGAATGAGGCCTCTGCAAGTGGCACATTAAGCTGCATGGTGGATATAGTCTTTGCTAGTACAAAACAAAAAAAAAGAGGTTTCTGGGCTACACGCTGCTTGGATAAAAGCATAGACCTAAGATTGCTCCCAGAGCTGGTGGTAAAGTACCACGGCCATGTTGGGAAGCTGAGGTGGGTGGAGCCAGCAGCCACAGCTGCTGCAGTTTAAAGCAATAGATTCATAATAAGACAGATTCAGGTGTAATAGTTTACAATGTGTGTAAAAATGTACATAGGCTTGAAAGAGAAAGAAAAAGGAATATATATAGTTATATAAAGAAATAAATAGTTTTTAAAAATAAAATCTTTAAAGAGACAGTAAAGGTAGTATAAAAAATAAGCCACGTAAAAATGGATATTACACAGAGAATCTGGATTGTGTTGTTTTTGATATTTTTAACTGCAGAAAAACACTTGATTGTAAAAGCTGTTGAGTTATGCCAAAATGTATATTTTAAAGATACCTTGACTTCAAAATTTGGATGTAAGAATGTGTTGCCTTGGAAAGAAGTCTCTGCTTTTGTTCCCACAGAAAGCCAGAGGCTATGGATTTGTTCCAGATTAAGATACATCAGGTTTGACCAGCCAAGACCCCCTGAAAGGTCTTCGATGACACCATGGACCAGATGATCCAACATCCAGAATGGTTTGAAGGCATCTGGCTCAGACGATACAGCCTCATGGACTACACCATAATTCTAAATTTTTTTTTGTTTTCCCATAAGATACAGTGCCCCCCTCTAGCAGGAAGTAGTAAGAGAAGCTACACCCAAATTCCCAAATTATATGTAATTTTACTTTGTTAAGGTTAAAACCTTCCTTTTTGAAAAAAAAAGGGGGGGAAGTGCTGTGGGATGTTCTGTATGGCAAATGTGTTGCTAATTAGTCAATAAATAAAACACTGATTGGCCATTGGCTAGGCAGGAAGTGTAAGCGGGCCAAGGAGGAGATTAAAGCTGGGAGGTAGAAGGCTGAGTCAGAGAGACACTGCCAGCCGCCCTGATGACAAACAGTATGTGAAGATGACGGTAAGCCATGAGCCATGTGGCAAGATATAGATTAATGGAAATGGATTAATTTAAGCTGTAAAAACAGTTAGCAAGAACCCTGGTACGGCCATACAGTTTGTAAGCAATATAAGTCTCTGTGTTTACTTGGTCGGGTCTGAGTGGCTGTGGGACTGGCAGGTGAGAGAGATTTGCCCTGATAGTGGGCCAGGAAGGAAAAATCTAGCTACACAGTATGGTTCCAGGAACCAAATGCAGGACCTCTATAAGAACAGTAAGAGATCTGAATCTCTAAATTAGTATATTTCTTCAGCTTACCTGTCTCCAGCCTTGGATCTCACTATTTTGTTAATGTATTCAACTAATATCTTCAAATTAAATTAATTAATTTATTCTTATTTAATTATTGATAGATAAGGACTTAAGATTACTATTTCAGTTGTGATATGACTGTGTTATAGTACTTTTGATCCTTTGCACTATTCTTCTATTGTATATTTTCATATTGATACTCTTCATTTGATCTCATTTTTGTATATATGTATTTAATAAACATAATATATATTTTCATATTGATACTCTTCATTTTATCTCATCTTTGTGTATATGTATCTAATAAACATAATATATGTTACAGACACAGCCTTATGTTTTAAGCCTGATAAGTTACATACAAAGGTCTCTCACTTCTTCTCAAGGTCATGTTTTATTGTATTGTCACATTTTTCATTTTATATTGTGTGGTCATTAAAAACTATTGTAGCTACAGTTATTTTTAGTATTTTTTTAAATTTTGCTATGAGAGTTAAAAGTAATTTACCACTATTTGTATGAGGGAATATTGTGAATTTGATTATATATTTGTATTTACCATTGATTTGTTCCTAAATATATGTCCACTAGTGATAGCTTACATCATTTCATCTCAATAAGAACACCCTTTAGCAATTAGTATAATAGACATAGAAAGTTTTCCTGTGCCCACCCGGCCACCGCTCCTAAAAGTCCTGTAGCTACTCAGACCCAAATGAACACAAAGAGGCTTATATTAATTATGAACTATATGGCTTGTTGGCTCAGGCTTCTTGCTAATTAGATCTTACATCTTAAATTAACCTATTTCTATAAATCTATACTTTGCCATGTGGCTCATGGCTTACCGGTATCTTAACATCTTGCTTCTCATGACTGTTGCTGGCTGTGTCCTCTCTGTTCTGCCTTTCTCCTTCCTTCTCTCTAGTTAGAGTATCCCGCCTAACTCTATTCTGCCTCACCATTGGCCAAACAGCTTTATTTATCAACCAATCAGAGCAACACAAATTCACAGCATACAGAAAGATATTCCCCCATCAATAAACTCTCTGCAGTTTTGTTTACCTATGAATGTCATTGTCTGTCCTTCATCAGGGCAGAACATTTTTGACAACTGTAAAGTTCTTGATGGGAGTTCTTTTCTTAGCATCATGAGTATATACACTCTTTCCCCTATGACTTACAGGGTTTCTGTTCAGAATTGCATAGAAAGCCTTATGTGACTTTTTGTATGAGTGAAAAATATCTTTTCTCTAGCTGATTTTAAAATTCTCTGTATGTTTGACATTGATATTCTTTTTTTTGCAGTTTATTTATTTTTATTTAAAAAATTAATTGATTCATTAATTAATATATTTATTTATTTTACATCTGAGTCGAAGTTTCTCCTTCCTAATCTCCTCCCAGTCCATCCCCCGACCCCATCCTCTCTGTTTCCACCCACCAATCCACTACTCCATTTCTATCCAGGAAATGGCAGGCTCTCATAAGTATCAATAAAACATGGCATATCAAGTTGCAGTAAAACTAAGCATCCTCTGATGTATTAAGACTGGAAAAGGTGACCCAGGAAAAGAAATAGGGTCCCCAAAACCAGTAAACTTGTCAGAGATAGCCCTTGTTCCCAGTATTACAAGTCCCACAAGAGGCCAAGCTATACAACTGTGTAACATGTTTGCAGAGTGCCTAGGTCAGTCCCATGCAGGCTCCTGGTTTTTGGTTCAGTCTCTCTGAGCCCCTATGAGGTGAGGTGAATTGACTCTGTAAGTTTTCTTGTCATGTCCTTGACCCCTATGAGTCTTACTACCCTTTCTCCCTCCCCCTTTTCTACAGGATTCTCTGAATTCCGCATAATGTTCGGCTGTGAGTCTGAATCTGTTTTCATCAGTAGCTGGATGAGGCCTCTCTGATGACAATTGGGGTAGGCACCAATCTGACCACAGGGGATGGCCAGTTCAAGCTACATATCTGCTATTGCTAGAAGTCATAGCTGAGGTCAGCCTTGTAGGTTCCTAGGAGATTCCTTTGCTCCATTTTTTTTCTTACCTGACCCATAAATGACCACCTTTCCAGTAGTCTCTTTCAGTACTCTATCCCTCTGTCCCTCACAATCTGATCACTCATGTTCCCACCCCCACCTGCCCTCGCTCTACTCACAAAATCTCTTCTATTTTCCCTTCCTATGGAGTTCTGGGCATCCACCCATGAACCTTTCTTGTTACATAGTCTCACTGGGTCTGTCAATTGTTGCATAGTTATACTTTATTCTACAGCTAATTTCCACTTATGAGTGAGTACATACCATGTATGTCTTTCTTGGTCTAGATTGCCCCACTCAGGATGATTTTTTTTCTAGTTCCATCCATTTGCTTTCAGATTCCCTGGTGTCCTTGTTTTTAACAGCTGGGTGATGCTTCAATGTGTAAATGTACCACATTTTCTTTATCTGTTTTTCTCTTGAGGGACATCTAGGTTGTTTCTAGTTTCTGGCTATTATGAATAAAGCTTCTATGAACACAGTTGAATAAGTGTCCTTGAGTTATGATTGAACATTCTTTGGGTATATGTCCAAGAGTGGTATGGCTGGGTCTTGTGGTAGATTGATTACCAAGTTTTCAGAGAAACCACCACACTGACTTCCAAAGTAGCTGTACAAGTTTACACTGTCACCAACAATAGAGGAGTGTTCTCCTTCTTCTGCATCTACTCCAGCATGGGCTGTCTCTTGTGTTTTTGATCTTAGCCATTCTGACATGTGTGAGATGGAATCTCAGAGTCATTTTGATTTGCATTTTCCTGTAGATGTAACCAACTATCTTATTAAATAAGAAACACAGAACCAATGCAAAGAAGAAAGCCAAGAGATCAGAGCTAAGAGCCTTACCCTGCAGCTAGCCTCTTAAGCCAAGAGACCTCTCCAAAAGAGACCTACTTCCTGTGTGTTTGTCTTTATATAGTCTTTTTGTTCTGTCTTCTCATTGGTTGTAAACCCAAGCACATGACTGCCTCATCACTGCCTGTCTGTAGAGACTTCCAGGTCTTCTATGGTTGGGATTGAGATTAAAGGCATGTGTCTCCAATGCTGGCTGTATCCTTGAACACACAGAGATCTTCCTAGCTCTGTCTACCAAGTACTGGGATTAAAGGCGTGTGCCACCACCGCCACACTCTTGCTATGGCTCTAATAGCTCTGACCCCTGGGCAACTTTATTTATCAACATACAATTAAAATCACATTTCAGTACAAATAAAATACCACCATATGTTCCTGATGGCTAAGGATGTTGAACATCTCCTTAAGTGTTTCTAGGTCATTTGAGATTCTTCTGCTTAGATCTATACCCCTTTTTTAATTGGATTATTTGGTCTGTTTATATCTAGTTTCCTGATAAACCTATACTGTACAATAAAAGAACTTCCAGAGATATCACTATCCCTGAATTCAAGCTGTGCTAGAGAAATATAGTAATAAAAACCATGTTATTGGCATAAAAACAGACAGATCCATGGAATTGAATCAAAGACCTACACATGAATCTACACACCTATAGACAACTGATTTTTGACAGAGAAGCCAAAATTATACAAAGGAAAAAAGAAAGCATCTTCAAAAGATGGTGCTGTCTTACTGGATATATGCATGTAGAAGAATACAAATAGGTCCATATCTATCAATGTGTACAAAATTCAATTCCAAGTAGATCAAAGGCCTCAACATAAATCCAGATATACTGAACCTAGTAGAAAATAATGTGGGGAATAGCCTTGAAAGCACTGACACAGGAGACAACTTCCTTAATAGAATACCAATAGCACAGTTACTGATATCTACAATTAATAAATGGGACCTCATGAAATTGAAAAGATTCTTTAAGACAAAGGATATCATCAATAAGACACAATGGCAGCCTTCAAAATAAGAATTAATTGACCTCCACCAACCCCACATCTGACAGAGGGATGATTTCCAAAATATATATAGAACTTAAGAAACCAGATGCAATTTATGAAGTGTCACATCTTGTGAATATAGTGTGGCTGGTCTTGCCTCACTATGGGAAGTATAAAATCAGCCATGCACTGCAAATTTATCATAAAGCACATGGGTATAAGTTTCTTGTGTCTACATGAACCCAGAACATGTTTTCACATATTTTTGGGTTGTAAACAAACATGTTAACACTTTCTCTTTTTTTATAGGCTGTTTACACGGGAGCCTTTGACTCTCATAAGATCAATATAAGTCAACCCTACACCAATAGCCTGTCATCTGGAAGTCTGACAGTGAGTCCACCATCACATGTTATACTCATGACAGAAGGGGGAATACACCTTCTAGGACCCTGGAAAATATCTAAATATTCACTTTTGTCTATGTTGTTTTTCCAGTATAGGAGTATACTCACTTTTAGGGAAGTATGTGAAGAACGTTATATATTATTGATCACAGTGGTAGACCTGTGGAGGGTCATATCCCACTTCTTAATGATCATGTATCTTTTGGGCTCCAATCTGGTCCAGGATTAAGAAATTTTCTTTGTGACAGTAATACTACTTCTTTGATCACCAGCTTCTGACTTACTAATTGTTCACTGAAACTTTCTCTAAAAGCACCATATTTTATGACTCCTTTAGACTCTGACATATCAAATTTGCAGTAAGTTATGAATCTGCCTTTGTCATCCACCATGATTATTAAATTCACGTTGATCTTGAGTGGTAAATGCTGATACCTGACCTCCATGAAGCCAGAATTTTATTACTCTCCTTTATCTGAAAATTCCAGTCCAACCAAAAGTCTCTCTTTTAACCCTTGATTTTGAGAACACCCAGCACACAGCTTCTGGAAGATTCTGGTGCCCCTATAAGTACTACTGTTAACAAAGAGAATATTATATAATCTCTACTAAGATATTAAAGGATGATTATGTCATATAAAATAAACACATTTAAATTGCTATGCCTACCTTTAGACTACTCCTCTAACTTTCTGCAACCCATCATGTCCTCTTCAATATATGGGTGGTCCTTATGTACAAGCTTTGAAAATTCACTCCAGCACAGCTCTAGATTTGGCTAAAGATTTATTTTGTAAGATCATAAATTTTGAGTCACAACAGAAGGCTTATCTCATAATAATAATCCTTCCCCTTCTAGCCTTGTATTTTATCCATAATCTCAATTTAAATCCCACCAATACTACATATATACATTCCTTAGCAAGATTTCTATCTCTATGAATAAAAAAAGGCTTCTTACCAAGCTGCAAAAGATGACAGTTGTTTTTAGTACTGTCTTGGATTCCTTCACCTTTTATAGAATGTACATAGTGGAGATTGGATAACATAGATGTGTTGGTCCTCTTCTGTATAAGTTCTTAGGTTTAAACAAATAACACTATATGACAGTCTTCCTATTCCCTTCAAATGCCAGAAAACTATCACACACACAAATTCCTATTCTTGAAGTTCTAATCTGTAGCACTTTGGCAGATTAGGAAAATGTTACTTGACAGCATGCTAGATAATAATCATACCCCCTTACTATCAGTAATAGGTTCTTCTTGCTTATTTCATTAGTGAGTAGGATTAACTATAATCCCACTGTTAGATGCTGTATAAAACTATAAAAATGGGCCTAAAAGCTAAGCTACACAAAGAATTAGATACCAGAGAAGTGCTGAAATAAGGAGATGATCACAAAAGTTGGGTATCCAATGATAACTGATTAGCTCTGAAAGCATTATATATATAATATATATTATATATGTATATATATATAACATTATAGAGATATAACATATTGTATTCATGTACTCACATACATGCATATGGAAAAAACATTAATGAACAAATATACTCTAAATTTGAAAAAAGAGCAGGGATGGGTT
This sequence comes from Peromyscus eremicus, assembly GCF_949786415.1. NCBI lineage: Eukaryota > Metazoa > Chordata > Mammalia > Rodentia > Cricetidae > Peromyscus > Peromyscus eremicus. Next base: position 124,984,170 of record NC_081439.1, read on the forward strand.
CATTGGAGGGTTTGAAGAGAGGAAAGGGAAGGACAAAATATGTAATTACGTTATAATCTCAAAATATTTTTTTAAAAAACCGTGTGCTGGTTTACAACTCCCAAAGCTTTAGACATAGATTTAGATGTGGCAACTCATTTGACAACTGATATCTAGAATCAGAAATTACAGAGCTTGTAGAGTGTATGAGAAAAACAGAAAAGGCAATATGTGATGTATTACTAACTGTGTCACTGCTCTGAGTAACCCTAACTAGACACCAGTGCATAACTTCTAAGTCACCTTATAGAATAGATGCCTGAATATTCTTTCTTCATAAGGAAGCCTAATCATTTTCCTTTTCTTTATTGGATCCAGTGATTGGCAAAACAAATCCCCTGGGTATTTATTTGGGGCTGTGCAAAAGATAAAAAAATTTGTCTGGGTTTTCAAACAGGGAAATAGAGAACAAACACTGCCAAACTTCACTGTAGCTGGAGTGTAATGAGAAACACCATTCACATCTTTGTGAGAATGATTTGAGAGTCTATTTCTAGTGGTACAGAAAATTATGTGTCTTGGCATGTTCCTAGATATGCAGAGCCTTTCTCTCAGAATGAAGCTATGGTAAGAGTGAAAAATTATGCTTCTAGTTATATAATGAGGACTGATATCATTAAACTCAATGTACTGGTGAATATGACTATGTCAGTAGTGCATACTATATAATTTGGTTTGAATATATGAAAAACATATGAACCTGTTACAGTCCATGAAAAGACAAGAAAATTTTCAAGTAGGTACTTGGGAACACAGTTCAGCAAGTTTCCCACTTGTATGCAATCTGCTATGTTTAAACATGCATCTTTGGTCTTGGACTCCATTAAGGATCTCCAACTTATTTTAGTCACAATAATCCCATAAAGACACCTCTGTCTGTGGGTATATAAACATTATTGTTGCTGTAGAGGACTACCTACAGGGTTCCTCCTATTCTGCCTTCTGACTATTATAATTGTGGATTAAAATAATAGTTTGCAATAAATGAGTACTTGAAGCACAGTAATTTGTCAAAATTCAATTCATTGAATTATTTCCTGATTTTTTTTTTTTTTGGTTTTTCGAGACAGGGTTTCTCTGTGTAGCTTTGAGCCTCTCCTGGAACTCACTTGGTAGCCCAGGCTGGCCTTGAACTCACAAAGATCCGCCTGGCTCTGCCTCCCAAGTGCTGGGATTAAAGGCGTGCGCCACCACCGCCCGGCTATTTCCTGATATTTTAAGAGATGACAAATTGGCTAAATTATTATGTAAGTTTTAGTATTTCCTGTCCTGCTTATTGCTACTGTATATATCCTTATAGAATTAAAAGGGCTTCCCTTTTTATCTGCCTCAGATATTGAAAGCAAGAGCCATCCTAAACCAGATATCAGTTGCTTTTCTTTGATTTTGCAAGAAATTGTTAATTTAGTAAATTGCTTATCAAATAATTCATTCTACCCATACTTACCCATCATTAGGTATTTACTATGCTCATAACAAATACCTAGCTCTTTATATCTATAACATAATTTAGTTTAAAAAGAGAATGAAGCAGTAATAGTGCTTAGTTCATTTATAATAAGCAGACAAAATATTTAATTTTTTTACTAAATTGCTTAAATACATATTGTTAATGATAATCAGAGTGAGGACTCAAGCTCAGATGCAATTGGCAAAGACCTAGGATAATTTCCAGACTAGTAAAATGCTTTCTGTTTTCAACTGGGGAAATAAGAAAATATACAATAATTACTATAGAAGAGTTGGTTAATATACAAATAGTAACTTCTTAACCATGATAGACAATCAGTTTAGACATTTTGATAAATGAGTTTATAACACATTAAAGTATTGAAATATGCAATGTGAACAATAAAATTCATTGCAATAAGATTCTGCTTTTATAGCATTCATTAGTAAATAAAAATAATATTTTTCATCAAATATTGTTATGTTTCAAATAATTTTTTCCAAGCATTTAAGTATATCTTTTAAATGGTTTAGTAATAACTTCAGAGTGCCTAAAATTAATCAGTGATACATTAAAAAAAGAAATTAAAATGCTTCCATTTGGAGTAATTTTTATCAAGAATGAGTCCACATTTGAATTCTTTATTTTTCTTTCCCCATGTCCCTATCTGTAATCTTTCTGCTCTGAGTCTGAAACTTATTTTTGCTTAAATGTTGTCTTTGAATGTGTCTGTTCTTGTGTATGCATCTGTGTAACTAACACAGGTCTTTTGCTCTGTCTTTTATTGAACAGAATAGAAAGCATCATGTGGAGAAGGAATGAAGAATACTTTACTGAAAATTTCAACAGAGTTTTACAAGAGCTGGAACTTTACTGACTCCAACTGACCCTACCTGAACCAGACAACAAATGCTACCAAACAATATCCTTGTGTTGTTTAAAATATATATGGCAGATATATATTTTATAAGGCCACGTCTACCCTATTTGTTGTTTTCAGCAAATGATTGACATAGAATGCATACAGGCTCACATATATTGCTTTCTATTGGATTAAGTTAGTTTGTAAAAATCTGAAAGTTTTAAACTGCTAACATTTTAAATTTACTGTTAGAAATGTTCTCATAAGAAAATGTTGCTGAATTCTGTAAAATATTCATGTGGGGAAATCATCATCACCAATCTTATATAAACCTTTTTACAGAAAGTAGAAGAAGAAAAATTGGAGCTTAAGTGCTCATATAAGGCAAATATAGTCCCATTGTCCAAACTCAGAGGCACTTAAAAATAATATTATTTCAGACCTTCATCCTCTGTTAGTTAAGTACAACTCAAATACACACACACAAAAAATAAACAATGTAAACCTTCTCCAAGTGATAAATAATCTGGGATTTGCTCTTAGAATATCAGGTTGGTATAACATTCAAAAGGTAATTATTGCAATTAACAATATCAATAGTATAAATAAGAAAATATATTCATTGAAATTCAAGATCAAATATATTTTAAAATACTTGAATTTTCACTCAGGATTAAAAAATACATTTAGCAAGTGATAAAGACTGTAATTTCTTTTCATTGTGATAAAATATTACAACAAATTGTGCATGGTAAAAAATACAATGCTTTCCTCAAAATGTTCATTAAAAGGAGTTATAAATAATATCAAAATTTCCTTTAATATCCTAGCAAAGGAAGGAAATTATATCACTTTGTCACATTTCCATTATCCTAATGAAATCTTCAAATAATGAAGGAGCCGGAATCCCTACTGGCCATTTCTTGTCACCAAATGAAGCTTCCAGTGATGGGAATAAGTTGTAGTCATTTGAGTTTTTGGCCTAAAGGGTCCCATAGAAATCCCCCAACAACCCAAGCTGTTGCCAAGACAACAGATTGCTCTTCACAAACTGATAGCAAGTCCCCATTGTGAAGACAACACTCACACAGCTCATTAAACATGAAGAGGCCAAGCTGGTGCCTACTTAGAAATTTTATCCCTGGTTATAATGTCTTTGATATGGGAAGATACTCTGCATGCTACCAAACAAGAAATGTAAACATCAACCCAACCACAATACCTTTGATCTACAATGCTGCGCTGCCTGCTAGAGTGATGGTGGCACAAAGCTTGTAAGAATAACCAACCAATATCTGAGTTGACTTATGACTTCATGACATAAAACCCATTTCCAACACTGCTTGGATGATTAAAAATCACAGACAAGATAGCCCAGGCACCCATGTTAAAACCAAATATCACTGTTCTAAAAAAAATAAAGGAATGATAAAAATGACTCCTAACGATAATCTGGATACTCATATCATTGCCTTATTCAGCCATCATCAGAGAAGCATCCTCCAGCAGCAGATGGAAACACACAGAGACTTGCAGACTGACATTAAAGAAAGACAGAAAGAGAGAAACAGAGACAGAGAGAGAGAGGAGACCTTGGAACACAGAGCTCTAAATGGGATGTCTCCATCAAATCCCACCCCTCTGAGCTCAGAGTACCCCACAGTAAAAATAGGCAGAAAGAGTGTAAGGAGAGGGGACAGAGGATATTAGGAGAACTAGTACCGCTAAAACAACTGAGCAAAGCTCATACAGACTCACAGAGACTGAAGCAGAAAGCAAATGGTGTACAAAGGTCTGTACCAGGTCTTCTGCATATTTATTACAACTTTCAGTTTAGTACTTTCATGGGACTCCCGAATATGTGAATGAGTGGGAATCTGACTCTTGTTCCTTCTCTTGGGTTCTTTTATTTTTTTTCTGTTGGAATATCTTGTCCAATTTGAATATGATGGTTTTCATTTTATCTTATTTTATTATATATTTTTATTATCTCCTGGAAGCCCATGTTTTTCCTTTTCTTATTAAATAATTTGTCTATTTATTTATGTATTTTTATTCTCTTTCATCTATATTACATCCCAACCACAGTTTCCCCTCCCTCAGCTACTTCCAGTCCCTTTCCCCAACCTCCTCTCTCCTCCAGATCTACTTCTATTCTTTTCTAAAAGGGTCATTTCTGTACTTCATTCTTTAACAAGATTGTCTTTTTTTTTCCTTATTGCTAAGTTTTTAAGAGTTTATTTCCCATTCTGTAGGCTGTTGTTTTGTCTTATTTGCTATGTTCTTTGCCTTACAGAAGCTTCTCATTTTCAGGAGGTCCCATTTATTAATTGTTGCTCTCAGTGTCTGAGCTGCTGGTGTTATATTTAGGAAGTGGTCTCCTGTGCCAATGCATTCAAGACTACCTCCTACTTTCTCCTCTAACAGGGTCAGTGTAGCTGGATTTATGTTGTGGTCTTTGATTCACATGGCTTTGAGTTTTGTTCATGGTGACAGATATGGATCTATTTGCAATCTTCTACAGGATAATGTCCCGTTATGTCAGCACCATCTGTTGAGGATGGTTTCTTTTTTCCATTGTACAATTTTGGATTCTTTGTAAAAAAAAAAATCAGGTGTTCATAGGTATGTGGATTAATGTCAGGATCTTCAATTCAATTTCATTGGTCCACATGTCAGTTTTTATGCCAATATTAAGCTTTTTTTTATTACTAGATCTTTATAGTAGAGCTTGAAGTCAGGGATGGTGATGCCTCCAGAAGTTGCTTTATTGTAAAGGATTATTTTAGATATTCTAGGTTTTCTGTTTTTCCATATGAAGTTGAGTATTGTTCTTTTGAGGTCTGTGAAGAATTGTGTTGGGATTTTGATGGGGATTGCATTGAATCTGTAGACTGCCATTTTATTATGTTGGTTCTACCCATCCATGAGCATGGAAGATCTCTCCATTTTCTGATATCTTCTTCAATTTCTTTCTTCAAGTACTTAAAGTTCTTATCATACAGGTCTTTCACTTGCTTGGTTAGAGTTATCCTCAAGGTATTTTATATTATTTGTGGCTATTGTAAAGGGCAAGGTTTCTCTGATTTCTTTCTTGGCCCATTTATCATTTGTGTATCTTGTGGTGGTATTGTGTTACCCAAAATATTGTGTACCCTAATAAACTTATCTCAAGTCAGAGAACAGAACAGCCACTAGATATAAAGGCCAGAAAATGGTGGTGCACATGTCTTTAATCCTATCACTTGGGAGGAAGAGATCCTTCTGTATCTCTGTGAGTTTAAAGCCATACTGGAAACAACCAGGCATGGTGACTCACGCCTTTAATCCCAAGAAGTGAGCCTTTAATCCCAGGAAGTGAGGGCAAAAGCCGAAAGGTATATAAGGCGTGAACACCAGAAACTAGGTTGGTTAAGCTTTTAGGCTTTTGAGAAGCAGTTCAGCTGAGATTCATTTTGGATGAGAACTCAGAGGCTTCCAGTGTGAGGAAACAGGATCATCTGAGGAATTGGTGAGGTGAGAAAGCTGTGGCTTGTTCTGCTTCTCTGATCTTCCAGCATTCACCCCAATACCTGGCTTCAGGTTTGTTTTTATTAATAAGACCTTCTAACAATTCTGCTACAGTATCTACAGAGACAACTGAACCAAGCCCAAAGAACTCATGAACTTTAGACTGACAGCTGTTGAACCTGCATGGGACTGTACTAGACCCTCTGCATAATGGAGACAGATGTGTAGCTGGGTCTGTTTGAGAGCTGCCTGGCAATGTAATCAGGATCTATCACTAGTGCATGATCTGGCTTTCTGGATCCCATTATCTGTGATCAGATACTTTGCTCACCCCCTGATAAAGCAGGGAGGGTCTTGGTCCTACCTCAACTGAATGTACTAAGCTTAGCTGTTTGTGCATGGGAGAACTTACCTTGTTGGAGGAGGGGATGAGGGGTGGGAGGGTAAAGGTGGTGGGGACCGGGAGGAGAGATGAGAGAGAGATCTGTGGTTGGTATGTAAAATGAATAAACAATAATAATAAAACAAAAAGAATAAAAGATAAAATTATTTGGTGAATAAAGATTTATATATAAAGACTGAGGTAAATATATGTTTACAGAATAAAATCTAAAAGCCTCTTATAATTAAAAAAAGAGTTCATTTCATACTTTGGAAATATATGAATACATGTTTTGTGTTTCATTCTAAATGATGGCCTATTTTTTCTTTCACTTAAGAATTGCTTTGTAGTGAAGACAGTCAACACTAAACAAACTCAATGGCATTGGGGCGGGAGGTTGTCTCATAATGTTGTGTCATGTGCCTGGGCTTTTTCTTCTTACATGCACTTTATGTACATATTATGGCTTCTAATTTTGTGTTTTTATGTGGTTCCTGTGTGTTTGAACATATGTGTCTGTGTGTCCATTTGTGTTTCTTGTGTTTTTCTTCGGCCTTTTTTCTTATGTTTTGTCCTTTCTTTATTATTTTTAATTGTATTTTGTTTTATTCTTATTCTTTAGATGTCTGCTTGTTTTCTAAGGAGAGAAGGAAAATGTGTGAATTCTGGTGGGAGGAGAGGTAGGGAAGATCTTGAAGGAGTTAGAGGAGGGAAAATTGTAGTCATAATACAGTCAATGAAAAAATATATTTTAAATAAAAGAAAAACAGAAAAGTGATATTTAAATATTTTTATTTATGTTTATGTATGCATGTCTGGATGAGTGGACGTTGTGTATGTGAGGGTGCCAACAAAAGTCAGAAAAAAATGTCAGATCTCCTGGAACAGCATTTGCAGGTGGTTGTCAGTCTGCCAAAATGGGTGCAGAAAAACAAACTCCTGTCCTCTGGAAGAATAGCAAGTGCTCTTAAACTCTGGGCCATCTCACTAGCCCCCAAGAAGTCTTTTATTGAGTCATATTTAATTATAATGATCAAAATTCTACCTCATTTTTAGGTAGTGTTTTTGTGTTTTGTCTACAAATTTAACACCAAAATTAAGGTTACCTAGAATTTTTGCTGTTATCTTTTAGACTGTGGGCTATTTTATATTTTTCATTTATGTATATGATTCAATTATGTATCAAAATACACATAACTAAAGACTAATGTAAGTATACTTTAAATCTTTCTGCATTAATTCTTTTTAAATATACTAGTTCACTAATTCTTTGAGAGTTTCATATGAAAGATTTTGATGAATCCATAGATCTTAAAAGTAGTTGTATATACACTAACTATATTACAACTTTTAATTCATGAATACAGGATAATTTTACATTTCTTTGTCTTCTTTATTCAGCAATTTCCTGTAGATTTTAGTGCACAATAATTTTTTTAACCTCCTCAGATTTAGTCTTCTTTATTTCTTTGTAACTTTTATTATAATTGAACTGTCTGAATTTACTCTTAGGATTTAGCATTATAAGTGTGGAAAAACTTAATGAATTAGAGATCCTTAGGTATATTTTGATTTTTTTAATTAGCTTTGCTAAGAATTCAAGATAACTGATTCCCAAATTCTATTCTTGAGTGTCATTGATAGCTTCTGTAGGGTCATTTGTATATAGGGTCATATCATCTGTGAATAGGAAGTGTTGTGCTTCCCTACGTTGGTTAACTTTTACTTCCTTTTTTTTGAATCAGAACATTATTAAGATGCAGTAACAAATGCAGACAACCCTGTCCTAATACTTACCCTTAGGAAGAAAACCATGAATGTTAGCAATGAGTTTTTCAAAGATTATCATATTGAACATGTTCCCTTTTATCAATGGTTCTCAACATTTTTCATGCTGTGATCCTTTAACACAGTTCCTCATGTTGTGGTGACCCCAACTATAAAATTATTTTTCTTTCTACTTCATAACTATAATTTTGCTATTATTATGAATTGTAATGTAAATATTTTCATCTTCTGATGGTCTTAGGTGACCCCTGAGAAAGGGTGATTTGACCCCCAAAAGAGTATCAACCCAAACTATGAAAATCACTGCCTTATATTTTTATTTTTCTGAGTAATTTTATTAAAACAAAATATTAGATACTGTCATGTTTTCTGTGCCAATTTAAATGGTCCTGTGTTTCTTCTCTTAATGTATATAGATATAGATACATGTAGATTCAACTAAGAAACTGTTCAATAGACTAAATGTTAGTGATATCAGTAACAGTGATAACATATTTATTAGATAATTTCATTGTGAGCTCAACTGTTTCACTGATTTTACTGTATTTTAATCACAGTTAAAATATAATATACAGTATTACATCTTTGAAAAGTCTGAAGATCACAGTTCCTACCATTGTTCTGTTTATTTTTCTTTCAAATAAAATGAAAACACTTTGAAATTGTACCTGACTCTGATTCTTTCACTAATTTTTGGTCAATTCAAATCAAGTTACCCTCATGAAAATTACACTGTATTTCTAAGGACTTCATTTCTTCTAAACTTTCTTACACTTAGCCATCACCTTGTTCTTTAACGCTTGGCTTGTGGGGCCCACATACCGGCTTGCTTTCTATTTAAATGATCATGCCAGTTATCTGTCAGCAATCTACTTGTCTATAGTAGTGAGATATAGTTTCACATTAGTTTTGTATTGTTTGCTTTTGTAATATTTGGCTTGGGCTATTTTAAGATTTTAAGAACACATATTGATGAAAGTTACCTAATATATAAGTGCCCAAAATGCCTATTCTAATCAAAATGTAGAATATTGCCATCACTACAGACGTTCTGTCTTGGTACTTCTCCCTTTTACTTTTATGCTCTCCTTAATGTCCAACATTATTCAGATCAATGCTTACTTTTGAAAGTTGAAAGTATCTGTTTGAAGGACAGAATGTGTATTTATGTTTTGGGCTTGTTTGCTTTTCTAAATATGACATTTATATATGCTTCTATGATTCCCATGGTTCAGCAATAAATCTACTTCCCATTATAGAAACACACTCAGATATGTCAATACATTTGGAAACTAAAAGATATTTGAATCACTTCAAATTATAACATTGTGTGATTGAAACTGCTATGAACATGTATGTTGCAGGGTATTTGATGACACTGCAAACCCTAGGACTGCATTATTTATTGAAAAACCTATTTCTAGTTGTGGCATGATTCAGCCCTAGCACATACTTTTATCCAAGAGCTTTCTCCTTGAATATTATAATCAGGATTAAATAAAATCAACCATAGATCAATAGGCAGAGCAAGTAACCAGATGACAGGGAAAAGCATAGATAGTAAAGAGAAGTCAGGAAGATGGATAGAGAGACACACTGGAAATAGAAGGGAGGGACACTGAGTTGGAGGAGTTTTGTTTGATATGGCATAGGAGAAAGTCTTTTTCTCAAACCTCAGTAGAGGGGGATGTTCAGCTGTGTGCTTTCTTTTCCTCTCTCAGCTAGTAGGTTTTCAGCCCAGCTGCTGGCTCTCAAGTCGTTAATTGATAAAAATCAAATGATTGGGATTTAGTTCAAAACATTTGGCACTCAAATACAAGGCAGGACCACACAGACAACAAAATCACTCTGGCCAGTACAAAATGAGAAAACACCAGATTTAATAAGACACCTGGGAAGTCCTCAAGGAGAAAGTTAAACAATATTAAAAGGAAAAATCCTCCCCACATTAGGTATGGAAAATACCATAACACAGGACATTAAAACTTTGTATAATGCTACTTTAGGTTGCTTGAAAATAGAAGCAGAAAATGAAAAGATAAATGACTTAACTGAGATTGGCACAATATCAATTATAATTGCTATCAGTCTGGTAATTCAAATTTTATCCTTAATAACCATAGTGGATTTGTGTGCCAAACATTAAAAGTGGACTGATAAGCTACAAGCCTTAAAAATGCTTATAAATGAAAAAAAGAAAAATACTCAAAGACAGAGGAATTTAGACAAGAACCTACATCACCACTGCATGATGAAACTGTAGAGGTATGACCCAAGGTTGTTAGAAACCAGGCCTTAGTTTATCCAGTCATTATATAAGAACTACCAGGAGTCAATAGGGACCCCTAAGGTTATCAACAAGTTAAATGGAGTCCTATAGAAATATTAAATTTGAGGGAATGTAAGGAAGCAGTCATTTCATATGTTATATACATTCACCCTATGTGAAGAAGATACTAAATTCATAGGCAACTCAGAACAGAATTATCCCCCAAGACTGGAAAGATTTGGCAACATCAATATTGGAAGCTGATTCTCAGTTACAAATGGCGAACATGCTGGAAAGAGGAAGCTAGAGACATAGAACAATGAAATGGTGCTAGAGGTATTAATATTTCCAATGATAAGTAGCTAGGTTAAGGAAAATAGATTGAGTTACAAAAGCAATTTGAATTTGATGATCACACCTTGGTCATATGTTGTTTAGCAGCTCTAAATGCTTGGGACAAGGTTCAAAAATCAGGAAAGAGGTCTGAGTCATTTACTAAAATTATATAAGGCCCAAAAGAAGCCTTCACTGATTTTTTTTGCAAAGAATTACTTCAACTATAAATAGAATAGTATTATATCTAGAAGTTAGACAAATATTAATTGATACTTTGGCTTTTGAAAATGTTAATTCATAATGCAAAATGTGATTAGGTCTTTGAAGGCAAGATTGGTACCAAGAGATGAATGGGTTAAAAGTATAGCTGAACTAGGCTGAGATCTGGGAATCCAGTGTAAGAGAGGGAGGAGGGATTATATGAGCAAGGGGGGCTGAAGATCATGATGGGGAAATCTACAGAGACAACTGAACTAAGTTTATGGGAACTCGTGAACTCTAGATCAATAGCTGTGGAACCTGCATGGGATCAAACTAGGACTTCTGCATGTGGGAGACAGTTGTGTAGCTTTGTATGTTTGGGGGAGATACTAGGATCGATCCCTGGTGCATGAGCTAGCTTTTTAGAGTCTATTCCCTATGGTAGGATGCCTTGCTCAGCTTCGTTTCAGGGGGGAAGAGCTTGTTCCTGCCTCAACTGAATGTACCAGGCTTTGTTGACTCCCCATGGGAGGCTTCACTCTTTTGGAGAGTTGATGGTGGGTGGGTAGCGAGGGGAGGCATGGGGAATGGAAAGAGAAATATGAGGGGAAACTGTGGTTGGTTTGTAAAATTTAGGCAATCTGTGAGAGAAGAGATACTGTGATAACACATTAAAACATTTCAAGTGTGGGTGAGAACCTGAAAAAAAGTACAGCTGATGTTGGATCTCATGTTTATGATTTTACTCTGGATAGAAGAAGTAATTATCTAAAAGTTTTAAGAAAAATTAAAATGTCAGATGTTTTAAGCAAGGTCATTTGAAAAGGGATTGTGGGCAAGGTGTTCCTAGAGACAATGTTTTTTATAAAGATAATAAAAAAAGAAGACTCTATACTTCTGGAGTACGCAGAAGATATGGCAAAGGCTGGCATTGGACTAATGAATGCAGATCAAGAAGGGATAAGCAACATAACCCTTTGCCATGTGGAAACACCATAAGGAGCTTCCTTCAGGCTCTATTATCAAATTTGATTCAATTATTCCCTGTCAATGTCCAAGAAACTCATCTACAGAGCAATTATGAGATTTAATGCCTGTAGTTAAAACAACACTGCTCTGAATGTAATCAAAGATAGACAGCTTCAGTAGATAGAATAAAAAGTTCAAGAGAAACAAGAAAACAAGTATTTTGACTAACTGCTATAAATGATCAGAGACCAAAGCTAAAAATACGAATAAATGGCATTGCAGTTGAAGGTTTACTAGACATAGGAGTAGATGTAACAATAATTTCACCCAAATGTTTGCATCCAGATTGGCCTCTTCATGAAGTAAATATTCAACTTCTAGAGGTTGGTCTTTCAAAGTTACCAACCACCCTACCTTTAAAATGATTAACTGACAAACCTGTGTTGGTAGAAGAATGGCCTTTGTCATCAGAAAATTTACCAACACTAGAACAGCTGGTACAGGAGCAGCTAAATGCTCGACATATTGAAGAACTGACCACTCCTTGGATAATACAATCAATCCACATGATCTATTAAATGGGTAACAGAATTTATTTATTAAGATATAAATTGAGGAAATATACTCATGACTACAGAACGGAGTAGACAGCAGAAGTCATCTTCTGATCTGACCAGAAGTGAATCCACCTTGCAGGCAGGAGCAGGGAGAAGGGCATGTGATGCTTCTCCCTTTCCTTATAAGAGGTCACATACAATGACAGGAAGCACCACCTCCTTTGGGCCATATAGCCCAAGGTCATGGGCAGAGCAAATACTATTACACTTGGAATTTTCTTATATTTGTCATTGAAAATAAATCTGGAAAATGTAGAATATTAACAGATTTAAAAGCCATAAATAAGGTGACTCAGTCAATGGGCTCTTTACCGTCTGCAACTTGCTTGCCTTCTTTATTACCTAAAGGATGGTCTATTATAGTGATTAATTTAAAAGACTGCTTTTTTAACTATACTTTTACAAGAACAGGATAGAGAAAAATTTGCCTTCACAGTGCCTACGTATAATAATGTTCAACCTGGATCTACTGTGAGAATGAAGACCATTCTCAGCAATCAGTCGACATTCCAGAAAATGTGGACATCACCCTGAAGGGGTACACAGTCATTGTGAAGGACCCCTGGGGAACCCACTGGAGGGACTTCAATCACATCAATGTAGAGCTGAGTCTCCTCAGGAAGAAGAAGAAGAGGCTCTGGGTTGACAAATGGTGGGGTAACAGAAAGGAACTGGCCATTGTCTGCACCATCTGCAGTCATGTTCAGAACATGATCAAGGGAGTTACACTGGGCTTCTACTACAAGATGAGGTCTGTGTATGCCCACTTCCCCATCAATGTTGTTATTCAGGAGAATGGGCCTTTGGTTGAAATCTGAAATTTCTTGGGTGAAAAATACTTCCACAGGGTTTGGATAAGCACAGGCATTGCTTTTTCTGTCCCTCAAGCCCAGAAGGATGAATTAAACCTAGAAGGAAATGATATTGAACTTGTTTCAAATTCAGTGGCTCTGATTCAGCAAGCCACAACAGTTAAAAATAAGGATATCAGAAAGTTTTTGGATGGTAATTATGTGTCTGAAAAGGGAGCAATGCAGCAGGTTGGTGAGTAAGACCTCAGTTACCCAGCTCCAGAAACAAGATTCTTCATTTATGTACGATTTGGGGTGTCTTTTGGGACAATAAAAGACTTATATTAAAAAATGAAAATAAAAATAAATAATGTTCAACCTGTTAAAAGGTATCAGTGGAAAATTCTTCCACAAAGAATGTTAAACAGCCCCACCTTGTATCAATATTTTGTACAACAACCATTAGAAATACTTTGTAGACAGTTTCCTCAATCTAAAATTTATCATTATATGGATGATATCTCTGTAGCATGAATCTTAAAAGGTCTTATTAATAAAAACAAACCTGGAGCCAGGTACTGGGGTGAATGCTGGAAAATCAGAGAGACAGAACACGTCAAAGCTAACCTCACCTTGCCAACTTCTTAGCCAATCCTGTTTCCTCAAAATGGAAGCCTTTAAGTCCTCATCCAGAATGAATCTCAGCTGAACTGCTGCTAAAGGCCTAAAAGCTTAACCAGACTCTAGTTCCTGGTTCTCATGCCTTATATACATTTCTGTTTCCTGCCATCACTTCCTGGAATTAAAGGCATGTGTCACCATGCCTGGCTGTTTCCAGTATGGCTTTAAACTCACAGAGATTCGGATGGGTCTCTGCCTCCAGAATGCTAGGATTAAAGGTGTGTGTGTGCCACCATTTTCTGGCCTCTATATCTAGTGGCTGTTCTGTTCTCTGATCATAGATAAGTTTATTAGGGTGCACAATATTTTGGGGAACACAATATCACCACATATCTCACTGGCTATTTCAGACATATATACCTTAAAAAAATATTTGCTGATATAAAGAGAATTTTGTATTGCTTGATGTTACAAATTGCTCATGAAAAAAGACAAAGAGGAGATTCTATCATTTATCCTAGTTATAAGATAGGCGTACAGAAAATTCAACCACAGAAATGACAAATAAGGAGAGATCAATTACAAATTCTTAATGATTTTCAAATTTTACTGGGAAATATTAACTGGCTTCAGCCCACAATTGTATTAACTATTCAAGAGATAAGTAATTTATTTCAAACCTTAAAATGTGATAAGGACTTAAAATAGTCCAAGAAAACTACCAACTGAAGCAGATAAATAATTAGTTCTGGGAGAAAAGAAATTACAAGATGCACGTGTGGATCTGTTTGATCCAAAGCTTAATTGTGTTTTAGATATTTTTTTTTCTACTCATTCTCCCACAGGAATTCTTATGCAGAGATAAGATCTTAGAATGTATATTTTTAGAACACAGAGTAAAAACTTAAAAACTATGTTGAATAACTTTCTCAACTGATTTTGAAAGGAAAAATGTGATATCATCAATTAGTAGGAACAGACCCAGCAGAAATTGTGATACCTATGATTAATGCTGAATTTGCCTCACTATTGGCAGAAAATGAACACTGGCAAAAAGCTTGCAGCAATTTTTTGGAAAAGATTAAAAACAAATATCCCCAAAGCAAGAGACTTCAGTTTATAAAAAAGAACTAATCAGGAAAGCCAGGTTGTATGTCAGGAAAAATAAGTAAAAGTGGCCCAAATCCCTTATGGTTCAGTAAAAAATATCAAAGCTATACCCATTCTTATGGTATTATTAGATTTTTCTGACTCTCTTGATACAATTACTAACTCATAATATGCAGAAAGAGTTGTTTAAATACTAAAATTACTGAACTTATTCTGGATGATTCTGAATTAAGGTTGCTATTTATTCAACTACAAGTAATCAGAAATAGAAATCAAGAATTATTTTCAGAAATCTATTTTTCCATATCTTTTTAACTATCCAGCAGTATCTAGTTGTGCTTTTTCATTCTATCTTTTTCCTTTGTTTCCCTTTTTTTCAGATTTATGGTCCTGTCATACTCAAGCCATGGATATTCTGGGTATGACAACAGATTAAAAGGTATGTTTATTTTACCTCCAGGAAAAATGGAGAGGCCTTACATAATCACAGTCTTTGCTACATTTTTCATGAAAATTAATGTGAGCCACAAATCTGCTAGGAATCATTTAAAAATTCTTGTTCTAGAATGACCATCTAACTTGTTTCACTTATATATGCTGACACCCCAGAATAATCAAACAGAGGGAAAGTATAAGCAATTAGCAGTTGAAATAATTTCTTACATGCAACAGATACAAGTTTCTAAATTTAAAATAGCCAGAATATATCTATGGTGCTATAGGATACTGCATACCAATAATAAAGGGAAACTTTGTAGTTAGAATGCTTCACAATGGTAAGAAGGAAATTCTCATTTAAGCCATCTGAAGCAATAGCCCAACTAACTATCTTTCTAAATAAATATAGCCTAGAAGTAAATTAGTCCCAGTAATAGTGTGGTCAGAAACACAGTTAATGTAATTAAAGAGCTCATTTCTGTCTGTCTCTTCATTACTCCTCTCTGTCTCTCTAAATCTGTTTGCCTTAATTAACACAAGCTGCCTAATGTTGACAATGAAGTCTACAAGTTTTACAGTTCACATCCAGATGTAACAAACATGGAAGATAAAGCAGCCTGAAATAATATTTTGAAAACAGTTCAAGAAAATAAGTTCTCATGTCAATTTCTATCTTTACCCTTTGTAAATAAAATGAGACATAACAATGAACAACATTCCAATATTTGAAGTCTTAAACTTGATCTCCTAGGTATAATTCTCTTGAATTTATGAATGTGTTCTGCCAAATTAAATGACATACATATATATACATATATATACATATAGATATATAAAGAGCAGATAAATTATTTTTTTCATCTTGTCTGACAATGTGCCCTCCAAGAGCCAAAGACCACTGAAACAAAAATCCAAGGCCAGTCATTATTTAGTCCTCTTTTGAATTATTGATAGGGTTGTTCAAGAGACTCACAAAACAAATGGGTTATTTCTATTGTCCTTGGTTGCACCCCAGAGGTGGAAGGTAAGTTCTCTTTGATGAAGACACCATACACTTCAGGCACAAGGCTAAGAAGCCTGTGAGCTACAACTGATTGACCTCAATTCCTCATCTCTGAGAACTAGCTTTTACATTACCAGAAGCTGCCATGTAAGTTTCCAAAGGAGAGAAGCTAGTAACAGTCCTACACAGCTATGATGCCTATAAACCACAATTACCACCAGAATTGGTATGATAACCTTAACAGTGCAATGGTGGCATGTCTACTTCGGTGGTAACCAACAACTCTCTAATTGAATTTTAGATCATCTGAACAGGAGGGAAATCATACCTGGTACTGGAAACATAGCCAACTCTTCAGGACTAGTGTGGTCATGGATCTTTGAGGAGATCTTATACCCACTGCTGTGGTGATATTGTATTCCCCAATATATTGTGCACCCTAATAAACTTATCTGGGGTCAGAGAACAGAACAGCCACTAGATACAGAGGCCAGAAAGTGGTGGCACACACACCTTTAATCCTAGCATTCCAGAAGCAGAGATCCATCTGGATCTCTGTGAGTTCAAAGCCATACTGGAAATAGCCAGGCATGGTGACCCACACCTTTAATCCCAAGAAGTGATGGCAGAAAGCAGAAAGGTATATAAGGCATGAGGACCAGGAACTTAGAGCTGGTTAAGTTTTCAGGCTTTTGATAAGCAGTTCAGCTGAGATCAATTTGGATAAGGACTCAGAGGCTTCCAGTCTAAGGAAACAGGATAAGCTAAGGAATTGGCAAGGTGAGGTAACTGTGGCTGGTTCTGACTCTCTGCTCTTTCAGCATTCACCCAAATAGCTGGCTAAAGGTTTGATTTTATTAATAAGAACCTTTACGATTCATGCTACACACTACTTTACTAAACCAGCACCATCTATATACACTATATAATTGTGATTATGTCCACTGGTAAGTGTTCCCCACCCCTTAACAAGGAAACTTCTCTCTGCAACTAATGGAAACCACTACAGGAAACCATAAGCAATCAAAATGCAGATTTGTCAGCCCAATCCCAAAGGATACATCTACAAAACAACTCTTACATCTAAGCTTCAGGAAACATTGCAGGAAATAGTTAAGACTGAAAGAGCAAGAGAACTAGGAGTTTGATGTGAGATTATGTCTCCTACTAATGTCAGAAACTAAACCCATAAATTCTCACTAATATGACTGCCTAAACGTGAGCTAAACAAGGACAACAGCAATAGACATGCCAAAGTGGATGAAGAAAAGACTCAAAAGGCACAGCCCTATACAGAGAACTATAAGCAACTAAGGAATGTTGAGAGTGGGATAAATAGTCTTTCCCAGAGTAGAATACACTAATTTCTTATCCAGTACACCATGATCAGCCCTGGGAACATATATATATATATATATATATATATATATATATATATATATATATATATATATAATTTACAACATATATATATTATTACATATATATACACAAGTAACATTATACACACAGAGCAGGTTATATTTGAAAGATATATGCACACACATAAACAAATATGATATATAATGTATACATATATGCATGTAACAGAACTTAAAAAAAGAAGCCATATATAAGTTTATTAAAGAGACAAGGGAGGGTTATATGGGAGGGTTTAGAGGCAAGGAAAGGAATAGGGAAATGATCAAACTTTATTACAATCTCAAAAATAAAAGAAAAAACTTATAAAATGCAGGAGATATTAGATAAAAAGACAACAAAGAAAAACAACTGTAGCAGGAATCTTAAAGAGTCTTATTAATAAAATCAAACCTGTAGCCAGTTATTGGGGTGAATGCTGGAAGGCCAGAGAAGCAGAACAAGCCAAAGCTAACCTCACCTGGCCAACTTCTCAGCTGGTCTTGTTTCCTCAGACTAGAAGCTTCTGTGTCCTCATCCTAATGGCTCTCATCTGAACTGCTCAAAAGCCTGAAGCTTAACCAGCTAAAAGCTTCTAGTTTCTGGTCCTCACGCCTTATATACCTTTCTGCTTTCTACCACCACTCCCTGGGATTAAAGGCTCACTTTCTGGGATTAAAGGAGTGAGTCACCATGCTTGGCTGTATCCTTGAACACATGGATTTCTGCCTCTGGAATGCTAAGATTAAAGGCGTGTGCTACCACTGCCTATCCTAAGTATCTAGTGGCTTTTCTGTTCTCTGACCCCAGATAAGATTATTAGGGTACACAATATTTTGGGGAACACAATACCACCACAAACAAAAATGATTTCACTATAGTCTCTGTTGGCACCTATGCATAATTCCCTATAGAAGGCCACTTCAGAAGGGAAAGAAAATGGAGCTCATGAATTCATGGCCTTTTAAAAACTTATTCTAAATTTTAAAGTAACCTACTTGCCTTCTTGTCATGGAGTCAGTAAAATATCAAGAAGAAAGACCAAATATAGACCAGGTAGGCCAGTTTCCATCAGACCTTCTTGACTCTCTTGGTTCCCTCTGGCATATACCCCACTGTCAAGGGCAAGAAATAATCAAATGGAGTGGTGAAATCAATAAAACATAAATAAAAAATAAGACAAATATCAATGAAACAAGAGTTGGCTCTTTGAGAAAAAAAAATCAGGATAGACAAACCCTTATCCAAACTAACTAAAGGATGGAGAGAGAATACCCAAAGTAACAAAATCAGAAACAATAACAGGGGAAATAACAACAAATAACAAGGAAATCTAAAGAATCATTAGGTCACACTTCAAAAATCTGTATTCCACAAAATTGGAAATTCTAAAAGATGTAGAAAATTTTCTCCACCGATACCACTTAGAAAAGTTAAATCAAGAGGAGATAAACAATTTAAATAGACCTATAACCCCTAAAAAAGAAGAAGTCATTAAAAGTCCCCCAACAAAAATAAACCCAGGGCCAGATAGTTTTACTACAGAATCTTACTGGACTTTCAGAGAAGAGCTAAATTCAAAACTCCTTCAATTATTCCACAAAATAGAAAGAGAAGGAACATTGCCTAATTCATTTTATGAAGCGAGAGTCATGCAGACACCCAAACCATACAATGATTCAAACAAGAAAGAGAATTACAGATCAATTTCCCTTTTGGAGATAATATGTAAAAATACTCAACAAATTACTTGTAAACCATATCTAAGCACACATCAAAAAGTTCATCTACCATGATAAACTAGTCTTCATCATGGAGAGACAGGGATGGTTCAACAAACCTGATGAAAATTCATAATGACTGATGAAAATAAGGCAATATAATCCACCATACAAAAAAACTGAAAGAAAAAAGTCACAATCATCTCCTTAAATGCAGAGAAGGCATTTGACAAAATTCATCATCTTTAGCCATTTGTAGCTAAAGTTTTCCTGCCTGACCCACAGTCAGGACAAATCTCTATCACCTGCCAGTCCCACAGCCTCAGACCCGACCAAGTAAACACAGAGACTTATATTGGTTACAAACTGTATGGCCATGGCAGGCTTCTTGCTAACTGTTCTTACAGCTTAAATTAATCCATTTCCATTAATCTATACCTTGCCACATGGCTCGTGGCTTACCGGCATCTTCACATGCTCTTTCTCATCATGGAGGCTGGCAGTGTCTCTCTGACTCAGCCTTCCACTTCCCAGCTTTATTCTCCTCCTTGTCCTGCCTACACTTCCTGCCTAGCCAATGGCCAATCAGTGTTTTATTTATTGACTAATTAGCAACACATTTGCCATACAGAACATCCCACAGCAAGCCATCCTACATACAAATGACAAACAGACAAGAAAGAAATCTTGGAAACAATACCCTTCACAGAAGCCACCAACAATATAAAATATCTTGAGGTAACCCTAACCAAGTAAATGAAAGACATATATGACAAGAACTTCAAGTCTTTGAAGAGAGAAGCTGGAGAAGATATCAGAAGATGGAATGATCTCCCATACTCATGGATCAGTAGTATTTAACTTGTTAAAAATTGTTATCCTACCTAATTCAAGGCAATCCCCACCAAAACACCAACAGAATTCTTTACAGATTTTGAAAGGACAATACTCAATTTCATATGAAAAAAGAAAAAACCCAGGATAGGTAAAACAATCCTTTACAATGAAAGAACTTTTGGAGGTATCAACATTCCTGATTTCAAGCTTTACTAAAAAGCTATCATAATAAATACCACATGGTATTGGCATAAAAACAGACAGGTTGATGCAGTATATAGGTAATCTATACTGGAACACTAACACTCAAACCAATAATGAACATTTGTGTTTGAAATTTGTATCATATGTATTACTTTGACAAAATATTGTTTTCTTTAAAAAAAGAGTTATGAAGAACAGAACCTTGCAATATGAAAATAATGTCAACTATAAGTCTACCCTAAATTTTAAGTTAAATTCAAGGAGCTTTGTTCTTGTTACTTGTTGATTTTTTTTCTGTTTTGTTGTTTTCTTTTACAACACAGGGTTTCTCTGTATAGCCTTGGCTGTCCTTCAACTTGCTTTATAGACCAGGCTGGCCTCAAAATCAGAGAGACCCACTTGCCTCTGCCTTCTGAGTGCTAGGATTAAGGTGTGAGACCACCACCACCTAACAAGGAGATATTTTTTAATTAAAGAAAATGACCAATTTTAGACAGTCAAGAAACACCCAAGTGTATTACAAACCTGTTTACACAGTTTTTCTTTTTCTTTTTTTGACATAATGTATATTTTTATTGGTAGCAATCATCCTTTTCAACAAATTTCCAGAATGTGTTCCTCTTGTCTAGACAAAGGCATACCCTCTAACCAGTGATTCATCCACCTCAAATTCCAGCTCTAACTGTAGCAAGGGTCACTCTACTCATGACTACTCTGAGTTTATGTTTTTAATGTTCCACAAAAGTGGAGTCATGCTATATTCATGTAGCTATGTCGGGTTTATTTGCACTGATCTTAATGTTCTCCCCTTTCATCTGTGTTATCACAGACACCACAGCTCTTTCTTCTTTCAAACCAAATATGATCATCAGTCATACATATTTCTACTTTGTTAACCAGAGAAACTTTCATAGTTTATTCAATAGAGGCTGTATTAATTTACATCTCCATTGCTAGGGTTTGTCTATTAAAGTTGTGGTCATCAGATGCTCAGGATGGTGATTTCACTGTATGTGAGGTCAAGTAATTAGGACTTTAGAGAACTGTAGGGTCTTGGATTTCTTCTTCCATTTTGCTTCTTGTTTGATGAAGACAGCACTTTGCTTCATCTGTTACAGCCATGTACTCCTTTGGTGACAGTCCTGCAATGAAGCTGCTCCATAGTAGGCTGCAACCACTGTACCTTGTGATTATTATGGTAAAGCAGCACTAAGCAATGCAAGTGTGTAGCTGAGGTTTTCTCCAGTTCTGCCTGGTCCATGTTCAGGACAAATCTCTCTCACCTGCCAGTCCTACAGCTGCTCAGACCCAACCAAGTAAACACACAGAGACTTATATTACTTATAAACTGTATGGCTGTGGCAGGCTTCTTGCTAACTATTCTTATATCTTAAATCAACCCATTTCTATTAATCTATAAGTTGCCACATGGCTTGTGGCTTACCAGTATCTTTACATGTTGCTTGTCATGGCGGCAGCTGGCAGTGTCTCTCTCACTCTGCTTTCCACTTCCCAGAATTCTCTCTCCTTGTCTTGCCTATACTTCCTGCCCGGCTACTGGCTAATCAGTGTTTTATTTATTAACTAATCAGTGCAACACATTTAACATGCAGAACATCCCACAGTACAAGTATTCTCTTTTCCCTATATCATTGCTGGTACTTATTAAAATTTGCCCCTTGGAGAAAAACTTTGAATTCTTGATGATTACTGACGTTGAACATATTTTCCAGTTAGACATTGTATGTCTCTTTTGAGATACGGATTTCCATGCCCTTACCCATTTTTTTTTTCCCTTTCTTTTTTTTTTTTTTTTTCTTTATTTTTTTTTTAATTTTTATTTTGCAATACAATTCAGTTCTACATATCAGCCACAGATTCCCTTGTTCTCCCCCCTCCCGCCCCCCTCACCTTCCCCCCAGCCCGCCCCCCATTCCAATCTCCTCCAGGGCAAAGCCTTCCCCACAGACTGAGATCAACCTGGTGGACTCAGTCCAGGTAGGTCCAGTCCCCTCCTCCCATGCTGAGCCAAGGGACCCTGCATAGGCCCCAGGTTTCAAACAGCCAACTCATGCAATGAGCACAGGACCCGGTGCCACTGCCTGGATGCCTCCCAAACAGATCAGGCCAATCAACTGTCTCACCCACTCAGAGGGCCTGATCCAGTTGGTGACCCCTCAGCCATTGGTTCATATTTCATGTGTTTCCGTTTGTTTGGCTATTTGTCTCAGTGCTTTATCCGACCTTGGTCTCAACAATTCTCTCTCATATAAACCCTCCTCATTCTCGCTAATTGGACTCCCAGAGATCCACCTGGGGCCTAGTCATGGATCTCTGCCTCCAGATCCATCAGTAGTTGGATGAGGTTTCTAGCACGACAATTAGGGTGTTTGGCCATCCCATCACCAGAGTAGGTCAGTTCGGATTGTCTCTCGACCATTGCCAGCAGTCTGTTGTGGGGGTATCTTTGTGGATTTCTGTGGGCCTCTCTAGCACTTTGTTTCTTCCTATTCTCATGTGGTCTTCATTTACCATGGTCTCCTATTCCTTGTTCTCCCTCTCTGTTTTTGATCCAGCTGGGATCTCCCACTCACCCAAGCTCTCTTTCCCCCGACCCTCGCCCTTCACTACCCCCACTCCTGTCCAGGCTGTTCATGTAGATCTCATTCCATTTCTCTGTCGTTGGGCGATCCCTGTGTCTTTCTTGGGGTCCTGTTTTCCAGGTAGCCTGCCTGGTGATGTGAGTAGCAGTCCAGTCATCCTTGTTCCACATCTAGTATCCTGTTATGAGTGAGTACATACCATGTTTGTCTTTCTGAGTCTGGGATACCTCACTCAGGATGATTTTTTCTAGATCCATCCATTTGTCTGCAAACCTCATGATGTCATTGTTTTTCTCTGCTGAGTAGTATTCCATTGTGTATATGTACCACATTTTGTTTATCCATTCTTCAGTTGAAGGGCATCTAGGTTGTTTCCATGTTCTGGCTATTACAAACAACGCTGATATGAACATAGCTGAACAAGTGCTCTTGTGGTGTGGTTGAGCATTCCTTGGGTATATGCCCAAGAGTGGTATAGCTGGATCTTGGGGGAGATGGATTCCCAATTTTCTAAGAAATCGCCATATTGATTTCCAAAGTGGTTGTACAAGCTTGCATTCCCACCAGCAGTGGAGGAGAGTTCCCCTAGCTCCACATCCTCTCCAGCATAAGGTGTCTTCAGTGTTTTTGATCTTAGCCATTCTGACAGGCGTAAGGTGGTATCTCAGAGATGTTTTGATTTGCATTTCCCTGATGATTAGGGATGTTGAGCAATTCCTTAAATGTCTTTCAGCCATTTGAGTTTCCTCTGTTGAGAATTCTCTGTTTAGTTCTATAGCCCATTTCTTAATTGGACTGTTGGGCATTTTGATGTCTAATTTCTTGAGTTCCTTATATATTCTGGATATCAGTCCTCTGTCAGATGTGGGATTGGTGAAGATCTTTTCCCATTCTGTAGGCTGTCGCTTTGCTTTGTTGACCGTATCCTTTGCCCTACAAAAGCTTCTCAGTTTCAAGAGGTCCCATTGATTGATTGTTTCTCTCAGTGTCTGTGCTACTGGTGTTCTATTTAGAAAGTGGTCTCCTATGCCAATGTGTTCAAGACTACTTCCTACTTTCTCTTCTAGCAGGTTCAGAGTAGCTGGATTTATGTTGAGGTCCTTGATCCACTTGGACTTAAGTTTTGTGCACGGTGATAGATATGGATCTATTTGCAGCCTTCTACATGTTGATATCCAGTTTTGCCAGCACCATTTGTTGAAGATGCTTTCTTTTTTCCATTGTGCACTTTTGGCTTCTTTGTCAAAAATTATTTGTTCATAGGTGTGCGGATTAATATCAGGGTCTTCAATTCGATTCCATTGGTCCACATGTCGGTTTTTATGCCAGTACCAAGCTGTTTTTATTACTGTAGCTCTATAGTACAGCTTGAAGTCAGGGATCGTGATGCCTCCAGAGGTTGTTTTATTGTACAGGATTCTTTTGGCTATCCTGGGTTTTTTGTTTTTCCATATGAAGTTGAGTATTATTCTTTCCAGGTCTGTGAAGAATTGTGTTGGTATTTTGATGGGGATTGCATTGAATCTGTAGATTGCTTTTGGTAAGATTGCCATTTTTACTATGTTAGTTCTGCCTATCCATGAGCATGGGAGATCTTTCCATTTTCTGACATCTTCTTCAATTTCTTTTTTCAGGGACTTAAAGTTCTTGTCATATAGGTCCTTCACTTGCTTGGTTAGTATTACCCCAAGGTATTTTATGTCATTTGTGGCTATAGTAAAGGGTGATGTATCTCTGATTTCCTTCTCCGCTTTTTTGTCCATTGTATATAGGAGGGCTACTGATTTTTTGGAGTTGATCTTGTATCCTGCTATGTTGCTGAAGGTGTTTATAAGCTGTATCAGTTCCTTGGTGGAATCTTTGGGGTTGCTCAAGTATACTATCATGTCATCTGCAAATAGGGAAAGCTTGACTTCTTCCTTTCCAATTTGTATCCCCTTAATCTCCTTATGTTGTCTTATTGCTCTGGCTAGAACTTCAAGTACTATATTGAATAAGTATGGGGAGAGCGGACAGCCTTGCCTCATTCCTGATTTTAGTGGAATTGCTTTGAGTTTCTCTCCATTTAATTTGATGTTGGCTGTTGGCTTGCTGTAAATTGCCTTTATTATGTTTAGGTATGTTCCCTGTATTCCTGATCGCTCCAAGACCTTTATCATGAAGGGGTGTTGGATTTTGTCAAATGCCTTTTCAGCATCTAGTGAGATGATCATGTGGTTTTTTTCTTTGAGTTTGTTTATATGGTGTATCACATTGACAGACTTTCGTATGTTGAACCATCCTTGCATCCCTGGAATGAATCCTACTTGATCATGGTGGATAATTGTTTTGATGTGGTCTTGGAGTCTGTTTGCCAGTATTTTATTGAGTATTTTTGCATCAATGTTCATGAGGGAGATCGGTCTGTAGTTCTCTTTCTTTGTTGTATCCTTGTTTGGTTTGGGAATCAGGGTAATTGTAGCCTCATAGAAGGAGTTTGGTAATGTTCCTTCTGTTTCTATTGTATGGAACAATTTAGAGAGTATTGGTATTAACTCTTCTTTGAAGATCTGGTAGAATTCTGCACTGAAACCATCTGGTCCTGGGCTTTTTTTGGTTGGGAGACTTTTAATGACTGTTTCTATTTCGTTAGGGGTTATTGGACTATTTAAATAGTTTATCTGGTCTTGATTTAATTTAGGTATGTGGTACCTATCCAGAAAATTATCCATTTCTTTTAGGTTTTCCAGTTTTGTGGAATAGAGGTTTTTGAAGTATGACCTGATGATTCTCTGGATTTCCTCAATGTCTGTTGTTATGTCCCCCTTTTCATTTCTGATTTTGTTGATTTGGATGCTCTCTCTCTGTCTTTTGGTTAGTTTGGATAAGGGCTTGTCTATCTTGTTGATTTTCTCAAAGAACCAACTCTTTGTTTCATTAATTTTTTGCATTGTTCTCTTTGTTTCTATTTTATTGATTTCAGCTCTCACTTTGATAATTTCCTGGCATCTATTTTTCCTGGGAGACTTTGCTTCTTCTTGTTCTAGAACTTTCAGGTGTGCTGTTAAGTCACTAGTGTGAGATTTCTCCAGCTTATTTATGTGGGCGTTTAGTGCTATGAATTTCCCTCTTAGTACTGCTTTCATAGTGTCCCATAGGTTTGGATATGTGGTGTCTTCATTTTCGTTGATCTCTAGGAAGTCTTTAATTTCTTTCTTTATTTCTTCCTTAACCCATTGGTGATTCAGGTGGGTATTGTTCAGTTTCCATGAGATTGTAGGTTTTCTGTAGTTTTTGTTGTTGTTGAAATCCAACTTTAGACCATGGTGGTCTGATAGAACACAGGAGGTTATTCTAATTGTTTTGTATCTGTTTAGATTTGCTTTGTGACCAAGTATGTGGTCGATTTTAGAGAAGGTTCCATGGGGTGCTGAGAAGAAGGTATATTCTTTTTTGTTAGGATGGAATGTTCTGTAGATGTCGATTAAGTCCATTTGAGTCATGACATCAGTTAAGTCCTTTATTTCTCTGTTAAGTTTCGATTTGGGGGATCTGTCCAGTGGTGAAAGTGGGGTGTTGAGGTCTCCCACTATTAATGTGTGGGGTTTTATATGTGATTTAAGCTTTAATAATGTTTCTTTTACATATGTGGGTGCCCTTGTGTTTGAGGCATAAATATTCAGAATTGAGACTTCATCTTGGTGGATCTTTCCTGTGATGAGTATGTAATGCCCTTCTTGATCTCTTTTGATTGATTTTAGTTTGAAGTCTATTTTGCTGGATATCAGGATGGCTACACCCGCTTGTTTCTTAAGACCGTTTGATTGGAAAGTCTTTTCCCAGCCTTTTATTTTTAGGTAGTGTCTATCTTTGAATTTGAGATGTGTTTCTTGTACGCAGCAGAAAGATGGGTCCTGCTTTCGTATCCATTCTGTAAGCCTATGTCTTTTTATAGGTGAATTAAGTCCATTGATATTGAGAGATATTAATGTCCAGTGATTGTTCATTCCTGTTATTTTTTGGTGGTGATGTGTGTGTACTTTTCTTCGTTGGGGTCTACTGCTGTGGCTTTATCTATTGCCTGTGTTTTCGAGGTTGTATCTGACTTCCTTAGGTTGGAATTTTCCTTCTAGTGTTTTCTGTAGGCCTGGGTTTGTGGATAAATATTGTTTAAATCTGGCTTTGTCATGGAATGTCTTGTTCACTCCATCTATGAGGATTGAAAGTTTTGCTGGGTATATTAGTCTAGGCTGACATCCATGGTCTCTTAATGTCTGCATTACATCTGTCCAGGACCTTCTGGCTTTCAAAGTCTCCATTGAGAAATCGGGTGTTATTCTGATAGGTTTGCCTTTATATGTCACTTGGCCTTTTTCCTTTGCTGCTCTTAATATTCTTTCTTTATTCTGTACGTTTAATTGTTTAATTATTATGTGGCGAGGGGACTTTTTTTGGGGGTCTAGTCTGTTTGGTGTTCTATAGGCTTCCTGTATCTTCATAGGCATTTCCTTCTTTAAGTTGGGAAAGTTTTCTTCTATGATCTTGTTGAATATATTTTCTGTGCCCTTGAGTTGGTATTCTTCTCCTTCTTCTACCCCTATTATTCGTAGGTTTGGTCTTTTCATGGTGTCCCAAATTTCTTGGACATTTTGGTTCATGACTTTGTTGACTTTAGTGTTTTCTTTGACTGATGAATCCATTTCTTCTATTGTATCTTCAACGCTAGAGATCCTCTCTTCCATCTCTTGCATTCTGTTGATTATACTTGCATCTGAAGTTCCCAATCGTTTTCTCAGATTTTCTATTTCCAGCATTCCCTCTGTTTGTGTCTTCTTCATTTTTTCTATTTCCCTTTTCAGGTCTTGGACTGTTTCCTTCATTTGTTTCATTGATTTTTCTTGATTTTCTTTCAGTATTTTATTGTTCTCTTCCAGGACTTTATTGATTTCTTCTAATTTGTTTGCCCTTTCCTCTAGTTGTTTACAGCGTTCTTCACATTTTTTTGTCTTTTCCTCTACACGAGCCTCTAGCTTCTTCATGATGACATTCATAAGGCTATTTTCTTCTGCTTCTTCCAATTTCTGATGTTCAGGTCTAGGTGTTGGAGGAGGGCTAGGGCCTGGTGATGGTGTATTACTATTCATTTTGTTGTATGTGTTTCTGCCTTGACGTCTGCCCATCTCCTTGTGGTTCGTTCCTGGCCTTATTCGCACACTTGGTTCAGAGCTGACAGATTCAGGAAGTCTCTCTCTCTTGTCCAGATGGGAGCTCTCTTGTCCAAATTGGAAGTCCGGGACAGGATGGAAGCTCTTGTTCAGAAGGGAAGTCCGGGGGAGGATGGGTGCTCTCCTCTCTCTCTCTCTCTCTCTCTCTCTCTCTCTCTCTCTCTCTCTCTCTCTCTCCTCCAGATGGGAAATCCACGGCAAGATGGGAGCTGGGGGCCAGCCTCTAAGTCTCAAGAAGAGGCTTGGGGCTCAGGCGGATGGGCGTGGGGGCAGGGCGTGGAGACTGCAGGGTCTGCCAGGGGTCTTGGAGAAGGAGATCCTTCCCGGTGGGGCTAGAAGGGCACCTGCCCAGGGACCAGAACCTGGGCCCAAGTTGGGCAGGTCTTCCCTGGAGTTGCTGGTGCCCAGGGATGGGGTCCGGGGCAAGCTAGGGCACTCACCTGTGCTTCAGAAGGGAAGTCCTGGGCAAGATGGGAGCTGGGGGGCCTGGCCTCTAAGTCTCAGGAAGAGGCTTGGGGCTCAGGCGGATGGGCGTGGGGGCAGGGCGTGGAGACTGCAGGGTCTGCCAGGGGTCTTGGAGAAGGGGATCCTTCCCGGTTGTGGTAGAAGGGCACCTGCCCGGGGACCAGAACCTGGGCCCAAGTTGGGCAGGTCTTCCCCGGAGTGGCTGGTGCCCAGGGATGGGGTCGGGGGCAAGGTAGGGCACTCACCTGTGCTTCAGAAGGGAAGTCCTGGGCAAGATGGGAGCTGGGGGCCGGCCTCTACGTCTCAGGAAGAGGCTTGGGGCTCAGGCAGATGGGCGTGGGGGCAGGGCGTGGAGACTGCAGGGTCTGCCAAGGGTCTTGGAGAAGGGGATCCTTCCCGGTTGTGGTAGAAGGGCACCTGCCCGGGGACCAGAACCTGGGGCCAAGTTGGGCAGGTCTTCCCCGGAGTGGCTGGTGCCCAGGGATGGGGTCGGGGGCAAGCTAGGGCACTCACCTGTGCTTCAGAAGGGAAGTCCTGGGCAAGATGGGAGCTGGGGGCCGGCCTCTAAATCTCAGGAAGAGACTTGGGGCTCAGGCAGATGGGCGTGGGGGCAGGGCGTGGAGACTGCAGGGTCTGCCAGGGGTCTTGGAGAAGGGGATCTTTCCCGGTTGGGGTAGAAGGGCACCTGCCCGGGGACCAGAACCTGGGCTCAAGTTGGGCAGGTCTTCCCCGGAGTGGCTGGTGCCCAGGGATGGGGTCTGGGGCAAGCTAGGGCACTCACCTGTGCTTCAGAAGGGAAGTCCTGGGCAAGATGGGAGCTGGGGGGCCTGGCCTCTAAGTCTCAGGAAGAGGCTTGTGGCTCAGGCGGATGGGCGTGGGGGTAGGGCGTGGAGACTGCAGGGTCTGCCAGGGGTCTTGGAGAAGGGGATCCTTCCCGGTTGTGGTAGAAGGGCACCTGCCCGGGGACCAGAACCTGGGCCCAAGTTGGGCAGGTCTTCCCCGGAGTGGCTGGTGCCCAGGGATGGGGTCGGGGGCAAGCTAGGGCACTCACCTGTGCTTCAGAAGGGAAGTCCTGGGCCCATTTTTTTTTTTTTTTGGTTTTTTGAGACAGGGTTTCTCTGTGTAGCTTTGTGCCTTTTCCTGGAACTCACTTGGTAGCCCAGGCTGGCCTCGAACTCACAGAGATCCACCTGCCTTACCCATTTCTTAAACAATTGTTTCTTTTCTTCCTATTGTGTTGGGTTCCTTAAATATTTTGGATATTAATCCATAATCATATATATGTTTACAGATGTTTTCTTTCATTCCTAGGTTATCTCTTCACTCAGTTCATGTACTTGCTGTGAGAAAACTTTTAACTTTATGGGTTCTTTCATTTTTTTCCTAGTGTTCTTTTTTTTTCTTTATGAAGAAATTTTCTACTCACTCCACATTCCACCCCCAGTCCCCCCCTCCCTCCTCGAACCCCCAGCCCTCTCTCCCAAGCCACCCTGCATCCCCACATTCCCCAAATCAAGGTCTCCCATGGGGAGTGAGTAGAGCCCAACACACTGTGCCTAGGCATGTCTAAGCCTGTTCCCACCACACCGAGGCTGTGCAAGGCATCATACCATAGGCACCAGATTCCCAGAAGCCTGCCAATGCACCAGGGACAGATCCCAATCCCCCTTCCTGGGTGCCCCCCAAACAGTTCAAGCCAAACAACCATCTTTCATATCCAGAGGGCCTAGTATAGTTTCATGGGAGCTCCACAGCCACCAGTCCACAGTTCATGGGTTTCTACTAGTGTGGCTGGTCATCTCTGTACATCCTCCCATCATGATTTTGATGTTCCCTGCCTGCAGAATCCGTCCTCTCTCTCATCAATTGGATTTCCAGAGCTCAGCCTGGTGCCTGGCCATGGATCTCTGTATCTGCCTCAATCAGTCACTAGCAAAGCTTCTATGATAACAGCTAAGTTATTATCTAGATCAGGCACCCTCTGGACCACTGTCATCAGACCAAGGTAGGGTCATCCTTGTGGATTTCTGAGAGCCTCCCCATCATCCTGGCTCTTCTGATTCCCATGATGTTCTCATCTATCATGGTATCTCCCTTCCTGCACTCCCATTATGTCCCTGTTCCAGCTTGACCCTCACATTTTCCTATGTTCTTATCCCCACTCCTTGCTCTCTGCCACCCCCCAACACCCAGTCCTCTCACACTTTTTCTTAATAGAGTTTCACATTGTGACACAGGCTGGCTAGGAATTCATGACAATGCTGCTACCTCAGGCTTGCAAGTTCTAGGATTACAGGCATGAGACATTATAATTTGCTGACAATTTTTGTTTTCTTAAAGTTTTTAAAAATATGCTCGTATATATGCCTATTTGTTTGTATGTGCCTACATAGGCCAGAAGAGAGATGGAATCAAATCTCCTTGAGCTAGAGAAAGAAGTGGTTGTGAACTGCTATTTGCATTCTTGGAACTAAACTCCTTCACAAGAGCAGTAATTGCTCTTAACCACTGCAACCCACCCAGCCCAACTCATAAATTTGTAACCTGCTGTACTAATTTGGAATTTCACCTAAACCTAAATATAAATTGTAGTGGGTAGCCATTCCAGCTTTGACCTGGAAGTTCCAACCCCCATTGAGGCTTCGGTAATGATCACGCCTACAAGGCGGGGCTGAGAAAGGATGTTGAAGACCAGAGATCTGGATGTGTGGGCTCTCTTGGTTCCTGGACCCTGGACACTGTAGGTAGACCAAGCAGAGTTCTCCAGAGAACATCGCCGGACTGTGCCACACCTTTCCCAGACCCTGTTTGTTACCTATCCTTTCACTTGTAAGTTACCCCAGAAAATAAACCTCCCTTTTAACTATGTGGCGTGGCCTTAATAATTTCAACAATAATAAACATATAGAATTAACAAAATTTTTGATTTCTTTATAAATCTTTATAAACTTTTGTATTACATGTGATCAAATATTTGTTTTAAAAATCTACATTCTGGAAACTAATGTAAACAACAAAACTAAAAGTAGTTTCTCATTTCTTGCATGCCTTCTTCCTGGTTGATTTTGAGAAAACAATTTTTTTATAGATTAATATACATGCTTATGCTGTTTACTGTATAGAAATGCAGTAATTGAATCCTTAAGTATGAGAATGCCTATGTTGCTCGAATTGTATCTCATGAAATAGTAGGGTTATATTTGTTAATAAATTAATTTTACTCTGTAATGAAAACCAAAATTAGTATTTTATTCACATATTTGCTTCAATTAGAAATACCAAGATTTATATTTCAATTAGGTATTATCTTTTTATATAATAGATGTAAATTTAATTAAAATTTTGTTGTTTTATTACTGTTGTTTGTCATTTTCAAATACTCATAGTTCTGATTGTGAATGTCAGTGAGCAGGGATCATGAGCGTAGCTGGTGAACACTGATTATTTACTGTGTGTCTGAGCATTTCCAGGATCAGGGAGGTACAAAGAAGACAAGAACAGAATGAGAGAACAAGAACAGACTACATATAGAGACTGGGAGGACTATGACTTGTTCTATCAATAACTGTCATGACATGAATTATGATGTCATAAAGGTGTGTGTGTGTGTGTGTGTGTGTGTGTGTGTGTGTGTGTGTGTGTGTGTTCATTGTGTATAATTTGATGATTGGCAGTACTGGATAGATTCAGAAGCTACAAACATAAAGCTTTGGATAGGAAAAGACATTTGGCATTGCTTAATGGGCACTATTTAGTCATTTATAGACCAGGATTGACGCTTCAAAAAAATCAGTACTTCTCAATTTAGCTATGTATAACAACTTCCACATGCTGGGAAGGATCTCTCCAGTAAAAAGAAGATAGATGTAGACTGTGAGAAGCCTTTGTTAAAAAGTAGATATCTTATTGCGATAGCAAATGCAGTAAATTAAAATAGAATAAAATACTAAAAATAAAATAAAATAAAATAAAAATAAAAATGCTAAAAAGCAAGATGCTTCTATATAAGTTCCTTTAAAGACACAGGCCTTAGATTACTGAAAAGTTCTCTTTCATTTTTACTAAGTGATGTGGTCTAATTACTCTGGTCAATGAAATCAAGAAATGTCTAGTTAAATAAACTTTCACCTTTTATATGTTCATATTAATATTCATATATTTAAAGATAAACATTCTTATTGCAGGTCCATATGTATATATGTTGATATGTGGGTGCATATATGTAAGAGCGTGTTCATGTATGTGTATGCACATGTATTTGGAGGCCAGAGGAAAACATTGGTGTTGTTTCTCAGGTGGTGTATATACTTTTAAATTTTTTTCAGAGATAATGTCTCAGTAAACTGCAATACCCAAAATAGACTAGGCTGCCTGATTGGCAAGCCTCATGGATCTACTTTTGTCTGTTGTACCAGTATTGGAATTGGAAGCAGGTATCATGACACTCATATATTTTGACCTGGGTTCTGGAAATTGAAGTCATGTCTTTGTGTATCAGAGCATGCTTCATGAACTGAGCTATCTCCCAGCCCAGTGTGTGTGTGTGTGTGTGTGTGTGTGTGTGTGTGTGTGTGTGTGTGTGTTTAAGCACTATAACATAATTGTCTTCACCTCAAGGTAAGACTGGCTCAGCTCCTGTCTTCTGTTCCATTCATTTTAACAGTAAATATTGATATACTTTGCCTTTGTAAAACAAAGAGCACTGACTCAGTCCAATTTTGTACCTTACTCAAGTGACTTTTTTTTATTATTATTCAAGACAGGATTTCTCTGTGTAGCTTTGTGCCTTTCCTGGAACTCACTTTGTACACCAGGCTGGCCTTGAACTCACAGAGATCCACCTGCCTCTGCCTCCCGAGTGCTAGGATTAAAGGCATGCACCACCACTACCCGGCTCAAGTGTCTTAATATACTACCTGGCTAATTGACTTAGTTATCATTTACTCTGTTGTTCTAGGCAGAGTTCTAAGTACCATGCGTACATAACTGAGCAAAACTAACTCTACATTATCGGAGCTTATATTCAAATAAGGAAAAATATGATAAAGAATGGTTAACAAAGTTTACCAGTATTGAGAGAAATAAATATTTTCATCAACATTTTCTATATAAAAATTTCTGAAGAACAAAGAAGGTTGAAATTTTTACTCAAATAACACAAAGATGAAATATTAAGTACTCCGCAGCATAAGGAGTAAATGGCTTCTAAGGATGGACCTTAAAGAGGAAATCAAATTGTGCCTGCTTACAGCTCCAAGTATTGCTTTGTGGATGGGGTACGTGAGATGTGTTTAGGATCAGGAAACAATTATAGGTTTAACAGAAGAGGAACATTCTTGTTTTAGAAAATTTCCTGTGCAAACCTGAGAGAAAGTGTTGAGGTGATATATATATATATATATATATATATATATATATATATATATATAATTCTAAATATATTCTAAATGGCCATATTTTGCATTTGTGTCTCTAGATGTTTTATGTAGGTCTTTTATTACATCCTTTTTTCCCACTCACTATGCCCATCTTTCTCTTATACTTTTGAGTACATGGGTAAGGCTTATAGATGTTTAAAACTGTTATTCACCAATCTAATTTTTCTCACACTCTGATTTCTCTCCTAGCAATGAGATATACATACTTGTTTTTCACATGTCTGGTGTTTTATTTTTATTATTAAAAAGTAGACATTGTGAATTTTCTGTTGTTTTTAGTGGACTCTGTTGTATCCATTTATTATAGTTTTGTTATATTTATAATATATTAATATATTTTTATTTCATTCCTCAAGTTATGTTTATTTCCATGTTATTCTAACTCCTGCTTTTAAGTTTTGCTATAAAAGATTCAACATTGCCTCACTACTAGCTTAATTATTTTTATTGTTAAATTAATCATCCTTGTTCTTTAAGGACATAGGGCTTGTGAAGCCTCTTCTTATATCTCACACATTACAACTGTCCTCCTTTCTAAGTGTCAGAAAAGCAAACTATATAAACCTGAGTTATTATTCAAGCTACTCTTCTCTAGTGTTATTTTCTCATGCATTTTGAATTTTCACCTGTATATCTGCAAATTAGGCATGAAGGTGAGTGGTCTTTTCATCAAGTCCTCTAGAGGTTTCTCACTGTGGAACTCCTGTCTCTCAAGATTCTACCCACAAAATCTAGTAGTTTCCTTCTATTACTCAAAAGGTAACTGTAACTGTTGTCTATTTACTTCAGAATCACCATAGAGGTCCTATTCGATTTTCCTATGCATGCATTATGATGCTGAATATGTCTTTAAGAAGTTTCCCACACTGCATGGATAGCCAAGAACCAGAAAATGGAGAGCTCAGAGTACCTATGGTAGAACCAAACACAAGTGGGAAAAAAGTGATGAAATGATTCTTAATGATATTCTGCTATATTCATAGATTGATGCCTTGTCCAGTCTTCAACCGAGAGGCTTCTTCTGGCAACAGATGGGAGCAGGTGCAGAGACCCATAACCAGATATTTTGTGGACAGAGTCTAAAATGAAGGTCTCTATCAGGTCTCTCCCCTTGGAGCTTGGGGAACCACGTCAAAGCCAGGGAGGAAAGAAAAGATTGTAGGAATCAGAGGGGTTGGAGGACACCAGAAGAGGATGGCCCACTAGATTAACTTAGCAGGGGTCACATGGGCTCAAAGAGACTGAAAAGCAAGCACAGAGCCTACACGGGTCTGCATCAGGTCCTCTATATATTTTTTGGCTATTACCTTGGTGTTCTTGTGGAACTCCTAACTGTGGGAGTGAGTATGTCTTTTGCCTGCTCTTGGAACTCTTCTTTCTATATGGTTGCTTGTCCAGTCTTGATATGAGGGCCTTTTCCTTGTATTATTGTGTCTTGTTTTGTTGTTTGGTTATCATCTTTTGGAGGCCTGTTTTTTTTCTGAAAAGGAAACAGAGGAGGAGTGATGTTGAGGAGAGGGGAGGTCTAGAAAGGTAACTGGTAGGAGTGGAGGGAAGGAAATTGTGGTCTGGTTGTGTGAGAGAAGTATCTATTTTCAATAAAAAAGAAAAAGTTAATTTGTCATGACGTACAAGAGCAGAGGTGAGACCTAAAGTAAACTAACGCTTACATACATTATGTCAACATATGTTAGTTTGTTGTAACAGGTGCTCCATCCAGTGTGAGCAGTTTATGGGGTAAAGTCTTTTATGTATGGGTTAAGTTGGGTTAGAAGAAAACTAAATAGTTCTTTAATTTATTTAATAAACTTACAATGTCTCTAAAAGTAGCATTAATATATTAATAAATGGCTTTGTTATAAGAAAAAAGTTTGTCTTTCTGAGTCTGGGTTACCTCATTCAGGATGAATTTTTCTAGATTTGTCCATTTGCCTGCAAACCACATGATGTCATTATTTTTCTCTGCTGAGTAGTACTCCATTGTGTATATGTACCACATTTTATTTACCCATTCTTCAGTTGAAGGTCATCTAGGTTGTTTCCAGGTTCTGGCTATTACAAACAATGCTGCTATGAACATAGCTGAGCATGTGCCCTTGTGGTGTGATTGAGCATTCCTTGGGTATATGTCCAAGAGTGGTATAGCTAGGTCTTGGGGAAGAGGGAGAACAAGGAATAAGAGACCATGATAAATGAAGACCACATGAGAATAGGAAGAAGCAAAGTGCTATAGAGGTCCCCAGAAATCCACAAAGGTACCTCCACAAAAGACTACTGGCAATGGTTGAGAGAAAGCCCAAACTGACCTACTCTGGTGATAGGATGGGCTAACACCCTAACTGTCATGCAAGAAATCTCAACCAATGACTGATGGAAGCAGATGCAGAGATCCACTGCCAGGGCCCAGGTGGAGCTCCAGGAATCCAATCAGCGAGAAAGAGGAGGGATTGTATGAGCAAGAATTGTTGAGACCAAGATTGGAAAAAGCACAGGGACAAATAGCCAAACTAGTGGAAACACATGAACTATATGAACCAATAGCTGAGGAGCCCCCAACTAGATCAAGCCCTCTGGATAAGTGAGACAGTTGATCAGCTTGAACTGTTTGGGAGGCACCCAGGCAGTGGGACTGGGACGTGTCCTTAGTGCATGAGCTGGTTGTTTAGAACCTGGGGCCTATTCAGGGACACTTTGTTTAGCCTGGGAGGAGGGGACTGGACCTGCCTGGACTGAATCTACCAGGTTGAGCTGAATCCCCAAAGGAGTCCTTGCCCTGGAGGAGATGGGAATGGGGGGTGGTCTGGGGGCAGGACAGGGGGGTGGAAGGAGGGAGGACAGAGGAATCCATGGCTTATATGTAAAATTAAGTTAAATTATAAAATAAAAAAAAAACAGAAAATAAACCACTTGACAGATATGGAAAAAAATAAAGAAAAA
This sequence comes from Peromyscus eremicus, assembly GCF_949786415.1. Lineage (NCBI taxonomy): Eukaryota > Metazoa > Chordata > Mammalia > Rodentia > Cricetidae > Peromyscus > Peromyscus eremicus. Next base: position 125,021,363 of record NC_081439.1, read on the forward strand.
AAAAAAGAAAAAAGTTGCCTGTGCCAATCACAGGGTTCACCTTGCTGATTTTTCCTTCCTCTGTTATCATACACCATTACTTAACCTGTTAATTATTTCCTGAAGACCATACTTGCATACATTTTATCTAATTGTCTACTTGTACATAGCAAGAAGACAATTCATGTAACAATTAATACTACAAAGGTAGAATCAATGATCTTAATATTTTATATTTACAAAATATACTATGTTACATATTACAAATTTTTCTTATATGAATTTGTTCATTTACAGTCATATTTTTCTATAATTCATAAGGAAAAGTGAAGATTTATAGTTATTTTGAGACTTACATAGCATTTTATAACATAGTTTTGTCCTTCCTGTTTTATCAACTCATCACTGAGATTTTTCCATAAAACACATGAATTTTTATAAAAACTTTTAAATGTTGATATGATTAGTGATATGACAGAACCACAATGGCTGAAACATCAATACTGAAAAGCATATTTAACTGATACCTTTAAGATTGAAGTATAAAACTGTGGTCAAAAATTCAAGCACTGAAGTCAGACACAGGAGAATTTAAATACTTAAATCTCTGCTTATAAATTTGTTTCCTTATCTTGAAAGTCAAGATAATATTATCCTTGTTATAGGATTTTTATATAAATCAAATAAGAAACTATATGTAAAGCACTTAGCATGGAATAAGTCTCTCATGAAATTGTATTTTATTAATGGTCTTCATTTTTCATGCATGGATGAAGATTAATATTTTATTATTTGATAATGAACATCATTGTCATAGAGGAAAAGAAGGTGAGCAAATAGAAAGCTAATAGAGTTAGCCATGACCAAATTTGTGAGGGATGTGTTTACTATACTAATAGAATATTCATTTAATTTCAATGATGATTTATTTTTCATATGTCTATATGCCTCAATCTGATATTGTTTATAATATCATTTAACTTTTAAATTTGCAAATATTCACATGACCATTAATTTTTAAACTGCTATGTATTTTGCAAACTAATATATTTCTATTTAACAGTAGAAATTGCTTTATCTTTTCATCTTTAAGAATTCAATTTTTCTTTATAAATTTTTATCATTTTCCTTTCTCAAATTTTCACAGTGAAGTTTTACTAGTTAGTAAGGTATAAATTCTATTGAAATTTGAATCAATTACTTGTCTTGTCATTGGCTACTTGAACTCAGCAAGGTGACTTTTAATTTTAATATTCTTGTCTTCTAACAAATGACTTTTGAATATTTTAATATAAGTGTTCATCTGTTAATTTTTGGTAGAATTACAAGCAATCATGTCATTTAAGCTCTGATAATTTGTTTTCTACTGTTTTATTAATTCTGGTTCTAATTTTCTTGCATTTCCTATTACATTGCTGAAACCATTTTGAATGTTATTATAGTAAAACTAATTCTTCTTCCTTTCTCCCTGTGTTTAATAAGAGTAGCACTAATGTTTCAGTAGTTTATGGGATACTGTTGGGACAGGATATATTTGGATATCCCTCTCTGTTTACATATATTTTTCTAATTTAAGAAAAATAAATGTTATCAGAGAACATATCTAGAAAACTACAAATTTCAGGTAAGAGATTCATATATATTTTATGAAAATTCTTCTAGAATTTAATTCTGGAGCCCAAGATGTCCTCAAATTCATGATTCTCAGGCTCCAGACTCCACTTCCTCAATGCTGCCCTGAGAACTGATTTGTAATTTGATATTGTTTTGGAAATTTTCACCATTGCCTACCTGTACATCTAATTAATCTGGAGAAGGTTACTACGCATTCTCAAAGAGATTTAGCTCATCTGAAGTACTTTTTAAATTTTGGGCAGTGTTCAGTTATTTTGAATTCACTAAAATGGTTGAAATTATTAACAACCAGTTTTTTCTTGCAACACATTTTACACATGAACATGTATATATAATTATATAATATCTCAAGTTATTTATATACATATAACAGTTACTATGCACACAGAGTTACATATATTTACTTATGATATATTTGTATATTTTATTAAATTATATCAGAGCTATTTGTGTAAATGGTTCATTTTGGTTAAAATCACACCTGTGTTTTGTAGCTTTTCTTTTGGAAGTATGTATTACAAAGCTTATTTTAATCTGACACTCATTCTTTTTTAATAGAAGTATGAATATTAAGAATCCATTCAAAGCATTTCAATTGTTTTCTTTTTAATTGTAAGATAAACATAGATTGTAAATCTTGTTTTGTCTTATTATTTATTTTCCTCTTTTTCCATGTTATTTGGTTGTGACAGTTTGGTAGATGATGTGACAATTTTAGCCTTTTAGCTAATTTTTTATTGCAATTTCACATTAAAAATGTTAGATCTGTTGATGTATTTACATTAATTATTTCAGTCAATAATAGAGTAAGGAAACAAAGTAAATTTATTAAACACTTGTTTGACTATTTTGTACAATTTAGTTATTATCTTAAAGCAATACTTTACAATGGAAGTCATCCTCTTCCCTTTCAAAAATCCCAGAGACATCTTTGGGAATGGTGAATTACTATTTTTTCTAAGACTATTATAATATTTTTAATATATTGGAAATCTTTTTCTATTTTTTCGTAGTTATCCCTTTCATGGGTCCTAATTTATTTTTTAATTTTGCCTTTTAATTGCTACATATATGTTGTACATATTTCTGGGGTATAATGTGATATTTTCATAATGTATTAATAAAAATCTGGGTAATTATCATTTTACTGTTCTTAAATATTTATCATTTCCTTGTGTTTGGACACTTCAGACTCTTCATTTCCTTCAAGTTATACAATATGTTAATATAAATAGGCCCCATCCTCCTGTACCATATATTTCTATAATGTATTCCTATTTTCTGTCTTTTGAAACGTATTTTATAACATTACATTCTCATCCCCCAAAGAAAAGAAAATTGTCATTAATGCTTAGAAATGTTATTTGTTAGAATAAATATACTTGTCGTGAATTCTCAACATTCTGGAGCATCTATTGCAGTTTTCTTTGAAACAATAAAAATTCTCTCTTATAATAAAACTGATTAAATTTAAAACAAGCGTATTTTAAATCTCCTTTGTGTGTTAACGAGTTTATACAATCAATCACAAAAGTCAAGAAAAATATCAGTATAAATGTGAACTTTAAAGATGCAAATATCTAGTACTGAGGTAGGGAGGTTACTGTAATCTAATGAAAGAAAGGCAGACAAAGTTTAGCTTGATTATGCAAAGTCAACTTTTGGATAGAACAAGGAAGTTTGTGTCAGTAAAGTTCATAACATGAGTGGAAAGATCAATGAAGTTGCAACCATAAGACTTAGAAATTTCCACCATATCTCTTACAACATGATCTTTAAACAACTTAATTCCTCTGAGGCTCATTTCAGTAATATAAAAGAATATATCCATTTACTGTTTTGTCACAGAGTATAAGGCTTCTTACATGGATATTTTATATATCTGAATTTCATCCAAAAAGGAATTTAACGTGTAATATTTTACTGTACAAATATTTTAACACTAATCTCTTAGTTCAGTTTCATCTGAAAATGCATCGTACTGTTTAGTCACTTCTATTAAAGGGTTTTTTTTCTTCTTCATAAAATATGAGGAGTTGGTGACATTAAATTTACATATATGACTACTAGAGAAAACTCAATGCTGAGCAAGCTGAACTCCATCTTACACTTAATTAAAAGGCATGTGCTTCATTTACTGTATTTTGTACATTAACATGGGTGACTAAGTCCCCGGGATGATTCATGTTTTATTCACATGAAGTTTTCTACATGGACAAATGCAAAAGGAACTTTTCAACACATTCTTGATTGTACTGATATTCCAGTTTAATCCATAAGCCAATTTTCTACTTTAGCATCACTATGAAGCTAGATACATGTCATGTAATTACGGTACCTTCTAATACATATTCATGTAATCCTAGACACCTTCTCCATCAGAATAGATCTTATTCCTTTTTATGCTTTAAACTTAAACTAGATTAATTTCATTCCTATTGTACAATAAATTCATTGACATTCTGATCTTCCAATTTTGCTCACTCCTATTTTTTTCTACATCTAGAACACCTTTCAAACTACTTCTCCTTTCATGACATGACTAATAATCATCTTTTACACCACATAATATTAGTAACATAACCACTGTACAATAATTGTGATGCTAGTACATAGTTATTTTTGCTTTTCTCCTAATCATTTAAGTGTCAGCTACTTGAGGAAATAAAATACACATACTCACTTATTAATTCTGTATTGTTCAATAAAACAGTTAATTCCAGGAAAGCAACAACTTTTCAGCATTTTTTCATGAGGCATCTTTGTTTTAGAGAGATTTAATGTTTTTAAGTAAAGTGGCATTGCTTTAAGAACTTACATTGAAATAAATATGGACATGGCCAGCTGTTCTCTGAGATACTTGAAAATATATTGTGACATATCACAAAAGAAGATTTAGACATTTCAAACTAAGTTTGCTAAGGGTGAGAAACTGTCTCCCTGACCTATGCAATATAAAAATTCTTCCTTTTGCTGGAGGCTGTATAGCTCAGTGCTTTTATTGTTCGCATTATGGTTGTTTATTTTTTACTTTTGTTTTGTTTTCGTATTCCCACTGTTGGCCATCAAAAAAATGATTTTTCTTGCTGCCTAATGATATTGCAATTTTATAGATATGTGGAAAATCAAAGTCTACAGAGAATGATACAGTATTGACAGAATCAATCAGATGAATTAGAAAGAACAGAACTCAGAAAAATCACATGTGACCTATAATTGTGATCTGATATGTTCTACATAGTATAGTTATAAAGAACTATCTACTAGTTTATAAAAGAACTTACACAAAGAACTCTAGGCAACTAAGTAAATATGGGAGCAGGAGAGGTGGTCTCTAGAAAAGAGCATATCAATTGGTTATCCAGTGCTAAACAGTTAACCATGCAAGTTTTCATACAAGTAACAGTTTATAGACTCAATAGGTTATATTTAGGAATATATATGTGTACACAAATACATATAAGCATGCAGTAAGAATTAGTGAACAAAAGAGGTGATTGATTTTAAGGAGTGAAGATGAATATACTAGATGGTTTTGAGGGAGGACAGGGAAGGAAGATATATAGTAATTAAATCATAATCTAAAAAATTAACAGTGAATACCTAGAGCAATATTTGTTATTTACAGGAAAATTATTATTGTATTTATAATTACCATGTTTATTCTATTTGGGGGCTAGCATAAGTGAAAGTGCTGAGAGAGTTGCCTCTGTTCAATATCACCTATTAGTCCAAGGACATCTGTTATGAATTTCAAATAAAGAAAAACTGCCAGTATCTTTCTTTAAGGACCACCCATGGATGTAAACTATGGGATTAAATATTTTAAGCCTTATTATAATACCATTAAAACCAGAATTTAAATCAAGTCGAATATATTCTGATTTTGGTAAAAACTATGTTCTTGAATTTAAAGATACTAGAAGTTCTTTATAAAAGAATAAGGAAAGAAATAAATGTAGAAAAGAAAAGAAATTTGACTTATTTCAATGAATAAATTAAATTTAATTATCAATTACTAAAAATATTAAGGCCTTCTATAACTGTTAAATATTTGACTTGGATATTGAATGCACTAAACTTTCAATATTTGTTATTTAAGTGGACCATAATTGCTACTTTTGTAAAGAGCTACTGGTTGGAGTAATAGCCTGACTGTAGTTCATAAGATTGTGTTTAAAAAATAGATATTTTGAGTGGCCTCAATTATAGCTGTAGTTGTCCAGGAACAAGTAGCTGTTGTGTGTTATTTTCACAGTGGGTTGACTATAGATAACAACAATGCAAAATACATTTCAGAAAATAGAAAATAAGGCTTGAAAATTTTACCCATAAATAAATATTTGAACACATAGATATACTTTACCACATTTAAGTGTTATGCAATGTGTAAAAGCATTGAAAATCACTTGATATTGTATTAATATTTATATATTTTAGTGGTTCTTAATATATAGATACTTAATTTGAGCTCTTTGTAGAAAATACAAAAAAAATCAATCAGATCAAAAATATTTGGGTTGTAAATAATAACTGTTTTGTCATTGTTTTTATTTAAAATGAAAGATTAGATATATGAGTGTTAGATGAATGATGAACCTCAAATGGCAGGACTACAACTAAGATTCAAGGACTAGAAACAGAAATTGAAATACCTGCTGGGTATTCTAAATTTTTTCCCCTTATCTCTATACTCAGGACAAATTATAGGCTATTTTAAACTCTAGCTATAAGCTCATTATTTCTGCTTTCAAAGATATTGGACATAAAATATGGTTACAAGTAACTTACAAATATTCAGGTATCACATCTTATAAAAGAGAGATTGCAGTGTTTCATATTTACAAGAATCTGTATGGCTAACTATTTGTACTTGGTTTATCAGTTATGGCCAGGTAACAGCTCATTCTGTATGGTTCTACTTATAACTGAGACCTTAGAGAGAGGATATGCTATGGATATTGATTGCTCTGTATGCTGTGAATGTGTTGCTCTGCTTTGGTTGATAAATAAAATGTTCATTGGCCAGTAGCCAGGCAGGAAGTATTGTATAGTTTTCGACAAGCAGAGAGGAGAATTCTAGGAAAAGGAAGCCTGAGTCAGGAGATGCTGCCAGCCACCACTGCCATGAGAAGTAAGATGTAAAGTACTGGTAACCCACAAGCCACGTGGCAAGGTATAGATTAATAGAAATGGGTTAATTTAAGGTCATATAAGTAAAAACTGTACGTGGGGTACTCCTAAAAGTAATACTCCTTTTAGGAATAGCCTAAACAGGAGACCCCAACCACCTCCTGGATTATGTAGAAGGTCTGGCAAAGGCCGACATTGGACCAGTGAGTGCAGATATCAAAAATAGATATATGAGGCAACCTTTTACTGGCAGGAAATGTCTCCCAAAATCAAACGTAGTACAAACATTCCCAGCCACTGTGGAAGAAATTCCTCTCCAGGACAACTAAATAAACCAATGCCTAATGTAAAAACTGATACTGCAATGGATGATAAAACAGCTCTGATAGATGGATCACAGTTTACAAAGAATACAATAAAACAAATATTTTGGCAGACTTCCATAAATGAATAAAGACCAAAGCTTAGAATTCAAATTAATGACCTGGTTCTGGAAGGCCTGGTAGACACAGGTGCAGATGGGACTATAATTACAACAAAATCATGGCATCCAAATTGGCCTCTTCAAGAGGTAGATGTCCAACTTTTAGGAATTGGGACCCTATCTCACATAAAACAGAGTTTGAGATGGGTTGAATGCATAGGGCCAGAATGACAGAGAGGAAGGCTGAAGCCATATGTAACAATTGTAGCAATAAATCTTTGGGCCGAGATCTGTTACAACAGTGGAATACCCAGATTAAAATTCCTACACTCTCAGAAAAGGAATACAGACCAATGCATGTTTCTCAGAATAATATCATGACATACTATAAAAAACAGTCACCACCCATTCAGGTTATACACAAACAGAGCATGACTGCTGTTGAACTCTCAAAAGTACCAACTGCCTTACCTTTAAAATGGCTAACTAATAAACCTGTCTGGGTTGAACAATGGGTTTTGACAAAAGAGAAGCTATAAGTTTTAAGACAGCCAGTTCAAGAGCAGTTAAATGCTCAACACATTGAAAAATCTACCAGCCCTTGAAATTCTCCTGTATTTGTTATTTAAAAAAAAAAAGTCTGGTAATTGGAGAACGCTGACAGATCTGAGAGCTATTAATAAAGTAATTCAGCCAATGGGCTCCCTACGGACTGGGATGCCCTTGCCCTCTCTGCTACCCAAAGAATGGCCTATAATAGTTATTGACTTAAAAGACTGTTTCTTTACCATACCCTTACAAGAAAATGATAGAGAAAAATTCGCCCTCACAGTACCTAATTATAACAATTCTCAGCCAATCAAAAGATATCAATGGAAGGTTCTCCCACAGGGAATGTTGAACAGCCCTACCTTGTGCCAATATTTTGTGCAAAATCCATTACAGATAATTCATGTAAAGTTTCCACAATCCATAATTTATCACTATATGGATGGTATCCTATTAGTTGATCCAAAGTTAGACACATTAAAAAGTATATTTGAAGAAGTAAAAAAAGTTTTGCTTTGCTAGGGACTGCAAATTGCTCCTAAAAAATACAAAGAAAAGATTCTATTACTTACTTAAGATATAAGATAAAACTACAAAAAATTAGACCCCAAAAGGTACAACTAAGGAAAGATCGATTAAAGACTCTTAATAATTTTCAAAAGTTATTAGGAAACATTTCCAACTTACTGGGTATCATGGGAATACCTAAAGATGGACTACAAAATTTGGCTAACACTCTAAAAGGGGACAAAAAATTAAATAGTCCAAAAGAATTATCAGCCAAAGCTGAAAAGAAATTGGCTCTAGTAAAAAACACAATTCGAAAAACACATGTGGATCATGTGGATCCAGAACTTAAATGCATTCTTGTCATATTCCCCTCCAAACATTCCCCCACAGGTATTTGATACAGAAAAAAGGATATTATATTAAAATAGATATTCCTACCACATAAACCAAATAAAAAATTAAAGACTTATATAAAAAAGATCTCTGATTTGATTCAAAAAGGTAAATTAAGACTTTGCCAGTTAACAGGAATGGACCCAACAAAAATTGTAGTACCTTTTACTAATAAAAAAATTTAAATGTACCAACAATGCTGAGAAACATTAGGTGACTGTCTAGGCTGCCAGCTGTCTCAGTCTACTCTTGCAAGATTCCCGAAAGTTGCTTGCATCCATCTACCATTTCTCAGGTACCATTATATTCCTTCTCAGGTCTTTGATGAGAATGAAGATTAGCAGTTACAGTTACAACTTAGTATATATATATATATATATATATATATATATATATATATATATATATATATATATATATATATCTTAGATAGAACATATTAAGTATTAGATTCAGGTTCTTTAGGATAGGACACCTTTTGGAATGATCTTTGTAACATACCATTTACCTACATTCTAGACTTCTCTGGATTTTAGTATGTGTTTCTTGCTTGATATTGTTTGCATTGATTGTAGTTCCATCTTATCTAGGTCATTATCCCTCATTACTCCTGAATAATATTTGATAACCATTCCTTTGTATCTCATCTTGTATTAAGTTAGAACCTTCTTATTTAGACAAAAAAGGGTGAGATTTAGTGGGTAGCCATTCCAGCTTTGGTCTGGAAGTTCCAACCTTCAATTTAGGCTTCGGTAATTATCACGGCTACAAGGCAGGGCCAAGGGAGGGCCCTGAAGACTCAAGATTGGGATCTACCATGCTCTCTTCTTTCTTGGACCCTGGACGCTAGAAGTAGACCAAGGAAAGTTCTCCTGAGAACTCTGCTGGACTGCGCTGCATCTTTCCCAGAACCCACAACCTACCTATCTTTTCATTTGTAAGTTATGCCATTAAATAAATCTCCCTTTTAACCATGTGGAGTGGCCTTAATAATTTCACCAATAATACTCCTTTGACTTTAGTTGTTCAATTATTAGCTTTGCTATCCCCTATCTAATTCTATATACTGGTATTTAAAGTTCTACGTGACATTAGAGTCAAAGTAAAAATTTCTCTAAGTTACATGTGTGGGTAGCATTTGAATGAATAAGTAACAGCATTTGCAAGGGATAAAGATGTCCTTTAGTCACACTGGACATTACACAACAAGGCTTTTTACAAGTGTAAAAGTCCTCTAAGAGCCTTTAGCAATGTACAAATAAACTATTCTCTGTTCTATACTCCTTTCTTAAGTAAGACCTTCCACTGTCACAGGAAAAACAAAATCAAGTCAATAGAGAAAATTGAAAATAAATAAACAAATAATAAACAAACAAACAAATAAATAAATTTGAAAATAGAAAAATCTGGAATAGCTAAATTTGGCATGAGAGCATAGCTTTGCAATCAAATTTCAAGAATATAAAAATATACAGAGTGTCGCGTCTGCCTCGACCAGCAAGGAAGACGCAACACCAGGCTCTTCTCCAAGCAGTTTATTCAGGAACCTTGAACAATCTTCTGACCCTGGGGAAAGCCATCTTCTTCTTCTCTCTCACTCTCTCTCTCTCTCTCTCTCTCTCTCTCTCTCTCTCTCTCTCTCTCTCACTCTCACTCTCACTCTCACTTACTTCTTGGGAAAGCCAGCCCACGCCCTTTATAGCCACTGGGCAATCAACCCCGTAGTGCCATATGGACAATGCCGATAGGGTCAGACATATGCAAGCAAGCCAGATTAGATCCAGGTGCGCGGAAGCAAGCCAGATCCTAGCCTTAGCCAAATAAGGAGCACCTGCCATCGGGAAGGCAGAAGCCAGATGCTGGTGCCATCCTTGTGGCGCAGCTGTGCATGGCTCTCTACAGTTCCCCCTTTATTTTTTTAAGCAGCAGGCAAGAGCAGAGGTCTAATCTCTGCCAAAATACAACTTGGACATTGTACTGGTGTTAGTCCAGGTGTCATCCACCCAGAGAACACTTGACCCATCTGATACCCTTTTTTGCAGAGGGGGGAATTAGGGCATCAACCCACATGCAGTTAGACTTGCTCTTCTTGGGTTTTGCAATACAGCTAGACCCAAGTGCAGTGCACTAGCCTCACATCCTGCGAAATCAAGTTGTTAATGCAGCCAGCCAGGCCTGGGAAGACTGTCCAGCCTCTATTGCTGTAAAGGCTTGGATAATCATGGCTGCATTGCGCTGCTGAGAAACCCTTAAATGAACAATGCACCACAGGCACATCAGGGAGACAAGCACCAGTAGGCCTGCCAGGGCACCTAATCATGCCCACTCCTTTAAAAAGGTGATAGAATTTCAAAGCCAAGACATCATTTCCGCAGCGGAGGCCAGGTGCACACGGGTGGAGTTGACCGCAATGATCTCATTGCACAGGATCTGGGTCAGTTTATCAAACTCCACCGACCAGGTTCTGCTGGTGAGTCGATCCTCAGCTGCACCCGCTGGCATGCTTGTCAGAATCAAGGCTATCAGGATCAGGCACATCAGCTTCTGGGGTGTCATCACGTCTCTCCGTCTGAGGGGCCCATCACACCAATTGTTCAGGTACCCAGGTAGGGTCTAGCCGGTCCTGTGGGAAAACACAAACAGAACCTCCCGCCTTGCTCCTGATTCTCCACTGCCCTATATATTTGCAGGCCCTGATGCTGAGGGCCCCAGTTAATAAAGCATATAGTTTTATCTCATTTTAAGTTCAAAAAGTTCAAAGAAGAAATAAATTCTGGTATAGTTCAAACAAGCATCTCTGCAAATTTCATTCTCAAGCCAGAGACCTTTTTAGTTATAGTAATATTTTAAACCACATCGTTTTCGCTGTTAGCTCAGGTTTTTCTCTGTTGCATTGATTTTCCATAGATCTTAGCTGTGGATGCCTTGTTGTGCTGGTTCTGGCGTCTGCCATTCTTAGTGGCTTTTGGAGCTTTTGAAAACCGCTCAGACTGCCTGCTTTGCAGTCTTCTAGGACACTAACTTCTGTATGTCTCAGGTTCTTTCACCACATACATTAAGCTTAGATTCACAATCAACATTTACACCTTTTCACAAACTCACTTATAACATATGCTTAGGCCTAAACTCACACTCAACATTTACACATTTTTATGAACTCACATATAACATATTAACATCTACTTATTTATACTCTTTAATGAAACTATAGAACTACTTTAGCAAATATATTTCTTATTACTTCTTATATACTTCTTATATTTCTTATTTAAACTTACATTTACAACTAACATCTTATTTAAACTTACATTTACAACTAACATCTTTACTTCTTACAAGCTATTACTACATGTCTTAAGACTACCTTAGATACTTCTTGCAAACTTATATTCTTAAAGGAACTCTATGGATCTATTTTACAAACTTATATAGGGCTACCATTAGCATATATTTAACTTAGCAAACACCTAAAGATTTCTTAACACAGATTTAACAAGAGAATTTTTACAAACTCACATATCTTATTTTCATCCTGGACAGATTCCATTAGAGACTTGATGACCTTAAAATCCAAAGGTTCATGGTATCTCTGTTGAGTCTGGGCATTGAGAAACACTGGGCAAGCTAGCTGAATTTCAGTTCTAACCTGTTGCTGGAGAATTTCTCTCCAGCTCTCGCCACCAAGTCCCGCCAGTCCCAGAGCCCACTTATAAAATAAACACACAAACTCTTACATTATTTAAACTGCTTGGCCATTAGCTCAGGCCTGTCACTGTCTAGCTCTTACTCTTATATTTAGCCCATTTCTATTAATCTTTACTTTGCCACATGGCTCATGGCTTACTGGTACCTTACATCTTCCTTGTCCTGATGGTGGCTGGCAGTGTCTCTCTCTCAGCCTTCCACTTCCCAGAATTCTTTTCCTTGTCCCGCCTATACTTCCTGCCTAGCCAATGGCCAATCAGTGATTTATTTACTGACCAATCAGCAACACACTTGACATACAGACCATCCCACAGCACTTCCCCTTTTCTTTTCTTAAAAAGGAAGGTTTTAACTTTAACATAGTAAAATTACATATAACAAAACAATTATCAAGCAAGAATTACAGTTACAATATTAAAGAAGAGATCCTATCTATCTTATATTTGTAAGTTTAAGGTTTATATCTAACTTATCTTTTATTATAACTAAGGAAAATTGTAAGTATCTAGTCTTTAACCACATCAAAGACCTCAGAAGGATATACTACTACCTGAGAAATGGAGAAGGATATAAGCAACTTTTAGGAGTCTTGTAGGGTAGACAGAGACAGCTGGCAGCCTGGACAGTCATTCAAAGTTCTCTTGTAAAGTTGGGGCATCTGTCTTCAGCCCACAGGCCTAGAGTCTCTTATTCACTTTTCTCTGTGTCCTGTAGAATGTCTGGCAGTTTTCTCTGCAAAGCAGGAACCTGAAGGACCATTTTGTCAAGCAAAGTTCAGTGGTCACCTTTGTATGGGTCCTGCATGTCCAGTTGATCAGGCAGTCAAGGCAAGAACAGTTTCTTGCCCAAATGGCTATTTTTGTCAAGGTGAAGATAAACTCCGTATGGAGTGTCTTCGATGCCCATCCTCCTCTCTGAAGTAAATCGGTGCTGTCAGGAGCAGACATGTCTCACTGTCCAGAAAGTCTAAATTTTTAAAACATTTTAAATGCCATATTCTGTAGGTCTTTGAAGTGTTTGAAGACTACCTATCTATCTGAAATATAACTATGTATACCTAGAAGACTTAACTAACATGGCTACAAATATGATTATCATAGATGACTAACTATTAATCTATTTTTTAATTATCCATTACAATTTTAAATGAGTTACATAAACATAATACCTCAAACAAGAATAGAAATATATATACAGTATAACAAAATTAAGTTTAAATTTGTATCAATAAACTAAAATCTGTAGCAATGTAAAACATTTTAAACAAGTTGTTACTCTTTAAAAGTAGGTTCATTAATCTACCCTTTCATCCTATCATATCTAAACTATCCCCTTTTTTTCTTTAGAAAGAGATTGTATTTATAATCAACCTGATTTAAATAAAAATATTGTTTTTTCTCTGTCCCACACCAGAGGGCTCTTCTGATTTGGGACACAAGAATCTCTTAACCATTTTTTTTTCTTTGAGCAATATGTCTGGGTTTAGAGGGGGAGTGAGCCAATTCCATCTCTAAAGCCAGCTTGGTATATTTGGGAATTTGGGCGTAGCTTCTCTTACTACTTCCTGCTGGAGGGGGGCGCTGTATCTTCTGGAGACAGAAAGAAAATTTTAGGATCATGGAGTAGTCCGTGAGGCTGTATATCTGAGCCAGTTGACTTGAAACCATTCTGGATGTTGAATCATCTGGGCCATGGTGTCATTGGAGACCTTTCAGGGGGTCTTGGCTGGTCAAACCTGATGTATCTTAATCTGGAACAAATCCATAGTCTCTGGCTTTCTGTGGAAACAAGAGCAGAGACTCTTTTCCAAAGCAACATATCCTTATATCCAAATTTTGAAGTCAAGGTACCTTTAAAATATACATTTTGGCATAACTCAACAGCTTTTACAATCAAATGTTTTTCTGCAGTTACAAATATCAAAGAGAACATAATCCAGATTCTCTGTGTGGTAGTCATCTTTACGTGGCTTTTTTTTTTTTATATTAGCTTGAGCCTATTCCTTTTAAACTGCAGCCTTCTAAGCCTGAAACGGTGCAGTGGCTGCTGGCTCCGCCCACTTCAGCTTCCCAACATGGCGGCGGTCCGCTTTCCACCAGCTCTGGGAGCCATAACTCTCAGAAATAGTGGGTCTACACTTTTACCAAAGTAGCGTGTAGCCCAGAAACCTCTTTTTTTGTTTTGTACTAGCAAAGGCTAAATTCACCACACAGTTTAATGTGCTACTTGCAGAGGCCTCATTCCCACCATACTGCAGGTCGAGAGCGCACGCTAGGAACCTGCCAGTAGCTCAAACCGGCAGCTGCCGCTTATTTGAGAGAGACAATTAGGAAGCTGTTTTTAGGTCCGTTTTTGAATCTTTTTTCTAAGTTTTTAGGTGGAAACTCTTGCCACCACGTTGGACGCCATTTGTTGCTGGAGAATTTCTCTCCAGCTCCCGCCACCAAGTCCCGCCAGTCCCAGAGCCCACTTATAAAATAAACACACAAACTCTTACATTATTTAAACTGCTTGGCCATTAGCTCAGGCCTGTCACTGTCTAGCTCTTACTCTTATATTTAGCCCATTTCTATTAATCTTTACTTTGCCACATGGCTCATGGCTTACTGGTACCTTACATCTTCCTTGTCCTGATGGCGGCTGGCAGTGTCTCTCTCTCAGCCTTCCACTTCCCAGAATTCTTTTCCTTGTCCCGCCTATACTTCCTGCCTAGCCAATGGCCAATCAGTGATTTATTTACTGACCAATCAGCAACACACTTGACATACAGACCATCCCACAGCACTAACCTGTCTCCAAACCTCCGGGTTACTCTTCTTAATCTTAAATTTCTTTGAAAGGAGCAGCTCGTTAAGAGCCAGAAAAATTGGGTGCGAAGAAGTTGCACCCATGATACTAGCAGCACTTTTTCCTTCACCTGCTTTCACTTTCTTCAATTTTCCCACCCGCTTTGGTTGTGGCTCCACTTAATTTTCCTGTCCGCTTTGGTCACAGCTCTATGTTTCCTTTTAATTTTCCTGTCTGCTTTTGTTGCTGCTCTACGTTTTCCCGCTTTTGTCGCAGATGCCCACCTTACCTAGGGACTTACCAGTGCACTGCCCTGACTGCGAAGAGTTCTGAGCCTTAAAGGGTCCCTGAACGAGCCACCACTTGTCTGCGTCCGCCTTGACCAGCAAGGAAGATGCAACACCAGGCTCTTCTCCAAGCAGTTTATTCAGGAACCTTGAACAGAAGCCGGATGCCATCCTTGCGGCGCGTCCATGCACGGCTCTCTACAACAGAGGGTAGCTTAACTCCAAGTTGTAGTTACTGGTAAATATTATTAACTGTGAATAACTGAGGCATTCATAATAGATTAAAATAACATGGGTATAAGGTGATTCATAAGACCTGAACCATTCATGCTGGGTGATCAACCTTGATATGCTCTACCTCCCCAGACTCACATTTTACACTTTGTGCTCCAATTGTTTATTACTTCATTTTAGATCATCATACCTGGGTGGTTTTGTGTGTCAACTTGATTACGGACTCTCAATGACTTTCAAATATTACAGACATTTTCTATCTATGAACTGTTGTTGGGGTAAAAAATGATGAACTGAGTAATTTGTTCAAAACCTTAGAAGGTGACAAAGAAATAGTCCAAGAAAATTATCAGCTGAAGCTGAGAGAGAATTGGCCTTGGTGGAAAAAAAGTACAGGAATGACATGTGGACCATGTGGATCCAAAGCTTGATTGCATTTTGGTTATTTTACCCTCTAAGCAGTCTTTTACAGGAATTTTAATGCAGAGGGAAAATACTATATTGGAATGGAAATGTCTACCAAATAAACACAGTGAAAAATTAAAAACTTATGTGGGCCAGGTGGTGGTGGTGCACGCCTTTAATCCCAGCACTCGGGAGGCAGAGCCAGGCGGATCTCTGTGAGTTCGAGGCCAGCCTGGGCTACCAAGTGAGTTCCAGGAAAGGCGCAAAGCTACACAGAGAAACCCTGTCTCCAAAAACAAAAAAACAAAAACAAAAACAAATATAATAAAGGTTTAAAAAAGGATTTTTCCATAACCTGGCAACAAGCCTAGGAAATTATAAGGCAATGTCCTACTTGATCCTTTTACAATCAGACTCCTCTACCAGCAGGATGTAACCCAAAGGGTACTCAGAGGAATGAAATCTGGCAGATGGATGAGTTTCACTTTCCAGAATTTGGAAAACTGAAATGTACACCATACCACTGATACTCATTCAGGACTTCAATGGGCAATTGCTTTGAGTTCTGAAAAAGCTGAGTCTGTAATCATGCATTTACTGGAAGTTATGGCCATCATGGGTATAACTGCACAAATTAAAAATGACAATGCTCCAGCATACGTCTCTGGTAAAATGAAATAGTTATTTGCTTATTACAATATAAAGTATATTACAGGTATATCACACTATCCTACATGTCCAGCAGTTATAGAAAGTTCAAATCAAATTCTAAAGAATATGCTAAATAAACAGAAAAGGGTAACAAAAAAAAAACAAAAATAGATTACATAATGCTCTATTAACTTTGAATTTTCTCAATGCTAATGAGAAAGGAACAACAGCTGCAAAGAGACAATGGATAATAGAAAATACTACAGAATTAAATCAACCTATATACTTTAAAAATGTGCTGACCTCAGAATGGAAACCAGGATATGTGTTACATTGAGGAAGATATTTTGCTTTTGTGGATACCATCAAAATAGATGAAGGTTTGATTTGAACAAGAGAAACCTCTCAATTAGAAGAGGTGATAGTTCATCAACTAGCATGACCATCCAATTTAAACTAATTAATATCACTAACAAATGCTTTTTATCTAATCAGATACAACTTGCCAAAAGGGAACCTCCCCAAATTAGGCTTAAGAAAGGGTTTTTTGTTTTTCAGGAGAATGCAGGCTAAGGAATCTGAAGAACACTGGACAAATGAGACATCTGAAGAAAAAAAGGACAAATCGTCTAGAAAAAAAATATTCCAAGAAAAAGAGTAAATTGGCCTACTGGCATATCACATATAAAATTTCATAAGTCTTCCTAAATGTTTGTTTCTGATCTTCACTAAAGATACTTAACACAAATGGTCTTTATGTAGTTCCAGTTTAATTAAAAATTAAGGCTGGCTTTGGATTTGGAGAATGGCTCTCTCCTTCTCTAAACCCAAGCATGTTGTTAAAAGGAAAGTGCAAAATCTCTGTATCATGTCAGAAGAAAAAGCCATCTTCTGATATGGGACAGAAGAAAACGAAAAAATTAAGGGATTATTCTATTGCCACTAATCTCAATTCTTTGATTCTATTTTGATTCTTTAAAATTTTCTGAAGGTACAAATTTTATAGTAAAATTTATAAGATTTATATATACATATATAACTTTTGTCATCATATTAATGCTCATATAGAGTATTTATTAATTCTAGGAAAAAAAGGCTTCATTTAGCTGCCTATACGTGTTTTTGTGTTGGAGTCTCTATCAGTTTTCTGAAGGGAATCATGACCAGGCATAACAGTGAATATGAAGTTTCCAAAAAGATGAGGTGCCCCACAATGCTGATTCCATGTGGATAATAATAATACCACTAAGCTGACAAACATCTCCAAAAGATCAGCTTTGTACTACAAACTGCTCATAAAAATTTCTAGATGGCTAGCTGAGATGATCCAGCCTCACAGACTATTCAAATGAGGACTTGAGATAAGCCCTACACTTCTGCATTATGCAGAGACTGGAAAACAAATGTTATAGCTACCACTCTGGAACTTGACAATTAACTCAAAATATTTCTTTTCAGGATCCACAAAAGATGCCTTCACCCACAATCACTAAGAAGTAATTTTAAGGACACGATTCCCATATTCCCAAGAAATGAGGATAAATTAAGTTTGATTGAAAACAGGCTTTCCTTCTGTAACCTTATGATCCAATCCTGAAATAATTTCACCCTTAAATTTTTCTGTATGAGTCTGAATTTCTCTATAATTCATTTTAACAGATTTTCTGAAGCTTTTATCCTGGCACTTAAATTGACTATCTTTTTAAAATTTAAAATAAGTATTAGTAAACTAATAATATGCATAATTGATATTATGTACATCCCATCAACATCAATCTTTTCATGTAATTGTTCTATTTCAGGCTGCCTAACGTTTTATCAAACAAAGACCAATTTACTTCTATTGTAAAGATATTACCCATTTCTTTAATGTGGAAAAATTTTCTCTTTTAAGTAGTTTCTCCCTTTAAAATATCTGATATCTTAATTGACTTACCAAGTCTGCATAGTATAGTAGAATTACAAAAGAATTTCAAAACAGCTACCTAGATTCCGAGATGGGAATCCAGAGAGAGACAGAGAGAAAGAAAGAAAGAAAGAAAGAAAGAAAGAAAGAAAGAAAGAAAGAAAGCATAGCCACATGTTTTGGCTAAAAGCTGAAATTCAGCCTCATGCTCCTGCTTGAGCCAATTCAGGCCTGAGCTCCAGCTTCCTTAAGCTACAACCAGATGAGAATGTGATCTGACCACAAGCATCTCCAGCTGTGTGTAGGCACTAGTAGCTATGGTCAAGTGCAGCTCTGACTGTGTTCAGCAGCATCAGACCAATTATAGCTCCAGCCAGGCCTCGAGCCTGTAAACTCTGGCTGAGCTGGGGCCCGTAACCACCAATGGTTTTTAATAAATTCTTGCCAAGCTGGGAACCAATTGTAGAAGAAATTCTAAATGGTCTTATTAAGTAAAAAACACAGAGCCGCCGGGCAGTGGTGGCGCACGACTTTAATCCCAGCACTCGGGAGGCAGAGCCAGGTGGATCTCTGTGAGATCGAGGCCAGCCTGGACTACCAAGTGAGTTTCAGGAAAGGCGCAAAGCTACACAGAGAAACCCTGTCTCAAAAAAAAAAAACAAAAACAAAAAAAAACAAACAAAAAAATATAAAAAATTAAAAAATTAAAAAAAATTAAAAAAAAACACAGAGCCAAATACAGAGTTAAAAGCCCAAGAGATCCCAGCACTAGCAAAGAGCCAAAACCACCTTTTCTTACCACTTGCTGCTGTCCTTCCCCTCAGAGAGAGAGGAGACCTTCTTTCCATGTCTCTTGTGTTTTATTGCTTTCCTGTTCTGCCTTCTCATTGGCCCTAAGCCTAGCCACATGACTTCCTCATCACTGCCTGACTGTACAGACATCCTGGTCTCTATGGTTGGTGCTAGGATTAAAGACTCAAGGGTCACCACACTTGTCTGTGTCCTTGACCACACAGAGACTCTGCCTGCCATGTGATCACATTAAGGACATGGTATGGTGATATTTTATTTGTATTAAAATGTTATTTGTATGTTAATAAATAAAGTTGCCCAGGGGTCAGAGCTATTAGCAAGCCATAGGAAAGCAGGGCAGTGGTGGCACATGCTTGTAATCCCAGCCCTTGGTAGGCAGAGCTGGGTAAGTCTCTGTATGTTCAGGGATACAGCCATTATTGGATACACATGCCTTTAATCTCAATACCAATCATGGAAAATCTGGAGAGCTATACAGACAGGCCATGATGAGGCGGTCATGTGGTTGGGTTTACAACCAATGAGAAAGCAGAACAGGAACTCTATATAAAGACTTTAACACAGGGGTAGCTCTGGTTCAGAGAGGTAGGACCACTGCAGGAGGAAGGGTAAGGATTTAGCTCTTAGCTCTGACCTCTTGGCTTTCTTCTTTGCATTGGTTCTGTGTTTCTTATTTAATAAAAAGGTTGGTTACATCTACAATTGGTGCCCAACATGACAAGAATCCATTAAAAACTGCTTGGCTTGGCTTGGCAGCAGATCCGGTTTCCAGCCTGGGCAGACCAGCTCCCTAGCTCGGGCCCAGGCCTGACTGACCCACAGCTGGAGCTACTTGCAACTGCTACAAACAACTCAGGCCTGCCCTGCCAAACAGGGCTCCTGCCTATAAAGTCAAGGCTTGACTCGACTCAAGCGGCTACTTTCTCTCTTTCTCTCTCTCTTTCTCTCTCTCTCTCTCTCTCTCTCTCTCTCTCTCTCTCTCTCTCTCTCTCTCTGGATTCACACCTCGAACACCAGGTGGCTGTTTTGAAATTCCCTGGGATTCTACTGTTCTACCCAGACTTGGTAAGTCAATTAATATATCTATTTAAAAGAGAATGTTTTTCTATATTAAAAAAAATGGGCTTTATGTGTACATTGGAAGAAAATTGGGCTTTGTTTGAAATTTTAGGCACTCTGACAATGGAACAACTATATGAAAAGATTAATATTGATCGAATTATTCAGTTTATTACTTTTTTATCCTCATTTTACTATTTAAAAAGATAGTCAATTTAAGTGCCAGGATAACAGTCTTAGAAAAACTTGTTAAACTGGTAAAAATTAATTATAGAGAAATTCAAATTAAGACAGAAGAAATAAACAGTGAAGTTGTTTCAAAATTGGATCATAAGGTTACAAAAAGAAAGCCAGTTTTCACACAATCACCCTTAATTTATCTGGTAGCCATACAGCAGCTACCTGATGAGGAGAATGAACAAAATACTTGGGTTCCAGGTAAAATGTTAGACTTACAAAGATTTAAGGAGGCAATAGCATCATATGGCATGCACTCCCCATATGTAAAGCAAATGTTAAACACCTGGTCAACTTGTAATAGGATTCTACCAAAGGACTGGCAGGATTTGGCACAGGCTGTTCTTGAACCCAGACAAAATCTCCAGTGGAAAATGTGGTTCAATAATGAGGCTAAAAATATAGAAAAACAATGGAGGGATAACGGAATACAAGTCTGCCAAGATCAGATTATTGGAGAAGGCCAATATGCTTCAGTAGAAACACAATGTTTATATGATGTCCAAACCCTAGTTCTATGTCGAACGGCAGCTTTGAATGCATGGGACAGAGTTAAAGAACCAGGAAAAAAAAACTGAGTCATTTAAAAAGATTATACAGGGCCCAAAAGAATCTTTCACAGATTTCTTACAAAGATTGACTTCAGCAGTACAGAAAATGGTCCTGAATTCAGAGGCTAGTCAGATAATAATTGAATCTTTGGCCTTTGAGAATGCAAATGCAGCATGCAAAAGAATAATCAGGCCATTAAAGGCAAGATATACACCTTTGGAAGACTGGATTAGAGATACAGTTAATGTTGAGGCTTATGACCATGATGATATGTGGGTAGGAAAAGCAATTTCAAAAGGTTTGAGAAATGTTAGATGTTTTGGATGTGGAAAGCAAGGACATTTGAAAGGGGATTATAAATAGGTCATTCCTAGAAATAATGTTTCTACAAGGAATACTGGCAACAGAATGCCCCTTCCTTCTGGAGTATGCAGAAGGTGTGATAAGGGAAACCACTGGACCAACGAATGTAGATCAACAAAGGACAGAAAGGGTAATTCTCTTCCTGGAGCTTCGGGAAACTCCCAGAGGAGCCTAAGGCAGGCCCCCACAGTAAATCCAGTTCAAACCTTTCCTGCAGTTGTAGAGGCAACGCTACTCAAAGCAACGAAATAACCAAATGTCTATTAGAATAAATCATGTTGGTAGAGATGATGAAACAGAGAGAATAGGAAATTCAGGAAAAAAAAATAAAGAAAATTTTTTGGCAAACTTCTGTTAATGACCAAAGACCAAAACTAACAATAAATATAAATGGTGTTTTGTTGTCTGGTCTGGTAAACACAGGTGTGGACATTACCATAAATGCACCAGAATTTTGGCATCCAACTTGGCCTCTTCAGGAGGTAAACGTTCAACTGTTAGGAATTGGGACATTATCTTGAGTGAAACAAAGTGCAAGATGGCTTGAATGTATAGGTCCAGAAGGACAGAAAGGAAAATTAAACCATATATGGCTAACATAGCTATGAACCTGTGGGGTCGAGACTTGTTACAAAAATGGAATACTCAGATTAATATCCCTCTAAGCTCAGAAACAAATCATAAACTAGTACATGTTTCTGAGAGAAAAATTAAAAGATATTATTCTAATGAGTGCTCACCAGCCATCCATGTCATACAAGAACAGGGCACAACAACTGATAATCTAAAAACACCAACAGCTCTACCTTTAAAATGCTCAACAGGCAAGCCTGCATGGGTTCAGCAATGGCCTTTAACAACAGAGAAGCTCCAGGCTTTAGAAGAGCTGGAAGAAGAACAGTTAAATGCTCATCATATTGAAGAATCAAGCAGCCCTTGGAATTCTCCTGTATTTGTTATTAAAAAGAAATCTGGTAAATGGAGAATGGTAACAGACCTTAGAGCAATTAACAAAGTAATTCAGCCAATGGGCTCTTTACAATCTGGATTTCCTTTGCCTACTCTGTTACCAAAATGATGGCCTCTCATAGCTATTGATTTAAAAGACTGTTTCTTTTCAATACCCTTACAAGAAAAAGACACAGAAAGATTTGCTTTCACAGTGCCTACTTATAAAAATTCTCAACTGGTTAAAAGATTTCAATGGAGGGTTCTCCCACAGGGAATGTTGAATAGCCAAACTTTGTGCCAATATTTTGTACAACAGCCATTAGAAGTGGTACGTAAAAAAATTCCTAAATCTATAATTTGTCATTATATGAATGATATTTTATTAGCTGACTCAAATGCAGATACTTTAGAAAGAATGTTTGAAGAAGTAAAGAAAATTTTGACTTGCTAGGGATTACAAATTGCTCCTGAAAAGATACAAAGAGGAGATTCTATTAATTATTTAGGATATAAAATAGAGCTACAAAAAATTAGACCTCAAAAGGTATAAATTAGGAGAGATAGACTACAGACTCTTAATGACTTTCAAAGATTATTTGGAGACATTTCTCATCTAAGAACTTTTGTTGGGGTAAAAAATGATGAACTGAATAATTTGTTTAAAACCTTAGAAGGTGACAAGGACTTAAATAGTCCAAGAGAATTATCACCTGAAGCTGAGAAAGAATTGGCCTTGGTAGAAAAGAAAGTACATGAAGGGCACGTAGATCATATTGATCCAAAGCTGGATTGCATTTAGGTTATTTTACCTTCTAGGCATTCCCCAACAGGAATATTAATGCAAAGGGAAGATATTATATTGGAATGGATATTTTAACCAAATAAACCAAATAAAAAATTAAAAACTTACGTGGAAAATATCTCTGACTTGATTTGGAAAGGAAAATTGAGACTTTGTCAATTAGCAGGAATAGACCCAGCAGAAATTGTCGTACCTTTAACTAAGGAGGATATTGAAAAATTATGGATAGAAAATGAAGCTTGGCAAAAAGCTTGTAGCAATTTTTTGGGAGAAATTAACAGCAAATATCCCAAAAGCAATAGAATTGATCTTATAAAGAGAGCTGATTGGATCTTGCCTCGAATTGTGAGGAAAAAACCCATTTCTGGAGTTTGTACATTTTATACAGATGCCAACAAACAAGGAAAGGCAGGTTACAAATCAGAAAATTTAAGTAAAGTGGTTCAAAGTCCTTATAATTCAGTTCAGAAATCAGAATTGTATGCTATTCTGTTGGTATTAATGGATTTTTCAGAACCTCTCAATGTAGTAACTGACTCTCAGTATGCTGAAACAGTAGTATTACATATTGAGACTGCAGAATTTATCCACGATGCTTCAGAATTAACTTCACTATTTATTCAATTACAAGATACAATCAGCAAAAGGAGTCATCCTTTATATATAACTCACATCCGATCCCATACTGGTCTGCCAGGCCCTCTAGCACAAGGCAAATGATGAGATGGATAAATTATTGATAGGAAATGTGCTGGAGGCCTCTCAATTTCATAAAAATCATCATGTAAATAGTAAAGGTTTAAAAAAGGATTTTTTTCATAACCTGGCAACAAGCCAAAGAAATAGTAAAGAAATGTCCTACTTGTTCCTTCTACAATCAAATGCCATTACCAGCAGGATGTAACCCAAAGGGTACTCAGAGGAATGAAATCTCGCAGATGGACGTGTTTTACTTTGCAGATTTTGGAAAATTGAAATATGTACACCACATTATCGATACTTATTCAGGATTTCAATGGGCAACTGCTTTGAGTTCTGAAAAAGCTGATTCTGTAATCACTCATTTGCTAGAAGTTATGGCCATCATGGTTATACCTGCACAATCAAAACTAATAATGCTCCATCATATGTCTCTGTTAAAGTGAAACAGTTTTGCTTATTATAATATAAACCATATTACAGGTATACCACATAATTCTACAGGTCAAGCAGTTATAGAAAGATCAAACAGAACTCTAAAGGATATGCTAAATAAACAAAAAGGAGTAAAAAAAACCCCAGAAATAGACTACATAATGCTCTATTAACTTTGAATTTTCTCAATGCCAATGAGAAAGGAACAACAGCTGCAGAGAGACATTGGATAATAGAAAAAACTACAGAATTAAATCAACCTGTATACTTTAAGGATGTGCTGACCTCAGAATGGAAACCAAGATATGTGTTACATTGGGGACGAGGTTTTGCTTTTATTTCTACAGGAGAAGATAAGCTGTAGGTACCATCAAAATTGATAAAGGTTTGATTTGAACAAGAGAGACCTCTTAATTAGAGAAGGTGATAGTTCATCAACTATCATGAACATCCAATTTAAACTAACTTATACCAGTAACACATGCCTTTTCCTTTAATCAGATAATAACTTGCCAAAAAGGAACATCCCCCCCCCAAAAAAAAAAAAAAACTTGGAGAAAGGTTTTTGTTTTTGTCTTTTAGGAGAATGAAGGTTAAGGAATTTGAAGAACACTGGACAAATGAGACAACTGAAGAAAAGGGACAAATCATCTATCCTAAGAAACAGAGTGAAATGGCGTATGGGTATGTTATCTAAAAAATGTTATGTCTTCCTAAATATTTGTTTCTGCTTTTCTTTCAAGATTTAACACTGTTTAACTTCTAATAGTCCCAGTTCAATTAAAATTTAAAGCTGACTTTGGAGTTGGAGAATGGCTCTCTCTTTCTTTAAACTCAAGCATGTTGTTAAAAGGAAAATGCAAACTCCCTGTATCATGCCAGAAGAAAAGAGCCATCTTCTGCTATGGGACAGGAGAAAAGCCAAATTAATTAAGGGACTATTCTATTACTAATCTCAACTCTTTGACTCAATTCTGATTCTTTAATCTTTTCTTAAAGTATGAATTTTATATCAAAATTTACAAGATTATTATATATATACATTTTAAACTTTGTTAAGAAATAAATGGTCATATAGAGTACTAACTAATTCTAAAAAGCTGCATATATAGTCTTTGTGTTCGAGTCTCTTATCAGTTTTTTGCAGGAAATCACAGTCAGGCCTAACATCAACTGAAGTCTCCAGGAAGAAGATGGGGCCCCACAACAATAACAATTCCACGTGGACAATAATAACATCACTAAGCTGACAAACATCATCTACAGATCAGCTTTGAACTACAATGTGCTCAGAGCAATTTTGAGAGAGCTAGCTGAGATGATCCAGTCTCAAAGACTACTTGAATAAGGATTTGAGATAAACCCTGAACTTTGGCATTATACAAAGACTGGATAACAAAGGATATAGTTACCTTTCCTAGAATTTGACAATTAACCTAAAATTTTTCTTTTAGGATAAAGATAAATTCGCCCATACCCAGCAGGAAGCAATTTCAAGAATACAACACCCACATTCCCAAAGAGGTGGTGTGGGGTGGGTGGTTTTTTTGGTCTTTTAATGGGTTTTGGGTCTGGAATATTTTTCATTGATTAGGGGGCTTGGTTAAAAGTTGTTGTCAAGGGTAAGGAAAAGGGCTAAGCAAAGAAGATTAGATTTAAGGTTCTTATAAAAAAGAAAGAAAGAAACGAAAAGAAAAGAAATATGTAAATACTTTACATTGGATTGGATTGTTTTATATTGTATACAAATTATATATATTGAAATTGATATTGTTAGAAAATGCTATATGTATTTCTAATTGTACCGTTCATTTAACAATGTAACGTAATTTTCTGATCCTTGAATGTTGTTATTACCAACTATTAGGATATTAAGAAATGAAAGTTAGTAGTTAGACATTATAATAGAACTTGTAGTTATATTAGGTATGTTTTCAAGATTGAGTAGATATATTTTAGATAGACAGGTTATCTTCAAACCCTTCAGAGATCTACAGAATATGGCATTTAAAATGTTTTAATAACTTAGAAAATTTTTCTTTTTTGTTATGACTATGAGACATGTCAGCTCTTGGCAGTACCAATCTACTTCAGAGAAAATATGGGCATTGAAAAAACTGCAATTGGAGTTAACTTTCATTGTGGCAAAAGTTAGCCACTGGACAACAAAGTATCCTCGAATCAACTGCTGACAAACAGGACAGACAGGACACGAAACAAAGGACTACTGATTCTTGTCCAAACAAGTGTGGTTATGGCTTTATCAAAAGTCATCTTCTGAGGCCAGGTCAACATGGCACCATCCCTGAAGTGGCCTCTGCAATCCGGGAAAGGTACAGTGCCCTTTTCTTTGAAGGCAGCTGAACAGGCAGTGGGCTGATGGCTTCTGATGTGCAATGGGAAGGTAGCTGAAACAGTTATTCTTGAAGAGTAATTAAGCTCACACCTCTCAACAGTAGAATGGCATTTAATAGAGGGATGTGGAGAAGAACGGGATGCTGAAATGAAGCCACATACACACATAGCCAAGAAGAATGGACAGCTGAATTAAAAAAAACATCAACAATTTCCAGAATGTGAAATCCTGAATCATGACATGACACTAGTGGAATTCAGGTGTTTCTGGTATATAGACTGCTCTCACCCAATGGGAGGTTGAACTGTTGACCTGTGTACATCCTACTTCACAAATGAGTCTGTCAGATACACTAAGCCTATAGGCTGAAGATGATGCCCCAACACTGCGGAGAAACCTCAGATGACTGTCCAGGCAGCTGGCTGTTTCTGTCAACTCACAATTTTTTGGAAGTTGCTTGCATATACTTCCTGTTTTTATTTTTTTGTTAGCTAATATTATTTCCTTCTTGGGTCTCTGAGGGAGTTGAAGATTAGTTAGTTATAGTTGAAGATTAATTAGGATAGAAAGTGAATTAGATACAATGGAATAGATAATGGAATTATTTTCTCTGAATTTGTCAAATACAAATGAACTAGACATTGTTTAGGTATTTATTACTTGTACATATTGTATATAGTTATTGTACTTTTGTATATAGTTTTTCTTATGTTAGTTATAGGCTTTTTCTTTTTTTCCTTTTTATTAAAATAGAAAAGGGGAAATATGGTGATATTTTATTTGTATTAAAATGTTATTTGTATGTTAATAAATAAAGTTGCCCAGGGGTCAGAGCTATTAGCAAGCCATAGGAAAGCAGGGCAGTAGTGGCACATGCTTGTAATCCCAGCCCTTGGTAGGCAGAGCTGGGTAAGTCTCTGTGTGTTCAGGGATACAGCCATTATTGGATACACATGTCTTTAATCTCAATACCAATCATGGAAAATCTGGAGGCCTATACAGACAGGCCATGACGAGGTGGTCATGTGGTTGGGTTTACAACCAATGAGAAAGCAGAACAGGAACTCTATATAAAGACTTTAACACAGGGGTAGCTCTGGTTCAGAGAGGTAGGACCACTGCAGGAGGAAGGGTAAGGTTTTAGCTCTTAGCTCTGACCTCTTGGCTTTCTTCTTTGCATTGGTTCTGTGTTTCTTATTTAATAAAAAGGTTGGTTACATCTACAGCATGGGCTACCACCACCTGACTTCTATTCCTGGTTCGCTAATGACATCTGATCTCCAGGTAAACTTATTTATTAGTATGCAAATAAAATCACATTTCAGCATAATTAAAATATCACCACATAGATTTTTTCTTTTATTGTATCTATGATACATGTCTGCTTCTGGCAGCACCAATCTACATCACAGAAGATATGGCCTTTGAGGAGACTTAATATTGAGTTAACTTTCATTTTGGCAAAAGTTAGCAAATAGGCAACAAAGTGCCCTTACATCAACTACTGACAATATGTTATCCAAAATGGACAAACAGGACACAAAACAAAGGACTTGATCCTTGCCAAGACAAATGTGGCTGCAGCTTTGACAACCAGAATCCTTTGAGGCCAGGACAGTATGGCACCATTGCTGAAGTGGATTTGAAATCCAGAAATGATACAATGCCCCTTTATTCAAAGGCAGCTGAACAGGCAATGGACTGATGGCTTCTGGTGGGCAGTGGAACAGTAGCTGATATAGTTATTCTTGAAGGAGTAACTATGCTGATGGAGTCTAACGTCTAAGTGTTTGACTGGCATTTAATAAAGGAGATTAAGCTACCCACAAGCTGAGAATAATGGGATGTGGAGAAGAATGGGATGCTGAGATGGAGCCACCCACAAGCCAAGAAGAATGGACAGCTGAATTCCAAAAGCACCAGCAATTTCAAGAATTTAAAATCTTGAATCATGAAAGGACACTTGTGGAATTCAAGTTTATCTGGTACATGGAATACTCGAACCAAATGTGAGGTCAAGCTGTAGGCCTCATATATCCTACTTCACAAATGAGTCTGTCAGATATGCTAAGGCTGTAGGCTGAAGATGATGCCCTAACATTGCAGAGAAACCTCATGACTGTCAAGGAAGCTGGCTGTTTCTGTCATCTCACATTTTATTGGAAGTCGCTTGTTCATACTTCCTGTTTTACTAGGTAATATTATTTCCTTCTTGGGTCTCTGAAGGTGTTGAAGATTAGATAGTTGTAGTAACAATTTTCCTTTTTAAGAAATTCAGAGAAAAAACTCACTGAGATGTATTAAGTGTGTAAGTTTGAAAGACATCATAAGATTGTTTTCTGTTGGTAATTTAAGTTTGGGTAGAAAGTGAATTAGGTACATTTTGGATGCACCAAAATATGGTAGATAATGGAATATTTTCTCTGAATATGTCAAATGCAAATGAACAAGACATCGTTGATGTATTTATTGCTTGTATTATTATATATATTTTTGTACTTATTGTATATAGTTTTTCTTATATTAGTTATAAATTAATTCTTTTTCATTTTTATTAGACAAAAAGGGGAAATATGGTAGTATTTTATTTGTGCTGAAATATGGTGATATTTTATTTGTGATTTGATAAATGAAGCTTGCCTGTAGAATCAGAGGAAAAAGAAAGCCATTATTAGTAAACAAAGAAGTCAGGCAGTGGTAGCACATACCCTTAATCCTATCACTTAGCAGGCAGGATCTATGTGTGTTCAAGGCCACCCTAGGGAAAAGAGCCAAGCATGGTGACACATGCCTTTAATCCCAGTACCAACCATAGAGACCTGGAGGTCTGTATAGACAGACAGACAGAAAATGACAGAGCTGTGTAAAAAGGAAGTGCGGTAGCTGGGCTAAGAGAACCAATGAGAGGACAGAATAGCAATGTGATAAAGGTGTCGGTAGACAGGTACTATGTCCTTGCAAGCTGTGGAGTTGGTGAGGTATTGCTGTGGGATATTCTGTATGGCAAATGTGTTGCTCTGATTGGTCAATAAATAAAACACTGATTGGCCATTGGCTAGGCAGGAAGTATAGGTGGGACAAGGAGGAGAATAAAGCTGGGAAGTGGAAGGCTGAGTCAGAGAGACACTGCCAGCCGTCACGATGACAAACAGCATGTGAAGATGCCAGTAAGCCACGAGCCATGTGGCAAGGTATAGATTAACAGAAATGGATTAATTTAAGATGTAAGAACAGTTAGCAAGAAGCCTGCCACGGCCATACAGTTTGTAACCAATATAAGTCTCTGTGTTTACTTAGTTGGGTCTGAGTGGCTGTGGGACTGGCGGGTGAGAGAGATTTGTCCTGACTGTGGGCCAGGCAGGAAAACTCTAGCTACAGGGTATGGTTGGCTGATGGCTTTCCCTGATCTCTCTAAGGCTTTAACCAAATTTCTGGCTCTATGTTTGTTTGTTTTTTTTTATTTTAATAAGGTCATTTAGAAATTCAGCTACACATCGGCCTATGGTAGGGCATGATGGAGCTAGGTGGAAAAATCCAAGACAGATAAACAAAGAAGAAAGGAATATGGTGGTGATTCCAATCTGCCATCCAAGGAGCAACATGTAATGGGACACAGGTACAGCCACAGAACATGTGGCAATACATAGATTAATAGAAATGGGTTAATTTAGATGAAAGAGCTAGCTAGCAAGAAACGTGAGCCATTAGTCCACACAGTTTGTAATTATAGAAGGCTCTGAGTAATTTTTTTTATAAACAACTGTCAGACCATGGGTGGGAGAGATTCATCTGGACCTCTGGGCAATGCAGGAGTGGAGAAACTTCCAGCAACAATATAGGGCCCCAAAGAAACATTCACTGATTTCAGCAGTAAATAGAATCATAACAAATTCAGAAAGTAGACAAATAATAATTGAATCTCTGGATTTTGAAAATCCTCATGCACAGTGCAAAAAGGTAATTAAGCCACTAAAGGCAAGATCAGCACCCTTGGAGGAACGGACCTGAGATATAATCAATATTGAATCTCATGACCATGATGATGCTTGGATAGGAGAGGTGATTTCCAAAGGTTTAAAGAAAAATTGAAATGCCAAATGTTTTACTTGTGATAAACAAGGTCACCTAAAAAGAGACTGTAAACAGGGCATTTCTAGAAACAGTATTTTTTCAAGAAATAATCCCAGCAGAATGCCCCTCTCTTCTGGATTATGTAGAGGGTGTAGCAAAGGCAGATATTGAACTAACAAATGTAGATCAACAAGGGACAGACAAGGTAATCCCTTGCCTTTGCCATTGGGAAACACCTGAGGAGTCTCTCATCAGCCACCATGTAAAATTCTGTTCAGTCCTTTCCTGTCATCATGGAAGAAACTCTTTCCCAGAGCAATTAAAGAACCTAATGGCTATTTTAAGAAACCATACTGCTCTGGATGTCATAACACCATTAGAAAATAAAACAAAATTTTAAGGAGAGACCAAAAATCAAAATTGATGGAGATTAGATTTGGAAATTCTCCAAAGTTAGGGTTGGAGAAGTGTTTTGTTTTTGTCTTTCCAGGAAAATAAAAACCACCATCTTGAGAAAATTAAAGAACAAATAAACATACAAAGAAGAAGGGAGAACTACCTGGAAATACTTACCAAGAGATATAAATAATCTGAACTAATGCAATATCTGAAGTCACCAAAAGTATGATGGGATCACAGTGATGATTCCATATGGACTATGATAACACCACTTAGCTGGCAAACACCACCTAAAGATTGGCTTTGGACTACAAACTGCTCAGGACAGTTTTGAAATGGCTAGCTGAGATGATCCAGTCTCACAGACAACTCTAGCCAGAACTTGAGACAAGTCCTGAACTTTGCCATTATACAGAGACCAGACAACAAATGATACAGCTACCTCTCCCAGGACTTGACAATTAAACCAATTTTTTTTTCTTTTCAGGATCTCCTAAAGATGTCTTTGCCCTGTAGCTAGAGATTTTCTGCCTGGCCCACAGTCAGGGCAAATCTTTGTCACCCACCAGTCCCACAGCTGCTCAGACCCGACCAAGTAAACACAGAGACTTATATTGGTTACAAACTGTATGGCCATGGCAGGCTTCTTGCTAACTGTTCTTACAGCTTAAATTAATCCATTTCTATAAATCTATACCTTGCCACATGGCTTGTGGCTTACCGGCATCTTCACATGCTGCTTGTCATCATGGTGGCTGGCAGTGTCTCTCTGACTCAGCCTTCCCCTTCCCAGCTTTATTCTCCTCCTTGTCCCGCTTACACTTCCTGCCTAGCCAATGGCCAATCAGTGTTTTATTTATTGACCAATCAGAGCAACACATTTGCCATACAGACCATCCCACAGCATTGCCCTCAGACAGCAGGAAGTAAATTTAAGAACACAATGCCCACATTTCCAAGAGGTAGTGTTTGGTGGGTTTGGTCATTCAATGGGTTATGGATAATTGTCAATGTTTAGAATATTTGATTACAAGTTGTTATTGGCAATTGTCAGGAAAAAAGCTAAACAAAGGTGATTAGATTCAGGGTTCTTGTTTGAAAAAAAAAGAAAAAGAAAAAACAGAATATAGTTATGATAAGATAAAAGGTAGATTATTAAATCTAATTTTAAAAGCATCTACTAATTTTAAATATTTTACATTGGATTGGATTTTTTTATATTGTATACAAGTCATGTATATTGATACAAAACTGAGATTATTTTTGTTGGAACATATTGTACATATATGTCTATGCTTGTTTAAGGTATTGTGCCTATATAGTTCATTTAACAATGTAATACAAATTAAAAGTCCTTGAAAGTTATTATTATAAACTATTTATGGTAATTAAAAAATACAGGTTAGTAGTTAGTCACCTATTATAGTTGAACTTTTAGTCATGTTAGTTATGTTTTCAAAGTCAAAGAAATATATATTAGATAGCCAGGTCATCTTCAAATACTTCAGAGATCTATAGAATATGGCATTTAAGATGTTTAATAACATATTTTTTATGATAATGAGACATGTCTGCTCCTGGCTGCACCATTCTCTTTCAGAAAAGATGATGGACATTGAAGAAAACATCATATCGAGTTTACTTTGTTTGTGGCAAAAGTTGGCCACTGGGCAGGAAAGTGCTCTTGCCTTGACTGCTGACAGTATGCTGTCCAAATGGACAAGCAGGACATAAAAGAAAGGCCTGCTGAACCTTGCAGAGATAATGTAGGAAGCCTCTTCAGATTATCCTACTTCATAGAAAAGTCTGTCATACATGCTAAGCGTGTAGGCTGAAGACAGATGCCCCAACATTGCAGAGGAACCTTATTTAGGTGACTGTCCATGTGGCCAATTGTTTCTGCCATTTCTCACATTTCTTGGAAGTCACTTGTTCATATTTCCTTCTTACTCAGTTAATATTATTTCCTTCTCTTATCTCTGATGGAGTTGAAGATTTTATAGCTATAGTTTTCCTGGTTAACAAATTCAGAACAGAAATTCACCAAAGAGGTGTAAAGTGTATAAGTTTGAAAGACATCAAAAGATAGTTTTTGGTTGGTAATACAAGTTAGAATATGAAGTGAATTAGGTACTCCACTTTGGACTCACCAAATTGGATAAATAATGGAGTATTTCTTCTGAATTTCTCAAATGTTAATAGACAGTTATTGTACTTATTGTATGTAGTTTTTCATATATTAGTTATAAACTTTTATTGTTTTAAACAAAAAAGTGTAAATGTGGTGACATTTTGTTGTACTCTAATAAAACTTTCCTGAAGATCAGAGGACTGAACCAGCCACAGAGTTAAACATAGAGGTCAGATAGTGGTGGTTCACACCTTTAATCCTAGGACTTGGGAAGCAGAGATCTGTCTGGATCTCTGTGAGTTCAAAGCCATACCAGGCTACAAGAGATTGATGCAGTCTAGGAGAGAAACAGAGCCTGGCAGTGGTGGTACACACCTTTAACTCCAGTATTTGGAAAGCACACACACTATTAATCCTAGCACTAGGAAGGTTGAGATAGGAAGTAAAATGTGTGGGCAGAGAAAGGCATATAAGGTATGAGGAGACAGCAATAGAGACCTTTCAGCTGAGGATTCAGGGGCAATAAGTCTGAGGATTTGTGGAGACAGGATCTTCTCTTTTTAGCTGAAGAGTTGTAGAAGTGAGAAGTGGCTGTGGCTTGTTATCGTTCATCTTTCAGCATTTACCCCAATATCTGGCTCTAGGTTTCTATTGCAAGACCAGTTAGGATTTTATGCAACATATTACTAATGGTAGATAAACTAAGACATTAATAATAGTCCAAAATATAATGTGTCTATGGTATTTTATAAGACTATGAAACATGCAGACTGGGTTAGCCACTTTTATATGTTCCACCCAGCTTATGTTTTCAAACGTTGAAAGTTAATTGTGCTTTATCTACTTTGAGAGCAATGTTCATGCCACCCTCATGCTATTGGGTACCCTAAACTCTGAACTAAAAAAACCCCTTCAGAAATTTCCCAAATTCAGTGACATTGCCAAAGATTCATCTCAAGCAGTCTGAAAAAAATCTTTTTCAGTTATGAAAACCAACATTTAATTATACCTGATTACCTGCATGGTTGCTAAGAGATATCTCTTTTTCAGTTGTGAAAAGCAACATTTAATTATACCTGATTACCTGCATGGATACTGAGAGATATGATGGCTTACCTATAAGAGTTTCTGACCATCATAAAAACATCCCACAGCACCAGACAAACAGAATTTTGCCAGTTGGGAAATTTGAAGTTTAAAATGACTTAAGTAAATCAATGAATTTTATTCTCTTCTTGATAGAGATTACAAGAGAGCTGGTCTCTGGTGATATTTTGTTTGGGTTTTTACAAAAAATCTTGCCTGGGGATCAGAGTGCAGAGCTAGCCAATAAAGGCCAGACAGTGGTGGCACACACCTTTAATCCCAGCACTTGGGAGTAGAGAACAGGAAGTTATATGGTTGGGCAGAGAGAGGAAGTTATGAGGCAGGGTGGAGACAGGAGCTCCAGGCCTTTTAGGGTGAGGATTTGGTAGAGGTAAGAAGTCTCTCTATTGGCTGGATGCTTTACTGATCCTTTAGCATTTACCCTGATATCTGGCTCTGGGTTTTTATTATTAAGACCAATTAGGATTCATGCTACATTTAGTGTCCAACATTAGGGCATAAGCTGAACACAGCTGGAGTCACTACCCTGAAGGCAAAATTTCTGTTGCAGCTAATCTATAGCAAACTCCATAGGCTTTTAGGCTCCAAAAACCACAGGAGTTAGCCACTTTCACATGTTCCTGTGTGCGGATGGTTGGATCTTTGGCTTCTCCTGATGAGTGGTGGGCTCTCCTGGAACCCCTCATTGTGCTATCACACTAGGTAGCTGCCTTGAAACCTGCTAGGGCTTCTACTGTCCTATGCAGGAGCAATTAGTCTCACATCTGAATCCTCAGCAGCAGCAGATTTGGTGAGATAAATGGGAATTCTTAAAGGGAGAAATTAGTTAAATGAGAGAGTTTTTTCCCACATTAAAAAAATGGGAAAAAACTATTACAATGGCGAGAGTTAGGGCTCTGTATGATAATATGCTGGATGGTATTGAGAGCCACCAATAGTGAAAGTCCATGAGAGTATACAACAGTGACAAATAATGTTCAGAAGGTCAACCTATCAGAACTAAGGGTTCTGTGCTGTGGGATGTATGGCAAATGTGTTGCTAATTAATCAATAAAACACTGATTGGCCGTTGGCTAGGCAGGAAGTATAGGCGGGGCAAGGAGGAGAATAAAGCTGGGAAGTGGAAGGCTGAGTCAGAGAGACACTGCCAGCCACCATGATGAGAAACAGCTTGTGAAGATCCTGGTAAGCCACGAGCCATGTGGCAAGGTATAGATTAAAGGAAATGGATTAATTTAAGCTATAAGAACAGTTAGCAAGAAGCCTGCCACGGCCATAAAGTTTGAAAGCAACATAAGTCTCTGTGTTTACTTGGTCGGGTCTGAGAGGCTGTGGGACTGGCAGGTGAAAGAGATATATCCTGACTGTGGGCCAGGCAGGAAAACTCCAGCTACAAATGGCGTCCAAAGTGGTGGCAAGAGTTTCCACCTAAAAACTGAGAAAAAAAGATTCTAAAACGGAGCTAAGATCAGCTTCCTAATTGTCTTTCTCAAATGAGTGGCAGCTGCCAGTTTGAGCTACCAGGTGGGTTCCTAGCATGTGTGCTTGACCTGCAGTATGGCAGGAATGAGGTCTCTGCAAGTGGCACATTAAGCTGTGTGGTGGATTTAGCCTTTGCTAGTACAAAGTAAAAAAAGAGGTTTTTGGGCTACACGCTGCTTGGATAAAAACATAGACCCACGATAGCTCCCAGAGCTGATGGTAAAGTACCACGGCCATGTGGGGAAGCTGAAGTGGGTGGAGCCAGCAGCCACAGCAGCTGCAGTTTAAAGCAATAAATTCACAATAAGACAGATTCAGATGTAATAGTTTACAATGTGTGTAAAAATGTACATAGGCTTGAAAGAGAAAGAAAAAGGAATATATACAGTTATATAAAGAAATAAATAGTTTTTATAAATAAAGTCTTTAAAGAGACAGTAAAGGTAGTATAAAAAAATAAGCCACGTAAAGATGAATATTACACAGAGAATCTGGATTGTGTTGTCTTTGGGATTTTTAACTGCAGAAAAACATTTGATTGTAAAAGCTGTTCAGTTATGCCAAAATGTATATTTTAAAGATACCTTGACTTCAAAATTTGGATATAAGGATATGTTACTTTGGAAAGGAGTCTCTGCTTTTGTTTCCACAGAAAGCCAGAGGCTATGGATTTGTTCAAGATTAAGATACATCAGGTTTGACCAGCCAAGACCCCCTGAAAGATCTCTGATGACACCATGGCCCAGATGATCCAACATCCAGAATGGTTTGAAGGCATCTGGCTCAGACGATACAGCCTCATGGACTATTCCATAATTCTAAAATTTTCTTTGTTTCCCCATAAGATACAGCGCCCCCTTCCAGCAGGAAGTAGTAAGAGAAGCTACGCCCAAATTCCCAAATTATATGTAATTTTACTTTGTTAAGGTTAAAACCTTCCTTTTTGAAAAAAAAAGGGGGGGAAGTGCTGTGCGATGTATGGCAAATGTGTTGCTAATTAATCAATAAAACACTGATTGGCCGTTGGCTAGGCAGGAAGTATAGGCGGGGCAAGGAGGAGAATAAAGCTGGGAAGTGGAAGGCTGAGTCAGAGAGACACTGCCAGCCACCATGATGAGAAACAGCTTGTGAAGATGCCGGTAAGCCACGAGCCATGTGGCAAGGTATAGATTAAAGGAAATGGATTAATTTAAGCTATAAGAACAGTTAGCAAGAAGCCTGCCATGGCCATAAAGTTTGAAAGCAACATAAGTCTCTGTGGTTACTTGGTCGGGTCTGAGAGGCTGTGGGACTGGCAGGTGAAAGAGATATATCCTGACTGTGGGCCAGGCAGGAAAACTCCAGCTACAGTTCTGTTAGAGGAAACCATCATGCAAGGTGTTATGGAATTACTGCTTTTTGAATGAACTGGCTGTCTCTTGTTGTAAACTTCTTGTGCACAAACAGCTATGATTCTCCCCATTTAGCGTGCATTTCCATGTTATGTGTACATGTAATCTCACTATCGCATCTCAATCTTGGGCATAACTTTTCCTATACATTTGGAGTAATTGGACAACTGTTCCCAGCTGTGTTTATTTTTCATTAACATATGTCTAGCCAGAGCCATTCTCCAGACAAAAGTATTTCAGCAAAGATACATTTTTTCAAGGACAAAACTGCACATAGATAAACATCAGCTCATCTCATTCACAGATAGAGAAAAAAACCACTAACAATTAAATCCTCAACTCCTTACCTTCACCCCGGGTTATTTACACAAGACCCTAACTTAAGAGATTTACTGCATGCCGGGCGGCGGTGGCGCACGCCTTTAATCCCAGCACTTGGGAGGCAGAGCCAGGCGGATCTCTGTGAGTTCGAGGCCAGCCTGGGCTACAAAGTGAGTTCCAGGAAAGGCTCAAAGCTACACAGAGAAACCCTGTCTCGAAAA
This sequence comes from Peromyscus eremicus, assembly GCF_949786415.1. Taxonomy (NCBI): domain Eukaryota; kingdom Metazoa; phylum Chordata; class Mammalia; order Rodentia; family Cricetidae; genus Peromyscus; species Peromyscus eremicus. Next base: position 125,059,351 of record NC_081439.1, read on the forward strand.
ACCAAAAAAAAAAAAAAAAAAAAAAAAAAAGAGAGATTTACTGCTCACGTTCCTGGGATGAAGTTTTAGCCATTTGCTAGATACTGAGTTAAGGCAGTTACTTCCCACTGACCCAAGGAGATTGCCTCCAGGCCAGGCAGGCAATAGGTGCCAAGCTTCTTTCTTGTGCAAATTAAGTTTTTATACCTCCTCAGCCAGGTGCTATTCCTAGATTTTTCTCCTCAGCAATTACTCTGAGTGAAAGTGCTTTTACTAACCAAATACTACATGCTCTGACATAGGTTGCTTAGCCAACTAGCATATGTCCCCCTCCCTATCAGAAAGCAGCTGCAGCTGGGATGAGTGGGAAAAGTGGTGCCAAAGACAGTTTACTTTCTTGTGACTTACTGACCCCTACCATTTTACCTAGCCATTTCTAGATTATAGTTTGAGCACATAAATTCCCTAATTGGTCTTAGCCTTTAGTTGACCCTACCAGAGAACTCCCCTTTAGTCACTCCCCTTTTGGGTTGTAATTGGAAGCTGACAATTAATTGCTTTATGTGTGGGTCCTTATTGCCTCTCTCTGAGACCCTGAAAACTTCAAGCCTCACATTGCTTTAACAAAGAATTACTGTGGGGGTATATATACTGGTTCTCTGAGAGCACTGGGGGAATAGGATTGATGGAAAAAAACAAAGATGAGGACAGAGATGGAAAGAACTAGGTAGAATGATGAGAGAACAGCAGGAGGGACTGAGAGCAGGAGGGACCCAGAGGAGCTAAGTAAGGGAGCAGAAAAGAAACTGTGCAGATAGAATCGCCATAGAAGAATAAAGAGAATGGACTAAAGAACTCAGTGTGCATAGATTCATTGAATATCCCTCAGATTAGAATCCTCAGCTGGTTGGTAGATTCTTCCGCGGACCCTGAGAGCAAACAATATAGGCTGGACCTAATATTGTTTGTGTTAGGATGGTTTGAAAATGGAGCAATTAAATGAGAGGATAATTAATTTAGATGGGATTTATATGTCAATTATAAATATTATCTCTTTGATCATTTTTGTTTTATCATTTAAAAAGTGGGCCAATATGAGTGCCATGACATGTTTTAGAAAAACTTACTAAATCAGATTATGGAGATATTCAGACCCAGACAGAGGAATTTAAAGGAGAACAAATCTCAGCATTGTATTATAAGGCTTCAGAGGAACAGCCTAATGTTTTCAAACAGTCAACCTTAATTTATCTAGTAACCTTACAGGAACTGCCAAATGATAGAAAACCTCAAGGCTATGTAAGAGCTGAATGGACTTCTGTGTAAATATAAGGACATTCAAGGAAGTGATATTCTCATATACCATTCATTCACTTTTGTGAAACAGATGATAAACTCATAGTCAACTTGTAACAGAATTACCTTTCAAAACTGGAGAGATTTGATTACAGCAATCTTGGAGGTTGGTCCTCAGTTACCATGGAGGACCTGGTGGAAAGATGAGGTTAAGACCATTGCACATTGAAGTAGGACTAGAGGTATGGAAATATCCCAAAATCAACTTCTTGGAGAGGGAGATTATGCTAATGAAGAAAGGCAATCTCTATATGATGACCACACCCTGGCTTTTTGTCACATGGCAGTCTTCACTGCTTGGAACAGAATTGAAGAAGTAGGAAAGAAAATTGAGTAATTTACTAAAGTTATGTGCTGTTGGATGTATAGCTGATGTTTTCTTGGTCCTGCCTGGACCATAGTCAGGACAAATCTCTCTCACCCACCAGTCCTACAGCCTCTTGGACCCAATCAAATACACAGAGACTTACATTATTTACAAACTGTATGGCCTAATGGCTCAGGCTTCTTGCTAGCTGTTCTTATATCTTAAATTAACCCATTTATATTAATCTATAAGTTGCCATATGGCTTGTGGTTAACCAGTATCTTAACATGTTGTTTCTCATCATGGTGGCTGGCAGTGTCTCTCTGCCTCAGCCTTTCACCCCCAAGAATTCTCCTCTCTCTCTGTCCTGCCTATCCTATACTTCCTGCCTGGCTACTGGCCAATCAGTGTTTTATTTATCAATCAATCAGAGCAATACATTCACAGCATAGAGAACATCCCACAGCAGGAATGTCTTTATGTATGCTGTGAATATGTGTTGTTCTTATTGGTTGATAAATAAAGCTACATGGGCCTATGACAATACAGCTTAGAGGCAGGCAGAAATTTAAGTAGATAGACAGTAAGAGAAAGGAGAAACAGGGAGATGCCAGCCAGCCACCAAAGGAGCAAGATGCCAGCAGAACATTAAAGCCACAGAACATATGGCAAATTAAATTGGTTAATTTAAGATATAAGAGCTAGCTAGCAAAAAGCTTGTGTCATAGGCCATGGCCATACAGTTCTTAATTAATAATCCTCTGTGTATTTCCTTGGTTGTGAGTGGCTGCATGACTGGGCAGGACACAAGAAAACTTCCAGCTACAGTTATGCAGGGCCAAAAATAATTCTTCACTGATTTCTTACAAAGATTGACTTCAGCAGTAAATAGAATGATACCAAATTCAGAAGCTAAACAAATAATTGAATCTCTAGCTTTTGAAAATCCTAATGCACAATACAAAAGGGTAATTAAGCCATTATAGGCAAGATCAGCACCCATAGAGGAATGGATCTGAGATACAATCAATATTTAATCTCATAACCATGATGATGCTTGGATAAGAGAAGTGATTTCCAGATGTTTGAAGAAAAAACAAAATGTTATGTGTTTCAATTGTGGTAAACAAGGTCACCTTAAAAGAGATTGTAAACCAATTTCCTAGAAATAATATTTTCTCTAGGAATAATCTGATCAGAAGACCCCTCCCTTCTGGAATATGCAGAAGGTGTGGCAAAGGCCAATATTGGACCAATAAATGTAGATCAACAAGGGACAGTCAATGTAACCCTTTGCCATTGGGAAACACATTGGAGGGCCCCTCACAGGCCCCCATGTCAAATTCGGTTCAGTCATTCCTGTCACCATGGGAGAAACTCCTCCTCAGAGCAACTAAAAGTTTAGATTTGAACAAAAGAGACCTCTTGATTAGAAGAGGTGATAAGACTAACAAGTGCTTTTCATTTGATCAGATGTAACTTTCCAAAAAGGAAACTCCACAAAGTTAGGATTAGAGAAGGGTTTTGTTTTTGTCTTTCTAGGAAAATAAAAACAACCATTTTGAAGAATTTAAAGACCTTTGGGACAAAAAAGCATCAAAAAAGGGGGGAGAACTACCCTGAAAAAAATACCAAGAAAAGTAATAATCTGACCTAATGTGATCTCTGAAGTCTCTAAAAAGATGATGGGATCCCACAACAATGATTCCAAATGGATTATGACAACACCACTAATTTGACAAACACCACCCAAAGATTAGTTTTGGAGTGCAAACTACTTAGGAAAATTTTGAGGTGGCTAGCTAAAATGATCCAGCCTCAAAGATTACTGTAGCCAGGATTTGAGACAGACCATGCAATTTTGCATTATGCAGAGACTGGAAAACAAATGATACAGCTACAGTCCCAGGACTGGATAATTAACCCAAATTTTTCTTTCAGGTTCCCCTAAAGATGCTGTTGCCCTGAAACAGCAGGAAGTAATTTTAAGAACATGATACCCACATTCCCAAGAGCTAGGGTGGGTGGTTTTGGACTTCCACAGGTTATGGATATTTGTCATTGTTTAGGGGGTATCGTTACAAGGTGTTATTGGTAATGGTCAGGACAAAAGCTGAACAAAGGAGATTACATTCAGGATTCTTGCTTTGAAAAAAAAGGTGGGGTTATAGAAATGATAGGATAAAAAGCTAGATTATTGAATCTGCTCTGAAAAGAAAAAAGGGGATATAGAGATGATAGGGTAAAAGTGTCAATTATTAAATCTACTTTTAAAAATCAACTACTAGTTTTAAATATTTTACATTGATATGGATCTTTATATATATTGACACAAAGTTGAGATTATTTTTGTTAGAACATATTGTACATACATTTCTTTTTTTTTTCTTTTTCTTTTTCCAGAGCTTAAGACCCAATCCTCCAGGCAAGCGCTCTGCCACTGAGCTAAATCCCCACATGCCCAAACTCATCTGTACATACATTTCTAATCTTGTTCAAGGTATTGTACATATACAATGCAATGCAAATTGCTAGTCCTTGAAAGTTATTATTACAAACTATTTAGAATAATTAAGAAATGCAAGTTAGTAGTCAGTCACCTATTACAATCAAACTTATAGTCATATCAGGTATGTTTTCAAGGTCAGAGATACATTTTAGAAAGACATGTCATCTTCAAACACTTCAGAGATTAATAGAATATGGTATTTAAGGTGTTTCAATAACATAGATTCTTCTTCTTTTTTTTTGACAATGAGACATGTCTGCTCCTGGCAGCACATGTCTCCTCCTGGAAACACAGAAGATGGGCATCAAAAAAACTCCATATGGAGTTTATTTTCTTTGTGGCAAAAGTTAGCCACTGGGCAAGAAAGTGCTCTTGCCTTGACTGTTGACAGTATGCTGTCCAAATTGGACAAGCAGGACACAAAAGAAAGTCATTGGATTGTCAAACTTTGCCAAGACAAATTGGGACAGCCATTCAGAATATCCTGCTTCACAGATAAGTCTGTCAGATATGCTAGGCCTGTATACTAAAGATGAATATGCCAATGTTACAGAGGACCCTTGGGTGACTGTCCCAGCAGTCAGCTGTTTATGTCCTTTTTCACATTTTTAGGAAGTTGCTTGCTTGCACTTACTCCTTACTCAGGTAATATTATTTTTTTCTCAGGTCTCTGATGGAGTTGAAAACTTTATAGTCATAGTTATAGTTTCCCTTGTTATGAGATTTAGAAAAGAAATTTACTAAAGAGGTTTAGAGTGTATAAGGTTGAGAGACATTAAAAGATAATTCTGGTAATGGAAGTTAGGATAGAAAGTGAACTAGGTACAACCTTTTGGACTCACCAAGATAAGATAGATATGGAATATTTTCTCTGAATTTGTTAATTAATGGACTAGACATTGATGATGTACTTATTGCCTGTATATACTGTAAAAAGTCATTGTACTTATTCTATATAGTTTCTCTTATATTAATTATAACCTTTTTTTATTTTAGACAAAATGGGGAAATGTGGTGATATTTTGTTTGTGCTTTCACAAATAAAGCTTGCCTGGAGATCAGAGTGTGGAACTAGTCAATGGAGGCCAGGCAGTGCAGTGGTGGCACACACCTTTAATCTCAGCTCTTAGGAGGAGGAAACAGGAAGTGATATGGCTGGGTAGAGTGAGGAAGTGATAAGATATGGTGGAGAAAGGAGCTTAGCCCCTTATAGGTTGAGGATTCAGTAGTGGTAAGAAGTCTCCCTAGTGAATGGCTCCTTTACTGATCTTTCAGCATTTACTCCCATATTTGGCTCACAGTTTTTATTATTAAGACCAATTAGGATTTGTGCTCCACTGCTCTTACTCATGAGTAGAGAAATCAAGCTTGAACCTCTTGCTATCCTCCTATAGGACAAAAATCTAAATTTCAGGTCATGCAGAACATATATCTGTAGTTTTTTTTTGTTTTGGTGGACTGCCAACCAGCTCCTAAATAAATACATAGATACTTATTCTTACTTATGAATGTCTGGGCTAATTTAGGCTTGTTTCTAGCCAGGTTTTCTAACTTAAATTATCTCATTTCTTTTTAAATACTTTTTGCCTCTGGGCTTTTTACCTTTCTTTATTCTATAAATCATTTTTTCCTTCTTACTCTATGGCTAGCTGTGTGGCTGGGTAGCTGGTTCCTGGCATCCTCCTCTCCTCTTTTTCTCACTCTTTACTCTTTCAAATGTAGATTTCTCCTCCTATTTATTCTATCTGCCTGGCAGCCCCAAAAACCCTTCTCTCTTACCTAGCTATTGGATGTTCAGCTTTTTACTAGACCAAGTGTTTAGACAGTCAAAGTAACATAGCTTTACAAAGTTAAACAAATGCAACATAAAAGAATGCAACACATCTTTGCATCAATAAACAAATATTCTATAGTGTAAATGAATGTAACACATTTTTAACTAATATTCCACAGCATTTCACAGCATTTTCCCTTTTGTCTAAATAAAAATGAAAGGTTTTCAATTTAATATAGTAAACATACATACAACAAAACAGTTACCAAACATTTACAATTTTCAGTACTTTTGTATTTAGCAAATTCAGAGAAAATATTCCATTATTTATCTCATCTTAGTGTCTCTAAATTTTTTACCCAATATACTTTATATCATAACTAAAGAAAACTACAAATCTAACTATTTAGTCTTTAGCTCCATCAAAGAACCCAGAAGGATGTAATATACCTAACAGAGACATCTGGCTGTGTGGACAGTCACCCAAAGTTCCTCTGCAATGATGGGACATTCATGTTCAGCTTACAGGCCTAGAATATCTGGCAGACTTTTCAGTGAAGCAGGATATTTGAACACTTCCCACCTTGTATTAGGTAAATTTGTGAGTTGCTTTCCTCTGTGTCCTGCAGAATTTCTGGCATATTCTGTGAAGGAGGAATCTTGAAGGACTGTCTTGACAAAGTTCAACAGTCTTTTTTCTATATCCTGCTTGTCCAGTCTATACAGCATACTGTTAGGAGTCAAGACAAGAGCAGATTCTTGCCCAAATGGCTAGTCTTGCCACTTTGAAAGCAAACTCTATATATAGTTTCTTTGATGCCCATCATCCTTTGATGAAGTTGGTGCTGACAGGAGCACACGAGTCTCATTGTCATGAAAAACCTTGAGTTATTAAACATCTTAAATGCCATATTCTGTAGGTCATTGAAGTGTTTGAAAATCACCTGTCCAAAATATACTGATTTAACCTTGAAAACATACCTAATGTGACTACAAATTTGATTAATATAGATTAACTACTAACCTCACTTCTTAATTATACATTGCATTTTTAAATGACCTGCATAAACACAATACCCAAAACAAGAGTAGACATATTTATGCAGTATAGCAAAAATAACTTTAAATTTGTGTTAATATACTAAAATATATGCCAATGCCAAATATTTGAGGTCAATAGTTGTCTTTTTATCCTATATTCCTATATTCTACTAAATGATAACAAACATTCATTATAGGCAGAAGCTTCTGTCCTGCCAGCAACTCCCAAATACCCAGGAGTCACTACCCAAATAATTGACTCAGAGGCTTAATATTACCTATAAATGCTTGGATGGTAGCTCAAGCTTGTTAATAACTAGCTCTTACACTTAAATTAACCCATAATTCTTATCTATGTTTAGTCATGTGGCTTGGTACATTTCTCAGTATGGTATTCTCATCTTGCTTCCTCTGCATTTGGTTGGTTAATCCTTAACCTAGAACAAACCCACAGCCTCTTATTTCCTGTGGAAGCAAAAGCAAAACCTCCTCCCAAAAGCATTTTTGATTTACACTTGACAAATACATTTTGGATTTTCATTTTAAAGTTAAGGCTTTCCTAAAGTTTATAGGCTAGTTAATTTCAGCACCCCTTCTGTCAATTCCACGTATCTTAGCAACTGTCATTTGCTTATCAGCCATCAAAAAATTCAGTGTCAATATAGCAATGTATAGGAACCAGACTCATTGTACATTTCCCATCTTATGTGGCTTTTATCTTTTATATTACTTTTACTCTTTCTTTAAAGACTTATTTTTAAACTATTTCTTTCTATGAATGTTTACATTTTTTTCTTTTTTCTTTCTTAAGCCTGTGTGCATTTTATTCCATTAAATACACTGGAACCTTTTGAGAGGTAATTTTCCTTCTGAATCAGTCTTTACTTTGTATCTCTATCTTTTTTGACCTCATGAGGTTTTAAACTACTAATCAATACAGCTAGGACCTCTGCTGGCTTTGGCACCTGGCTCAGACCACTTCTCAGGTCTTTGAAAGCCAAGCCTAAAGCTCAGAGACACTGTTGGAGGTAGGTGACCAAAAAACTATATTCAACCTCCCAATTCTGGAATGCCAGTGCCCTACATACATTGTGGCAGTCATTCTTTACTTAGTTCTTTGTTTTTATTTAGCATTCTTCTGTATGGCAGAATTTCTTAAAGGAGCCATATCTATTTTTTCCTATTTTTATTTTCAGCTGTCTCAGGACCTACATGGAAATACAAGCCTCACACTAGTACACAAAAATGTACTTTTTTTTCACTTTTTTGGGGTCCTGCCACTCAGCTCCCAAATAAGTACATGGAGATTTATTCTTATTTATGAATGCCCAGCCTTAGCTTGGCCTCTTTCTTGCCAGCTTTTCTAACTTAAATTATCCCATTTCTCTTTAACTACATTTTGCCTCTGGTTTTTTTTTTACCTTTCTTTATTCCATATATCATTCTTTCCTTCTTACTCTATGGCTAGCTGTGTGACTGGGTGTCTCGCCCTTGGGATCCATCCTCCTTCCTTCTTCTTTTCTCACTCCTAGCTCTTCTTTCATGAGCCTAGATTTCTCCTTCTATTTATTCGCTCTGCCTGGAAGCCTCACCTATCCCTCTCACCTGTATAATAATTGGCCACTCAGCTCTTCATTAGACCAATAAGGCTTTTTAGAGAGGCAAAGTAACATAGCTTTACAGAGTTAAACACATGCAATATAAAATAATGCAACACATCTTTGTATCATTAAAGAAATATTCCACAGCATGAACTAATGCAATACATTTTATACTGTTATGTCCACAATATATATCCTAAGAAGTATATACTCACACAGTATCTGTGTGTTACCACTTATCAACTTGCAGGACTGGAACAGATTGCCTAATCCTGAGTAAGACTGGGCATTCCCCTAGAAAGGCAGGCCTCACCATGAGCAAATACTGCCTGAGGAATAACTATAAATAGGAAGAGACTAGTGGGGGAAATTTCCTGTTCACAGATCACCAATGAAATTATGTCAATTGCTTATGGTATGGTGTTGCATGGAGATACCAAAAGAAACTACAAAATCACCCAAAATTCTATAATGTAGTATGGGGACTCTGCCTTGGGTGTTGAAAGTAGAATCTTCCACATTTCAAGGACAACAATGGAAAGTATACCTTGAGCTTCCCAAAGAGGAAAGCATGCTGGTCTGTAAACTGTCTCCCAAGTCCTGTTCTTAAATGGCCTTCTGCTTGCTCTCTTTTTTAGGAAAACAATGTCAAGCAAAAGTCAAAATGCCCTTCCCCGATCCATACCAGGTCCCAACTGTGCCAATCCCCTCCATTCCTTCACAGGATTCAAAAGGGAAAGGAGCAATTCAAGGGACCAAAGTATCAAGTGCTCATCAAGTGAACATCCTGAGTGTCCAGTTCAATCTTGTTCATGTGCTGGCAATGTGTAATTCCAGGCAGCTGCTGTAGAGAACATCAGAGAATCAAAAACAAGCCTCCTCATGCCCCTCGCCAACCCACAACAAGTGTCCTCTCTAAGACCTGAGTACCAATGGAGAGAATAATATTTTATCTTACCCTTTCCTTGGTCAGGAAGTTGCTTACCTCTTATTTTGCATAGCCAGGGAAGATGTCCATTCACAAGTTGGTTGCCTGTGTACTAATTCAACTGGTAAACAGAAAAGATCACTAAGTAATGTATTTCTCTTTATAGGCATCGGGATTTCTGGTCTACAATAACTTAGCTAACTGAGAGCTCAAGAATGAGCAGTACAACCACAGATCAAGCAGGGGGGAGAGAAACAGCATGCTGGTGTGGAAAGGTCAGTGACCAGGTTGCTACTCAGGCCCTGGAGAGAAAGAATCCCAGATATAGCCATCATTTCCAAGCCAACACTTTGTGTGAGCCAGGCCACACAGTTTGATCTATAGTGCCAGGCCACATAGTTTGAACTGTAGTGATGAGCCGGACTTCTCTTTATCTGCTGTGCAAACTGAGACATTGTTCTTATAATCAGAGAAATCTCAAGCCATCACCCTCAACAATCATGGCTTTCTGGAACCCACAAGGTCCAGCCTCCATCTCCAAGATACTCACTTACCTTGACTCTAGAGATTCATCTGTGATTTATATTAGGAAACTGGATAAAGAAAATCAAATTCAGGGGATTCTAGATCCTGCCTTTGACAATACCTGAAACAGAGCCCATTTAAATACAATCCATGGTGGATAGAAGTGATGGGTATACACTGTAGAGTTTTCTCATGAGTGACCAAAACAACCTCTCTACTCCCACTAAGAACAAAGGGTTTACAATTAGTGCTAATGGCCTCCTTCATTCATCCTTCATTCACCGTACCCTTCCTTACATATGCATTCCTTTCAGAAATCCTCAGAGTTCTGTTAAGTAGATTTTTCTATTCATCTTAATTCCTATGTCTCAACTTCTCCTTCTACATTATTGAAATAAGCATTCAGTTAATGCATAGTACAAGAAAATGAAACATAGAAGATGGATTAAAAAGAAAAAAGCTTGACCACAGGACCCTTCCCAGTGTGACCACAATTACCTCCATTGCACTCTACTGAGATGACAGCACAATATAGTCTTTGGTTGCCAGGAGTATACCAACCCACTGATAGAGTGATCAGTGTTCCCTTCTCACCCATCCCAAGCCCCAGTATTTCATCCTCATGCCTCTGTTTAGGAGGTTGGGTACTGTACTGTACAGCTCAGCTGTCCTAAATTCATCATGGCTTTCCCTTAACCCTCAAGCTATTTCCTCATATTCCTTGGTGTTTGCGGGGTGTTTATCCATGAACCCCACAGTTCCCCAGAGTTTTCTTGAGTGAGAGCAGCAGGAAATATTAGATAGAAGGATTTAGAATGTGGAGATAAACAGATAGAAAATACAGGATAGCCTCAAGAGGGCCTAGAACCTATTCCAATTGGTTCTGACAGCCTCAGCCCTAGGGCATTTATAGAAATGCCAGGGGTGGAGCAAAAGACCTCCCCCCAACACAGCCAAGTGCAGACCATTTCAGACACCTGCACTCAGGCCCGTGGTCCAATCATCCTCTCTATGCAGACCTGCTGGGTTAAGCCACCAGAAACCTAAAAACGGGCTCCCACAGGTGTTGACATTACAAATGCTAAGGTCAAATGAAAATTCTGGGATGTGGGTGGTGAATAAGGAGGCTCAGAAGGCACATCTATACTGCTCAACTAAACTATTCAATAGGAAGCACCAACTTGTATTGGGCAAAGGCTGTGCTCTCAGCTGACCATATAAAAATTCATGCTCATAGTCTATCAGTATCCAGGGCATGCAAAAAAAAAATCCATGAAGGAAGCAAGGGCTTAGGAAATTTTTTTTTTATCTATCTGGGGACTAGACTTTTTCTATCTGAGGGGGAAAATAAGGAAACACACACACTTTCTGATGGTAACTTTCTTTTACTTCATCTTAAAAAAACTTTATCGGCCGGGCGGTGGTGGCGCACGCCTTTAATCCCAGCACTCGGGAGGCAGAGCCAGGCGGATCTCCGTGAGTTCGAGGCCAGCCTGGGCTACCAAGTGAGTTCCAGGAAAGGCGCAAAGCTACACAGAGAAACCCTGTCTCGAAAAACCAAAAAAAAAAAAAGTAAAAAAATCTTTATCTGAAAATCTCTCTGTCTTCACACAGTTTTTCTCAGTCTAAGAAGGGCACACTGACAGGCCAGTGAGTAATGCTTGGCCAAGCATGCATCTCTAAGTTGGTGAGGATTTCCAGACAGAAAGTAAACAATTGGCTGAATCTTGAGCTTGTAACTTAAGCTGAGGATGGGATTACATGTAAAAAGTCAATTACTACAGGGAGTTAAGTCTATTAAAGTTGCTTCAGTTCTGACCTTGATTTGGAAATAACAACACCTGAGAATGCACCCTTGTGTATTCATCTCCAAGGCCAAACAGTTTGCTTTGAATATGTTCTGAAGTCTAAAATTAGCTGTCTTTGTGGCTGAAAATACTATTACTTTTCTGCACCAGTCATAAAAAAAAACTTCTAGTATTATTACAGTTATACAGCTTAAGCAGAAATCATCTTCCTGAACATCCACAGCAGTATGTGTGCCCAAAGATGAAATATTTTTACAAGGTAAACACATAGCTGTTATTAGGTAAGAAATCAAGTGGCACACACACACAAAAAAAAATTACAGACTGGTCATTAACAGTAACTTCACGGCTTTGCAATGTGGGACTCCCTGTCAGGTGGGTCTGGTGGGTCAACCTGTTAAATATTAGTTATCACCTGCTGTATATTCCTGCAATAGTCCTTTCTGGGAAATACAATTATTAATAGGAAATTAGTTTATTATTTTGATAGAGTTTGAACATAAACAGCCTGCTTTCATTTCATATTGTTTTTATGCTTTACTATACACATAGTAATTCATAGAAGCATGCAGCTAGAGTTTTCCTGCCTGGCCCACAGTCAGGACAAATCTCTCTCACCCACTAGTCCCACAGCTGCTCAGATCCAACCAAGTAAACACAGAGACTTATATTGCTTACAAACTGTATGGCTGTGGCAGGCTTCTGCTAACTGTTCTTACATCTTAAATTAATCCATTTCTGTAAATCTATACCTTGTCACGTTGCTCGTGGCTTACTGGCGTCTTCACATGTTGCTTGTCATGGTGACCCCTGGCAGTGTCTCCCCCCTCCTTCCTGTTTTCTCAGTTCTCTTGTTAGTCCCACCTATACTTCCTTCCTGGCCACTGGCCAATCAGTGTTTTATTTATTGACCAATCAGAGCACATACAGACCATCCCACACCAGAAGCATTCAATCTGTTTGTAGACACCAGGAGCATCAAAACATAGACTATTTCTAGCACCACCTAAGTGTTTCATTTTTTGTTACATTTTTAATTATTATTAAGAGATTTCTATTCATTATACATAACAACCACAGATTCCCTCCCCCTGCCCCTCAGGATTCCCCCAAACCCACCCCCCCCATTTTCATCTCCTCCAGGGCAAGGTCTCCCATGGGGAGTCAGCAGAGCCTGGTACATTCAGTTGAGGCAGGTCCAAGTCCCCCACCCTGCACCAAGGCTATGCAAAATGTCCCATCATAGGCACTAGGATCCAACAAGCAGGCTCATGCACCAGGGACAGGTCCCAATCCCACTGCCTGGGGTCCTCCAAACTTTTCAAGCTAAACAACTGTCTTGCCTATCCAGAGGGCCTAGTCCAGTATCATGGGGGCTCTGCTCCAGGAGTCCAATTGATAAGAGAGAGAAGGGATTCTATGAACAAAGGACATCAAAATCATCATGGGAAAACGTACACAGATGACCAGCAAAACTATTGGAAACATACAAACTGTGCACCAAGTGTTTCTTAATGTTATCTCTGTTTATACTTCCCCATGTCAATCAGTATGCTTAACTCTTCCATTATATGATATTTTAGTTGCTTTTCTCTTTCATATTTATGGAACCAGAATCTTTTCCTACTTTGGAGTCAGGGATTTTTCTCTTCATATTTAAATTTGAGAGAACATTCTGAATTGTGTTATGCAACATTTATTGTTATTGTTATTCATTGCTCAGTAGTATTTTACCACATAAATAAAGCTGGAATTATTCATTCATAAATCATTATACCCATGTTTCAGTTTAGTGTCTAACTATTATACATAAATTCTAAATAAACACTTTGCTTCAGACATATGTTTTGTGATCCACATACATCTCTTGGTTTACAAGTTTAGTAAAAATATTGAACCACATTGCATTTCCATCAGCTAAATAAGTGCAACAAAATACCCTTAACTAAGTACTTTAAATGACCAAAAAAATTTTCTCATAAAATTGGAGGAGAAAGTTAAAAAACAGACAGTAATATGGTTAGTATCTGTTAGCAGCCCACTTCCTTGTATTTGTCATGCTAGATTTTTACATGGCACTTACAAAAGAAAGAAAAAACTGGTCTCTTGATCTTGGAAAGATACTAGTTCTGTAGTCAGTGCCCAATCTTCACAAACTTACCTCTAATTAATTATCTCCCAAACGTCATAATTTGAAATAATAGTACATTAACAGTTTTATAATTTGGGATTCCATATAAAAACTTTATAGTTATATAATTCTGTCTGTGAAATTCTATTCTGTACTACCCAAATAATTCATGTTCTTATTACATGTACATATCCATACCAATAGCCCTCAAAAATTTTATATACTTCAAAATCAAATGTATTGTATAACATGTGAGGTCATATCCATGAATCATTCTCTCAGTACAAGAACTGTGTGAAAGTTTGTCTCTAGCTCTGAACTGATTAAAATTGATAAAGACTAGATATAGTATATACTTATATGATATAGTACATAGATAGATATGCTTGCAAATGGTCTATCTTTTATCTATCTACTATCTATCTAAATTCTATCTAAATATCTATATCTATGTATCTATCTATATATATATATGTAAATACACACGTGTGTGTGTGTGTGTGTGTGTGTGTGTGTGTGTGCATGTGTGCTTTCAAATATATCCTTTTGGGAAAGAGCATAGATATTTCATTCAAAAACAAAGAGATTAGCTGGTAAGATTTAGTAGTTGGTTACAAGCAAAATATAGTCCATTAGGTAGGAATACTGGTGAATCCTCAAATTGATATGCTTCTTTTCAGATCTACTGGAATGGCAGCATTGTGTGCATGGGTCTGCTGCATTTCCCTACCTACTTTGCTTTCCAGATAGCTGTGTTCACAAGCCACATTACGTGGACTCTACCATTGCAATTCTCTTTTTAAAGATTTTAGCTTCTAAAATAAAGTAGGAAAAAGCTTTACCCATGCAGATGACAGTGATAGACTCAGCTCCAATCACCTCTGCATTGCCTTTCATTCATTTATCCCACTTCTTGAATGGCAAAATGTTTTAACATCATTCTCATTTCTTCCTGCTTTTATTTTCCTTTATGCTCACATGGAACCATCTACAATATAATTTTACATGTATTCTTAGTTTTGTTCAGAAGATCAATTAGATCTCTGGTTGACACTAGTCTTAAAAGTGATTTTTAGGATTACTTTTAATGGAATAGTCAAAAAAAATTAGTATTTTTTGAACTAATTGCAGACTCAGAATTTTGCATACTTTGTATGGCTCCTTTTATGCACATCACTTCAGTTCAACCTCTTTGTTTTCACACCTAATTATAAGCAGTCAGGAAGAAATGAATTGCTTCTCCCCATATCTGTTGAAAAATGTTCTCAGCTGAACAGCTATCATCTAATTCCATTGTTTATCACTTCTCCTTTCCATAAAACATTAGAGCATGTTATCAAGTTTTCTCCAGTTTCTAATAACTTATGAGTCATTTCTGTCAGACACCTCAATAAAGCCACCCTTAATTATTGTACATCTGAAATACAGCAGAGAAATAACTGATTATTTAAACTCCATTTTCACTTCTTCATGTTTTTGTTACAAACTCCACATCTCAACTTCAAAAATCTACATATATGTGTATATGTATATCTCCAGAAAAACACTATCAATATGATTTATAGGGGAAAGAAGGAAAAAGAGAAAGAGAAAATGGTTAAAAGGAGTTAATTGTGGAGGCCTCATCACAAAATTTGCAATTCACAAGCTAGAAATATATACAAACCTATTTTTTGTTCAGATATGAGACAACAGCCTAATCACTATGAGAGCTAAGCATGAATATTTCATGGAAGTTTGCAGACTGGAAACACAAGAAGGGAAATTGTCTTACTTAAGATACAAAAACCAGTTTGTAGAAGTCAGGCAGAAGAAATTCCACTTATTCAGACTTTTTATCTTATTTGCAACTTCAATTTACTGAAAAAGGCACATCCACATTAGGAAGGCACTCAAACGTTTTTCATTTAATTCATTCAAAGCTTAGCATCATCCAGAAACATCCTCATTGTTAAATGCAAAATAAAATTTGAAATAATATCTAAAATGTGTGTTTACATCTAAGAGGCAAGGATATGTAAAATAAAAATCCCAACATCTTATTCATGTTTATATCTACTGTAGAAAACTGCTAAAGGTTTTTCAAGATGGATTTAGTGAACTTTTGTTAAGAATTTCCAAAGTGTAGGAGTTTGAACTGTGCTTTATCCCAATCCTAATTAATTGTTGTCAGTTTTTAATTAATTAAAAGTTTAGCTTTTCTGGCTATTACAAACAATGCTGATATGAACATAGCTGAACAAGTGCTCTTGTGGTATGATTGAACATTCCTTGGGTATATGCCCAAGAGTGGTATAGCTGGATCTTGGGGGAGATTGATTCGCAATTTTCTAAGAAAGCACCATATTGATTTCCAAAGTGGTTGTACAAGCTTACATTCCCACCAGCAGTGGAGGAGAGTTCCCCTAGCTCCACATCCTCTCCAGCATAAGGTGTCTTCAGTGTTTTTGATCTTAGCCATTCTGACAGGTGGAAGGTGGTATCTCAGAGTTGTTTTCATTTGCATTTCCCTGATGATTAGGGATGTTGAGCAGTTCCTTAAATGTCTTTCAGCCATTTCAGTTTCCTCTGTTGAGAATTCTCTGTTTAGTTCTATAGCCCATTTCTTAATTGGACTGTTGGACATTTTGATGTCTAATTTCTTGAGTTCCTTATATATTCTGGATATCAGTCCTCTGTCAGATGTGGGGTTGGTGAAGACCTTTTCCCATTCTGTAGGCTGTTGCTTTGCCTTATTGACCATATCATTTGCTCTACAAAAGCTTCTCAGTTTCAAGAGGTCCCATTGATTGATTGTTTCTCTCAGTGTCTGTGCTACTGGTGTTCTATTTAGGAAGTGGTCTCCTGTGCCAATGCGTTGAAGACTACTTCCTACTTTCTCTTCTAGCAGGTTCAGAGTAGCTGGATTTATGTTGAGGTCCTTGATCCACTTGGACTTAAGTTTTGTGCATGGTGATAGATATGGATCTATTTGCAGCCTTTCTACATGTTGATATTCGGTTATGCCAGCACAATTTGTTGAAGATGCTTTCTTTTTTCCATTGTACACTTTTGGCTTCTTTGTCAAAAATTATATGTTCATAGGTGTGTGAATTAATGTCAGGGTCTTCAATTTGATTCCATTGCTCCACATGTCAGGTTTTATGTCAGTACCAAGCTGTTTTTATTACTGTAGCTCTATAATAGAGCTTGAAGTCAGGGATCGTGATGCCTCCAGAGGTTGTGTTATTGTACAAGATTCTTTTGGCTATCCTGGGTTTTTTGTTTGGATGCCCTTCAACTGAAGAATGAATAAACAAAATGTGGTACACACACACACAATGGAATGCTACTCAGCAGAGAAAAACAATGACATCCTGAGTGAGGTAACCCACACTCAGAAAAACAAACATGGTATGTACTCACTCATAGGAGGATACTAGACGTGGAATAAGGATGACTGGACTGCTACCCGCCTCTCTTTTTTAGTCTTTTAGTCGAATCAAATCTCTGTAGCAGATACTGCCACCTGGGAAAAAGGGGTCTAAGTTCTTATCTATACTTAGGAATCCTGGTTTAAGCTCCTCTTTGTCTTTAGGGGATAGAGTGGGTGGGTTTTACTGAAGTTTCACAGGTGGGGCCTGCATCTGGCTTTTTATGGTACATACATAGTCACAGCACACACTGATGACATAAGACACAAGACCTGGAACTGCTCATGTGCAGGAGTGTGGGCAGGATCCTAACAACTGTGGTAACTATAATTAAACTCTTTTATGTGAATGCACATATAGGTAGTAAGTTCTATATAAATTAAACACAGAATTCTAAAGACTTGAGGCTAAGAGCTACATATGAATGATAAAATATAATGTCTTTTTGTGTCTGGATTACCTTATTCAGTATATAACAGGAGTGTATTAGGAGTACTGCTGTGAAAGCTGCTGTAGTTGTTAAAAGAGATCCTTCACCACTGAAGAGAAGCCTCCTGTACTGCACAGCAAATACAGAAGGTTTACTCTGAGGGTGAAACCAGAGAAATTAGAATCTCTAAATTCATTTAAAGGAAAAAAGTTTAACATGAAAAGGAACTCTGCTGAGCAGACTGTATTTGGGAATATATATGTATGTATGACTGCAATAACAACTGATGAAAAAAGAGGCCATGAATTTGAAAGAGAGTAAGAAGGGGCATATGGTGAGATTGGAAGGAAAAAATGGGATGGTGAAATGTATATGTAGCCAACCGTCTTATTAAATAAGAAACACAGAGCTGATTCAGAGAAGAAAGCCAAGAGGTCAGAACTAAGAGCCTTACCCTTCCTGCTTCAGCCAAGAGAGCTCTCCGAAGAGGGGGCTACTTCCTGTCTGTTTGTCTTTATATAGACTGTCTGTTCTGCCTTCTTATTGGTTGTAAACCCAAACACATGACTGCTTTGTCACTGCCTGTACGTACAGCCCTCCAGGTCCTCTATGGTATTGAGATTAAAGGCGTGTGTCTCCAATGTTGGCTGTATCCTTGAATACACAGAGATCTACCTAGGTCTGTCTACCAAGTGCTGGGATTAAAGGCTTGTGCTACCACCGCCATGCTTTTGCTATGGCTCTAATAGCTCTGACCCCCGGGCAACTTTATTTATTAATATACAATTAAAATCACATTTCAGTACAAATAAAATACCACCATAGTGAAATGTGATTATATTATAATCTCAAATTTTAAAAGAAAAGAATGACCTAGTAAAGTGCTTCCCCAGGGTCCTCACATCTATGGTCCAAGAGGGCTAGATTCAGTCCTGAACTTGGTACCACATGCTGCTGGCTTTGAAAAATTAAAAAATATAAGACTGAGGGTATGATGGGAAACAACAAAAATCAGGTGATAGAGGGTAGGGCAAGAGTTCAGCCCTACAAGCATTTAGTCCATTGTATGAAATGATGGTGAAACCTAAGTTGTAATAGAGATCACAGGATATTGAAGATTCCAAGACCATAAGATATCAGACATGGAATTTCAAGATTCTAAGTTTGCTTTGTTAGTTTTTTTTTTTTAAATCATTTCTTAGTATGCTCCAGTTCTTCCATTTTGGAATGGGAATATTTATTCAGTGCTAATACATGTTGGAAATATGTAACATATATAAGAATATCATTAAGAGATTTTGGAATGTTAAAGTATTTAGGGACTTCTGAATTTGGATTATATTATGAGATAAATACTAGATCTGGGGAACAAGGAGTAGAAAGCTATACCTTAAAAATGATGTGTTGCTTGGTTTGGTGGCACATGCCTTTAATTCGAACACTCGGGAGGCAGAGGCAAGTTGATCTCTCTGAGTCTGAGGCCAGCCTGGTCTACAAAGTGAGTTCCAGGACAACGAGGTCTACACAGAGAAGCTCTGTCTCAAAAAGCAAACAAATAAACAAAAATGTGATGTGTTTGAGTGTCAAATTGACAAAGGTTGGAGTTGTGATGTTAACTGTTGACTTAAAATAATGTACAGTCTCTTGGGAGATGGGTCTCTGAGAATTTGTGTTGATAATCAATCATCTTGATTACCTTGATTGAGATGGGAGGACATGTCCATTGTTGATACATTTACACAGTCTGTGGATGTTGGACTGTTTAGGGGTGAAAAAGATGAGGTAAGTGGTGATATTTTATTTTGTACTAAAATGTTATTTGTATGTTAATAAATACAGTTGCCCGGGAGTCACAGCTATTAGCAAGCCACAGGAAAGCTGGGTGGTGGTGGCGCACGCCTTTAATCCCAGCACTTGGTAGGCAGAGCTACTTAGATCTCTGTGTGTTTAGGGATACAGCCAGCATTGGATACACATGCCTTTAATCTCAATACCAACCATAGAAGACCTGGAGGTCTACACAGACAGACAGTGACAAGGCGGTCATGTGGTTGGGTTTACAACCAATGAGAAGGCAGAACCAAAAGTCTTTATAAAGACTTTAACACAGGAAGTAGCTCTCTTTCGGAGAGGTAGGAACACTGTAGGAGGAAGGGTAAGGTTTTAGCTCTTAGCTCTGACCTCTTGGCTTTCTTCTTTGCATTGATTTTGTGTTTCTTATTTAATAAGATGGTTGGTTACATCTACAGGTAAGCACTAAAGTGGGTGCATTCACTGCTCTCTTCTGACAAGAAATAATGTAACCAGATGCTGAAAGCTCATGTTGCTTTGACTTCCTTGACATAATGGACTGTACCATGAAATGGTGATCTCAAATACTTTATGGAACATAACTATTAGGCATAAAAAGAACTGACTATTTAAAACACAATAGGTATTTAAAATTGTGTGTGTGTGTGTGTGTGTGTGTTACAAGCTGTTGTGATCCTTTTAACTTGGGTGCTAGAAATCAAACTTATGTCTACTGGAGGAGCAATAAATGCTTCTGTCTTCTGAGTTGTGTCTCTAGCTTGAGAAAATTTAAATATTAAATGTAATGAAATACAACTCAGAAATTTTCATTTAGTGTTAGCTCATCAAGTATCATTTGTAAGAGATATTCTTATTATCTCAAGTTACAATGTTGTATTTCTCTTTACATCAAAAGTCGTATTTAGACTAGGTAAACTAGGTAGTGGGCAAGGTAAGGAAAAAGCATGAGCAAATGGTAATGTTTTCAGCTAGATAAGATGAAGAATTTCTAGTGAACTTTGACTCACCACAGTGACTGTAGCTGATGATAATATATTGCATATTACAAATTGCAAAAACATTGCTTGATAACTGTTTTCTTATATGTAATTTTACTATGTTGAAGTTAAAACTCTCCTTTTGAATAGAAAGAAAAGGGAACATGATGGGGATATTGTTTTGTATGCTGTGATTATGTGTTGCTCTGATTGGTTGATAAATAAAGCTGTTTGGCCAATGTTGAGGCAGAATGAGGTTAGGCAGAACATTCTAACTAGAGAGACAGGAAGAAGAAAGGCAGAGGCAGAGAAGACACCATCCTGGCATCCAGGGAGCAGCATGTAAAGGCACACAGGTAAAGCCATGGGACACATGGTGACATATAGATGAAGAGAAATGGGCTGAGTTTAGTTATAAGAGCTAGCTAGCAATAAGCTTGAGCCATAGGCCATGACCATACCGTTTGCAATTAATATAAGGCTCCGTATGTTTATTTGGGTATGAGCAGCTGTGGGACTGGGCAGGGCACAGGAAAATTTCAAGCTACACATATAAGATTTTATATAAGATAAATATATAAGATTTTTACTGTGTTAGGTTTTTATACTATCCTTTAAACCATGCTAAATTTTAACTGTCTCTCCCCATATTCCCTCCTACAACTGTCTCTCTCTCATCCCAACTCGATCCTCCTGTTCCACTTCCCATCCATCCACAAATAATATTCTATTTCCCTTTCTTAACAAGATCTATCTGCCTCCCTCAGTCCCTTAATCTGTACCTAACTTCTATGGTACTATGGATTGTAGCTTGTTTATCATTAACTTACAACTAATATTCACATATAAATATAGATATTCAATAGACACATACAAGCATACAACTATGTGTAGCACACCTTTGCTCTTCTATTTTGATGGGTTTTATATGTTACATAGTGAAATAGTCATTCTATGCATGAAAAAAACTAATACATGGATGGTTGTTAGGAGCTGAGAAAAAATAATGAGAAGTTGTAGCTTAGGTATAAAGTTTTACTTATCATAAATGAATAAATTCTACAGAGCTGCTCTACAATGCTGCCTAGAATTAAGGAGCTATTGGCAACTGATGACTGCTGGTGGAAAGTTTCATTCAAGGATATGAGACATAAGCATCTACCAATGCTACAGTAGGCAGTCAGACCCTCATGTACTTTGAACCAATGCAGAGTAATCTTCTTAGCTTTTAAAAAAGAACACATCAGGTTTGGAGGGGAACATGATGAGATAGAAGAACTGTAGGGAATAAAATTGGATATATTACATCAAAACACATTGTATGAATGCATGAATTTTTCAAACAATAAAGGAAAAAATAATAGTAAGAGAGAAAAATAGTCATTATTCTGATATGGTCTGTAAATGCTATATACATATATTGAATTATTAGACTGTATCCCACATGGTTTTATAATTACAATAATTGTAAATATAAGAAAAATCAACATAGTTGTTGAATAAAGCATAAAACACTAGAATATAAATTATGTGCATAGAGGACTTACTATACACAGATAGTACTTTTGAGATATTGGTTGTTCTAAGTTTTAAATTGCATTTTTAAAATGTATTAGTTTGCATGCTTGTGCCATTGTCTGTATGTATGTGTCCACCCATGTGCTATGGCAAGTGTGTGATCAGAGAAGAATAAAACTTGTGGGAGTTGGTGTCAAGTGCTTTCACCCACTGAGCCATCACACTGGCCTGAGATGTTAAATGTTCTTAAAACACTAACAAAATTCAATAGCTGACACAAACAACAGAGAGCCACAAAGAAATGTTTCTAAGTACTGGATTCCTCTATTACCTTGATTATTATTTTGAGTACATCTACATGTGCACATGTCCAAAGTCACCAAATAGTTTACAAATCAGTAAAGCTGTTTTTGAAAAGATACCCTAGAATAAGAAAACATCAAGGAATAGACGAGTGAAGTGACTAGAGAAAACTAATGAATTTTGTGATGTGAGGATGTGAAATGTGCTATATCTGTTTTGAAAGATATAAATAATAATATATCATCTTTGATATTGCCACATTTTGTATCAATGTTATACAGAAGGCTGGCAGAAGGCTGTTTTCATCACATCTCCCAAGGAGGATATACACTTTGGCTTGATTTTACTCTATTGTAGTCCACAGCCTCAACTCAGAGAGGAAAAGACTGTGGTTTATAACTGTCTTCAGCTGACCACAACCCAGTACTTAATGGTTTCTTTTAAACACAGCTGATGACACTCCAAGGCTGCAACTGTTCCCTGAAACAGTGCCTGCCAGCACCCAACTTGATTAAGAGGTGAGTCTTTATCCACATACCCGAACACCCCAGACCCTAGGTTTTGGGCCCAGGGACACAACCCTGCACCCCTACACCCCCATTGCAGATCCAGTTTCAGGACAGTTGCCAGGCAGAACTCCTGCATACAGGTCAGACTACTCCCATCCCCCATAAGACCATGTAACCCAAGCCCAACCTCCCCCAAATCCCACACAATCTCCAAGACTGCAACTGTTCACTGAGATAGAGCCTGCCAGCACTGAACTGGACTAAGAGGCCAGTTGACAGGCAGACATCCTGTAGACAGGTCAGAATACCACCATCTACCACATGGTAAGACTGCAGCTACTCCCTGAGACAGAGCCCACTAGCGCCAGTTGGACTAAGTGCTGATCCCTGAGACAAAAAGTCCATCAGCATCAACTAGACCAAGAGCTCCCACTGGATCAAGAGGATCAATCAGACTAAGAGAGGCTCCCTCAGACACAGACACTGCTTGCACCAAGCGAAGAAAGAGATGGATAGATGCCAGTACAAAAATACAGTTAACAACATAAAAACTAATATGGCTCCATCAGAACCTATATCAGCAAGACCTGAACATCCCAACACAGAAGAAATGGAAGATATCTACCGTAAAAATGACATTAAGAAGATATTAGAGATCTTAAAAGAAGAAATGAAAATTTCCCTTAAAGAAATCAAGGAAATTCAAACAAAAAATATGAAGAAATCAGTAAATCCCTTGAAAGCCAAGAGAAAGCAATTAAAAAATTGAAGGAAACAGTTAAAGATTTCAAAACTGAAATGGAGTCAATAAAGAAGACACAAATTGAGGTAACACTGAAAGTGGAAAATCTGAGTAAATGAACAGGAACCATAGATGCAAGTATAACCAACAGAATGCAAGAGATGGAAGAGCTGATCTCTGGCGTTGAAGATACAGTAGAAGAAATTCATCAAAGAAAACACTAAAACTGAAAAAGTCATGACCTAAAATGTCCACGAAATTTGGGACACCATGAAAAGACCAAACCTAAGAATAATAGGGATAGAAGAAGGAGAAGAATACCAACTCAAAGGCACAGAAAATATATTCAACAAAATCATAGAAGAAAACTTTCCCAACTTAAAGAAGGAAATGCCTATAAAAAATACAAGAAGGTTACAGAAAACCAAATAGACTGGATTAAAAAAAAGTCCCCTCGCCACATAATAATCAAACCACTGAACATACAGAATAAAGAAAAAATATTAAAAGCTGCGAAAGAAAAAGGCCAAATAACATATAAAGGCAGATCCATAAGAATAACACCTGAATTCTCAATGAAGACTCTAAAAGCCAGAAGGTCCTAGACAGATGTTATGCAGACACAAAGAGACCATGGATACCAACCCAGACTATTACATCCAGCAAAACTCTCAATCAACATAAATGGAGTATACAAAATATTCCATGATAAAAACAGATTTAAACAATATCTCTCCACAAATTCAGCCCTACGGAAAGCACTTGAAGGAAAAATCCAACCTAAGGAAGTTAGATACATCCATGAAAACACAGACAATAGATAGTCCCATACCAACAAATACCAAAGAAGGGAAACATACAACACTACCACCAAAAAATAACAGGAATTTACAATAACTGGTCATTAATATCCATCAATATCAATGGGCTCAATTCACCTATGAAAAGGCAGAGGCTAACAGAATGGTTACAAAAACAAGTTCTATCCATTTGCTGCATGCAAGAAACACACCTCAACTTCAAAGACAGACACCACCTCAGAATAAAAGGCTGGGAAAAGACATTACAATCAAATGGATTCAAGAAGCAAACTGGTGTCACTATCCTAGTATTTAATAAAATAGACTTCAAACTAAAATCAACTGAAAGCGATTGGAAAGGACACTACATGTATATCACAGGGAAAATCTGACAAGAAGAAGTCTCAATTCTAAATATTTATGCCCCAAATAAAAGGGCACTGACACTCATAAAAGAAACATTACTAAAGCTTAAATCACACATCAAACCCCATACACTAGTAGTGGGAGACTTCAACACCCCACTCTCACCAATGGACAGGTCTGCCATACAGAACCTTAACAGAGAAATAAGGGAACTAGCAGACATTATGACTCAAATAGACTTAATAGATATTTACAGATTATTCCACCCTAACACAAAAGAATATACCTTCTTTTCAGCACCCCATGGAACCTTCTCCAAAATCGACCACTAGTTTAGTCACAAATCAAATCTCAACATATACAAAAAAATTGAAATAACCTCCTGTGTCTTATCAGACCACCATGGCGTAAAGTTAGATTTCAACAACAACAAAAATTACAGAGAGCAGCTGGGCGGTGGTGGCGCACACTTTTAATCCCAGCACTCGGGAGGCAGAGGCAGGTGGATCTTTGTGAGTTTGAGGCCAGCCTGGTCTACAAAGCGAGTTCCAGAAAAGGCACAAAGCTACACAAGAAACCCTGTCTCAAAAAAAAAAATTACAGAAAGCATACAATCACATGGAAACTAAATAATGCCCAATTGAATCACTAATGGGTTAAGGAAGAAATAAAGAAAGAAATTAAAGATTTCCTAGAATACAATGAAAATGAATGTCCCAAACTTATGGGACACCATGAAAGCAATGCTAAGTAGAAAATTCATACTTCTAAATGCCCATATAAAGAAGTTGGAGAAATCTCACATGAGTGACTTAATAGCACAAATGAAAGCTCTAGAAGAAGAAGCAAACTCACCCAGGACAAACAGATGCCAGGAAATAATCAAATTGAGGGCTGAAATCAATAAAATAGAAACAAAGAGAATAATTCAAAAAATCAATGAAACAAAGAGTTGATTCTTCAAGAAAATCTACAAGATAGATAAACCCTTGTCCAAATTAACCAAAAAGCAGAGAGAGAGCATCCAAATTAACAAAATCAGAAATGAAAAGGGGGACATAACAACAGACAATAAGGAAATCCAGAGAATCATCAGGCCATACTTCAAAAACCTGAACTCCACAAAATTGGAAAATCTGAAAGAAATGGACAATTTTCTGGAAAGATACCCCATACCAAAGTTAAATCAAGACCAGATAAACTATTTAAATAGACCAATAACACCTAAGGATATAGAAATGGTCATTAAAAGTCTCCCAACCAAAAAGAGCACAGGACCAGATGGTTTCAGTGCAGAATTCTAACCGATTTACAAAGAAGAGCTAATACCAATACTCTTCAAATTGTTCCACACAACAGGAACAGAAGGAACATTACCAAATTCTTTTTATGAGGCTACAGTTACCCTGATACCCAAACCACACAAAGATGCAACAAAGAAAGAGAACTAAAGACCAATCTCCCTCATGAACATTGATGCAAAAATATTCAATAAAATACTAGCTAACTGAATCCAGGAACACATCAAAACAGTTATCCATCATGACCAAGTAGGCTTCATCCCAGGGATGCAGGGATGGTTCATCATATGAAAATCTGTCAGTGTAATATACTGCCTTCGAAAAAAAGGGCACTGTACCTTTCCCGAATTGCAAAGGCCACTTCAGGGATGGTGCCATATTGTCCTGGCCTGAGAAGATGCCTTTTGGTAAAGCCATAACCACACTTGTTTTGACAAGAATCAGTAGTCCTTTATTTCGTGTCCTGTCTGTCCTGTTTGTCAGCAGTTGATTTGAGGATACTTTGTTGTCCAGTGGCTAACTTTTGCCACAATGAAAGTTAACTCCAATTGCAGTTTTTTTTCAATGCCCATATTTTCTCTGAAGTAGATTGGTACTGCCAGGTGCCGACATGTCTCATAGTCATAACAAAAAAGAAAAATTTTCTAAGTTATTAAAACATTTTAAATGCCATATTCTGTAGATCTCTGAAGGGTTTGAAGATAACCTGTCTATCTAAAATATATCTACTCAATCTTGAAAACATACCTAATATAACTACAAGTTCTATTATAATGTCTAACTACTTACTTTCATTTCTTTACATCCTAATAGTTGGTAATAACATTAAAGGATCAGAAAATTGCATTACATTGTTAGATGAACGGTACAATTAGAAATATACATATAACATTTTCTAACAATATCAATTTCAATATATATAATTTGTATTCAATATAAAACAATCCAATCCAATGTAAAGTATTTACATTTTTCTTTTCTTTTCTTTCTTTCTTTTTTTTAAAATAAGAACCTTAAATCTAATCTCCTTTGCTTAGCCCTTTTCCTCACCCTTTACAACAACTTGTAACCAAACCCCCTAATCAATGAAAATTATCCCAGACCCAAAACCCATTAAAAGACCTAAAAGATCAAAAAAAACCAACTGCCCCACACCACCTCTTTAGGAATGTGGGCATTGTATTCTTGAAATTGCTTCCTGCTGGGTATGGGCGAAGTTATCTTTATCCTAAAGGAAAAAATTTAGGTTAATTGTCAAATTCTAGGAAAGGTAACTATATCCATTATCCAGTCTGTGTATAATGCCAAAGTTCAGGGTTTATCTCAAATCCTTATTCAAGTAGTCTTTGAGACTGGATCATCTCAGCTAGCTCTCTCAAAATTGCTCTGAGCAATTTGTAGTTCAAAGCTGATTTGCACATGATGTTTATCAGCTTAGTGATGTTATTATTGTCCATGTGGAATTGTTGTTGTGGGGCCCCATCTTCTTCCTGAAGACTTCAGTTGATGTTAGGTCTGACCGTGATTTCCTGCAAAAAACTGATAAGAGACTCGAACACAAGACTATATATGCGGCTTTTTAGAATTAGTTAGTACTCTATATGACCATTTATATCTTAAAAAAGTTTAAAATGTATATATTTATATATCTATATATATTAATCTTGTAAATTTTGATATAAAATTCATACTTTAAGAAAAGTTTAAAGAATCAGAATAGAATCAAAGAGTTGAGATTAGTAGTAGAATAGTGTCTTAATTAATTTGGTTTTTCTCCTGTCCCATAGCAGAAGATGGCTCTTTTCTTCTGGCATGAAACAGGGAGTTTGCATTTTCCTTTTAACAACATGCTTGAGTTTAAAGAAAGAGAGAGCCATTCTCCAACTCCAAAGTCAGCTTTAAATTTTAATTGAACTGGGACTATTAGAAGACCAATAGTGTTAAATCTTTAAAGAAAAGCAGAAACAAATATTTAGGAAGACATAACATTTTTTAGATAACAGACCCATACACCGTTTCACTCTGTTTCTTAGGATAGACGATTTGTCCCTTTTCTTCAGTTGTCTCATTTGTCCAGTGTTCTTCAAATACATTAACTTTCATTTTCCTAAAAAACAAAAACAAAAACCTTTCCCCAAGGTTTTTTTTGGGGATGTTCCTTTTTGGCAAGTTATTATCTGATTAAAGGAAAAGGCATGTGTTACTGGTATAAGTTAGTTTAAATTGGATGTTCATGATAGTTGATGAACTATCACCTCCTCTAATTAAGATGTCTCTCTTGTTCAAATCGAACCTTTATCAATTTTGATGGTACCCACAGCTTATCTTCTCCTGTAGAAACAAAAGCAAAACCTCGTCCCCAATGTAACACATACCCTGGTTTCCATTCTGAGGCCAGAACATCCTTAAAGTATATAGGGTGATTTAATTCTGTAGTTTTTTCTATTATCCAATGTCTCTCTGCAGCTGTTGTTCCTTTCTCATTGGCATTGAGAAAATTCAAAGTTAATAGAGCATTATGTAGTCTATTTCTGGTTTTTTTTTACTCCTTTTTGTTTATTTACCATATCCTTTAGAGTTCTGTTTGATCTTTCTATAACTGCTTCACCTGTAGGATTATGTGGTATACTTGTAATATGGTTTATATTATAATAAGCAAAAAACTGTTTCATTTTAACAGAGACATATGATGGAGCATTATCAGTTTTGATTTGTGCAGGTATACCCATGATGGCCATAACTTCCAGCAAATGATTGATTACAGAATCAGTTTTTTCAGAACTCAAAGCAGTTGCCCATTGAAACCCTGAATAAGTATCAATAGTGTGGTGTACATATTTCAATTTTCCAAATTCCGCAAAGTGAAATACGTCCACCTGCCAGTTTTCATTCCTCTGAGTACCCTTTGGGTTACATCCTGCTGGTAATGGCGTTTGATTGTAGAAGGAACAAGTAGGACATTTCTTTACAATTTCTTTGGCTTATTGCCAGGTTATGGAAAAATCCTTTTTTAAACCTTTACTACTGACATGAAGTTTTTTATGAAATTCTGAGGCCTCCAGCACATTTCCTATCAATAATTTATCCATCTCATCATTGCCTTGTGCTAGAGGGCCTGGCAGACCAGTATGGAATCGAATGTGAGTTATATATAAAGGATGACTTCTTTTTCTGATTGTATCTTGTAATTGAATAAATAATGAAGTTAATTCTGAAGCATCGTGGATAAATTCTGCAGTCTCAATATGTAATACTACTCTTTCAGCATACTGAGAGTCAGTTACTACATTGAGAGGTTCTGAAAAATCCATTAATACCAACAGAATAGCATACAATTCTGATTTCTGAACTGAATTATAAGGACTTTGAACCACTTTACTTAAATTTTCTGATTTGTAACCTGCCTTTCCTTGTTTATTGGCATCTGTATAAAATGTACGAACTCCAGATATGGGTTTTTTCCTCACAATTCGAAGCAAGATCCAATCAGCTCTCTTTATAAGATCAATTATATTGCTTTTGGGATATTTGCTGTTAATTTCTCCCAAAAAATTGTTACAAGCTTTTTGCCAAGCTTCATTTTCTATCCATAATTTTTCAATATCCTCCTTAGTTAAAGGTACGACAATTTCTGCTGGGTCTATTCCTGCTAATTGACGAAGTCTCAATTTTCCTTTCCAAATCAAGTCAGAGATTTTTTCCACATAAGTTTTTATTTTTTTATTTGGTTTATTTGGTAAAAATATCCATTCCAATATAATATCTTCCCTTTGCTTTAATATTCCTTTAGGAGAATGCCTAGAACGTAAAATAACAAAATGCAATCCAGCTTTGGATTAATATGATCTACGTGCCCTTCATGTACTTTCTTTTCTACCAAGGCCAATTCTTTCTCAGTTTCAGGTGATAATTCTCTTGGACTATTCAAGTCCTTATCACCTTTTGAGGTTTTAAACAAATTATTCAGTTCATCATTTTTACCCCAACAATAGTTCTTAGATGAGAAATGTCTCCAAATAATCTTTGAAAGTCATTAAGAGTCTGTAGTCTACCTCTCCTAATTTGCACCTTTTGAGGTCTAGTTTTTTTGTAGTTCTATTTTATATCCTAAATAATTAATAGAATCTCCTCTTTGTATTTTTTCAGGAGCAATTTGTAATCCCCAGCAATTCAAAATTTTCTTTACTTCTTCAAACATTCTTTCTAAAGTATCTGCATTTGAGTCAGCTAATAAAATATCATCCATATAATGATAAATTATAGATTTAGAAAATTTTTTACGTACCACTTCTAATGGCTGTTGTACAAAATATTGGCACAGAAATGGGCTATTCAACATTCCCTGTGGGAGAACCCTCCATTGAAATTTTTTAACCGGTTGAGAATTATTATAAGTAGGCACTTTGAAAGCAAATCTTTCTCTGTCTTTTTCTTGTAACGGTATTAAAAAGAAACAGTCTTTTAAATCAATAACTATGAGAGGCCATCCTTTTGGTAACAGAGTAGGCAAAGGAATTCCAGATTGTAAAGAGCCCATTGGCTGAATTACTTTGTTAATTGCTCTAAGGTCTGTTACCATTCTCCATTTACAAGATTTCTTTTTAATAACAAATACAGGAGAATTCCAAGGGCTGGTTGATTCTTCAATATGATGAGCATTTAACTGTTCTTCCACCAGCTCTTGTAAAGCCTGGAGTTTCTCTGTTGTTAAAGGCCATTGCTGGACCCATACAGGCCTGTCTGTTGACCATTTTAAAGATAGAGCTGTTGGTGTTTTTGGAAAATTATCAGTTGTTGTGCCCTGTTCTTGTATGACACGGATGGCTGGTGAGCACTCATTAGAATAATATCTTTAATATTGCTCTCAGAAACATGTACTGATTTATGATTTGTTTCTGAGATTGGAGGGATATTAATCTGAGTATTCCATTGTTGTAACAAATCTTGACCCCACAGGTTCATAGCTATGTTAGCCATATATGGTTTTAATTTTCCTTTCTGTCCTTCTGGACCTATACATTCAAGTCATCTCGCACTTTGTTTCACCTGAGATAATGTCCCAATTCCTAACAGTTGAACGTTTACCTCCTGAAGAGGCCAAGTTGGATGCCAAAATTCTGGTGCATTTATGGTAATGTCAGCACCTGTGTCTACCAGACCAGACAACAAAACACCATTTATCTTTATTGTTAGTTTTGGTCTTTGTTCATTAATAGAAGTTTGCCAAATAATTTTCTTTATGTTTTTTCTTGAATTTCCTATTTTCTCTGTTTCATCATCTCGACTAACATGATTTATTCCAATAAACATTTGGTTATTTAGTTGCTTTGAGTAGGGGTTTCCTCTACAACTGCAGGAAAGGTTTGAACTGGATTTACTGTGGGGGCCTGCCTGAGGCCCCTCTGGGAGTTTCCCGAAGCTCGAGGCAGAGGATTACCCTGTCTGTCCCTTGTTGATCTACATTCGTTGGTCCAGTGTTTTCCCTTACCACACCTTCTGCATACTCCAGAAGGAAGGGACATTCTGTTGCCAGTGTTCCTTGAAGAAACATTATTTCTAGGAATGACCTGTTTACAATCCCTTTTCAAATGTCCTTGCTTTCCACATCCAAAACATCTAACATTGCTCAAACCTTTTGAGATTGCTTTTCCTACCCACATATCATCATGGTCATAAGCCTCAACATTAACTGTATCTCTAATCCAATCTTCCAAAGGTGTAGATCTTGCCTTTAACGGCCTGATTATTCTTTTGCATGCTGCATTTGCATTCTCAAAGGCTAAAATTTCAATTATTATCTGACTAGCTTCTGAATTCGGGACCATTTTTTGTACTGCTGAAGTCAATCTTTGTAAGAAATTTGTGAAAGATTCTTTTGGGCCCTGTATAACCTTTGTAAATGACTCAGTTTTTTTTTCCTGTTTCTTCAACTCTGTCCCTTGCATTCAAAGCTGCCGTTAGACATAGAACTAGGGTTTGGACATCATATGAACATTGTGTTTGTACTGAAGCATATTGGCCTTCTCCAATAATCTGATCCTGGCAGACTTGTATTCTGCTATCCCTCCATTGTTTTTCTATATTTTTAGCCTCATTATTGAACCACATTTTCCACTGGAGATTTTGTCCGGGTTCAAGAACAGCCTGTGCCAATTCCCGCCAGTCCTTTGGTAGAATCCTATTACAAGTTGACCAGGTGTTTAACATTTGCTTTACATATGGGGAGTGCATGCCATAAGATGCTATTGCCTCCTTAAATCTTTGTAAGTCTAACATTTTAACTGGAACCCAAGTATTTTGTTCATTCTCTTCATCAGGTAGCTGCTGTACAGCTACCGGATAAATTAAGTGTGATTGTGTGAAAACTGGCTTTCTTTCTGTAACCTTATGATCCAATTTTGAAACAACTTCACTATTTATTTCTTCTGTCTGAATTTGAATTTCTCTATAATTCATTTTTACCGGTTTAATAGGTTTTTCTAAGACTGTTATCCTGGCACTTAAGTTGACTATCTTTTTAAATAGTAAAATGAGGATAAAAAAAGTAATAAACTGAATAATTCGATCAATATTAATCTTTTTATATAGTTGTTCCATTGTCAGAGTGCATAAAATTTCAAACAAAGCCCAATTTTCTTCCAATGTACACATAAAGCCCTTTTTTTATGTAGAAAAAAATTTTCTTTTAAATAGATATGTTAATTGACTTACCAAGTCTGGGTAGAACAGTAGAATCCCAGGGAATTTCAAAACAGCCACCTGGTGTTCGAGGTGTGAATTCAGAGAGAGAGAGAGAGAAAGTGTAGCTGCTTGAGCCAAGTCAAGCCTTGGCTTTACAGGCACGGGCCCTATTTGGCAGGGCAGGCCTGAGTTGTTTGTAGCACTTGCAAGTAGCTCCAGCTGTGGGTCAGTCAGGCCTGGGCCTGAGCTAGGCAGCCGGGCCGCCCAGGCCGGAAACCGGACCTGCTGGCAAGCCAAGCGAAGCGCTTTTTAATGGATTTTTGTCACGTTGGGCACCAAATGTAGATGTAATCAACCTTCTTATTAAATAAGAAACACAGAACCAATGCAAAGAAGAAAGCCAAGAGGTCAGAGCTAAGAGCTAAAACCTTACCCTTCCTCCTGCAGTGGTCCTACCTCTCTGAACCAGAACTACCCCTGTGTTAAAGTCTTTATATAGTGTTCCTGTTCTTCCTTCTCATTGGTTGTAAACCCAACCACATGACTGCCTTGTCACGGCCTGTCTGTATAGGCCTCCAGGTTTTCCATGCTTGGTATTGAGATTAAAGGCATGTGTATCCAATAATGGCTGTATCCCTGAACACACAGAGACTTACCCAGCTCTGCCTACCAAGTGCTAGGATTATAAGCATACACCACCACTGCCCTGCTTTCCTATGGCTTGCTAATTGCTCTGACCCCGGGGAACTTTATTTATTAACATACAAATAACATTTTAATACAAATAAAATATCACCTAACATCAGCCTTTACAATAGCCACAAATAATATAAAACACCTTGGAGTAACTCTAACTAAGCAAGTGAAAGACCTGTGTGATAAGAACTTTGAGTCCCTGAAGAAAGAAATTGAAGAAGATATCAGAAAATGGAAAGATCTCCCATGCTCATGGATAGGTAGAATCAACATAGTAAAAATGACAATCTTACCAAAAACAATATATAGATTCAATGCAATCCCCATCAAAGTCCCAACACAATTCTTCACAGACTTGGAAAGAACAATACTTAACTTTTTATGGAAAAACAAAAAACCTAGGATAGCTAAAAGAATCCTGTATAATAAAGCAACCTCTGGAGGCATCATGATCCCCGATCGCAAGCTCTACTATAGGGCTATAGCAATAAAAACAGCTTGGTACTGGCATAAAAACTGACATGTGGACCAATGGAATCGAATTGAAGACCCTGACATTAATTCACACACCTATGAACATATGATATTTGACAAAAAAGCCAAAACTGCACCATGGAAAAAAGAAAATATCTTCAACAAATTGCGCTGGCATACCTGGATGTCAACATGCAGAAGATTGTAAATAGATCTATACCTGTTGCAATGCACAAAACTCAAGTCTATGTGGATCAAAGACCTCAACGTAAGTCCAATTACACTGAACTTGATAGAAGAGAAAAGAGGAAGTTGTCTGGAACAAATTGGCACAGGAGACCACTTCCTGAATATAATATCAGTAGCACAGACACTGAGAGCTACAATTAATAAATGGGACCTCTTGAAACTGAGAAGCTTTTGTAGAGCAAAGGACATGTTCAAAAAGATGAAATGACAGCCTACAGAATGGGAAAAGATCTTCACCAACCCCACATCTGACAGAGGGCTGATATCCAGAATATATAAAGAACTCAAAAAGCTAGACATCAAAATACTGAACAATCCAATTAAAAAATGGACTACAAAGCTTAACAGAGAATTCTCAACAGAAGAATCTCAAATGGCTGAAAGACGTTTAAGGAATTGCTCAACATCTTTAGTCATCAGGGAAATGCAAATCAAAACAAGTCTGAGATACTATCTTACACCTGTCAGAATGGCTAAGGCTAAGATCAAAAACACTGAAGACAGCTTATGTTGGAGAGAATGTGGAGAAAGGGGAACACTCCTCCACTGTTGGTGGGAATGCAAACTTGTACAGCCACTCTGGAAATCAGTATGGTGGTCTCTCAGAAAGTTGACCAGTTATACCATTCTTGGGCATATACCCAAGGAATGCTCAATTATTCCACAAGGACACATGCTCAACTATGTTCATATCAGCATTATTCATAATAGCAAGAACCTGGAAACAACCTGGATGCCCCTCAACTGAAGAATGGATGAAGAAAATGTGGCACATATACACAATGGACTACTACTCAGCAGTAAAAACAATAATATCATGAAATTTGCAGACAAATGGTTGGATCTGGAAAATGTCATCTTGAGTGAGGTAACCCAGACTCAGAAGGAGAAATATAGTATGTACTCACACATAAGTGGATACTAAATGAGAGGGAGGGGATGGACAGACTGCAACCCATAACTCCAGAGAGGCTAGATAATAGGAAAAGACCCTAGGAGGGACACATGGATGACCCTGTGAAGGAGAAGTGGATGAGATCTACATGAGTGGACTGGATGTGGGGGCATGGCAGAGGGAGCCGAATGAGGGATGAGAATATAGGGAAATGGGAGAGTCAAGCTGGAACAGGGACAGAGTGGGAGGGCAGAGAGGAAGATACAATGATAGATGAGGACATCATAGGAATAGGAAGAGGCAGGGTGCTAAGGAGGCTCTCAGGAATCCACAAAATTGACCCCACCTTGGTCTGATGACAGTGGTCCAGAAAGTGCCTGGACTGGTCTACTCTGGTGACCAGTCTAGCAAATAACCTAGCTGTCATCATAGAGCCTTTGTCCAGTGACAGATGGAGGCAGATACAGAGATCCACAGCCAGGCACCAGGCTGAGTTCCAGGAATCCAACTGATGAGAGAGAGGAGAGATACTTCAGGTGAGGGACGTCAAGATCATGATGGGAGGATGTGCAGAGATGATGGACCACACTAGTGGAAGCCCATGAACTGTGGACTGGTGGCTGTGGAGATCCCATGGGACTGGACTAGGCCCTCTCGATACAGAAGACAGTTGTTTGGCTTGAACTGTTTGGGGGCACACAGGCAGGGTGATCGGGATCTATCCCTGGTGTAGGGGCAGGCTTCTGGTAATCCGTTGCCTGTGATGTGACACCTTGCACAGCCTTGGTGCAGTGAGAAGGGGCTTGGACCAGCCTAGGCTCAGTGAGCTGGGCTCTGCTGACTCCCAATGGGAGACCTCCATTTGGGGTATGTGGGGATGTGGGATGATTTGGGAAAGAGGGCTGTGGGTTGGAGGAGAGAGGAGGGGGTTCTATGGATAGCATGAGGAGTGAGTAGAAAATTCCTTAATAAAGAAAAATAAAATAAAATAAAATAATAAAATAAACACAGGTGATATCCCTGAATGCATATTAATCCAGTGATATTTAAAGTAAAGTTCAGTCCCCTCAGGTTAAACAATTTACAAATGGTCTGTATAGATGACTTCATCTAAGAGCACCACTTTCTGAGTCTGTCACCTTCTTACCTTGTGTGTGTGTGTGTGTCTGTCTGTCTGTCTGAGTATAAGAGAGAGAGAGAGAGAGAGAGAGAGAGAGAGAGAGAGAGAGAGAGAGAGAGAGGGAGAGAGAGAGAGAAAAAACCTGACTGAATAACAGACTGGCAGCCTCTGGGTCTCTGGACAAACAGAAATCCTGGAATATCAGTGAAACTTTACACAAAAAATAGTGTAGCTAGAGTTTTCCTGCCTGGCTCACAGTCAGGACAAATCTTTGTCACCCGCCAGTCCCACAGCCACTCAGACCCAACCAAGTAAACACAGAGACTTATATTGCTTACAAACTGTATGACTGTGGCAGGCTTCTTGCTAACTGTTCTTACCGCTTAAATTATTCCATTTCTATAAATCTATACCTTGCCACATGGCTTTTGGCTTACCGGCATCTTCACATGCTGTTTCTCATCATGGTGGCTGCCAGTGTCTCTCTGACTCAGCCTTCCACTTCCCAGCTTTATTCTTCTCCTTGTCCCGCCTATACTTCCTGCCTAGCCAATGGCCAATCAGTGTTTTATTTATTGACCAATCAGCAACACATTTGCCATACAGAACATCCCACAGCAGAATAGTAATAAAATTGTAGCTGAATTAACATATATTGAGGCATGTGGTAGTAATGGAAGAAATGTGTTTAATGAACTGTCTTCTCTCATATTTATGCATTATTGGTTCTTTGTTAAAACTAAAAAAAAAGAGAGCATTGTTAAGAATTATGGAGAGTTACCTAAGTGACTAGCTCAAGTTATGCTTTCTGTATTATCCATCTTAGATAAAAATTTATATGTGAGCTTCAATCATAGTGGTGGTATAAATATACTTATTTGGAAAGCAAAAAAAATAAGTAGACTTTTACACAGAAGAAGTTAGATTGGTTTGACAATAAAGATTATGTTTGGCAATTAATTTATTTGACAGTTCCAAATTCTAAGTAAGCTAAATTGCTGTGGGATGTTCTGTATGTTAAATGTTTGCTCTGATTGGTTAATAAATAAAACACTGATTTGCCAGTAGCCAGGCAGGAGGTATAGGCAGGACAAGGAGAGAAGAGAATTTTGGGAAGTGGAAGGCTGAGTCAGAGAGACACTACCAGCCACCACTATGACAAGCAAGATGTAAGGTACTGGTAAGCTACAAGCCACATGGCAAAGTATAGATTAACAGAAATGGGTTATTTTAAGATAGAAGAAGTAGATATCAAGAAGCCTGCCGCAGCCATACAGTTTGTAAGCAAAATAAGTTTCTGTGCGCTTACTTGGTAGGGTCTAAGTAGCTGTGGGACAAGCAGGTGAGAAAGATTTGTCCTGACCTGGGCCAGGCAGAAAAACCAATATTTTTATTTAAATCAGGTTTATTATAAATGCAATCTCTTTCTAAAAAAGGGGGGAATAGTATAGATATGATAGAATAAAAAGATAGATTAATGAACCTACTTTTAATGAGCAACTTGTTTGAAATGTTTTATATTGCTATGGATTTTGGTCTATTGATACAAGTTTAAACCTAATTTTGTTATACTGTATATATATTTCTATTCTCATTTGAAGTATTATGTTTATGTAACTCATTTAGATTGTAATGGATAATTAAGAAATACAGATTAATAATTAGTCTTCCATTATAGTAAAACTTGTTGCATGTTAGTTAAGTTTTCTAGGTATACAAAGATATATTTCAGATAGACAGGTAATCTTCAAACACTTCAAAGACCTACAGAATATGGCATTTAAAATATTTTATACGCCGGGCGGTGGTGGCACACCCCTTTAATCCCAGCACTCAGGAGGCAGAGGCAGGTGGATCTTTGTGACTTCAAGGCCAGCCTGGTCTACAGAGCGAGATCCAGGAAAAGGCACAAAGCTACACAGAGAAACCCTGTCTCGAAAAACCAAAAAAAATAAAATAAAATAATAATAATAAATAAATAAATAAATAAAATAAAATATTTTATACATTTAGGCTTTCTGGACAATGAGCCATGTCTGCTCCTGGCAGCAGCAATTTACTTTAGAGAGAAGCATAGGCATCAAAGACACTCCATATGGAGTTTATCTTCACCTTGACAAAAATAGCCATTTGGGTAAGAAACTGTTCTTGCCTGGACTGCTTGATTGACTGGACATGCAGAACCCATAAAAAGGTGACCACTGAACTTTGCTTGGCAAAATGGTGCTTTAGGTTCCTGCTTCACAGAGGAAACTACCAGACATTATACAGGACACAGAGAAAAATGACTGAGAGACTCCAGGCCTGTGGGCTGAAGATAGATGCCCCAACTTTACAAAGGAACATTAGGTGACTATCCAGGCTGCCAGCTGTCTCTGTCTACCCTGCAAGACTCCCAAAAGTTGCTTGCATCCTTCTCCCATTTCTCAGGTAATAGTATATCCTCCTGAGGTCTTTGATGTAGTTGAAGACTAGAATTATAATTTCCTTAGTTATAATAAGAGATAAGTTTGACTTAAAACCTTAGACTCACAAATATAAGGTAGGATATCTTCTTCAATTTTGCCAAATACAAATAGACTAGTTATTATAAATAGACTAGATATTGTAACCATAATTCTTGTTTGATAATTGTTTTGTTATCTATAATTTTACTATGTAAAAGTTAAAAACTTCCTTTTTGAAAAAAAGAAAAGGGGAAATGCTATGGGATGTTCTGTATGTTAAATATGTTGCTCTGATTGGTTAATAAATAAAACACTGATTGTCCAGTAGCCAGGCAGGAAGTATAAGCAGGACAAGGAAAGAAGAGAATTCTGGGAACAGGAAGGCTGAGGCAGAGAGAGCTGCCAGCCACTGCCATGAGAGGATGTTAAGATACCGGTAAGCCATGAGCCACGTGGCAACTTATAGATTAATAAAAATGGGTTGATTTAAGAAAAAGAACAGTTAGCAAGAAGTCTGCCATGGCCATACAGTTTATAAGTAATATAACTCTCTGTGTGTTTACTTGGTTTGGGTCTGAGTAGCTGCGTGACTGGCGGGTGAGAGAGATTTGTCCTGACCATTGGCCAGGCAGGACCAGGAAAACTCTAAAACTAAACTCTAAACACTAAATCTTAACACTAAATCTGAACACTAAAACTAAACTCTAAACACTAAATCTGCAGCTTGACCATTTTCAAAACAATATAGCTAAAGCTGGTGATAATATTGTATTATTGTGATAATATTGTATTAAAAACTTTTATTTACTTTTTTTTCTTTTTTTTCTTTTTTTTTTTTGGTTTTTGGAGACAGGGTTTCTCTGTGTAGCTTTGCGCCTTTCCTGGAACTCACTTGGTAGCCCAGGCTGGCCTCGAACTCACAGAGATCCGACTGGCTCTGCCTCCCGAGTGCTGGGATTAAAGGCGTGCGCCACCACCACCCGGCAAAAACTTTTATTTTCAAAGGTGAATTAAAATTAACATTTTAATTTAAATTAAGTTAAAGCTTCCTTGATGTACAAAATTTACTGTACTTAAAGGATGAATACATATTTGGAGTGAACACTTGGGACTTGTGAAAAAGGTAAAGCTTTTATAGCCTTGAAAGCAAGAGTTTGCATTTTCTTTTATTTACTGTTTTATAATCAGAGTCTAAAATATTATCTGGATCAGAGTAGATACTAAATAACTGTTTATTACATGCTTATGTAAAGGAAATGGACCACAACATTAAAGGGAGAATCACATATCCACACATATTACACCACTATTTACAGAAGTCAAGAAATGCAATAAATCTATCCATCAGCCAATGAATTGATAGAGAAAATTTGATATATAAACACAATGGCATATTACTCAACCATAAAAATAATGAAGCCTTGGCATTCACAACAGTACCTATGAACCTGGAGTTCATTATGCATTATATTTCAACTAGTTACTGTTTGATATTGTGTATTTGATTTTAAGTAACCAAGGTCTTGTGACTGTGACTAAGTGTCTTAAAAGTGTATTTTAACTATTTTTTGTCTTTGGTTTAAGAGAAAGAACTGTTATCAATACACCTTAATTCAATTGTGTTAGAAATGTAAGTTTTGGAAAAGGTTTA
This sequence comes from Peromyscus eremicus, assembly GCF_949786415.1. Lineage (NCBI taxonomy): Eukaryota > Metazoa > Chordata > Mammalia > Rodentia > Cricetidae > Peromyscus > Peromyscus eremicus. The sequence continues at coordinate 125,099,694 of NC_081439.1, forward strand.
TTAGGGGTATGACAGGTGGTGGATTCAATCAAAACAGATTATAAACATGAACGAAATTCTCAAATAATAAATAAAAATGCATTTAAAATACTATGAGTATAATAATTATATATTACTTCTGAACAGTAAAGGTTTTCATTGTGATGCTTCCATACATGATGTGCTTTTCCCATATTTGCACTTCCTGTTATTTCACGTTCACCACTTTCTTACTCTTGTATATTTCTAGTAGCCCCTTTAAGCCTGATAATATTTTCAGTCTAAATTTGCTAGAAAAAATGAAGAGATAGATTTACTGCCATTTTACAGTAAAGTATCCTTAGTGTTCTTGGCAGTGATCAAAATTCACACTTTCATAAATCAATTGGCCTAACACAAACAAAGCCATACTCAATAGTCTCATTTGTGTTGGTCTCGGATGGATTTATACATGACTCAATTGGGGCTCATATGTTGTTAAAATTTTGATTTGTTGAAAACCAAAAAAAGTCCTAAATCACTTTGTCTAGTGTCCAGGCATTATGGGAAAAATGGAATTTTGTAGATAAATAAAGGTTATTTTTTTAATTAAAAGTTTGTTTCCAGGTGTGAAAACCTTGCTTCATTTCTTTATCTTGAGAAATCTATTTTTGTTTTGTTTTGTTTTTCAAGACAGGATTTCTCTGTATAGTTTTGTGCCTTTCCTGGAACTCAATTTGGAGACCAGGTTGGCCTCGAACTCACAGAGATTTGCCTGCCTCTGCCTCCTTAGTGCTTTCATTAAAGGTGTGTGCCACCACTGCCTGGCATGAAATCTGTTTTTATAGATTGTTTCAGGAATTAAAGACACAAAGCTTAGGTTCAAGACTATTCCCTATTTTCCCTAAATTTTCTTTGAGCCAAGAAAAATGTATTATTTTCCATTTTGCTGTGATGATAAAATACTGACAAAAATCAATTTCAGGAGGAAAGGGTTTATTTCAGCTTGTAGGTTAAATTACATTATCAAGGGAAGACAGAGCAAGAGCACCAGACAGGAACATAGAATTAGAAACTGAATCAAAGGTCATGGAAGAATGTTTATGATAGGCTTGCTTTGAGGTTCACATTCAATTATCTTTCTTTTCTAGCTCATCTTCACAATGGCGCTGCCCACATTAGGCAGGGATCTCTTCTATCAAATAACAGTCAAAAATGCCTCATAGACATGCCCACTGGTCAATTTGATGGAGGTGATTCTTCATTTGAGGTTTACTCTTCCCAGGTAACAGCAAAAATTTGTCATCACAGATAATACTTGACACATAAAATACACTCAAAATATTTACTCATTAAAAATAAATTGTGGAAATGGATCTTTTAATTTTTTATATTTAAGTAAGTAAAAATTTTCCTTTCCTCCTTCCAAGCCCTCCATAAATGGGATTACAAATGACAGTCAGTATTTTAAAATTATGTCATGATAAATTTTATATGTAAGTTTTATACAATTAAGGAGAAAAGTCACTGATGAGTGATGGTTACTACATTATCAAATCAAACACATTAATGTGCTTATAACTGGTCTCAGAACTTAGAATAAACTATAATAATTTTAAGCAAAAGAGAAAATACATTTAATCTCTGAGAATTTTGTACATGTATATAATATATTTCAGTGATATTTATACCCAATCTTATCCCTCCAACTCCTACTACATGTTCATTACATTTACCTTCACACAGCATCATGAATACTATTTCTTCTCCTTTCATATATTCCAGTACATCCAATTAGTGATGCCCATATGGACATAAATGTGAGTTTATTTACTGATGTATGAGGGTACCTGCCAATGGACAAATAAAAATGACTTTCCCCTCCAGTAGTCACCACTTCTAATAGCTCCTCAATTAGATATGGAGACTTAGGATCTCCATCCCAAACCATGCTAGAAATTAGACTGACTTGACCTCATGCATGTCTTATATAAGTAACCAAATCTGCTATAAGTTATTAATGCAACCACTATGTTGTGTCCAGAAATTAGGATTTCACAGCACTCTTCCCTATTCTCTATCTCTTATATTCTTTCCACTTCCTTTTCAATATTCCCTAAGCCTTTGGGGTGGGGGATCAATACAATGTGTCATTTGACTGAACATTCATGATTATTTATTTTCATCACTTTGACCAGTTATCTCTCTCCTCATTATCTGTTGCCCACTGCAAGATGAAGCATTCATATCAAGCTTGAGAGAAGCCGATACATTCTTCCCTTCCTTTCTTCTGCTTGTTCCTTGAGCTTAGAGGGAAAGATATGAAGTAACTGTTTATAGCCATGCTATTAACCATCATTCTTCCTCAATATCTTATGTAATTATGTGTTTCTCATTTGCTGCCTTCCATTGATGAGAAAAATTTGTATAACTAAAAAAATCAATTTTTTTTTTGTAAAAATACTGTAGACTTTTTGTATTATAGTGGTGGTGGGGTTTTTTTGAGAAAAGATACTGCTATGTAGCTCAAGTTAATCATAAAATTGAAATCGACTTTCATTAATATCTCTAGTCCCAGAATTATAGATTTGCCCCATCACAATTTTGTGCTTAATTCTATAACTTTATAAATATTATGATTCTAAAGATGTCTTGTACTGAATATTTGTTGTACATGATCCTCACTGATACACAGCTTAAATGATTTGTTTATACTTGCTCAATAAGACTTATAAATATCACTAATTTACATTTTAGGAAACTGAGCTATTTTGAGCACTTACCTATACCAAATAGGGTAGCAAGTTGACGACCATGACCTTGGAAGCCTTTTAAGTTGCCTCTAAGTTTATTGAAATACTTCCTGTATCTGATATCTTATTTGTGATTAGATATATATTTAGTATACTGAATCCTGATTACTATTTTTAAAGTGAATATATTAATCTATAGATATAACAATAAATCATTAGGAGTCAGTTTAATACTGTGTCAATATAGCAGAGCAATAGTAGCATATTCTCCTCAATGGACTCTGACCTATCTAGCCATAGTTTCTTGGGCCTACAATAGTACAAGGCATGAGTTTTGTCTTTTAGAACTTGAATTAAATACAGTTAAAAAGTGGTTGGTAGCTGTAATCATATTCATGCTATTATAGTACCAGCGATCATGTCTTTCCAGACCAGGTATTAATGAACCTCACAGATTTCACAGTTGAGTATGACTGATGATTACTTTTTTTCTCCAGTAGAATAAATTTCCTCTTTCATCACTAAGAATGGTAGCCAGCACATATGAAGTTACCAGGTCAATACCAGCTTAACATCTCCATGTTCTGTGGTTCAAGAATGTGATCTCTTAAGCAACTGATTCTATTAAGTTCTGGAAGACAAACAAAAATATTGACACTAGCCTATAACGTTTGCAGGTATATGAGACCTTTTTGTCCAACAACTTCAAAGGACTAACCCATTCTCAGTAGTGGATACCTTATTTGTTAGTTTATGGTGTCAAGTAGAGGAACTGTTATAAAATTTCATAGGGTCTTTCATTCCTTAAGGTCTCTCTCTCTCTCTCTCTCTCTCACTCTCTCTCTCTCTCTCTCTCTCTCTCTTTCTTTCACACACACACACACACACACACACACACACACACACACACACACAGTTTCTCCTCTGCTTTTCTTTCTCACCTGCTGTGGGATGGTCTGTATGTCAAGTGTGTTGCTGATTGGTCAATACATAAATCACTGATTGGCCAGTGGCTAGGCAGAAAGTATAGGCGGGACAAGGAAGAGAATAAAGCTGGGAAGTGGAAGGCTGAGTAAGAGAGACATTGCCAGCCGCCATGATGAGAAACAGCATGTGAAGATGCCGGTAAGCCACAAGCCACGTGGCAAGGTATAGATTTATAGAAATGGATTAATTTAAGCTGTAAGAACAGTTAGCAAGAAGCCTGCCATGGCCATACAGTTTGTAACTGATATAAGTCTCTGTGTTTACTTGGTTGGGTCTGAGTGGCTGTGGGACTGGCGGGTGACAAAGATTTGTCCTGACTGTGGGCCAGGCAGGAAAACTCTAGCTACAGAGGTAGTTAGAAACAGGCCTAAGCTATAGGTCAAGCTTTCATAATTAATAATAAGTATCCATGCCATTATTTGCTGGGCATGTGGGCCTTAGTATAAGGAAGTATGTGGTGGAGAAATCTGAGTGATAGAGAAGTGGAATGGTTCATGCGCTGTTGACACAGAAAGGAAGAAATGAAGATGGTGGAGAGTGTGTAAACTTTGGAAGCCTGCTTGCTACCTGGGGCCATGGTGAAGGCATTCTGTGTTCCCACCAAACACAAGTGTAGCTGGAGAATTTTTCTCCAGCTCCCACCACCAAGTCCCGCCAGTCCCGGAGCCCACTTATAAAATAAACACACAGATTCTTACATTATTTAAACTGCTTGGCCATTAGCTCAGGCCTATCATTGTCTAGCTCTTACTCTTATATTTAGCCCATTTCTATTAATCTTTACTTTGCTACGTGGCTCATGGCTTACCGGTACTTTACATCTTCCTTGTCTTGGCAGTGGCTCCAGCCGGTCTCTCTTTCCCTCCTCCTTCCTGTGTCCCCATAAGATACAGCGCCCCTCTCCAACAGAAAGTAGTAAGAGAAGCTATGCCCAAATTCCCAAATTATATGTAATTTTACTTTGTTAAGGTTAAAACCTTCCTTTTTAGAAAAAAAAGGGGGGGAAGTGCTGTGGGATGTTCTGTATGGCAAATGTGTTGCTCTGATTGGTCAATAAATAAATCACTGATTGGCCAGTGGCCAGGCAGGAAGTATAGGCGTCTTCACATGTGGCTGTGTTTATTTTATAAGTGGGCTCTGAGACTGGCGGGACTTGGTGGCAGGAGCTGGAGAGAAATTCTCCAGCTACACACTGCCAGCCGCCAAGATGACAAACAGCATGTAAAGATGCCGATAAGCCACGAGCCATGTGGCAAGGTATAGATTTACAGAAATGGATTAATTTAAGCTGTAAGAACAGTTAGCAAGAAGCCTGCCAAGGTCATACAGTTTGTAACCAATATAAGTCTCTGTGTTTACTTGGTCGGGTCTGAGCGGTTGTGGACCTGGCAGGAGAGAGAGATTTGTCCTGACTGTGGGCCAGGCAGGAAAACTTTAGCTACATTCACCTAATCTTCTTTTTATTTGTAAAGCTATGTAAACTTTTCAGGGTGAGGATTATCTAACAAACTTCATGTAACTCATTTCCATTTTCTACCAAAAATAGAAGAGAAAAAATGTCTATAAACTTCAGTGCTGAGATTTAAATTTCATTTCCATTTCAAATGTGTGTGTGTGTGTGTGTGTGTGTGTGTGTGGAGTGAGAGAGAAGGCAGATTCTACAATAGTAGATATGTGTTAATGTGAACATGTTGAACATATATATTATATTATAATATTCATATATATGAATTCATACATATATATAAATATAACACACATATATGGAGACAGATTCTACAATAGTAGATATATTTGATACAACTTTTTTGAAAAATTTTAGTGTTATTTATTCTTCTGCTTGTACTACCCACAACCCATCCCTTCCATCTCCCATTCTAATCTAACCTATCTTGTTTTATTAATCCCCTTTAAGCCTTTATACCACTCTTTTCTATCTTCCTTACCCTGATGAATCCCCCCCTAAAGCACCTTATTAATTTCCTTATCTATATGAGTATCCCAAATTAAATGTGTATCTGAAGATTCAAATCGTACATCCAGAAATTACAGAAAACATGGAAAATTTACCTTTCTAGGTCTGGGTTGCCTCATATGGAATTATTGTTTTTAGCTATATCCATATACCTGTGAATTTCATGATTTTGATTTTCTTAGTAGTTGCATAATATTCCATTGTGGAACTAGAACACATTATCAGTGTCCATTTATTAATAGATGGAAATCTATGTTGTTTCCACTTCCCACCTATTGCAATTATAGCAGCAAAGAACATTGATGAACAGGTATTTCATTTCTCAATACTCAGCAGAGTAGCTTTTATTTTCAGTGGATAGTAATTAACACACAGACACATAAGTAGTCATGGGGCAGAGAATAAGAGATAATGGAATGTTCAGCTCTGAATGAATATCTATATAATATTCACTCATCCAGAGACTCTAAGGTCATGTGGAAGAGAGAATGGAAAGATTATAATAGCCAGAAGCATTAGGTGAATACAAAGAAACAGTGTCCTCTGGAGAGAAATGATAAGGTGTACATATGAACTCACAGCAATTATGAGAGCATGCACAAGTTTCACATAAACTCAAGCAACACTAAATGCTAGCATAATGAGGTGATGCAGACAAAAACTCTCACACATATTCTTGGTTCTATAGGCAATTGATAGCTGTTAGGAGAGAAGTGGTCAGTTTAAGTTAAGAGTGTTACCCCTGGAAAGTGGTGAGTGGAGTGCTACATATCCAAGAACCTTTGGGTAGCACAAATGGAGTTCATAGGTGAAAAAAATGAAAAGAAGACACAAAGTTTTACATGGAATGGGTAGCAGGTGGAAGAGATTGAAGAACAGTGGTAAATCAAACCGTGTTATATGAAATTCAAAGAGAACTAATAGAACTTAAAAATAAGATAATGTTAATATATATTTAAAAAGAATGTTTATGTGTGTAAAGTCTAAGATCCACTCATTTAAGACAACAGAGTTTAAGAGTTAATGACATCAAAATTCAATGAATATCTCAAAATCATCAATGTGTAGCATAAGAATTATCGATTATATAAAATAAGAAAGAAAAAGCAAACTTTCTAGAAGTTTGTCACTTAAACAATAGCTGATTGGATGCGTGTGCAAATATTAGACTTGATGAGATTCAAAGAAGCTATAGTGTCATATGGTATACATTCTCCACTCACGAAGCAAATTTTAAACTCGTGGTCAACTTGTAATAGAATTATCCATCAAAACTGGAAAGATTTAGTTACAGTGGTCTTAGAGGCTGATTCCAGTGGAGAACCTGGTAAAAAGATGAGGTTAAGACCACTGTGTAGCTGGAGTTTTCCTCCAGTCCTGCCTGGCCCACAGTCAGGACAAATCTCTCTCACCTGCCAGTCCCACAGCCGCTCAGACCCATCCAAGTAAACACAGAGATGTATATTGCTTACAAACTGTATGGCCATGGCAGGCTTCTTGCTAACTGTTCTTATATCTTAAATTAATCCATTTCCATAAATCTATACTTTGCCACATGGCTCGTGGCTTACCGACATCTTCACATGCTGTTTGTCATGGTGGTGGCTGGCTGTGTCTCCCTCTGCCTTCCTGTTATCTCAATTCTCCTCTCTGTTAGTCCCACCTATACTTACTTCCTGGCCATTGACCAATCAGTGTATTATTTATTGACCAATCAGAGCATTTGACATACAGAACATCCCACAGCACCACTGAACAACAAAGTAGGGTTAGAGGTATGGAAATTTCCCAAGATCAACTTCTTGGAGAAGGCAATTATGCTGATACAAAAAGACAATCTTTATATGATGGTTACATCCTAATTTTATGCAGAATGGCAGCCTTTAATACTTGGGACACAATTGAAGAAGTAGGAAAGAAAATTGAGTCATTTACAAAAGGTATACAGGGCCTAAAATATATCTTCATGGATTTCTTATGAAGGCTGTCTTTACCAGTAAATAGAATGATATCAAATTTGGAAGGTAGACAAATAATAATTGAATCTCTGGATTTAAAAAATGCTAATACACAATGCAGAAGGATAATTAGGCTGTTAAAGGCAAGATCAGCTCCTTTGGAGAATGGATCCAAAACACAATAAATATTGGATCTCATAACCACGATGATGCTTGGATAGGAGAAGTGATTTCCAGACATTTGAAGAAAAATAATAATGTCAAATGTTTCAAATATGATAGACAAGGTCAGCTAAAAAAAGACTGTAAACATGGTATTCCTAGAAATAATGTTTTCTCAAGGAATAATTTCAACAGAACGCCCTTCCCTTTTGGATTATGCAGAAGGTGTGGCAAAGGCAGACACTAGACTAATGAATGTATTTGGTGGTATTTTGTTCCCCAAAATATTGTGCACCCTAATAAACTTATCTGGGGTCAGAGAACAGAACAGCCACTCGATACAGAGGCTAAAAAATGGTTACACTTGCACCTTTAATCCTAGAATTCCAGAGGCAGAAATCCATCTAGATCTCTGTGAGTTCAAAGCCACATTGGAAACAGCCAGGCATGGTGACACATGCCTTTAATCTCAGGAAGTGATGGCAGAAAGCAGAAAGGTATTTAAGGCATGAGGACCAAGAACTAGACTGGTTAAGCTTTTAGGCTTCCAAGAAACAGTTCAGCTGAGATCTATTTGGATGAGGACACAGAGGTTTCTAGTTTGAGGAAACAAGATCAGCTAAGGAATTGATGAGGTGAGGAAGCTGTGGCTTGTTCTGCTTCTCTGATCTTCCAGCATTCACCCCAATACCCAGGTCTGGGTTTGACTTTATTAATAAGACCTTTTAAGATTTGTGCTACAAATGTAGATCAACAAAGGACAGACAAGGTAATCTTTTGCAAGGGACATCACACAGACCCCCATGTCAAATTCTCTTCAGTCCTTCCCTGCCAATATGGAAAAAAATGCCTTCCCAGAGCAGTTAAAGAACCTAATGCCTATTGTAAAAAAAATACTGCTCTGGATGGTTCTACTCTTCAGCTATAGAAGAGAGAACAAAAAAATTAGGAGAAACCATAACTCAAAATTGATAATGATTAGATCTAGAACCTTCCCAAAGTTATGGTTCTGGAAGGGTTTCATTTTTGTCTTTCAGGAGAATGAAGACTAAGAAATCTGAAGAATGCTGTACAATTGAGACATCTGGAGAAAAAGGACAAATCATTCAGAAAAAATGTCCCATTAAAAAGATTTTCCACAATGAACCATGACCACACCTAACTGACTTTGAAATCTCCAAAAAGATGATGGGGTCCCACAATGATGATTCCATTAGGATATTAATACTAAGATGGCAAACACCACCCAAAGATCAGCTTTAGACTAAAAACTGCTTAGGACAATATCAAAATGGCTACCTGAGATGACCCAGCCTCACAAACTACTCGAGCAAGGACTTGAGACAAGCCCTGCATTTTCCCATTAGGCAGAGACTGGACAAATGATACAGCTAACTCTCTCATGACTTGACAATTAACCCAAAATTTTTCTTTTCAGTATTCCCTGAAGATGCCATCACTCCCAGACAGCAGAAAGTAATTTTAAGAAAACAACATCCACATTCCCAGCAGGTACGATGGGTGGTTTTTGTCATTCAATGGGTTGTGCATAATGATCATTGTTTAGGATGGTTGATTACAAGTTGTTAACTGATAATAGTCAGGAAAATAAGTTAAACAAGGTGATTAGAATCTGGATTCTTGTTTTTAAAAAAAGAAGAAAGATGATATATATATATATATATATATATATATATATATATATATATATATATATATGGTAGATTATTGAATATACTCTTTAAAAAAGAGATATAGAAATTATAGGATAAAATGGTAGATTATTGACTCTACCCTAAGAAGAAAAAAGGGGGAATATAAATATAAGATAAAAGGTAGATTGTTGAATCTACTTTTAAAAAGCAATTACTAGTTTTAAATATTTTACATTGGATTGGATTTTTGCATATTGTATACAAATTATGTATAATGATACAAATTTGAGCTTAATTTTGTTAGGAAATACTGTACATATATTTTTAATCTTAAATATATTGTACCTATACAGTTTTGTGGTGATGAATTGTGCCCCCCAATAAAATTTATCTGAGGATCAAAGGAAAAAGCCAGTCATTATAGGAAACATAGAAGTCAGATAATGGTAGAACACACCCTTAATCTTATCACTGGGAGGCAGGGATCTGTCTGGATCTCTGTGAGTTTAAGGTCACACTGGAGGACAGAGTCAGGCATGGTGACACACACCTTTAATCTCAGCACCTACCATAGAGATTTGGAGGTCTGTACAGACAGACAGGAAATGACAGAGCAGGGCAGGAAGAAGAAGCAATGTAGCTGGGCTGAGAGAGTAAATGAGTGAGCATACTAAAAAGGTTTATATGCATGGATATACAGTAAGTAGCTCTCTTTGGAAGCTGCAGAGGTAGTAAGGTGAGGTTAGCTGTGGCTTCTCCTATTTCTCTGATATCTCAGATTTCAACCTCGGTATCTGACTCTGTGTTTTTTTTATTAATAAGATCTTTAGTAATTCATCTACACAGTTCATTTAAGAATGTAATGCAAACTTCTTGTCCTTGAAAGTTATAATTACCACTAGTTAGGATATAAGAAATGCAAGTTAATAGTCATTACAAACAAATTTGTAGTCATATTAGATATGTTTTCAAGCTTAACAGAACTATACTTTAGATAGACAGGTCTTCTTCAGACACCTCAGAGATCTGTAGAATATGGCATATAATATGTTTTAATAACATCGATTTTTTTTCTTTTTTTAATGACTATGAGGCATGTCTACTCCTGGCAGCACCAATCTACTTCAGAGAAGATGATGGTCATTGAAAAGACTCCACATGGAGTTTACTTTCTGTGTGACAATAGTTAACCACTGGGCAAGAAAGTGCCCTTATATTGACTGATGACATTATGCTGTCTAAACTGGACAAGCAGAACACAAAAGAAAGAACTGCTGCACCTTGAAAAGACAAAGTAGGACAGACCTGAAGAAAGTCCTGCTTCACAGATGAGTCTGTCTGGTATCCTAGGCATGTAGACTGAAGATGGATGCCCCAATGTTGCAGAGGAACCTTGGGTGGCTGCCCAGGTGGCCAACTGTTTTCGTCATTTCTCACAATTTTTGAAAGTTGCTTGTTTGCACTTCCTGCTTACTCAGTCAATATTATTTCCTTCCCGGGTCTCTGAGGGAGTTGAAGATTAGATATTCATAATTTTCATTGTTAAAAAATCCAGAAAAGAAACTCACTAAAGACGTGTTAAGTGTATAAGTATGAAAGACATCAAAAGATAGTTTTGGGTTGGTAATGCAAACTAGCATAGAAGGTGAATAAGATACAATCCTTTTGATTCACAAAGATAAGATAGATAATGGAATATTTTCTCTGAATTTGTCAAATTCAAATGGACAAGACATTGTTGATGTAATTATTGCCTGTATATATTGTATATACTTATTGTATATAGTTTTTCTTATATTAAATATAACATTCTTTTGTTATTTTAGACAAAAAAGGGGGAAATGTGGTGATATATTTTGTACCTCAATAAAGCTTACCTGGGGATCAGATGACAGAGACAGCCACTAAATTAGATATAGAGGTCAGGCAGTGGTGGTACACACCCTTAATCCTATCACCTGGGAGGCAGAGATCTGTCTGGATCTCTGTGAGTTCAAGGTCTCACTGGGCTACATGAGAGAAACAGAACCAGGCAGTGGTGACACATGCCTTTAATCCCAAGAAGTAATATGGCAGCACACAGAAAGGTATATAAGGCATGAGGTAACAGGAACTTGCTCTCTTAAGGCTGACAATTTTGTAGAGATAAGCTAGTGGCTGGCTGTTCTGTTTCTCTGATCTTTCAGCTTTCACCCCAGTATCTGGCTCTGGGTTTTTTATTATAAAACCTTTTAAGATTCATGGTGTGTGTGTGCGTGCATGTGTGCATGTGTGCATGTGTGCGTGTGTGCGTGTGTGTGTGTGTGTGTGTGTGTGTGTGTGTGTATAATACATTCATTGGATTGAATAAATAAGTCTAAGTGGCTGGGTAGTTCAATACTGTCTGTTTTTAAGCTGTGGAGGCAGAGAAACTGGTAACTGGTCTATGAAAGTAGAAGCCTCAGAAGTTCAATTCCAGTGCAAAAGATGAAAAAAATCCTGAAGTCTTGCTAGTATTCATTCATTAGAAGATCAAAACAGCTGGGCTTTATGGAAGATTCAGCAATACTAGTAGATGTATTCACTTGAGAAGTAAGGAAAACAATGTTGATATTTCCTTTTACTCTTAAATCTGACCATTTTGGGACTTCATCTTGCTCAATTAATAATCTCTGCAATGCTGTGGAATGGTCTGTATGTCAAGTGTGTTGCTGATTGGTCAATAAATAAATCACTGATTGGCCAGTGGCTAGGCAGGAAGTATAGGCAGGACAAGGAGGAGAATAAAGCTGGGAAGTGGAAGGCTGAGTCAGAGACACTGCCAGCCGCCATGATGACAAACAGTATGTGAAGATGCCAGTAAGCCACAAGCCACGTGGCAAGGTACAGATTTATAGAAATAGATTAATTTAAGCTGTAAGAAAAGTTAGCAAGAAGCCTGCCTTGGCCATACAGTTTGTAACCAATATAAGTCTCTGTGTTTACTTGGTCGGGTCTGAGCGGCTGTGGGACTGGCAGGTGAGAGAGATTTGTCCTGTCTGTGGGCCAAGCAGGAAAACTCAAGTTACACTGCAACATCTTAACATGATAGACCCCAGACCCAGGGTACTACCTTCTTGGGTGGGCACCCCAAGAACCCAGACTCCGGTCCTGTTGATGCAAACAGCAAGAGGTTTATTGATGCAGCTTTATAGTCAGGCTACTCTCCTCCTAAGAGCAAGAGTTGTGCCCTACTGTAACCACGTAAGTACTTTTAAAGGAAAAGGAAAAGCCATATGGTAACAATTCCCATCCAATTTCGTTCCAGTTGGTTCATGTCTAGGGGCTACTTTCACAAGATTATGGCATAATCACAGGGTAGGTACAATCACGTCCACATGTACAATTTTCCTTGAACCTCAGGGTGGGTATCAGGGCGAGAGTGAAGGTTACACAAAGGTTACAGTGGTCTTTCATGGAACACTTGCAATTATCCCAGTCACAGTTGAGCAACATATCTTAACAGAAATCTCCGTACATTGTGGTAAGGGTGGTTGAGTAATTGCTGAGTCAGTTTGCCCTTGGAACTAGCTTTTTAGTTTCTCATTCTCATGGGGCTTGGGAGGTATAAGCCTGAAGGGTTAGGTTCTTTCAAACAACCATGCCCAGAAGTATATCTCCTCAGTGATGCAAAAATCACATGAAATACACAATTAGATTGTCACACTGAGTTGGAGCTTTTCCTCCTAATTATTATCTATTAACTAAGATGAAACCCATTTCAGAATGACAATGTATCTCACTGATGGATTGTTGCACTGGCATGTGCCTGCCTCAGGGTTCCATCCACAGCACCAGTATCACCAGAAGAAAATGGCATTCCCAACTTTACACTCATTGTGTACTACATGAGAAATTTTGAATTATCCAGTAACATCTTGTGGTGAGCCACAAAAATATGTTGTAAGGAGTCCAGCTGACTAACACTTACAGATTCTCTCCCTATGAAATCTCACCCATGAGGCCTACATCCTTATGATTTATAGCTATAAAATAATACACTGCTTATTTCACTGCTTTTCAATTTTATGAATGCCTAGAGCTCATGTATGGACAGAGGCCTTACATGTACTCCAAGAGCTCCGAAGTATTGGTGCTTATCTTTTCATATCTCCCACTAAAGGCATTCCTTATTACCCCTACGTCAAGCCACAAAGTTACACCTAAGCCTCTAGGACCTTCTCACTGATATTTTCAAATGTCCTGATGTTTTATAACATCAAATAGTGGATGTGCTTACATGTTTTCAAGGGACATTGACCTGCCTTTATTAATTCTGGGTTGCCTGGCCACACCATATACTAGGCCACTGCAGGACAGAGGTGCTCTAAAGCTGCCAGTTTAATTGTAGGCTGTTAATTACTCACAGATTCTTAACACTGAGCTTTGACTTTATGAATAAATAGGTACAATTCCAGATCCTTCTGATGAACTGTTCATCAGTGATATCAAAATTTAGAGGAATATTATTGTAAATAATAAACCATTCCAAATGTATTTTATTAATTCTGATCCAAAAATAAACAAGATTTGATATATATATATCAAATATATATATATATCAAATATATATATTATTATATATATATAAATGAAACATTATAGATTTCGTTCTCTGATTATCCTGCTGTATTGTTAAGGCTCCAATGATTCATAATTTTACTCTGACATAATTTACTACTGTTATGTTGCTAGTATGTCTAAAGATTTTGTCCTTAAGAAGGTTCTTATAAGCTTCAGGAGATCAAAATTTACCAACACCCACAAGCAAAGAAGGACCACTCACAAGCCAAGATGGACTGTGAGGAACACAACCTGACTACAGTTTATATCTCCCACTTACAAATTTTCTTCTTCTTCTCTGGGGAGGGGGGGGATCCTTCTCTCTCTCTCTGGCCTAAAATTCTCTTCTCTCATCTGCTCACTATACCTTTAATATTCCATAGATACACCTAAAAGAAAAAGTTTCATCTTTAAAACTCATCTTTAAAATTTCTCAACTTCATGTTTTACCATTAATACATATGTTTGTTCCCAGAAGAAATTTTAATAACCTAAAGAGTTGCAGATTGTCATCATCTGGATCATGGACATGTTGTCTAGCTGCAAGTCTGCATCCCACCCTCCAGCCCACAGGGATTTGCTGTCCAGCTCAATTGTGCACCCCGCCTTGCTGCCCATGAGACAAGAAATCCTGCTATACATCTCTCACAGAGCCTAAAAAAGCTTGTACTTCCTGGGTTTACACTGCATTCCAGCCTTCAAGACCCTCAGCTCTACCCACATATCAGCAGGAAGTAACCATGAGAGATTTCTATAGCCCCTTTGTCACATACCCCTTTTTCTGAACTGAGCTCTCCAGCCCAGAGCCTGGACTACCCTTAAAAAATGTTCTATTATTAATTGTATAAATTCTGCCCATGTTCCTGAAATGTATATATTACCAGATATTCCCTCATGTACTTTTCACAATTTTTCTATATGTAAGTCTTTCTATATAAACCCTGACATAGGTTATTACTGTCCTCTCATAGCTTATGGTTGAATATTGCATTGATTGAAAATTTAAATTAGGTAAGCTGCAGGTGCAGCCTGGTCCCACAGATGATTCAGGTAATTTTATCTAACTATACCTCCGTAAATACAGTTTAGCCAAATCTATACCACTACCAGAGATTAATAGAGTCAATGTTCCTAACTAATCATTTCTTTTTGATAAGTCAGAATCATAATATTTTGACACATTTGACCATATTAGATATACTAGCTAATCATAGATTTTTGTTTTTTCTCTGCTCCCTTCCTTGGAAAAAATTCTAGTTATATACAAATATACCAATTAGATGATTAAACTAATTCTCACCTTGCCATCTATATAGATTACTAATTATAAATATATTTTATAGATTTTAAGTATATGTTACTGATACAAGGATTGATCATATATCAATATTTACTGGCCGTTACTTACCATTTATTCCAGTCATCTCCAACTCCAATATTAATCCACATCATTCATTGCCCTAGAGAGAATTAAACATCCTTTTTCACTATACAAGGAAAGAAGAATAGTGGCGAGCTGTAAGAATATGTTATAAGGAGTCCAGCTGTGTATTAAAGCTATACCTTGACCAGGCCAAAGGTCAGTCAAGTGGGAAGCCATCTAGCATGGAATATTTGGTGTTACACAGCTTAATATTCAGCTATGCCTTGTTATGAATTTGTTGTGCTCACAATTCCCATAGAATGTGTGTGTGAACTTCCTGCTTGGGCCAGTATTTGGATAAGGTCACATAGGCAAAGCCAAGCAGGCAGTAGACAGACACATAGCTTTGTTTCTTGTGCAAATGAAGCTCATCCCCTTACCTTGATGGCTAGTTGCTCTCCAGAGCAATTGACTGAGAACAAAAGAGGTTGTTACATATCAAAGTGGAAGGTAGGGTGGAGCAACATTCCTGAGGAGGCAGAGAACCATGTGGCCAGGGGAAGAAAAAACAGGCATTTTCTGTAGAGGCAGACAGAAAGGCATGACCAGGGTGAAGGGAAGAACACAGAGGTTTTGTAGATGGTAAGGCAGAACTCTTGTAGAGTTCATCAGAGCCAGGAGTAGAGAGCAAGTAAAGATGGAGGGCAAAGAAACAGAGGATGAAGATGAGGCTGGAAGCATAAGAGCTTAGTTGTTAATGGGACTATGAGAGGGCAGTAAAAGAGAAGATAAAGAGGAACAGAGTGTTAAGGTGGAACTGAAGCTATGTAGACAAGATTTCATCTCAGAGAAATAGATTGACAACGAGCTTGTGATGTCTAGATTTATCCCTGCCCTGAATGCCTGATGGAGCTATAGCTGTATAGATAGAATTTTTCTTAGAGGAATAAAGTTAACAGACATAGGAGCATAGTGTACATAGATTTTTTTTTCCCGTAGATATCCCATGCCAGAGGTAGTGTCTTCACCAGACTCTAGACAATCCATATTCAAGAAGAAATCTGTAGCTTGAAGCTTGTAAGTTTTTATACTTGATAGTAGTATAGTCAGTCTCAAAGAAATGAGCATGTGTAAAATCATTTTGTGAGACCAAAATGAGCCATCTTAGAAATAAGACCAAAATGCTTTCACCCCAAAACTAAGGCCTAAGATTTCTTCTTCTAGGAACAGGCCATTAGTTACTGAAACCAGTCAGTTCAGATTCCAGAAACCAGGAAGTGTAAAAGTACAGAGTCACAAGATAGTCACGAGGTAATGCCTGCCGGACTATGGAATGTCCTCTCCCTGGTTTCCAGGGTAACTGACCATAAAAATGCCCCTACCTGAGGGCAGCCAATGAGAAATGGTGGTGGGCAACTACTCCCTTAGAAGTAAGATTAAGCCATGATTTCTAGAAAGCCCCTAGAAGCGAGTCAATCAGAATTGTTCCCATACTAGCAACCCTAAATGATGTAACCTGGTGATTTTTCCATTTAAGAGCTGATCTTGCAGATAGGTGGGCACTTCCTCCAGCCTCCACTGCTTTGGATGCATTGGACAAAGCCCCTGCCTAGGTTTGTATTGCTTTTGGATATCCAGAATTAAACCTTGCTTTTGCATTCCGGCATGCTCGTCTTTGGTGGTCTCTCTGGGGGTCACAATCTGGGCACAACAATTTAAGGCTGGAACTTGTCACATTTTCAAACCTTTGGAAACCATTTCTCTTACCCATAGATTGTAATTCTGTGTTGTTGTTTTAGAACAGAAGCAAAAGATTATAAGTGCAACAAACAAAATTGATTTAGAATGCTTGCCACACAGGATAAAGAAGAACTCACAGGTGACAGGTAACTTTTCAAACCATATGACCAAAATGCAAGCTTCTAACTGACTGTTTTAAATCCATTCTTTCAATAATTTCTGAACTTTAATGCAAGTTCTTCGAATTTCACATATATTTAAAAAGGATAAACCATAGGCTGAGAGGTTGAAAGTGTTCAATTGGAAGCTTTACTCACCCCTGAACAAGCTGGGAAACCCTGTATACCCCATTTTCTCCAACCTATCTGCATTGAGAAAACTCTGAACAAAGGAATGGCATCAGAAGTCCATTTCTGCATTTCTGTCAGTCAATGCAGCCTGCCCAACAGGACCAGTCCACCCAAATGCCCACCCAGGGGCATAGCTTTTGACAACACTAGGGCACAGTCCAGTTCCTGACTGGCACTTCATCACCTCTCACCTAATGTCTATAAAACCTCCCTTCTTTTGCCCAGGGACACAACTTCTCCACAGGTTCTCTGGGACCCATGAACATGCCTGCAACCAACACCAAATAAACTTGCATTTTACTGCTTTTTTAATGTTGTCTGGCCTGGCCTTTTGCATTAGGCAGAAACATATCAAAAAGAAATAAATCAAAAACATATTTTAGGTATTCTTGGTGGTAAATTATTATTAACAAGAAATACCATAAATTAATTTTCCCTAAAACTTGTGAATATTACCAAAATTGCACACATGACATTTCAACATGTCTTTAAGGACAATTTATGAATACTGTTCTGCTGTGGAATGTCTTTCTGTACACTGTGAATATATGTTATCCTCATTGGTTAATAAATAAGCTGCTTTGGCCTATGGCAACGCAGCTTAGAGGCAGGCAGGAAATCCAAGCAGAGATACAGGAAAGAGACAAGCAGGAAGAGGAGACCCCAGTCCTCTGCCCAAGGAACACAAGATGCTAGCAGACCACCAATGCCATAGCTACTTGGCAACATATAGCAAAATGGAAATGGTTAATTTAAGATTAAAGAACTAGCTTCCAAGAAGCCAGAGCCATAGGTCATACTGTTTGTAATTAATATAAGCATATGTGTGTTTACTTGGGACCAAGCAGCTGTGGTACCAAGTGAGACAAAGGAAAACTTCCTACTGCAAGGCTCTCTGGGTTGAAGTTATAGGATTCTCTTTTTATTTGAATCGCTCACTGTAAAATATGATAATGAATATTTTCATATTTGAAAAGTAGCTATGTTTTATCTATTTTCTTCATTCTGAGAACAATTTACAGAAATATTACAAATTAACAAATTGAAAGAATAATTATGAAATGCAAATATATTGCTACTTTGTGGACCAGCTGTCCTGTACAAGTAACAGACATTTTCATGTTCATCAAAACATTTGTGATCATCCTCAAGAAGATGGGGCCTGTTGATATTTCTTCATCAAAGGAGGGTTAGGAAAGGGTGATTAGACCTCACTTGACATTTTAGATACTATATTCTGCAGCCCGTATTAGATGCAGATAAGCCTACCCCAGGTGCGCATGGACTCAGGTGGTATATAGGGAATAGAAGTTTAATAGAAGGGACATTTTCATCTATGCAGCTGAGGGAAAATTATTGTCTATGCTGGGAGGTTTTTGTGATGCAGATATTTTGAGGGTAACCTCATTTTTTCAATCATTAACTTTTTTATTCATTTTACATACACAGTTTCTCCTCCCTCTTCTCTTCCCATTCCCTCCTCCCACTTCCTTTCTACCCACTCCCATCCACTTCTCAGAAAGGGTAAGGCCACCCATGGACGTTAACAGAACATGACATATCAAATTGAGGTAGGACCAAGCTCCTCCCCCTTCATCAAGGCTAAGTGAGGCATCCCACCAGAGAGAATAGGTTCAAAATGGCAGGTCATGTGCTAGAGACAGATCTTGGTTGGTATTCCAGTCGAAGAGAGGGAAGAGGGATTACATAAGCAAGGAGGAGGGGTTCAAGATTATAATGGGAAAACCTCATTTTTGTAAGTAAAGCATCACCTATGATTCCAAAGGAGAGAGAATAAACTCTTTGGTTCACCAATGATTAGAATTACTCTTTTTGTTCTGTAGTTAGAGCCTTATCTTGAAGAAGTAGATATTCCTTCAGATAATCTATTCCTCCTTTCCTATGTGTGTAGAATGATATGAAATAGTTCTAGATTGCTAAAGTAAGTTCATTTATTGAAAATTCTCACCCTCAAAAATTATGTCAAATCAAAGGCCATGACAATGTCAGGGGTCTGGGACACCACCTGGAGCCTTCTTAGTGTTTGAAGGCTATGTTGCCACTGTGGCCATGTCAATCTGAGCTGCCACCTGGGGCAATAGTGAAATCCTAGCCTGGATTACTGATGACCATGTCTGAGTCTGTAGTTCTACCATAGTCTGTGGTCCATGTTGCCACCAAAGGTCACATGGATGCCCAGGGTCTAGGCCACAACCTGTGGCCATTTTGGTGTCTGGGTCCATGTCAATCTGAGTAGCCTGTGCTGCCATACAAGGCCATGGTGTTGTCTGTGCCCAGTAAGTTGCCAAGGGCCATGTCTGAATCTGTAGACCTACCCCAGCCAGGGTCTGAGTTGATATCCATGGCTCCTATTATCACTGAGGGCTGTGCAGATGCCTGGGGCCTGATTAGCCACCTGAGACCCTGTTGGTATCCAAGAGACATGCTGCTGCTGGGCCCATACTGATCTGGGTAACTTGTGCTGCCACCTGGGGACATGGTGAAGTCCGGGCCTGAGCTGTTGCCAAAGCCATGTCTGGGTGCAAGGTTTGCTGAAGCTGGGGTCTGTGTTAATGTCCATGGCTCATGTTACCACAGAGGGATACAGGAACCATGCATGTTGAAATGCGAGGACCATACTGAGCTGGGCCAGCCCTTCACTGTCATTGTGACTCTCTGGACACTGCAGCAGGAAATCTGGCTCCACCTCTCATGAGAGAGCTGGCCTCTGCAGTCGGGAGAGATGGCCTCACCACTCATCGGGGGTGTGAGAGAGCTGGCTCCTCCTCACACCTGAGGGAGGTGGTCTCAGTGGCCCAGCTACCACATCCTGGGCTTTAGGCTGGGCTGCCTTAACATCTACCCTATCTATGAATCTATGACATGCTGGAACATATGAAGGGTCTGCAGGATCCCCATGACTCTGGAAAACAGCAGGAAATCCAAGAGAAGTTTTGGTGAGGATTCAGTGATCATGGTGTGCCAGAAGCCAGTGGCCTTAAATCAGACCAATGACACATTACACTGAACATTTACTAGTAGGGCTGATTAGACAAAAGGGGATACTGTGCGACACATCATAGCTCCCAATTCTATTAGCACGAATGAAGAGGTGTTGGATAGACTGGAAAGATGGAGGAGTAAGATAGTATTTTTGTTTGTTTTTAATTAATTTAGGGAGTGTTATTTAAGGGGAGATGCTGCAGGTGAATATGGAGTTACTGGGAGATGAGCAGAATTGGGGTGCATGATGTGAATTTACCAAAGAATCCAAAAAGAATTAAAGAATTATTATTATTATTATTATTATTATTATTATTATTATTATTATATAATTATGTCACACACCAAAAAGCTTTTTTGTTATGTGCCAAATATCTAAAACTGGAATATTTTTATAAAGTTATCATTACATTTAAAATAAATAACACTTTCAATGAAAATTGCTTATATTTTCCAAAAGAGGGAAAAACCTGAATGAGAAAAAAAGATATTAATTCACTTTATCCAAAATATCATTAATGTCAATCTTTATAGAAAAATACCAAATTTTCCTGTGTATTTCTGCATATGGTAAGTCATATGGTATGATACGATATGATATGATATGATATGATAGTTGTTTTTTTTTGTTTTTATTTGATTTTTGCAGTGGGAGTAAGGAAGGGTTCAAACCCAAGTTCTAACAAATAACAAGCACGTATCTACCATTGTACTATATACCTAATCCTGTACTACAGTGTTGCATTTGATATATGTTAAGAATTTTTAAATTGTTCTTTGTAAATAATATTTTTAATACTTGATGATTTCATACAATGTATTTTTATCATACTCACTTTTCTTACCCAAATCTTTCAAGATTCACTACCACTTCACTACTCACCCAAATCCATGTTCTCTTTCTTTTAAAACATACCCAGTTGCTGTGGGATGTATGGCAAATGTGTTGCTAATTAATCAATAAAACACTGATTGTCCGTTGGCTAGGCAGGAAGTATAGGCGGGGCAAGGAGGAGAATAAAGCTGGGAAGTGGAAGGCTGAGTCAGAGAGACACTGCCAGCCACCACGAGGACAAGCAGCATCATGTGAAAGTGCCGGTAAGCCACGAGCCATGTGGCAAGGTATAGATTAATGGAAATGGATTAATTTAAGCTATAAGAACAGTTAGCAAGAAGCCTGCCACGGCCATACAGTTTGAAAGCAATATAAGTCTCTGTGTTTACTTGGTCGGGTCTGAGAGGCTGTGGGACTGGCAGGTGAGAGAGATTTGTCCTGACTGTGGGCCAGGCAGGAAAACTCAAGCTACACCCAGTCCAATTTGTGTTGTCTGAATCTCATAGATACAGGGTCATCCACTAGAGTGTGGTCCAGATGCCAGGAAATTCATCCATATAGAAAACTGATTCTACCTCTCCAAGCAACTATCAATTTGCAATATCTCCTCAAGTAATTTTGAGATTTCATGTCTATGTGAACCCTCCATGCTACGGTTTTGTCTGGCTTGTGCTTACCCAGTTCTTTTGCATACTATAAAAGCTGTTCTGAGTTCATATGTGTGAAAGCCCTGTTATGCTGAGAAAGTGCTGCATGTTTATAGTCATCTATATCAGCCTCTTACAATATTTCTGGCCCCTTTCCTGTAATCATCCCTGATCCTTTGAAAGGGGTGGTGTGTTAGAGACATCCAATTTAGGGCTGAATGTTCTGTAGTCTTTTACTCTTTGGAGCTTGACCAGTAATGAATCACTCCAATAATCAACACTGTCTAAAAGATGCTTCTCTGGGAAGAGTTAAAAAATTGTTCTTCTTGCCTTAGATGCTAATTAACACAGAGACCTAAAACTAGTCAGTGTGCAGAGAATTACATTACAGAATGTTCTACCCTAAATGAGGCATCTGTGTCATACCCTTTCCATCTATGACTGACAGACCATCATAGAAGAGGGGGCAGAATAATTATAAGAGGCAGAAGAAGTGGATGACTATAAGTAAATAGTATTGTCCAGACTCAACAGAGTCATTGTACATATGAAATAAAAAGTCTTATGGTGTCTAGTAGAGGCATTGTCCACTGTTATGGGATAGCTACATTTAAACTCTTTTTACACGTGTATATATTTTTGAAGCTTGTACAATAATAACTTTCCATAAAAGGTATTTAGTATTACTTACCCCTTAACATACTTTTTCCTCCACCCTGTCTTCCATTCCTTCATCTCATATAACTTTTTGTTCTATTATTTCTATTATCTATAGATAAATTTCTAAATGGTCTTATTAAATAAAAAACACAGAGCCAAATATAGGGATGAAAGCATTAGAGATCAGGGAAATAGTGAGAGCCACCAACCTTACCTCTCCAGTTCTGCAGCTATCAAAAGGTGAGCTACTTCCTGTCTACCCACACCTCTATTGCCTCGCCGTTCTGCCCTCTCATTGGCTCTTAGCCCAGCTACCTCACTTCCTTGTCACTGCCTATCTGTACCGACCTCCAGGTCTCTATGGTTGGTACTGGGATTAAAGGTTTGTATCATCACCCTTGGCTCTGTTCCCTAGTGTGTCCTTGAACACACAGAGACTGCCTGCTGAGTGATCAGATTAAGGGCGTGTGCTACCACTGCCTGATTTTTGTGTCAATGACTTGCTATTTCCTCTGATCTCCAGGCAAACTTTATTTATTAATATACAAATAAAATATCACAACAATTTTCCTTTTATATAACTTCATTCTATTTCCTCTCCCTTAAAAGCCCTATTCTATGGCAAATTAATAGTATCCTGAAATATATGGATAAGGTATTCTAAAGGAATACACATATCTAAATATTCAAAGTTAACTGCCACAAATCAGAGAAAACATTCAAGATTTGTCTTTCTGAGTTGCTCAGAATGATTGTTTTAATTTCTATCATTTATCTGCAAATTTCTTAATTTTATTTTTTAACAGTTGGATAATATTCCATTGTGTCATTATACTACATTTTTATCATCTATTCATCAGTACTGGGAATGTAGGCTCTTTATATTTTATATGAGCAGGTATGTGCTGAACGGTGTTACAGCTAGCTTTCATTGTAGATATATTCCTAGGTTTTTGAGGAAGCTCCACACTGATTTTCATAGTGACTACACCATTGTGTCCTCCCACATGCAATGAATAAGTGATCTCCTTTCCTTATATCCATGCTAGTATTTACTTCATAAATATTCTCAATTCAAAAATGAAGAAATTTTGTAATGGTACTTTCTGATAACTTTGGATGTTCATTTAATTCTACATAAAATTGCATCAAATATTAACTTTATAACAATTAGTTATATTTTGTATTATGGACTCCAAACCCCTGATGGGTGGCATTTTTGTTCTTAGTTATAGTAAAGTATATTGGCTTATCTTGAACTTTGAGTGACTACTTTGTGCTGTGGGATGGTCTGTATGTCAAGGGTGTTGCTGATTGGTCAACAAATAAATCACTGATTGGCCAGTGGCCAGGCAGGAAGTATAGGCGGGACAAGGAGGAGAATAAAGCTGGGAAGTGGAAGGCTGAGTCAGAGACACTGCCAGCCGCCATGATGACAAACAGCATGTGAAGATGCCGGTAAGCCACGAGCCACGTGGCAAGTTACAGATTCATAGAAATGGGTTAATTTAAGCTATAAGAATAGTTAGCAAGAAGCCTGCCACGGCCATACAGTTTGTAACCAATATAAGTCTCTGTGTTTACTTGGTCGGGTCTGAGCGGCTGTGGGACTGGCAGGTCAGAGAGATTTGTCCTGACTGTGGGCCAGGCAGGAAAACTGTAACTACAAGTTTGCATATGTAATTTCTAACATAATTCATGGATTATTTGGAAAATTTTCAGATTCAAGTAGGTATATAAGCAATGTATAAGGTAAAAGGGCATTTTTATCACAAACTTTCCCTGGCTGCAAAATTCATACAATGAAACAAAAGTTAAATATCTTTTCTGTATAATATACACCACTCTAGTAACTCATACAGCACAGAGCATTATGTATGATGATGATCATTTTAAGAAAACGAGACAGTTAATGTAGAAAACAAATATATAAGGTCACGTTGAAATACAAGCTGTACAGAAAATGACAGAGGCTTACAGTGGTAAGGTCACTTAGGTGAGTGATTAGGAGGATTTCTGTGAAATAATTATATAAGAATGAGGGGCTAAATGAACAAGAAATAAGTGTCAAAGGTTCTTATGTGTAATTACTATAGCTAGAACTAAGAGGATAAGTGGAGAATGTGTATATTATCACTAATACACATTTTATTTCTTTCATCTTTCACTAGAATTTCTGTAGCATTTTAATTTTATGACTACTACCACACAATTCTTTTTTTTTTATTAAACCACACAATTCTTAATGGATCCTATATGCATGAATGACAACTTATGTGAGAGGAAGAGTACATTTTCCCCATTATAACCCAAATACTAAGAATTGTGACTAACTTGAGCAAAGTAGGTGTTTGATACATATTCAGTAACTGAATTTCTATATCTTTCTATCTGTCTGCATAGATAAGTAACATGATCCTACTTGTCTAGGTTGAATCTAATGTATTCATCCCTCAGTGTTTTAAGAAAGTTTACAAGACTTATTTCCTTAATAATATATGAGCTTATATAGTCTCTCTATTAATCAAAACTGTCAGTTCCAAATTAACTGCACATGGAAAAATTAGATTCTCTGATTGCTTTTGTGCAGTTGCCTGCATGGATTCATTAAATATCTTTAAATGGCCAGTTGCTCTCTAAACTTACCAAAACAGGTAACACTTGACTAATTTTATGGGTAATGAATGAACTGTGTCTTTTATTTTACAACCTACAGCTAATTGTCTATATGTAATTGTTCCTTAAGCAGGAACAATACTCCTTAGAAGTTGAGTTTAAGTTGGCATCCAATATAGTACACCTAACAGGGCATGTACATAAAGAAAAAATATTACAAACAGTTAAAATGAATGAAGAATATTCCCACAAGTACTAAATTCTTTTGATGACATTCTTCTTCAACAAAGTTTATTCACACATCTGTATTGACCTAATGCTTCTGTATTTGAGAAACAACAGCTGCAGTTCATCTCTCAGTATTTCTACCACCATTGACCATTCATATGGTCTAAAGATATATCTAGATGATTTTATAGAGGATAATATTTCATGTTCATAATGTATAGGAAGCCTATTTCCTGGGCCAGCTCTCATTAAATCACTATTCAGACCAACCATCTGGGAGAAAACATTTTCATGTCAAAATAATTCTGTTCTTTAGCAGATGTTTGAGGAACAAAGTAAAGTGAAATGTGAGATTCAAACCTTTGACTTTATACTGCATTCAACAAAAGATCATTAGTGAAAACTGCAGAGCAAGTAAAACCTTTTAAAATGTTGGTCAAACAAACTAAATTATAAATACTCCTAGCTAAAGTCTGTGGTAATTACACATTCCATCATTGAAATCTGTCATTGAAATTCAATGACAAAACGTCATTTGATAATGATTTAAAAAGCTTTATTTCAAATGATGCTTCATTTTGCTGTCCCAGTAAGACAGAAAAAAAATGTCAAAATCCTAATGTTTTTGAATTGATAACTTAAAAGAAATTTGTAAATAAAGAATATATACTTTAGTTTCTGTTAAATGATCCCAGTGGTGCAATTCATAAATCTTCAATACTGTGAGAAAATATAGAAGAATTCCCTAGAATTCTAGTGAATTTTAATATGAGCATATAGATATTGACTCACAAAATGAGCAACACTTCCCTCTACATATTTGGCTCTCCACATGTTTTCTACTTCTGTTTTTTTCTATATTGGGTTTATATATATGTGTGTGTGTGTGTGTGTGTGTGTGTGTGTGTGTGTGTGTAAAACATTTTAACATTTTAAAACACTATGGAAATATTAATATATACATGCTATGTGCTAAACACTACCATATTTTTAAACTATTAATTTACTTAAATATTTAGACCAAATAACAACTCTGACAATGTACTGTTATAAAGTATATTTTACTGATAAATAAAATGAGGCACAATTTGGTTAAGCATCCTGCTCAAGTCATAGAGCTAATAAGTAGTTTTTAATTCAATCAGTCTAGCTTTAGAGACTGTATTTTAATCACTATCCATTATATATGAGGGCCAAACATTAAGCCAGATACAAACAAGTTGGAAGGAACAAATATTTATTTCACTGATCTCATGTGGAAATGATCATAAGTGACATTAGATTAAGAATGACTTTTCAAAATGAGTGTTAAATGAATGATTAGTTTTTTTTAGAATTATAAAAGTATATATAAGTGGTATTTGGGAAGTAAAATCTAATTCAAAACTTTAAGCTATCTTTTCCTTCATATGAACTAGTCACCTAGATGATTATTTTAAGTTGGAAACAGAGTTTATACCTTCACTTCTCTGTGTATTCATGTTATTCATGTGGGAAAGATACCATTCAAAAGGGTAATACAGTTCTATAATGCAAATAACATCCAACATTGTAAGATGGTACACTAGAATCTACTGGCTACAATTTGGGTGTTAAAAGGAGCAGGGGTGTGTTATCACTACTTTTGCTACTTCTCCAGTCCTGAAACTGACTTAATAAAATCTTAACAAACATCCTCTACCATTATCTTGTGTTTCCACTCAGCTCTCCTCCCTCCCATAGCACGGCTTCTTATCTTTAAAGACAGTAGCATACCAACACTGTCCCCTACTGTTTGTATCTTTTACTGTTTTATGTCTTCTTTCTTTTTCTTTACCAATTTTTCTTCTTTTTTTCTTTTTCTTTATACATGAGGAAACCTAAAACCTTCTTCTGTTACATCTCCCAAATCCCTGAAGTTGACCTTGGTTTAGGCTATCTAGATACATATAGTTACCTCCTCTTTTTAATATACTGTTAACGAAAGCCCACACATATTCACCACATTTTTTCTCTACTTCAATTTTTTTCAAATACTGTGTATATATTTCTCTCCACTTCTTCCCATCTTTCAACCTAATATTTATCAGTAGTCTTACTGTGATTGCTTACCTTTTCTGATTTCCTTTTCTATTCATCACATTAGTATATGCAGTACCACTGGACTCCTTTTACTCCATAAACTACAGAGTTCTTAACAAGTGTCTGTTTTGAAGTTACATGCTATTCTATTATCACAGACAGTAAATTACTGGAAAGTAACTGTTGCTGAGGACAGTACCTAACCCATATTAGCAAACTGGGAGTAGAGTTTGGTGCCTGGGATGTCAGTCTACCAGATAAAAAATATCACCAAACTGTACTACAGCCTAGTACTTTCTAAATACTACAAACATGTCCATGGAAAGAAGAGAGACAACATGACTTAAAACAACAATCTTAATGAATGACTTAACTCTGGATGGAAAGATTCAAGTGTAAGACAAGTAAAAAGACAAAGTCAACTTGCCTCATTATCAACCTGTTTTAGGTATTTTCTCTGTTGCTATGGTAAAATACTGACCAAAAGAAAATTTGGTTGGTGGTAATTTGGCTTGTATTTCCGTATCAAAGTTCATCACTAAGGGAAACAAAATCAGGAAAACAAAACCAGAACTGAAGCAGAGATCATGGAGGAATGTTGTTTATTGGCTTGCTTCCAGCTATTGGAAGGATTGCACTCAGCTATTTTGCTTATAGAGACAAACCAGGCCCACCTGCCCATAGATGGCACCTCCCACAGTGGCCTAGGTCCTTCTGTATCAATGAGCAAGGAAGAAAATGCCTCCACAGACAACTAGAATTGGATACTTGTGGAGACAATAAAAATTTAAATCAAAAATTATACTGTAGTTAAGATACTAAATATACAGAACAAAGAAAGCACATTGAAGGCTGAAAAAATAGGACAAGTAACATACAAAAGTAGGCCCATAAAAATATGTGCTGACTTTTCAATACAAACCATGAAAACAAGAAGCACTTGGACTCTTGTCTTACAAATTCTGAAAGATCACAACTTCTTACCATGATTATTATATGCAGAAAAATTATCTTCATAGTTGATGATAAAAAAAAAACCTTATCATAGACGTGCAGAGATGACTGGCCACACTAGTGGAAGCCCATGAACTGTAGAATAGAGCCCCCATGAGACTGGACTAGGCCCTCTGGATATGAAAGATGGTTGTTTGGCTCGAACTGTTTGGGAAACACTCAGGCAGGGGGATCAAGATCTGTCCCTGGCGAATGGGCAGGCTTTTGGGAGCCTGGTGTCTGTGGTGTGGTGCCTTGCACAGCCTTGATGCAATGGGGAAAGGCTTGGACCTGCCTAGGCTCAGTGTGCCAAACTCTGCTGACTCCCCATGGGAGACCTTGGTTTGGGGGATGTGGGGATCAGACAGAGGTGGCTTGGGAGGAAGGGCTGGAGTGTGGGAGGAGGGAGGAGGGAGGAGGAAGGAGAGAGTATCTGTGTGTGGTATGTAGAGTGAGTAGAAAATTTCTTAATAAAGAAAAATGAAAAGAAAAATCCTTCTCATGATAAAACAAGCTAAAGGGATTTATGACCAGCAAGTTATCCATACAAGAGATACTGGAAGGAAAAGCCACTTCAATGTGAAGAGAAAGATAAACACACTCGAGTGCCTGCATCCAGAAAAAAAAATATTCAATGCTTTGACACACATTAAGCAAATTACAATTTCTTCCAGAGACCCAACAGCAACCTCACATGATGGGGACCCAGGAAGGCTACCTATGCCTTCTTCTTACCCAGATACTGTCTCCCTACGGTATCCCTGTTGTCACCACCTAGCTTATCCCTCCTCCTAGCTCATCTCCATTTCCTTGGGACTTATTGCTTCATGTGGCAAAGTGTCAAAGAACACATAGTTCCTTGACAAACATCTTTGTGCCTTCTGTGGAGCCAGATATTAAGAGACCTCGTAAGTTAGTCCCACGTCCCTGCCTGCCAGCCTGTAACCAATAAAGCAGTCAACCCACTGTCTTAATACAAAACTACCTGGAGTCTGAACCTAGAGTTCTAATAGAAATTGATTTGGAACCAGCTGGAATCTGATCTTCGAACTACAGAGTGACTCCAAAACTGAAAACTGAGTATCATTCAGTTCATTCACAATCTGATGGGTTGGGAAAATAGCAACCAAAAGAGAGAGCACTGATACAATATAGGCAATCCAGATATCCACACTGAGAAATACCACAAATGTCATCATAAATCAAGATTCCCACATCTCAGAGAAAAAGCAAAAATATGAACAACCAGGACAGTATGACACCTCCTGAACCCAGCATTCATATTGTAATAGTTCTGGGAAAAACATGATTTAGCTGAAGCAGAAAACAAGGACAAAATATCACTTTTGAATATGTTCAGGAAAATTAAAGAGGATATAAATAAATGTCTCAATGAAGACTTATAAAATAGAAACAGTTCAACAAAATAATGAAAACAATTCAAAATTTGAAAACAGAATTTAACAAAGAAATGAAAAAACTAAAATTGGAATAAAACTTAATGTAAAAAAATTCAAGATATAAAACAAAGACCTCAGAGGTAAGCCTCACCAAAAAATTAAAAGACATGGAAGAAAAAATTTCAGGGCATGGAGACAAGATAGAAGAAATAAAAACTTAAAAGTAAGTGTTAAACATTTTAAATCCAGGCACACAATATCTAAGAATTATGGAACTTTATAAAAAGATAAAACCTACAAATAATAAGTGCAGAGGAAGTAAAAGAGACACAAGTAACAGGAGCAGAAAATATTATTAAGAAATCATAGAATAAAATTTCCCCAATGTGCAGAATGAGATGCCTATCAAGTGAAACAAGGACAGAGAATATCTAATAGGACCAGCAAAGAATCTCTTCATGCCACATAATAACCAAAACATTATATGCTCAGAACAAAGAATGGGTATTAAAAGATGAGAAAGAAAAAAATACCAAGAGGTAGATGGTAAGTGCCTACTGATGAAGACTTTCTCATCTTCAGACAAAGGTCTCAGAGACCCTTGTGCTAGATCTGACATGAATGCTTCCTTTCTGAGAAATAGATTTCAGAGTACCAGGAGAGACCATGCAAGCTTCTAAAGCAAGGAAAATTCAACGGTCCTAACAATCAGGGGGGGCTGTTATTCACAAAAAGGACCAGCATGGTATGATAACCTTAAGGGTGATAGTGACATGCATAACTTGGTTGTAACCAGCAGATCTCTATTGGACTTAAGAAAACTCAACACCAGGGAAATCATGTCCAGTACAGAAAACCTAGTCACCTACCCAGAGCTGGTGAAACCATGGCTCTTAGAGGAGAACATACAACAACTACCTAATTAAACCAGAATAATACCTAAATACACTCTAAAAGTTTGTCCTTATAACCAATAATAAGTACATTCTTCAAGCCTTCATCGAGGACACTTTTCTTTGCAACAGACATACCATTACAGAAAATCACCACTGACCAAAATGCAGAGTTGTGGAGTCCAGTCCCAATTAATACATCTACAACACAACTACAAGAAAATAAGGGGTGCTAATAGAGTTTTCCCTAGGGAAGAACACACCAGTTGGTTATCCACTAACAAATGGTCATCCCTGAAACATACATACAGGTAAAATTATGCAGAATGAACAAGTTATATTTAGGAATATGTATGCATATACATATATATATATATATGAATGTGTATGCATATACATATACACACAAACACACACACACATATATATATATATATATATATATATATATATATATATATACCAATATAATAATAATTAGTGAAAAAAGAGACCATGAATTTAAAAGAGAGCAAGGAGAAGTATGTAAGAGGGATTGGAGAGAGGAAAAGGAAGGCAGAAATAATGAAATTATATTACAGTCTCAAAAATAAAAGAAAAATACAACATGGCAAAACCCATTGGATTCAATGAGGATAGTTCTAAGAAGAAATTTCATAGCACTAAGTGTTTACATGAAAAATCTAGAGAGATTTCATTAATAGCTTAATGAGCCAGGCTGTGGTGGTGCATGCCTTTAATCCCAACAGTTGGAAGGCAAAGGCAGGTGAATTTCTTAGTTTGAAGACACCCTGTTCTACAAAGCAATTTCTGGGACAGCCAAGGATGTTACACAGAGAAACCCTTTTCTGAAAAACAAAGTAATAATAATAATAATAATAAACTGGAAAATTTTAAAAGATAAAAATATAATATCATCCAAAAAGTGTAGACAGGAAGAAATTACACTCAAGTTTGAAATCAATATAATATAAGCAAACAAAAAAAATGCAAAGAATCAATGAAATCAAGAGTTGATTCTCTGAGAAAAAAATTTAAACATTGACTAAACATTGTCCAAATTAACCAAAAGACAGAGAGATAAGAACCAAATTAATAAACTTGAGACTGAAAGTGAGACATTACAACATAAATTGATGAAATTCAGAAAATCATAAGGACATACTTTAAAAATCTCTGTTTCACCAAACTGAAAAATCTAAAATAAATGTGAATTTCTTGACATATATGACCTAACAATGGTAAATCAAGAGAAAATAATCTTAAGTCTCTGTTTAAAAAAGACCCATAACCCCTAGCAAAATAGAAGCCATAGTTAAAAATCTCCCAATTAAAGAATGTCCAGGGCCAGATGGATTCAGTGTATGATTCCATCAGAAATTCAAAGACTAATACCAATAATCACCAAATTATTCTACAAATAGAAACTGGAAAGCATTTCCTTACTATATTTGCAAAGCCGTTATTACCCTGACATGAAAGACCAAACAAAGATCCCAAAATAAAAGAAAATTATGGAAAAATATCCTTTAGGAACATTGATGCAAAAATTCTCAATAGAATACTTGAAGAGAAAATTCAAATCATGTTAAAAATATTACCCATAACAGTCAAGTTGACTTCATACCAGAGATACAGGGATGGCTCAATATACATAAGTCAATAAATATAATCCAGCACTTTAACAAACTGAAATACAAAAACCACATCATAATCTCATTAGATGTAGAAAATTCCTCGACAAAAGCCAACACCCGTTCATGATAAAAGTCTTAGAAAGACAAGGGATATAAGGGACATATTTCATTATAACAAAGATATTTTACAGCAAATCCACAGCCAACACCATCCTAAGAAGAATAGACAAGGATGTTTACTCTCTCCATACCTAGTCAATATAGTACTTGAAGACTTAAAGCAGTAATACAACTAAAGAAGATCAGTTGGATATAAATAGGAAAGAAAGAAGTCAAATTATATTTAGAGATGATATGATTTTATACATAAAAGATCCCAAAGTCTCCACTAGAAAACTTCTAATGCAGATAAACACTTCAGTATAAAAAAAAAATATATGTGGCAATGGTGGTACTTGCCTTTAATTTCAGCATTCAGAGGTAGGTTGGATCTCTGAGTTTGAGACCAGCCTGGTCTGCAGTGACTTCAAGGACAGCCAGAACTAATCACAGTCTCCAAAAAGATAGATAGAAAGAAAAGAGAGAGAGAGAGAGAGAGAGAGAGAGAGAGAGAGAGAGAGAGAGAGAGAGAGAGAAAGAAGAAGGAAGGGGAGGGAGAGAAAAAGGAAATTAATCATGCTTTTTTATTCAGAGATGACAATCCAACTGAGAAAGAAATTACAAAACAGTACATTTCACAATAGTCACAAAATATTATCTTGGGATAACTCTAACCTCACAAGTGAAAGACTTGTATAATAAAAACTTTAAGACATGGAACAAAATAATTGAAGACACCAGAAAGTGGAGTAATCTTCTATGCTCATGGATACATAGGATTAATAATGTGTAAATGGCCATCCTACCAAAAGCAATATACATATTCAATGCAGCTCCCATCAAAATTTCAACTGTCTCTTCACATAAATTTAAAAAAAATAAAAAAAATTAACTTCATATGGAAACACAAATAACAGCATAGCTAAAACAATCCTGAATATAAAAGAACTTCTGGATTTATGACCATTCCACATTTCAAGTTGTATTACAGAGCTGTAGCAGTTAAAAACAGCATAGTATCAGCATACAATCAGACATGTTGATCAATGTAATTGAATTGAAGACCCAGCCGTAAGTCCACACACCTATGGATATGTGATCTTTGACAAAGAGCAAAAAATACACACTGGAGAAAAGACAGCATCTTCAACAAATGGCACTAGTCAACCTGATTGGCCGCTTGTAGAATAATCTAAATAGACCCATATTCATCACCTTTCCCAAATAAACCTCCAAAGGTGAATAGACACAAACTCCTACCCCAACCAAAATTTATTTACAATTAATCTCTTCTGAGAAAAAGAGAATTAGTTTTGTTCAGTGGATTATCACTGGGTATATCAACCATACTCCATGGAAGCCCTCATCCCTAGAAGTGGTTAGGGACTACAAAATGTACTCCTTGAAATTTTGGATTTTTTGTTTTGTTTTATTTTGTTTTGTTTATTTTGTTTTTTTTTCTTAATGTGTTTTTATTTTGTTTTGTTTTTACTTTGTGTGTTTGTTTTTATTGTTTTAAAGAGAGTGGATATGAAGGAGGGCAGGCATCTGGAAGGAGTAGGGGGATGGATAAGAATAAGACTAAATTATACTGTAGGGAATCATGGACTCAGCCTGGGCTAGCTGCTTTGAGGCATTTTTCACGTTATAGTTTATGGTTCCTGGGGCACTTGTATACCCTGTATAGCTTGTAAACATCATAGTATCCTGGAAGCTGCCATGATATTTTGTTTCTGATGATAAGGATATAAAAATTATGGTTGCTCACAATAAACTTGTTACAGCCTCAATCTTGCTGTGACTCCTCAAACATGTACCTGGTAAAGATTAATTTCTCACCAGCCATATCAGGTAGTCTTGGATCAAAAAGTTAAACACTGGCACTTGCAATGTAGTATGTCATAATTAAAAAATGATTAATTAAATAAAATGCACAAATCAAATGGAAGCTCATCTACAATGGAAACTGATTCTCTCTCTCAGAATTCATTAATTGTTTTTAGAGTTTTATCTATGTATGGGGACTTGGGAGATTTTTTTTTTCTGTCAGTGCTAAAATACCAACGGGTATTGTCACTGTCCATGTCTTGATTGCATTGCCATATTGCTGAGATTTCATGAGTGCAGCTTTCCTGTCATATATAGAAGACAATATATCACAAGAGATGTCCTACTTCTGTGGATCTTTCAGTCTTTCTGTCCTCTCTTTCACATTAATCCCTGAGCCTTAGATGTAAAGGCTTTGTTGTAGACTTATCAATTGGGTCTGTTCACTTCATGGTCAATTGTTCTCATGTTTTGACCAGTTGTGGACTGCTAAAATTGTCTTTGTCTACTGAAAAACAAAGTAAGTGCTTCTTTGATGATGGGGTCATAGCTGCATTTATCTGTGGATAAAAGAATAAGTATTTAGAATGCAGTTGAGAAAGTTGGAGACAACAAAGTGCTTGCCAAACATTATCAGGTAACCACCCCATAGTTCTGCATAATAGTGAAGTAAGCAGAGATTAGAAATGAAAGAGAAAGAAGGTGAAAGACAAAATGAGAAAGGAATAAAAATCAGTAAGCATGTTTAAATAAATTCTCAAGCCAACCAATATTGATGCACTGATGGAGACCAGATAGTCTTACTAAAATTGGACTACAAGCTTTCTTTCAGCCATGGACCACAATGAGCAATAAGGTTATATTGATTTAGATAAATCTAGTCAGTACATTTGGCATATAAGAAGACAGTGGTAATAATAGTCAGGCCATGTATTTTACAGAATTGAGTACAGGAAATTGATATGGACACTTTTTTATGCAGAGTACGTCCTCTAAGCTCTGCTTATAAAAGTCACTCACCTCTGTTCTCTGATATATTTACACAAATGTTCAATCCTAGCTTCAAAATTGCTAAACTTCATTTCTATAAAAAACAAATGAAATGGGTTGAGTATGGTTGAAATTACTTTAGTCTTCTATTATTTAACCAAAACAATATTTT
Organism: Peromyscus eremicus; assembly: GCF_949786415.1. Lineage (NCBI taxonomy): Eukaryota > Metazoa > Chordata > Mammalia > Rodentia > Cricetidae > Peromyscus > Peromyscus eremicus. The sequence goes on from NC_081439.1 coordinate 125,135,237, forward strand.
CCAAAGAAATTAAAGCTAGCTACTTATTTCCCAATTCTTTTCACTGTCATGACTTATAAAATCACTATGTTAACTCATTATACATTTTATTACAAAACTTTTCTCCCATAGACTAAGAAATTTTAATAGTTTTTTCCACGATATAATCATTGTATTTATGTATACTCAAAGGATATTCAGAAAAATGTAATTTGTTCCCCTTCACTCCTTCTCCCCTTTATCCCTTTCCTTCACTTTCTCATACTTAGTTCAGTTTCTTTTTTCAACCATTTATTTATTTATAGGCAGGATCTCTTTGTGTAACCCAGGTGACTGTGAAACTTGTGACCCTCCATCTTCGTGTCCCAAGTGCTGGAGTTACAGGGGCATACCTCTGTCCAAGCTAGGTATCTAGTCTAATTTTCCTTATTTATTTTAAACAAATAAGCGATTGAAGGGTACTTCCATAGACCATGTAAAAGTATTGACTTTTGTTTTTCTACTATCATTTTATTGTTTTCACTACTATTATTTATTTTTTATTTAAACTGTATGCATATGTTTAGTGATGTGTGTGAGCATGTGAATAAGTATACATGTATGTTTATGAAAATGTAGAGTAGAGAAGTTTATTTTTCTGTCTTTCTCTACATCTCTATGCCTATTTTTTGAGACAAGGTCTCTCACTGTACCTAGATCTCACTGATTATCTATACTGTTTGGCCAGGAAGCTTCAGGGTTCTGCTTATACCCTTTCTCCCACCTCCACTGGTATTATAGACACGCATTAGGACATTCATCTTTCACTGTTACTATTCTTTTTTACTTTTACATGTAATTAGTATGAACTTTCTGCTTCATAGGATTAAAGGTTTGAATCCATTTTGTCTTTTTTTTAATAAATGCCTACTCAGTTACTTCAACACCACTTAAAATGTAATAATGATGATAGTAGCCCCAGTGTTATGAGAGTCCATCATATCATATCATATATTTGTTTTTCAATGTTCCATTCTACACTAGCACACAATCCATTCATCATTACCAAGTTGCTTAAATTAAACAGCCATTGTGCTTTCTTTAATGTCTAATGTTCTTTTATATCCTTTTAGTTTCAACATCTCTATGCTGTTTTTGTTCTCCCACATAACATGAATATAAACTTTTCTAACACTATATAATAGCTTTTCTTATATTGGAATTATATTAAGATTATAAATAAATTTGTAAGAGAATCCATATTGTAATGCAAGATTACCATATTTGAGAACAAGACATGTCTTTCCATCTGTTAGTCTAATTTTGAACCTTTCAGAAAGCTATGAAAGTTTTCTCAAGTAAGTGTGTGTATTTTTTATCAAGTTTATTCCTAAGAATTTTAATTTCTCATTTGCTGTTGGAAATAGTGTCTTTTAATCATACCCATTTATTATTTCTATATACAACTTTGTATGTTAACATTTTCTTATCAATTTACCAATTTATTTTATTGTGTTAAAGTTTAAACACACATTATTTCAATAATTTCCTGCTATACTAGCATCATCTTTCAAAAAAAACTTTTTACTAATTACTCATCTATTATTGCAGTTCTAATTGGTTTATATTTGTCTAATTACACTCAAGTGTAATATGTAGTTTGAATTTCAGTGGATACAATGTGAATTTTTACCTTAACTCTAATCTTCATGAAAATACCTCCAGTTATTTTATTTGTGCTGAAATGTGGTGATATTTATTTATGCTTTGATAAATAAAGTTTGCCTGGAGAATCAGAAAAAAAAAGAAAGCCATTATAAATAACAAAGAAGTCAGGCAGTAATAGCACAAGCCCTTAATCCTATCACTTAGCAGGCGAGATCTCTGTGTGTTCAAGGCAACATTAGGGAACAGAGTCAAGTGTGGTGACATGCCCTTAATCCTACTACCAATCATAGAGGTCTGGAGGTCTGTACAGACAGACAGAAAGTGACAGAGCTGTGTAGGAAGAGGAAGTGATGTAGTTGGACAGAGAGCAAATCAGACGGCAGAACAGCAAGGCATATAGACGTGTGTAGACAGGAAGTAGCTCACATTTGGAAGCTGCAGAGTTGGTGAGGTGAGGTTGGCTGGTGGCTTTCCCTATTTCCCTGATCTCTCTAAGGTTTTCACCACTATATTTGGCTCCATGTTTTTTATTTAATAAGACCATTTAGAAATTTGTCCACATTTGGGGGTGATGAAATACTTTTTCATAATCAATGAACATAATAATATATCTTTTACTTATATTTTTATTAGTATGATAAAACTTAATTATTCATAACAAGTAATTTTTTCTACTTGAAATTCATTCAATAGATTATTATGCTAAAGAACATATACCTAGACACAATCTTTTTTTTTTGTTTTGTTTTGTTTTTGTTTTTCGAGACAGGGTTTCTCTATGTAGCTTTGCGCCTTTCCTGGAATTCACTTTGGAGACCAGGCTGGCCTCGAACTCACCGAGATCTGCCTGCCTCTGCCTCCCGGGTGCTGGGATTAAAGGCGTGCGCCACCACCGTCCGGCTAGACACAATCTTGATTGTGATAGACTTTGTTATTCTTAGACAAGTGAGTCTGATTATTTCACTGATACAAGTTAATGTAGATACTTTTATCACTATATTCTTTTCCTGGATAATATTATTAATTCACTATGTTATTAAAGAGGACAAGTTTTACATTATCAGTTGTGTCATAAAATATATCCAAATCCACATTTTTCCATGTATATAAGCAATTGTGTTAGAGATATCTTAATACTAGTATGATAAAGAATTCTGTACTTGTAGCACGAATCTTAAAAGGTCTTATTAATAAAAACAAACCTGGAGCCAGGTATTGGGGTGAACGCTGGAAGATCAGAGAAGCAGAATAAGCCACAGCTACTTCACCTTGCCAATTCCTCGGCTGACCCTGTTTCCTCAGACTGGAAACCTCTGTGTCCTCACCCAAATAGATCTCAGTTGAACTTTGCTGTTCAAAAGCCTAAACGCTTAAGAATGCTCTAGTTCCTCGTCCTCATGCGTTAAATACCTTTCTTCTTCCTGCCATCACTTCCTGGGATTAAAGGTTCTTGTTACTATGCCTAGCTGTTTCCAGTGTGGCTTTGAACTCACAGAGATCCAGACAGATGTCTGTCTCTGGAATGCTAGGATTAAAGCCATGTGTGCCACCATTTTCTGGCCTCTATATCTAGTGGCTGTTCTGTTCTCTGACCCCAGATAAATTTATTAGGGTGCACAATATTTTGGGGAACACAATATCACCACATGTACTGGCTATTTTTGTGTTAGCTTGACACAATATAGACACATTTGGGAAGAAGGACTGTCACTTGAGAGAATGTCTCTATCAGATTTGCCTGTAAGCAAATTTGTATTATTTTAATTACATATTGATGTGGGTAGTTCCAGCCCACTGTGGGTGCTGCCATATCCAGGTAGGTGATTGTGGTTGCTATGAGAAAGCAAGCTAAGCAAGCCATGAAGAGCAAGCCAGTAAGCAATTTCTCCATGACCCATGCTTCAGTTACTGCTTCCAGGCTGCTACTTTGAACATTAAAATATATCACTTTGGTACTGTTGACTAATAAAGTAATTACTACTAATACACATCATTTAATTTCTGATAGTCTGTATTTTCATGATAACATTTGGATACATGTCTCTTACAAAATAATTCTAGAAATTTCAGTTTCAATTTATATAAACCACAATTTCCTTCATAAGCAAATTTGAAGTCTCTCTATACACATGCCTCTTTCAAATTAAAAGACAGAAGCACTTAAGTGTGCTTTTTTAGTAGTACATTGTTAGCTCATTCTCTTTTATTGCAACAAAACATCTGAGATTATGTAATTTAGGAAGACAGTAAGTTTATGGAGACACAGTTCTGGAAGTCCATGAGCATGACATCAACATCTGGATGGCCTGAAAAAAGAACCTCCTGTACACAACAGAAGTTGGTGTAAGAGTGGTGGGGTATGTGTGAAAGTGAAAATATAGCATTAAAATTGTTTTATCAAAACTTGATCTCACACTAACAATTATAATAATAAGAGACTCAATTCATCCCCTCAATGCCTAATCCACTCTCTAAGAAAGGCATTAAATGACTGTTGAACACCCACGTAATCAGTAACTAGAATATCTTACTTCATTCAATTTGCCTTTCTGGTGTATGACTCCTTAATCTTGTAAGACTAATAAAAAAAAAACCTTATAATTAACCAAATGATAGATGGTGGTGTCAGCAGAAGTGATAATCTAAATTTCGAAATAACTCAACAGAATTTACTATTAGCTCTTCAGAAATCCAAGGAATCCCTGAGTGAATGTGTATTGTTGATATGGGCACAGATATGTCAGTCCCAATGCCTCACACACATGAGAAATTGGAAAATTCTTCCTTCTCAGGTCAAGCTCAGAAGGAGAACAAAACATTCTTCTGGTCCAAGTGTGAATGTTAACATAGTATTTAGAAAGCAGTGATCAAAGCCTCTTCTTCTCAGATGCTTACATCCTGAGACTGCAAGCCCACAGAGACCTCCTGCCAAAACTCACTGAGGTTCCAGGTTGTTGTTTAATTGGTGTGTTAATCTGAGTGCCCAATGCCTGCCTGACCTCAGCTTTTCTGTAAGCAAAGCTCAAATTTTTTCCATGAGTTTCCTCTCTGATTTGGCATAGGTATACTAATCCATCAACAGAAAGTAAAATAGTGTTTCTATCATGAGAATAATGTTATGATTAAGATGGTATGTGTAAAGTGTTTGGTAAAATGCTTGTAATGTGGTCTATGATTAACTCAAGTTTTCTTTTAATTTTTTAAAAAGGTTTTATAAATTAATCCTGTCAGGATCTATCCCTGGTGCATGAGCTGGCTGGCTTTCTGGAGCCCATTACCTAAGGTCGGACTCCTTGCTCACCATTGATGCAGCAAGGAGGAGCTTGCTCCTGCCTCAACTGAATGTACCAAGCTTTGGTGACTCCGCATGGGAGGATTTGCCCTTTTGGAGGAGAGGATTGGGGGGGAAGGGTGTGGGGGAGCAGGAAAAGGGTTGAGAGTGGGATCTGTGGTTGGTATATAAAATGAATATTTTTTTTAATTAAAAAAAAAAGTTAATCCTATGATAATACCTTTGCAAAATCCTACTCAGTTCATCATCATCAAGAAAGATTAGATTTATTTGAACTAATGGACTGATGCAGCTATAATTTGGGAAAAAAGAATGTCAAACGCTCCTCAATTTTTTATCCAGTACCAAGTGGTCATCCTTGACATCATATACATGCAAGTGTGTTATCCAGACTGAGCAGGCTGTATTTATATATTTGCTATCATATAATTATATATAACTACAGTAAAAGAAAAAGAGATCATTTACTTGAAAGAGAGCAAGGGAAATATGTGGGAAGGATTGAAGTGGGAAAGAGAGTTGGGGAAACAATATATTTGCATTTTAGTTTTAAAAATAAAAATATTTAAAAGTAACATGGATTTTATTCTTTATATATTCTGCTTTGTAGAGGTGATATTAATTTTTTAATGTTGTATTTAAGTGATGGGTACAAAATGGAACATCTATGCTGTTTCATCCAAGTCCCAGTAAACATTATAGAAGAAAAGTTGGAAGGACTGTGGGAGCCAAAAATTGAAGATGAGTGCATTTTAGCTCCATTTACTGGATTTGCCACCATCACTGAAATCATAAAATCAGAGCAGCTGTGTCTGTGCATGGGGCATGAAAGTAATAAAAGGATGGAAAAATGAAAGAAAGTAAAGATAATGGGAGAGGGGGAGGAGAAAGGAAAGGAGGGGAGAATAATATGAAGGGAAGAGGCAGAATAGTTGGAAACAAGGAGGCCAACAGATTGGGAGGGGGATGAGAGAGCAAAAGTAGGGTGAACGTTGTCACAGTGAATTGTATACAACATGGAGTAACAACAAACAAAAATATAATAAATATTTTAATTGTAATTTTATAATAATGGCATTTTCAAGTGAGTGTAATTTCTTTGCCTTTATATTACTGGGCTAAATAATGAAAATTTAAAGATCAGGCCCATTTCTTTAGACATTTTCATTTTATAAGTTAAAGTGACAGAATTTCACTAACAAGCCTCCTTCCCTGGTTCCATTTAAAGGAATAGGAATAGCTAATGGAAGTGTAAGCTTCACAGCTAGTCATAAAATAAGGTACTTTCTATGCATGATATGTACTTTTATATGATAATGCTCTGCATTGCTGCAAGTGAAGCATTGTAGTTATGTGTAAACAGACATATCTTTCCAACTACTTCAGCCTCATTCATTTTGTGACACTGAAAAGTTTCATAATGGTTTGCCATATTATATTGGTTTTCTTGCATGTGTATTCTTGTTGAAAAGTCCCTTGAGGCCTCTAATGGTTGTATTTTCATTATATAATGGGTTGTATTTTCATTACATAATGTGTCATAGATATATAAAATTTAAAAATTCAGACCTTCAAATTAGTGGTTTCACTGCACAATTCTTATTGATTACTTCATTAAAACATATTCTAAGCAACTGATTTGACTCATAATAAAATCTAACCTAGATCCTACCACAAAAAATTAGCCCAAGTTTCTCAATCAATAGACCCTAAATCTCTCTAGTTTTCTAATATCTCTTATTGGTTATGAGTGGCAGGAGCTCACTTAAAAATAGCTTAACCATGTATATACTGAACAGAACAACTTCTTGAGAGTATCAGCTTTACTTGTATGTTTTGTATGACAGACTTGTATGATTTGGATGTTTTGGATGGGGGAATAATAATATGTCATAGTAGATAAGGAGAAGTTATTTTATTAAATTATCATGTAACAATATAAATTTCTAATATTCTTTCTTATTTTTCATACAATATGTTCTGATTAAAGTTTCTCTTCCCTTGAATTCCTCTGAGATCTTCCCCACTTGCCCTCCCATCTGAATCAATACCCTTTCTCTCTCTCATTAGAAAACAATAGGCATCTAAAAAAACAATAATAAAATAAAATAAAATGGAAACAAACAAATCAGAATAGGACAACAATAACAAACAGAAAAAAAGAACCAAAGAAAAAACACAAGAAATAAATATAGACTGTTGCTGCTTTTCTTAAATCCTCTTAAAATATGTAGGTTAAAGTAGGCTTTAGGCAAAAGTCATTATCTTCTTAGAACACTGTTAGTCAAATTTTTGTACAGATTTAATGAAAGAATGTGAAGTAATTTTTTTTTATTTTATTTTTTGTCGTGGACTGGCCCATTGGGGGTACCATGACCATAGAAGAACCAGGGCTTGGGTAATCAGGAAGGCAAGGATTCGGCAAATGACAGACAGACAACACACTCAGAAGTGATTTGAATCTGTTGTAATTTTACTTTCATAAATCAGTATTTTATATACAGAAAAGAAAACTGTCAAGTCATACAAGGAACAACAAGAGCTTGGCAATAATTTAATTATATTATCTTTAAAAAACAGCAAGCACACAATTATTAATTGGTGCTAGACATATCCCTTTACCCACAAGAACTTTATGACCCAAAGAGTAGTCTGTGATTTTTAAACTTAATACAGTTCCTACACTTGTGTAGACTTTTTGTGGTTGTAGTTGTGTCTTTTACCTTATCTCAGGAGTTTTTTAGTTTATTATGTAGTTTTATTTATTTATTTATTTATTTATTTATTTATTATTTATTTATTTTTTTTGGTTTTTATGACCCACTTAGCCAATTTGGATGTTGTAGACCCTCTCTAAATCTTTTTTTAGTTTTTTTACCACATATCTTTTTTTAATATAAAACCTTTTTATCTGTTGGAATATGGACTTTTGTACTTTTACATCTGTAAGGGGAAGGGGTTTTGTTGTAGTCCTTAAGTTTTTCATGTTGAACTTCCTCAAGAGAGGGGCCCACCATCTGTCTCCTATGAGATAATGTTTTCTACGATAAATCACCTTAGTTGGGATTCCTAAAGGATTCCTAGTGGGTGAGTGTAGAAGTGCTGAACCTTTATAATTTCTTTATCTAGCGGCTTGGGGTCTTTAAGAAATAGCTCATTCTGCTATATCAGATTAAGATCCATGTCCAGCTTCCCCTTTCCTCCATAGTTTACAATCCAAGTATTCATCAATTTTGGCTGTGATTCATAGATTAATTAGAACATTATCAGAAAAGCAGTTATACAGACTTTTTATCTGAGGGGTTAAAACTTAACTCTCTGAGGCCAGCTAAAAGGGATCTTAACCTCTCTCTAACTATTTGAATCTATTACACCTGGTATGACTTTGAAATGCTTTTTATAATTGGAACTCCTTCCAATGATAAGTCCCACTGTACCTTGTGGTAATTTAACCAACACTTTAGTGGGAACTGTAGTGACTCCATCCCATGAGGAAAGGATGACGTCCTGTGAACTTGCAAGATCTAGTCCTGTGCTATCATGTGTTGCTCTAGGTAAGTCATGGATAGTAAATTTTGGAGCCTCAGGGTGGAGGCCTGTATTAGCCTCTCTTGAATTACCGGGGCTGAAAGGATGCCCCTCTTTTAGTTTTTTGAGTTAGTGTTCTTATCATCTTTTTTTCCTGTTAAAGGAGTTCTATCTTTGTGGAACTTGGATTTGTATTCATTCCTCCAGTGTCTTTCTTTCTGACACCCTGAACATAATCTAGGAGCCGTATTTTTAAGGTCCTTGTTGCCTTGCTCTGTACATGCCTTTTGCATGTGGCCTTTTTGCCCACACTTGAAACAGGTGGGTTCTGGGGATTAATTATTGCTGCCCCCATATGTTTGTTTTTTGTTTTTTTGTTTTTTTACATAGGCGCTAAATCTCTATCCTTTCATAGCTGCATCATATGCCATACCTTGGACAACTGCTGGTGAGGCATCCATGCAAGCCTTGATAAAATCCTGTAGAGTACCTGTCTTTCTTACAGATCTGATAAGATCTTGACACAGGGGGGTTGGCATTTTTCCACGCCAACTGTTTAAGGAGCATGTCAGTCCCCTCTGAGGGGAGCATCATTCTATTAAATGCCTCTTCTAGCCTAGAGACAAAGTCTTGATAAAACTCCTCATTGGATTGCCTTATACCTGAGAGAGCAGTTTCCTTTGTTCCAGGAGGAGGCAATTTTTTTCATGCATTGACTGCATTGAGGGTAATAGCCTCCAGGACATCTTTAGGAATGGAGGTCTGAGACTGAGGGATGGCATAAGCTCCTGTCCCCAAAAGCATATCTATACCTGGTTTGGCTCCTCTTTTCTTTAAAAAGGAAGCCACAGTCTCTTTAGACCTATCCTCATATTCCGTCCTCCAGAGGATATAATCCCCTGGACTCAAGGTTGCCTTTGCTGTCTGATGTCAGTCATAAGGTGTAAGCCATAAACTGGCAACCATGTCCAATATCTGGATGATATAGGGTGCTGATGGGCCAGCTGTTTTAACAGCTCCCTGTAATTCTTTAAGAGTCTTAAGGGGAATAGGTTCCCAAGCAGGTTTTTCCCCATCCAAGGCTTCCATCATCGGGAAGGTGAATGTAGTATCCCCAGTTCGCCTTGCTTTTTTTCATAGCTCCTCTAAAGCCAGAAGGGATCAGAAGGCGTCTTTTAGGTTTTTGCTTCACAACATTAATGGGATAGAAATGACTATGATGGTGGTCCCCATCCTCAGAGGGACCATACTTAGCTGCCTCCTCATCTAAGTCCCAATTATCATTGTCATTATCATTCTTGGCTTTCACACCAGAGGCACCTTCTAATAACAACTCCTTAGTACTTGAGGAGGGCTTACTTGAGCTGGTACCATGTGATTTAGTCTTTGATGATATTGGCTCAGCCTCATGTACAGAAGCTGTTTCCTTCACTAGACCTTCAAAATCAGTAGAGTCAGTTAGTAACTCTCACATCTGCTAACACAATGGATATGCATGGGGAGGAACTTCCCCTTTACCATTTTTCTCAACATTTTTTTTATTTCCTTCCCCCCACGTTTTCAATCTGGCAGGGTAAGGGTGCCTTCCCCAGGGAACCAAAGACTCACCTTCTTAATAAAGGTAAAAAACTCTCCCAGTGATTGCTCTGATACTTTTAATCCCCTGCTTGCCATCATATGCTTAAACACTGACATAAACAGCCTTTCTTGTTTTGACTCATGTTGCCCCATGTTACCTCAAGATTACTTGCCCTTAACTGATGATTCTTTATTGGCGGAACTGCAGCTTCCTGGCAAGAGCTGATCCTTAAGCCTTGAAAGAAAGAAAAAGGGGGAAAGAATTACCTGTCCCAAGGGTCCCTGTTTGGGCGCCACCTGCCATGGACTGGCCCATCAGGAGACCATGACTGTAGGAGAACCAGGGCTTGGGTAATCAGGAAGGCAAAAAGTCAATGAATGACAGACAGATAACACACTCAGAAGTGGTTTGAATCTGCTGCAAATTTACTTTTGCAAATCAGTAGTTTATATACAGAAAAGAAAACTGTCAAGTCGTAATTCAATTACATCATCTTTTAAAAACAGCAAGCACACAATTACTAATCAGCACTAGACATATCCCTTCACCCACAAGAACTTTATGACCCAAAGAGCAGTCTGTGATTTTTAAACTTAATACAGTTCCTAGACTTGTGTAGACTTCTCGTGGTTGCAACTATGTCCTTTATCTTATCTCAGCAGCTTTCTAGTTTATTATGCACTTCTACATTTTCGGTTCTCATGACTCACTTAGCCAATTTGGATGCTGCAGACCCTCTCTAAGTCTTTCTTTAGTTCTCCACCACATATCGCTTTTAATATAAAACCATTTTACCTGTTGGAATATGGACTCTTGTACTTTTATGCCTGTAAGAGGAAAGGGTTCTGCTGTAATCCTTAAGTTTTTCATGTTGAACTTCCTCAAGAAAGGGGCCCACCATCTGTCTCTTATGAGATAATGTTTTCTACCATTAATCACTTTAGTTGGGATTCCTAAAGGATTCCTAGTGGTTGAGCGTTCATTCCCTAGAAGTGCCTGAACCTCTATACTTTCTTTATCTAGCGGCTTGGGGGTCTTAAAAAATAGCTCATTCTACTATATCTGATTAAAATCCATGTCCAGCTTCCCCTTTCCTCCATAGTTTACAACCCAAACATTCATTAATTTTGGCTGTGCTTCATTGATTAATTAGAAAATTATCAGAAAAGCAGTTATACAGAACCCATAGCCCAGGGAGCTCATGATCTGCAAAATACATCTTCTTAAAAAAAAAAAAAACTTTAATGTGGACACTCTGCTAGGGACCTCCAGGGAGCTTAGTCCTGTGAGACACTTATCTCCTGTCTGCTGTTATTGACATAATTGTTCATGTCACACAGACAACACTAGAGTTGGTTTGACAAATTTTAATTTTTTTAATAACTTGATTTAATATTACATATCAGCCACAGATTCCCCTCTCCTCCCTCCTGCCATGCTCCCCGCCCTCCCTGAGCTCACTCCCCCCCATTCCCATCTCCTCCAGGGCAAAGACTCCCCTGGGGATTCAGCTCAACCTGGTAGATTCAGTCCAGGCAGGTCCAGTCCCCTCCTTTCAGGCTGAGCAAAGTGTCCCTGCACAGGCCTCAGGTTCTAAACAGCCAGCTCATGCACTAAGGACAGGTCCCTGTCCTACTGCCTGGATACCTCCCCAACAGTTCAAGCTGATCAACTGTCTCACTTATCCAGAGGGCCTGATCCAGTTAGGAGCTTCTCAGCTATTGGTTCATAGTTCATGTGTTTCCACTAGTTTGGCTATTTGTCCCTGTGCTTTTTCCAATCTTGGTCTCAACAGTTCTTGTTCATACAATCCCTCCTCTTTCTTGCTGATTGGACTCCTGGAGCTCTACCTGTGGCCTGGCCGTGGATCTCTGCATCTGCTTCCATCAGTCATTGGTTGAGATTTCTAGCACGATAGTTATGGTGTTTGGCCATCCTATCACCAGATTAGGTCAGTTAGGGCTTTCTCTCAACCATTGCCAGCAGTCTATTGTGGAAGTATCTTTATAGATTTCTGGGGACCTCTCTAGCACTTTGCTTCTACCTATTCCCATGGTGTCTTCATTTATCATGGTCTCTTTTTCCTTGTTCTCCCTCTCTGTTCTTGATCCAGCTGGGATCTCCTGCTCCCCTAAGCTCTCTTTCCTTCAAACCTTGCCCTTCATTACCCCCACTCATGTCCAGGTTGTTCATGTAGATCTCATCCATTTCTCTGTCATTGGGTGATCCCTGTGTCTTTCTTAGGGTCCTGTTTTCTAGATAGCCTCCCTGGAGTTGTGAGTAGGAGTCTAGTCATCCATTGTTTTACATCTAGTATCTTCCTATGAGTGACTATATGCCATGTTTGTCTTTCTGAGTCTGGGTTACCTCACTCAGGATGATTTTTTTCTAGATCCATCCATTTGCCTGCAAACCTCATGATGTCATTGTTTTTCTCTGCTGAGTAGTACTCCATTGTGTATATATACCACATTTTATTTATCCATTCTTCAGTTGAAGGGCATCTAGGTTGTTTCTAGATTCTGGTTATTACAAACAATACTACTATGAACATAGCCGATCATGTGTTCTTGTGGTGTGATTGAGCATTCCTTGGGTATATGCCCAAGAGTGGTATAGCTGGGTCTTGGGGAAGACTGATTTCCAATTTTCTAAGAAAGTGCCATATTGATTTCCAAAGTTGCTGTACAAGCTTGCATTCCCACCAACAGTGGAGGAGAGTTCCCCCTTGCTCCACATCCTCTCCAGCATAAGCTGTCTTCAGTGTTTTTGATCTTAGCCATTCTGACAGGTGGAAGGTGGTATGTCAGAGTCATTTTGATTTGCATTTCCCTCATGATTAGGAATGTTGAGCAATTCCTTAAATGTCTTTGAGCCATTTGAGCTTCCTCTGTTGAGAATTATCTGTTTAGCTCTATAGCCCATTTCTTAATTGGACTGTTGGGCATTTTGATGTCTAATTTCTTGAGTTTTTTATATATTCTGGATATCAGCACTGTGAAAGATGTGGGGTTGGTGAAGATCTTTTCCCATTCTGTAGCCTGTGGCTGTGTCCTTCGCTCTACAAAAGCTTCTCAGTTTCAAGAGTTCCCATTGATTGATTGTTTCTCTCAGTGTCTGTGCTACTGCTGTTATATTTAGGAAATTATCTCCTATGCCAATGCATTCAAGACTAGTTCCTACTTTCTCTTCTATCAGGTTCAGAGTAACTGAATTTATGTTGAGGTCTTTGATCCACTTGGACTTAAGTTTTGTGCATGGTGACAAATATGGATCTATTTGTAGCCTTCTGCATGTTGACATCCAGTTATGCTAGCACCATTTGTTGAAGATGCTTTCTTTTTTCCATTGTACAGTTTTGACTTCTTTGTCAAAAATTATATGATCATAGGTGTGCGGTTTATGTCAGGGTCTTCAATTTGATTCCACTGGGCCACATGTCAGTTCTTATGCCAGTACCAAGTTGTTTTTATTACTATAGCTCTACAGTATAGCTTGAGGTCAGGGATCATGTTGCCTCCAGAGGTTATTTTATTGTACAAGATTCTTTTGGCTATCCTGGGTTTTTTGTTTTTCCATATGAAGTTGAGTATTATTCTTTCTAGGTCTGTGAAGAATTGTGTGGGTATTTTGATGGGGATTGCATGAAATATGTAGATTTCTTTTGGTAAGATTGCCATTTTTACTATGTTAGTCCTGCCTATCCATGAGCATGGGAGATCTTTTCATTTTCTGATATCTTCTTCAATTTATTTTTTCAGGGACTTAAAGTTCTTGTCATACAGGTCCTTCACTTGCTTAGTTAAAGTTACCTCAAGGTATTTTATATCATTTGTGGCTATTGTAAAGGGTGATGTATCTCTGATTTCCTTCTCAGCCTGTTTATCAATTGTATATAGGAGGGTTACTGATTTTTTTGAGTTGATCTTGTATCCTGCTATGTTGCTGAAGGTGTTTATAAGCTCTATCAGTTCCTTGTTCAAATTATTGGGGTCACTCATGTATACTATCATGTCATCTGCAAATAGAGAAAGCTTGACTTCTTCCTTTCCAATTTGTATCCCCTTAATTTCCTTATGTTGTCTTATTGCTCTGGCTAGAACTTCAAGTACTGTATTGAATAAGTATATGGTGAAGTAAATTTTTAAATATACTGTCCCATTATAAGTCAACTTGTAGTTAGGAAACAATTTGTCCAAAAGTACAAAAGCAAACCATTTGCTTTTTAATTAACATATTTATTAATTCTTTATTTTTTATTATTAAATATTTTATTTATTTTACATACAAACCACAGTTTCTTTTCCCTCCACTCCTCCTGTTCCCTCCTCCCACCTCTGTTCTACTTCCACCATCCATTCCTCGAAAGGGTAAGGACTCCTATGGGAGTCAACAAAGCATGGCACATCAGTTGAAGGATGAAGCTCCTCTCCCCTGCATCAAGGCAAAGCTAGGCATCCCACAATAGGGAGTAGGTTCAAAAAAGCCAGCTCATGAGCCAGGGACACATCCTGGTCCCACTGCTAGGGCCCACACAAGCAAACCAAGCTACACAACTGGCTCCCACATGCAGAGTTCTAGGTCAGTGTCATGCAGGCTCCCTAGCTGTATGTCTAGGGTCATTGAGCACCCACTGTAAATAAACTGCAAAAACTCTGGGTTTGGTGTCCCAGATTTTCAGCACCAAAATATTAGTAAATTGATGGATGAAACTGTAAGGAGACAGTTTAGCCCTAGAGGGTGAGGTATCCCAGATACCTCAAGCTACTTAGAACAAGAGATCTGCCCTGAAGGTGTCCTGGACAGCTGGAGCTGTTTAGCACAGCTCTGATGACTGGGACTGCAAAGAAACAGCCCACCCTTGGAAAGGAAGGTTTTCTGACTACTCGGGAGAGTCAGGTGTGGAACTGCTTCAGCAAGGAAAGGTATCCTGACTCTATGGGAACGTCAGGATATACCTGGTGTGATAGGAGATGGTCTTCCCGCAGGACACAGCAATCCTGCTCCTCTCCTGGAGAGCCACAATCTCCGGCTCAGTGTTACCAGCTCTTTCTTGCTCAGTCCACTACGGGATGTCCCAGCAAGGTTCTACTGTTCAGCTCCCCCTTGCTCAGTCCACTATGGGATGTCCCTGCAAGGTTCTTCTGTTCAGCTCCCCCTTGCTCAGTCCACTATGGGATGTCCCAGCAAGGTTCTTCTGTTCAACTGTCAATGAAGGTCTTCACCCAATACTCTTTTGAGAAAGAGGTTTATTTGGGAAGGAGGAGTCCAGGAGAGTAGCTGCCTCTACCAGGGTGGAGAGAACAGCTCACAACTGACCAGGCAGGGCAGTTTCTATAGGATGTCTAGGGGGCAGAGTCAACTGTGATTGGTTAGTTTATTTTCTGCCCAGGGATTGGCCAGTTTTGTGAGCAAGGGGCAGAGATGGCCTCAATTTTAGCGCCAAACTGTGTTTCTCTCACTGGACTTTCTTGGCTTTTTGACACTACCTCTAAGGCCAGGGCACATTTCTTTCACTGACTCTGATTCTAGGGGGCAACAGTGTTATTTTGGTACCAGTTTCAGAGTCAAAGCATGTTTCCTGGGTTCATTTCTCTGGCCTAGGTCCAAAACACAGGCTGTATTTCTTTCCCTGGTCCTGGGCCCTAGGGCCAGGATTCTGCTGTCCTGCTCTGTGATTGGTTGATTTCACAAGTCAGTTGGACAGGGGCAGAGATGGCTCTGATCTGAGCTAAACTGTGTTTCTCTCACTGGCCTTATTGAGCCATCCTTCCCTAATTCTGGGCTCCATGATCAGGGTGGGTTTCTCTAGCTAGCTCCTTTTCCCTATACACACAAAGTCAGGTAAGCTGTCTCTGTGGGTTTTCCTGTCATGATCTTGACCCCCTCGTCTCCTACAATCCTTCCTCCTTCTCTTCAACAGTTTTCCCTGAGCTTTGCCCAGTGCTTGGCTGTGGATCTACTTCTGTCAGTTACTGGATAAAGGCTCTCTGATGACAATTAGGGTAGTTATCAAACTGATTAGAGGAGATGGCCAGTTCAGGCACCCTCTCCACTTTGCTAGGAGTTTTGGATTCGGTCACCATTGTGGATTCCTGGTTCTTTTTGTAACACCAAGTTTCTCTCTAACTCCATAATGGCCTCCTCTATCAAGATAACTCTTTCATTGCTCTCCCTCTCCAATCCTCCCCCAACTCTACCATTCTGATCCCTCAAGTTCCATACCCCACCACCTCTCATCTACCCCTTCTTCCACCCCAGTTTACCCAGAAGATCTCATCTATTTCCCCTTCCCAGGGTGACCCATGTGGCCCTTTTAGGGTCCTGCTTGTTACGTAGTTTCTCTAGGGCTGTGTATTGTAGCTTGATTATTCTTTGTTGTATACCTACTATCCGCTTATGAGTGAGTATATAGCATGTTTGTCTTTCTGAGTCTGTGTTACTTCACTCAGGATGATTTTTTTTCTAGTTTCATCTATTAGCCTGCCAATTCTATGATGTCATTGATTTTTTTTTACCACTGAGTAGTACTCCATTGCATAAATGTACCACATTTTCTTCATTCATTTTTCGGTTGAGGGACATCTAGTTTGTTTCCAGGTTCTGGTTATTATGAATAATACTTCTATGAGCATAGTTGAGCAATTGTCCTTGTGGTATGATTAAGCAGTTTTTGGGTATAAGTTCAAGAGAAGTATCGATGGGTCTTGAGGTTGATTGATTCCCAGTTTTATGAGAAGCCACTATACTTATTTTCAGTGTTATTGTAAGAGTTTGCACTCCCACCAGCAGAGGAGGAGTATTTCCCTTACTCTACATCCTCTCCAACATAAGTTGTCATCAGTTTTTTTGATCTTAGCCATTCTAGCAGGTGTAAGATGGTATCTGAGAGTCATTTTGATTTGCATTAACCTGATGACTAAGGGTGATGAACAATTCCTTAAATGTTTTTTGGCCATTTGAGATTCTCCTGTTGAGAATTCTCTGTTTAGATCTGTATCCCATTTTTTAAAAAATTGGATTATGTGGTATTTTGATGTCTAGTTTCATGAGTTCTTTATGTATTTGGGAGATCAGCCCTTTGTCAGATATGGGGTTGGTAAAGATTGTTTCCCATTTTGTAGGCTGGCATTTTGTCTTATTGACTGTGTCCTTCACCTTACAGAACCTTTTCATTTTTATAAGGTCACACTTATAAGTTGTTGATCTCAGTGTCTGTGCTAGTGGTGTTATATTGAGGAAGTAGTCTCCTGTGCCAATGCATTCAAGTTCAAGGCTACTTTCCATGTGATCTTCTATCAGGTTTAGTGTGATTAGATTTATGTTGAGTTCTTTGATCCACTAGGACTTGAGTTTAGTGCAGGGCAATAGATATGGATCTATTTTCATTCTTCTACTTGTTGACATCCAGTTACACCAGCACCATTTGTTGAAGATGCTTTCTTTTTTCCATTGTACAATTTTGACTTCTTTTTCAAATATCAGGCATAGATAGGTGTGTGGATTTATATCATGGTCTTTGATTTGATTCCATTGATCCATGTGTCTATTTTTATGCCAATACCAAGTTGTTTTTATTACTATAGCTCTATAGTAGAGCTTGAAGTCAGGGATGGTAAAGCCTCCAGAGGTGGCTTTATTATACAGGATTGTTTTAACTATCTTGGGTTTTTTGTTTTTCCATATGAAGTTGAGTATTGTTCTTTCCAGGTCTGTGAAGAATTGTTTTGGTATTTTGACGGAGATTGTATTGAATCTGTAGATTGCTTTTGTTAAGGTGGACATTTTTACTATGTTAATCCTACCTTTCCATGAGCATGGAAGATCATTCTATTTTCTGGTATCTTCTTCAATTTCTTTCTTCAGAGACTTAAACTTCTTCTCATACAGGTCTTTCACTTGCTTAGTTAGAGTTACCCCAAGATATTTTATATTATTTGTGGCTATTGTAAAGGGTGATGTTTCTCTGATTTTTTTTCTACCCATTTATCATTTGTATATAAGAGGACTGCTGGTTTTTTTTATTTAATCTTGTATCTTGCCACATTACTGAAGGTGTTTATCAACTGTAGGAGTTCCCTGGTAGAATTTTTGGGGTCACTTATATATATTATCATATTGTCTGCAAATAGCAAAAGTTTGACTTCTTTCTTTCTAATTTGTATCCCTTGATCTCCTTTTGTTCTTATTGTTCTAGCTAGGACTTCAAGTACTGTATTGAATAGATATGGGGAGAGTGGACAGCCTTGCCTTGTTCCTGATTTTAGTGGAATCACTTTGAGTTTCTTTCCATTTAATTTGATGTTGGCTGTCAGCTTGTTGTAAATTGCCTTTATTATGTTTAGATATGTTCCTTGTATTCCTGATCTCTCCAAGACTTTTATCATGAAGTGTTGTTGTATTTTGGAAAAGGCTTTTTCAACATCAAATGAGATGATCATGTGGTTTTTTTTGTTTCAGTTTATTTATATGATATATTGCATTGACAGATTTTCATATGCTGAACCATCCTTGCATCTCTGGGATGAAGCCTATTTGGTCATGGTAGATGATTTTTTTGTCGTGTTCTTGGATTCAGCTTGCCAGTATTTTATTGAGTATTTTTGCATCAATGTTCATGAGGGAGATTGGTCTGTAATTCTCTTTCACTGTTTCATCTTTGTGTGGTTTGGATATCAGCGTGATTGTTGCCTCATAAAAAGAATTTGGCAAATGGGGTGATATTTTATTTTTGCTCTAACAAATAAAATTTGTCTGGGGATCAGAGGAAAGAGACAGTCATTAGATTAGACATAGAGACCAGACCGTGGTGGCACACACCCTTAATCCTATCACTCAGGAGGCAGAGATGCATCTGGATCTCTGTGAGTTTAAGGCCACACTGGGAACAGTTTCAGGCCCAGTCCCACACACCTTTAATCACAGCACTTGAGATCTCATGTCTTTGCTTGGGAAGGACACAAGCCTTTAATCCCAGGAAATGATGGCAGGAAGCAGAAAGTTATATAATGTGTGAGGACCAAGAACTAGAGTCATTTTAAGCAGTTCAGCTAAGACCCTTCCAGGTAAGGACTCAGAAGCATTCAGTCTGAGAAAAACAGGATCCGCTGAGAAGTTGGAGAGGTGAGGTTGGCTGTGGCTTGTTTTATTTCTCTGATATTTCAGCTTTCATCTCAATATTTGGCTCTGTTTTTTTTTATTTGTAAGGTCATTTAGCAATTCATGTCACAGGCAAATACTGAACAATTCAATTAAAAATGTAGTAAAGAGCTAAACAGAGAATTCTCAACAGAAGAATCTCAAGCAGTTGAAAGACACTTAAGAAATTGCTCAACATCCTTAGTCATCAGGGAAAGGCAAATCAAAATGACTCTGAGATACCCTCTGACACATGTCAGAATGGCTAAGATCAAAAACACTGATAACAGCTTATGGTGGAGAGGATGTGGAGCAAGGGGAATACTTCTCCACTGTTGGTGGGAGTACGAGTGCAAACTTGTATAACTATTTTGAAAATCAATATGGCAGTTTCTCAGAAATTTGGAAATCAATCTTCCTCAAGACCCAGCTATACCATTCTTTAGTATATACCCAAGGAATTTTCAATCATATGACAAGGACACTTGTGCAACTATGTTCATAACAGCATTATTTGTAATAGAACCTGGAAACAACCTAAATGCCCCTCAACAGAAGAATAGATTTAAAAAATGTGGTACATAGCTGGGCAGCAGTGGCACATCCCTTTAATCATAGCACTCAGGAGGCAAAGCCAGGAGGACCACTGTGAGTTTGAGGCCAGCCTGCTTTACAGAGCAAGGTCCAGGACAGGCACAAAAACTACATGAAGAAGCCCTGTCTCAAAAAAACAACAACAACAAAATGCCATATATATACACAATGGAGTACTACTCAGCAGTAAAGTAACAATGACATCATGAAATTTGCAGGCAAATGGATAGAACTAGAAAATATCATCCTGAGTGAGATAACACAAACTCAGAAGGACAAACATGTTATGTACTCACTCATAAGTGGATAGTAGATGTAAAGCAAAGGATGACCAGACTACAACCCACAGCTCCAGAAAAGCTAGCTAACAAGGAGGACCCTAAGAAGGACACATGGATCACCCTGGGAAGGGGAAATAGATGAGATCTCCATGAGTAAACTGGGAATGAGGAGTGGGCAATGGAGGTTATGGGATGGGGGATGAAACATAAGGGAATGGGATTGTCAAGCTGGAACAGGGATGGAGTGGAAGAGCAATGAAAGAGATAACCATGGTAGAGGGAGATATCATGTGGATAGGGAGAAACCAAGTGCTAGGGAAGCTCC
This sequence comes from Peromyscus eremicus, assembly GCF_949786415.1. Taxonomy (NCBI): domain Eukaryota; kingdom Metazoa; phylum Chordata; class Mammalia; order Rodentia; family Cricetidae; genus Peromyscus; species Peromyscus eremicus. Next base: position 125,155,600 of record NC_081439.1, read on the forward strand.
CAGGAATCCATAAGGATGACCCCAGCTTAGACTACTAGCAATAGTGGAGAGGGTGCCTGAACTGGCTTACCCCAGTAATCAGATGAGTAAATACCCTGTCATCATAGAACATTTCTCCAGTGACTGATGGAAGCAGTTGCAGACATCCACCAAGCCAAACACCAAGCTGAGCTCCAGGCATCCAGTCGAAGAGAGAGAAGAGGGATTCTATGAGCAAGGGACATCAAGATCATGATGAGAAAATCTACAGAGGCAAACAAACCAAACTAGTGGAAACTCATGAAATTTAGAGCAGCACCTGTGGAGCCTCCACAGGACTGGACTAGGCCCTTTTCATAAGTGAGACAGTTGTGTAGCTTGATCTACTTAATAGGCCCCCTTGCAAGAAGATCATGATTTGTCCGTGGTGCATGAGTTTGCTTTTTCAAGTCTACTACCTGTGGTGGGACACCTTGAGGCTTTGGGGAAGGGCTTGGACCTGCACCTACTGAATGTACCAGGCTCTCCTGACTCCCCATGTGAGGCTTTACCTTCTTATAGGAAGAAATGGGAGATTGGTTGTGGGGAAGGCTGGAGGGATGGGAGCAGAGAAGAGGGGGACTGTGATTGGTGTGTAAAATAAAAAAAAATTCTTAATAATAAGAAAAAAAGAGTTTGGCATTGTTTCTTTTATTTTTATTGTGTGGAACAATTTGAGGAGAATTGATATTAGCTTTTCTTTGAAATTCTGGTAGAATTCTTCACTGAAACCATCTGGCCTTGGGCTTTATTTTGTTGGGAGACTTTTAGTGACTGCTTCTATTTCCTGTAGGGGTTAAATTGTTTACCTGGCCCTGATTTAATTTTGGTATGTAGTACCTATCCAGAAAATTATTTATTTCTTTTAGGTTTTCCAATTTTGTGGAGTACAGGTTTTTGAAATATGAACTACTGATTCTCTGGATTTCCTCAGTGTCTGTTGTTATATCCACCTTTTCATTTCTGATTTTATTAATTTGCGAATTCTCTCTTTACATTTCGTTAGTTTGGATAAGTGTTTATCTATCTTGTTGATTTTCTCAAAGAACCAACTCTTTGTTTCATTGATTCTTTGTATTTTTTTTGTTTCTATTTTATTGACTTAAGCCCTGAGTTTGATATTTTCTGTCATCTATTCCTCCTGGGTGAGTTTGTTCCTTTTTTCTAGAGCTTTAAGGTCTACTGTTAAGTCGTTAGTGTGAGATTTCTCCAAATTTTCTATGAGGGCACTTAGTGCTATGAACGTTCCTCTTAGCACTGCTTTCATAGTGTCCCATAAGTTTGGGTATGTAGTACATTCATTTTCACTGAATTCTAGAAAGTCTTTAGTTTCTTTCTTTACTTCTTCCTTGACCCAGTGGTGATTCAGTTGAACATTGTTCAGTTCCCATTAATCTGTAGGCTTTCTGTAATTTATGTTGTTGTTGAATTCTAACTTTAAGCCATTGTGATCTGATAAGATAAAGGGTGTTATTCCAATTTTTTTTGTATTTGTTGAAGTTTTCTTTGTGACCAAGTATGTGGGCAATTTCCGAGAAAATTCCATGGAGTGTTGAGAAGAAGGTATATTCTTTTGTGTTTGGGTGAAATGTTCAATAGAAGTCTGTTGAGCCCATTTGAGTCATAACATCTGTTAGTTACCTTATTTCTCTCTTAAGTTTCTGTCTGTCAGACCTGTCCTTTGAGCAAACCATTTTCAACAAAATAATCCCAATTAAACACATATGTTTAGAAAACAAAATCTTTATAGTTAATATAGAATCCAGACAATGTAGTAATGGAGTACAAATTTCAAAGAAACTGCCTTATTTTTGAGAAAATGATCTTAATTGCCTTGATTGGAGCAAAATCATATTGACAAGAGTCCCAGAGAAAGGTGTAACTAACCAAGACAATTTCATGCTTGGCTCAGTACTGAATCACTCCACCAATGTACAGATATTCAAATGAGAAACTACTTTTCTAAAATCTTCTGGAAAACTAGTATCTGGACACTAGATGTCTTGAATATGAAGAGGCATATGCTTCTTACATCTCACTCTGACTTTATACACTGTACTTTCCAGCACAAGTTCTCTTAACCTACCTTGGAGACTATGAACAGGCTCAACGGTTTGTATCATTCTTTAAAAGCAGTGGCAATGTCACATTTTTTCTATGTATCTTTATTTGTGATAGAGACCTAGATGTCAGAGAGAAATATGACAGTATCAAGCAATGCTTTGAGAGGATTCTTATAAACTTGATACGTCATTTTTCCCCTTCATTTTAGAGTGATAATATTTCTTCTCATGGGTAGTCTAGACCTGTCACTAGAGACAATACCTGTTACTGACTCTGTAGCTGTGGTCCCACTCTCTCTGATCCCAGGGGCAGGGGATAAATAGATGCAGAACCAATGGCACAGGCTCTGGTAGATAGTAAGCAATCTCATTTATTAAAAAAGGGACTGAGGTATTTATATGTGTACTTTTTGGCGGGCTCTGCTTCCAGCTGCCATGGTGTTTCCTGGTTGGCTCTGGGTCGTATGTCAGCAGTGGTCATCTGGGGGTCTGTTTTCAGGGTCCTCTGGTTCAGGATACTAATGTGCATGTCAGAGCTCTTTGTTTGCTTAAGGCATGGCCCAGTGCTTTTGGCTGTATCTGCCTCATATTACCCTTTTTATTTTATTTTGTGGCCACTAATGGAAATTATAGTTCTTTGCTCTAATCTTGTTGTCACCTCCTCAGGGATCCCTCAACATGGCAACTGTGCCTGTCTTAGATTGGCCTAACAGGTTCTTACTTGTCTCTGGCTACCAGCCCTCGGAGGGTGGTTCCCCTGGAAAGCATCTAGGGTGCAAGAACATTAGACAGAGGCATCACAAATTTCTGTGAGCTAGGCTCTTATTACTTCCCTGGGGGGGGCGATGATCATGGTGTTCCAGAACCATTAGCAGTTGCAGGGTCATTTTGTTGATGTGGCACTGCTGGGAAACATGCTACAGGAAACATTTAAATAACATAATTATTAAGAGTATCATTCTCCCATCATTCCCCATGCTATAATTTTTAAAGGGTCTAGAATTGATTTTGTGTGATCCCGTATTTGAGCAAAGAATGTTGTAGATATCTCCAGTGGTTTCACACACATGGAGTTCAGACTTAAGATTTATTAGAGAGTTGTACTGAAAGGTTTAAGAACTCTTTGCTCTACAATCCCAATATGATTTTCCTTAATTGACTCCTGGCTTTTGTTATATTCCAGACTTAATAAGGGGTTAAACAAAAGAAGAAAAATTGGGGACCACAGTTTCCTCTTTGCAGTCATCTTAATGTCTGGATTTTTTCATCCAATAAATCTAGTTGTTGCAGTAAATTGAGTATAGCTGACTGGAAATGGGAATTAATCAGCTGTTGAGTGCTTAATTCTTGGGCTGATTCTTCTATGGCCATATTAAGTGTAGAGGTGGTGGCTCCCATTTGAACCAGGGAGACTGTGGCTGCACCACCTGCCACAGCAAACAGATTAGCAGCTATTATAGCTGTCATGATTCCTAAGTCTCTTTTTATTCTGGTTTGTTCCATCAACCCCCCTTTATGATATTATGTCACATTATTTGGTCATATCCAAATGAAAGTAGAAATATGTACCAGTACTGCATGAAGGGCCTCATCTGCAATCCAGCAGGCACTGGGCCAGCATATTGTCTTGATGCAATTCAACTCAGACTGTGAAGAATTGGTTAATATAAAGAAAAAAGGGGGTTTTTCCACAGATGGGGGTGCCTTTGAAGATGAAGGAATCAAATGATTCATTAGCTGCAAAGGATCCATTAAAATAACTTCCTCCCCTGAAAAATAGGAATGTTCTTATGTCTAAGTAAGCATTGGGTCATAGTGGCCAATTGGCAAACATGGGCCTAATAGCCAACACTGGAGAGCAGTGAGAGAAATTAAAGGGTCCCAGTGACAATTGCTCTTCAGCTAATTTTCTCAATTCCAAATTGTGTTCTATAATAGGCCACAGGTCCACCTACACAGGTTTCTGTGATGTCCAATTTAATGGTATGGGACTTATTCAAATATCATTATTCTTTTCTTGGCCTGTTGACTTAGTATCATGAAGATACTAAAGTATACTGGTGGCACTTAGCAGAATCAATGTCGTAGAAGAATTTTTTTCTCTAATACTAGGACCTTTAAATTAGCATAATTTGCAGTATCAAGAAGTGTGTCTTTCTATGTATGTGTTTATTTTTTATAATTAATATAGTAAGCAGCTTATAGAAAAAAAATTTGGGCTTTTAAAAGATATAGGAAATCATTGTTTTATAATGTCTTACAATTACACAATATAATATATATGTATGTGTATATATGCATATATGTATATGTATAATATGAAGTTATACCACTTGAGATGATAATACTCCCCTACAAGTGCCATAGAACATATTATAAAAAACAATGGAACCAAATATGAGAAACCTCTTTTTGAGAAGTTTGTCACAGGAGTCCAGTAGACATCCCAAACAATATAGCCATTTCTGTTTCCCTTGGCTGCCTCCCATAGGTTGAACTTAAGCCTACATTGTTGAAGACAATAGTCTCTTTAGACACAGAACTCTGAAAATTCCATATGTATCTGACCTGAAAGCCTCTTCCCTATGGACAAAATTTCCTAGTTCCAGAAGGTGCTATGTAAGCTGCAAGAAAGAGACACATAGTCCTACTCTACTGTGATACCTGAGAACCATAACAACAACCAGCAAGAAAGACAGCCCTAAGTGTGCAACAGTAGAACTTATATCATGGTGGTAACCAATAGCTGTTTAATTAGAATCAAGGCCTCTTTACAGGAGGAAACTCATGTCTGATACTATAAATCTAGACAACAGTCAGTGGTTATTGGGATCATGGAACTTAGAGGAGAACCTACTACTGACACTTTCCTAAACCAGTATAATTCCTAGTTGTAGTGTTAATATTTTATCCTCATATCAACAAATAAATATAGATCTAACTCCTCATCAAAGAAGCTTCTTTTTGCAGGAAGAGAAATTACAGCTAGTTAAAACTAGTCAAAATGTAGAGAAGAACTGATGATGGAATGCCTGGCTACAACTGATACATATACAGCACAACTCCTATGCTCAAGATTCAGAGAACATTACAGAAGAGGGGGAAGAATGACTGACTGTAAAGACCAAAAGATTGAGAAGCCTGCTATGAGATTGTTCCTTTTTATTATGACAGGGACGTATCACCCAAGAAATCTCAGCAACATGGTTGCCTAAACAAGACCAGAACAATTCCAATGACAGTTGACAATACAACTAGATGAGGGAAATATAATGGAACCATGAGTAGATGAAGAGCTGCACGCAATTAGCACCTACTGAGAAAATGACAATTAGTCTTCCCTCATCAGTTAGCCAACATTGAGTGGTCAGTCCTAAAGTAATACACATGCAGGCAACCTTAAAGGGATTCATGAGGTTATAGTTCTATGCCTACTTTTTTTATGTGTATATGTAACTACAGTTAAAGAAAAGGAGGCAATAAATTTGGGGGCAAATAGAGAAGGGAGGAGATTGAAAGAGTGTAGGGGAGGACTAGAAGTTTGAAATGGTATAATTAAACTTTAATTAATAAAATACAAATATATGACTTACTATCTGATTATATGAAGCTGAAACTTCAGCTCCTATTTACTTTCACATTTTTACTTATTCTTTGAACATTTCATGTTTTATACAATGTATTTTGTCCAATTTGTACTGCTGTAATGAAATACCACAAAGTGAGTAATTAGTAAATAAATACAATTTATTTTTTATATTTGTCAATGTTGGAGTCTTAGATCATAACATGCCAGTAGACTTGGTATCTGTGTAGAGTTGTGTATCTGTGTCTTCTAAATATGATGAACATGATATCCTCACATGACAGTATGTCTGGAGGACAAAATTTCCTGATAATTTCCCTTGATCCCTTTTTTGAGGTCCTTAAACTCTTCCTAAAGAAAACATCATAGTATTGTAACATTATGGTGTGGTGATATTTGATCTGTGTACCCCAATAAAGCTTATCTGAGGATCAGAGGAAAAAGCCACCCATTATAGTAAACATAGAAGTCAAACAATGGTAGCACATGCCTTTAATCCTAGCATTTGGGAGGCAGAGATCGATCCAGATCTCTGTGAGTTCAAGTCCACATTGGGAACAGAGCCAGGTGTAGTGGCACACACCTTTAATTCCAGCACTAACCATAAAGGTCTGGAAGTCTGTACAGGCAGACAAGAAGTCATGTAGCTGGGCAGAGAAAGTGAGATAGCAGGGACAGAAAGGCTTATAGGCATGGGTATACAGGAAGTTCGTCTCTCTGGAGGGTTCGTATGGTAAGATTGGCTGTGGCTTGTCCTATTCTTCTGATCTCTTAGTTTTCACCCCAATATCTGGCTCTGCTATTTTTTATTAATAAAACTGTTTAGCAATTCATCTTGTATTAGGATCACAGTGCCAGCATGAGATTTGGAGAGAATATTAACATCAAAATGATATTAATATCCAAACTTGTGATTCTAGCCATGGGAAACTCAACATCATAGAATGGAAGTTGATTCAAAGCATATGGAGCCTTCTAGTGAATCTTGCCTGAATGATATTACCCTTCACTGGTATTTGAGTCTTCAAAAGGCTATTCCATCTTCTACAAGGCAACTGTTTCTAGATGATGATATAGTAAGAACAATGAATTTCTATGAGCATAATTCCATTTCCATATTCCTATATCTATGAAGAAAATCCCTTTGTCATAAGAATTATTTTGTAAGTGCACAGAAAGTAGTTCTTGCAGAAGTACCATGTTCAGAAAAATGATGTATATATCCAGAATAAGTATATTTTCTACTAATGAAAGAACACAGCTCTTTCTATGATGAAAGCAATCAAATACAGTAAATGTATCACTAGTCACTTGGCTGATCAGTGTACAAAATGAATCCATATTGGTGTGTTAGTTTGAACACTTGGAGTTTGACAATAAGCCACATCAACCTCTGTAAATGATTGTCTGTGTTATTGGATCAATACATAACCTTCAGTTCTCTACTGTGGCCTCTTTTTTCATGAGTTCTATTAGGTAATGACAACAATGACTCTAAATGAAGCTGTCTGTTTTCTACAAAAGCTTTCAAGCAACATCTGTTTGATTATTGAAACACTCTTTCAATGAAATTATTCTTTAAAACATATCTGTGACAGAAATTTCTTCCCATTTTTGACTATCCAGAGAGCAAATTGATATACCTCTTTCTCAAAGTTCTTTGCTGTAATTTTTGAGTAATTTCTCTACCAAGTCCCAATACATGTAAACCACTTTGCACAGCCAATGAACTACATAATTAATTACAATCTTGCCATTCTTCCTAAGAAAAATAACCATATATGACACCCATGTGTCTATAAGGAAGCTTTTCTGCATCACTGTTTTTCAAAGAAAGGCTGTACACCCTAGTTAGTGCTTACATGTAATTTAGAGACATCTGTAATCAATGCTATGTTAAATAATTTTAGCAAACTGTTCATGTGGCTATAGGCACAGATGGCAGGAAACAATGTAGTATCACAGAAATGGAGATTATGACCATTTGTGTCACTTTTTTATGTAACTCTAAGAATCAATAAAGTATTTTTCTTCCATTTGATGATGGAGTCTTGCAATGCTTTCATACCTTTGTGGTTCTGTGGGTCAGATAGCTTTCAGTTTATAAAAGATAGCTTCATTTATAAAGTAAGAAATTTGAAGAAGTATGAACCTATACTCAGATGCTACCAAAAATTCATAGCAAATCAATATTTTTTCAAAAAGAAAGTAATCATTTGGGTATAATTACAGGTACTTTCACCAAAATCTTTACTCTATGGAAAGTAATTCATGATAATTCCTGCAATATATAAAAATGTAAACTCCTGTATAACCCTACTCACAATTTTATTTTTCTGTGGTACTATTGCTATGAATACTATGCATGTGTTCTCAAAATGGAAATTTAGTTTTAATAAAATATCTATCTTTTTATCACACTATGTATTTGAATTGTCATATAGGATCATTTTCTTACACAAATAAACTCCTTTGAACAATTCTTTGTTCAGTTCTTTTATTTTTATTCTGGTGCCTAGAAAATTAACACGTACTACGCAATCATTACTAACTACCTAATTGCACTGAACTTCAGTTAAATAAACATGAGGGAGACATAGATTAGAGAAAATCACAAACTCACAAAAATTACTTTATTGTGAATAATTTATGATTATATGGAAATTGTAATAATGAAAATATCAACCATAACAATAGCCTTCTGTAATTGAACTGCTAAAATTAGCCCGGTGTGGAATTAAAGTTTTGTTCTCATTTCATTTACACAACAATTATGAAGCATGCTAACATTTTCATATTTTTGTTTTCTTTTGGGGATCAAGGCCATCTGAATGTGAGATTTATTCAGCATACATTTTATAATTACTAATACTACTTTCAATAATGTTTCTCATTTCTGTGCATAATGAACTTTGGATATTTTATCTAAGTATATGTCCTACCAAATGTCTTCATACACTTCTTATAGTTGCCTTCCTCTACAGGTTTAATTAACTACATAGATTTTTCTTTTTAATCAGTAGAAAAAGTAATGAGCAAATTGTTTATCTAAATTTAATTCAGGCAATATGTTTCATCTGAGTTTTCTAGAATCAACTGGTATAATACGCAAATTCATTTATGTTTAAAGTAAAAATATTGTTGGTAAGCATTTTAATCTATTTTAGAAAAAGTATGGCTAACCTATTAGTAATATATAGCTAATATCTATTTCATTTCTACTATTCAGTAAGAAGTCAGCAATAAGTATATTTGTTAGAGAAATTAATGAATGTATAGTTTCTTTTTAATAATACACTTCCAAGTTATTTCTCCCTAACACCTGATAAACACAATTTCTTCCAGTTCCAATATTCCTGATGTTAATTTTAACATTTGCAGTAGTTTATACTATTGCAAATAATATTTTCTCCAGTTTCACATTCCTCTAATCTTTTTTACACATACATGTATAAAAATGATCTTATGATAAAAGTTCCTCTGAAGAAAACTAAATAATTCTGGATAAAACACAAACTAGTGACAGTGTCCTGAACTTTTTCTGATATGACTTCAATCAATGTTTAATAGAGCCCTATTTGCCATTCTGTTAAATATATAATGAATTTTAAATCTTAGAAATATTCTGCATGCTTTTTTCTTATTCCTTGAAATTTTGTCTTTTCTCCCCTCTCTTTTTTCCTTCCCTCCTTTTCCCCCTCCCCTTTCCCTAAAACCAAGAAGGCACTGAATAAGGCACCTTATATTACATTCCAAACTCTACATCTGTATACTATAGTCATAAGTATGGGATACATAACAAGTACATGATGGATAAAAGTCTATCATTACTAACAAAGTAAACAATTCTCACAATCATGAGTTAGGCAGATGTTATAAAGTGGTAATCATTATAGTAAGGACACCAACATATGATTGCTCACTGAAAGGAGGACTTGATAAGCTGCTTTAATAATATTTTTAATAGTTTTTATTTTTTTATAATTTTTTGTTTTTATTTTATAATTAACTTAATTTCACATATCAGCCACAGATTCCCCCATCCTCCCTCCTCCCACCCCCAAACCTCGTCCCCAATCCATCCCCCACTCCCACCTCCTCCAAGGCAAGGTCTCCCCTAGGGAGTCAGCCCAGTCTGGCAGACTCAGCCAAGGCAGGGCCAGTCCCCTCTTCCCTACACTAAGGCTGAGCAGTGTCTCAGCATAGGCCCTAGGCTCCAGAAAGTCAGCCCATGCACCAAGGACAGGTCCTGAATCCACTGCCTGGGGGCCTCCCAAACAGTTCAAGTTAATCAACTGTCTCACTTATCCAGAGGGCCTGGTCAAGTTCAGAATCCTACAGCTTTTAGAACTTGGAGTCATCAGCTGAAAGTAATAGGAGCAATTCATTCATGTTTAACTTTAATTATAGAGTTGCCACTTTTAGTAGATCATATGAAAACTGTTGCAATAGGATATTTTTAAATGGATATATTCCTAAGCATGTTGTAATATTTTTTGTGTGTGTTCTGACAAATAAAGCTTGCTGGAATATCAGAGGGTGGAGCTAGCCACTAGTTAACCATAGAAGTATGAAGGTCTGTACAGACAGGAGACAGGAAGTGATATGGGTGGACAGAGAGAGGAAATCATAAGGTAAGACAGGATCTTGGACCTTTTATGTCTGAGGAGTCAGAGAGGTAAGAGGTGACTGTGGCTGCTCATTTGTTTCTATGATCTTTCAGCTTTTATCCCAATATCTGACTCTGGGTTTTTATTATTAAAACTAATTAGAATTGTGCTTCATCTGGCATCTAACTTTTGGGGTATGAATTCATAAAAAAGTCACTTGTCCATGGCTTTGTAGTCACTGGAACACACCAGAGCTGCACACAGGGCTCATGTTAGAGTTACCACCCTGCTGGCTAGGTTTTCTTTCTTCTCTCCAAGACCTCTGAGCCAGTGTGGGATTTTTTTCAGTTGCAGTCTCAATGCAGCAAACTCTACAGGTTCGTGGCCTCCAAATGCTGCAGGAGTTAGCCCCTCACCACCCTCCAGCTCTGCCTTTAGGAAGTTCCAGGCACATGTGCTTCTTCCTCACAATCCCTTGTGTATGTGTTAGAGACAACAGGTTCCCTCTCCCAGGGGGTTGTGGGTTGTCTTTGGACCCCCTCCTTGGGCTGCTGCCAAACTAAGTAGTTGCCTTGAAAACCTGCTCAGGCTTCTATTGTTCTATAAAGTAGTAATCAACCATCTTCACATCTTCACTGTCATTATCATCCGATTTGGTGAGACAATTGGGATTTCTAAAAGAAGGGAATTAGTTTTAAAAAAAAAAAAAACAACAGAAGGAGAAATTTTCCAAGTTAAAAAATGGGAAACAGTATTATGTTGGAGGGAGTTAGGTCCCTGTATCATTACATCATGGATGGTTTAAAAATGGAACAATTAAATGAGATGACAATTAGATGGGATTTATGTTATGTCAATTATAAATATTATCAATTTGATCATTGTTGTTTAATCCCTAAAAGAGTTGGTTAATATGAGTGTCAGATTCAGATGAAATGAACCTCTAAATGGTTTACATTGTATGGAAAAATGTACATGGCCTTGGAAGAGAGAGAAATTGAGGATAGATAGTTATATAAAGAAATACGTAGTTTTAAAAGGTAAAGTCTTTAAAGAGACTATAAAAATCATACAATAAGCCATGTAAAGATGTAAATCACACAGAAAGTCTGGATTATATTTTAACACACACACACACACACACACACACACACACACACACATATATATATATATATATATATATATATATATATATATATATATATATATATATGTAGCTAGAGTTTTCCTGCCTGTCCCACAGTCAGGACAAATCTCTTTCACCTGCCAGTCCCACAGCCGTCAGACCCAACCAAGTAAACACAGGGACTTATATTGCTTACAAACTGTATGGCCATGGCAGGCTTCTTGCTAACTGTTCTTACAGCTTAAATTAATCCATTCTCATTAATCTATACCTTGGCACATGGCTCATGGCTTACTGGCATCTTCACATGCTGTTTGTCATCATGGCGGCTGGCAGTGTCTCTCTCAGCCTTCTACTTCCCAGCTTTATTCTCCTCCTTGTCCCGCCTATACTTCCTGCCTGGCCACTGGCCAACCAGTGATTTATTTATTGACCAATCAGCAACACACTTGACATACAGACCATCCCAGAGCACTTTCCCTTTTCTTTTTTTTTCAAAAAGGAAGGTTTTAACCTTAACAAAGTAAAATTACATATAATTTGGGAATTTGGGCGTAGCTTCTCTTAATACTTCCTGCTGGAGGGGGACGTTATATCTTATGGGGACACAAAGAAAATTTTAGGATTATGGAATAGTCCATGAGGGTGTATCGTGTGAGCCAGTTGGCTTCAAACCATTCTGGATGTTGAATTGTCTGGGCATTGGTGTCATCGGAGACCTTTCAGGGAGTCTTGGATGGTCAAACATGATGTATCTTAATCTGGAACAAATCCATAGCCTCTGGCTTTCTGTGGGAACAAAAGCAGAGACTCTTTTCCAAAGCAACATATCCTTATATCCAAATTTTGAAGTTAAGGTATCTTTTGCTGTGGAATGTTCTGTATGGCAAATGTGTTGCTGATTAGTCAATAAATAAAACACTGTTTGGCCATTGGCTAGGCAAGAAGTGTAGGCGGGACAAGGAGGAGAATAAAGTTGGGAAGTGGAAGGCTGAGTCAGAGACACTGCCAGCCGCCATGATGACAAACAGCATGTGAAGATGCCGGTAGGCCACGAGCCACGTGGCAAGGTATAGATTTATAGAAATGGATTAATTTAAGCTGTAAGAACAGTTAGCAAGAAACCTGCCATGGCCATACAGTTTGTAACCAATATAAGTCTCTGTGTTTACTTGGTTGGGTCTGATGGCTGTGGGACTGGCAGGTGATAGAGATTTGTCCTGAATGTGGGCCAGGCAGGAAAACTCTAGCTACAATCTTTAAAATATACATTTTGGCATAACTCAACAGCTTTTACAATCAAATGTTTTTCTGCAGTTAAAAATCCCAAAGACAACACAATCCAGATTCTCTGTGTAATATTCATCTTCACATGGCTTATTTTTTATATTAATTTTACTGTCTCTTTAAAGACTTTATTTTTTAAAACTATGTATTTGTTTATATAACTGTATATATCACCTTTTTTGTTTCTTTCAAGCCTATGTATATTTTACACACATTGTAAACTATTACACCTGAATATGTCTTATTGTGAATCTATTGCTTTAAACTGCAGCATTTGTAAGACTGAAATGGCGCTATGGCTGCTGGCTCCACCCACCTCAGCTTCCCAACATGGTGGTGGTATGCTTACCACCAGCTCTGGGAGCTATTGTGGGTCTATGCTTTTATCCAAGCAGCGTGTAGACCAGAAATTTTTTTTTGTTTTGTACTAGCAAAGGCTAAATACACCATGCAGCTTAATGTGCCACTTGCAGAGGCCTCATTCCCGCCATATGGGAATATATATGTAGCTGGAGAGCTTCTCTCCAGGTCCCACCAAGCCCCCGCAGTGCCACAACCCATATATAAAATAATCACTCAGATGCTTATATTACTTATAATTGTATGGCCATGGCAGGCTTCTTGTTATCTACTTCTTTTATTTTAAATTAACTCATTTCTTTTAATCTATAAGTTGCCACATGGCTCGTGGCTTACTGGTACCTTACATCTGGCTTGTCATGGCAGCAGCTCACAGTGTCTCTCAGTCACTTCTGTCTGTGTCCTGTAGAATGTCTGGTAGTTTCTTCTGCGAAGCAGGAACCTGAAGGACCATTTTGTCAAGCAAAATTCAGTGGTCACCTTTTATGGGTCTTGCATGTTCAGTCAATCAAGCAGTCTAGGCAAGAACAGTTTCTGCTTTTGTTCCTGCAGAAAGCCAGATGTAAAACATTTTAAACAAGTTGTTGCTCTTGAAAAATAGATTCAATAGTCTACCTAGTACTTTCAATAGATTTGCTATGGATTTGTTCCAGATTAAGATACATTAGGTTTGACCAGCCAAGACCCCCTGAAAAGTCTCCGATGACAACATGGCCCAGATGATCCAACATCCAGAATGGTTTGAAGGCAACTGGCTCAGACAATACAGCCTCAGGGACTATTTCATAATCCTAAAATTTTCTTTGTGTCCCCATAAGATACAGCGCCCCCCTCCAGCCGGAAGTAGTAAAAGAAGCTATGCCCAAATTCCCAAATTATATGAAATTTTACTTTGTTAAGGTTAAAACCTTCCTTTTTGGAAAAAAAAAGGGGGAAGTACTGTGGGATGGTCTGTATGTAAAGTGTGATTCTGATTGATAAATAAATAAATCACTGGTGGCCAGTGGCCAGGCAGGAAGTATAGGCGGGACAAGGAAGAGAATAAAGCTGGGAAGTGGAAGGCTGAGTCAGACTCTGCCAGCCACCATGATGACAAACAACATGGGAAGATGCTGGTAAGCCACGAGCCATGTGGCAAGGTATAAATTTATAGAAATGGATTAATTTAAGATATAAGAACAGCTAGCAAGAAGCCTGCCATGGCCATACAGTTTGTAAGCAATATAAGTCATACTTGGTTGGGTCTGAGCAGCTGTGGGACTGGCGAATGAGAGAGATTTGTCCTGACTGCTGTGGGCCAGGCAGGAAAACTCTAGCAACATATATATATATATATATACAAAATTTATGTCTAATGATATGTTGCTTTGGAAGACTTTCTGCTTTTCTTTCCACAGAAGATGAGAACTTATGGATTGTTTCCAGGCTAATATGGTTTAATCAGCCAAGACCCTCTGAAAGGGCTCTAATGAAACTGTGTCTCAGATGATCCAACATCGAAAATCAGCCTCAAAGCAACTAGCTGAGATGATCCATCCTCACAGACTACTACAGCCAAGATCTAACTATAGTTCTTAATTTTCTTAGGAGCCCCATAAGATTACCAGTGCCCCCAATCAGCAGGAAGTAGTAGAAAAAGCCATGTCCAAATTCCCAAAATATTGTTTATAAATGTTTATTTTTATCTAAAGGGGATTTATTATAAATGCAATCTCTTTCTAAAGAAGTAAGGGGGATGTTATAGGTATAATAGAATGAAAGGGTAGACTATTGAATCTATTTTTAAAGAGCAACAACTTGTTTAAAATGTTTTACATCACTACATATTTTAGTTTATTACAAATTTCGTTAATTTTGCCATAATGTATATATATATATTTCTACTCTTGTTTAAGGTATTCTGTTTATGTAGCTCATTTAAAATGATAATATATAATTAAGAAATATAAATTAACAGTCATCTAGGATAATCAAACTTATAGTCATGTTAGTAAATTTTTTGCATATATAAAGGTATATTTCAATTAGGTAGTTAATCTTCAAACCCTTGAAAGACTTACAGAATATGCCATTCAAAATGTTTTAAAAACTTAGACTTTCTGGACAGTGAGACATGTCTATAGACAAGTTGCTAAACAGTCTTATTAAATAAAAAACACAGAGCCAGATATAGGGGTGAAAACATGAGAGATCAGGGAAATAGGAAAAGCCACAAACTAGCCTCACATCACCAACACCTCAGTCTCCAAAAAGATCTACTTCCTATATACCCTTGCCTATATGCCTTTCTGTTCTGTTCTCTCATTGTATCTCTCAGCCAAGGTATATCACTTCCTCTTTCTGTCCAGCTCTGTCAATTCCTATCTGTCTATACAGACATCCAGACCTCTATGGTTAATGCTGGGATTAAAGGCATGTGTCACCATCCTTTGCTGTGTTCCCAGTGTGGCTTTGAACTCAGAGATCCAGACAGATCCCTGCCTCCAAAGTGATAGAATTAAAGGCATGTGCCACCATTGCCTGACTTTCATGTTTATTTATAGTGGCTGGCCTTTTCCTCTGATCCTCAGATAACTTTTACTGAGGGACACAGTACCTTGGGGGACACAATATAACACCACATATGTCTGCTCCTGGCAGTGTGGATTTACTTCAAAGAGGAAGATGGGTGTCAAAGGCACTCCATAAGAAATTTATCTTCTTGGCAAAAAGTGGCCTGCTTGGGAAAGAACTGCTCTTGTTTGGACTGTTTGACAGTATGTCATATAAACTAGATATGCAGGACCCATGGAAAAATGACCATTAAATTTTACCAAACAAGGCAATATGGTCCTTCAGTTTTCTGGTTCACAGAGGAGACTGCCAGATTTTCTATAGGACACAGGGAGAAGCAACTAAAAAACTCTAGGCCTGTAGGCTGAGGAAGGATGGCTCAATATTGCTGAAGAACTTTGGGTGACTGTCTAGGCAGCAAGCAATCTCTGCCATTCTAGATTTTTGAAAGTGGCTTAAAAAGCACTTCTTGTTTATGTAGGTAATAGTATATCCTTCTGTTGTATTTGATGTAGTTGAAGACTAAACAGTTATACTTTTCCTTGGTTATGATAAAAATATAAATTACATATGAAACCTTAGACTCAAAAATATAACATAGAATAGTATCTTTAATTTTGCAAAATACAAATAGAATAGATATTGTAACTTTAATTCTTGCTTCATAACTGTTTGTTATACACAATTTTACTATGTTAAAATTAAAACCTTTTTTTGTTAGATAGAAAAGGGGAAGTGCTGTGGGATGTCTTTCTGTATGCTGTAAATATGTGTTGCTCCTATTGGCTAATAAATAAATCTTCATTGGCCTATGGCAAGGCAGCTTAGAGGCAGGCAGGAAATCCAAGCAGAGACAGGAAGAAGAAAGGAGATGTAGAGGAGATGCCAGTCTGCCACCAAAGGAGCAAAAAGATGCCAGCAGACTGGTGATGCCACAGCCACATGGCAACATATAGATTAATAGGAATTGGTTAATTTAAGATGAAAGAGCTAGCTAGCCAGAAGTGGAAGCCCTAGGCCATGCAGTTTGCAGTTTGCACTTAATGTTAAGCCTCTCAATAATTATTTTATAAGCAGCTGTGAGACCATGGGGCCAGGTGGAACTGGAGAAACATGGGACTGTGGGTGCAGGTGGGACAGGAGAAAATTCTGGCTACAAATAAGCATTCACCTTTTGTGAAGCAGATGTTAAACTTATGGTCAGCTTATAATAAAATTATCCTACAAGAATGAAAAGAATTGATTACAGCAGTATTGGAGCCTTGTCCTCAATTACAGTGGAGGAACTTGTGTAAAAATGAGGTTAGGACCATTGAACAATGAAGTAGGGATTGAGGAATTGAAATGTCCCAATCCCAACTTCATGGAATGTGTGATTATGCTAATGTACAAAGACCATCTCTATTTGATGACCACACTACTGTAGAGTGCTGTGGCATGGGTGTGTGGGTTCATGTGGATCTGTGGAAAGAAGTCTCAGAGGCACCTCAAGAATGAATTTAGTCTTTTGTGGCTGCAGGGGGGTCCAGCCTCTAAGGATTGAAACACTGTCCCTTTGCTCAGGGTATTTTTTATTTTCTCTTTATTTCCAGTTTAGCCAGTTAATTTCTATATGTTCAAAACAACCTGAAAGGAGCTCCCAAAGATACAATGCCAAGTACAAATTCCTTGATTTCTCAGGTACCATGGTATTCTGGGTTTCCTGAATCAAGTTATGCATAGGCATTGTATCCTTAGAAAACTCTCAGACAAGATTCTTAAAAGTAAACACAAAAGTCAGGCAATGGTGGCATACATCCTTAATCCTATCACTTGGCTGGCAGGGATCTGTCTGGATCTCTGTGAGTTCAAAGCCCCACTGGAAACAGAGCCAGGTATGGTGGCACATGCCTTAAATTACAAAACTAGTTATGTAGCTAAAGATTTCCTGCCTGGCCCACAGTCAGGACAAATCTCTCTCACCCGCCAGTCCCACAGCCACTCAGACCCAACCAAATAAACACAGAGACTTATATTGCTTACAAACTGTATGGCCGTGGCAGGCTTCTTGCTAACTGTTCTTACAGCTTAAATTAATCCATTTCCATAAATCTATACCTTGCCACATGGCTTGTGGCTTACCGGGATCTTCACATGCAGCCGGCTTGTCATCATGGCGGCTGGCCCTGTCTCTCCCTCAGCCTTCCACTTCCCAGAATTCTTCTCCTTGTCCCGCCTATACTTCCTGCCTAGCCAATGGCCAATCAGTGATTTATTTACTGACCAATCAGCAACACATTTGACATACAGACTATCCCATAGCACTTCCCCTTTTCTTTTCTTAAAAAGGAAGGTTTTAACCTTTACACATCTCCAAAGTCAGCTTGGTATATTTGGGAATTTGGGCGTAGCTTCTCTTACTACTTCCTGCTGGAGGGGGGCGCTGTATCTTATGGGGACACAAAGAATATTTTAGGATTATGGAGTAGTCCATGAGGGTGTATCTTCTGAGCCAGTTTCCTTGAAATGGTTCTGAATGTTGCATCATCTGGGCCATGGTGTCATCGGAGACCTTTCAGGTGGTCTTGGCTGGTCAAACCTGATGCATCTTAATCTGGAACAAATCCATAGCCTCTGGCTTTCTGTGGAAACAAAAGCAGAGCCTTCTTTCCAAAGCAACATATCTTTACATCCAAATTTTGAAGTCAAGGTACCTTTAAAATATACATTTTGGCATAACTCAACAGCTTTTGTAATCAAATGTTTTTCTTCAGTTACAAATATCAAAGAGAACATAATCCAGATTTTCTGTGTGGTAGCCATCTTTATGTGGCTTTTTTTTTTATATTAGCTTGAGCATATTGCTTTAAACTGCAGCCTTCTAAGCCTGAAACGGCGCTGGCGCTGTGGCTGCTGGTTCCGCCCACTTCAGCTTCCCAACATGGTGGTAGTACGTTTTCTGCCAGGTCTGGGAGCCATCAACTCTCAGAAATAGTGGGTCTATGCTTTCATCAAAGCAGCGTGTAGCCCAGAAACCTCTTTTTTTTTTTTGTTTTGTACTAGCAAAGGCTAAATCCACCACACAGCTTAATGTGCCACTTGCAGAGGCCTCATTCCTGTCATACTGCAGGTCGAGCATGCACACCAGGAACCTGCCATAGTAGCTCAAACACGCAGGCTGCCGCTAGCTTGAAAGAGACAACTAGGAGCTGTTTTTAGCTCCATTTTAAAATCTTTTAACTCAGGTTTTAGGTAGAAACTCTTGCCACCACGTTGGACACCATTTGTAGCTAGAGTTTTCCTGCCTGGCCCACAGTCAGGACAAATCTCTCTCACCCTCCAGTCCCACAGCCACTCAGACCCAACCAAATAAACACAGAGACTTATATTGCTTACAAACTGTATGGCCATGGCAGGCTTCTTGCTAACTGTTCTTACAGCTTAAATTAATCCATTTCTATAAATCTATACCTTGCCACATGGCTCGTGGCTTACCGGGATCTTCACATGCGGCTTGTCATCATGGCGGCTGGCCCTGTCTCTCCCTCAGCCTTCCACTTCCCAGAATTCTTCTCCTTGTCCCGCCTATACTTCCTGCCTAGCCAATGGCCAATCAGTGATTTATTTACTGACCAATCAGCAACACATTTGACATACAGACCATCCCATAGCATAGTTAACAATGGATGTCTGGAGGTCTGGACAGACAAACAGGAAGTGACAAGCTGGGCAAGAAGAGGAAGTGATGCAGCTAAACAGAGAGAGGAAATCAGATGGCAGAACAGCAAGGCATATAGGCATGTGTAGACAGGAAGTAAGTTGCATTTGGAAGCTGAGGTATTGGTGAGGTTAGGTTAGCTTGTGGCTGTTCCTATTTCTCTGATCTCTCTCAGACTTTAACCCCTACATCTAGCTACATGTTTTTTATTTAATAAGACCATTTAGAAATTTGTCTACAATTGGCGCCCAACAATTGTAGCAATACTTCATTAAAAAGCCACTTGTTACAGGCCCCCCAGCTGAGGTCCAAGCTGCAAGGCTCAGGCCAAGCTGCTTGTGGCCAGGATCTCTTTGGCTTTTTTCTATACTGGTGGGTGGTGGGCTCTCTCTGGATTCCCATCTTGGACTGCCACCACACTAGTTAGCTGCTTTGAAATTTCCATGGACTGTTCTATGCAGTTGACAAATTTAGTAAGTCAATTAAGATATCTTAAAGGGAGAAATTAGTTAAAAAAGAATTTTATTTTCCTACATTATAAAATGGGAAACATTTTTACTAAGGACGAAAGAATTTGGTTTCTGTTTGATAACACATTAGGCAGTCTGAAAGTGGAACAATTGAATAAGAGGACAATTAATGTTGATGGGGTGTACATAACCTCAATTATGAATATTATTTGTTTGATAATTTTTATTTTAGCATTAAAAATGTTGGTCAATTTAAGTGCCAAGATAAAAGGTTTAGGGAAACCTCTTAAAATGAATTATAGAGAAATTCAGACCCAGACAGGAAAATTAAAAGTGAATGTACCTCAGGATTAACTTTAGAAAAATGTGTTAAAATGACTTACAGAAAAACTCAGATCAAGACAGAAGAATTTAAAGATGAACATATCTCAGGATTAAATTATATGGTTACAGAGAAACAGCTTCAGGTTACCAGCCAGCAAACTTTAATCTACCTGGTAACCTTACAGGAAATTCCAAATGCTAAAGGGCATGTACAATCTAACTGGATTCCAGTGAAAATGTTAGATTTAAGGAAATTTAAAGAAGCTATAATATCATATGGCATACATTCCTCATTTGTAAAGCAGATGTTAAACTAGTGGTGAACTTGCAATACGATTATCACTCAGGACTGGAAAGAATTGGTTACAGCTGTCCTGGACTCTGGAGCACAATTACAGTGTAGAACATGGTTTAAAGAGGGGGCTAAAATTTTAAAACAATGATGTAGGACTACAGGTGTGTAAAATTTCCCAAGATCAGCTTCGTGGAGAAGGTGATTATGCTGATATACAAAGACAATGTTTATATGATAACCATACCCTAATTCTGTGCTGCATGGCAGTCATGAATGCATGGGACAAAATTGAGGAAGCAGGAAAAAAATTCAATCGTCATGAAAGTTATACAGGGCCCAAAAGAAACCTTCATGGATTTCTTACTAAGGCTGTCTTCAGCCGTAAATAGAATGATACCAAATTCATAAGCTAGACAATAACAATTGAATTTTTGGCTTTTGAGAACAAGAATGCAGCATGCAAGAAGATAATCAGGTCATTAAAAGCAAGATTAGCACCCTTGGGGGACTGGATCATGGACACATTAATATTGAGTTTCATGACCATGATGATATGTGGATAGAAGAGGTGATATCAAAAGCTTTGAGGAAAAATAATAATGCCAGGTGTTTTAATTGCAGTAAACAAGGTAATTTGAAAAGAGTCTGTAAACAGGGTGTTCCTAGAAACAATGTTCATTCAAGGAACAAAATTCACATAGGGTGGCTAAAGAAACAAAACATATTGGTTAAACAAAGGATGGATTAAGGCTAGGTGCTACTCTCTGGAGCCATGCCAGGCACATCTCAGCAGGAATGTAGTCATGGATGCCTTTTCCTATATATAAAATATCAATTATCTGTAAAGTTATGTATCCTTACTGGAAATACAGCCTTCTTTCTATCTATTTGTCTTACAATCTTAAGTAAATATACCAAAAATGAACTTTAAAGCCAATAAAGTTACTATTGCTAGAAAAAGAGCAACACCTGCTAAGATAAGAAATCTATTAAAGTGATTCATAGGATTGAATGAGGCTTCGGTATCTGCTAGATTTTTCCATAGTATCTGTTCCTGCCATGTTGGGTAACTTTTTTTGCCAAGGTTTCATTAATTTCTTTGTGTAAATCAAAAACCATTTGAGAACAATTAAGATGAACCAACAAATGCATCCTAATTGTTTCCCAATCATACTTGCTTTCATTAAATCTTAAGGGTATGATACAATAACAAGAAACAATCCAGTCACATTTTAATTTTATCTGCTCCTTCAAAATTTCTAACTGATCCCCTAACAATACAACAACTTGCCTTAATTCAGTTAATTCATTTACTATCTCGTTATCTTATTTTGTTCAGTCCAAAGTTCTTCTGAATGTCTATGCCAGTCTCTAATGAATTAGTGGTTTGGATTTCTTCATGAAGGGCCACTCCAGCAGATGCTTCAGTAGCAGTCAATGCAATGATTCCCATAATAACTGCAATCAAAAGTCCAAACATGATGTGTTCTTTTTAATATTCTTTCAGATAGCTTCTGTACCAGGATCATCACAGGAGAGTCTTGCCATGGCCTTGACAACTTCACTGGTATCCTGATGGCTGGCCTTGCTCTAAGAGTATATAAACTTTCAAAGATCAAATTTAAAAACATACTAGAATTAACACAGGTATGATTGTTACAGCATTCACAAGTGATGCTGTAATTATTTGGGTGTCATTGTACTGGCCCCTTTAATAGTAAGTAAGGTAATCATACACATGACATAATACGATAGCTTTGATTTAGTCTAAAAGACAGAATACACTTATCATCCTTAATGTTTAATTTTCCTTCCCATGACATAAGAGGGTAGAAAGCACTTGCCACTTTCCACAAGTTAGTCTGAATTGAATTGCCAAATTGCAGGAGAGGACTTGCCATTCCCACCTCATGCCACCAGATAGGCTCATTAATACAAACACTGATTTCCACAGCTCCATTTATATTGTACCATTTCCATCTTAATACTGAGTTAGAATATTTCCCTTGAGGGGAGCCATAAGGGCTACAATCAATGATGTCTCATTTGGAGATATTAATTAGCACTTAAGGTTTCTCACTCTTACACTGTTGCCAGTGTACCCAGTCAGATTCCTTGTTGGTAACCCTCATCTCACAGAATGGTAGATTTTATGGAACTAGAAGCATTAAACTCTTGTCCTTTAAAACCAGATGCATGAAGCATATAACACTTATTATGATAAACTTGGATAGTATTGACTATGGATAGCCATACCTGAGAGATTATTTTTAATCACTGAATTCCATTTCCCATACAAATAGGAATTCTTTGTACTCCAACAGTGTAATTGTCAGTCACTTTACCCTCCTCCATTGGCTGAGTGGGACCTTGGCTGTCGTAAGGTGCAGGTAGTCAAGAAGATTCATTAACCGCTTCAGGAATATTCACATCTCCTCAACTTATTGCTATGTTAGTTGGAGGATTGGTGATATAAGACCAATAATTATGATCCATCCCTTTTACCTGCACTGTTACAATGGAAAGCATGGAAAGAAATAAGTTTGTAGCATTTAGAGGCTTGTGAGTCATATGAAGTATCATCTCTCCTTTGTCACACAAACTCTTAAGCTGTCCCCAGGTGGGAGGATTAGTTGTTTGTTGTAAAGGTCTCTTGTGTCTTGACTTTGGCAGAGGCATTCTTGCTTTGCAGCATCTTGGAGATGTCTCTTGCTCTTTGTGGATTTTTATCAATTTTGATGGAATCTACAATGTATTATCTCCTGTGGAAATGTAAGCATAACCCTGGCCCCATTGTAACACCTCCCCTTTTTGCCAAGCAGAAGTCATGACATCCTTGTACTACACACATTGATTTAAAATCAGCAGTTTTTACTATGGACCAATGCCTTTCTGATGTTGTTGTCTCTATATCATTAACATTTAGAAAATTTAAGGTTAATAAGGCATTATGTAGTCTATCACTGGGGGTCTTCATATGCCCCTTTTGTTTAGCAAGCATCTCTTTTAGGGTGCAGTTAGATCTCTCAATAATTGCTTGTCTGGTAAGATTGCATGTTATCCCAGTGACATGTTTTATGTTGTAATGTGCAAAAAAATTGTTTCATTTTACTGGAAACATAAGCTGGGGCATTATCAAGTCCAGTATGCCCATTACAGCTATTGTTTCTAATAAACGTGTAATTATAGAATCTGCCTTTTCAGAACTTAAGGCAGATGCCCACTGGAATCCAGAACAAGTGTGAAGGTATGATGAACACATTTTAATTTTCCAAAATCTGTTAAATGAAATATATCAATTTGCTAAATCTCATTTCTTTGAGTACCTTTAGGATTAGTTCCTGTAGTCAAAGGAACTTGATAATAAAAAGACCAAGCAGGATAGTTTTGGGGTTTTTTTTGTTGTTTTTTTTTATAATTTCCTTAGCTTGCTGCCAAGTAATAAGAATTTTTTTCTTTAAGCCTCTATTATTAACATGGTATTACTTTATGAAATTCTGAGGCTTCTAACACAGATCCTATCAATAACTGATCAATTTCTGAGTTTCTGTCTGCTAATGGCCCAGGCAATCGAGTATGGGATCGAATATGGGTACTGTTAAGTGGACAATCTCTTTCTTGGACTGTCTGTTGTAGTTGTAAAAATAATAAAGTTAATTCTGAATTATCAGAAATAAATTCAGCAGACTTTCACATATTGACAATCAGTAATTATGTTGAGAGATTCCTTAAAGTCTAATAAAACCATCAGAATGGCATACAGCTGTGATTTTTGAAATGAGTCATATGGATTTTACACAATCTTACTAATGTTTCCTGCCTTATAACCAGACATTTCTAGCTTATTTGCATCAGTATAGAATGTAAGAGCCCTAGAAATAGGTACCTTTTTTATTATGTATGGGAGAATTTATTCAGTTCTTTTTATAAACTGAATTCATTTATTTTGGTTGTTAATTTCTCCTAGTAAATTAATACAAGCTTTGTCAATCATCATTAATCTCCCATAATTGCTTAATTTCTGTATTGGTATAGGGTACAACAATCTCAGCTGGATCCACACCTGACAATTGATGAAGTCTTAATTTTACTTTTATGATTAGTTCAGAAACTTTCCTTATATAGATTTTTAATTTTTTACTCCATTTGTGAGCTAAAAAAAAAACATTCCAAAATATAATCCTCTCTCTGCATAATGAGTCCAGTAGGAGCACAGTAATTTGAAGGTAAAATTACTAAAGTACACCTCTTTATAAAGTCTAATATATCCACATAGACATTTTGTAATTTTCATTCTACCGGAGCTAATTCTTTTTTGGCCTCAGCTGTTAACCATCTTGGACTGTTTAAATCTGAATCAACTTGAAGAATTTGAAACAAATTAGTTAATTCTTCAATAAACAATCCAATTGTAATCCACAACCAGTTAATATCACCCAATAATTTTTTGAAAATCATTAAGAGTATACAGTCGATAGTCAGTCCCAGGAATCCCCACCCAAGTCTGCCCCAGTTGCTGGCCAGCAGGGAAAACCACCTGCAGCCAGGCTCCACTACCAAACCCCAAATTAGACCTGAAATCTACAAGACCCACATCCTACCCAATACCTATCTGCCTGCTACCCAAGTAACTTACTCAGACAAAGAATCCACCAGCTCTCATGGGACCATGAGTGGCTCCCTCAGACACAGAATCCACCAGCTATTACAGGACCAAGAACTCTGATAAGACTAAGAGCGACTCCCTGAGTCACAGAATCAGCTAGCTTAGATTGGGCCAAGAGCAGCTCCCTGAGATATGGAATCTGCCAGCTCCAATTAGACTCCAATTAGACTAAGATTGGACCCAGAGGGCCCCCTGAGACACAGAATCAACAAGCACAGAGTTGACCAATTGCAGCTCACTCAGAAATAGGTACCTCTTGCACCTATTAGAGGAAGAGATGGGCAGACATCACTGCAAAAATACAAACAACAACATAATGTGGTGGTATTGTGTTCCCCAAAATATTGTGCACGCTAACAAATTTATCTGGGGTCAGAGAAGAGAACAGCCACAATATTTAACATAGAGGATAGGCAGTGGTAGCACATGCCTTTAATCCTAGCATTCCAGAGGCTGAAATCCCTCTGGATCTCTGTGAGTTCAAGGCCACATTGGAAACATCCAGGCATGGTGATGTAGATGCAACCAACCTTCTTATTAAATAAGAAACACAGAAGAAAGCCAAGAGGTCAGAGCTAAGAGCTAAAACCTTACCCTTCCTCCTGCAGTGGTCCTACCTCTCCGAACTCACTACCCCTGTGTTAATGTCTTTATATAGTGTTCCTGTTCTGCCTTCTCATTGGTTGTAAACCCAACCACATGACCGCCTCGTCACGGCCTGTCTGTATAGGCCTCCAGGTTTTCCTTGCTTGGTATTGAGATTAAAGGCATGTGTGTCCAATAATGGCTGTATCCCTGAACACACAGAGACTTACTCAGCTCTGCATACCAAGTGCTGGGATTACAAGTATACACCACCACTGCCCTGCTTTCCTATGGCTTGCTAATAGCTCTGACCCCCGGGCAACTTTATTTATTAACATACAAATAACATTTTAATACAAATAAAATATCACCATATTTCCCCTTTTCTATTTTAATAAAAAGGAAAAAAGAAAAAGCTTATAACTAACATAAGAAAAACTATATACAAAAGTACAATAACTATATACAATATATACAAGTAATAAATACCTAAACAATGTCTAGTTCATTTGTATTTGACAAATTCAGAGAAAATAATTCCATTATCTATTCTATTGTATCTAATTCACTTTCTATCCTAATTAATCGTCAACTATAACTAACTAATCTTCAACTCCCTCAGAGACCCAAGAAGGAAATAGTATTAGCTAACAAAAAAAATAAAAACAGGAAGTATATGCAAGCAACTTCCAAAAACTTGTGAGTTGACAGAAACAGCCAGCTGCCTGGACAATCATCTGAGGTTTCTCCGCAGTGTTGGGGCATCATCTTCAGCCTATACGCTTAGTGTATCTGACAGACTCATTTGTGAAGTAGAATGTACACAAGGTAAACAGTTCAACCTCACATTGGGTGAGAGCAGTCTATATACCAGAAATACCTGAATTCCACTAGTTTCATGTCATGATTCAGGATTTTAAATTCTGGAAATTGTTGATGTTTTTTTAATTCAGCTGTCCATTCTTCTTGGCTATGTGTGTATGTGGCTTCATTTCAGCATCCCGTTCCTCTCCACATCCCTCTATTAAATGCCATTCTTCTGTTGAGAGGTGTGAGCTTAATTACTCTTCAAGAATAACTGTTTCAGCTACCTCCCCATTGCACATCAGAAGCCATCGGCCCACTGCCTGTTCAGCTGCCTTTGAAGAAAAGGGCACTGTACCTTTCCCGGATTACGAAGGCCACTTCAGGGATGGTGCCATATTGTCCTGGCCTCAGAAGATGCCTTTTGATAAAGCCATAACCACACTTGTTTTGACAAGAATCAGTAGTCCTTTGTTTCGTGTCCTGTCTGTCCTGTTTGTCAGCAGTTGATTCGAGGATACTTTGTTGTCCAGTGGCTAACTTTTGCTACAATGAAAGTTAACTCCAATTACAGTTTTTTCAATGCCCATATTTTCTCTGAAGTAGATTGGTACTGGCAAGAGCCGACATGTCTCATAGTCATAACAAAAAAGAAAAATTTTTTAAGTTATTAAAACATTTTAAATGCCATATTCTGTAGATCTCTGAAGGGTTTGAAGATAACCTGTCTATCTAAAATATATCTACTCAATCTTGAAAACATACCTAATATAACTACAAGTTCTATTATAATGTCTAACTACTAACTTTCATTTCTTTATATCCTAATAGTTGGTAATAACAACATTCAAGAATTAGAAAATTGCATTACATTGTTAAATGAACGGTACAATTAGAAATATACATATAGCATTTTCTAATAATATCAATTTCAATATATATAATTTGTATACAATATAAAACAATCCAATCCAATGTAAAGTATTTACATTTTTTTCTTTCTTTCTTTCTCTCTCTTTTTTTTAATAAGAACCTTAAATCTAATCTCCTTTGCTTAGCCCTTTTCCTCACCCTTTACAACAACTTGTAACCAAACCCCCAATCAATGAAAATTATCCCAGACCCAAAACCCATTAAAAGACCTAAAAGACCAAAAAAACCAACCACCCCACACCACCTCTTTAGGAATGTGGGTGTCGTGTTCTTGAAATTGCTTCCTGCTGGGTATGGGCGAAGTTATCTTTATCCTGAAAGAAAAATTTTAGGTTAATTGTCAAATTCTAGGAAAGGTAACTATATCCTTCGTTATCCAGTCTGTGAATAATGCCAAAGTTCAGGGTTTATCTCAAATCCTTATTCAAGTAGTCTTTGAGACTGGATCATCTCAGCTAGCGCTCTCAAAATTGCTCTGAGCACTTTGTAGTTCAAAGCTGATCTGTAGATGATGTTTGTCAGCTTAGTGATGTTATTATTGTCCACGTGGAATTGTTGTTGTGGGGCCCCATCTTCTTCCTGGAGACTTCAGTTGATGTTAGGCCTGACCGTGATTTCCTGCAAAAAACTGATAAGAGACTCGAACACAAAGACTATATATGCAGCTTTTTAGAATTAGTTAGTACTCTATATGACCATTTATATCTTAACAAAGTTTAAAATGTATATATATCTATATATATTAATCTTGTAAATTTTGATATAAATTTCATACTTTAAGAAAAGTTTAAAGAATCAGAATAGAATCAAAGATTTGAGATTAGTAATAGAATAGTCCCTTAATTAATTTGGCTTTTCTCCTGTCCCATAGCAGAAGATGGCTCTTTTCCTCTGGCATGATACAGGGAGTTTGCATTTTCCTTTTAACAACATGCTTGAGTTTAAAGAAGGAGCGAGCCATTCTCCAACTCCAAAGTTAGCTTTAAATTTTAATTGAACTGGGACTATTAGAAGTTAAATAGTGTTAAATCTTTAAAGAAAAGCAGAAACAAACATTTAGGAAGACATAAAATTTTTTAGATAACATACCCATCGCCATTTCACTCTGTTTCTTAGGGTAGATGATTTGTCCCTTTTCTTCAGTTGTCTCATTTGTCCAGTGTTCTTCAAATTCCTTAACCTTCATTTTCCTAAAAGACAAAAACAAAAACCTTTCCCCAAGGTTTTTTGGGGATGTTCCTTTTTGGCAAGTTACTATCTGATTAAATGAAAAGATATATGTTACTGGTGTAAGTTAGTTTAAATTGGATGTTCATGATAGTTGATGAACTATCACCTCCTCTAATTAAGAGGTCTCTCTTGTTCAAATCGAACCTTTATCAATTTTGATGGTACCCACAGCTTATCTTCTCCTGTAGAAATAAAAGCAAAACCTCGTCCCCAATGTAATACATATCCTGGTTTCCATTCTGAGGTCAGCACATCCTTAAAGTATATAGGTTGATTTAATTCTGTAGTTTTTTCTATTATCCAATGTCTCTCTGCAGCTGTTGTTCCTTTCTCATTGGCATTGAGAAAATTCAAAGTTAATAGAGCATTATGTAGTCTATTTCTGGGGGTTTTTGTTACTCCTTTCTGTTTATTTAGCATATCCTTTAGAGTTCTGTTTGATCTTTCTATAACTGCTTGACCTGTAGGATTATGTGGTATACCTGTAATATGGTTTATATTATAATAAGCAAAAAACTGTTTCATTTTAACAGAGACATATGATGGAGCATTATCAGTTTTGATTTGTGCAGGTATACCTTTAATGGCCATAACTTCTAGCAAATGATTGATTACAGAATCAGCTTTTTCAGAACTCAAAGC
Source organism: Peromyscus eremicus (assembly GCF_949786415.1). NCBI lineage: Eukaryota > Metazoa > Chordata > Mammalia > Rodentia > Cricetidae > Peromyscus > Peromyscus eremicus. The sequence goes on from NC_081439.1 coordinate 125,184,852, forward strand.
AGTTGCCCATTGAAATCCTGAATAAGTATCAATAGTGTGGTGTACATATTTCAGTTTTCCAAATTCTGCAAAGTGAAACACGTCCATCTGCCAGATTTCATTCCTCTGAGTACCCTTTGGGTTACATCCTGCTGGTAATGGCGTTTGATTGTAGAAGGAACAAGTAGGACATTTCTTTACTATTTCTTTGGCTTGTTGCCAGGCTATGGAAAAATCCTTTTTTAAACCTTTACTATTTACATGATGTTTTTTTATGAAATTCTGAGGCCTCCAGCACATTTCCTATCAATAATTTATCAATCTCATCATTACCTTGTGCTAGAGGGCCTGGCAGACCAGTATGGGATCGGATGGGAGTTATATATAAAGGATGACTCCTTTTTCTGATTGTATCTTGTAATTGAATAAATAATAAAGTTAATTCTGAAGTATCGTGGATAAATTCTGCAGTCTTAATATGTAATACTACTCTTTCAGCATACTGAGAGTCAGTTACTACATTGAGAGGTTCTGAAAAATCCATTAATACCAACAGAATAGCATACAATTCTGATTTCTGAACTGAATTATAAGGACTTTGAACCACTTTACTTAAATTTTCTGATTTGTAACCTGCCTTTCCTTGTTTGTTGGCATCTGTATAAAATGTACGAACTCCAGATATGGGTTTTTCCCTCACAATTCGAGGCAAGATCCAATCAGCTCTTTTTATAAGATCAATTCTTTTGCTTTTGGGATATTTGCTGTCAATTTCTCACAAAAAATTACTACAAGCTTTTTGCCAAGCTTCATTTTCTATCCATAATTTTTCAATATCCTCCTTAGTTAAACGTACAACAATTTCTGCTGGGTCTATTCCTGCTAACTGACGAAGTCTCAATTTTCCTTTCCAAATCAAGTCAGAGATTTTTTCTACATAAGTTTTTAATTTTTTATTTGGTTTATTTGGTAAAAATATCCATTCTAATATAATATCTTCCCTTTGAATTAATATTCCTGTTGGAGAATGCCTAGAAGGTAAAATAACCAAAATGCAATCCAGCTTTGGATCAATATGATCTACGTGCCCTTCATGTACTTTCTTTTCTACCAAGGCCAATTCTTTGTCAGCTTCAGGTGATAATTCTCTTGGACTGTTCAAGTCCTTATCACCTTCTAAGGTTTTAAACAAATTATTCAGTTCATCATTTTTTACCCCAACAATAGTTCTTAGATGAGAAATGTCTCCAAATAATCTTTGAAAGTCATTAAGAGTCTGTAGTCTATCTCTCCTAATTTGCACCTTTTGAGGTCTAATTTTTTGAAGTTCTATTTTATATCCTAAATAATTAATAGAATCTCCTCTTTGTATTTTTTCAGGGGTAATTTGTAAACCCCAGCAAGGCAAAATTTTCTTTACTTCTTCAAACATTCTTTCTAAAGTATCTGCATTTGAGTCAGCTAATAAAATATCATCCATATAATGATAAATTATAGATTTAGGAAATTTTTTACGTACCACTTCTAATGGCTGTTTTACAAAATATTGGCACAAAGTTGGGCTATTCAACATTCCCTGTGGGAGAACCCTCCATTGAAATCTTTTAACCGGTTGAGAATTATTATAAGTAGGCACTGTGAAAGCAAATCTTTCTCTGTCTTTTTCTTGTAACGGTATTGAAAAGAAACAGTCTTTTAAATCAATAACTATGAGAGGCCATCCTTTTGGTAACAGAGTAGGCAAAGGAATTCCAGATTGTAAAGAGCCCATTGGCTGAATTACTTTGTTAATTGCTCTAAGGTCTGTTACCATTCTCCATTTACCAGATTTCTTTTTAACAACAAATACAGGAGAATTCCAAGGGCTGGTTGATTCTTCAATATGATGAGCATTTAACTGTTCTTCCACCAGCTCTTGTAAAGCCTGGAGTTTCTCTGTTGTTAAAGGCCATTGCTGAACCCATACAGGCTTATCTGTTGACCATTTTAAAGGTAGAGCTGTTGGTGTTTTTGGAAAATTATCAGTTGTGCCCTGTTCTTGTATGACGTGGATGGCTGGTGAGCACTCATTAGAATAATATCTTTTAATATTTCTCTCAGAAACATGGTGACACATGCCTTTAATCCCAAGAAGTGAGCTTTTAATCCCAGGGAGTGATGGCAGAAAGCACAAAGTTATATAAGGCATGAAAACCAGGAACTAGCAGCACTTAGCTGGTTAAGCTTTTAGGTTTTGAGCAGCACAGTTCAGCTGAGATTTATTCTGGATGAGGACTGAGAAGCTTCCAGTTTGAGGAAACAGGATCAGCTGAGGAACTGGTGAGGTGAGGTAGCTGTGGCTTGTTCTGGTTCTCTGATCTTCCAGCATTCACCCCAATAACTGGCTTCAGGTTTGATTTTATTAATAAGACTCTTTAAGATTCCTGCTACTCATAAAGAACAATATGGCATCACCAGAACCTAGCCCTCCACCAACAGCAAGACCTGAACATTACAATGTAGAAGATACAGAAGAAAGTAACCTTAAAAATTTCTTCATGAAGACACTAGTGGCATTTGAAAAAAATTCCCTTAAAGAAATTGAGGGGAAAAAAATTGGAAGAAATCAATAAATCCCTTAAAGCCAAGAAAATCATGAAAAAGCAATTATACATATGAAGGAGACAGTTCAAGTTCTGAAAATTGAAATGGAAACAAATGAAGAAGATACAAACAGAGGGAATGCTAGAAATAGAAAATCTGAGTAAACAAACAAGAAACACAGAAGCAAGCATAACTAACAGAATACAAGAGATAGAAGAAAGAATCTCTAATGTAGAGGCTACAATAGAGGAAATAGGTTCATCAGTCAAAGAAAACAACAAAGCCAAAAATGTCATAACACAAAATGTCCAGGAATTCTGGGACATCATAAAAAGCCAAACCTATGACTAATAGGGACAGAAGAAGGAGAATACCAACTCAAAGGCACAGAAAATATATTCAACAAAATCATGAAAGAAAACTTTCCCAACTTAAAGAAGAAAATACCTATGAAGACACAAGAAGCCTATTGAACACCAAAAAGACTAGACCTCCCCTGCAAAAAAAAGTGTCCCCACAACACATAATAATTAAACCACTAAACCTACTGAATAAAGAAAGAATATTAACAGCAGCAAAGAAAAAGTCCAGGTGACCCATCAGAATAACATCTGCCTTCTCAATGGAGACTTTTGTATATGTAACCAACCGTCTTATTACATAAGAAACACAAAACCAATGCAAAGAAGAAAGCCAAGAGATCAGAGCTAAGAACCTTACCCGGCTGCTGTAGTTAGCCTCTTCAGCCAAGAGACCTCTCTGAAAAAGACCTACTTCCTGTCTGTTTGTCTTTATATAGACTTTCTGTTCTGCCTTATCATTGGTTGTAAACCCAACCACATGACTGCCTCGTCACTGCCTGTCTGTACAGACCTCCAGGTCTTCTATGGTTGGTATTGGGATTAAAGGCATGTGTTTCCAATGCTGGCTGTATCCTTGAACACACAGAGATGTACCTAGCTCTGCCTACCAAGTGCTGGGATTAAAAGCGTGCACCACCAACGCCCAGCTTTCACTATGGCTCTAATAGCTCTGACCCCCGGGCAACTTTATTTATTAATATACAAATGTGATTAAAATCACATTTCAGTACAAATAAAATATCACCATAGACTTTGAAATCCAGAAGGTCCTGGAGAGATATAATGCAGACACTAAGAGATCATGGATGCCAACCTAGACTAATACACCCAACAAAACTTTCAGTCACCATAGACAGAGTGAACAAGACATTCCAAGACAAAACCAGATTTTAACAATACCTACCTATGCGTCCAGCCCTACAGAAAACACTAGAAGGAAAATTCCAACCTAAGGAAGTCAGTCCCACTCATGTAAAGACAGGTAATAGGTAAACCCACAACAGAAAATCCCAAAGAAGAGAAGTACACACACACTACCACCAAAAGATAACAGGAATTAATGATCACTGGTCATTAATATCCCTTAATATCAATGGAGTAACTCACATGTAAGAAGACACAGGGTAACAGAAAGGATATGAAAGCAGGATCCATCTTTCTGCTATATACAAGAAACATACCTCAACTTCAAAGACAGACACTACCTCAGAATAAAAGGCTGGGAAAAGTCTTTCCAATCAAATGGACTTAAGAGGCAAGCTGATGTAGCTATCCTAATATCTAAAAAAATAGACTTCAAACTAAAATCAATCAAACGAGATCAAGAAGGGCTTTACATACTTATCACAACAAAGACCCACCAAGATGAAGTTTTAATTCTGAACATTTATGCCCCAAATACAAGGGCACCAACCTATGTAAAAGAAACATGACTAAAGCTTAAATCACATATAAAACCCCACACATTAATAGTGGGAAACTTCAACACCCCACTCTCACCACTGGACAGATCTGCCAGATAAAAACTTAACAGAGAAATAAGGGACCTAAAGATATTATGACTCAAATGGACTTAATCAATATCTACAGAACATTCCACCCTAACAAAAAAAGAATATGCGTTCTTCTCAACAACCCATGGAACTTTCTCTAAAATTGACCACATGCTTGGTCACAAAGCAAATCTCAACAGATACAAAAAACTGGAATAACTTCCTGTATTCTGTCAGAACACCATGGCTTAAAATTAGATTTCAACAACAACAAAAATTACAGAAAGCCTACAATCTCATGGAAACTGAATAAAACTCAACTGAATCACCAATAGGTCAAGGAAGAAATAAAGAAAGAAATTAAAGATGTCCTAGAGATCAATGAAAATAAATGTACTGCATACTCAAACTTACAGGACATTGTGAAAGCAGTGCTAAGAGGAAAATTCATAGCACTAAATGCCCACATAAAGAAGTTGGAGAAATTTCACACTAGTGACTTAACAGCACATCTGAAAGTTCTAGAACAAGAAGAAATAAAGTCATCCAGAAGGAATAGATGCCAGGAAATAATCAGATTGAGAACTGAAATCAATAAAATAGAAACAAAGAGAACAATACAAAGAATCAAGGAAACAAATAATTGAATGTAGATGTAACCAACCTTCTTATTAAATAACACAGAACCAATGCAAAGAAGAAAGCCAAGAGGTCAGAGCTAAGAGCTAAAACCTTACCCTTCCTCCTGCAGTGGTCCTACATCTCCAAACTAGAACTACCCCTGTGTTAAAGTCTTTATATAGTGTTCCTGTTCTGCCTTCTCATTGGTTGTAAACCCAACCACATGATCACCTCGTCACGGCCTGTCTGTATAGGCCTCCAGGTTTTCCATGCTTGGTGTTGAGATTAAAGGCATGTGTATCCAATAATGGCTATATCCCTGAACACACAGAGACTTACCCAGCTCTACCTACCAAGTGCTGGGATTACAAGTTTACGCCACCACTGCCCTGCTTTCCTATGGCTTGCTAATAGCTCTGACCCCCGGGCAACTTTATTCATTAACATACAAATAACATTTTAATACAAATAAAATATCACCATATTTCCCCTTTTCTATTTTAACAAAAAGGAAAAAAGAAAAAGCTTATAACTAACATAAGAAAAACTATATACAAAAGTACAATAACTATACACAATATATACAAGTAACAAATACCTAAACAATGTCTAGTTCATTTGTATTAAAATTATATTTGTATTTAAAAAAAGGGGGAGAGCCGGGCGGTGGTGGCGCACGCCTTTAATCCCAGCACTCGGGAGGCAGAGGCAGGTGGATCTTTGTGAGTTCGAGGCCAGCCTGGTCTATAGAGCGAGATCCAGGAAAGGCGCAAAGCTACACAGAGAAACCCTGTCTCGAAAAACCCCCCCCAAAAAAAGGGGGGAAGTGCTGTGGGATGTTATGTATGGCAAATGTGTTGCTAATTAGTCAATAAATAAAACACTGATTGGCCATTGGCTAGGCAGGAAGTGTAGGTAGGACAAGGAGGAGAATAAAGCTGGGAAGTGGAAGGCTGAGTCAGAGAGACACTGCCAGCCGCCCTGATGACAAACAGCATGTGAAGATGCCGGTAAACCACTAGCCATGTGGCAAGGTATAGATTAATGGAAATGGATTAATTTAAGCTGTAAGAACAGTTAGCAAGAAGCCTGCCATGGCCATACAGTTTGTAAGCAATATAAGTCTCTGTGTTTACTTGGTCAGGTCTGAATGGCTGTGGGACTGGCAGGTGAGAGAGATTTGTCCTGACTGTGGGCCAGACAGGAAAACTCTAGCTACAATTGGTTCTTTGAGAAAATTGATAGGCAAACCCTTATGCAGACTAACCAAAGGGCAGGGAGAGAGAGCATCCAAATTAACAAAATCAGAAATGAAAAGGGAGATATAACAACTGACAGTGAGGAAATCCAGAGAATCATCAGGTCATACTTCAAAAACCTATACTCCACAAAATTGGAAAATCTAAAAGACATGGACAATTTTCTGGATAGGTACCCCATACCTAAGTTAAATCAAGACCAGATAAACTATTTAAATAGACCAATAACCCCTAAGGAAATAGAAACATTCATTAAATGTCTCCCCAACCAAAAAAAAGCTGAGGACCAGATGGATTCAATGTAGAATTCTACCAGATTTTCAAAGAAGAGTTAATACCAATAGTCTTCAAATTGTTCTACACAATAGAAACAGAAAAAACATTACCAAATGCCATTTATGAGGCTAGAGTTACTCTGATTCCCAAGCCACACAAAGATGCAACAAAGAAAGAGAATTATAAACCAATCTCCATCATGAACATTGATGCAAAAATACTCAATAAAATATTTTTGGCAAATCAATTCCAGGAACACATCAAAAACATTATTCACCATGATCAAGTAGGCTCTATCTAAGAGATACAAGGATGGTTCAAAATATGAAAGTCTGTCAATGTAATACACTGTATAAACAAACTGAAAGAAAAAAAACCACATGATTGCTTCATTAGATGCTTTGACAAAATCCATCACCCCTTCATGATAAAGGTCTTGGAGAGATCAGTAATACAGAGAACATATCTAAGTATAATAAAGGCAATGTACAGCAAGCCAACAGCCATCATCAAATTAAATGTAGAGAAACTCAAAGCAATTCCACCAAAATCAGGAATAAGACAAGGCTGTCCTCTCAAAATATTTATTCAATATGGTACTTGAAGTTCTAGCTAGAACAATAAGACAGCAAAAGGATATCAAGGGGAAACAAATTGGAAAGGAAGAAGTCAAACTTTCACTATTTGCAGATGACATGATAGTATACATAAGTGACCCAAAAAATTCTACCAGGGAACTCCTACAGCTGATAAATATCTTCAGTGATGTGGCAAGATACACGATCTCAAAAAGATTAATAGTTCCCCTATATATAAATGATAATTGGGCTGAGAAAATACTCAGAGAAACATCACCCTTTACAATAGCCACAAATAATATAAAATACCTTGGGGTAAATCTAACTAAGCAAGTGAAAGACCAATATGATGAGAAATTTAAACCTGTGAAGAAAGAAATTAAAGTTGTCAGAAAATGGAAAGATCTCCCATGCTCATGGATAGGAAAGATTAACATATTAAAAATTACAATCATACCAAAAGCAATCTACAGATTCAATGCAATCCCCATCAAAATCCTAACACAATTCTTCACAGACATGGAAAGAATAATGCTCAACTTCATTTGGAAAAACAAAAAACCCAGGATAGCTAAAAGAATTCTGTACAACAAAACCACCTCTGGAGGCATCACCATCCCTGACATTAAGTTCTACTATAGAGCTAAAGTAATAAAAACACATTGGTTAATATATAAGAACTACATAGCAAGAAGCCTGCCACGGCCGTACAATTTATAAGTATTGTAAGTCTCTGTGTGTTTACTTGGGTATGAGTGGCTGCAGGAGCTGGGTAGGCACAGGAACACTTCAACTACACAATATGTTTGGAAGTTTTCCTGTGTACATCCCAGTACAATCCAGACACAAGTAAACACACAGAAGCTTATATTATTTATAAACTTTATAGTCTATGGCAGGCCTCTTGCTAGCTAGCTCTTATATCTTAAATTTACCCATTTCTATAAATCTATACTTGGCACGGCAGCTAGTAGCATCTCTTCCCTTCTCCTTTCTTCTTCCTTTCTATCTGCTTGTATTTCCTGCCTGCCTCTAAGCTGCCTTGCCATAGGCTAATACAGCTTTATTTATCAACCAGTCAGAGCAACACATATTCACAGCACAGAGAAAGACATCCCATAGCACTTTCCCTTTTCTGTTACAATATATAGTCCATTTGTATTTGTCAAAATTAAAGAAAATATTTTATCCTATATTTGTTAGTCTAAGGTTTCATATCTAATTTATCTTTTATCATAACCAAGGAAAATTATAACTATGGAGTCTTCAACTACATCAAAGACCCCAGAAGGATATATTACCTAAGTAAACAGGAAATGCATTGTAAGCAACTTCCAAAATTCTAGAAATGACAGAGACAGCTGCCTACCAGCACAGTCATCCAAAGTTTCTCTATAATGTTGGGGCATCCTTCTTCAACCAATAGGCCTAGAGTTTTTTAGTCACTTCTTTCTGTGTTCTGTACAATATTTAGCGGTCTCCTCTATGAAGCATGAACCTGAAGAACCATTTCACCTTGTAAAGTTCAGTGGTCACCTTCCTATGAGTACTGCATGTCCAGTTTATATAACATGTTATCAGCAGTCCAATCAAGACCAGTTTCTTGCCCAAATGACTTTTTTAAACAAGAAAATGATAAACCCCATATAGAGTATCTTAGATGCCCATCTTTGTCTTTGAAGTAAATTTGTGCTGCCAGGAGCAGATGTGTCTCACTGTCCAGAAAGTCTAGAATTTAAATGCCATATTCTGTAGGTCTTTGAAGTGTTTGAAGATTACCTACCGAATTGTGATATATCTATGTATACCTATGAAACTTAACTAATATGACTATAAGTGTGATTATCATAGATGACTATTAATCTGTATTTATTAATTACACATTAAAATTTCAAATGAGAAGTACAAACATATTACCTTAAACAAGAGTAGAAATATACACATAATATAAGAAAATTTACTTTACATTTGTAATAGACTAAAATCTAAAGCAATGTAAAAAAATTTTAAACAAGTTGTTGTTCTTTTAAAGTAGGTTCAATAATCGACACTTTTATCCAATCTTATCTATATTATCCCCTTTTCTTTTTTAGAAAGAGATTGTATTTATAATCAACCCCTTTAAATAAAAATAAACATTAATAAACAATATTTTGGGGATTTGGGTGTACCTTCTCATACTACTTCCTGCTGAGAGAGGTGCTGGTAATCTTATAGGGATACTGAAAAAATTAAGAATTATGGTCAAGTGCTAACTGGAATAGTCTGTGATGCTGTATTCTCTGAGCCAATTGCCTTGAAGCTGTTATGGATATTGGATCATCTGGAGACCTCTCAGGGGGCCATAAAATCCAAGAAGCAATCCATAGGTTCTCATCTTCTGCACAAAAAAAGCAGAAACTCTTTTCTAAAGCAACATATCCTTAGGCACAAATTTTGAAGTCAAGATACTATATATATATATATGTGTGTATGTGTGTGTGTGTGTGTGTGTGTGTGTGTGTGTGTGTTTAACATAGCAGCAGCCTCAACAATCAAATATCATTCTGCAGTTAAAAATCCCTAAGACAGTATAATCCAGACTCTCTGTGTAATTTCCATCTTCATGTGGCTTTTTTATGTTACTTTTACTGTCTCTTTAAATACTTTATTTAAAAAAAACTATTTCTGTTTTTCTCTGTCTATTCTTTTTCCTCTCTCTTCCAAGCCTATGTGAATTTTTACACATAATGTTAACCATTTATAGGTTTATTCCAATTAGATCTATCTTTTTGTGAATTTGCTACAGTTGGTGTTCCAACTATTGTAGGAAGAAATCACTAAAAAGCCACTTGTGACCTTATAACCCACCAGCTCAGGCCAGAGCTGTATGGCTCAGGCTGGAGCTGCATGTGGCCAGACCTCTACCCCATGTGGGCTGGAGTCTCTTTGGCTTTTAATGTTCTGGTGGGTGGTGGGGTCTCTACAGATTCTCATCTCAGACTGCTACCACACTAGGTAACTGCACTGAAATTCTCTTTGTCTTCTACTCTTCTATGCACTTGACAGACTTGGTAAGTCAATTAAGATAACTTAAAGAGAGAAAATAGTTTAAAGAGAATTTTTTTCTCACATTAAAAAATGGGAAACATTTTTACAATGGTAAGAATTTGGTCTCTGATGACACATTAAGCAGTATGACAATGGAACAATTAAATGAGAGGATAATTAAAGTTGATGGGATGTACATAACATCAATTATGAATATTATTTGTTTGAACATTTTTATTTTAGCATTAAAAAGGTTGGTCAATTTGAGTGCCAAGATAAAAGCTTTAGAAAAACATCTTAAAATGAATTCTAGAGAAATTCAGCTCAAGACAGAAGGATTTAAAAGTGAACCTATCTCAGGATTGAATTACATGGTTACAGAGAAAAAGCCTCAGGCTACCAGATAGAAAACATTAATCTACCCCATAACCTTACAGGAACTGCCAAATGCTCAACTGGACTCCAGTGGAAATGCTAGATTTGAGGAGATTTAAAGAAGCTATGTTATCATATGGCATGCATTCCCACATTTGTAGAGCAGATGTTAAACTAGTGGTCAACTTGTAATAGATTTATCCCTCAGAACTGGAAAGAATTGGCTACAGCTCTCCTAGAGGCCAATCCACAGTTACAGTAGAGAACATGGGGGAAAGAGGAGGCTAAAACTTTAGAACAATGATGTAGGACTAGAGGTGTGAGAATTTCCCAGGATCAGCTTCTTGGAGAAGGTGATTATGCTGATATACAAAGACAATGTTTATATGATAACCAAACCCTAATTCTGTGCTGCATGGCAGTCATGAATGCATGGGACAGAATTGAGGAAGCAGAAAAAAAAAGTCAATCATTCATGAAAGTTATACAGGGCCCAAAAGAAACCTTCATGGATTTCTTACTAAGGCTGTTTTCAGCAGTGAATAGAATGATACCAAATTCAGAAGCTAGACAACAATAATTGAATTTTTGGCTTTGGAAAATGCTAATACAGCATGCAGAAGGGTAATTAGGCAATTAAATGCACAGTCAGAATCCTTACAGAATTTGATCTGGGACACAATGAACTCATGAAAATGATGATATATGGATAGGAGAGGTGATTTCAGGAGCTTTGAAGAAAAATAATAATGTCAGATGCTTAAATTTTCTTTATAAATTGTTCTACAAATGAACAAAGATCAAAATTAATAATATGAACAAATGGCATTCTCTTGGAAGGGATGAAGGTGAGTTATATATAAGGGATGCTTCCTATTCCTGATTTTATCTTATAACTGAATAAATAACAAAGATAATTCTGATTCATCAGGGATAAATTCTGCAGTCTCAATATGTAAGACCACTCATTCAGCAAACTGAGAGTCAGTTACTATGTGGAGAGGTTCTGAAAAATCCATTAATATCATCAGAATAGCATACAGTTCCAATTTTTGGCAGAATTATAAGGAATTTGAACCACTTTACTTAAATTTTCTGATTTGTAACCTGCTTTTCCTCATTTGTTTACATCTGTATAAAATGTATGGACTGCAGATATGAGTATTTCCCTTACAATATGATGCAGGATCTGATCAGCTCTCTGTGTAATTTTAATTCTATCACTTTTGGGATATTTGCAGTTAATCTTTCCCAAAAAATTACTGCAAGCTCTCTGCCAAGGTTCATTTGCTTCCCATAATTTGTCAATGTTATCCTTAGTTAAAGGTACTACGATTTCTGCTGGATCTATTCTGGCTAATTGGCAAAGTTTCAATTTTCCTTTTAAAATCAAGTCAGACATCTTTTCCACATGTTTTTAATTTTTTACTTGGTTTATTTGGTAGAAATATCCAATCCATTCCAATATAGTATCTTCCTTCTGCATTACATTTCCCGTAGGAGTGTGCTTAGGGGGTAAAATAACCAAAATGCATTCAAGCTTTGCTTTTTAATGTAGCAGTGCTGTTTTATTTATTAAATGGTGCTGTTACCATGTGAGACAGGTCATGAGGCATGACAAAACCCACTATCAGAGCTTTACTAGGAGAAGAGAGTGACAGAAGAGAGCATGACCAGGCCTGTGTAAGACACATGCACGGAGAGAAGGCAGGAAAGAGATGGAGAAGAAAGGGGGAAGGAGTCTGTGTCCCACTTCTTATGGAGTCCCCTGCACATGCACATATAGGATTACAGAGCTATGCCACACCTGTGCATAGATTGCATGATCATGTTACATGCAAATTACACAATTATGCAGCACACAGATTGTGTAGGACATAAAGCACCTTGCATAGCTACTGAACTGCGCATGTGTGGTCATGGAGCTGTAGGAGTGACCAGGAATTCCAACAGAACCCTCTATTTATATCTCTTAACCATTTGAGAATTATTATAAGTAGGCATCATGAAGGCAAATCATTCTCTCTCTTTTTCTTGTAAGGATATTGAAAAGAAACAGTCTTTTAAATGTATAGCTATAAGAGGCCATCTTTTAGGTAACAGATTAGGCACAGGAATTCCAGATTGTAGGGAGCCCATTGGCTGAATTATCTTCTTAATTGCTCTTAGGTCTTTCACCATTTTCCATTTACTAGATTTATTTTTAATAACAAATACAGGAGAATTCCCAGGGCTGGTTGATTATTCAATATACTGAGCATTTAACTGCCCTTATACAAGTTCTTCTAAAGCCTGCAGTTTCTCTGTTGTTAAAGGCCATTGTTGAACCAATACAGGCTTGTCTGTTAACCATTTTAAAGGTAGAATTGTTTGTGTCTTTGGAAGATCATCAGTTGTTGTGCCCTGTTATTGAATAATCTGGATGGCCAGTGACTGTTCTTTATTTTTATTTTTTTATTTTTTGGACTTCTTTAATTTTATTTATTTATTTTTATTAAGAAATTTTTTATTCATTCTACTTGTCAACCACAGATTTCCCTGTCCTCCCTCTTCCCACATCCCAGCCCTCCCACACAACCCACCCCCAATCCCACTCCTCAAAGTCAAGGTCTCCCATGGGAAGTAAGCAGAGCTGGCACACTCAGGCAAGGCAGGTCCAAGCCCTGCCTCCTTGCACAAAGGCCAAGCAAAGTGTCTCACCATAGGCACTAGGCTCCAAAAAGCCAGCTCATGTACTAGGGACAGGTCCCAGTTTCAATGACTGGGGACCCCCCAAACAGTTCAAGTGAATCAACTATCTCGCTTATCCAGAGGGCCTAGCCCAGTACCATGGGGTCTCCTCAGCTACTGGTACACAGTTTATGCATCTCCACTAGTTTGGCTAGATGTCTTTGTAGTTTTGTCAATCATGGTCTCAATATCTTTTGCTCACAGAATCCCTCCTCTCTCTCATCGATTGGAATCCTAGAGCTCTGCCTCAGACATGGCTGTGAATCTTTGTATCTGCCTCCATCTGTCACTGGATAAGGGTTCTATGGTGGAGTCATCTTTGTGGATTCCTGGGGACCTCTCTGACACCCTGCTTCTCCCTATTCTCCTGGTGCCCTCATTTATCATGGTATCTCTTTCCTTGTTCTCCCACTTTGTTCCTGATCCAGCTTGAACCTCCTGCTTCCCTAAGCCCTCATTCACCCATCCTTTGCCCTCCATTACTCCCCATCCCCAGTTTTCTCATGTAGCTCTCATCCATTTCTCCATGTCTGGGCAATCCCTGTGTCCTTCCTTGGGTTCTGATAGAAGAGAAAGTGAGAAGTAGTCTTGAATGCATTGGCATTGGGGTTCACTCCCTAAATATAACAGCAGTAGCACAGACACTGAGAGTAACAATTAAGAGATGGTATCTCTTGAAACTGAGAAGCTTTTGTAAGGCAAAGGACATGATCAATAAGACAAAATGACAGCCTACAAAATGGGAAAAGATCTTCACCAACCCCACATATGACAGAGGGCTGATATCCAGAATATATAAAGAACTCAAGAAACTAGACATCAAAATACCTAACAGTCCAATTAAGAAATGGGCTATAGAGCAAAACGAATTCTCAACAGAAGAACCTCAAAGATCTGAAAGACATTTAAGGAATTGCTCAGCATCCTTAGTCATCAGGGAAATGTAAATTGAAATGACTCTGAGATACCATCTTACACCTGTTAGAATGGCTAAGATCAAAAACACTGAAGACAGCTTATGTTGGAAAGGATGTGGAGCAACGGGAATTCTCCTCCACTGTTGGTGGGAATGCAAACTGATACAACCACTTTGGAAATCAGTGTGGCAGTTTCTCAGAAAATTGGGACTCAATCTCCCTCAAGACCCAGTTACACCACTCTTGGGCATATACCCAAGGAATGCTCAATCATACCACAAGAGCACATGTTCAACTATGTTCATAGCAGCATTATTTTTAATATCCACAACCTGGAAACAACCTAGATGCCCTTCAACTGAAGAATGGATAAATAAAATGTCAGACATATACACAATGGAGTACTACTAAGCAGAGAAAAACAATGACATCATGAGACTTGCAGGCAAATGGATGCAACTGGAAAATATCCTTCTGAGTGAGGTAACCCAGACTCAGAAAGAAAAACATGGTATGTACTCACTCTTAAGTGGATATTAGATGTAAAAAAAAGGATAACCAGACTGCAACTCACAGCTCCAGGGAGGCTAGCTAGTAAAGAATACCCTAGGAAAGACACAGGTATCACCCAGCAATGGAAAAATGAATGAGATCTACATGATCAAACTAGGGGTAAGGGGAGGTATTGGAGGGCAAGGGTCTGAGGAAAGAGAGCTTATGGGAGTGGGAGGTCCTCGCTGGATCAGGAACAAAGTGGGAGAACAAGGAAAGAGATACCATGATAAATGAAGACACCATGAGAATAGGAAGAGGCAGAGTGCTAGAGAGATCTCCAGGAATCCACAAAGATAACTCTACTATAGACTACTGACAATGGTTGAGAGGGTAACTGAGCTGACCTACTCTGGTGATCGAATGGCCAAACACCCTAACTGTCATGATAGACCCCTCATCCAGTGACTGATGGAAGAAGACACAGAGATCCATGGCCAAGCCCCAGCAAAGCTCTGTATAAGTGAGACAGTTCTTTAGCTTGAACTGTTTAGGGGGCCCACGGGCAGTGAGAGAGGGACCTGTCCTTAGTGCATGAGTTGGCTTTTTGGAACATGGTATCTATGCTGAGACATTTTGCTCAACCTTGGTGCAGGGAAAAGGGGATTGGATATGCCTCAACTGAGTGTACCAGTCTCTGCTGACTCCCCAGGGGAGATCTTGCTTTAGAGGAGGTGGGAGTGGAGGGTGGAGTGGGGGAGGAAGGCTTGGGGTGGGAGGAGGGAAGACAGGGGAATCTGTTGTTGATATGTACAATGAATAGAAAATCTCTTAATAAAAAGAAGAGAAAGATAAGAAAAAAGATATGTAAAGTTAATGGAAAATTTCTTAATTAAAAATGAAAGAAAAAAATAAAATAAATAAATAAATAAGTAAACAAAAAATCAAGAGAAAAAAAGAAAAAGAGAAAGCTGGATCCATTAAGCACCACTTATTCATTAAGCACCACTGTTTACTGTGTGCCAAAATCAAGGAGAGTCAATAAAACTCATTATGAGAGTTTATTAAAGGAAGGGAATAGAAAAGGAGTGCATAGGCCTATAGAATGACTTTGCTGGAAGAGGGGGAAGGAATAAGTGGGACCTACTTTTACCGAATCCCCCAGCATATGTACATATGGGCTTATGTAGCTACATCACACATGCTCATAGATTCCATGATCATGCTGTGCTCAAATTACATAATCATGCAACACATGTATTACTTAGAATGTAAGGCCCTGGGATGACTAAACAACTTGCCATCACACTTGTGGTCATGTAGCACGGGGAGTAGCTAGGATTTCAAACACTTAAGACTCTGTTTTTATTTTTTAAAAAAGTAGGTGGCCAGGTAGCGGTGGCACACACCTTTAAACTTAGCACTCAGGATGCAGAGCCAGGCAGATCTCTGTGAGTTCGAGGCTAACCTGGTTTATAGATCAAGATCCAGGACAGGCACCAAAAACACACAGAGAAACCCCATCTCGAAAAAAACACCAAAAAAATGACTAGTCAATGGGAATGGGGGCACCATGTCTCCCGAAACTGCTTCTAGCTGACTGAGTGGGCTTTGGTTAAATTTTGGGAGTAGGGAAGAGGGCTTTTGGGGTAGCCAAATGTCCTGAGGTAGTGGATTGTCCTCTGCTGCTTTGGGAATCATCCATTGCCTTTTGCTGCTTCAGGGTCTGTGACTGTTTGGGTCTGACAAGGTGCTGGCAAGGTAGAAGAGGGAGTTTAGAAAAAATTTTACCTTGGTACATCCCCAAGGGGTCCCAAGGTGATGAAGGAGGGGTACTGGGACTGGAAACTTTAAGTTTTACTTACCTGACATGGATCTGACCTGTCCAAGTGGATTTAAGCTGGCTCTAGAGCTCAGAAGAATTTTTAAACACAATAAGAAGCAGCTACAAAGAATTTAAAATCTTGAACTGGTAGCCATGATATTATAATGTTTAGCACTCTGTTCTCAGAAATTTATTGGTTAGTGTTAGAGAGAGAGAGAGAGAGAGAGAGAGAGAGAGAGAGAGAGAGAGAGAGAGAGAGAGAGACCTGGAACATACTTTTAATTTTCACCTGAGATAAGCCTTATCTGAGACAAACTTCAAGGCACCTGTTTTCTTTATTAGTTTAGCATCCAGGAGACACAAATGATCAGTTGCTGAGGGCATTTATGTTAATGTCTTTTTTTTTTTTGCAGCGTCCAGACACTTTTGAGTCTGGCTGTGTAAATACCTCTGGACTGTTACTGTTCCTTACCACCTTGGTGTACTTGATGGTCCTTGGCCTCTGGCTCTATGGTGGTCCTGTAACAATTAGCTGAATAGTTAATTAGAAGTTTGAATATGTTATTAGTGACACAGAAAGAAAATGATGAAGCAGAATATGGTCAGTAAAGACTGGAGAGGGAACCAGGAAGGAAAAACTTGTAGGGTGATATGATGATGTATTGTGTCCCCCAATATGCTCTGTCCCCCCATAAAATTTATCTGAGTATCAGAGGAAAAAGCCAGCTACTAGAGTAAAAATAGAAGACAGGCAATGGTAGCACACACCTTTAATCCTATCATTCAGGAGGCAGGGATCTGTCTGGATATCTGTGAGTTCAAAGTGGATACTAGATGTAAAGCAAAGGGTAACCAGATGGCAACCCACAGCTCTAGGGAGACAGTTCTTTATAATACCTCCTAATATTTCTCTCAGAGACATGTGTTAGTTTATGGTTTGTTGCTGAGGTTGGAGGAATGTTAATCTGGATATTCCTTTGTTCTGATAGGTCACATCCCCATAAATTCATATCTATATTAGCCACATATGGACTTAATTTTCCTCTCTGTTTTTCTGGCCCTATAAATTTGAGCCATATTTCGCTCTCTTTCACTTGAGATAATGTTCCAGTCTCTAATAGCTGAACATTTACCTCCTGAAGAGTCCAATTTGGATGCCAAAATTCTTGTCCAATTATTGTGGCATCTGTACCTGTGTCTACAAAACATTCCAAGAGAAAGTCATTTATTCATATATTTAATTTTGGTCTTTGTTAATTTATAGAAGTTTGCCCAAAAATTTGCTTTATTGTTTCTCCTGAATTTTCTGTTCTCTCTGCTATAGCTGTTCTATCACCCTGAGCAGTATGGTTTATTACATTGGGAACTGGGTTAATTAATTGCTCTGAGAAGGAGTTTCTTCTATCATGGTGGGAAAGGACTGATCTGAATTTGCTGTGGTGGTCTGCAAGAGGTCCCTCAGAAAGTTTCCCAATTGCCAAGGCAAATTATTACCTAGTGTGTCCCTTTGTTGATCTGTATTCATTGGTCCAATGTTTACCCTTGCAACACCTTCTGAATAATCCAGAAGGGAGGGGCATTCTGTTGCCATGTTCCTTGAGAAAACATTGTTTTTAGGAATGGCCTGTTTGCATTTCCTTTCTAAGTGACCTTGTTTACTACAATTAAAGCTCTGACATTATTATTTTTCTTCAAAGCTTTTGAAAATCACTACTCCTATCCATTTATCATCATGGTCATGAGACTCAATATTAACTGTGTCCCTGATTCAATACTTCAAGGATACTGATTTGGCCTTTAACAGACTGTCTTTTTGCATGCTGCATTAGCATTCTCAAAAGTCAAAGATTCAGTTTTTATTGTCTAGGTTCTGAATTTGATATCATTCTGTTTACTGCTGAAGACAGCCTTTTATGGTGATATTTTATTTTGTACTAAAATGTTATTTGTATGTTAATAAATAAAGTTGCATGGAGGTCTATACAGATAGGCCGTGACAAGGCAGTCATGTGGTTAGGTTTACAACCAATGAGAAGGCAGGACTGAAAGTCTTTATAAAGACTTTAACAGAGGAAGTAACTCTCTTTTGGAGAGGTAGGACCACCGCAGGAGGAAGGGTAAGATTTCAGCTCTTAGCTCTGACCTCTTGGCTTTCTTCTTTGCATTGGTTCAGTGTTTCTTATTTAATAAGACGGTTGGTTACATCTACATTTGGTGCCCAACATGACAAGAATCCTTTAAAAACCATTTGGCTTGGCTTGGCTTGGCTTGGCTTGGCAGCAGGTCCGATTTCCGACCTGGGTGGCCCAGCACCCTAGCTGGGGCCCAGGTCAGCTTAGTCTTAGGCAGGACTGACAATAGCCCCAAGCGGTTAAACGCAGCTGATGCTACTCCCTTAAAGCCAGTACTACAAACAACTCAGGCCTGCCCTGCTGAACAGGGCCCCTGCTTATAAAGCCAACACACGTGGTTGTATGTGATTCACACCTCGGACACTAGGTGGCAGTTTTGAAATTCCCTCAGATATCTACTGTTCTACACAGACTTGGTAAGTCAATTAAGATATCTATTTAAAAGAAAATTTTTTCTGCATTAAAAACATGTGCTTTATGTGTACATTGGAAGAAAATTGGGCTTTGTTTGAAATTTTAGGCACTCTGACAATGGAACAACTATATGAGAAGATTAATAGTGATCAAATTATGTAGTTTATTAATTTTCTTATCCTCATTTTACTGTTTAAAAAGATAGTCAATTTAAGTTCCAGGATAACAGTCTTATAAAAACCTGTTAAACCTGTAAAAATGAATTGTAGAGAAATTCAAATTCAGACAGAAGAAATTAACAGTGAAGTTGTTTCAAAATTCGATCATAAGGTTACAGAAAGAAAGCCTGTTTTCACACAATCACTTTTAATTTATCCAGTAGCCGTACAGCAGGTACCTGGTGAAGAGAATGGACAAAATACTTGGATTCCAATTGAAATGTTAGACTTACGGAGATTTAAGAAGGCAATAGCATCTTATGTCATGCATTCCCCATATGTAAAGCAAATGTTAAACTCCAGGTCAATTTATAATAGGATTGTACCACAGGTCGGGCAGGAGCTGGCACAGGCTGTTCTTGAACCCAGACAAAATCTCCAGTGGAAAATGTGGTTCAAGGAGGAGACTAAAAATATAGAAAAACAATGGAGGGATAAAGGTATACAAGTCTGCCAGGATCAGCTTATTGGAGAAGGCCAATATGTTTCAGTACAAACACAATGTTTATATGATGTCCAAACCCTAATTCTATGTCGAATGATAGCCTTGAATGCATGGGACAGAATTGAGGAACCAGGAAAAAAAAACTGAGTCATTTACACAGGTTGTACAGGGCCCAAAAAAACCTTTCACATATTTCTTACAAAGATTGACTTCAGCAGTACAGAGAATGGTCCCGATTTCAGAAGCTAGTCAGATAACAATCGAACATTTGGCCTTTGAGAATGCAAATGCAGCATGCAAAAGAATAATCAGGCCATTAAAGGCAAGATCTACACCCTTAGAAGATTGGATTAGAGACATGGTTAATGTTGAGGCTCATGACTATGATGATATGTGGGTAGGAAAAGCAATTTCAAAAGTTTTGAGAAATGTTAGATGTTTTGGATGTGGAAAGCAAGAACATTTGAAAAGGGACTGTAAACAGGTCATTCCTAGAAATAATGTTTCTTCAAGGAACACTGGCAACAGGATGCCCCATCCTTCTGGAGTATGCAGAAGGTGTGGTAAGGGAAAACACTGGACCAATGAATGTAGATCAACAAGGGATAGACAGGGTAATCCTCTGGGAAACTCTCAGAGGGGCCTCAAGCAGGCCCCCACAGTAAATCCAGTTCAAACCTTTCCTGCTGTTGTAGAGGAAACCCCTACTCAAAGCAACTAAAAAACCAAATGCTTATTAGAATAAATCATGCTGGTTGGGATGATGAAACAGAGAGAATAGGAAATTCAGGAAAAAACATAAAGAAATTTTTTTGGCAAACTTCTATTAATGAACAAAGACCAAAACTAACAATAAAAATAAATGGTGTTTTGTTGTCTGGTCTGGTAGACAAAGGTGCGGACATTACTATAATTGCACCAGAATTTTGGCATCCAACTTGGCCTCTTCAGGAGGTAAACGTTCAACTGTTAGGAATTGGAACATTATCTCAGGTGAAACAAAATGCAAGATGGCTTGAATGTATAGGTCCAGAAGGACAGAAAGGAAAATTAAAACCATATATGGCTAACATAGCTATGAACCTGTGGGGTCAAGACTTGTTACAACAATGGAATACTCAGATTAATATCCCTCCAATCTCAGAAACAAATCATAAACTAGTACATGTTTCTGAGAGAAATATTAGAAGATATTATTCTAATGAGTGCTCACCAGCCATCCATATCCTACAAGAACAGGGCACAACAACTGATAATCTTCCAAAAACTCCAACAGCTCTAATTTTAAAATGGTCCACAGACAAGCCTGTATGGGTTCAGCAATGGCCTTTAACAACAGAGAAACTCCAGGCTTTAGAAGAGCTAGTAGAAGAACAGTTAAATGCTCATCATATTGAAGAATCAACCAGCCCTTGGAATTCTCCTGTATTTGTTATGAAAAAGAAATCTGGTAAATGGAGAATGGTAACAGACCTTAGAGCAATTAACAAAGTAATTCAGGCAATGGGCTCTCTACAATCTGGAATTCCTTTGCGTACTCTGTTACCAAAAGGATGGCCTCTCTTAGTTATTGATTTAAAGACTGTTTCTTTTCAATACCCTTACAAGAAAAAGACAGAGAAAGATTTGCTTTCACAGTGCCTAGTCTTAATAATTCTCAACCAGTTAAAAGATTCCAATGGAGGGTTCTCCCACAAGGAATGTTGAATAGCCCAACTTTGTGCTAATATTTTGTACAACAGCCATTAGAAGTGTTACGCAAAAAAATTTCCTAAATCTATAATTTATCATTATATGGGTGATATTTTACTAGATGACTCAAATGCAGATACTTTAGAAAGAATGTTTGAAGAAGTAAAGAAAATTTTGCCTTGCTGGGGATTACAAATTGCTCCTGAAAAGATATAAAGAGGAGAGTCTATTAATTATTTAGGATATAAAATAGAACTACAAAAAATTAGACCTCAAAAGGTGCAAATTAGGAGAGATCAACTACAGACTCTTAATGACTTTCAATGATTATTTGGAAACATTTCTTATCTGCGAACTACTGTTGGGGTAAAAAATGATGAACTGAGTAATTTGTTCAAAATCTTAGAAGGTGACAAAGACTTAAATAGTCCAAGAGAATTATCACCTGAATTTGAGAAAGAATTGGACTTGGTAGAGAAGGAAGTACTTGAAGAGCACATAGATCGTATTGATCCACAGCTAGATTGCATTTTGGATATTTTACCTTTTAGACATTCTCCAACAGGAATATTAACGCAAAGGGAAGATATTATATTGGAATGGATATTTTTACCAAATAAACCAAATAAAAAATTAAAAACTTATGTGGAAAAAATCTCTGACTTGATTTGGAAAGGAAAATTGAGACTTTGTCAATTTGCAGGAATTGACCCAGCAGTAATTGTCATACCTTTAACTAAGGAGGACATTGAAAAATTATGGATAGAAAGTGTACCTTGGCAAAAAGCTTGCAGTAATTTTTTGGGAGAAATTAACAGCAAATATCCCAAAAGCAATAGAATTGATCTTTTAAAGAGAGCTGATTGGATCTTGCCTCGAATTGTACAGGAAAAACACATATCTGGAGTTCATACATTTTATACAAATGCCAACAAACAAGGAAAGGCAGGTTAAAAATCAGAAAATTTAAGTAAAGTGGTTCAAAGTCCTTATAATTCAGTTCAAAAATCAGAATTGTATGCTATTCTGTTGGTATTAATGGATTTTTCAGAACCTCTCAACATAGTAACTGACTCTCAGTATGCTGAAAGAGTAGCATTACATATTGAGACTGCTGAATTTATTCCTGATGCTTCAGAATTAACTTCACTATTTATTCAATTACAAGATACAATCAGGAAAAGGAGTCATCCTTTAGATATAACTCCCATCCGATCCCATACTGGTCTGCCAGGCCCTCTAGCACAAGACAATGATGAGATTGATAAATTATTGATAGGATATGTGCTGGAAGCCTCAGAATTTCATAAAAAACATCATGTAAATAGTAAAGGTTTAAAAAAGGATTTTTCCATAACCTGGCAACAAGACAAAGAATTAGTAAAGAAATGTCGTACTTGTTCCTTCTATGATCAAATGCCATTACCAGCAGGAGGTAACCCAAAGGGTACTCAGAGGAATGATATCTGGCAGATGGATGTGTTTCACTTTGCAAAATTTTGAAAATTGGAATATGTACACCACACCATCGATACTCAGTCTGGATTTCAATGGGCAACTGCTTTGAGTTCTTAAACAGCTGATTATGTAATCACTCATTTGCTAGAAGTTATGGCCATCATGGATATACCTGCACAAATTAAAACTGACAATGCTCCATCATATGTCCCTGTTAAAATGAAACTGTTTTTTGCTTATTACAATATAAAGCATACTACAGGTATACCACATAATCCTACAGGTCAAGGAGTAATAGAAAGGTCAAACAGAACTCTAAAGGATAGGCTAAATAAACAGAAAGGGGTAAAAAAAAACCAGAAATACACTACATAATGCTCTATTAACTTTGAATTTTCTCAATGCCAATGAGAAAGGAACAACAGATGCAGAGAGACATTGGACAATAGAAAAAACTACAGAATTAAATCAACCTGTATACTTTAAGGATGTGCTGACC
This sequence comes from Peromyscus eremicus, assembly GCF_949786415.1. Classification (NCBI taxonomy): domain Eukaryota; kingdom Metazoa; phylum Chordata; class Mammalia; order Rodentia; family Cricetidae; genus Peromyscus; species Peromyscus eremicus. The sequence continues at coordinate 125,208,230 of NC_081439.1, forward strand.
TCAGAATGGAAACCAGGATATGTGTTACATTGGGGATGAGGTTTTGCTTTTATTTCTACAGGAGAAGATAAGCTGTAGGTACCATCAAAATTGATAAAGGTTTGATTTGAATAAGAGAGACCTCTTAATTAGAGGAGGTGATAGTTCATCAACTATCATGAACATCCAATTTAAACTAACTTATGCCAGTAACACATGCCTTTTCCTTTAATCAGATAATAACTTGCCAAAAAGGAACATCCCCAAAATTAGTCTTGGGAAAGGTTTTTGTTTTTGTCTTTTAGGAGAATGAAGGTTAAGGAATCTGAAAAACACTGGACAAATGAGACAACTGAAGAAAAGGGACAAATCATCTATCCCAGGAAACAGAGTGAAGCGGCGTATGGGTATATATTATCTAAAAAAATTTATGTCTTCCTAAATGTTTGTTTCTGCTTTTCTCTAAAGATTTAACACTATTGGTCTTCTTATTGTCCCAGTTCAATTAAAATTTAAAGCTAACTTTGGAGTTGGAGAATGGCTCTCTCCTCCCTTAAACTCAGGCATGTTGTTAAAAGGAAAATGCAAACTCCCTGTATCATGCCAGAATAAAAAGCCATCTTCTCCTATGGGACAGGAGAAAAACCAAATTAATTAAGGGACTATTCTATTACTAATCTCAACTCTTTGATTCTATTCTGATTCTTTAAACTTTTCTTAAAGTGTAAATTTTATATCAAAATTTACAAGATTAACATATGGATAGATAGATAGATAGATAGATAGATAGATAGATAGATAGATAGATAGATACATTTTAAATTTTGTTAAGATATGTATGGTCATATAGAGTTCTAACTAATTCTAGAAAGAAAAAAGGCTTCAATTAGCTGCCTATGCACATCTTTGTGTTTGAGTCTCTTATCAGTTTTCTGCAGGAATTCACTGTCAGGCCTAACATCAACTGAAGTCTCCAGGAAGAAGACCGGGCCCCACAACAGCAACAACTCCACGTGGACAATAATAACATCACTAAGCTGACAAACATCATATACAGATCAGCTTTGAACTACAAAGTGCTCAGGGCAATTTTGAGAGGGCTAACTGAGATGATCCAGTCTCAAAGACTACTTGAATAAGGATTTGAGATAAACCCTGAACTTTGTCATTATACACAGACTGAATAACAAAGGATATAGTTATCTTTCCTAGAATTTGACAATTAACCAAAAATTTTTCTTTTCAGGATAAAGATACCTTCTTCCATACCCAGCCGGAAGCAATTTTAAGAATACAACGCCCACATTCCCAAAGAGGTGGTGTGGGGTGGGTGATTTTTTTTTATCCTTTAATGGGTTTTGGGTCTGGGATAATTTTCACTGATTAGGGGATTTGGCTACAAGTTGTTGTCAAGGGTTAGGAAAAGGGCTAAGCAAAGGAGATTAGATTTAAGGTTCTTGTTTAAAAAAAAGAAAGAAAAGAAAAAAAAATGTAAATACTTTACATTGGATTGGATTGTTTTATATTGTATACAAATTATATATATTGAAATCGATATTGTTTGAAAATGCTATATGTATATTTCTAATTGTACCGTTCATTTAACAATGTAATGCAATTTTCTGATCCTTGAATGTTGTTATTACCAACTATTAGGATATAAAGAAATGAAAGTTAGTAGTTAGACATTATAATAGAACTTGTAGTCATATTAGGTATGTTTTCAAGATTGAGCAGATATATTTTAGATATACATGTCATCTTCAAACCCTTCAGAGATCTACAGAATATGGCATTTAAAATGTTTTAATAACTTAGAAAATTTTCCGTTTTTGTTATTACTATGAGACATGTCGGCTCCTGGCAGTACCAATCTACTTCAGAGAAAATATGGGCATTGAAAAAACTGCAATTGGAATTAACTTTAATTGTGGCAAAAGTTAGCCACTGGACAACAAAGTATCCTGGAATCAACTGCTGACAAACAGGTAGGACAGGACACGAAACAAAAACAAAGGACTAATTATTCTTGCCAAAACAAGTGTGGTTATGGCTTTATCAAAAGGCATCTTCTGAGGCCAGGACAATATGGCACCATCCCTGAAGTGGCCTTCACAATCCAGAAAAGGTACAGTGCCCTTTTCTTCGAAGGCAGCTGAAAAGGCAGTGCACTGATGGCTTCTGATGTGCAATGGAATAATAGTTGAAACAGTTATTCTTGAAGGGTAATTAAGCTCACCCCTCTCAATAGTGGGTGAGACACTTACACTTCTTTAATGAGTTTCTTTTCTAAAATTCTTAACACTAATTTTTAACTAACTGTAACTGTTAACTATAACTATAACTATCTAATCTTTAACTCAATCAGAGACCCAAGAAGAAAATAATATTACCTAAAAAAAACCAGGAAGTGCAAACAAGCAACTTCCAAAAAATGTGAGTTGACAGAAACAGCCAGTTGCCCTGATATTCACCTGAAGTTTCTCCATAACGCATCATCTTCAGCCTATACGCTTAGTGTATCTGACAGACTAATTTGAGAAGTAGGATGTACACAAGACCAATAGTTCAACCTCACATTTAGTGAGAGTAATCCACGTACCAGAAACACCTGAATTTCACTAGTGTCCTGTCATGATTCAGGATTTTAAATACAAGATATAATATACAAGATATAATCAGGAATAGGATGCATTTATTATATATAACTCACATGTCTGCCAGGCCCTCTAGCACAACGTAATGATGAGCTTGATAAACTACTGATAGGAAATATGCTGGAGGCCTCAGAATTTCATAAAAAAGTCATGTCAATAGTAAAGGTTTAAAAAAGGATTTTTCCATAACCTGGCAATAAGCCAAGGAAATTGTAAGGAAATGTCCTACTTGTTCATTCTATAATCAAACACTGTTACCAACAAGATGTAACCCAAAGGGTACTCAGAGGAATGAAATCTGGCAGATAGATGTGTTTCACTTTGCAGAATTTGGAAAATTGAAATATGTACACCATACCATCGATACTTAGTCAGGATTTTAATGGGCAACTGCTTTGAGATCTGAAAAAGCTGATTCTGTAATCATGCATTTGCTACAAGTTATGGCCATCATGGATATACCTGCACAAATTAAAACTGACAATACTCCAGCACACATCTCTGGTAAAATTAAACAAATTTTTGCTTATCACAATATAAAGCCTATTACAGGTATACCACACTACAGGTCAAGCAGTTATAAAAAGTTCAAGTCAAACGCTAAAGTATATGCTAAATAAACAGAAAAGGGTAACAAAAAAACAAGAAATAAATTACATAATGCTCTGTTAACTTTGAATTTTCTCAATGTTAATGAGAAATGAACCACAGCTACAGAGAGACAATAGATAATAGAAAATACTACAGAATTAAATTAATCTGAATACTTTAAAAGTGTGCTGACCTCAGAATGGAAACCAAGATATGTGTTACACTGGGGATGATGTTTTACTTTGTGGATACCATCAAAATTGATAAAGGTTCGATTTGACCAAGAGAAACCTCTCAATTAGAAGAGGTGATAGTTCATCAACCACCATGACCATCCAATTTAAACTAACTTATACCTTTAACACATGCCTTATCTTTATTCAGATATAACTAGCTAAAAGGGAACCTCCTCAAATTTAGTCTTGGGGAAAGGTTTTTGGTTTTGTCTTTTAGGAGAATGAAGGTTAAAGAATGTAAAGAACACTGGACAAACAAGACATCTGAAGAAAGTGGACAAATCATCTAGAAAAAATGTCCCAAGAGACAGAGTAAATTGACCTGTTAGTATATCGCATATAAAATTTCATGTCTTCATAAAAGTTTGTTTTTGCTCTTCTCCACATACACTTAACCCAAGTGGTCTTCTTGTAGTCCCAGTTCAATTAAAAATTAAAGCTGGCTTTGGAGTTGGAGAATGGCTCTATCTTTCTTTAAACCAAAGCATGTTGTTAAAAGGAAAATGCAAACTCTCTGTATCATGTCAGAAGAAAGAGACATCTTCTGATATGGGAGAGGAGTATATAACAAAAAAAAAAGTTTAAGGGACTATTCTATTTCTACTAATTTCAATTCTTTAATTATAGTTTGATTCTTTAAACTTTTCTTAAAGTATAAATTTTATATCAAAATTTATAAGATTAATATATATTTTAAACTTTTGTTATGATATGAATGGTCATATAGAGTACTAACTAATTGTAAAAAAAAGATTCAATCAGCTGCCTATACATGTTTTGTGTTGGAGTCTCTATCAGCTTTCTGGAGGGAATCACGACCAGGCCTGACATGGAATTTGAAATCAATCTCCAGGAAGATGATGGGGCCTCACAACAACAATTCCATGTGGACAATAATAATACTACTTAGCTGACAAACATCACCTACAGATCATCTTTGGACTACAAACTGCTCAGAGCAATTTTGAGATGGCTAGCTGAGATGATCCAGTTTCAAATTCTACTTGAATAAGGACTTGAGTTAACCCTGAACTTTGGCATTATGCATAGACTGGACAGCAAAGGATGTAGCTACCTTTACTAGAACTTGACAATTGACCCCAAATTTTTCTTTTCAGAATAAAGATGCCTTTGCCTACCACCAGCAGGAAGCAATTTTAAGAACATAACTCCCACATTCCCAAAGTGGTGGTGTGGGGCGTGTGGTTTTTGGTCTTTTAATGGGTTTTGGGTTTGGGATAATTTTTGTCGTTTAGGAGGGTTGTTTACAAGTTGTTGTTGTTAATGGGAAAAGGGCTAAGCAAAGGATATTAGATTTAAGGTTCTTGTAAAAAATATATAAATATGATAAAGGGTAGATTGTTGAATCTACTCTGAAATTTAAGTGAAGAAATAGACACTGTGTAGATAAAAAGACAGATTATTAAATCTTCTTTTAAAGGATAATTAGTAGTTTTACTAAATACTTTACATTGGAATGGATTTATATATATTGTATGCAAATTATATATATTGAGATTGAGATTGTTAGAAAATGCTGTACATGTATTTCTAATCTTGTTCAAGATATTGTATTTATACCATTCATTTAACAATGTAATGCAATTTGCTAACCCTTGAATGTTATTATTACCAACTATTAGGATATAAAGAAATGAAAGTTAGTAGTTAGACATTACAATCAAACTTGTCATATTAGGTATGTTTTCAAGGTCAAGCAGATATATTTTAGATAGACAGGTCATCTTCAGACCTTTTAGAGATCTATAGAATATGGCATTTAAAATGTTTTAATAACTTAGATTTTTTTCTTTTTGTTATAACTATGAGACATGTCAGCTCCTGGCAGTACCAATCTACTTCAGAGAAGATATAGGCATTGAAGAAACTGCATATGGAATTAACTTCCATTGTGGCAAAAGTTAGCCAATGCATAACAAAATGTCCTGACAAACAGGACAAAATAGACAGACAGGACATGAAACAAAGCAGTACTGATCCTTGCCAAGACAAGTGTGGTTGTAGCTTTAGCAACGGGCATCCTCTGAGGCCAGGACAATATGGCACCATCCCTGAAGTGGCCTTTGCAATCCAGAAAAGGTACAGTGCCCCTTTATTCGAAGGCATCTGAACAGGCAGTGGGCTGATGTGCAGTGGAACAGCAGCTGAAACAGTTATTCTTGAAAGAGTAACTAAGCTGATGGAGTGTAACCTCTCAATGGTAGACTGGCACTTAATAAAAAGAAGAAGCCACCCACAAGCTGAGAAGAATGGGATGCAGAGAAGAACAGGATGCCGAGATGAAGCTACCCACAAGCCAAGAAGAATGAACAGCTGATTCCAAAAACATCAGCAATTTCCAGAATTTAAAATCCTGAATCATGACAGGACACTAGTGGAATTCAGTTGTTTCTGGTACATGGACTACTCTCACTGAATATGAGGTTGAACTATAGACCTTGTGTACATCCTACTTCACAAATGAGTCTGTCAGATACACCAAGCCTATAGGCTGAAGATGATGCCCCAACATTGTGGAGAAACCTTGGGTGACTGTCCAGGCAGCTGGCTTTTTCTATCAAATCACATTTTTTTGGAAGCCACTTGCATGCACTTCCTGCTTTTTAGGTAATATTATTTCCTTCTTGGGTCTCTGAGGGTGTTGAAGATTAGATATTTATGGTTATAGTTAGTTGAAAATTCGAAAGTTATAGTCAGTTGAAGTTTAGATAGTTATAGTTGTAAAGACTAGATAGTTATAGTTATAGTTTTCCTTGTTAAGAATTTCAGAAAAGAAACTCACTAAAGAGGTGTAAGTGTATAAATTTGTAAAACATTATAAGATAGTTCTGTTAGTAATGTAAGTTAGGATAGAAAATGAATTAGGTATATTTTGGACTTACCAAAATAGGATAGATAATGGAATATTTTCTGAGTCTGTCAAATGCAAATGTACTAGACATTGTTTAGCTATTTGTTGCTTATATATTGTATAAAGTTATTGTACTTATTGTATATAGTTTTTCTTATATTAGTTATAACCTTTTTCCTTTTTCTTTTTATTAGAATAGAAAGGGGAAATATGGTGATATTTTATTTGTGCTGAAATGTGATTTTATTTATATGTTATTAAATAAAGTTGCCTGAAGATCAGAGGACAAATCGAGCTATAAGCAGAGTCAGGCAGTGGTAGCACATGCCCTTAATCCAATCACATGACAAGGACACAGCCAAACCTGGTAACAGAAGTTTTTAATCCCAGTACCAACCATTGAAACCTGGAGGTCTGTGTACACAGGCAGTTACGAGGAAGTCATGTGGCTGGGCTTAGAGCCAATAAGAAGACAGAACAGGAAAGCAGCAATAAAAGTGCAGGTTAGGCAGGAAGAGGTCTCTCTGGGGAAGCTACTGCTGGTGGTAAGCTAAAGTTAGTCATGGCTATTGCTCTGATCTCCTTGTCTGTTTCCCCTGTATTTAGCTCTGTTATTTACTAAGACTGTTTAGAATCTCATCTACAGGCAGTTATCATCATTCTTACAGTTGTTGCAAAGTTATAACAAGTGTATACTTGTGGCAAAATGCATCTTATCCATACACAATTTAAAATATATGTTTACGTTAAATTCTATTTCATTACAGCTATTCAAGATAATATGGCCTCTGGGATTAAAAAATGTAAAATATTAAGAGTGAAGATATTTGGGAAGAAGTTTTACTTTTAAAGTCCAGTGTTTCGCATAAATTCGAGACAAAATCCAATCAGCTCTCTTTATAAGATCAATTATATTGCTTTTGGGGTATTTGCTGTTAATTTTTCCAAAATAATTACTGCAAGCACTTTGCCAATGTTCACTGTCTGTCCATAATTTTTCAGACGGTTACTTCTACAGAAAAACACATGTTTGACAAAAAAAAAATGTATATTTGTTAAATAAGGTTTATAAATTCCTAAGGTTGACTCAGCTTCACAATAATATTTGTCTACCTTCTTTGTCTTTGCTCACCTTGTTAAGCTTCAACTATTTAAAGAAACTAAGCCATACAAAAAACTGATATTCTATAATGGTACACTATAAAAAGATCAGAAATGTTCCCAGTCTCATTACGAACTGCATTTATGGTTTAAAGTTTACTCTATTTATGGTTTAATGCTTTATTCTGATGCTAAAACAATCTTTAGTGAATATTCAACTCAAATTTTTAAAGCTCAAACTTAACAGGGATAAAGCTATAAAATTATAATCTTGTATAAGCTGCTAACTTGCTCTAAACTGTTGGAAATAATCAAGACATACAAGTTAGTGCATTTTTAAAGTTAAGACTAAAGCAACTAACTGACTCAGGTATACTTAACAGATAGACCTCAAATTCTTCAGAGATCTGCTAAATATGGAATTTAAAATGTTTAATGTAAAAGCTTCCCATAATAGACAGCAGTGCCTGTGGCTAGAGTTTTTAAGTCCTGCCTGGCCCATTGTCAGGACAAATGTCTCTCATTTGCCAGTCCCTCAGCCACTCAGACCCAACCGAGTAAACACACAGAGACTTATATTGCGTACAAACTGTATGGTCATAGCAGGCTTCTTGTTATCTAATTTTTATATCTTAAATTAACCCATTTCTATTAATCTATAAGTTGACACATGGCTTGTGGCTTACTGGTATCTTTTACATGTTGCTTGTCATGGCGGCAGCTGGCAGTGTCTCTCTGCCTCAGCCTTCCACTTCCCAGAATTCTCTTTTCTGCTTGTCCCACCTATACTTCATGCCTCGCTCCTGGCCAATCAGTGTTTTATTTATTAACCAATGAGAGCAACACACTTAACACACAGAACATCCCACAACAAATGCCAGCTCTTAGTGGGAACATTAAGGTGTCCAAAGAAGATAGATTTGGCACAATGACTCTAAATGGAATGTTGTCACACTAACCACTGTGCAAAGACTGCCTCATGCTTTGCCTATTGCTAGGGCTCTGCCCAAGGTGTGGATACTTTTGGCTTGATTTCCTGGCTCTGCCTGGTCAAAGTAGGTCAGTTTTCCCAAATTCCTTCTGTGAGTGTTACAGCTCTGAAAGGAAAGGTATCCTGATTTATCAGGAAGTTGGGTTATACCTGGAGCTACAAGAGGACAGCTCTGGAAAGAAAGGTATCCTGATTTGTTGGGAAGTCAGGCTATGCCTGAAGCTGGGGTGTGGTGGAGGATGGTCTTCCCACAGGGTGTAACAATCCTGCTCCTCTCCTTGAGAGAACCATTACAGCTGAGTTTTGCTCTGTCCCCAATTAAGGTCTTCCCAGCAGAGCTCTGCTTCTTCTCTCAGGCCCAAGATGTTGCTTCTTCTGCTTCATTCTGCTAAAGGGGGAAACCCCTGCAGAAATGTAGCAATCTCCTTTGGCTTGGTAACAAGTTGTTACTTTTTTCTGCTCAGCCCTACTAAGGGAATGTCTCACCAAAGGGTATTTTTTTTCTGCTCAGACCCCCAAAGGAATGTATCAGCAAGTTTTTTTTTTTCTGCTCAGCTCCTCTAAGGAAACATCTCAGCAAAGGTTCTTCTGTTTTGCACCTGCAAAAGATCTTCACCCAAAACACTTTGAAGAGATTTACTTGGGAAGTACTGTGGGATGTTCTGTATGCTGTGAATGTGTTGCTCTTATTGGGTGATAAATAAAACGCTGATTGGCCAGTAAATAGGCTGGAAGTATAGGTGGGATAAACAGACAAGGAGAATTCTGGGAAGTGGAAGGCTGAGTCAGTTGATGGCAGCCCACCTTCCAGGGAGCAGCATGTAATGGTACACATGTAAAGCCACGGAACATGTGGTAACATATAGATTAACAGAAATGGGTTGAATTTAAGTGTAAGAAGTAGTAAATAGTAAGCCCGAGCTAATGACTGGGCAGTTTTAATTAATATAAGCCTCTGTGTGTTCATTTGGATTTGAGTGGCTGAGGGAACGCAAAGACGTGGGAGCCAGGTGGGCAGTAAAAAACTTTCAGTTACAGGGATGGAGTAGTCCAGAAGAGTGGCTGCCTCTGACAGGGTGGGAAAAGACAGCCCACAACTGAGCAGACAGAGGGGCTTATATAGGGCTTCTCAGGGGTGAAGTTTCTCCAGGGAGATTTTCTGTTCAGGCACTGGTTAGTTTTCCTGCTCAGGGATTGGTTGGTTTTTTTGGTGAGGGGCAGAGTTGGCTCTGGTTTCAGAGCCAAACTGTGTTTCTTTCATTGGTCCTTTTTAGCTTTTTGGCTCATATTTCCTTCACTGACTCTGGTTCTGTGGCCAAAAATGTGCTTTTTTGGCTCTGTTTTCAGGGTCAGAATGTGGTTCTTAGGTTCTGGGTTTAGGGCTAAATTGTTTCTTTCGCTTAGTTGGGTTTCAGGGCCAGGGTTTGTTTCTTTCACTGGCTCTGGCTTTAATGTCAGAGTGCTAGAATTTGTGCTCAGAGGTTGATTGGATTCCTGCTCCGGGATTTGTTAGTTTTGTTGATCAGTTGGTGAGGGAAAGAGTTGGCTCTGATTTCAGGGCCAAATTGTCTCTTTCACTCACCCTTTTAAGCCTTTTTGGCTCTAGTTTTAGGGCCAGGGAATATTTCTTTCACTGACTTTGGTTCTAGGGCCAAAGTGTTTTTCTTTGGCTCTGGTTTCAGGGTCAGGGTGTCTTTCTTAGGTTCTAGGTTCATGGTTAAAATGTTCCTTTCACTGTCTTGGGTCTCAGGTTCAGGATGTGTTTCTTTCACTGGCTATAGTTTCAGGGCCAGAGTGAATTTCTTTCATAAGGTCTGGTTTCAGTGCCAGAGTATGTTTCTTTGGCTGGCCCCTTTTCCCTACACCTTCTCCACAGGAAAATATCTCAGACCTAGATCTGACACACCAATGGCAGATACTGTCCTGTGCAAAATATTAAGATTTAATGCTGTCCTGTATGACAGCCAAATACTGACCACTGCCTTCAACAGTGCCATGGAGACCACAGGAACCTAGGGCAACCATCTAGGTTAGTGGGTAAGTCTCTGTACTTCCAGCTATAATTATCCTCCACAGATCTCTCCTGATACTGACTAACTAACTGTAGCTTTAATAGCAGCAAGCTTACCAATTCCTCACCAAAGCTACAGCTGCATTCTCTTCATATATAAATATCAGGTCATAGGCCTCACTTTCCTAGGACTAGAGCTGTTAGGTTTCCAGCCAAGAAAGACAAACATTTTACCTTGTTACCAGACTATAAAAAAAGATAAACTCACAAAACAGGTTTCAAAGCAACATTTTTTTATATTCCTTTTTTTAAAGGAACCTGCTTTACAGTGTATGCTCTTGTAATCAACCACCTGTGTCTCATGATAAAAGAATGGAAAGGCAAAAGTTTAAAGCTTATGTAAATTCTGAGGGTCTATGTAAGTGTTCTAAGGTATATAAATATAAGTTGTAAAGGTCTAAGGATATGAAAGCTTAAGTAAGTTGTGAGGGTCAAAAAGTGTTTTAAGATGTATAAATGCATGTTACAAAGGCCTAAGAAAATGATTTGAGGTATAAATAAAATTTTTAAAAAGTTTCATATTTTTTTCCTCCTTGTTATACTAAAAACTTCTAAAGTTTAAATTTTAATACCAAACAACGGAGTTCTGATAAGCTAGTAAAGCACTGAGTAATATTATCAGTCAAACCTCAAGACTTAAATTTTCTTTGGTTGTCTTCTAATAGACTCAAAAGTGCTTCTCAATTGTGCTGAAAACATGTCTTTCCAATCCATATATCCAGTCCTCAAAAGTGTTAATGCTTTTAACTCAGAATAATTTTGGGGTGTCTAAGATTTTGCTAAGACTGAAAGGCAGGATTGCTGTGAATGTGTGTTGCTCTGGTTGGTTGATAAATAAAATGCTGGTTGGCCAGTAGCCAGACAGGAAGTATAGGCAGGGCAAGCAGAGAGGAGAATTCTGGGAAGAGGAGGGCTGAGTCAGGAGATACCAGCCAGACACAGAGGAAGATAGTCATCAAGGCAGAATTGAGAAAAGGTACCAAGCCATGTGGCTAAACATAAATAAGAATTATGGGTTAATTTAAGTATAAGAGCTAGTCAGTAATAAGCCTGAGCTAATGGCCAAGCACTTATAAATAATATTAAGCCTCTGTGTGATTATTTTATAAAAGGCTACAGGGCTGTGTGTTAGAGACTTGTCCCAACTGCTAGCTGGCCAGGACACAGGAAAACATTCAGCTACAAATGGCACAAAAATGTGGGACCTAAAACCTGAGAAAGCTTTAAAGAAAAGATTCTAAAACAGCTAAAAACAGCTTCCTAGTTGTATCTCTCAGGCAAGCTGTGAGCTACAGTATGGCGGGTGTGCAGTGGTGTGTGGACTTGAGTGCAGCATGGTGGATTTCTACTGCAGTGCACTGTGTCATGATAGATTTAGCTTTTGGTAGTGAAAAAAAAAAAAAGACAGAGGTTTCTAGGATATACGCTGCTGGATGGAAACAAACCCACTGCTTCCCAGAGTCGGCAGTGAGCATGGTTCCCAGAGCTGGCTGTAAACATAATTCCACTCTGTTGGAAAGCTGATGTGGGCAGAGACATCAGCCAAAGCTGCCATTTCAGTCTTAGTAACGCTGCAGTTTAAAGCAACAGATTCACAATAACTCAGATTCAGATTAAATAAACCTCTAAATAGTTTAAGGTGTGTGTAAAAATGTACATAGGCTTGGAAGAGAGAGGAAAAGGAATATAGATAGTTATAATAAAGAAATAATTTTTAAAATGAAGTCTTTAAAGAGACAGTAAAGGTAATATAAAAAAATGTAAAGATGGATATTACACACAGAATCTAGATTGTGTTGTCTTTGATATTTTAACTACAGAAAGACATTTGATTATAAAGGCTGCTAAATTAAGCCAATATATATATTGACTTCAAAATTTGCATCTAAGGATATGTTTCTTTGAAAAGGAGGCTCTACTTTTGTTTTCACAGGAAGCAAGAAGCTGTGGATTTGTTCCAGGTTAAGATGGATCACATTTGATCAACTAAGATCCCCTGAAAGGTCTCCAATGACACCATGGCCCAGATGATCCAACATCAAAAAACAGCTTCGAGGCAACTGGCTCAGACAGTGCAGCCTAACAGACTATTCCAGTCAGGACTTGACCATAATTCGTAGTTTTCTCCTGATCCCCAGAAGATTGCCAGTGTCATCATCCAGCAGGAAGTAGTATGAGAAGCTATGCCCAAATTCCCAAAATATTGTTAATGAATGTTTACTTTTATTTAAAGCAGGTTGATTATAAATGCAATCTCTTTCTAATAGAAAAAAAGGAGGATATGATATAGATATGATAGAATGAATGGTTAGATTTTTGAGTCTACTTTTAAAGAGCAACTTATTTGATATGTTTTACATTGCTATAGATTTTAGTTTATTGATACAAATCTAAAGTTAATTTTGTTTTACTGTACTTATATTTCTACTCTTGTTTAAGGTATTATGTTTAAGCAACTAAATTGAAATTATGAAGTATAATTAAGAAATACAGATTAATATTTAATCAGCTATGATAATCAAACTTGTAGTCATGTTAAGTTTTCTAGGCATACATAGGTATCATTCAGTTAGGTAGGTAATCTTCAAACACTTCATGACCTATAGAATATGGCATTTAATATGTTTTAAAAACTTAGATATTTCTGGACAATGAGACACATCTGCTCCTGGCAGCACTGATTTATTTCAAAGAGGAAAATGGGCATTGAAGACACTCCATATGGAGTTTATCTTCTTCTTGACAAAAGCAGCCATTGGGGCAAGAAACTGTTCTTACCTGGACTGCATGAAAAAATGTATCAAGTGGACATGCAGGACCCATAAGAAGGTGACCATTTAACTTTTCAAGGCAAAATGGTTCTTCAGGTTCCTGCTTCACAGAAGAAACTGCCAGACATTCTATAGGACACAGAGAAAAGTGACAGAGACTTTAGGCCTATGGACTGAAAATGGATGTCCCAATGTTACAGAGGATCTTTAGGTGACTGTCCAGGCAGGCAGCTGTCTCTATCATTCTAGATTTTTGAAAGTTACTTACAATTCATTTCCTGTTTACTTAGGTAATATTATATTCTTCTGAGGTCTTTGATGTAGTTGAAGACTAGATAGTTATAATTATGGTTTTCCTTAGTTATGATAAAAGATTAAGTTAGATATGAAACCTTAGACTTACAAATCTAGGGTAAATAGATATTTTCTTTGAATTTGCCAAATATAAGTAGACTAGATATTGTAACTGTAATTCTTGCTTGATAACTGTTTTGTTATATATAATTCCACTATGTTAAAGTTAGAACTTTCATTTTTAATTAAACAGAATAGGGGAAATTCTGTGGAATAATGCTTTTGTACACTGGTTTAATAAAATGCTGACTGGCCAGTAGCCAGGCAGGAAATATAGGTGGGATAAGCAGACAAGGAGAATTCTGGGAAGAGGAAGGCTGAGTGAGGAAATGCCAGCCCGCCATCCAGAAGCAGCATGTAATGATATACAAGTAAAGCCACAGAAACTGTGGTGACATATAGATTAACAGAAATGGTCTGAGTTTAAGTGTAGGAGCTTGTCAGTGGTAGGCCTGAGCTAATGGCTGAGCAGTTTTAATTAATATAAGCCTCTGTGTGTTTACTTGGGTCTGAGTGGTTGCAGACCAGGCAGGAAACAGAAAAACTTCAGCTACACAGGAGTGTACTGTCTTTTATATAATGTTAATTTCAGTACAGGTTACAAATGGTGATAATGCTAACATGTCTAAAACATTTTTTCTCATTTTATAAACTTGAAAATTTAATGTAAGCTTCAAGGATTTGACTTGGATCCACCTCTCACAAGTCAAACAGACTACAGATAAGTATTATAAATCAACAACCTGTTTCACTGGTTGCCTATTCTACCTATTCTTGAGGGTAGAATCTCTCTCTTTCCCCATGGACTTGGGACCTTCCCCCTCAACTACCAGAACTTTGTACTTGAAAGTTTCAAGTATACAACCAAGAAAAAAATCCCCTAAACTCCTTAACTCTACCTCTATCCCTAGTCTATCTGTCCCTGAAGAGTTCAAATCAAGGCAAGACAGCTCCAGCAGTTTGTTAGTCCCAAGTGCTCCAGTTTCATAAATTGCTCTAACATGTTCTAAACTTCCCTAGCCCCAGATGGTTTCAACAGAGCCTGGACAGCAAGTGAAACAGCCTGCTATTCCAGGCCTTGGCCAGCATTCCAGCTGTCCTGGGCCCCAAACAATGAAGCTTCGATGCCTACAGCAAGTTGTCATAAAAAAGATTATGTCATTCATTATCATTTATTATCAAGAAAAATGCCGAGAGCCCTCAAATCTGGACAAATGGCTAACTGACATGCCTATTTACCATGTCAAAGTGAACCTATCTGCAAGGTTATCTCTGCCTCCCTCAGTATCTATATGTTACAGCATATGGCTAGCATACCCTGCCCCCTACCCTAAACTTCACCAGCCCAGGGGCTAGGTTGCACTTCCCACAGCTGCCCTTCTCTATACAATCCAGCCATTTTGGTTACCCGGTCCTCTTGTCTGTCTTTTAGTGTCCTGGCCTCTTGACCTCCTGATCGCCAGGTCTTCTGGGTATCCTCATTCTCCTCCCTACTCTCCTCATATGGCCAGACTCAGGTTCAAATTTACACTGGACTTTCCCAGATGACTCTGCCTCTGGCTATGCTCACCCTCATATCTACAATAAACCTCCTACATCGTACCTAGGAGCAGTCAAGTCCTCCCCACAATTTTTTCATTCACTTACACACACACACACACACACACACACACACACGAAAATGCACATGTGTACATACACAAAATGACAACAACAACAATAATAAAATAATATAATATATTTGTAATACTTTTTGCTTAAATGGAAAAACTGATTACAAACCATTTCCACAGCCATGTTCCATACCCAATTTCTAGGTGTTTTAATAATTATTAACTGGTATGTTTTTGGTTTTTAGGGGTTTGTACCTGATGTTTCCTTGTTCTTGTAAGCTTAGTCAAGAATGAAATAAAGGGGCACACAGATTGCAAAATAGCAAGGATATGGTATGTAAAGCAAAGAATAATAAAGACCAGAAATAGTAGGTCACAGTTTTTTGGCAAACTTCTATTAATGAACAAAGGTGCTGACATTACCATAATTGCACCAGAATTTTGGCATCCAAATTGGCCTCTTCAGGAGGTAAACGTTCAACTGTTACGAATTGGGACATTATCTCGAGTGAAACAAAGTGCAAGATGGCTTGAATGTATAGGTCCAGAAGGACAGAAAGGAAAATTAAACCATATATGGCTAACATAGCTATGAACCTGTGGGGTCGAGATTTGTTACAACAATGGAATACTCAGATTAATATCCCTCCAATCTCAGAAACAAATCATAAATTAGTACATGTTTCTGAGAGAAATATTAAAAGATATTATTCTAATGAGTGCTCACCAGCCATCCACGTCATACAAGAACAGGGCACAACTGATAATTTTCCAAAAACACCAACAGCTCTACCTTTAAAATGGTCAACAGATAAGCCTGTATGGGTTCAGCAATGGCCTTTAACAACAGAGAAACTCCAGGCTTTACAAGAGCTGGTGGAAGAACAGTTAAATGCTCATCATATTGAAGAATCAACCAGCCCTTGGAATTCTCCTGTATTTGTTGTTAAAAAGAAATCTGGTAAATGGAGAATGGTAACAGACCTTAGAGCAATTAACAAAGTAATTCAGCCAATGGGCTCTTTACAATCTGGAATTCCTTTGCCTACTCTGTTACCAAAAGGATGGCCTCTCATAGTTATTGATTTAAAAGACTGTTTCTTTTCAATACCATTACAAGAAAAAGACAGAGAAAGATTTGCTTTCACAGTGCCTACTTATAATAATTCTCAACTGGTTAAAAGATTTCAATGGAGGGTTCTCCCACAGGGAATGTTGAATAGCCCAACTTTGTGCTAATATTTTGTAAAACAGCCATTAGAAGTGGTACGTAAAAAATTTCCTAAATCTATAATTTATCATTATATGGATGATATTTTATTAGCTGACTCAAATGCAGATACTTTAGAAAGAATGTTTGAAGAAGTAAAGAAAATTTTGCCTTGCTGGGGTTTACAAATTGCCCCTGAAAAGATACAAAGAGGAGATTCTATTAATTATTTAGGATATAAAATAGAACTTCAAAAAATTAGACCTCAAAAGGTGCAAATTAGGAGAGGTAGACTACAGACTCTTAATGACTTTCAAAGATTATTTGGAGACATTTCTCATCTAAGAACTATTGTTGGGGTAAAAAATGATGAACTGAATAATTTGTTTAAAACCTTAGAAGGTGATAAGGACTTGAACAGTCCAAGAGATTTATCACCTGAAGCTGACAAAGAATTGGCCTTGGTAGAAAAGAAAGTACATGAGGGCACGTAGATCGTATTGATCCAAAGCTGGATTGCATTTTGGTTATTTTACCTTCTAGGCATTCTCCAACAGGAATATTAATTCAAAGGGAAGATATTATATTAGAATGGATATTTTTACCAAATAAACCAAATAAAAAATTAAAAACTTATGTAGAAAAAATCTCTGACTTGATTTGGAAAGGAAAATTGAGACTTCGTCAGTTAGCAGGAATAGACCCAGCAGAAATTGTTGTACGTTTAACTAAGGAGGATATTGAAAAATTATGGATAGAAAATGAAGCTTGGCAAAAAGCTTGTAGTAATTTTTTGGGAGAAATTAACAGCAAATATCCCAAAAGCAATAGAATTGATCTTATAAAAAGAGCTGATTGGATCTTGCCTCGAATTGTGAGGAAAAAACCCATATCTGGAGTTCGTACATTTTATACAGATGCCAACAAACAAGGAAAGGCAGGTTACAAATCAGAAAATTTAAGTAAAGTGGTTCAAAGTCCTTATAATTCAGTTCAAAAATCAGAATTGTATGCTATTCTGTTGGTATTAATGGATTTTTCAGAACCTCTCAATGTAGTAACTGACTCTCAGTATGCTGAAAGAGTAGTATTACATATTGAGACTGCAGAATTTATCCACGATACTTCAGAATTAACTTTATTATTTATTCAATTATAAGATACAATCAGAAAAAGGAGTCATCCTTTAGATATAACTCCCATCCGATCCCATAGTGGTCTGCCAGGCCCTCTAGCACAAGGCAATGATGAAATTGATAAATTATTGATAGGAAATGTGCTGGAGGCCTCAGAATTTCATAAAAAACATCATGTAAATAGTAAAGGTTTAAAAAAGGATTTTTCCATAACCTGGCAACAAGCCAAAGAAATAGTAAAGAAATGTCCTACTTGTTCCTTCTACAATCAAACGCCATTACCAGCAGGATGTAACCCAAAGGGTACTCAGAGGAATGAAATCTGGCAGATGGACGTGTTTCACTTTGCAGAATTTGGAAAACTGAAATATGTACACCACACTATTGATACTTATTCAGGATTTCAATGGGCAACTGCTTTGAGTTCTGAAAAAGCTGATTCTGTAATCACTCATTTGCTAGAAGTTATGGCCATTATGGGTATACCTGCACAAATCAAAACTGATAATGCTCCATCATATGTCTCTGTTAAAATGAAACAGTTTTTTGCTTATTATAATATAAACCATATTACAGGTATAACACATAATCCTACAGGTCAAGCAGTTATAGAAAGATCAAACAGAACTCTAAAGGATATGCTAAATAAACAGAAAGGAGTAACAAAAACCCCCAGAAATAGACTACATAATGCTCTATTAACTTTGAATTTTCTCAATGCCAATGAGAAAGGAACAATAGCTGCAGAGAGACATTGGATAATAGAAAAAACTACAGAATTAAATCAACCTATATACTTTAAGGATGTGCTGACCTCAGAATGGAAACCAGGATATGTATTACATTGGAGACGAGGTTTTGCTTTTATTTCTACAGGAGAAGATAAGCTGTGGGTACCATCAAAATTGATAAAGGTTCGATTTGAACAAGAGAGACCTCTTAATTAGAGGAGGTGATAGTTCATCAACTATCATGAACATCCAATTTAAACTAACTTACACCAGTAACATATATCTTTTCATTTAATCAGATAGTAACTTGCCAAAAAGGAACATCCCCAAAAAACCTTGGGGAAAGGTTTTTGTTTTTGTCTTTTAGGAGAATGAAGGTTAAGGAATTTGAAGAACACTGGACAAATGAGACAACTGAAGAAAAGGGACAAATTGTCTATCCTAAGAAACAGAGTGAAATGGCGATGGGTATGTTATCTAAAAAATTTTATGTCTTCCTAAATGTTTGTTTCTGCTTTTCTTTAAAGATTTAACACTATTTAACTTCTAATAGTCCCAGTTCAATTAAAATTTAAAGCTGACTTTGGAGTTGGAGAATGGCTCGCTCCTTCTTTAAACTCAAGCATGTTGTTAAAAGGAAAATGCAAACTCCCTGTATCATGCCAGAGGAAAAGAGCCATCTTCTGCTATGGGACAGGAGAAAAGCCAAATTAATTAAGGGACTATTCTATTACTAATCTCAAATCTTTGATTCTATTCTGATTCTTTAAACTTTTCTTAAAGTATGAAATTTATATCAAAATTTACAAGATTAATATATATATAGATATATATACATTTTAAACTTTGTTAAGATATGAATGGTCATATAGACTACTAACTAATTCTAAAAAGCTGCATATATATAGTCTTTGTGTTCGAGTCTCTTATCAGTTTTTTGCAGGAAATCACGGTCAGGCCTAACATCAACTGAAGTCTCCAGGAAGAAGATGGGGCCCCACAACAACAATTCCACGTGGACAATAATAACATCACTAAGCTGACAAACATCATCTACAGATCAGCTTTGAACTACAAAGTGCTCAGACCAATTTTGAGAGCGCTAGCTGAGATGATCCAGTCTCAAAGACTACTTGAATAAGGATTTGAGATAAACCCTGAACTTTGGCATTATACACAGACTGGATAACGAAGGATATAGTTACCTTTCCTAGAATTTGACAATTAACCTAAAATTTTTCTTTCAGGATAAAGATAACTTCGCCCATACCCAGCAGGAAGCAATTTCAAGAATACGACACCCACATTCCTAAAGAGGTGGTGTGGGGTGGTTGGTTTTTTTGGTCATTTATGTCTTTTAATGGGTTTTGGGTCTGGGATAATTTTCATTGATTAGTGGGGTTGGTTACAAGTTGTTGTCAAGGGTGAGGAAAAGGGCTAAGCAAAGGAGATTAGATTTAAGGTTCTTATTAAAAAAAAAGAGAGAAAGAAAGAAAGAAAGAAAAAAATGTAAATACTTTACATTGGATTGGATTGTTTTATATTGTATACAAATTATATATATTGAAATTGATATTATTAGAAAATGCTATATGTATATTTCTAATTGTACCATTCATTTAACAATGTAATGCAATTTTCTAATTCTTGAATGTTGTTATTACCAACTATTAGGATATAAAGAAATGAAAGTTAGTAGTTAGACATTATAATAGAACTTGTAGTTATATTAGGTATGTTTTCAAGATTGAGTAGATATATTTTAGATAGACAGGTTATCTTCAAACCCTTCAGAGATCTACAGAATATGGCATTTAAAATGTTTTAATAACTTAGAAAATTTTTCTTTTTTGTTATGACTATGAGACATGTTGGCTCCTGACAGTACCAATCTACTTCAGAGAAAATATGGGCATTGAAAAAACTGTAATTGGAGTTAACTTTCATTGTAGCAAAAGTTAGCCACTGGACAACAAAGTATCCTCGAATCAACTGCTGTCGAACAGGACAGACAAGACACGAAACAAAGGACTACTGATTCTTGTCAAAACAAGTGTGGTTATGGCTTTATCAAAAGGCATCTTCTGAGGCCAGGACAATATGGCACCATCCCTGAAGTGGCCTTCGTAATCCGGGAAAGGTACAGTGCCCTTTTCTTCGAAGGCAGCTGAACAGGCAGTGGGCCGATGGCTTCTGATGTGCAATGGGGAGGTAGCTGAAACAGTTATTCTTGAAGAGTAATTAAGCTCACACCTCTCAACAGAAGAATGGCATTTAATAGAGGGTTGTGGAGAAGAACGAGATGCTGAAATGAAGCCACATACACACATAGCCAAGAAGAATGGACAGCTGAATTAAAAAAACATCAACAATTTCCAGAATTTAAAATCCTGAATCATGACATGAAACTAGTGGAATTCAGGTATTTCTGGTATATAGACGGCTCTCACCCAATGTGAGGTTGAACTGTTGACCTTGTGTACATTCTACTTCACAAATGAGTCTGTCAGATACACTAAGCGTATAGGCTGAAGATGATGCCCCAACACTGCGGAGAAACCTCAGATGATTGTCCAGGCAGCTGGCTGTTTCTGTCAACTCACAAGTTTTTGGAAGTTGCTTGCATATACTTCCTGTTTTTATTTTTTTTGTTAGCTAATACTATTTCCTTCTTGGATCTCTGAGGGAGTTGAAGATTAGTTAGTTATAGTTGACGATTAATTAGGATAGAAATTGAATTAGATACAATAGAATAGATAATGGAATTATTTTCTATGAATTTGTCAAATACAAATGAACTAGACATTGTTTAGGTATTTATTACTTGTATATATTGTATATAGTTATTGTACTTTTGTATATAGTTTTTCTTATGTTAGTTATAAGCTTTTTTCTTTTTTTCTTTTTATTAAAATAGAAAAGGGGAAATATGGTGATATTTTATTTGTATTAAAATGTTATTTGTATGTTAATAAATAAAGTTGCCCGGGGGTCAGAGCTATTAGCAAGCCATAGGAAAGCAGGGCAGTGGTGGTGTATACTTGTAATCCCAGCACTTGGTATGCAGAGCTGGGTAAGTCTCTGTGTGTTCAGGGATACAGCCATTATTGGACACACATGCCTTTAATCTCAATACCAAGCAAGGAAAACCTGGAGGCCTATACAGACAGGCCATGACGAGGCGGTCATGTGGTTGGGTTTACAACCAATGAGAAGGCAGAACAGGAACACTATATAAAGACATTAACACAGGGGTAGTGAGTTCAGAGAGGTAGGACCACTGCAGGAGGAAGGGTAAGGTTTTAGCTCTTAGCTCTGACCTCTTGGCTTTCTTCTTTGCATTGGTTCTGTGTCTCTTATTTAATAACAAGGTTGGGTGCATCTACAAATTGCTGTGGAATGTTCTGTGTGCTGTGAATGTGTTGCTCTGATTGGTTAATAAATAAAGTGCTGATTGGCCAGTAGCCAGGCAGGAAGTATAGCATAGGCAGGACAAGCAGAGAGGAAAATTCTGGGAACAGGAAGGCTGAGTCAGGAGTTGCCAGCCAGATACAGAGGAAGGGAGATGTAAAAGTACCAGTAAGCCATAAGCCATGTGGCAATTTATAGATTAACAGAAATGGGTTAATTTAAGATATAGTAACTAGATAGCAAGAAGCCTGCCACAGCCATATAGTTTATAAGTAATAGAAGCCTCTGTGTGTTTACTTGGATCTGAGCATCTGCAGGGGCTGGGTGGACACAGGAAAACTCCAGTTACAAACAGTACTCAAGGGTCCTGATTATTGATTTGGAATTCATTTCATGGAGTTCAAGGAGATGTTTGGTCACTAAAAAATATGGCATGTGAGCCTCTTGGTTTTTACTGACTGACGTGGATTATGTAAGATTTTGCCTACTTCCTATGTGTTTTCTCACAATGCATCTGATGTTAATTATTTGTACATGCAACTATGCATAGAGATAAGATTTTACCAGGCGTTTTCTTTTGGGCCACCAACCAGTTCCCAAATCATGACACAGAGACTTTTTATTAGTTATGAATGCTCAGCCTTACCTTAGCTCAATTAAAATCTGTTTCTCTTTATCTACATTTTGCATCAACACTTTTTATCTTCTTTCTGTGTATCTTACTTTCATGCTGTCTCTGTGTCTGTCTGGCAGCTGCCTGGCTGGCCGTTGGGGGTCTCTGTCTTTCTCCCTCATTCTTTTCTTCCTTCTACCATTCTCTTTTTCTCCTCCTATTTATTATCTCTGTCTGCCAGATCTGCCTATCCCTCTCTGGCCTAGCTATTGGCCATTCAGCTTTTTAATAGACCAATCAGGTGCCTTAGGTAGGTAAGGTGAAACAGAAACACATCATTTCATAGTTAAACAAATGCAGCATTAATAAAAGTAACACATCCTCATGTTGTTAAACAAATGCATCCTGTAGGATGATATCTTCATTCTTCCTAAGGACAGTTCATTGATTTAGGTCATGGTGTGTGTGGGGAGGGAGTATAACAAAATCCACTAAAAGATAGTCTGCCTTTAGGTGATGTGTTCTCTTTTTGCAAGTATGATGTAGCCAACTACAAAACACAATTCCCATGTGTTGTGGCAAACCACAACCTGAAACAGAGCCCTCCTCTGCTGTGGGATGGTCTGTATGTCAAATGTGTTGCTGATTGGTCAATAAATAAATCACTGATTGGCCAGTGGCCAGGCAGCAAGTATAGGTGGGACTAACAGAGAGGAGAATTGAGAGAACAGGAAGCTGGATGAGGGAGACACTGCCAGCTGCCACCATGACAAGCCACATGTGAAGATGCCGGTAAGCCACAAGCCATGTGGCAAGGTATAGATTAATAGAAATGGATTAATTTAAGCTGTAAGAACAGTTAGCAAGAAGCCTGCCACGGCCAAACAGTTTGTAACCAATATAAGTCTCTGTGCTTACTTGGTTGGGTCTGAGCAGCTATGGGACTGGCAGGTGACAAAGATTTGTCCTGACTGTGGGCAAAGCAGGAAAACTCTAGCTACAAATGGTGCCCAACGTGGGGCAAGAGTTTCCACCTAAAACCTGAGTAAGAAGATTCTAAAACAGAGCTAAAAACAGCTCCTAGTTGTCTCTTTCAAGCTAGCAGCAGCCTGCGTGTTTGAGCTACTATGGCGGGTTCCTGGCGTGCATGCTCGACCTGCAGTATGGCGGGAATGAGGCCTCTGCAAGTGGCACATTAAGCTGTGTGGTGGATTTAGCCTTTGCTAGTACAAAACAAAACAAAAGAAAACAAAAAGAGGTTTCTGGGCTACACGCTGCTTTGATAGAAGCATAGACCCACTATTTCTGAAAGTTGATGGCTCCCAGAGCCGGCAGAAAACGTACCACTGCCATGTTGGGAAGCTGAAGTGGGCGGAGCCAGCAGCCATAGCGCCAGTGTTTCAGGCTTAGAAGGCTGCAGTTTAAAGCAATAGGCTCAAGCTAATATAAAAAATAAGCCACGTAAAGATGGCTACCACACAGAGAATCTGGATTGTGTTATCTTTGGGATTTTTAACTACAGAAAAACATTTGATTGTAAAAGCTGTTGAGTTATGCCAAAATGTATATTTTAAAGGTACCTTGACTTCAAAATTTGGATATAAGGATATGTTGCTTTGGAAAGGAGACTCTGCTTTTGTTCCCACAGAAAGCCAGAGGCTATGGATTTGTTCCAGATTAAGATACATCAGGCTTGACCAGCCAAGACCCCCTGAAAGGTCTCCGATGACACCATGGCCCAGATGATCCAATATCCAGAACCGTTTGAAGGCAACTGGCTCAGACAATACAGCCTCATGGACTATTCCATAATCCTAAAATTTTCTTTGTGTCCCAATAAGATACAGAGCCCCCTCCCGCAGGAAGTAGTAAGAGAAGCTACACCCAAATTCCCAAATATACCAAGCTGACTTTAGAGATATGTAAAGGTTAAAACCTTCCTTTTTAAGAAAAGAAAAGGGGAAGTACTGTGGGATGGTCTGTATGTCAAATGTGTTGCTGATTGGTCAATAAATAAATCACTGATTGGCCAGTGGCCAGGCAGGAAGTATAGGCGGGAATAACAGAGAGGAGAATTGAGAGAACAGGAAGCTGGGTGAGGGAGACACTGCCAGCCACCACCATGACAAGCCACATGTGAAGATCCGGTAAGCCACAAGCCATGTGGCAAGGTATAGATTAATAGAAATGGATTAATTTAAGCTGTAAGAACAGTTAGCAAGAAGCCTGCCACAGCTATACAGTTTGTAACCAATATAAGTCTCTGTGCTTACGTGGTTGGGTCTGAGCAGCTGTGGGACTGGCAGGTGACAAAGATTTGTCCTGACTGTGGGCAAGGCAGGAAAACTCTAGCTACACTCCTCAGCCCCATGTAAAGCACACAGGTAGGAATTCCAAGCCCTTTATTGTTTTCTGTAGAACAATGTTCAAGGGAGATTTTGAAGTTCTGTTCGTATTCTCCAGTGTCTTCATGAGCATGTACTCATTGTCTTACCCCCAAATGTAAAGAACTAAAGTTCCCCTCCTTCCCTCCTCAAATCTCCATCCTCCCTTTGTAGGATGAATCCTAATTGGTCTTAATAAAAAATATTGGTGTAAATGCTGAAAGATCAGCAAAGGTGCCAGACTTCTTAACTCTACCTAATTCTCAGACTGAAAGGGCCAAACTCCTGTCTACACCCCACCTTATCACTTCCTCTCACTGCCCAGCCATGTCACTTCCTGTTTCCTCCTCTGAAGTGCTGGGATTAAAGGTGTGTGCCACTACTGCCTGGCCTCTAGTTGCCAGCTTTGCTCTCTGATCTTCAGGCAAGATTTATTTGTTAAAGCACAAACAAAATATTATAACATCCCTTTTCTCTTCCCAGTTCTACCACAAGAGAATCACAAGGACATGGATCTTTTCATATCAGAATGAATTTATTTTTGCAAATCTCACTGTATAGCATTGAATATAATAAAGGGGCATTTCCAAACAACATGTATATCTGGTGTTTCTGGTTGTGTTCTGAGACTACAGCCTATTGAAATCAGTAGTGGAGATGTGTGAGCCAGCTATGGCGTGTTGTTCCTGGGCTGACTCAGTGTTCATCTCCTCCTGCCACTGGTTGTTGTAGTCCCAGAGTGTGTTCATCTGGCCCTGCAGCTGCTTTTGTTGATTGCAGAGGGTGAAGCTCCCCTGATTCACCTGCTTGTCATGGTAACAGAAGGCAATCCTCTCCTGTTTCACTTGCTTGTCTTGATAGCAGAGTGTCAACATTTGGTCCTGCTCCTGCTTGTTTTGATAGCAGAGGGTAATCATCTCCTCTTTCACTTGTTTGTCTTGATAACAGAGTGTAAACACCTGGTCTTGCAGATGCTTGTCTTGATAACAGAGAGTGACCATTTCTTCTTTTATGTGCTTGTCTTGATAACAGAGTGTAAACATCTGGTTCTGTAGTTGCTTGTCCTGATCAACTTGTGTAATCACCTCTTCTTTCACACTTTTAATTTGATTGAATGGTGTGATCACCTCCTCTTTCAGCTTCATGTCTGGATGGAATTGTGTGATCACCTCCTGTTTCTGTTGCATGTATTGATTGAAGGGTGTAATCACTTTCTTTTTCAGCTTCATGTCTCGATCAAATTGTGTGATCACCTCCTCTTTCAGGCATATATCTTGATCACAGTGTGCAATCACCTCCTTTTTCAGATGTTTGTGTTGCTTGAAGTATGGGATCATCTCTTCTTTCAGATGTTTATCTTGATTGAATTGTGCATTAACCTCTGATTTCAGCTGATTCTTTTGACCAGAGAGTGTGATCATCTGATTCTGTAGTTGTTTGTCTTGATTACATGGTGTATTCCCCTCATCTTGCAGCTGGTTGTCATGGCCAAATTGTGTCTTTACCTTACTGTGCATATGATAGTATTGATTCCAAAGTACATTTGTCTCATTCTGCAGCTGTGTATATTGATCCCACAGCATCTTTAACTTGTCCTGTAACTTTTTCTCTCGTTTACGTCGGTGTTTTTTCTTCTTTTTCTGCCGCTGAGTTTCTTCAGGGCATGGTATTGCTTTTTCATCTTCCTTAGTTTTAGCAGAAGGAGTGGTATTTTTTTTCAAGATCTTCATCTTTGAGCCCCTTTTCAGGATCAGTTTTACCCCTTTTAAGGCATGTAGATTCTAGAAGGAAAGCACAGTGTGACATTAGTTAATAGTTATGTTGTAGGGTATGTGATCACAAGGTGTGAAGATGTTTTGTTGTATAACCTCACCTGTCTAAGGCACCTTCTGAGTGATTTAATAAAGAGCTGATTGGCCAATAGCTAGGCAGGAAAGGATAGGCAGGATTTCCAGAAAGAGATAAGAGCTCTGGGAAGAATCTGAAGCTAGGAATTCACTAGTGAGACAATGTGGAATATTAAAGTAGATTATAGTAGTCTCTATAATACACTGAGTATAGTCAGAAATATTGTACTGAGGATGGATAATGAGCCATGTGACAGAGCATAGATCAATATAACTGGATTAATTCAAGTTATAAGAGCTAGTTGGCCAAACTTTCATACATAATAAGAAGTTTCTGTGTCATTATTTGGGAGCTGGCATTCCAAGGAAAGACCTGTTACATTTGGCTCCCAAAATGGGTTCATGTATATCTAAGTTTAGGGCCTGTGAGTAGCAGGTGTACTACTCTGCAGAAGATTAAGTAGAAACATCTGCCTTAGTCATCAATTTCCCAGAGCTGGGATGGGTAAATGCAGCTCCCAGTTTGTCCCCATGGACATAAAACTTGGTTCTCATCAACCTACAGGGGTCAGGGCCAGCTCCCAGAGCCATGTGCTAAGTGCAGTTGCAAAAGGAGACTACAGATTCATAGAGGTGACCTGGCCCTTTAAGGCTTGGGTCATACAGTCAAAAAAGCCTTCAAGCCTGCAGTAAGCCAGGTAGGTCCAGACCACAACAACCTCTGAACAAGTACAATGTACTTAAAAATTTGCTTAGGTTCTGAAGCTAGACAAGAAAATGATATAGACAGTCATAGAAAAAAATAGTTAAAAAATAAAGTCCTTCAAGAGTGAGTAATATAACTCTAAAAAGAATAAGTCACTGGGCAGTGGTGGTACATGCCTTTAATACCAGCAGTTGGGAGGCAGAGCCAGGCAGATCTCTGTAATTTCAAGGCTAGCTTGGTCTACAGAGTAAGAGACCCTGTCTTGAAAAAACAAAACAAAACAAAACAAAAAAAAAGAATAAGGCATGTAAGTGTAGGAAATATTATAACACAGGGTATTTGAACCTTATATAGTGTTTTATTAACTTTAAATTTTTAAATGCTAATAAGGAAAAACCAATAGCTGCTGAGAGACATTGGATATTTAAAAAAACTACTAAATTAAACCATCCTACATATCTTGAGGATGTCTTAATTTCAGAATAGAAACCAAGATATATTTTACTTTGGGAGAGAGGTTATGCCTTTATTTCCACTAGAAATTAAAAGTTAAGGACTCATTCAAAATTAATAAAGATCAGATGCGACTGGCAAAGACCTCCTGAAAATCTTGGCTGTAGACATGAAGGAATAAACCAAGGAAAACTATAATACAGGTGATATATATGCTGATCCTTTTACATGGGATCAGCTCTGAGACAGAATGAGACATGATAAATCTTGTTGTCTACAGAGTCCTCAAAACTTATTATTACATGTCATTCTTTCATATGGCATGGATGGAAATTTGTATCATAGTTTTGTTATGCAGTCCAAGTGGACTTATAAAGTTTACAGGCCCCTTTTACCTACTCAAACAAGGAACAGAAAATCATCTTTAGCTCACTTAATGCACACTACACACACACACACACACACACACACACACACACACACACACACACACGTAATATATACATATATTTATTATATGTATATTATATATACATATATATATATATTAAAAATGTGTGTTTTCAGAAAAAAGAAAAACAGACACAAATGAAGACAAGTAGCCCAGGTGATCCATCCTCTCAGAATACCTCTATGTCTTTTTCCACACAAATCTGCATCCAAAACAATTTCAAAGCTGCTAGCTGAGATCGTACAACCTCACACACTATTCTAGCCAGGACTTCAGTTAAGCCCCATACTTTCCCATCACACAGAGACTGGACAACAAATGATAAAGATAGCTCTCCCAGGATTTGGCAACTATACAACTTTTCTCAGGGTCTCCAAAAGATGCTGTTGCACCCAGACAGCAGGAAGTATTTTTAAGACCATTATACCCACACTCCCAAGAGTTGAGATGGAAGTTTTTGGGTCATTAGGTGGGTTATGGATTTTTGTCATCATTTAGGGGAGTTAGTTGCAAGTTTTCATTGGTCATGATCAGAGAGAGAAAACTAAGTAAAGAGTGTTAGATTCAGATATCTCTTTTTGAAAAGAAAAAAGGGGAGATATAGGAATGATAGGATAAAAAGGTAGATTATCAAATCTAGTTTTAAACTAAAAAGCAAATAGTAGTCTTACATTGGTATAGATTTTTGTATATTGAAACAAATTTAAGATTATTTTTGTTATAGCTTACTGTATATGTTTCTACTCTTATTTAAGGTACTATACCTATACAGCTCATTTTAAAATGTAATGTAAAGTGCTAGTCCTTGAAAGTTGTTATTACAACTTTTTAGGGTAATTAAGAAATACAGTTTAGTAGTCATCTATAACAATCAAACTTGGAGTCATCTTAGGTATGTTTTCCAGGTTAAACAGAGATATATTTTAGTAGATGGGTGGTCTTCAAACATGTTAGAGAGCTACAGAATATAACATTTAAAATGGTTTAAGAACATAAGACTTTTCATGACAGTGAGACATTGCTTCTAGCAGCACCAATGTACTTCAGAGAAAAATGATTTGCATCAAAGAACCTCCAAATGGAGTTTGCTTTCAAGGTGGCAAAGCTCACCACTGGGCAAGAAACTGTCATTGCTTTAACTACTGGAAGTATGATATCCTGATTTTGCAAGCAGGACACAAAGGAAGTCAACTGCTGAACTTTGCCAAGACAAGGTAGGCCATTCATTCAAAATCCCATTTTACAGGAAAGTCTGTCAGATATTCTAGGCCCACAGGCCAAAGATGGATGCCCCCATATTGCAGAAGAACCTGTGGTGACTGTCCAGGTAGCCAGCTGTCTCTATCATTTCTATAGCTTTGGAAGTTGTTTGCTCTGCACATCCTGTTTTCTCAGGTAATATTTTATCATTCTCAGGTCTCTGATGGGGTTGAAAACTAGATAGTTATAGTTTTACAATTTTTCCTGTTACCAAATTAAAAAAAAAGAAGTCACAAAAGTGATTTAAAGTTTATAAAGGTTGATAGACATAAAAGCTTAAGTTGTTTTTTTAAGAAAAGCATTTAAGATCTAAAAAGATATTTTTAGGTTGGTAATATAAGTTATGATAGAAAGTGATTTAAGTATAAAACTTTGAACACACAAAGATAGGATAGATAATAGAGTACTTTCTCCAGAGTTGCCAAATACATATGGACTGGAATTTGTGAATGTAACTTTTATCTGAATAATTATTCTTATTTTATATAGTTTTACTGTGTTAGAGTTAAAGCCTTTCCTTTTTATTTAGACAAAAATTTGGAAAATCTGTGGGATAATTGGTCACACTGTATGAAGATTTTCACTATTTAACCTCACCTGTCTAGAGACTTTTTGATTGGTTTAATAAAGAAGTGAATGGCCAACAGCAAAGCAGGAGAGGATAGGCAGGACTTCTGGTGAGAGATAGGAACTCTGTGTAAAATCTGAGGCTAGGAATTTGCCAGTGAGACACAGAGAAACTCAGACAGAGACATATGATACTGAGGAGAGGTAATGAGCCATATGCAAAAATATAGGTTAATATAAATGAATTAATTTAAGTTATAAGAGCTAGTTGGGAATAAGCCTAAAATAAGGCCAAGCTTTCGTATTACATAAGAAGTCTCTGTCTCATTATTTGGGAGCTGGAAGTACAAAGAAAGACCTGTTACATGGATATGTGCCAGGAAGCAAGGCTTTTTTAGGGGTATGGGTTGAGCAAGAGGTTTAAGCTAGGCCAGGCAAGGGTATGTTTTCTAGAGGAGGGGCAATGATGGAGTTAAGAATGTAGCTAGAGTTTTCCTGCCTGGCCCATAGTCAGGACAAATCTCTCTCACATGCCAGTCCCACAGCTGCTCAGACCCAACCAAGTAAACACACAGAGACTTATATTAATTATAAACTGTATGGCTGTGGCAGGCTTCTTGTTATCTAGTTCTTCTGTCTTAAATCAACCCATTTTTATTAATCTGTAAGTTTCCACATGGCTTGTGGCTTACTGGTACCTTTACATGTTGCTTGTCATGGTGGCGGCTGGCAGTATCTCTCTGCTTCAGCCTTCCACTTCCCAGAATTCGCCTCTCTCCTTGTCCTGCCCATACTTCCTACTTGGCTACTGGCCAATCAGCATTTTATTTATACAGAGTGATACCCAAAGCAATTCCCCTTTTCTTTTTTTTTCAAAAAGGAAGGTTTTAACTTTTACATAGTAAAATTACATATAACAAAACAATTATCAAGCAAGAATTACAGTTACAATATTAATGAAAATATCTACCTTATATTTGTGAGTCTAAGGTTTTATATCTAACTTATCTTTTATCATAACTGAGGAAATTATAAATATCTAGTCTTCAACTACAGCAAAGACCTCAGAAGGATATAATATTACCTGAGAAATGAGAGAAGGATGCAAGCAACTTTCAGGAGTCTTGCATGGTAGACAGAGACAGCTGGCAGCCTGGACAGTCACCTAATGTTCCTTTGTAAAGTTGGGGCATCTGTCTTCAGCCCACAGGCCTAGAGACTCTCAGTCATTTCTCTCTGTGTCCTGTAGAATGTCTGGCAGTTTCCTCTGTGAAGCAGGAAGCTGAAGGACCATTTTGTCAAGCAAAGTTCAGTGGTCATCTTCCTATGAGTCCTGCATGTCCAGTCGATCAAGCAGTCCAGGCAAGAACAGTTTTTTGCCCAAATGGCTATTTTTGCCAAGGTGAAGATAAACTCCATATGGAGTGTCTTTGATGCCCATCCTTCTCTCTGAAGTAAATTGGTGCTGCCAGGAGCAGACATAACTCACTATCCAGAAAGTCTAAATTTTTTATTTTTTTTTTTTTTTTGGTTTTTCGAGACAGGGTTTCTCTGTGTAGCTTTGCGCCTTTCCTGGAACTCACAGAGCTTTGTAGACCAGGCTGGCCTCGAACTCACAGAGATCTGCCTGGCTCTGCCTCCTGAGTGCTGGGATTAAAGGCGTGCGCCACCACTGCCCGGATTAAAAAATGTTTTAAATGCCATATTCTGTAGGTCTTTGAAGTGTTTGAAGATTACCTGTCTATCTGAAATATATCTATGCATACCTAGAAAACTTAACTAACAAGCTATAAGTTTGACTATCATAGAAGGCTAATTATTAATCTATTTCTTAATTATCCATTACAATTTTAAATGAGCTGTATAAACATAATACCTTAAACAAAAGTAGAAATTACATAGAGTATAACAAAATTAACTTTAAATTTGTATCAATAAACTACAATCTATACCAATGTAAAACATTTCAAACAAGTTGTTGCTCTTTAAAAGTAGGTTCATTAATCTACCCTTTCATCCAGTCATATCAAAACTATCCCCTTTTCTTCTTTAGGAAGAGATTGTATTTATAACCAACCTGTTTTAAATTAAAATGTTGTTTTTTCTCTCTCCCACAAGAGAGGACTCTTTTGATAACTTTTTTTTTTTTTTTTTTTTTTTTTTTTTTTTAGTAATATGTTTGGGTTTAGAAAAGGAATGAGCCAATTCCATCTTTAAAGCCAGCTTGGTATATTTGGGAATTTGGGCATAGTTTCTCTTACTATTTCCTGTTGGAGGGGGGCACTGTATCTTATGGGGACACAAAGAAAATTTTAGGATTATGGAGTAGTCTGTGAGGGTGTATTGTCTGAGCCAGTTGCCTTGAAACCATTCTGAATGTTGGATCATCTGGGCCATGGTGTCATCAGAGACCTTTCAGGGGGTCTTGGCTGGTCAAATCTGATGTATCTTAATCTGGAACAAATCCATAGCCTCTGGCTTTCTGTGGAAACAAAAGCAGAGCCTCCTTTCCAAAGCAACATATCCTTATATCCAAAATTTGAAGTCAAGGTACTTATAAAATATACATATTGATTTAACTCTGCTGCCTTTACAATCAAATATCTCTCTTTAGTTAAAAATCCCAAAGACAACACAATCCAGAGTCTCTGTGTAATATCCATCTTTATGTTGCTTATTTTTTGTACTACCTCTATTATCTCTTTAAATACTTTATTTTTAAAAACTATTTCTTTATATCATTGTAAATATTTCTTTTTTTCTCTTTTAAGCCTACATACATTTTTACACATAATGTAAACCATTTAAAGCAAAAGATAAAGCTCACTTAAATTAGCTATACTTACCTTTTCATCACCTCTGGAAGTGGATTCACAGCAGACCTCACCAGAAACCAGAGTTCTAGGCTTTAGTGAAATCTTGCCCTTCAGAGTTAGGTTGGTATGTGAAGTCGATGGGTCTGTCTTTGTGGTACCCACATGTGACTTCTTCTTAAACTTGCCCATTGTGAAGCCTCACAAGGGTCTGGCCCAGAAGGCCAGGTAGTGGAGTTATATACCCTACAAGAACAATGGAGGCCACACCCCCTAAGCTCTGATTGGTTAGCTAAGTCTGCCACAGCCAATAGTGGCAAGCATGGGTTCTGACATCACAGTGAATGCCCTCTCAACCCTTAGTTAATGGTGGGAGAGGCCAGGTGTCTAGGAAACCAAGGTGAGGCTCAGACAACAGAAAGTACCACCCTGACACCTCTGATAGGGGAGATCCTGGGAGGAAAAACAGGGTCTGTTTAGGTATGGAAGTTTTTCTTCAACATCACAAAGACAGCTTTTCCATGCCACCCCTATTTACATACTTGTGTTTAGTCAATGGGGGTACATGTGGCAGAAGATTTGTTCCTAAGAGCTGTTCCTAGAGATCCCAAGCTCCCCCTAACCAAGTGAGTGGTCCATTCCAGTATCTATCTCCCATAATACTTAACTACTATTTTGGTTTTCATTATTATTATTTACATCCCCACTGCCACTGCAATTTCCCCATTTTTCCTCCCTCCACCTGCCAGTCCTTCTCCCCACCTTTCCTTTGCTCCCTCCATCCATTCCTCCTCCATTTATATTCAGAAAAGGGCAGGCCTTCCATGGATATCAACCAAACATGGCATATCAAGTTGCAGACTAGGCACCTCCCCTCATATTAAGGGTGGACAAAGCAACTTAGTAGGAGGAATAGGGTCCCACAAGCCAGCAAATGAGTCAGAGACAGCTCTAGCTCCAACTGTTAAAAGTTACACAAAAAGAACAAGCTACACAACTGTCAACTACATTCATAGGGCTTAGTCCATTCCTGTGCAGGCTCCCTGGTTGTCAGTTCAGTCTCTGTGTGCCCCTATGAGCCCAGGTTTGCTGACACTATGGGTTTTTTTGTGGTGCCCTTAACCCCTCTCATTCCAAAAATTCTTCCTCCTCCTCTTCCGTAGGACTCCCTGATCTCTGCCTATTGTTTGGATATGGGTCTCTGCATCTGTTTGCATCAGTTGTTGGATAAAGGCTCTCTGATAACAACTGGGCTTGTCACCAACCTGAGCACAGAGGAATATCATTAGGCATAATTACATTGACTGACTTTTTGCCAGTTGTATTTGGTTCTATGTAGTGGGTAGCCGTTCCAGCTTTGACCTGGAAATACCACCCCCTCTGAGTCTTTGATAACTGTCATGCTTACAAGGCAGAGCTGAGAGAAGACCCCTGAAGACCAGAGATCCGGATGGGGGAGCTCTCTTGGCTCTGCCTTGTAGGTGTGACAGTTACCAAAGCCTCGAAGGGGGTGGTATTTCCAGGTCAAAAACAGCTACCCACTACAGTTTTATCCTAGGTCTCAGGGCTGTCCAGCCTCTGGGTCTGGGAGTCAGGGGTGAGCTCCCTCTTGTAGCATGGGTCTCAGGCTGGAGAAGCCATTGGTTGGGCACTCCCACAACTTCTGTACCACCTTTACCCAGCACATCTTATAGGCAGGACAAATTGTAGTTTGAAGATTATATGGCTAGGTTGGTGTCCCAGTCCCTCTACTTGAACACTTGCCTGGTTACAGGAGATTTCAAGTTCAGGTTACATATCCCCTCTTGTTAAGAGTCTTAGCTGGAGTCACCCTTATAGATTCTTGGGAGTTTCCATTGCATTAGGTTTTTTACCTCACCCCGCAAGCCCCTTCCCCTTTTCCAGTTGTCTCATCTAGGACTCTCACCCTCCATCCTTTCCCATCTGTTTCCTCCTGGTCCCATCCCTTCCTTCCCCCAGTCCACCTGTGAAATCTGTTCTATTTTCCCCTTCTAGGGAGAGTCAAGCTTCTCCCCTTGAGCACTCCTTGTTACTTAGGTTCTCTGGATCTGTGAACTGTAGCATGGTTATCCTTTACTTTATGACTACTATCTACTTATAAGTGAGTACATAGCATGTTTGTCTTTCTGTGTCTAGGTTATTTCAATCAAATGATTTTTTTCTTGTTTCATCCATTTGCCTGCAAATTTCATGATGTCATTGCTTATAATATCTGGGTAATATTCCATGTGTAAATGTACCACATTTTCTTTATCCATTTTGTTTTGATTGAGGGACACCTAGGTTGTTTCCAGGTTCTAGCTATAATGAATAAAACTGATATTAACATAGTTCACTAAGTGTCCTTGTGCTATTATGAAGTATTCTTTTGGGATATGCCAAGAGTGGTATAGCTGGGTCTTGGGGTAGATTGATTCTTAATTTTCCTGAGAAACTGCCATATTGATTTCCAAAGTGACTGTACAAGTTTGCAATCCCACCAGCAATAGAGGAGTGGTTCCCTTTCTCCATCCTCACTGGTATGAGCTGGATTGGATTCTCTCAGATGTAAGATGAAATCTCGAAGTAGTTTTGATTTGCATTTCACTTATGACTGAGGATATTGAACATTTCTTTAAGTGTTTCCTGGCAATTTGAAAATTCTGCTAAGAGTGTCCTGCTTAGATATGTACCACATTTTTAATTGGATAATTTGGGGTTTGTTTGATATCTAATTTCTTGAGTTCTTTATATATTTTTGAAATTAGGCCTCTGTCAGATTTGGGATTGGTGAAGATCTTTAACCATTCTGTAGCCTGGTGATTTGTACTATTGATGGTGTTCTTTGCCTTACTTAACAAGTATGTTAAATTACCTAAAAGCAAATTAAAATAAGCTTAACAATATGTGGATATGTCTAATTGAAAAAAGCCCAATTTAAATATATTAACAGTTTCAATACTTACCCCTTTTTAAAAAGCAGTTCCAATTCCCAAGATCACATAAGGAATAGCATAGTTCACTGCTACTTTACATAACTGAGCCCACTTTTAGAGCATGAAATCGAGTAGAGTACCATCTTGTTTTTTGAAATGCCGAATTATAAAGGAAAAGAGGAGTTAATGGTCCATTTTCACTAATTTCTGGTAAGAGTATCAGCCCATTTCCTTTTCTTTTATTAGAGAGGACATACAAACCTCAATGAACATTTAACATATGCCAAAAATAAGCAAGACCAATCTGCCAATCTGGTTTCAGATCATTAATTATTAAAAACTTCGAGATTATTCAGTTAGTGTACTTATATTGAAAATTATTGTTATATTAAGGAATATATTGTATTTTTGGAAACCTCTTTTTCACACACATTGTGTGTGTGTGTGTGTGTGTGTGTGTTTGTGTGTGTTTGTGTGTGTGTGTTCATTCATATGTGTGAATTTGGGTGTACATATGTCACGGCATTCTT
Organism: Peromyscus eremicus; assembly: GCF_949786415.1. Taxonomy (NCBI): domain Eukaryota; kingdom Metazoa; phylum Chordata; class Mammalia; order Rodentia; family Cricetidae; genus Peromyscus; species Peromyscus eremicus. The sequence goes on from NC_081439.1 coordinate 125,244,514, forward strand.
TAGAACTCATAGGCCAGTGTCATTTGTCATCACCTTTCTTCTACTTTGTTTGAAACAGTGTCTATTTGGGTTTTTTTTTTGACCATATGTATCAGATTTACTGTCCACAGAGCTTCTGGACATTCATCTGTCTCAGTATCCCATCTTGCTTTAGCTAAGATTCCAGATGCTCGTGTTACATGTCTGGCTTTTACATGGAGGTCTGAATGAAACTCCTCACACTTGTTCAAAAATCACTTTTCCCAACTGAGCCATCTTCCAAAACTGAAAAAAAAAACATTTGAGTTGTATGATTTCACATTCATTCATTTAATAGATCTTTCTCACATTAATGATTACAAATTTCCCAAATGAGCTTCTACACATAAACTAATCCATTTTTCACATTGATGACTCTTGCTTCAGTAACTTCTTGAATAAAAAGTATTTTGACACTGATTGCTAAACAATATAGAAAATTATAGTTGGACAATAATCATATTTCATGGGAATCATGGGTTTGGACAAGTTTCTTTTGTCAGTTTCTGAAACATCAAGGAGAAAAAAAAACTTAGAGTTGATTAATCTAATGTTTTGTCCAAAATTTTTACAGCTATATTTACTTAACCAGATATTTTTAATTTATATTTCAATATGTATATTGATATAAATGAGCATATTTTTGAAATGAATAACATTATTAAACAGGTTAATATTTAAAACTAAGTACAAAGTGAATTTGAGATGATAATGTTTTGATAAATTTCAAAATTAAAGTTTGCTCTAGTTTGAGATTCCGTACCTGTAGTGCTAAACAGCTAAACAAAATGATACATTATAAATATGTGCTTTTAATAGGTGCCATGTTTAAGAAGTAGAATATTACTGAAAATTGCTAATGATTATGAAAATAAAACTCGAAGTAAGAACAATGATTCAGTAAGTCATATGGTTAAAGTTGAGCATGGAGAATCAAAGAATATATGCTGTAGGATGGTCTGTATATCAAGTGTGTTGCTGATTGGTCAATAAATAAATCACTGATTGGCCAGTGGCCAAGCAGGAAGTATAGGCAGGACAAGGAGGAGAGAATAAAACTGGGAAGTGGAAGGCTGAGTCAGAGAACTGACAGCTGCCACTATGACAAACAGCATTTGAAGATGCCGGTAAGCCACGAGCCATGTGGCAAGGTATAGATTTATAGAAATTAATTTAAGCTGTAAGAACAGTTAGCAAGAAGCCTGCTACAGCCATACAGTCTGTAAGCAATATAAGTCTCTGTGTATACTTGGTTGGGTCCGAGTAGCTGTGGGACTGGCAGGTGAGAGAGATTTGCCCTGACTGTGGGCTAGGTAGGAAAACTCTAGCTACAAATGGCTCCCAACATGTTGGCAAGAGTTTCCACCTAAAACCTGAGAAAAGATTCTAAAACGGAGCTAAAAACAGCTTCCTAATGGTCTCTCTCAAATGAGCAGCAGCTGCCAGTTTGAGCTACTGGTGAGTTCCTGGTGTGCGTGCTCCACCTGCAGTATGGCGGGAATGAGGCCTCTACAAGTGGCACATTAAGCTGCGTGGTGGATTTGGCCTTTGCTAGTACAAAACAAAAAAAAGAGGTTTCTGGGCTACACGCTGCTTGAATAAAAGCATAGACACACAATAGCTCCCAGAGCTGGTGGTAAATGTACCACTGCCATGTTGGGAAGCTGAGGTGGGCGGAGCCATCAGCCATAGCTCCATTTCAGTCTTACAAATGCCGCAGTTTAAAGCAATAGATTCAAAATAAGACAGATTCAGATGTAATAGTTTACAATGTGTGTAAAATATACCATAGGCTTGAAAGAGACAAAAAAGTGATATATACAGTTATATAAACAAATACATAGTTTTAAAAAATAAAGTCTTTAAAGAGACAGTAAAATTAATATAAAATATAAGCCACGTAAAGATGAATATTACACAGAGAATCTGAATTGTGTTGTCTTTGGGATTTTTAACTGCATAAAAACATTTGATTGTAAAAGCTGTTGAGTTATGCCAATATGTATATTTTAATGATACCTTGACTTCAAAATTTGGATGTAAGGATGTGTTGCTTTGGAAAGGAGACTCTGCTTTTGTTCCCACAAAAAGCCAGAGGCTATGGATTTGTTCCAGATTAAGATACATCAGGTTTGACCAGCCAAGACCCCCTGAAAGGTCTCCGATGACACCATGCCCCAGATGATCCAACATCCAGAATGGTTTGAAGGCAACTGGCTCAGACGATACACCTTCATGGACTATTCCATAATGCTAAAATTTCTTTGTGTCCCCATAAGATACAACACCTCCTTCCAGCAGGAAGTAGTAAGAGAAGCTACACCTAAATTCCCAAATTATATGTAATTTTACTTTGTTAAGGTTCAAACCTTCCTTTTTGAAAAAAAAAAAGAAAAGGGGAAGTGCTGTGGGATGATCTGTATGTCACATGTGTTGCTGATTGGTCAATAAATAAATCACTGATTGGCCAGTGGCCAGGCAGGAAGTATAGGCAGGACAAGGAGGAGAATAAAGCTGGGAAGTGGAAGGCTGAGTCAGAGACACTGCTAGCCGCCATGATGACAAACAGCATGTGAAGATGCCGGTAAGCCACGAGCCATGTGGCAAGGTATAGATTTATAGAAATGGATTAATTTAAGCTGTAAGAACAGTTAGCAAGTAGTCTGCCACGGCCATAAAGTTTGTAAGCAACATAAGTCTCTGTGTTTACTTGGTTGGGTCTGAGCAGCTGTGGGACTGGCAGATGAGAGAGATTTGCCCTGACCATGGGTCAGGCAGGAAAACTCTAGCTACAAATATATATATATATATATATATATATATATATATATATATATATATATATATATATATATTTATATATATGTATGTGTGTGTATGAATTTAAATTTAGGCATTTAGGCTGACTCATGATTTCTCTCAAAAAATTGGTAAAATAGATGTTCTATTCAACAAGTAGAGAACAATTGGGGAAAAGGTGCACTATGAAGAAAACATACTAAATTATACTGAAATAGTATATCTGCACCCTTTCAACAGCCTGAGTTTCATGAGCCATGGACACAATTTTTAATGTATTGTTTTATTCTCAAGTATCATCTACTATTATCATGTCTCAAATATGTATTGTTCATGCTAATAAAAGAACATTCTTAGATTTCTAATTGGGTATAAAGGATGAGTGTTGATTACATTTCCTATTAGTAAGCTGTTATGGGGATTAGGATATAGTGAGTTCAATATTACACACTCGATGTGGAGGGGAGGGTCCTATTTTTTACATAATGGAATTGGTCAAGATCCAAATATATGCATTTATCTGGAGGTTAGAGAAATGATTTTAGACACACATACACACACACACACACACACACACACACACACACACACACTGAATTTAATTAGCAATTAAATAGTCTTTAGTACTATTTGGGTAAGCAAAATAACCCTGGCTAAGTACAGAGATGAGAGTAAAAAAAACATTTATAGAGAATAAATGGTTTTCAAGTGTCTATAGGATGATTTCTGAGGAAAATAAGTAGAAAAATACAGAATAAATATATGGGTGTACCTACGCAGAGAAATAAGGCCTGTTGAGCAGCAATGTAGCTGTTATCATAGTGATTATTCATTGAATTCATTGTATGAATCCAGGGGGTTCCTTAGATGATTACCTTATTATATCTTTATGAACAACTTCAGGAGGTATACAAATACTATAGTAAGCTCCCCACCCAGTAGATAAATAAAACAAAGTACTCAGAGTTTATTTAACTAGCCCAACATTAAAGTAAGTGAAATTACCTGGAAATGTAGTAACTAAAGACCCTACTTTCTTAACTAATCCCAAGAGAGCTTCATTAGAAGTCTATCTCAGAAGAAAGTAGTTAATGAGGTTAGAGCAAAGAATGGCATTATGAGAAAGGCCAAAATGTATTCAACTAAACTTAGCAAATGGAGCTCATGAGTGAGATTTTGTTACAATCAGTTCATTAGAAGTCAAAGAAACACAGAGTGAAAATAGTAATTGCAAAACACAAGAAGCTTTACTGAGTAAGAAAGGAGAGAGAGAGAGACAATTTTCAACATGAGAAGGAATTAAGTATGTTCAATTTTCAAATAGGAGAAAAATAGAAAACATATTAAGATTTAGCAAGTCTTCTAAGTTAACTTATGCTTGAGTCACAGTGACTTTTCCTTATGTTTCTGTAAAAATGTCACACTGATGTATATTTCTACAATTTCACTCTTTATATCTAAGGGTCAGATCCTCACTCTCACCTCCATTTACCAGGCAGAGGAATAGAAGGTCAAGAGTATGAGTGGAAATAGAGGGATAGAGGGAGAGAGAGAGAGAAGAGGAAGGGAGCAGGAAGAAGAAATTTTCTATTTCCGTTTTTGTGCACAGGAAGGTAGAGACAAATCTTAATTTGGACTTCTAATTCCTTGTTCAACTAATCATAAATACTGAGGAGTTGCTACCTCCAAGGGTCATTGTGACAACGGCATTAAAGCTTTCACTGACATTTAAAAGAGTCCCTGTTGGTATGTCTGTGTGGTAAGCTTCAGTGTTTAATGAAAGAGAAGAAACAAATCATTAGAGAAAAACACAGTAAGAGACAAACCCAGAATGAAATGTGGCATTCTTTCAGTAATCAGTGGGATGAGATCCCATTCTTGCACAACTCTTGGAAAGAGGATGTGGCATTGCCAGACCAAAAATATTTTTGTGAGTCCCTAGGTAATTTTATATTACTATATCCTAATAGCTTTAGTTTTATTGGTATTAGAGTGTTACCACTGTCATTGTTTTTCTTTTTTCATTCACTATTATGAATTGAAATTACTTCATTAACTTCTATATTGCAATATTTATTGTTGCTGGAGAATTTCTCTCCAGCTCCCGCCACCAAGTCCCGCCAGTTCCAGAGCCCACTTATAAAATAAACACACAGACTCTTACATTAGTTAAACTGCTTGGCCATTAGCTTAGGCCTGTTATTGTCTAGCTCTTACTCTTATATTTAGCCCATTTCTATTAATCTTTACTTTGCCACATGGCTCATGGCTTACTGGTACCTTACATCTTCCTTGTCCTCATGGCGGCTGGCAGTGTCCCTCCCCGACTCAGCCTTCCACTTCCCAGAATTCTTTTCCTTGTCCCGCCTATACTTCCTGCCTAGCCAATGGCCAATCAGTGATTTATTTACTGACCAATCAGCAACACACTTGACATACAGACCATCCCACAGCACTTCCCCTTTTCTTTTCTTAAAAAGGAAGGTTTTAACTTTAACATAGTAAAATTACATATAACAAAACAATTATCAAGCAAGAATTACAGTTACAATATTAAAGAAGAGATCCTATCTATCTTATATTTGTAAGTTTAAGGTTTTATATCTAACTTATCTTTTATTATAACTAAGGAAAATTGTAAGTATCTAGTCTTTAACCACATCAAAGACCTCAGAAGGATATAACATTGCCTGAGAAATGGGAGAAGGATGCAAGCAACTTTTGGGAGTCTTGCAGGGTAGACAGAGACAGCTGAGCCTGGACAGTCATGCAAAGTTTTCTTGTAAAGTTGGGGCATCTGTCTTCAGCCCACAGGCCTAGAGTCTCTTATTCACTTTTTTCTGTGTCTTGTAGAATGTCTGGCAGTTTTCTCTGCAAAGCAGGAACCTGAAGGACCGTTTTGTCAAGCAAAGTTCAGTGGTCACCTTTCTATGGGTCCTGCATGTCCAGTTGATCAAGCAGTCCAGGCAAGAACAGTTTCTTGCCCAAATGGCTATTTTTGTCAAGGTGAAGATAAACTCCATATGGAGTGTCTTCGATGCCCATCCTCCTCTCTGAAGTAAATCGGTGCTGTCAGGAGCAGACATGTCTCACTGTCCAAAAAGTCTAAACTTTTAAAACATTTTAAATGCCATATTCTGTAGGTCTTTGAAGTGTTTGAAGACTACCTATCTATCTGAAATATATCTATGTATACCTAGAAGACTTAACTAACATGGCTACAAATATTATTATCATAGATGACTAATTATTAATCTATTTTTTAATTATCCATTATAATTTTAAATGAGTTACATAAACATAATACCTCAAACAAGAATAGAAATATATATACAGTATAACAAAATTAAGTTTAAATTTGTATCAATAAACTAAAATCTATAGCAATGTAAAACATTTTAAACAAGTTGTTACTCTTTCAAAGTAGGTTCATTAATCTATCCTTTCATCCTATCATATCTAAACTATCCCCTTTTTTTCTTTAGAAAGAGATTGTATTTATAATCAACCTGATTTAAATAAAAATATTGTTTTTTCTCTGTCCCACACCAGAGGGCTCTTCTGATTTGGGACACAAGAATCTCTTAACCATTTTTTTTTTTTTTTTTTTTTGAGCAATATGTCTGGGTTTAGAGGGGGAGTGAGCCAATTCCATCTCTAAAGCCAGCTTGGTATATTTGGGAATTTGGGCGTAGCTTCTCTTACTACTTCCTGCTGGAGGGGGGCGCTGTATCTTCTGGAGACAGAAAGAAAATTTTAGGATCATGGAGTAGTCCGTGAGGCTGTATATCTGAGCCAGTTGACTTGAAACCATTCTGGATGTTGAATCATCTGGGCCATGGTGTCATTGGAGACCTTTCAGGGGGTCTTGGCTGGTCAAACCTGATGTATCTTAATCTGGAACAAATCCATAGTCTCTGGCTTTCTGTGGAAACAAGAGCAGAGACTCTTTTCCAAAGCAACATATCCTTATATCCAAATTTTGAAGTCAAGATACCTTTAAAATATACATTTTGGCATAACTCAACAGCTTTTACAATCAAATGTTTTTCTGTAGTTACGAATATCAAAGAGAACATAATCCAGATTCTCTGTGTGGTAGTCATCTTTACGTGGCTTATTTTTTATACTACCTTTACTGTCTCTTTAAAGACTTTATTTTTTAAAACTATGTATTTGTTTCTATAACTCTATATATCACTTTTTTTGTCTCTTTCAAGCCTACGTATCTTTTATATACATTGTAAACTATTACATCTGAATCTGTCTTATTGTGAATCTCTTGCCTTAAACTGCAGCAGCTGTGGCTGCTGGCTCCGCCCACCTCAGCTTCCCAACATGGCGGCGGTCCGCTTTCCGCCAGCTCTGGGAGCCATAACTCTCAGAAATAGTGGGTCTACACTTTTACCAAAGTAGCGTGTAGCCCAGAAACCTCTTTTTTTGTTTTGTACTAGCAAAGGCTAAATTCACCACACAGTTTAATGTGTTACTTGCAGAGGCCTCATTCCCACCATACTGCAGGTCGAGAGCGCACGCTAGGAACCCGCCAGTAGCTCAAACCGGCAGCTGCCGCTTATTTGAGAGAGACAATTAGGAAGCTGTTTTTAGGTCCGTTTTAGAATCTTTTTACTCAGGTTTTAGGTGGAAACTCTTGCCAACACGTTGGGCGCCATTTGTTGCTGGAGAATTTCTCTCCAGCTCCCGCCACCAAGTCCCGCCAGTTCCAGAGCCCACTTATAAAATAAACACACAGACTCTTACATTAGTTAAACTGCTTGGCCATTAGCTTAGGCCTGTTATTGTCTAGCTCTTACTCTTATATTTAGCCCATTTCTATTAATCTTTACTTTGCCACATGGCTCATGGCTTACTGGTACCTTACATCTTCCTTGTCCTCATGGCGGCTGGCAGTGTCCCTCCCCGACTCAGCCTTCCACTTCCCAGAATTCTTTTCCTTGTCCCGCCTATACTTCCTGCCTAGCCAATGGCCAATCAGTGATTTATTTACTGACCAATCAGCAACACACTTGACATACAGACCATCCCACAGCAATTTATTTGTAGGGAAGAATGCTGAAATACTAATCTTTGTTCCTCAGTGTGTATTAGGCTCTCCAAATGCTTTAAACTTTTAGAGTATATTTTGAGCAATTTGATTAGAATTTGCTTTAGAATAGTCCTGGTAATTTTTAACATGTGCAAACACAGTTTTCATCACATTTTACAATAGTAGTCAAAATTATTTCAATTTTTCCCCAATCTTCCTTTGAGAAACATGAACATTAAGCCTATCAGAACAGGATTGCAGATCAATGATGCCCTTTCTCTTCGGTAAATTAGCACTTCTCCTCAGTATAATTTTGTATGATTTCTTCTACTCATTCTTTACTTTAAATAATGCTTTTTAAATGTATCTAATGTGCTGCTCATATCATGCATTGCATTCTTGACATTTGAAATTGAATCTTTCACATTCCACTGTTTTAGTTGATTCATTTAAAGTTATTATGATGTCTTCATTATTTTTTTAATTAGTGCATATATTTTTAGTAACTATTTTAATGTCTTTGCTAATTTTTTTAAAATATTTTTATTTATAATTAATTTAATTTGACATATCAGCCACAGATTCCTCTATCCTCCCTCCTCCCACCACCCATCCTTCCCCCCAATACACCCCCCATTCCCACCTCCTCCAGGGCAAGGTCTCCCCTGGGGAGTCAGCCCAGCCTGATGAATTCAGATGAGACAAGTCCAGTCCCCTCCTGCCTACGCCAAGGCTGAGCAAAGTGTCTCAGCATAGGCCCTAGGTTCCAAAAAGCCAGCTCATGTACCAAGGACAGGTCCTGGTCCCACTGCCTGGGGGCCTCCTAAACAGTTCAAGCTCATCAACTGTTTCACTTATCCAGAGGGCCTGGTCCAGTTCCATGGGGGCTCCTCAGTTATTGGTTCACAGTTCATGTGTTTCCGCTAGTTTGTCTGTTTGTCCCTGTGCATTTTCCAATCACAGTCTCAATATCTTTTGCTCATATAATCCCTTCTCTCTCTCACCAATTGGACTCCTGGAGTTCCACCTGGGGCTTGGCCATGGATCTCTGCATCTGCTTCTGTCAGTCACTGGATGAGAGTTCTATCATGACAGTTAGGGTGTTCAGCCATCCAATCACCAGAGTAGGTCAGCTCAGGCACTCTCTCAACCATTCCCAGTAGTCTATTGTGAAGGTGCCCCAGCCAGCAGGGCTTCAACTGGTACTCGATCACCCTAAGGATGGAATGTAGAGACAGGAGACACAAAGGAAATACACCAAGTCAAGATTCTGACCAAGGTACAACTTTATTTTTTCTCCAGGAGGGTTTATATAGTTCCTGCAGGGTGGGGGGAGCAAAAAGCTGTCATCTGCATAAGGTGGGGCAAGGTAACAGGATGTTTGTATAGGATGTTTACAGGGTGAAAGGGTCAAGGGCTCTGACTCAATGTCCTGTTGCTAGGCAACCTGACTGTAAGATGATCTAGTTCTCTGTCTTATCGGGGGTCTGTATTTTTCCACTAACTAGAGATTCTGTCCTTGTCCCTGACATCTCCCCCTTCTTAGTAATAAATCTAAGGGCCAACATAAACCAGGTTTGAATGGTCTAAAAGGAGGGCTCTGAAAGAGGCTTTGCATGGAGGATTACAGAGGCTGTGTCCCTTTAAAGGTTGTGAAAAAAGGTCCAAGAGGGAATGTCTCTCCAGACTCAAGTACCACAGGAATCCCCATAGTATGGGAATCAATGGACCATGCAGTTTTTTGAGGGAGTGGAAATGGGTAAGTGCAAGGCTGCTACTGCACAACCGCTATGCAACAGGGCATATAATCCAGGCTCTTGGGATTTGGGGTACCATGGTCCCCAGCCTGTGCAGTCCCAGCTGCACTACAATCATGCCTTGAGTGAGCCTTTTTCTCACACACAGGTGCAGCCTCCCCTGAGTGAAGGGGTCTGTGTGGGGCATCTCACATCAGGGGAAATTTCAACCCTGGAGTCCTGCATATCAAAGCGGTGGTAATGAACCTGGATCTGCCTGGCCCACAAGTCTGTTATTTGGCTTAGGATGAACCAAGTGAGCCAGGAAAGTGCCCATTGCCCAAAGGCAAGGACCAGGAGCAGGCCTACAACAGGTCCTAAGAGGGAGGAAAGAAGGGTCATTAGCCAAGGGGAGTTGGAAAATCAATTCTAGAACCACCCAAGCTCTTGTTCTCCTTTTCTTTTTCTCTTTTTCTAGTCTTTTTCTAACCTACCATAATGTCCCTAACTACCCTGGTGTGGTCTGTAAAGAAGCAACATTCCTCTTTGAGCCCAGTACAAAGGCCACCCTGTTGTAGACAGAGGAAATCCAGGCCTCTCCTGTTCTGTAAAACTACCTCAGCTAGGGAGGAAAGGGATGACTCGAGGGCAGAATTTCCCCATTCAAGTTGGACAATATCCTCATCTATGGACAGTCGAAGTTCAGAGTAATGTTGGTTGGACAGGACCAGAGAGGCAATTCCTATGCCTCTTCCTGCTGCTCCAACCCCCAGGAGGACTGCTAAGGTGATGGCAGTAACAGGCTCCTGTCAAGGCAGTCATCTCAGCGTGGCTTCACTTCCTAGAGACCTAGGAATTGATCAGAGGAATAATAGGTTAGTCTAGGTGGAAGGGACCTAAGTGCCCTGAGTGGCAACATAGTGACCTGACCCAGTGATCTGCAGGTGCACTACATATGATGGGATTGGTGGGGTTTCTCTGCCATCAGTGTTACAGGATTTTTTATTTATTTATTTTTTTTTTGTTTTGTTTTTTCAAGACAGGGTTTCTCTGTGTAGCTTTGCACCTTTCCTGGAACTCACTTGGTAGCCCAGGCTGGCCTCGAACTCACAAAGGTCCGCCTGGCTCTGCCTCCCGAGTGCTGGGATTAAAGGCGTGCACCACCACGCACGGCCAGGATTTTTTAAAAGAGTATCATTATATAAAAGAGTATCATTATAAGCAGAAGGTTAGAATCAACTGAGCAAGGAAGATTTGGGTCTATGGCACATGCATGTGCCTAGTACAAGGCATCTTCTACCATTGCACCAGTGAGGATGATGAGGGCTCCTGCGCTGATCATCCTGCTCCTACTCCCAATCCAACTGCTGTACCCGCCAGTCCTTTATGGGTGCCCTCTTTCTGGTGCTACCCTGTTTGCTGTGCTACCTGCCAGCCACAGGCTGTGTCAAGCTGGACCAACATGGCTATGACCACCTGTGACAACAAGGCCAGCAAGTCCGACAAGCCTTTCTGACACTTTGGATGAAAATTCAACACTGCCCTTGGAAACATGACCCCTGCTGTCAGACTGGATTTGTGACAAGCAGTGTCCCTGCTCAGCCCAGAACGTGATTGACTATGGGACTTGTGTACTGTGTGAAAGGTCTCAAACACAGTTTGCTGTAAAGTTCCCACTGTCTCCCCACAGGATCTCTGAAAAGCCAACATAGCATTATTAATCAGTAATAAAGATCATTTCCCCATCTTTTTTTTTTCACGTGCCATTCTAACTGACACGCTTACTAGGGCTCAGCCAATGGAACTCCAAAGAAAGGGAACCGAAGTTGGTGACCCACATACTACATAAGCTAAATCAACAGCCATTCTTTTCATAAAAAGGTGGAGCAGAGTGATAACAGAGCTAAAAGGCTGGTGGGGGTTGCTTTGGGCAAGGACAATAGCCTAGAGGGCTTGCCGGAGGGACAGCATTTGAAACAGAATAAGTTTCCTCAGGAGAGGGGCTATCTCTCCTGGGCAGTTCAGGTATATTTACAGCTCTAATTAGGCATTCTAGTAACCATCTGGGAGCAGAGTGTATCTCTTTTATGGCACCATTAACTGGATTTAGTCTTTCTGTGATGATCAGCAATGGTGTTAATGCTGAATGTTCTCCTACCTCACATCATGAGAATCAGAATCTGTTGCCCCCCCCCCAGACCTCCCTCCCCCTGCTGGCCCCTGTGACTCTATCCCCATGAATGAAGGAGCCAGCAGGCTCCAAGGTGGAAAGGCCCTCCCCTCCACCCTCCAAATTTTGATCTTCCAAACCCCCTGAGGGGCCGTTCTGGGCGGCCACCTCGGATGAGTCCTCAGAGGTCTGGTTCTGGGTAATAGGAAATGCCAGAACAGGCTGAGGCTTACTTTTTGATTTAATAGGTTTTTGAGATGGTTTTAGCCAGCCGGGAGCCACCACTTCAAGGGCAAGATCTTTAAGTTCTTTGTCAAGAATTTTCAATTCCCTTCAAAGCTCAATATGTTCCCTGCAAGCCTGGAGGGCCCTTTGCAGTGAGCCGAGATCTGGGACAGGGGGAGTCAACTCATCAAGAATGGGCCTGCAAAAGTGGGAAGACAGAGACACATGGGGGGGCATTGCAGAAGGGGGAACTGCCAGAGATTTTTGAGGTGGTATAAAAGGGCCCAAGGACTCCTGTTTTAAGGGGAGATTTTTGCAGGGGGTCAGTCTGGATTGTGGTAACAGGGTGCCCCTTTCTCCAGGAAAGCCTCCTTGGTGGGGTCTAGAGGGGAGTTAGAGGTAAAATTATTAGCAGAGGGATAAAGATGGGCAGGGTCAGACTCCTGAGTATTCCTAGCTTAAAAAGACATGAGCATCCCCTCTTCCATAGAGCGCAGGTCGTGATCCGAGGGACAGACGGAAGGAGGAAGAAAAAGCACTCAGGGGATCTTAAGGCAGGTAGAGGGGGAGTGGAAGGCTTCTTTTAAGACTTTTTTTTCTATGTTAATAAACTCTTGTATGTCAGGGGAATGTTTATAGACCCTAAGAATGTCATTAATAATCAAAAAAGGCTTTAAGGTCTTTTTTCTTTACCCTAGTTCCTTGTCTTGAGGGGCTCTTTTAGGCCAGAAATGAATAAATCTTGTGACAAATTGCCTGTCCCATGGCTCGTCACTTTCTTACCTGCATCGTCTTCGCTCTCCTCTGGGATCGCGTCCTGAACCGGGCGATTTCAGGGGGAATCCAACAACTTTACCAAGGCCTTGGTCTTTCCTCCAGGAGATGACATTCCAAATCCTCAAGAGGTGGTTTCATCCACATTGGGCGCCAGGTGCCCCAGCCAGCAGGGCTTCAACTGGTACTCCACCACCCTAAGGATGGAATGTAGGGACAGGAGACACAAAGGAAATACACCAAGTCAAGATTCTGATCAAAGTGTAACTTTATTTTTCTCCACAAGGGTTTATATAGTTCCTACAGGGTGGGGGGAGCAAGAAGCTGTCATCTGCATAAGGTGGGGCAAGCTAACAGGATGTTTGTATAGGATGTTTACAGGGTGAAAGGGTCAAGGGCTCTGACTCAATGTCCTGTTGCTAGGCAACCTGACTGTAAGATGATCTAGTTCTCTGTCTTATCAGGGACTGTATTTGTCCACTAATTAGAGCTTCTGTCCTTGTCCCTGACATGAAGGTATCTTTGTGGATTTCTGGGGACCTATCTAGCACTCTGCTTCTTCCTATTCCCATGGAGTCTTCATTTATCATGGTATCTCTTTCCTTGCTCTCCCACTCTGTTCCTGATCCAGCTGGGACCTTCCATACCCCTAAGCTCTCTTTCCCCTGAAGCTTGCCCTCCAATACCTCCCCTTGCCCTCAGTTTGCTCATGTAGATCTTATCCATTTCTCTGTCATTGCTTGATCCCTGTGTCTTTCTTAGGGTCCTCTTTACTAGGTAGCCTCCCTGGAGTTGTGAGTTGCAGTCTGGTTGTCCTTTGCTTTACATCTAATATCCACTTAAGAGTGAGTACATACCATGTTTGTCTTTCTGAGTCTGGGTTATCTCACTCAGGATGATATTTTCTAGTTCCATCCATTTGCCTGCAAGTCTCATGATGTCATTGTTTTTGTCTGCTGAGTAACAATTCATTGTGTATATGTCTGACATTTTATTTATCCATTCTTCAGTTGAAGGGCATCTAGGTTGTTTCCAGGTTCTAGATATTACAAATAATGCTGCCATGAACATAGGTGAGCATGTGTCCTTGTGGTATGATTGAGCATTCCTTGGGTATATGCCCAAGAGTGGTATAGCTGGGTCTTGAGGGAAGCTGATACCCAATTTTCTAAGAAAGCACCATATTGATTTTCAACGTGGTTGTACAAGCTTGCATTCCCACCAACAGTGGAGGAGTATTCCCCTTGTTCCACATCCTCTCCAACATAAGCTGTCTTCAGCGTTTTTGATCTTAGCCATTCTGACAAGTGGAAGATGGTATCTCAGAGTCATTTTGATTTGCATTTCCCTGATGACTAAGGATGTTGAGCAGTTCTTTAAATGTCTTTCAGCAATTTGAGCTTCTTCTATTGAGAATTATCTGTTTAGCTCTATAGCCTATTTTTTAACTGGACTGTTGGATATTTTGATGTCAAATTTCTTGAGTTCTTTATATGTTCTGGATATCAGCCCTCTGTCAGATGTGGGTTTGGTGAAGATCTTTCTCCATTCTGTAAGCTGTCATTTTGTATTGTTGACCGTGTCTTTTGCTCTACAAAAGCTTTTTAGTTTCGAGAGGTCCCATTTATTAATTGTTTTTCTCAGTGTCTGTGCTACTGGTGTTATATTTAGGAAGTGACCTCCTGTGTCATTGCATTCAAGACTACTTACTACTTTCTCTTCTATCAGGTTCAGAGTAACTGGATTTATGTTGGGGTCTTTGGTCCACTTGGACTTAAGTTTTGTGCATGGTGACAAATACGGATCTAAGTGCAGTCTTCAACATGTTGACATCCAGTTAAGCCAGCACCATTTGTTGAAGATGCTTTCTCTTTTCCATTGTATAATTTTGGCTTCTTCATCGAAAATCTTATGTTCATAGGTGTGCAGTTAAGTGTCAGGGTCTTCAGTGCAGTTCCATTGGTCCACATATTGGTTTTTATGCCAGTACCAAGCTGTTTTTATTACTGTAGCTCTATAGTACATCTTGAAGTCAGGGATGGTGATGCCTCCAGAGGTTGTTTTATTGTACAGGATTCTTTTGGCTATCCTTATATCCCCTTGATCTCCTTATGTTGTCTTATTGCTCTGGCTAGAAACTCAAGTACTATATTGAATAAGTATGGGGAGAGTGGACAGCCTTGTCTTGTTCCTGATTTTAGTGGAATCGCTTTGAGTTTTTCTCCATATACTTTGATGTTAGCTGTTGGCTTTCTGTAAATTGTCTTTATTATGTTTAGGTATGTTCCCTGTGTTCCTGATCTCTCCAAGACCTTTATCATGAAGAGGTATTGGATTTTGTCAAAGGCATTTTCAGCATGTAAGGAAGCAATCATGTAGTTTTTTTTCTTTCAGTTTGTTTATATGGTGTATTACATTGGCAGACTTTTGTATGTTGAACCACCCTTACATCCCTGGGGTGAAGCCTACTTGATCATGGTGGATAATTGTTTTGATATGTTCTTGGATTCTGTTTTTCCAATATTTTTTGAGTATTTTTGCATCAATGTTCATGAGCGAGATTGGTCTGTAGTTGTCTTTCTTTGTTGCATCTTTGTTTGGCTTGGGAATCAGGGTAATTGTAGAAGTAGTTTGGTAACGTTCCTTCTGTTTCTACTGTGTGGAACAATTTAAAGAGTATTGGTATTATCTCTTCTTTGAAGATCTGGTAGAATTCTGCATTGAAACCATCTGGTCCTTGGCTTTTTTTGGTTGGGAGATTTTATTGACTGTTTCTATTTCCTTAGGGGTTATTGGTCAATTTAAATAGTTTATCTAGTCTTGATTTAACTTAGGTATATGGTACCTATCCAGAAAATTATCCATTTCTTTTAGATTTTCCAGTTTTGTGGAGTATAGGTTTTTGAAGTATGACCTGATAATTCTCTGGATTTCCTCATTGTCAGTTGTTATGTCTCCCTTTTCATTTCTGATTTTGCTAATTTGAATGCTCTCTCTCTCTGCCTTTTGGTGAGTCTGGATAAGGGCTTGTCTATCTTGTTGATTTTCTCAAAGAACCAACTCTTTGTTTCATTGATTCTTTGTATTGTTCTCTTTGTTTCTATTTTATTGATTTCAGCTCTCAATTTGATTATTTCCTGGAGTCTATTCTTCCTGGGTAACTTTGCTTCTTCTTGTTCTAGGACTTTCAGGTGTACTGTTAAGTCACTAGTGTGAGATTTTTCTAACTTCTATATGTGGGCATTTAGTGCTATGAACTTTCCTCTTAGCACTGCTTTCATAGCTTCCTATAAGTTTGAGTATGTGGTATATTCATTTTTATTGATCTCTAGGAAGTCTTTAATTTCTTTCCTTATTTCTTCTTTGACCCATTGCTGATTCAGTTGAGCATTATTCACTTTCCATGAGATTGTAAGCTTTCTGTAAATTTGTTGTTGTTGAAATCTAACTTTAAACCATGGTGGTGTAATAGAACATGGGAGGTTATTCCAATTGTTTTGTGTCTGTTGAGATTTGCTTTTTGGCTGAGTATGTGGCCAATTTTAGAGAAGGTTCCATGGGGTGCTGAGAAGTCATATTCTTTTTTTTTTTGTTAGGATGGAATGTTCTGTAGATATCAATCAAAAGCATTTGAGCCATAACATCAGTTAAGCCTCTTATTTCTCTGTTAAGTTTCAATTTTGCAGATCTGTCCAGTGGTGAGAGTGGGGTGTTGAAGTCTCTCACTATTAATGTGTGGGGTTTTATGTGTGGTTTAAGGTTTAGTAATATTTCTTTTACATATGTGGGTGCCCTTGTGTTTGGGGCGTAAATGTTCAGAATTGAAACTTCATCTTGGTGGACCTTTCCTGTGATGACTATGTAATGCCCTTCATGATCTCTTTTGATTGATTTTAGTTCGAAGTCTATTTTGCTGGATATTAGGATGACTACACCAGCTTGCTTCTTAAGACCATTTGAAGAATAGTGTGGGTATTTTGATGGGGATTGCATTGAATTTGTACATTGCTTTTGGTAAGATTGCCATTTTTACTATGTTAATCCTGCCTATCAAATAGCATGGGAGATCTTTCCATTTTCTGACATCTTCAATTTCTTTTTTCAGGGACTTAAAGTTCTTGTCATATAGGTCCTTCACTTGCTTAGTTAGTGTTACCCCAAGGTATCTTATTTTATTTGTGGCTATTGTAAAGGGTGATGTATCTCTGATTTCTTTCTCAGCTTGTTTGTCAATTGTATATAGGAGGGATACTTATTTTTTTGAGTTGATCTTGTATCCTGTTATGTTGCTGAAGGTGTTTATAAGCTGTATCAGTTTCTTGGTTGAATCTTTGGGGTTACTCAGGCAAATGGATGGATCTAGAAAAAAACATCCTGAATGAGGTAACCCAGACTCAGAAAGACAAACATGATATATATTCACTCATAAGAGGATACTGGATGTATAACAAAGATGACTAGACTACTACTCACAACTCCAGGGAGGCTACCTAGAAAACAGGACCCTAAGAAAGCCACAGGGATTGCCCAATGACAGAGAAATGGATGACCTCTACGTGAACAACCTGGACATTAGTGGGGGTAATGAAGGGCAAGTTTCAAGGGAAACAGAGCTTAGGGGAGTGGGAGATCCCAGCTGGATTAAGAACAGAGAGGGAGAACAAGAAATAAGAGACTATGATAAATGAAGACCACATGAGAATAAAAAGAAGCAAAGTGCTAGAGGTCCACATAAATCCACAAAGATACCTCCACAATAGACTACTGGCAATGGTTGAGAGAAAGCCTGAACTGCCCTACTGTGGTGATAAGATGGCCAAACACCCTAATTGTTGTTCTAGAAATCTCATCCAAAGACTGAGGAAACTGGATGCAGAGATCCACGGCCAGGCCCCTGGTAGAGCTCCAGGAGGCCAGGTGGAGAGAAAGAGGAGGGTTTGTATGAGTGAGAATTGTTGAGACCAAGGTTGGAAAAAGCACAGGGACAAATAGACAAACTAGTGGAAACACATGAACTATGAACCAATAGCTGAGGAGTCCCCAACTGGATCAGGCCCTATGGGTAAGTGAGACAGTTGTTGAATTCTTTGGGAGGCATCCAGGCAGTGGGACCTGGACCTGTCCTCAGTGTATATGCTGGCTGTTTGGAACCTGGGGCTTATGCAGGGACAATTAGCTCAGCCTGGGAGCAGGGGACTGGACCTTCCTGAACTGAATCTACCAGGTTGAACACAATCCCCAGGGGAGTCTATGCCCTGGAGGAGATGGGAATGAGGGGTAAGCTGGGGGAAGGCATGGGAGGTGTGGGGGGAGGACAAGGAAATCCGTAGTTGATATGTAAAATTAAATTAAATTATAAAATTACAAAAAAAAATTACAAAATAAAAGAAGACCATTTGACTGGAAATACTTCTCCCAGCCTTTTATTCTGAGCTAGTGACTATCTTCAAAATTGAGGTGTGTTTCTTTTATGCAGCAGAAAAATGAGTCCTGCTTTCGTATCCATTCTGTTAGCCTGTGTCTGTGTCTTTTTATAGGTGAATTAATTCCATTGATATTAAGGGATATTAATGACCAATGATTGTTAGTTTCTGTTACCTTTTGGTGGTAGTGTGTTTGTATTTCTCTTCTTTGGGGTTTACTGCTGTGGGGTTATATACTGCCTGTGTTTTCATGGGTGTATCTGACTTCCTTAGGTTGGAATTTTCCTTTCTAGTGCTTTCTGTTGGGCTGGATTTGTGGACAGGTATTGTTTAAATCTGGTTTTGTCTTGGAATGTCTTGTTTACTCCATCTATGATGATTGAAAGTTTTGCTGGATATATTAGTGCTGTAGGATGGTCTATATGTCAAATTCCTCTGATTGGTTTATAAATAAAACACTGATTGGCCAGTGGCTAGGCAGGAAGTATAGGTGGGACTAACAGAGAGTAGAAAAGAACAGGAAGGTGGAAGGAGTCATTGCCAGCCACCGCCATGACAAGCAGTATGTGAAGATGCCGGTAAGCCACGAGCTATGTTGCAAGGTATAGATTTATAGAAATGCATTAATTTAAGATATAAGAACAGTTAGCAAGAAACCTGGTACGGCAATACAGTTTGTAAGCAATATAAGTCTCTGTATTTACTTGGTTGGGTCTGAAAGGCTGCGGGTCTGCTGGGGCTTGGCAGGTTTCTGAGTTTCTGGAGTTTTTCTCCAGCTACAAATGGCGCCCAACGAGTTGGCAAGAGTTTCCGCCTAAAACCTGAGAAAAGATTCTAAAAGGGCGGTAAAAACAGCTTTCTAATTGTCTCTCTCAAATGAGCGGCAGCTGCGGGTTTGAAATAGTGGTGGGTTTCTAGCGTGCACACTGAACCTGCCATATGGCAGGAATGAGGCCTCTGAAAGTGGCACATTAAGCTGCGTGGTGGATTTAGCATTTGCTAGTACAAAACAAATAAAAAGAGGTTTCTGGGCTATACGCTGCTTGGATAAAGCATAGACCAACAATAGCTCCCAGAGCTGGTGGTAAATGTACCACCGTCATGTTGGGAAGCTGAGGTGGGCGGAGCCATCAGCCATAGCTCCATTTCAGTCTTACAAATGCCACAGTTTAAAGCAATAGATTCAAAATAAGACAGATTCAGATGTAGTAGTTTACAATGTGTGTAAAATATACCATAGGCTTGAAAGAGACAAAAAAGTGATATATACAGTTATATAAACAAATACATAGTTTTAAAAAATAAAGTCTTTAAAGAGACAGTAAAATTAATATAAAAAATAAGCCACGTAAAGATGAATATTACACAGAGAATCTGGATTGTGTTGTCTTTGGGATTTTTAACTGCAGAAAAACATTTGCTCGTAAAAGATGTGGAGTTAAACCAATATGTATATTTTAATGATACCTTGACTTCAAAATTTGGCTGTAAGAATGTGTTGCTTTGGAAAGAAGGCTCTGATTTTGTTTCCACAGAAAACCAGAGTCTATGGATTTGTTCCAGATTAAGATACATCAGGTTTGACCAGCCAAGACCCTCTGAAAGGTCTCTGATGACACCAAGGCCCAGATGACCCAACATCCAGAACCATTTCAAGGCTACTGGCTCAGATGATACCCCCTCATGGACTACTCCATAATTCTAACATTTTCTTTGTGTCCCTATAACATACAGTGCCCCCCTCCAGCAGGAAGTAGTAAGAGAAGATATGCCCAAATTCCCAAATATACCAAGCTGGCTTTGGAGATGTGTAAAAGTTAAAACCTTCCACTTAAAAAAAAAAAAAAAAAGAAAATAGGAACTGCTGTGGGATGGTCTATATGTCAAATTGCTCTGATTGGTCAATAAATAAAACACTGGCCTGTGGCTAGGCAAGAAGTATAGGCGGGACTAACAGAGAGGAGAAAAGAACAGGAAGGTGGAAGGAGTCACTGCCAGCCACCGCCATGACAAGCAGCATGTGAAGATGCTGGTAAGCCACGAGCCACGTGCAAGGTATAGATTTATAGAAATGGATTAATTTAAGATATAAGAACAATTAGCAAGAAGCCTGGTATGGCCATACAGTTTGTAAGCAATATAAGACTCTGTGTTTACTTAGCTGGGTCTGCCGGGGCTTGGTGGGTTTCTGAGTTTCTGGAGTTTCTCTCCAGCTACATATTAGTCTAGCCTGGCATCCTTGATCTCTTAGTGTCTGCATTAAATCTGTCCAGGTCCTTCTGGCTTTCAAAGTCTCCATTGAGAAATCGGGTGTTATTCTGATTGGTTTGCCTTTATAAGTCACTTGGCCTTTTTTCTTTGCTGATTTTAATATTCTTTCTTTATTTTGTAGGTTTAGTTCTTTAATTATTATGTGGTGAGGGGACTTTTTTGGGGGGACTAGTCTGTTTGGTGTTCTATAGGCTTCTTGTATCTTCATAGACATTTCCTTCTTTAAGTTGGGAAAGTTTTTTTCTGTGATCTTGTTGAATATATTTTCTGTGCCTTTGAGTTGGTATTCTCCTTCATTATTTCTTGAAACATTATGTTCTAAGTCTCTAATTCTTGCCAAATTCACTCTAATTTTTGTCTCTTAGCGTATATTGTTCCCTTAATAATCAACATTTTTTCCATCTTCACTTTGATTATCATTTTGTTTTCATATATTTTTTATGAAGCCTTTCCCCCTATTTATGAATTCATAAAATTTAAAATACTTTTAATATTTCACTACATGAAATTTAGCATTTATTTCAATACTGTTTGATACAAATTATTTTTCAGATAGCACATATCAATCTTTTGCATCCTCTGGAGGAGAGCTGGGAAGGATCAGAGGAACCAGAAGGGTCAGGGTCACCATGCAGCATGGTCCACAGAATCAACTGACTGGAACTCATGGGGGCTCATAGAGATCAGGGATCCTATAGGGGTCTGACCTGGGTCCCCTGTTCATATGTTGTGGTTGAGTAGCTTGGTGTTGTTGTGAGAGTCCTAACAGTGGAAGCTGGGGCTGTCTCTGACTCTTTTGACTGATTGTGGGACCCTTTTCCTCTCACTGGGTTGCCACGTCCAGCCTTGATGGGATAGTATGTGCTTGGTCTTATAGTAGCTTACTATTGCAGCCATGTCTGTTTGATGTTCCTGGGAGGCCTGCTCTTTTCTGAGGGTAGGGGGTGTGGGTCTCGGGAGAAGACCAGGAGGTAGTGATGGAGGGATATTGCAGCCAGGATGTAACATATGAAAGAAGGATAAAAAATTAAATTTTTTGAAGTTTGCTGAAGATAAACGTATTCTAAAAGACAAAAATACTCAAAAAGCCCTCTAAGATTCCACCTTAGAATTTTATAGAAGGGATAACTTAAGCTCAAATCATGCTGAATACAAATACTGACATTGCTTCATATGTTAATGAACTTAAAAGTCAAGAAAAGAACTGCAATTTATTTTTAATTGAATTAAGTTTTCTTTTGACAATTTCATACATGTATACAATGTATTCTAATTGCTATCTCTCCTATGTTCCCTTATGCTCCCACCAACACCCCTGTTGTCCCTCTATCTTCCCTACAAGCCCCCTTCCAAACTTACAACTTCTTATTTACTTTAAACTCCTTTAAACAACTGTGCTGGTATTCCAGGTACTTTTGCTACTTTGTACAAATTTTAAAAACAATGTATATATGGCTTGTTAGCATTAGAGTGGGTTATCATGAATTCACATAATAAGTTAGTAAATATCCATAGCTCTCTTTTCCAGAAAAGATGGAATAAATCTATTCTCATATATATTTGACAGAATTCATCAATGCAAAAAAAATGAACTGATGATTTTATTAATGAAATTTATGAATTAGTGACTTGATGTTTAATAAACATATGACTATTTGGTTTTCTACTTGTATGCATTTTGGTATCAAGTTTGGAGGAACAGAATCATTTTAGAGTTGATATAGTATACATTTAGGGCAAAGGTATGAGTACATGAACACTATTCTCATTATTTTGTTTTATAGTTGATTAATTGGCTTGCATTTTTATTTATCGATTTATTCAAAATTTCTGCTTTTATATCACTTTCTATTTTCTAATTTTTCTTGTTTTTTACTTTTAATGACTTCTGTTGTAATTTTCATCAGAATAAATTTTGTTTCTCTTAGTTATTTCCCAAGACAGAATCTTGTGCTTAAGAGTCACATAACTAATAATACCCGTTCAAATTTTCATGCATTCTTTGTCAGCCTTTTAATGATATTAGTCTCTTATTCACCTCTGCTTTAATTGCATACTACACAATTTGATGAATTATATTTTTCTTTGTATTTAGTAAAAATATTTTTAAATATCTCATGATGTATTAGACTCACAGCTTAGTTAGAAATATTTTTTTTTTTAGTTTTGCAGTATTTGGAGATTTTTCCATCTATCTTTCTGTTATAGATTTGTTCTTTAAATCCAATGTGATCTAAGAATACATTTTGAATAATTTATGCTCTTAGTTATTTAAGATGCTTTTTGGTACAGAATTTGTGAGTGTTCCATACTGGCTCAAGAACAGGGTGTATTCTGTTGGCTTTTACATCGATTGGTTTATTAATATCAATTAGAATAAGTGGATTGATGATACTTTCAGATTTTCTAAATGATAAAAGTATGTTAATATCTACAACAATAATTATTAATTTCTTCATGTTTTCTTTAAATTCTAGTTGTTATCTTGAGGGTTCTGTTGCTTGATATATAAATATTGACAGTTCCATCTTCCCAAAGTAGTTAAACTTGTATTACTATTTATTGTCTTCTTTCATCTTTAATAATTTTTTGTTCTGAATTATGTGGATTAGTTTTCTATACCTGCTATAGAGATGTGCCATACACCAAAACCTTTGTTTTATTGCAAATGTGGAATCTTACTCAGATCTAAGTGTCAGTAGTGTTGATTTCTTTTTTTAAATTTTATTTTGTTTAATTTTACAATAAAATTCAGTTCTACATATCAGCCATGGATTCTTTTGTTCTCCCCCCTCCCACCCCCTCCCCCCTATTCCCACCTCCTCCAAGGCAAACCTCCCCTGAGGACTGAGATCAAACTGGTAGACTCAGTACAGGAAGGTCCAGTCCCCTCCTCCCAGGCCAAGCCAAGCGACCCTGTATAAGCCCCAGGTTTCAAACAGCCAACTCATGCAATGAGCACAGGATCTGGTCCCACTGCCTGGATGCCTCCCAACCAGATCAAGCCAACTGACTATCTCACCCATTCAGAGGGCCTGATCCAGTTGGGGGCCCCTTGGGCATTGGTTCATAGTTCATGTGTTTCCATTTGTTTGGCTATTTGTCCCTGTGCTTTATCCAACCTTGATCTCAACAATTGTTGCTCATATAAACCCTCCTCTTTCTCGCTAATTGGACTCCTGGAGCTCCACCAGGGGCCTAGCTGTGGATCTCTGCCTCCAGTTCCCTCAGTCATTGGATGGGGTTTCTAGCATGACAATTAGGGTGTTTGGCCATCCCATCTCCAGAGTAGGTCAGTTCAGGCTGTCTCTCGACCATTGCCAGAAATCTATTGTGGGGGTATCTTTGTGGATTTCTGTGGACCTCTCTAGCACTTTGCTTCTTCCTTTTCTCATGTGGTCTTCATTTACCATGATCTCCTATTCCTTGCTCTCCCTCTCTGTTGTTGATTCAGCTGGGATCTCCCACTCCCCCATGGTCTCTTTCCCTCGACCCTTGCCCTTCATTACCCCCACTCATGTCCAGATTGTTCATGTAGATCTCATCCATTTCTCCATCATTGGGTGATCTCTGTGTCTTTCTTGGGGTTCTGTTTTCCAGGTACCTTCCCTGGTGATGTGAGTATCCATCCAGTCATCCTTGTTCCACATCTAGTATCCTCCTTTGAGTGAGTATATACCATGTTTGTCTTTCTGAGTCTGGGTTACCTCACTCAGGATGATTTTTTTCTAGATCCATCCATTTGCCTGCAAACCTCATGGTGTCATTGTTTTTCTCTGCTGAGTAGTATTCCATTGTGTATATGTACCACATTTTATTTATCCATTCTTCAGTTGAAGGGCATCTAGGTTGTTTCCAGGTTCTGGCTATTACAAACAATGCTGATATGAACATAGCTGAGCAAGTGCTCTTTTGGTATGATTGGGCATTCCTTGGGTATATGCTCAAGAGTGGTATAACTGGATCTTGGGGGAAATTGATTCCCAATTTTCTAAGAAAGCACCATATTGATTTCCAAAGTGGTTGTACAAGCTTGCATTCCCACCAGCAATGGAGGAGAGTTCCCCTAGCTCCACATCCTCTCCAGCATAAGGTGTCTTCAGTGTTTTTGATCTTAGCCATTCTGACAGGTGTAAGGTGGCATCTTAGATTCGTTTTGATTTGCATTTCCCTGATAATTAGGGATGTTGAGCAATTCCTTAAATGTCTTTCAGCCATTTGAGTTTCCTCTGTTGAGAAATTCTCTGTTTAGCTCTATAGCTCATTTCTTAATTGGACTGTTGGGCATTTTGATGTCTAATTTCTTAAGTTCCTTATATATTCTGGATATCAGTCCTCTGTCAGATGTGGGGTTGGTGAAGACCTTTTCCCATTCTCTAGGCTGTCGCTTTGCCTTGTTGACTGTATCCTTTGCTCTACAAAGGCTTCTCAGTTTCAAGAGGTCCCATTGATTGATTGTTTCTCTCAGTGTCTGTGCTACTGGTGTTATACTTAGGAAGTGATCTCCTATGCCAATGTGTTCAAGACTACTTCCTAATTTCTCTTCTATCAGGTTAAGTGTAGCTGGATTTATGTTGAGGTCCTTAATACACTTGGACTTAAGTTTTGTGCACGGTGATAGGTATGGATCTATTTGCAGCCTTCTACATGTTGATATCCAATTATGCCAGCATCATTTTTTGAAGATGCTTCCTTTTTTCCATTTTACACTTTTGGCTTCTTTGTCAAAAATTATATGTTCATAGGTGTGTGGATTAATGTCAGGGTCTTCAATTCGATTCCATTGGTCCACATGTTGGTTTTTATGCCAGTACCAAGCTGTTTTTATTACCGTAGCTCTATAGTAGAGCTTGAAGTCAGGGATCTTGATGCCTCCCGATGTTGTTTTATTGTATAGGATTCTTTTGGCTATCCTGGGTTTTTTGTTTTTCCATATGAAGTTGAGTATTATTCTTTCCAGTTCTGTGAAGAATTGTGTTGATATTTTGATGGGGATTGCATTGAATCTATTGATTGCTTTTGGTAAAATTGCCATTTTTACTATGTTAATCCTGTCTATCTATGAGCATGGGAGATCTTTCCATTTTCTGACATCTTCAATTTCTTTTTTCAGTGACTTAAAATTCTTGTCATATAGGTCCTTCATGTGCTTGGTTAGTGTTACCCCAAGGTATTTTATGTCATCTGTGGCTATTGTAAAAGGTGATGTATCTCTGATTTCCTTCTCAGCCTCTTTGTCAATTGTATATAGGAGGGCTACTGATTTTTTTTGAGTTGATCTTGTATCCTGCTATGATGCTGAAGGAGTTTATAAGCTGTATCAATTCCTTGGTTGAATCTTTTGGGTAACTCAAGTATACTATCATGTCATCTGCCAGTAGGGAAAGCTTGACTTCTTCCTTTCCAATTTGTATCCCCTTAATCTCCTTATGTTGTCTTATTGTTCTGGCTAGAACTTCAAGTAATATATTGAATAAGTATGGGGAGAGCGTCAGCCTTGCCTAGTTCCTGATTTTAGTGGAATTGCTTTGAATTTCTCACCATTTAATTTGATGTTGGCTGTTGGCTTGCTATAAATTGCCTTTATTATGTTTAGGTATGTTCCTTGTATTCCTGATCGCTCCAAGACCTTTATCATGAAGGGGTGTTGGATTTTGTCAAATGCCTTTTCTGCATCTAGTGAGATGATCATGAGGTTTTTTTTTCTTTGAGTTTGTTTATATGGTGTATTACATTGATGGACTTTCGTATGTTGAACCACCCTTGCATACCTGGGATGAAGCCTAATTGATCATGGTGGATAATTGTTTTGATGTGTTCTTGGAGTCTGTTTGCCAGTATTTTATTGAGTATTTTTGCATCAATGTTCATAAGGGAGATAAGTCTGTATTTCTCTTTCTTTGTTTTATCCTTGTTTGGTTTAGGAATCAAGGTAATTGTAGTCTCATAGAAGGAGTTTGGTAATGTTCCTTCTGTTTCTATTGTGTGGAACAATTTAGAGAGTAATGGTATTAACTCTTCTTTGAAGATTCTGCACTGAAACCATCTGGTTCTGGGCTTTTTTTGCTTGGGGGACTTTTAATGACTGTTTCTATTTCCTTAGGGGTTATTGGACTGTTTAAATTGTATTAATAAGCAACCAGGTGTAGCCATCCTACTATTCAGCAATATAAATTTCAAACTAGAATCAATCAAAAGAGATCAAGAAGAGCATTACATACTCATCACAGGAAAGATCCACCAAGATGAAGTTTCAATTCTGAACATTTATGCCCTCAACACAAGGGCACCCACATATGTAAAAGAAACATTACTAAAGCTTAAATCACATATAAACCCCACACATTAATAGTGGGAGACTTCAATACCCCACTTTTACCACTGGACAGATCTGCCAAATCGAAATTTAACAGAGAAATAAAGGACTTAACTGATGTTATGACTCAAATGGACTTAATTGATATGTACAGAACATTCCATCCTAACAAAAAAGAATATACCTTCTTCTCAGCACACCATGGAACCTTCTCTAAAATCGACCACATACTTGGCCACAAAGCAAATCTCAATAGATACAAAACAATTGGAATAACCTCCTGTGTTCTATCAGAGCACCATGGTTTAAAGTTAGATTTCAACAACAACAAAAACTACAGAACACCTACAATCTCATGGAAACTGAATAATGCTCAACTGAATCACCAATGGGTTAAGAAAGAAATAAAGGAAGAAATTACAGACTTCCTAGAGATCAACAAGAATGAAGACACCGCTTACCCAAACTTATGGGACACAATGAAAGCAGTGCTAAGAGGGAAATTCATAGCACTAAATGCCCACATAAAGAAGTTGGAGAAATCTCACACTAGTGACTTAACAGCACACCTGAAAGCTCTGAAACAAGAAGAAGCAAAAAGTCTCTCAGGAGGAATAGACGCCAGGAAATTATCAAAGTGAGAGCTGAAAGCAATAAAATAGAAACAAAGGGAACAATACAAAAAATTAATGAAACAAAGAGTTGGTTCTTTGAGAAAATCAACAAGATAGACAAGCCCTTATCCAAACTAGCCAAAAGACAGAGAGAGCGAGCATCCAAATCATCAAAATCAGAAATGAAAAGGGGGACATAACAACAGACATTGAGGAAATCCAGACAATCATCAGGTTATACTTCAAAGACCTCTACTCCACAAAACTGGAAAACCTAAAAGAAATGGATAATTTTCTGGCTAGGTACCACATACCTAAGTTAAATCAAGACCAGTGTTGATTTCTTTTGAGGGCTCTCTCCTTAGCTTATATGATGCCTTTACATGTATGTTTCTCCCCACCATAAGTGTAATTGCCAAAAATTTTCTGTTTTAATGGCAACAGTCATGTTGCATTAGAACTAAACCAAATAACTTCATCTTAACTAATACTTTGAAGATTATAGATCTAAATACATTCACATTCCTTTTTTTGCCAACACAATTTTTTTATTGATTATTTGGGAAATTCACATCGTAAACTCTGATCGTGTTCACTTCCCAGTTCTCCCAGGTTAATTTCCTTGTTCCTCTCCCACAAAAAAAGAAGAAAAAGAAACAAGTCCAATTTGTGTTGCCCATATAGTCACTGGAACATGATCAAACTCCCTGGGGCCAGCCCCTTAAAGAAAACTCAGTCCTTCTCAACAAGCATCCCTGACAGAAGCCATCAATTGTGGAGAGCTGCACTTCAGCATCCTTATCACAATTTTTAAGAGTTCTCAGCAATGGCTTTCTGTCTACATTTTATTCTTACACTGCCTCCATTCCCCCCAAAAGTAAGAGCATTCACATTCTTAAAGTGGAAAGTCTGAAGGCTAAGGTTTCAACTTAAGAATATTTGGGGATATAATAAGAACACAAAATAATACTTTATTTGAAATTAAATATCTAGTGGTATTTTAATTTGTGTTAACACAATATATCTTTTTTGCACTTTGAACTTACGTCTTCAAATGTAAACTTATTGTTTTAGAAGACAATGTAGAGTAGAATCTTGAATTTGTATCTTTTGTAAAAAAATGCCTTTTATTTGGTGTATTTAGCTGAAACACATGTAGTGAGTGTAGTGGGTAGCCATTCCAGCTTTGATCTGGAATTTCCAACCCCCATTGAGACTCCAACAACTGTCACGCCTATAAGGCGGGGCCAAGGGAGGTACCTAGAGACCTGAGATCTGGATGGGCCAGCGCTCTCTGTTCCGGGACCCTGGATGGTGGAAGTGGGCCAAGCAGAGCTCCAGAGAGCACCACTGGACTGCGATACACCTTCCCCAGACCCTGTAACCTACCTATCCTTTAATTTGTAAGTTATGCCATTAAATAAATCTCCTTTTAACTATGTGGAGTGGCCTTAATAATTTCACCAATAAGTGAGTGTTGGTGCAGATGGATTACTATCTACAATGTTCCATTTTCTCCTTCTCCTTCATTATTTTCTCTCTCTACTTTTACTTCAAGAATCTTATAGCTTTATTTTATATTTTCTCTTAGCATATCAATTATTCTTCAATTTTTTTAAAAAAATTAAAGATTCTAATATGTAATTTCACTAATATATGTGCACTTTCAAATACTTCTGTTTCACATCATCTCTAACCCACATTCTTCCTTTGATAAGAGTATTACCAAATCATCCAATCCATCATTTATGACATCAACTTGATTCATTTTTCATTAATATTTCTCAATAAACTATGATTTTAAACCAGAATTTGTCATTTGCTATAGGAATGTTAAAATGTGTAAGAAGACATTGCTTGCTGGTAGGTCACAGTCTACCATGGCGTGGCAGTGTATCTCAACAGCTCTGCAACATAGGGCTCCCTCCCTCCAGCAGAACTTCCTGCCCCTACCTGCCTTTATCTGGAGACTGTCCCTAGCCTGGAGAACTGACCATATATAAAAGCTGTCTCTAAACCAGATGTGTGATATATTTTTAGCTGCAATCCTGTCACAGATCCCTGCTGGAAGGCTTCCTTTCTAAAAACATGATAACTAAGACTTGTGCTAGAAGCCTTATGATAAGAATGTCCACTTAATGCATATACCCAGGCATTCACCTAAAATAATTAACTAAAAAAAAATTGAAATGCTCACTGTTTACACGGTTTCTGAATGAAAGTATCATTTTGTCACTCAGACTATTTTGTTAAACTTGCCAACTCTCACAACTTTTCTTTTCTTCAGTTTCCTGCTACATTTTAACTAGATATAACTTTTGTGGTAATTATTTTATTTTGGTTTCAATATTTTTCTTGCTTATGGACTTTGATGTCACTAACTTTTGAATGTATTTTAGTGTTTCTAATTCAGGAGTTTTGTCAGC
Source organism: Peromyscus eremicus (assembly GCF_949786415.1). Classification (NCBI taxonomy): domain Eukaryota; kingdom Metazoa; phylum Chordata; class Mammalia; order Rodentia; family Cricetidae; genus Peromyscus; species Peromyscus eremicus. The sequence continues at coordinate 125,274,333 of NC_081439.1, forward strand.
TCATTTATTCCATTTCTGACATTGAGAATTAGAATGAGACATATTAAAATCTTAAAACCTACCTTTTAGTAATTTGCTCTTTGTATTTACTCATGAAAATTTCTATTATGTGATTAAGGTCAATATTTCTTTTCTCAGACATATATAATGTAATAATAGGTACTGTAGCTAGAGTTTTCCTGCCTGGCCCACAGTCAGGGCAAATCTCTCTCACCTGCCAATCCCACAGCCACTCAGACCCAACCAAGTAAACACAGAGACTTATATTGGTTACAAACTGTATGGCCGTGGCAGGCTTCTTGCTAACTGTTCTTATAGTTTAAATTAATCCATTTCCTTTAAATCTATACCTTGCCACGTGACTCGTGGCTTACCGGCATCTTCACAAGCTGTTTCTCATCGTGGCGGCTGGCAGTGTCTCTCTGCTCAGCCTTCCACTTCCCAGCTTTATTCTCCTCCTTGCCCCGCCTATACTTCCTGCCTAGCCAACGGCCAATCAGTGTTTTATTGATTAATTAGCAACACATTTGCCATACATCCCACAGCAAGGTACAATGAAGTAATATTTTCATTTGTCTTGCAGTATATTTAAGTTTTCTTCTGTCATTGCATGCTGTCTACTTTGTCTATTAGAAGATTTCACACATTAATTTTATAGGCATTTAAAAATTTACTGTATTTTATTTACCAAGTATGTGTCATGTTTTGTTCTGACACCTTAGTTTTTCATATTTTTTTTCTTGCCAATGGTCATGATTAACTATAATTTAAAGTTAGATAGAATTTTTCAGAGGGCAGAATAGTAGAAAATGAAGACTTTCTGGTAAAAAAAAAATGTGAAATAGGATGGAATCTTTAAGGTTTTCTGTAGGTACTAGGGATCAATCTCCTAGATATTCTGACCCCTCTAAATTTAATGTTCAGATTACAACCCCAAATTCATTAAAATCAAGAGATGTGGCCTTTGCTACATGATTAAATATGAAGTTGGAGTACTCACAAATGAGATTAATGTTCTTATAAGAGAAATTGCAGACACATTATTTACACCTTCTACTACTGTAAAGTATGGTGAAAGTACCAACAAGTAAGGACACCTAGCAGACACCAAATGTGCTGGTACCAAATTCTTGATCTTTTAGACTCCTGAATTAGATTGGAGAAGTATGTCAATGGTATGTATAATCACTCACTGTCTGTTACATTGTGACATGAGCCCAAACCAATTATGATTCAGAGATTTCAAATCTCCATGGTCTTCTTCTTTACAACCCTTTTACACTTTGATTTTTCTAACTACTCCTCTACAGAGAAAATCTGAATCTTGGAATTTTTCATTAATCCTTGTTGGTGTGGTCATAGGGAGTTAATGTAGGGAAAAGATTAGAATTTTGAAACTTTAATCTTAGCTTTTGCATGTTCTCCTATTTCTCTTTTATTAGTTGATAAAGCATTTCTTCCTTGGTATGAAAATTTGCATTCTAAAGTGATGTGAGAAAGATAGAGGGGAACACAGGTATGATAAATATTCTTCCCTGGTTACATTAGTAGTCTAATAAATATTTGTTTCCCTGAAGAATCAATCTTTGTTCTAGGGAGTCTTCTTGGAGTGTCACTGGTGGTCATTCTGCTCTAGTTTGCAGTGGAAAGAGATATTTTTCAGATTAACCTGTTAATCTGGTACTAAGTTAGGAGACTTGAATGAGGGAGAAACATACAATCAAAACTTATCTTTTAATGCATATTACATAATTGACAATGCTTTAATTAATCTTGTTTGTTTTTCTTACTATTGTTGTTTTCCATAAGGATGTACTTGTCTAGTGTCACTTGTTTTTCCTACAAAGAAGTTTCTCTAGTATTTCTACTAGCAAAATATTTATTTTGTTTTTATTTGAGAATTTATTTTACAATAATTTTTGAATGATAGTTTTGAATAATATAGAATTCTGACTGACCATCTTTTGCTCTCAGCACTATGAGTATATTATCTAACCTCCAAAGGTTTCTGACAATATTTAATCACTGTTAGAGCTCTTGAAGTTAACTTATAAGAGAATACTTTCTTTTTGCTGCTCTTAAAATTACCTATATTTACCTTTACAGAGATTGACTACTAAGTGTGCAGTTGAAGTTGTTCTTGAGTAATATTTTGTAGAATTCATGAGTTTCTTGAAAGTTTTAGCAATTTCAATCAATTTGAGAATTGTCCATTGTTTTTCTGTCCCCCTCTCCTTATCTTTTGCATATATATGCATACACCTGTGTTTATCCTTACTGGTCCTGTGCAGCAGGCTCTTCATTTTGTTCATAATATATAATGTTCTCTCTCTCTCTCTCTCTCTCTCTCTCTCTCTCTCTCTCTCTCTCTCTCTCTCTCTCTCTCTCTGTGTGTGTGTGTGTGTGTGTGTATGTGTGTGTGTATTATAATCTCAATGTTACTAATTTAAAGTTCACTTATTCTATTTCTGATTTGCTAAGTCTACTGGCAAATATCTTTGATTAATCTCTCATTAGTTATTTTGTTTTTAAATTCTAGTTATTCACTTAGTTATTAATGCAGTTTATCTATAAATAAGACATTAAACATACTAATCTTAATTATTTTGACATGCTTTCTCTTAGTTTTTTAAACATGTAGCAGTTTCTTTGAAGATTTTGTTCCCTAATCCAGATATCTGGACACTTTAGAAAGAGTTTCTATTGTCTGCTTTTTTTTTTATAGAAGGGTCACATTCTGCCTCCTCAATACCTTTTATACCATCTTACTAAAAACAGGTTATTTTCCACATTATATTGTAGAAACTTTGGGTATTTTTACCTCCCTCCATCCAGGAAGCTGATGTTATTATTAATCAGAGCTTGGTAATTTATTCATTGCTAAGAGACTTGTCTGAATTAATTCCAAGGAATTTATTTTCCTGACAGGAGATAGTCATTTCTGTATGTACCAAGGATCCTCTGCTTGTTTACTGTTCAAACCTGCTTTCCTCTATATCATTCTTGCATTCTCATAAGTTAGTGATGAGTTAATCACGTTTTATATTATGCACACTGAGCCAGTTATATTTAGTCTCTATGATCAGATCCATATTGTCTTTGGTTTTACCTCCCATTGACTCAGGAATACTAATCAGTCCTAAGATTCAGACTGGGGCATACATACAGACTTTGAGATTGCCAAGAATGTATGTGACTTTGATTTGAAATCTCATGTTTTAGAAGCTACCCTTGAGTTATTGAAGTTTTTATTATACAGAATTTTATATTATGTTATAAAACTTTAAGTCATGTTATTGATAATACACTTAGATTAATATGACTGACATCTAATTTATGCAATATTCTCCTCATAGTAAAAAGAGTAGGTATAGCCAGAACTGGTGATATAGACATGCAACTCCATCTATTTATAAAGCTGAGATGACAGAATGTCTAGTTCACACCCAATCTAGGCAAACCAAGGAAACCATGTATCAAAATAAAACATAAAGAAAAGGGTATAACCTAGTGGTAAAGTATTTTCTTAGGATACAGAAGTCTGCACATTTGACTCTTATAATCAAAAAAGAAAAAAAGAACAAGGAGAAAATTTAAAAAATTATTTAAGGTAATTTCACAGTTTAAAAAATATAAAGAAAATATTTTTTTAAATATTCAAGTGAAATTCTGGGCAATGGTGGCACAAAGCTTGTAGAAGTAACCAACCAACATCTGATTTGACTCATGGACCTCTTCATGAGATGGAACCCATACCCAACACTGCTTGGGTGACCAAAAACCAGAGACTAAATAAGCTAGAGATCCAGGGTAAAACCAAACATTTTCAGTCTTTAAAAAGTGGCAATAAAATCTGTCCTAATGATATTCTGCTTTAGTCATAGACCAATGCCTTATTCAACCATCATCAGTGAGGTTTCCTCTTTCATTAGATGGGAACAAAGACAGAGACCCACAATCAGACTTTATACATAGAGAGTGACCTTGGAACACAATGCTCTAAATAGGATGTTGATATCAAATCCTCCCCTCAGAGTTTGGGGTATCCCAAGGAAGAGGAAGCTAAAAGAGTGTAAAGAGGCCATGGAAGACATCGGGAAAACAATGATATCTAAATGAGATGACCAAAACTCATATGAACTCATAGAGACTGAAGCAGCAAAGGTCCTACTCAGGTCTGGGCCAGGTCCACTGTGTGTATATTTCGACTTTCTGTTAGTGTCTTTATGGGAATCCTGAGTGTGTAAAGGAAGGGGTCCCTGATGCTTGTGTCTTTTCTTGGGCTCTTTTCCTTCTGTTTGCCTTGTCCAACTTTGATGTGATGGCTTTGTTTCATTACATTTTATTTTGTTATATATTTTTTGTTATCTCTTAGACACCTGTTCTTTTCTTTTCTTTCTTTTTTGGTGTTTTTCAAAACAGAGTTTCTCTGTGTAGTTTGAGTGCATGCCCTGGATCTCGCTCTGTAGACTAGGCTGGCCTCAAACTCACAGAGATCCACCTGGCTCTGCCTCCTGAGTTCTGGGATTAAAGGCATGTGTCACCACTGCCCAACACTTGTTCTTTTCTAATAAGAGAGAGAAAAGAAATGGATATAGATGTGAGTGGAGGTGGGGAGGAATAGGGAGGGATAGAAGGAGGAAATCGTATTGTGGATATATTGTATGAGAAAAGAATCTATTTTCAATAGAACGAGGATACACATAAAGATTTCATTTATTTTTTTAAATAAATCCCTTGTCTTAAGACACATGATTTGTATAATGACAGATCATGAAAGGAATCATGTGAAGAATAATAACATATGCACAGTTTCCCAACACTAACTCAAAGTACCACATCCTTGTCAAAAACATTATTTTTTTTCTTTTTCTCAGTAAGTTCTTGTATTTGCTTAATTTTGTTTCTTTCTTAAAGTATTTTACTATCAATGTTTTATAAACAAAACAAGAAATACTAAGAAACTGAATAACTATATGCCAACTATCTTAGTATATTTTGACTAACAAAATATCATACACCTGTTGGGTCAAAACATCAGAAAATTATTTCTTACATGTGGTAGTATTGTATTCTCCAAAATATTGTGTACCCTAATAAATTTATCTGGGGTCAGAGAACAGACAGCCACTAGATATAGAGGCTAGAAAATGGTGGCACTCATGCCTTTAATCCTAGCATTCCAGAAGCAGAAATCCATGTGTTCAAGGATACAGCCAAGCATGGTGACTCACGCCTTTAATCCCAGAAAGCAAGCCTTTAATCCCAGGGAGTGGTGGTAGAAAGCAGAAAGATATATAAGGCATGAGGACCAGAAACTAGAAGCTTTTAGCTGGTTAAGCTTCAGGCTTTCGAGCAGCAGTTCAGCTGAGAGCCATTGGGAGGACACAGAAGCTTCCAGTCTGAGAAAACAAGAGCAGCTGAGAAGTTGGCCAGGTGAGGTTAGCTGTGGCTTGTTCTGTCTCTCTGATCTTCCAGTGTTCACCCCGATAACTGGCTCCAGGTTTGATTTTATTAATAAGAACTTTTAAGATTCATGCTACACTTACACTTCTAGGGGTCTAATGTCCAAAATGAGGTTCTAGTATTTTCAAATTACTAGTGAGAGCTCTTTAATAGTGAAAATATATGTCTTTTTCTAGTATCTTTTCATGATTGTGATGAAGGTAGATACTTCTCTGACCTATTCATACATATCACATTCATACTTATTATGTATGAGAATTCCACACTTGCAAATTAATTACATGCATGCAAAAATAGAGATTATCATATGAATCTGGATGGAACAGAAGCATTCAGTACATTGCACCAGCTAATTGGATGCCTGAGATAAAATGACATTATGTATTATCTTAACAGTGTTTTATGGCTTTGGTGAAAGATTAAAAATAACCCCATAAAGCAATTTATCAACCAAAGTTAGGATTTCTCAAAATGCTTGTTGTGTTCTTGTATATGTGAGCATATTATAGTATTATAATGGAGAATATTATTGTAAGAAGATTTTTTAGTTATTTCATAATGATGAGTAATATATAAATATATAAGTATTCCCTGTGAAATCTATTCTATTGCAATCTATACCCTACAGACCATGTGTGGGAAATTGTTAGATATACCATAACAAGACAAGAAACTTCCCTAATCTTTTTATTAAAGTCCTTAGTACAATTTCTGTTGAGTACTGAAATGTAATTTCATTTTAACATGAGGAAACCTAAGCAACATGCCTGTAATTTTGGCACAACTATAATGACATAAACAAATTACATTTGAGTGTTTAATATGGTTTGGAGAAAGACTTCATAATTTGAAACTCAGATAATACATGTCTACATAAATCTCTTATCTGAGAAAGCATTTCTTATATTGGAGATATTATTCTTGTTCTTGCAAAATGCATAGAATATTCATTGTATGGAATATATATATATATATATATATATATATATATATATATATATATATATATATATATATACTAAGACATATTTGCATGTTTTGTTCACTAGATTTTACTGTTAATTTCATCTTTAAAAATGAATATCATATGAGCAGTTATAGGACTTATACATAAATATAAGTCATATCCTCTTGAGAAATATAAAATGTACCACTGTAATATCTTAGAGATGTTCCGTAACCTTTGTTTACTAGAACTATGAAAACAAATGAGTCAGTTAATATTGGTTATGATTAACTAAGCAAAAAAATTTAAGAATAATGACTACTTCTAAAGTGAAGCTAGTTTAACAAAGTCATCCCAAAATGCTAAAGGTTCTGGTCCTTTAATTTAATTCCTGCTCAAATTGATTTGTGACTAGTCCATGACAGCATAAATGGAATGAAAATCACTAATGAATGGTTTCATTTTTCAGTGGCACAATTACAGGGATGTTTACTTGATTTCTCAACATTGTAGAATCAAAGTAAATGAACGATAAAATAAGCGTATGTAAAAATATAGTCATGTTTAGCCAACATATGTTGTAAGTACTATTTTTTTAAAAAACATCTTACGTATTTAATTGTTCTTTGGCATTCACTTTTTGTACAGAAAGTCACAAGAGTTCTATGTTGAAATTCTCAGGAAAAAAACATTAACTGAAAAAAAACATACGTAAAAGGAAATTAAGTAATGGTATAACAAAGCATGTTTACTTATTTAAAATGCACGTCATTTAACAGAGAAATTTTGGGAATCAAATAGTCTTTAGTTGGTTGCTCCTTTTTATCACATATTATCTTTGTGACTTCGGTAAATGTCCTAATTCGCTCTCTGTTGCAAATTGATAAACATCATGGCCCAAAGCAAGTTGCAGAGGTAAATAATAGAGTTTAATCTGGATATATACGCCAAAGTTCTATTTGGCGTATATATCCAGATTAAACTCTATTATTGAGGGAACTCGGGCTAGGAACTCAGGAAGAAGTAGAGAAAGGAACCATGGAGAAATGCTGCTCTTAGCTTACTTTTTATGGCTTGTTCAACTTAAGTGTTTTATATAGGCCAAGACCACCTACTCAGAACTAGTACTACTCTCCAGGAACTGAGTCCTTCCATATAAATCCTAAGAAATGCCCTTTAGACATGACAACAACCCAGTCTGATGGAGGCAATGATGTATGATGAATTGATAAATGGTCTTATTAATTAAAAAAAAAACCCGGAGCCAGATATTGGGGTGAAAACGGAGAGATCAGAGGAAGAGAACAAGACAAGCCACAAGTTATTTCCACTAGGAAATACTCATCCCATGAGAGAGCTGCTTCCTGTATACTCACACACGCCTATATACCTTTCTGTGCCCTGCCATCTTACTTCCTCTCTAACCAGCTACATCACTTCCTCTTTCTACCCAGCTCTATCACTTCCTGTCTGTCTGTATAGACCTCCAGGCCTCTGCGTTTAACTAGTGCTGGGTTAAAGCCATGTGCCACTATGCCTGGCTTGGTTCCCAGTGTGGCTTTGAACACACAGAGATCCAGATGGATCTTTGTCTCTTGAATTCTAGGATTAAAGGCATGTTCCTTTAATCTACCTGACCTTTACATTTAATATAGTGTCTGTCTTTTTCCTCTGATCCCCAGATAAACTTTATCAGAGTATACAAATAAAATACTACATTTCACCTTTTTTTTGTCTAAGATTTTAAAAAAAAGCTATAACTAATATAAGAAAAACTATATACAATAAGTACAATAACTATATACAATACATACAGGCAATAAATACATTCACAATGTCTAGTCCATTTGCATTTGAAATTCAGTGAAAATATTCCATTATCTATCCTATTTTGGTGAGTCCAAAATGTACCTATCTCACTTTCTATCCTAACTTGTATTACGAACTGAAAACTATCTTTTGATGTCTTTCAAACTTACACACTTTATACCTCTTTAGGGAGTTTCTTTTCTGAATTTGTTAACAACGAAAATCATAACTATCTAATCTTCAACTCACTCAGAGACCCAAGAAAGAAATAATATTACTTAGTTAAACAGGAAGTGCAAACAAGCAACTTCCAAAAATTTTGAGGAATTACAAAAACAGCTGATAGCCTGGACAGTCACCCGAGGTTTCTCTGCAAAATTGGAGCATCCATCTTCAGGCTACAGGCTTAGCATATCTGACAGACTCATCTGTGAAGCAGGATTTAAAAAAAAAAGCCTTCCTACCTTGTCTTGGCAAGGATCAGCAGTCCTTTCTTTTGTCTCCTGCTTGTCCATTTTGGACAGCATAGTCCAAATGTAAGGGCACTTTCTTGCCTAGTGCATAACTTTTTCCACAATGAAAGTAAACTCTATAAGGAGTTTCTTTGATGCACATCATCTTCTTTGAAGTAGATTGGTGCTGCCAGGAGCAGACATGTCTCATTGTCATTTTTAAAAAAAGAAAAATTCTATGTTATTAAAATATCTTAAATACCATATTCTGTAGATCTCTGAAGTGTTTGACGATGACCTGTATATCTAAAAATATATTTCTGCTTGACCTTGAAAACATAAGTTCAATTATAATGACTATTAACCTGCATTTCTTTATTATCATAAATAGTCGGCAATAACTTTCAAGGACTAGAAAATTGCAGTACATTGTTAAATGAACTCTATAGGGAAATACCTTGAACAAGATTAGAAATACACGTACAGTATTTTCTAACAAAATAAATCTCAAATTTGTATCAATATACACAATTTGCATATAGTACACAAAAATCCAATCGCGTAAAATATTTAAAACTAATAGTTGTCTTCTAAAAGTAGATTCAATAATCTACCTTTTTATCTTGTCATATCTACATAAATCAATCTCCAATTAGTAGCAATATAAATAATTTGTAAACAATATACAAAAATCCAATCCAATGTAAATATTTAAAACTAGTAGTTACCCCTTAAAGGTACATTCAATAATCTACCTTTTTATCTTATATCCATATTCTCTCTTTTGTCTTTTCAGAGTAGGTTCAATAATCTACTCTTTATCATCCCTATTTCTTTTTTTCAGAGTAGATTCAATATCTACTGCTTATCTATAGCCTCTTTGTTTTTCATTTTTTAAACAAGAAACCTGAATATAATTTCCTTTGTTTAGCTTTTTCCCTGACCATTAACAACTAACTTGTAACAACCATCCTAAACAACAACAATTTTCCATAACCCATTGAAAGACCAAAAACCATCCACCCCACCACTTGGGAATGTGGGTGTCATGTTGTTAAAATTAATTCCTGGTATCTGGGCACAAAGACTTCTTTAGGGGATCCTGAAAAGAAAAAAAAAATGGGTTAATTGTTAAGTCCTGGGAGAGGTATCTGTATCATTTGTTGTCCAGTCTGTATAATGTGAAAGTGCAGGGAATGCCTCAAGTCCTTGTTCAAGTAGTCTGTGAGGCTGGATCATCTCAGCTAACTATCTTGAAATTATCCTGAGCAGTTTGTAGCCCAAAGCCAACCTTTGAGTAGTGTTTGTCAGCTTACTGATATTATCATCATCCTGATGGAATTGTCATTGTGGGGTCCCATCATCTTTTTGAAGACTTCAAGTTTGCTGTTAGGCCTAGTCATGATTCCCTGCAGAAAACTGAGAGACTCAAACATGAAAACATGTACAAGTGGCTAGATGAAGCCATTTTTTCTAGAATTTGTTAGTACTCTATGACTGTTAGCATCATGACAAAAGTTATATATCTTATAAATTTTTATATAAAATTCATACCTTAAGAAAAGTTCTAAAGAGTCAAAATAAAACCAAAGAATTATGAAATTAGTGACATTAGAATAGTCCCATAATTTTGCTTTTTCTTCTGTCCAATATAGGTGGTTCTTCTGAAATGATATAAAAATATTGCATGTTGTTTTAACAAGCATGCTTGGGTTTAGAGAAGGAGAGAGCCATGCTCCAACTCCAAAGCCAGTTTTAATTTTTTAATTTACTGGGACTACATAAAGACCATGTGTGTTATGCATCTGTAGGGAACATCAGAAACAAACATTTAGGAAGACTTATGGAATTATATCCAGTTAGATATGTGGTATACCAATAGGCCAATTCACTCTTTTACTTGGGACATTTTTTTCTGGATAATTTGTACTTTTTATTCAGATGTCTCATTGGTCTAATGTTCTTCAGATTCCTTATCCTTCATTCTCCTGAAAGACAAAAAGAAAAACCCTTGCCCAACCTGAAATTTGGGGAGGTTCCCTTTTATTTTTATCTGATTAAATAAAAAGAATTTGTTAGTGGTATAAGTTAGTTTAAATTAAATGGTCATGCTGGTTGATGAACAATCACTTCTTCTAATCAAGTTGGTCTCTGTCATTCAATCAAACCTTTATCAATTTTTGTGGTATCCATAGCTTTCCTTCTGCTATAGTAACAAAAGCAAAGCCTTGTCCCCAAGGTAATACACATCCTGGGTTCCACTCTGAGGTAAGCACATCTTTAAATTATACAGGCTGATTTAGTTCTGTAGTTTTTTTTCAATTATGCAATGTGTCCTCACAGATGATGTTCCTTTCTCACTAGCTTTGAGAAAATTCAAAGTTAATAGAGCATTATGTAATTTATTTCAAGGGGGTTTTGTTACCCCTTTCTGTTTATTAAGTATATTCTTTAGAGTTCAATTTGATCTTTCTATGACTGCTTGGCCTGTAGGATTATGTGGTAAACCTGTAATATGTTTTATATTGTAATAGGCAAAAAGCTGTTTTATTTTACCAGAGACATATGTTGGAGCATTGTCAGTTTTAATTTGCTCAGGTATACCCATGATGGCCATAATTTCTATCAAATGCTTTAATACTCAATCAGCTTTTTCAGATTGATATCCTGGATAAGTATAAATTGTGTGGTGTATATATTTCAATTTTCCAAATTCTGCAAAGTGAAACACATCCATCTGCCAGATTTTATTCCTCTGAGTACCCTTTGGGTTACATCCTGCTGGCAGTGGAGTCTGATTGTATAAAGAACAAGTAGGACATTTCTTTACTATTTCTTTGGCTTGTTGCCAGGTTACAGAAAAATCCTTTTTTAAACCATTACTATTGACATGATATTTTTTATGAAATTCTGAGGCCTCCAGCACATTTCCTATCAATAGTTTATCAGTCTTGTGATAGAGGGCCTGGCAAACCCATATGGGATTGGATGTGATTTATGTATAAAGGATGCTTCCTATTCCTGATTATATATTGTAACTGAATAAATAACAAAGTTAACTCTGACTTATCAGGAATAAATTCTGCAGTCTCAATATGCAAGACCACTCTTTCAGCATACTGAGAGTCAGTAACTATGTTGAGAGGTTCCAAAATATCCGTTAATACCAACAGAATAGCATACAATTCCGATTTCTGAACTGAAATAGAAGGACTTTGAACTACTTTACATAAATTTTCTCATTTGTAACCTGCCTTTTCTTGTTTGTTTGCATCTGTATAAAATGTATGGGCTCCAGATAGGGGTGTTTCCCATACAATGTGAGCCAGAATCCAATCAGCTTTCTTTGTAAGTTTAATTCTGTTGCTTTTGGGATATTTGTTGTTAATCTCTCCCAAAAAATTGCTACAAGCTCTTTGCCAAGGTTCACTTTCTGCCCATAATTTGTCAATTTCATCATTAGTTAAAGGTACTACAATTTCTGCTGAGTCTATTCCTGCTAATTGATGAAGTCTCAATTTTTCTTTTAAAATCAAGTCAGAAATCTTTTCAACATAAGTTTCAAAATTTTTACTCTGTTTATTTAGTAGAAATATCTACTCCAATATAATATATTTCCTCAGCATTAAAACTCCTGTAGGAGAATTAGAGGATAAAATAATCAAAATGTAATCAAACTTTTGATTCACATGATACACATGTGCATCCTGTATTTTCTTTTCTACCCAAGCCAATTCTTTCTCAGCTTCAGCTGATAATTCTCTTGGACTACTTAAGTCATTGTCACCCTCTAAGATTTTGAACAAATTATAAAGTTCATCATTTTTTACCCCAACAGTGGTCCATGGATAAGAAATGTCTCTAAATAATCTTTGAATGTCATTAATAGTCCATAATTGATGTCTTCTAATTTGCACCTTTTAGGGTCTAACTTTTTTGTAGACCTATTTTATATCCTAAATAATTAATGGAATCTCCTCTTTGTGTCTTTTCAGGAACAATTTGTAATCCCAATGAGGCAAATATTTTTTTACTTCTTCAAATATTCTTTCTAAAAAAAATATTCTTTCTAAAGTATCTGCCTTTGAATCAGCTAGTAAAATATCATCCATGTAATAATAAATTATAGACTTGGGAAATTGTTTACATATTATGTCCAATGGCTAGCATACAAAAATATTGACACAGCATTGGGCTATTTAACATTCATGTGAGAGAACCCTCCATTGATATCTCTTCACCAGCTGAGAATTATTATAAGTAAGTACTTTGCAGGCAAATCTTTCTCTCTTTTTCTTATATGAGTATTGAGAAGAAACAGTTTTATAAATCAATAACTCAGGCAATGGTGATACATGCTTTCAATCCCAGGACTTGGGAGGCAGAGGCAGGTGGATCTCTGTGAGTTTGAGGCCAGCTTGGGCTACAGAGTGAGTTCTAGGAAAGGCACAAAAACTACACAGAGAAACCCTGTCTCGAAAAAAAAATCCTTTAGCCAGGAGGTGGTGGTGCATGCCTTCAATCCCAGCACTCAGGAGGCAGAGCCAGGAGAATCTCTATGAGTTTGAGGACAATCTGGTCTACAGAGTGAGATCCAGGACAGGTACCAAAAACTTCACAGAGAAATTCTGTCTCAAAAAACAACAACAACAACAAAAAATAATCGATAGCCATAAGAGACCATCTTTAGGTAACAAAATAGGCAAGGGAATTAAAGATTGTAGAGGGCCCATTGGCTGAATTACATTGTTAATTACTCTTATGTCTGTTATCTTTCTCCACTTACTAGTTTTCTTTTTAATAGCAAAAACATGAGAATTCCAAGGGTTGGTTGATTCTTCAATATTCTGAGCATTTAACTGCTTTTGTACCAGCTCTTCTAAAATCTGCAGTTTCTGTTAGGCTATTGCTGAACCTATGAAGACTTGTCTGTTAACCATTTTACAGGTAGAGCTGTTGGTGTCTTTGAGATATCAGCAGTTGTTGTGTGCTGTTTTTGTACAACTTGCATGGTTGTTTACCATTCTTTATAATACCTTCTAATATTTTTCTCAGAAACATACCTTAGTTTAAGGTTAGATTGGAGGAATGTTAATCTGGGCATTCCACTGTTGTAATAAATCACAGCCCCATAAATTCATAGTTATATTAGCCACATATGGTTTTAATTTTCCTCTCTGTCCTTCTGGCCCTATATATTTGACCCATTTTGTACTCTGTTTCTCTTGAGATAATGTTCCAGCTGAACATTTACCACCTGAAGAGACATAGTTAGATGCTAAGATTCTGGTGCAATTATTGTTACTTCCACACCTGTGTCTACAAGACCTTCAATTAGAACATCATTTATTAATATTTTTAATTTTGGTCTTTGTTCATTCATAGATGTTTGCCAAAAAATTCACTTCATTATTTCTCCTGAATTTTTTGTTCTCTCGTCTATACTTGTTCTATCACCCTGAGCAGAATGGTATAAGATGAATCTTAAAAGATCTTATTAATAAAAAAAAAACCTGGAACAAGATGTGGAAGTAAAAACTGAGAGATCCAAGGAATAGGACAAGCTAAAGCCAACCTCACCTCACCAAGTCCTCAGCCTCCTGAGAGATCTACTTCCTGTATACCCATGACTATATCCTTTCTGTGCCCTGCCATCTCACTTCCTCTCTCTGCCTAGCTAAATTACTTCCTCTTTCTGCCCTGCTCTATCACTTCCTGACTGTCTGTACAGACCTCCAGACCTCTATGGTTAACTCATGCTGGGAATTAAAGCCATGTGACACCAAGCCTGGCTCTGTTCCCCATGTGGCCTTGAGCTCAGAGATCTGGATGAATCTTTGCCTACTGAATGCTAGGATTAAGGGCATGTGTCACCACTGCCTGACCTCTATATTTAATGTAGTAGCTGGCTTTTTCCTCTGATCCCCAGATAAGGTTTATTGGGGTGCACAAATAAAATATCTCCACAGTATAGTTTTTACAATAGGCATTTTTATTTAATTATTCTGGGAAATGGGGTTTCTTCTATGATGTCAGGAAAGGCCTGAACTGAATTTGCCATGGGGGCCTGCAAGAGGCTGCTCAGGGAGTTTTCCCATGGCAAAGGCAAAAGATTACCTTGTCTGTCCCTTGTTGATCTACATTTGTTAGTCCAATATTTGCCTTTACCACACCTTCTGCATAATCAAGAAGGGTGGGCACTCTATTGCCATTGTTCTTTGAGAAAACATTATTTCTAGGAATGCCCTGTTTACAGTCCCCTTTTAGGTAACCTTGTTTACTGCAATTAAAGCATTTGACATTATTATTTTTCTTCAAACTTCTGAAATCACCTCTCCTGTCCAAGTATCATCATGGTCATGAGATTCAATATCAATTGTATCTTGGATCTATACCTCCAAGGGTGCTGATCTTGCCTTTAATGGGGATTTTTCAAAAAAACAGAGATTCAATTATTATCTGTCTAGCTGAATTTGGTATCATTCTATTTACCTCTGAACACAGCCTCTGTAAGAAATCTGTGAAGTTTTCTTTTGAGCACTGTATAACTTTCGTAAATGACTCAATTTTCTTTTCTAATTCTTTAATTCTGTCCCAAGCATTCAGGGCTGCCATTTGGCATAGGAATTGGTGTGTGGTCATCATATGAAGATTGTCTTTGTATATCAGCCTTCTCCAAGAAGTTGATCTTTGGAAATTACCATACTTCAAGCCCTACACTGTTGTTCTATAGTCTTAGCCTCCTCTCTCCACCATGTCCTCCATTGTAACTGTGAATCAGCCTTTAAAACAGCTGTAACCAAATCTTTCCAGTTTTGAGGGAAAATTCTACTACAAGTTGGCCATGAGTTTAACAACTGCTTTACAAATGGAGAATGCATACCATATGAGACTATAGCTTCTTTAAATCTCCCCAAATCAAACATTTCCACAGGAGTCCAGTTAGCTCCTATACAGCCTTGAGCATTTGGCAGTTCCTGTAAGGTTATGTCAGATAGATTAAGATTGGCTGTTTGAAAACTTTAGCATGTTTCTCTGCAACCATATAACTCAATGCTGAGATAGATTCACTTTTAAATTTTGTCTCTGGGTCTGAATTTCTCTATGATTTGTTTTAACAAGTTTTTCTAACATTTTATCTTGGTACTCAAATTAACCAACTTTTTTAATAATAAAACAAAAATGACTAATAAATAATATTCATAATTGACATTGTGTAAATCCCAGCAACATTATTTGTCCTCTCATTTAAATGTTCAATTTTCCAACTGCCTAATGTATTATCGAACAGAGACCAAATTCCCTGCATTGTAAAAATGTTTTAAAATCTCTTTTAACTCATTTATCCCTTTAAGAAATCTTAGTTGACTTAACAAATTTGCCGACAATGATGATTCAGATGTGGGGTGACTCCTCTGCATAGAACAATCAATCCCAAGCAGATTTCAAGACAGCTACTTAGTGTGGTATCAGCCTGAGATGAGTATTCAGAGAGAGCCCACAACATACCAGGAGAGAAGAAGTGAAAGATCCAGCCATCTGGATATAGTTGATTAGGGACTCCATCCTACATGAGGTGCAGATTTTGGCTACATGTAGCTTGGCTTGAGCTGGGGCCTAGAAGGCCACGGGCAAGTGGGTTTTTTTGAATTCATGCCACAAATGTTGGGGCACCAGATGTAAGATGAATTGATAAATCATCTTACTAATAAAAAACCCAGAGCCAGATGTTGAAGTGAAAACTGAGAGATCAAAGAAAGAGAACAAGCCAAGCCACCAGTTCTTACTGCTAGGAATTTCTCAGCCCATGAGAGAGTTACTTCCTGTATGCCTGTATACCTTTCTGTACCCTTTCGTCTTACTTTCTCTCTCCACCCAGTTCCATCACTTCCTCTTTCCACCCAGCTCTATCACTTCCTGTCTGTCTGTACAGACCTCCAGACCTTTATGATTGACTAGCACTGGGATTAAAGGCATGTGCCACCATGCATGGCTCTGTTCACATTGTGGCCTTGAACTCACAGAGATCTGGATGGATCTCTGCCTCCTGAATGCTAGGATTAAAAGGTTATGTTATTACTACCTGACCTCTATTTTTAATATAGTAGCTGGCTTTTTCTTCTGATCCCCAGATAAGCTTTATTTGGATGTACAAATAAAATATCACCACATGATTCCTCAGTTGAGGTTGTGTCTTCCCAAGGAATTCTAGTTTATGTAAAGTTGACAAAAAGTAACCAGCACAGTCAGTTTATCCATATGATTTCATTTGCTCATGTTAAATTTTCAAAAAAGAGGAGAATATTAATATGCTTCTTTATTGCATATATGTGTGTATGTGCAACTGTGAATGTGCTACAGCATGAATGGAATGTGGAGTTTTGAGTACAACTTGCTAGAGTTGGTCCTCTCTTCAAGTCATGTGGGTCTCAGAGATAGAATGTAGGTCCTTAGGTATGGCAAATACATTTACCTTCTGAGCTCTCTTGTTAACATGTATAATAATACCAAGTTAATGTAGCAGTTAACAATAATACATAATGTATTGAAACATAGTATTTAGCATATTTTTGATCCAGTCACTCTTATTATTATAGAATATTATAATTTAGTATTCAAGATAATGCATTTAAAATGAATTGACTTTGAAAGAACAAAGGGATAGAGAGTCAGTATGGCACTCTACAATAAAATACAATTTTATGTCATACAGATACTACTATAATCTAAACTAGGAATTATTGTTCATAAGCTACAAACTACCAAAAAAGAACATTCAAAGCAAACCACAAAAAGTTTGCAATAAAGCACAATGTTGGTTTAAAATTTGAGTTTTTCTTCTTCTTCTTTCTTTTTTTATTTTATATATTTTATTTCAAGACAGGGTTTCTCTGTGTAAGAGCTCTGGCTGTCTTGGACCTCGGTTTGTAGACCAGGTTGGCCTCAAACTCACAGAGATCCTCTTGCATCTGTCTCTGCCTCTAGAGTACTCGGTTTAAAGGCCTGCTCCACCACAGACTGGCTTTTCTTTCTTCCTTCCTTCCTTTCTTTTTTCTTTCTTTCTCTCTCTCTCTCTCTCTCTCTCTCTCTCTCTCTCTCTCTCTCTCTCTCTCTCTTCCTTTTATTTTCTTTCCTTTTTTTGAAAATTTGAGTTCTTAAAAGTCATAATCATATTAACTTAATTGGGATCTGTATCATTTATAATATTCTACTTTTTATAGTGGATGGGACACCTGGGAAAAGATCAGTAACGAAGTTGACAAATTTAACCACACTTAACAGGAAATGAACATAAGACATCTACAGAAGATACCACTTAAAAGAAGCAGACTACCCATCTTCACAAGTGCATATAGTGCTTTCTTGAGGTTAACTCAGCTGTTAGGTCACAAAAGAAGTCATAACACATTTGAGAAGTTTGAAATTATACAAAAATTTTTTTCTGATAATAATGAATAAAAATAGAATTAAATCAAGAGTTAAATATTGAAGATTAAGAAATAGAGCTAGAGAGTTAACTCCAATGGTTAGAAACACTTATTGCTCTTACAAAGGACTCACATTTGAACCACATTCAATCTTCAGTACCCACATGAAAACTCACAACCATCTGTAACTCCAGTACCTGGGTATTCAACACCTTCTTCTGACCTTCATAGGATTTAGGCATGCACATGGTGCATATACATACATGGAGATAAAACACTCATACACATTAAATAAGCAAATCTAAAAACATTTTAAAAATAAATATGAGATAATTAAATAACACACTCTTAATATATTCTCAATTGAGCCAAGGAATAAACAAAAGAGAATGTAGAAAAATATGTTAAAATAATTGAATAAAAATTTAGTTGACTATTAATTGCAGCAAACAGTAAGAGGAAAATTCAGAATAATTCATGCCATCATTTGTGGTTGATACATTGTAAACCCCAACAATCTTATCTGGGGGTCAGAGAATAGAACAGCCAGATAGATATAAAGGCCAGAAAATGGTGGCACACACACACACCTAGCATCCCAGGGGTAGAGATCCATCTGGATTTCTGTGAGTTCAAAGCCACACTGGAAACAGCCAGGCATGGTGACTCACGCCTTTAATCCCAGGAAGTGATGACAAGAAACAGAAAGGTATATAAGGCATGAGGACCAGGAACTTCAGTCTTTTTTAAGCTTTTAGGTTTTTAGCAGCAGTTCAGCTGAGATCCATTCGGATGAGGATTCAGAGGCTTCCAGTTTGAGGAAACAAGATCAGCTGAGGAATTGGCAAGGTGAAGTTAGCTGTGGCTTCTTCTGTTTCTCTGATCTTTCAGCCTTCACCCCAATATCTGGCTCCCATGATTATTATTAATAAGAGCCTTTAAGATTCGTGTGACAATAATTAGTATAGAATAATGATCTAAAAGAAACCACCTAATGTCATCCTCCAGGGAACTACAAACAAAATAGACATAGAAAAATCATTGAATCTAAGAATGTATTATAAAGTGATAAATGTAAACGACTTATAAACATACAAGGACAGTATATTATTTTTTATTATCATTGTGATTAAACAGGTGACAAGAGACAACTTAAGAAAATGCATTTTAATCTCACTGCTGCCTCCTGAGGAAGGCATATTAGAAGATTAGGGAGATGGGAGAGGCTTCTGTCCATGGAGAGTGAAGCTTGTGGAATGGCTTGCCACATCTCAGAAGACTAGAGGCAGAAAGCCTGGCACAGTGCAAGATTATCACCTTCAAGGCTTCCCAACAGTGACCCATTTCTTTTGTCTAAGACCCATATTCCAAATATTGCATGGTATCCCAAAATATGGCCACCACCAGCTGACCAAGCATCCACACACATTACCTGGTAGGAGACATTTTATATACAAATAATAATAGGAAATCATTCTCTTTAGAGAGGTTGCTCCTTATTTTAAATATATTAAAACCAAATTTAACCATATTTGCATTTTAAAATACATTTTAAAATACAAATATTGATTTATTTTATTACATTAGTATGTGTTAGTTTTAGTTCAATTGTGATGCAAACTAATCTGCTTTGTCATACCTTATCCACTATGATGCACTGAGTCCTCTGAAACCATGCACAAAAATCAATTACTTCTTCCTTAAGCAGTTTTTGCCAAATATTTTGGTCACCGCAATGAAAAAAAAACTGCTCTAGAGAATTGCATACTCTTAATAGGATTGTAAAGTAGTAGATTTATTTTGGTGAACAGAGACAATGTTGCTCATAAAGTGAAAATAGAAGTATGATATAATCCATTAGTCACAATATTTGGTGTATATCCAAGGGAAATAAAATTCCTGCTGTGCAGTGACACTTCCTTTCTCATGTTCAATATATATATATATATATATATATATATATATATATATATATATATATATATATATATATATAGAGAGAGAGAGAGAGAGAGAGAGAGACAGGTCCACACCAGCATGCAGTTTCTCTTCCCCCTGCTTGTTCTGTGCTGGCATTGATCACTCTGGAGTTCTGAGTATGTATGTGTATATACATATATATATATATATACACATACATATATGTATATATATATAATCATAATATATAATAAGTGGAATCACATTATATGTTCATTGACTGACTAACTGATAAGGAAAATAAGGAATATGAACATGAAATTGTCTATGCTTTGCTGCTCCTGGTGTCTACAAACAGAATGAATGCTTTGGTCAATTGCTGTGTGTGTGATAAAGCATAAAAAGAATACAAAGGAAAAATGGGTCATTTTATGTTCAAACTCTTTCAAAATAATAACTTATTTCCTATTAAAAAGCTGTATTTCCCAGAAAGGACTATGAGCATAAATTTATATATGGTCAGGTGAGAGCACAACCCTTGCCCTACTAAATAGATTAACACAGCAGTATAGATGTAACTGATGAGCTTCCTTCCTCACCATCCATATCCCAGTAGTTCCATCTGACCTTAATGTTTGTCATGTCAACACCAAAGAATGTAAGGAAGCAGCTTGAGGGTGAAGGGAAAGCCATTATTGATTATGGACAGCTGAGCTGTATAAATCAGTACACTACCTCCTAAATGAGGAACAGAGGCAGGAGGATGAAACACTGGGGCTTGGGAGGGTAAGTGAGAACACTGGTCACCCTATCAGTGGGTTGATATAGCCTAGTAACTGAAGCCTGTATTATGCTGTAATTTCAGTAGAGTTCAGTGGAGATAATTGTGGCCACATTGGGGAGGGTCCTGTGGTCAAGCTACTTTTTGTCTTGTTAATCCATCTTCTATATTTCACTTTCCTTGTATTATGCATTAATTGAATGCTTGTTTCAGTAATGTAGAAGAAGTAGGGACTTAGGAATGAAGATGTACTGAACACAACACTGAGTATTTCTGAAGGGTATATACAATGTAAGAAGGATCCTATGAATGAAGGATGATGAAGAAGGCCCTTAGCACTAGTTGTAAATCCTGCATTCTTAATGGAAATAAAGAGGTTGTTTTGTTCTCTCATGAGAAAACTCTGCAGTGTAAACTCATCACTTCTACCCACCATGGATTGTATTTAAATGCACTCTGTTTCAGGTAGTGTCAAAGGGAGGATCTAGAATTCCCTGAATTTGATTTTCTTTCTTTTTCCAGTTTCCTAACCTAAATCACAGATGATTCTCTAGAGTCAAGGTCAGTGAGAATCTTGGAGGTGGAGGCTGGACCTTGTGGGTTCCAGAAAGCCATGTTTGTTGAGTGTGATGGTTTGGGATTTCTCTTAGTAGATGAACAATGTCTCAGAATGCACAGCAGATAAAGAGGAAGTCAGGCTCATCACTATAGATCAAATTGTGTGGCCTTCCTCACACAGAGAGTTGGTTTGGGAGTGATGGTTGTATCTGGGATTCTTTCTAGAGCCTGAGTAGCACCCTGGTCCCTGACCTCTCCACACCAGCATGCTGTTTCTCTTCCCCCTCTTGTTCTGTGCTGGCATTGCTCACTCTGAGGCTCTGAGTTAGGTGAGTTACTGTAGACTAGAAATTCCAATGCCTATAAAGAGAAGGATATTCCTTAGGGATCTTTTCTATTTACCAGTTGAATTAGGACACAGGCAGCCAACTTGTGAATGGACATCTTCCCTGGCTATGCAAAATAACAGGTAAGCAACTTCCTGACCAAGGAAATGGTAAGATAAAATATTCTCCCCATTGGTACTCAGGTCTTAGAGAGGACACTTGTTCTGGGTGGGGGAGGGGCATAAGGAGCCTTGTTCATGATTCTCTGATGTTCTCTACAGCAGCTGCCTACCATTACACATTGCCAGCACATGAGGAAGATTGAACTGGACACTCAGGATGTTCACTTGATGAGAACTTGTCACTTTGGTCCCTTGAACTGCTCCTTTCTCCTTTGTATCCTGGGAAGGAATGGAGAGAATTGGCACAGTTGGGACCTGGTATGGATGTGGGAAGGGCATTTTGACCTTTGCTTGACATTGTTTTCCTGTAAAAGAGAGCAAGCAGAATAACATTCAAGAACAGGACTTGGGAAAAAGTCTACAGTTCAGCATGCTTTCCTCTTTGGGAAGCCAGAGGTACACTTTCCACTGTTGCCTTTGGAATGTGGGAGATTCTACTTACAACACCCAAGGCAGAGTCCTTATACCACATTAGGGAATTTGGGGTGATTTTGTACTTTTCTTGGCATCTCTACACAACACCATACCATAAGCAATCCACATAATTTCACTTGTGATCTGGGACCAGAAAAAGGACTCTATGGGTCTCTTCCTATTCCCAGCTATGTCTCATAGGCAATGATTGCTCATAGTGATGCCTACCTTCTGTTGGAATGCCCAGTCCGACTCAGGCAATGTGTTCCAGTCCTGTAGTTGATAAGTGGTAACACACAGATTCTGTATGAGTACACAATTCTCAGGATATATGTTTTCCACAAACTAAAATTTGGATTTTTATCCTACAGGAGGACAGCAAGAAGTTCAACCTGGATTGATCTTTTCATGAGTAAGAACAACTCTCTTGTAACTCTATTAAGAAAATAAAGTTAATTGATTGACTTGGGTTATTTTAAACTTCAAATTTTTCAGCTGGCAAGGGCAAGTCTGTCTTGTGGTACAGGATGTTTTGAAGATGTGCAAAGGCTTTTATAGTTAAGCCATGATATCTGTCAGCAACCATGCAGGTAACCAGGTATCATTAAATGTTGGCTGTCATAACTGAGAAGTATTTAAATTCATACTGGCTGTGTCAAGTTGTGCTAGTGTCACTGAATTTAGGGGCACAATTCTCATAGAGTTTTTCTTGTTCTGCTTTTACAATGTCCAACTGACTGTTGCTCGAAGCCCTATTTTAGAACTAGTGGGAGTGAGGATGGTTCCATTGTCATCTGAAAGGAGGTATATAACTATTAATGTGGATGAGGTATATCAAGATACAGGGCCCAGCCTAAGTTTGGAAGCAATGGCAATGATAGTGGGAGGAAAGTTGTTCTAACAGCATTCAACTGACAGTCTTTTCTCAAGGTATAGTGATAGATTCAGGGACATTCAAATATGGATGATCAATTTTTCTTTGCCTGGATATTTTATGTTCTTAAAAACATATCCAGAAGCATCTTATTTATAGTTATAAATGTCTCAATTACCCACCATTTATGAGATTGCTAATATTTGGATAGAGATGCACATTTTGGAAATTCGTTTTACTTATTTTACTTTTGGACTTTAGAAATGCTTTCCTCAGAAGCAGTTAAAGTATATATATACACGTTACAAGTATATATAAACATGTTTCTGCACTCTACTTTCAGTTCTTGGAACCATATTCAGAGCTAAAGGCATAGCAGACAACCCTTTACTGAGCTAGTCTCCAGACTATCTATGTAGTTTCTGCTTACATTTTTTGCTACAATAATTCCATGTCTGCATGTCTTAATTGTTAGGGGAATTGAATGTTGTAATGTAGGGTTTTTGCCCATTTCAGAAGGCTCATGTAGCTTCTTTAACATTTATAAAGAGTTTAAACTTTGTACTGCTATGACTGTTTGAGTGACATTTATGGCTTTACAGCTGCTATTGTTTGTTCACTGGAATTTGATCCATGTCTGTAACTTTCAGAAAGTGTGACCATAAGGCAGACATATAGCTGGTAAAACACAGACCCTATAGTGAAGTAATTTAAAGTCAAGTAGGAGAAGATAAGACCACTGTAAAAACTAGTAAAGTCAAAGAGGGACAAGGAAGTGGAAAAGGTAAAAGTCCCATCTCTTTTCATTAAAGAGAATGCCTATGAATTGGAGGATCTAGAATTAGAACTCTGGTTTCTCAACAAGATAAAGGGACAAACACTTCTCTGTTTTTAATTGCCAAGTCTCCTTTAGAAAAAGTAGTCAGTTCTTTATGTTTTTCTTACAGAAATATACAAGCCCTGTCTCACAAGTAACCTATCCCTCCTTCTTTAAGTGACTAAGATGTTGCGTCTCATGGACCATGGTACTTGCAGCAAGAAATGCCTATTCCAGTCCAGCTTTATAAGTAGTAATGGAAAGATTACACTGGAATACTAAGTGGTAAAAAGACAGTGGATTAATTGCTGATGAATTCATATGATTGCATTATTTGAAAGTAGTTCAAAGTAGGAAATGGTATCTACTTGGAGGAAGTATGCTTTTGGGTGTTATATCTTACCCTAACCACATCTTAGCTTTTTTTTTCCTCTTGTACATCATAAGGTAAGCTGCTTTGATCTACAGTGTTCCACTTGAGATAATATTCTGTACCATTTCAACTCCAAAGCAGTGGAGTTCCCTAACCATCAGTTGAATCCTCTGAAACATGGTCCATATATCCTTCCAATATACAAAAAAATCTGGCTAAAATATTCTTAATGTTTATCTCATCTCTTCCTTGTAAAGCAATCTCCTAGTCTTCCACGAAGTATCACAACATGTTTACATGGGCGGAGGAAGGAATTGTTGATCCTCACCCCCAACTAAGTTCAGTTGTTTTTATAAAGCAATTGGTGAGAGTGGAGGGGGGTTGAGAAACAAAGCATGGGTCCCCACTCATCCTTTCCCTTCTGGTGCTCTAATAGAGAAGCTGGGCAATGAACAAGAAAGGTTTTGTTGTATTGGGAGGGGGGAGGATAGAAGTGTGCATGACATTTGCACTATCCTGTGTTCACTTGATTTCTATTATTAGTAGATTTCTTGATTTCTCATATCTGATGGGCTTTATGTCTCTACTTTCAGTCATACCACTGTGAGGCCATCTACAAAGAGACAATCCATATCTTATGGAAACAAGGTAGGTTCTGCAGTGTGCATATTAGCCTATTTAAACTCCAGTCCTTAAAATATGCCAAGTACACACCTTGTAAGGAAATGGCATATGCTACTTTAACTTCATTATGCAAGTCCTGTTTGCTTTGGCTGTCTATTCCTATTAGAATAGTCCCTGAAGTCAAGATGAGACTGGGTTTAATGATTCTTAGGATAAGCAGCCTCTTTACTTGACCAAAACTGAGTACAGATGACTAAATACTCAGTGTTTTATAATAGCATATTGAAAGGAATATCAGGAATCCACAGTATTTACCCAGCCACCTAACTAAACTATTGCCAAGTCTATGCAGAAAATATGGCTAAAGAGATACAATATTGTTGTATAGCAAGACTTATAGTGGGGAGCTGCCTCACACATGTCTACTCAACCCAGATGGGAGCCCACAACAGAACAAAGCAAACTTGGTGAACCTGTTACATTTACTGGGTTACTTAAAGGAGCATGGGTTAAGGGTTACTTACAGGAGCAGGAATAACTCAAAGACAGCTGTATCACCAAAGCCCACCTCAGCATTGGTGACAATTTACAAAATCTGGGAGGCTAGAGCACACTGCACAGCCTTCAAGCAGCTCATCAGGTTGGAGAGTATCCTTTGCTAATGACTCAGTGGACCTAAAAGCTGTGGGATGGTTTGTATGTCAAGTGTGTTGCTGATTGGTCAATAAATAAATCACTGATTGGCCAGTGGCCAGGCAGGAAGTATAGGCGGGACAAGGAAAAGAATAAAGCTGGGAAGTGGAAGGCTGAGTCAGAGACACTGCCAGCCGCCATGATGACAAACAGCATGTGGAGATGCCGGTAAGCCACAAGCCACATGGCAAGGTATAGATTAATAGAAATGGATTAATTTAAGCTATAAGAACAGTTAGCAAGAAGCCTGCCACAGCCATACAGTTTGTAACCAATACAAGTCTCTGTGTTTACTTGATCGGGTCTGAGTGGCTGTGGGACTGGCAGGTGAGAGAGATTTGCCCTGACTGTGGGCCAGGGAGGAAAACTCAAGCTACAAATAGTGTCCAACGTGGTAGCAGGAGTTTCCACCTAAAAACTGAGAAAAAAAATCTAAAACAGAGCTAAAAACAGCTTCCTAACTGGCTCTCTCAAATGAGCAGCAGCTGCTGGTTTGACCTACTGGTGGGTTCCTAGCATGCATGCTCAACCTGCAGTATGGCGGGAATGAGGCCTCTGCAAGCGGTACATTAAGCTGCATGGTGGATTTAGCCTTTGCTAGTACAAAAAAAAAAAAAGACGTTTCTGGGCTACACGCTTCTTGGATAAAAGCATAGACCCACAATAGCTCCCAGAGCTGGTGGTAAACATATCACCACCATGTTGGGAAGCTGAGGTGGGTGGAGCCAGCAGCCATAGCAACCTTTCAGTCTTACAAATGCTGCAGTTTAAAGCAATAGATTCACAATAAGACAGATTCAGATGTAATAGTTTACAATGTGTGTAAAATATATGTAGGCTTGAAAGAGACAAAAAAGGTGATATATACAGTTATATAAACAAATACATAGGTTTTTTGGTTTTTTTTTTTGTTTTGTTTTTTGTTTTTTTGAGACAGGGTTTCTCTGTGTAACTTTGTGCCTTTCCTGGAAATCACTTGGTAGCCCAGGCTGGCCTCGAACTCACAGAGATCTGCCTGGCTCTGCCTCCCAAGTGCTGGGATTAAAGGTGTGCACCACCACTGCCTGGCAAATACATAGTTTTAAAAAATAAAGTCTTTAAAGAGACAGTAAAATTAATATAAAAATAAGCCACATAAAGATGAATATTAGACAGAGAATCTGGATTGTGTTGTCTTTGGGATTTTTAACTGTATAAAAACATTTGATCGTAAAAGATGTTGAGTTAAACCAATATCTATATTTTAAAGACACCTTGACTTCAAAATTTGTATGTAAGCATGTGTTGCTTTGGAAAGGAGATTCTGCTTTTGTTCCCACAGAAAGCCAGAGGCTATGGATTTGTTCCAGATTAAGATACATCAGGTTTGACCAGCCAAAACCCCATGAAAGGTCTCTGATGACATCATGGCCCAGATGATCCAACATCCAGAATGGTTTGAAGGCAACTGGCTCAGACAATACAGCCTCATGGACTATTCCATAATCCTAAAATTTCTTTGTGTCCCCATAAGATACAGTGCCCCCCTCCAGCAGGAAGTAGTAAGAGAAGCTACGCCCAAATTTCCAAATTATATGTAATTTTACTTTGTTAAAGTTCAAACCTTCCTTTTTGAAAAAAAAAAAGAAAAGGGGAAGTGCTGTGGGATGTTCTGTATGGCAAATGTGTTGCTGATTAGTCAATAAATAAAACACTGATTGGCCATTGGCTAGGCAGGAAGTATAGGCAGAACAAGGAGGAGAACAAAGCTGAGAAGTGGAAGGCTGAGTCAGGGAGACACTGCCAGCCGCCATGATGACAAACAGCATGTGAAGATGCCGGTAAGCCACGAGCCATGTGGCAAGGTATAGATTTATGGAAATGGATTAATTTAAGCTATAAGAACAGTTAGCAAGAAGCCTGCCACGGCCATACAATTTGTAACCAATATAAGTCTCTGTGTTTACTTCGTTGGGTCTGAGCGGCTGTGGGACTGGCTGGTGAGAGAGATTTGTCCTGACTGTGGGCCAGGCAGGAAAACTCTAGCTACAGGGAAGTGCTGTGGGATGGTCTGTATGTCAAGTGTGTTGCTGATTGGTCAATAAATAAATCACTGATTGGCCAGTGGCCAGGCAGGAAGTATAGGCAGGACAAGGAGGAGAATAAAGCTGGGAAGTGGAAGGCTGAGTCAGAGACACTGCCAGCCGCTGCCATGACAAACAGCATGTGAAGATGCCGGTAAGCCATGAGCCACATGGCAAGGTATAGATTTATAGAAATGGATTAATTTAAGCTGTAAGAACAGTTATCAAGAAGCATGCCACGACCATACAGTTTGTAACCAATATAAGTCTCTGTGTTTACTTGATCGGGTCTGAGTGGCTGTGGGACTGGCAGATGAGAGAGATTTGCCCTGACTGTGGACCAGGCAGGAAAACTCAAGCTTCACCTAAATCTCTTTGTGCTTTATCCTGGCAGCTGGTCTCAGATAATTCTTTTAAGGTTGGCTTGTCTGAGGACTCTTAGCTTTTTATTGCTTACTATGAAAGGGAGGAGCCTAATGAATCTTGCCAGTTTCAGGGACTTTATGAAGATATTTGGAGTTGTTTACCTTCTCTGTATTTACATGACTGAGACAAAAGTTCTATTGAAACCATTTTCACAGGTTGTCAAATGTCTCTCTGCAGTTAAAAATCTCAAAGACAAAATAATCCAGATTCTGTGTATGATTTCCACCTTTATGTGGTTTATTTTTATATTATTTTTGCCTTCTTTTTAAAGACTTTTGTAGAAGTAACCAACCGTCTTATTAAATAAGAAACACAGAGCCAATACTGATATAAAAGCCAACAGGTCAGAGCAATAGCTAAGAGCTAAAAACCTTACCCTATGGTGATATTTTATTTGTATTAAAATGTTATTTGTATGTTAATAAATAAAGTTGCCTGGGGTCAGAGCTGTCAGCAAGCCATAGGAAAGCAGGGCAGTGGTGGCATAAGCTTGTAATCCCAGCACTTGGTAGGTAGAGCTAGGTAAGTCTCTGTGTGTTCAGGGATACAGCCATTATTGGATACCCATGCCTTTAATCTCAATACCAATCATGGAAAACCTGGAAGTCTATTCAGACAGGCCGTGATGAGGCAGTCATGTGGTTGGGTTTACAACCAATGAGAAGGCAGAACAGAAATTCTATATAAGGACTTTAACACAGAAAGTAGCTCTGGTTCAGAGAGGTAGGACCACCACAGTTGGAAGAGTAAGGTTTTAGCTCTTAGCTCTGACCTCTTGGCTTTCTTCTTTGCATTGGTTCTGTGTTTCTTATTTAATAAGAAGGTTGGTTACATCTACATTTGGCACCCAACGTGACAAGAATCCACTAAAAACCACTTGGCTTGGCTTGTCGGTAGGTCGGGTTTTTGGCCTGGGTGGCCCGGCACCCTAGCTCAGGCTGGGGTCTGACTGACTCACAGCTGGAGATACTTGCAACTGCTACAAACAACTCAGGCCTGCACTGCCAAACAGGGCCCCTGCCTGTAAAGCCAAGGCTTGACTTAGCTCAAGTAGCTATGCTTTCTTGCTCTCTCTCTCTCTCAATCTCTGTCTCTGTCTCTGTCTCTCTCTCTCTCTCTCTCTCTCTCTCTCTCTCTCTCTCTCTGAATTCTCACCTTGAACACAAGGTGGCTGTTTTGAAATGCCCTCAGATTCTACTGTTCTACGCAGACTTGGTAAGTCAATTAACATATCTATTTAAAAGAGAATTTTTTTCTACATAAAAAATGGGCTTTATGTGTACATTGGAAGAAAATTGGGCTTTGTTTGAAATTTTAGGCACTCTGACAATGGAACAACTATATGAGAAGATTAATATTGATTGAATTATTCAGTTTACTACTTTTCTTATCCTCATTTTACTATTTAAAAAGATAGTCAATTTAAATGCCAGGATAACAGTCTTAGAAAAACTTGTTAAACCTGTAAAAATGAATTGTAGAGAAGTTCAAATTCAGACAGAAGAAATTAACAGTGAAGTTGTTTCAAAATTGGATCATAAGTTTACAGAAAGAAAGCCAGTTTTCACACAATCACCCTTAATTTATCCAGTAGCCATACAGCAGCTACCTGATGAAGAGAATGAAGAAAAAACTTGGATTCCAATTAAAATGTTAGACTTACAAAGACTTAAAAAGACAATAGCATTTTATGGCATGCACTCCCCATATGTAAAGCAAATGTTAAACACCTGGTCAACTTGTAATAAGATTCTACCAAAGGACTGGCGGGATTTGGCACAGGCTGTTCTTGAACCTGGACAAAATCTCCAGTGGAAAATGTGGTTCCATAATGAGGCAAAAAGTATAGAAAAACAATGGAAGGATGACGGAATACAAGTCTGCCAGGATCAGCTTATTGGAGAAGGCCAATATGCTTCAGTAGAAACACAATGTTTATATGATGTCCAAACCCTAGTTCTATGATGAATGGCAGCTTTGAGTGCATGGGACAGAGTTGAAGAATCAGGAAAAAAACTGAGTCATTTACAAAGGTTATACAGGGCCCAAAAGAATCTTTCACAGATTTCTTACAAAGATTGACTTCAGCAGTACAGAGAACTGCTGTGGGATGGTCTGTATGTCAAGTGTGTTGCTGATTGGTCAGTAAATAAAACACTGATTGGCCATTGGCTAGGCAGGAAGTATAGGCGGGACAAGGAAAAGAATTCTGGGAGTGGAAGGCTGAGAGAGAGACACTGCGAGCCGCCATCAGGACAAGGAAGATGTAAGGTACCAGTAAGCCATGAGCCATGTGGCAAAGTAAAGATTAATAGAAATGGGCTAAATATAAGAGTAAGAGCTAGACAATAACAGGCCTGAGCTAATGGCCAAGCAGTTTAAATAATGTAAGAGTCTGTGTGTTTATTTTATAAGTGGGCTCTGAGACTGGCGGGACTTGGTGGCGGGAGCTGGAGGAAAATTCTCCAGCAACAAATGGCGCCCAACGTGGGGCAAGAGTTTCCACCTAAAACCTGAGTAAAAAGATTCTAAAACGGAGCTGAAAACAGTTCCTAGTTGTCTCTATCAAGTTAGCGGCAGCCTGCGTGTTTGAGCTACTGCTGGCGGGTTCCTAGCGTGCGTGCTCGACCTGCCGCCGTATGGCAGGAATGAGGCCTCTGCAAGTAGCACATTAAACTGTGTGGTGAATTTAGCCTTTGCTAGTACAAAACAAAAAAAGAGGTTTCTGGGCTACACGCTACTTTGGTAAAAGTGTAGACCCACTATTTCTGAGAGTTATGGCTCCCAGAGCTGGCGGAAAGCGGACCGCCGCCATGTTGGGAAGCTGAAGTGGGCGGAGCCAGCAGCCACTGCGCCGTTTCAGGCTTAGAAGGCTGCAGTTTAAAAGTAATAGGCTCAAGCTAATATAAAAAAATAAGCCACGTAAAGATGACTACCACACAGAGAATCTGGATTATGCTCTCTTTGATATTCGTAACTGCAGAAAAACATTTGATTGTAAAAGCTGTTGAGTTATGCCAAAATGTATATTTTAAAGGTACCTTGACTTCAAAATTTGGATATAAGGATATGTTGCTTTGGAAAAGAGTCTCTGCTCTTGTTTCCACAGAAAGCCAAAGACTATGGATTTGTTCCAGATTAAGATACATCAGGTTTGACCAGCCAAGACCCCCTAAAAGGTCTCCAGTGACACCATGGCCCAGATGATTCAACATCCAAAATGGTTTCAAGGCAACTGGCTCAGATATACAGCCTCACGGACTACTCCATGATCCTAAAATTTTCTTTCTGTCTCCAGAAGATACAGCGCCCCCCTCCAGCAAGAAGTAGTAAGAAAAGCTACGCCCAAATTCCCAAATATACCAAGCTGGCTTTAGAGATGGAATTGGCTCACTCCCCCTCTAAACCCAGACATATTGCTCAAAAAAAAAAATGGTTAAGAGATTCTTATGTCCCAAATCAGAAGAGCCCTCTGGTGTGGGACAGAAAAAAAACAATATTTTTATTTAAATCAGGTTGATTATAAATACAATCTCTTTCTAAAACAAAAAGGGGGATAGTTTAGATATGATAGGATAAAAGGGTAGATTAATGAAGCTACTTTTAAAGAGTAACAACTTGTTTAAAATGTTTTACATTGCTATAGATTTTAGTTTATTGATACAAGTTTAAACTTAATTTTGTTATACTGTATATATATTTCTATTCTTGTTTGAGGTATTATGTTTATGTAACTCATTTAAAATTATAATGGATAATTAAAAAATAGATTAATAATTAGTCATCTATGATAATCATATTTGTAGCCATGTTAGTTAAGTCTTCTAGGTATACATAGTTATATTTTAGATAGATAGGTAGTCTTCAAACACTTCAAAGACCTACAGAATATGGCATTTAAAATGTTTTAAAAATTTAGACTTTCTAGACAGTGAGACATGTCTGCTCCTGACAACACTGATTTACTTCAGAGAGGAGGATGGGCATCGAAGACACTCCATACGGAGTTTATCTTCACCTTGACAAAAATAGCCATTTGGGCAAGAAACTGTTCTTGCCTGGACTGCCTGATCAACTGGACATGCAGGACCCATACAAAGGTGACCACTGAACTTTGCTTGACAAAATGGTCCTTCAGGTTCCTGCTTTGCAGAGAAAACTGCCAGACATTCTACAGGACACAGAGAAAAGTGAATAAGAGACTCTAGGCCTGTGGGCTAAAGACAGATGCCCCAACTTTACAAGAGAACTTTGAATGACTGTCCAGGCTGCCAGCTGTCTCTGTCTACCCTACAAGACTCCTAAAAGTTGCTTATATCCTCCATTTCTCAAGTAGTAGTATATCCTTCTGAGGTCTTTGATGTGGTTAAAGACTAGATACTTACAATTTTCCTTAGTGATAATAAAAGATAAGTTAGATATAAAACCTTAAACTTACAAATATAAGATAGATAGGATCTCTTCTTTAATATTGTAACTGTAATTCTTGCTTGATAATTGTTTTGTTATATGTAATTTTACTATGTTAAAGTTAAAACCTTCCTTTTTAAGAAAAGAAAAGGGGAAGTGCTGTGGGATGGTCTGTATGTCAAGTGTGTTGCTGATTGGTCAGTAAATAAAACACTGATTGGCCATTGGCTAGGCAGGAAGTATAGGCGGGACAAGGAAAAGAATTCTGGGAGTGGAAGGCTGAGAGAGAGACACTGCGAGCCGCCATCAGGACAAGGAAGATGTAAGGTACCAGTAAGCC
This sequence comes from Peromyscus eremicus, assembly GCF_949786415.1. NCBI lineage: Eukaryota > Metazoa > Chordata > Mammalia > Rodentia > Cricetidae > Peromyscus > Peromyscus eremicus. Next base: position 125,307,235 of record NC_081439.1, read on the forward strand.
ATGAGCCATGTGGCAAAGTAAAGATTAATAGAAATGGGCTAAATATAAGAGTAAGAGCTAGACAATAACAGGCCTGAGCTAATGGCCAAGCAGTTTAAATAATGTAAGAGTCTGTGTGTTTATTTTATAAGTGGGCTCTGAGACTGGCGGGACTTGGTGGCGGGAGCTGGAGGAAAATTCTCCAGCAACAGAGAACGGTCCTGAATTCAGAAGCTAGTCAGATAATAATTGAATATTTGGCCTTTGAGAATGCAAATGCAGCATGCAAAAAAAATAATCAGGCCTTTAAAGGCAAGATCTGCACCTTTGGGAGATTGGATTAGAGATACAGTTAATGTTGAGGCTTATGACCATGATGATATGTGGGGAGGAGAAGCAATTTCAAAAGGTTTGAGAAATGTTAGATGTTTTCGATGTGGAAAGCAAGGATATTTGAACAGGGATTGTAAACAGGTCATTCCTAGAAATAATGTTTCTACAAGGAACACTGGCAACAGAATGCCCCTTCCTTCTGGAGTATGCAGAAGGTGTGGTAAGGGAAAACACTGGACCAATAAATGTAGATCAACAAGGGCCAGACAGGGTAATCCTTTGCCTTCAGCTTCGGGAAACGCCCAGAGGGGCCTCAGGCAAGCTCCCACAGTAAATCCAGTTCAAACCTTTCCTGCAGTTGTAGAGGAAACCCCTACTCAAAGCAACTAAATAACCAAATGCCTATTGCAATAAGTCATGTTGGTCGAGATGATGAAACAGAGAGAATAGGAAATTCAGGAAAAAACATAAAGAAAATTTTTTGGCAAACTTCTATTAATGAACAAAGACCAAAACTAACAATAAAAATAAATGGTCTTTTGTTGTCTGGTCTGGTAGACACAGGTGCGGAAATTACCATAATTGCACCAGAATTTTGGCATCCAGCTTGGCCTCTTCAGGAGGTAAACATTCAACTGTTAGGAATTGGGACATTATCTCAGGTGAAACAAAGTGCAAGATGGCTTGAATGTATAGGTCCAGAAGGACAGAAAGGAAAAATTAAAACCACATATGGCTAACATAGCTATGAACCTGTGGGGTCGAGACTTGTTACAGCAATGGAATACTCAGGTTAATATCCCTCCAATCTCAGAAGCAAATCATAAACTAGTACATGTTTCTGAGAGAAATATTAGAAGATATCATTCTAATGAGTGCTTACCAGGATCTATGTCATACAAGAACAGGGCACAACTGATAATTTTCCAAAAACACCAACAGCTCTACCTTTAAAATGGTCAACAGACAAGCCTGTATGGGTTCACCAATGGCCTTTAACAACAGAGAAACTCCAGGCTTTAGAAGAGCTAGTAGAGAACAGTTAAATGCCCATCATATTAAAGAATCAACCAACCCTTGGAATTATCCTGTATTTGTTATTAAAAAGAAATCTGGTAAATGGAGAATGGTAGCAGACCTTAGAGCAATTAACAAAGTAATTCAGGCAATGGGCTCTCTACAATCTGGAATTCCTTTGCCTACTCTGTCACCAAAATGATGGCCTCTCATAGTTATTGATTTAAAAGACTGTTTCTTTTCAATACCCTTACAAGAAAAAGACAGAGAAAGATTTGCTTTCACAGTGCCTACTTATAATAATTCTCAACCTGTTAAAAGATTTCAATGGAGGGTTCTCCCACAGGGAATGTAGAATAGCCCAACTTTGTGCCAATATTTTGTACAATAACCATTAGAAGTGGTACGTAAAAAATTTCCTAAATCTATAATTTATCATAATATTGATGATATTTTATTAGCTGTCACTAATGCAGATGCTTTAGAAAGAATGTTTGAAGAAGTAAAGAAAATTTTGCCTTGCTGGGGATTACAAATTGCTCCTGAAAAGATACAAAGATGAGATTCTATTAATTATTTAGGATATAAAATAGAACTACAAAAAGTAGACCTCAAATGGTGCAAATTTGGAGAGATAGACTACAGACTCTTAATGACTTTCAAAGATTATTTGGAGACATTTCTCATCTGCGGACTATTGTTGGTGTAAAAAATGATGAACTGAATAATTTGTTTAAAACCTTAGAAGGTGACAAGGACTTAAATAGTCCAAGAGAATTATCACCTGAAGCTGAGAAAGAATTGACCTTGGTAGAAAAGAAAGTACATGAAGGGCACGTACATAGTATTGATGCAAAGCTGGATTGCATTTTGGATATTTTAACTTCTAGCCATTCTCCAAGAGGAATATTAATGCAAAGAGAAGATATTAATTTGGAATGGGTATTTTTACCAAATAATCCAAATAAAAAAATTAAAAACTAATGTGGAAAAATATCTCTGACTTGATTTGGAAAGGAAAATTGAGACTTCATAATTAGAAGGAATAGACCCAGCAGAAATTATCATACCTTTAACTAAGGAGGACATTGAAAAATTATGGATAGAAAATGAAGCTTGGCAAAGAGCTTGCAGTAATTTTTTGGGAGAAATTAACAGCAAATATCCCAAAAACGATAGAAGTGATCTTATAAAGAGAGCAGATTGGATCTTGACTCGAATTGTGCAGAAAAAAAAAACATATCTGGAGTTCGTACATTTTATACAGATGCCAACAAACAATGAAAGGCAGGTTACAAATCCGAAAATTTAAGTAAAGTGGTTCAAAGTCCTTATAATTCAGTTCAGAAATCAGAATTGTATGCTATTCTGTTGGTATTAATGGATTTTTCAGAACCTCTCAATGTAGTAACTGACTCTCAGTATGCTGAAAGAGTAGTATTACATATTGAGACTGCAGAATTTATCCATGATTCTTCAGAATTAACTTCACTATTTATTCAATTACAAGATACAATCAGGAAAAGGAGTCATCCTTTATATATAACTCCCATCCGATCCCATACTGGTCTGCCAGGCCCTCTAGCACAAGGCAATGATGAGATTGATAAATTATTGATAGGAAATGTGCTGGAGGCCTCAGAATTTCATAAAAAACATCATGTAAATAGTAAAGGTTTAAAAAGGATTTTTCCATAACCTGGCAACAAGCCAAAGAAATAGTAAAGAAATGCCCTACTTATTCCTTCTATAATCAAATGCCATTACCAGCAGGAGGTAACCCAAAGGGTACTCAGAGGAATGAAATCTGGCAGATGGACGTGTTTCACTTTGCGAATTTGGAAAATTGAAATATGCATACCACGCTATCGATACTTATTCAGGATTTCAATGGGCAACTGCTTTGAGTTCTGAAATAGCTGATTCTGTAGTCACTCATTTGCTGGAAGTTATGGCCATCATGGGTATATCTGCCCAAATCAAAACTGAAAATGCTCCATCATATGTCCCTGTTAAAATGAAACTGTTTTTTGCTTATTACAATATAAACCATATTACAGGTATACCACATAATCTACAGGTCAAGGAGTTATAGAAAGATCAAACAGAACTCTAAAGGATATGCTAAATAAACAGAAAGGAGTAACAAAAAACCCCAGAAATAGACTACATAATGCTCTATTAAATTTGAATTTTCTCAATACCAATGAGAAAGGAACAACAGCTGCAGAGAGACATTGGATAACAGAAAAAAACTACAGAATTAAATCAATCCATATACTTTAAGGATGTGCTGACCTCAGAATGGAAACCAGGATATGTGTTACATTGGGGACAAGGTTTTGCTTTTATTTCTACAGGAGAAGATAAGCTGTGGGTACCATCAAAATTGATAAAGGTTCGATTTGAACGAGAGAGATCTCTTAATTAGAGGAGGTGATAGTTCATCAACTATCATGAACATCCAATTTAAAGTAACTTATACCAGTAACACATGCCTTTTCATTTAATCAGATAATAACTTGTCAAAAAGGAACATCCCCAAAAAAACCTTGGGGAAAGGTTTTCGTTTTTGTCTTTTAGGAGAATGAAGGTTAAGGAATTTGAAGAACACTGGCCAAATGAGACAACTGAAGAAAAGGGACAAATCATCTATCCCGGGAAACAGAGTGAAATGGCATATGGGTATGTTATCTAAAATATTTTATGTCTTCCTAAATGTTTGTTTCTGCTTTTCTTTAAAGATTTAACACTATTGGTCTTCTAATAGTCCCAGTTCAATTAAAATTTAAAGCTGACTTTGGAGTTGGAGAATGGCTCTCTCCTTCTTTAAACTCAAGCATGTTGTTAAAAGGAAAATGCAAACTCCCTGTATCATGCCAGAAGAAAAGAGCCATCTTCTGCTATGGGACAGAAGAAAAGCCAAATTAATTAAGGGAGTATTCTATTACTAATATCATCTCTTTGATTCTACTCTGATTGTTTAAACTTTTCTTAACGTATGAATTTTATATTAAAATTTACAAGATATATATATATATACATTTTAAACTTTGTTAAGATAAATGGTCATATGGAGTACTAACTGATTCTAAAAAGCCGCATATATAGTCTTTGTGTTCGAGTCTCTTATCAGTTTTTTGCAGGAAATCACAGCCAGGCCTAACATCAACTGAAGTCTCCAGGAAGAAGATGGGGGGCCCCACAACACCAACAATTCCTTGTGGACAATAATAATATCGCTAAGCTGACAAATGTCATCTACAGATCAGCTTTGAACTACAAAGTGCTCAGAGCAATTTTGAGAGAGCTAGCTGAGATGATGCAGTCTCAAAGACTACTTTTATAAGGATTTGAGATAAACCCTGAACTTTTGGCATTATGCACAGACTGGATAACAAAGGGTATAGTTACCTTTCCTAGAATTTGACAATTAATCTAAAATTTTTCTTTTCAGGATAAAGATACCTTTGCCCATACCCAGCAGGAAGCAATTTCAAGAATACGATGCTCACATTCCCAAAGAGGTGATGTGGGGTGGGTGGTTTTTTTGGTCTTTTAATGGGTTTTGGGTCTGGAATAATTTTCATTCATTAAGAGTTTGGTTACAAGTTGTTGTCAAGGGTTAGGAAAAGGGCTAAGCAAAGGAGATTAGATTTAACATTCTTATTTAAAAAAAGAAAGAAAGAAAAGAAAAGAAAAATGTAAATACTTTATATTGGATTGGATCATTTTATATTGTATACCAATTATATATATTGAAATTGATATTGTTAGAAAATGCTATATGTATATTTCTAATTGTACCGTTCATTTAACAATGTAATGCAATTTTCTGATCCTTGAATGTTGTTATTACCAACTATTAGGATATAAAGAAATGAAAGTTAGTAGTTAGACATTATAATAGAACTTGTAGTTATATTAGGTATGTTTTCAAGATTGAGTAGATATATTTTAGATAGACAGGTTATCTTCAAACCCTTCAGAGATCTATAGAATATGGCATTTTAAATGTTTTAATAACTTAGAAATTTTTTTTATGATTATGAGACATGTTGGCTCCTGGCAGTACCAATCTACTTCAGAGAAAATATGGGCATTGAAAAAACTGCAATTGGAGTTAACTTTCATTGTGGCAAAAGTTAGCCACTGGACAACAAGGTATCCTCGAATCAACTGCTGACAAACAGGACAGACAGGACACGAAACAAGGACTACTGATTCTTGTCAAAACAAGTGTAGTTATGGCTTTATCAAAAGGTATCTTCTGAGGCCAGGACAATATGGCACCATCCCTGAAGTGGCCTTCACAATCTGGGAAAGGTACAGTGCCCTTTTCTTCAAAGGCAGCTTAACAGGCAGTAGGCTGATGGCTTCTGATGTGCAATGGGACAGTAGCTGAAACAGTTATTCTAGAAGAGTAATTAAGCTCACTCCTGTCAATAGTAGAATGGCATTTAATAGAGGGATGTGGAGAAGAATGGGATGCTGAGATGAAGCCACATACACACATAGCCAAGAAGAATGGACGGCTGAATTCAAAAAACATCAACAGTTTCCAGAATTTAAAATCCTGAATCATGACATGACACTAGTGGAATTCACGTGTTTCTGGTATATAGACTGCTCTCACCCAATGTGAGGTTGAACTGTTGACTTTGTGTACATCCTACTTCACAAATGAGTCTGTCAGATACACTAAGACTATAGGCTGAAGATGATGCCCCAACACTGTGGAGAAACCTCAGATGACTGTCCAAGCAACTGGCTGTTTCTGTCAACTCACAGTTTTTTTAAGTTGCTTGCATATACTTCCTGTTTTTATTTTTGTTAGCTAATATTATTTCCTTCTTGAGTCTCTGAGGGAGTTGAAGTTTAGTTAGTTATAGTTGAAGATTAATTAGGATAGAAAGTGAATTAGATACAATAGGATAGATAATGGAATTATTTTCTCTGAATTTGTCAAATACAAATGAACTAGACATTGTTTAGGTATTTATTACTTGTATATATTGTATATAGTTATTGCACTTTTGTATATAGTTTTTCTTACATTAGTTATAAGCTCTTTTCCTTTTTTCTTTTTATTAAAAATAGAAAAGGGAGCTGGGCGGTGGTGGCGCACGCCTTTAATCCCAGCACTCGGGAGGCAGAGCCAGGCGGATCTCTGTGAGTTCGAGGCCAGCCTGGACTACCAAGTGAGTTCCAGGAAAGGCGCAAAGCTACACAGAGAAACCCTGTCTCGAAAAACCAAAAAAAAAAAAAATAGAAAAGGGGTAATATGGTGATATTTTATTTGTATTAAAATGTTATATGTATGTTAATAAATAAAGTTGCCTGGGGTCAAAGCTATTAGGAAAGCAGGGCAGTGGTGGCATAAGCTTGTAATCCCAGCACTTGGTAGGCAGAGCTAGATAAGTCTCTGTGTGTTCAGGGATACAGCCAGTATTGGATACACATGCCTTTAATCTCAATACCAATCATGGAAAACCTGGAAGTCTATACAGACAGGCCGTGATGAGGTGGTCATGTGGTTGGGGTTACAACCAATGAGAAGGCAGAACAGAAATTCTATATAAGGACTTTAACATAGAAAGTAGCTCTGGTTCAGAGAGGTAGGACAACTGCAGGAAGAAGGGTAAGGTTTTAGCTCTTAGCTCTGACCTCTTGGCTTTCTTCTTTGCATTGGTTCTGTGTTTCTTATTTAATAAGAAGGTTGGTTACATCTACATTACCCTTCACTATCACGGTGGTCCTACCTCTCTGAAAGAGAGCTACTTCCTGTGTGTCTGTCTTTATAAAGACTTTCTGTTCTGCCTTCTCATTGGTTGTAAACCCAACCATGTGACCACCTCATCACTGCCTGTCTGTAAAGACCTCCAGGTCTTCTATGGTTGGTATTGAGATTAAAGGTGTGTGTCTCCAATGCTGGATGTATTCTTGAACACATAGAGATCTACCTAGCTCTGTCTACCAAGTACTGGGATTAAAGGCATGCACTACCACCGCCCAGCTTCTGCAATGGCTTACTATTAGTTCTGACCACCAGGCAACTTTATTTATTAACATACAAAAAAATCACATTTCAGTACAAATAAAATATCACCATAGACTTTATTTATTAAAAATATTTCTTTATATAACCTTTCTATATTCATTTTCTTCTCTCTTCCAAGCCTATGTACATTTTTACACACACTGTAAACTGTTTAGGGTTTATCCCATCTGAATCTGCCTTATTGTGAATCTATTGCTTTAAACTGCAGCATTACTAGGACTGAAATGGCAGCTTTGGTTGCTGGCTCTGGCCAACTCAGCTTCTCAACATTGCAGAACTACATGTACAGCTAGCTCCAGGATCCATGCTCACTGCCAACTCTGGGAAGCAGTGGGTTTATGCTTCTATGCAGCAGTGTGTAGCCCAGAAACCTTTTTTTTCTGTCTGTACTAGCAAAGGATAAATCCACCATGTACCATACTGTGTGGCTTGGAAATGCCTCTGTGTACTGTGGTGGGAATCTTCAGCCATGCCACTTAGCTCATGGCTGGCAGCCAGCTCCATCTCACAGGCAGCTTTCAGGAGACGAGTTTTCACTGCTGCTGACATGAGACTGTGAGACTAAGAATCACAGTGTGGCTCCATTTCTGTGCATTCAGAATCTTTAAATTTTCTTAGGTCTGTATGGCTAAATGCCTGACAGTGAGCACCAATTGTAGCTGAAAGTTTTCCTGTGTCCCACCTGGTCCATAACCACTCAGACTCAAGTAAACACACAGAGGTTTATATTAATTTAATTATATTAATTAAAACTGCTTGGCCATTAGCTCAGGCCTACCACTGACTAGCTCTTACACTTAAACTCAGCCCATTTTTGTTAATTTACATGTTACTATGTGTTCTGTGGCTTTACCTGTGTGCCATTACATGCTGCTCCTTGGACTGGTGTCTCCTGACTAAGCCTTCTCTTCCAGAATTCTCCTTGTCTGCTTATCACGCCTATACTTCCTGCCTGGCTACTGACCAATCAGTGTTTTATTAAACCAGAGTACAAAAGCATTATCCCACAGCATAAAGAAAGTGTGGTACATTCACAAAATGGAGTATTACTTAGCTGTTAACAACAAGGACACCAGGAAATTTGAAGGCAAATGGATGGAATTAGAAAAAAAAATCATTCTCAGTAAGGCAACCCAGACCCAGAAAGACAAAGATGGTATGTACTCACTCATACCTTGATATTAATTGTAGAGTAAAAGATAACCAGGCTATAATCCACAGACCCAGGGAGGCTAGGTAACAAGAGGGCTCAAGGGTGAAATGCTCGGATCTTTCTGGGAAGGAGAGATAGAATAGACATCTCAGGTAGAAGGGGTTTGGGGTAATGGGAACAGAAGGAATCAGGTGCGGAGGAGAGTGGAAGGAGAGAGTACCAGTAGAAATAACTCTAACTTGGGGAAGTCATCTCAGGGACAACCTAGAAACTTAGTTCAATTGAAACTCCCAGGAATCTGTGAGGGAGACCTTAGCTAAGCCTCCTAGAAATGTGGGATATAGAGACCAAACTGGCCATCTCTTGTAAACAGGCAACTGTTCAAGTAGAGGAATTGGGAAACCAATAATTTGTTCTGCCTACAAGATGTACTGATGTAAAGATGGCACAGAAATTGTGGAAATGTCCAACAATGACTGGTCTAGCTTAATACCCATGCCATGAGAGGGAGCCCATCCCTGACACTGTCTGGGAGGGCCAGGACCCAGAAGCTAGATACAAAGGTTTTCTAGTGAAACCTGAGCATGATTCACTCAGCAGGGCTGCATTAAGGGATGGCTTGACCATGTTCATAATTACCAGGTGATTAGAACATTCTGCAGTTGGCTGTGCTGGGGGGAGGTCTTTTGCCCCACCTCTTAGCATTCCTATAAATATGCCTTTTAAAGAGACATAAGGGATTGGTGGATATTGATAAGCTCTTCCAAAGCTATTCTCTATTTGTGTCTGCCTCTTCTCCACATTCTCTTTCTACCTAAAATTTCTTATCCTTCTCTCTTTAAGAGTACTCTGGGAAAAATGGGAAAATGTGGGAACTGGCCTCCTACAGATGGCATCAGATTGTGGGGCACAGGTTCAGGTATCCCCACAGAACAGGAACTTAACTAGGGACTTGGCAAAAGGAGATTGGGAGTGTCACAGATCAGGGGGCCATACCTGGGAAGGAATTAAAAGTAAAGGCAATAGTATTCTATTTTCAGGGGTATATAGATGAGGTGAAGAGGTAGAAAGAAAAGCCAAAGTAAGTAGTTAGGCTGCAACAAATTTTTCTCTCTGTTTAGGTTTATTTCTTTTTCTCTCTCTTAATTTCTATCTATTAAAATTAGGAAAAAATATAGGGTTAAGTATAGAAATATAGTGTAGGAAAAAACTTAGGGTAAGATAGAATATAGGAATATAGTATAGGAAAAAAACTTAGAAAAGCAAGAAGACATAGGAGCTGTGTTCCTGGGACTCTTAACATGGACTCCTGGGGAAGAATTGGAGTCATGCAAAAATACTATGAGAAAAATTGGCAGAAAAAGATTCTTGTGGAAGCTTTTGGTCTGTAGACAGCTTAAATCTGAGTTCTGAGTGGCAGGGGAAAAACTTTTCCCTGAGGTGGATGCAAGTGAGACAAAACCCTCTGTTCCAGTGCCACTGAATAAAAATGCTTGCTGATAACTCTGTTCAATCAGGATCAGTTCCCACTTGACCATGAAGCCAAATTTAAGAGAACAGAAGTACTGGTATAAGACAAGGGAGGAACTGAGAGGCTTGAAAAATCTAGTAATTTCTCTTACTCAAAAAACTGGAAGCTTTCTAGGTCTTTCCTTCTCAAATCTCTTTTCTTTCTGTAAGGGAATAATTAGACTCAGCTGGAAGGAACAGAAAGATTGTTCATAAATGCCCAAGCACAAAAATTCTTTCAGAATATGGCAAACTCTTGTTGATAATCCTGTCTTCCCTTCAAGCTAGTACCAGGGATGTAAACCCCTAACTCCAGAATAGAAAGCAGCTAGCAGGGAGCCTGAGCAACAGTAGTGATGTCAGGGACTCTGCATCTGGGGGAAGGAGACAAGTGTGGACAAGTAGGAAATCTATCAGGGAAAAATCTTTTTGAAAAAGCTTTTGTTTCAAGTACTCTCATTTTCTCACTGACCTGGTGAGGTGGGGGAGCAAATCCCTGAAGGGTTTTTGCTTCTGGTACAAAACATCAGTATGAGTATGCACAGATGAATGGGCACAACCTGCTCTAGGGACAGTGCCAGGTAAAGTATCTGATTAGGGAGGTACATTTATATGAAAAACTCCCATAGCAAAAGAGCAAAAGTATGAATACAAACTTTGTGAACTGAACGAGGACTTCAGTGGCCACAATTGGCCACAACTGAGTTTTCTCCCAGACCCTGGTAGGCAGCTTGGGAAATCTAGTTCATAACAGCATGACAGTATAGGTAGGCCAGAGAAAATCAGACAGCTGGGACATAAGCTTTCAAATGTTCCTCATAATAGAGCAGCAAGATACCCAAGAGAAATATCATGTGAATGCATGTTTTAATTCATTTTACACAGCTTAAGGTATTCAAAATGCTTACTGCCAGAATAGCTCAACAACCCCAAAATGCTACTTTTTCCACTAGCTTTATTAGCTTTATCTCCTGAAAAGGGGAAGCAGGTGAGCAGCTTGCCTGTTGGGCAGCAATTCATGCTAATGCCATTTGTCAACAAGCCACTTTGAAACCTTTAGAAAGCAAATAAGAAACTCTGGAACTGAGAAGCTTTTGTAGAGCAAAGGACACAGTCAATAAGACAAAACAACAGCCTACAGAATGGGAAAAGATCTTCACCAACCCCACATCTGACAGAGGGCTGATCTCCAAAATATATAAAGAACCCGAAAAGCTAGACATCAAAGTATCCAACAGTTCAATTAAAAATGGTCTATAGAGCTAAACAGAGAATTCTCAACAAAAGAAGCTCAAATTGCTGAAAGACATTTAAGGAACTGCTCAACATCCTTAGTCATCAGGGAAATGCAAATCAAAACAACTCTGAGATACCATCTTATACCTGTCAGAATGGCTAAGATCAAAAACACTGAAGACAGCTTATGTTGGAGAGGATGTGGAGCAAGGGGAACACTCCTCCACTGTTGGTGGGAATGCAAACTTGTACAGCCACTCTGGGAATCAGTATAGCAGTGGCAGGTAAGGATGATTAGTAAAGAATGATGACCTAAGACAGGCACAGTCTGCCTGGGAATCCTGGGGGGTCCTTTATTATATAAAGAGGGGGGAGTTGTGGGGGTCCACAAAGGTTTCCTGGTGAGATCTGAGCTTGCTTTACCCAGCAGGGCTGCATTAAGGGATGGCTTGACCACATGCATAGTTACCAGGTGATTGGAAGGGTCTGAACTTGGCTGTGCTGTGGGGGAGGTTTTTTGCCCTGCCCCTTGGCATTCCTATAAAAAGCCCTTTTGAAGAGACATAAGGGGCTGGTAGATATTGATCCAGGCCCTCCCAAAATTATCCTGTATTTCTGTCTGCCTCTTCTCCACACTCTCTACCTAATATTTCTTATCCCTCTCTCTTCAAGAGTACCTTGGGAAAAAAAGGGAAAATGTGGGAGCTGGCCTGCCACACCTAGGATAGAACCAAACATTACTGGCAAAAAAAAATAGTCAATACAATTATTCCTAATGATATTTTGCTATACGCATAGATGTGTGACTTTACCAATTGTCATTAGAGAAGCTTCATCCAGAAGCAGATGGAAACAGGTGCAGAGACCCACAGACAAACCTTATGTGAAGCTTGGGGAATCCTGAAGAAGAGGAGGAGGAAGGATAGTAGGAACCAGAAGGGTCAAAAAAATCACAAGAAAACCCACAGAATCAACTAACCTGGACTCATAAGATCTCACAAAACCTAAACTGACAACCAGGGAGCCTGCATGGCACTGACCTAGGCCCTCTGCATGTATGTGGCAGTTGTGTAGCTTGGTCTTTTTATGGGAATCTTAACAGTGGGATCAGGGACCGTCTCTGACTCTTTTGTCAGATTTTGAGGCCCTATTCCTCATACTAGATTGCCTTGTCCATCCTTAATATGAGAGGAGGTGTATAGTCTCTCTGCAACTTGATTTACCATGCTTTGTTTATATACATGGGAAGCCTGCCTTTTTTTTGAATAGAAATGAAGGAAGGAAGCAGAGGAGGGTTGGGGGAGAGGGACTGGGAGAAGAAGAGGGAACATGAAACTGAAGTTGAGATGTGAATAATAATAAATAATTAAATAATAAAAAAGAACTCTCAGCTCCTCTCCAGCACTATGTCTGCCTGCATGCTGCCATGCTTCCTCCATTATAATAATGGATTAAGCCTCTGAATATATAAGCAATCTTCAATTAAATGCTTTCCTTTATAAGAACTGCTATGATCACGGTGTTATAGACAAATTTCTAAATGGTGTTATTAAATAAAAAAACATGGAGCCAAATATAAGGGTAAAAGCCTTAGAGAGATCAGAGAAATAGGGAAAGCCACCAGGCAACCTTACCTCACCAACTCTGCAGCTTCCAAATGCATGTTACTTCCTGTCTACCCACACCTTTATTACTTTCTGTTCTTCCCTCTCATTGGCTATCTTAGCCCAGTTACCTCACTTCCTTGTAACTGTCTGTCTGTACAGGCCTCCAGGTCTCTATGGTTGGTACTGGAATTAGAGGTGTGTGTTACCAATTGGCTCTGTTCCCTAGTATGGCCTTGAACACACAGAGACCCGGCCTGATAAGTGATTGGATTAAGGGCATGTACTGCCTGACTTCTTGTTTACTTAAAATGGCTGGTCTTTTCCCCTTGATCTCCAGGCAAACTTTATTAAAGCACAAATAAAATATCACCACATGGTGTCTCTTCACAGCAGCAGAAATCTGACTAAGAAAGACAGCAACTGCCCCTATAGGAAAATCACCATCAGTGCTATGCACATCATCTGAGTGAGCCTGAATAGCAGCTGTCCAGACTCTTTCCTTTTCCTCTGAGGTAAAGGTAAAAGAAAGAAAGACATAGAAACCATGCCAGGTAGGGTTGTATTATTGGGTAAGGTACCTAAATTCTTTAGTTAAATTAGTGGAGTTGTTTGAGAAAGAGGCCAGATATTTCTCTACTTAAGAAAGATCAGACATAAAGAAAGGGTCATAGATATAAAGGGGCCCTTGAGCACCATCCACCTCACTGAGGATGGTAAAGTCCATCAATGAGAGACCTGGTGGGACTTGCTAGTGGGGATTGTGGGAGGTCATGGCACTTGGGGAGGCGGAGAGGGTTTGGGACAGTAGATGAGAGAGGTGTTGGTGATTGGGCAGGTAGAGGCACAGCAGGTGAGGAAGATGGCTGCTCCTGTGGATGTTGAGGTGACTGGTCAGAGTACAGAGGAAGTTGTGGATGAGGAAGAGGAGGAAGAGGAAGAGGAAGAGGAGGAGGAGGAATAAAAGAAGAAGAAGAAGAAGAGGAGGAGGAGGAGGAAGAAGAGGAAGAAGAGGAGGAAGAGGAGGAGAAGGAGCAAGATGAGGAAGAGGAAGAAGAAGAGGAAGAGGAAGAGGAAGAAGAAGAAGAAGAAGAAGAAGAAGAAGAAGAAGAAGAAGAAGAAGAAGAGGAAGAAGAAGGTTGAAGAGGATGAGGAGATTTGGGAGATGTTGGTCATTCTGGAGAACTTGATTATGCCAGTAGTAGGTCCAGGTCCTCTATATCTAAAGCAAAGCAGAGGGACCATGGGCTTGTGAATACGGTTAGCCTGGAAATGAGTTTTAGCTTTTTTCAGGAGGATTTGATGTGTGTGGCAAGAGGCTTAAAGGGTAGTGTGGGAACAAAGAGCAAAGGATTGAATGCAGGGGACATTGGACAACTTATCAGTGCCTTGGCAGAAGTTGTTAAGATCCATGAGAATTTGAAGGTCAAATGTGCCATTTTCTGGCCACTGAGACTGATGTCAAGCTTGTATAGAGGTCAGGCTGTGTTGCAGTAGAAAATAAGGTGCTTAATGGCATCACAGAATCCAAGAGAGGAAAGAAACTTGAGAAGACAGCCAAGAGGAGTGGCAACATCTGACTTAGACTGTGAAGACCCCATGGTCACTGAGAATGAGTTCTGAGGAGGGGGTGTCAGAAAAGGAATCCCAGTATCAGGGCAAAAAGTCTTTCTCTGTAGTCATCACTGGGGACTGTGACTAGGAGACCAGTTAGAAGAAGACCAATGATGTACATAAGCACCTAGGGATATGGGTTACAGATCATAAGAATAAAAAAGGTTAAAACCATGAGATACGGGAGGGGTAAGCAAGTAATTTATGACACAAACTTATCCCAGAGGGCATCCCCAAGTGGATTGAAGCTCCTCAGTATAATGCCCAGATCTTTAGAGACAGGTGTCCTTGACCAGGTGATTGGTGCCTAGGAAGGAATAAGGAGATAACAGTTGTACCAGTATGACTTTGTAGAAAGGTAGAGGTTATTCAGACAGCTCCTCAGGGCACTTACTCAAGTAGGTGAGGAGAGACTAGGAGGTAGAGTAGGTAGAGGAGAGAAATAGATTAAGAGACAGACTTTATATGTTATAGTCAGATTGGGTGGGTGGTAGAGGCCAGTAGAGGCAATTGACCCATACCACAGAAGGGCTGAATCAGCGCTTTTTGGTTCACTTAAAGGAGGGACCAGATCCCCAAAGGAAGACCCAGGAATCTCTCCTGGGTTACTTCACCAAGTATAAAAGGCACAGCAAGAAATTACCCAACAGCCAAACTTTGTGATTAAAAAATAGGAGCTTTAATGCAAAACTTCTAGGCTGCCTCAGATAACAGAGAACAGCAGCCCAACTGGGAAAGTTTGTTGGGCTACAAACCGGACAACACTGAATCTGGAATGGCCAGGTATGTACCCATGGGAACTCTGGATATCTGTCTTTTGTGGTCAGAAGCATTTGGGTACAAGCACACTGCTGTGCTTAGGAGCATCCAGGTGTGACTGCTGTGTTCAGGAGTGCTCAGCCAGCTGTTAGACCTTTCTGAGAAATGTTTCCAGTTTCCATTTCTCAGAAAAATTAAGCCTTCTAGCAAAGGCAAGCCCATGTGTGACCCAGGTCATTACCCTAAAATATTGCTACTAGCACTGCCATTTTGGGGACCCCACCTTAGAGACTTAACACCAAGAGCCCCTCAAAAATATTCTGTAGCTCTTTTACATGTATAGAAACAGACTGTTATAGAATTTTGTCAATAACATTGTCAGGTATTATATGCATCTTATCAGACCATAATACCCCAAGAATTTTACAGCCATACCTGGCCATTTCACCTTGAACAAATTGATCCCCCATCCTGGTTTCTTTAAATGTATCTGATTGTCTAATGACTTTCCAAAAATGCAAAACACTCAGAAGTTATCATGATGCCACCTATACAGCAGGTACGGCAGGGTAAGGCTACATCCTGAACACTCATCCTATTACAAATAGTGGGGTTACAAAGATAAACTTGAAGAAAGAGTCTAAAAGTCTCTTGTTATCGGTCCTCACCATGTGTCAGGTGATCCCAGAGGTTCACCAGAAGATAACCAAGGTCTAATAATCCATTTGTATCAGTAGCTTCTTTCACAGATCAATGTTAGATACAAAGCATGGGTAGCAAGTGCTGTCTTAATTAGCTCTCTGCAATACTCAGCCATTCTCCTTTAGCCATTACATTTCCATATACTGGAGCTCTTCCGTGAAGCCTCCTTATATTTCTCCATGCTTAATTAACTAAGTGTATCTGGCTTAATTTGGTCAGACCTACACAGAGCCAAGAGAGAATGTGGCTGCTCCCCTCATCTGCACAGGTGACTCCCTGGGTCATGGTGGCCCTGGGCTGGAATTGTGTTTGTAGTTGTAGCTTTTGGCTTCCCATCCACCATACCTGGCTATTGGTGGAGTTTCTAGCTGGGCCAACCATATCCACCCTCAGCATAACATTTTGCTGGAGATAAATGTACTCTCCTTAGTCTTGGGGGGATAATTACCCAGCCCTGGGGAAGGCTTGGCTTTATTGCCTTCACCTGTATTATTATATCATAGGTGTCTTCTGTGAACTGCTTGCTCTTCAGGCGTTAGAGCCTTCCAGAAGCCCCTTAGCACACAGTTTGGCTTTCTATCACTTTTTTCCCTTAGGAAATTCAGCTCAACACAAATCTTGTCACATTTGTCTTCCAGTAACACAGACAGCTCTCTTCTTCAGCTTTAGATTTTCACTATCTCCTCTGGGTTGCTTTCTCACTTTACATACACTCTTTAAATGCTTGTCTAAGTCACTGAGATCTGACAAACCCTTCCCTTCTTTATGAAAATCTTGCCAGTGGACTCAGCAAAATCACTAAAGCTCCATGCCATCCTCAAGGTCTTTGCTGGGTCAGCCTTTTCTTTAACTCCTGTGTGAACATGTTTCTATCCAGTCCAGTGAACTGGACTTCAAACACAGCACCCTTTTTTCCTGGTTCCCTCAATAGTATCTGACCCTCCTCTATGGTCCTCCAGCCCCTATTATTTGTGGGGTCTTCAGATGGTGATAACCAAGTGTTCCTAATGGTTTTGATATGCCAGTCTATCAGGGACCAGTTTCTCTCATATGGTCTCGGTTATGCAGCCTTTGCCTTAAGGAGGGGGGGCTAGTTATATTACTCAGTTTTCCCGCCTCCACAGCAGCCAGACTGAACCCATCTGCTCGCATGTCCCACAACCTCACAAGTCAAGCTGAGACAGGCTATTTTGTTGCTTGTTTAAAAGTCTTTCCTAATTTTAGTGTTGGGTATTTCCTGATTTCCCTCAGCTTCTTGTACTGGACCACTGTAAAGACCCCATTGATACATTTGACCATAAATTTCCCCTAATTTTCTACTAAAGATAAATCTTGATGGGTGTCTTATATCATTTTTACCACCTTTCTCCCACTTTCTTGTTTATCTAATTTGCTTGATAAATCAGAGGCTACCCCTGAGGATGCTAGCTATGTCTCCTTTTTACTGCAATTGTTCCTGTATACAAATAAGTTCCTTCTTGGGTACTTATGTACCCAAGACTTATCTCAGTCTCAGATGCATTTCTAACTATATACAATAGTGGTAGCCAGGTAACCTCTGGTGCTGCTTATTGACAATCTTGACACTTGTGTGCTAATTTCAAAGATGAAAAAACTTCCTTTAAAATTTTAACTGTTTTCAGGGCATCTTCATGTTCACATGATACACCCCACTTATCAAGAATACAAGCATGCCACCACATACCACATACACAAAGACGGCCATCCTTGGATTCCTCTCACAGACATACCTAACTCTGATGGCTCAGGCTTAGTTATGCATCTCACCTAATCACAACAAGAACCATGCAATTTCTGTCATTGCACAACTCACATTAACACACACCATACAGGAAAGGACAATTGTATTAGCATTTCCTCCACTGATGCTCACTCCTCAGACTGCCCATTCTCGGTTGCATTCTTGCTCCCTATAGGTGGGACCATGCACTCACTCATCCTCAATTATCTTAATTATGACTTTTCCTGGAGAGATGCCTAACACATGTCTACCCCAAATAGGAAGCCTACAACAGACCAAAGCAAGGATATCACCAAAGCTCAATTTTGTGACCCTTAACTTTTATTGAGAGAACTTACAGGAATGTCGGTTAGGGGTTACCTACAGAAGCAGAAATACTCAAAGACAGTTGCATCACCAAACCTGTCCCAGCACAGATGACAGCTCACAAAAGCTGGGAACCTGGAGCACAATGCACAGCCTTCAGAAAGCTCAACAGAGCTTCCTTTCCAAGTGACTCTGGTCTAAACCTCTTCCAGGCAGCTCAGCTGGTTTCTCCTTCCAAACAGCCAGACTAGTCTCATGTTCTTCTTTGCAGCTGTCTATCTGAGAGTCTTCTTTGAAGCTTGACTTATCTGAGAGTGACCCTCAGCAGTCATCTCTATTTATATAGTGTTGGGGAGGGAGAGAACCAAATGAATCTGGTCAGTTTCAGGTATTACCTGAAGCTCTTTTGAGTTGTTTATCTTCTGTCTTAAGGAGCTTACCTTGGAGGTGGAATGTTTCAATCTCAGAGGAGACCGCTGTATGTAGCCATTAACTGTGACCGTAGTAAAAATGAGCCATTCAAGCTTAGAAAAGAAAGAAGAAAGAAAATGAGAATATTCTTTATAATCATTTATTATTGTTAGAGTCTGCAGCTTTTATCATTGATAACTGTAAGTTTCCATTTAGAAATTATGACACAGCCACTTAAGGAAGCATGCAATCCAAACACTCACTACTAGATTAATGAGTTGTAATTATTCTGACTCGCACTGGATCCTCTTTAGTAACTCACCTTGTTGAACTGGGGATTTTTCTCCTCCATTCAGGGTAAGAGAACTAATTTCCCAAATTATCAATCCTGGTCTGCCCTTTGAAATTCTTTTACTCAGTTCAGTATTTCACAAGTAACAGTGGCTCACCTTATATTAGGACAAGCCTCAAAATGCTTTTTAGTTCAGGCCTCTGTGCTTTTGGCATCTAGAGCTAAGCATGTGGTAAATGTCAGAAAAGAAAGAGCAAGTAATAAAGTGGCCTGGCCAACTTGTCTGCTCCTGCCATGCTAGCTGGGGCCTAGTGCTTTTGAAGGAGAATCTTAGTTCATTTCTACTCAGCTGACTATGATTCAGCCTAGAAGGAAAGCCTGGTGAAGCAAGAACAGCCATCCTGATACTTGATTCACCTATGGCTTTTGCTTCATAGGAAAAGTATGGGCTTCGGTATCCTTTATCTTTATCTGCATATATGAGTTGAAATAAATTTATTGGTTCTAAGTATGAAGCAACTTACTTACCGCACCTTTATTATTCATCTACTTCCTTGAAACAAAAGTTAGGACCATCTGTACAGGGTTTTGAGTAGAATAAACAGGCTAATACGTGTGCTCTTAACTAGCAACCTACTACAGAACAGAAGCCAGCATAAAAACTTTAAAAACTGAATATTAATATGGTAGGATTTTTTTTCAAAAGACAGAATAAACTTTATAACATTTAAATATATGATAAATTCAACAACATTTATATTCAAAATGCAAAATGAATCTAAAAAGAATGACTATAATAAAGTCATGTTTGAAAAGTATTTTTTTGAGCTACCTAATACATTTTGGAGAGGAATCTGGCAGAAACGTGTATTTTTTTTTTAACATGCATTGGTGTGTTACCTACATGTATGTCTGTGTGAAATTGCCTGATCCTATGGAACTGGAGTTACAGATAGCTTTGAGATGCTATATGGGTGCTGGGAGTTGAACCTGGGTGCTCTGGAAGAGCAGTCAGTGCTCTTAACTGCTGAGCCATCTCTCCAGCCCTGAAATATGTATTGTTTAGAGAGCTATTAATATAGGCACCAAATAGTTTCATATGCTAGCAATATAAAAGGTAAAATAAAAAACTGAAAGTATGTTTATGAAACATACTTTATTGAAGGATACATATTAAACTTTTATTAAAATCAGGGTATGAATAAGTGGTAAGGGCTATGTGATTTTAACTGATGCAGATTATTTATTGCATTATGACAATTTTTAATACTGTATAATTTGAATTTTCATTGTAAAACTATTAAAAGAAGAAAAATGTGAATTTTTCCAATGTCTGATTTAATCAATATTTTAAATAGTTTTAATATCATCTTTTAAATTTTTAAATTAATTACTTGAAGATTCCATGCATTTATACAGTGTGTTTAATATCCATCAACTACTACCTCCCTTCAACTAGGTTCCTCTATCCTATCTTCCTCCCAACTTCATGTCCTCTTCTTTGTTGTTATTAATAACCCTATGAGTCAAATCAATGCTACCCATACATACATGGGTATGGGACTACCCATTAGAGAACGGCTATCATACTAGCAGCTATACTTCCAAAGAAGAGTGACTTTCCTTCTCTCAGTGGCCATCAACTGCAATAGCTTCTCCACTAAGGATAGGCTTCCAGAGGTTCCTCCTACTTCCATACTGGAATCTGTTTTTTATCTAGGTTGATCTTGTGAAGGCCTTGTGTATAGAATCATAGCTTCTGTGACTGTATGTATGCAATAGCCCATGTTATGTGCAGACATTCAAATTTCATATCTATTAGCATTTGCAATGTTCACCAAGCCTTGTTTTGGAGGAAATTGATACAAATGGCCTTTCTACAGCTTAGTATTCAAAATTACTTGTATTTAACTCTTTGATCAGTTGTGAGTCTCTGACTTAGTACGTCAGAGTACAGAGTACTAAGTAATTAGTACGTCAAAGTCTCTGACTTTGAAACGATTGTCTGACTAAAGTTTAGAGAGTCATAAATCTGTGGGTATAAATACAAATATTCAGAAATCAGTTTGACAGCAAGGCAATTTAACAAAGCAGTAACAATTACATGCCCCTCTTGGGCCCATAATCTCACAAATTATGGGATTTTTACCAGGATTACAGTACCAGGAATGAAATTCTCTCCTGTGGAACAGGCCTCAAATCTATTAGAAAACGTTTGGTTATCCCATAACAGTCATGCCTTTATTGCACCTGTATAAGCATATCTTTTGATAGTTGACACTATAGCATGCTGGATCCAGCACTGCTTAAGACCACAGCATCTGGCACTTTGTAAGCTAGGCATCAGGGAAAGATTCTCTTTTAATAATGTTTTCTTCAAATTCAGATGTTTTCTCCTATTTTTTTGATGTTTTAATGGTTTTACATCAAGGCCTAAGATTGTATTAGTATTTTTATATGGCTTGAGGTATGGAAGAACACTCACACTTCTCAAATACCCAATACACATTATCTTTTTTTGAAGACTATTATTTTCTAATTAGAATATCTACAGCCTCATCCTCAGGGACACCAATAGGCATTACATGTTGTACATTACTCCTCACAACAAAGGCCATTCATATTCTAATTCACATGAAAGACACCTTCTTGTGAAAAACACTGCAAACAGTATTGCTTAATGTGCCAGACCCACCAAAATATTCCTCAGTCCTTACAGTGTTCCTTCATGTTTGCATGAAGTCTTTATTTTTACATGGACAACAAGATTTATGTTAAGGAGCTGTGCACAATGCACTGCTACTGTCTTGCCTTTTTCATTCTTTCCTAAGTGAGTGTTTAGTATAGAAAGTTTCTGGTTAACTTAGGACAGAAATTTTCACTTTTGTGCTTCCTCAAATGCAAGCAGATTATTTTAGTTATCTTATTGTTTATAAAGTGACTGTGGCTTTATCATTAAAAGGAAGTTTGTAATCATTCAAAGTCATTGTATAAGCAGAAAAGATTAACTACTTACCCAAACTTTCTTTTTTTTCCTTTTCTTTCTGTTTTTATTTATTTATTTATTTATTTATTTATTTATTTATTTATTTATTTATTTTTAAGACAGGGTTTCTCTATGTAGCTTTGGTGCCTGTCCTGGATCTCGCTCTGTAAACCAGGCTGACCTCGAACTCACAGAGATCCACCTGGCTCTGCCTCCCGAGTGCTGGGATTAAAGGCATGTACCACCACCGCCTGGCTATCACCCAAACTTTCTTAATGCAAAAGTCCCACACTGGCTTCATTGATCTCCATAGTTTAACCCCAAAAGTACAGAATAATACACAAACCTGGAAACAGAGATGTTGAGAAGAGTTAGAGTATTGTGTTCCACCACAAAAGATGACAAAAATTTTCTTCCCTATTTAGACCTCAGAGTGAAAGAGCCCACATGAACTAACAGAATTAGACAAAGCAGGTAAATCTCTTAGAAGCAAGTATTGCTACTCATTTTACTCTTCTTTGTACTAGGTTCTTCATATTTTATTTAGCAAGTATGTATAATTTTTGCTATTCATAACAAGTTTAACATCTATTTTAAAAGAATAATTGAAATGTCTTATTGAGATATTTATAAATTCAACATAATTTGGATGATCTTTGATTTTTACATTGCAGGTACTAAAAAGAAAGTGGGATTTGTTACCATATATATAAAGCATGAAGTAATCATTTTACTTATATATCAATTTTATAGAGTTTGATTACTTAGATATATATTTTTTGATAGGATCTCATCATGTATCCCAGGCTAGTCTCAAACTCCTTTGACTCCTGATCCTTCTACTTTCAAATGTCAAGTCCTGAAATTGCAAATAAATACTACCTTCTTATAACTCTTTCCATATCTACATTAATGGGCTGCGTGAATTATATTCTCTAATACCCCTTAGCAGCCAGGTTAACAACCCACAAAATGTAATATTAACTTAGGTCAGTTATTCTTGATGCTGATTTTTATTTCTGTTGTTAAATGAGTAGAACCCTTAGCTGTGGCTTTAAGGCATTTTTATCAAGTGCTATTGCTATGTTTCTGTCATATGCATCTCCAGATTTCAACAAGGGTTATAAGGGCACTCAACTCCATACTAACATATATATGACACAGTAAGGTGTAAAATAAGAGCATATATGTGGTCATCCATGAAGAGACATGTTTTTTGTTTGTTTGTTTGTTTCATACCTTAGCACTTAAAGATTCTCAACTCCTGAGCAATAAAATGAGAATGATGCACATGCAGGATCTCTGAAGCAAAGTTTATGATAATTTATGTCATAATGGAGAGAATGGATATCTTTTTTCCTACTCACAGTCTGGAGTGAAGAAAATCCCATTTGAGTCATCAAGAAAGATTAGTGGAATAGGAAATCTTATAATCTAAATTTGCACATATATTGTTCCAAGTTCTTTGGTTTCTTGGGTTATTCCCTTGATGCATGATGGTTATCAGTATAATCTAACATTTTCCTTGCTGAGACACATGCTGCTAGTTGCCTGAACTTCCCTCAGCAAACTGAACATGGAACATATTGAAGGAAATTCATAGACAAATATCAGAATAAGGATAAGTGTGACTTAAAATATGGAAAACTTATTTTGAGAATTCTTTTGAAGAAAGACATTGTGAGGTATATAATATATATATATATATATACATACATACATATACATATATTAACTAATATATAAACTAAAGTTATTAAATTTGAAATAATAAGTAATATAAGAGAAGACTTGTGATATAAAGTAGTTTACCAGCAAGAGGAAAACTTCATACCTCACATTTCCTAAAACAGAAATGTAACAAAAAAGGACAATTTGATGGCTCCATTTATCTCTGCCTCTATCAGTATTTTAACTTATGATGATATGATTTTAACAGATAATGATAGAAATGATGTTATTAAAATCTTACAAGAATACTGGAAGAAATCTGAAGGTGTTTTTACCTTGAGGGAAAAAGTAACAGTCACTTGCATGAGAAACAAATATTGTTCGGAAAGCATACAGGTATAAATTTTTATAGTTTGAAAAGCTGTAAATGATGTCTGAATTACACAAAACTAAATGACTAAAATGTAAAAGAGAGTCTTAAATCTTGCATTCCATATGGTTAGTCCTTTTGTGGGTTAAAAGTAATAACAACTTGAAAATACAAGATATATTTGCCTAGAAACCCTCAGATTCTGAAGCTGATCTCTCAAGAAGTACACAAGACAGTACTTGGAAACTGCCCAACACTGAATGTTCATTACTGACCTGTGACTGAAACTCATTATCAATGCTACCAAAATCATTGTCCATGTTGCACATTACGCTACACAGAAAGGCGCTGTTCATTTATTAGCACAGAAGAACAATGCCTTACTGAGTGGGGTACTGTACAGAGCATCATTGAAGGTAGCAGTCTTATCTTCTTAACATGGATACAAAGCAATTAAAAACCTTCAGATGACTCTATTCCTAGGGAACTTAATTGTTTACATTTTATTACATAGCATGTTCTCCAAAGTGTCCTGTGAGTTTAATTAACAAAAAGTAGTTGGTTCTAAGACTCAAGTAATGTATAGGTAATCATTCCTTTTCCTTTAGGGCCAATATTGAGATGGTAGCTGTTGTGCATTGCCTCACTCAAAGAAGTACCAATCATATTTTTGTTAAATGAGTGGTACATCTTGAAGTGATACAGCACACATGGTATAACTGAAGGTGGTAACTGCTATGGGATGGTCTGTATGTCAAATTACTCTGACTGGTCAATAAATAAATTACTGATTGGCCAGTGGCTAGGCAGGAAGTATAGGCAGGACAAGGAGGAGAATAAAGCTGGGAAGTGGAAGGCTGAGTCAGAGACACTGCCAGCCGCCACGATGACAAACAGCATTTGAAGATGCCGGTAAGCCAAAAGCTATGTGGCAAGGTATAGATTTATGGAAATGAATTAATTTAACCTATAAGAACAGTTAGCAAGAAGCCTGCCATGGCCATATAGTTTGTAAGCAATATAAGTCTCCGTGTTTACTTGGTTGGGTCTGAGTGGCTGTGGGACTGGCAGGTGAGAGAGATTTGCCCTGACTGTGGGCCAAGCAGGAAAACTCTAGCTACAGGTAACCTTAGTCTGTTTCCTCTGCCATATCATTTAATAATCCCATCCATACACTCATTCCATGAATAATGAGAAGAATCTTCTCAAAGGACCTGAATGGCATTCATTCTTCTTATTTCTTTCTCTTTTACCACCCTTGTCTTTCTTTTCTCTCTTAGTCTTTCCTTGTGTTATTGCCCATTTGCTTGCTAGCCTTACAATGGCACAGATTTTAGGGCTGAAAGAGAACAAGCAGCCCCATTTGTCTCTCTTCCATATATATATATATATATATATATATATATATATATATATATATATATATATATATATATATATATGTATATATATATATATATATATATATATATATATAACCAGTTTTCATTACCCTGCTACTTTGTATACCACAAAAGTCAGTTGTTTTAAAATGAGTCATTCATTATAACTGCATATCACAGGCTACATGAAGTTCAGTAGGAATAGCGCTGCAAAGGATAATCTCAGAAACACGATTTCTTTATAATACAATGTGGACATAGACTTGGTATTGTCTTGTCCAAGATGAAAGCCTGCTACAGTGACCACAGCAGCCATGAACTTAAAAATCAAAGATTAAAAGATAAGAAAGGTAAATAATTAATATATACAAATAAATATGAAAGCAATAAAAATAACAATTCTCAAAACAATGCAGTGCAAACAATAAAAGATTTAAAATATAACTTAAAACTTGAAGTAACACATAACATTCACTAATCAAAATAGGAGTAAAAGAAACATACGAAATGCAGTATATTCAAATACAGCCAAAAAATCCAAACAAGAAAAATAATAATAGTAGCAAGAAAACTACATTGTAAATATAAGAAAAAATAATAACATAAAGTGTATGAAAAAGGAAGCATTCAGAGAAAGGGCCTAGAGAACATCTCCACACATATAAACATGATATTCTTTACACACACACACACACACACACACACACACACACACGCACACATATATATACTAAAAATAGGTTCATTTCACAGTAATCCCAGACAAACCTAAAATTAAACATCACAGGAGTTCTTATAGCCACCTGACACATAACAGGGCTAACTGGTAGTGACTACACAGAGAAATGTTAAGGAGGTACAGAAAGAGTTATGAGCCCAAGCCACAAATAATAACAAAAGGAGGGAACAAAGTTTACCAGGTTCTCTTGTGTCACTTACAGCCTAAATCTCCCCCTAGGTTTGGTGACATAAAATAGGTGACCACATAGAGACATGTAACAAAATGCACAACTATCAGCTGCTTTCCAAATGTGTTGATTTTTTCATAGGCTAGGGTTAGAGGTAGCAGGTCAAAATTGTAATAATTACCTCTTGCTTTCCAGACTGTATTTCTTGTGATGTCCCAAAACTAGGAATCTCCTATTGTTCTCTCCTCCCTGCTGTGGGATGTATGGCAAATGTGTTGCTTATTAATCAATAAAACACTGACTGGCCGTTGGCTAGGCAGGAAGTATAGGTGGGGCAAGGAGGAGAATAAAGCTGGGAAGTGGAAAGCTGAGTCAGAGAGACACTGCCAGCCGCCATGATGAGAAACAGCTTGTGAAGATGCCGGTAAGCCACGAGCTATGTGGCAAGGTATAGATTAATGGAAATGGATTAATTTAAGCTATAAGAACAGTTAGCAAGAAGCCCACCATGGCCATACAGTTTAAAACCAATATAAGTCTCTGTGTTTACTTGGTCGGGTCTGAGTGGCTGTGGGACTGGCAGGTGATAGAGATTTGTTCTGACTGTGGGCCAGGCAGGAAAACTTTAGCTACAAATGGCGCCCAACGTGGGGCAAACGGTCAAGCATCGAATATTCCCAACGAGAAGAGTATGAGGGCAGGTGCCCTTCTAGCCCCACTGGGAAGGATCCCCCTCTCCAAGACCCCTGGCAGACCCTGCAGTCTCCACGCCCTGCCCCCACGCCCATCCGCCTGAGCCCCAAGCCTCTGCCTGAGACTTAGAGGCCAGGCCCCCCAGCTCCCATCTTGCCCAGGACTTCCCTTCTGAAGCACAGGTGAGTGCCCTAGCTTGCCCCCTACCCCATCCCTGGGCACCAGCCACTCCGGGGAAGACCTGCCCAACTTGGCCCCAGGTTCTGCTCCCCGGGCAGGTGCCCTTCTAGCCCCACCGGGAAGGATCTCCTTCTCCAAGACCCCTGGCAGACCCTGCAGTCTCCACGCCCTGCCCCCACGCCCATCCGCCTGAGCCCCAAGCCTCTTCTTGAGACTTAGAGGCTGGCCCCCAGCTCCCATCTTGCCGTGGATTTCCCATCTGGAGGAGAGAGAGAGAGAGAGAGAGAGAGAGAGAGAGAGAGAGAGAGGAGAGCACCCATCCTCCCCCGGACTTCCCTTCTGAACAAGAGCTTCCATCCTGCCCTGGACTTCCAATTTGGACAAGAGAGCTCCCATCTGGACAAGAGAGAGAGACTTCCTGAATCTGTCAGCTCTGAACCAAGTGTGCGGATAAGGCCAGGAACGAACCACAAGGAGATGGGCAGACGTCAAGGCAGAAACACATACAACAAAATGAATAGTAATACACCATCACCAGGCCCTAGCCCTCCTCCAACACCTAGACCTGAACATCAGAAATTGGAAGAAGCAGAAGAAAATAGCCTTATGAATGTCATCATGAAGAAGCTAGAGGCTCGTGTAGAGGAAAAGACAAAAAAATGTGAAGAACGCTGTAAACAACTAGAGGAAAGGGCAAACAAATTAGAAGAAAATTTAAATTTCCAAAAATAGATGTGAAACCAATTAGTTGTGGAATTTTTGAGAATTCATGGTTTTTATTTAAAGGAAAAGGAACATCAAAGGTAGTAAATAGATTAATATTTTTCTAAGCCTTTGGAATTTTCTACTTAATTACCCAATATTCATAATAAAAATCTTAGAATAAACAAGGTAAGCTATTTGAGAACACTGCAGTTTTGACTGACTGGTAGAATGCTGATGTTTTCAATGCATATACCTTTCATTCTTTTCTCTACTAACTATAATTAGTTATTAAGTCACCCTGCTATAAGCAGTACACAATTTGTTTACATTTTCTTTTATATACTTCCATAAACTCTTCCTTGTATGTAGTGTATTTTGACCATTTAACTTTATGATGGCTAACAATATGTCAACCACTGCTTACTTCATTTTATGCTTCTTTTGGTTTTCTTTCCTCTGTTTGTTTTTACTTGCTTTCCTGTGCATTGTTGAATATGTTTTATTATTTTACCATCATTTATAGTTGCTTTCCTATTTGTACAATTGTCATATAATTTTTTTTCAATTGCAATGTTATAAATACATAGTTTGTCAGAGTCTATTAGTGTTAATATTTTACCAATTATATTGAAATAAAGAAAGAAGCAACTATTTAAATTCATTTATCCTCTCTACTTTCAAATATAGCTGTTTGTTGTTTTTATTTTTCTTGTTCAATCATCAACTATTATGTATAAACCTTGTGAGGGTTGTGTATTATCTTACATAAGTGCATGTGCATATGCACACATGTATGTAACATATTTCTGCTTTTTCTACAATTCTTCCTTCCTTTCTGCTGCTATAAAATTTCTCATTTTATTATTTATTTTTCATTTAAAGAACTTCCTTTTGGAAGCCCTTAAGGCTATAATGTGCCCAGCACATTTTCATTATGATAATGGTAGAATCTGGGCCTTACATCTTCTGTTTAAATAAACATTCCCCTAGCATTCATGTATCATGTAGATCCTGGACTAATTGTGTGAGCTATAGTTTTAATGACAATTGGATCTTCAGTCTTCTCATGCTGCTATTTCATGTGATTATTTTAACTGATATTGTCTGGGTTTCCATTTGTTCATGATTTTTGCTACCTACTTAGACTAATGGGATATCCGAGGCTGAGCCATCTGGTACTTCCAGATGGGCTATGGATGCCTTGGACCTACAGGGAAAACAAGGCTGTCCTGGAAAAATATCTCATTTTGGCTGGATTTTCTTGTGGAACTACAGCCTGATAGCCTTCTGTCCCTTCATAAAGAACAGTAGTTTCACCTCCTCTGGACCAAGCTGCTTACAAGTCCAAATGCTTGTTGCAGTCAGTTTGTTGGAGTTTTTGTTTATTTGTTTTTCTGACTGACTTAATTTGTCAATGATTGAAGACTTCTTAAAATATTGCTCTCAAAGTAGATAGAGGAAAGTGACTTGATTAGAAAATGTAAGGCTGGAGGAACAGGTACAACATTTACTTTTTTGAGCTTTCCTTTAGGTGCCTCTTGTGCAATGTTCCTAATTACATTTAGTAAAATAAGGAGTTTATGATATGCAGTCTCAAATTCAAATCTTCAATTTCTATTAAAAATATTTGGAAAGTCGCTTTGAGAGCTATATTTTAAGAAGCCTGATTTGAAATTCATGATAACTACAGAATGATTTTGATTATGGAGTATCTAATAGCATCTCCATGTTACATGTATAGGGGATTTTTTTTTATTTTTCAGGTCTAATCCACACCCATAAACTAATTAGGACTCTAAAACATAGGGTGACAGAGAGGCTTTTGCTATAGCAAATGTACTGAATTTTTCAAAGTGTATTACAGACAACTGATCTTTGCTTTAATGTCAAAATTTTACAAGCCAAGTATTCCAGTGTGTGAAGAGAGAGGAATAATTACAGGACCATGAGTGATTAAGTCGTTTGGAATCACACCAACCAGTATCTAACAGTCACAATCCCTCAAGATAATTTTCCCCTCACATTGGTTTATAGTAACTGGGAAAGCTGGTGTTTCATCTCTCCCAGACAGCATAAATTTTCTTATATGTACCTCTAGCCATTGCCCTTATAATTGGAAAAGGTAGTACATCCAAGGCATGAATCCTAAAAATCAAAATTGTTGACAGAAATTGAATAAGACCTAAAGAAATGGAAATGTATTATACTTTGACATTGTTCCTGGGGAAAATTATAATCATATGATTTCAATTCTCTATAAATTGATCTCTAGGAAAAATGTGAATTTAGAAAGATATGGGTCTAAAAATAACTTGTAATATTAGCAATCTCAATTATTTTAAAATATCAAATGGATAATCAAAAAAACAATGGCGCACTTTTTCAACAAATACTAAAGTACATGAATATATTTAAAAGATAGATCCCTCTTTCTCTTCCAGTCCCTGGTGCTTCAGGAGCCACCGGTTACCATTGACATGGCCAAGTCCAAGAACCACACGACACACAATCAATCTCAAAAATGGAACAGAAATGGTATCAAGAAACCACGGTCACAGCCGGGCGGTGGTGGCGCACGCCTTTAATCCCAGCACTTGGGAGGCAGAGCCAGGCGGATCTCTGTGAGTTCGAGGCCAACCTGGGCTACCAAGTGAGTTCCAGGAAAGGCGCAAAGCTACACAGAGAAACCCTGTCTCGAAAAACCAAAAAAAAAAAAAAAAAAAGAAACCACGGTCACAAAGATATGAATCTCTTAAGGGGGTGGACCCCAACTTCCTGAGGAACATGCACTTTGCCAAGAAGCACAACAAGAAAGGCCTGAAGAAGATGCAGGCCAACAATGCAAAGGCAGTGAGTGTGCGTGCAGAGACCATCAATGCCCTTGTGAGGCCCAAGGCAGTTAAGCCCAAGATGCCAAAGGGCCCCAGCCGCAAGCTCAGCCATCTTGCTTTCATCACTCACCCCAAGCTCGGAAAACGGATTAGAAGCTACATGGACAAGGGTCGTAGGCTCTGCCTGCCAAAGCCCAAGGCTCAAACCAAGGCAGAGGCCTCAGCTCCAGCTCAGGCTCCCAAAGGTGCCCAGGCCCCTGTGAAGGCCCCATAGAAAAGGTTTCTGTCTGCCAGACAGGTGGACTGGTGTGACACACCTACACACTATTTGCAGATGATCACGACCCCATGCTGTTTTTACAAATAAACTTGAGGCAGAATCAGTTAAAAAAATAAAATAAAATAAATAAAATAAAAATAAAAGATAGATCCTATTTTCCCAGTGTTGAAGAACATCTAAGACTCTGAGGAAATGCTTGTCTTGAATTCTGAAAGAAGAGCTGTAAGGTGCAGAAAGAACTTTCTCAGACAGGAGAAAAATGTGAATACATACAAAGTAAAATGAGCATTGCTAGGAAAGAACAAGTTGATGGCTTGAAGGAGGAAAAAGAATTACTGTGTTCAAAAATGAACAACACTGAAATGTGCAGAAGGAAAGGCACATCTCGACCTGTTTTTAAATGTGTGTGTTAGATTCTTCATAGTGATAAATATCCAAGAATGTCAAAGCAGGAAATGAGGAATTGATGTTGGCTTCTTATTTCAGAGGTTTCAGCACAGAGTCCTTGGGTCTATTGATTTTGTGGTGAGGCAGACCACTATAGTAGCAAAGGGCTATAATAATAGACTATTCTGCTCATAGTAGACAGGCAATATGTGGTGGGTTGGGTGGAGAATCAGCAAAACAAATCCCCTAATGACATGCTCCCAGTGGCTTACTTACTTCAACTGTCTTTTCTCCTAAAATCTGTACCATCTCCCAAAATAATGCTACCTGCTTCTGATAACACATTCAACACATGGGCCTGTGGGAGATATTTCAAGGTCAAATGATAACAATATACTTCCTTATTCAAGGGTGTACAAATTCTTGTAGTACCTATGAGTCTTGGGGAACCTTCAGACCCCGAGTCTTCCTTCTCAAGACCTAATATAAAAGATAACCAAACTAATTCTTCCTTCTCAAGACCTAATATAAAAGATAACCAAACTAATTGAGGTAGCCCAGAGATCTGAACATGGTGCTTGGATTAAGAAAAATATACTTGGATTAAGAAAAATAAAGTAGCTTTGTGAACTCAACTAAATATTTGTATGGCCATGGCTACCAAATATGATGTCATTTGCATGCATTACTCTACTCAAAAAGGTAACAATCATGTGTTAGTCTGTCTGAATGTTACCCTCTGGAGCAGAATACTGCACTCAAGTGAAGCTAGTAGCCCTGAGCAAACACAAAATACAATTTCCATTCCATGTAGAATTTTTAGCACTAGATAACAACCCACAGACCCACTGTCCTTGCCTGTTACCTCCTTGCGTGAACATTGCTTTACTTAGTACACATTTAATATTCTGGCTTTGTAACCTGAAAAATATACTACTTTCCCTTTTTCTCTTTTTCAGGTAAAAAAATAGCTTCATTAGTATTTTAAAATTTATTTTAAGTCACTAAAATGAGTTCTTAATTTTATTTTTCAAATAGCACATGGCTTCTTGTGACATTTTCATAAATTCCTTAGTTGGTCCCACTTCCCACTCATTTCTTTCCCACATACTATGCTTTTCTTCTCATTTGTAACCTTCCTCCCCCATACATTACTTTCCATTTTCATAGTATTTATTCTATTACTTCCTTTACATCATTCTGTAAAGCACTGTTTTTTTAACCTGATAGACCCTGTTCTAGTTTACTAGTCTCTATACAGATTCAAGTTCATATAAATAATGAATACAAAATTAGAAGCTAGGATCTGCATAAGAGAACATATGTTGATTTTTTTTTTACCCTGGGTTACCTCACTTAATATACTATTTTCCAGTTCCATCCATTTTCCCATAAACAGAAAAGGCTTATTTAAAATGATTTTCTCTCTACTAATGTTAATATTTTCTATGACTACAATAATAACAACCTTCAAATGTGTACAGGCAGTTTCTGAGCAAAGTATGTCAATTATGGAAAATCATAGATGAGAGATTTTCCAGATCCTTCAAAAACTATCTAGGTCTGAAATCTTTCTAAATGCAGTTAGGTATAACCATCAAAAAATGAATAAATATATAAACAAATAATAAAATTAATGATTAGGCTGAATTGAGTATATTCTATGAAGATAGTCATGTAACCTCTCTCCTGGGCCACCACATGTAGTTGTGAATTGCCTCACTCAAAAAAGTGCCAACCATATTTTAGCTTCCCTGATTGACACTTTTGGAGTGGCGCACATCACACAGCATCATTCTATGTAGCATCTCTCCTCAAATATTCTCTGGCCATGTTACTTCCATATAGTCAACTGATGCTTTTAGTCCACATGTGGTTTCCCATAAATATATAAAAGATAGATTAAACATACCTCTATTGCTTTCCTTTCCATATCTCTCAGAATTAGTGTTATCTCACCTACTGCATGCTTGACTTGCAGGTTCTTCAGGTTAGTAAAACTGTCCTTTCTTCTTTCTCCTTTCACTTGATTAAGGCAGACCCTCACCATGTGTTAGCTTATTAAATTTTAAGTCATTAGGATCGATGTGTTTACAAATATTCTTTCCTCCAAAGATGAAGAAAATATCAGCACCCATCATAACCTTCATCTCAAACTTTCACTTCAAAGTTCTAAGCCTCTTTGTGGAATGAGAAATTCTATTACAGTGCCAAATAGGAATCTCTATGTATATTCCCTACATAAATTTTACCCCAACACTTGGGGATATGTTTTATAGCAAAAGAAATGTTACAAATTTAATTATTTAATCTAAAGTTAAATTATTTTTGAGGAATATGGTCTTAATCAGGTAAAATTTTAAATTTTATTTATTTTACATCCCAACTGCAGTTTCCCCTCCCTCCTCTTCTCCCAGTCCTTCCCCCTCACATCCTTCTGTTCCCAACTCCCAATCCACTCTTCCTCCATTTCTGTTCAGGAAAAGGCAGGTCTCCAATGGATAGCAACAAAACA
The DNA here is from genome assembly GCF_949786415.1 of Peromyscus eremicus. NCBI lineage: Eukaryota > Metazoa > Chordata > Mammalia > Rodentia > Cricetidae > Peromyscus > Peromyscus eremicus. The sequence continues at coordinate 125,340,881 of NC_081439.1, forward strand.
TTGCACATCATACTGCAGTAAGACTAAGTACCTCCCATTTTATTTAGGCTTGGCAAGGCAATCCAGTATAATGAATAGTTTTCCCAAGTGCTATCCAAAGCATGAGGGACAGATAAACATTTTAAAATAGAGTTTAGCTGACAGAGAAGAGATCAGTCTTGATGAAATGAACATAGCCACATGGCAATGGATGGTTAGTGGTCTCTAGGATCTGAGACTGTCTTATATGTCCAATAATATGAATTTGATCTACTTTAGAAGAGAAAGTTGAGACTCAGAGCAGATTATATCTCCACTTAAGATCATTTCAGCCTTGAATCCTCAGCTAAACTATAAAAATCTCCAGAATCACGGAGATTGTGGAACTATAAAATGTGTATTATTTTAAGTTGGTTAAATTTGGAATGTTTTTATGCAGGAAATAAAAATTATTTTGTCTTATTTTGTTTTACAATTCTGTGTGTTATTGCCAAAACCATACATAAAAGAAAACAGTAAACATAGTAAGAAATATCAAGGGAAAGAAGCAAAGTACTGGGAGTACAAGAACAGGTAAATGATAGAAAAAAAAATCCTTCTCCTAAGAAGAAAGAAAATATAAAACATATCTGGGTTAATTTCTAAGAGAGAAATGGCCTTAGAGCCTAGAACTGCAACTGTCCTCTTCATGCTCCTGTAATTTTCAGCTTTCATTTTGAGGTCTGATTGTAGAGACAATCTATTTCAAAGCTTCCTTTCTGAACACAGACTCTGATATGCTCATAATTCAAAGGTAAGGTGGTAAATGAATACTCACAGAAACCATGAGAGGAAAAAAGCAAATATCCTAAGAATACATATGTGTGTTATACTATTTATGTATTATGTACATATATACATACAATAGAATACATGTGTTAGTATATTATATATGTATTTTTAAAGTATGAAAATAAGCATAAACTAAAAAGTTAAGAAAAATGAAAACATGCATAATAACTGAATTTACTCACTGAGGAGAATTGAAGAGATTAAGAATTCATACATGGATTTCACTGAATGAAATTTACTGCCACTAATCTGAAAATTCATTCAGTTATCATTTAAAAGAAATATGAATTCCACCTTATCCATAAATAGGGAAGACTAAAAATATTCAGTCACTCAACCACCTGGCTTAAAATTTGGATTCTACTTATTATAGTCTCTTTGTACTTTATTTCTTTAAAATATGTGTTGAAAGAAATATAATTTTATCACTTGCATCTCCCTTCTCTCCAGCCCTCCCTCAAACTCCTTCAATGCCCCTACTGACTCTCAAGCTGACAGCTTCATTTTCTTTAAACACACATGAACATACACATACACACATACCAGCCTCTAGTCTGTTTTGGTATGCATATGGTTTCAAGCTTTATCACTGCATTGGAAAACCAATAGAGGTTCATCCCTAAGATAGACAAATTCTTCTCATAGTAGTCATTAGTTGCCTGAAGTTCTTTGTCTATGGGTGAGATCCTATGAAATTTTCCCCTTCCATGTTAACACGTCCATTGATATTGCCATTATTCTAGTTTGCCATTTTCAGGAGAGAATATTTCACAACAGACTTTCTGGTATTCTGGCTCTTATACTCTTTCAGCCTCTGTTTCCTGTGTTTGCTGAGCCTTTGATGCAGGAGCTGTGATATAGATGTATCCATTGGTGCTGGGCTCCCCACAGTCTGCTGATCTCTGCATTGTGCCCAGTTGTGATTTTATGTGATGGTCTACATTTTCTGTACATAGAAACTTCTTTGATGAGGTGTGGTAGCTACACTTACCTGTGGCATAAGTATAAGATTGTGAATAGGACAACAATGTACATTGTTAAGCAAATATCTATGGTATAAAATATTGAGTCTTTTGCATATATGTCAAAAAGTAGTACAGCTGGGTCATATAGGAAATTTATTTTTAGCTTTATGAGGATTCTCCACACCAATTTCCATAGTGGCTGTACCAATTTGCATTCCTTCCAGAATTGAATGAGGGTTCCTCTTTCTCTACAATATTGACAGTATTTGTTGTCAATCGTTGTGTTGAACTTAGTCATTTTTACTTGAGTGAGACAAAATCTCAAAGTTATTTTAATTTGCATCTCCCCATTTGTCAAGGATGATAAACAATTTTTGAGGTATTCCCTAGACATTCTTATTTCTTCCATTTTGAGTTCTCTATTTTGATGGCTAGACCATTTTTTAATTGAGTCATTTGTTCTTGACCCTTTGCTTTTTTTGTTCTTTTTTATATTCTGGATAGACACTGGATAGCCAAGGGCAATACTTAGCAAAAGAAAAACAGTAGAGGTATTGCTACTCCTGACTTCAAGATATATTATAGGTCTATAAAAATAAAAACAATATGGTACTGGAACAAAAGAAAACATACAGACCAAAGGAATAAAATAAAAGGCCCAAACAGTACTAAAAACTACAGTCATATGTATATTTGACAAAGAGACAAGAATAGTTGTCTGGAAAAAGGCAGTATCTTCAATAAATGGTGCTGGGAAAATGGGATGTTCATATCAGGAGAATGAAATTATATATATATATATATATATATATATATATATCCCTTCTTCAAAATAAGATCCAAATGAGTCAAAGACCTCTATTGGAAACCTGAAACACTAAAACTGCTAGAAGAAAACAGACAGTGCTGTGGAACACTCTTTGTGCACTGTAAATATGTATTACTCTCACTAGTTAATAAAGAGCTTACTGACCTATATGTAGGCAGGAAGATATTGGAAAGGAGAGCTAGACTAGGAAGACATTGGGAAGAAGAAGGTGGAGTCTAAGGAATTGAGAGCCAGAACAGAAGAAGCAAATGGAAAGTACATACATGAAATAAACAAGCCCTGGGGCAGCACATAGATTCATAGAAATGGGGCAATTTAAGTTGTAGGAGCTGGCTGGATACAACCCTAAGCTGTCGGCCAAGCATTTACAATTAATAAGTCTCTGAGTGTTTATTTGGGAAGTGGCTGAAGGAACAGAGTTGATCACAATCCCAAGGAAAAACTCCACCTATAAGGCAGAACTGTGAAAGATCTATATAGGTGTAGGAAAGGACTTTCTGAACCAGATTACATTTGCCAAGGAATTAAGGCCAAATATTGCCAACTGGGGTCACATCAAACTAAAAAAGCTTCTATACAGCTTGGAAAAAATCTAGTAAAGAATAAACCCACAGTATAGGAGAGAATCTTAGCCAGCTATAAATCTGTATTTTCTTCCTAATAGAGTAGAGAAGAAACTGCAAGTTTCACAGAACTTTAACATACCTGGCTTCTGCACAGTGTAACCCAAAATTCTTCAGATCAACATGTGGCTCTAGTTTGTTTATCTAACTATTCAGAAAGAGGAATGGATATTTATTAATGATAAAAATGAAGTATAAACTAGATTTTCACTTATTCACCACTAGGTACATGATGAGACTATTGTGGTTTCAATAATCTATATGTATTTATGCCTACAGACACCCATAGGAATCTGGAGCTGGATAGGAAGGCAGTTGCTCATTTTTGCTGTGTAGCCATTTTATTCCTCCATGGTTTTAAGCTATGTTATCACCTCTCTTACATGATACCCCATAATCTTTCTTTGTTCTTATTGTCTTTTTGGAAACACGTGTTTCCTTTCTTACCTTGACTTGTGCCATTCATGGAGTTACTCATAGTCAACTCTAACCCACAACCTTGTTCCTAGGACTTTCTAGCATATTGTAGAAAATTATTGAGGGTTTGGGAGTAAAATTGAAGGCTTGGACTGTCCAGAACTTGACTCCTGTGCAGAAGCATCAAGGTGAAAATCTATTCATTCATAAAATTCTTCACAGGAACCAGAATAAAAGATTATAGTACCTGGCACTAATATCCAAAGTAGTAAGGTATCATTGAAGAAAGTAGAAAGCTGAGTTTTGCTTAGACCATTCCCTCTAAAATTTATATAGCGTATCAAGGAGAAAGATATTTCTGCATTGAAATGAGAAAGAGGTAAAAACTGGACTTGCCTCAGATCCCAACAATGGGATCACCTCAGTAAAATTCACCACCAGGTAGCTATCCATAGGCCTTGAAAGCTACTAGTCAGTCTCTGTAGATGATAAACCTGCTCTAAAGCCAAATTGAACCTATAGTTGCAGCTTTCAGAACTTCTTAGAAGACTTCCAGATTTACTTGACTACCTTATCCATTCTAGTAAAACCAGACTTCAGGCCTGTCCCAGCACATGGTCAGCATCCCTGGCCTCAAACAGCAAGCTTATACTCACAGTTAGAAATTTTAAACCTAATCCATGTCACTATATTCCCTATAGAATCCAAATTCATCTTAACTACCATGCCCTTAAGCTCTACCAGACTCAAAGCCAAGCCTGCTCAACAGAATGTAGAATTGGGATGATCCTCATACATCCAGGCTCTAAGTCTCTCACCAAGGATATGGATTTCAGGCTACCTCCCATCATAGTTTAGAGTTCATAGTTATAGTATATATTGAGACAAATAAAACCACAGTGATGTAAGTCTATACAAATATTATAAAGATTAATACATAACCCAAACAAAAAATTGGTATCACAGTTTTTTCCCCTATTTCTTTTAAATTGAAAATTAAACTTGTGTATTCCATAACTTATAGTAGCTTATTACATATGTTTACATACACACATATATCTTTACTCATAATTTCAGTTGACTTGTGTAGTGATATTTTATTTGTGCTTTAATAAATAAAGCTTACCTGGAGATCAGAAGAAAAAGGCCAGTCATTTTAAGTAAACAAAGAAGTCAGGCAGCAGTAGCACATACCCTTAATCCTAACATTTAGCAGGCAGGATCTCTGTGTGTTCAAGCCCAAATAGGGAACAGAGCCAAGTGTGGTGACACAAGCCTTTAAACCCAATACCAACCATAGAGGTCTGGAGGTCAGTAAAGACAGACAGAAAGTGACAGAACTGTGTAGGAAGAGGAAGTGATGTAGCTAGGCTAAGAGAGCCAATGAGAGAACAGAATAGAAAAAGCATATAAACGTGAGTATACAGGAAGTAGCTCTACTTGGAAGCTGCAGAGTTAGTGAGGTGAGGTTAGCACGTGGTTTGTCCTATTCCTCTGATCTTTCCCTCAGGCTTTAACCTGAATTTCTGGCTCTCTGTTTTGTTTTTATTTATTAAGACCATTTAGAAATTTGTCTACAATTGGCATGCAACTTGTGGGGCAAGAATTCACAAAAAAAGCCACTTTTTGTGGCCTTGCAGGCCTCAGTTCAGCTGGAGCTGCATGAGGCTGGAACTGCACATGGCCAGAGCTGCACATGGATGGACCTGCACACAGCTGGAGATGTACCCAGCTGGATTTTGGCTTTTTTTTTCTCCTGGTGGGTGGTAGGCTCTCTCTGGATTCCCATTTTGGACTGCCATCACACAAGGTAGCTACTTTGAAATTCCTTCAGACTTCTACTGTTCTACACAGTTGAAAGACTTGGCAAGTCAATTACAATATCTTAAAGGATGAAATTAGTTAAAAGGGAATTTTTTTCCCACATTCAAAAAATGGGAAACATCTTTACTATGGAAGGAATTTGATCTCTGTTTAATAGCACATTAGGCAGTCTAAAATGGAACAATTAAATGAGAGGATAAATAATATTGATGGGATGTACATAACATCAATTATAAATATTATGTTTGATCATTTTAATTTCAGCATTAAAAAGTTGGTCAATTTAAGTGCTGAGATAAAAGCTTTAGAAAAACTTGTTAAAGTGAATCAGAGAAATTCAGACCCAGACAGCAGAATTTAAAAGTAAACCTAATTCAGGATTGACTTTAGAAAAACCTTTTAAAATGAATTATAGAGAAATTCAGAACCATACAAAAGAATTTAAAGGTGAAATTATTTCGGGATTGAATTATACCATTACAGACAGCCTGTTTTCAAGCAACCAAACTTAATCTATCTGGTAACCTTAGAGGAACTACCTGCTCAAGGGTGTGTACAAGCAATTGGACTCCACTGGAAATATTAGATTTAAAGAGATTTAGAGAAGCTATAGTATCACATGTCATACATTCTCCATTTGAAAGCAGATGTTAAATTCATAGTCAACTTGTAATAGAATTATTCCTTAGGACTGGAAAGAACTGTTACAGCTGTCCTAGAGTCTTCAGCACAATTGCAGTGGAGAACTGGGTTTAAAGAGGAAGTTAAAAACAATAGACCAACAATGTAGGACTAGAGGTGTAAAAATTTCCCAGGATCAGCTTCTTGGAGAAGGTAATTACACTGATATAAAAGACAATGTTTATATGATAAACAAATCTTAATTCTATGACACATGGCAACCATGAATGTATGGGACAGAATTGAGGAAGCAGGGAAGTAAATTGAATCATTTATGAAAGTTATATAATGCCCAAAAGAATCCTTCATGGATTTTGTACAAAGGTTTTCTTCAGCAATAAATAGAATGATGCCAAATTCAGAACCTAGACAGATAATAATTGAATCTTTGGTTTTTGAGAACATGAATGCAGCATACAAAAGAATAATTATGCCAATAAAGGCCAGGTCAGCACCCTTGGAGTATTGGATCAGGGACACAATTAATATTGAGTCTTGTGACCATGATGATATATGGATGGGAACAGTGATATCAAAAGCTTTAAGGAAAAATAATATCAGATGTTTTAGTTGTGGTAAATAAGGACATTTGAAAAGGGAGTGTAAACAGGGCATTTCTAGAAACAAAGATTATTCAGGAACAATGGCAACAGAATGTCCCTCCTTTCTGGATTATGCAAAAGGTATGGTATATGTAAGCACTGGACCAAAAAAAATGTAGATCAACAAGGGACAGACAAGGTAATCCTTAGGCCCTGCCACCGAGAAACTCCCAGAAGGACCTCCCACAGGCCTCCCACAGCAAATTCAATTCAGACTTTTCCTGTCATCATAGAAGAAACCCCTTCTTAGAGCAATTAAATAATCCAAATGCCTGTTGGAATAAATCAGGCTGCTTGGGGTGATAGAATAGTTGTAGCAGAAAGAACAGGAAATTCAGGAGAAACTATAAAGCCAATGTTTTGGCAAAATATAAATAAACAAAGACCAAAATTAAAAATATGAATAAATGACTTTCTCTTTGAAGTTTTGGTAGACACTGGTGTGGATGTTACAATAATTGCAACAGAATTTTGGCACCCAAACTGGCCTCTTCAGGAAGTAAAATATTCACCTCTTAGGTATTGGAACATTATCTCAAGTGAAACAAAGTGCAAGTTGGCTCAAACATATAGGACCAGAAGGATAGAAAGGAAAATTGAAGCCATGTGTGGCTAATTAATATAGTTATTAGTTTATGGGGCCATGATCTATTACAACAATGGAATACCCAGATTAATATTCCTTCAACCATGGAAACAAACCATAAATTAACATGTGTTTCTGAGAGAGATATTAGGAAGTATTACATAAAGAGCAGTCACAGGCCTTCCAGATTGTACAAGAACAGGGAACAACAACTGCCGATGTTTCAAAGACACCAACAGCATTACCTTTAAAATGGTTAACAATTAAGTCAGTATGGGTTCAGCAGTGGCCTTTAAAAACAGAGAAAGTCCAGGCTTTAGAAGAGCTGGTACAAGAGCAATTAAATACTCAGTGTATTGAGAATCAACCAGCCCTTGGAATTCTTCTGTATTTGTTATTAAAAAGAAATCTGGTATATGGAGAATGGTAACTGACCTAAGAGCAATTAACAAGGTAATTCAGCCAATGAACTCTCTACAATCTGAAATTCCTTTGCCTACTTTATTACCTAAGGGATGGCCTCTTATAGTTATCAATTTAAAAGACTGCTTCTTCTCAATACCCTTATAAGAAAAAGGCAGAGAAAGATTTGCCTTCACAGAAAAAAAAGAGAAAGTTTTGCCTTCACAGTGCCTAGTTATAATAATTCTCATCTGGATAAGAGATAAAAATGGAGGGTTCTCCTAAAAGGGGTATTGAATAACCCAACCCTGTGCCAATATTTTGTACAATAGCTATTGGAAGTAATATGTAAACAATTTCCTAAATCTATAATTTATCATTACATGGATGATATTTCACTAGCTGTTTCAAATGAAGATAATTTAGAAACAATATTTTAAAAAGTAAAGAAAATTTTGCCTTACTGGAGATTGCAAATTGCTCCTGAAAAGATATAAAGAGGATATTCTCTGAAATCTTTAGGATGTAAATATTTAGGATGTAAATATTTAGGATGTAAAATAGGTCTACAAATATTCGACTTCAAAAAGTACAAATTAGGAGAGATCAATTACGGACCCTTAATGAATTTCAAAGATTATTTGGAGACATCTCCAATCTATGAACTGTTGTTGGGGTAAAAAAATGATAAACTGAGGAATTTGTTCAAAACCTTAGAAGGTGACAAGGAATTTAATAGTCCAAGAGAATTATCAGCTGAAGCTTAGAGAGAATTGGCCTTGGTGGAAAAGAAAGTACAGGAAGGATACATGGATCCAAAGCTTGATTGCATTTTGGTTATTTTATCATTTAAGAATTCTCCTACATGAATTTTAATGCACAGGGAAGATATTAATTTAGAATGGATACTTTTACCAAATAAACAGAGTAAAAAATTAAAAACTTATGTGGAAAAGATCTCTGACTTGATTTTAAATGGAAAATTGACACTTCATCAATTAGCAGAAATAGACCCAGCAGAAACTGGGTACCTTTAACTAAGGATAAAAATGACAAATTATGGGCAGAAAGTAAACACTGGCAAAGAAATTGCAGTAATCTTTTGGAAGAGATTAAGAGCAAATATCCCAAAAGTGATAAAATTCAACTTATAGAGAGAGATGATTGAATTCTGCCTTGAATTATTCGCAAAAACACCCCTATCTGGAGCCTGCATATTTTATACAAATGCAAACAAACAAGGAAAGGCTGGTTATAAGTCAGAAAACTGAAGTAAAATGGTTCAAAAGCCTTCTAATTCTGTTCAAAAATTGGAATTGTATGCTATATGTTGATATTGATGAATTTTTCTGAACTTCTCAACATAGTTACTGATCTCAGTATGCTGAAAAAGTGGTCTTCCATATTGAGACAGCAGAATTTATCCTGATGAGTCAGAATTAACTTTATTTATTCAGGTACAAGATATAATCAGGAATAGGAAGCATCCTTTATACATAACTCACATCCTATTCCAAATGTGTCTACCAGGCCCTCTAGTACAAGGTAATGATGACATTGATAAACTATTGATAGGTAATGTGCTGGTGGACTCAGAATTTCATAAAAAAAAATCATGTCAATAGTAAACGTTTAAAAAAGGATTATTCCATAACCTGACAACAAGCCAAGGAAATTGTGAGGAAATGTCCTACTGGTTCTTTTTACAATCAGACTTCACTACCAGCAGGATATAACCTAAAGGGTACTCAGAGGAATGAAATCTGGCAGATGGATGTATTTCACTTTGCAGAATTTGAAAAATTGAAATATGTATACCACACCATTGATACTTATTCAGGATTTCAATGGGCAACCACTCTGAGTTCTAAAAAAGCTCACTCTGTAATCATGCATTTGCTAAAAGTTATGGCCATCATGGATATACCTGTGCAAATTAAAACTGACAATGCTCTAGCATATGTCTCTGGTAAAATGAAACAATTTTTTGCTTATTACAATATAAAGCATATTACAGGTATACTCCATAATCCTACAGGCCAAGAAGTCATAGAAAGGTCAAATCAAATTTTAAAGGATATTCTAAATAAGCAGAAAGGGGTAACAAAATCCCCAGAAATAGGTTACATAATGCTCTATTAACTTTGAGTTTTCTCAGTACTAATGAGAAAGGAACAACAACTGTGGAGAGACATTAAACAATAGAAAAAAAACTACAGAATTAAATCAGCCTATATATTTTAAAGATGTGCTGACCTCAGAATGGAAACCAGGATATCTGTTACATGGAGACGAGGTTTTGCTTTTGTTTCTACAGGAAAAGATAAGCTATGAATACCATCAAAATTGATAAAGGTTCAATTTGATCTAAAGAGACCTCTTAATTAGAAGAGTTATTAATTCATTGACCAACATGACCATCAAATTTAAACTAACTTATACCACTAACAAACGCTTTTCATTTAATCAGATATAACTTCACAAAATTGAACCTCCCCAAATTTAGGCTTGGGGAAGTGTTTTGTTTTTGTCTTTCAGGAGAATAAAGGCTAAGGAATATCAAGAACAGTGAACAAATGAGACATCTAAAGATAAAGGAAAAATCATTTAGAAAAAATGTCCCAGCCAGGCGGTGGTGCTGCACATCTTTTATCCTGGCACTCAGGAGGCAGAGACAGGTGGATCTCTGTGAGTTCAAGTCCATCCAGCCTGGTCTACAAAGTGAGTTCCAGGACAGGCTCCAAAACTACAGAGAAACCCTGTCTCAGAAAAAAAAATGTCCCAAGAGTAAATTAGCCTATTGGTATATCATATATAAAATTTTGTATGTTTTCCTAAATATTTGTTTTTGCTCTTCTCTACAGACACTTAACACTTAATGGTCTTTTTGTAGTCCCAGTTCAATTAAAAATTAAAGCTGGCTTTGTAGTTGGAAAAAGGCTCTCTTCTTCTCTAAATCCAAGCATGTTTGTTAAAAGAAAAATGAAATATCTCTGTATCATGTCAGAAGAAAGAGCCATCTGATATGGGACAGAAGAAAACCAAAATTAAGGGACTATTCTATTGCCACTAATCTCAAATCTTTGATTCTATTTTGACTCTTTAAACTTTTCTTAAGGTAAGAATTTTATATAAAAATTTATAAGATTTATATATATATATACTAAACGTTTTTATGATATTAATGGTCCTATAGAGTACTAACTATTTCTAGAAAAAAAGGCTTCATTTAGCTTCCTATACATGTTTTTGTGTAGGAGTCTCTATCAGTTTTCTGCAGGGAATCAAGACCCGGCCTAACAGCAAATCTGAAGTCTCCAGAAAGATGATGGAGCCTCACAACAATGACTCCACATGGACAATAACAATACAAATAAGCTGACAAATGTCACCCAAAAATCAGCTTTGAACTGCAAACTGTTCAGGATAATTTCAAAATGGCTAGCTGAGATGATCCAGCCTTACAGACTACTGGAGCAAGGACTTGAGATAAGCCCTGTACTTTCAAATTATGTGTAGCTTGGACAACAAATGATACAGCTACAACTTCCAGGACTTGACAATTAACACAATTTTTTTCTTTTCATGATCCCCTACTGATGCCTTCACCCACAAACAGCAGGAAGCAATTTTAAGAACATAATGCCCATTTTCCCTAGAGGTGGGGCATGTGGTTTATGGTCTTTCAATGGGTTTCGGGTATGGGATAATTGTCATTGTTTAGGCTGGTTGGTTACAAGTTGTTATTGTTAATGGTCAGAAAAAGATTAAGCAAGGGAGACCAGATTTAAGGTTCCTGTTTAAAAAAAAAAAAAGAAAAAGAAAAATGCGGATATAGATAAGAGGTAGATTATTGAATCTACTCAAAAAAATATATAGAGATGATAGAATAAAGGGTAGATTTTTGAATCTACTTTGAAAAGAAAAAAGAGAGGAAATAGATATGATATATATGAAAAGTAGATTATTGAATCTACTTTTAAAAAGCAACAACTAGTTTTAAATATTTTACATTGGATTTGATTTTTGTATATCGTATACACATTATATATATTGATACAAATTTGAGATTGATTTTGTGAGAAAATGCTGTACATATATTTCTAACCCTGTTCAAGATATTGTACCTATACAGTTCATTTAACAATGTAATGCAATTTGCTAATCCTTGAATGTTATTATTACCAACTACTAGGATATAAAGAAACAAATGTTAGTAGTTAGTTATTACAATCAATCTTGAAGTCATACTAGATATGCTTTCAAGATCAAGCAGAGATATATTTTAGATAGACAGGTCATCTTCAAACCCTTTAGAGATCTACAGAATATGGCATTTAAGATATTTTCAAAACAACTCTGAGATACCACCTTATGCTTGTCAGAATGGCTAAGATCAAAAACACTGAAGACACCTTATGCTGGAGAGGATGTGGAGCTATGGGAACTCTCCTCCACTGCTGGTGGGAATGCAAGCTTGTACAACCACTTTGGAAATCAATATGGCGATTTCTTAGAAAATTGGGAATCCATCTCCCCCAAGATCCAGCTATACCACTCTTGGGCATATACCCAAGGAATACTCAACCACACCACAAAAGCACTTGTTCAGCTATGTTCATATCAGCATTGTTTATAATAGCCAGAACATGGAAACAACCTAGATGCCCTTCAACTGAAGAATGGATAAACAAAATGTGGTACATATACACAATGGAATACTACTCAGCAGAGAAAAACAATGACATCATGAGGTTTGCAGACAAATGAATGGACCTAGAAAAAATCATCCTGAGTGAGGTATCCCAGACTCAGAAAGACAAACATGGTATGTACTCACTCATAACAGGATACTAGATGTGGAACAAGGATGACTGGACTGCTACTCACATCACCAGGCAGGCTACCTGGAAAACAGGACCCCAAGAAAGACACAGGCATCGCCCAATGACAGAAAAATGGAATGAGATCTACATGAACAGCCTGGACATGGGTGGGGGTAGTGAAGGGTGAGGGTCGAGGGAAAGAGTGAGTGGGAGATCCCAGCTGGATCAACAACAGAGAGGGAGAACAAGGAATAGGAGACCATGGTAAATGAAGACCACATGAGAATAGGAAGAAACAAAGTGCTAGAGAGGCCCACAGAAATCCACAAAGATACCCCCACAACAGACTGCTGGCAATGGTCGAGAGACAGTCCGAATTGACCTACTCTGGTGATGGGATGGCCAAACACCCTAATTGTCGTGCTAGAAACCTCATCCAACTACTGAGGGATCTGGATGCAGATATCCATGACTAGGCCCCAGGTGGATCTCTGGGAGTCCAATTAGCGAGAATGAGGAGGGTTTATATGAGAGAGAATTGTTGAGACCAAGGTCGGATAAAGCACAGAGACAAATAGCCAAACAAACGGAAACACATGAAATATGAACCAATGGCTGAGGGGTCACCAACTGGATCAGGCCCTCTGAGTGGGTGAGACAGTTGATTGGCCTGATCTGTTTGGGAGGCATCCAGGCAGTGGCACCGGGTCCTGTGCTCATTGCATGAGTCGGCTGTTTGAAACCTGGGGCCTATGCAGGGTCCCTTGGCTCGGCCTGGGAGGAGGGAACTGGACCTACCTGGACTGAGTCCACCAGGTTGATCTCAGTCTGTGGGGAAGGCTTTGCCCTGGAGGAGATTGGAATGGGGGGCGGGCTGGGGGGAAGGTGAGGGGGGCGGGAGGGGGGGGAACAAGGGAATCTGTGCCTGTATGTAGAACTTAATTGTATTGCAAAAAAAAAAAACAAAAAAAAAAAAAAAAAAAACGATATTTTAATAGCATAGATTGTTTTTCTTTTTTTTATGACTCTGAGACATGTCTGCTCCTGACAGCACCAATCTACTTCAGAGAAGATATGGGCATTGAAGAAAATGCATATGGAGTTCACTTTCATTGTGGCAAAAGTTAGCCACTGGGCAAGTAAGTGCTCTAGCATCAACTCCTGACAGTATGCTATCCAAAATGGACAGACATGACACAAAACAAAGGACTACTGATCCTTGCCAAGACAAGTGTGGTGGCAGCTTTGACTACAGGTGTTCTCTGAGACCAGGACAATATGAAGTGACTTTGCAATCTTGAAAAGGTACAGTGCCCCTTTCTTCAAAGGCAGCTGAATAGGCAATGGACCAATGGCTTCTGGTGTGCAGTGGTACAGTAGCTGAAACAATTATTCTCGAAGGAGTAACTAGGCTTATGAAGTCTAACCTCTCAATGGTAGACTGACATTTATTAAAGACCACAAGCCAAGAAGAATGGGAAGCTTAATTCCAAAAACATCAGCAATTTCTAGAATTTAAAATCCTTAATCATAACAGGACACTGGTGGAATTCAAGTTTGTCTGGTACATGGAATACTCTCACCTAATGTGAGGTTGAGCTGTAGGCCTTGTGTACATCCTATTTCACAAATGAGTCTGTCAGATACACTAAGCCTATAGAACAAAGATGATGTCCCAGTGTGCAGAGAAACCTCAGGTGACTGTATAGGAAGCTGGCTGTTTCTGTCAACTCACATTTTTTGGAAGTCACTTGTTTGTACTTCCTGTTTTACTAGATAATATTATTTTCTTCTCAGGTCTCTGAAGGAGTTGAAGATGAGATAGTTATAGTTCCAGTTTCCCTTCTTAAGAAATTCAGAAAAGGAACTCATGAAGAGGTGTTAAATGTATACATTTGAAAGACATCATAAGATAGTTTTCTGTTGGTAATATAAGTTAGGATAGAAAGTGAATTAAGACTCACCAAAATAGGATAGATAATGAAACATTTTCTCTGAATTTGTCAAATGCAAATAGACTAGACGTTGTTGATGTATGCATTGCTTTGTATATATTGTATATAGTCATTGTACTTACTGTATATAGTTTTTATATTAGTTATAACTTTTTTATTTTTTATTTTTATTAGACAAAAAGGGGAAGTGTGGTGATTTTTATTTGTGCTGAAATGTGGTGATATTTTATTTGTGCTTTAATAAATAAAGCTTGCCTCGAGATCAAAGGAAAAAGGCCAGCCATTTTAAGTAAACAAAGAAGTCAGGCAGCAGTAGCACATGCCCTTAATCCTAACATTTAGAAGACAGGATCTCTGTGTGTTCAAAGCCACACTAGGGAACAGAGCCAAGTGTGGTGACACAGGCCTTTGATCCCAATACCAACCATAGAGGTCTGGAGGTCTGTATAGACAGAAAGTGACAGAGCTATGTAAGAAGAGGATGTGATGTAGTTGGGCTAAGAGAGCCAATGAGAGAACAGAACAGAAAAGGCATATAAATGTGAGCATACAGGAAGAAGCTGTCTTTGGAAGCTGCAGAGTTGGTGGGGTGAAGTTAGCTCATGGTTTGTCCTATTCCTCTGATTTTTCTCTTGGGCTTTAACCCAAATTTCTGGCTCTATGTTTTTTATTTATTAAGATCATTTAGAAATTTGTCTACAGACTTGTACTCTACCCATTGATTATATAACAAAGTAATTGATTCCAATCATGTACCTTAAAATTCTCTTTCCTCAGTCTCTGTTTCCATCTCTCCATTTCACTTTCACCACAGTGTTAGGAACAGATTCTACAAAGACAGCAAAAGAAAAAGTAAACACATATCACAATAAATAAAAAGAAAAGAATAACAAAATAGTTCAAAGAATACCTACAGTTTTCTGTATGCTCTGAACTACTTTATATTAGTAGCTCATAAAGGAGTCAACATATTTCCAAGGGAATGAAAACTTATGCTGATATATGAGACTTGTTAAACAGATTTGAACATTGCTGGTGGGACTAGGTTCTGTGAAAGAATAACAGTCTACAAGAGTACAAAGATTCCAGATGGATATGTTGTACATGTGTCATTCTAGTACCTGGGAAACAGGGTCAGGAGGATCATGAGTTCACTGTCTGCTTGTGACCCATAGTAAGACCCTGTCTCATAAACAAAATAGCAACAATAAAATCTTTCATAATCAAACAACTTGATTTAACAGTAAAAATACATCTACATATTGTTCACTAAATAAGTATATGTAACAATCCCCAGTTCATTCTACTTTCATTTCATTACAATGGTAGTCTTTCATCATACCGGCAAACACCCCTTATTACACAAAAAGTAGAAAGAAACAGGGAATTTAGGGTCATATATACAATTCATGAAGTAGTGTTCTACTTTATCTTAATTTCCACGATGAGAAAAGAAAAACATGTAATTTCCATCAAATTCGAACATTTTTTCAAATGAGCATTTTCTTGACTCAAAATATCAGGGAGGGGCTATTTAGATGTTTCAGCAGTTAAAAGCACTTGGTGCTCTTGAAGAGGATCCAAGTTTAGTCTCCAACACCCACAATAGGTAGCCCACAAACATCTGGAATTCTTGTTCTGAAAGAAGATCTGATGTTGTTTCCTGGATTATGTGGGCATGTGTACAAAATGTGGGCAAATGCACACATACACAGATAAAAATCAATCTTAGCCGGGCAGTGGTGGCGCACGCCTTTAATCCCAGCACTCGGGAGGCAGAGCCAGGCGGATCTCTGTGAGTTTGAGGCCAGTCTGGGCTACCAAGTGAGTTCCAGGAGAGGCGCAAAGCTACACAGAGAAACCCTGTCTCGAAAAACCAAAAAAAAAAAAAAATCAATCTTAAAAAGAGAAAAAGAAAACACCAAGGAGAGAAGATACACTGGGTTTATTCTGAGAAGCCTGAAGGAACTGGGAAAGGACTAGGGAATCACTGAAAATTATGAAGCCACTAAAAAAGCAGGAATAGAAGGGTGGTTTATGCCAGAATTCCACTACTTTGGATGTGGAGGGAGAAAGATTAAAATTACTAAGTCAGCTTGTGTTGATATGCTAGACTCTTTCTAAAAAAATAATCAAATAACAATAAATAAACAGCATGAACAACAAAAATAAAATAAAAGGGTAGAAATAATTTAACAGATTTGTATCTAGGAAACAGTTTAGGCTAAAATAATTATAATTGTTATTCACAGAGGTGATCGTAAACACTTTAAAAAAATCTGTTCTCACTTGGTTTAAATAACACTGCTTATGAATTTCAGGAGAAAACATCTTATTTGAGGACTTTTTCAGAGTCTCTCTCATTGCTCAGATTTCCTACACAGAATTCACTTTAAAAAGTACCTGATATAGATCAGGAAGAAGAGCAGAGATTGTGTACAGGGCCAGACACATGAGGGAGATGTATTTCTCCTCTAAGGGAATCATCTTTCTGCATGCAGTTAAGCAAAACTACTCATTTACCATGCCATTGTACATGCCATACATGATATATGTTACTCCACTACAGAGATGTCAATCACATTTAATTATGCATGATTGCCATACTCTGGAGTAAAGTACCACATACAGCTTGTCACGATTAACACATTTGCTCTGAAAATGACAGCATTAGGAAAATTAAATCAATAAACCACAGACTGAGAAAAAATATGTAAACCATGTTTCTATGAAATAAATTATAATTAGATGAAGTGCTTTAAAAATCTCACTGTGAGAAATTCAGAAATCCAAAAAATTAGGAGAAATATAATACTTTGTAACAGAAGATTGTGTATTTCTGGCTAATAAATACATTAAAAGTTACTCAGTATTTAATATTAGTCAAGACATCCTGCACAACCAGGTATGGTTGCACACAACTTTAATCCTGACACTCAGGAGGCAGGGGCAGCTGATCTCCATGAATTCCAGACCAGACTGGTCTACACGCTGACTTCCAGGACAGCTGAGGCTACATAGAGCATACATGTCCCAAGCATAGTTGCCATCAGAGAGCATTCATCTAATAACTGATAGAAACAGATGCAGAGAGCCATAGCCAAACATGATGGCAAGCTCAGAGAATCCTGCTGAAGAGATGGAAGATGGACCATAGGATCCAGAAGGGTCAAAGACATCACAAGGGAACCCACAGAAACAAATAACCTAACTTGGGCTCATAGGAGTTCGTAGTCTGGACCAACAACCAAGGAGCCTACATGGGACTGACCTAGGTAGGCCTTCTGCATGTATGTGACAGTTGTGTAGCTTGGCTTGCTTGTGGGAACCCTAGCAGTGGGAGCAGGGCCTCTAATGCTTTAGCTGGCTTTTGGGAACCTATTCCTTATATTGAGTTGCCTCACCCAGCCTTAATACAAGGGCAGGACCTTAGTCTTAACTTCATGTGCCAAGCTTTGTTGATGCCCTTACTGACAAGAAACAGAGGAGTGGATTGGGGATTAGCAGAGGAGGAAGTGGGGAGAATATGAGGAGACGAGGGAGGGAAACAGGCGTCGGGATATAAAATAAATGAATAAAAGTAATTAGTAAAAAAGATAATAGAACAAAACAAACAAAAATCCTGAACATAAACAAAAGATGTTATCTTTAGAAAGAAACAAAATTATAACAATGTGAAGTTTTCTAGTTACTATGTATAAAATTGGTAAATTATTCACCACTTAATGAAATAGTCAAAAGACTATATGTAGACCTGTGAAGAAAAAAAGATTTAATGAAGAGAAAAATTAAAGAACTGAGAAGCAGGGGGAAATTTGAGGAGGCCTGAAAGAGAAGTATTGAAATAAGTGAGGGAAACTAATAGAAAAAAATGAGTTCAAAGATCTGGGGAATGGTGTAGGAAACTTTTCTACAAAAACAGAGTGGTGAAAATTAATACTCCACAAGAAATGAGGATCATTATGATCAAACTGAAAGTCTTGCTCTTGTGTCTGTCACTTGACTTGAAAAAGAGTATGAATCTGTATAAAAGTAACTTTTTGTTGCTGTTCTACAATTTTCACTTGCTATGACTTACTCTGAAAATTTACATAAGAGACTATTTTGAGGAAGGTGGTGAATGAATACAAGATAAATTTTTATCTGTATGTAACAAGGCATACCTAAATCATTGCAGCATCATCACCATATAGTCTGTTTTATGTCATTCCACTTAAAGATGTATAGTTACATTTCATTTCCATTGCCTGAAATAGGGTAAAGCATATGGTGTTTTTAAAAATGGCAGTTATGGCTAAACACCCACTCTTGAACTTTTAAAACAACTGAAGTATTTGTTCATGTTGTCTGTAATCTTTAACATTTGTTCAGAAGACTATCACAAAACTACTTGACTGTTCTCCACCATCTATTTCTGCCTGAGTGATGACTATTTGTGTTTTGGTGTTTCACATGGAAACTAAGAAACCCTGAATCTTCCTTCCTAGATTGTATGTCTGATGGAATAATTATCACTGTATATTATCTGCCTTTTCCTTTTCCCATTATTATAAGAAAGTAATAAGGGGAAGTGTGAATTCTACAAACCCAAATCCAACAAAGAGAATATATATCATTTACATGTTGAGCCTATTTTCTCAAAGATCTTAGGCTTTTTTCTGAAGTACATATCAGTCCTTGAATCACAGAATAAGTACTGAAAAATCACATATGATATCCAGGAAGCAATGATAGAAAATGACTAGTGATTGCTAGAATGGAAATCGTGGACATCTATTTTCTTCCTTATACTCTGGACACACAGGGGGTTGGGAAGGGAGAGGGGCATACAGACAGACAGACACACACACACACACACACACACACACACACACACACACAGAGAGAGAGAGAGAGAGAGAGAGAGAGAGAGAGAGAGACAGAGAGAGAGACAGAGACAGAGACAGAGGCAGAGACAGAGAGACAGAGACACAAAGACAGAGACAGAGAGACAGAGAGAGAGAAAGAGCGAGAGCCAGAGCAAAGAGAAAGATAGAGCAAAAGTGAGAATGAGAGCAAAAAGGGACAGATAGAGTAAGAAAGAGCAAAGTGAGATAGAGAGAGAGTTAGAACATGAAAGACAGAGAGCTAGAGAGTTAAAAAGAGAGAGGGAGAGATAGAGAGCTAAGTTTTCTGGGCATACTTTTGCATTTTTTTTTCATCTAACATATCCAAGACCAGGTATCTGTCAAAGCTAACTTTCAAGCAATATCTGATTTGTCTCAGTGTTGTTGCCTATCAGTCTGCTTACTCTATTTTCTCATTCATGTTGTTTTCCTACAAGATAGCTTGATAAGTGGTTTTCTATTAAAACATTTTGAAATTTTATCGGACATTGTATACTATTTAATATCTCATATTTAATATTTAATATCATATTAAGATATTAAATAAAATAATTACAATATTATATAAATAATAAAATATTTATACTTGCTTTTATTATGAGAGACAAGTAGTGTGGATTCACCTCATGGCATCCTACTGATAATCTAATAACAAATTTGAACATAGATTCATATTGCTACTTTGAAGTGGTATGGATTGAAAGCATGGCTCCCCTCACTGTAGCTCCAATGGCATCATGCTAAAAAAGTGGAGCACAAACTGGGAATGGTTTAATTGCCTCCTAGAAGAAGAGAAAATGTAAACTATTCCACAACTAGTCCACAGAGTGAGTGTGGAACTCAGTCCATAAAGTAAAATTCCAGGATAGATACTTCTCTCTCACATATCACTGGTGAATATGTGTGTCTCTCTGTAATCTTCCCTTAAACAATTTTATATGAAAAGATGATAAGATGAGGAACACAATAAGTGAACACAAATGTCACATGTATTGATAAGAAGACCAACTTTCACATGCTTTATTTCTAGTTCAGTTTTAATGTCTAGGCCTAACCCAAGGGAACTCTATTTTAATCTTTACTTTTTGTGTTTATAACTGTGGAAAGGCATCATATAAGTTCACTATATACACTCCAATATAAGATGTGTCATCTAACTTCCTAACTCTTCAATCTAATAACCATTGAGCAAGTCACCTTATGGGAAAAAGCACTTTCAGTTACTGTAAGAGTTAAGAGGTATTTACAGACTACAACCATCCAAATGCTCAATTTATGAGATTCTTAGTCTCTAGTCTTATTTGATTCAATTTTTACTCAGTCTCAAACTATTTTGAATGTATTTGTTCTAATCTTCCAATTGACTCTACTTTCATGAAGTGTGAAATTAAATGATGATAATTAAGAGCTTGCATATTAATTATATGGTGCCATGAGTAAATAAGAAAGAATACATATTAGGTAATCACTAACATCACTAAAACTCAGATGCTGGTTTATCTCTGAATACTGACATTTCTTTCACACAAAAATACTATAATGACTCCATAGTAGAGGAAAAATTAGAAACTCACTCAGAAAGTATAAAAACACAATTCTCCCCTATAAACCTGTTTGTGTCATAGTTTTTTTTTATGTCATAGGTTTTATAAAAGCTGATTCTGTGGGGAGGTTTCCAAGATAAAAATAAAAGACAGTGACTGTAGTTAGATAGCTCAAAATTTCATGAATTTCTATTTTAGTTACTACTTCTGAAAATTGCAAATTAGTGATCACAATTGGAACAATTTTTACTTGCTAAATACTGGTTTTTTTAACAGCTTTGTGATAAATCAAGTCTTTTAACATCAATACCATCATATGATAATGATTTGTGGTTAAAGGTGGTTACTTTAGTTTTGAATTCCTACATAAAACCCAAATTGAAGTATAAAAAGAAAAATAAAACTACCAAAGACGGTAGTTTGCGAATCCACGTAATTGTGTTTCTATGTGTATACATGCTTGAGTGAAAAGGCATGTGTGGAATGCAGGATGCATTTGTATGTGTTTATATGTGATAGACTTGATAATGATTCCATTACTAGTTTTACAAATGAATAATGAAGCTATGATTTATGACATTATCTCTATATTCATATAAACAAACATGATCTAATTGCTACATTTTATTTAAATTTACAATAGAAAATAATTTATAAAATTTTAAAATCAAAGATATCACTTGGTAAGAAAGTTCACACATGTATTATTTGATACATAATATAATGGTAATAAATATAAAACATAAATCTAAAAACTTGTTAATATCATATGAATCCTCTGAAATTCTACATACAATTACTTAAATGATGTTGTAAGTAATACAACTGAAACCTAAAAGTAAGTAGCTTTACATTTTAAATTTATCTTTAACCGTGGAATCAAATTCTATTGGTATAGTAATGGATGCATATAACAAAATCAACTAATGTACAGACACTGTGCTTACAGCTATGCCACTGTTAAGGAATTATCAGTGGTATATAATATTTTGAAATATTTTTTATCTGGAGACAAAAATCTCACATTGTCCAGGTTGGCATTGAGCCCACTCTGTAGCCCCTGTAAACTTTTAACTTGTGATCTTTCTCCCTCAGCCTCCCAAGTAAGTGGTAATATATGCCTGCATCATTAATCCTATCTAGAAATGGCACACCTTTCTAACACAGCCACTTGTACTTTATTAATAATTGACAAACTAATAAAATAGTAAGGTAAATTGTGGAATACATTGAACGTTATTGCCATAAGAATAAATGTAAGTTATATCATTTTATACTATTTTTGTTGATAAAGTTAGATGAGACAATGAAAAGCCAATACATATGGGCTTAATGATTTGTGGCTACTATAGAGAAACAGGCAATATAAGAAAAATCAAAGAATCAAAAATTAAAGAAATCTAAAATTCAGAAATTTTTCAAAATCTACTAGCCAGGAAACTTTGAGTGAATTTATTATACTGTGAAAATTCCTTCTGAGTATGAACTACCAACCTTGTGATTAACATGTTAATTGAAAAATTAAGTTCCCACAAATATAACACCAATATTACCTTGAAAACCATGGAGTTCATGAGTGTAATCATGCCTCAATGTCATATGTTCCCACATGTAAGGCCAAGTGAATCTTATTGGTTGTAATTGCCTTCTCATTTTTATTTTTGCAACTTTCTAAGTATCTAATAATTGCTACTCTTTCTTCTAAACACTTCTTCTTCTCCTCCATTAAAATTATCTACCTCTGATTTCATGTAATCAGATGCTATTTACTCAATCCCATGATAACTAAGGTCTGTCTTTCCTGAAAAGAATATTTTAATCCCTGTATTTTTATTCAAGGAAACTACTTCTCATTTTTCAAAGCTTTCAAAAATCAAACTTGTTTTAGTCTACTTTGGTTCCCATTACTGTATGCTATATATTATTTCTCATTCTACCTCTTTAGCTTAGTGCTTTAAAAGAAGCAAAATAGCAGTACAATGGTTAAGGCCAGTGGTTCTCAACCTTCCTAATGCTGCAACCCTTTTAATAAAGTTCTTCATGTTGTGGTGACTCCTAACAATAAAATTATTTTTGTATTTATTTTACAACTATAGTTTTGCCACTGTTAGGAATTGTAATGTAAATATTTGATATGCATGATGGCCTAAGACACGTTCACAGGCAACCCCTATGAAAGGGCCATTCAAGCCCCTCAAAGAGTTGCAACCCACAGGTTGAGAAGCACTGTTTAAGATGATGTTTTCTCAAGCTTGCACCCTCTTATATTGTTCAAACTTCATCTTCCTTACCTGAAACAATTAGTATGATCTAAACTAAAAAGGCAAGGCCTAGAATAATAACTGAACATAAAAGAGGCTATAAATAGTCCTGTAAATGAGATTATTATTTTTTTCTCACCAGGAAAGTACCATAAGTTATCATATGGTATATTCTTTTATCATTGAAAGTGAAAATCAATATTTAATATTCAAAATTGAGCATATCAGATCTTACAAAATCAAAAAGTCTATTATTTCATGAAGACTTGTAATAGCAATATGAATTATTTAGAGATGACTTGTTTATAGCACCTGCTGTGTGGTAAACTTTATTTGGTGTCTCTCAAAAGATACAGATCTTTTATTGGCAAAAATCTGTGTTTTAAGTATAAATTTTCTTTAATACAATGTGTCATAAACTTGATTCTAGAAAAATACCAAATAGCATTGTTATTGCTTCTTTCCTTTTATAATTTCACTAATTTGTTTATTCATTGAGTCCTTCCACTTTGTGTCAGATACTTACTAAGCATCTACTGTGTACAAAGTCCAGATCTTAGCATTTATATAAGTACTCATCCATATTCTATGTCATCTGACTAAATGCTTCTTTGAGGTTGATTCTCCAATGTTTACAATATGTTATGTTGATATGCCATAGCCACATCTCCTATCATACATCTGATCAAAGCTATAAGGCAAACAATGATGTGTGTTCATGTCTGTCTAGGATACCAATAAACATAATTGTGGCATCTAACTTGCAAGATGTTTTTTCTTGTTTGCTTGCTTTAGAAAAAAATGGTTGTGTTGAGAAATGTTACATGGCATATAATTGTGAGTTGTTACTGGCCAACAACTTAAATGAAATTGAGAGCTTTAGTTTAATCAGTTACATAGAATAGAATTCCATAAACAACTAGGTGAGCTTGAGAAGACCTAGAACATCTTAGAGATCAGATAAGTGGTTTTGACTAGAACACTGATGCAAATGAGAATTTGATTAAAATTCAGAATAGAAGCTGTGCTGGTTGTACCACCATTGGTAATGTGTCCATGCTGAAGACTTTGTCAAATGCTAAAACTAAGAATGATAGACTGGGAAATTTTCCCCAAAAAAAGTATTCTGGTCATGGTATGTATATTATTGCATACTTTAAAACATATTTGCAGTGAATCTCATGATTAAGTGAATAGATGTGATTGTTTTTCAATTGCTGTATTATTAGGAAAAGGACTAAGAAAATGTTTGTGAGAGTGCTGAGGTGGGTATATTAGCCGGAATGATAAACATTAGAGAGACTGAAAATATAGAAATCTCAGATATCCTTAAGGCTGTCTCTCCTTCCAATCACAAGACCAAAGTATTTCTAGGGAAGATCTGTATCCTGTAATTCTGGAAGCCCTAAACAACAGATTTATATACAACACGCCATCACTTAAACAGGAATACCTTGGGATTCTAACATTTTGTAAAAGTGCTTTATGGCCAATAGAGTCACTGTCCAAACAGATTTGTATTGCACTAACAAGCGTAGAACTCTAAGGCATATACATGAAGTTGGTTTTGCAGGACCACAGAAGAGAACAGTCATGCGTTTATGACAGCTTCCACCAAGATTTCAAAACAAAACCTTGGAATTCTGGATGTAAGCCTAATGGGAGCATGGGATTGAGGCTGTATGAAAAATTCAAGTCCAAAAGACAGCAGTGTCAAATACTAGTCAGAAAATCTTGAGTTGATAAACATGTAAATAACAACAAAAAGATGGGCATAGAAAATCCTGAGGTCATGTGTAACCTCCTTCCTACCTCAGTGTACCCAGAAGTCTGGCTTGCAGTTGTAAAGTTTAATACATCTCTGTTTACTTTTGATCTTACTTTATCCTTTTAGGATTCCTTATTCTTCTCTTTTATAATGCAGATATTTATTCTATGTATATCCCATCATTTAAACTTGGAAATCAGCTATTTTTAATTTCATAAATAATTATAATTTAAACAGTTTACCTTAATCTCAGACAAAACTTTTTGTTTAGACGTTTGAGTAACTCTAGGATATTTAAGAATTTGGATGATTATGGATAGAATTAAATCATTATTTTCATAGTTTAATGATTATAAAATCTGAGGTTTAAATCTATGAATTTTATATTATTTGATCTTCAAACATTAACTTTCTAGAAGCTTGAATCTTATTTTTGTGGTATAAGGGTAGGATTGAACCTTTAAGAGATGGAGGCTACTGGAAGATTCAGATGCCTTCTGGGTTGTGAATTTGGAAATGATTGTTTTGAACACTAATTTCTCTGACTGCCTATGTTAACATGAGGTCTATTTCAACATGTACTACCACCATCATGAAGCTACTACCATGAAGTTTTCACCAGAGCAAAACTAATGCTTGTAACTTTCCCTTGAAAGCTTCAGAATTATAAGTTAAATAATCACTGTTCCTTGACAAACTCACCAAGCCTTGAACATTATATTGTAACATGTAAAATGGACTAATTAACATCCAGCAAATTTTAAAAAATAATTGTGTCATATTTAAGCCAAAGTTATATTAATTATATACAGCAATAAATAAATAATTTACCCACAGTTCTCTTAGATTCTTCATTGGTTTGACGATACTCTAACTTACTTTAAATGTACAAGTTTAAAAAGTATATAAGTCAGGTGGGGCAGCAATGGCACACACCTTTAATCCCAGCACTCAAGAGGCAGAGCCAGGCAGATCTCAATGAGTTTGAGGCCAGCCTGGTCTACAGAGTGAGATCCAGGACAGGCACAATACTACACAGAGAAACCCTGTCTCCAAAAACAATATAAATCTAGCTTTTTCTTTCTAACTTCTTCAACTTTAATGGCATTACCATTTATTTTTTTCTAAGAGGCTACAATTGGATTATTTAATACTGTCCTGTAAAAAAACTAAGCACAATTCTGAAAACTGAGACCAGCTAGATTTAGTTTAAGTTTGTAAGTCCGATTTGTTATTCAAAATTAACATAATCTACCATACAAACAAGAAATATCAACTGAAAATGAAAGAAAAGCAGTTGAAAATATTCAACAGATATTCATGATGATATCTCCCAACAATTCATGATTGGAGGAGAAGAACTTAAAACAAACTTCAACTGGATAAAATTATTTATGGAAAACCTTATACTTGCCATTATACTTAATAGTGAAAAACTAGATATATCTCTTAAATTCTGGAAGAAGATAATGATATAAAACATTATTGCCACTGTTAATTAATATATTAAATTTCAGCAGTGAAATTATGTAGTGGGTAGCCATTCCAGCTTTGATCTGGAGTTCCAACCCCCATTGAGACTTTGGCAACTGTCACGCCTACAAGGCGGGGCCAAGGGAGGCGCCTGGAGACCTGAGATCTGGATGGGCGGCGCACTCACTCGGTTCCGGGACCTTGGATGGTGAAGGTGGGCCAAGCAGAGCTCCAGAGAACACTGCTGGACTGTGATACACCTTCCCCAGACCCCGCGACCTACCTATCCCTTTACTTGTAAGTTACGCCATTAAATAAATCTTTTAACTATGTGGAGTGGCCATAATAATTTCACCAATAAAATTAGATGAGAAAAAATCATAAGCATTTACACTGGAAAGGAATAAAAAATAAAACAATCTCCACTTGAAGAAGATATAATTCTAAACATAAAACGTTCAAGAAATCTATAAAAATATTTTCCTAATAGTAAAAACACAAGTTCAGTATCAGTCCAGGTTACAAGATTTACTCATAAAAGCCATCCATTCCCTATCCAGCATCAATGAACCTAATGGAAGTGAAATTAATAATATTATATAATCTACAGCAATGTTTAGCAAAATGAACAAAATCTTGATGATAAAAATATATTGTTAATTAAAGAAGCAGTAGAGAAATTCTATGTTTACAGATCAGAAGACAATTTAGTAAAGATTTGCCCAATTATACTTGCAGGCTCAACACAATATGATTCCTATTGAAATTCAAAGTTCCTTCAGATCATTCTAAAATGAATGCAGAAAATTACAGGGGCACCAATAGCTAAAGAAAACTTCATGAAGAAAAATAAACTGAGGATAACCAAGTCAATTTAAATATTAAAAATTACTATTTCACTTAAGTAGTCAAGAGACTATGCTATTGCCAGAGATGTAATCATTTAGATTAATGGAATTTAATATAGATTTGAGAAACAGACATCACAAATATACACTACACATTTTGAGACAGTTACATGGACTATTCAACTGAGACAGACTAGACTTTTCAGCAAATGTACCCGAGCAACTGACTATTAATAATTAAGCACAAAATTGATTCCTGTGCCACTCACTGAACTCAGACTGGATTGAAGCATTGAATGTAAAACTTTGTAACAACAACAATAACAACAAAAACTGGCTTAGGATAAGACATTCAGAATATGTATTATTTCTTATGATTGCAAGTGGATCTACTATCACCTCATTTTTTTTTCATTTTAAAATAGTTCTGGAATTTTGGAAGCCATGTTCTTGCTCCAGACATATGAATATAAATAACACAAAACTTCAGAAAATAGATTGTGCTAAAGATTGGTTACATGAGAGACACTTTAAAATTTTTAGTATTAGATAGGTGACAACAGTACTAAAAACTTTGACCATGGAAAGATAATGAATTCCCCCAAGTACCTGCCTTGAGGGGATTTCTATCAGGGTCCAGAACAGATGCTACAAGCAGCTAAGGATTCTAATCAGAGGGATATGCAATGAATCTAAGCACACTGAGTTCTTTAATCCATTCATTTTATTCTTCTAAGTCAATTCTATCTACAAAGTTTCTTTTCTGCTCTCTTACTTAGCTCCTCTCAGTCCCTTCTGCTCTCAGTCCCTTCTGCTGTTCTCTCATCATTATACCTAGTTCTTTCCATCTCCATCCTCATCTCTGTTCTTTTCAATCAATTCTCTCAGTCCTCCCAGAGAACCAGTATATATACCCACACAGTAATTCTTGGGTAAAGTAATGCGAGGCTTGAAGTTTTCAGGGACACAGAGAGAGGTGATAAGGATCCACACATAAAGCAATATTGTCAGCTTCCATTAAACCCAAAAGGGGAGTGATTAAAGGGGAGATCTCTGGTAGGGTCAACTAAAGGCTAAGATCAATTAGGAAATTTATGTGCTCCATCTATAATCTAGAAATGTCTAAGAAGAATGTTAGGGGTCAATAAGTCACAAGAAAGTAAACTGTCTTTGGCACCACTTTTCCCACTCATCCCAGCTGCAGCTGCTTTCTGATAGGGAGGGGGACACATGCTAGGTGGCTAAGCAACCTATGTCAGAGCATGTAGCATTTGGTTTGTAAAAGCACTTTTGCTCAGAGTAGTTGCTGAGGGGAAAATCTAGGAATACCACCTGGCTGGGGAGGAATTAATACTTAGTTTGCACAAGAAAGAAGCTTAGCACCTATCGCCTGCCTGGCCTTGTAGGCAATCTCCTTGGGTCAGTGGGAAGTAACTGCCTTAACTCAGTAACTAGCAATTGGCTAAAACATCATCCTAAGAATGTGAGCAGTAAATCTCTTAAGTTAGGGTCTTGTGTAAATAACCAGGGCCGAATGTAAGGAGTTGAGGATTTAATTGCTAGTGGTTATTTGCTCTTATCTATAAGTGAGATGAGCTAATGTTTATCTATGTGCAGTTTTGTCCTTGGGAAAAAAGGTATCTTTGCTGAAATACTTTTGTTTGGAGAGTGACCCTGGCCAGATATATTTTAATGAAAAATATATACAGTTAGGGAAGCTTTCCAATTACCCCAAATGAATAGGGAAAGTTGTGCTCAAGATTGAGATGCAATTGTGAGATTACATGTATGTACACATAACACAGAGATGTACAGTAAATGGGGAGAATCATAGCTATTACTGCACAAGAAGTTTACAACAAGAGACAGCCAGTTTATTCAAAAGGCAGTAATTCCACAACGACTTGTGTGATGGTTTCCTGTAACAGAACCCTTAGTTCTGATAGGTTGACCTTCTGAACTCTATTTTTAGTCACTGCTGTATACTCTCATGGACTTTTGCTACCAGTGGCTCTAAATAGAAAGTTGTAGTATGCTGAGATAAAGTGATGATTGATCACACTGATATACACTAGAGTTTATTTCTTATTTTGAATTTTAGTTTTAAAGAATAACATTTATTATTTAATTTACAAAGGATTAAATTTCTTTTTGTTCTACAAAAGAATTCAAAAATGAAATTTGATTGTTTCATGAACTAAGAGGCCTATTAATGACTAGGAGCAACCAGAGGCAAAAGAGTATGGCATCAGAGTTTCTTCTATTTATGTGATTTGTGATCTTTGGTTTGAACATCCTTCACCACAACTGGAAACTTTTCTTTAACTATCATGCATGTAAGCAGGGCTTATCCAATCATGGTTATCTATAGCTTCATGACAGTTTTGTAGAATTTCAAATAAATGTACAGAGAGAAAATACACTCTGGGTTTACTATAAATGACAATGAAATAACCGGACCTGTTTCCCATGACTGGCTTCTAAGTCAGAGCAAAGTTAGAAGATAATTACCCTTGGAGTATAGAAAGAGGCCCCATATGAAGTATACAGAAACTTTCAAAGGACTGGTATAATTATTTTTATCACTGCTGTTTCAAACCATCACAGTGTAAGGCTTTGCAGAAAACTAATATTCTCCCTTTGAAGATAAAGTTTGAGCTATTAAAAGATTTAATAGAAACCCAAACGGACAGAGTTTACCTAGTGACAAATGTGCATAGGTTAAACTAGGTTATTATTAGAGTTTTCAGTATACCTAATGTTCTCATATCAGTGATAATAATCTTTGTTGTCCCAAATATAGAACTAGTAATATTTCATCAGGCTTCACATTTTTATGACCTTCAACTGAAACTACTCACTCATATGACAATGTAATAATGGTAATGATAATTATAGTTTCTTAATCACTACTTTTCATGCTCTAAACTCTAGAAATGCAATACTTATACAAATAATTTATATTCTTTGTGAAGATGCTAATAAAGATAAAATGTGAAGGAGTTTTATGTGAAAATATAATTGAAGGAACTAATCTTAAGAGGACAAAACTTTGAAAAGTATCATGCAACTACAAACAAAGAATGAGTAGCCATAGAAACACAAATGGAGGAAGGGTATACAACTCTAGGCCAAATGAAGGCCAAATCTGTAATTATACAGGAGTCAGAAAGAAACATGAGCCAATTATTGAGTTTAAGCGATCTAGAGACAGGTGAAATAGGAAGAAAGGAAAAGTCTGCACATGCCAAGAAAGTGGAATCTATCTAGATAATTTTAAATATTGTAAAATTTGTGGGTTTTATTTCTACATGATAAAGCCTTTAGGAACCTAATCTTTGCATTTTATATAAAATCCATGAGTTTTCAATTTAATAATGCATATGTGTTCTGAGTTTACGTTGTTTACATAGGGACAATACCGAGGTTCCTGAAAATGTGCAATTGAGAGATGGTCATTCTTGCAGTAGAGTTGATAAAAGAATTGTTAGGTTCTAGTTCTTCTGGAACTAAATGAGACTTGGCTCTGTGGTGCAGAATGTATTCATGGAGTGGGAATAGGATGGATCTGGGATTATCTTTTTCATTGTTTGAGAATTTCATGCATACATTTCAAGTTTTGATCATATCTACTTCTGATCCCTTCTCAAGCAACCTATCCCTATCCTTCTATCTCTTTTCTTTCCTGATATCATTGATTCTTTTTTTTTTTTTACTCACTGAGTCCAATTAGTGCTGCCTGTAATGTGTATGGCTATAGTATCATCTACTGGAGCATGAATAGCTTCTCAAGGCCTGCATCCCTATAGAATACTGACACTCCCTATTCCAGCAGCCATGAATGGATTACCTTCAGGTTTCTAACTTATGTAGCTCAGTAGATCATGATCATATTGAACAAACTGTTTGGCTTGGTGGAAAGCTTTGTTAAGAGTGGCATGTCTGTAAGACAGATGAAGAAAAACATATATGTATTTGAACATGAGATGAGGAATTCAGAGAAGTTTAGCCTGGAAATATCTATTTAAAATTTTTTTTAAAGAATGAAATTTGCAAGTTAGATTACCCAAGGGAATAGTGAAGTGAGAACACAACCCCAAGGACTTCAAACATTTAAATATTAGAAAGTAAAATATGAGTTTTTAAAGGAACATTGAAAATGATAAAATAAAACACATCAAAGTAGAAATAAAGTGAAAATGAGGGAGGACATAGATACCAATTATTTCTAAGAAAAAAATAACACATTTTGATAAACATCACCAAATTAAGATTAGAATTTAAGAGCATCTACTGGATTACTTAAAATGTCTTTTCATTAAACCTTTTATTAATTTCTACTTTTTATATATGGGTGTATTGCTTGCATGAATAACTGTACCAGTGCATGAAGTGCCTATGGAGGTCAGAAAGGGGATCAGGTGAAAAGTAACTGGAGTTACAGATGATTGTGAGCTACCATGAGGATGCTGGAGATTAAACCTCAGTCCTTTGCAAGAGCAGCAAGTAATCTTAACTGCTGAGGCATCATTCTTGGCCTGAATGATTTGTTTTGAAACACAGTGACAACACTACTACTACTTCTAATAATAATGAAAGCTGATGTACCCTGAGTACAATTTAGATTTTATTTTATTTCTTGTATGCATCACAATAACCCTGTTGTTATCTTCAGTTTACAGAGAAATGAATTGAGACACAAGGTCCTGCTATTTCCTAAGATTATACTCCTAATGGTGAAATAAGGAGAGAATTCACAGCACTGGTTCTTCAACAATTCTGTGTATCTAGAATTATCACAAAATGTATAGTTTTATTTTTAAAGGAGAGATTATTACTATAAAGGGTATATTAAAATATTTAAGGATATTATTTGATATGTAGGATTTTATTAAAAATATGTGGAACAGAGAAATGGGGTAATAGATCTGATATGATTAGCAATAAAATGCTATGTGCTGAAACCGAATTATAGTTGCATATGGGCTCCTTGCATTAGGCTTTCTAATCTTATACATGTTTAAAATTGTTCATAATAAAAGAAAGATACAAAGGTACATGAATATCAACCCATGCCATTCAAGAACATTTAATAAAAAAACACAACTAAATAATTTTATATTGGGAGCCTAGCATGGTGGTATAGGCATTTAGTTCCAGTACTCTGGAGGCAGCAAACACAAGAAAATATTTGTGAGTTCTAAGTTAGCCTGGTCTACATACTGAATTCCAGGACAGTTGCTACATAATGAGACCTTGTCTCAAAAACAAAGTAATTGTATCTCCAGGCGATGGTGGCACATGCCTTTAATTCCAGCACTCAAGAGGCAGAGGCAAGAAGATCTCTGTGAGTTCAAGGCCAGCCTGGTCAACAGAGCAATTTCCAAGACAGGCTCCAAAGCTACACAGAGAAACCCTGTCTCACACAGGGATCGCCCAATGTCAGAGAAATGGATGAGATCTACATGAGCAAACTGGACGTGATGGGGAGAGGTAATGAAGGGCAAGGATCGAGGGAAAGAAAGCTTAGGGGAGTGGGAGATCCCAGCTGGATCAAGAACAGAGAGGGAGAACAAGGAAAAAGAGACCATGATAAATGAAGACCCCATGGGAATAGGAAGAAGCAAAGTGCTAGAGAGGTCCCCAGAAATCCACAAAGATACCTCCGCAATAGACTACTGGCAATGGTTGAGAGAAAGCCTGAACTGACCTACTCTGGTGATAGGATGGCCAAACACCCTAACTGTCGTGCTAGAAATCACATCCAATGACTGATGGAAGTAGATGCAGAGGTCCACTGCCAGGCCCCAGGTGGAGCTCTGGGAGTCTAATAGGCAAGAAAGAGGAGGGACTGTATGAGCGAGAATTGTTGAGACCATGATTGGAAAAAGCACAGGGACAAATAGCCAAACTAGTGGAAACACATGAACTATGAACCAATAGCTGAGGAGACTCAAACTGGATCAGGCCCTCTGGATAAATGAGACAGTTGATTAGCTTGAACTGTTTAGGAGGCCCCCAGGCAGTGGGACCTGGACCTGTCTTTAGTGCATGAGCTGGCTGTTTGCAACCTGGGGCCTATGCAGGGACACTTTGCTCAGCCTGGGTGAAGGGAGGAGGGGACTGGACCTGCCTGTACTGAATCTACCAGGCTGAGCTGAATCCCCAGGGGAGTCCTTGCCCTGAAGGAGATGGGAATAGGGGGTGGAATGGGGGGTGGGCGGGGGGGGGGAGAAGAGGGAGGACAGGGGTATCCATGGCTTATATGTAAAATTAAATTAAATTATAAAATAAAAACAGAAATAAAAAAAGCCAAAGTGGGGGAGAAAGTAGTCTTAAAACAAACCAAAATCAATTTTATATTGTATGTAGAGTGACTTTTTAAAAGGAGAATTGGTAGGCAGGAGAGTTGGGTCAGCAGTTAAAAGCACTTGATTTCTTGCTGACAGGCAAGATTCCATTGCCAGCACTCACAAAGCAGTTCACAATCATCTGTTATTCCAGTTCAAGAAGATATGATATACCCCTCTGTCCTCTGTGGGCATTGCATGTACATGGTACACAGATATATTTACAAAATACTCATATAGATACAGTGATATTTTTTTTTAATTTTAAACACACACACATGCTAGAGGGACCGCCCAATAGTTTCGAACATTTTTCCTTTTGCAGAGAACCAGGTTTGATTCCAAATATTCATATGGTAATTTACAACCATCTATAATTTCAGTTCCAGGAGATCTAACATCTAGGCATGCACAGGAGGCACAGACAAAATACCTTTATATATAAAATAAAAATAATTAAAAACTCAAAGAAGACAATAAAATTGTCATTTTTACTTTAGAAATAATGAGTAACTGTGTCCTCTACCTGAATTTTTCATTTTATGTATACTTTTGTGTGTTTTTTAGTTTTTTTTCCATTTTCCTTTAAGAGATCATCTTTTACTCTCTTTTATTTAAATGTTAAAGGTCCTTGGAGTTGTTTATGACATCCCTTCACTGCTGTTCATATAAAACACTCACACACATAAAATAAAAATTAACAAATAATTTTAAAGTATTTTATGTAAACCTAATGGACAAAGTTAAGTTCTCATCTTAATTGACCATTCACTAAAATGTGTTAGTTTTGTTTTTTTAATAATTGGTATGTAAGTGTTTGTCCTCCTAGTGGTGGTATTGAGCAATAGTGGTAACTTTAAGACCTATGGTCTGGCTAGAAATCTTGAAGTCATTGAGGCTGTCCCTGTAAAGAGGTTTGTGATATCTCCATCCATTTTCATTGTTTTATGCACTGTATTAGAGTCAAATTGTGTTGACCTATTACACAGCTATCTTTCCAAATGATAGCTATCTTACCAAAAGCCCAAAGCAACAGGGATAGTTTTTGCTATTTATATCAGGGAAAGAATTTTCCAAAACTGTGAACCAAACCTTTTCTCCTTATAAGTCAATTACCTCAGGTATTTGTTACAGAGATAGAAATGGAACTAAAATTATAAAAATAAACTAAAACTGTGTGTTAAATAAGTTGTTGCATTTCCAAATAAATAGAAATGTAAATTGTTATAATACTACATTTGTCCCATTCATTTAATCAGAAAAACTATAATAAGATGACACCATCAATGTGCCATATATTTTACTAACAGAAAATTCATTAATATTCAATTTCCTATGGAACTATAGAAGGAAAACAATGAGATTAAAAAAATGACTGCTGGAGCTAATTTTACATAATGGAAGACAAAAGACTATTTGAATCTGGTAATATATAAACACTGATATTTAATTATCCTAAAATGAATTAGACATTGCTTAAATAAAAATCCATGTGTAATTAAAGAATGAGTAACCTTGCATTACTAACTAGCCATATAATCTTGGGCAATATCCTAACAACTATTATTTTTCAGTTTTTTTTATGAAGTGGAAAAAGATTATATCTTATAAATTATTTTAAAGATTCTCTAATATAGATATAAACCTTTTTTTCAACTCTAAAGTCCTACTAATATGTAAAGTACCACATGTCAATCAACTCTCCCAAGTAGTACAGCAAGGAGCTAATTTACTAATTTCATCCTGTGTCACAATAACATAGAAGCCAAACACAACCAATGTTTTCCACTATAGGTAAATCAGCAAATGAAAAGGAAGGATTGAGTCAAATAATAATTAAATATGAATCAAAAATAATATTTACCATAAGCATTTACCATGTTATATTTCTGACAAATATAAAACACAGTTTCACTTTTTAATTTTCTGTAATTATCATTAATAATTACAAGATAAAATATAACTGTGTATCCTGTATTTTATTTGATAATCTTACCCAAGGAACTTACATTACTGAAGAGCAGAGAAAGCTAACCTACAGTGTCCACACTTCTGCAACACCTAGGCAGGCTAATTCCTGCAAGGGAATTCCTTTTACTTCACTTAGTAGGGATCTCATATTTAAGACCAAATCCATCAATACTTACACCACCTGAATGATCATTTTTAAGTTCAGAAAATTTCCATTTGCTCCTTTTGCTGCCATTAATCTCCCATTCTCATCTACCTCCCTTCAGGTCGAACTCTAATTTGATCCCCACAAAACCATTGTGAGGACTTTAGGAAGGCATAATGCTATGCTTCTGAGAACAATAAAGAAGTTTAGACCCTGAAAATTAAGTGACATAGGTAATATGAGACAGAAAGAGTTCAATACCTGTTTTGAAATTCATATTTAGGGAACTTCCCATTCTGTGCATAGGTGCTGACACTGTAGAAGGAAGACTTAAACAGAAATTATTATGTAGTAACAAAGATAATATGAGCTAATATACATATATACATCATATAGATGAAGTAATTAAATCAAAGATTTCTTAAAGATTAATATTAAATAAAAC
The DNA here is from genome assembly GCF_949786415.1 of Peromyscus eremicus. Lineage (NCBI taxonomy): Eukaryota > Metazoa > Chordata > Mammalia > Rodentia > Cricetidae > Peromyscus > Peromyscus eremicus. Next base: position 125,377,092 of record NC_081439.1, read on the forward strand.
CACCTTATTCTAACTGATGTATCTTAAAGATTTGGAAGCCCCACATAAGGGATTCTGAACTTCTCAGTGGCTCATTAAACATATATGACTTTCTCTCATATGGCACATCCACCCATTAAAGCACAAAATAAATAACATGATGGATTTTTAAACTTATTTTTCCTATGTTTTTAATTTTTGTTACCTAAGTTTGTAATTTTGGTTGCCTAAGTGAGTGGGTATGTCACATGAGTTTTATGCCATGGCAGAGTTCAACAGACGAGTTTCAAGTACATATTTGATGTGCTTTCATTATTTTTTGTAGGAGAATCTCCTGCTAGGTACTTTTATACTATTGAGAAAAAGCAATTCTGTCACTTAGTTTTCACATCTCTACCAGTTAGTCAATGTACCTTACATATTAATATAAGAAAAATACTCACATTGGAGTTAGTGTTTGTATAGTAACATAACATGCTAATAATACTCTAGAGGAGTGCTTCTTCAGCAGAGCTGCTTATTGAAATAACCTGAGAAACAATAAGGAAATCTTGGTCTCAATCTCTCTCTTCTTTTTAAATATTAGTTGTTATTGGTTTATTCTGTTTATCTTTATATCTGTTTATACTTCAAGTGATACTAAGTTTGCTAAAATGTACATATAATGTTGACGTCTGCTAAATCAAAACTAGAAGAGAGAACTTCTTTTGAAAATTTTCTAATACTCAGGATAGACCTTAAATAATTTAAATAAAATATTGGAAGCTGATGCACAGCATAGTATTTAAAGATCTCTCTGTTATTCTAATGTGAACTCTAGGCTAATTAATCACCACTTCAGCTTCAATGCTGTTTCATATTCTTTAACAGTCATTAGCCATCACAAGGAAATATAGGAATGTCACTTTGTAAACTATTGAATCGCACATTTGAGTTAAATTAGGCACCTCTGAATCCTTGAGCTTGGAACATATTACATATCTCACCATATTAACACATTGAGGTTGGAATGAGTTTAACTTGTTAAACAAAGTATTATGACATTATAATTGAAAAAAATGCACCACATAATTAATCATGTATGTGCAATATATAGCGTGAGTTCCAGGGAAAATGATGATTATATAATATTAGCATAATGTATATCTTTTGAATCAGTTTTACTTTTAGATTTATTAGTAAGAATAAGTGAAGATACTCCATGTTTTTAAGAAGCAAGAAAAAGAAAACTATGTGTAGGTGATGTGCTATTTTTGTAATTAGTCTATGATTATCGGATTTTGCAGGTATAATTGGATATTCAGATTAACAATTATAGTGTGTGAATGCTCACATTATTTATAAAGTTTTAGTCTAAAAATAAAATAAAACACAGAGCTAGAGAGATAATTCAGTGGTTAAAAGCATTAATTACTCTTTCAAGGAACTGAGATTTGATTCCCAGCACCCGCATAGTGGTTAATAGTCATTTGTAACTCTAGTTCCAGGGGATCTGTCGCCTCTTCTGGTCTCTGTGGATACTGCATGCATGTAGTACCCAGGCATACATGCATCTGTACACCCAAAATGATTCTTTTAAAAATGTATTTAAAAAATTAAAAACTAAAACAAAAACAAGGACTATCAAGAACAAGCCTTTAAGTTATAATGTAATTAACGAATCCAGAGTTAAAACTATACTAAACAGGAACCAGGTAAAGGCAAATCTGATAGCCTGAGTTAGAACTCTGGAACTCGGATTGAGAAGAAGAAGAGAATCTATTGCAAGTTTTTCTGACTTACACATTTTTAGTATGGTATGCATTGATGTGAACACAACAATACAATGTATTAAAGGGGATAAAAATATACTCATAAAACAAGAAAGCAAAAAGTACAAACTTTATAGATAAAGGCAGATGTACACACACACACACACACATATATATATATATCATATACTGAATAATATAAGAATAATGATGGTAATAACATAATCTTGAAGCAAGACATATAAAAGTATGAAGAGTTACTATAAACATAAAATTTAATAACAAGTTCACATATATTTGTGATTCATTTCATGTATATAATGATACATATAATTCTATCTAAAATGTTAGTCATGTGAACAATTTAAGAGTTTGGTATTTACAACTTGGTAAATACAATACAAATAAAACTAATAAAATTGAGAAAAATATTATATAAATCACCTTTTTTCTATAACATAATTGTGGTGATACTGTGTTCCCCAAAATATTGTGCACCCTAATAAATTTATCTTGGGGTCAGAGAACAGAACAGCCACTAAATACAGAGGTCAGAAAATGGTGGCACACATGCCTTTAATCCCATCATTCCAGAGGCAGAAAGGTATATAAGGCCTGAAAACCAGGAACTAGTCTGGATCTCTGTGAGTTCAAAGCCACACTGGAAACAGCCAGGTGTGGTAACAAGAGCCTTTAATCTCAGGAAGTGATGGTAGAAAGGTATATATGGCCTGAAAACCAGGAACTAGTCTGGTTAAGCTTTAAGCCTTTTGAGCAGCGGTTCAGCTGAGATCCACTCTGAACGAGGACTCAGAGGTTTCTAGTCTGAGGAAACAGGATCAGCTGAGGAACTGTCGAGATGAGGAAGCTGTGGCTTGTTCTGCTTCTCTGATCTTCCAGCACTCTTTCCAGTAACTGGCCTTGGGTTTATTTTTATTAATAAGACCTTTTAAGATTCCTGCTACACATAATCATATATTTCATAATGACATTTTTATCAATGATACGCCTTGTGAAGTATAGTAGCACTTTCTGTCTTGTGTGAATAATGACCAAAAGGCCTCACAAAAAGTGCTACAGAATGTATTCCTGTCGTTAAGTAACTCGTGATGGTATCTTTAATTCTATGAGAAAAACAACATAATAGTAACAAGGAATGGGATTTATTACTGCAGTGCTGAATGAGAATTTTGGATGTTAGCTCCATATGACATCTTGGAAGAAATGTCCATTTTTAGTACTGCAGCTACTAGCTTGTTCAGAAACACTGACCTAAAAAATTGTGCTTTACAACAGGATCCTGATACACAATACAATGTAAAGACTAAGATTTGAAACTTACCTCTGTCATCACAAAGCAACTATTTTTAAAATTTGAATTTCAATTCGTAATTCTAAGGAGTTGAATATCTATCTTGCAAACAGGCTGTAAAGAAAAGCATAGAGAGTGTAAACCCCAATTTTTAAGCCTCCAAAATATCATAACTTCAAATGAGTGCTGTTATCTTTGTCATGAGCACAATTTTCAAAGTTCTGAAGGCTAATGATAGTTATTCAATTTATTTAACATATGCATATTTATTGATCCTAATTTTGTTCCTTTTAAATTCCAAAGAAAAAATACATAAAGAAAAAATTATTTAAGATCAAAACAATCATAAGATCACAGCTATTGATTCTGTTACAAGTACCCTACTTTATAATTATGCTTTATTCAGACTTATTTATTGCTGCTGCTAAATGGAACACTATTATGATAGCATTCCCTACACTTGAATGAAAATTGGAGGGCCTCAGGTAAGGACCAGGTTCACTGGGTCCAAGACTGGCTGTATTCTGTACATTTAGACAAAGGCCTATGATTCTGTGTATATTGAATGTTTGGTATTATAAGACCTGTGAGGGCTTTAAATAGTAAGCTTTATCCAAGGTACGTGTCAACAGCACCATTAGGCATTTTATGGCTCTGATTATTAGCACTTGAGACAAAAACCATTCATAATATTTTTAATTTTGTAAGGATTCCAAAGTAATATATTATTTTAAAAACCTACTGAGAGGTGCTAAAGAGAAGTGAATCTCTAAAAGAGAAGTGTATCTGTTTTTTTTTTCTTTCACTTTCTGCTTATTCAGATCAGACATCTTGTCTGACTAGATTCACACAACAAAGACTTACAAAAATCACATTTGAGATCAAGCCACCAAGACTGTTTCCTGTTTCCTGAAGTTTAACTGCACTTTGTGCAAGAGTCCATATCTTAGTAAGCACATTTTGTTTCCACTTAAGGTTTAAAATTTTATATTTCAGTTTTTGGAGATATAGATAAATTCCTTAAGTAAGAAATACATGATGTCAGAAGTGAAAATTTTCAACAAATATGTAATAAAAATCAATATTTTGAGAAAAACACTTTGGCTTTATGTGTAAAGAACAATAAGAACTGAACAAAATGTTACTTAATATATAGGTATCTCTCTAATCTATCCATTGACTAAGCAGTAGAGTATCCATTTGTATTGCAGTAATCCCAGAGTTCCCAGGCTTTACAGACAGCAGAAGAATGTTTACTTCTATATTTCAACACTTTAAAAAACACTTTTAGGAAGGTGAATACAGTAAAAATTCCCATCCCTTATCTCCTTCTAAATGAAGGCCTGGAGGCCATTATGAGAGGGAAGAATCAAATTCCAGCTCAAACATTAATTAATAGTCCTTTCTTTGAAACCAGGTGTCTAAATTTTCATGGTGAAGATGATATATATATATGTGTGTGTGTGTGTGTGTGTGTGTGTGTGTGTGTGTGTATGTATGTATGTATGTATGTATATATATTTCAGCCAATACATATAAAATAGGAAATTCATATTCAACATAATATAAGAAACAAAGGACAATAAAACAGAAATATAGTGCAATAAAGCACACAAAATGAGGTAAAGGAGTCAAGGACACCACAAGAAAACACACAGAATTAACTAACCTGGGCTCATAGAAGTTCACAGAGACTGAACCAACAACCAGGGAGCCTGCATGGGACTGAACTAGGCCTTCTACATATATGTGACAGTTTTGGAGCTTGGTCCTCTTGTGGGACTCCTAACAACAGGAACAGGGGCAGTCTCCAACTCTTTTATAGGCTTTTGTGAACCTATTCCTCACACTGGGTTGCCTTGTCCAGCCTTATTAAGAGAGGAGGTGCCCAGTTTCACTGAAACTTGACATGCCATGGCTGGCTGACATCCATGGGAGACCCACGCTTTTCTGAAGAGAAAGGAGGAGGAGTGGATTGGAGGAAGGTTAGAGGGTGGGACTGGGAGGAGAGGAGAGAAGGAGGGGAAACTGACTGGGCTGGACATTTTAATTAATTAATTAAAAATGAGGTTTGGGGATCCAAGTATTTTACCTGCCTTTTCAGTTCTTTAGCTGTGTATAATAAACATGTTATTTAAAACCCTCTCAAAGACTTCATAAAGAATGTAGTCACTGATGACTGTGAAAGTAAAACAAATACTTAGCTAAATGTCTTGATCCATCTTAATCAAATAAGGAAGTCAGCAAAGTTACTCATAAGTTTTGTCATACAAATCTTTCTCAATCAATCCAATAATGTATAAATTTTCTTACCAATTCTTCTCTTGAAAATTCCCAGGAACTATGGCACTATCAAGCAGTCAAATACAGTTTCTCTCTATCAAATGGCCTTGACACAAATAAAAATCATGATTGCAAAATTAAAAGCCTGGACTTGTGGCTATCATCTTTTATTATGTCTCTGTATGTGTTTTATAATGTGACTAAGTCAGGCATATTCTTGATAATGACTACATTGTTTCATAGAGATGTAAAATTATCATATAAAATAATAAAAATATTGAAATTATTTGAGAAAAGCACTATGTTAAGATGGAATATGTTGTATTATGTATGCAATGCAAAATACTGGCATATTCTCGATTTAAAAACAAACATTAAGAAGGTATAAGGGTGGTTTATTAAACTTCAGGGTTGGGGGGATTTAGATAAAGTTGGGGCATATAGTAACCTGAATGCAATTTATGTATCTATGAACAATTTTAAAGAATAAATTCAGTAAAGTTGTAAAATTATTTTTTTAATTTCAATATTACCTTAATGCTGCATTTTGTTTTATTCACCAAGGCAGTTACTAAAAATGAATCACATCTATAATGTTCCAAAGTACTATAGCACCTAGGAAAAGGAGTTTGTGTTTAGACAGAAACAATAAATAGATTCTGAGCAGTGCCATGCTGGTGTGAACTTGCACGAGCATGTGAGAACAGACTGTGCACATCTCTTTCCAATTCCGAATTTCATAACATCATGTGGTTAGCTGGAAATTAGGCATGGTAGGAGGCTTATCACAAGGAAATTGATAAAATATAGAAATCAGGTTGCTGTTTTTTTTTCCAGAGGCACAAACATAACAATATAGTTCTTGGCCATAGTCACATACAAACAGCATGTCTGTTGAAGAATAACTGTAGAGACTTGGATTTTCACTGAATTAAGCTCTGAAAGCAATTTTAGTAATGGTAGCACTTCTCTCATTTTAGTATGCATAGAACTAACAGAGTTCCTATTAAATGCCAATGTTAATTTAGTATATCTGGACTTGGATCTAAGGTTATGCAATTTCATAACACTCCTAGTGAAGTCCATGTTAGTGTACAGATGACATGGGTAGTAAAAGCTTATGAAGCTACTGTTTAATTTCTGAAGAATGGTTCTTTTCTGCTGATTTTCCTATAAAAGTTTTTAATCACTGGTAGTAAAAGCTCTGAAGAAATTCTGTGCTAGTGATTTTGGAGGACTGTTTTAGTAGTAGAATAGTATAAATGTCTTTCTTATTTATAGTAAATAATTTATTTTCCCACAGTAATTCAACTCTTCTACTAAAATTCTAATAAAAATAAAAAATAGAAATCTCTGAGTAAAAACTAAAATACAAGACTAAAAATTAACCAACACTCAGAATCTACTATCAGCATAAAAAGAAGCAGAGGGCATGTGGGAGTGGATATTTCTTCAGAGTTACAAGGAAAGAATCACAGCCATGCTCTCCAAAATTTGAAAAATATCTATGAAATTCTGCGAAATATAAGACAGAATAAGAATGAATATGCACAGATTAAACACATTTCTATAAACCTCAAAAATTCTCTAGTTTCTCCAAAAAAAAATGTTGCTATCCTTAGTATTCTACTATGGTCTTTTTCATTAATTATATTTACTGGAATAGGCAATGGTTGTGTATTCAGAAACCCAGATTGACATACTGACATTGAAGAATGACATGGGTGTTGAGCCTGTAGAAGAAAACTCGCTGTATGTTTACATATGATCTAATGTTGCATCCAGCTGGGATTTTCTGAAGTACCATGGAGAGATGGGAGAGAGAGAGAGAGAGAGAGAGAGAGAGAGAGAGAGAGAGAGAGAGAGAGGGAGGGAGAGAGAAGAAGAGAGAGGGAGAGAGAGGAAGAGAGAGGGAGGAAGGGAGGGAGGAAGAAGGGGGCGAGACAGAGACAGGGGGAGGGAGAGACAAAGAAACGGAGAGACCAACCTGACTAACAAAAAAAGAGAGAGTCACTATAACACAATGGGGAGCTGAAAGTGTAAGGGACTTACTGTGAATGAGCCACAGCTTGAATGCTGGTAATGGAGAGGTTCTTTTCAACTAGGAGAAGACATGTCTGTTATGAGAAGCATGGCCAATAAAGCTAAATTAGAATATTGGCATCACCATATCATTGCAATGGAATTCAATTCAAAGGGAATAATGGAATATGAATAAACATTAGGCCATTCATGGAAATTGAAGCAAATTATTTATATTTAAAGCAAGGGATGCAAGGAAGCTGGATAACAGTGAATAACACACATTCTAAGAGTAAAAAGATATTTTGAGACAATTATTTCTCCCCAAAGAAAATACAAATAGCATGAGTTGTATGATGAGAAAAGGAACTGCAATATCACAAATGTACAAAAAATTAATCTATGAAATAGGGAAATGAAAACTAACAGAATTCACTAAGTAAATGAAAAATGATCAAAGTACAGAGTCAATAAATGATCACACTAGAAGAAACTAAATTATATATTAACATTGCTGAAAATACATTAAGACATAATGAAAGCCACATAAAAGAATTATAACACATAAAAGCAAAATAGATATTGAAATATTCAGAAAAATACCTGAAGACCAGACAAAAGTTATGCAGCTCACCCGGAATGGTTACTCTGCTGAATGAAGCAAGACTTATGAAGGCTAACAAAGGCTGGAATGTGAGGCTAAAAATGATATAATGTTTCTTAAGAAGAAAAATGGTACAGGACATTCAGCATTAGACCTTATCTAGAAAAGAGTTGCTGAGTTTCAAGGATAAATGAAGATACATGTGGGCATTCAAGAAGAAAGAACAAGTCAGTCTTTTACAAAGAAAGTTCTATTCTGTACTTGCCATGGTAGATTAGCTGATACAAGACTTATGCCCCTGGTTAAAGAAAACTGAAGAGGATGAACAAAATGGAAAAAAAAATTATTTTCAGATGGTGGGAACAAACAGTTCAGAACGATTGTGCCAATAAAAGGGAAACAAGTTTTCTGAACACTAACCCATGATAACTGTGTGCCTATAGCCTTTTGTAAACCTAAAAACAGTGAGAAACAAGGCCACTACACTGGAGTTGCTTAGTAAAAATGGTAAATATCAGAATTTGAGGAAGAAAGGTCTAGAAATAATAGAGTAGATAATTATATTGTAAAGAGCTATGTAAGATAAAAGCCATGGCCTTCGTCTTAAATCTCTCCTTTAATTTTGCACTGAGTATAAGTTAGATTTACAAAGTGTGGAACTCTGTGATGACAAAAAAAATCCTAGACACTGACTAAACAGTGGGTAGAGCCTAAGTGAACTCAGAATCTTGTGTAAGTGGAGTATGTAGAAAGCCAGACACAAAACTTGTTTTCAAATATCTTAAATTCCTACCTAACATAATCTCACTGGGTTCCAATGGATAGTTCCAGTCCAGTGTTCTCACAGATGACCCTGGCTTTACTGACTGGGTCAGAAAGCAAACCCAAGAGTCATGAATCTGGAAAAGTGACTGAAAGAGATGGGGGTATGGCTGGTGAGGATGGGGAGAAATATGAAAGGATAGGAGAGAGTGACTAGAATGTATTATATAGGTATAGGAAATATTCAGATAGCTAAACACACACACACACACACACACACACACACACATGCACACACACACACACACACACACACACACACAAACACACACACACACGCCCTTTAAAGAAGATATCAAAATTCAGATATTCAACAATGTAAAATGACAACATCTAAAGTTAATATTTTTCTAGTCATACTAAGAAGCAGGAAATTAGAAACAAACCCAGATATGATAAACATGATGAAAATGGAAAGTAGAATGCAAATTTTTTAGAAGAAAGCATAAGCAAAATAAGAATTGGAACATGCTAAAGCTCGTAATTTTTTGAGTTGAAAAATAATCTTTGAAATAAAATCTTACAGAATGAATTTAATATTTCTGACACTTACAACCAACCTGAATCTGATCACATGATTCTAAACCATAGCAATAAAAGGTAATCATACAGTGGCCACAGTGCTGTGGAAAATATTTTGATCTAATCCTGTTTATTTACTTTTTGTTTTGTTTATGTATTTGGAGTCTTAGTCAAACAATTTTATTCATACAAATGATCTCCGTATGCTTTTTTCTGACAGTTTTAGTTTCTTGTTTCACATGTGTGTCTTTGAACCATTTAAAGTTATTTTTGTTTTATAAATTATAGTTCATTTATTCATTGGCAGTTTTGCTTTATTATTGTTTAGCTTTGCAACCCCTTATATATTCTCTAGATTAGCTTCCTTTCTGATGTATATCTGGTAAAAATTTTCTCCCTTTCTGAAGGCTTTCCTTTTATTAATATATTCTCTGCATTGCAAAAACTTTTAATTTCATACACTACCACATGTCAGTGCTTAGCACTATTTCCTGTGCTATTGGAGTCCTATTAAGAAAGTTAATTTTTAAAGTGTTTTCTGTATATTTTCCTCTACTAATTTGACCTTTGATCCATTTTTAATTTTTAGCACAATCAGGGAATAATGATTGCATAGTCTCACTCTTTTGCTGAAGTGATAAAAATTGATCTCTTTCTTAGAGACTATAATAGTGGGTTATTAGAGGACAGAACTGGAGGAAGAATAAAGAAGTTGTAAACAAATACCAAAATAGAGTTCCATGGGGAGGAGGAAGAATTTATTCTAATGTTCTACAGTGCAATGAAAAAAATCTACAATCTACAATAATTTTAATTCATATCAAAATAGAGTTTTAAATTTACTAAGGCAAAGAAGTGGTATTTTGAAGAGATAAAAACTGAAAATTATCCTAAATTAATCATTATATATCCTATACCCATACCAAATTATTACACTGTTTCTCATAAATAAGCAGCAATATTAATTTTAAAATATTTTAAATAAAAGGTCTGGTGAGATGACTCATTAAGTAAAGATGCTTGCCTCCAAGCCTGATGGCCTAAGTTCTATCCCCAGAACCCATAGAGAGGGAAGAGAGAACTTACTCATGCAACCCTATAACTTTCAGTATTTGATTTAAATATATAATTCTTAAAAATAAAATAATAGAAAACATTAATCATTACCAGGTTCTTCATTCCTAACAGTAATCAAAATATTTAGGCAGAATAAGCAGAGGAAATGTTTCTATGCAAGCCCTTGTTTGATTCTTCTGCATTTATTCTTATTTTCGAATCAATGACAAATAGCTAATGAAATATAATACATGCATTACATGTTTCACATAAAACTATTGTTCACATTCCTTTCATGTACTATGGATTATGTTTTCTTGAAAACTGCTAGTTAAAAGAGTTGATATTTTAAGTCTTACAGCAATCTACTTTCTTGTTTTAGTCCTATTGTTCTATAACTGGATGCATTTTGTATTTATTATATTCCATGTATGACTAATTAGGAAACAAAACAAAGAGGATTAAATTGGCTTGCCTTCCTCTAAAAGGGTACATTGTAACCTTTTTACCACTTTTAGGAGAGATACAGCCTAAAACTTTACTGAAGTCAAGAATTACTATTAAAATCCAAACTTTTCTCAATAAATTGCAGTATTGTTTGTGTTATTTACCAGATTTAAAATCTTTCTGAGTAAGCCACTTTTCTCACAAGAAGCTGTTATAGAGCACTATGGTCTGGCCAGAAGAGCCATCAGAGTTACCAGAGAAGCTGTGACTACACACAAGAGACCTTCAAGAATTGGTATATCGTCCCCTTATAGCAGGAAGGAGTAGGGAGGGTGACTTTACCCTATAATACTTGCCTACATTGCCCATGCTGCATATGCTCTTTGGAGGTGATCAAGTATATAGAGTAGAATGTTAACTGATGTTGTGTCTCCATCAATGCAGCTGTGAGAACATTGTCATCAATGCTGGGATAAGATTCTTCAATGGTGTGGCTACTTTGGGGTTACCCATATACCTTAAGTAAACCACTCATTCATACTCTGTAAGAGAGTTTAATAAACTCACTGATTTCTGGATTTAGACTTTGATGGACTTGTACTTTGGTCTGTCAGTAATGCTGTTTGTGGTGAGAAATAATGTTTGAGTATCTCTAGAAAATAAAAAGTTCAAGCAATGACAGATAATATATGTGATAATGCCTTAAAAATAGTGGTGGCTTAAGATATCATTATGACAGCCAGGTGGTGGTGATGTATGCTTTTAATCCTAGCACTTGGGAGGCAGAGCCAGGAGGATCTCTGTGAGTTAGAGGCCAGCCTGGACTAACAAGTGAGTTCCAGGAAAGGTGTAAAGCTACACAGAGAAACTCTGTCTCAAAAAACCAAAAAAAATTTCATTATGGTATTTATCTTTTGAAAAGCTGATTATGATGAGTTTGTTTAGTTGACACAAAGGAGTATCATTAAGCTGCCACTCTGAAGTGCCTCAGCTCACCTGATCTGTCCATGCTTGACAGCAATGCTTCAAATTCTGTTTTCTTTTCTAGAAAAGCATTGGAATTTTGTTGCTATTGCGTCTGTGGTTTGTTTTACCTTGGAAAGATCATAAAGATAATTAAGAATAACTAGTATTTATTATTCATAGTATATGATAAAATGTGAATTTTGCTCTTTAATACTGTGCTCCTCTTTCTGAAGACAGGAAAAGTATTTAGAGAGAAGGTACATAAGAACTGTTTGCATGATAACCTGTTTTTTTGGGGGGGGATTTTTTATTTTATAGTTTAATTTAATTTTACATATCAGCCACAGATTCCCCTGTCCTCCCCCTCCCTCGCCGCCCCGCCTTCCCCCCACCCCACCTCCCATTCTCTTCTCCTCCAGGGCAAAGACTCCCCTGGGGATTCAGTTCAACCTGATAGATTCAGTACAGGCTGGTTCAGTCCCCTCCTCCCAGGCTGAGCAAAGTGTCCCTGCATAAGCCCCAGGTTCCAAACAGCCCACTCATGAACTAAGGACAGTTCCTGTTCTAACATTTTGGTTGTGAGCCTAGCCACAATGGCTCAACTATCTATCTAACCAATTTTTTCTCTCTACTCCCTCCCCATTGAAAATACATTTTTCTCATACAATATATCCTGATTAATTTCCCCTTTCTCTATTCCTTCTAATCCCTCCCTATCTCCCTTCCCATCTGAATCCACTTACATTTAATACAGCACTATAGACAACAGCCAAGATATATAACTAGCCAAGAAGTCCGTCAACAGATGAATGGATAAAAAAAGGTCAGATATAGATGACAGATAAATCCATAGAAAGATAGATAAAGAGATGAGATAAATAGTAATGTGTGAGTAGACAGATGATAGATAGATAGATAGATGATAGATAGATAGATAGATAGATAGATAGATAGATAGATAGATAGATAGATAGACATACAGATAAAGGGCAGAGTAATATCACATATAAAGAACAGAATAATTTTATTTGCAAGAGAAATTGGTAGAATTACAGACTGTCATATCAACTGCAATAAGACTCAGGAAAATAAGTATCTCATTTTCTTTCATATGTGTAAACTGCAAAAATATTAATCAAAGCAGAATAGGACTAATGGGGAAATGAATGGGGACCTGGAAGGGAGAAAATAGGGTTAAAGAGATAGGGAAAGTTAAAACTACAGCAAAGCATAGTATATACATTCCATAGAAATGTCATAAATATTACCTACTAATCCGTATCATTGAGTTAGTAACTATAGTGAAATAAAAACAAAAAAATCCCCAAATGGATTGTATAGTGCCTAGTATTGATTTGTTAAAGATTTAATGTCATCATCTCAATTTTTCCAAAAAAAAAAATTCTGGTCTCAGATGCTCTCTGAAACTATGAAGGAAGAATTCAGGACTCCTTTCCTCATGCTTCTAAAGCTAGGAGGAGGACACTGTCAAAATCAGCTAGAGATAAACCCAGGTCTCCTTGAATCACATTAGCTTTTTTATTCAGTTGCTTTCTGGTAACAGAAAATGCCTTAGGTTCTCTTTCACAAATTCAAAGATTGTCTAGATTAGATGTTGTCCTGAGGGTACTCTTCTTTTGTCTCATTGCAGAACAGAAGGCCTTTCCAAACTGCACATTTTGTAATCCTTTCTACCCCACGTGCTCTTTTTCTTTGTAGACCTGCATAAATGTTATTAATATTAATCACTCCACAGACTCAACATTATGCAGCTTTGAAATCTCACCCAGTCCCAGCCCAAGACAAAGAACTATAAGCAATTAAGGAATGCTGAGATCAGAAGAAAATATTCTTCTCAAGGAAGAGTCCCCAATTGATTATTTGATACCAAATGACCATCCCTGAAATCATATACATAGAGTAACATTATACAGACACAGAGGATGTATTTAAATTATATTATTTATAGTAGTATATATGGTGATATTTTATTTGTATTAAAATGTTATTTGTATGTTAATAAATAAAGTTGCCCGTGGGTCAGAGCTATTAGCAAGCCATAGGAAATCCCAGCACTTGGTATGCAGAGCTGGGTAAGTCTCTGTGTGTTCAGGGATACAGCCATTATTGGACACACATGCCTTTAATCTCAATACCAAGCAAGGAAAACCTGGAGGCCTATACAGACAGGCCGTAACGAGGCGGTCATGTGGTTGGGTTTACAACCAATGAGCAGGCAGAACAGGAACACTATATAAAGACATTAACACAGGGGTAGTGAGTTCGGAGAGGTAGGACCACTGCAGGAGGAAGGGTAAGGTTTTAGCTCTTAGCTCTGACCTCTTGGCTTTCTTCTTTGCATTGGTTCTGTGTCTCTTATTTAATAAGAAGGTTGGTTGCATCTACATTTGGCGCCCAACGTGACAAGAATCCATTAAAAACCGCTTGGTTTGGCTTGGCGGCAGGTCCGGTTTCCGGCCTGGGCGGCCTGGCTGCCTAGCTCGGGCCCAGGCCTGACTGACCCGCAGCTGGAGCTACTTGCAACTGCTACAAACAACTCAGGCCTGCCCTGCCGAATAGGGCCCATACCCGTAAAGCCAAGGCTTGCCTCGGCTCAAGAGTAGTATTACATATTGAGACTGCAGAATTTATCCACAATACTTCAGAATTAACTTTATTATTTATTCAATTACAAGATACAATCAGAAAAAGGAGTCATCCTTTATATGTAACTCATATCTGATCCCATACTGGTCTGCCAGGCCCTCTAGCACAAGGCAATGATGAGATTGATAAATTATTGATAGGAAATATGCTGGAGGCCTCAGAATTTCATAAAAAACATCATGTAAATAGTAAAGGTTTAAAAAAGGATTTTTCCATAACCTGGCAACAAGCCAAAGAAATAGTAAAGAAATGTCCTACTTGTTCCTTCTACAATCAAACGCCATTACCAGCAGGATGTAACCCAAAGGGTACTCAGAGGAATGAAATCTGGCAGATGGACGTGTTTCACTTTGCAGAATTTGGAAAATTGAAATATGTACACCACACTATTGATACTTATTCAGGATTTCAATGGGCAACTGCTTTGAGTTCTGAAAAAGCTGATTCTGTAATCACTCATTTGCTAGAAGTTATGGCCATTATGGGTATACCTGCACAAATCAAAACTGATAATGCTCCATCATATGTCTCTGTTAAAATGAAACAGTTTTTTGCTTATTATAATATAAACCATAGTACAGGTATACCACATAATCCTACAGGTCAAGCAGTTATAGAAAGATCAAACAGAACTCTAAAGGATATGCTAAATAAACAGAAAGGAGTAACAAAAAAACCCAGAAATAGACTACATAATGCTCTATTAACTTTGAATTTTCTCAATGCCAATGAGAAAGGAACAACAGCTGCAGAGAGACATTGGATAATAGAAAAAACTACAGAATTAAATCAACCTATATACTTTAAGGATGTGCTGACCTCAGAATGGAAACCAGGATATGTATTACATTGGGGACGAGGTTTTGCTTTTATTTCTACAGGAGAAGATAAGCTGTGGGTACCATCAAAATTGATAAAGGTTCGATTTGAACAAGAGAGACCTCTTAATTAGAGGAGGTGATAGTTCATCAACTATCATGAACATCCAATTTAAACTAACTTACACCAGTAACATATATCTTTTCATTTAATCAGATAGTAACTTGCCAAAAAGGAACATCCCCAAAAAACCTTGGGGAAAGGTTTTTGTTTTTGTCTTTTAGGAGAATGAAGGTTAAGGAATTTGAAGAACACTGGACAAATGAGACAACTGAAGAAAAGGGACAAATCGTCTATCCTAAGAAACAGAGTGAAATGGCGATGGGTATGTTATCTAAAAAATTTTATGTCTTCCTAAATGTTTGTTTCTGCTTTTCTTTAATGATTTAACACTATTTAACTTCTAATAGTCCCAGTTCAATTAAAATTTAAAGCTGACTTTGGAGTTGGAGAATGGCTCGCTCCTTCTTTAAACTCAAGCATGTTGTTAAAAGGAAAATGCAAACTCCCTGTATCATGCCAGAGGAAAAGAGCCATCTTCTGCTATGGGACAGGAGAAAAGCCAAATTAATTAAGGGACTATTCTATTACTAATCTCAAATCTTTGATTCTATTCTGATTCTTTAAACTTTTCTTAAAGTATGAAATTTTTATCAAAATTTACAAGATTAATATATATATATAGATATATATACATTTTAAACTTTGTTAAGATATGAATGGTCATATAGAGTACTAACTAATTCTAAAAAGCCGCATATATAGTCTTTGTGTTCGAGTCTCTTATCAGTTTTTTGCAGGAAATCACGGTCAGGCCTAACATCAACTGAAGTCTCCAGGAAGAAGATGGGGCCCCACAACAACAATTCTACGTGGACAATAATAACATCACTAAGCTGACAAACATCATCTACAGATCAGCTTTGAACTACAAAGTGCTCAGAGCAATTTTGAGAGCGCTAGCTGAGATGATCCAGTCTCAAAGACTACTTGAATAAGGATTTGAGATAAACCCTGAACTTTGGCATTATACACAGACTGGATAACGAAGGATATAGTTACCTTTCCTAGAATTTGACAATTAACCTAAAATTTTTCTTTCAGGATAAAGATAACTTCGCCCATACTCAGCAGGAAGCAATTTCAAGAATACGACGCCCACATTCCTAAAGAGGTGGTGTGGGGTGGTTGGTTTTTTTGGTCTTTTAGGTCTTTTAATGAGTTTTGGGTCTGGGATAATTTTCATTCATTAGGGGGGTTGGTTACAAGTTGTTGTAAAGGGTGAGGAAAAGGGCTAAGCAAAGATTAGATTTAAGGTTCTTATTTAAAAAAAAAGAGAGAAAGAAAAAAATGTAAATACTTTACATTGGATTGGATTGTTTTATATTGTATACAAATTATATATATTGAAATTGATATTATTAGAAAATGCTATATGTATATTTCTAATTGTACCGTTCATTTAACAATGTAATGCAATTTTCTAATCCTTGAATGTTGTTATTACCAACTATTAGGATATAAAGAAATGAAAGTTAGTAGTTAGACATTATAATAGAACTTGTAGTTATATTAGGTATGTTTTCAAGATTGAGTAGATATATTTTAGATAGACAGGTTATCTTCAAACCCTTCAGAGATCTACAGAATATGGCATTTAAAATGTTTTAATAACTTAGAAAATTTTTCTTTTTTGTTATGACTATGAGACATGTTGGCTCCTGACAGTAACAATCTACTTCAGAGAAAATATGGACATTGAAAAAACTGTAATTGGAGTTAACTTTCATTGTAGCAAAAGTTAGCCACTGGACAACAAAGTATCCTCGAATCAACTGCTGACGAACAGGACAGACAAGACACGAAACAAAGGACTACTGATTCTTGTCAAAACAAGTGTGGTTATGGCTTTATCAAAAGGCATCTTCTGAGGCCAGGACAATATGGCACCATCCCTGAAGTGGCCTTCGTAATCCGGGAAAGGTACAGTGCCCTTTTCTTCGAAGGCAGCTGAACAGGCAGTGGGCCGATGGCTTCTGATGTGCAATGGGGAGGTAGCTGAAACAGTTATTCTTGAAGAGTAATTAAGCTCACACCTCTCAACAGAAGAATGGCATTTAATAGAGGGATGTGGAGAAGAACGGGATGCTGAAATGAAGCCACATACACACATAGCCAAGAAGAATGGACAGCTGAATTAAAAAAACATCAACAATTTCCAGAATTTAAAATCCTGAATCATGACATGAAACTAGTGGAATTCAGGTATTTCTGGTATATAGACTGCTCTCACCCAATGTGAGGTTGAACTGTTGACCTTGTGTACATTCTACTTCACAAATGAGTCTGTCAGATACACTAAGCGTATAGGCTGAAGATGATGCCCCAACACTGCGGAGAAACCTCAGATGATTGTCCAGGCAGCTGGCTGTTTCTGTCAACTCACAAGTTTTTGGAAGTTGCTTGCATATACTTCCTGTTTTTATTTTTTTTGTTAGCTAATACTATTTCCTTCTTGGGTCTCTGAGGGAGTTGAAGATTAGTTAGTTATAGTTGACGATTAATTGATAGATAGTGAATTAGATACAATAGAATAGATAATGGAATTATTTTCTCTGAATTTGTCAAATACAAATGAACTAGACATTGTTTAGGTATTTATTACTTGTATATATTGTATATAGTTATTGTACTTTTGTATATAGTTTTTCTTATGTTAGTTATAAGCTTTTTCTTTTTTCCTTTTTATTAAAATAGAAAAGGGGAAATATGGTGATATTTTATTTGTATTAAAATGTTATTTGTATGTTAATAAATAAAGTTGCCCGGGGGTCAGAGCTATTAGCAAGCCATAGGAAAGCAGGGCAGTGGTGGTGTATACTTGTAATCCCAGCACTTGGTATGCAGAGCTGGGTAAGTCTCTGTGTGTTCAGGGATACAGCCATTATTGGACACACATGCCTTTAATCTCAATACCAAGCAAGGAAAACCTGGAGGCCTATACAGACAGGCCGTAACGAGGCGGTCATGTGGTTGGGTTTACAACCAATGAGAAGGCAGAACAGGAACACTATATAAAGACATTAACACAGGGGTAGTGAGTTCGGAGAGGTAGGACCACTGCAGGAGGAAGGGTAAGGTTTTAGCTCTTAGCTCTGACTTCTTGGCTTTCTTCTTTGCATTGGTTCTGTGTCTCTTATTTAATAAAAAGGTTGGTTGCATCTACAAGTATATAAACATATTAGCTCACATAATGTGTATATATATGTATACATTAATATGTAACAACAATTAAAGAGAAAGCAGCTAGAGGTCATGAATTTGAGAGGGAACAAGGGTCAGTACAAAGGAAAGGCTAGGCTAGAAAGAGGAAAGAAAAAGGGTGAAGTTAAGTGACTGCATTTTAATTTTAAAGCATTTTAACAAGCCGGGCGGTGGTGGTGCACACCTTTAATCCCAGCACTCGGGAGGCAGATGCATAGATTTTATTGGAATTGTTTAAATAAATGAATATGCATTTATCTGGTTAGTAACAGTGAATTTCTTAGAAAATTTGTTTCCACAGGAGAAAATATTTAATATGTGCAGAATATTGCTACTAAAACAGTCAGATGAATTCTGAAATGCTAAGGGAAAAATGCAAAATCTATGCTTTTAAAATTATACTACTAAATAATCTTTAATAAGCAAATATCTTTCTCAGCAACATGAATAGTCCATATGTTGTCTCATCATTACATCATGTGTAGCTCATTTGAAGTTGCTGATGAAACTGATGATAATTTTTTAAAAGTATAAAAGTTTATCCCAATTACCAATATTGCTTTGTAGGATATATAGTAAGAGAATGCCTTTTGCATATTATCTTATAAGGTGAAAAAGAGATAATTTTTATCATATGTAAACTAACAAAAAAGATAATTATGGATATACCTATTAATAATATTACACTAATAAGCCAGGCGGTGGTGGCGCACGCCTTTAATCCCAGCATTCGGGAGGCAGAGCCAAGTGTAGTGGGTAGCCATTCCAGCTTTGATCTGGAAGTTCCAGGTCCCATTGAGGCTTTGGTAACTGTCACGCCTACAAAGCAGGGCCAAGAGAGGACCTTGAAGACCCGAGATTCAGATGCGCTACCTCTCTTGGTTGCTGGACCCTGGGTGCTGGAGGTAGACCGAGCAGAGTTCTCCAGAGAACACTGCTGGACTGCACTACGTCTTTCACAGACCCTGCAACATACCTATCCCTTCATTTGTAAGTTACACCACTAAATAAACCTCCCTTTTAACTACGTGGAGTGGCCTTAATAATTTCACCAATAGCCAAGTGTATCTCTGTGAGTTCAAGGCCAGCCTGGTCTACAGAGCGAGATCCAGGAAAGGTGCAAAACTACATAGAGAAATCCTTTCTCGAAAAAACAAAAAAAAATTACACTAATAAAATTTCAACCATAACCAGTGTATATTAATTGCTAACACAACCACCTCAGACATACAAAATGATTGTTTCACTGCATTACTTTATTTCTCTTGCTAAGGAAGACAGCATTTACATTTCTTATGAAATATTATATCATTGAACTATGTTATTCAAGAATTATATTGCATTAGATCACCACTAAAGTAAAAAAAATAAATAAATAAATGAATGGGTGTAAAATTAATTCAGCAAAGTCATTTACTAAATAGAAAAAGATTAGACTAAGGAACACCATTAAACTTCTGGATTTCTATTAAAATACGAAAGAATATAAAATCAAAATGTATGTGTCTTAGTTAGGGTTTCTATTGCTATGAAGAGACAACATAACCACAGCAACTCTTACAAAAGAAAACATTTCATTGGGGCTGGTTTACAGTTTAAAGGTTTAATTCATTATCATCATGGCAGGACATGGTGGCATGCAGTCAGAAATGGTGCTGGAGAAGGTGCTGAGAGTACTGAAGGCAACAGCAAGTGAACTGTGTCTCATTGAGTATAGCTTGAACATAAGAGAGCTCAAAGCCCACCTACTCAGTGACACAATTCCTCCAACAAGGCCGTACGTACTTCAACAAAGCCATAACTCTTAATGGTGGCATTCCCAATTAGGGAGATTTTATTTCAAACTACTATAGTATGGTTGAATCAGTATTCAAATCTAAAATGCCCTTTGGATTTCCTTGGTAAATGTATGAAATAGAGCATTACTTCATTTATGCTAGGATACCCCCTATAGTGATATGTTGTTTGTATGTGGATCAGAGAAATCCTACATTCAGTACTCTTTTTTAATCATGAAAATAAAACTCCCCATCCAGAAGAATTCTTTAGTAAATTATACCAAAACATTTAAGAATTAAAACTACTTTGATATTAACTCTTCGAATAAATTAAAGAGAAAGAAACAATTAATTATTGCATAAATGGTTTAAGTTGATATAAAATTGGCATAAGAATGAGAGACACAGCATAGCAAAATTATGGAAGGAACAAAGTTTGCATTATTTATACTATTTAATTTCCAGTCAAGCAGGTCAAAGTTTGCTGGCAGAAGGGAGAGATAGGAAAGGATTGATAAAGATTATGAGAATGCATATAGATTTTTTATTGTAAAGATAGTATATGTGTGGAATAGAAATTCATCATACTATACATTAAATATGATCAGTTTACAATTAAATAAACATTATACAAAACAAAACTATAGTAGGATATAGTCTTTGGAATTTTTTTTACAAAGAATCTCTTAAAAGCGGGGAAACAAGTATTATTTACAAAGCTATTTAATCTCAGTGAAGTATTGTCCCAGATTCTCCCTTTGTCTCTAAATAAACAAAAATTAGAATATCTCAATAATAAAGTTAGGTGAACTAATTGAGATATACCTATAAAACACCTATTTTTTTCCAATTACAAAAGGCAAATCAATAAATACAAGCAATTTTTCTTTCATTTTAACATGGCAAATCCACAATCTGTTGGTTAAGTAGAATTAAATCAGCTTTTCTGTTGTTTATTCATCATCTTTCAATGGGAATTTCATTCAATGTTTGGGAAATCTCAAGCTAATAATTGACATAAATGTGTCAAATATGCTTATTATTTTAGTTGTAGAGCAATTAGTGGAAAAAATGTAAATTGTCCACTAATGAAGACATCTGCAAGCCAGTGCTCTTGGGAACTTTGACAAATTTCTGCTAAATACACACACACACAGCTCATATCTACAAAGTATTCGAATAACTATAGTATCATGAACAAGAGTCAGTAAACAGAGACATTATTATATTTGGATCATTTAAAGAAGTTAAAAAGGAGTAAGATATGTAAAGGAACATTATGCATCACATGTTTTTTTAAAAATTGTCAAATGTTTATGGTGAGGTTAATGAAAACAAATTGAAGATGATTGATTAGTAATTGCACAGACTATTATCCATTCTAATTAACATAAAACCATTATCATCAAAGCATTAAACAACAAACACTTGCCACTGTTCCAGTTGCTTCAGTGCTTGTATCTCTGCTCTTACCTTATGCTTATAGGTCCCTTCACCAGTTTCAGAGTGTTGATCTGCTTTTATCTTAGCTCTCCACTTAGATTCAGCATTAGCATTCTTCAAGTCTGTATTATACATTGTCACTTGGTTTTCGTGCCTCCCCACCCACTTTTAACATATATGACAATTTGGTGCTATGTCTCTCTACAACATCATTCTTTTCTCACCATTATGCAACTCCAGAAACTTTTTCATGTTACAAAACCAAAATGTTATAACTAACAAACTGCATGTTCACATTCCTACCCTCTCAACTCCAGACAACTGCTCCAATACTTTCTCTGTAAGTTTGACTTCTCTAGATAATTTACACAATTGGAACCAAAGAAAGTTTGCCTTTCTGTGACTATCATTTTTATCCATCAGAATATGCTAAACATTGCTTCATACATGTTATAAAATGTGTCATAATTTTAAATGATAACTAATATTGCTTAGTCTTTGTCACATCTTAACACTTGCTTATTGACACTAGATTGAATCATTCTGCAAGCAAAGCATAGTGCCCATGCATATACAATCTGTTGGTTTTCTTGCATACTGATTAATTCTATCATAACATTTCCCATTCTTAGTCATAGTATATATTTAGTTTTTATTATGAAATAGAAAAACTATTTAAAATGTGTACCATATAATGTTAAAGATAATGGTACTGGCATTAATATAATAATTACCCCAAATCAAGTCATGGAACTCTTCCAGGATTATAATAAATGCACAATTCATCATTTACAAATCTTTTATTTTTCATTTTCTTCAGGTTTACTCATTTTGTTTTATGTTTGAGTTATTTACCTGCATATATGTAAAGGTAACATTTGTGTGCCTGGTGCCCTCAGAGGTGAGAATAAGACACTGAATTCCTTACAACTGAAGTTATGGATGTTTGTAAGCCATCATGTGGCTACTGGGAACTGAACCTGGGGCCTCAACAAGAAGAACAAGTGCTTTTAACTGCGGAGACACCATTCTTGCTCCACAAATGAAACTAAATTAAATAGAAAATATTACATTAAATGATCATGATAGAAAAGATATGATGAAATCCATAAGTCAATTATCTAACACAGGAGTTATAAATTACTCAGGCTGGAGCTCAGTGGTTAAGAGAGCTTACTGCTCTTCTAAAGGACCTGGATTCAGTTCCCAACATCCACATCATGGGTAGTTCACAACATCCTGTAATACTAGTTTTAAGAGATCCAGTACCCTCCTCTAGCCCCTGTCGGCACAATGCTTATGTACAGCATCCCTCCAAAGAAACACATACAAATAAAAATAAAAATACTTGATTATAAAATATCAATCAAACCAGTCCAGAGAGTCAAAGAAATAATGAAAAGGACTGGAAAAATAATAGAAAATAAAGTTTAAAATAACACAAACAAGTTTTTCAAAAGACTAATGAATGAGGGAAGGACATCTGTGCAATCAACAGCAATACTGAAAAGGTAGAAAAGATACAATCATAAATATATATGTAAAAATAAAAATAAATATAAAAATAAAAATAAAAAACTGTTACCATAATTAATTCTAGGCATATAGCAAATGAAGATATAAATAAATAGTCCTTTTAAAAAGCATAAGTCAATACTTGTATGAAGACAAACAGATACACAAATACACTTCAGTGCATTAAATTTTGATCACTTTAAAAACATTTAATTCTGTTTTATCACTCTTAACTCTTTTAATTATATGCATATATACAAGACTCATGAAACTAAACAGGTATAGTCTATGGATATATATCATAAAACTAGTTTAAAAAATTTTAAAGACCACAGAAAAATGAACACTTGCAGGGAAATCTCTAAAATGTATAAGAAAATTTTATCAGAATAAAACTTGCAGCTAATAAACTAAAATTGACTCTTAAAATTAACATTTCAAAATAGACCAACACATACATACATGCTGGGTATACCCTAAGAAAATAAAGGTAGTTTAAAGATGAAAAATCCATTTATTTTATAGGTCTACTTTAACATAGAAATGGAGCGAACTCAAGTAATGATTCTATCAACTTAAAAAGCGATAGAGTTCTTACTTCACACCGAGATTTTAACTGTACATATTAATAATTTGAATACATCACCAATATTAAATTTGGCTAATCATTGACATTAGTCTCTTGATGGTATAAAATTAGCAGATTATAAATTATGGAATTGAAAACTTTCATAAGCACTGCTTATTACATTCTTTCTTTAGTGAAAATAACCTGCTTGTGTGTCAACTGTAAATACAGGCAATTATAAATATTTTACTATGTTCTTGCTGATAAAGTGTTATCTTTTGCAGAACATCAAATTCATTGTGGTAAAACTTTGCATTTTCATTGTCCACATAAAGGGTTTTGTCATATAGAAAGAAACATTTTGAAAAATAGAAGCATATATACCCAAGTAAAATACTTTTGGTACAGACAGTGTATTGTTGAAAAGCCAATTAACACATGTCTCCCAGAAAATACAGAACAAAAAATCAGCCACCTGTGAACTCCATTTCTATCAACTGCTTTGTCTACTACTCAGAAGTTTAGATTGTCTTTTTATACATAAAACAATAAAATAAAATATGATACTGAGCAAAGTAATGCCTACCCATCAAGACAAATGCCATGTGTTCTTCCATATGTAGATGTTATCTTCAATTTTTTAGATTTCTGTGTTTAAATTGGAGTCCGTAGAGGCTAGGAAGCAAAAAGAAGTCATGAGTTTGGGAATGGAAGGAGAGGACAAAAGTGGAAAGATAGTAAAACACATGTGAAGTGAATTTAGGAGGGAGGAAATTCTAGGTGACAAAAGGTTTAAATGAAGATGAAGTGGGGAAACGGAAACAGATAAGGTTTAAGGGGTGTTTAAATAAAACTAAGGATTTATGATGCTTTAGTTATTTTTCTACTGTTGTGATAAGACACCATGGACAAGACAACTTACAGATGAAATATTTTACAGGGGATGTATATTTTCTGAGAGTGACTCACCATCATGGTGGGCAACATGGCAATAACAGAAAGCTGACATAGCACTGGGGCAGTAGCTGAAAACTTACATCTTGGTCTGCAAGTTAGAGTCAAAGGGAAAGCGACTAGGCCTGGTGTGGGTTTTTGAAATCTCAAAGCCCAACCTTAGTTACACACCTTCTCTAACAAGGCCATGCCTCTGAATCTTTCCCAAAACAGTTCCACCAACTAAGGACCTCCCATTTAAATATGTGATCCTAAGGGAGTCATTCTCATTCAGACCATCCCAGATGATAAAGAAATATAGAAATCCACTGTTTCATAAGATAACTAGAAAGAAAATGTTTAAAGCAGAATTTTAATGGAGATATTCTACATGGGTTTGCAATGTTCCTTGCAGAAGCCGTAGGTTTATAATTAAAAATCTCAGTGACAGGTAAAGAATACCTTCCTATAAATTATTATTCAGATAGACCCCCTAGACTCATCCACAGAACACAGGCTCATGCCATTGCTTCTGGTGGTCTATGGAAATTAGATGGTAATGACCCTATTGTTGAAGATACCACACACATTGGATATAGAGAACAGAGAAATCAAGCTAGAACTGAGCTCTCCTAGTTAGCATTCATAGTGTCATACGTTGTTACACAGGCTCCTAGAGAAAAATAAATTCATTAAGCATTTTTCCCAGGTCTGACCCACATTTGCAATAATACTGCTTTCCCAAGCAAGATATAGCATGGTTATTTCAGGGCTTAGGGATAAGTAATCTCTTTCTGATTAGATTTGAGGCCTCTTTCACAGGATGGATACATGTCTGATATTGTAAACCTAGTCAAAAGGATATGGCTATGGATTTCACAGGTCTTAGGTGGAAATCTACTATTCATGCTTTTCTAAATGGACATATAGTCAAACTTCCTTCTAAATATTTATGCTTATGTCTGTGATCTTATCCTTGTTCAAAGAAGCTGCTTCTTGCAGTAGGCTATGGATAATTCAGAGATTCATAACTTATTAAAGTGCTGAGAATAAGGGATGTCTTAAATGAGACATCTATACATCTACAGGGTTCAGGAAACATCACAAAGAAGAGTCAGAAAAAAATTAAGAGCTGAACTGTGGAGAGGAGCTTTATGAAAACCTCTGTTTTCTGGATATGGCATGATCATTGCAAACTGTTATGCACACATAACAGCTGTGGCTACCTACACAAGGACCACACAAAAGAAAATATGGAAGTAAGGGGAGGTTAGCTGGAAAGAAATGGTGCAAGAAGATTTGTGAGGGGGATATGAGAGAATAATTAGGTCCAAAATACATTGTGTTCATATATAAAATCATTAAAACTGAAAAAAGAAAAATGGATGTTAGTGGAACCTATCATTCTGAATATTGGAAAATATTTCTATTTTTATATGAAAAAATAGTCATTGATTTTCAGCCTGTTTTCTAAAAGGTGGTTAAATCTTTAAAACCAAAATGTTTCAGAGTGGAATCATATGCCCTTGAGGTAAATTAAATATTCCTGAGCCCAACATGCACTGAGTCAGGATGGGTGCACAGTAGAGGCAAGAAATCTATCACATTTGTTTAAATTGCTTGTGTCTTCCTGTGCTCCACAGCACGGCCTAGATCATTTTCTCTGCTAAAACATGCTTATCTCTTGAATAATTAATGTATGTGTTTCCCAATAATAAAGAGAAAGCAAGAAAGATCACATTCAAGAAAGAGAGAAATATCAAAAATTCTTAAGTAGCCAATATATCATATTAAATCTTTTGATTTATTATTCAGTTAGTTTGAATTAATAATAACTATATATACTTAAGGGAAACAATGTGAAGCTTTGATAATATCTATGTATTGAATATGTTAGGTTCACTGATATATTACCTCAGTACCAACCTTACAAATAGATGTGATTATTTAGTGTTTTCTCATGATTTTATTTTATTCAAAACTTCTTTATTACCATTGTGTATAATTTCAAAGTTTATAACTTTCAGAGTAGGTGTTTAAATTTTTACTAGCACAAAGTCAATCTTTCTTGGAAAAGAAAAAGTTGACAGTTGACAAAACCAAGTCAATCACAATTAAGTTACAGAGAAATCAGGAGGAGATGGAGACTGGAGAAGAGATAGACACATCCTCCTTGATTCAGAGAAGAGTCTCTTCTTTCAATGAGACCAGTGGGAAAAAAGTAAGGCCCAGCAATAATCACAAGAAACATTATTTGCCAAGCATAATGGCATATATTATGTAGACCATTCCCCAAGTTTTCTATAATCTTCCCAATAAATCCATAAATTTAGGGTCATAATTTTAAGGGTACAGACAGTGTGTACCTCAGTGGTATTAAATGACTTTTCAATGATCACATGACTGCTAAAGAGCAGAGGGAAATTCAAACTTAAAAAATATTGAGTTTAAAATATGGCTGTAAAATCCATAAACTAAGATTACTGAGAACCAATGTTTTATCTTAAAATTATATTCATAATTGCCAAATAATGGAAATTAATAGCATTGTTTGTGGGTATATTAATGAGTTTCAGCAGCATTCAGAAAGGAGATGTCTGTTCTACAAAATATCCTGAATTGCACAAGATAGTACCCTCAATTAAAAGAGTTATGATGTCAAAATCCTTAGTAGTGGTTCAAATGAAAAACTCTGAGCTATACATTGACTCCATTAAAAATCCAGTGGAATGTGAAGGCTGAGTGCTTGAAGAATGGCTCCTGTTTTATGGAGCTCTATTTGTGAAAAGAATTGTCTTTCTTTTCATTCTAAGTTTACCAGGATGATGGTCTTCTGACGTAACTTGGTAGCATTCATTGCTGGTTTGCATCCAATAATTCTGGTAATACAAAAACAAACAAAACAACTTAGGTCAACTCTCATAAAACAGAGTATGGCATATGCTTTATTTACCATTCTTTCCCAGTGTTCTTCAGGCATTTTAGTATTCAGGTCATAAAGCATCTTAGACAATTAAAATATTTAAATTCAGCAACAGACAAATATTTTTAAACTTAATTTGAATGTTCTAGCAAACTGAGTATTCTGAATACCAATAGCTTGCTGATGCTGCAGCAGATGTACATAGATACAGTATGTTCTGGTTCTTGCTGACACGGTATCATAATTAGCAAACTCTGGGGAAGCAGTTCAGTCTCACCTCAGGAAATATCTATGAATTATGTTCCCCAAAGAAAGTACTAGACGTATCCATGATTTGAATAGCAGGACTCCACAAGCAGTGGGATAAGCATTAGCAGATGCTCATATAAAAAGATAGAGCGTTAAAAATTCTAAACAACTAATGATACCTTTCTTCCAAATGACCCATCCTTATTCATCTTACTTCCATCTTCATCAACCATAGTGTTGCTTAATGTTTAGGATTATGCTAACCTTCAGAACCCAAATGACTTATTTGCACAAATTATGTTTCTACAGGTTGAAATATAAATGCATTAGCCAGAGTTCAAGGCTATTATCTGTCTTACTAGTTCCTGTGGTCCACATAATCCTCTAGTCAAAATAAACAGGGTATTTCTATGTCTCCAGAATGCCTCCTGCCTTACTTATGTTTCCATGAATAGACAAGATTCTCCACTTCTTTCATAACAGGTTTCTCTAAGTGGTTAAAAAAAAAAAAACAGCTAAAATCATAGTCTCTGCTATTCTGAATCTTGATAGTGTGTTATTTGCTCTTGTTAATGATGTCCTTTTCAGGCTGATATTTAGAAGACAATCCAGACCTGAATCTACTAAAAATAAAAATAAATAAATTAGTAAAATAAAGAATATATGAAAATAGAATTAATTATGAATGAATAATGGTATATTGGAAACTGATGTTTATGGTTTAATAAATTTGTGCAAGCCAGTTCCATTATAATAATAAAAAGAGGAAAGGGCAGACATTTTCTATATTGCGTTAATTATTGGGTGAAAGGAAAGCTTATTCAGGGAGAAAGAATATTAAGAATAATTTTGAGATTATTCTCTGTATAAAGACGCAGTAGCCTTGGGGATACTGAAAGTATTGAAAGAAAACTTTCCCAAAAATTGGGAGTTTAATTTGGAAAAAAATAGATAAAGGTTTTGTTTTATTTTATTTTTGCTTTCAAAGTTAAACATTTGTACTAACCATCAAGTTCTCTTTAAGGAGAAAAAATAATTCAGATCAATTGTGTAATTTTTAAATTGTTTACTTTCAGCAAAGAGTGAAGAAGCTAAGCAACAATAAAACATTTATTTCATCAACTTTTACCAATTAATACAAAAAATTGACAATTAAAAATTGGCAATAGAAGATAAAATAAAGTGAAATGATTCATTAGCATATCATCACACATCTTGTAAAAATGATTGCCATCATTCTTACATGACTGTGAGTTCACATCCACGTTGTTGTCTGCCTCAATGTCCTCAGTACTGGAATTAAGGCATGTACCACCAGACATGGCATTCTTAAAATTGTTTAAAGCACAAAAATTTGCCTTCTTTGTAAGCAAGGCATTAACAGAAACAATGCCTAATAAACACCAATCAATTTGTGATAACAAATTAAATGTCACCACTCATCTACATATTTCTCTATCCAATAGAATGTCTAGCACTATAAAATATTTTTGCTTTTTCATTCTCCAGTTATTAGTACATAATTTGTAATATGTGATCATTTGAGGGAAGAACAGATTTACAAATAGGCAAAAATGTTACCCTCTGTTTTAGTTTTAACAAGGCTTGCACATATTGGACTGTTAAAAATCATTGCACTTATTTGAAAACTGCACAGGCTTTTAACTTTCCTACTGTCTGCATACATAGAGTATCTGCAGAGTTTTTATGGCACCTACTTGATTTGACCCACCCATGGAGAATGGTGATTAAAATATAGATACAGCTCAACTATTATTTTCTAATTTTAAAGTTTCATTGGTCACAAATTATAGAAAATTGATAATAATATAAAATCTGAGGATTGTGCTTCAAACTTAAAAAAAAAAAAAAGGAAACATGACAATAAGAGATTATTTCAAAATCAGACATCTCCCCTCACATAATAGATATGCAGAATATAAAAGGAAGAAATGGTATGTTTAAGGAAAATCTTATGAACTATGAAGTTTTACAATAGGATAAAGTCATTTTGTTCCTATAATGCATCAGTTAAAATAAAATCTAGAATGATGAATAGTGAATACCTAATGGAGACTGTTAATCTTTATAAATGTTGAAAACCATATACATTTGATGAAGTGTTACAAGATGCAGGACCAGTTAACTAATATGTTAATCTTGAATACTATTATAAGGATTAAGTAAAAAATATCCTTTGCTTGAATTAATGCTACTTATGAATAAAAATGTAATTAATGAAAACTAAGAGAAAATTAGGTATCATCTATACTATTAAAGGAAAACTGATTTACAAAATGGATCTATGAAACAATATATAATTGTATAAAACTGTGTTAAATACCTCAGTGATAAATACAATTTGAGAGTCTCTATTAATTTCTATGCTCTACTGTCCATTATATTTACTCAAAATATAATAAGCAAATATTTATTCATTTGCAATTCAAAAGCTATTTACATGTTTTCAGAGTGAATATTTAAATATATTGGTCTAGGTTTGATAATTATATTGTAAAGTTAATAATTATTCTAATATTTGTGGATTTCATTGAGTTCCAAATGATAAGAATTAGGCAGTCCATACATCACTAAATAGAATTTCTTTCAAATTTCATAAATAATAGAAAGAAATCTGTTTATATTGTTAAATATTCATCAGTGACAAAAATAATACTATTTTATTAGAAGTTTGCTCTTGTCCCCTAAGGATCTCTATTCCTTTATGTGTTGGGTCAAAGGTAGAACTATTAACTAGTACCACCATGTTCCTGGATCACCAATACTCCACCTTCCTCAAACAAACAAATAATTAAAACCACATACTTGTTTTAGCCACACACCATTTACCTAGTAAATTTTACAAATTTGAAATAATGAAATACATATTTTTCTGAACTCACACATACTACATTCACAGAGTACCTACTAGGTATTAACTTCCTTGGAGCCATCCCTTAAATACAGCTCTACAATCTACACTGTAAAAATTACTCTACATAGTCCATATTTCCATAAGATATCAACAATTCTCCAGTTTACTGGAACAGCACAGAAGTATATCATCACCAGACTCAGAGTGTTCCCAGAAGGTATCATTTCTGAGACTCTAAGAATAGAATCAAATGAAGATGCATTTTTAAATTGAAATAAATGAAGTAGATTGAAGGTATTTAGAAAATAATGATGAGGATAGGAACATTAATAGAAATAAATAAGAAAACACATTATTTTCTAGATCCATCCATTTGCCTGCAAACCTCATGATGTCATTGTTTTTCTCTACTGAGTAGTATTCCATTGTGCATATGTACCATATTTTATTTATCCATTCTTCAGTTGAAGGGCTTCTAGGTTGTTTCCAGGTTCTGGTTATTACAAACAATGCTGATATGAACATAGCTGAGTAATTGCCCTTGTGGTATGATTGAGCATTCCTTGGGTATATGCACAAGAGTAGTATAGCTGGATCTTGGGGGAGATTGATTCCCAATTTTCTAAGAAAGCACCATATTGATTTCCAAAGTGGTTGTACAAGCTTGCATTCCCACCAGCAGTGGAGGAGAGTTCCCCTAGCTCCACATCCTCTCCAGCATCAGGTGTCTTCAGTGTTTTTGATCGTAGCCATTCTGACAGGCTTAAGGTGGTATGTAAGAGTCATTTTGATTTGCATTTCCCTGATAATTAGGGATGTTGAGCAATTCCTTAAATGTCTTTCAGCCATTTGTGTTTCCTCTGTTGAGAATTCTCTGTTTAGTTCTATAGCTCATTTCTTAATTGGACTGTTGGATATTTTGATGTCTAATTTCTTGAGTTCCTTATAAATTCTGGATATCAGTCCTCTGTCAGATGTGGAGTTGGTGTAGACCTTTTCCCATTCTGTAGGCTGTCGCTTTGCCTTGCTGACTGTATCCTTTGCTCTACAAAAGCTTCTCAGTTTCAAGAGGTCTCATTGATTGATTGTTTCTCTCAGTGTCTGAGCTACTGGTGTTATATTTAGGAAGTGATCTCCTATACTAATGCATTCAAGACTACTTCCTACTTTCTCTTCTAGCAAGTTCAGAGTAGCTGTATTTATATTGAGGTCTTTGATCCACTTGGACTTAAGTTTTGTGCAGGGTGATAGGTATGGATCTATTTGCAGCCTTCTACATGTTGATATCCGGTTATGCCAGCACCATTTGTTGAAGATGCTTTCTTTTTTCCATTGTACACTTTTGGCTTCTTTGTCAAAAATTATATGTTCATAGGTGTGCGGATTAATGTCAGGGTCTTTAATTCAATTCCATTGGTCCACATGTCGGTTTTTATGCCAGTACCAAGCTGTTTTTATTACTGTAACTCTATAGTAGAGCTTGAAGTCAGGGACTGTGATGCCTCCAGAGGTTGTTTTATTGTACAGGATTCTTTTGGCTATCCTGGGTTTTTTGTTTTTCCATATGAAGTTGAGTATTATTCTTTCCAGGTCTGCGAAGAATTGTGTTGGTATTTTGATGGGGATTGCATTGAATCTGTAGATTGCTTTTGGTAAAATTGCCATTAACTCAGACTCAGAAAGACAAACATGGTATGTACTCACTCATAGGAGGATACTAGATGTGGAACAAGGATGACTGGACTCACATCACCAGGGAAGCTACCTGTAAAACAGGACCCCAAGAAAGACACGGGGATTGCCCAATGACAGAGAAATGAATGAGATCTGCATGAACAGCCTGGACCTGAGTGGGCGTAATGAAAGGCAAAGGTCGAGGGAAAGAGAGCTTGGGGGAGTGGGAGATCCCAGCTGGATCAAGGACAGAGAGGGAGAACAAAGAATAGGAGAGCATGGTAAATGAAGACCACATGAGAATAGGAAGAAGCAAAATGCTAGAGAGGCCCACAGAAATCCACAGAGATACTCCCACAATAGACTGCTGGCAATGGTCAAGAAACAGCCAGAGCTGACCTACTCCGGTGATAGGGTGGCCAAACACCCTAATTGTCATGCTAGAAACCCCATCCAATGAATGAGGGAACTAGATGCAGAGATCCATGGCTAGGCCCCGGGTGGGGCTCTGGGAGTCTACTTGGTGAGAAAGAGCAGGGTTTATATGAGCAAGAATTGTTGAGACCAAGGTTAGATAAATCACAGGGACAAATAGCCAAATGAATGGAAACACATGAACCATGAACCAATGGCTGAGGGGCCCCCAACTGGATCAGGCCCTCTGAATAGGTGAGACAGTTGATTGGCTTGATCTGTTTGGGAGGCATCCAGGCAGTGGGACTGGGTCCTGTGCTCAGTGCATGAGTTGGCTGTTTGAAACCTGGGCCTTATGCAGGGATGCTTGGCTCAGCCTGGGAGGAGGGGACTGGACCTGCCTGGACTGAGTCTACCAGGTTGATATCAATCCTCAGGGGAGGCTTTCCCTGGAGGAGGTGGGAATTGGGGGTGGCCTGGGGTGAAAGGGAGGGGGCCGGAAGGGGGGAGAACAAGGGACTCCGTGGCTGATATATAGAACTAAATTATATTGTAATATAAAATAAAATAAAAAATAAGAAGAGAAAAAAAACAAATTATAAAGGAAGAAGTGAAAATCTATAAGACACCAGAGATATTACAGGAGACTCTTCATAAACAGATCTAATGAACTTTTTTTTGTGAAGTGTAAAGAACTGGATCAAAATAAATACAACAAATTCACCAGCACTTTTGAACAGATGAGTTATTGGTGCTTTTCCTCCCTAACATAAGCTCTACATTTTATAAATGTTATGCAACTATCCTTAAATAGCTCCTCTAATTATGTAAATGTTCATTCACTCTACCAATATTCATTGGATACATATTATGTCCTTTTTCCAGTGTCCTATGTTCCAAGTCCATACAGGAGACAATTGGACAATATTTCCTCACTGTGTCATATTACAAGTCCTAGTTTACCACATTCTCCCTTACTACCCAGTAGAAACAAAAGAACTCTAAATACCCACAAGGTTCATTTTGTTTGGGAGAAGTTTATATGTGCATGAGTTTCTTAACCAAAAGTTAATAATAGGATTGATATCTGAAAACCAAACTTCTTCACCAAATGTCACAAAGTCCTTCAAAACAAAAAAGGAACAAATATATACATGCTGAGAAATAGTAACCAATATAATTTCTGTACAGAATTCATGTTCAAGTTCATTTAAATTATACTGCATCCTTGGTCACTTTGTTTAGGCTGTTTTTAATGACTAAAATATGAATTTTAGATGCTTTAGATTTTGATAGCCAGGATGCAAAGTTCATTAGGTTTTATTAGAAAAATTTCTGGGTATTCTTAAGTCTGTCTCAACCCACAACCCCAACTAACTTTTTAAATATTGTTTTTCATCAATTATATAGGCAATGTTTTTCAAATGCAGCTGTAGCTGTGTCAAATAAATTGAAGATATTTCTCACTCCTTGAAAACTGAGACAAGAACAGAACAAAGACGGCATGTGAAGATCTAACAGCCCATCTCAGGAAATTTATCTGCTGCAGAAAGCTGGGATTTGCTTTTTGTAATAACCTATCTTCAAGGACAACAATTTTATACAAAAAGATACCAATTGCTGAGTAATACTGTGAAGAGTGTAGAGTGTAATTATAGTTTTATCAGTAAGACAAGATAGTCTTCAAATATTTTTTTTTAAAGTAACACGATACTTCTGCTTGGTTTTGTGATTCATGGTGTCCTCCTCTATCAGCTGTTAACCTGCAATTATCTATGGGTATGCACATGTAACAAAAATACTACTACAGAAGAACTCTTGAAAATGAAATGTTCTCAAGCATAATATATAGCAATTTATTTTGAAAT
Organism: Peromyscus eremicus; assembly: GCF_949786415.1. NCBI lineage: Eukaryota > Metazoa > Chordata > Mammalia > Rodentia > Cricetidae > Peromyscus > Peromyscus eremicus. The sequence goes on from NC_081439.1 coordinate 125,411,906, forward strand.
TGACATAAGAATGTAGTTAAAGATTTTATGCAAGGTTTTCAATGTAACCCATCCTTCCTTTCATTATATAATTACAGAGAAAGAGCAAATATGATGAACCTCAGATTTATTTGTACTTGAAAATGAATGAAAAAATCTTTCTTTCTCAAGCATCAAAAGGATATATGTATCATGAATATGTCCTCGATGTACATTTTTTTTTCTAGTTTAGATTGGGACTTGACCATGATGGTAAAATAAAATTCCTCCCTATCAATATCATTCAAATAGATGTTTGGTGTTATTAACTGAATAAAGGTATATAAAAAAAACAGACAAAAATGTATGAACATTTAGTGTATGTCAGGCACATTATGATGTGTCATATCTATTTTGTCATCAAACCATCTCAATATCTCCATTAGACATTTACTATTGACAATTGTGTTTCACGCAAGAATAAACACAGATGCCAAGAAAAATTTACCTAAGGTCACAAGGCAGATATGCAGGAGGGCTATGTATTAAATATGGGACAGTCCAAATCCAAGGCCATTTTCTTAACTTCTATGTTATTAGATATATTAGATATATTCAAATGTATTAAGTGCTGACTATTATCAACTTCATTTCCATCCTAGGCACTGGAATAAATGATGTAGAAAAATATAACAACATTTGCCCATGAGAAGACTAATAGATCCAGGAAATGAATTTAGGAAACATTAAATGGATATAAGCTGAGATAGCCATAATAGTCACAGGATAATCATTGTAGTCTGTGAAAATACTAACATTAGACAAGTGTTCATGGTGATTTTAAGAGCACTTCACACTGAAGAGTGACATTTGACCATTGGCTTGAACAAATAGTGGTTGTTAGAAGAAAGGATAGAGAAGTTTACAGCCAATGTGGTAGGTGCACATTCTTTACACATACTGTAAAATCACATGTAAAGATAATTATTTTCATCAGAGACTCTAAAAATCATTATGTGATTACAATTTCAAAAGCTACAGTTAGTAAAGGTGTAATGAAACTCCCTCCGAAACAGGTAAAGAAGTGGTGCTGTTCAACACTTGAATATAAAAACATGGCATGATTTTCCTGTCTTCAAAACTGAGTATTAAGGCTGCTGCTTTGTATGATCCATGTGTTTTCTTTGGGGGAAGAGAAGTGATAAAAAAAATAAAAAAAAAAACAGAGGAGAAAATAGGAACCTGCGTTAGCATATTTCTGGTATTCTAGATGTCAGCCTCCAAAGTTTTCAAAACAATATGCATTCAGAGATGTTTCCTGTCACCAAGTAGAGAAAGACCCTCTGCAAGGTGAGTTTGTGATTGATCACTCTGCCAACACCAAGGCGACACCTGAGCATTTACTATTTACACCAGCAGAAAATCAGCAGCAGCCTGCAGTCCACTGAAGCAAACGCATGAAAGTAGCGATAAGGAAAAGCTCTATGGCAGCTGAGGTAAGTTACTTTGCAGGCTGAAATGATACTGGCAATATTTATTGTTTATATTATAATCCATCCACTCAGTGTAGCAAATTTAAATCTTATAATTATTAGCTGCTTATTTTTCAATTTTTTTCTCTTTGGAACTTAAATACAACATGCCCATGTACATTATTTTACATTAAGTAAAAAGATGCTCAAGATACATATGAGAATACATACGCATGCATGTGAGCACCCCCCCCACACACACACACCACAAAGAAGGGAGTGGTTTTCATCAGGAGAGAGGGATACTCTGAAACATACACCAATCCTAATTATTTTTCTCTAAACAAAAGTGAAAAGATTGGCTTGTACATAAGATACTTTTCATCTAACTTTAGACACTCCTATTCCAGCTTTTTTTCAGAGGTTATACCACACACACACACACACACACACACACACACACACACACACACATACACACAAACATACACACACAGTCTTAAAGCCTATTCTTAAATAACTATGGTCTGCAAAATTCATCTTGCACAAAATAAGTTCTCCTAATTATGAAACTTTGATCTGAACTTAAGTGTCTGTGTTTTTTAATTTTTTATTTAAATTTGTTAGTTATGTAAATAGTCCAGGGAATGTTCATAAATGAGTATTATCTTTGTGTGGAGTTATTCATGATCAAGATGTTAGGCAGAGTAAGTAGGAACAAATTTAATGTATTTTTGTTGCAAACAAAAGTAATTCAAAATCAGAAAACATACACATTAACAACTGAAACTGATGAATGTCTTGCTACAGTCCATTTTAAAATCTACTACTAAAATAAGCAAGTGATTGGAAAATGAGATACAGTTCTTTTAATTGTTGAGTAATTTCCTAGTCTTCCCATAAAAATAAGCCTCTTTTTTTTCTCTAATTGAACTATTCTACATCTTCTGATTGGTGTATTATTGGTCCATCCCAATGGTGTCACTATAGCTGGATCATTGTAATAAACAATTTCAAACTATAACTCATTTAATAAAATAATCTTGAATGTTCCTTGTTGTCAATGAAGGGTCAAGGTTCCATGTATTTCATCAAACAGTTTCAATATTGGCAAAAGTAAATTAAATGAGTCAAGTCTGAGTGTCAGATTGATCACTTGATTCCATATCCATTATCCACAATTTGAGCAAATGTCTCCATCTGATTGTGGGGAAAATGGGGAGTGTAGTACAGCTGTGGGCTCCAAAGAAAAAGGAAATAGAATTTGAGGTACATATACCAACTTCTCATAGTTTCTTTCAACACATGCTTGCTTTGGGATGCCAATTATCAGACTGTAACATAAAATTGTTGCTGACTTTTTTGAGACATTCATAATTTCTGTCTCTTAAGACAAAAAGGAGCTATTTCTTTTGCTGAAAATAGATCCTTTTCCCATATAATATATCCTGATTATGAAATCCATTCCCCCAAGTTTCTCCTCCCCCATCAGGATCCCCTCCTTTATGTTTCTCATTAAAAATAGAACAGGCTTCTAAGAGAAAACAACAAAACATAACAAAATAAAATATAATAAGATTAGAAAAAAACATTGAAGATAGACAAGGCAAGCCAAAAGAAGGAAAAGAGCCCACAAAAATGCACACGAATCAGAGATCTGCTCTTTGTGTGTGTGTGTGTTTGTGTGTGTGTGTGTGTGTGTGTGTGTGTGTGTGTGTGTACATGTATGTGCATGCTGGTGTATGTGTGTGTGTGTGTGTGTGTGTGTGTGTGTGTGTGCAAGACAGCAAGAGAGAGAGAGAGAGAGAGAGAGAGAGAGAGAGAGAGAGAGAGAGAACAGGAGAAAAATTTTAAAGCTATTCTTGTTAGAGAAGAAGAAATTCTTCAATTTTAACAGAGGTTAAAAAGTATATGGATAATATATTGTGGAAACTACTGATGTTCGGGAAGAATAAATAAATAATTGTACCAAAAGACAATGGTTTTGGTCTCCAATTGCAAAATAAAATAGGTGAAATGGCTAACATAATCATAAATCCACAGTAGCTCAGGTTACTTTTACAACAAGGGGTAGATAATCTCCTGGTTCCACCACTTACTGAGAAGCTATTGGAAGTAGGTACATTATGAAGGGTGGAGAATCATTCTTTTTTGAAGGTTTGGCCACTGGTAGGATCCCCATGCTCTAAGTGGAAAGCCCTAACTGTGTACATATGTGAAGCACAAACTGGATCTAGAGGGTCATTACACACACAAAAAAAAATGATATAAAATTAGGATATGGTATTTTGGGGTCCTGGAGAAAATTGAAGGGTAAATGGAGTGTGTATATGATCATATATCATTGTATACATATACAAAATTCTAAAAACTAAAGAACTTTTTAAAATGTTCCCAGGAAAATTACTCTAATAGTAATATAAGGGCTTTGGTAAGAATGGAGACATTAGAGACCAAGAACATATCAGATGCTCTGAAATGACATTGTGAAAAGAGACTGAGATTCTTGTAAAAAAAAAAAAAGTAACAGAAATGAGAAGGAAAAAAAACAGAACTAGAGGACATCTAAGTAAGGAAGAGGGAATATAAAATGTAAAACTTCACGATATGCATAGCAATAAAATGACTTCTAATGACTGCTTTACTTATATATGACTGCCTTCCTCAGCCATCATTAGAGAAACTTCCTCCTGCAGCAGGTGGGAACATATTCAGAGACCCATAGACCACCAATGTGCAGCAAATATATGACCTTGGAACATTCTGCCCTAAATGGGATGCCTCCATCAAATCCCTCTACAAGAAACTCAGGGAACTCAGTGGGAAAAGGGACAGAAAGAGTGTAAGAGCCAGAGGGGAAGGAGGACAACAAGGAAACAAGGCCTAAGGTCTAGGAGTCATTGCTGAAGAGGATACAGGAAGATTACAACAGCCAAAGAACCAGAATGTCACCTGTGAGAGTGAATCTTCTAGACATGACAGAAAAGGTGCATCCATGAAATCTCAAAAACAAGGCTGCCTCAATGAGACCTGAACAGCAACAACACCAACTGAAATACCAAGGTACATTGGAAGAAATCTCACAAGGCCCCAAACCTAGACGAAGAGCTATAGGAACTTAATGACAGCAGAGAGATGAAAAATTAATCTTCAAAAGGGATGATCCCACTCCTTGGTTATGCAACACCAAGTGGTCAACCCTAAACACATGTACATATGAACAATGCTAAATGAACTCAGCAAGTTGCATTTACATACTTGTATGTAAGTAACAATAATAATTTTAAAAAATGAAAGCAGAGTAGTGCAAGAGGTGGTTAGAGTTAGAAATGGATGAGCAATTAAATGGTAAAGAAGAATATAGAAAGAGGAGATTGAAGATAAAGTATACTGTATATCAAAACGAAACTAGTTAGCATGCAGAATTAATAAAAAGGAAAAATAAAACATTAAAATTAAAATAAATATAGAATATTCTATAATGAGTAAACTCAAAATATATTCACATATATTCTCCTTTTTTATCCTTAATCTTAAAGGAGAATCAGGGCAGAATAGTTAAGTGAATGATAAAAGTACAAATAGTGAGGTGTAATAGACAAACAGAATATTCACTCCCTTTTCTCAGGAGGTTTGAGTGAATTACCTCTCTTGCTTGAATTGGAAGTTTAATTTTTAATTGTTTGAATAGTCAGCTTTCCATATTAACTCTGCATAGCTTCATATTCTATTAGTTTAAGGAAGTAACATGAATTTAGAATCAAATTTTCAAATAAATATATAAGACAATATTGAAATAAAAATACCCTATTCGTGTTCCTTTTCAATGAAAGTTATGAAAATATTAATGAATTATGTACTTGACACTATTATTATGAGGTCTGAAGGAATATACCTTTATGAAATTACCCAACATAAATCTGATGCAACATAGATCCAATATAGAAGTGTCAATACCTTTTTTTCTGTCTTCTGACAAGAACTTACTTTGAAACTATTGACAGATATGTACAAAAAACAAAGAACTAAACATTAACATGATGGAAACTATGTTATTTTAACCATAATATGTCTTCTGCTCATGAATGACTCATGTTCTTGAATGCAAAATATTTAACTCTTTTATAAATACCTGAGATCCTCACTACACTGCAACATCAGGAATACTCTAAACTTTATCTTATAAATTTTATTTTTTAAAAACCAAATACAATTGATCTTTCTAAATGTAGCGATAAAACAACTTCTAATGATATTCTGTTATACTCATAGATCAGTAGATCAGTGCCTTATTCAGCTATTATCAGAGAACCTTCCTCCTGCAGTCCATGAGAACATATGCCAAGACCCACGGCCAGATATTGGAGACCTTGGAACACTCAGTCATAAATGGATTGTCTCCATCAAATCCCTTCCCTTAGAGCTTAGGGAACACCACACAAGAGGATGGTAAAACAAAGAGTGTAAGAGCCAGAGGGGATGGAGGACCCCAGGAGAACAAGGTCCTCTCAATCATCTGAGCAAGGCTCATATGAACTTACAGAGACTGAAGCAACATGCACTGAGCCTGCATGGGTCTGCACCAGGTCCTCTACATATATAGCATAGCTTTCAGCTTAGTATTTTTATGAAACTTTTGAGTGTGTTAATTGAGTGGGTCTCTGATTCTTATGCCTTCCCTTGGGGCATTTTTTCCTGTGTTGGTTTTCCTTTTCTAAATTCAATGTGATGGCTTTTGTTTTGACTTATTATATACTTTATTTTTTTTTGTTATCACTTAGAAGCTTGTTCTTTTCTAATGAGAGACAGGAAAGGAATGGATCCAGATGGGAGCATATGTAGGGAGGAACTTGGAGGAGAATAGGGAAGGGAAACTGTAATCAGGATATACTGTATGACAAAAGAATCTGTTTTCAATAATAGGTAAAATAGAAGAAAAAAATAAAAGAACAACAAAAAACATCTAAATAGTGAACTAGTATAGTAAATCACTTGCCTAACACACATGAGGTCCTAGTGTCATCCCCAGGACAGGGAAAAAGAACCTAAATCATGTCAAATATCAGAACTTTATAAGGATGAGTATAGTTTATGAAGCATAGGTCCTAAAGCATAATTACTTTTCACATTTTTACCTATGAAACTGTCCAAACCCTGACAATATAAAATGATTAGATGGGAATGGGACAGTAGCTATAGACATCCTTGTTCAAAAGAAAAAAAGAAGGCTAAGTGGAAGGTTAAAAGAAGGCAGTATGGGCTGGAGAGATGGCTCAGAGGTTAAGAGCACTGACTGCTCTTCCAGAGATCCTGAGTTCAATTCCCAGCAACCACATGGTGGCTCACAACCATCTGTAATGAGATCTGGTGCCCTCTTCTGGCCTGCAGTCATACATGCTGTATACGTAATAAATAAATAAATCTTTAAAAAAAAAAAAAAGAAGGAAGTAGTTCTCAACAGTTCTGAAATCAAGATGGCCAGAAGGTGAATCTCATGATTAACTGAAAGGCTTAGGAATAATTTTCGAAGCACTCAGCTTTTGCCCTCTGTTCTCTTGGTTACATTATCTGAATCACTTTTTAAACAGAAAGTACACATGCATCTAGAATTTATAGAGGCTGAGTGTGAATGTCTTGAGAATTATAAAAACCCTGGGAATACAATTTTATATATATCCCCACACTTTCATGGATTTCATTTTAAAAGTGCTGCCAGATTCTTACGCTAGATCAAAGAAAATTGTCCTCATGGTTTAACTAACCATTCTTGAAATAAAACCACAGGGTTCACCATAACAAAGGTCTGTTCTTTAAGGGAAATCACTTTACTGTGTGCTATCTGAGCTTGGACAAAGATAATTAGACAACTATACTCACTATCCTTTTGGTCTCATGTAACGGGGAGGAAGAAATTAATCTAATATACTAGAAAAGATGTGAAGTGTCCTGACAAGAGATTCCTGTGTTTAAGATTTAGACCCCAATGGGTGGATCCAGTTGCTGTGGGATGTTCTGTATGGCAAATGTGTTGCTCTGATTGGTTGGTAAATAAAACATTGATTGGCCAGTAGTCAGGCAGGAGGAAGTATAGGTGGGACAAGGAGGAGAAGAATTCTGGGAAGTGGAAGGCAGAATCAGAGACACTGCCAGCCTCAGCCATGACAAACAGCATGTGAAGATACCAGTAAGCCATGAGGCATGTGGCAAGGTATAGATTTACAGAAATGGATTAATTTAAGCTATAAGAACAGTTAGCAAGAAGCCTGGTATGGCCATAGAGTTTGTAAGCAATATAAGTCTCTGTGTTTACTTAGTTGGGTCTGAGCAGCTGTGGGACTGGCAGGTGAGAGAGATTTGTCCTGACTGTGGGCAAGGCAAGAAAACTCTAGCTATAAATGGCACCCAATGAGTTGGCAAGAGTTTCCACCTAAAACCTGAGAAAAGATTCTAAAAGGGAGCTAAAACAGCTTCCTAATTGTCTCTCTCAAATGAGCAGCAGCCTGCCAGTTTGAGCTACTGGTGGGTTCCTAGCTTGTGTGCTCGACCTGCTGTATGGCAGGAATGAGGCCTCTGCAAGTGGCACATTAAGCTGCATGGTGGATTTAGACTTTGCTAGTACAAAACAAAAAAAGAAGATTCTGAGCTACATGCTGCTTGGATAAAAACACAGACCCACAATAGCTCCCAGAGCTGGCAATAAACATACCAAAGCCATGTTGGGAAGCTGAGGTGGGCGGAGCCAGCCGCCATAGTGCCATTTCAGTCTTACAAATGCTGCAGTTTAAAGCAATAGATTCACAATAAGACAGATTCAGATGTAATAGTTTACAATGTGTGTAAAATAAAAATAGCCTTGAAAGAGACAAAAAAGGTGATATATACAGTTATATAAACAAATACATAGTTTTAAAAAATAAAGTCTTTAAAGAGACAGTAAAATTAATATAAAAAATAAGCCACATAAAGATGAATATTACATAGAGAATCTGGATTGTGTTGTCTTTGGGATTTTTAACTGCAGAAAAACATTTGATCATAAAAGATGTTGAGTTAAACCAATATGTATATTTTAAAAATACCTTGACTTCAAAATTTGGATGTAAGGATGTGTTGCTTTGGAAAGGAGGCTCTGCTTTTGTTTCCACAGAAAGCAAGAGGCTATGGATTTGTTCCAGATTAAGATACATCAGGTTTGACCAGCCAAGACCCCCTGAAAGGTCTCCAATGACACCAAGGCCCAGATGATCCAACATCCAGAATGGTTTGAAGGCAACTGGCTCAGACAATACAGCCTCATGGACTATTCCATAATCCTAAAATTTTCTTTGTGTCCCCATAAGATACAACGCCCTCCTCCAGCAGGAAGTAGTAAGGGAGTAAGAGAAGCTACACTCAAATTCCCAAATTATATATAAATTTACTTTGTTAAAGTTAAAACCTTCTTTTTTGAAGAAAAAAAAAGGGGGGGAAGTGCTGTGGGATGTTCTGTTTGGCAAATGTGTTGCTCTGATTCGTTGGTAAATAAAACACTGATTGGCCAGTAGTCAGGCAAGAGGAAGTATAGGTGGGACAAGGAGGAGAAGAATTCTGGGAAGTGGAAGGCAAAGTCAGAGACACTGCCAGCTGCCTCCATGACGAACAGCATGTGAAGATGCCGGTAAGCCAAGAGCCACATGGCAAGGTATAAATTTATAGAAATGGATTAATTTAAGATATAAGAACAGTTAGCAATAAGCCTGGTACGGCCATAGAGTTTGTAAGCAATATAAGTCTCTGTGTTTACTTGGTTGGGTCTGAGCGGCTGTGGGACTGGCGGATAAGAGAGATTTGTCCTGACTGTGGGCAAGGCAGAAAAACTCCAGCTACAACCAGTCACAACCAGGTGATTACATCATGAGAGCTCTGATCTCATCATACATGAAATTACTGATGGTTTTATTCTTTGATCTCATTATTGTGAAGTGGTAGTAGGAACAGGAGCACAGTTTGGGGAGTTAGCTCACTGTGGGGTATGTCCCAGATATCTCTTATCTCTGTCCTTTTTTGGTTGCTTTTTCTGAGTTGAACAGGTTCTTCCACAAGTCCTCTGCATCATCACAGACCCTTAGCAATAATAAAACAATAAGCCCAAGATATATATATATATCTTCTTTAAAGTTGTTTTCTCAGGTATTTTGTCACAAAAGCAATAAAACCTGACTACCATAGATACTATTCTCAAAGACTCAAGTGACCAAACCTCTGTCAAATTGTGAGATTCTATCATAAAATTGGGAAGTTCATCCCTTCACTTGAAGCTTAGCCTATATTAACAAAAATCTAGTATAGCAGAGAATAGCTCTTCTCCAACAGATTATTCCACATCAACAGATGACTACCAAAATATCAGTAGATAATAATTTAAGAGTTACATGACAAATCACTCAAGGAGTTTAATGTGAAACCCGAAGATAATTGAGGAAAACAAAAGTAAAAGAAACAGAAACATACAGCATCTTGAGCTACATGAAACAGAAAATTCCTACACATAACATATATTTTATAATCATACTCTCTACTTCTGTTCCAAATACACATATGTGCAAATAACACTTTTTAAAGACACGAAAACAACAGAAAGGGGAAAAAACAAATACTAGAACAAGATTCAGATAAGACAATTTTGTTAATTATTAATTATGACTCGAAGGGACAAAGTAGAAAATATAAAAGCATACAGGGAGTAAAAAACTGAAGTAGATTGTATACTACTCTAGAGGTAGTGGGACCTGGGAAAATAGAGCCAATAAATGAGGCAGACTACAGTTTCACACACTAGCCTGCTGTGGGATGTTCTGTATGGCAAATGTGTTGCTCTGATTGGTTGGTAAATAAAACACTGATTGGCCAGTGGCCAGGCAGGAAATATAGGTGGGACAAAGAGGAGAATAAATCTGGGAAGTGGAAGGCTGAGTCAGAGACACTGCCAGCCGCCACCAGGACAAGCAGCATGTGAAGATGCCGGTAAGCCACAAGCCACGTGGCAAGGTATAGATTTATAGAAATGGATTAATTTAAGCTGTAAGAACAGTTAGCAAGAAGCCTGCCTTGGCCATACAGTTTGTAAGTAATATAAGTCTCTGTGTTTACTTGGTTGGGTCTGAGCTGCTGTGGGACTGGTGGGTGACAAAGATTTGTCCTGACTGTGGGCAAGGCAGGAAAACTCTAGCTACATTAGCCAACTTTATTCAGAGCACCAGACAATTCATACTCTGAGGGTAAAGACAAATATCATAAGTAAAGTGTATAATCACAAGGGCCACTCACATGTGGCAGACAAGCCTCACATGACAGACACATTGCATGCAGCACAAACACATTTTTCAATAGAAGCAAATAACAATAGCCAGTTGTATAAATAATCTGAAGTAAACTCACCCCTGTCCCTATACCTGGGTGGGGCACCAAAGCATAATCAAAGAACAATTCTGTGTTTTTTAAGAAACTGAGGTCACAAGACTCTTGTCTTGGTTTCTTGGATTTTTCTCACAAGTACTCAGATATCCCTCACATAACTCCACTCTTGGACTGCTCCAACATTATATGCATTGAAAGTAAGAAAAATGTAAAAGAAACTTTAGGAATACTGTCACATGAAAGCCACATAGTGATTCATCAACCATGTGGCCTGTCAAGGAAAGAATCAATGAAAATTAAGATATGTCAACAGAAAGTTCCAAAGCTAACTGCTGTGGATATCACTCTATATAAATAAAGCACTGATTGGCCAGTGACCAGGCAGGAAGTATAGGCGGGACAAGGAGAGAGGAGAATTTAGGAAGGAGAAAGGAAAGAGAGACTGGCTGGAGCCACTGCCAAGACAAGGAAGATGTAAAGTACCGGTAAGCCACAAGCCATGTGGTAAAGTAAAGATTAATAGAAATGGGCTGAATATAAGAGTGAGAGCTAGACAATGATAGGCCTGAGCTAATGGCCAAGCAGTTTAAATAATGTAAGAGTCTGTGTGTTTATTTTATAAGTGGACTCCGAGACTGGCGGGACTTGGTGGTGGGAGCTGGAGAAAAATTCTCCAGCTACAGCTAACATGTAAAAAGAATACAAATTAATGACAGGAAGGGAACAACAGTTTACACAAGATTTGTGATATGGTTATTAAATTTTGTAACACATTCATTAAGGTAATATCAAAAAATAGTAAATTAAAAAATACTTATAAAGTGTAAATATTTAAAAAGTTTATGATTCAAAATAAAAAACCCTAGACGTTAAGAGAAAAGCAAGCAGGATATATAAAAACTTGATTTATAAGTAAAAATCTGGAAAGAATTCAGGAATGAAAACTTCCTATGAAGCAAGACATAAGACATTAATCTTTTTTAGAAAAATATGTATTTATTTTTGTTTACATACTTATCTTTATGTCTAAGTATTGCTCTATATATCCATGAGTACACATGCCTGAAGAGACCAGAAGAGGATGTTAGAAATCCTATAGCTGGAGTTATTATAATTAGTAGATTGTAAGCCACTCAATATGGGTGCTGGTACTAGAATTTCTGTCCACTACATGAGCAACATGAGCCCTCAAATTCTAAGCCACCTCTCCAGCTCTCAAATGTCTTTCAGAAACCATGCAAGGAAAAAACAGTGGAATGAAAACTTCAGAGTATTTAAGAAAAAGAAATCACCAATCTATAAGTCAGTGCCCATTGAAATTTTCTTTTTGAATGAACATTTTGAAAATTTTTGACTAAAACTGAGGAAATCACTAGCAGACTTATTTTTCCAATGGGAAAAAAATCTACTCTTCTGTAAGAATGACAATTCTCTAGGTTCAGAATTTCAGATCAACACCAATGTGGAACATCAGAAAGTGTTCTGATAGGGAAAAATAAAAAGATCAAAGAATGTTACGAAATGAAATATTTTATTTTTATTCTTATTCATCTAGTAGATCAATTTATTTATGTATTTACAACAGTAGAATTGAGGTTTGAGGTATATATAAGGGCAGCAATATCATGAAGATTAAATTTGGCAAGCTTTTGGGAACCTATTCTTCAAACTGGGTTGCCTTACCAAGCCTTAATATGAGGGGAGGACCTTAGTCCTACCTCAACTTGATATCCCATGCTTTGTTGACAACCATGGATGGCCTGACCCTCTCTGAACAGAAACAGAGGAGGAGTAGATTCAGGGGGCAGAAGGGACGTGGGGCAGGGAATTAGAGGAGAGGAGGGAGGAGAAACTGTGGTCAGGATGTAAAATAAGTGAATAAATTTCATTAATAAAAATAGAAATACGAATACTCTATTACATTTTTTACACTGCCTTGTAAGCAATAGTGTCAATTTGTTAATGAGCCTATATTAGTTGTAAACACATACTATAAGTTGTAAGTGCTTAATGTTCATGGAAGTATAACTGATTATAAGTTATGAGAAAATAGAACTATATAAAATTTACAATTATTACCAGAGAAGGTTGAAAAACAGGAGGAGAAGTAAAGAGAAATGCACAGAAGAAAAGTAATCATAAACATGATGGATGTTAATCAGACCATATTAAGAATCACTTTACATGTAAATTTTAAAGGAAATAAATTAGAAGAAATTATTAGATTTGATTTTTAAAATGTCATCTATTTATGACATCATTATATGTCATCTATAATAGTTTGTTTTGCATGTGAATACAAGAATACTATTAAAAGTAGAGGCATGGTGGAAAATATACTATTGGAATATTCATAAAAACAGTCATGTAAATTTCTAAAAAAGTATGTTTTAATAATTATAAGGAAACCTTTCATATATAAGGCATGAGATTACAAAAGCATAAAATTGTCTTGTCAGTTTCCTAGGAAGATATAGCAACTCTTAATGTATATGTACCTAAAAACAATGCAGCAAAGAAATTGGAAATTAAGTACCTCTGTATAACAAAGAACACCATTACTGGAATGAAGAAGCAGCTTATGAAATGGGAAAAGTTCTTTAGTATTGTTCACATTTTAGTAGTTTCCTAAATGTGCAGTTATTGACTCTATTCTTTGATATTTCAATTTAGCCAAACTATACCCCAGTATCAATGTTCTGTGGAGTTATAGATATCTCCACTATTAGATAACATTATTCTTAATAATGTGCATGCATGTGTCTATGTAAGGATATATGCACATGAATGCAAGTATATGTGGAACCCAGAAAAGGGTACTGGATCTCCTGTAGCTAGAGTTGCAGGTAATACTTTATCATTCAGTGTGTATGTTGGGAACTTAACTTGGGTCCTCTGCAAAAGTAGCAAGCACTCTCAACCACTGAGTTAACTATCCAGCCCTGTGTTCTTTAGACTATTCTGATTCTTCAATTGAATGTCTTAATTATAGCTATTAGTCATTTTTCAATACTGTGTAAATATTTGAGAAAACCGAAGAAACAAAGATATTGTTCTGGCTCATGGTTTCAGTCTATGTCAAGGTGACTCCATTGCTATGAATGTGATGAGACAGAATGTCACTGTAGTGATGTATGGTGGAAGAGGATGGTATCCTCATTCAGGAGGCTTTTCTTCCAAGTTCCCATCATCTACCAATAAAGTCATTAAATTATGAATCCATCATCAGATTAATCCACTGTTGAATTCAAGGCCCTCATGTTCCAAATACTTCTCAAAGATTGGATTCATCAACTGAAAATCAAAATTGTTGTGAGACTCAGGTTCAGTTTTCAGCACTCACATGATGCTTATAACCAACTGTAAATTGAGTTTCAGAAGATCTGACTCCTTCTTGAGTCCACCAGATCCCATACACAAATAGTATACACACATGAATGCAGGTTCTTTCTGTCTCTGCCTCTCTCTTTCTCTCTCTCTCTCCCTCCCTCATGCCCCCCCACACACAAACAGAGAGAGAGAGAGAGAGAGAGAGAGAGAGAGAGAGAGAGAGAGAGAGAAGAGAGAGAGTAAGTAAACCAAAACAAATAAATGAAAACAAGGAAGGGAATAAAGGCCAATGTTCTCAGTTTATATATAGCAACACGTGTTGCAAAGAAATGAGAGTCAGAACAAAAAATCTGGTTCTTAAAAGAACCTCCCTATGAATGTGTGTTGTTTGATAGAAAATGATCTTGTGTGTATTTAATTAGGAAGTACTAATCTGTTCTGGTGTGGGTAATTATGTCAATTGAACCACAATTATGTTAACAGTAACACAGGCACATTAATTTTATGGTCATCCTTATGATGTAATAAAAGCATATAAACATGAGCCATTTAGATAGTCACATAATACATATTGCTACCTAATATATAAAACATCTCCATTGAAGACAGAAGCATAATAAAATTGACATTCAATCCATAGGTGTAATTGAAAATTTTCTAGTAGTTATGTTAAATAAGCAAAGAGAAAGTAGTGACATCAATTTAAAAATACAAGTCAGGGGGCTCAAGGTCATCACATAGGGACTCACAAAAACAGCTAACTTGGGCTCATAAGAGCTCACAGACTATTGACCTACAGCTAGGGAGCCTGCATGGGATCGACCTAGGCCCTCTACATATGTGTGACAGTATGTAACTTTGTCTATTTGTGAGGCTCCTAGCAGTGGGATCAAGACCTGTTCCTAACATTTGCACTGGCTTTTGAGAACCTATTCCCCATACTGGACTACCCAGCCTTAATACAAAAGGAGGAGCTTATCCTACCTCAACTTGATATGCCATGCTTTGTTGACACCTATACAAGCCCTGCCCCTTTCTGAACAGAAACAGAGGAGGAGAGGATTGGCAGGGGTTGACAGGGGGTAGAGGGAGGGAAAAAGAGGAGAGAAGGGAGAGGAAACTGAGGTTAGTGTGTACAATAAATGAAAAAAATTAATAAAAAGTACATTTTATTAATCATGGTTAATTTGAAACATGCCAAATGCCTAGTAGTCACATATGACTAGCAGACATAGTATTGAGATAAATTAATCAGGTGCTCATATCCTTTCAGTCATTGGCATTCACTGAAAGGTCATCACTACGTCATGGTAATGGATTTTCATGTCCATAAACTCCTTCATCTATCCCATCATCTTCAATGATGTTTTATTTTCCCCTTCTTTATTTCTCTGTCTTTGTTTTCTCATCGTTATCATAACTCTTCAACTTTTAATATACATTCATTTCATGCAATGGTAAAAATATCCTAACCTTCCAAGTATGTCATGTAGCCACTCCAGTGTCCTTGCACCTGGTATCTGTCCCCATTGTAGCAAGCTGTGAATTTCTAAGTTCAATTTTGAGATTTGTAAGTAATATGTGTCTGTGTCCAGTGTAAATTCTAAAGAAGTCTATGCATCTTTTGTTTAACAACTTAGCTAAAACTTCATTCAGTTGCCACAGTTTCATCTTTTAATCAATAACCTTTTGTTTATTTGTGTGTGTGAGTATGTATATGGCGGTCACAAGTCAACATCAGATGTTTTTCTTACTCATTCTCCATTCCACTGGTTTAAATAAAAGTAACTTTCATTTATTGTTTCATGCATTTCCCAAATTGTAGAATTTGGTGTTATATCACATTTTCCTATTTTTATTACTATTATTTCTCTTGAGTTAATTAGCATACACTGTAGTAGGTCTCTCAATATCATTTAAAAATAAAATTTGTTTTGTTTGCTATGAACCTAGAAAGAGACAACCTTATCTTCTCAAATGGGGTTTCCCAGTAAACCTAGAGCATACCAACTGGGCTATGAATAGCTGACTATCAAGGTCCAGGATCCTTTTCTTTCCATTTATGTAACAGTGGGATTAGAAGTTTATGCCATTATGCCCAGTTTTTCACATGAATGCTGTGTATTTAGCTCAGGTACTCATAGTTGTGTACCAAGCAATTACCAATCATGTCAAGTCCCCAATCCCTCAATAATCTTTGAAATGCTGCTTTTATCAAATTTTATTAAGTATTTCAAATGCACCAAGCTCTGTGGCTGCGCAGAAGCTCATAGACTCTAGACTGATGGCTGTGGAGCCTGAACGGGACCGACCTAGACCCTCTGCATGCAGGTGACAATTGTGTAGCTTGGTCTGTTTGTGGGGCCCCTAACAGTGGGAACAAGACCTGTTCCTGACACATGAGCTGGCTTTTCAGAACCTATTCTCTATGGTGGGACTGAGGGGCATAAGGAGTTCCACAACTTGACATGCCGTGCTTTATTGACTCCCTTGGGAGGACTTACCCTTTCTGGATGGAGACAGAGAAGAGTGAATTGGGGAGGAGTAAGAAGGAAGTGTGTAGCTAGAGTTTTCCTGTCTGGCCCACAGTCAGGACAAATCTTTGTCACCCACCAGTCCCACAGCAGCTCAGACTCAACCAAGTAAACACAGAGACTTATATTGCTTACAAACTGTATGGCCAAGGCAGGCTTCTTGCTAACTGTTCTTACAGCTTAAACTAATCCATTTCTATAAATCTATACCTTGCCACGTGGCTTGTGGCTTACCGGCATCTTCACATGCTGCTTGTCCTGGTGGCGGCTGGTAGTGTCTCTGACTCAGCCTTCCACTTCCCAGATTTATTCTCCTCCTTGTCCCACCTATATTTCCTGCCTGGCCACTGGCCAATCAGTGATTTATTTATTTATTGACCAATCAACAACACACTTGACATACAGACCATCCCATAGCAGAGGTGGAGGGAGGAAATGGGAGAAAATGGGAGGAGAGGAGGGAGGGGAAACTGTGGTTGGCATGTAAAATAAATAAATTTAATAAAAAAATTAAAAAAGAAAAGCTATTTTCTTAGCCAGCCCTGCACCTCCTCTGGGCAGCACAGCAGAGCTGATGCTGTTGATTGGGGTAGGGTGAGCTGTGAGTGAGCATAGGAGATATGGTCCTGACCCTCATATGCGATATGGAAGTGTGGGCAGGAAAGAGATGCTCCCTGCCCCTTTTCACCTGAGGTGGGTGGGAGAGCTGACCCTGAGATCATAAGAGCAGGAGAATTGCTACTGCCCTACCCCTCACCAGCTGTAGCATTGAGGAGAGCAGGCCCTGAACCACACACAGCCAGCAGAGTAAAGCCGGTCCTGTTGGCAGAGGTGTGACTGAGCCAGCCCTGAATTTGTGAGCATGAGAGAGCTGTGCCCACTACTCATCTGTAGCACGAATCTTTAAAGATCTTATTAATAAAAAAAAAGAAAGAAAAATCAGGAGCCAGATACTGGGGTAAAAGCTGAAAGATCAGCCTCTTTAATGCTAGGATTAAAGGCCTGTGCTACTACTTCCTGACTGCTATGTTTAATATAGTGGCTGGCTTTCTCCTCTGATCCCCAGGCAAGCTTTATTGAGGTATATAATATATCATCACATTTCCCCTTTATTGTCTAAAACAATAAAAGAAGGTTATAACTAATGTAAGAAAAACTATACAGAATAAATACAATAGCTATATATAATATATACAGGCAATAAATACATCAACAATCTCTAGTCCATTTTAATTTGACAAATTCAGTGAAAATACTCCATTATATGTCTTATTTTGGTGAGTCCAAAGAATTGTATATAATTAACCTTCTATCCTAATTTAAATTACCAACCCAAAACTATCTTCTGATGTTTTTCAAACTTATGCACTTTACACCTCTTTAGTGTGTTTCTCTTCTGAATTTGTTAATAAGGAAAACTACACCTAGTCTTCAACTCCCTCAGAGACCTGTGAAGGAAGTAATATTAACTGGGCAAGCAGGACATGTAAACAAGCGACTTCCAAAAGTGTGAGTAATGACAAAAACAGCTGGCTGCCTGGACAGTCATCCGAGATTCCTCTGCAATGTTGGGGCATCCATCTTCAGCCTACAGGCATAGCATATCTGACAGACTCATCTGTGAAGCAGGATTTTCTAAAGAGCCTTCCTACTGTGTCTTGTCAAGATTTGGCAGTCCTTTCTTTTGTGTCCTGCTTGTCAGTTTTAGATATCATACTGTCAGCAGTCAAATTAAGGGCATTTTCTTGCCCAGTGACTAAATTTTGCCACAATGAAAGTAAACTCCATAAGGAGTTTCTTCAATGCCCATCATCTTCTCTTAAGTAGATTGGTGTTGCCAGGAGCAGACATGTCTCATTGTCATAAAAAAAAGGAAAAAAATCTGTTTTATTAAAATATCTTAAATGCCATATTCTGTAGATCTCTGAGATGGTTGAAAAGTGATCTGTATATTTAAGATATATCTCTGATCTTGAAAGCATGCTTAATATGACTACAAGTTTTTTTGGGTTTTTTTGTTTGTTTGTTTGTTTTGAGACAGTGTTTCTCTGTGTAGCTTTGTGCCTTTCCTGGAACTCACTCTGTAGTCCAGGCTGGCCTCAAACTCACAGAGCTCTGCCTGCCTCTGTCTCCCGAGTGCTGGGATTAAAGGCATGCACGACCACCGCCCATCACAAGTTTTATTGTAATGACTATTAACTTGCATTTCTTATATCCTAATTAATTGGTATTAATAACTTTCAAGGACTAGAAAATTGCACTAAATTGTTAAATGAGCTGTATAAGTTTAATACTTTGAACAAAATTACAAATATATGTACAGTATTTTCTAACAAAATATCTCAAATTTGAATCAATATACATAATTTGTAGACAATATACAAAAATCCAATTCAATGTAAAATATTTAAAACTAGTATTTGCCTTTTAAAAGTAGATTCAATAATCTATCATTTTATCTTGTCATAGTTATATCCTCCCTTTTTTTCTTTTCAGAGAATTCGATAATCTAACTCTTATCTATATCCTCTTTCTTCTTTTTCTTTTATTTTTCAAAATAAGAACCCTGAATCTAATCTCCTTTGTAATCAAACACCCTAAACACTAACAATTATCCATTACCCACAGATTGATCAAAAAGCACCCACCCCACCTCTTGGGAATGTGGGCATCATACTCTTAAAATTACTTCCTGCAGTCTAGGGGTGACAGCATCTTTAGGGGATCCTGAAAAGAAAAAATTTGGGTTAATTGTCAAGTCCTGGGAGAGGTAGTTGTATCATTTGTTGTCCAGTCTCTGCATAATGGGAAAATGCAGGGCTTGTCTCAAGTCCTTACTCAAGTAGTCTCTGAATCTGGATCATCTCAGCTAGCCATCTAGAATTTGTCCTGAGCAGTTTGTAGTCCAAAGATGATCTTTGTGTGGTGCTTGTCAGCTTAGTAGTATTATCATGGTCCTAATGGAATCATTGTTGTGGGTCCCCATCATCTATTTGGGGAATTCAAAGTCACAGTTAATCATGTTCATGGTTCACTACAAAAAACTGAGAAACCCAAACCCAAAATCATGTACTGGAAGCTAGATGAAGCCTTTTTTTCTCAGATTAGTTAGTACTCTATATAATCATTAATATCTTGACAAAAGTTTGATATATATACATATATCTTAAAATTTTGATATAAAATTTATACCTTAAGAAAAGTTTTAAAGTTTCAAAATAAAACCAAAGAATTATCAAATTAGTGGCAATAAAATATTCCCTTAATTTTGATTTTTCTTCTGTCTCATATTAAGTGGCTCTTCTGACATGATACAAAGATTTTGCATTTTCTTTTAACAAGCATGCTTGGGTTTAGAGAAGGAGAGAGCCATGCTTCAACTCCTAAGCCAGCTTTAATTTTTTAATTTACTGGGACTACATGAAGACCATTTGTGTTATGCATCGTTAGGGAACATCAGAAACAAAAATTTAGGAAGACTTATGGAATTGTATCCTGTTAGATATGTGATATACCAATAGGCCAATTTACTCTTTTTCTTGGAACATTTTTTCTTAATGATTTGTCCTTTTTCTTCAGAAGTCTTACTTGTCCATTGTTCTTCAGATTCCTTAGCCTTTATTCTCCTGAAACACAAAAACAAAAACTCTTCCCCAGCTCTAACTTTGGGGAAGTTTCCAAATCTAATTTTTATCAATTTTGATTTATGGTTTTTCCTGAATTTTTTGTTCTTTCTTATATATCTGTTCTATCGCCCTGAGCAGTATGTTTTTTTTACAATAGGCATTAAGTTATTTAGTTGCTCTGGGAAGTGGTTTCTTTTATGGTGGAAGAAAGAACTGAACTAAATTTGACATGGTGGTCTGTGAGAGGCCCCTCAGAAAGTTTCCCAACAGCAAAGGTAAAGGATTACCTTGACTGTCTCGTGTTGATCTACATTCATTAGTCCAATGTCTGACTTTACCACACCTTCTGCATAATCCAGAAGGGAGGGGCATTCTGTTGGGATTATTCCTTGAAAAAATATTGTTTCTAGGAACGCCCTGTTTACATTCCCTTTTTAGGTGACCTTATTTACCACAATTGTAACATTTATTTACATTTTTCTTTAAACCTCTGGAAAATACTTCTTCTTTCCAATCATCATCATGGTCATGAGATTCAATATTAATTTTATCTGGATTCATTCCTCCAAGGGTGCTGAACTTGCCTTTAATGGCCTAATTATCCTTTTGCATAGTGCATTAGCATTTTCAAAAGCCAGAGATTCAATTATTATCTGCATAGCTTCTGAATTTGGTATTATTCTATTTACTGCTAAAGACAACCTTTGTGAGAAATCCATGAAGATTTCTTTTGGACCCCTTATAACTTTTGAAAATGACTCACTTTTCTTTCCTACTTCTTCAATTCTGTCCCAAGCATTGAAGGCTGCCATTCAGCATAAAATTAGGGTGTGGTCATCATATAAAGATTGTCTTTGTATATCAACATAATCACCTTCTCCAAGAAGTTGATCTTGGGAAATTTTCATACCTCTAGCTAAACATTGTTGTTCAATAGTCTTAGCTTCTGTTTTCTACCAGGTCCTCCATTGTAACTTTGGATCAGCTTCTAGGACAGCTGTAACCAAATCTTTTCAGTCCTGAGGGATAGTTCTATTACAAGTTGACCATGATTTTAATGTCTGCTTTACAAATAGAGAATGCATACCATATGAGACTATAGCTTCCTTGAGTCTCCTCAAATTTAACATTTGTACAGGAGTCCAATCAGCTCCCACACAGCCTTGAGCATTTGGCAGTTCCTTTAAGGTTATTGGATAGGTTAAGGTTAACTGAAAGCCTTTGGCTGTTTCTCTGTAATCATATAATGCAATGCTGAGATTGGTTTGCCTTTAAATTATTCTGTCTGGGTCTGAATTTCTCTATGATTTATTTTAACAAGTTTTTCTAAACCTTTTATCTTGGCACTCACATTAACCAACTTTTTAAACGATAAAACAAAAATGAACAAACAAATAATGTTTATAATTAAAGTTATGTAAATTCCAGCAACATGAATTATCCTCTCATTTAATTGTTTCATTTTCAGACCGCCTAATGTGTCATTAAACAGAGACCAAATTTCGTCCATTGTAAAAATGTTCCCCATTTTTTAATGTGGGGAAAAATATCTTTTAACTAATTCCTCCATTTAAGAAATCTTAATTGACTCACCGAATTTGCTGACAATGATGATTCAAATGTGAGGCTACTTCTGCAAAGAGCAGTAGAAGCCCAAGGGAGTTTCACGGCAGCTACCTAGTGTGGTAGCAGTCCAAGATGGGCATCCAGAGAGAGCCCACAACCTATCATGAGAGAAGAAGCCAAAGAGACTCTAGTCCACTTGGGGTAGAGATTCTGGCCCTGTGTAGCACAGACCTTAGCCAAAGGCCTACAAGCTTTTTTATGAATTTGTGCCACAAATGTTGGCCTTAATAATAATAATAAAAGAGCCAGATATTGGGGTGAAAGCTGAAAGATCAGAGAAACAGAACAAGCCAGCCACATTCTTGCCTCTACGAAATCCTCAGCCTCAAGAGAGAGACTTCCTGTTTATTCATACCTCGTATACCTTTCTATGCCCTGCCATCTTACTTGCTTCCAGTGCTGGCATTAAAGGCATGGGCCACCACACCTGGCTCTATTCCCAGTGTGGCCTTGAATTCACAGAGATCCAGATGGATCACTGCCTTCTGAAAGCTAAGATTAAAGGTGTGTGCTACCACTGCCTGACCTCTATGTTTAAGTGGCTGGCTTTGTCCTCTGGTCCTCAGAAAAGCTTTATTGGAATACACAATGTATCACCATACTTATCTGTCATGTGGAGGTATAAGTGGAGGAGAGCTGCCCCCCTTACCCCTCACCCCTCTCAGCCTGTGACAGACAAGGGATCTGACCCTCCCCCTCACTGGCTGCAGCACTTAAGAAAGTGGGTACTGCACCTCATCTGGGAGGCACAGAAGAACTGACCCTACTGACCTTACTGGCATGTGGACCTGTTGTAAGAACGTGAGTGTGGGAGATTTGGTCCCACCTCTCATCTGCCATATGGTGGTATGGGCAGGGAGAAAGGCCCTCCCCCATCCTTAGCTGCCTGTGGCAGGTGGGAGAGTTATTCCTGAAGTCATAAGTGTCAGAGAGCTGTCCCTGTCCCTTACCAGCTGCAGCACTCTGGAGAATGGTCCCTCAACCTAGCCTAGACAACACAGTGGAGCTAGCTCTGATGATAGAACCAGACCAATGACTCTTTGCAATGGACACTTGCAAGTCAAGATATATGGATTTACTGCATGACTCACTGTGTCATGATGAGACTTCTCCTTTTTACCAGTTTTTTTTCTTTTTTTCTTTTAAATTTTATTTAATTTTCCTTTAGAGGGGTTTGCAAGAGCAGAGAGTAGATATGAAGGAACAGGGAAATGAATGAGATCAAAATGCAAAAAAGTAATTAAAAAAACCTATTTTCCTTTACCTTGTTTATTCTCACTCTTTTCTGTGTAATTATTGTTAAATATTCTTCAAAGAAGCTTCTATCAGTGCTTTCTTTTTAATTTTTCTCTAAGAGGGTACATAGATATTGGCACTGATCATAGAATCTGAGAATTAAAGCAGGAAAAGAGTACTTGGATTAGAGAATGTTTGTGATTCTGTGGTTGTGATAAACACAAGTTCCCATTCTGAGACTTGTCTTTTGTTCTGGCCATCTGCAGCTATCAAATTTGAGCTAGTTGTGGTGGTACATGTGTCTAGTCCAAGCTATTTTGGAAGCTGACGGAGGAGGATCACAAGATACAGACCAATCTGCAGAATGTTGTAAGACCCTAGCTTAACATAAGTATAATTCATTGGTAAGGTAGAATCTTATCATGTGGAAATAACAAGAGCAATATTCAGTTTCTGTTCCAATCCACATTTTGGGTCATCTGTAATGATAGCACTGTTCAAAGTACATAGAATTCAAAAGAATTTGATGTAATGTAAAAAGGTATAATTGTTGAAGCCATGGGCATGCTATAATATAGGCTTTATTGTACTGTTTATAAGAGGAAAATTTAAAAATATAAGAGTTAATACAAATCACATTTTACTAACTAAAGGCATAGTTTTTTAAACATTAAAAACTAATATGACAATCATTGAAAGAAATATATAAAATATATTTTAGAAGACTAGACAGTTTTATTTAAGAAGAATAAAGGGAAAACACAACTTATTTAAAAATCAATAAAAGCATCTTATCAAATTTTTGGAAAAGAAAGTATATATGGATACACTATTAATTTCTGTTAGTCATGTCTCAATTCTTTCTCACCAAATTGACACCTGTTCATGTTATACGTGCCCTGATAGCAGTTATCCAGATTCAGCCCTACATCAGAGTTATTTAGTTTTATTTGTGAAGTGTCCTTGACATTGACTAGAAGAATCTATAAATGTAATATATAATTATCTATTACTAACATCTAGTACCAAGGAACATTTTAGATGAGCATAGAAGATGAATCAATGAATATAAAAAAAGAGTTATGTAGTCTTTGATAGTAGTTGCTATAGTATTAAATTACAGTACTAACAAAGAGAGAATGACTAAATATAATCACAGACATGTTTCAGTGATATAAAGAGCTTAATTTTATGCTTTATCTCATCTTTATATGTATGATATAATATTAAGCCTGTTATCACATATGTTGATCTTTTACTAAAAAATAAATTCTGATAACTACCAAGACAATGAAGCTTATTTATGAGTTGTTGTAAACACATAAATTCAGAACATCTAAAATTTTGATTTAAATTTTACTTTGGTAAATATGTTCTAAACAGAATTCTCAACAGGAAAGTCTCAAATAGCCAAAAGATATTAAGGAATTGCTCAACATCCTTAGTCATCAGAGAAATGCAAATCAAAAGGACTCTGAGATACAATCTGACACCAGTCAGAATGGCTAAGATCAAAAACACCAAAGACAACTTATATTGGAGAGGATGTGGAACAGGAGGAACACTCCTCCACTGTTGGTGGGAGTGCAAACTTGTACAGCCACTCTGGAAATCAGTATGGCTGTTTCTCAAAAAATTTGGATTCAATCTACTTCAAGATCTATCCTGTGGAACAATTTAAAGAGTATTGGTATTAACTCTTTCTTCTTTGAAGATCTGGTAGAATTCTGCGCTGAAACCATGTGGTCCTGGGCTTTTTTTTTTTTTTTTGGTTGTGAGACTTTTAATGAGTGATTCTATTTCCTTAGGGGTTATTGGACTATTTAAATAGTTTATCTGGTCTTGATTTAACTTAGTATGTGGTACCTATCCAGAAAATTATCCATTCCTTTTAGATTTTCCAGTTTTGTGGAGTAGAGGTTTTTGAAGTATAACCTGATGATTTGATGATTCTCTGGATTTCCTCATTGTCTGTTGTTATGTTCCCCTTTTCATTTCTAATTTTGTTAATCTGGATTCTCTCTATCTATCTATATATCTATCTATCTATCTATCTTTCTATCTATCTATCTTTTTGTTAAGGGCTTGTCTATCTTGTTGATTGCCCTCTGGATAAGTGAGACAGTTGATTAACTTGAACTGTTTGGGAGGCATCCAGGCAGTGGGACCAGGACCTGTCCTCAGTGCATGAGTTGGCTGTTTGGAACCTGGGGCTTATGCAGGGACACTTAGCTCAGCCTGAGAGGAGGAGACTGGATCTGCCTGAACTGAATCTACCAGGTTGAACTGAATCCCCAGGGGAGTCTTTGCCCTGGAGGAGATGGGAATGGGGGGTGGGCTGGGGGGAAAGCAGGGGTGGGGTGGGGGCGGGAGGGGGAAGGACAAGGGAAAATGTGGCTGATATGTAAAATTAAATTAAATTATAAAATAAAAAATACAACATAAGAAAATCTAATGATACCACTCTTGGCCATATACACAAGGAATGCTCAATCATACCACAAGAACACTTGCTCAACTAGGTTCACAGCAGCATTATTTATAACAGCCAGAACCTGGAGAAAACCTAGATGCCCCTCAACCAAAGAATGGATAACAAAAATGTGGTACATATACGCAGTGGAGTACTACTCAGCAGTTAAAAAAAAAAAAAAAAAAGACATGAAATTTGCAATCAAATGGATGAAACTAGAAAATATCATCCTGAGTGAAGTAACTCAGACTCAGAAAGACAAAGATGTTATGTACTCACTCATAAGTGCATACTAGATGTACAGCAAAGGAAAATCAGACTATAACTCACAGCTCCAGAGAAGCTAGCTAACAAGGAGGATCCTAAGAGGGATGCATGGATTGCCGTAGGAAGAGGAAATGGATGAGATCTCCATGAGGAAACTGGAGATGAGGGATGAACAATGGAGGGTACGAGATGGGGGATGAGAACATAAGGGAACTGGATGGTCAAGCTGGAACAGGGATGGAGTGGGAGAGCAATGAAAGATATACCATGATAGAGGGAGACATCATGTGGATAGGGAGAAACCAGGTGCTAGGGAAGCTCCCAGGTATCCACAAGGATGACCCCAGCTTACACTACTAGCAATAGTGGAGAGAGTGCCTGAACTGGCATATCCCAGTAATCATAGAGCTTTCATCCAGTAACTGATGGAAGCCGATGCAGAAATCTACAGCCAAGCACCAGGCTGACCTCCAGGAGCCCAGTCAAAGAGGAGGTACTCTATGAACAAGGGCATCAAGATCATGATGGGAAAACCTACAGAGACAACCAAACCAAACTAGTGGGAACTCATGAACCTTAGACCAACAGCTATGGAGACTCCATGAAACTGGACTAGGCCCTCTGCATAAGCGAGACAGTTGTGGAGCTCAATCTGCTTAAGGGGCTCCGTGTCCATAGGATCATGATCAATCCCTGGTGCATGAGCTGGCTTTTTGGAGCCCAATACCTATAGTGGGATACCTTGTACAGTCTTGATACAGGGGGAGGGGCTTAGATCTGCCTCAACTGAATATACTAGGCTCTGCTGACTCCCAATGGGAGGCCTTACCTTTTTCAGAGGAAGGAATGTGGGGTAGGTTAAGGGTAGAAGGCTGGGGGAAAGCTGGAGGAGGGAAGAGAGGGGGATCTGTAGTTGGTATTTAAAATGAATAAAAATTTTCTTAATTAAAAAAAAGAAGAGCCGGGCGGTGGTGGCGCATGCCTTTAATCCCAGCACTCGGGAGGCAGAGCCAGGCGGATCTCTGTGAGTTCGAGGCCGGCCTGGGCTACCAAGTGAGTTCCAGGAAAGGTGCAAAGCTACACAGAGAAACCCTGTCTCGAAAAACCAAAAAAAAAAAAAAAAAACCTAAAAAAAGAAGAAATAGTGAATACAATTTAATTAGTGATCAGTAAGAGACATAAAATTTGGCCAGAGAATTTAAGAAAGAGCAAAAGAATATTTAAAGCTATAGAAAAATATTTGTTGAAGTTTATACCAACAGGAAGGATTAAACACCAGATTAAACAAAGATGAAGAGATAAGTATATTTCATGAAAAGTTACACTCATTACATCTCAGAGAGACTGGTTGAAAATATCGGAGAGTTGGAGACATTGAGGTGAGAATGAGAAAGTAGAGCATATATTTTGCTATTGAAGTCTCTGAAAGAGAGAAGACAAAAAATAGAAAGCAGTAATATTCATTTTTTACTCCCTACGAGGTATATACTTCAATAACTTTCAAAAGATTATCAAATTGAAAGCAAGTCAGTTTTCACACATGCTATAGTGAATTTTCAGAATAACAAAAACAAAACTATTGGCTCTAAACCATCACAGAAAAAAAGAATAGTAATTAGATTAGCAGTGGATTTAGCAACAGAATACAGTGCAATGATGTTTTCAAAATGATAAGAGAAAATATCTATTAATTTAAAATGATTATGCTGCCAAATTCTAAAACTAAGAGTTGAATAAAGGTCTTCTAAGATAAAGAAAAATACTTGAGAAATGTTATGAAAGGCTTGATTAAGAAAATCTTGAGTAAAAGATGTTAGAATAAATTAAATGGTAAATGTGAGTGAAAATCTCTAAAATGATATGGGAAATTACGCTGTTGACATACAGAATTAAAGACAAGAAAAAACATATCCTTATAATTGGAATGCAATTGTATCTCAATAACTGTTCAAATTTGGTAGAATGAATTAGAATTGAGAACATATTGAGATATAAGCATCAAGACTTTGTAGAGGTTTTGTCGATGGCAACTGATATTTTTGGCTAGAGTACAAATATGTGCAACTATTTTTAAAATAACTTAGCAATGTTTTTTTAAGTTGAATGCTGTATATTTTACAACACAAGAATTCTACCCTGAAGAATATATTCAAGAGAAAATTTAGCAGAGTTTATCAGGAGACATCACAAAGGATTTTCACAGTGCTACCCTATTTTAAATTACAAAAAATATAAAAATAATCCCAATACTAGTGCATACCTTTGATAAAATTAGACATAGCATAATATTAATATTTCACAGAATAGAAGATAAACAAACTACAATGATATAAAATGCATAAATCTTAAAAGCACATGAGAATAAAACACTAATGACTGGGAGATTACAGATTGCTAACAATATTAAAATGCAAATGACAACAAATTCTGGTGAGCATATGTGGAAAAGAGAAACACTTGTTAGGACTTTAAATGAGCACAACCATGCTTAATAAAAAACATAGGAAAGTTCAACAAAAAATTAGATTGAATTAAAATATAAGCCAAAGGAAATCAAATCAGTATGTTAAAGGGGCACCTGAACAGGCATATACTCATTGCAGAACTATTTAGGATAGCAAAGAAATGTTACCAGCCTGGGTGTCAACCAACTAAGCAACACAGAAAAAGTGTGATGCAGATACACAATAGAATTTTATTCAGTTATAAAAAAAGCATATAAATCCTATCATTGTAACTA
Source organism: Peromyscus eremicus (assembly GCF_949786415.1). Lineage (NCBI taxonomy): Eukaryota > Metazoa > Chordata > Mammalia > Rodentia > Cricetidae > Peromyscus > Peromyscus eremicus. Next base: position 125,440,564 of record NC_081439.1, read on the forward strand.
CATGGATGGAACTGGAATATATTAAGTGATGTCACCTACAAAGACTACACTAATAAATGAGTTCACAAATTACGTGGAATCCAAAAAAAAAAAAAATCCTGATCTCTCCGGGTGTGGAAATGCACACTTATAATTCCATTCCTTGAGAGGTAAAAAAAGAGGCAGATCAAGTGTTCAAATCTGACCTGGGCAGTACAGTGAGACCCTATTTCAAAATTTAGAAATAAAATAAAATAAAATAAAAATAGGACTAGAGATGTAGCAGTATAATTACATGCATAATGCCTTAGGTTACACCCCACCCCCACTGAACCACAAAAGTCAAAAAAAAATAGCATGAGAAAATGAAAGGAGAAAATAGTTGATCACATAGAAGTTAAGACTCAAATGGTGAAATGGTGGTTACCAGAGGTTAGAGAGAGTAGTTGGGGAGGGCTAAAAAAGGTTGATGCATGGGTGTTCAGTTACTTAGAAGCAGGAGGTTCTGATGTACTATTATACGGTAGGGTGACCCTAGATAATGACCATTATAGTTTGTTTTTTGTTTTGTTTTGTTACTTTTCAAAATTTTTTAAAATTTGTTTATTTTAAAACAAAGGGTTTTTTTCATTTTACATACAAATTCCAGTTCCTCCTCCTTCCTCTTCTATGGCTCCCTCCACCTCCCCCATCCCACCCCCCATGCACTCCTCAGAAAGGGTAAGGCCTCCCATGAAGAATCAATGAAGTCTGGTATACCAAGTTGAAACAGGACCACGTCCCCCCTCCCTCCCCCACCCCCCTTCCCAGGGTCAAGGCTGAGCAAAGTATCCCACCCTATGGAATGTGTTCCAAAAAGCCAGTTCATGCACCCTGGATAAGTCTTGGATAAGTGGGCTCCCCAAACAGATCTAGCCTCATAACTGTCACCCACATTCAGAGAGCCTAATTTGGTGCCATGCATGTTCCCCAGCTGTCAGTCCAGAATCCATGAGCTCTCATGTGTTTAAAAGGATACTAGACACAAAGCATAGAATAACCAGGCTACAATTCATAACCCCAGAGAAGCTAGTTCATTTTTAAAAGCTAGGAAAAAAAAGAATTTTGAAAGTTTCACTGAATAAAACATGATTTATGTTTGAGGAGATAAATATTCATAACTTCAGTTACAAAACTACATAATGTGTACATGTGCTAAAACGTCACAAAGTACATCATAAATCTATATAATTTTGTGTGTAAGTTAAAATTTTAAACTAAAGATTATAAATAAAATTATCTTAGTCAACAAACGCTACTGGTATATATTTTCATTGACATTTTTTGAGACAGGATTTCATGTCTTCTAGGCAGGGATCAAACTAAATAAGTAGGTGAGAATGACCTTGAAGTTTCGATTTGTTTACAATTCATTGGTGCTGCTGTGGGACTAAGGGTGTGTGCCACCATGCCTGGTTTATAAGGATTCATTTTTAAAATTTGAAAACATAACAAAAATCTGGAAATATGTAAGAATCATAGTGAACTATTACAGTAAAGCACAACCAGCAGGAAGGAGAAAAGCACCACTTCCCCACTTTGCTCTTTCTCAAAAATTACATTGTTTCTCCCCAAAGAGTATCACTTTGGAAAGTACACTGTTAGTGATCCCTGATGTGTAACCTCCTTACATAGTCTACTCAAGTACTAATGACAGTCATTTGCTTCTCAACCACAGTATGTAGTTAAAGTACTAAAATGTCTCATTTGGGATTATGTCAATTTATTAGACAAAAATGAAGGGATTTTAAAGATATAATGAAGGCTAAACAGTTAACTTTGAGAAAATAAAAAAAAAAGAATTTATTCTGGCTTGGCTGGAGCTAATTAGTTTAGAACTTCAAGTGGTATAGAGGACACACTGAAATCAGCAATGAAACAAACCATTTTGCTGCTCTTGAAGCAAAATGTCCTGATTTCTTTAGCAGCGTGGAAATTTTGCCATCATTGGTAACAATTTGGAAGAGGACCTAAGACCACAGACTTACCATTGCCTTAATTGCAGTTTATGTGACCCTGAGCTGAAAATTCAGCTAAGGGTCCCAGAATCCCTGCTCACAGAAACTGTAAGATATTGATTCACACTGTTTTTTGTCTTAAATAAACATGTCATTGTTATGTTTTCCAAAATGTTTGAGCACATAGCACAGAGAGTTCCAACATAATCACCTTCCCCGTAGAAAGTTTCTTTCACTAGAGATTTCTCCAATGAATGTGGTGTATTTGATGCAGTTAGTGAACAAACAGTGGCATGTTAACACAAAGGCTTAAGTTAAGTGTATTCTTTGTGTTTGATAATTTTTGACAAATGCACCTAATTTTCCTGCAGTTTGATAGCTTAGAGCAGAATGTGTGGCTGTAAAAAACCCCTGTGTTTTATGGCTTTACTCATTCTCTAATGTCCCTGACCCCCTGGCAACTACTGAAATGTTTTTCTATTTCTATTACTCAGTTTACTCTATAAAGAGAATATTATATTGTTAGAATTATATGGCATGGAATTTTTTCAAACTGTTGTCTTTAATTTCATATTAAGCACTTAAAAGTTGCTTCATAGTTTTTGGTACTTGATAGCTAAATAAATTTTTTTTATACTTTTTTTTTTTTGGTTTTTTGAGACAGGGTTTCTCTGTGTAGCTTTGCGCCTTTCCTGGGACTCACTTGGTAGTCCAGGCTGACCTCGAACTCACAGAGATCCATCTGGCTCTGCCTCCCAAGTGCTGGGATTAAAGGCGTGTGCCACCACCGCCCGGCTAAATAAAATTTTTAATCATTGTATGTACTTATCTCCTTTTTACTTACTATTGACTTTTCAAGGAACATGTTAATCACTTTAAGTTTAATGATCATGTATAAATCTCTAAGCACTCACTTTGAGCTTTTCTGTCAATAAGTTTTAAACCTAGTTGTAGAAACAATGACTAATAACTATGCCTACTATTCTGAAAACAGTAGAGCCGTGGATTGTCTGTAAAATTTCTACAGTTATTTCTTCAAATGTTTCACACGATTTCTTACTTTTGATTTTAAAATATGCTTAGATAAATTTTAGATTTCTTGAATAAGAAATTTCTTTAATTTTTTTCTATTTCATTGTGTAAATGTTGCATGTTTTCTTTACCCATTCACCAATTGATAGACATCTAAGCTGTTTCCAATTTCTCTCTATTATGAATAAAGAAGCATTGAACATGGTTGAGCAATTATCTCTGTAGATGGATGTAAAACCCTTTGGGTATATGCCGAATAGTGAGACAGCTAGATTTGAGGTAGATCTATTTCCAGCTACCTGAGGAACAACCACACTAATTTCCATACTGTTCCATACTGGCTGTAGAAGTTTGCACTCTCACCAGCAGTGAATAAGAGTTACCCATTCACTGTATCCTTGCCAGCATGTTCTGCTATTTATTTTACTGATATTTGCCATTCTGACAGAAAAAAATGCAATCTCAAAGTAGATTTAATTTAAATTTCACTGATCGCTAAAGATGTTGAACATTTTTTCAGTGTTTCTCAACCATTTGTGTGTTTCATCTTTAAGAACTCTGTTTAGTTCCATGCCCCATTTTTCAGTTTGGTTACTAGTTTCTTAGATTTTTAGAATTCTTTGTGAATTCTAAATAGTAACCCTCTGTAAGATGTGTAATTGGTCAAGATTTTCCCCATTCTTAAGGCTGTCTCTTTTTTGTTTGTTTGTTTGTTTGGGGGTTTGCTGTTTTATTTTATTTTTTGAGACAGGGTTTCTCTGTGTGGCTTTGGAGCCTCTCCTGGAACTCACTCTGTAGCCCAGGCTGGCCTCAAACTCACTGAGATCTGCCTGCCTCTGTTTCCTGAGTACTGGGATTAAAGGTTTCCACCACCACTGCCCAGCAAGGCTGTCTCTTGATTCAAGTGATAGTGTTCTTTGATGTACAGACGCTCTTTAGCTTCATGTAGTCTTATTTGTAATATGTCTATGCTATTGATGTCCTTTTCACAAAGTCCTTTCCTTTGCCTATAAGGTCAAGTGTTTTCCCTAAATTCTCTAACAGATTCAGCAGATCAGGTATTTTGTTAAGGTCCTTGACATATATTAGAGTTCAGTTTTGCACATTGTGAGACACATAGATCATGTTTCATTCTTCTATGTGTAGTTATCCAGTTTGGACAGAATCATTTAATAAAGATTGTGTCTTTTCTTCAATATATATAGTTGCCATCTTTGTCAAAATCAGATGACAGTAGGAATGTGAGTTTGTATGTTGGGCATCAATTCTATTCCATTGATCAATAAGTCTATTTTTATATAAGTACCATGTTGTTTTAACTGCTATAGCACTATAGTATAACTTGAAATCTAGGATGGTGATACCTCCACCAGTTCATTTTTATTGTTCATGATTGTTATGGATATACTGAATCTTTCTGTTTTCCCAGGAACTATAAAATTATTCTTTCAATTCCTGTGTAGAATTTCATTGGACATTTGATGGATTAAAATTGCATATTACTTTGTGTATAATGACTGTTTTCTCAAATTATTCCCACCAGTCCACGTGCATTGGAGGTCTTCTCATCTTATAGTACTTTCTTCTTTTTTTTATTGTCTTAAAGTTTGTGTTACACAAATATTTCACTTCATCACATATTGATTTTAAGATACCATATTCACTAAAACATTACAGATTGTTACAAATGCTATTGATTGTTCTCTAGAGCTTGATGGTAAGGCCCTATTACTGAAGACACTATGTATTTAAGTCATAGAAAATGTCGGTATCATGCTGATACTGATGTGAGAGCTTCTCCATCCCTACTGGCTTACTTTCATAGTACTAGAAGGTGCTGTATACATGACTGCTGTCTAAAATTAATCATCAGTCTTAACCAGCTGGGAAACTTATGAGCTACAGTTATGACAGCATGCACAAGACCTGTGAAAACTTAAGCCAGACAAAATCCCACAATGGGAGGTGAGGCTGACATGAAGTCCCACCTCCTGCGGAGGAACAATTGGTTAATTTCTTGCTGCTTAGAGAGTCTGTTTTCTAAGAGTGTATCCTCTGGTTAAGTTGACCATGCTCTAGTGGAAGGCCACAAGTTAAAAATAGAAGGGGACAAAAAAATGTATGGGTAGGGCTGGGGAGTGGGTCTGTGAGGAGCTGAGAGTGGTAGATAGGATCAAAATATATATGAAATTTTCAACTAATAAAAATACTTTTAAAAGATTTTAAAAATGGTAAATAAAATTGTAAGAACTGATAACCTAATCTACATTTTCTATTATACTAATGATGATTTTGAGACTCAGAAAAATTTGCAACTTACTCTCAGTCTTTAAATCAAGTAAATAGCAGAGCCAGTTCTCAAATTCTCATATCCTAATTCCTGTTTGTGGATCTTTCCAAATGACATCACACTGCCTTACTCACCATATGTAATATATTGATCTTTGTAATAGAATGTATATTACTGTTTCACTATCGGCAATTGTTTCAAACTGCTTCGCTATGGTGAAATAAATATTTGTATATTAAAACAGAGACTTAGCTGTGGAAGTACCATAGAAACAGAATGAATCCCTACTGCAGAATTGCTCCTCCAGTGATAATAAGCTCAATACTTTATAAAGCTGTTTGTTTCCAAAGGTTATAATACTCTGAACATTAAAACATTTTTTTATCTGAAGTTAAAAATCTTACTTCCTGAAATATCTACCTGTTCTATTCATGTGTTCTGAAAATCAATGCTGAGCACTTTTTCACACATGACAGTTTTTGGCTGTTTGCAGGTAATTTTCAAGTTCTATAACATTTTTCCCACTTTCCCAACTCCCGTTTCTTTTCTATAGTCTAAAGCTATACTTCTTCCAAACATCTCGAGTAACAGGCTGTTTTGAGTAAAATGTTACAAAATGGAGTCTAAAGAACAAGTCTGTTTTATCTGCACTGTGTTTAAATATTCTTCAATGCATATGTAAACACTTATTATTTCAGAAATATTTGCATTTCAAATTGAAATCAAACAAGTTTTATGAAATTAATATCCTATTATTATGAGTTAAAAATGTGTTTATCCTGAACAAAAACAATTATGTTTAAATTGAGTGATAAGAAAATATTTCAGGAAATAAATTACCTAAAAGTTAAGTGAATTACTTGAAAACATGAAAAATAATTATAATGGAACTTGAAATTTAAACATTTTCCCTCAAACAAATCATAAGTTCCCAGATGGAAAGATCATATTTTAAATCTAAAAGTCACTAGTCTCTATACTAATAGGCTTCAGGCCATTTTGAGTTAAAAATTAGTTATTTTACTAGCCATACTGGGAGAATTTTCTTCTTGGGTTAGGATTTTCGTTCTGATGTCTGAAATGGTGGAAATGACAGTACATTGAGGTTGACAACATAAAATCCTAAATGAAAACCACAAATGAGATTGTTAAATAGAATCTTTTAGAAACAGGGGCAAGTACTCTATCCTATGTTGACATTTTCTACTACTGTATCACACTCTTAAGCATCACAGAATCCAAATGAATTCTACAAATCAGGAAAACTAGTACTCAAAAGAAAGCCTTCATGTGTCAAATACTGAGGTATTTTCACTGTATTTTAATGCCTTTAAAGCTTAATTTTTCTTCATGTAGTTAAAATAAAAGGGAGTGTTCAGATTAATAAATGAAAGCAATGTAAGAACTTAGACCTGGAGGCCTAGGCTTGAATCCAGTTTTTCCATTTACTGACTATTGTTTCCTTGGTGACTGCTCTGAACCCTGACTTTCTCATTTGCTAAATGGTGATAGTGCCACTTATAATACCAAGTGATTTTGAGAATTAAGAATGGCTCATCTTGGTATTGAATAACAAATTGGGTGAGGGATTCTTAAAGAAAAAGGGGCTATGAATTTTGAGAGAGAGCAAGCAGGTGCATGTGAGAGGTTGGAGGAAAAAGAGGGAAGAGTGGAAACGATGTAATTATGTTATAATTTCAAAAAAAAGTATAATATATGCATTTCCACATTCAAAACAAAAGAATACTTTATATGGTTGAGAGTGATTCTAATAGTTATTCTAGACACTCTTCCAAAGATTCTGACTTGTTTATAAGTCAGCTTTATTCTAAATTTTTTTATGTGGTACTAACAAAATTTGAAAATTTTTGACTCACCAACTACAAATTTGAAAATTCACATGTGAGTAGGTAAAACTAGTATACTGGCTAGTATTATGTAAATTTGACACAAGCTGAAGTCATCTGGGAGAAGGGAGCCACAATTAAGAAAATGCCTCCATATAATCAGGATGTAGGGAAGCCTATAGGGCATTTTCTTAATTAGCAATTGATGTGAGAGGACCCAACCCATTGTGAGTGGTGCCATACCTGGGCCTGTGGTCTTGGTGTCTGTAAGAAACTAGGCTGAGCAAGGCATGGGTAACAAGCCATTAAATAGCACTATTCCATGGCCTCAGATCAGATCCTGCCTCCAGGTTTCTGTCCTGTTTGAGTTCCTTTGATGATGAACAGTGATCTGGAAGTGTAAGCAAATAAACCCTTTCCTCCCCAACTTGCTTTGATCATGGTGTTTCATCACAGCAACAGTAACCCTAAGACAACTAGATATATCTAAGGTCCATATTTTGCTGAAAGTATTTTGACAGTGGTATTAATTAAATGGTTACAAAAATAAGACAGTATGCCTGGAGTATAAATTTAAAGATCACTACTTTGCTTCATTTATTGCTATAGGACACTGGTGTCGGGAGTATATACAATTGGATATAGATAGCTATGCAATGTGATTGAAAACACTTCTGTAAGTGATTGATAGAGGAAGTGCTGAGAGTACCCACAACTTCAAAACACTTGCATTCATGGGTATTCACAGTGCAACTCATTACTAGCATGAAAAAATTCCAGTGCTATGACAGCAATGCAGATCCAATACATTAGGATGGAAACTTGAAGGATCTAAGAATGCACCTCACCTGCAAACTTAACAGTTCAGTCTTCGTACATGATGCAAGGCCCCTAGATAACACAGAAATTGTTGGCTATGAGAGGATTACACAGAAAGGCATCTTATTGTGAATTACTTGAGCATCACTGGTCATTGGACAACATAATGAGATTCAGAAGGTAGCTGCAAATGCACAGCATGGCATCACAGAAAAAGAATCATGAACATTCTTAATACAATGGTTAGTTACCTCTGTAAAGGTAAATTAACTTTATCCTGAGAAAGTAAACATCCTAGTGGGAAGAAAACAATTCTTTATGTTTATTAGCTTCAATGACTCCAATATCAAACTAAAAACAGCATACTTGCATTTTAGATTTTTATGACTTTACATACAATTTCAAGATAAAAACAATAATACCTTGGGCAAAGAAAATACAAAATAAATATAAAGTCATCTTAGCACAATATATTGAAGTCAGGGCATCAAAGTTCTAACTCTGAGTCTGACACCATTTCCTATGATCTTGAGGAATTTAGCTTGCTGTAAGCCTCAAATTCGCCTTCTGTAAAAATGAGAGTGTGAAGAGACTGAAAGGAACTAATTCTTAAGTTACATTCTACCATCATATTCCAATATTCCAAAAGAAAATTTAAGTAGTTGATTGATATGATTTATTTTTATGTTTCAAAAATTCAATAATTAGAATCATGACCAGATTTCAACTTGTAATTTTTAAATTGCTGGTGCAGTGGCATAATATACACCAAATAAAATATTTTCATGAGAAGGATATAGATAGATAGATAGATAGATAGATAGATAGATAGATAGATAGATAGAGATATGGATATAGATATAGATATGTCATTACATGAAACTGTCTTGAAATGCATTGAATCTTTTAACTGTCTACATACTTTTTTGAAACAAAAGTATTCTAAATAAAATTACATACAAATACACATACATATATATCACATTTATACTAGTGATTCAATATAATTATGATATTGAAATAATATGTTTAACATCAAATTACATTGAATATAGTAAATAGATAAAAGAATTTCATAATCATAGCAATGAACAAAACAATCAGTATGGTGAAACAGATTTATTCCATATAATGAAATTATGTAACCCACTTGCAATTAACTCAGCCCTTAATAGATATATTCCAACCTATCAGTACCACATTATTTGCCACATATTTTGACAAGTGCTTACTATCATAGGAGTATGACCAGTAAATATTAAACACTCAGTAAATTAAAGTCTAAATGCTACTTTATTTCTAAATATGTCTTCTGTTCATTAAAAATAAGCAGCATTGAATGTACTGAGTAGGATGTATGTAGGACAGACAGCATAATGGTCTGTTAAAAAAATTTACTGAATGTATTCTATAAAAAACAAAGTCATCTTTGAAATACTGTTAACATCCCCAATTCATTATAATATTTCAATTGCCAAAATATATGGATTTTAAATCATAAACCATAGTAAATGCAGAAGAAATTATATGATTTTCAAAAACACAGTACAACCAAATTCAAACCAATTTTTCTCACAGTTTGGCTTTCTAGACGCTGTACCTAAACTAACTACAAAAAACACATGATTTGGTTGCAAGATATAGAGAAACCAAGCTGGAGCTCATGCAAAAGCGTCCTCCTTGCTGGATAGCTTTCATACTCCCAGAAGATATTATGTAGACTGTTAGGGAGAAAATGCGTCAGTGGTCTTTAGCAGCTGTGAAACCTCTGAATCGCAACACTAACCTTCAAGGGAAGATGTGTCCACCTGCACAATAGTAGCCTGATTGCTATGGGAGTAAGCAACCACAATCTGATTAGATTGGATGCCTTCTTCACAGAAGGGAATCCATGTCTGGTGCTGTAAACTTGCAAAAAAAATGTATGCTTAAGGAGGTCATAAGGCCTGGAGGATATCTATTACCATTCTTTTGCTAAATGTCAGTATAGTCAAATTTCTGTCTAATTATTTGTTTATACCCATTGATGAGTGCTACTCTCAGATGAAAGACCTCTTTTCAGTGAATGGTAATAAATACAGAGATTCATGGCTGTTCAACATAATGATGATGGGTAGGTTTCATGGTTCAGCCTTTAATTTCAGCACTCAGGATGCAGAGAGAAGCAGATCTCTGTGACTTTGAGTTCAATCTGGTCTACACAGTACACACCTTCCCAACTAAGACTACATAATGAAACCCCTTCTCAAGAACAAAAAGAGAATAAGTGATGGCTGAGGGTCTAATACTAAAAAAGACGTTATGACCCAGGGAACCCTGGGAAAAGGGCAGAAAAATGTAAGGCTCAGAAGACATGGACGACTGTAAAATGCCAACTTCTGCAATTGCAATCGTGAACTCTCAGTAGCTCTGCTGCCGGCACTGAGCCTGCAAAAGAATGGACTTATCAAGAATCAGCCATAGACTGAGTTAAGACTCAGGGAGCCTGTATTCATCTTTGGTGAACTAATAGTTACTGACAGATTCTTAAAGAGGAGGAACCATTGTCTCAAGTTTTCTAGCAACAAACAAGCCCACCAGGCTCCAGCAAATAGTTTCAAATCTAAGGTCAAGCAGATGGACCTGATGACCTCTGTGTGTCACAAAACAAAACAAAAAGGCATGAAAGTGGGAAACAAATTTGTAGAAAATATGAGGAGATAACAAGAGTGACAGTGGACTAAGTGGGGAGAATAATCAGAAAGCGTTATGTACATGTTTGAAATTGTCAAAGAACAAAATAGTTAATGGCAATATATTTATTTTGAGATTACATTTTAATTACAAAATTTCTTCCTTCTCTTTCCTCCCTAACTAATAAACCAAACCCCAAGTGCCAGGCAGGAAAATCACCACTCATGTTGTTGCTCAAGGTAATCTAAGAGGACCTCCAAAACAATATAGGCTGTTGATGGTGCTCTTGGATACCTCCTAAAACCTGACAATAAGTTCTTTTTGCTGAAGACATCAAAGGATTTGGACATAGTACATGGAGAAATAAACTGGTACTAACCTAGAATACTCCTCCTCATGGGTGAGCACTCATACTATTAGAAGAGGGTATATAAGCTACCATCAAAAGAAAGTAATCAAAATTCAGACATAGTTATAAAGCCTGTAAACAACTACAATGAGGATTCTTCATAAGATATCTACAATGGTGCAATAGTGGTACTAATATCTTGGGGTTCACTAACTCCTGTCTAATTGAACTTAAGGACTGGTCAATAGGAGGGAACTAGCACTAACACTTGGTAAATTGGACCAACTCCCACTGGCCAGAGAGGACAAAGACCTTAGAGGAGAACCTACTGCTGCCATTTGGCTAAATCAATGCAGCTGCCAACCGTACTCTAAACATCTATTTTTATGCACATAGAGAAGTATAGATCTCATTTCCCACCAAAGAAATTTATACCTGTAGCAGATGGGTGCCTACTACCCAGATCTATAGTTAGTAAACTATCAGAAAGTGTACGTGTAACCAACCATCTTATTAAATAAGAAACACAGAGCCGATTCAAAGAAGAAAGCTAAGAGGTCAGAGCTAAGAGCCTTTCCCTTCCTGCTTCAGCCAAGAGAGTTCTCCAAAAAGGGGCCTACTTCCTGTCTGTTCATCTTTATATAGACTGTCTGTTCTGCCTTCTTATTGGTTGTAAGCCCAAACACATGACTGCTTCATCACTACCTGCATGTACAGCCCTCCAGGTCCTCTATGGTATTGAGATTAAAGGCATGTGTCTCCAATGTTGGCTGTATCCTTGAACACACAGAGATCTACCTAGTTCTGTCTACGAAGTGCTGGGATTAAAGGCGTGCACCACCACCGCCACACTCTTGCTATGGCTCTAATAGCTCTGACCCCCGGGGAAATTTATTTATTAACATACAATTAAAATCACATTTCAGTACAAATAAAATACCACTATATTTCCCCTTTTCTATTTTAATAAAAAGAAAAAAAGAAAAGGGTTATAACTAACAAAAGAAAAACTATATACAAAAGTACAATAACTATATACAATATATACAAGTAATAAATACCTAAAAAATGTCTAGTCCATTTTTATTTGACAAATTCAGAGAAAATAAGTTCATTATCTATCCTATTTTGGTAAGTCCAAAACGTATCTAATTCAATTTCTATCCTAACTAATCTTCAACTGTAACTAACTGACCTTCAACTATAACTAACTAATCTTCAACTCCCTCAGAGACCCAAGAGGAAAATAATATTAGCTAACAAAAATATAAACAGGAAGTGCATGCAAGCAACTTCCAAAAAATTTGTGAGTTGACAGAAACAGCCAGATGCCTGGACAGTCACCTGAGGTTTCTCCGCAGTGCTGGGGCATCTTTTTCAGCCTATAGGCTTAGCGTATCTGACAGACTCATTTGTGAAGTAGGATGTACACAAGGTCAACAGTTCAACCTCATTTTGGGTGAGAGCAGTCCATGTATCAGAAACACCTGTATTCCACTAGAGTCATGTCATGATTCAGGATTTTAAATTCTGGAAATTGTTGATGTTTTTTGAATTCAGCTGTCCATTCTTCTTGGCTATGTATATATGGCTTCATCTCACCATCCCATTCTTCTCCACATCCCTTTATCAAATGCCAGTCTACTATTGAGAGGCGTGAGCTTAGTTACTCTTCAAGAATAACTGTTTTAGCTGCTGTTCCATTGCACATCAGAAGCCATCGGCCCACTGCCTGTTCAGCTGCCTTCAAAGAAAAGGGCACTGTACCTTTTCCGAATTGTGAAGGCCACTTCAGGGATGGTGCCATATTGTCCTGGCCTCAGAAGATGCCTTTTGATAAAGCCATAACCACAGTTGTTTTGGCAAGAATCAGTAGTCCTTTGTTTCATGTCCTGTCTGTCCATTTTGTCAGCAGTTGATTCGAGAATACTTTGTTGTCCAGTGGCTAACTTTTGCCACAATGAAAGCTAACTCCATATGCAGTTTCTTCAATGCCCATATTTTCTCTGAAATAGATTGGTACTGCCAGGAGCCAACATGTCTCATAGTCATAACAAAAAAAAATTTTTTTCTAGGTTATTAAAACATTTTAAATGCCATATTCTATAGATCTCTGAAGGGTTTGAAGATGACCTGTCTAAAATATATCTGCTCAATTTTTAAAACATATCTAATATGACTACAAGTTCTATTGTAATATCTAACTACTAACTTTCATTTCTTTATATCCTAATACTTGGTAATAATAACATTCAAGGAACAGAAAATTACATTGTTAAATGAACGGTATAAGTACAATTAGAAATATACATATAGCATTTTCTAACAATATCAATTTCAATATATATAATTTGTATACAATATAAAACAATCCAATCCAATGTAAAGTATTTAAGACTAGTAATTGTCTTTTTCTTCTTTTCTTTTCTTTTCTTTTCTTTTCTTTTCTTTTCTTTCTTTCTCTTTTTTTTAAACAAGAACCTTAAATCTAATCTCGTTTGAGTAGCCTTTTTCCTAACCCTTGACCACAACTTGTAACCAACCCCCCTAAACAATGAAAATTATCCCAGACCCAAAACCCATTAAAAAGACCAAAAAACCACCTGCCCCACAACACCTCTTTGGGAATGTGAGCGTCATATTCTTAAAATTGCTTCCTGCTGGCTATGGGTGAAGTTATCTTTATCCTGAAAGAAAAATTTTAGGTTAATTGTCAAATTCTAGGAAAGGTAACTATATCCTTCATTATCCAGTCTGTGTATAATGCCAAAGTTCAGGGTTTATCTCAAGTCCTTATTCAAGTAGTCTTTGAGACTGGATTATCTCAGCTAGTCATCTCAAAATTGCTCTGAGCACCTTGTAGTTCAAAGCTGATCTGTAGATGATGTTTGTCAGCTTAGTGATATTATTATTGTCCATGTGGAATTTTTGTTGTGGGGCCCCATCTTCCTCCTGGAGACTTCAGTAGATGTTAGGCCTGGCTGTGATTTCTTGCAGAAAACTGATAAGAGACTTGAACACAAAGACATATATATGCAGCTAATTGAAGTCTTTTTTTTTAGAATTAGTTAGTACTCTATATGACCATTCATATCTTAACAAAGTTTAATCTTGTAATTTTTTATATAAAATTTATACTTTAAGAAAAGTTTAAAGAATCAGAATAGAATCAAAGAGTTGAGATTAGTAATAGAATAGTCCCTTGATTAATTTGGCTTTTTATCCTGTCCCATAGCATAAGATTGCTCTTTTATTCTGGCATGGTAAAGGGAGTTTGCATTTTCCTTTAAACAACATGCTTGAGTTTAAAGAAGGAGAGAGCCATTCTCCAACTCCAAAGTCAGCTTTAAATTTTAATTGAACTGGGACTATTAGAAGACCAATAGTGTTAAATCTTTAGAAAAAAGCAGAAACAAACATTTAGGAAGACATAAATTTTTTTAGATAATGTATACCCATACGCCGTTTCACTCTGTTTCCTGGGATAGATGATTTGTCCCTTTTCTTCAGTTGTCTCATTTGTCCAGTGTTTTTCAAATTCCTTAACCTTCATTCTCCTGCCGGGCGGTGGTGGCACACGCCTTTAATCCCAGCACTCGGGAGGCAAGGGCAGGCGGATCTCTGTAAGTTCGAGGCCAGCCTGGTCTCCAAAGCGAGTTCCAGGAAAGGCGCAAAGCTACACAGAGAAACCCTGTCTCGAAAAACCAAAAACAAAAAAAAACCTTCATTCTCCTAAAAGACAAAAACAAAAACCTTTCCCAAGACTAATTTTGGGGATGTTCCTTTTTGGCAAGTTATTATCTGATCAAATGGAAAGACATATGTTACTGGTATAAGTTAGTTTAAATTGGATGTTCATGTTGGTTGATGAACTATCACCTCCTCTAATTAAGAGGTTTCTCTTGTTCAAATCGAACCTTTATCAATTTTGATGGTACCCACAGCTTATCTTCTCCTGTAGAAACAAAAGCAAAACTTCGTCCCCAATGTAACACGTACCCTGGTTTCCATTCTGAGGTCAGCACATCCTTAAAGTATATAGGCTGATTTAATTCTGTAGTTTTTTCTATTATCCAATGTCTCTCTGCAGCTGTTGTTCCCTTCTCATTGGCATTAAGAAAATTCAAAGTTAATAGAGCATTATGCAGTCTATTTCTGGGGTTTTTTGTTACCCCTTTCTGTTTATTTAGCATATCCTTTAGAGTTCTGTTTGATCTTTCTATAACTGCTTGACCTGTAGGATTATGTGGTATGCCTGTAATATGCTTTATATTGTAATAAGCAAAAAACTGTATCATTTTAACAGAGACATATGATGGAGCATTGTCAGTTTTAATTTGTGCAGGTATGCCCATGATGGCCATAACTTCTAGCAAATGAGTGATCCACAATCAGCTTTTTCAGAACTCAAAGCAGTTGCCCACTGAAATCCTGAATAAGTATCGATAGTGTGGTGTACATATTTCAGTTTTCCAAATTCTGCAGAGTGAAACACATCCGTCTGCCAGATTTCATTCCTTTGAGTACCCTTTGGGTTACATCCTGCTGGTAATGACGTTTGATTGTAGAAGGAACAAGTAGGACATTTTTTTACTATTTCTTTGGCTTGTTGCCAGGTTATGGAAAAATCCTTTTTTAAACCTTTACTACAGACATGATGTTTTTA
This sequence comes from Peromyscus eremicus, assembly GCF_949786415.1. NCBI lineage: Eukaryota > Metazoa > Chordata > Mammalia > Rodentia > Cricetidae > Peromyscus > Peromyscus eremicus. Next base: position 125,456,216 of record NC_081439.1, read on the forward strand.
TGAAATTCTGAGGCCTCCAGTACATTTCCTATCAATAATTTATCAATCTCATCATTGCCTTGTGCTAGAGGGCCTGGCAGACCAGTATGGGATCGAATGGGAGTTATATATAAAGGATAACTCCTTTTCCTGATTTTATCTTGTAATTGAATAAATAGTAAAGTTAATTCTGAAGCATCAGGGATAAATTCTGCAGTCTCCATATGTAATACTATTCTTTCAGCATACTGAGAGTCAGTTACTATGTTGACAGATTCTGAAAAATCCATTAATACCAAGAGAATAGCATACAATTCTGAATTATAAGGACTTTGAACCACTTTACTTAAGTTTTCTGATTTGTAATCTGCCTTTCCTTGTTTGTTGGCATCTGTATAAAATGTATGAACTCCAGATATGGGTTTTTCCTATACAATTCAAGGCAAGATCCAATCAGCTCTCTTTATAAGATCAATTCTATCGCTTTTGGGATATTTGCTGTTAATTTCTCCAAAAAAATTACTGCAAGCTCTTTGCCAAGGTTCACTTTCTGTCCATAATTTTTCAATGTTCTCCTTAGTTAAAGGTATGACAATTTCTGCTGGGTCTATTCCTGCTAATTGACGAAGTCTCAATTTTCCTTTCCAAATCAAGTCAGAAATTTTTTCCACATAAGTTTTTAATTTTTTTATTTGGTTTATTTGGTAAAAATATCCATTCCAATATAATATCTTCCCTCTGCATTAATATTCCTGTAGGAGAATGCCTAGAAGATAAAATAACCAAAATGCAATACAGCTTTGGATCAATACGATCCACGTGCCCTTCATGTACTTTCTTTTCTACCAAGGCCAATTCTTTCTCAGCTTCAGGTGATAATTCTCTTGGACTATTTAAGTCCTTGTCACCTTCTAAGGTTTTGAACAAATTATGCAGTTCATCATTTTTTACCCCAACAATAGTTCATAGATGAAAAATATCTCCAAATAATCTTTGAAAGTCATTAAGAGTCTGTAGTCTATCTCTCCTAATTTGCACCTTTTGGGGTCTAATTTTTTGTAGCTCTATTTTATATCCTAAATAATTAATAGAATCTCCTCTTTCTATCTTTTCAGGAGCAATTTGTAATCCCCAGCAAGGAAAAATTTTCTTTACTTCTTCAAACATTCTTTCTAAAGTATCTGCATTTGAGTCAGCTAGTAAAATATCATCCATATAATGATAAATTATAGATTTAGGAAATTTTTTATGTATCACTTCCAATGGCTGTTGTACAAAATATTGGCAGAGAGTTTGGGCTACTGAACATTCCCTGTGGGAAGACCCTCCATTGAAATCTTTTAACCGGTTGAGAATTATTGTAAGTAGGCACTGTGAAAGCAAATCTTTCTCTGTCTTTTTCTTGTACGGGTATTGAAAAGAAACAGTCTTTTAAATCAATAACTGTGAGAGGCCATCCTTTTGGTAACAGAGTAGGCAAAGGAATTCCAGAATGTAGAGAGCCCATTGCCTGAATTACTTTGTTAATTGCTCTAAGGTCTGTTACCATTCTCCATTTACCAGATTTCTTTTTAATAACAAATACAGGAGAATTCCAAGGGCTGATTGATTCTTCAATATTATGAGCATTTAACTGTTCTTCTACCAGCTCTTCTAAACCTGTAGTTTCCCTGTTGTTAAAGGCCATTGCTGGACCCATACAGGCTTGTCTGTTAACCATTTTAAAGGTAGAGCTGTTGGTGTCTTTGGAAGATCATCAGTTGTTGTGTCCTGTTCTTGTATAATATGGATGGCTGGTGACCACTCAGAATAATGCCTTCTAATATTTCTTTCAGAAACATATACTAATTTATGATGTTAATCTGAGTATTCCATTGTTGCAACAAGTCTCGACCCCACAGGTTCATAGCTATGTTAGCCACATATGGTTTTAATTTTCCTCTCTGTCCTCTGGACCTATACATTTGAGCCATTTTGCACTCTGTTTCACCTGAGATAATGTCCCAATTCCTAATAGTTGAACGTTTACCTCCTGAAGAGGCCAAGTTGGATACCAAAATTCTGGTGCAATTATCGTAACGTCCGCACCTGTGTCTACCTGACCAGACAACAAAACACCATTTATTTTTATCGATAATTTTGGTCTTTGTTCATTAATAGAAGTTTGTCAAAATATTTTCTTTATGTTTTCTCCTGAATTTTCTATTCTCTCGGTTTCATCATCCTGACCAGCATGATTTATTCCAATAGGCATTTGGTTATTTAATTGCTCTGAGTAAGAGTTTCCTGTATGACTGCAGGAAAGGTTTGAACTGGATTTGCTATTGGGGCCTGCATGAGGCCCCTCTGGGAATTTCCAGAAGACTGAGGCAAAGGATTACCCTGTCTGTCCCTTGTTGATCCACATTCATTGGTCCAGTGTTTTCCCTTGCCACACATTCTGCATACTCCAGAAGGAAGGGGCATTCTGTTGCCATTGTTCCTTGAAGAAACATTGTTTCTAGGAATGACCTGTTTACAGTCCCTTTTCAAATGTCCTTGCTTTCCACATCCAAAACATCTAACATTCCTCAAACCTTTTGAAATTGCTTCTCCTACCCACATATCATCATGCTCATGAGCTTCATCATTAACCATGTCTCTAATCCAATCTTCCAAAGGTGCAGATCTTGCCTTTAATGGCCTGATTATTCTTTTGCATGCTGCATTTGCATTCTCAAAGGCCAAAGATTCAATTATTATCTTACTAGCTTCTGAATCCGGGACTATTCTCTTTACTGCTGAAGCCAATCTTTGTAAAAAAAAAATCTGTGAAAGCTTCTTTTGGGCCTTGTATAACCTTTGTAAATGACTCAGTTTTTTTTCCTGGTTCCTCAACTCTGTCCCATGCATTCAAGGCTGCCGTTCGACATAAAATTAGGGTTTGGACATCATATAAACATTGTGTTTTTGCTGAAGCATATTGACCTTCTCCAATAAGCTGATCCTGGCAGACTTGTATTCCTTTATCCCTCCATTGTTTTTCTATGTTTTTAGCTTCATCCTTGAACCAAGTTAGCCACTGAAGCCTTTGACTGGGTTCAAGAACAGCTTGTGCCAGCTCCCGCCAGTCCTGTGGTACAATGCTATTATATGTTGACCAAGAGTTTAACATTTGCTTTACATATGGGGAATGCATGCCATAAGATACTATTGCCTCCTTAAACCTTCGTAAATCTAACATTTCAATTGGAGCCCAAATATTTTGTGTAGTCATTTGATCAGGCAACTGCTGTACAGTTACTGGACAAATTAAAGGTGACTGTGTGAAAACAGGCTTTCTTTCTGTAACCTTATGATCCAATCTTGAAGCAACTTCACTGTTAATTTCTTCTGTCTGAATTTTTACAGGTTTAACAAGTTTTTCTAAAGCTGACACGCTGGCACTTAAATTGACTATCTTTTTAAATAGTAAAATGAGGATTAGCATAGTAATAAACTGCATAATTCAATCAATATTAATCTTCTCATATAGTTGTTCCATTGTCAGACTGCCTAAAATTGTAAACAAATACCAATTTTCTTCCAATGTACACAGAAAATGCATTTTTTTTAATGTGGAAAAATTTTTACTTTTAAATAGTTTCCTTTAAAATATCTGATATGTTAAGTGACTTACCAAGTCCTCGTAGAACAGTACAAATCCGAGGTAATTTCAAAACAGCCACCTAGTGTCCGAGGTGTGAATCCAGAGAGAGAGAGAGAGAGAGAGAGAGAGAGAGAGAGAGAGAGAGAGCAAGCGTAGCCACAAGTTCTGCCTAAGAGCTTGAATCCAGCCACGTGTTCCCGCTTAAGCCTAGTCAAGCCTTGGCTCTAGCTTCTTTAAGCTCCAACCACGTGCGTTGGCTTTACAGGCAGGGGCCCTGTTCAGCAGGGCAGGCCTGAGTTGTCTGTAGCACTGGCTTTAAGCAAGTAGCTCAAGGTTAGTCCGGCCTGAGGCCAAGCCGACCTGGGCCGGGGCTAGGGAGCCAGCCACCCAAGCAGGAAACCAGACCTGCTGCCAAGCCAAGTTAAGCGGTTTTTAATGGATTGTTGTCACGATGGGCGCCAAATGTAGATGTAACCAACCATCTTATTAAATAAGAAACACAGAGCTGATTCAGAGAAGAAAGCCAAGAGGTCAGAGCTAAGAGCCTTACCCTTCTTGCTTCAGCCAAGAGAGCTCTCTGAAAAGGGGCCTACTTCCTGTCTGTTTGTCTTTATATAGACTGTCTGTTCAGCCTTCTTATTGGTTGTAAACCCAAACACATGACTGCTTCGTCACTGCCTGTATGTACAGCCCTCCAGGTCCTCTATGGTATTGAGATTAAAGGCGTGTGTCTCCAATGTTGGCTGTATCCTTGAACACACAGAGATCTACCTAGCTCTGTCTACCAAGTGCTAGGATTAAAGGCATGCACCACCACCGCGACGCTCTTGCTATGGTTTTAATAGCTCTGACTCCCGGGCAACTTTATTTATTAACATACAATTAAAATCACATCTCAGTGCAAATAAAATACCACCATAAGAAAGTAAGGGACTATAGTGTACCCATTCCAATTGGCACATTTCCAATACAAGCCCTGCATCTAAGGCTTAGGAAATATCATGAAGGGGTAGAAAACAATTTAACAGAACCAGGACAACTGCTGTGAGAGTGTTGTTTAAACATCACAGGGATGCTACATCCATGAAATCTCAACAATAGAGCTACATAAGCTGCGATTCTCTGCCGTGGCAGATGACTGGTGGAGATCATACATGTTTTCCCTTTTGATTCCTCTCATGGGAACATTCGTCAGCATTTTGTTATTCGTAACTTTGGGTCCCTTTGTAATTGGCAGGCTAACCCGATTCATCAAAAAACAAATAGACTCCCTGGCATCAAAACCTATACAGGTCCATTATTATCTGCTTGATCTTGCCGATCAAGGCCACACAGAGCCTTTGTGCGATGACTGTCCTTTGGGAACTGCATGAAAACCCAGAAACATGCAAGCTTGCCCCACTTGGGAAGAGCTTGGGTACCAAGGAAGGTGTGAGGCCAATGACACTGCAGGGGGAGGATCAAGCTTTCTGCCTCTGAGAAATATCCCTGATTGCATAGGGGTTGGTGTCTAAGGATGAAAATACATCCAGGGCCCCTCTTCCAGCCAAAGACACCTACAATAAACCAAGAGGATCCGGGCAATATTTCCCCTCCTTGGTTAATGCCCATTGCTGCCAGGTGAATTTGTACCACCACCTTGCACCTACATAAATAATTAAAAGGGAGGACTTTATAAATATATGCATATGTAACAATAATGATTAGAGTATAATATGTCATTATTTCAAAATGAAATGGGTGAAAATAAGAAGAGTTGGAGAGGGGAGAGGGATGAGTAGAATGATACAAATAAGTATACTAATGTAAGAAATTCTAAAAAGGAATAAAAATTTTGGAAGAACTTCTAGAATACAAAATCAACATCTATACTCAGTAGTTTTTCTATATACAAATAACAGATTTTCTGAGAAACACATCAGGAAACTGTCCAATTCACAAAATCTGAAAAATCTAAATACCAGGAAATAAACCTAATCAAAGAAGTAAAACATCTCTGCAAAAATTAAAATAAAATAAAATAAAAATAAAACCTTAAGACATTGCTAGAGGAAAATATAAAAAAGACACTAGATAGTGGAATGACTTCCAATGGTTATGGAATACTTAAAATAGATACCTTATCAAAATAATTTACAGACTCAACAAAATTCCATATACATCCTTCACCAGAACAATCATAAAATGTTTTTAAAATGCAAAAGACCCTACACACAGGCCAAGTAATCTACAAAAATATCTATATGTTAGAGTTATTAGAATATGTGATCCAAGTTATACTACAGAGTCATAGTGGAAGAGACAACAAATTACTGGCACAAAGCAGACATGTAGACCATTGGAACAGAATAGAGGATGTAGTGGATTGTCGTGGCACAGTTGTGTGGTTTCACTCGGATCCATGGAAAGAAGACTCAGAGGAACCTTAAGAATGAATCTTGTCGATTGGACTCCTGGAGCTCCACCTGGGGCTTGGCCATAGATCTCTGAGTCTGCTTCCATCAGTCACTGGAGAGTTCTATAATGGCAGTTAGGGTGTTCAGCCATCAGATCACCAGAGTAGGTCAGCTTAGGTACTCTCTCGACCATTGCCAGTGGCCTATAGTGGAGTCATCTTTGTGAATTTCTGGGGACCTCTCTAGCACTCTGCTTCTTCCTATTCCTGTGGAGTCTTCATTTATCATGGTATCTCTTTCCTTGTTCTCCCACTCTGTTCCTGATCCAGCTGGGATCTCCTGCTCCCCTAAGCTCTCTTTCCCTCAACCCTTGCCCTCCATTACCCCCTTCATCCCCAGTTTGCTCATGTAGATCTCATCCACTTCTCAGTTACTGGGTGATCCTTGTGTCTTTCTTAGGGTCCTCTTTATTAGGTAGCCTCCCTGGAGTTGTCAGTTGCAGTCTGGTTATCCTTTGTTTTACAACTAGTATCCAATCAAGGAGAGTGAGGAGGGATTATATGAGCAAGAGTTATCGAGATCATGATTGGAAAAAAGCACAGGGACAAATAGCCAAACCAGTGGAAACACATGGACTGTGAACCAATAGCTGAGGAGCCCCCATGGAACTGGACTAGGCCCTCTGGAATTGAGACAGTTGGTTAGCTTGAACTATTTAGGAGGCCCCCAGGCAGTGGGACCAGGACCTGTCCTTGGTGTATGAACTGGCTTTTTGGAGCCTAGGGCCTATAATGAGACACTTCGCTCAGCCTTATTACAGGGAGAAGGGGATTGGACCTGCCTCAACTGAATCTACCAGTCTGGGCTGACTCTCCAGGGGAGACCTTGCCTTGGAGGAGGTGGGAATGGGGTGTGGATTGGGGGGGAAAGGCTGGGGGGTGGTTAGAGGGAGGACAGGGGAATCCGTGGCTGATACATAAAATGACTAGAAAATCTCTTATATAAAATAAAACACACACACACACACACACACACACACACACACATACACACACACACACAAAGAATATTAAAAAAAAATTAAGAATGAATCTAGCTTTTCATGGCTTCAGAAGAGTCCAGCCTTAAAGGACTGAAACACTTTCCCTTCACCCAGGGCATTTTTATTTTCTCTCTACTTACAGTTTAGCCGGTTAATTTCTGTATCTTCAAAGCAACCTGAAAGGAGCTCCCAAAGATAAAATGTGAAGTGCAAATTCCTTGATTTATCAGGTACAATGGTTTTTTGGGTTTTCTGAACCAAGTTTTGCATAGTCCCACGATCCTTAGGAGACTCTCAGAGAAGATTCACATAGGGTGATAAGAGAAACAAAAGGTATGGGTTGAACAAAGGATGGATTAGGGCTAGGTGCTAATCTCTGGAGCCAGGCTAGGAGTAGCTCATCAGGAATGCAGCCACAAGAGGACCCAGAAATAAACACACACAATTATAACCACTCAATTTTTGCAAATATATCAAAAATATATACTGTGCTAAGAAATTCTATGGCTAAAATCATGCTGGCAAAATTGAAAGATCTGTCACCATGAAAAAAGTCAATTTGATATGGATCAAAGACCTTGATGTTAAATATGAAAAATCTGAAACTGCCAGAGGCATAGGCAAGGGATTTCTGAGTAGGAGCCCAAAAGCAGAGGAACTAACTTCAAATATTGATCGATGGAATTCTGAAATGAGGAAGCTTCTGTATAGCAAAGGAAAGTGAGCAGAGTGAAGATAGACTACAGAAAAGGTTATTTAAAGATGTAAAAATATTAAGGTAAAACTGCCAGTCAATAAATAGACTATGTAACTAGAAATAGAGATCTCAAAGGAAAAAATACAAATAGTCAGTGAACATTTAAAATATTGTTGAAAGTCTTTAGCCATCAGGGAAATAAAAATTAAAAAATAATTTGAGAGTTCATCTTCCCCCAATAAGAATGGCCATAATAAAGCAAACAGATGACAAAAAAAATACTGCTGAGGATGTGGAAAAAGAGTAATTCATATTCATTTCTAGTTAGAGGGTAAATAAGTATAGATATTATGGAAATAATTATGAAAATGTTTCAAAAAAGTAAAAGTACAACTAATACTTGCATATCTATCTATTTATCTATTTATCTATCTATCTATCTATATTTTTTTCTTCTATTCACAATAACAAGTAAGCGGAATCTGTTTGGATGTCAAACAGATGATGAAAATTTGGTACATATACACAATTTATTTTTATTGAGTCATGAAAATTAAGTTACTAAATTTGAAGGAAAATGATAGATTTGGAAATTATTATAATATAAAAGTTAAATAAAATATGTTTTACCTCATACATGGATCCTAGCTTTAATTTTTTTTTTATTTTTATTTTTTTTTATTTTTTTTATTTATTTATTTTTTTTTTAGGTATTTACCACCTCAAGTTTACTACTCTTGAAAATATTTTCTTTTTTTTTTTTAATTTTTATTTTGCAATACAATTCAGTTCTACATATCAGCCACAGATTCCCTTGTTCTCCCCCCTCCCGCCCCCCTCACCTTCCCCCCAGCCCGCCCCCCATTCCAATCTCCTCCAGGGCAAAGCCTTCCCCATAGACTGAGATCAACCTGGTGGACTCAGTCCAGGTAGGTCCAGTCCCCTACTCCCATGCCGAGCCAAGGGACCCTGCATAGGCCCCAGGTTTCAAACAGCCAACTCATGCAATGAGCACAGGACCCGGTCCCACTGCCTGGATGCCTCCCAAACAGATCAGGCCAATCAACTGTCTCACCCACTCAGAGGGTCTGATCCAGTTGGTGACCCCTCAGCCATTGGTTCATATTTCATGTGTTTCCGTTTGTTTGGCTATTTGTCTCTGTGCTTTATCCGACCTTGGTCTCAACAATTCTCTCTCATATAAACCCTCCTCATTCTCGCTAATTGGACTCCCAGAGATCCACCTGGGGCCTAGTCATGGATCTCTGCATCCAGATCCCTCAGTAGTTGGATGAGGTTTCTAGCACGACAATTAGGGTGTTTGGCCATCCCATCACCAGAGTAGGTCAGTTCGGACTGTCTCTCGACCATTGCCAGCAGTCTGTTGTGGGGGTATCTTTGTGGATTTCTGTGGGCCTCTCTAGCACTTTGCTTTTTCCTATTCTCATGTGGTCTTCATTTACCATGGTCTCCTATTCCTTGTTCTCCCTCTCTGTTGTTGATCCAGCTGGGATCTCCCACTCACCCAAGCTCTCTTTCCCTCGACCCTCGCCCTTCACTACCCCCACTCATGTCCAGGCTGTTCATGTAGATCTCATTCCATTTCTCTGTCGTTGGGCGATCCCTGTGTCTTTCTTGGGGTCCTGTTTTCCAGGTAGCCTGCCTGGTGATGTGAGTAGCAGTCCAGTCATCCTTGTTCCACATCTAGTATCCTGTTATGAGTGAGTACATACCATGTTTGTCTTTCTGAGTCTGGGATACCTCACTCAGGATGATTTTTTCTAGATCCATCCATTTGTCTGCAAACCTCATGATGTCATTGTTTTTCTCTGCTGAGTAGTATTCCATTGTGTATATGTACCACATTTTGTTTATCCATTCTTCAGTTGAAGGGCATCTAGGTTGTTTCCATGTTCTGGCTATTACAAACAACGCTGATATGAACATAGCTGAACAAGTGCTCTTGTGGTGTGGTTGAGCATTCCTTGGGTATATGCCCAAGAGTGGTATAGCTGGATCTTGGGGGAGATGGATTCCCAATTTTCTAAGAAATCGCCATATTGATTTCCAAAGTGGTTGTACAAGCTTGCATTCCCACCAGCAGTGGAGGAGAGTTCCCCTAGCTCCACATCCTCTCCAGCATAAGGTGTCTTCAGTGTTTTTGATCTTAGCCATTCTGACAGGCGTAAGGTGGTATCTCAGAGTTGTTTTGATTTGCATTTCCCTGATGATTAGGGATGTTGAGCAATTCCTTAAATGTCTTTCAGCCATTTGAGTTTCCTCTCTTGAGAATTCTCTGTTTAGTTCTATAGCCCATTTCTTAATTGGACTGTTGGGCATTTTGATGTCTAATTTCTTGAGTTCCTTATATATTCTGGATATCAGTCCTCTGTCAGATGTGGGATTGGTGAAGATCTTTTCCCATTCTGTAGGCTGTCGCTTTGCTTTGTTGACCGTATCCTTTGCCCTACAAAAGCTTCTCAGTTTCAAGAGGTCCCATTGATTGATTGTTTCTCTCAGTGTCTGTGCTACTGGTGTTCTATTTAGAAAGTGGTCTCCTATGCCAATGTGTTCAAGACTACTTCCTACTTTCTCTTCTATCAGGTTCAGAGTAGCTGGATTTATGTTGAGGTCCTTGATCCACTTCGACTTAAGTTTTGTGCATGGTGATAGATATGGATCTATTTGCAGCCTTCTACATGTTGATATCCAGTTTTGCCAGCACCATTTGTTGAAGATGCTTTCTTTTTTCCACTGTGCACTTTTGGCTTCTTTGTCAAAAATTATTTGTTCATAGGTGTGCGGATTAATGTCAGGGTCTTCAATTCGATTCCATTGGTCCACATGTCGGTTTTTATGCCAGTACCAAGCTGTTTTTATTACTGTAGCTCTATAGTAGAGCTTGAAGTCAGGGATCGTGATGCCTCCAGAGGTTGTTTTATTGTACAGGATTCTTTTGGCTATCCTGGGTTTTTTGTTTTTCCATATGAAGTTGAGTATTATTCTTTCCAGGTCTGTGAAGAATTGTGTTGGTATTTTGATGGGGATTGCATTGAATCTGTAGATTGCTTTTGGTAAGATTGCCATTTTTACTATGTTAGTTCTGCCTATCCATGAGCATGGGAGATCTTTCCATTTTCTGACATCTTCTTCAATTTCTTTTTTCAGGGACTTAAAGTTCTTGTCATATAGGTCCTTCACTTGCTTGGTTAGTATTACCCCAAGGTATTTTATGTCATTTGTGGCTATAGTAAAGGGTGATGTATCTCTGATTTCCTTCTCCGCTTTTTTGTCCATTGTATATAGGAGGGCTACTGATTTTTTGGAGTTGATCTTGTATCCTGCTATGTTGCTGAAGGTGTTTATAAGCTGTATCAGTTCCTTGGTGGAATCTTTGGGGTTGCTCAAGTATACTATCATGTCATCTGCAAATAGGGAAAGCTTGACTTCTTCCTTTCCAATTTGTATCCCCTTAATCTCCTTATGTTGTCTTATTGCTCTGGCTAGAACTTCAAGTACTATATTAAATAAGTATGGGGAGAGCGGACAGCCTTGCCTCGTTCCTGATTTTAGTGGAATTGCTTTGAGTTTCTCTCCATTTAATTTGATGTTGGCTGTTGGCTTGCTGTAAATTGCCTTTATTATGTTTAGGTATGTTCCCTGTATTCCTGATCGCTCCAAGACCTTTATCATGAAGGGGTGTTGGATTTTGTCAAATGCCTTTTCAGCATCTAGTGAGATGATCATGTGGTTTTTTTCTTTGAGTTTGTTTATATGGTGTATCACATTGACAGACTTTCGTATGTTGAACCATCCTTGCATCCCTGGAATGAATCCTACTTGATCATGGTGGATAATTGTTTTGATGTGGTCTTGGAGTCTGTTTGCCAGTATTTTATTGAGTATTTTTGCATCAATGTTCATGAGGGAGATCGGTCTGTAGTTCTCTTTCTTTGTTGTATCCTTGTTTGGTTTGGGAATCAGGGTAATTGTAGCCTCATAGAAGGAGTTTGGTAATGTTCCTTCTGTTTCTATTGTATGGAACAATTTAGAGAGTATTGGTATTAACTCTTCTTTGAAGATCTGGTAGAATTCTGCACTGAAACCATCTGGTCCTGGGCTTTTTTTGGTTGGGAGACTTTTAATGACTGTTTCTATTTCGTTAGGGGTTATTGGACTATTTAAATAGTTTATCTGGTCTTGATTTAATTTAGGTATGTGGTACCTATCCAGAAAATTATCCATTTCTTTTAGGTTTTCCAGTTTTGTGGAATAGAGGTTTTTGAAGTATGACCTGATGATTCTCTGGATTTCCTCAATGTCTGTTGTTATGTCCCCCTTTTCATTTCTGATTTTGTTGATTTGGATGCTCTCTCTCTGTCTTTTGGTTAGTTTGGATAAGGGCTTGTCTATCTTGTTGATTTTCTCAAAGAACCAACTCTTTGTTTCATTAATTTTTTGTATTGTTCTCTTTGTTTCTATTTTATTGATTTCAGCTCTCACTTTGATAATTTCCTGGCATCTATTTTTCCTGGGAGACTTTGCTTCTTCTTGTTCTAGAACTTTCAGGTGTGCTGTTAAGTCACTAGTGTGAGATTTCTCCAGCTTATTTATGTGGGCGTTTAGTGCTATGAATTTCCCTCTTAGTACTGCTTTCATAGTGTCCCATAGGTTTGGATATGTGGTGTCTTCATTTTCGTTGATCTCTAGGAAGTCTTTAATTTCTTTCTTTATTTCTTCCTTAACCCATTGGTGATTCAGGTGGGTATTGTTCAGTTTCCATGAGATTGTAGGTTTTCTGTAGTTTTTGTTGTTGTTGAAATCCAACTTTAGACCATGGTGGTCTGATAGAACACAGGAGGTTATTCTAATTGTTTTGTATCTGTTTAGATTTGCTTTGTGACCAAGTATGTGGTCGATTTTAGAGAAGGTTCCATGGGGTGCTGAGAAGAAGGTATATTCTTTTTTGTTAGGATGGAATGTTCTGTAGATGTCGATTAAGTCCATTTGAGTCATGACATCAGTTAAGTCCTTTATTTCTCTGTTAAGTTTCGATTTGGGGGATCTGTCCAGTGGTGAAAGTGGGGTGTTGAGGTCTCCCACTATTAATGTGTGGGGTTTTATATGTGATTTAAGCTTTAATAATGTTTCTTTTACATATGTGGGTGCCCTTGTGTTTGGGGCATAAATATTCAGAATTGAGACTTCATCTTGGTGGATCTTTCCTGTGATGAGTATGTAATGCCCTTCTTGATCTCTTTTGATTGATTTTAGTTTGAAGTCTATTTTGCTGGATATCAGGATGGCTACACCCGCTTGTTTCTTAAGACCGTTTGATTGGAAAGTCTTTTCCCAGCCTTTTATTTTTAGGTAGTGTCTATCTTTGAATTTGAGATGTGTTTCTTGTACGCAGCAGAAAGATGGGTCCTGCTTTCGTATCCATTCTGTAAGCCTATGTCTTTTTATAGGTGAATTAAGTCCATTGATATTGAGAGATATTAATGTCCAGTGATTGTTCATTCCTGTTATTTTTTGGTGGTGATGTGTGTGTACTTTTCTTCGTTGGGGTCTACTGCTGTGGCTTTATCTATTGCCTGTGTTTTTGAGGTTGTATCTGACTTCCTTAGGTTGGAATTTTCCTTCTAGTGTTTTCTGTAGGCCTGGGTTTGTGGATAAATATTGTTTAAATCTGGCTTTGTCATGGAATGTCTTGTTCACTCCATCTATGAGGATTGAAAGTTTTGCTGGGTATATTAGTCTAGGCTGACATCCATGGTCTCTTAATGTCTGCATTACATCTGTCCAGGACCTTCTGGCTTTCAAAGTCTCCATTGAGAAATCGGGTGTTATTCTGATAGGTTTGCCTTTATATGTCACTTGGCCTTTTTCCTTTGCTGCTCTTAATATTCTTTCTTTATTCTGTACGTTTAATTGTTTAATTATTATGTGGCGAGGGGACTTTTTTTGGGGGTCTAGTCTGTTTGGTGTTCTATAGGCTTCCTGTATCTTCATAGGCATTTCCTTCTTTAAGTTGGGAAAGTTTTCTTCTATGATCTTGTTGAATATATTTTCTGTGCCCTTGAGTTGGTATTCTTCTCCTTCTTCTACCCCTATTATTCGTAGGTTTGGTCTTTTCATGGTGTCCCAAATTTCTTGGACATTTTGGTTCATGACTTTGTTGACTTTAGTGTTTTCTTTGACTGATGAATCTATTTCTTCTATTGTATCTTCAACGCTAGAGATCCTCTCTTCCATCTCTTGCATTCTGTTGATTATACTTGCATCTGAAGTTCCCAATCGTTTTCTCAGATTTTCTATTTCCAGCATTCCCTCTGTTTGTGTCTTCTTCATTTTTTCTATTTCCCTTTTCAGGTCTTGGACTGTTTCCTTCATTTGTTTCATTGATTTTTCTTGATTTTCTTTCAGTATTTTATTGTTCTCTTCCAGGACTTTTTTGATTTCTTCTAATTTGTTTGCCCTTTCCTCTAGTTGTTTACAGTGTTCTTCACACTTTTTTGTCTTTTCCTCTACACGAGCCTCTAGCTTCTTCATGATGACATTCATAAGGCTATTTTCTTCTGCTTCTTCCAATTTCTGATGTTCAGGTCTAGATGTTGGAGGAGGGCTAGGGCCTGGTGATGGTGTATTACTATTCATTTTGTTGTATGTGTTTCTGCCTTGACGTCTGCCCATCTCCTTGTGGTTCGTTCCTGGCCTTATCCGCACACTTGGTTCAGACAGAGCTGACAGATTCAGGAAGTCTCTCTCTCTTGTCCAGATGGGAGCTCTCTTGTCCAAATTGGAAGTCCGGGGCAGGATGGGAACTCTTGTTCAGAAGGGAAGTCCGGGGGAGGATGGGTGCTGTCCTCTCTCTCTCTCTCTCTCTCTCTCTCTCTCTCTCTCTCTCTCCTCCAGATGGGAAATCCAGGGCAAGATGGGAGCTGGGGGCCAGCCTCTAAGTCTCAAGAAGAGGCTTGGGGCTCAGGCGGGTGGGCGTGGGGGCAGGGCGTGGAGACTGCAGGGTCTGCCAGGGGTCTTGGAGAAGGAGATCCTACCGGTGGGGCTAGAAGGGAACCTGCCCGGGGACCAGAACCTGGGGCCAAGTTGGGCAGGTCTTCCCCGGAGTGGCTGGTGCCCAGGGATGGGGTCGGGGGCAAGCTAGGGCACTCACCTGTGCTTCAGAATGGAAGTCCGGGGCAAGATGGGAGCTGGGGGGCCCGGCCTCTAAGTCTCAGGAAGAGGCTTGGGGCTCAGGCAGATGGGCGTGGGGGCAGGGCGTGGAGACTGCAGGGTCTGCCAGGGGTCTTGGAGAAGGGGATCCTTCCTGGTGGGGCTAGAAGGGCACCTGCCCGGGGACCAGAACCTGGGGCCAAGTTGGGCAGGTCTTCCCCGGAGTGGCTGGTGCCCAGGGATAGGGTTGGGGGCAAGCTAGGGCACTCACCTGTACTTCAGAAGGGAAGTCTGGGGCAAGATGGGAGCTGGGGGCCGGCCTCTAAGTCTCAGGAAGAGGCTTGGGGCTCAGGCAGATGGGCGTGGGGGCAGGGCGTGGAGACTGCAGGGTCTGCCAAGGGTCTTGGAGAAGGGGATCCTTCCCGGTTGGGGTAGAAGGGCACCTGCCCGGGGACCAGAACCTGGGGCCAAGTCGGGCAGGTCTTCCCCGGAGTGGCTGGTGCCCAGGGATGGGTTCCGGGGCAAGCTAAGTCACTCACCTGTGCTTCAGAAGGGAAGTCCGGGGCAAGATCCCTAGCTTTAATTTTTGTGGATGTGTATACAAGATGGGATCAGTGGGGATGTAGGTCACAAAACTAAAAATAGGGCCATGAAAGGAGAAAAGGTATTTTAATGGAGAGTAAATACATGTGTAACATGAAAATGGAAAGGGGAATACTGAGTGTAGAAGAGTAAAAGAGTAGGTGGGAGAAGTTGTACATGAGGTTAAACAAAAACACAATTTATATTAAATGTGATCATGAAGCTTAATACTATACTATTAAAATGCAAATGTATAATTTAAATTGTTATACATTATATATATATATATTTATGTATCATACATATTTATATATAATGAAAATATATACCCATATCACCATTTATGTTCCATAGTTTTCCTGCAATATTTAATAAAGGAGCATTTAATATTTGTAAGATATTTTACATGAATTGACCTGTATATGTATTGACTGAAATGTTCTGAGAATGTTTATGGTAAGCTAAGTTAAGTTTTGTAGCTTGGAATGTCAAGCACATTGAATGCATTTTATATTTAACAATATTTTCAACTTAATATATTATCATCACAAATCAAGGAGTATCTGTTCACAAACACAGATGGAAAGAGTCAGACTGCTAAGAGTGAAATCACATGGCAAAGGAACAAACTGGAAATATAGATATTAGTTTATGCTACTATCATTGAGTCTAATTTCCACAGAAAAATAAGAAAGAAGAAATGTTCAAGTAAGAGTCTTATATTGTTTTTATTTGAAGCAGTACTCTGTAGAAGTAATTGTCTTATTCAATAAGAAACACAGAGCCAATGTAAAGATAAAAGTCCAAGAGGTCTGAGCTAAGAGCCTTACCCTTCTTGCTTCAGCGATCCTCTTCAGCCAAGAGAGACCTACTTCCTGTGTGTTTCTCTTTATATAGACTTTCTGTTCTGCCTTCTCATTGGTTGTAAACCCAACCACATGACCATCTCATCACTGCCTGTCTGTACACACTTCCAGGTCTTCTATGGTTGGTATTGAAATTAAAGGCATGTGTCTCCAGTGCTGGCTGTATTCTTAAACACACAGAGATCTACCTAGCTCTGCCTACCAAGTGCTTGGATTAAAGGTGTGTACCACCACTGCCCAGCTTTTGGTATGGCTCTAATAGCTCTGACCCCTGGGCAACTTTATTTATTAACATTCAAATCACATTTTAGAACAAATAAAATATCACTATAGTACTCTTTTGGGAAATCTTAATTTTTATGCCTTCAAAAGATTGGATGACAGTCTATGAGCAACTAATGAGGACTGGGATTGTCATTTTCTTCAGATGTGTAACATGACAAGTTGCCTGTGTCCCAGTAAATGGCCACATAAGCTCCCTGCCACAATACACTCGGATACTGTAAGCCCCTAATAAACTCCTTCTTCTACAAATTGCCTTGGGCGTGATGATTTATCACAGCAATATAAAAGTAACTAAGTTCATGTATGAATTTGTAGAAAATAAATAAATAAATAAATAAATAAATAAATAAATAAATAAATAGGTAAGGCATATTGTAGTGATTTACATGAGAATGTCTTCCATTAATACAAATGTTTGAATATATTGTTGCCAGTTGTGGGTACAGTTTAGGTAGGCTTAGGTGGTGTGGACTCTCTAGAGGAAATATGTCACTGATTGTGGACTTTGAGGTTTCAAAAACCTCATGATATTCCCAGTCCACCCTGTCTGCTTCCTTCTTGTGATGTAAGATGAGAGCTTTTAACTTACCTGTCCAATTGTCATGCTTGCCTGCTGCCATACTTTCCCACCATGATGGTAATAGATTCTTACCCTCTAGACCATAAGCCTCAAAGAAACTCTTATATAAGTTATAAGTTCTCTTGATCATGGTGTTTTATTTATTTATTTTTTTTTTATCACAGCAATAGAAAAATAAGTTAAAACAGAAAGTGGTACCAAGGAGTAGGCTGTTGCTGTGAAAGAAGTGATCTTGCAGTTTTTTTGAGGCAGGTGAAAAACTTTGTGACTTTGGACTAGAATTATAATTGAGTGATGTAAGCAGAGCTTAATGGGCCATTCTAGTAGAAGCATGGAAGACAGTAGTGTTGAGAGATATGTGGACTGTGAAGGCCCGATGATATGGATTTACAACATGCCCCCAAGTTTGGGCATGGTTGCACATGCCTGGCAGACCTAGCCACTTCCACCTAGCCATTTCCAGGTCAAAACATCTCTCGTGACCAGGACCCCGTGGCTTTGTGTGGTTGTGTAAAGTGTGCAGCGCAACCATGTGATCTACAAGCATGTGTGGAATTGCCACATGGACCTGTGTGCGCAGGTGCAGCCTAGCCTTTATAAGCTGGCGCCATGATTTCTGGCTCCATCTTTACTCACATATCTTTTCCACAGGCCTGTGCACATCTGTCTCTCTCCCTTATCTTAATAAATCTCTTGTTAGTGGATTCTGTTGTGTTTCGTGATGTTTCCTCGTAGGGTAAGAGCGCCGCAAATAACCAACATCCAGTTCAAAAGATTTTAGAGGGGAAAAATATTAACAACTGGGCTAGAAACCTTCCTTGTGATACTTTGCCAAGAATGTGGCTGGTTTTGGCCTTGCCTTAAAAACTTGTCTGAGGCTAAATTTAAAACCAATAGGCTAATTTCTTTGGTGAAGAAGATTTGAAGCAAACTTAATACTGACTCTTTCATATGGTTGTTAGTAATTATTCTTATGTATGTTTATAATCAAAACAAATAAGAAGAACAAACAGAAATAGAATATGTACATTTTAAAGAGAAAAAGAGAGCACCAGAAAATTAATGTTGCAGCCAAGGCTTGGGCTGAAAGATACAAGGAGATTAAGAGGAGTCCTGATCTGCATTGTAATAAAGAAAAAGGTGTTCCCAGGGCAAGATGGCACATAGCTGAGCTTCAATTTAGTGAGAAGGAAAGGTCTAAGGACTTTTATGCACCTATAAAACAACAGCTAGTACAAACTGTTTCTAGGGTGGTCAAGGGGGCCTGTGTACATCCCAAGCTAGTAGCCTAACTTGGCAGTATCATTCATGTGGTATTGGTTTTTGAGTCATGAAGGATATAAGTGTAAGGGGAATAATGGATTCATCCTCTATGGGTTTGTAAAGCCAATGAGGCTAAGCAACATGTGTGGCACGTGAGTAGCTCGATGAAGACCTTGAGAAACCATTGCATGAAGCTTTAGAACTGAAGTCTAAATTACTTTGGAGACACCAAAATGTTGGAGATGTGAGAATCATGAGGTATATACCAAGAACAGCTGCATACAAGTAGTCAAACAAGTCCAAGAAAAAAATGTGTGTTGTGGAGTATCTAAGTCCTTTGACATCAGACATGGAGAAACATGAATTGTTTTTTTTTTCCCTGCTGGGTTTTGGTCTTGCTTTATTCCTGTATTTCCTTACTATGACGCCATTCCTCACTTGTTGGATAATAATGTATTTTTTTGTGAAATTGTATGTGAATTCACATAATTTGCTTTCTTATTAACTAATTTGTTTCAAATTCTACAAGATGACTCAGATTTAAACAGTCCAAGACAGTTAACAGCTGAGATTGAAAAAAAAATTAGCCTTGGTAGAACATAAATTACAAAATGCTTATATGGAAAGATTAGACCTTATAAAGAGATGCTTGTTAAAAAGAAGGGGGATATGAGGTCTCCCCAGAGATAGACTGAATAATGCCCTACTAATTTAAAAGTTTTTAAATGCTAATGAAACAAGAACAACATTGAGTTCTGAAAAGAATTGCTAAATCGAGTCAGCCCATGTATTATAAATATTTTAACATTGAAGTAGTCCAGGGAAAGTGATAAGTTAGGGCTGAGGTTATGCTTATGTTTCCACAGAAGAAAATAAATTTTGGATTCCATCAAAATTGATAAAAATCCACCACAAGCAAAAGACATCTCCAAGATGCTGCAGATACAGGAATGCCTCTGCAGAAGTGAAGACATAGGAGACCTTTGCAACAGACAATTAATCCTCCCACCTGGGGACAGATTAAGAGTTTGTGTGACAAAGGAGAGATAATACTTCACATGACTCACAAGCCTCTAAATACTACAAACTTATTTCTTGCCATGCTTTCTGTGGTAATGATGCAGGTAAAAGGGATGGATCATAATTATTGGGCTTATATCCCCAATCCTCCAATTAACATAGCAGTAAATTGGGGATATAAGAATATCCCTGTAGTGGTTAATGAATCTTCTTGGCTACCTGGTCCTTATGACAACTGAGGTCCTGCTCAGCCAATGGAGGAGGGTAAAGTGATTAACAATTATACCACTGGAGTGAGTACAAAGAATACCTATTTACGTGGGAAATGAAAATCAATGCCTAAAAATAACCTCTCAAGTATGGCTATCCATAGTCAATACTACCCAAGATTATCATAATAAGTTTTGTATGTTTCATGCATTTGGTTTTAAAGGACAATGATACTAAATTCATAAATTTACTGTTCTGTGAGATGAGGGTTACCAACAAGGAAACTGACTGGGTACATTGGCAACAGTGTACATCATTAATATCTCCAATGGAGACATCATTGGTTGGAGACCTTATGGCACCCCTCAAGGGAAATATTCTCACTCAGAGTAAAGATGGAAATGGTATAATATAAATGGATCTGTGGAAATCAGTGCTTCTATTAATGAACGTATTCAATGGCATGGAGTTGGAATGGCAAGTCCTCTCCTACAATTTGATGATTCAATTCAGACTAACTTGTGGAAATTAGCAGGTGCCTTCCAGTCTCTTAAGGTATGGGAAGGAAAATTAAACATTAAGGATGATAAGTACACTCTGTCTTTTAGACTAAATCAAAGCCATCCTTCAATGGCATGTGTACCATTGCCTTACTTGCTATTAAAGGAGCCTGTACAATGGCACTCAAATAATTACAGCATCACATATGAACAGTGTACCCTTCAACCTGTGTTAATTCTAGTATGATTTTAAATTTGACCTTTCAATGTCTATATATTCTTAGAGCAAGGCCAGCAATCTGCACACCAGTAAAGTTGTTGAGGCCATGGCAAGACTCTCCTGCAATGATGCTGGTACAGAAGCTCAATGAAAGAATATTAAAAAGAACATACTGTATGGCTGGACAGGAGGTTGCAGTTATTATGGGAATCATTGCATTGACAGCTATGGCAGCGACAGCTGGAGTAGAACTTCATAAAGATATCCAACCCGCTAAATTCATTAGAGACTGACATAGGCATTCAGAAGAATTTTGGACTGAACAAAGTAAAATTGATGATGAGATAGCAAATGAGTTAGCTGAACTAAGGCAAGCTGTTGTATTGTTAGGTGATCAGTTAGAGATTTTGAAAGAGCAGATAAAATTAAAACATGATTGGAATGTTTCTTGTTATTGTATCACACCTTTAAGGTTTAATGCAAGCAAACATGATTGGGAAAAGGTTAGAATATATTTGTTGGGTCACCCTAATGCTTCTCAAATGTTTTTTGATTTACAGAAAGAAAAAAAAAAAAACTTTTGCAAAAAAGTTACCTGATACAAGAGGAATGGATATTATGGAAAATCCAGCAGATACTATAGCCTCATTCAATCCTATGAATCACTTTTATAGACTTCTTATCCTAGCAGGTGTTGCCCTTGTTTTAGCAATAGTAAATTTATTGGCTTTAAAATGAATTTTAGGATACTTGTGTAAGATTATAAGACAAATAGGTAGAACAGAGGCTATATTTGCTGTAAGGCTGCATAACCTACAAGACAGTTGAATTTTTTTAAAATAAAAGGGGCATCTGTGGCAGCATTCCTGAAGAGCTGTACCTAGCCTGACTCCAGAGAGTAGGACATAGCCCTAATCCATCTTTTGTTTAGCAGACACCTTTTGTTTTCCTGATTGCTGGCTATGTGAATCTTGTCTGGAGTTTCCCAAGGATACAAAGGTCTATGCAAAACTCGATTCAGGAAACCCAGAAAACCGAGGTACCTGACAAATCCAGGAATTTTCACTTGGCATTGTATTGTTGGGAGCCTTTTTCAGGTTGTTTTGAGCATATGAAAATTAACTGACAGAACTGTATTGGAGAGAAATAAAATTGGCACAAGGCAAAGGGAAGAGGCTTCAGTCCTTTGAGGCTGGACCCCTCTGCAGCCATGAAAGGCTAGATTCATTCTTAAGATGCCTCTGAGTCTTCATTCCATGGATCTGCATGAACCCACACACCCATGTAGCGACTACACAGTTACAGTGATTTGTTGAATCTCAGAACACACTTTGGACTTTTAAACACTTTTGAGACTTTAAAGGATTATATGGACTTTTGAAATTAGACTACATTCATCTTTCTTTTTGATATAGCCATGATCCTATGGGGGACAGATAGAATATAGCAGTTTGAATGAGATTATTTTCTGGTTTCTAAAATTTGAATACTTGATTCCCAATTGGTGATGCTTTTAGGATAGGTTTAGGAAGTGTGGTCTTAGAGGAAGTATGTCACTGGGAGCCAGCTTTGATGTTTCTAATGTTGAACCTAGAAATGAGAGTTTAATATTCTGGTAATTTAAAACACAAAATAGGTATAAATGCAAATCTGCAAATATGGGCAATAATGTAAAATTGTTCTATCAATGATTAGTGAGCACATAACAACTAACAAGATGTCTTGATTCCATAAGTAGGTAACAAGAGGATAATAAATACAGCAAGAAAAGTATACAAAAGTGACCAAAAAAGGGAAGCTTAGAAATAGCCCTGATTTAGAAATAGTCTTGTCAATAACATTCGAGGAACCATTATGTGGACATAAGAGATTAACTCTATTTAGAATGCCTTTTCTCTCACATTATTTGTAATGAGATATAAAATTTTAGATTGGCACTTACTTGTAGATGAATAGTCTTATTAAATAAGAAACACAGAGCCAATTGCAGAGTTAAAAGCCCAAGAGGTCAGAGCAATAGCTAAGAGCTAAAAACCCTTTCTTACCCTTCACTGCCGCTGCTGTCCTTCCCCTCAGCAAAGAGGCTTACTTCCTGTGTGTCTGTCCTTTTATTGACTTTCTGTTCTGCCTTCTCATTGGTTGTAAACCCAACCACATGACCTCCTCATCACTGCCTGTCTATACAGGCCTTCAGGTCTTCTAAGGTTTTATTGAGATTAAAGGCAAGTGTCTCCATGCCCTTGAACACACATAGATCCACCTAGCTCTGCCTCCCAAATGCTGAGATTAAAGGTGTGCACAACCAACGCCTAGCTCCTGCTTTGGCTTGCTATTAGCTCTGACCCCAAGGCAACTTTATTTATTAACATACAAATGAAATCACATTTCAGTACAAATAAAATATCACCATATTTCCACTTTTCTATTTTAATAAAAATAAAAAAGGAAAAAAGTTAT
Source organism: Peromyscus eremicus (assembly GCF_949786415.1). Taxonomy (NCBI): domain Eukaryota; kingdom Metazoa; phylum Chordata; class Mammalia; order Rodentia; family Cricetidae; genus Peromyscus; species Peromyscus eremicus. The sequence continues at coordinate 125,479,111 of NC_081439.1, forward strand.
AACTCATAAGAAAAACTACGTACCAAAGTACAATAACTATATACCACATATACAAGCAATAAACAAACACCTAAACAATGTTTAGTCCATTTGCATTTGACAAATTCAGAGAAAATAATTCCATTATCTATCCTATTTTGCTAAGTGTAAAATGTCACTGATTCACTATCCTAACTTATATAACTAACAGAACTATCTTATAACATCTTTCAAATTTATACACTTATACCTCTTTAGTGAGTTCCTTTTCTGAAATTCTTAACAAGGAAAACAATAACTATAACTAACTAATTTTCAGCTCTCTCAGAGAACCAAGAAGGAAATATTACCAAACAAAAAAAGAAAAACAGGAAGTGCATACAAGCAGCTTCCAAAAAAAAAAAATGTGAGTTGAGAGAAACAGCCAGCTGCTTGGACAGTCACCTGAGGTTTTTCCGCAGTGTTGGGGCATCATCTTCAGCCTATAGGCTTAGCATATCTGACAGACTCATTTGGGAATTAGGATGTACACAGTTCGACCTCACACTGGGTGAGAGCAGTCCATGTAACAGAAACACCTGAATTTTACTTGTGTCATGTCATGATTCAAGATTTTAAATTCTGGAAATTGGTGACTTTTTTTTAATTCAGCTGTCCATTCTTCTTGGCTATGTGTGTGTGTGGCTTCATCTTGGCATCCCATTCTTGTCCACATTCCTCTATTAAATGCCAGTCTACCATGGAGAAGTTAGACTCTGTCAGCTTAGTTACTCTTCAAGAACAACTATTTCAGCTGCTGTTCCACTGCACATCAGAAGCCATCAGTCCACTGTCTGTTTAGCTGCCTTTGAAGAAAAGGGCACTGTACCTTTCCCAGATTGTGAAGGCCATCTCAGGCATGGTGCCATATTGTCCTGGCTTCAGAAGATACCTTTTGATAAAGCCACACTGTCTTGGCAAGAATTGGTAGTCCTTTGTTTCTTTTCCTGTCTGTCCTGTTTGTCAGCAGTCGATTTGAGGATACTTTGTTGTTCAGTGGCTAACTTTTGCCACAATGAAAGTCAACTCCTTTTGCAGTTTCTTCAATGCCCATATTTTCTCTGAAATAGATTGGTACTGCCAGAAGCCAACATGTCTCATAGACATAACAAAAAAGAAAAATTTTCTAAGTTATTAAAACATTTTAAATGTCATATTCTGTAGATCTCTGAAGGGTTTGAAGATGACCTGTCTGTCTAAAATATATCTGCTCAATCTTGAAAACATACCTAATATGACTACAAGTTCGATTGTAATGTCTAACTACTAACTTTCATTTCTTTATATCCTAATAGTTGGTAATAATAACATTCAAAGATCAGCAAATTGCATTACATTGTTAAATGAACTGTTTAAGTACAATACCTTGAACAAGATTAGAATTATATGTATGGCATTTTCTAACAATATCAATCTCAATATACTTATAATTTGTATACAATATAAAAAATCCAATCCAATGTAAAGTATTTAAAACTAGTAATTGTCTTTTTCTTTTTTTAAACAAGCACCTTAAATCTAATCTCCTTTTCCTAACCCTTAACAACAACTTGTAACCAAACCTCCTAAATAATGAAAATTATCCCAGACATAAAACCCATTAAAAAACAAAAAAAAGAAAACCCACATTCTACACCACCTCTTTGGGAATGTGGGCATCATATTCTTAAAATTGCTTCTTGTTGTGTATGGACAAAGGTATTTTTTTTCAGAAAAGAAAAATTTTAGGTTAATTGTCAAATTCTAGGAAGGTAGCTATACCCTTTGTTATCCAGTCTGTGCATAATGCCAAAGTTCAGGGTTTATCTCAAGTCCTTATTCAAGTAGTCTTTGAAATTGGATCATCTCAGCTAGCCCTCTCAAAATTGCTCTGAGCACTTTGTATTCCAAAGCTGATCTATAGATGATGTTTGTCAGCTTAGTAATATTATTTTCTACATGGAATTGTTGTTGTTGTGGGGCCCCATTTTCTTTCTGGAGACTTCAGTTGATGTTAGGCTTGGCCATGATTTCCTGCAGAAAACTGATAAGAGACTCTAACACAAAGACATATATATGTAGCTAATTAAAGCCTTTTTTACTTTCTAGAATTAGTTAGTACTCTATATGACCATTCATATCTTAACAAAGTTTAAAATGTATCTCTCTCCCTCTCTCTCTCTCTCTCTCTCTCTATATATATATATATATATATATATATAGATAGATAGATAGATAGATAGATAGATAGATAGATAGATAGATAATCTTGTAAATTTGATATAAAATTCATACTTTAAGAAAAGTTTAAAGAATCAGAAGAGAATCAAAGAGTTGAGATTAGTAGTAGAATAGTCTCTTAATTAATTTGGTTTTTCTCCTGTCCCATAGCAGATGATGGCTCTTTTCTTCTGGCATAATACAGGGAGTTTGCATTTTCCTTTTAACAACATGCTTGAGTTTAAAGAAGGAGAGAGCCATTCACCAACTCCAAAGTCAGCTTTAAATTTTAATTGAACTGGGACTATTAGAAGACCAATAGTGTTAAATCTTTAGAAAAGAGCAGAAATAAACATTTAGGAAGACTTATAATATATTTTAGAGGATATACCCATGCACCATTTCACTCTGTTTCCTGGGATAGATGATTTGTCCCTTTTCTTCAGTTGTCTCATTTGTCCAGTGTTCTTCAAATTCCTTAACTTTCATTCTCCTAAAAGACGAAAACAAAAACCTTTCCCCAAGACTAATTTTGGGGATGTTCCTTTTTGGCAAGTTATTATCTGATTAAATGAAAAAGCATGTGTTACTGGTATAAGTTAGTTTAAATTGGATGGTCATGCTGGTTGATAAACTATCACCTCCTCTAATTAAGAGGTCTCTCTTGTTCAAATCAAACCTTTATCAATTTTGATGGTACCCACAGCTTATCTTCTTCTGTAGAAACAAAAACAAAACCTCATCCCTAACGTAACACATATCCTGGTTTCCATTCTGAGGTCAGCACATCCTTAAAGTATATAGACTGATTTAATTCTGTAGTTTTTTTTTATTATTATCCAATGTCTCTCTGCAGCTGTTGTTCCTTTCTCATTGGCATTGAGAAAATTCAAAGTTAATAGAGCATTATGCAGTCTATTTCTGGGGGTTTTGTTACCCCTTTCTGTTTATTTAGCATATCCTTTAGAGTTCTGTTTGATCTTTCTATAACTGTTTGGCCTGTAGGATTATGTGGTACACCTGTAATATGCTTTATATTGTAATAAGCAAAAAACTGTTTCATTTTAACAGAGATATATGATGGAGCATTGTCAGTTTTAATTTGTGCAGGTATGCCCATGATGGCCATAACTTCTAGCAAATGAGTGATTACAGAATCAGCCTTTTCAGAACTCAAAGCCATTGCCCATTGAAATCCTGAACAAGTATCAATGGTATGGTGTACATATTTCAATTTTCCAAATTTTGCAAAGTAAAACACATCCATCTGCCTGATTTCATTCCTCTGAGTACCCTTTGGGTTACATCCTGCTGGTAATGGTGTCTGATTGTAATAGGAACAAGTAGGACATTTCCTTACAATTTATTTGGCTTATTGCCAGGTTATGGAAAAATCCTTTTTTAAACCTTTACTATTGACATGATGTTTTTATTTTATGAAATTCTGAGGCCTCCAGCACATTTCCTATCAATAATTTATCAATCTCATCATTGCCTTGTGCTAGAGGGCCTGGCAGACCAGTATGGGATTGGATGGGAGTTATATATAAAGGATGACTCCTTTTCCAAATTGTATCTTGTAACTGAATAAATAGTGAAGTTAATTCTGATGCATCAAGAATAAATTCTACAGTCTCAATATATAATACCGCTCTTTCAACATACTGAGAGTCAGTAACTATGTTGATAGGTTCTGAAAAATCCATTAATACCAGCAGAATAGTATACAATTCTGATTCTTGAACTGAATTATAAGGACTTTGAACCACTTCACTTCAATTTTCTGATTTGTAACCTGCCTTTCCTTGTTTGTTTACATCTGTATAAAATGTACGAATTCCAGAATTTTTTTTTTTTTGTACAATTCGAGGCAAGATCTAATCAGCTCTCTTTACAAGATCAATACTACCACTTTTGGGATATTTGCTGTTAATTTCTCCCAGAAAGTACTGCAAGCTCTTTGCCAAGGTTCACTTTCTGTCCATAATTTTTCAATATCCTCCTTAATTAAAGGTATGACAATTTCTGCTGGGTCTATTCCTGCTAATTGACAAAGTCTCAATTTTCCTTTCAAAATTAAGTCAAAGATTTTTTCCACATAAGTTTTTAATTTTCTATTTGGTTTATTTGGTACAAATATCCATTCCAATATAGTATCCCTCTGCATTAATATTTGTGTAGGAGAATGCCTAGAGGCTAAAATAACCAAAATGCAATCCAGCTTTGGATTGATAAGATCCATGTGTCCTTCATGTAATTTCTTTTCTACCAAGGCCAGTTTTCATTCTTAGATT